>NW_024609835.1:68603123-71043123 GCF_016920785.2 Ixodes scapularis
CGAAGAAACAAAATTTAATAAAAATGCAGTTTACAAAACGAGGTTAAGTAGTGCTAGGACGGTTTCGACAGCTGACGTGTGCGCACAATTAATTCTTTTTCTCGTGGCTAGGACAAAGCGATTTCGTATTCAGAAGCGGTGGCGTCAATAAATCTATCAATATCAAGGAACCTCAAAGGGCAACTCCGCTCAATTCGGAAGATTTCGGGATAATGAGTGATTTCAGATTAAAAAGCCCTAGTAAAGGATACTAAGTAATTTGCTTCGTGAAAATGCGATATATATATATATATATATATATATATATATATATATATATATATATATATATATATATATATATATATATATATTTTAATCTAATTTTAAACACGAGCAGAAATCGAAACCGAAACTTTAGCGCAGTCCGGCAACATTGGCCTCGGGCCGCCAAGAACATGGCCATCATGTGGTACGAGATATCACGTGATCCCCTACGCAACGAAGGGCGGGATGGGGGCGGGCGTGTGCGAGACGCAAGTGTCGTCTACACCGCAGTCTTCACCAACGTTTTGGTGTCTACGACATTCGGCGACGTCTGCACAACTGCGGCATAAGCCTGCGCACGTAGTTTCCGTAGTGTGGACGAAACTCTGAGAGACAATAATCACAAACGGTGAGACGACGACGGCGTTTGTGACGCGGGAGACGGCGGGATTACGTCGGGCGGCCGGACGGCTCCCAAGAAGCACTGCGCAGGCGTCACCTGCTACGCTTGCTCGCAGACGTCACCCGCTACGCTTGCTCGGAGAAGTAAAAACAAGCAAAAGGGGGGCAATAATGATGAAGTTTAGTTCAATGTTGGCTTCGCCCACGCCGTAGCCTTGACTGCGCTGTTGGTTGCGCCTCGATTCGCCCGCTCGAGTCAGCCGATTTCGGCAACTTGGCAAGTTGCAAGAAACATTTAGAGCGAACTAGGTCTAAATGTGCTAGATGATACTAAAGAGGACTGAAATGTTTTTTTTTTCAGAAGCGAAAATGAAGCGTAGTTGCCCTTTAATGACTTTCCTTGATTTTGAAAATAAGCTCTAGTATTTTTTTTATCTCATTAGAGTGCCTTTTTATTCGATGTCATCGAGCAGAAATGTTCTTCGAATGAAAATGAATTTTCGTCTACTTTTTCAGAAAACGCGAGTGGGTGAATATCTGCAAAACAATAACTAAAGAGGTGAACAAAAGGTGTGTATGTGTGTGTGTGCGGGGGGTGGGGGGGGGGATGGGGGACCGTTGGCCGTGTGTGACAATGTACTGCAGCTCAGCGATTGAACCCAAGGAACCTGAGTTCACTTTCCACCCTTGCCCGTTCCGATCTGGATGAGCATCGTTCCGGCGTACGGTCGTGTATCGCTATCTGCATGATGCACGTTGAAGACCTCAGGATGGCAGTGATACTGAACTGGCTAAACTTTTCATCTGCAGCAGAGACACCAGACGCAAACTGTGGCCGACTAACATCCAGCAGTCTAAACGTGCCCACAACGTAACTACCTAAAAAAATACTGGCGATTTCATAGAGCGTTTGATCTAGGTAGCGCTAATGCCTTACTGGGCATCTCAATTTTAGACAAGCTAATTTTATTCTCGAATTTCCTTTACAAAAGAGAGAGAGAGAAAAAGTTAACGAGCATAATTAAAGCAAAACAAAAAACAGCGAGGTCAGCCAGCCCTTTGTGCCGCCTTCCTACGCTAGGAAAGCAAGGTGACGGAAGTTCCGAGGACACCTAAGCACTTCTTACGAGTTGGGAATTGGAAAGCAGGAATGTTGTTCTTCGGCTCCCGTAGTTCATCTCCGGTGTACTGGCGTGGACGGCCACGTTTCGCTACTTCCGAGATTGCGGCCGGTGGCCGACCGCACGCTCTCGTAAAACGGCTGCGACCCCCTACCCCCCCCCCCCCCCCCCCACACACACACACAGACACACACACACACCTTCGGCAACGCCTGGCACGAGAGCGGCGGCCGAGCGGGCGCTTTCGTGAAGCGGCCGCCAGTGGCTATCTAGTTGTCGTTGTTTTTGTTTTTTTTTGAGCCAATGAAAGAATGGACATTTCTTTCGCGTTTTCTTGCGAGGGATAACGTATTCTCGTATCGTTGCACGTTCCTAAAATAAAAATAAAAATGTAGGAATATTTTATTGTGCGAGTAAAATATATTTTATATTCCTTTGCGTTCATGTCATTTATGTTACAGTTACGCGTTAATTTTTTCTCACTCGTGGCATTTTTATTTTTATGACACTTTCCCTTTGCTTAGCTAACCGAAGAGGTTAGTACCTCTCGGAGCGTACGCAGTTACATAATTAAAGGTGTCTTCTGACGAAACCTGTTGGCCAGAAATGTGGTTAAAAAACGTATTGAGTGCACTAACTCGTTGAGACAAATTTGCAAGCCCTTTTTACCCGCCCGTATCAATTATTTGGCACACGCCGCTCAAACCAAGTGAACGGTGTCCTATGCTTTGGTACCACTCGCCAAGCTCGCACGCAGAAACACAACTCCCAAAGACGCACGCACACATTGTAACGCCTACGCATACATTCAAACACACGCCGATAAGGATTTGCAAACGCACGTGCACTCGATCACACTACACCCACATACACATAAACACACGGACGCACGCACAAACAAACAAGCACATTCACACTAAAATGCGCATGCACAAACGCACATATGTGTGCATACGCACGTACGTGTGCACACAAATAAGGACGCAAACTCACACACAAACAACGAAAAAAAAATTAAACGAATATCGGGTGTTTTAACGAAGACTTTAAAAAAGAGTCCCTAAAATCAGACCGGGGGGGGGGGGGGGGGGGGGGGGGTTGTGAAAATAAAATAATTTTCACGGGAACAAGCTGCCAGCCACAGCGGCCGTCAGGGATCGCATAAAACACACTATTTATCTCAATATTTTACAACAATTTAGTCATTAACCTTTTAACTTGTGAAAATAAACAGATGGTTCCAATTAGAAACTTGTCGAGCATAATCGAAAACCTAACTATGCCAACTCATTTTCTAACAATATAAGGCACGTCATGCATTTTACGGAGTTAAAAAAAGAAACACTTGGTACGTTTCGGTTTATCAGAGCGCGCGTCTTTACGCCAGCGGCGACGCTTCCACGTGGTAGAAGCACTCAATGCAGGTGTGCCACACTTCCTTAAATCCAGACATGTACAAGTTACTCAAAAAAGTAATTAAGTTACTGAGTATTGGCCTCAAAAGTAATTCGAGTGGAGTAGAAGTTACTCAAATAGAAAGTAATTGAGTAAAGTACTAACTACCGTAACAAAGTAGCGAATTACTTTTGAAGTTTCTTTTATAATTTTTATAGTCACAAGAAAGTACATAAATGTTTTCATCCGTTAGCGCTAATCTGCTAGCCAAATATAAAGCGGCTTGTGTTTTCACATAAATGCTTTAATAGCTGGTTCCGCTTCTGCGTGATTAACTGTTTTGTACTTCTTGTTTTCTGGTCAGTGATGTACTGCGGATGTATAATTTCTACTTTGATGTTTAGCACTACCTGAGCTTGATTTTTCAGACAGCATTTGTTTACAGTGTTGCGTAAAGGACACCTAAAGATAGTTGAAGTACAAAGTCAATTAGAGGTTACATACAGTGCTAATCACAATTGTCTATAACGGGCGAGCGTGCGGCTTTCTCCGGGGAGCGCTAGACTGGTGGCATTCGCGGAAACTAAGCTAGTCACGTGGCGCAACATGGAACGGCCCGCTCGAGGGGTGTCCTGCCCACTCTATTAGCTGGCGGCGAACGCGGAAGGCTGCTCGCACAGTTTTTACAAACATCATTGCTCAAACAATAAACAAACCAAAGCATGAAGGCGTATCAACGATGTCGTCATCAAAAAACAAAAATATATCATAAAGCACTTTACTTTTATCGCTTATCAAGTTAATGCATTCATGCATTGGCTCAACGTCTATAAACGTTGAGCCAATGCATGCAAAGTTTAACACGATTACATGCGCATTCGACCGCAGCGCCCTCTCCTGTATAGACGTTGAGCGGCTACATGCAACGTTTGATCCATGACATCCCTAGCTCTTGAGTTACTACCACATCTCAGAGCCCCTTACTCGTCCCGCAATCTTGGCCGAGTGGTTAAGGCGATGGACTAGAAGTCCATTGGGGTCTCCCCGCACAGGTTCGAATCATGTCGACTACGCAAACATTTTTTTTATTTTTTTTTTAAGACAGATGGGATGCCAATCGATGGGCGCACGGACGCCGGTCTGACAAGGCTAGACCCTAAGGAGCTTCGCCCCTAAAACGTCTGTCTCCTTGAGTAGATGTTAGGAAGGTTGTTTTCCCCGACCTCAATTGACCACCTTGAAGTTGCCGTCGAGCAGCGGGGGATCGTGGATTAAGCAAGTTGATGGAGGGATGAATAAGTCGGTGGTGATGCAGAGGCGACCGACAACTCGTTGGGTTAACTTAAGCGACAACGCTTTACTTCGATAAAAAAAAAGAATCAAACAGTTACATAAAAGACAAGTGCGAACAGATCCCGCGCTGTAATAAACTGCCGGGTACGGCTTACGAACTGCAGGAGACGCCTCAGCGTCAGATGATCCTACCGCGCACGGTAAGAAGCGCGACTATACCTTGTAGCCGTGAAGACAAAGACGCTGTCGCGCACGACGGGTAACGCGGTGCGCCGCGGGAGCTGTACGTAAGGGGGGTCGCTCACGAGCCCGTTCCAAAACTCAAAGATTTCCCTGTCCGTCCAGGGTCTAAAACAGCGTGCTCGAACCCGTTTAGGCCAATGAGGGTTCGACCCTGGTCCCATTGGCTAGAGGAACCAACGCACTTTCGACCAATCGGGAAGGAGGTCATTGCTCCGAGAGTGAACCATTGGCCAAGCCTTGATTCTCAGAACCCGATAATAAAATACGACTTATGGCTTTCCTATGTGCCACAGAAGATACACATTCGCGAAACACGGCGAGAACCACCGAGACATGTCGGCTGGGGCACGTCTATGCCGCCGCGAAAGGCCGTTGGCAACAAAGTAAAACGAAAGACACGCCAGGCATATCCAGAATATATGGGGAGCGCCTGGTCCCCGGGCGTGCACGGTAGGGTTACAAGACACGACTCCGAGAGCTCCGAAGTGCTTTGTCTCCCAGCAAATGACCTGACGACCGGTGATGTGTTAATGTCTCCGCTAATTCCCCGGCAAACCATTACATCTGGCCCCGCGTTTCAGAGTCAAGGGGTAGACGCACGCGGCGCTGAGACAGCAGCCTCTCGTCGGCAGTTTAAGTGTTTTCACGTGGGTTCGAAAACCGGGGTTCCGCACGAAATGCAACGAGGAGGGCGACAGGCCCGCGGCCATTTCCCCGGTACCGGGAGAAACTCATAAAGAAGCAGAATTCCGACTCGACATGGCACGGGACCCCTTGAAACGCGACACTCGACTCCCAAAGCGCCTCCCTTTCCCGACCGATGCGCCGTCAGGCGGCTAAACAAAACAGAGCGGGGTATGCCGTCCTGTCGGTCGAAAGAAAGTAATAAATGAAAGCGACCACTTCTCCACGTCCCTCCTAGAGTGCGCCAGGACTTCTTGGAACGGTCAGCAGTTAAAACAAATAAGAGTGGTCGGAAAAACCTAATACACAAATACAACTTATGCGAATAGACTTGGAAAAACAAATTAACGGGTCTCTCCGGCAAAATCCAAAAGATAATATGGTATAAAAGCTACCAAGAAAATATAACCATAAGTAATGAAAAGAAAATACGTGTGACCATCAGAGAACGAGGCTAACTTTTCCATTTACGCGCAAATGTAGACGCTAGACGGGTGTTCACAAAGCACTCACTAAAACAATAAAAATCGACAAAGTGCAAAACAAAACACCCCCCACAAAAAAAAAAAGCAACTGGGCAGTACTACCACAGTCATTGCGCGCGGTGATAAAAACAATAACGCAGTTGTGACGATAAGTTCCCGCAATCTCTTGTAGATCACACTCCCGCAGACAGAAACAGTTACACAAAAACACTACAGTCCTGTGTTCTTGCGGAAATGTCACAACAGCTCAGACACGCAGTCTCAGGTGGTCCACATGCTCACGGTAACCGTAGGTGGACCCACCCTTCTGTCGCCATGGGGGACACCGTCGTTTTATGCGCGCCACCGCCTTCCGGGTTCTCATGTTACCGCCCCACGGAGACTCGTGTACGTCCCCCCTACGCTCCTGCGGGCGCCCGAGCTGCGTTCTCGGGTTCCCCGAAGCGCAGGTCTCAACGGGACCTGGCAGCGGGTCTTCTCCCACTGCCGCGTCCAGCCAGACCGGCGTCCCGGATTGCCGTCACCAATGTCGGGTTGTCCCTTTGTGTTCCGAACGACCCTGACCACTGTTTCGCTTTACCGAGAGTCGGATCGTCATCGGTCGTTCGCAGCAGGGCGCTAGAGGTTCTCAGCGGACCGGCGTCATAAAAATTTAGGAAAGGCTCCGCACTGTCCAACGCAATGTCACCCCCGGCCGCTACCTGGGTTGCACCCACCACTTTGTCGGGGTGCGTTCTTCCGAAGACGTCGGCTCTCATCCCATGCATTCGTGTCATGCCACGCACCGGTGGAAAGCGCTTCCCATGCGTCTAAGGCAAGCAAGCAGTCGGTGTGCGGGGCTAGATCATTCGTCAGGGCACACATTACCGTTCTGCACACCTCCTCGAGCGCCGGAGCATCGGGTTTTATCAGAGACATGGGAAGTGCGACCAATTCGGGCTTCACCTTTTCCCCGAAAGCGGACTCGAGCGTTACCGAACCGCTGGGCTCGACCAGTCCGGTCGGCAAAAGGGACTCCCGAACGACCGTTATTTCGGTGCCCGAGTCCAAGAGAGTCTGAATCGCCTTTCCGCCTCACGTCACTTGAACGTGCGTCGATGCAGAAGGCGTCGGCCGCTCCCTACATACGCTTGCTACTCTCATAGTCAGCGGGTCCGGCCCAGGTTCATCCAGAAAAACGTGTCGCACATTCGCGTGCGACGTCGACACCTTCGTTTCGCGTGTCCGTGTGCATTCCGCTGCTTGGTGTGCTTGGTGTGATACGACTTATGGCTTTCCTATCTGCCACAGAAGATACACACCCGCGAAACACGGCGAGAACCACCGACACATGTCGGCTGGGGTACGTCTATGCCACCGCGAAATGCTGTTGGCAACAAAGTAAAAGAAAGACACGCCAGGCATATGCAGAATATGTGGGGAGCGCCTGGCTCCGAGACACTACTCCGAGAGCTCTGCAGCGCTTTGTCTCCCAGCAAACGACCTGGCACCCGGTGACGCGCTAATTGGGAGCGTTTCCCCCTCCGCTAAGCCCTCCGCAACGAAGAAACCGCTACTGCGCCTGCGCGCCGACGGCCTTCGCTGTAGAGTTCTGGGTGCTAGCGAGTTTTAGTAGACCGTGTTTCCCGCTCCGCTGAGCCCCTCCGCTACCCGGAACTCTACAGCCAAGGCCTTCGGCGCGCAGGCGCAGTGGCGGTTTCTTCGTTGCGGAGGGCTAGCGGAGCGGGAAACACGGTCTACTAAAACTCCCTATTGTATCGGGTTGCGGAAAGCGTAGCGGGACGACAAAAACAATCTACGAAAACTCCCTAATGTGTTGGCCGTGGGTTCCACGGCAAACCTTTACGTCTTGCCCGCGTTTCAGGGTCAAGGGGTAGACGCACGCGGCGCTGAGACAGCGGCCTCTCAAAACCGGGGTTCCGCACGAAATGCAACGAAGAGGGCGACCCCTTGAAACGTGACACTCGACTCCCAAAGCGCCTCCCCATTCCCGACCGAAGCGCCCTCAGGCGGCTAAACAAAACAGACCGGGGTATGCCGTCCTGTCGGTCGAAAAAAAGTAATAAATAAAAGCGACCACCTCTACACCGTGTTTGTACAAAACAGTTCTGTGGTTTTATTATCCGCCTGAAGACGACTGCGCCGACCGCGCACGGAGGGAAGAAACGTGACCCTCGGGCCTGGCCGGCGCGCCCCGCTGTTTACACCAACGCGCGCCGGAGAACCAGATGGAGCGCGCTAGGGTGCCTCGACGTCTGAGATAAACATATGACGGAGGCCGAGCGCCCCGACGTCTGAGATAAACGCCCGCCACAGCTTTATGATTGCCCCGAATAAAGGCCACGGCCGGCGTCCCGGGAGTGAGAAAACAACGTCTCTGAAACTCGAACATATTTGCTCAAAATTATTTATTACGAAGGTTGCTACCTCCCTCCTTCTGATACCCCAATACTTTTGCAATATTTCATTTTTTTTTGCCTTTTTTTTATTATATTTGAGTGGACAAGCAGATGTTCTCGATCAATGGTAATTACATTTTTGCCAAAATAACTAAGCTCGTCATCGTCCATCGGAATGGGCCACTGAGCAACGCATGTGTATACAGTAAGGTGTCTGTGCCGCAGCAGAATTCGCCTTGTTGCCTTGACGTTAATAACTCACGCGGAACAAGCTGAATAATGCATACCGGCAATCCAAGCAGCTACCCGTGGACAAGACGATCCATGAACCGAAGACTGAGCGAAGAATAACAAACATTAGGCAGCGTTCGCAGTTTGCGTATCTGTGTGGTGAAAAAAAACACAAAAAAAGAAAGGCGGATAAAAAAAATATGTTGCAAACGATCGCACAAAGAGTGCTGCGAATGGCAGCAGCAGCTGTTGCGTTGGTAAGTGGTGTGCCTAAGGATATTTGCTTTGGGTGCTTTGCTAGTAGTAGAACAGTTGTCGATGATGTGCTTCAGGAGATGTGCGAAAGGCGCTTGCGCGCTGTCTCTCGGGCCTGATTGTCGGAGTATTGCGCCATTTGCTGTTTTTAGTGCCAGTGCCGCTGCGGCCCTCCGTCCACTCTGCTCAACGCCGCACACTTGTCCTTCCCGTTTCTTGCGTGGATAGCGAAGCGAGTCTTTCATGCCTGGTTATGTTTAAAGGGACCATAAAGGCAATTTAATTTTTTTTTTTAAAGGTGTTTTCGGAAGCATTGGGGTCCTGGCATGCCACACAATTTTTTCTAAAACGTTGTGACTCTTATTTCTGTACCTGCAAATAAATTTGCGAAACCGAAATAAACATTCAGATTTCTTCCCTTTTTCGCCTCTGGAAAGAGAAGTGACGTCAGGGAGCACTGTCGGCATTGGTAGGATTTAGTGCACACTCAGTGTGGTTCCCGTGGTTCGCTCTAGTGCACGACGGTCTGTGAAGAAAACCTGGAAATGGACGACAACGCCGCGCTCGCAAACGAGTTCGAGCTCCCGTTCAGCGACCTCACGCCGACTGAACGGGAGGTGCTGCTAAGGTCGCGGAACTCTGGATTGGCGCTTTACGAGGGCAGTGCCAACCGATGCAGCAATGCTGCGCATTGCGGCATCGGTCGGCAGTTTATGCAAACTAACGTCGCCCGATCGACCGCACGTCTTTAGCCGACCTTTCGCGCAACCTACAACTGCACATAAACGCGGCATGAATGGTGAGACACCAGTTCGCAAAGCGAACACGAGACGACGCACGAAACCAAAACCAAAAGTCCGCCGCCCCCCGCGCTCGTACCTCTTTTTTTTCTTTTTTTTTTTTGTCCATGGTTACTCGATGCTTGTTACGCGCCCGAGGTAGCAGTGCGGGATGCGTTCAACCAGTGAAAAACGGAGGGATCGCCTCAGATTATAGGTTTATACACGGTTTGAAACCTATTAATTCCCAACTACAACCTCAATATATTATCCAACGTTCAAATAAACTTTTTTCATCACATCTCACCACCGAAAGCGAAACCAAGAGCGCGTCTATCGTTTGAACCAATCGCCAGACAAGAAGCCCGCTGTCGTCACGCTTCGGCGCACTTTAGTTCACCTTTCTGCCGCCGCCTCGGTGGGGTCTCAGGCATCGTTCCCGGCGCTATTATTACCGCGCCTGTTTGCTCGATTGGTGCGGCACCCAAACTTCTGTTCGGGCTAGAACTTGGTCAACAGTATCTGAGACGTGCCTGACATCTATTTCAATCGTCGAATAAAACTTCGAAACTGCCTTCATGGTCCCTTTAAGGACGAAGGCGGGGGGGGGGGGGGGGGGAAGGGGGGGGATGGGGGGAGGCCGACAGAGAGATGAGTAATTATAACCCAATTACGCGCCTTGCCGTAGACGACGTGGTTGTGCGAGGGCCACGCCGTTGTCCTCCAACTCTTTTCGACGCCAACGAACGAACGAGAGCAAATCGAGTGCCGACCAGAAGAGTGAAAGAGCGCTTTAACTCTCTCTCTCTTGGGATGACGTAGTCTTTGCGTACGGATCCCACTGGATTTTGCCCGAGAGGAGAACTAGCGGTGGGAAAAGTCACCGTGGAGAAAATAAAAGTATATTTGATTAATTATTCAAATATAATCACATAAAAGAAATTACAGCAAACAGAAACGCTCTGAACAATATTAGGACAAATACGAGAGTAATTCATGCCCCGCGAACTAAAGCGAACATTTAAATGTTGTGACATTCGTAGGTGCTCATTGAACATGCTAAGAAATGAATTTAAGAAGTTAAGAGTGAACCATGGTGCTAAAATTTATATTATTTGACGATACCATTCATTATTTTTAGTCTGAAACATCCTCCCTTCACGAATTAAGTCGAATTAAGCACGGTTGCCTATTACCCTATCGTCGATAATACCTGAGTAGTTATTCAATTACAGCAATCAGATTTAAACTGGTTGTATAATTTTTCTCTTGTTATTGCAAATAGTTACATTTTACAGTTTATACGAGACAATTTATGCAAACTAAATTCACCGACTGCAAAAAACAAAACGCTTTTTTTTAAGTTATTACGCAGGGATTGGTGTTTGAATGACAGGGATTGCGCCCGGTCCTCGACCGTGCAATCACAGCTGAGTAACTATCCAAGTCAAAACATTTATAGAGAAGTCAAGAAACCTTCGCACCGATACCTCAAACGAGCTTCCTTTGTTCGCTAGGATAGAAGAAAAACATGATGGGAAAATTGTGAATGTCTTAGTTAAGTTATGAAAATAAAATTGAAAAAAAAATATATATACAAACAGATGAATATAAAATGGTGTATATAAATAATCCTGAAATAAAAAAAAATCCTGAGGTGAAAATAATTCATTTCAAGTTTGACATGTCACGTGAAATCCCTGTCTCTCAAGTCAATTGACTTCTCAAGAGATAAATCTTGTTAAAACAGTGAAACAAATATAATAAATTATGTTTTGCTGAATAGTAAGTCTAATTAACTAGTTTCAAAACACAGTGGCTGTAATGACAGTAGAATTACATTTCCCAGCCGCTGTTGTAACCAAGTATGCTACTTTTTTCGAAGAACGCATTATACAAACGACCCGAATCAGCGGCCCTAGCTATCAACTTCTCTCCTACTCAATTTTTCCCCCATCAGATCCGACACAGAATAGTAGTAAACATAAACGGGAGCTATTCGTTTACAGATCTGCGGACGTAGCGCCGACCAGTTTTTCTCACAAATGGGATCGATGCGCTCCCGCAGTAAGACTGCTTCTGGTTTGCTTAGGTTGAACTGCAGGCAGTGCGTCTTTATGTTTTTGCAAGTTATACAATAATAAACCATAATTACCCGCTCTTGAAGTACATTTAACTAGTTCGTCTAATATGCAGTTTGCGAAATTAGTAAGAACTATTTCATTCCTTTTTTGGTACCCTTTTTGATGATTTCGTTATCCGCGCAAGTGTTTCACTGTTTTGGGGTTTTAGAAATGAGTCCCTTAAACTCGACCAGCTGTGATATTATTGGGATCAATTTTGC
The DNA here is from genome assembly GCF_016920785.2 of Ixodes scapularis. Lineage (NCBI taxonomy): Eukaryota > Metazoa > Arthropoda > Arachnida > Ixodida > Ixodidae > Ixodes > Ixodes scapularis. The sequence goes on from NW_024609835.1 coordinate 68,615,001, forward strand.
TTGCTGCTAGCCTCTTTGTTGTTAGACCTAGGTATGAACGCACGCGCTAAAGTTGAGTGTTTGATTTCAGGAACATCTGTGAACAAAGGCGATATATGTGGTTTAAAAGCATCCTGGCTAAGGAAAAAAAAAATAAACGTTAACGCTTTCCAGTGATATTCGAAGAGCAATGAAATTTCTCTCGCTTTCATTGAAGGAGACCAAGATCACAGTTTAATATTAGGCGAGACACCAATTTGCATCAACTCATTCATCGCGTGTGCAGTTGCCTCGGTGACTCTATTGACAAATAAAAACCTGCGGAACCTAAGTTTGCAGGTTTAAATAAAAACCTCGCGCTCGTAGCTTTTGCTGCGGTCCAAGGATAGAAGGGGCATAATCCCTTTCGCTGCAGCCATCATGATCGTGCCTCCTGTTACATGTTACCGGGATAGTTCCAGCCTGTGCTCTCTCTACGTCTGCTAGGCTTCTTGGCTCGCTATAGGGCTGTCGCAACAAAGCCAAGCTCTGAAAGGGAGACACTTGGTGTGCTTCAGAGTGCGGTCCCCGTGTCTTGCGCAAAAAAACAAATTTTAGTATGTAAGGTTTCAAGAACTCGAGATTTAGGACTGCGAATACACATATCAAAGAAGGGATGGTAACACAAATATACATATTTAAATAAATGTGTCAAATAAAAGTTAAATATTTTATCTAAATCTATTGACTCCACGCAGAGGCTGTTTTTCAAACCGGTGTCTTTCATTCAAGGGTTGCACCGACGGCTTTCGTCACCTTCCAGAGGTACGAGTGTTTTGTGCACCAGAGCCACGTTCGTAACTTTCAGAAGGACAATTTAGAACCATTGACTGTCAGTTATAAATTGACGAGGAATACAAAAACGAATGTATCTTGAAGCAATATCGTTTTTGAGGCCTTTAAATTTCTCCGCTCTTTCTTATGCATAAATGACGTATTGTAGTTTCCTTGAGCTCTGCGAGAAGATAAAGGCGGTCATTTAATTTATACTTAAAAGGAAAATTGAGGGGTCTACATGTCAAAAAAGAATAAACGAAAAATTGGATTGCCCCATCCAAAAATTAAGGATCAATCCAAGACCCCTGGATCGCAAACTCAGTTTCACGGCGCTATTATTGCACTAAGCCTCAGCGAGCTCGCGGACACCGAGGCAGAATTTTAGATTCTCACGCTGCCGTTCCCCGGACTCTCATATTGCCGAAAAATGTTCGTTATAAACATTGTTTTTCTTTCTTTTTTAATTAAAACAAAAATCGTGACCTATTGAAAAAACGAATGAAGCTTCTTTTTTTTTTTTTTGTCCAAAATAGTTTGAAGTCGATGATTGTTAGTCGGTTATATGAAAAAAAAAAATTAACCATTTAAAAAATAGGTTTGAATAGAATCCGTGTACATATCGTTTTGGACAGAAACACTCCACTTTTTTATATTTTAACTTCTATATGCAATTATTAGTTTGAAGCAAAAATTCTGCGGGGTGGACACCCATAAACGATTTGTGTCTCAAACATTTGTCATTAATAAAAAAAAATTCGATGTTACAAGTTCGTTCATGGGCTGAACTAAAATGTGAAATTCCAGAGACATGTAAATGGTTAAATGTTATGCAGTGAAGACAATTTGAACTTAATCAGAACTTGAGAACTTTTCAAAGGGAAACTGAAGCGGTTCTGCATTTAAGAAAAAAAAAATAAAACACTTCAATGGACTTCATTCGTCCTCTAGGATCACGAATACCGATATTATGTTTCAATTTGTTGCACGACGGCTGAAGAAATTAATTTTTAAACTACCGCCGAAGCCTTTTCTTCAAGGGGCTTTGCGTCATACTCGGCGTTTTCGGAAACTCTACCCTCGCGCATCTTCAGCGCCTGTCAAAGCTATGCACGCGCACTTTTGATATTATCAAAAAGGTCAAAAAGAGACTTCGCGACTGTCGTTTGCGCGGAAAAATATACCTGGCAAGCTTGAAATTGCACGCGCTGCCGACAGGAGCGACACGCGCTTGGCTGCCCAAAGATCCGAATGGTCAGTGTTTTCTCGCGTTTTCTCGCGTTTAGTTACACATTCGGAGAAAACAAACGTGATATTCAGATTCACGGGATAAAAATACGCCAAAATTCACCTTTAACTCACATTGTTTCAAGAAGTGTTTCAGCTTCCCTTAAGAATCGTGCATTTAACATCCAATACAATTCCAGGATGTTTTTTTTTTTAATTTCGTGATGTTAGAGTTATTTTTAAGTACAACTATTGATTTGTCACGAGCCTATCAATATCCAATATATTTATATTAGTCCTTCGTCAATCAAACAGCAAGGGCTCTATATAGAAACGAACGTCATTGATGATATGGCACTGCTTCCCAGCTCTTCCCTGAAACATGAACAAGCCTATTGTCATTGACCATCTTAAGAAGTGCAGGATACGGCCAACCCGAGGCACCTTGTTACCGCTCCGGCGACTATGAGACTGTGGCATTAGCGAATAGAAAGGCCTAAGAAGCGAGAAGCGTGAACATCATATTTCACACTCGGTGTCGTTTCATGACGTGCGATATAAAAAGGCCCACATCTCGTGAAACAATGTCAAGTTGCTTTATTTGAAAAGCCCTTTGAAGAGGTACAGGCAGGGAAAAGAAAATGTAAAAGGAGAAAGTAGGGTCACTTCTCGTGCCGATAAGAAGAGAATGATGCAGCAGGCTACAGCCCTTAGCTTATCGCGATGCGATACATGCTTTTTTTTTCTTTTTTGTCTCACGGAAACACGTTAGGCACTAACAAAGGCAAAGTTCAGATCACTGGATTGAAGTTGGTGTCACATTGCAGCTAAAGCCCCTTGATGCTTCTTTTTACAAGTAACGACAACCAATAAAAATTACAAAGCCCATTTGGCTGGAACAAAATGGTCATTCAGTTAAGTCGTCTGCTGCGCGCTTCCATTTGCGTCATAAACCTGCACAGCCACGCAGTCGCCGCTTCAAAGAAGGTCGCTACTGTAGAAAGCTTGTATCTAGGAACTTTAAGTGCAGCCTCTAAAGGGGGGGGGGGGGGGGGGGTCTTCTTTGTCGACAGGATCTCCTTGGGAAACAACTGGTAATATTGGTCGCCGGCACGATTACCGGCCCTGCAGTGCCCTGCTGTTGCACCGGCGAAGACGGTGACGGTTTAGACGGCCCGTTGTCCCCCTCTGAGATGTTGGCCCCCATACGAATAGGCTTGAAGGACTCCCTCGTTGGCAGCGGGTGTTGTCTGTTTTGCCGAAGAACTTTTTTGTCCTCAGTTACAATTTTGTACGACCTAATGTCTGAGCAGTTAACTTCGCTTTCTTAGACCACACCTTCTTCTTGCCTCCGAGGACTTGGCCTTCTTCGGGTTCCTGTAGTGGACCTCTCAAATGATCACTCTGAACGTCTACTTGCACCGTTAGTTCCGGTAAGGCTTCTGAAGTCCTCCGTGCAGAAGTTCGCCTGGTGACCGTCCGTCTTCTAACGGAGTTGATATGTGGCCGAGTAGACCAATCCGAAAATCTTCGCCTGTTGCTTATCTTTTTATTTTTATTTTTAGGATCCGTTTCACCGCTTGGGCTCCTTTTTCGACAAGCCCTTTCGATCGAGGGAACTCCAGACTCGATGTGCCGGAAGTCGTTCTTGTGAAAAACAAGCGGAAGTTGTGTGGTGCGGATAAAAAGAATAATAGACCAGACTTCAGCCCTTAGCTCATCACGATTCAATACACAACCGGCGTTTCTGGTTTTGTACAACCCAAACGCTCTATAATTGTTCCGACTTCCTACGTCGAAAGGTTAAACAACTATTGCTAACAAAGAATGCTGCGTGATTAAAATGCTATATTTTACGTGATTTAATAATATCGGTAAGCTGCTTTACCGAGATAACAAGTTATTTCCGGTGTAAAAAAAATAAATTGCAATTCCATCGAAAAAGAAGAGAAAAAAAACATGATTTATTAAGTACTTGTTTGACCGCGGCGCCCCGATCGCAGTGACGCGATGGAATCCTCTTCTGTGTATTAATTTGTTCTTATTTTAGGGCAATAAGGCGCGCTACTGCCTAAAACAAAACTGGGATCAATATAACCTGCAGCTCATCTTAAAAACAAAAGAAACAAAAAATATGTTAGTTTTACGGCTGGAGTATATATGCTGCTGTTTTATAATAATAAATGAGTCTAAAGCACTTTAAATATTTCGTCTCAAGTTGGCACGCCTGTTTAACTTACACGAGACAGTCGACCCCACTCCTTTAAAAATTTGGCATTTTATTTGTTTAAAACTGTCAAGATTTCAATATGAGGAGCTTCGAAAATCTTTGTTTGGTGTGCTTGAAAGCGTAGGAATCAGATTACGGGCGACGTAAAATCGTAAACCCGGTGTTTCTATGTATTTTTGCTGAATGACCCCTTGCTGCTAAGAAAGCAGTATAGAGCCGGTAAACATCAAGCAACAGAAACAAAAAAGCTTTTATTAACATAACGTCAAAACTCTAGAAAAATTTACAGTAAAAAAAAATGTGACGGTTCAGGTAGGCGGGAGAGAAAATCTGCAAAACTTATATTCGTGTAAATTGATACGGGTAATTTGCATGAGCCGTATTTTGATTCACACTTCCGCGCTTCCTGTGTTTTTTTTTTATTTTTTAAGCCGAAGTCACACTTTTTGTAGACGCTTTAAACACGTGCCAGATTGAGCCGCCATTGCCGACCTTCTTTTGACTTACTGAGATGCCGAGCCACTGAAACAGGCGTTGACAAGCCTCCACAAAGGCCTATGCTGGGTAGAAGGACACAGTAGCACCTAAAGAGGTACTTATACATGACCATGTTCTTTTCACAATCACTTTCTACAGGCATCTTACCGGATGACTGGAAGGTGGGAAGGGTCGTTCCAGTCTACAAATCGGGTAACAAGGACTCCCCACTAAATTACCGTCCCATCTCTTTAACAAGCGTCCCTTGCAAACCCATGGAACACGTCATCTACACTCAAATAATTAATTTACTAGACTCTATAGACTTTTTTCCACCCCTCCCAGCACGGGTTTCGTAAGGGCGTCTCTTGGGAAACTCAACTTGCACTCTTCGTTCATGACTTGCATTCTAATCTTGACCATAACCTTCAAACTGACACGTTTTTTTTTCAGATTTTGCCAAAGCATTCGACAGAGTACCGCACCAGCGCCTCCTGCTAAAACTTTCCCAATTAAATCTAAACACTGCTATTGTTGAATGGGTCAAGGACTTTCTGTCTAATCGCTCTCAGTTTGTCATTGTTAACAACCACTCATCTAACCCTCTCCCAGTAACATCAGGCGTCCACAAGGATCTGTCCTCGGCCCCCTTCTGTTCCTAATATACATAAATGACTTACCATCGCATCTGTCATGCCACATTCGTATGTTGGCGGATGACTGCGGCATTTATCGTACAATCAGTAACACCTGTGTTACTGATTGTACGATAAATGACGCAGTCATCCGTCAACATACGAATGTGGCATGACAGATGCGATGGTAAGTCATTTATGTATATTAAGAACAGAAGACTAGACATGCCTGCAGAATGACCGTGTGCAAGAATGGTGCGACTGTTGGCAAATGACCTTAAATCCCAGCAAATGTAAACTTGTATCATTCTATCGTCGCCTTAACCCCTTTCTTTCCCTATACGATTGATAGCGTCGCCGTCCAATCTGTACAATCATTTAAATACCTAGGTGTAACACTGTCGAACGATCTATCTTAGCGCGCGCATACTACCAACGACATATCAGCTGCAAACAGACTCCTTGGATTGGATTTGTTAAACGTAATCTACGCCATGCCCCGAAGCACGTACGTTTACTTGCGTACAAATCACTTATTAGATCAAAACTCGAATACTGATCTGTCATCTGGAACCCTCACCAAGCATATATTAGTAATGAACTTGAATCTGTTCAAAATAGATCCACAAGGTGTATTCATTCTGCCTACTCATACAATATCAGCGTTTCATCTTTAAAAGCAGAATCCGGTCTGACACCTCTTTCTCTTCGCCGTCGCACATCCAGCCTCTCCCTCTTTCACAAGTTTTACTTCAGCTCGCTCAACCATGCACCTTACATTGTCCCCCCATCACTCATATCTCCGCGCATTGGTCATCCACTTCAAGTAACGCTCCCACGTGCCCGCGCTACTACTTTTTTAGCCTCCTTTTTTTCTCAAGCAGCAGCTGACTGGAACGGCCTTCCCTACCAGGTCGCCGCCATCAGATGTCCATCTGTATTCATGGAGACTATCGTCAACCACCTTCCGACATGAATGTCTGTTAAAAATGCTTTTATATGTAACCCCACCCCTTATGTAACGCCCCTTACGGGGGTCTTTAAGGTAATAAAATGAAATAAAATGAAATAGCCTGTCCTGCTGTGACAGTGATGAGGTGAAGTGAACAGAATAAGAGGAAACAAACACTGAAGGTCGGTTATGGCTGGGCCCATGCACAGCTGATGCAAAGCGTGTATACATCGTACAAAAGACAATCTGCAAACACGACTAACCGCAATATTCGTGGATCGAATGCCGCGTTCCAAGTTTCCTTCTTGAACTTACTGCCATGCGGCATTCGATGCACGTATCTCGCGTTGACTCGCGTTCAAGTCTGTATGCAGACTTTCTTTTGTATGATGCATAAGCAGCGCGACCCCTCCTCAGCTCCATGGAGCGAATAAACCGATCTCGCGAAGCGTTCTACGCATGCGTGACGACGCCATAATTGTAGCTCACAGGAGGCAGGCGGCAGTGCACGTGGCAGCTCGTGCAGACGCCCAGCAGGGTTGTAGCGGGTGCAGAAAGACTCCAGTTCCCATGGTGCAAGCCGGCAGCGGTATCGTAATGAGACTGGCTCGTGAGATTCGTCTATTGTGCGACGAATAACTGCTGGACTGAGCCCGACGGCACAGTCGATTTGCGCGCGACCACGGTGTAAGATATACTCTTTAGGTGAGGACACGGCGGGGCTGAACGCGCGGCGCGAGGAATCAGATAGTTTACCATTTTTTAGACCACCTGAGACTGTTTGAGACGTCGTCGTGTTTCTTCCACCTAGTCTCAGGTGGTCTAAAAAATGGTAAACTTAAACCAGCTCGCCTGCGCCCTAACTGTTGTTTCAATCAGATAGTGTTCGTTCGACGGGCATCCGAAAGGCTGCATTATTCCGCGGCCACCGTACCCGCGGCTGACAGTGTCGCCGGCGGCCAAACGGCGAAACTGCGTGAGATCGAAAAAAATTATCTCGTTGCCGTGACACCCCAGTACAACGTGGTCTTTCTGCACGAGCGACAACCTCGCTGTAGCTCTGCGCGTGTGGAGCATGCGGCGGCACGAGCCGTCTTTGCCCTGCCCACGGGTCGACGAGTCATCTGCCGGCGCCACTTGAAACTATAGTGACAGAGTGAAAAGCGAACTTTATCTGCGCTGCGCGAGGAGCGCGCTGTCCTCACCTGAAGAGTATTATCCTACACCGTGCTCGGCGACGAAGCAGCCACTGTGCGGATGCAACGCTCAGAGCAAAAGCCGTCGGCTAAACATCGGTTGATTTTTCGCAGCGTGTTCGCCCCATAGAGTATAGCCTTAATTCTTGCGTTACGTTATCGTTTAAATTGAGCTGCATTTTGAAGGAGTGCATTTTGGTAAGATATATGTCACCGCGTTATACGAGTCTGGCGTACAACGCATTCAAGGCTGGGTAAGATATGTGGAAAGCAGGATTAATAATGTTTGAGATTTATAGCTCACGGAGAGCGATAGTACACAGGTCCAGCCAGAGTTCTTACACTATGTTTCTTGTCTTACACAAACATAAAATACACTTCAGCATTTTCTCATAAAGGGTGGTACACCCTTTCAACTTAACTTGGAGCGTTATATTTTGTCATTGGCCAAATATCACGGTAAGAGTTTTATTAGTCAATAGTTTGTCAGCATTTGTGATCATTTGATGTCAGTTGATGTCACTCAAAAACAAAAAAGTGGATTCGGCATGCGGGTAAATATAGTGTTTCTTTACCTAGTTTAACGATGCAAACAACGTTTTGTTTTAAGTTAAAAATACCTGGGTGATTTCATTTGAATTCGACCAAACTTGTCGGGGGGGGGGGGGGGGGGGGTCTTTAGATTTAATCGTTAAAAATATATATGATACCCGAATCCTTGTGATGAAAGAAACTGCCTTTGAAAAAAATTAGAATTGTATAGTTTGAGAGAAAAAAATTCTGAGGCGCTGCAGGGTAGAACACGTCAAATTCCCAATTTGATTTTATCTCGAATTTAGCCGCCATTTACAAGATATCGAATTCTTGCAGAATTATCATATTTATTACGCAATATTTACGCAGACTTGGCTATTTTTATAGGTAAATTTCTGTCTTCTGTTATTTTAAATTAATTTTCTAAAAAATCTCAAACATGCAACCTAGAGCAAGTGTGACGCAACTTCGGACAGCTATATAAAACGAACGGTAGGGCGCAATGACGTGAGACAGATATCTGTGCGTAGCTATCAATGTAAGCTATCGATTGACATGTATTTTCTGGTTATTGTGTTTACCGTGTTGTTTTTATTCTGCCACAAATATAGACAAAAATAAAAAATATGCAAATTTTGAAGTCGATTTTCTCAAAAAAGCCATTCTTTATTTCGTTCATACTTTTTTAATTTATTGCCCAGATTCTGCTTAATAATCGGGTATAAATATTGCTTGACCTTTTTTTGTTGTAGTTTTAGGACAACCAGTTGAATAAGTCATTTTTATCGCGTAATACCAACCTCCGGCTCCGGTATGCGGGCTTCACCGCAACATTGATAATTGGCTCAGCAATATCAGATTTCACTGACAACCACTTTACCTCGTTGCGTTCCTAGTTATATACTTTTTACAAAAAAAGAAATGTCACAAAAAAATGACAGAAGGCAAGTGGCGTAGGCAAATTTTTTTTTCTCTTTCAAACTTTTTTAATTGATTTCCCGTGTGTTGCTTACCAGCTGGGTATGCACGTTTTCTGGCGCTTTTCTTTATGTTTGTTTTTACATCAAAAGAAAGAGCCATGTTCGTTACATCAGTTGCAACTGGTCCAGTTGTTAGGTGAAGCATAGGTTCAGAAACCTCTTCGCGAGCGCCAGCAAAAGGCTGCGATTCTTATCATGAAGATTACCATGCGACTCTTAGTTGACCTCGGCGTGCGCCGTTGCAAGAGGGTTATACTAATCTTGTTAGAGTGGAACTCGCGTCGTCACAGGCTGTCGCAATGCATCACAGCGAAGTGGAACTGTGTGAAGCAGTCCTTGTCCTTCTCCCAATAAATTTATGGGCGGAAGCTTGAGACTCTTTGGTGCCCGAAGTTTCTGTAGCTCGGCTGGGTCAAGTTTGTCAAAAGGAGAAAACAAATGCAGTAAACACTAGACATTATCACGCCGGTCGATGGAGTCGTAACTGTATACATACAGCTTTTGCGGATACTTATTTGTTTCAAGGGTGGCAAGTTATCACCAGTACAAACATGGCCACAGTGTCGGCAAGAGCATCAGAACAAAAAGGAAGGTTTGGTTGGCTTATCATTTTGTGTCTTCGTTGCAGCGCTTTTCTCCGGAACTAATGTTTGTAGTCCTCTTTGAGCCCCTGGTGCTATGGTCTGTCTGTTTCTCTTATCCATTATTTATTTTTACTTGTAAGCGAATAACACGCACCATGACATTTCTGGCGTCCTTAGGTTGATTCGCTAATCAGTGTCTATACGCTCCGTGCGGGAACTATAGGGGGCGCTTTGAAAAACGCGCGTAGCGCCGCTAGCGGGGGAGCTGGCGTTCGATAGTGAGGCGCGCTCAGCAGCCTGCGGCGCCTTCTCGCGTGCGAAACTGCGGCGGCGGATGCGCGCACGGACGGAGCTTTTGCTTTTTGAGCCGATAAGTTGAGGGTAACGTTGCACGAGTGCTGGGGCAGATTTAAGAAGGGCGTTTAGCTGTTCTCCACTTCTTATATATTGAGTTTGAGTCGTTATTAGGGGTAATTTCTGTAGTTGCGGTCGAAAAAGGGGTTTGAGCAATTTTCCGAAAATCAAGACGGCAGTGGGAAATTTGTTTCGCTCGTCGCTGTAAAGGTAGGACTGCTGGGACGATGATATTTGGAGGCGAGTTAGATGTTCACTAAGTTTGTTCACTAAGTGGGCCAAGTTTTATTAAGACAGCAGGTGTGAAAGTTATAGTTCGAACGAATAAAGGAATAAAGCTGTCAGGAGTATCCAATATTGGACCCAAAATGTTGTGTTATAACCGGGTTGTGCGAAGTGCAGATTTGGACGCACAGGTTCTTGGACATGACCGTAGCTTGACACAACAGTTATATTACCAAAAATAGGTGGCATAGGGAAACCAGGTGGAAATTTGGTTTGGGTGGCGTAACTGAATGGGAAACGGCTTTGACCGTGAAAGGGCTGCCAAGAGAATACCACTCGTCGTGGGAGATGGACTTAACAGGTAGGAAGGGGCTAGTGCACTGTACTTCCAATTGAAACAACGTTACGAAAGGTGGTTTTAAAGCCGAGAAAATCAAGTTGCCGGCCAACACACGGTTTGGCCATCAAAGGCAATTGCGGTCAGCTGTTGTGGAGTAATCTGGTTGTGCGAGGTGCTGATTTCCGGAACCCAGGTACTTTGACAACCGTAACTTGACAAAACAGTTATTATACCTAAAAGAGGTGGCATGGTTTAACCAGGTGGAAATATTTTTGGGCGGCGTAACTAAATTGGAACTGGATTTGACCGTCAAAGGCTGTCAAGAGAATACCACTAATCATGGTCGGAAGGTGCACACTTTACAGGTAGGAAGGGACCAGTGGACGGTACTTCCAGTTCGAACAACTTTGCGATAGGTGGCTCTAAAGCCGAGAAAAAAAATGTTGTCTACAAGACCCGGTGTGTCAGCGTTTCTACATCCAAAAGGAGGCTGATCAAAAAAGAAAGCACACCAGATAAACTTTCATACTCAAACATCGATTGTCCAGTGTTTTCAAGTTTCATTGTAGTTTTCCTTAGACTCATATTTGTCACTTTTTGTACCGGCCGAATCTTTCTTCATGCCATACTGTCCGGAAATATCATCGACACGTGCGATGGGGACGAAACTTCTTTGGAGGGCATTTCTTCGACGAAATATTCGCACTGCATACCCGCGAGTGTGGAATGGCATTTCAGTTCGAGCTGAGATATGTAGGCGTTACTTGTACGAAAGCAAACGCAGAGCGCAAAGCGGTAGTGTAGAATATGTCAGCCGTGCCGATTAGGTGGCAGACATGATCGGGAGACCAAATTTCTCGCGTCGTACGGCACGGGTCCATCGTTGTCGCTGTCCCACAAAACATCGGCGAGGTGAAAAACTGTGAAACTTCGTCCCCACGAGATACGCCGCATAACTATTGGAGCACTCAACGACGCAGCAGTTCATGCTGTCAACATAGCGCAACCACACCGCTCTGACTTCAAAGCGTACCAATGTACGCGGCGTGGTTTCGTTTCGCTGGGGCTCTCACTGCCTACCTTCGGTAACGGCCGCGCGGCGGCGCGCCGGTCGCGTCGCACGGAGTGTATATTTGACAAACTCATCTAGTATAAGAGAATAAAAAACATATAAGAAGAGGGCTTGCAGCAATGAATTTGTATAAGAGAACTGCGGAACTGCGTCGAAAGCAGAAAGCCGGAACCTCCCGAGGAATGAACGCGTTATTTTGAACTCAGTCATGGCTGCAGTTTTCAGCTTTAAAAGAAAGAGTTGCGCGGACTACTTCGAGAGACATAAGCGAAGGGTATACCGCAACCGACGTTTTCGTTATGTCACCGATCTCAACGTAGACGCCTTGAAGATGATCCTGCCTCCATCGAAAGCCGCGGCTCTTGCGTTGGATGACGTGCTCTGCCAGAACTGCTTCCAGTACACCGGTGAGAAGCTTTCATCATCTGTCAGTGATCCATGCTCGAGCTCTCCAGCAAGCTGCATCGAAGAGCACGAAGTAGTGGAAGGTCTTAACGAAGAGATTTCTGCTGCTGGGCTTGAAACAACTCCTTTGCGCATGCCTTCTACAGTAAACCCGAAAAGCCGTCAGGCATATGCTGAAAGAAAACAGCGGGAGATTGAAGGATCACACAGCCGACAGGTACGAAAAAAGTTGGCGACTGCATATACCTTGGAGCCAAGTGGGTCAAGTTCTCGCAGTGATCAACCATGCCTCGGCTGCGACGGGTGGTGGGCAAACATCAGAGAGGCCTTTGTGAAGGTGGCATCTTACCAGGAGAGATGTCAGCTCCTCACGCTTGTGCCCAAGGGCGTAGCCACTAGGGAGGTAGAACGGCTAATTCCTGAGGCATCGAAGTACCTTCTGAAGAAATCAAAGCAGCTTCGTGAACGGTTCGGCGTATGGGAGCGTCCGGAGCCTTATCACGGTGGAAGCATAAGCGAGGACACCATACGGGCAGCCACGCAATATTACACCGACGACGATCTCGACTGTTCTCGGCAGAGCCCAAACAAAAAAGATGCTGTTAAGCTTCTGAAGGATGGCGAAGAACATGTGGTCGTGAAGCGGTATATGACAAGGTCTGTCCGAGAGACGTACAGGCTGTTTAAGGAAGCAAACCCGGACTCAAAATTAGGTCTGACTAAATTTTACTCGCTGCGGCCAAAGTGGGTCAAGCTAAACCCTGAACAGACTGTCTGTGCATGTGTGTGCTGTACGAATTTCGATTTGTGCTTTTCCACCCTGAACAGCATGCGAGAAGAAAAAATAACAAAAGAGGAGATTCTCGCTTTGTGCCTCTGCCCTGAACCCTCGTCCGAATGTTTCAGAGGCGAATGCAAAGACTGCCCCTCGACTGACAGACTCTCCTTAGAATCATTGGAAATGGTGCCTGAAGAGGAAATTACATTTTTCACATGGGAGAATGGTAATTTGATAAGCAAGACTGCCGACTCCAGCGCCTTTTTGAAAGAGCTACAGAAATGGGCCACAAGGTTTTTCACGCACGATTTTATTCGTAGGACACAACGGGAAGCCATACGGATTGAGAAGTCTAGTGTGACCTCAAGACACATCGTCATGCACTTCGATTTTGCGGAGAACTGGACGGTAATTTTGCCACACGAGATACAGGAGTACCACTGGCACAAGCGTCAGCTCTCTGTGTTCACGTGTGTGGCATCCGCGTCGCAAGGCTCAAAATGCTTCGGCGTTGTCTGTGAGGACTTATGTCATGACACTTCCCATGCGCTGCTGGCTCTGAGACTTATAGAAGACTGGCTGGAGGAGCACATCCCAGTTTATGCTTCACTAACGTACATATCCGACGGGGCACCTGCTCATTTTAAAAATAGATTTCAGCTGCATGAGTTCGAACGAGTGGGCCATACCCAATTGAAGTGGATATTTTCTGCCTCTGGGCATGGTAAAAAGTCTTGTGACGGGGTTGGAGGGCTTCTCAAACACCACGCAACGGTGCATAACCTCCGTTCACCGGAGGAGCAGCTCGTCCGAACATCAGTAGATTTTGTGGACAAGGTTGGAAGGCGTGTCAAAAACGTAACTCTCATGAACTTAACCGAGAAGGAGGTGAGTGACTTCCGCAGAATCAAGAAAACAGAGTGGAGTTGCGTACCGACTCGGAAAGGCATCCGCGCTTCGCACGTGTGGCGACGCGAAAGGGGCGAAGTGCAGCTTGAGCGAACTGTTCTATCTTCGTCTTAATGCATGAACCTCTGTGGTGCACGTGCGGAACTCTCAGATGATCTACGGCTTTGTTTTGTTTTGTTGTTAAAGCCTCTTCTTGTACTTTTGCGCTTCTGTGAAAAATTGTGTTTCTATAGGTGTGCCTTGTTAACCCAAAAAATTACTCAATAAATAGAGTGATCTTGTTAAACTGTTACCTATGAATGTTTTATTGCATACTGCCAACAAAAGAGTATGATTACTGTAAGCTGAAAAGCAACTTCCGATATGCTGTGCGTAGCCCAAAAAATTTAAACGTATGCAACAAGTAGTCCAAAAGCCGAAGGATGGACAAAATGTAGTCAAATTTTTTTTTTCACGTACCTCGGAATACTAAGGGCCAATGAAGGATAGGCGAAAGAATGCCATGCGCTAAATTTAAAAAAATTCGAGCCGATTTTCCGATAATGTTCGTATAAAATAAAGATTGTCCGAAACGCATAAACGGGGATATTGTTTTTCTGGACTGGATAGTGCCGTAGAATGCAACCCGACATGATCGAAACGGATGAAACGTCTTGGATCTCTCCACTCGCTTAGGCTAGTTAACATTGATGTTAACTAAATTTACTTTTGTTGTTGTTTATCACGGCACAATGTTCAAATAAATAATTTAAATATATAAGTTTCGTGCAACCTCAGTAGTAAAACGTTGTCGTGGCGACGTTTGAAAATGCAAGCTGTGACTTCGCAAACATCACTTCGTCAATTCAGCCATCTCTCATTTCTTTATGATGTTACTGATTTTTTAAAAAATATATTAGTAAAAATTCAACGGGGTAAAGTAGTTTTCAGTGAAATCTGATATTGCTGAGCCAATTATCAATGTTGCGGTGAAGCCCGCATACCGGAGCCGGAGGTTGGTATTACGCGATAAAAATGACTTATTCAACTGGTTGTCCTAAAACTACAACAAAAAAAGGTCAAGCAATATTTATACCCGATTATTAAGCAGAATCTGGGCAATAAATTAAAAAAGTATGAACGAAATAAAAAATGGCTTTTTTGAGAAAATTGATTTCAAAATTTGCATATTTTTCATTTTTGTCTATATTTGTGGCAGAATCAAAACAACACGGTAAACACAATAACCAGAAAATACATGTCAATCGATAGCTTACATTGATAGCTACGCACAGATATCTGTCTCACGCCATTGCGCCCTACCGTTCGTTTTATATAGCTGTCCGAAGTTGCGTCACACTTGCTCTAGGTTGCATGTTTGAGATTTTTTAGAAAATTAATTTAAAATAACAGAAGACAGAAATTTACCTGTAAAAATAGCCAAGTCTGCGTAAATATTGCGTAATAATTATAATAATTCTGCAAGAATTCGATATTTTGTAAATGGCGGCTAAAGTCGAGATAAAATCAAATTGGGAATTTGACGTTTTCTACCCTGCAGCGCCTCAGACTTTCTTTCTCTCAAACTATACAATTCTAATTTTTTTCAAAGGCAGTTTCTTTCATCACAAGGATTCGGGTATCATATATATTTTTTACGATTAAATCTAAAGACCCGCCCCGACAAGTTTAGTCGAATTCAAATGAAATCACCCACATGCATTGAAAAAAAAAAAAGAACGACAAGAAATAGTGCAAATTCAAGTAAGACGAGCATTTTGAAGTAATCGTGAAATATTGTAGGGCGGTATTTAGAAAGTAGAGTTTTGCTAACAAAATATTAATACGTTTTTTTTTTTATATACAGCCTGGCATTTTTTTTTATTCTTCACAAGCTATGCTATTCTGTTAAGGACCACGATGACAACCGCACAACAATGTCTTTTCTCCCATTTATCAAAGCATCTTACGCATCAACAGCATGGCTTCATTAGAGGACGTTCCGTTGAAAGTAACCTTTCTACATTTCTTCATTGCGCAGCCCCGGTCGTTTCGAAAAACGTTCAGAGTGACTCGATTTATTTCGATCTTTCAAACGCTTTCGATAGGGTTGATCACTTTTTGCTTGCACAAAATTGTAACAATATGGTATTGTACCTAAGCTTTGTGATTGTGTTCTAGTTATTTGTCATCGAGAAGAAACTTTTTTCGTGTTGGTAATGTTTTATCAAGTGCGTTCTCTGCAACTTCAGGAGTACCCCAGGGGTCAGTAGTGGGGCCATTGCTATTCCTAGTATTCATTAATAATGGTTCAAAGTGTATTACATCTGCCAGGATGCTTTTATTTGTTAATGATAGAAAGTTATTTTCACATATTTATTCCGAAAAAGACTGTGAAGCGCTACAATCTGATGTGTTGAGCATTTCTAAGTGGTGCGTGTTAAACCGTTTGCCTTTGAACGCCAACAAAACTAAGGTAATCTCGCTAACAAGACGCCATAATCCTTTACACTTTAAATACAAGTTGGGAAACTGTGCTATTGCTCGATCTGATGTAGTCAGGGACCTTGGAGTGCTAGCAGACTGTAAACTATTATTCAAATCTCATGTCACTAACATTTGTGGTACCGGTCTTAAAGTGCTCGGGATTATCTCACGTTTGACTCAACACTTCCAGGCACCTGATACTTTACTACGCTTATTGTGTGCTTTCGTTAGGCCAGGACTTGAATTTGCGTCTGTTGTGTGGAACGTTCTATCAAGTAGCCATTGCAGACGCATTGAAATGGTACAAAGGCTACTGATCCGCATAGTCTACGGTAGGCATTTTAACAGGAGGCTATATTTCGAGTATAATTTTCTTGTTAAGGTTTTAAACCTTAAAACCCAATTGACCGCAGGCATTGCCGAGCTGTGGTGTTTTTAAAGAAAGTCATACAAGGTCATTTCGATGTACCTGATCTTTTAAGTAGTACAAGCTACGTGTGCCAGCTAAACATACGCGACTCTGCGATACGTTTTATCCTGACAAGCAGATTGAAGGGTCACGAATGCATAGAATTCAACCTTTTTGTAGTAGCCTTGTGCATCATGACTTCTTTCCCATGCCTTATTTTACCTTGAGTACCGAGTTGTGTCTTTTATTTGTTTTATTGTGACTGATGTGTCACTCCTGTATTTCACGTCTTCGCATGTTCAACTCATTGTCACTTTTGACTTTTAAGTGCACCAATAGCAATGCCTTCACGGTGGTTTGAGCACGCAATAAATACCAATACCAATACTCAAAAACAATACTCACTATGAACCAATTTAAGCTGCTTAGAAGAGAGGTTTTTTTGCAGAACTTCCGCGACGTATTCAACAGCCTACAGATAACACATTTTGATTACGGTCCTAAAACCCATTATCTGCCGGCAAGTAAAAAAAAATCAGCGTGTTATTATTTAAGACATGCTTGTTTCGGGGGGCACACTTATATGCCAACTGTAAATAAAAAAAAAAAAAACAGGTCTGTCCAGATTCGCCGAGTATATTTCTATTAGGTCATACTACGAGAATGGCCCCATTGGATTTTGTGCATACTAGGTCGATTTAGCGAATAAAAGCATTTCATATCAGAAAAAATAATGAATAGAATAAACGTAGGAAGACCCCAAAAAATTCAGGTGGAGGTATAAACGGGGTCAAACTGACCTAATTAACGCAGAGTACAGGGTCATTCACAGGGGCTTGAAAAACGTCGACGAAATACCGTGGTCGTTTCTCACGTGGGAATTACCGATCGCGTAATTAATAGCTAGGTATTTAGTCCGCCTCACGAGCCAAACTAAAGTAAATAGGAAGCTGGGTCATCCCAAATTGGAGAGCTTTGGGTTGGGTATCCGCAAATGATGTGTTCTTTTAGTAAGAAAACGAGCCGGTGTGTGGGTCTCGCGGAAAGGGGACCCAGAAGGACCCAAGGGAACCCTGTGTGCACGAATACAGAGCAGACGTTCAATCCTTTAATCAGATTATATCTTGACCATCTTGGGTTCGGAGTGCCTACTCCGTTCAGTTGGGAAATGACTGGATTCACCACACCAACATAAGCAACGGAAATGACGGGCGAGACAAGTCAATACGCGCTTGCCTCAAGACAAAAACACCCATGCACGCTATCACTTATATTTTAACTTCTTCTAGGTTCTCATGTGCATGAAGGTATTTTCTTAGTATGCTCATTATTGCTCAGTGCTTGGCATAGCGCACACACGTTTGAGTGTTGTGATATGTCCTGAGCTGTTGATCTAGAAAGGCTCTGCGTAAACCGGCATTAATCGGAAAGGGGGGAAATGTCGATAATAGGTAGTGCGTGTGTCCTAATCGGAAACCCGTAATTGGAAGCACACTTTGTGTAGCGGATATGTTTTTGAATGCAACTATAATTTTAGTTGTAAATTATACTAATTGTTTACTATGCCCTAAAGTTGTTTTTAAAGCTTGCCTATTTTTAGGTGCCATGTTTAGAGAACGATATACCTATACATTAGAACGCATGTACAAACAACCAACCAAAACTCGTATGAAATAGAAAACACAAGATAAAAGTTCCACATTAATTTTTTTAGCAACAAGCCGTGTGTGGGTTTTTGTGGCACAGAAATCGCACGTGCCTTTCAAACGTAATTCGAACAGGAGATAACACATGCGATATAAGCATGCGGATATCGTGCCACTTCTGTTTTCTTTAATAAACAATATTATTATAACCGCGTTAAGAATTAAGCTGTTTGCTTTCAACATCTGCGATTCAAGCTTATAATGCTTTTTAATAATAATTTATTAATTAATGAATTAATTCATTCATTTTATATGCTCATAAACAGCCGAAGCCTTGTAGTAAAGAGCAACTTAAACGCCACAAAACATCGCTTAAAGAAATCTTGCTCTGGGTTATTACAGAAATGTTAAATGAAATAAATTTGGCTAGTTTAAATGACTTGAGGCATATCAAACGTCAAAGATGTTCGCAAAGGTCGCCTCGGAGAATGAATGTTGGTAGATGATGCCAGATCAGGGGAATGAATCATCCCATGAAGACATTTATACAGAAATCAAGAGTCTCGTTCACAGCGTCCAGAGGTAAGATAAGAGTAACTGCGTTTGTCCAAGAGTCTTTGATATTTATAGCAAAATGTATAATCAATATTACCAAAATATAACAAATATAACCAATATATCAGAGGCTACCAAAATACAAAAAAAAAACACTTGCGTACATTTTTTATTCTTTCCTTGCTGGTACTTCCAATACTGTTCCAGGCAACAAAGGCGAATTCAAGCTTGGTTCGTATTAGTAAAGGACGTGAACAAAATGCACAAGATGAGGTAGAAGAGTCAGGCTTAATTATGTAAATAATGCCCAACGAACGGAAGGGGGCGTGTATAATGTTATTAACACGTTGATTTAAAGACAAAAACGGTTCATATATACCCAAGGTCACGCGTGCTGTCGACTCTTCGAAACGGAACATTGTCGAGCTGTTAACAAATAAGTATGGGCTCTACTTCCCTAGGCAAAGACACGACAATAATTTCAGAAGGATTGCATTCCGAGATGTCGTGACAACACCAACTACACAGGGAATCTACACCGTTCGTGATCTTTACATAGTCCAAGTGAGATCTGTCTAAACAACTTGATATCATCTAGACATGAGAGGATGACCGAATCCTGATCACAGAATGTTAAATCATTTATGAAGATGTTAAAAAGAACAGGTTCAAGTATGGACCCCTGCGGCACACTTGTAGATGAAGTATAAGGCGGAGAGTGATGCCCAAGGACTCGTACGATATTAAGTCTGTTTGGTAAGTAAATAAACAAGGTGAAAAGTGCAGTGCGCATGTCATAAGAGTGCAATTTATGTTAAAGTATCAAATGATCGACTAAATTAAAAGCTTCGGAAAATTAAAAAAATAAGGTACTCGTCCACTTGTCAACTTGTCCAAAAAGAATTTAGATATTAAACTAAATTAGTCTCAAGAGACCTACTGCGCACCAACCCATGCTCTGAAGGACTTATCTTATGCCTAAAACAATTGAAATTTGGCGATGCAAAACAATTTCATAGATCTTCACAAATAGACATATCAACAAAACGAATCTATAGCTTTTGACATCACCTGCTTTTACAGTATTGTGTAGTGGAACAATTATGAAGTTTTTCCAAAAAGATAGAAAAGTGAAGCTCGAAAACTACAAGTTAAAAATGTGGGTTCAAAGGGGTGTCAAAATAGACGAGCATCATTTAACAATAAAGCTTGGGATACCATCAAATGCGACTGATAACGAAGGCTTACGTTTTCTAATAGCATGTTCAAGTCCTGTAGTTTTAAAAGATAAGATAAAGAGATGGTCAATAGCAGTGCTACTAAAATTGGGCATAGATACTCCTGCTTGGTTGTTAGAACATACCGAGACAAAAAAAAAAGTCGTAAAATAATTTGTTACATCTACAAAATCACTTAGAATAACGCCGGATGAGGCAACTACTTATTATCGACACAGTTGTAGTTCTGCGGTAACATGAGGCCAGAAACACATTGGGTCGCGTTTTAAATAAAGTTCAACTTACTCACGGTACAGTATCTTATCACGCTCTAGCAGCGCTTTAGCTAGCGCACAGGTCTCAAAATAGTTCGCATACCAAGAATCGCCGAGTGTGCGACATTACATTTCCTAGAGTAATGCAATTTTTGTTTCTTAGGGCTGATCTCAGCTTTTTAGAATATCACTTGGGACAGCCATTTGTATGATCATGATGATATGTTTGAAGTGCTGTCTTTGTACTATGTTTAATATCTGAAGAGTGTTAGTTACGGCCAGAGAACGGGCAGGCTAAATATAAGGCTATGTTTTATAGTAGCAATGGCGCATAATAAACCGCGGCAATTACAGCTTTGTTAGTCAATCTGTTGAAGCCAGCCTGTTTGCCGATCGGCGCTTGGGCACCGCTGTAAGCTTAATCCGTGCCTGCCACCAATACGATTCCCCCTCCTCTCTCTCTTTCTTCACTACTCTCGTGAGCGGAAAGGTATCTTGTGCGATGCCAAATGTAATAGTAACCTTTTCTTAAACTGGGTCAGCTATGCTCCACAACCATGCATGGGTTGGTATTTTGTACTTTTTTATTCACGATAAAGGGCTATGCACATGTCAAGAGTTCACCAAGGACGGGTCGTGAATGTGAGAGAAAAAGCTGAACGAGAAAACGTATGCAATATTCATGTGCAGAAAAAAAGAAAAAAAAGATCAATAGAAGATAATTTTAAAGAAGGACGAACCTAAAGGGAAAATGAAGCAGTTCAACACTCGGAAAGAAGATTTCGCTCAATCCCCTATACGAACGGGGACAAATTTAGGTGCATTTCTGTTCATACGGTCCGTTGCGTTGAGCAATGAAGAACAATGGCTCGCCTAAGAACTCATGGATACCATAGTCGCTGACAGGTGATGAAGGAAGTAGGGGCTCCGCCTCCATCACTCCTTTGTTGCTGTCCGCCAGGCTCCGACTGCTCGTACGATGAGGTGTCATGAAACACAGAAAACTCGCGCCGGAGGCTGTGCATCTACTCAGGTGTAGCCTCGATAAGGAAAGGGTGGAAGCGCCTGGCCGCGACAGCGTTATTGTAGCAAGTGTTGGGAGCGTTCTTAGTTGCAGCCATATGTCCACTTCTATCACTTCTTTCTCCGACTGGCGTTTTCTTTTAATCGTCGCCGTTCCTCGCCTTTTCTTATTTACAATTAGTTCCCCTACAACATCGGCTCATGCGACCTTCTTTGTTTACTTGTTGTTTGTTCAGTTCATCTAGATGGCACGGCATAAGACAGCAGAATCACTACAGATGTTTAACGGGAACTCCTTTATTTTAACAAATGATGCAGTATAGCTATAGAACCCTCGTGGAGTCGAGAAAGCTGCCAATGTAACATGTGCAAAGACGAGACTAAACCGATTCCGGCCAGCTTTTCCTTTCTGGTATAAAGAAATCTGGCAAGGAAGGAGAAGACGCAGTCGTTGAAATACGCTCACTACAAAAAGAAGCGATTCGTCGCCTCACTGTTGGTTTGCTTACAAGCAAGGTTTTTGTACTAACGTTTATACAACTTTTAGTTTTATGACACTGTCACATTCAGTGTCTTTTTCTGGGAGCATACGCCAGCTCATTTAATAGCACTTTTAAATGCGCGGCGCTACGTGGTGAAACAATGTGTCAGGTGTAAAGTATAAGGTGTGCAACATGATGTACATGCGTAAATTGCTTGGAAATATCTTTTGCTGTTCGGTACAACGTTTCAAAAGACATTTGGAGCTAAATTAACAAGCTATTTTTTGTGACCATGATCAAGCACCAGAAGCAGAGAGAAAATTGAACTCAATTCACCGCAGTAATGAACAAAAATAGCTGTTTTTATTTATGTTACATGTTAGTTCTTTACGTCATGAAGTAAGGGCATATTTAACTATACCGATATAAAATACCGATAGTATACCCAGCTTTTTTCCCCTTAA
Organism: Ixodes scapularis; assembly: GCF_016920785.2. Classification (NCBI taxonomy): domain Eukaryota; kingdom Metazoa; phylum Arthropoda; class Arachnida; order Ixodida; family Ixodidae; genus Ixodes; species Ixodes scapularis. The sequence goes on from NW_024609835.1 coordinate 68,637,228, forward strand.
AACAAACATTGCAGCTAGGCACTTTGTCTACCGGATTGAGTGGAATGCGGTTGCCAAACTCTTTCGATAAAAAAAAAAATGTTTTTTTAGCTCTCGCTAAAAGTTTCCGCTCGACTCTGGCGACGAAAAATATTAATGGCGAAGAGCATTACATAGAATTACATTAAATGGTCCGTTTTACAGCGGTGCATGGTCTACCTTAAAATGACATCGAGTGCCTAGGCCGTAGAAAGTAATTTTTTTGCTTTGCACTGCGGCAGCTCGCGGCATTCCCTAACTATTGATTACACGAGCGCACGCCGATAAAATTCCGCTACACATCGAAACTGGTAGGGGCAGGGAGCTCGCGGAACATTCCTGAGTTCCCCATCAATAGCTCTCGCTCTCAGTACTCGTAACCATTGCCACTAACAGACACAGCTACCGATTTCCGATACGGGTTAATTAAGGGCCTAGTCCCATTAGAGCGACAAAAAGCAACATCCGACAGGGACTATCGGGAACGAGCAACGAACGACACCGACAGACTACCTGTTTGTAGGAGTTACCCGTCCCACCTAACGGACTTGACGCCAAAGATACAGACACGGCAACTATTCCCCCGGTGGGGCTGAAGTTGGCGACAAAACACGGGGAAATACACCGAGAAACCGAGTCGGGCGGCGCAGTTGTACGGTTTCGTTAGATGAGCTAAATACCCACCGACAAACACGGCGAAAGTAGGGTAATTGTATTTTCGGCAGAGACCGTTCCTCCGGCATGCCATGCATGAACACTGACACCAATATAAGAATTCCTTCTGTTCTGTGGCCTCGTTCATGATGAGTGCCCCTGACCGCCGTGCTCGTCGAGTAGAACGAGTGCGGCCAGAGCGGCTCGGTATTCGCGACATGACGTCGTAGCAGCGACACGGCGGACGGCGGCAAGCGAGCTCAAATGGCGGTAGCTGACAGATGCAAACCGAGTAAACAACGCGGGTCATCGCACGCGCGAAAGCGCTGTGGGTATACGTGTCCCCTTTTTGTTCTTTCTTGTTCACTCCTTAATTGTCATGAACCATTACCAACCAACAAGCCCAGCTTTGAACCCTTGAGGGCAGGTTCGTTGGCGAGTGCTGTTCACTGGTGGAACTGCCGCTCCGCGCTGTCGGCGATACAAGTCAGACGACAAACAACAACTGCTCTGTGGTCGATCGTTTGTCGGCGTCTGTCGGTCATGTTCGTCGCTACAGTGGGATAGCATCAACTACACAACTTTACCTTGTTGACTGACAAAACACGGCGTTTTCGCTTATAGTGAAACGAGCCTATAGAGCGAACGGTGACCGAGCGTGTTAGCGCACCACAGCTCGGAGCACGTGGCGGAAAAGCTCCCGCTGCAGAACCCTGGGTTTCTGGTTTTAATCCCCACTCCTTCCATTCTCGATCTGGATGAGCATCGTAGCGGCGAGCGGTCGTGTATCACTGCTGCTTGATGCACGATAAAGACACCAGGCTAGCAGTGGTACCGCACTGGCTAAATTTATATCTATAAGGTATGCTAGTGTCGCCGGACCTCAAAGGCAGACCGACCTTATGCTGTATAAACACGTACACCCATGAGCGATAAGAAGGTGAACAGCCCTCTTCTTGTTTTTGACGCTCCTTCAAGTCTTGGAACAAGCTCTGTTCCAGAAGAGGGCTAGAACGCAAAGTTTAGAACTCAAGCCACGTACCGTTTGAGACGTTGAGAGTTAATATAGCTTTAGGGAGCCGTAAAACAGGCAAGAAACCAGATAAGGTGTTCACATTCATATTGCCGCAGGGTGTACGTCAAATTTGATTTTCTCGGTTTGATAAGAGTCAAAGAGCAACTCCACCTCATTTTTGTTTTTCAGAAAACAATGCAGTCCTCTTCAGTATCAACTAGGGTGACCATATGTCAAATATAACGACCTAGTTCTGTCTAAAACTTTCTTAAACGGTCCGGAAAACTTTGGAACGCGCCAAGTTGCTGAGATGAGCTGACTTTGGTGGACGAATTGAGGCGCAATCAATAAGGGAGTCAAGGTTACGGTGTTGGTATAGCCAATTTTGAGCTGAACGTCATCAACATTGAAATTTTTTTGTTTGTGTTTGCTTCTGCGAGCAAGCGTAACAAGTGACGTCAGCAGTATCTCCCTTAGTGCTAAGTGGTGTCCTGGTGATTGTCGTAACGCGCCCGCGCAGCGCGCTTCTCAGCCCTGGAAGGCGTCCGACCGCTCCAAACGAAACCGCAAACAGGGGCCTACGAAAGTGAGGAATTCGGAACCCCTTTTATTTAATATTATAACTTTTGCTCGGCGTTTTAGCCCAGAAGCCTGCGGGAGTGTCTGGACGAGAGAGCCAGTCAGCCAACGCGCTGGAGCGCGGACGGCGAATACGGCAAAGCTAAGAGTGAAAGGAATAAAAAAAAAAAAAAACACAAAAAAAGGCACATTACGGGCGGGAGAGGGAGAAAAGACAGCCCTAGTGAGATTTTTGAGTGGCTTCGAGGGGGAGATTACAACAGAAGCAACTGCTTCTTAAACATCCCTGTGTCCTTTTCTAGGGTTCCCAAAAAGCGATAAGCGCGCCATCCCCCCCCAATCATCCCGCTCAAAGTTAGCGAGGGAACGAGGAGGGCAGACCGCCTTCTTTGTTTGGCCGAGGGGCTCTCCGGCGCTCTCCTGGAACGATAAAAGTTCAATAGGGAGTTTTAGCAGGTCGTTTCCACACAGACGATTTGCCCTCAAGCGCATCGGCGACGCCACTACGCATGCGCGCGCGAGTCTTTCGCGGCGTCGAAGGCTCTTGTTCGTTTCTCCCACAGCGGCCGCTGAAGTCGTCCCCGCAACGCAGCCAACATCGAGACGTGTCCTCGACTGTTCATTTTTCTTCTACTTTGAAACTTTCCTCTCTTCCTGCCTCAGTCTCGGGCTAAGAACAAAACCGTTCACGACTCGGGTAAAAAAAAAAGATGGCGGTCGGTTCGGCGACTGACTTCGCCGACCCAGCCGAGCGTTAGGCTTATGACAGCGGGATGCGATATCCCTTCCTGTTAGTCTCATTCCTCCGAGAGGTTGAACCAAATAATTTCGTGGACTGCTCACAATAGTAAGTGATCGTCAATGCTGTAAACTGCGCATGCTAGTAAATTTTTGCGATCTGCGGGCAGACTAGCTGTTGTGGCGACCGCGAGCCGACGAAATGATTTGGTTCGACGGCACACAACGTGAACGATCGTTCGAGCTCAAGATGACGGAGACACACCACATACCTTTACAGTCGTTCAGATATTTTTTACTCTATTAAGCTTCGCAGTTCTTGAAATTCCGACCGGCAAATGTTATGTCGGCCGTCTTGTTTACATCAATCGTACGCCAAAAACACGAGCCGCCACTGATTTACACGTTGCAGAATGTTTCACATGTTTACTAGAAGATGGCGCCACCGTCAAACACAATCATCAAGCAAAAAGCGCCGAAAAAATACAGGGACACAGACGAAGGGAAACAGGACAAGGCCACAATCATCATCATCGTTTACACAATTGCTGCAGTTTCACGATTTGCTAAAATATGTTAAATCTCACGTATGGTTTCAGGGAACGGCACCGCTACACCGTTCGTGATTTCGGAACCGTGTGCTCAAAAAACGACTTGCTAAAACTCCCTAGTATTGTCAACTTTGGAACCGGAAAGCGGGACCCGCAAACGTCACGTTCACGTCACCGTTGACCGTCTCACTCCTCTCTCCCGGACTTCTCCGGGACCCGTTTTCGCCCGATTTTCGGGTTGGCTCCCTCGACACCACAACCGCCGTCGTCGTCTCGCCGTCTCACTGTTTGTGATTATTTTCTCTTGGAGTTTCGTTGACACTACGTGCGCAGAATGATGCTGCAGTGGTGCAGACGTCGTCGGATATCGTAGACACCAAAGCATAAAGACTACGGTGACACTTGTGCCTAGCACACGCCTGCCTCAAATGTGGCTCGCACATATTACGTCCGTCGCCGCGTAGAGGATAACCTGACTACTCGTACACTTTTGGGGTCGCCCCTTCCGGAAGCGATTTAGGGGACGGCGGGTGCATCACTCGGATGCTTGTCGCCCCCCCCCCCCCCCCCCCCCAACCCCTTTCCAGTTTATGAAGCTTCGCGGCGACAGTCTGTGGGTGGCTCATTAAAAATATTAACCCACCTGGCCCACGTGCACACGCCGCTTCGCGGCGCCCCGCCCGCGGCCCAAGCCCCGCTGTCCCCCAATGCACATCAGATGTACAGGACGCCGGTACGATGCTCATCAAGATATGGAAAAAGGCAGGATCAATCGCAGAACGCCTGGGCTTTGCAGCGCGAGCTGTCGCACCCTGTGCCTCAAGCTGCGGTGTTCCGGCACACTCGATCGTGGATTCACTTATTACAGAGTGATGCACGTTCAACGTTTCTGGCTCGCCTGGTGTACAGGACTGTAAGAAATGCCTGCGCGTCTACTTTCCCTCACTCAAAGAGCCGATCTCTGCGATCTGCGAAATCAGCTCAGGGAATGATGAGGCCGAACATCCCTTTCGACCTAAACATGAAGACTGCGCTATGGCATTTTGCAGTGCAACGCGTCATGCTTGCATTGCGTAATGCCACCGCGCAGTGTTAAATTTTGAGGTCTAAACAGATGTTCCGCTTCATCATTTGCTGAGCTAATTGCGTAGATCTCAGACGTTGCCTTTTTGAGTGTTTCGAGGGAAAGTAGACATTTTTTACACTATGTTCAACTTGTTCTTCCACAGCTCAGAATTATGACAGAAAACCTCAAGAAAGACGATTTATTCCCGCCTAAGCGTTCATCACACACCAACATAGTTTACGAAGCAAATACAAAAAGAAAAAAATTAAAGAAGCTTTTATTATTTTATTTACTTCTGAATGCTTCAAATGTGCTTAATGCATGAAGTTGCATTTCGCATATTTAATTCATTTTAATTTATCTCGTTTTCTGCAAATTTATTCTGTCAAAAAATGTCCTATCAGAGTTTCGGGTAACTCTTCGCAGATTTAATAGGACTTACACTGTGCAAACAATAAAAATGACAGGAAGCATATTTGATGATTATTAAAACGACATTCAAACATCCGGTCAGAAATTCTCTTTATTAGGAAGTTTTAGAATAACGTACGAAATTTTAGCGCACGCTAGCGCTAAATTTAGCGCTTGTATTAGCGCACGCGACGCAAGAGAGTTTTAGAATAGCGTTTCTCCGTCGCGACGCAAAAGCCCAAGCAGCTCGCGCTTCCGACGCCACCAAGATAGAGTCACAATTTTTATTTCACACACAAAATGCTGTAACTTTAAAGAAAAAAAAAGTTTTTTTTGGTTCAAAGTACTATTTTAGATTCGTTTAAACATGAGAACGCGACGCGAGCGGTTGACCGGTCGTGTCCGCTTGCGTCGCCGCGGCAAGAGAGGACTCGTGTACTGACCTTCGCACATCGTACCTTCGCCGATAAATGTTCGCGCGTCGCAAGTATCAAGTTGCCGGTGATCGTTGCCAAACCGAGAACAATGTCGTCCCGTACTGAAAATCGCAGTCGTGAGGATGCCGCCGACGTCGCACTCACGACGCCGCCAATGCAGCCGCCGACATAATCCTGGAAGCCGCCATTTTTTTTACTCTGCTCGTCTTGGCTTTAGCTAACTTCTCATCACGAATCCGCCTTGGAGAAGCACGAAGACTCTTTGCGTACGCACGCTACTTCCGAGAAATAGCGCACGCTAAAATTGCGCACGCAAACTGCAAAACCTGGTTTGCGTTCGGAGCATGCGCAGTGGCGACGACGCTATTCTTCGCGTACGCAAAGCTTTAGCGTGCGCTATTCTAAAACTCCCTATTATCTCCTTTTCCCGAGGCTAAGCCCTAAACTAATTAAGAGAGTCGATACGCGAACACGCGTCTATCTGAGTGGCGTGTTCTATTACGTGATAAATATTTCAGGAACCTATTTATAGAAATGTTTGTGTACGACGCTGCGACAAAAAGAAATTGGGATACCCATAATAACTCAATCGAGTGACGGAAGCCATTCAAACACATATACGAGTGTAAGTACACTTGGGGGATGTTCCAATCTCTCAGGACCGAGGACACTCCGCTGTTCTTCGAGGACGTTCGTAATTAATTTAGCAACTGTGTCGAGTGAATCCCAGCGGGGTTTCTTGGAACCAATTGAGGTCATCAGAAGACAACACAAACACGTATACATGCCCCAAACAGGAACGTACGCATGGTATCATCTTGTTGGGTAATGAACTTGGGATTCAGGATAGAAAATAAATAGAATGGGAAAAGGATGAAACTTTCAAGACAAAGAGAACTTAACTTTGTTATTTTGTCTTCTTTTTTCTCACCATCAACATAGTTTGCAATCAAATAATATTGATTTAAAGGTGCCTAGATTCAAATCACATGAAACTCATTTAAGTTTACTTTAGCTGTTTACGTAATATGTCAAACAAAGGCACCCCCCTCCCTTTAAAGAGACGCCGAAATAAAAATTGCAGACGATCAATGGGATCCATCCAATGGAAATGCGTTAGCATTGGGCGCGTTCAGTAGCGGCTCCCTCAGCTCCGAACGGAGTAACTCGAGTCGGAGTCGTCGGAACACCTACTAAACGGGGAAAAAAAACAAACAAAAAAAAATAAACGCGGCTTTTCAGCTGCTTTTACGCAGTTTCCGTTTCCTCCCCTGTGCCAGACGGTCTCCGAATAAAATGGAAGCAGACAACGACGAGCACGATCACTTTTATTTGACTCTAGTATTAAAGAAGCTTTGACAGGGTCGTTAAAGAAAAAGCGAGCGACTGTACACATCAGCGCTGCTGTTCAAAAGGATGTAACGCAATCGAGCCCTTCGCAAAGCGTTGCAAAGACCGCTTCTCTTATAAATTCCGAAAAAACGTCATCAGCACACGCAAAATATGGAGCTCGGCGAATCTACGCCGGCGGTTGCGATACTTTCATATGGCCATACGTTTGTTCTGCCCTTCGCTACAAACTTCATATGAAATATATTCGTGTACACAGGGGAAGTTCGGCGGCGCTCGGCGATCAAGGTTTTGTCGGACGAAGCGAACGTCAGTCAGCGTACACCCCGATATTGCTACGCAAAAAAAACATTAATCGGGATCATGCTCTGCGTGCCTGTCCAACCGGCTACTAAGGTTGCGTTCATACCCTGCCCTGCTCTGTTCAGCGCGGACAGGACTATCGTCGATATTCATCGAGTTTCCGTGCAACGGCGATCAAGACACGGCGTCAAATGAATGTTTACGTTGTTTATTAGCATATTTAAACCAGACAAAATACGGTCCGATGCGTTTTCTGAAAAAAAGCCTTACCTGGAAAAGACATTCGAACGAGTTATTCGTCTTACCTTGAGCACTTTTGACTAAAAAAAGCGAGCAAACCGCACACCCGCAACGGAACCGACAGCTCATCCCGCAATTGTTTTAGCATCGGAACTTTGTTAGCAATCTGGAACTACGTCATGCTGTGCCCCTTTCGCTTCTTAGGCACCGTCTACGCACTTGGTGCACGAGAGCCTGACCCGGATAACTCGGAGTAACGTGCATCGGAAGTCGGTTTTTGCTGTCTAGTGGAAGGAGCGCTGACTCCTTGGCTCCTTGAGCGGCTACTGAACGCGCCCATCGGTCCTTCCTCACCCCCTTTTCACACCCTCCCATTCGTTTAGGACACTTTGCCATTCGTTTATCACTAATTTCTGTCGTTTATTAGCACCATTTCATTCGTTTATGATCTTTTCGAATGGTTTATGACTCGTCTTCAATCTTTTTTCACAAACTTTGTCACTCGTGGAGAGAACCACGTCCATCGCGGAGCGGCAACTGAGCTGAGGCGCATTCCAAAGCGGATTGACACCTGCTCGTCTCTGGTTCCGCGCCAGCTGTGTGACGCTCGTATTGGTACGAAGCGCTGATGTCAGCACGCGTCTCCCTCTCACCGCCGCCGTGGTGAAAGGTAAGACAATAGCGACTTTTAGTAGACCGTGTTTCCCCCTCCGCTAAGCCCCTCCGCTACCCGGAACTCTAGGGCCCAGGCAATCGGCACTCAGACGCAGTGGCGGTTTCTTGGTAGAGGAGGGTTAGCGGAGTGGGAAACACGGTCTACGAAAGCTCCCTACTGAATCGGTAAATACGATACCTCCTTACCTCCCCCCCCTCTCCTCGCGACGTCATGCATGAAAGATTTTCAGCGAGTACACCAGAAAGACTAGGTGCGTCCACTAATGAAGAAAACTACAAACTGGGGTCTTCATAGTAGCCATTTTGAGACCATCCCTGTTGCGCCGCAGCGGTGACCGGCATTCGTCGCTGAAGACACTCCCTTGCACAAGGATGAAGCCGTTAAACACGGTGAAAACAAACTAACCAAACCGCACGTTCACGACATTGCGGAAATGCGATGGAAAGTAATTAGGACGTTAATTCTGCACGTTGCGTATTTACGAATGCCGCACTGGAGGTGCTCAAAAACGCAAAATAGCGTCACCTTACAAAAATATAAAAGTGCGACGTTTTATTTTGTTGCAATACGAAAATTATATATATATATATATATATATATATATATATATATATATATATATATATATATATATATATATATATATATATATATATATATATATATATATATATATATATATATATATATATATATATATAAAATGGTGCCGGTGTTTGTTAAGCTAAATTATGTTGGGTACTTTCATTTTTTCACTTACTCTTCAATCCGCAGTTCTTAACCTACTTAGATTATTCATTACCAGTTTTTGGCGAAAACTGTAGTCTCGGCTTATTTTTCGCCGTAAGCACCGAATCCAGGCCTCTATTTATCTGCCGCATCTTTTTGCGTTGCGTCAGAATAGTTGCTAGTGCTTTAACTCTGTCTCTTACTCTTCTTTTATTTTTATTTCTACCTGCCTTATGTGTCTTCCTTGCAGTTTTTGTCATCGTTAGCTCTTTTTCTTTTTATTTTTAAATTCTTGTTTTTCTTTGTTTCCATTCTCCCGCTCCTACGTTTTCCCTCTACAATTAAGCTAACCATCACAACTGACGGTAAGAGCAGCGTCTTTCTAAACGGGCGCTATTTGTTCTTTTTGTTCCGTGCTATGAAAACAAATTGTTGGAGATCCAACTGCCCTTCTTGACTAGACCTGGTTTGCTTGTCGACCAACGCCACTGTCTGTTACCGGTTCGAGGCAGGGAAGTGAAACATTTAAGGTCGGATCTTGGTACACCAAAAAGCGACAAAATAATATTGGCGCCAACATGTTTGCACTCTAGATGTTTACACAGACATGCAAACATGCCGTTCTATAGGGAGTGTATCCATTTTGTGCACAAACGTGCAAATAATGAAAATAGTGAAGAGTAATTATAAATAGCCCGAAAATCTGCAGCTTATCTCGTCCATCTAAATGCGCAATCACATCGAATGCAATCTATATTATTTTGACATTTATTCTTACAAGACTAAGGCATTGCAAGAAAAAAGCCACTAAAGGTTGGTTTGCCTGGGTCTGCATCCGCCCCGACCCCTGTGCTCCCATCAGAATGGGCACAATATCGTGCAAGGAATGATTCATTTTAAGAACTGGCCACTTGTGGCGAATATCCGAGCAGAGTAGAAATAGCCAGAAGTAACCATCTGAAGGCGATCTGGTTTATAAGTATGCAAATAGCATTTAATGGTGAAATACATTATCGGCCATTTGCTGCCTTCTTGCGGATTTTGACTACTCAAGAAAAAAGATAATATTAAAAAATAATAAAGAATTTCTATTACTACACCATTCGGAGCCGATGTGCTTTATTAATAAATTCACGAAATAACAAAATGGTAAAAAAAATATGGGTATTAACTGGACAAATATCACGATTATAAGTATCTAAGTGCGAATAACAGCCTGTTCAATAACAGGTGTTACTAATCGTCGATGCTACATAAAACTAACCTAATTCTCAAATAAAAAAAGTCAACGAAAAGGAGCTCTATAGGTTTTGGAGATTGTTTTTACGCAATTTAGGCTAGTCAGAATATAATTACCTCATGGCAATTAACAGTTATTTGAAGCCGATCACGTCACTAAACTTATGACACTCAAAATAGACAATAACGTCAATACTGATGAAAGATGATGAAATGATGAAAATTAACGTCAATACTCGTCACTATTTAACAGCCAACATGTGGTTATTCTTTACCCTTCAATGTGTGGGTAAGCGATCAATTCTGGGTGGGTATTTCGTGACCCTTCATTGCCTCGCTTGAACATAGTGTGTTGCGCTTTAATGTTTGCGTTTTTCGAGGGGAGGGTTTGCAGCCCCACAATGTATGTCAGAAGTGTGGCGAGTTGGGAATAATTTTGAACCAGCGTTACCCAAAAGGCAGCGTTATTTCGTGTGCATGATGACTTTTCTTTTTTCTAAACCTTGAGTAATGTGTTTATTCAAGTAGCTATTTTTGACATATAAAACTGCAATATTAGAAGGAATAATAATTTAAAAAAACGCGCAACAGGCTATACACTCAGTGCCTGCAACAAGGCGCCGTTTGACCTGACGCTTAGGGGTCTTGACGAAAAGAAGTTCCAGTCACGTGCAGTGTGCCATGTGCTGCCTCCAAATGGAATCGGTCTGATTCTGAAAAAAAGATCACTTCTCCCAGAAATGCTTAAAAGAGCTTTCACATATCTATCTTTGTTTATGCCATTGTTTTTTCAAAATAAATATCTATATATTTCGAGGCTGGTGTCGTGTTTGCTGCGCTCACTTCAATATTGCCAGTTGAGATTGTTTTTCTAACCTGTCATATTCAGCCGCGAACGTATCTTCCCAAAACAAACGTTGAAGCCATATTGCCTATTTTGGGGCTCCTGGATAGATACGCAGTATACGCGTCTCAGACAACGCAAGCGTATTCAAAGCTAAAACGGACATGTGACAAGTAAGCGTTTCTCTATGCGGATGTGGTTCAAGTTTCAAAATTGCGATGCAAAGAGTAAAGCATTCTTGATGCTTTTAGGGAAATGCAGTAAACATAGCTGTTTGCCGCGGACCGGAAATGAAGTATACGTCTACGTATCCGGTGGCAGTTTCGAATATTTTACCATTAAATGAATAACTGAAAGCCGGGTCTGATATCTTCCTTTTTAATGTGACGTGTGCAGTTTGTGTTACGTTCATAGCTACCTGCCATGTGAAGGCGACGGGTACTGCTCTCTTTAGAATGATAGACATCTTACGCGACTTACTATAGAATGAAATCAACGTCGCAGAGTGCACTTATTACAATAGTTCTTAAGTCTTACGCATTTTCTCATCGAACGTGGGTGCTTCCTTAACAAGGGGTCATAATAGTTATCGATTTCAGGGCGAACGAGTTTGGGGCAGTTGTTTAACAAAAAATAATATAACTAGCTTGAATAAATAAGCCTATATAAGGGACTTATTGATGTTTTTCAAATGTCTTATAACGTGACCAGTAATGCACTGTAGTTCAGTGTGTTTTATTCGCCTAGGAATATTTATGTATAAATGTATCTTAAATGACCCTTGTTCATAGACAATTTCTTTCTGAGGTTAGATTTAGGGTAAGAAAAGGCATGCTTTTGCTATAGTAAAAACGCAAAAATAATTTTTGAAACATGAATTCGATCTCCGTTCGTTTTGAGTGCATAATGTTTCATTCTTGTGGCGCGTTGCAGGAGGAATCCTGTCGCCCAAATGGGTTTCGCTTTTCTGCAATGTTCAGTACGTCGAGTGACAAGAAAGTCCAACGAACTTTAAATAAATGTTTTTAATTAATAAATTATATAGCCTGTAGTCTGCCGCAACTTACCGCCTACAGGAAAAGCGCCGTCTCCGGCAAAGAACGCGCATGCCTCTCGACCTGCGCTGAATGTGGGTGTGTCTAGTTTAGACAGCTCGCATGGCACGCGGAGCTAATTCTGCAGATATTATTTCTCAACAGACGATAGGCCGTAAAACCTTCGAGAATAAAATCTCTAAAAATTATTAATTTTATTCGAACGACACGCGTCAGTTATTTGACGCACCTCGAAGCAGGCACGTTGCTAGGATAAGTTTGGGGAATGGAGGGTAATCAAAGTAAAGCAGCACCTTCTCAGCACCAGCGTAGATTAGTTTAGTGGTCACCATGCAACTTTACTTTCGCATCAGATCCTCTACAGAAGTGTGATACTACTTTGAATAAACTAGCAGCTGATTGGTACATTTCAAGCTGGAGCAGCACGTAGTGGGGAAGGAAAATATATGTTACGCTCATTCTTTGTTTATTACTTCAACTTGATATTGTGACTTTCTTAAACGACCGGGTTAGATCGAGAATGTGGAACTGGTTTTTCGGCCCGTTTAACTAAAGTACGCTTCGCAGAAAGTTGTAACGCTGAGAGAACGTGTCGCTAGCGGTAATAATAACATACGGAAGTTTGACAACATGAGATCTGGAGCTGTCTTGTACGAGTCACTCGAAAAAAGTAACCTATTACGATTCCATCTACTCTTTTTAAAAATCATTCAATTAGATTACTTGATTACTCAAGAAGCAAATTAATTGGCCGTTACTTGAAAAGTAACCGTTACTTGTCCGATTATTCCAGATTTGCAAACCGACAGAGATTTCTGTCGGTTGGAGAACGGCTGTATCGTGACGTCCGTTATTGGATTCGAGCCGTTGTATTATGAACAACTTATTTCCTCAATCCACCAATTTTGGTAAACCAAAGTCCTGTCGGAGACTTGGGTTAAATATTTTTATAGGAAACTTGTACGAGAAAAGGGTGCATTTAGAATAGGGAGGGGAAACAAAAAGTAAGGGTTAAAAGTAATTTTAGTATTTTCAACATTAATCTGACAACTGTTGTGATTCTAACAAAGGTAATCACAATATTACAAAATTACTCCATAAACGTTTTGACCACAAGTAATTTGATTACTTGTAGGCAGCGTTGTACGAGTCTGAAAAAAGACGTGGAAGAAGACAACAAAAAAATCTTTTTGAGCCGACGTCCACCTAAGCCGAATATTCGTCAGACCGAATTTTGAGACTTTGGGCGCTCGTAGTAATTTTGTCAGTAAACGACTCTTATCGAAAAAAAATAAAACAATATTGTATTTCTAACTGACAAGTATGTTCACCAAAATAAATGCTACAGGCACCCAGAATGTCAAATTTAGGTTTGAATATATAAGCTTAAGTGAAGTCTGCTCTTAGATAATTTTTGTTTCTTTTGACATTTTGATCTTTTGATATATGTAAGGTCAAGTACTAAAACTTTTATATTTTTTAACAGCTGCTATCGTCACATTCCCACGAAGTTTCAGCTTTTTGCGATGAGTAGTTAATATATGGGAGCGAAAAACCTTGTTTCATTTTCTCAATCTAACCCAGTAGATACTTAACTATATTATTACTCTTCATTTAACAGAGCTTTGTTCCCTAAATTGTTTATTAAATGCGAATTCCGAGAACAAAGCGGACAGCTCAAAGTGTGAATACATTACGTCATTGCCTTTACTACTTCTCACTATAGAATGATACATAAAATTTCCTCACCGTCAATGTATGCATTTTTCAGCGGGCTCTTGATGTTCTGTGGACTCCACATAAAGGCAGAAACCACGCCAATGACCGTTAAGGTTAAAATACGTGTACAAAAAAAATTATCGCACGAAATTGGAAACAAGGACGAAATAGTACCACGCCATTTTTTGTAAGCCAGATAACACGGTGATATGCATCGCGTAGAAATTACGTATACGCTTTGGACGAAGGCCTATTTTTCGATTTACGTGAAAAGCTTAGTATGAATTTTCTGTGCTCTCTTAATTCCGCGAATTTCGCCTGTCTTTTTGCACATGTGTTTCACCCATTAACGGCTCTTTCTCAATACACATTAGTGCCAGCACCATTTATACGATTACTGGCGTACAGATTTGTGTATTATTGCATGTGAGGCCACAATAGCAAGATGAACAGATCTACACGCGGCTTGTTTGGCGCCAGGTGCTGCCCAAGCCCTGCTTTGCCCGAGGATAGAAGATTGTCTTGCCGTCCGGAGAATTGTTCTCTGTCCAATTGTTGCCACGTCCACAAAAAAGCGCCAATGAGAGGTGGCGCATTCGGTGAAGAACTGCTGAAATGGCAGCACTCCTATAAAACTGCCGACGTGCCATTTTTTCTTTGGAATGGAATGGAAAGTTGCACAGGCGATGAGCGGGCGCGAAAATTTGGGCATGGGAACTTACATAGGCTTAATCTGGTGAAGACACGGTGTAAGGTTACGGGTCACGTAACCTTACAAGCGTATTCCAACGTTTTGTCAGAGGGCTCGCTCAAGGAAAATGGAGGTCAGTGTGGCTTGCTCAATGCAGGACGCCGGATAGCGTGCCGGTTGTGAGCGTGCCATTGCAGACAGCTTGCTGATAGTGTAGTCACGCCTTTCCATCTCTTCGGCATTCATAAGTTATATTTTACGGCTACTGTTTTCATTGTGAGTGTGATTAAAGCGTTCAAGGGTGTACGTGTTTTTGATGCTGCGATTCACCCACAAACACTAAAAGCCCGTGGAGAGCGCGTTTGAATAAGGTAGCCATGCAAGCATTATTCTTCCTTTTGTACGAAAAAAAAGACAAAAACACTCGTGCGCCTTAAGAAAGTTACGACGTGTATTGCAAGTTTACATTTGCAGACAAATTCTTTTTTAGAATATCCACCAAGAGATAAATCTTTCGTTACAGCTGTGCAACTGAGTGGGCTGTGAAGCGTTGTAAACTGACGAAAGTTACACAATAAATAAACTTCCGGTGGCGATGCTCTATTACGGAAGAAAAATGAGAAAGAGATGACCATACACAATATACTGTAAGGAAAAAAGTTGGTGGAAATAGTCGTAGAGCTGTATAGCGGGAATATGAAGGGGAATAAACGGATAACGGTCGCAATTTGTTTTCGTGTACAGGAACGATATTTTAGCATTGATAAGATTTTTGGGAGCACGTGCGTGCCAACTCGGAGTATTTGCTGCGAGAGAACGCTCCGCGACGATCACTCAACTGTGTCTTTATGTTAGATTGATAGCGGTAAAATCTCCCAACGAGTTATGACAAGGGGAGCCTTGAAAACATGTACATTCTGGAACAACTTTTTGTATTTCTTTTGCTTATTAAAAAAAAAAGAAAAAACTTAAGACCGCGTGGGCTCAATTTTGATGGGTTCTGAAACTTCGCAAATGCACGGGCACCCATAGCTTTGGCTTAGTTACAAAAAAAAAAGGGTTTTCCCCAATTATAGTTTTGCTTTGTTACCTTAAGCATTTTAAAGCACCTTTCTGACAACACATCTCTAAAATTCTGGACAAACAAGCCGAACAGCTTGACCCTTCGCGGGGTCCTAAAACGCGTAAATTGAATAAAGTCTGAAACTGTCTTCGATGTTGCCTCGACGGCGTAGAGAGCGGATGGAGCGGGGGAGCAGGTGAGAGACAAAGAAGGCTAATAGTGCAGCGCGGAAAACATTGTGGGACGTCTTTTTGAGTAGAGCTCCTGTATAAAGAAAAGTAGCGACATCTTTTGAAGAGCGCCGATAGCTGTCTTGAGACAAATATACTTACGGGCCAGTGTGCGAGAGGAAAACAAGGATATAAGTGTGTGCGCTCGGCAAAGATGGAGGAAGAGCAGGAGAGAAGTGAAGGGGTATGTTCCCCGCGGCTTATCCAATTGAATTTGGAAAGGGCGCCGTGACAACGCGTTTTTAGTCTGCGTGTATGCGATTACGTGTCCCTTTAGCCTTAATCTGGACACTTGGCGAAAAAAAGTCGGCAAGGAATCTGTCGGCGGCGATTGGCTAGCACCACACTTGACCTTGTCAGAGGCCAATCATAGCCGCCGAATTTCTAGCCGACTTTTTCGCCAGGTGTCCTGGGGCCCTAATCTAAACACTTGGCGAAAAAGTCGGCGAAATATCTGGCGGCTAGGATTTCCTGGCGCCAAGGTCAGGTGAGGCGTTCACCAATCGCGGCCGCCAGATTTCTCGCCGAATTTTCACCAAGTGTCCAGATTCGAGCCCCTGATTAAGGCCCTTGACTGCTCCCTGATGTGCGATGCAACCAAGTGTGCAAATCCCACCTACCGTATTTACTCGAGCAATAGCCACACTATTTATGAAAAAGGGAGTTGCCTCTGCTTTCCCGCAGAGCATATATACAGCCAATCATCGTGTTGCGGGAAAATAACATAACAAATCACCAGATTGGGAACACGATTCTCCATACGAATGCAATCTTCACAAATGGTGTCTTTGTGCGAAGACATTATCTTTGTTCTGTAAACAGCTGCACTCATGCTGCCGATCGCGGAGATTGGCAAGCCGCATGCAACGCGGAAATGCGGACTCTCAGGTATTCTTCATAAACAGTGCGGCTATGACTCGAGTAAATACGGTACTCTCTTGGGATAACCATTATAACAAACAAATGTAAAAAAAAAAAAACAGCAACAAAAAACGGGCAAGCCGGAGGAGACGCGAGATATCATTACCCGTCTTATTCAAGGCCCTTAATGTCGGCTTTTCTGCGTACACGGTATCGGAGTAAGTGTGTCGGATGATGCCTTACGCTCGCTGCCCGATTACCACACTTGAGCTCATCCTATACGGTACACTAAAACCAAGGCTACAACGGCAGCAAGATTCAATCACGAGCCAGTTGGGAACCATATTGGACAAGTTGCCCCAAACGTGCGTATAAGTGCGCCGTTTGGGAAACGCATGTCAGAACAAATATGCCGCCTGGTTTCTCAATAGCTCGTGACTGGACATTGTAGCTTTGACTGCGGTATCATCTTCGGACGTGGCAAAGTATAGGTCAGCGCGCTGCGTATAAATACGCCCGCGTTTGGCCCCGCGAAGTGTGGGAAATACGTTTGAAAAAAAACTAGATCCGCGCGATTTTTCTGCGCATGCGCCTTGCAAATAGCAGCCCCACAAGTGCGGCGTGACGTCATGGCCACGTGTTGGGTGTACACAGCTTTCCAGCGTTTAGAAATTTCTACTCTAGGGTGCAGACTTTGCAGCTCATCATGCGCTTGTTCGTGGCTTCCAAAATATTTACCACCAACTGACGTCGTCAATGTGTATCTTTTTAATGAGCATTCCAGCATGCCATTTTTTTACAAAGCATTTGTTTCTCACGCGCGACTTCGAATTCAAATTGATTATATATATAAAGCGACGAGTCAAGGCGACGGAATCCGGCGTTTCATGGTGGTAATGGCTTAAACCCAAGGAGATATTAAAGAGAAATCACCGTGATGTACTACTCTCTTTCTCTTTCTACTCTCTTTGCCTATTTT
Organism: Ixodes scapularis; assembly: GCF_016920785.2. Classification (NCBI taxonomy): domain Eukaryota; kingdom Metazoa; phylum Arthropoda; class Arachnida; order Ixodida; family Ixodidae; genus Ixodes; species Ixodes scapularis. The sequence continues at coordinate 68,654,676 of NW_024609835.1, forward strand.
CGTCTTTTCGATATTGTAAAAAGAGATGAAGCCTATTTACTTTCTAAATGCTTCTCAAACACAGAAAAGCAAATCCAGAAAAACGAAAGCAGAGTGCAATGAGCAGAAACTGCATTTGTGGCAGCTTCCCTATTGTGCCATTGACATTCACTTCGTCACTGCACTGGAAACCAGAATCTTTTAAAAGCCAAGAGGGGCGTATGCTATGTTCAGCTTAGTTAGAATTCTTATAGTGAGCATTAAATTATCGGTTTTTGTTCATTACTGACAAAGGTGCTCTGAGGGTTATTTAAATGCTCGGGCGGAAGGCTAAACAAATTACTAAGAAGAAAAAACAAAACAATGATACTGCAGTTTGCATTGTTGTCCAGAAGTGTGTTACCTATTACCCAATAAGATAATATAGAGCAGTTAGGATTCTTCGTTCTTCAAATGCTTAGGAATGATATAGTTTTATTGGTTATGTTTAACTATTACTTTCTGGGTTCCCCGATTATTGCATTTTTTGTTTTATTTATATTTATAGATTATATAATTTGACACATTTACGATGCACGGACGTGATAGGAGTGCACTATATTTAGCTTATATTCTCGAAAAAGGGGGTCAGGTTGTCTGTGCGAGGTAAATATTGCTAAAGCATTAATTAGCTCGAAGGATAATTAGTAGGCGCGTCGATTCCGGTGAAATCGCTGAAGTGATTAGAAAGCTAAAACCCAAGTTCTCGAGTGGTGCCGATGACATACCGAGTTTTATTATCAAAAATTGCTGTAAACTTTTCATTCCGATTCTGAAACATATATTTAATATTCCACTCAGTTCTAGTACCTTTCCGTCACTTTGGAAGAAATCAGTGATTGTTTCATTTTAAAGAGCGGTGATGCATCTCTTGTTTCAAATTATTGCCCAATTTAAATGCTTTATGGTTTTTCAAAGGTTTTCGAGCTCGTCATTCGTACGTGAACGCAGTTTTATTTCCGCCAGAAAATAACCCCTTTACAGCATCGTCTCAAGAGTGGTCCGTCTGTCGAGACTAATTTGTGTTCGTTTTTAGAATTTTCTGTGCCAATTGTTATGAATAGAGGACAAGTTTATTCAATATACTTCGATATGACTAAAGCGTTTGACAAGGTCAGTCATCCGTTACTACTGCGCAAGCTGCTTTCATATGGAGTGTGTCATGAACTGTGCAAATGGTTTGACAGCTATCTTTTGTTTCGCTCTAACACTGTTCGCGTTGATGACAGTTTCTCCGAACTCTTTCTTACAACTTCCGGTGTTCCTCAGGGATCTGTCCTGGGCCCTTTGTTGTTCCTGATTTTGATAAATGATATTGTCTTGAGTAGATACGTCTTAGCTATTACCTTTCGCCGCTGACATTAAGTGGTTCAAAAGCATTCATACACTTCAAGGTTGCGATATCTTAAAAAATGACGTGTCAAACCTTCAACGGTGTAAAAAAAATCAATTGTTGCTTAACCCCGCAAAAACAAAAGTGCTTTCCTTGTGCCGGCGCATGCTGTTGTTGACTTTACTATTATCTTGAGGGATCGCCAATACAACGTGTGCCTCTCTTAAAGGATCTTGGCGTGTGTGTTGACTGTGCTTCAACTTTCAAAAATCATGTGCCTTTACTCGTCGGAAATTATAAAGTACTAGGAATAATATCTCGCTTGACGCGTAACTTTAAACAACCCCTTCAATTGATCCACCTTTTTAATTCCCTAGTGAAGTCACAACTCGAGTTTGCTTCTGTCATATGGAACTCGATATCTAAGGCAGAGGCTTTAACAATCAAAAATGTTCAGAAAAAGGTTATCCGAATAGTTTATGATATATACTTTGAGAGGCGCTTTTACTATACTTATGAACATATACTTCAAATGTTTTCACTTTCACTTCTGTCTACCAGGAGATCTGTTCGAGACCTTGTTTTTCTGCACAAGGTTGCTAATGGAGCATTTGATTCTCCGCAACTCCTTAAAATGGTGAACTTTTATGTTCCTTCACGTCTAACCAGACATTTTGTTTGCTCCTATGTTCACTCACTGTGCAATGCCTCACCTCTCTCTCGCATTCTGTCATTATATAACGCCATCGCTCCACCCCACCTTGATATATCTGCAGCGGTTACAATATACCGTCGCCACTTTGTTAATCTTAGATTTGTCTCTTAACTTTATTAGTGTTTAAAATTTGTTTGTTTGCTGGTTTTATTGTTTGTGTTGGTGCACCAGGGGAAGACCGATGTGGTTGTTTTGGGCACGCAAAATAAGGAATATTATTATGAGAATAATTAAAAGGTCACTGAAGGGTGTGGAGCGAGGACTAGAAGAAAGTGTAATGATATAATTACAAATATACATGGAGGAGTAGCAACTGATTCTAGGCAATTTTATTGAAACGCCTCCTGTACGTTAACATTCTAAAATGCGGAGTATGAATTGTATCATGATAGAAAAAAAACATATAGTTTACAACGAGCAAACAATAACATCTGTCTGACATGTACTACCTTTTTTCGTTTTCGCCTGTATTAAATCTTGGTATATATTAATTAATTTGTTTGTACGTATAAAATCCCCAAATGCTAAATTCCTGAAGTTGCTGGCAGCCTCGAAACCCAAGCGATAAATATCAATTTAATTTTGATTATTCCTAGTTGTTTTACGTTAAAAAATAGGGAATTAATTTGAAGGCTCCATAAACAGCCGCCCTTCGTCGCATTGGCTCCACACTGTCTTTGTGCACTGAGCCCTTATTTTCATCACAAACAAGCGCCTTAAAGCCAGGATTGACGAAACATGCAGTCGTTCCTTCGTCTCTGCAGTAAATAGAAAATATTAAATAAGAACAAAAGACACACACAATAAAAAAAAAAACAAGCAGTGCTAGAATTTTTTCATCCTAAGTACTACGCATCCGGCGTTACGAGCTAATAGGCCTATCAAGCAGCGTCAAGGCGCAAGTCACTGGGCCTCTTCTGTTTGTGAATGGTTCAGCTATGAAACAACAGAACACGTTCAGAAACATTACGAACACGATGATCCTGCGCTTTTCACACTGTATAGTTGGTCCCATCACCCTGTAGCTTCGGCTGCGTTGGACTTAAGGTAAAACGAAGTATAGAAATGTCTTTTTTTCGCCATGAAAGTATTTTTTTTTATTATTGGGCAGGAAATAATGATGTGCGTATGTTTATACAGTCGTAAATTAGTCAGCTTCAATGGGCGTTTGGTGTCTCAGGTGTGGATCAGCAATTTAGTCAGTGCAATACAACCACCCGGAGTCTTTAGGGAGTTTTCGTAGGTGGTTCTCGCCGTCCCCCAACGCTCTCCGCAACTCACTACCAGACCCGGAACTCTACAGGCAAGGCCATCGACACGGAGGTGCAGTAGCGGCTTATTCATTGCGGAGGGCTTAGCGAACGGGGAAACGCGGTCTACGAAAACTCCCTTTTAACGTGCACCACGCAGCGGTGATACATAACCACACGTCGGTACGATGCTCATCCAGATCGAAACGGGCAGGGGTGGGAATTGAGCCCGGGATTTCAGGGTTCTGCAGTGCGAGCTTTCCCCGCTTGTGGTCCGAGCTGGTGTGCGCTAGCCCACTCGGCCACCGACGCCCCCCCCCCCCCCCCCCCCCCCCCCCCCTCCTCCGCCCCCCTTCCCACTTAAATAGGAGGAAAGAAGTCCCTACGTTTCAACAAACATTTGCGGCATATGTGAATACAAATAAAATAGACGGCTTGAGCGAGGTTGATGGCGAGTCTGGATGCAGTCTGCGGCACGTTGTGCGTGAATGAGAACGCCAACAGTTTGGACGAGTTTCTAATTACGCCGGGATTTGCAGCTTAGAAATAAGCTAACATAATCTCGCGGGGGCACTTTGCACATTACGTCTTCACTTTTCCGCCGGCGTAATCCTCCAGCATTAGCCGCCCCACCGGTCCCCAATTTTCTCCACCCAGAAACCATCTAATGAACTCTGGTGTTTTCGTTTCCTTATACAATATTGCGCTCTAAAGAGAATATACATATTGTACTTAATTATATTTTACTCATTGTTTAATTTCTTTGAATTTGGATGCCCAAATAAAACAAAAAACTTAGCAAAAAAAAAAGGGCATACGAGGAAGATTGAATGGCGACTGCTTTCTATTTTGTTTTAATTAGAGCTTAAAATTACCCTTTTTGTTTTTTTACTTGTTAGTTTTAAATATTTCTTTCCGTTGAAATATTTTGTTTTTGCACGCTTGAAAACATCGGGCTGAATTCGTACACATTTTTGTATACTTGTTTTATTCCAATAAGTTTTGGATAGGTTTGAGTTTTAAACAGAGAGCTTTTGGCATTATTTTTAACAGTTTGTTAAAGGCCATAGATATTTTGGTAAACAGTTAAAACGCGCAATGGTACGCTGGGGTCAACAGAAAAACAAGTGCGTCCTGATATGGCAATTTTCGCTTGCGTTCGTCACCCCTTATTAAGATCATTTATTTGGAATATTTTCTACAGACTGGCCGAATGAGTGCAACGTGTGCACCCCCAAACATATACTGGTTATTGATATTGAAAAAAAAGTAACAAGAGGTTTATTGCTGGCTACTCACCTGTCCCAGCAGAAGGGCCTGACTGAGTTACGTAGGCGTGGATTCTAATGGGATGGCTGGATTATAGAATGAATGACATACATGATGAGAGGCGAACTGACGTCGAATATCGATGGCTGTTCCGCATCACCAAAGACCAGCTTACAGAGAACCACTCAATTCTTCGTCAAGTAATATCTGTTCATCCGCCAAGTTCAAACCTATTGAAATTCTCTGATGGGAGATCGCAGCATTCTAATACGTTTAAACTTGGCGGAATAGCAGAGCTTTCTTGCCGAAGAATTGCATGGTTGCAGAGCATTTTACACTGAGACATGTTTGAAGCGATGTAAATATTTTCAATTATAAACGAGAACAACAAAATATACATCTACGATAGATCCCTTTGAGAATATATGAGTAAAAAATGTCAATGCAGCCAAATTCCTGCACTTCAAAGTCTTGTATTCCTGACAGACAAAATAATGCAACATGTTTTATTGAATGTTTTTAATTTGAAAACCGAGCGATATAGCGCACAATGCTGCATCAAAATTAAAAAAAAATCGAAAATGTTTTTTTTTTTAGTTTTACGTTAAAGTTGCGGGACTTCTCGTTTTCAGCTGATTAGAGCACTGTAAATATTTTTTTATTTATAGTCAGGGCGATACATTATATATAGACAATAGATCCTTATGTAAAGAACCTGTGAAAACAATGTAAACGACATATTTTAAAAAGGGTACGAGATAACAAATCACGAACATAAGGCAAAAACGTCAAAGTAGCCACGTTTGTGAAATTTTTAAGCACAATATGTACTTTCCAAAATTGTATAAATTGTTTCGTGTATTGTCGTTTTTTTGTCTATTGTCGTACTATTTGAGAAAATATTTGGAGTTTTATATTGCCTGTCTATTATTTGTCTATTACATGCCGTCAAACTTAGCAGAAAAGACAAAACGCCGAAACGGGTTTGCCGCCATGATGTAGTCTTTTTTGTTTTGTTTTTTGTTTTCGAGAAATAAAAAAAAAACTCGAAAAACATTTTGTGATTTCCTTCCCCCCACACATTGGGGTGTAGCATATAAAAATACGAAGAAAAACAAAATTGTCAACTGGACACGCGTGCGTGATCTTATCTGAAGACACCCAGTCATCGTTTAACTGTATAACAGTATATATAACGACGACCCAAAACTGTTTAGAAAGGTTATGGCAAAGGTATCCACTGCTTCAAAGAGAAGTAAAAAAAAATTTAAAACGCCTAGTTTATTTATGACTGTGATGCTTTTTGTTTGTTCGAGCAGGACCAGCTTTTTTTGATATAGACAAAATGTTCCTAAACCGGTAATATTTAGCTCAAGCCTCATATTGTGTTAAAATGTATATACGTGGTGTTTTAGAGAACGCAGGCCAAATCGCTCCAGCGAAAATTAAACGTTGCACAAAAGAAAGGTCGATCTCGTGTTGGTTTCTGCCCAAGAGCCCTTTAGAAAAAAATTAATACGTTTAGATAACATAGTTTTCCAAGTTTCTAGAAAGTAACTTTTTATTTGTTTATTTTAAGGCCATAGTTTCAATTAGAAACTTACTGGGCGTCATCAATTGCCCCTATGCCAACCCTTTTTAGACAAGTATAAAGCATGCCAAGCTTTATACTTGTAAAGTCGAAGAAACAGAAAGGGAGAAAGGGACAGGACGACGTCTCAATTGAGACGTCGTCCTGTCCCTGTCTGTTTCTTCGACTTTTATGTTCTTTTCTACCCCAGTCTCAGGTATATTCAACATGGTTAATGGTCATCTTCAATAACTCCTATATTGACCCTTTTTAGACAAGTATAAAGCATACCGAGCATTTTACCATGTTTTGAAAAACACCTTTTTTCTGACGCGAATTGGTTTGGTTTCGTGCTTCGGCCGTCGGAGGGTAGGACTGCTGCAGCCAAGATGCGCTTGGATAAACATCCGAAACCATAGTACGCGTCAGAATTGAAGGGTTTTTCCCTTCAATTCTGATTTCCCTTCAAACAGACAGGGACAGGACGACGTCTCAATTGAGACGTCGTCCTGTCCCTTTCTCCCTTTCTGTTTCTTCGACTTTTATGTTCTTTGCTACCCCAGTCTCAGGTATATTCAACATGGTTAACATGCATTAGCTCGCCTGCACCCTTACTATTTTATCTATGACAATTAAGTTTCTATCAGAATTAATTGGGGAGCTAGTTGGTTGAACATCTAGACGGTGGATTTGAAAGCGCAAAAGACTGATAAGAGAAGGAGGGGACAGGACAGAGCGCTTGCTTACAACTGTCAAATTTAATAGAGCATCTAGAGAACGACAAGGTGGAAGTGAAAAAAGAAAAGGAAGAAAAGAAAGATGAAATTAAAGTCACTGCTGCTAAAAAGAACATATTTAGTTTTATAAATCGAAATAAAAATTATTTTAACTTCAGCCAAAGGCAAAGTACTTGTCACGTAAAAAAAAAAAAAAAAAGCACTCAGCGGGGGAAAGCTTCGATGCTCAAGTGCAAAGACTGAAAGCGTCGGGATATCCGAATTCCATAATATATGACGTCGCCGAATCCTTGATGACCTCAAATAAAAAACATGACACTGAAAAACGAAAGAAACACCGACCGACTGTTCTGCCATATATACACCGCTTGTCCCACAACTTGAAGAGAACAGCTGCGAAGTTTCAAGTCCAAGTTGTGCTTTCAGCTCCGGACAAACTAAAAAGGCTCTGCCCTAAGATCAATTGCCAACAGCATCAACAGGCAGAGTGCAGTGTAAAACATCGACTCAAGTATGTGGAATGTCAAAGTGGAGTGGTATATCAAATACCGTTTACATGCGGCAAAGTGTATGTAGGTCAGTCGGGGCGATGTATTAATACCAGATTAAGAGAACATGCCCAAACGTTAAAATCAGCACCATCGGGACATCTTGCGGTGCATGTCAGAGACTGCAAAAGCTCACCAACATTCAACCACACCAAAGTTCTAAAGCGGTTCCGTGACAAAAACACCAGAGAACTGTACGAGGCTCAAGTCATCCTCACCAGTGGCGATAAGTGCATAAGCGCGCCATCAGTGACCCTAACACAAAAAGAACTTCAGTTCCTTCGGCGTTTCCCCCTGAAGACCTGAAACACAGAGAGAACTTCAGTTCTAGCGGTGTTTTATCTGAAGACGTTTTAACCGTTTGCTCAGCGTAATTTTTTCTCTTCTATTTCATGTTTTTCTTTTTCTTTTGCTTTTTGCAGTATAGAGTTTTTTTTTTACATGACAAGTATTTTGCCTTTGGCTGAAGTTAAAATAATTTTTATTTCAATTTATAAAACTAAATATGTTCTTTTTAGCAGCAGTGACTTTAATTTCATCTTTCTTTTCTTCCTTTTCTTTTTTCACTTCCACCTTGTCGTTCTCTAGATGCTCTATTAAATTTGACAGTTGTAAGTAAGCGCTCTGTCCTGTCCCCTCCTTCTCTTCTCAGTCTTTTGCGCTTTCAAATCCACCGTTTAGATTAAGTTTCTAATTGAAAACATGGCCTTAAAATGAACAAATAAAAAGTTATTTTCTAAGAAACAAAAGTTTTTTTTAAACAAATAAAAGTTACTTTCTAAGAAACAAAAAAATATATTTTTTCTAAACTTTATTGTTTTTTTCTAAATTGGTTCTTGGGCAGACACCAACACGTACGGCATCAACCTTTTTTTCTTTGCAATGCTTAGTTTTCGAAGGAGCAATTTGCCCTGCGTTCTCTGAAACACTCTGTATATATATATATATATATATATATATATATATATATATATATAGCGAAGCCGAACATTAAGGGAATAAGTTGGTTTTTATCAGTTAACAATTGATCAAGGAGCTGGAGGGATGTTCATATTTTTTGTATTTTTTTTTTACGCGAGCATTTAAATAAAGTAATCTCCAAATAGGCGGCAAATTTTAAGCATGACGAGTGAATACGACTTTTATGCAACTTGCTGCTTTAGAGCCCCAAAGGAAGTAAAACTTTAACAAGAAGTATCAGAGACTATATGAAGTACCTGAGAAGGCAAATAAAACTGACTGTCCAATTTGCTTCACGTTCATGAACGGGGAACAATCTATTGAAGTAATTTGGTTTCAGAGTTAGTAGCGTAGTTGAGAGCGTGCTAACGGGCATCTTTTTAAGAAGCCGTAGCGCCATACATTGACCAGCCAAAACAACTTACACTTTGGGAATACGCGAGCCTAGCTAAAGCGCATTCCGCGTTATTTACCATGTTCTGATGCTGATGGTAGATAACGGCTTCCGGGGGTAGACAAGGATAGTTTTGGTGACTATGTGAGCCTGTAATGGGAAAGGCTGCTGACTTAAGCGATTTCGACAGAGGTCAGATCGTGATGTAAAGATGACTTCTTACCAGTTACACCTATTCGTGGCTTGTCTTCCTCAACAGAACTGAAATCTTGCAACGGGACAACGCTACATATAACAGGGCTAGAATTGTGCTACAGGGAATTGTAGAGCATGATGATGAATTCCAGTTGATGTCCTGGTCACCGAACTCGTCAGATGTCGGTTCTATTGAACACTTATTGGCTGTGATGGAACGCAATCTCAAAGCTCACAAACTACCTCCTCGTAATCCCACTTGTGAAAGTTAAAAAAAGTAAAAAATTACATTTACAATTACTCAAGGCTAAAATGTAATTGATGAGAATTACATTTACCCTTCCATAAATCTAGGTTGACAGTCACTCCAAAAGGTAATCCTTTGCATTCGTGGCATTACTACCAATATTACTGCCTTCAAGTAAAAAACAAATGGAAGGAGGTTATTCAGGTGTTTATTGTTGCCACCAGCACCAAGGGTCGACCTTGAGTAATTTGAGCAACAAGTGTCTTTTGAAGGTCTCGTCAGACATCTTCCCCCGTTTGTTCGTGAAGACGTCGACTGCTAAGCTGAACATCCTTTCAACGGAGGCACTGTATGCGAGTAACATATTGTTCCTCACGAATCCTTAATGCACTACATTATGCTTCTCCAGCGAAGCAATGGAAGTGATCTTTACCCTGAAGAGCAAAGCTTCGTCGTTGCAGGGGTGTCTGATGTTGTGTGAATCGCGAAGCTCTATAAGTAGTCATATAACTGCCCAAACCTGGAATAAGAACAGATTTATGTACATCTAACTGAATCTGGGCGGCCAACGGAGCCCTGGACTAAGGGCACCGACCAGAGACCGCAAAGTCTTTTCACTTTATCGATTAATAAAGTTTACGATGACGATGATGATGATACCGGAAAATATTGCCAGACGGCAGAAAACAAAATTAGTAAGACGGTTATTTAGACGTGACAATTCAATACTAAATAAAGCTTCGATCTATATTCTTCTTCCATTGGCTGTGGAAAAGGTCGTGCCTTGCTTGAGACGCTGGTGAAAAAGAAAATAAAGCTTTCTCGATATAAAAATAAGTAATAAAAAAAGAAATACTAAAACACCCCTCCCCTCCCCAAAAAAACAAGACAAAAGAAAGAAGGAAAGCGAAATAATGTCGATTGTCGGTTAAAGCAAGGCATTGCAAAGCACGTTTGACGTACGCCGGTAGTGGCGTAACCCAGTGTTCTCCAGGTAGACGTCCGCCGAGGCCACGGGCAGCTAAGGACGGAGAGCTAAGCACCCCTCACAAGTTTTACTCTCTCCTAAAACCCCAAATCTCTAGCCTACATCAAAAATCTTTTTTTTTTATCAGTAAAAATTTGTTTTTGATTAAGGATATGTCCTGCTGGGGTAAAAAGGGGAATGGAATAAAAAACGACCATCACCATTTCAGAAGTAGCAACGAACGAGGATGCTTGGTTTTATAGCACCTGCACTTATTATCACATTACTTTTAGAGTATTGCAGGGTAGACGGAGTGTCCTGTCCTGTTATGACATTATGAACATAGTCGTAGTCACTAAACCCGACAGGTACATTGTTAACTATTGTCTGCGCACTTACTGCCTTGAGCTTCTCGAAAGGTACCCAATCATTTGGTGCGCTCCTCTCCGCAACGTCGATCGTAAAAAAATAAACAAAACGAATAAAAGAATGCAAATTTATCTTGACACACATCTTTCTTTGTTTTAGAAATACATTTTTTGGGGGGAGGGGAGAGTGGGTGGAGGGGGAGTGAGGTTTGGGGGGGGGGGGGGTTGCTGATTTAAATGTTACAATTCAGAAGGAAGCCGTTATGTACATATGTAAAGAGATTACTTTACAATTATCCTATCAAATATGCAAGTATTCTCTTACAAATTTACTGAGAAATGTAAGAGATTACAAGTAATTCCGTTACTTTTACGAATTACGTACAGGACTGCTCGTAATCTACAAGGATGTGGCGACCTGCGATTACAAATCTGGTAAAATCTTACTCAGGGCGCTTGCCAGGTACTTGCCACGCCAAAACGGGTTGAAACTGTTTTGCGTGGCAGAGGTAGATCAACGCAGCATTAGGTGGGGTGTTGGTAATGTTTTCGCTGATCAGTGTGAATTCTAATTTGACGCAATCATTATAACGCACAATTATTTATATAGTTGACAAAGCTTGTTGACTCATATTTATAATCATTATAATTTGAATAGAAAACTGTACTTTATAGGCGCTGAAAGTTAAGCTGTTACATTTTCTTTTTCAGGACTTCTAATGCAATTGTTTTCTTAATGGGGCTAAAATTATGTAACAGGCATCGAGCAGACTTGAACTCTATACGTTAATACACGGTAACGCATTTATTACATTTTTTTTCTGTTTCAAATTTTGGCATCTAGGCAACGCCAGTTGTCACTAAACGCTTAGAGAGACGGTACCTCAACGCTTCAGCCTTTTACGTCTTTTACGCTTGGTGGCGTCGCCTCCTGTGCCGTGGCGAATATGTGTTGATTGAAACGAAACACGAATGTAGAAGCCGGTGAAATGGTACGATAACGACACCGCCCGGAGTTGCACGAATGGCTTTCAACATTTCACTAGACTACGTGGTTTATGTTAGGGAGCTTTCGTAGACCCTTTTTCTACCTCCTCTAGCTTCTCTGGAATGAAGACGATACAACTGCACATGCGCGCCGCTGGCCTTTCCCGCAGAGTCCCGGATCTCGCAGCGGGTTGCGCAGAACGTTGCGGGACAGCGGAAACGATCTAGAAGAACTCTCTAATCTTCACTTAGCGAAAGGCTGGCTCAGGTTTCGATGCTCTCTAACAGGTTTTTGTTCTATATTGATATGGTGCCGAGAAGACACCTAAATGTTAGCACTTTTCGCTCCTAAGGTGGGAACGCTTTAATTTGGCATATATATGTTGGAAATTGAATTCAGCACTTTGTCAAATAATATAAATGCACAATAATTCTCAAATAATACGCAGCGTTCGCACGATTTGTTTACAAATTTGCAATGTTCGATGGCCGTATTTCTTTTTCTTTGACGCTAGAAATTAAAAAAAAATTGACAACTTACGGGAAACGTTAACAGCGTAGATAACCCAATGAAATGATTGTAGATTATCAACGGTTTGATGGAAAACGTTTTTGTTTTACCGAGTTATGTGTATGATCTGTGAAGAATATGAAATTTTAGGATTTTAAAATTCTAGAACTGTTGACCGGGTACCTAGCCAGTTCATTCATGTCATCGACTAATTTATAGGAATCGTTTGAGATTGTAGGGCAATGGACCTTTTTGCAGCAACGAGCACCATCTTTTGAGTTGTCTTCGAACTACGAATCAAGGGCAGCCCAACTTGCCTCCGCCCGTCAGAATACATTAGCATCGTGCTGTTTTATTGATCTTCGTTGCCTTTTAGGCTCCTTACCAACGTATACTAAAAAAAAAAAAAAAATCGCCCGAAAAAACTAAATTTGCGCAAAGATAGGGAGCTGAATATGTTGGTCGACCGAAACTTTGCCCTGCGAAAATGGCGACAGTGGGAAGCCAGGCCAACTGAGGGGGTGCGCGCATGCTCAGAAGTTTACTAAAAACAGATCGATTACTTGTTCATGCCAAAAACTGTAAGTGGCGATGTTTTTTTCATTCTTCATTAGCCATATTATATCTTAACATATAACCCAGACAATAAACCCTTTTCGAAATTCCTTCTGGCAATTTTAATTACTCTCATCAGCTGTGTGTACGGCATCTGTGCCAAACTAATCACGGATTCTCGGGATTGTTGAAGGAGGGAGATGGACACTTCCAAGCGGAGTACATATTAGGCCAGTCTGTTCGAGACGTGAGTACATATCAGAGTGTGGCACGATGGATCTCTTAGCACAAGTTTGGCTCTAAAGAATTCTCAGGGCGGAAATTTATTCAAGGGGATTACTGTTCGCCGTTTTGTACCGGTCCGTTGTGATGTTCACACCATCGTAACTTAACCAAATCCGTCCAGGTCTATTGGAGGTATTTAGCAGTTCGATGGTGCCAATTGAGGGAGCAGATCTATTGATCGCTTGAAGTGTACCCGGCTGAGTACTATCTGAATTTCCTGTGAGATTAATAACTTTGATGTGTTACTAAAATGTTTCAGCTCAATACATGTTGAATTACAGCAAACTGAAGATGGCTTTTAGTCACTGACCTGCTCTATATAATACGAGCTAGAGTACTGACTTGACGAATTACGCGAACATGGACGCTGATTTTTCTCACCGCTGTTTTTCAGCGGAAATGCTCGTGTTATAAACATCACCTTCTGGTGTTCAGAACAAAAGGAAGTTGAGTTATAAAGTATGTATATAAATCAAGTCGTTAAAGGGTAACTGCAAAGAAAAAAAAAGTTTTTTTTTAAATAGCCTAATTGGGACAAGCATGTCAAAAAACAATTTTTCCGCGAGAAAAAAACATTTTTTACAGCAATATTTATTGCGTGAGACTCATTTTAGTTTGCGGCTATTTCGTCCGTTTTAAATCGTGCGCCACGAAGTTGTGATTATGTGACGTCAATCCCAAAAGGTTTCATTGGCTAAGAGTTTGATTGACAGCTTAGATCTTGGCTGTTAAACCTTTGCTATATGTTGCAATTTCCTTTTGAGTGGCATATTTTTACGTTTAAAGAATAACCCATGTGATGAGAGTTATTATTCTTTACAAAAGGTTTACAAGACGGGCCTTCCGTTTGGATTCATACAAACAAAACCTTCGCCATTCTTTCATGGCCGCCGAAGTCTTTGCTCCCGCCTGTCTCGCCTACCTCGACTAATCGTTTCGCCGAAGTGATCAGTGTTTCGTCGTTTCGTGCTGACCCAGGTGCTTGAGTGAGACTTCTTGAAGTGAAGTAGTGTGTGTTTAGCAGCTTTCACAGGTGTTAGTGATAGGAAGCGACGGGGGGTTTTTGCTTTCATAGCGCGGTTCTTTCGTTTTCCTCTTTGCTTGCTTAGCGTGCTTTTTCCTTTTTTTTGTTTTGTTTGTTTTGCTTGTTTGCGCGTGCAAATGCTGACTTTTCCGAGATGTCAGATGCGTGATCCCGACAGTGAGCCTTCCAGCAGCCATATCGCCCCGAAAGGAATGCTATTTGGCTGGAGGCAATCGGGCGTTCGCGTAGCGACCAACGTGTCTAGTTACGTTCTCGTCATATCGCTCTGGAGGCCGTCGAGATTCGCGCCGTGTGCACCTAACGTCCGCGACTAGACAGATAATAAAAAAAAGCACTATGTCCACTACGTAAAAATGGTCTCGGTCCATGCATCTGTAGGCAGGTACAAAATCGTGCCTAAATTTATTCACACCGCACGACACAACACGTCGCTGTGCAAACGCAGTCCAACACGAAGCATAAAAACGGCAGATTTGGGACAACAATTCGGAGTCCATTGTTCAATTAAAATGACGTAATTTTGTTGAAAACGCCCGCAGTTTTTTACTCACGGTATGCGTCGGGAAACTTCCACATTTTGAAACAGAACGAGGCAGATTTACTTTTAAAAACGCTCCCAGCGTCCTCCCGGACCAGTTTGACTGGATCAGCTGATGACGACGGGACTTAACTGGTTGAACGTCAACCCCACAACCAATTTGCGCTCCGTGTTAGCACCGCATTGCACACACCACGAACGTTTCAGCTCTGTCGCATCGCCGTGTTGCACCAAAGAGAACGAGATCGCCGAAACCAACGCAGCGCTGTCGTGAACCTTGGCTTGTGGTTGCGCACTCGTGGATTCTGTGACTCCCTTCGCTTTCAAAGCGCGCACGACGATTACGAACGATACTTTCCGTCTTCCGGGAACATCACAGGGGCACTTCTCCGGTCACGTCTTCGCTACATGTCCTCGCAAACCGCGTCAAACCAAAACAATACCGCGGCCTGGCGTAGTTGCCAGATCTTGCCGGAAGTCGAGACGCTGCGTCGTTCAACCAACACCTCCTAGACAGCTCAACTCCGCAACGCAAGGAGAGTGAGGGGAGGGGCGTACTCCTCTTCCGCGGGTGTCGAAAGAGCGGGAGTTTCCAATGTGGAGAGGTTCTGACTCTACTAAATTACGTCCTGTGGCGTAAATATTGATAAAAAAAAAATCATTTGTTTCGCGGAACATTTGTTTTGTGACATGCTTGTCCCAATTAGGCTGTTTAAAAAAAAACTTTTTTTTCTTTGCAGTTACCCTTTAAAGGGACATGAAATGATTTTAAAATCGAATTTCATCCACCGCACGTCGTAAAAGGTGTGAAAAGAAACACAAAAACACAAAACTAGGGAGCCAAGAAAACTTTTTGCTATAGAACTTTTAAAAGAAAACTGGACTCTTTTGCGACTTCTTTCCTTCGAAAGCTCTGCCTTTTCACTACGATGCATCCGCAGAAATGGAGCACGTCAGCCGATTCCACGTCGCCTATTGGGTAAGAGCCTACCTCACCGGCACCGCGATCGTAAACAATAAATAGCCGGCGAATGTTTCCTAAAAGTTTTGTTAAATAATATTCAGACCCACATTTTGTAGCATAATGAGAGATGTGTGGCGAAAATTGCCAAATTTGATAATGCTGAGAGCCAAGCGCCATCTATCGTGTGGTAAACGAAGCAACTACTGCGCGTGCGCAGTAGGGCAGGGCTGGCAGGGTCGACTTCAGAACGGTTATTTCCTTTGGTTTCCTTCCCCTCAAAACTCTGACTGACTGAACGTTTATTTTTCTACGTGTTCATCTCGCGCGTGCCGACTTCAAGCAGCAAGAAAAAGATGTACTTGAAACAGACCACGACGAACAAGAACGCTGGATCCACAAACACCCGAGAAGAGCGACAACAGCCGCGAATCGCGCTCCGACGAAGCTCTCAGAATATAGGCCTAGCAGGCACTCCGACTCGGCGCAGCGTTGCTTCGTCGCAAGACCGTCTGTCTGCCTGCGACCGGCTGGCGTGCTGAATGGAATATGCCCGCGCTACCCTTGTGGGGTACCCTTGTGGACCCTTCCCGTATAATAGTTTGATCGCTGACCTCAATTTTACGTTAAGAGGTGAGGTCAATCTCTTCCCCTTGTTTTCCGAGGCAGTGTTGACGAACACTCGTCGAAAAGGGACCCTCGTCGATTCTCTCTTCTTGTTTTGTGTGATATAGAGCTGAAATAAACGCTGTATGGATTACCTTCGTAACACGGTATGTACACTTTGTTATTGGTATGCCATTTTTATCCTGACAGACTGCACGTCACTGTCGAGCTGTAACAGTTCCTGAGAGGTATACGTGCAATACCGGTCCAACCTTTCTTTGCCGAGTGTCGCGTCAGTATCGAGTTGCAATCGTAAAAGATCGGTCCCGAAGCGCTTACCAACAGCGCGAATACAGCACTTCCATCAAACGCGCGCGTCCGCTCCGAGTGTTAACAGGTATTTACGTGGCTCTTGCTGACACTCGTAGTTCAAACGTATCTTTTTTAACGTCGGCTCGCTCCTGCATCTCCGAGACCGCGAAAAACGCCGCGGCAATTTGTTTCCATCTACGTCGCTTTGCAAACGACTGACACTGGCCGCCTTTTGCCAACAATGGCAGTTGGGTTGACTTCTGGAGTCTTCACCGGAAGACTCGCTGCACTTCCCAACAGGCATACCGGTGTATGGGACTAGTCCCATGCTGTCGCTGTAGCGCAACATATCTCGTTGAATTTCGCTCAGCTGCGATGCGGCGATGAGAGGCGCCGATTCAGAAAATACATCGGTGACATCGGCGCAGTAAAACCTACCGGCGCACCCCAACTCGTCGCCGCTAATGCTCCCATCTCCTACTGCCGAGAGAAGTTCCGGTTCCGGAAATAGCGTACGTCACGGCTTGCTTTGCGGTCAAGAAAAAGTCGATATTTCATTAATTTTTTGTGTAGAAGTTAATAAACCGAGACGAAAACGGATGCCTGTTCGGCATTCAGTGAACATTGACGGTTTAATGTAAAAGTTATCTGGAAAAAGTAAAAAAGTCATTTCATGGTCCCTTTAACAACCTATGGAAAGGGATAAGTTTTTTCGTTTGTTTTCACACAGCATGTGTCCTATGGCTGGCAATACAGCGGTGCTGTGGTCTGTGAAACGAGCGCGCTCAGTGCTTCCCCAAAGTCTCTGAATCATGGGAATGCAGCGCCAAGCTCCCCGCATGGTCACTTTTTTGGTTTCTACAAGTTTCTCTTTGACCTCTTTGTTCTTGTTAAGCCGATGCAGATTTTCGCTGACAGATTGCTTAAAAAAGACTTGAAGTCCGAGGTTTTGTCAATACGCACCGGCGAAACGAGCGCACATCTTCGCATCGTGACCACATGCAGTGTCGATGCTTGGCGGTTACATTGCAACATCATACAGGCTGCATCAGGAACGACGCCGCAGTGGGTTACGCGAAACCTCTTGTGCGTGTGGCAGAGGGTATATGGGCACTAGGGTACAAAGATTACGTATCCAAATACACGATTTACATTTATTCACGTGTTGCAATGCTTACATGCTTGACTTATGTTACAGTTAGGGGGGGGGGGGAGGGGGGGTCTTACGGTCTAGTCGTGCAGTCGTGCTCGCTCCCTATTTGCTGTCTACTGAAACGGAAACGTTCCGCCGTGGTAAAAGCGCGTGGGCGAGAATTGGCATCCCTCTCACTCTCGCTGCCCGAGTCTCTACGGGCCATTTCTGGACCCTGCGTGTGGAACGCGGGGGCGCCATAACCGAGCAACAGTCTAAATTTTGGCAACCAATTACTCACTTGTGATCCTTATGACTTCCGATGAGCCCCGGTTTGAGTTCGATGGATTATACCTATTATGGCAGAATGAACTCCATCGAACGCGATCCCTCCCGCTTGGATCGTCTAACGTATACTGCCGAGCTACGCCTCTGTGAACGCCGCGCGAGAGGCTAAATTTAGCTCCGATTGCGTCATTTGTGGCGCGAAAACGGCGCCATCTGCGCACGCGACAGAAGCCTGATCGAGTACTTCTTTCGTCTACACGACGATGCCAAATTAAGGCACGCGGGTAGTCCGGTTGCAAAGATATAAGCGATATTAGCGTTGCATGTTTTCGTTACACGCGTTTTTAGAAAGCGGCCCCCTATAGACCTTTTCAGCGGCAGTCTCGAACGAAGCAATTTACAGCGCGCGTCCCTGGCTTTGAGAAGGTACGTCAGTGTTGCCCGACTTTGCTGGGCTGTGGGTTTTCTCGTCAGTGGGCTTTGCCAGCCTGCGTTAGCGCAGTTCCAGACGTAGGTGAAGGCTAAGTTGCCACCATCTATTTTTATTTTGTGTTTTATTGCGAATAAAACTTCTCGGGGTTTTTGAAAATGCGTTGTACTATTTTTGGGAACAAAAAAAAAAAAAAAGAAAGAAACGAGAAATGAAAACTGTTTTCGTGAGTCCGTGCGCGACAGAACAAATGCAACTGGAATGTTTGTTTCATTTTATGTTGATCCTTTTACGGCACCATACACTCAGCCATGTCAATCTACAAATGTCTTAACCGTCGAAAATATTTGACCACACAGGAAATCCGAACTGCATGTATATTCGCCGCCCACAACATGAAATACAACGGGTCTCATCAATCGAACAACATATATTGCACGTGCCCTACTGTGCCGTGTTATCCGAATAGGTTTTGAGAAAGGTCTCAAATAACACAGCATATTCAATATAGAAGTCACTTCACGACGATCGGACGGAATCCGGCGTGTTTTGGGGCACATGTAGAAGAGAGCTACTTTTTTGCTCAGCTTCAAAGCAAATAAACGAACGTGTCTATTCCGTGCCCACACCGCGGACCCGACCCTATCAGCTATTTTTCGCGAAGACCCGGAACATAAGCCGGGAAGGCTTTTTTGGAGATTATCTCAACGGAAATAATCCTCCAAGAACGCCGAACTGCCCGCATCGCGGGTTGCTTGACGTTCACTCTCTTCATTCGTTCCCTGCGAAGGCCGAGCAGGCTACGAGCCCTGGTTAGGGAGCCTTCATGTGCGCTTTGCTAGGGTGGTGCCACCCTTTGTAATACCACTCGCCGACAAACCAGCAGCCATTTTGGTCTCGGGGATAATCCGTGGGGCTTATAACCCTCCCGAAAACAAGCCCCTTGTCTCACAAGTTCGGAGCAGCGTTGTGGAACCCACGGAGGGAGGATTAGCATTTCCCCCCTCAGATGGGGGGACCGATGGACACAAAGGCCACTTTCCGGCGCACGGGAAACGCACCGGGAAACAATGAGGAACAAAATGGCGGCGGGGGAAAGGGAAACAGGCAGTTGGCATCACTCTATGCGAAGCGCACACGAAGGCACCCTAGCCCTGGTGCTCCCTGGTTGTCACAGTGGAAGATAACACACAAAGGGTAAGCATCCTATACAGGCAAACAAGGTAAAAACTCCAAAGGAAAGCCGGCGCACTCCGAATGCACAATACAGCTGGGTATTCATGCTGACCGGGTTTCCATAGCTCAGGCAGGTGGCAGAAAGTTCTGGCTGATAGGGGTCACTCAGTTCGCAAAATGGCGGCGGCCAAAGAGCTCTTTTTGCAAAAGTCTATACTGATCAAAATGAAAGACGTTTAACGTCAAAATTATTTTCCTGTTTTAAAATGCGCAAGAAGAACAAACCGTTCCAAAGGGATCTGTAGAGATAAGCATGATTTATAACTGAATTGCGTGCGCAGTGCCAAAGACCCCCCTACTGGCGAGAAACACGTTCAGTACGATGATGCTGAATAGCGATCTAGGGGCGACTGCTTCAGAATGCCCTTTTCGAAGTTTTAAAGATTTCGATGGACAGAAATAATTTTCATGGTAACTGAGACCAATCAGCCAATCACTTTGCGAGGTTTGGTTGTCCGTATGGTAGAATCTGTTTGTGTCGGTCTAGCAGGCAGGGAATGCGAAGGTGCTACTTTCCCACAATCCAGTGGCTTTAGGCTTCGACAACAAAATAGCGAAAAAAAAAAACAGTGCCAAAAAGCTCTAACGAAAAAAAAAATAAAACACATAAACACACTTCTTTGCTGTATCGGGTTGAGGTAGTTGGGTGCCTTTGGTTCTCTTCTGCAACGAGCTGGTGCTAGGGCCCTGCCCGTCTCTGCCGCGTTTCAATTGTTCTGTTTCCCCAACGAGGTAGAGGAGCTAAGAGGGATAAACTGGCAGCCGAAAGTTACCGCCAATAGGCCGCCGCCATGTTGCACATTTTTGACCATTAAACACGCGACATTGCAGTTTTACGTCTAGATTTTAACGAAGTACTGCGCACAAATAATTGCCTATTGATACTTAGCAATAGTACCGACGAGAAAAGTTTTATTTCGCTTGTCTTAAGTAAAAAACATGCTTTTTCGACAAAAACTTGGGCAGCTTCGCAATGCCTCCCCTAGATGCCGTCAGCCGCGGTGCTATATTTTGGGTTTTTATCGAAGCTGGACACTGATTTCTGGGACTAGCATTATTGAAAAAATAGTTTATCATGTTTTTTACAGCGATCGCAATACAAATCTGGGCTCAGTTTTGCGTTAAAGCCTCAGGATTTGGTAGGGTCACGTGTTTGGTGGCCAAAATTGTACAACATGGCGGCAGCCAGGGTGGGGTCCCTTTCGCCTGGTGGAAAAGATACCAGTACATCTATCAAAGCCCCTCTACCTCGTTGGGTTTTCCTCACGCTCCGTCTACTCCGCCTCACACTCCAACAGACTGAAAAAGTTGCATTTAGAACGCCACCGCAGAAGATTTCAGGCACAAGTAAGACATCCACGGACTGTTCACGCGCTTACTTTGTAGGACACAGGGCCGCCTCACGCCCCGTGTCGCACGGCCTCCAGCCACACATTCACATGCGTGCCATGTGTGCCCGCTTTCTCTAGACTATAGGCTACCACATCACATTCTGTGTCACCAATGCCTAAGCTGCACGATAATTCTGAGCAAGATTAATTAAGAGAATCGAAATCGATTTAGTTGTGGCCCGCACAACCCTCACATTATAATGTAAAAAAAAATCTGTCATTTTTCGTACTGGCGTGCCATGGTTATCGGCAATCTTTGCATTATTCAAGACGCTGGTGTATGGCGAAACGTTCTCTTTTTGAAAATCCCATTCTTCGTATGAAACGATGATTGGGGATATAAAGAACAACAACATAGCTCGTCAAGTAGTGGAATACAAAAAAAAAAAAAAAAAATATCACAAAAGAAATAGGCCGGTCAGTTGCTTGTCAATCTACACCAAACGAACTCCGAACGGCCTCTACCTTATCGTGTCGGTCATAAACGTTTTGTAGTTACCACTCGGTGGAAGGGGTCTTTGTAATAAAGTCATCACAAATGAAAGTTTTATTCTGCATGCAATAAGAAAAATTGCTCAGAGAAATAAGCTATAAGCCATGAGAAAAAAACACTTTGTGTTGAAACGAAGGGAACTTTCAGATCAAATACAGTTTCAGGATGCAAAATAGCATGCGTGGAAAAATATGTTTTTGAGAAGATGGTTATTCTGGATGTTGCGCCTGTTATTTTGTAAGTGCACTCACTATACGTCAAGTTTTCTAGATCTCCCATGCCATTTCTTTTAGGTAGTCATATAAGTGAAGTGCGTGGCCATCATTCTATTCTGTGGGCGTATGCGAAAATTGTGATTTCTATATAAGAGGTAATAAAAATAAGTAATTCGTGCAGGGAGTTTGAACCATAAAACGAACTCCATGTGGCGAAAAAATATCACTGAGATACAGCGCAGAAACTAAGATTGTACTTATTTTCAAAGATTTTTTTTATTTATTTAATATTTAAGCAACATAGATATCCCACTACCTTATTAAATATACACAAAATGCGGGACATGCACGAGGAATCTAGGTGTAGCTACAACTTGTCGGGATGTATTTTGTTGAATTCTAGCGCCGTATATATTGTTACCCGCTTGCTCGGCACAGAATCCCTTCTTATATTTTTACTTGACAGAAACCATTTGTTATCGGAATGCCACCATCTGCATTCCTGGTTCTTACACATGCCGTAGACTAACCGAACGATCTTGAAATATTTCTGAACCGGGGCATGCAAAAAACCGCAAAGCGCAAAAGGAAAACTTTTTTTTTCATTGCTGAAAAAAAAAAAAAAAAAAAAAACTATGTTGCGACCGTCGCTATTTACAGCCCAACGCGCTGTCTACGAACGAGCCCGCATTTCACCATACGAGGTGCGGGCAGTGCGCGTGGCAGACTTGCGTCATGCTTGATTTCAAAAGCGTTTCTATTGGCCATATGTCAAACACGGGCGTCCGTCGGCGCCAGTGTGTCAGGCGAAGCGCAAGCGCGTGCTCCGCGCCCACAGCAGCGTCGCTGCAGCGGAGTGTCGTCAGTGCCGCGTGTTGGTCCGTAGGGAGGTATATCGCGACCCCAACTAAAAGGACGGTAGCTAGCGTGAGAACACTCGACTGGCCGGAACAGGACCTTTCGCGACTTTTGCTCGTCACTTGTGGCTTCCTTGATTGCATGTTGTCGGCGGCTGGCGCAATTAGCGCGTATAGGTGAAGCGAGGGAAGTGTGTGTAAGTTGTATCCCAGGCAACAAACGGCAGCAATGTCAGGGTCGCAGGTAAACTCATGACTCATCGAGGCCTGTGGAACTAGGCTCCTCTTGCATCGTTTCTCGTGTTACGTGGGGCGAGCAGTTGTCTCTGTCACTCTATCGTTACCGCGTAGTAAGATGAAAATGTGGGCTCGTTGGTACATTGCCACAAGATTAAAAGCGCCAGAGAACGCGACAAAAAAGGTGCGCTGTCCCAAAATGTTGCAGCCAGCCTGAGCTGCAGAGAAATAAATATTCGAGGCAAGCAAAATAACAAAGCTGAAAAGTTTTTGAGGATTTTAGCATTAGGCTTGCCAGCGAAGCAAAATGTTTCGGTGCACCGCCGTCACTTTTAGCACAGAAATAATGTGAGAATATTGCGTCGTCGCTGTGAGAAGAAGGTATATATATATTCCTGTGTTTTCCGTCTTAAAGGTCAGTTGATAGTAGCACTTTGTTTGTCTCGCTTTTCTTCTACAGTTCCCTGGCACTTCTGTTCTAACTGCAGCGTGTTGCCTAGGTCACTCGGAACGGAACCTACGCAACCGTGCGAACCAGACATTGAACATTGAACATTTATCAACGTTCATCAGCGCGGCAGAAGGACAGCAGGTGGTTTTTCCGTCGCTTTCCCGATGAAGGCCAAGCCTCCCTACTGGTGAAGCTAACCTTCACCAATACATTGCCGCATGTTTGCGACGTTGTGAATAAACTTGGGGACAAACGATTTTTAAGCCAACGCTTGCCTGTTGTAGCCCGAGTGTTGTACATTAAGCTGGCGCACGCCACTGCATACCCTGTTTTCGACCGCCGTATTTGCCGGGGAGTGGCGACCTTTGTAGGTCGCTGGAGTCACAAATTCACTGGAGGCGCGCTGTTCACTGTACGTATCCAGAACGGGCTCACGCCCAGACTTGTACACGTTACTGAAAAATAGTAAGGAATTACATTTACAATTACTCAAGGCTAAATTGTAATTTATTACAATTACAATTACCCTCTCATAAAAGTAAGTGGCCGTTACCCCCAAAAGTAATCCGTTACTTTCGTGGCGTTACTTTCAACATTTTTGTCCTCAATTAAGAAACAAAGGAAAGAGGGTTATTTAAGTTCTTATTGAGTGCCACCGGCTTCATTTATTGACCTTGAGTATTTTGGGCAACAGCTGTCTCTCGAAAGTCTCGTCAGACATTTTCCGTCATTTCTTACTGAAGATGTCGACTGCTACGCTGAACACCCTTTGAACTGAGGCACTGAATGGGAGTACCATAATGTGCCTCACAAACATTTAATGCTCTGCATTGAGCTATTTCAGTGAAGCAATGGAAGTACTATTTAGCTCAAAGATAGAGCAAGGCTTCATCTTTGCAGCCGTTGCCTGATATTCGAGAGTTTTAGTAGAGTTGGTAACAGTAAGGTGATAATTAAAATAATAAATAAGGTTTGGCTCGATATTCCTCTTTCTTTGGTTATGAACAGGTCGAGCCTAGGGTTGAGACGTTGGTGAATAAGAGTTTCTAATATATAAATATAAGTAATCGAGAAAAATAAATAACCAGGACACTCATAACAACAATTAATTAGAACGTTGGTTAAAACAAATAAATGTAAACGCACGTTTGTTGTATGTACCTTTCTTGGTGCCTTTCAAAAACGCACAGAGCACGGGCCGACTGCAGTTTACTCCGATGTTCTCCAGATAGACATCCGCTGATGCCACGGGTAGCGAAAGGTAGAGTACAAAGTAAGACACACTATGAAAGAAACACTCACGAGTTTCACTCGCTCCTCCAGCCCAGAATATCAGTCTACGTCAGCCATCATTATGTTTTATTTATAAAAATATCTGCTTGAGATAAGATGCGTATTGCAGGGGTAAAAACAGGAAGAAAAAAGGAAAATTATTACCATTTTAGAAGTGCTCGCGAAAAGTTGACTCACAAAAGGGTGACTGAGATGCAGATAACCTGCCTAGAGTTCACAAATAAAGTGGGCCAACCCTATAGAAGTTAGACTACAAAAATAACACCTTCACATATTATCACATCTCTTTTAGTGAATTTTAGGGTAGACGGAGCGTTGTCTCGTGTTGTGACATTATGAAAATTTTCGTGGTCACTATAACCGAGAAGGACATTGTTAATTCTTGTCGTTGCACTTACTGCCTCGAGCTTGTCGAAGAGGCACACAATCACTAGGTGTCCTCCTCTCCCCACCTTGGATCGCAAAGAAAAAAAACAGGCAGTAAAAAAAGCGGATATAACTTGCCCCCCCCCCCCCCCCCCCTTTCTTTTTTTTCGTAGAAGTGTTTATTTGGATCTTTGCATCGTTGTTAGGGTGAAAAAAAAAATAGGTGCAGGGGCTTGGTGTTGCAAAAAAAGACTGCGGAACTGGAGTGCCAAGCCTCCCTTTGCGCTGGTCAATTCGCGTGAGTGTCACTGCATTCAACTTTACCAAAATGAAAGAAACCTTTTCTTTAGAAAGGGGGGGGGGGGGGGGGGGGGGGAGCTGGTCTTGAAAAAAAAGTAACGGATTACAAGGAATCCGTTACGTAAAAATTGTAAGGGAATTACTTTAAAATTACTCTAGAAAATATGTAATTTTTCCGTTACTAAATTACCGATAAATGTAAGGGATTACAAGTAATTTCGTTACTTGTAACGGATTACGTACAAGTCTGCTCACGCCTACAGGATGCCATGACCGGCAGTATCGATGGTGTGGAATACACGTTGGAAACGTACCATAGAAGCTCGTCATAGTTCGCGCTCAACAACTGGGGACAGCTATGGCCGCCAGTGAATACCCCAATAGACTCTAAGAAGGCAGTGGTGTTCTTCTTTTCTAGATTTTTGGCGAACATATGCTCGGGTCAACTTTCCTTGGATATGCAGTGAAAAGATACTACAGCGCGTGTTTGAGCTGTGATAGAAGCTCCGAGAGCACGCTCCTCCTCTCGTCGAAAACGAAAAAGCCACAAACATTCGTCTCTAAATAGCAAACATTTTTTTTTTTTTTTTTTTGCGGGCGTTGTTATTTTTACGTGCATAACTTCCGATATGGGGAAACAAATCGGTTTGTTTTGCTCTCGTCACACCACTGGGAGAAGCGCACGTTTAAATCGCGGCTATATATAATTCTTGGTTTGCCTTTTTTATATTTTCTTGAATTCCAAATTGTAATTCCTTGCTTTTCCTTTTTTTACTCCGCACCTTGAAAAGCTTTGCGTGACTGGGGACGAGGGTAAACAGAAAATATCTATAGAAGGAGAACAAAGGTTTGAAAGCGCTCTATCAAGTTGAGTGATTGAGTCCGATTGAGTTAATAACTCAATCGGATTCCAAGTTTGGCGAGATTTTAGAAATCGAGACAGGGTTGATTTTAAATGAGTCTGGGGAATTGCAAGTCTGGCCTGATTTCACGCGACAGGCCGCGACAGCCCGACCTGAACCGATGACGTAAGGAAAAAGCACAAAGCCTCTCGCTCCCTGAGGAACGCTATTTCCTTTCCAACCTGTATAGATTTTCAATACCACTTGTTTTCTACCCGAGGCTTTTACGATATTTCTGTAATCTGAAAGTTTAAGCGAAGTTATATTATAGCAATCAAGAAGCACCAAACTATGACCTATTATCTTCGTAACTGCATAGACTCTCAGCTTATGCCGAGGACATCAAACGCGCTTCTCTGAAGGGCGCACGTGTGTCGTAGCACGCCTCCGTTCATATTTATAACGAAATCCCGTACCCCTATGATTTGCTCTCCCTGGAACTGCCGGAAGGGAGTTCAGTTTATCCGTTGCACGAACACATCTAATAAATTGTGGGTGCCAGCGGGTTGAGACAGGTTTTTTCTCAATCCCTGCTTCGAGATATGACGCTGGCACGCAGCCAAGTGGGCTACGCCAACTTGACTTACGCAAAAATATGGGTGTGTTATCAGATGAAAAAAAAAAGTCCCCTTTTTTAAAAAAGTGTGCAGGCGTGCTTTTGACCTTATCTTGGAAGGTTTTTAAAATTTTATTTGGTGTCAGGTTCGAGACTGCTTTATGCCGACGTGCATTCGGGTTAGCCTGAAGCCCAGCTTTTGAGGAGGCAGCCATGTTTTAAGCCTGGTTTGAAGTGGGACTCCACCATAAAGTCAATTTGTGTATAAGAGTTCGGGCTTGAACTCGTACTTCAGTACGTGGCAGTCAAGGTGAGGCCGCTTTTTCTGAGAGTCGGCATACGCTGGAGGCTGCATTTTCAAAAGTTTACGGCTGGAACTTTTTTATATTTGTTTTATAATATTGTATTTTTATAGTCTCGTAATCAGCTTTTCTGCTTGAGCTGCCCGCAGGAAGTCGCACTTTTAGCAATCTGTCTATGGTTCACGTGCTTACACTTTTTATATGATCGTATTCTAATATTGGTGTGTTTCTTATTTCAAACATCTGTAAACCGCTTTCGCCGCTAGTGCCATCCTCAGGAAGTAGGGTCGGCATTTGTAGCGATCTGGTCCATGGGGACTCGCATCTCTGGACAGCTTTAGTCGCAGTAGTTCTGCCCAATAAGCTCTTTTAAGAGTGTCATATAGTCCTGCCCCGGACCCGATCATAGAACGTGAAGCACATTCGTATCTCAGACTAACAATGCAATGTTGTTATCCAGCCTAGCTCGGGTTCATCGTAAATGCGATGAACCCCAAAACGAGTGCACACAACCAGGCACGTAGCCAGGGAACGGGCCCCCCCCCCCCTTCCCCCCCCCCAAAAAAAAAAAATCTTTAATTTTGCTGGGACCTTCTCTCCCCCTCTACCTCATACAGCATTTTGTCATAGGCGCCCCCCCCCCCCCCCCCCCCCCGGAACAAAATCCTGGCTATGTGCCTGGCGTACGTACAAGCGGAACTCTCTGCGACCTCCTGGTCATAGAGCCTCTGACGTGACCCTCGTCACAGTCATCGAGCCAACGCTGGTGCCTTGCCGGTATACGGCTCAAAGGGACATACTGGGCACTGCAATGCTGTACTGCTATGCACTCTAGGGATCACCAGATTGTCATTATATTTTGTGCACTCTGGCGTTCCCTGTGCAACGTGCGTATTATCAGATGAATGAAATGTTTCATGTTTAAAAGGCTGGCTTACGTTTCGTTATAACGATTCACGAGCTCACAGAGCTTCTAAAAATGGATGGAAAGCCGTATTTGAGAAACAAATACATATACCGAGGAAAATAAGCTAGTCTAGAGAAAGTAAACAATAAACACCTCACTCCTCACCCCCCCCCCCCCCCCATTAAATATATACACGAGACGGCATTGCTTACCCATGCGTGACCCTAGCTTTCTTCAACTCTCCTTGCGCTTGCAAATTATTCGTTCACATGCCTGAATTATTGTTCAAGCCCAGGGTTGGAAGGATACGCACAATACGGTGGCGTGACTTTTTATTAAAAGCCGCCACCGAACAATGGGAAGTAGTGAGAATAAGGCGCTGAGTGGAGTTTCCAAAATCTGGAATCAAACAGTTAAAAAAAAAGAAAAAAACATGCTACAATTTTTTTTTTAATTTTTGCAAATATCTAGACAGTAAACAGACATTTAACTTCCATGAACACTTATGAGAGAATTATGTTTTTTTCTTGTTTTGGAAAGTGTTTGAGGTTCGAAAGCTTGTGATGAATTCTGTATGCTGAGTCTCATATGCAGTCGGTCTGTCAAGAATGCTTCAAGGTCGAATTATTCGGTCTGGTACACCAATATCTCTCGATTTATTTAAATTCATTTAGAAGTTATGCCCCATAACTATGAATAATGAACTTGAACATTTTATTGTATTTTTTTTTCGCTAGTATGGAGAAAGGGTTTATAATACTATTTGACCAATCCTCTTGTGAATTCTTCTTTACTATTCTTGAGGCAGGCAATTATGACGGAGGGCGGGTTGGGGGGCGGGGGCGAATTACTCTGATACGAAAGTGACGATTTTAATCACAAAACAAACATCTGTCGTGCCTTATTCAAAGACTGCGAACCAGAAGCAGCGGCAATTTATGCTCGGTTACTCGTAGGCGCGTCGGCGAGTCATCGCTTCAGGAACTTCCACTCCTCGGCGCTGAATTATTGATATCGGAAGGACACAATAAAAATAAAAACCTTACGAGAACGTCGGCAACCTACTCGTGGAATGAACCCCTACGGGCAATCGAGATCGAGAGGCTTAACCAGATTGCATTACCGAAATGTAGCTACCGAGATGTATGCCATGCATTTTGTGTCTTTATACTTCTTATTTAAAATGTCTCGATCACACGGCGCGACCGTCAAAGGGGATATCCTTCAAAGTGTTCTGGAATGCTAAAGATCTCTGCCACCGTGCGTGCCTCAAGGGCATCAATGCTTCCGCCTTCTTTGTTTCTATTTCCTGTCGTGAATTATGTTAAACGGACTGTAAATACAATAGATGCACTGCGTTCTTATTCCTATGTATATTGTTTTTATGGCAAAGAATAGTAAAGCCTTTGGGATGTGAGCGAACTAAAAATACATTATTGACAAAAAAAAAAAAAAAAAGAGGCAGCGCTGAAGTATTACATTGTGGGATATCTCTTTTTGGAGAATAAATGTATCCGTGCTGTTCAAGTTGCCTAAGCTTAATAGTTTTGTAGAAACATATATTTTTCATTGTGAATAATATTAATAAAGAAATAAAACTCGGTGTTTTAGGTATTTCTACAAGAATTTATAAATTGTGTTCATGTTTTACGGAAACGACCTCACGTTGAAATGGAAGTAGAGGTGAACGTTCCAAGAGTAAAGATAAAAACGCACCGAAATGTTGACGTGGTTTCCTACATCGAATTAGCGATATTAATGCTTCATCAAGCGTAATAGAAAGAAAGCTATTTCATAAAAATGCTATCACCCTACGTAGCAATGAAAGCTTATGGTTATTTCTTGAGGTGAAATGTTAGGGTTAAGTACGTAGCAACGCATATAAATAATCGCAAAGCAGTCAGAAAACAAGCACCTAGACGCCATGACTCAACACCTTTCGGCTTTCATAGTCGAAAATGCAGTGCATGATATTTTCCTGGTATAAATTGCATGAGGGTGCAGAGCAAGCATATATTTCTGATTTACTATAAAGATGCGCTGCCTGTATTAAAATAAGTTGCAAGTCAAAAGATGTCGACTGCAATATGTTAGTCTTTATAATCGCTATATTTTAAGAAATGTTTGTGGCAAGAATGTTTAGAGTGGCTGTTAGAGAAATGATTATCACCCTCTTTAAGATATTTTCAAATTGATCATTTTATTTAAATTAACTTACTTCTGATAATAATTAAACTTATACGAGTCGTTAATATACGTGTATATAATAGTGAGTATAAATCGTATAGCTTTTTTTCTTTCGAATTTGTGCACTTCCTACTTTCATGAGCAAGTAAGCGCGAAAAAAAAAAGTGTGTGAGAAGTGTTGTACAAAATAGGATATTGTTTTGGAAATATTTGTCACAATTACTTGACTAATAAAAATATAATGGCTTGAACATTGGAAGGAACCGTGCAGGTTATAATTTGTCTTGCATTTTTTTTTCATCTGAAATCGGACAGTTTGAGGCATTTAGCTCTTCATCTGAATAGGCTTATTTTAACTCGTTTCAAATTCAACTTAAGAGATGGAGATGAAATACGTACATACAGCATTTTTATAAACATATTTTATTTTAACGTATCGACATATGCTACAGCGAGTAATTTCGTGCTTCACTTGGAACCTGTTGAGATTAACAGTTTCTTGTTTTAACTCTCATAGCAAGCTGGAAATTACCGCACGCTGTTGTGGTGCCAACAATAACCAACTGCAGATCAGCAGCAGACTGTCTAAACCGTTGGTGCCTTTGGTGTAGCAGCCAGAGTAGTGAATGCATACACCTAATTTCCAGTCACATCAGCAGGGTTAACGAACGTCGCAAGCTCAGATATAAACAAAAAACTCAGTCAGCCTGAGTTTTGTTGTAGCGGATTTTGACATCAATGCGATTAAAAGCATTAAAATACTTGGCGGTATAAATATTTCAGATTCAAATTGATTTGAAATACTCCAACGTCGGGGATTGCCCTTTATAAGAGCCCCATCGGTCTTTGTCTTTTCATAAATTTCTGCCCAACCTTCAGCGTCCTATATTTTCAATATATATTTTGCTTGTAACTGCACAAAAAAAAGTCTATCTGTTGACTCCTTTTCAGAAAAAGAAACAACATCCCACGGCGATAATTCATCACGCCTCGTCTTTCCTGCCGCAACATTTTCTTCAAGATGAATACCCGAACACATTTGAGAAAAAGCGGACGCAGCTACTGTTTGCACGTCCGATTTTTTCTTATTTACCTTACACGTAGTATGTTTATGCTGGCTTTACCAAGGACGCCACGAAACAAACTATACCAGCTGAAGCGCACAAGAGGATCTTCCTGAACATGTCTCTTTCCTTGGCGTTCATTAGCCTTTCTTCTGCCTTTTTTCATGGAAATCTATAACTTACTTGTTATCAGCGTTGACGATAAGAGGTTCGAGAAATTAAGTGAGACTTTCAAGGTTTACCGCGCATTGGTCAGGAAGCAAAATCTTTAGTATTTAAGCTAAAAACTACCAAGATCTTGAAGTGGTTGGCCGTGGCGACGTAACATGTCTGCATGGCTGGCCGCGAACACAGAATGACACTGCTAATTGAAATGGCACCCTCCTTATCAATGCATGAGTATGGGAGTCCCCATAAGCACATCACTTTAAAAAGTGCTAGTCACTCGAGAGATGAGTGTATTTAATTAGGTGTAGGCCTGTTCCTGAGAACTTAATTTATATCGTAAAAGGCTCACCTATCCTGGAGTTGTTTATGAAATTGCTGCTTTACTTAACTCGCGAATTGCTCTACTCTACCCAATCAAATGACACTAAAGAACGGATACACTCAAAATTTTGTATACGGCGAACAAACCACTAAATAAAAAAACTAAATAAACTTTGAAATTGTAGTAAAAAGAAAAATCCGAAAACGCAGGGCTGCATATATGCAATGTCAACGAAGATGTTGTAAGCTTTGATGAATATATATATAAAAGGAGTCGTTTCCAATCCTTAAGGTTGGACTATTGCAGTTTCATTGAGGGTTCAGCTCACGGGGTCAAACCGAGTCGAGGTAACAGCAGTTCGTTAGAGGTTTTATTGCCGAAAAGACGCGCTGGTACTGAAATTTCTGTTGCATGTAAAATATTCCTAGTAATACTCAATCTACCTAGGGTGTTTGCCAGATTTGTTCATTTTGTGTGGCAAGTAAACTTTGAATACGCACTTATTTTCAACTCGAAAATGCATTATAATTTCAATAAAAGTTTTACTAATTGTGATAATGGGCTAAAATGAACGTGCGCGTCCACGACCCCCGAGGCTGCAACTGCGACTTATCGTGACCGCTCGCGACATGTTAAAAAACTTTGCACTAAGATTAAATCGCTACAATAAGCGTAATATAGGTTTCTGCGTCCACGTTTTAACGGCGGAGCTGTTAAGGGCTACGTTCCCCAGGATCGTGTCCGCTACCAAACAAATATCGACACAAAACTCTGGTTGCCGCCGTCGCTCATAGATAGCGGTAGCTATCCATAGTGTTGTGTTTGCCGGTTGTCTGCTTGCCGCCGTCGCTCATAGGTCACGGACACTTTTCCAGCCTTTCCGCTATGGCTTGCGACTTGCGGACGGCCATTACTTCATTCCCACTATAGTACCGCTTCGCTGCTATTTCTTCTTCACCAGAGTGGAAAGGGTGAACGTTTTTTTTTTCGTTAAAATTTCGACCAATTGGTGTTGGTCTTGTTGACGATGTCCCACTTTATTTTACCTCTCAGCGTCCACAACACTACTGCAAACGTTTTTTTCTTTTTTTGGAGAATATTTTGTATGTTGATAGATGCCGGAAGAGCGCTTTTGTTTTCAAAGAAACTCTGAAAAGAAACCATTTCGCTGTTTTTACCTGATAGTGTGTCCCTAGAGGCAATCATAAAACACACACTGGATCCTAACTTTATTGCGCTAACCCCTACGCTTCATACTGACAGGCTTATCACCCGAATCCATGCACGCAAGCTCAATTTCCCCAGCTTCGCCCACCTTCGAGTACATTTCCACCAAAAATAAAACGGAGAGGCTCAACGTGGCAGGAATAGTTTGTTCTCCTTTACTGAAGGATATGAATAAGTGCCGCACATCTGAAATGTTTTCGACCAGACAGCGAATTCGATGGGAATGCATTGTCTCGACAGGGATGCTAGAGGAGGACCAAGCTTGAGAGTCAGTGGAAAACATAAAGTGAAACGTTAAGAGGGAGAGCAAAGGGATGTGAAGATAATTTAGATTTTTTTCTAGGAAAATAGCTTAGCTGCTAGCGGGAATTTTGACGCCGGGCTTTGATATTTGACAGACCTCTTTCGTACGTTTCATGACACCTGAAATGACTTCGTTTCTCAATATGATATGGTGCGCAGACGCTATCAGAACGCCGATTTCCAGTTATCGGAAATATGAAGGCTTCTTCTAGCAGTCGTCTAGATAATATCAACATTAACTATTAATTTTTTTGTCTTGGTAAAATGTCTAGTAACAAACTCAAAATCACTCTGCCTGGTTATGACGGGTAGGTTCAAATCCGCCGTTTAAACAGAAGCTGTCTTTAGTCGACATATAACAACCGAATATGTAACCGCAATATACGAGAAGCCTGTAAACGCGCAGATTCAAGACGTGTATGAGTTTGCTCCCTTTCTCCAAGAATAATGCAAATAGCTCGATGTACAATACCGAAAGACAATGAGGATTTTCACAAAAGCGAACCCCGACGCTTGAGGGTGCCCCGAGCTGCGTCGGACGTCGTACAACGCAAGCGCATCGCTTCTGCGCATCCACTTGAGAGACCCAAAGCGTTGGAACACCCTAGTCTAGAACTCCCCAATGTTCGCATACGTTACGTACCTGAGCGCGAGTGCTGGCATCGAGGAACCACGACCCCGAGTGAAAAAGAAAAAGGTGTTCCTACCAAAAGCCTTCGGAGCGTTAATTCGGCATAAAGCTTGACTGCGGTCATTGAATTTTTGCTGGGACGCCAACCAGAAGAACCCTGGCCCAATGTCCTCCTGCGGCTTCCCAGGGCAGGAGGAGACCTAAGCTTCAAAAAAGCGATTCCCAATCGAACTTCACACAGTCAGAGGTGACCAGCACGTGGAGTGTGGAATTTAGCGCTGCAGAATGAAACGTCATACGTTGAAATCTTATTCCCGCAGGTTTAGATACAAACACACGTCGTATAAGCGGAGAATTATTCTAATCTTAAAGACAGACAGTTGTGTGGTAGTATGATTCATAACCCGGGGTCTTTAAAGGGGAGTTTAAAAGTTTATTCAAGCAAAAACAAACGAGTTAGAGGTGAATTTTACAGTATTTTTTTTCATGAATTTAAATATCACGTTCGTTTTTTTTTTCTCGAAGATATAATTAAACGTGAGAAAACATGAAAAATCTTTGACCAGTCTTTACGTCATATACCCATATCTTTCGGCCGCCAAGCGCGTGTCGATGGTGTAAGTAGCGCGAGTGATTGCAAGTTTTCCAGGTATAAACATTTTCTGTTTTCTGACATTCTCACTCACGAGGGTTCCGCATTTGGCATGCGGGACGAAAAAAATCCTAAAATATTTCAACCTGTAATATGCGAGAAATGTAGGTGAGGCAAAACAAGAATGCGTGACAATTACGCTTTTTTTTTTTTTAAACACTTTCCAACGGCGTTGAGAGGTCAAAAAGGTGTTTTACCGCCTACCAGAAGTGACGACAATCAACATGGCTGCGTCCTTGTGAAAAAAGGTGTATATGGCCTGACATGGTGGGTGTAACAGCTTCAAAAAACGAGGACAAAGAAGGGAACAGACACGACAGGGCAACAGTTGTTGTCCTGTCGTGTTTGTTATATATATATATATATATATTCAAATTCAGAGCCGCTTTAGTTTCCCTATAACGTACCATTATGTCATAGTGACTCCACGTCCACGAGGCACGTCAGTACAACGCTTTTTCAGCTCGAAAAGACCAGGTGCAACACCACCTAGACGCAAGACCGTAGTTCTGGAAATTTCACGTCAGGTAAAGAGACAATCGTGTGGTAGTAATTGGACAAGCGTGCCGCATCACCATTCGCCTCGGGCTGCCCAATCTGTGCCTTGCGCTCGCCTCTTGTTGATGACGTAGGCAATCCATCACTTAGGACTAAAATAATGACAGGGGTATTTGCGTGTTTGTGCGTGTGGAGGGGGAGGGGATAAATTTTCCTGTCGCCCAAGCGCACGAATATAAATGATGTAGGATATCTCGGCCAGTTGGACAAGTTACCGGGCTAGTGCCTAAGATGGTCCTTTCTGGCTATTACCGCGGTTTAACAACAAGTCGCGTAAAGGTCCAATGAGAAGTTAGAGTTACAAGGTTGGTCATTTGATCAACTAACCAATCAGGAACTTAAAAATAGAAGAATAAAAAATGTGAAATTTCGCCTGGACTGAGCCATGTAAATATGTGTGTTTTGCAACAGTATACCTTGTTAGGAAAATATGGTATTTTCTTGTTTCCTCTTCCTACTATTTCGTGTAATTACTTTGGAAAGAAAACATGTGCTTCAAAAGAGCATAAATTTGTTGCTAAAAATCACTGGCACGGTGACTGCCTCCAGTGTGATCTAAGCAGCATCCAATGAAAATAAATCTAACATGGGCAAGTCTATTACAGGCTAGCATGGCAGGGGGTAAGAACAGTGAGATGTCACCATTTAGCAACAATTCCTTACTGTAAAACAAGAAACTGACAACACTCGTTGATATAAAAGGTCAAACTAAACAAGAAACACAAATAAACATCCAAATTATAGTTGCGGATCGGCCGGAGGGGTGCTGTGGCATTGTGAACAGAAAACAACCCCCCTTTTTTCTGTCTTAATAAAACCTGTACGTGTTTTCCGAGCCAGGCTTTCACAGGAACCACACGAGCGTCGGCTATCCATGTCTCTGGAGATTTCTCGGCCCTCAAGCCACAACAGCAGTGTGGGATGGGTCACGTTGCTATACGTTCAAAAGCTACAAACGGTTTCAACAAACGTGATGAAAAAAAAAAAGAAGGAAAGCAAACGATATGCAAGAAAGGTAAAATACATTCCAAGTCCGAGGGTGGTAAACAAATGCAGTACAGCGTTTTGTTTTTATATTCCTTTCCTCTACACCTCCAATCTTGACTGAAACCCCAAATTAGTGCATTGTTAGTGCCATGCAACCAACTATGTTGGCAACCGCCTACTGTCTTGAATGTTCGTTTAAATATTGCGTATCAGAGATAAAGCGCGAAACACATGTGCGGCGAAACCGTCCGATCCGACGTTCGACCAGGCAATACGACGGTCGGAGGCGAGGGTTTTCAACGCTCTCCGATGCCACGAAAACCCACGCCCCCCAAGGTAATTCCAGCAGTCCGCACGTCGGATCGGAAGGTTTCGTCGTACATGTGTTTCGCGCTTAAGCTCGTGCGCCGCTTGTTTTGTTCGTTAATGTTTGCGGTGACCCAACTCACCAGCAAAAGACGACACAACAGTAAGCTCATGTTTTGATGAATAATAGGCGGTGCGGGAGAAACAGACACTTCCACGCACTACGGAAATGCCTTACGTAAATGTAAAATGTTTTGGTTAAGACATCGCCTATCAAATACAGGGGACAGCGGTCACGTGATGTCACAGCAAGGCCATGGTTAAATCACGTAAACAGCATGACGTCTTTAGCATGAGCTGGTTTAGGAACCACCTTCCGCTAAATATGTCGGGCAATACACGCCCGTTAAATTTACTTGGCATATTTCGAAGTTCGGCGACCATTTCAATATTGTAACCGAAGCCGCTCGGCTTCCTCGCAAGTGGCGCCTTAGTATTATGGCCTCCTATAAGATATCATATAATCCAAACTGCCGCTGACACTTTCGTAGAACAACGTGCACTGTATGAGGCTTAGTGCAAAAATGTTTGCACCGAGATTTATCTACCCGAAAGAGCATTTTTCGAATGCAGAATTTGTCTGGAATGGCCAAAGTACTGTCAACGTATTGGTTTGTTTCAGCTAGAAATAGCGTTTTGTGGCAATTTACAAGTGAAAAGTTCGCGTGTTTAGTTTTTACCGACGGCCAAGGCGCAAGAGCACACTGGTGTTTATAGCTTTGGGTTAAAGTTTTAGTACTCTAAGGGCCGGTTGCACCAACGCCGCTTACCTTAACCCAAAGTGGCACTTTCCTAAGCCGGCTTAGCGCCCTAAGCCGAGCTTAGGTAAGCACGGGTTTAAATTCCGGTTGCACCAACGTTAAGCCGGCTTTACAGACGCGCCCCTAGCTAAACGCTGGATTTGCGTAGGGAATCTAGGGACAAACAGAGCAAACTAGGGAACGCTCAGAGCGACGAATACGATTGGCGGAGAGGAATCACGTGATGTAAAAAAAAAAAAAAAAACTGCCGTAGTAGTTGTCGTCGGCGTCTGCTTTTCGCTGTATTTCTTCGGTGAGTAACAAATTAAAGGTCTCCAAATTCAATCATTTTTTCGTTTAACTTTCAATAACAGAAGTCAAAGCTTCAAATAAACACGAACGCTCTTTACATCTGTGATTGTGTGTTTAATATCGGTTGATAACAGGATATTTTGACAGTGGTAGTAGTTTTCGTGCTCACATTTTGAGGCGAAGGAGCCATCGGGGGCCCCAAATCTCACCGAACGCGAGAAGGACACTCTACTCGCTACATCGCTGAAGACAAAACATCATGGATATAAGTAGGCAGGTAAGATGACTACTAAAACCAAGTCAAGCCTGAGACCGATGAAGTTCAAAACAGTGACGAACTCGCCACGGCAGCTGCGAAAATGCCCAGAAATCGTCGAATAGATGTCGTCGAGAGGTCAGGTCACGAGACCTTGCATCGACGGTACTCGTTGCTATCAGCAAGGTGACAGAACTGCACTGTACCGTCGTTGAACATCCGCTGCAGCCTCAAACGGACTTCAATTTCACACTGTCTAGTTCAGAAAAAAAAAAAATGTCCCACTAGTACATCACATCGTGCCGATAAGAACGGTCGTCTCTTCGCATCACCTGCCACAGCCTGCCCCGATACAGCAATGCACGAATCTAACATAGTAGTCGTTACGATTTGTCGTCGCCACGAATGAAAGATATAAAGCAAAATATTCCTAAAAAATCGCCATCACCAAAAAAGTTACGGAGGACACAACAAGGCGCAACTTTCAACTGAATTTTATTGAAAACGAGTTCCGGTATATAGTCTCAACCATCGTCACAATGACAACAAACGACAAAAGTAAAGGGAAAACACCATCACAAAGCACAACTCGGAAACAACAGTATCTCGTTCTCGGGAAACGAATGAAAGATATAAAGCAAAGTATATAAAAAAAATGCGATCACCAAAAAAGTTAGTTATGGAACGATACAGTTTTCTGAAGCCAAGATTCTACTCGCGAGATAAGGAAAATTCACTGAAGATTGTCTCAAAACTCAGAAAACGAAAGAAATTGAATTTTCGCTGTTTTATTACTTAAAAGCGCCGTAATCTAATGCAAACGGCAGAGGTGTCGACAATCAGCTGATCGCCGAGATCATGTACTGCCACTATTCAAAGCGCTGATCAGATTGAAGGATACGCGCTGCAAGTGTAGATAAACAAGGTGGTAAATAACAATACGTTACCGCTATGCGAAAATTAGTAAGTACATACGAATAAGCTCGCTGACAGAAGAACCAACGGGAATACAGACGTGAGCCCCACAGCCCCGTACGTTTCTCGGTTAGGGCTAACACGCCCTGAAAGTGGAGTGCCAACTTGAAAACAGGGGTCGGTCAACACTTCACGCGACAATATTTTCCATCCTTGTCACAATCGAAAGTCATTTTGTCGAGACTTTCACGCTGATGTAGCCTAAAACACTTTGCACAACCATTTTCGTCCACCGCGTCGACCGTGACAAACCAGCTGCCATGTTTTTAATCCAGGATTAAGAAACAACCAGAAGCAAAGCGCCCAATGTTGGGCGCTTAAGTTAAGCGTAGTTTAGTGCTAGGTTTAGCGATAAGCGAGTTTGGTGCAACCGAACGAAACCGAAACTAAGCTTAAGTTCCCGGCTAAGCTCTGCTTTGCGCTAAGCGACGTTGGTGCAACCGGCCCTAAGTACTGAAACTCGCCGACGTTACTCGTGAATATTGAAATCGAACCAATTGCCGGCAGGGACACCGTCGCCGAGAAATCAGCAACGTTGCGACGGAAGCTTGCGATATATAGGCGCCCGATAAGGCGATGTGGCCCTCAACTCACTACACAAAGAGTCCTTGCAACAGATTGGTGCAATCGTACGAGGTACGCAAGGTACTGCTAGGCACAGACATGTCACTACCGCTACTGCCGTGGAGGATCTTCCCTGACGGCCCGTATACCGCCCTTCAAAGCGCACAGCGTGGAAGACGCCGTGCGCGTGGATTTAGCAGGAAAGCTGCATACAACTATTTGGCTAAATAAATAATCGTTACATATTGAGATAAAAATTATACTTTCATTAAATCAGCAGTGAATCGGCAATGAAATTCGCCGTCAACCCAATGTTCTTAGCGGCAACAGTTTGAGCTGGAAATACGCGTTACCAATCGCTCATCATGCTCTTCGCAACCTAAACGATCAAATAGAGGTTTACTTACATGACCCAATGCCCACATTTGATTGATACACCTTTTTGAAAGTATATAACATGAGGCAATGTGAACACAAACATTTTTTAACAAAGTGAAACCTTTCTTAATCACCAACGTAACTTAAGCGGAAGGGCGGAGGGCCGAAGCGGCACCGAGCACTTCCTAATCTTTGTTATAATGAAAAAATCTCGACTGCTTTTATTGTCACCAGCAGTTCAAGGACGCGCTATTATAGTTGGTTAGTGTTTCTACATTAATGTCATTCCATAAAGAAATCATATAAAACCACAGAGATACCACCGCAACGACCAGGGACCTTGGGTATATACACCGGCGCAGCACAACGTCTCGCTCGGTTCGACGGTCCGACCGATTTTTTTATACAGATTATCTTCTTTTTCCCCGTGTCGACATTCTCCGCGACAGAATTCGAGATATTTAGCAGCCAATAAGCACGAAAACACGCTCAAAATCGTAGTCCAGAAACAAGGAATTAAGCTTCTAAAAACGAGGATAAACACGACGGCCACCTTGCCGGTCCACTGAGAAAGCTTATGATTTCGTAGCCAGTTTGGTCTTCAGATTTAGCCACCTGTGTAATTGATAAATAATGAATAAAATAATATTAAAATTAAAAATACCCATTAGTAACAAATAACAATCTACATATATATTAAAGAAACACTAATTTATACAAAAACGTTTCGTTTATATGTTAGGATCTCTAACTTATAATTCCTTTTTAACGGTTGGAGTATCCGAGGTTACAGGGGGACGCAAGGGGGCTGCTTCGCTGTAAAAGCTGCAGACTACACTGTCAACGTTGACTACAACATTGAGCAGCCTTCGACGCGGTCGCAGCAACACGTTAGGCTTGTTCGGATGGTTTCAATTACCCTGCCCACAGAGCTGGTTAAACGTCTTTGGACTCCTATTCTGTACACTCATCTGATTCGTCCGTCGGCTTCTGACTGCCAAATTTAGCTCGTCGTCTATCGGCTAACAACAATGTGTGCGTTAAATGGAGACTCCATGACTTCAACTCGAGTCACTCCATTGGGGTCTCAATTAAACGGATTTTTAGAGCACCTCCGGATGCAGTTCGCGCGCTCTAGGTAAATTTTTTTGTTTTCTTGTCTTTCTTTTTTTTGGGTACTTTGTAGAATGGGCGGCATGCCGGCAAAACAAAATACAGAATATGCTAAGGTGACGCTACATCTCCACAAACAATAGCTTGGGTCGTTGTTGGCCCTTTATGACGCCTGAAATTGTGACTGAAGGGAATGCAACTTCCCATAAGCCCGCCGGAATTTAATTTACTATGAAGGTAACGTTCCAGGCTTTATTTTGTTTAAACGTCACTTCGGAA
Organism: Ixodes scapularis; assembly: GCF_016920785.2. NCBI lineage: Eukaryota > Metazoa > Arthropoda > Arachnida > Ixodida > Ixodidae > Ixodes > Ixodes scapularis. The sequence continues at coordinate 68,695,485 of NW_024609835.1, forward strand.
GAAACGTAAGCAGAGTCGGATCGCGAAGTTTTGTTCATGTAGTGCTCACCGTATCGGAATGCTGGAGCTGCGCTGCTTTCTTTAGCTAACCGGCCATGGAATCATTCAAGCGCCTACGCTGTATGATGCAGAAGCATACTGCTTATGCATCATACAGCGTATAGTCTGCAAACCGGTGTTGGGAAGTACTTGAATTACATTGTTCTTAAAGTGCTACTTCAAGTGGGTTAAGAAAACTTGTACTTTACTTGGAGTACATTCTCTGAGTATATACTTACACTTTGCTTAATGTATTCTTATGGTACTTTACGAGGAAAGTACAAGTCCCGACTTCAAAGTGCAGTTTCTTATTCAGTCTTGTTGAATTTGTATCACAAAAGGGCGCGTGGTCAACTCATAAAAAATGCTGGGAGGAATTATCTACTCTCACCAGACACGCGAGAAGACGACCCATCGCTCCGTTTCCACTGTGGGCGGCTTTCCCGCAGCATTTTTGAACTCTCACTACTTCTCGCTCGGTCAGTGCAAGCGAGGAGGTTAATGACAAACTTGTGCCCGTTACATGAAATATGTGATCAGTTACAATTAACACTTATAGAGCCTCAAATGGAATGTATTACTGTGAAGAATTACTTTACTAAAAAGTAACTGATTGCTTTACTCGTTACTTTAAAAGTTACTTTTACGTTACTTTTCCCGTACGTTTAGCAAGAAAACTTTGAAACAATTTTGGTGTTTTCAAGAATGTACTGCAACACAGCTTTTCTCATACGTCCGCATAATGGTAGCTAACCCTTGCAAAAATGAAGTATTTTATTTAAAGGGGTCATGAAACGATGTCGGGTTGGAATGTTCATAACTTTCCAGGGGCGTACGGGTCCAAATCTGGCCCAAGTATGCTCGCACGGACCGCCGCTCACTCAGAAACTTCTTGGTCGCGGTGAAACTGCGAGGATAAAAGGGGACTATTATTTTCAGTCTTGCTTTCACAAAGCTTGATGAGGTAGTTGTGGGTTCGAAACCACTCGCCTGACGACAGTCGAGCGCGGGTCATGAATAGAATACGAGAACCGCGTGAGCACTCAACTTCGGCTCGCAACTATCAATGCCTCGGCGAACACTGGGGTTGTTGCTCCTGTGCAACAACTGCGGCGATGAGAATAGCCAAACTCTGACAATGACTGGAGCTCATCACGCTTTTTCTACTTTGTTGCCGACCCCAGCGCGTTGCTGTGATTGACGTTGGCAGCATAGGATAGGCACCAGGCCACGTGGCCGCTTATTGCGGCTCCGAGTTGAGAGGATGAACGATGCTCATGTTTATCGAATTTATTTGCCTACTGCGTCGTTTTTGAAAGAAAAAACAAGGCAAATTTATTCGGTTATTAAGGTTAGAGAATGATTCCTGAGTAGTACTTAGCAAAAGTAGAAAAATGGTTTCATGGTCCTTTTAAGAGAGAAAAAAAGTTGTAGGTGCACTCCGTTCACCAGTAAAGCGTCGTTTACACACATGGAACCCAGTGGGACCGAGAGAGACAAGACAGGATTTTAAGCTTCTTGCGACAGCGAAGGACCGGATGCTCTGCTGCGGAGCAGGTGCTACGCCGTCGCAACAGGCTTAAAAACCGGTCTTGTCGTTCTCGGTCCTGCTGGGTTGCAAGTGTGTGAACGGCGCTTAAGCTGCACAAGGCATCGAAAGTTGTAAACCCACCCGCCCTCCCGTTAGCTTACGGGGACTGCAAAGGACCCCTGGAATTCTGCAGACAAAGGTAGCCGTGCGCATGCTTAGTAGCAGCGTGTACCTTCGCTAGGAGATTCGGAGGTAAGGAGCCGATCTACGAAAGCTCCCTTTTGAAACGCGCCTTTCAAGCGTGAGCGTAACGTCCTAATGCTGCGGGCTCATGCATCTATTCACACCTCTCTGTTTGTAAACGACTCAACCGCTGGCTTCCCATTGGCAGACCCCTCACGACTTCCGGTTCAAGGCTTCCGGTCCGGCTGGCGCGTTGAAAACACGACCGTCTTCGCAGCAAGGCGTACGGGTTGCTCGTTCGTTTTTTTTTTTTCTCTCTCTTTTACCCGGTTCTAGAAGCAGCGTATTAGCTAGAATTCCAATACTTTATTCTGACAAAATGTCCTCTTCTTACTTTAGAAAGTTGGAAGAACCGGCGAGAAACCGCTACCGTGAAAAGCTGACCATCGCAGGTGAGGAGCTTCCAGATCCACTAGACGCTGATGTTTGCACAACAGTGTTCTCCACGGACGCTCGCCACTGGCCGCGACTAGAAATAGGCGATATCTACGTCTCGTGGAAGGGATATGCTTTTACACGAGAGAGCAATTCAAACGTTACAAACTAGAAGACGGTTACAACCTGTTTTTAAGCGGAAAGGTACGCGACGCTTGTTCATTTGGGGCTACGATAGAGAACGCTCACATCGTTCTCATCACCGGGCAAGTGGAAGCTAGTCAGACTCTTGGAAAGTACCACCAGCCTAGGGTCGTGGTGAAGAAAGAGGGCACAGTCCTAAGCGTCCACTGCACCTGCATGGCAGAGTGAGTCGTTCATTTTTTCCGTTAATTTTGATCGCTATCGGATCGCAACCACACGGCCCCTCACGTTCCAAATCATTGTGTGCTTACAGGCTCGGCGAGGCCTGCAGTCACGTAGCCGCGCTCCTGTTTCGCTTCGAAGTTGATGTGAAGTTCGGCATTCATGACCCAAGCTGAACCTCTGTCGAATGCCGCTGGATTACAGCATCTCCCACTGCTCAGGTAGGCATTCAGTGCATGCCTCCGTGTTAATGTTTTTTTTTCCCTGGCCTACTTTGAATTAGCGGGAAGCATATTCCCGTGCCCAAAGCAGCCCATGTCAGACGGTCATTTTAAAATCCTTCAGAACAAACTACTTTAAAAAATTGGCGAACTAGCGTACGCCGAAAGGCACATGCCGTCAATATCGTGAGCTGATCCGTTAAATTTTTAAAGGAGCTTGTTATGAATGCATTTTAAATGACCGTGTGACCGAGGTAAGCTGTCAAATATTTGACAGCTTACCTCGACTAGCTTGCAATACTGCAGGCTAGTCGGGTGGCTTCAATCGACTTCATCAAGCCATCAAAGAGGAGGCGGATAAACACAGTCTCAACACCCAAAAAAGTCTCGTCTCACCGAGAGGCAACAGCAGAACCACTCAAGGACTTCCTCAAGGCAGTAAAGGTACTTACTATCCATGACACCATAATAGAAAAACACGAGCAAGGAGACAAATTGTGGCGATAGCTTCGGTGGTGAAACGGCTTTATTTAAAATCAAGGAGAGACCTCTAGCCCTCTCGTGTTAACAAGACGACATTGTAGAATGGGTGCAAATGCACACTTGATGTCGTAAATTGTGGTTCATTGTTAGGTTGACGCCTTGACACAAACTACAAATTGCAGGCTCTCAAGGGCACATAACAGAATGTCAACAGGTTACTTTGATCGGAATGTAGAGATGTAGCCTCATTTGTTTTGACCCGTAAATATTGAGGTGACACTATAATCGACCAATGACCCTTTCCAGAAATTGGCACCCGACACGCTGGTGCTCAGGAGTCTTACAGATAGCGAAGACACAGACACTGCTGCCAGTAATGATGTCGAAGACGACGAGGATCCACTTCAAGTGCCAGAGTATCGTGGACATGGTGTGCCTCTACGGTTTACTTAATGAGTCAGCTGCGAGAGAAGCAACATTCTCAGTGACTGAGTGCGACCAGGTGGAACTTCGCACACGTGCTCAGGCAAGCTCGGACGAGTGGTCAAGGCAAAGAGTGGGCAGATTAACAGCGTCCATACTTGGAAAAGTACTCTCGTGCTGCACTGGGGCAGAGGGGATTGTCTCCCAAGTGATGGGCTATACCAAGACACCCGATGTGTTCAGTGTAAGATGGGGCAGGGAGAAGGAGGTCAAGGCTCGAAATCGCTTCATTGCGGATGAAGCACCCAAGCACAGCGGCTTTGAGGTCAGGAAGTGCGGTTTGTTTGTGGATTCCGAGAGGCCATATTTAGGAGCTTCCCCTGATTGTGTTGTGTCTTGTTGACTGTTGTTGTTGCACAAACGCAGTACTGGAGATTAAGTGTCCAGCGTCACGTGCAAACCTTACAATTGACAAAGCTAAGGTAAGACTGCCATACCTTGATGCTGACGCACGTCTAAAAGAAGACCACTTGCATTATGCTCAGGTCCAAATGCAGATGGCACTTGTTAAAACAACCAGAGCATTCTTTGTTGTCTTCACAAATGTGGACATGAATGTAGAAGAAGTGAAGTTTAATGAGTGCTTTTGGAACGCGGCCGTCAGTGAGGCAGAGGAGTTCTACTTCAGTCACATTTTCCCTGAAATTCATGGCAGAGAAATGCTGAAAAAATTGAGGATGCAAACACCATGTGCATTTGTAAAACACAGAAGTCTGGACCTCTCCTACGATGCAAGGTATGTAATGTAACCGTCCACCTGAAATGTGTGAAACTGCGACGTACGCCTATAACATGGGTGTGCTTAGTTTGTAAACTGCAAAATAGACCTACTGTTTATTGCAAGTGGGTTAGTACCAGTGGTGTCAATTTAGCAGTTTTCTCGCGAGATTTAGCGGAGTGGTGTATTTAGCTAGAGAAATTGTTTATTTGCGGATGGCGGGATTTCCAGCGGTTTCAAATGTTATTATTATTGAAAGTTTCAAATGTGCTTCATCGGCAAAAAGTTCATCGTGATTTAGCAGTTAGTTAGTAGTCAAGACAAGTCAAGATCACCATCCAAACAGAAACAGTGCGGGTAACACTCGTGACATCATGGAGACATTGTAGTGGAAAACTGGCGAACACGACACTTGCGCGCACATGTTCGAATTTGTTTTACAGTTCGTAAGAAGAACGCTCACGACATCATTGGTGGTGGGCATCGGAACACGAAACTTGTGAGACCACGTTCTAGATTACGTCGCTGACCTCTTTCTTTAAATATGTCGTGTTGCCACCAGTTTTTGGTCAAACAAGTGAACGAAGAGAAACCTCTAACTGTATTTTTAATATGTATAGATCTCGTAAACTAATCAAGGAAATAAAATTTTAAAAAGATATTCTTGCACAACATTCTAAATTTGGCGGTGTTTCGGAATTCTTAGTGCGGGTTTTTGGTTTCTGAGTTGGCAACGCTGGTTAGTACAAAAACCACTGCTCACGCTTTGTGGTTAAAATAGACTCTGAAGTTGCCGGACTTTTGTTGCAGTGCCTGGCTTAATGATACCGAGTTTGCATGCTCAAAACATTCTGGTACCAAAAATCAATATAGGTTCAAACCTATTATAGGATTCACTTCTCTTAACGGGGCGATGAAATGATTCTTTATCTCTTCTGAATATTACTCGGAATGACTCTTTTTGACAACCATAAGCCAAAATGCATATCAGCTTTTTTCCACAAAGTAGCAGTCGCAGAAAAAAAAAAGTGCTCACTCCCCCAGCAAAATATGTCGCCATCTGATCTCGTGCTGATTATGTCTCTAATGTTCAACATAACCACGCACTGGGAAGGCCAATGTACGGTGGTAACCAAACTTATACGGAATAAGCGAAATGCAAACTATCTCATGAAAGAGCTATCCTGTCATGCTTATCAAGTTTTATTTCCTGCTCATGACGAGAGGCTGCTTCAATCTTGTCCCGAGCAGCCGCAAAACTTGACCAAGCCCGCCAAGATAGTGCTCCCATGTAATAATGCAAAGTTATCATGTTCCGTACAAGTTTGGTGACCACTGTGCGCTGCACATGGTGTTCTCTCGGCTCGCTCCGAGTTTGGCTATTTTCCTCATGACAGTGACTAACTCCAAGTCGAGTGCTCATACAGAGTTTGCATGTAGCGATAACCACGGATGTGTCAGCTGCAAAATGGGCATGACGAATATATTACATACATTCAATGCTCAAGAAAAACGATCATTTCAGAATAGCAGTACCAAAATACCTTGAAGAAAAAAAGAAACACTTACACTTTTTGTAAAGGGATTAGCCACATTTTCATTCCCAACATCTCTTGCAAAAACCTACCCCTGTAAAACACATCATCCGGGTCAGAAGCACTGCTGAAGCACAAATGCTCCGACAAACCTATTTCTTAAGCAGAGGGGGCTTCAGATTTGTCATGGCAGAGCTAACAATCAACGCTTTGTCAATTGTGCAAATCTCGCCATCATCACGCTTCTTTAAAGAGATAATGAAACGATTTTTCTACTTTTGCTAAGTACTACTCAGGAATCATTCTCTAACGTTAATAACCGAATAAATTTGCCTTGTTTTTTCTTTCAAAAACGACGGCAGTAGGTAAATAAATTCAATAAATATGAGCATCGTTCATCCTCTTAACTTGGAGCCGCAATAAGCGGCCACGTGGCCTGGTGCCTATCTTATGCTGCCAACGTCAATCACAGCCACGCGCTGGGGTCGGCAACAAAGTAGATAAAGCGTGATGAGCTCCAGTCATTGTCAGAGTTGGGCTATTCTCATCGCCGAAGTGGTTGCACAGGAGCCACAGCCCCAGTGTTCGCCGAGGCATTGCTAGTTACGACGCGAAGTCGAGTGCTCACGCGGTTCTCGTATTCTATGCATGACTTGCGCTCGACTGTCGTCAGGCGAGTGGTTTCGAACCCACAACTACTTCATCAAGCTTTGCGAAAGCAAGACTGAAAATAATAGTCCCCTTTTATCCTCGCAGTTTCACCGCGACCAAGAAGTTTGTGAGTGAGTGGCGGTCCGCGCGAGTATACTTGGGCCATATTTGGACCCGTACGCCTCTAGAAAGTTATGAACATTCCAACCCGACATCGTTTCATGACCCCTTTAAATAAAGTTCATTTTTATAAGGGCTGGCTTCCATAACGCGGACGTATGAGAAAAGTTGTGTTGCAGAACATTCTTGAAAACACCAAAATTGTTTCAAAGTTTTCTTGCTAAGCGTACGGGAAAAGTAACGTAAAAGTAGCTTGTAAGGTAACGAGTAAAGTAATCAATTACTTTTCAGTAAAGTAATTCTTCACAGTAATGCATTCCGTTTGAGGCTCTACAATTTTTCATTGTAATTGATTACTTTTCCGTGTAACGGGCCCACGTTTGTCATTAACCTCCTCGCTTGCACTGACCGAGCGAGAAGTAGTGAGTTCAAAAATGCTTCGGGAAAGCCGCCCACAGTGCAAACGGACCGAAATACGAAAATGCACTTTGGATTCGGGAGTTGTACTTTCCTCGTAAAGTACCTTAAAAATACATTAGCAAAGTATAAGTATATACTCAGAGAATGTACTCCAAGTACAGTACAAGTTTTCTTAACTTACTTGAAGTATTACTTTAAGAGATACGGTGAGCACTACATGAACAGAACTTCGCGATCCGACTCTGCTTATGTTTTTTCCGAAGTGACGACTAAACAAAATAAGACTTGGAACGTTACCTTCATAGTAAATTAAATTCCGGTGGGCTTAGGGGAAGTTGCATTCGCTTCAGTCACAATTTCAGGCTCATAAAGAGCCAACAACGAAACAAGATAACGTTTGAGGAGCTGTAGCATCACATAAGCATATTCTGTACTTTGTTTTGCCGGCATGCCGCCCATTCTACAAAGTACCCCCAAAAAAACAAAAGCAAAAACAAAAAAACACAAACATTTACATAGAGCACTCGAACTGCATCCGGAGGAGCTCTAACAATCCGTTTAATTGAGACCCTAATGGAGCGACTCGAGTTGAAGTCATGGAGTCTCCATTTAACGCACACATTGCGTTAAGCCAATAGACGACGAGCTAAATTTTGCAGTAGACAGAAAGGGTAGTTTAAAGACGTTTAACCAGCTCTATGGGGAGGTTAATTGAAACCATCCGAACATACCTAACGTGTTGTCACGGCCGCGTCGAAGGCTGCTCAGTGTTGTAGCCAACGTTGGCAGAGTCGTCTGCAGCCGTTACAGCGAAGCAGCTTCCTTGCGTCCCCCTGTAACCTAGGATACGCCAACCGTTAAAAAGGAATTCTAAATTAGAGATCCTAACATATAAATAAAACGTCTTGTAAAAATTTGCGTTTTTTTATAATAAATATGTAGCGTGCTATTTATTACTCATGTGCATTTTTAATTTTATTATTACTTTATTTAATATTTATCAATCACTCATGTCACTAAATCTGAAGAAAAAACTACGAAATCATATGCTTATTCAGTGGACCGGCAAGGTGGCCGCTGTGTTTACCCTCGTTTGTAGAAGCTTAATTCCCTGGAGAACAGCGCTTCACGACAGGGGCGAAGAGTAGGAACAAGACAACACAATGCGCTAACTTCAACTGGTTTAATCGTCAGGAAATCAAGAGTATAAATACTCTGCATTATCTCGCCATTCAACCAATCCCATGCCACGCCACTGATCGCAAGAACTGTGTCTCTTTGTCGCCCAAATCGATCGACGCCAAGCTGACACATCGATCACCGGAGTTTTTTTATCAGGTCTGCCTCTATAATTTCACTTACCGTCTTATCTTCATGTTTTCCAATAACAGTGCACAGATTAAATTCAAGTTTGCACGCACAGTCATGGCAGTGCATCGACAAATGACCGTCACGCTGTCCGCTCACTCTTTGGTTGTGTTCGCGCAATATGTCATTTAGACATCTTCCCGTCTGTCCCACGTACTTTTTACCGCACGTCCGCGGGACGTGAGGGATCGGTGGCCGAGTGGGCTAAAGCGCACACCCAGCTCGATGCGCGTGGAGCGAAAGCTCGAGCTGCAGAACCCAGGGATCCTGGTTCGAGCCCCACCCCTGCCCGTTTCGATCTGGATGAGCGTCGTACCGGCGTGCGGTCGTGTATCACTACTGCGTGAGCACGTTAAAAACCCCAGGTTAGGAGTCGTACTGCACTGGCAAAATAGCTCAACCACAGTGTAATAAACCAGTGTCGCCCCTACTGGCAGACCAACCTTACGCTGTATAAATCACTAAAAACATCCAATTTTTTTATTTTTCAGCGGGACGTGCTGTAAAAAGTACGTGGGACAGACGGGAAGATGTCTGAATGAGAGATTGCGCGGACACAGCCAAAAAGTGAGCTGACAGCGTGACGGTCATTTGTCGATGCACTGCCATGACTGTGGGTGCAAACCTGAATTTAATTTGTGCACTGTCATTAGAAAACATAGAAATAAGACGGTAAGGGAAATTAGAGGGGCAGACCTGATAAGAAACTACGGGGATCGATGTGTCAGCCTGGTGTCGATCGATTTGGGCGAAAAAGAGACACAGTTCTTGCGATCAGTGGCGTGGCATGGGATTGGTTGAATGGCGCGATGATGCGGAGTATTTATACCCTTGAATTTTTGACGATTAAACCAGTTGAAGTTAGCGCACTGTGTTGTCTCGTTCTTACTCTTCGTCCCTGTCGTGAAGCGCTATGATGTTCTCCAAGTTTCAGTACCAACTCGCCCAAGAATCCGCATTACTCAACCTAATTCCTTGTTTCTCGACTACAATTTTCAGCGTGTTTTCGTGCTCATGAGCTGGTCAATATCTCTAATGCTGTCGCGGAGAATGTCGACACGGGGATAACGAAGATAATCTGTATAAAAAAATCGGTCGGACCGTCGAACCGAGCGAGACGTTGTGCTGCGCCGGTGTATATACCCAAGGTCCCTGGTCGTTGCGGTGGCATCTCTGTGGTTTTATATGATTTCTTTATGCAAGGACATTAATCTACACACACTAACCAACTACAGTAGCGGGTCCTTGAGCTGCTGGCGACAATAAAAAGCAGTCAAGATGTTTTTTTATGGCAAAGATTAGAAAGTGCTCGGTGGCGCTTCGGCCCTCCGCCTTTCTGCTTAAATTACGTTGATGATTGAGAAAGGTTTCACTTTGTTAGAAAATGTTTATGTTCACATTCTCTCATGTGGGATACTTCCCGAAAAGACATATCAATGAAATGTGGAAATTGAGTCATGTAAGTAAGCCTCTATTTTATCATTTATGTCGCGAAGAGCACGAGGAGCGATTGGTAACGTGCATTTCCTGCTCAAACTGTTGCCGCTAAGAACATTGGGATCACGGCGAATGTCATTTCCGATTCACTGCTGATTTAAGGAAAGTATAATTTTTATCTAAATATATAACGATTATTTTTTTAGCCAAATAGTTGTATGCAGCTTTCCTGCTAAATCCACGAGCACGGCGTCTTCCACGCTGTGCGCTTTAAAGGACCGTATACGGACCGTCAGGGAAGGTCCTCCACGGCAGTAGCGGTAGTGGCATGCCTGTGCCTAGCAGCACCTTGAGTTCCTCGTCCGATTGCACCAATCTGCTGCAAGGACTCTTTGTGTAGTGAGTTGAGGGCCGCATCGCCTTATCGGGCGCCTAAAACCTCGTCACTAAAACAGTCATCTGCTATATCACAGGTTGGAAATAGTTTATTATACTTGTTCTTTTGTTTATTTGTCGCCTTTGCTGCTGCTGCTGCTGCTGTTGTGTCAGTGATCTTGTTTTTTTTTTTTTAAATTGCTACTTCACGGGTGAAATGGCCAACGGTACCGATGACATTTGTATGTTATGTAAAGTTATCGTCTCAGACAAAGATAGAAAAATGGTGTGTTCCGAGTGTGAGTTTCCGTACCACTTAGGTGATTGCTCTGGGATAGCCGAATCAACGTTCAAATCGAAAGGTGATAGCTGGCATAAACAATGGCGCTGTCAAACCTGCAGGCTAAATAGGCAGCGAAGTGGACAGATCGCTAAACAAAAAAGTGACTTCGATCTGGATCCCTCTGCGGTCATGATGACACTCGGAGCAATGAACAAAAAGCTAGACACCCTTTTAGATCTTAAAGACACAGTGGATGGAATAGAACATTCAATTCAGATGCTGTCAGACAAGTATGACGCGGTGCTAAGCCACATGACCGAACACGATAAGGAGATAAAAGAACTGAGGAAAAGAGTTGAAACAGTTGAAAAAAGCGACGCACAGGCCGAAATCAAAGAACTAAAGAAACAGGTGAATGAACTTGAATGGCGGTCACGCCGACAAAACCTGGAACTTCATAATGTACCGATGACTGAGAGAGAGAACGTACTGGAAAAGGTAAACAGTGTGGCAAGAATGATGAACGTACCAGAGTTGACCGCTAGTGATATGGTGTCAGCGCACAGACTTGCCTCGAAGTCTGATAAGGTCCCTGGAATTATCGTGCGCTTCGCAAGCCAGATAACACGGGATCTATGGTTCCGTAAGCGCTTGAGCCTGAAAGAAGCGGAAACAAACGTTTTCCTCTTGGAAAATTTGACGGGGCATGAACGGTCGCTACTTTGGACTGCAAAAGAATGGGCAAGGGCAAACGCTTACAAGTATGCCTGGTACAGGAATGGCAATGTACTCTTGAGGAAACAAGATGGAGGGCGCTTGCTCGTAATCAGGAACGAAGATGACTTGCGGAAACTAGAGTAGAAATATTGAAGATTTGTCATTATTTTGATTTTTATTTTTGAAATGGCTAACCAAATCAGTTTCTTGCCGAGTGAGGTTGGGAATGTGTTTAGGTCCCAAACCAGCGTTGTATTTTCCCTGTTTCATTTAAACGCGCAGTCCTTGCGTAATAAATTTGATCAGTTAGATGCATTTTTGCAGAGTTTCGATTTTTCTTTTGATGTTATCATGTTAACGGAAACATGGTATACTCCAGATGATACTGTTGAAATTTTAAGTAACTATGAAAACTATAGTTTATGTCGAAATTCCAAAAAAGGAGGGGGAGTTTCTGTGTACGTAAAAAATACCCTGCACTGCAGTATTATAGATGAATTTTCGGTAATTACCCAGGATTATGAAGTTCTGACGTTGCAGCACGCGCATAACGTTTTTTGTGTCGTGTATCGCCCTCCCGGTGGCAGCATGTCTTGTTTTTTAAAATATATAGATGAACTCTTTTTTTTTATCGGTGAGAACAACCTGAAGCTTGTTGTGGGGGGTGATTTTAACATCAATATGCTTTTGCCATCAACACAGCAATCAGAATTTCTCACGCTTTATCAGTCGTATGGTTATATCTGTACCATTTGTCAACCAACTCGTTATAGTAGTGCGAATGAAACATTGTTAGATATTTTCTTAACAAATGTATCCGAGGAACATGCGCATGCTGGTGTTATAGGGGCGACAATAAGTGATCATCTCCCTATTTTTATGTTCATAACTCTAGATAATATCAAACACAAGAAAATATGTGTGCCTAACCTTCATTACCGTGATATTAGTACAAAAAGTCTCGAATATTTTCAAGAACAAATTAACATAACAGACTGGAGTGTGGTTCTGTCTAAGGTGTCGGCAGACGAGGCATACGAGAGTTTTCTTGAAACGTTTTGTGATATATATAACCGTGTATTTAACTACAAAAAGCATATAGTTCATAAAAAGTGTAGAAAACCATGGGTCACAGCAGAAATATTAAAAATGATGAAGAAAAAAGATGCACTTTATAGAAAATTTATGCGTACAAGAGATCCAGTTGTATTGTCAAGTTTTAAGAGCCAAAGAAACAAGATAACAAGTGAGCTACGGCGAGCCAAACGGTCATACTATTTTTTGCTTTTTCGGGGTGAAAAGAGAACGGATATTTTATGGAAGAAGTTAAATTCGATATTTCATGAAGGACGTCAGTTTGGAGAAGCAACCGAGCTTGCGGTTGATGGGGATATTAAAAAAGGTAAAGCTCTTGCAGACGCGTTGAATGATTTTTTTGTCGATTTAGTTAACAGCGTTCACTCTGCTGAAGCTTCAAAATATGTCAAATGTCTTTCTGACAGCATATTCCTCTCTCCAACTAGCGACGAAGAAGTTATTTCAATTTTTATGAGTCTAAAAAACAGCAAAAGTTCCGATTCTCAGGACATTCAAATAAAGCCCATTAAATATGTTATGGAGTCTATTGCTTTCATTTTAACTCATATATTTAATGTATGTCTCGAGACTGGTGTTTTTCCGCGTAAAATGCAGATAGCAAAAGTTTCTGTCATATATAAAGCAGGTGATAGGAACGATCTTAGTAATTACAGGCCAGTGTCCATTTTACCAATATTTTCAAAAGGATTGGAAAAAATCATACATAAAAGACTTTACACTTTTTTTGAGAAACACTCAATTCTCAGTCCCCGGCAGTACGGGTTTCGGAAAGGGTACTCGACAGAGTTAGCGTTACTTAACCAAAAAGAGATAATTCTAAACAACATTGAAAATAAACTTCTTACATTGGGAATCTTTATCGATTTTTCAAAAGCTTTTGATCGCATTAATCATAAAACTCTTCTTCAAAAACTAGAACTTTCTGGTATTCGGGGAATAGCCCTGAAAATACTCGAGAGTTACTTACAGTTTCGCTTTCAAAGAGTTGTAATAAATTGCCAACGTTCTGAGTCTAGAAAACTTAATGCAGGTGTTCCACAAGGTAGTATTTTAGGGCCTCTTTTATTTAACCTGTATATTAACGACATAGCTAACATTGACGATGAAGCAAACATGATAATCTATGCAGATGATGCTAGTATATTTTTTGCAGGGTCCGATATTTCGGACATTATGAAGACAGGTAATACATTTCTAGAAAAACTTTATACGTGGACAGTCCAGAACTCTTTAGTGATAAATAGTAATAAAACGAAAGCTGTTGTTTTCAGGTCAAAGGGGGTAAAAATGAGCGAAAGTCAGATTCTCTCCTTAGATTCACGTGGTATAGAAATTGTGCAGAACGTCAAAGTTCTTGGTGTCATGTTTAATGAATACATGCGATGGGATGAAACAGTTCAGATGATAGCGAAAAAACTATCGAAGGTGGTGGGTATAATTTATAAGCATAGAAAAACCTTACCCCAGTCTGTACTACGACTTCTTTATAACTCTTTATTCTACTCTTGTTTTAATTACTGTTTCTTGGTATGGGGAAATACTACTTCTGCAAATATTCATCGTATTCATATACTTCAGAAAAAAGTAGTTCGTATTTTGTGTAACGAAGCACATGATAGCCACACGGCACCACTATTCAAGAAATTAGGAATTGTTCCAATCACGAATCATTATGAGTATAAACTTGCCCTGGCATATAAAGCAGCGATAAACCACCCGGGAAACAGTCTTCTTTCTCTTTCCTGCCTTCACTCACAAAACACTTCGTATGCCACCCGCCATGCCGACGCCTGGACGGTCCCGCGCTCGAGAACAAACTATGGAAATCAGATGGTGAGATACCAGCTGCCCAAAATGTTAAACTATTTTTTGTCGCGTAATATTACAATTGAAAACTGTTCTAACAAACGCATATTATCTTTACTAGTTTCGTGAGAAATCTGACTGTGTACTCTTGAGAGCGTTTTTTTGTTTTGAGTGCCTCTTCTGCGGTTGCTGTTGGGGGAGGAGAGGGCACTGTCAAGCAGTTTTGTACTGCTTTTTTCCCTCCTCCCTCTCTTCTTATTTGAAGAGGAATAAAGAAACTTGGAACTTGAAACTATATATCGCAAGTTTCCGTCGCAACGTTGCTGATTTCTCGGCGACGATGTCCCTGCCGACAATTGGTTCGATTCCAATATTCACGAGTAACGTCGGCGAGTTTCAGTACTTAGAGTACTAAAACTTTCCCCGAAGCAATAAACGCCCGTGTGCCCTTGCGCCTTGGCTGTCGGTAGAAGCTAAACACGCGCACCTTTCACTTGTAAATTGCCACCAAAACGCTATCTCTAGCTGAAACCTACCAATACGTGGACAGTACTTTGGTCATTCCAGACAAATTCTGCATTTGAAAATTGCGCTTTCGGGTCGATAAATCTCGGTGCAAATATTTTTGCGCTAAGCCTCATACCGTGCACGATGTTCTACGAAAGTGTCACTGGCTGTTAGGATCATAGGATATCTTATAGGAGGCCATAATACTGAGGCGCCAATTGCGAAGAAGCCGAGCGGCTTCGGTTATACTATTGAAATCCCCCCAACTTCGAAATAGGCCGAGTGTTTTTGACGGGCGAGTATTGCCCGGCATATTTAGCGGAAGGTGGTTCCATAACCAGGTCATGCTAAAGACGTCATGCTGTTTACGTGATTTAACCATCGTCATGCTGTGACATCACGTGACCGCCGTCCCCTGTATTTGGTAGGCGATGTCTTAACCGAAACATATACATTTACGTAAGGCATTTCCGTAGTGCGCGAAAATGTCTATTTCTCCCGCACCACCTATTCTGCATCAGAACGTGAGCTTACTGTGGTGTCGTCTTTTGCTGGCGAGTTGGATGACCGCAAACATTAACGAACAAAACAAGCGGCGCACGAGCTTATTTCTGATACGCATTATTTAAACGAACACTCAAGACTGTAGGCGGTTGCCAACATAGTTGGTTGCATGGCGCTAACGACGCACTAGTCTGGGGATTCAGTCGAGATTGGAGGTGTAGAGGAAATAAATACAAGAACAAAACGCTGTTCTGCATTACCAGCGTCTGACTTGGAATGTATTTGGAAGGTATTTTGCCTTTCTTCTTGCATATCGTTTTCTTTCCCTCTTTTTTTTCAACAAGTTTGTTTAAACCGTTTGTAGCTTTTGTGCGTATAGCAACGTGACCCATCCCGCACTGCTGTTGTAGCTTGAGGGCCGAGCAATCTCCAGAGACATGGATAACCGACGCTCGTGTGGTTCCTGTGAAAGCCTGGCTCGGAAAACACGTACAGGTTTTATTAAGACACAAATCACGGGCGGTTGTTCACTGCTCACAATGCCACAGCACCACTTCGGCCAATCTGCAAACATTATTTGGACGTGTATTTTTTTTCTTGTTTAGTCCAACCTTTTATATCAACGAGTATTGTCAGCTTCTTGTTTTATAGTAAGGAATTGTTGCTAAATGTGATATCTCATTGTTCTTACCCCCTGCCACGCTAGCCTGTAGTAGATTTGCCCATGTTAGATTTGTTTTCATTGGATGCTGCTTAGGTCACACTGGAGGCAGTCACCGTACCAGTGATTTTTACAAACAAACTTATGCTCTTTTGAAACACATGTTTTCCTTCCAAAGTAACTACACGAAATGGTAGGAAGACGAAACAAGAAAAGAGCATATTTTTGTAGCAAGGTATACTGTTGCAAAACACACATATTTACATGGCTCAGTTCAGGCGAAATTTCAGTTTTTATTCTTATATTTTTTACTTCCTGATTAGTTAGCCGATCAAATTACCAACCTCGTAGCTCTAACTTTTCATTGGACCCTTACGCGACACGTTGTTAAACCGGTAATAGCCAGAAAGGACAAAGTCAGCCCGCTTCGTAGCTTCGCTGCTTGCGGAAGCTATGGGGCTGACTTCATGCTCTCTACTGTACTCCGTCTACCCCCAAGCTAAGACTGCGGTGAAAGCTACGAGCGCGCTTGACCAGTCATACGTCGATCATTCACCCCGTGATCACGCTCTCGCCCATACCCTGTCGCGGAGAGCTGAGTTAGTTGAGGAAGTGGAGGTGGTTGATTTGTCCGGCGAGAGCGTAGCTCCCAACGCAGTCTCAGCTTAGGGGTGCATGGAGTATATAGTCCCGCTCCCTCTATCATGAAAGATTGAACTAAACGTAATTGTACTTTACTTTGAAAGTACATCGTATTTATAGTACTTTACTTAAAGTATATTCCGCTTGGTGTCCTTACTACTTTAGTTGAAGCACAGAATCTCTCGCTTACCTCGTACTTGAAATACTTTTTAAATGTGCTTAACCCAACTCTGCTGCAAACACGAGTCACCGCAATATCAATGGTTCGCATGCCGCGTTTTCAAGTTTCTCTTTGCACTCATTGCCATGCGGCATTCGAAGCACGAATATCTTGGTGACTCGTTTTCAAACTTGTGTGCAGACTGTCTTTTGTACGATGTATCAGTAGACCGCATACTTTTCGGTGTTTTGTTTATGTTAAAAATCAATGGATGCTTTTCGGTGTTTTCTTTATGTCGAAAATCGCCGAATGTTTCTCGGTGTTTATTTTTTTAAAGAAATATCAGTTCATTTCGGTAAATTATCTCGTGCCGACGCTAAAAACGGCTTTTATCGAGGGAAAAAAAAATCGAGAAACGGTACAACTTTTATTTTCATCTGATACGCAATGTTCTTCAAACTTGTTTATTATAATATATGCATGCATACATTCCAAGGCTCTCAATTATCATTCTGAGGGTAAAAGCAAAATAAAAACAACAAACAAGTAAAAGAAGCGAACAACACAGAGAGCTCTGTGTTGTTTGTCGCTTTTACTTGTCCGTTGTTTTTAGCACTTCTACCCTCGGAAATATGGGTCACCAACTAGCCCAAGTGCATACCTTTCTACCGTTCATTTCTTCTACATGAGGCTCTTTTCATTGTTCGCTGTGTTATCAACAAGACATTTACTTAGCGCTCTGTGTTTTTTTTTTTTTTTTTTAATTGACAGTGTTTTTTAGCACTTCTGCCCTCGGAAATATGAATCACATACTAACCCAAGTGCATACCCTTCTACAATTATCATTCCCTCCCGAACCTTTCTGTTGACGAGGCGCAATTTCGAGAACGCGTGCTCTACATTTGCGCTAGACACGGGAAGTCCCAAAATGTACAAAGAGGCCTGGGACAGTACTGACCAGTCTGGTGAATACAACTTCCGCACACATTTCAACCCAACTAGAGTCCACAAAGAAGGTCACCATTCAGCCGGGTAATCGACAAAAGGGCACGTTGAGGACAAACGTTTGCGGACATACGCTGAAAGTCAAAGTAGCCAGTGCTAACAGGAAAAAATCACATCTCGTTTACTATACTTCGTTTCACCTTACGTCCGAGCGCAGCGGATGCTACGAGCCATCGGAGCCAATCCAAGGCCGTCTGTGGGTCACGTGACCTTTGTGAGGGGGCACAGCGACGCGCAGAAAGCCTATCACGGACTACGTTTACAGAGCGGGATTGGCTGGGATAGCTCGTAGCGTCCGCTACGTCCGGACGTAAGGTGAAACGGAGTATAAGAGACATTGGAAGATCTAAAGCGACAACTATGAAAAAAAAAAATTGAGTTTGGCGATTGTTTGCATACACTTCTTTTTTTATGTGAAAAAGAAAAACTGCCACTTTTACGAAAATATTTAAAAACCGGTATTTTTCGGTGTTAACCGATTTTCTATTTTGGGCACCCGCGGATATTTATCGGTGTTTTCGGTCAAAATTAGAAAGTCTACGGCCTATGTATAAGACGTGTGGCCCCGGCTTTAGTGAAATTACCTCAACAACGAAAAATGAGGGCAATGTAAGGTGCAAACAAGAACCTCTGCGTTTTCAATGTTGTGTTTACCATAAACGCACATCATAGGAAT
The DNA here is from genome assembly GCF_016920785.2 of Ixodes scapularis. NCBI lineage: Eukaryota > Metazoa > Arthropoda > Arachnida > Ixodida > Ixodidae > Ixodes > Ixodes scapularis. The sequence goes on from NW_024609835.1 coordinate 68,713,909, forward strand.
GATATTCAAAGAACCCCAAAAAATATTTGATAGACGTTAGAAGGGGAAAGTAACAAGCAACGTTTACAAAGCCATACGTACGTGCATAGTGCATACCCGTTGCAACTCCAGCGAAGATATCGGCATAAGGATGCAGACGATTAAATTAGCGCACCCCACAAGGCTACCAACACAGTCCCACCTCATCACAAGGCCCCACGATGATTTGATTCACATTTCGTTGCTTCTGCGATGATACATCCATCGTGAAGTCAGTCGGGTTATCAGATTCCTTTGCTGCACTAACCAACAGTAACGAAACGGCTACCAAAACAAGCCTGCTCGCGGCGGGACCAGGCGGAAGTGCGTCACCATCCCGGAAGTAGAACTTTCTGACTCTACGAGCCCCAAGTCCTAGGATGGAGATCCCGAGTTTGACTCGAGTCACTAGCACCGGAAGTGCCCTTGACGCGTTTAGTGGAAGGGGTGACTCGAGTCATGACTCCGAGTCTCTTCTTAACGCACCCAAAGGCTGCCAGATGTTTTCTTTTGGTTGTTGCTTGCGCCTTGACAGGGCAGTGCGAACGCGCAGTACGTAAGCGTATGTATAGCGTTACATAGTGCAACATTACGTAAGAACACGTGGCGTGAGCAAGCGGTGCTGTATGAACGATGTTTATGTATAAACTATGAAGTGATAATGGCAAAGAATCAGAAAAATGCTGCGCCTTTTCCGTAAGACGCTATTGTCTCGTGCGAAAAGGTTTAAAATATCCACAAGTCTCGAGCACTTGGGAAACTTCGTTTTGTAGCTATGCTAATTTTTAACAAGCAGCAATAAATCGTCTTTCAAATGGAGGGTTCAAAAGTTTTATGTGCGACGTGTGCGATGGCCATTTCCATAAATATTGCGAGTAGAAAACTTATAATTTTCGATAGTTTATGAGACGGCAAATTTACAGGGTGAAACAAGGAGACGCCAGGCTCTTTAAATCGACCGGAAAATTCGGTTTCTTAACCTATCGCGCTACGACTTTGTGCAGCGTTGACCATAGATGGTGCATTGTTTTTGTAAAATTTGCGAAGAGCGAACTTACCTGAGGAAAAAGTAAAGAAACAAAAAGGCTTAGCTCCTATGGAAACGCAGCGACGCCACCGGTCTGCAAACAACACGGCGCCGTTTCGCACGGGAGACAAGAGATGGCACAACAAATGCCGCCAACGAACGAGCATACGGCGCCGAGAGCAGGCCTTTTTAGCAGACGATCTTTTCGACTCAAAAGCGGCGCGCGTTCCGCAGGCGGCGACAGTCGCAGAAACAAAAACAGGCGCGGTAACAACAAGGAACTGCAGTTCCTTGTCGGCTAAATACGCCGGCTCTCGGCGTCGTCTGCTCGTTCGTTGGCGGCAGTTGGCGTCGCGACCGCTTGCGCCATCTTTTGTCTCCCGTGCGAAGCGGCGCCGTGTTGTTTGCCGACTGGTGGCGTCGCTGCGTTTCCATAGGAGCTAAGCCTTTTTCTTTCTTTACTTTTTCGTCAGGTAAGTTCGCTCTTCGCAAATTTAAAAAAAAAAAAAAAATCATCATCTGTGGGCAACGCTGCACAAAGTCGTAGCGCGATAGGTTAAGAAACCGAATTATCCGGTCGATTTAAAGAGCTTGCGTCTTTTTGTTTTACCCTGTAGAACCTTGACCGACGCCCGATCCCGGGTCTTCATCTCTTTTTTAGGCCCGTTACACTCACATGCGCCCATTGCGACCGCCACGACTGGAACAACCGAAACGACCCTTGCAAGGGTCTGCAACCGTCAGTTGCCATAGCGACGGAGGGACGCACGGACGTGTCGTTCACGTCGCAAGGAGTTGGTGCGAGCCAACGAGGTAGAGGGGCTTAGAGTGATAAACCGGAAGTTCGGAAGTGGCACCCCCCCGGTTGCCGCCATATTTTACGCAAATGTGACCACTCGTCACGTGACCTCCCAAGAGCCGTGACGTCACAGGTAAGATGGCAGCGCCCAGAGCTGGCGGATGCGAGTTTGTTCGGTGCGCGGTAGCCGTGATGTGCGGCTGCTTTCTGACGACTTCGGGCTTCTTCGTGCTCGCTGACGCAGGTATAATGTGAAAATATGAAGGAATGAGACTTTATACCGTTTTTGCGCAAGATCGCTCTGGATCATCTGGATATTAACGCCTGTGAGACAGCATCAGCTCTGCATCGCCGTACCGGTGCTTGGATTCCGGGATGTGTCCGAGGATCGATAGAACTTTGAGTGCTTTTAACATGAAATTTTCGCATTCTCTTAGCTTTGTTTGAGCGTTGAAGTATCTGAGAATCTACGCGAAATGTATACGTCGCGTTAGGGCCTAAGGGAAGTTGTTTCAGCCCTCCGTCACCGAACAACCATAGCAACTTTTAGCGAGGAAGCTCCTGCGATTTTAACCTTTTGTGCTAATCCACGAGTCTACATTCGATCGCTTTTCTTCCTCTTTTTTTTGTGTGTGTGTGAGTGCGAAGTGCACTATTATTTTCAGCTACGAGGTTGGCGTTTTATTGAGTATGGGGAAGAATAAATCGTTGCAGGCACCTGCTTCAAAGCTATTCGACTTGCTATAAGAACAACTTTTTTGGTGCATGCATAGATTGACTGCGCATTTTTTCTGTTTTTTAGGATTTATTGCAGCTATACTCTTTTCCATCAAAGTGCATTGTATTAGTCGGTCAATTATTTAATTGTTCTAATTACCTGGATAAGATGATTCATATTTGTGTTCATCCCTTGCCTGGAGAGCAGTCTTGTTGAAAAATGTTGACTACCATTCCTTTCGGTCTCTTCAATAGACTCTTTTTAAAAGTGTGGGCTGTCTATACTTCGCATCACTGTAACTTGGAAAAGGCCAACCGCCACAGCCCCCTCGAGCCAATCAGAGAGACGGAGCGAAGGTGTGTGACAAATCTGTGCAGACGTGCACTCTGGTGATATGCTGTCATGTGCCTCTCTCCAATGTGTGTATTGACTCACCGAGACCGTAGCCTTTGCCGTCTGCCAAATTCTGATGAAACAAATTGCAGTAGCTACTACTGTAATTACCCCAGGCTTTCATACTTTGGGTATTTGTTCGACAAGAATGTTATGTCCGCCATCCCTGTGAATTCGGCTCAGCACCTATTGGACTCGAATGCTGCATTGGCGTTCGACGTGAACTGAAGCCCATTCGTGTGCTTTGCGGCGAAAAAAATGGTGACGGTTGTGTTGCTTGATAAGGTTCTGCAAAGGGTCTATTGTGTCATACATATAGGAAGTGTCATGCTATATAACAATGCATCAACACACACTATTAAACTATATGCTCAGAGGTGTGTTTGTTTTTCCAATTAACAAGTTACAGCAGTGTGCTTTAATGCTATTATCATGTGTGTAGTTTTAAGTATCCTCTCTGCAATGCCTACGAAGGCCCCTGGAAGGAATAAATTAATAAATAACATTTTCACATCACTGGAGTTGGTTTTCGGATGCACCGCATGTTCAGGAAAGGTTGAACGAGTGCAGCCCCTTGCAAGAAGTCTGCCAGTCTGGCATGACCCCTTAATTAATATTGAAGGGTCAGAGAAGCGAGTGTCCTCGTAAGGTCCAGAGCGTGCAATGGACACAATTATCGGTGTGTAGACTCTCGAGGCATGAAGGCAAGCGGAAATATGTTTATCTGGTTAGTGTATCAAATATGTTTATTTCCACTTGATTACATAATTATTGATTCTTAGTAAATGGTTCCATAACGAGTTCTTTCTGCGACAGTCTCGTGTCAGGCGTTCAGTCGTAGTACCTGCGGACCTTGTTGTCGGATGACGCTCCTGGCACGTCGGTGTTCAGTTTGGTCGAGTGGCAACTTTGACCGACTGATGCTGTCTTGTAATCATACGTCATGTGCACTGAAACTGCAGGGCTGGCTTCTAATCCGAAAATTTTCCTGGCAGTTTTCGGCATCAATGTAGCAAGCTCGGGCATGTATAGCTTACGTGGCTGTGCCTTTTGCTGTACCGTTGACTTGAAAGCTGGCAACAATTTTTGTTTGTTATCCAAGTCTGGTGATGCTTTCAGTTCACTTTTGAGAGCAACCAACCATTCTATTCCTTCAAGTCACTCAGGGGCATTCTCCCTCAAAGTTGGAAATTGTGTGCTTCGTGGAGTGGACACAGAAAATTGGTGTCAGCAAATTTTTAGGTATTGTCCTTGGACGACAACCGACACCAAATCCACTGTCACTGCGTCGCTGCTCACCTGCTTTGTCGTGCTTACCTCTTGTTGAGGTGATGGACATGAGGAGCTTTGGGGTAATCAGGGATTCAGAATCTTCGATTCAGCACCTTCGGCATCAGGGACAAAGGTCGCCGAAGGTAATCCTTAATCTCTTGTGGTCGCTCCTCGAGACGTAATCGAGGGTCGTTTGGCACGAACCCTCGCCGACAAATTATGGGCTGCTTTGGTAGACATGGACGGCTTCATGCAGTGGTAGCAAAGTGGTTTTCGGTCGCACATTCGCATCACCTACGTTTTCCTCGGTGTACTTTGTTGAGCACAGTCCTACACACGATGTCGGGAATGCTTCGGCGTTAGAGTGTCTCATTGAATTGGCATTGAATACTAAGGGGCAGCCGGTGGCGGTCGTCGTGCCATTGTGGGGTAAGTTGTCCTTGGTTTGTCAGATGCCGCTTCGCTCGCAGAAGTCTCGGTTGAAATACCTGTCAAACTTGTTCCGAAACAATCTCGGCAATCAAAATAAAAGCCGGGCAACTGATGGCAGGAAGTAGCTTCCTGATCTCTTCCCAGACAACGTCGCGGGTGATGTCGTGGATGCCTGGGAGGCTGGCGTCGAAGTAGTAGCTGGACAACTCCAGTGTTGAGACGCCGGGAAGTTGTTCATAGTGGCAGGCTCGGGCATGCAGTGCACATTCCATGTTGGAAGCCTCAGTGATATGAACACTTCGACTGTTGTTGGGGGGTTGCGGACAAGGCTGCAGAAGGTGTTGTCCCTCACGTGAGGCGCATGGGATTCTTAGGTTCTTGTCTTCTGTAGCATCAAGGTCGCCGTGGGCGTGGGCGTGGGCGCTCGATCAAGCGCAAAACATCCTCCACGAGTGCGGTGGCGCTCTCATTGGGGCAGTGTCCTGGACAGAATCAAGAATGCGGCTCTCTTTCGTTGATGTTGGCTGACGGATGCGCGCTTCAGCTTGATCTTGCAAACTTCCCATGACGTTAAGGAGGACCCATGGTTCTCAGACCAGCGCCGGCAGTTGCTTCCATGAGAAGTATAGGTTCTGCAGGAGCTGGTTGTCTGTCCACCCAATGTGGCGGGCGACACTGTCATGTTGTTCAATCCAGTCCTTGACGTCTTCATACGGCTTGCGTGAAAAAGCGTCGGAGTGTGATTTGCGACGGGCATGCAAACAATGGTGGGAGGGGACACGGTATGCTGCTACAGGTTTGTCATTGTTGGCTTAGTCAGCTTCGGATTTTCTGACAGGAGACCGAATTCCGGTGGTTTTTCCTGGTAGCAGCAACTGGCTCGGATTTCAGGTGCTTCGTGGTGTATTTCCGAGGTTACTTTTTGTGGTACTCGGTCGTCTTGCGGTTGTTCTGCGAGGCTCGGGTCAGGACTGCCTACGGCTCGACAGGGGTATAAGACGCAGAATAGTCCGCCAGCCGTGTCCCATTATCGGGTAACTCGACTGAAGAGCCGCCGGGTTCACACAGAGTGAAGGGCTACGGGTAAAGTGCCCAGCACCTCCACCTGAACATACGATTACAGCTGAGCATGACCTGCAGTGTCCCAGAATAGTGAATATTGATAGAAGATAGGACTGGAACAAGGATCCGTGACAGTATAACAAAACTAGCAGAAGAGAATCTATCCTGACCACTGAAGAAGCTGCATTGCTTTAGTGGCATTCTGTCCGAATAAATCCTCTCCTTCGGGGTTTGGCGATTGCCGTGGACGAACTGAACTGAAATGGATGTGGGACCACTTTTCTGGTAATGAGCCACTGCAGACTGTTGCCACAAAGCGGCGTGAGCTGGGTACGTAACGCTCGGTGAAATGTCCGGACAGCTTGCAATTCGCGTAACGAGTGTGGATGAAACGTTTGTGTTGACGAAACGTGTGACAGACCGGCGGGATTAATGCCAACTACAACACCTGTGCTCCGTGAAAGTGCACGTCTACGCCGGAACAATTTCGGAAGCAGCACAGCATCACCTAAAGCATGGCACAGGAACTACCAGCTTGAAGGCAGCTCTTCGGTGCGCCGCACACCTGTGCTCCGTGAAAGTGCACTTCTACGCCGGAACAATTTGTAAGCAGCACAGCATCATTCAGCACGGCACGGGAACTACCAGCTTCAAGGCAGCCTTCCGGTGCGCCGCACAACCGAAGTGAGCCCTCGGTCATTTGATCGAAGCTGCACCACGATTGCACACCGCCAAGCACGACTCACGCAATTACCGTCGCTAAACTGTGTATCCAAATATATTGCACACGCTTCACTGCAAACCTCGAAGATTCCGATGGTCAACGAGAGCACAGAAACGTCGCCTTAAATTTTATCCTAGCGGTATCCGAATCAATCTGAGGTCTGAGCAACGTAGGTCAGATTGTCACCAGCGAAATGCACACCGTTTCTCCGTATTTTCACGTTATACCTACGTCAAACACCACGCTGAACTCTGAACTCGCTTTCGACCGGCCTCATATGACGGCTTCCGCGTCTGAAATCAACTCGCCGAGACGAACGACAACCAACAAAGCATCCGACAAGCTCCGGCCCAGCTGGGACCAGCCGCTGCATGGGCGCTGCCATCTTTCCTGTGACGTCACGTATTTGGTTTGGTCATGTGACGTGTGGTCAAATTTGCGTACAATGGCAGCCTCCTTATGGGGGTCACTTTCGAGTGCAGACCGGAACCCCGGTTTATCGCTCTAAGCCCCTCTACCTCGTTGGTGCGAGCCCAACTTTTTCCGCTGCGTTGGAAACAACCGAAACAACCGCAACGACAGACCGATCACAGGTTCAGGAGAACTGGTCGCGCGCGTTGCATGCCGGTCGTGCCGGGCTCCTTCTATTTGCTCACATGGCGTCGGTGGTGATCGTCGCCGTAGACGGCGCGGTGGAAGCTCATCGTACCACGTAAAAGCGCTATTTTCGACTGTGAATTTTCGTCGTGTGTCCCAATGATAACCTAGCACGTACTAGAAGGGAAGATCGGCCTACTCGTGCGGCGATGTCATCACGGCACTATCAAGACAGCAGAAACGCCCGTGCCGTCGTGTTTGTTTATTTCGACTACAGTAGAGCTTTCTAAGCATTTGTGTCCTGAAACATCGCACGGATATCTTATTTTTCGCATTTCATGCGTGTGTTCAAGTTCAAGGTACTACTGGCGCGAATTTTCACGCGTTTTCATCTCCGGAGAAAAGTGATTAGTGTCAGCAATCCTGAACGCTCGCAACGTCTATCTGATCACAAAATCATATTTTTACGTTGCTATATCGCTGCTAAGTTTACATAATCTTTTGTAATCATAGAAAAGGCGTGCGGCGAGATTTGTATTATTGGCAAAGTGGTGTATTAGAGTCGTGATCGTCCAAGACGCTGTACTCCACCTTTTTCTTTTCTTTTTTTCATCCACTATACCCTGCAAGCCTATCATTAACAAAAAAAAGAAAAGAAAGAAATAACAATAAAGCTTTAGGCTATAGAAAACTGTCTGTCTCTATTCTGTTACGGCATTGAGTGGCAGTGCGTCCCCTTTTTAGAGGGACCGCTGAAACAGCTCACGGTGGCGTAGAAGCGGTCGCCGTGCTGACGACCCGCTGCGTTTGTTGCAGTGGTTGCAGGTGTGAGTACGCGCGGCGCAGAGCGGTCGTTCCGGTCGCTCCGGTTGCAACGGACGCAGTCGCATGCAACCTGCGTGTGTGAACGAGCCTTTAATCTCCGGGTTTCTTTAGGGTGTCAATGGTCGCAAAATTTGTAAATATTAAGGTATTTATTTTATTAAATTCCTGTTAATCACCAAATAAACGTGCAGTAAGCTTTAAAGCCGAATTACAAAAAAAAAAAAGAAATTGAATTGTATTCCATCCCTTCTTTTGGACAATATTTAGAACAAGCTCAAACGTTTTTTGACAAATATTTAGAGAAAGCTCAAAGCTCTACAATTTTTAGAGAAAGCTCCAACTTCTGCTTCTTTCGAGAGAATCATAATGGTTAACAAGATCGCTACAATATCATCAAGTTAAAGCAAAGCTGTACCCACTTCCACCTGAAGACAAATAGAAGGCCTCAATTTACAGCGTGCGGAAAAAGACCAACTCGAAGCAAACTTCAATTTCGCCAACTTAAAATATGCCATGATTGCAAAGTTTTTCGTCGTTATTTCGCTATGAATTTGGAGCACTGGAATGGCGAGGTCGGTCTTGGCTTCGACACTGCCCATCACTCTTCGGCAATTGGCCCTCTCCTGAAGTGGGTGTTAAGGGGTCTAAGTGCGGGATCCATCTTGAGCTGGCTCTGAAAGCCCCGGTGTTCAAAGCGCCCGGCCGGAATTCCAGGCATGTTCGTGGTGCTCTATACTCGCCGACAGAAGGGCTCCCTAAGAGAGAGTAGGTGTCGCCGATAGAGTGCATCGTTTAGCCGCTGGCAATACCCTGTAAATGTTTTTAGGTTTTTTGTTTTCTGCCCGGGAACATTTCTCGAGCATTTTCTCGTCTGTTTTCGAGTAGCCGATTGTAGGGGGTACTCGTTGAGCCTCAAGCGATATATCACAGGTAAAAATCGTGCTTCGGTCCCCATAGGTATCGTCAAAGCCACAATTTGTGGGGGTGGGGGGGGGGGGGGGGGGGGTGTTGTGTAGGGTTAGCCGTGCCATGCGGGGTTTAAATACACGCGAAAGACTAAAAAATTTTGCGAAAAAAAAACATTTATTTTATGGCGAACATTATATGGTAAGAAGCGGAAGAAGCAAAATAAAGCAAAAGTAAATGTAGGCTGGTCGTCGTGCCAAGGTTGGTCAATACCACCTAGATTAATCAAAGCCCGAGAACCCCTACACCACACCGCGTGGTGTAGTGGTCAGCATGACCGACCCGATATTGGGAGACCCGAAGTTTGAATCCCGCGCCGCCAAAGATTTTATCTTTAGGCAGCTTCGACACCTTTGTTCCATTCGATCAGTACGGATCATTCCTCTGCGTATTTTCAAATCACGCGCTCCCGGGTTTTCGATAACTGTAATTAAGCTAATAATCGCCCCCCCCGCCCCCAAAAGAAAAAAAACGAAAAAATCGTCAGGCGCTATTTAAAATGCTTGCCCATATAAACTGCATCTGTAGAGAGTCAACATGGGTGAGAATTTACCGAGACGGCCAGGAGCGAAGGAATAAAGCCTGATTGCCAATTTCCCGTGAACCCCCATAGCAAACACTCCCTGACGAAGAAGAGTGAAACCTCGAGGAACGCGACAAATATTTTCCAAGAATAAATCCTCCGCAAAGGCGCAGTAACCCCTAGCGAAAAAGAGACTAATAAAAGTATACTCGACATACTTCTAGTATACTGTAAGGTGGGGAGTGTAATAGAATATTACAAAAAGTAGAGTAGTAGTGTATGGCATGCCGGGGTCGTTCCATGATCCTAGTATACTTGCCAAGTATGTTTAGATCATATAACTACTAGCCTACACCAAGTATACGCTCGAAGCAACCGCTGACACTTCAAGTATAATTTAGGCGCGCCATTAGTATTGTTTAGGATTATAGAAGTAGCGCACTCCCGGCAAACAAGTTAAGTTCCGCAGAAGGCTGGCGTTCCCCTAATTTTGACTAAGAAGGAAGAACATGGTGCATGTTCTTCCATCTTTGTGGTCCGTAAGAAGGGGCTCGCGTTTGGATCTTGACGGCAGTGAGCAGAGATGAAACAACTTCTATAGTTTTAAACTTAATACATTTAATAGTAGAAAAATACGAAGCGACGACAGAAGGCGGAACAAATGCACGAGGAGAACGACATTTCGAGCACCGCGGACTTGGCTGCAGTCGGAGAATGGCACGGATGTCTGCTACTTTACCGACACCTCCTCCCTCGTCTTGCCTGCGCTCTTATAAACCTCATACATAAGTATGCTTGTTGGAAGCATAAATATGTATGCTTCCAAAATGTCTGCGAACAGTTCTTCTGTGACCATTGTTATAGGGCGGTCATTCAAGGAAAAGCGCGTCTCAGACAATCCCTGTAGACTGTCTTTTGTATTATTTATTCACAATGAGACCGCGGCTATGGGCTTCCGCCTGTTCCTTTCTCCCCTTTCTCCGCGTCGCGAAAAGCTCTCGTCCAGGGGCCGAACCCAGGGACGAAATGTCGCCGGGCGTATAGGAGACACCTACACTATAGTCGTGCCACATGATACAATAAATCACCCCTAGCGCTCCGAACTCCGGCTGGAGGGACAGGTGCAGAAAAAAAGAGCACATCATGCATGCCCTAGAGACTTTTCAGAACGAGGACAAACACTTGTCAACGAGAAACGACAATCGACTTGCCTCACGTAAACAACTCCAAATTGATTGCGCTTCTCGCCAACCAGGTGAAGTAATACACATTAGAGGGAGAGCCTTCCCAGCCGCAGCCAGCTGAGCGAGGAGCGGGCTACCCACTGCCATGGTCAGTTTCTGATTACCGGGACACCCGCCCAGCTTGAAGGGGAGGGAGGGGGGATTAAGTTCAAACGCCGTAATTATTTCGGAGCCTCACAGGTGCGCTCTAGTAACACAGCGACGGAAGCTTAAATTATGTTCGACGAATGGATGTGGAAAGGAGGGCAGCGCCGTGGGGAAATCCTGTACCTCTCCTGCCTTCTCTAGAACCTTTTCTTGAAATTAATGACACTTTGTTTCTTTATTACTTGTACTGCAGTTCTTTCGGAAAAGAAAGCGGGTTCTTCTAGATATTATAGTGGCCTGGAGAACTTTTGTAATACTGATGCAATCGGGGCGAGAACAGGTATCCTTGCCAAACGACGCGCCGACTGTCCGTTCTCCGTTGCGTCACTTGGATTGCAAAATTGCACTGTGCTATCAAAGAAAGAGTAAAAAGGTTAAACATGAATATTAAATGATTAGCTAAAAATATTTCAGCCTATTTTCCAGCGAAGCTGTATACCTCTACCAGCCAAGGAAATTTTCGTGTCGTTGGCGTTGTAAGCAAAAAACTCCCGGCAAACAATTGAAGGCAAAGCAGCATATCTCCTTCGAAATCAGGAATACAGCATACAACTCAGTATCCGTTTCAATAAAGAAAACCACAAAACAAGCATCGAAACCACATGATAGATGATAAGGCGCGTGCGGACAATAGGAACACACTCCCACGCGTCTTGGTCAAAATTAGGTTTGCAGCTGCTTCGAAAGGGGTTCACGTCATTAGAAGCCCTCAAGAGAAGTGCAAACCGCATAATGGATGATAACGGCGCCTGCAAACAATGCGCAGCACGTACCTTCTCCCCGCGTGTGTTTTCGTGTCGGCGTTCCCTTGGAAAAAAAAGATTTCAGAAGGTCGAAGCGAAAAGTACAAACAGCACGCATACAGCACACAGCACAACATTCGTTTCAATAAAGAATAAGCACGAAATAAGCATCCTAATTATGTATTGAATGGTGAGGAGCTCCTGAAAACAGTGCGAAGCACGTAGCGCTCACCGCATACGTTCCCGGTGAAGATTACTGTTGCCCAAGCTGTCGCGGCTACAGCAGCATGCGACGTGGGAAGTGACGTCACAAGACTTTCATGTGGTAAAACAAAAAACCGCCTGTACCCCGTTTCACCTTACGTCCAGGCGCAGCGGATGCTACGAGCTATCGTAGCCAATCCCGTTCTGTGGACGTGGCCTGTGATACGCTTTCCGCGCGTCGCTGTGCCCCTCTCTAAGGTCGCGTGACACTCACACGGCCTCCGATTGGCTCCGATTGATAGTAACATCTGCTGCACTTAAACGTAAGATGAATCGGAATATAGCAACTGATTTCATTGTTGCTGCAGCACCGCTATGAATAGGTCACGCATAGTTAAGACTCCCAAGGAGCAGCCTGAGTACCATGAGCGGCAAAGGGAAAAGAAGTGGCAATACGACCAGCGGCGGCATTTCGTATAGTGCAGTGTGCAGTCGTTGCAGGTGATACCACAGCTTTGCTGACCAACCGCCTTCACAGCGTGGATTGGAGCCCCAATTCGTTATCTAGTCAGGAATTAGGATGAAAAGAGAAAGGACTGATGGCATATAGTTTGGTCTTGTACCCGCCGAGCTAGTCGGTGTCGGAATACGCGGCCACATTAAAAGGGCTCTGCCGTATGCATCGATCTATCCATGAATCCGATACCGTCGATCGTAGTTTGGGCTACGGAAAATGCCATTGTGATGGCAAAGCACGAAAACGCTTTGATTGCAGGAAGAGATCTACTAAGGGAAATTGAAAAGGCGAAAGATCATGATCAGTGTCCCTTCCATTTTCGAAGCAGTGCCCTCTAAAAAAATGAAGGAAAAAGGTAGCAACGGCGCGTCTTTCTCCCTTCTACTGACGCGCCCCCAAGTGGACACGAGAAGAAGGGAGGAACGAAACGTTTTTCTCCTTCTCCAGGTAGACGGGAGAAAGCTTTCGCCCTCCCGACTCATCTTCTTTCGATTTCGTTTTTCGAGCACGTCGCGCACGTTGTTTAATAAATGTTGTTGGGTTGATTGAGCTTCAGCGGCAGCGAAGGCCGCCTGTAATTCCGTCGTCTAGTCTAAACGTGCAGTAAATTTCGGTTGTATTGACGTTTTTACCACTAATTTTATCAAACGAGCAAACGAAGCCGCCAGAAACAGCGAAGTTCCAGAGCAGTGCCAGCGGCGCTACGTGGGAGGCATGTGGTTTAGAGAAGCTCGTTTTAGCGAACGGCGTTTTACCGACCCCGGTTTATCGAATGTCTTTATAGAGAACCCAGTTGGAGAGAAAATGGCGATAAGCCTTCTTTTAGAAAATTCAGCCGCCGCGAAGCGGCTTGTACGGGTAAATCAGGTGAGTTAACATTTTTGTAATGAGCAGCCGCAGACTGCCACCGCGAAGCGGCGGGGGCGCAGCGGGGGCCGTGGCTTAACACGCGCACCAGTGATAAACGCGAGAAGTGGGAAAGCCTTGTTTTAAAAAACGTACCCTTCTCGATAAACGGCGTTTCTCTAAACTGGGGCTCTGTTTTCTCTAAACCGTGCTTTTATAAAATGTGCCCATTCTCTAAAACGTGCTTCGATAAAATGGCATTCGATCAACCCTAGTGAACCCGCGCTACGTACAGTGGGTAAGATGACCATCTCCGGATTGCGGGTCCCACGCGGAACTACAGTACTCGGGATCACGCGGAACTGTGTCGACGTTTTCGACGTTATGGAAGTTGCAGGAACTGCGTCCAAGACAGGCAGGTTTTGCTGCCGGCTGCCTAGCCTTTCGTGCTGAGCTCGGTTCTGTTTTCCCATGCCGAGTGACAACCGAGGTGGTTGGCACTCGGCACCGAGTGCCAACCACCTCGGTTGTCACTGGTCCCCCCTCGACGACCATTGTCACAAGGTCGTAGGTCCTGACTGACTTTGGCCTGACTACTTGTTGTGCTATGACTTTTCATTCTGAGAAAATCTTTCGCTGATATCATGGTTTCCATTATAGTCAGGGATAAAGCCCCTTAATACTGTAAGTAGCGCCATTGATTGATCCTCCGACGCACTCTCACCCTCTGAAAAAATTCCCCTTCTCTTTAAAGCTCCCCTTTCTACTACCACTTATTGGCCGTGCGTCCGTACCGGTTTTGGTTCGGCACTTTCGTCCACATTTGTTCCCTCCCGTGTCGCGGCCTCGCATTCTCCGGAGGCGTGGATATATACGTAAAAATACTAGTCGCTGGCCACGCGTCAAAACTTTCTTTTTTTTATTTTATTGGTAGGCGTATGACTGGTGTTTTGTCTTTAGAAACATCATCGAACTGCCGCTGTGACAGGGCGTTACTAATTCACTTGCGCATGTTTACAAAACACTCATTCGTGTTTTTTTTTATCTCGTTGTCACTTTAGAATGAAAAGGCAGAAAAAGTGATATTTGCTGTCTACTGTTTTGGAAACGAGCACAAGGTCACGGCTGCACATTCCAAAACAGAAACGTGCGCGCGCGCTTTTCGCCTTGGCTCTCCTTTTTTATGAGAAGAAAATTGAATTAGAACAATCTATATCACAGTTCAATTTCATTGCACGAATGTTTATCAAGCTAAACATTGCATATGGTCTCGGACCTAATGATCCGAGCAGACACACAACCAAAGCCCCGACAAAACATTCGTGCCTCTGCAGACGTTTCCAGACGTGAGGCAAGAGAAAGGCATACCAAGTAGCCAAGACGTCAGGGACACAGGCCACTCATATCCTATTGGCGAAGAGATCGAACTATAGGGGGCGCAGTTTTATAGTCATCATCATCAGCACAAACAATCGCTGTGTGGCAAAAAAACTCCGACGCCAGCACTCCCCTAGCGCACACCGCATCGTTTCCGCGCTCGCTGCTTATATGGTGAACACTTGCTGTGTGCCGCAGTGCTCGAAGCATGCTTTAGAACCGGCTATATGCAGCGAGGAGGACTGCAGCACGCACGCGACGATGCGGACACTGTCCGCGGTCGGCTCTGGTGCAACTCTGCCCTCGATAAAACTCATGATCGAACTTGAGCATTTCCATTCCTGCCACGAGACACCGCTAGCTTTCGCCGATGTCGTCTATGATTGTCGCGAGAGACAGGGCAGCTGAAAAGTGAAGTTCCAGTTTGATGAATCATTCACAAAAACACAGACGCCGCGCCGGTTACGCACGATCTAGCACGCGGCCGCCGACACGACGCGGCTGGCTCGACACGCACGCACATGATCACACATGCGCTTGTTTTGCCTTCCAAGAGAACTTCGATGACATTAAATGCAGGAGGGGAATAGATTACTTCTATCCACATGCGTTTATGAAGAAAGAATATTATAATACATATCTTTCCCGAGCCTCACGTCATCGTCTTCCATAGCAGCGAATGCGCTAATGCCTGCGGCCGGAGGGCTTGTTTGGCACACAGCGTTAGTTCCCGATGTAACCGCTAGGGAGCTACACTTCTCGATCTCCTCCCCAATAGAGACCACACCAAAGCTGCGAGATGAAATCGCGCACAAAGCACAGATCTAGCAAGGGTTTTCCAGCAGTCACCTGTCGTAGCAATCGCGGAAAGGCAGCCTAGGAGGCGCTAACATCTGAAAACAGAGAGCGAGAGAGAGACTCGCAGGGGGGAGGAAGGAACGAGAGATCCTCGACGAATAGAGAGCAAGGCGCTCTACGTCCAGTGTGAAGGGGCTTTAGCAGGGACAGCTCAACGAAACCACGGGCGTGGCGAATTCCAAACATCCTATACACCTTTTCCGCGTAGTCGTCGCCATCTTGCGTGTTGCAGCGACAGCCGCGCCGTCTGGCGTACGGTTGTTGTGCGCCCATTTTGGTACGCGGAGAGCAGCGTTATTCCTAGCTCCCGCGTTGTCCCCATTGATCCCGTGCATCGTGTCTTCATTGTTTTCTCTTTAGTGAGTTCTTAATTTCCTTGTTATTAAAAGTGCGAATTATTGGGGGGGATCGGTGGCCGAGTGGTCTAGCGCACACCAGCTCGGAGCACGTGGAGCGAAAGCTCGCGCTGCAGAACCCAGAGGTCCAGGGTTCAATCCCCACCCCTGCCCGTTTCGATCTGGATAAGCATCGTACCGGCGTGCGGTCGTGTATCACTACTGCGTGGTGCACGTGAAAGACCCCAGGCTAGCAGTTGTACTGCACTGGTTAAATTGCTTATCTACAGTGGGTAACAATGTCGCCATGTTCTGGCAGACTAAACTCCTGCTGTATAAACAACTAACGACTAATTTGTTTTGTTTTGCGAATTATTCTTGTGTTCTGGCGTGTTTATTCGCCTTCATGGCGCCCGTTGTTGCGCCAACAGCGCCGAGAGGTTCGTCGCCAGCGTCGCCGGTAATCGAAATCGGAGGTATGTTCACTTTTCCTGAGCACGTTTACCAGTGTTTACTTTTTGCGTGTTGTTGCTTGTGAAGAATGACAACCTTCTGCGAATGACTAACGGAGGGTTTCTATGCGCGAGCGAGGCCGACCCTGGGCATAGAAGTATCATCGTTTAATCGTAGAAATACTCACAGTGGGAGTTGGCGACGCGGGCCGAACGGTTTATTGTTATGGTGCACCGTCAATGTACGATCGCTAGTTACCGGTAGTGATGGGGCGAATCACAGGAGATCCGGATTCGGACAGATTCGTGAATTTCCGAACTTCCCGCGACGAACATTCGGCACATTCGGAGATTCGTCAGATTCGTCGCTCGTTGCAGACGGCAGCGTGAACCTTGTCGTAAACCTCTCGAATGCGGTCAGTTGTGGTCTTTTTAGGTACTGTTACTGCATATAACCAGATTCGGTCTTGTTCATTTCAACGTATGGTAAATACTGTACTGTCATTCTAAACCCTGGCACGCGCCCAGGTCCAGCTGAGCTGATCGGTGTTGTCGCCGTAGGCCTAACCAATGCACGGTCTCGGTTTCTGTGCGGTTTCGCGATGATCGGTAAAATGAAATGTTATGTATTATAAATAATGTGGCGCAACGGACAATAAATATATTAAGACAAAGAAATGATTCGTCTCCTTCTCTAGAGCTGCGTATTTCTGTACCTGTAAGGCGCGAGAGCGAGATGAATGTTGATTGTCACAACTTCGACCCGGCACCGGTTGCGAAGAAAAACGCATTGTCGTTTCTTCGTTCGCGGCAGCAAGTTTTGTGTACGTGAACTTTATTTGATGAAAAAGAAACACAACACAGGGGTGTCCAGTGTCCAACACTAACAAAATCAGATATCATTAACCAGAAAGGTACAAATGCAGTACGCAAGGAGTTTCAGATTGTTTCTCATGTTCCGATAACAGCACCTCAGTGGAATCACGTTGAAGATAATCGAATCAAACATACTCACTTGTGTGATGGGCGCCACTATGACCGTAATTATGGGCACGAAATGTGTCTGTACCAAAACGGCACGTACGGCGTCGATCACTTGCGGCAATGGAAACATGCGCTTGTATTTCCGCGTGCACCAGGCATGTCTATTTTGGTCGTAACCCGGAACCGAAACCAATTTTCCCGCGATATCTGGCTACCGTTCTCGAAGCATCCAAAATAATATAAACAAAGCGGAACATTTTATTTATTTCTATGATATTATATTACAATATTATTTTCCGCACTTTGTAGAATTTAGTGAATTTAAGATCACAAAAAGTTGAAACTCTCATCAACGTGATCTGCCAACCATGGCAACGCTCCGAATCTTTCCGAAGATTTCCGAATCGCTTGAGATTTGGCTACTCTTCCGAACAAGGAGGTTAGAAGTACACTAGGAGAGGGCACGTTGCAATATTCGTGAAGTCTAGTCATAAAAAGTTTAAACGATGTTGTGGCCAACGTGACCACAGATCTGACTGGCGATTGGTGCGCATGACATGTCACGTGTGAGGTGGTGGTTGATTGTAGAAGGACTCCTTCTAAGCTTGTGCGCGCTCCGTCCGGTAGGTTTTATCAGATCGAAGGCTAGACTGTGGTGTATTCCAGTACGCCATAGCTAGACGAAGGCTAGCTACGGTCACGTGATGTGGTCACGTTGGCGTGGTAAGTGAGGAGAGTAAGGAGGAAAATGAGAAAGAGGCGAGGCGTGAAGGGAGCATGGCTTGTGGAGGCTACACGGCTGGCGTCATGCCCTTATCTCCTACACTGTTAGCAAGTGCCGTGTATTTGGTGAATATTTGGGGTGAAAAACACGCTATTTACACAAATTACCATAAATTTACACGATGAGTAACGGATAATACGTTCAGATATCATGCGAGGTTGTAAAAAACGTGTTTTGGTTCGGTCATACACGCATAACCGTGTAGCCGACCTCGATAACACGCATCGCCTCCGGCGACGACCGCGGCATTGCCGGCTATCGAAGCACCGGAATGCTTGGGGACACACTTAGAAAGGACCGTCGAGACAAATGCCGCGGAAAGAAACATGTCTCGGAAACAGATATGCACCAAAAGCAATTACGCCATGTCGCCGGACGTTGGCGAAACCCGCGCTTACCGTGGCTCGCCGCCATTTTCTGGTCGATGGCAATGCGGCTTCCCTCATGTGGCCCATGTTTGCATTTAGTTTAGGGCTCTTGATAATAGTTTCTTACACACCACAAATAAAGTCATGGGTCCAATTATTTGTTCAAAACAGTTAAAATGGATATAAAAAGCGTGTCTTCGATGTGAACACGTGACATTGCAGTTGGTTTCGTTTTTGCTTCAACCTTCAACTGCTTCAACGGCTTCAACTGCAAGCGATCTGGCCGATCTGGCCATGGCAAGCGCAACGTCGATGTACGGTGGAAGCAAGAGCCGGTTGGCTTTCGTTCTTTTTGTTTGACCGGAGAAATTTCTGGCAGCCGCTATTGTTTTGGTTTGACGGGACGCGAGAAGCTTCGCAGTTTGCGAGCACATAGTGAAGACGTGACCGGAGAAGTGCCCCTGTGATGTTCCCGGAAGACGGAAAGTACCATTCGTCGTGTGTGCTTTGAAAGCGAGGGGAGTCACGGGTCCACGAGTGCGCAACCACAAGCCAAGGTTCACGACAGCGCTGCGTTCTTCGGCGATCTCGTTCTGTTTGGGGCAACACGGCGATGCGAGAAAGGGACGAAACGTTCGTGGTGTGTGGTGCGGTGCTTGTAGGTAGAAACCCACACTAACGCGGAGCTCATATTGGTTGTTGTGGGGTTGCGTTTGGCGGGTTTAGCCCCGTCGTCGTCAGCTGATCCGGTCCAGCTGGTCGGGGAGGACGCAGCGAGCGTTCTTAAAAGTAAATCTTCCTTCGTTCCGTTTCAAAATGTGGAAGATTCCCGACGCATACCGTGAGTAAAATGCTGCGGACGTTTTCAACAAAATTACGTCGTTTTAATTGAACAAGGGACTTCGGATAGTTTCCCTAAATCTGCCGTTTCTATGCTTCGTGTCGTTAGACTGCATTTGCACAGCGACGTGTTCGCACAGCGACGCACACCGCTCGAGTAGATGATTCGGTCCCGCAAACGACCGGTTATACAGAATTTCAGGGAAACTTAAGTCACCACCGATGTTTTCCTGTAAATCTCGTGTGACTCGTGTGAGTTTGTTGCGCTCATCATGCGGTGTGAATAAACTAGGGCAAGATTTTCTACCTGCCCACAGATGCGTGAACTGAGACCAATTTTTTACGTAGAGAACATAGTGGTTTTTCTTTACATTGGGAAGAGGCCCGAATTTGTCTCTTTTCCCTCTGGCACTGCCCCAAGTTTCAAGTTGCAGTTTCAGTAGACATACCTACTGACAGGTACAAACTGCTCTAAAGCAGGTAAAAGACTGGGAAGTCAGGACGGTGCGGACACCGTGTTTTGCGCTTCTCGCAAGGTGACTGACGCTTTTGCGAGGTATGCGGAATATGCAAACGATTTTGTTATGCCCTTCGTTTGCGTCTCCAGAAAAAAGAATAAGATTATTTACAAATTTAGGCGCAATCACAAGCCAAGATTTACGATAACAGTGCGTTCGCTTCGGTGGTCCGTGTAGTGGTATTATACGCTGCTTTCTGCAACACCGCGTCATGACGAAGAGCTGGAACGGTCACGGTCTGTGCTGGGCTAGCGGTTGACAGAAACCCGCATCGCCCGCATCGGCACCGAGTGCACTTGGGCTGTTGATGCTCGAGCCTTTCATACGCGGCTTGTCGCCAGCTGATCCTGCTGCTCGACGGTGAGGAAGCGGCGAGTGTGACCTCTGAAGTAAATGTAAATCCTCGTTCATCCAGTTATCCAGTGTCTCCAAAGTGTGGAAGATGTCCAACGTGTATTGAGGGCGGGAACTACGAGCGTTTTCCCTTGCTTTTATAACCGAAACCAGAGCAGCGAGATAATTGCCTTGCGTACTCCAAAATGACGCAAGCAATATGTTTCAACAGGTCGAGTACGTCACCGCGGATGTAGGCGAGACTGTGCACTGTTTAAACGCTTGCAGTATCCACGAGTGCTACCAGAAAAACGACGTCAACAGAGAAGGAGCTCGCGATTTTAGCATAATGCAGTGCCACGGGCTCGTGAATTTTCAATGTGGCTATATAGAAATATTAAAAAAAAAACAAAAAAAAAACGCATCAGCGCCACATTAATGATCACGAATAACACCGGTCACAAACTCCCAAGCCTCACCGCTTCGCTCGACACCAACACGACATACGACAACAATCTGCATCAAAACGCCCCAAAAGTGAAGGCGTCTGCTCCTGTACGCGTACTACAACTAGCGGAAGTGAAGTGTTGGGCGGATGTCCTTCACAATAATATATATAAAAAATGCCTCGCGCAAGTATAATTTCCATTGATTATTGAATACGTACTGATAAAATCCCAATCATTTGTTTTTCTATCTGATTCAAGCGAGTCGGACTGCTCATAACACTGGTCGAGCATGAAAATAACAAAAATTTGAACTTTTTCATGGCCGGTTTAAGATTTATTGTTAGTACATCGTTGTTTTTCGCAAAGGACTAATTTTACAGATTTTGCCTCCATACCTTTTAAATGCAAACAGTTCTTACATACGGCTGTCCATTGTGCCGTGTTTTGTGTCTTCTTCTATAAATCGGTAACGGTCAGCGACGAACGAGCTCACCCGTACATGTCAAGCATATATACGCCGCGGGGAGATTCCATTGTTAGTAGGAAGTGTCGGGCGTAGTGTCGGTGTTGTGTTTGTGTATGTGTCGCTGCTGTGTCCTACGTGGTGCTCGTGTTGTCTGTGATGTATGTAGAGTAGCAGTCTACTCGTGATAGTTCCCAGCGTATTAACCGACTCCTGCTTTTTTTTTTCATTGGTTGCTAGAAATCGCACTTGGTGGCGCAAGTTACCGTCCGATTACAAGAGTTTGCTTGAGCTATTTATCCATGTAAGTTCAATATTCGTTTTTTTTGTTTTTTTTTTTTTTGTCTAGCGGTTTTGTCGTAGCTGCCGACGCCACCGACCGCCGACAATGCACGTACGTACCTTTGCACGTAGCTACGTTCGCCGCTCGGAGACTGTTTACTGTGCATAAAAGACATCGAACGAGAACGAACGCGTCCTGTATGCTTTCAGTTCGGCTGAAAGGCGCGGCTGGCTGGGCTCGTCCCTCGCCTGTTCTCGGCTGCTGGCCGCCATGTTTCATAAGGAACACGTTGAACCGTGCTTCTCGGAAGGCAAACACGGTGTAGCGTGTTAACTTTACACAGCACCTCATGTGTAGACGAAAAACACAGATGGCTCCGTGTAAAACGAACACGTTTCGACGTGTCCGCTATTGGACAACGGTTTACACGTCTGGGCGTGTTATTTTTGCTAACAGTGTACGCTTCTATCCTCCTTGCTTCCGAATCTTCAGATTTGGCTCCGAATCTCGGTTCGGATAAAGATTCGTCCCATCACTAGTTACCGGGACATCTCTACTTCGTATGACGCCCAGATGCGTCGGAACTATTCAGGAGATGGGGGCGAAAAGGGGGGGAGGGTGACGACGATCTTGCGCCCTCTTTTCGTATTGTTGCCATTAACGTATTTTAACGGGCGTCGCTACCGAGCAACACACACAATTATAGTGCACATCCTCGTAGGAATGAACGGAATGAAAAACAAAACTTGAGTAGCCAATACCAATCATTACACCCAGGGTCTTACATTTGCACCACAAGCTGCAAAATTCGTTCTACATTTGACTTGTTGAGGCCTGTTACTACACTTGTAGATGTCCATTTCTATTCTGCCTATTTACTTTTTTTATGTGCTGATATTGCATCGCTTCCCCGCTGATATCAGCGGGGAAGCGACGCAAATTGTATACGGTACAGCCGCATTCGCTTTGCGACTTCTTGTGTTCGGTGCACAATTTGTCGCGCGCTATCTTCCGTTTTCGGAAATTGCTGCTGCAGCCAACGACTGCGCAGTGGTAGCCCGATGACCAAATATGCGCGGACATGATACATCGACGTATTAACCCACCTTATTACAACTCACTTCGCTGTCAAGGGCTTCAAAACTCATTTAACGCGCACCACTTCAGCACCTTGTCAGCCGGCTAGGCCTGCTCCCGCATACCGGAAGTGTTAGAACCGGAAGAACTATTCCCGCGGTGCGCCGAGTCGCCGAGTCGAGGCTACGCACGTTACGCGCTGGGTCGAGGTTAGACGGAAAAGGTCTATAGTATCTCTTCATAGTCAATAAGATTGCTGCAGTATAGAGATAACGTCTTCGTGCAAAGATTCCATCTGTGAGGATTGCATTTGTATGGAGAATCGTGTTCTCAATCGGTTATTCGCTATGTTATCGAATAACAACGCCAAAAAACCTATAACAAAGCAAGAAGCGTTAATATTATACTTCAAGCGCATAACAGGGCAATGCCCTGCATTTTTTAAGCTGCATACGCGCCGGCAATTTCCTTCTTTAGCCTATAGAGCTGAGCTATGGGGCCCAATAATAATAATTAGGGTTTTGTGGATGTTTCTACAGCGCGCAGTTGGTCAGCCATTTCAAAGTTGCGACGAGTCACTCGCTGTAGATGAGCAATTTAGCGAGTGCAGTACAACCGCTAGCCTGGGGCCTTTAACGTGCACCACGCAGTACTGATACATGGCCGCACGCCGGTGCGACGATCATCTAGATCAGGGGTGGCCAGGCTGACCCGGTCTAAGAGCCGCATAAAAAACCACGAAATTTCCAAGAGCCGCTGGGGGGGGGGGGGGGGGGGTAAATTTTTGTTCAGAGGAGCAAACGAAACTCGAACTGCTTTCAATCTATCCCAATCAAAAACAGTCCGACTGTACGTAAGGTAGCAGTAGCATACGACTGCCAAACCGCAACCTGCCCTCCGATTTAAAACGCGTTCTATTTCTCTTTTTGGGAAAGTTGTCGTGTGACCGGGAGGGAGGCGGGTGTATGCGTGTGTGTGTGTAGGGGGGGGGGGGGGGGATGGGAGGGAGGGGGAGCCGCGAGCCGCATTTTAACACGCGAAGAGCCGCATGCTGCTCGCGAGCCGCACATTGGCCACCCTTGATCTAGATCGAGGCGGGCAGGGGTGGGGATTGAGGTATGGGGCCCCAGTTCCAGAGGCATTGGTTGCAAAGCGAAGATGTCTAAATCCCAATGTTTATAACTGTGCATTTTAAGGTAGATACCATGGGTAGCACGACAGAGAAATGCCTAACTTGGCACAAGCTTTGGAGGGACTAACTGGTGCCTAATACGGTTTTGTTCCAACGCGATATGTTGGTGGCAAAGTACTTTTCCTTGGCATTTTCTCTACGGGATTTTCTCTGCCTTGTCACATAATTTTCAAAGTGCCACACTTGAGATAGAGATGCCACGCGTGTGAACCGAAGAGCCAGTTGTGAGGAAAAAAATATGACACTTGTCTGGTAATTTAGACCAAAAAGTAGCCACATGAAAATCGAAGAGACAGAAATGAAGCATATAGCTCTTTCACTTCCCTGGTGATGTAGGACCAACGATGCGAGATGACTGCCGAACTACCAGCAATGAGGCCTCACTATGGCACTTGTTTGGCGAATTAGTGTGACGGTACCCAGACTCTTGCCAAAAAAGGTCAAGTAAGGCTCCACCCAGGATTCATCGGACGTTTAAGGCCCTAAATGCCTAGGCAGAAAATAAATTTTGGATTTAAGCATCTGCCCTACCTAGGTAATCAAATATATGCACGAAGCTTATATTTTAACTAACGGTGTTCGCCGAGAATATCTATTATGGCCAAGTTACGCGACAAAACGTCTAAAAGGAAACAATAGATTTCTAAACTTGGATTGAGCGCGTTGGCACTAGATTCAAAATTACGAGAGTGTTAGACAAAGAGGACGGACAGGACAAACATCTCTCGCTTGTCCTGTCCGTCCTCCTTGTGTAAGTTTTTCGTATTTTTGAATAGATTTCTGTAGTGTAAATGAACAGGTGTTTTCTTTCAGCAAAACATTATAATCGTCAGCGACGCGTTCTCGAAGAAAAGACCATCGCACGTATGTTTTTTATGGTTATATCAATCTCAATAAGAGAAGGGTAACCACACAACGAAATACCGTATTGCCCAAGAACATAAAGATTGCAATAACCCGTAAGATTGTTTTCCTTCGAACTGCACTTTCTGAGAGGAAAATGCTGCAGCGTGTAATTTATCGCATTTGAACATTGCCGGTGTAATTTTAGCGCCGCAAATGGCTGTCCCACGAGCCGTTGTCTCAAGCACGTTTTTGGTCTTTGCCATTATTTTTGGAGTCTCCACGCCCTAAATGGAGCTCGCGAATAAAGTAGTGTAATTTACTTAGAATACGACCGCACAGCTGTTGCCGGTTTCCATTCCAGTCCTGATTTCATCAAGCGGAAACCCACCGTTATGCATCAGAATGCGAAAATCACCACACACGCTAACAGGGCGTAATTGAAACGACTCTGATATGTGGGTTTTCGTTTTCGTTTTCGAAAACTGAAAAATAAATTTGCTCCGAATAATTGCTGACATATTTGCGTAAATCAAAATCATAGTAAAGACAATGATCTTACCGATCATCCGTTCTATATTTTAATTTAAAATATGATACCATTTCCTTTAGTGTTACGCAAAAGTAGAAATGAACCTAGACGCCAATTATGGTAATGGTGCCGATCTGCATTCTGAGGAGCACAGATACGAATAAAGTCTGTTTCACACAGCCCCGTTTTTTACGTCAGGTTGCGTTGCAAATGCTTACTTAGAAGTAATAGGGACATAATTGCTTTGTATTATGCGTGGCTATAAGCTCAAGGAGAAAGGCTGGTACGCGAAATTTGAGACAAGAATGTTTCGGTGACCTGGCGCGTGCTCAATCCCGCTCAATCTGACGGCGCGATCTGGCGCTGCACCCTGTTCACCCTTAAGCTGCAACCCCACCCTTGGGTAGTGTGATTCTGAACCAACATCTGGCGATGGGATCACCTTCCAGACCGTTTTGTCTCGTTTTGAAGAGAATGCGCCACGGAAATACATACTTACCTGTACATCATGCGAGAAATCGTGTGTGGTGGCACTTCGATACAGTGGGTTTTAAATCTTCTTCCAGACCGTTTTGTCTCGCTTTAAAAAAAAATTAGGGTTTTGTGTAAGTTTGTACACCCTAAAACTTAGTCTGCCTAAACGGGCGACTTGTCTTCCAGCTGTCGATGAGAAATTTAGCCAGTGCAGTACAACCGCTAGCCTCGGGTCTTTAGCGTGGACCACGCGTTAGTAGACAGTTTTAGTATAGCGTTGCTGGCTCTTACGTACGCAATACGCAATAGTATAGCGTACGCTAAAAATGACCTGCTCGGACCGAATTTAGTTGTGCGTTACGTTTTCGAGTGAACACCGCGCATGATCTTGGTTAGATTTGCTAGAGTTGCAGAATTCTGCGTGCTTATAGCGCAACCATGCTCCTGGAAAGGAATATTGAAAATGAAAACATGTCCAATGATTTTATTACAAATTAAACCAAGCCGCAGCTGCCTCGTCAAGCGCGCTTTTCTGCGGGGTACAGAGGCTACGAGTAAAGGCCGGTTCAGACACTTGCGTTTGAGTGCGTTTGACTGCGTTGCGTCGAGAACCGAAAGCGAGTCACCGGCACATCTGTGCTTCGTGTGAAGCGTGCAATCCAATTCAAAGAATCATCTTAGCACGCGATATAAGTAGCAGGGATGTCCTGGTTTCTCGCTGCCGCAACGCAGTCAAACGCAGTCAAACGCAACTGTCTAACCAGGCTTACGAGTGCGTAGCCAAATTCGATCACGGAGCCTCCGTCAATCTTCCCTTTGAAACGGCACCTTTTATCAATGCTATCGCGGAATGAAATTCATGACCTACTGATGTCCAGTACATAGCGAGAACTTCGGCGATTTCTTTTAGAGTCGCTCGTCCGTCGGCGATGAACTGTGCGAATAGGCTTAGCGTTGAGCAGATCGCAGCGTTGACGCACATTCCAAGCGGCGAACATTTTCACTGTGCACTCATTCAGCTGCACGGCGATCTGATTCGACCGCCGTAGGTCCCGGAAAGAATTGCCGAGCTGATCACCACGCAATTTCACGTAACACAGAACTTCGAAAACACCACGTCGCCTTTGCTGCGCCAGTCGAGGTAACCGCCATCTTGAAACTGGCGCTCTCGTTGGGTCCGAGATCTCTCGAGAACGTCCCGCAGAGCCCGCTAGCCCGCCACGCAAAATCCCCAGCGTTGCGTGCGTACGCAATATGCTAGCTCTTCTATTGCGTTCTGCGCACGCGCACTCCCGACCCGCAATTTTATTGCGTACGCAAGGCTTTAGCGTACGATCTACTAAAACTGTCTAGTGATACACAACCGCACGCCGGTATACCGGCGTGCGGTTGTGTATCACTAGACAGTTTTAGTAGATTTTTAGTTTTAGTTTTAGTACGCAATTTTATTGCGAAAAGTCGTTCAAAATCAGTACACTCGAAGTGTACTGAAGTATACTAAAAGTATACTTTCAGTGCGGTCGTTGTACTGATTGTATACTTTAAGTGTACTTAAAGTATACTTCCAGTAAAAATGGCGGTGGACTGAAAGTATACTCGTCCGTACAAAACTAGTACATGTAGTAGAATCGTAGCGCCCGCGGTAAAAAGTAGTTCAAAATCAGTATACCGAAAGTGCACTTAAGTATACTAAAGGTCTACTTTCAGTGCTTGCAGTCGGTGTACTCAAATTATAATAACGGGTATATATATATATATATATATATATATATATATATATATATGTATATAGTGCGATTTTTAACATCAACACACTAAAAACGCGATAGATAGGCCGATGCCGTTTTCACAGAATATTTGTGGGGCTCGGTGGACATTAGGTGAGTAAATAAACGTCACAGTACGTTGTCTAATTAGTTCTTTAATTGACAGTGTAATTGACCTTGTTGAATTTTCAATTTTAAAGGGGCTATGAATAAACTCTAGCCCAGCTGAAACAATTTGCGAAAAGGTGACGAGTTTTGGGTTATTCATAGCTAAAACTCTGCCTTTCGTCGCCTGACTGAAAACAGCGTGCTGGACAGAGCGCAGGATGCTATTCTTACGCATTCCCTTCAGTCGAACCGTTGGAAGTATGATGCTGGAGCATCCACCAAAGGCGCGCTTTCAAAAGAGTGCAACTTCGTTCATGCTGAATGCGACAGCCTTTTATGAGGGTTGTAACTTCACTAGAAAATTAAATAATGCATAGAACTCCAGTATTAGAAGTTCTCGCTAACACAAACATGCCATCACCGATATGCCATGTCAAAACTGCTAATTTCACTCTCCACTTTACCCGCCCCTGCCGCGCGTGGTTCTTGAATCGAGGGAAAAAGTGCGAAATTTGATAAATAAATATCTTAAAGCCCCTTGCTGTTTCGTGAATAGTTTTGATTGTGTTAGGCTCCAATAACGACTGCCTCTAAAACAGCAATAATAAAAAAAGTAAATTTACGGATTTTAATTACTTAAAAAGATGCTGCTGATGAAAAAGCATGCACATGACTTTGTTTTCAAAGTGCACCGCCACTTGCGTGCTGCCTCATAGGCTCGTAGACAAATTACGTTTGCAGGATAATCCGGTGTTTTTGTAATGCAGGTCTCAGCGTAACTATGCGCTGTTTCAGATATCGGCATCCACAGCAATCAAAAGGACAGGAGGCAAAAGAAACCACAACTAATAATGGGGACATAAGATCCTCCACCTTGCATGGTCGCATGCAGCGCAAATCAACTTCCAAACCGCGTAAGCGAAGTGATGTTATGAATGAAAGCTCGCTCTGAAATTGGATGGAGAAATCAGCGCCTTCATGTAACAACCTCAAGCTTTCACCGAAAGTGTTTCATGGTGTAGATTTATCTTGCAAAACTCTAAGACATCTCAATTCACGTGAAAAGAGATTGACAATTGCAACAACGAACAACACCGTCGATCGAGATTTTCACACTGTAAAAAATCGACGTAAATTTAACGTGTCTTTCCCTCATCAAAAAAGACGGGCACGCTCATTGTTTCAAAACACGAAGTTGCCGTTATTATTTATGTGCCGCGAGAGCCGATCCTTCCAGAAAAGCCGAAATACCAGCGGTGCAAGCATGCGCTGAAGAATCAAAATAGCCTTGGGGACAAGGGAGAAATTGCTTGAGATAGTTTCGGTTTTACACTGAAAAAGAAAACCGAAAGTTTAGATAAAACCTAAGATAGACTAAACGTTTTGTTAATTTTTTACGAATATAATAAAGTGACATTATTATTATTAATATATTGATTTGCTTAGTTTTGTCTTCAAAAAAAAGAAAAAAAAAAGAAGAGACTTTTGAAAACTGCGCAAGACCATTGCTATTGCAATCATCTTCCGTTCGGCCGCCGTTGGAGTTCCGGAGGCTTCGAGCATCGCTTCCTTTTTACGTTTCAGCTGTTTTTGCGGATATTTTAGATTGCGTACTTACGAATACCGTGTTCAAGAATGGCAAGCGATTACTGAGAGCTGGGAGACGCAGCGTCGCAAGTGGCGGACAGTCATGGCCGACTGGTGCAAGCGAAGGTGAGGAAGTTCCTTTTGTTTCTGCGAAGTGCGCCGCTGTTTCAAACTTTGTCTTGTACCGTGTGCTTGCTAAGCTATGCTTGACTCTCACTATGCTCCACCCGGTTTTATTTCGTTATTTGAAAAGAGCGTATCTTCAGAATTTATGGCTCTCTCCGCAGAGTGAGAAAGATTCGCGTGCAGCGGAACCGAAGGCCAGCCGAGGGCCTGTCCTGGGCGCCGTCCCTACGACGGTCGCCCGACGACGCTTTTGCGGAGCGTTCAAGTACAGTCTGACGGCAGTTCAAGCAATCACAGGTCATGCTCGTTCTGGACGTGTGGTCCCAACAGTCTCTGGCCAACGATTTGTTTCATAAAGCGGGAGCGAGAAAAACGTTACAAGAGCGAGCAGCATGATTTCTTGCCCGTGCTGATGCCTGTGCCGTAGAGACGGACGATCTCTTTGCGTATGCCGAAGCGGCACTCTTTCCAAGTTTGCGATTGAGTGTTGTGAATAAAGTGAGTTTGGATGTCACGTTTTTTAGTGGCGGCAAAAGCCGCTACAAAAGGCAGAGCAGTTAAAAAAAAGGAAAAGCATGAAAAAATGTTAAAAGGACCTGAATATTCGATGGAGTTGAAAGACTACCAACGTACCAACTCGCCCAGTTATTCTTTGTCAAGGAATAATAGCCAATACTAATAAATTAAATAAATGCCAACTTTTAATTGGTTAGAAATTTATAATTGATGCAGTACAGCCCTACCCTGCTCTAGTGCTTTTATGATATCAGATAATGTGTAAATATATAGAATAGTTCATAGCAACCATTTATGTCCGACTCATTATATTGAATCTTTTCTCTGAAAGCCCGAAGTTATATAAAAAGAAGTGCTTATCATAAATTAAGCCGCATCACCGAATGTGTAATAGCGTATGACTTATATGTGTGTTCACAGCAAAAGAAAAGGAGGCGTTAAGAAAATGCCAATCATTTTGTTTGCTCTGTGTTAGATCTTCTTTCAGGTATCAGGTTTTCAGAAACGATAGTGTCCGATTTTCCTCGCCCTTTTGTCAGGATGAAGTTGTTACTATCTGCCTTTCTCACATAGTGGCCCTTTGAGCGAATTATGTGATGTTATATCATAGAGTGGCGTAGGGTAATTTTCTCTTCTCTTTTTACGCAGGATGTAATGGCATACCATCATCAAGAACGAGAGTGTACAGCGAGGCAGGCTCGGAAACTTGAATGAAGTGATAAGTAGGATTTCAATTTCTGTCTTATCAATTACGCGAAGAACACTGATCATAATGTTTGTATGCTACACATACATACTTTCAGTTGAAAAATGCAGTGCACATCTTCTTTATGGCTTTTCTCACACAGTTTCAGAAGACGCCGGTACGTCATTCTCACGAGGAATAGAGCTGCCAAAGATTTCCTCGTTAATTTCCTGACTCATTTTTAAGAGCGCGTCTCCCGATGGTGGCGCCTCTGCATTATCATCATCAATTGAGTTGTCAACGGCGTTTCTTAACATTTCACGAGAATGGAGCTGTATGAGATGAAATTTCACAGGTTGGAATACAGCCGTTCAAAGAAACACCTTTGAAAAGTCAACTTCTTAAATGCAGGCGCCGATTTTTCTGGTCAATTTGAGACCGTTCTTTCCATTCAGAACGCCCGACATACACGGCGTCCCAGATAACTTGCACAATACTTAAAAAAACACCGGAGGGCTCTGGAGGAGTGAAATCAACTGTCGTTAGCAAGTGTGTTGAGAAAGTGCACAGATTTTTTTAATGCGCCTGGTTATGTAAATAACTAAGATTAATGAGCTAACCTTTCAAATATTCTTTTACGGGCCAAGATATCAATTGTAATGTTGCAGGGCGCATTGGGAAACACCCAATTAAAGTGTTTGAAACATAATACGTTTTCGTGCTTTTTTCCGGCCTTCAAAGAACGCACATTCGCGGCGCGCTCGCGCGCCGTCATTGGGGAAGCGAGTTGTCACGCGGTATTTTTTTGTATTTCGCGGGCGTTTTTTTTTGAAGGCTAGGAAAAAGGAGTATGCAAAGTGCACCTTGTTGAAAATGGTTTAATTGGATGTTTCTTAATGCGCTCTACAACTGTCCATTTCACACCTCGGTGTTTAAACGAAGATTTCAAAAGTTAGCTTGTTACTCTTAATTAAATAACTAGGCGCACTAAAACAATTTCGTGAACTTTCGCAAGAGACTTTCTAACAGTGTACAGTTGGTTTCACTCTCGCAAAACGCTCCGTTTTTTTTTTTTTTTTTTTTTTTTTTTTTTTTTAAGTTTGGTGCAAGTTTTTTTTTAAAGTTTGGTGCACTCGGCATATATGTACTGGTAGTATACATTTAGTACACTAAAAGCATACATGAAGTGTACTAAACGCTTCATGTACTAAAGTGCACTTATGGTATACTACATATGTACTTGGGGTGTACTAAAGGCATACTATTTTGTTTCATAAAAGTGTGAAAGTAGTACGATTTCAGTACATACCCTAAGTTCACTATTAGTATACTTTCAGTATACTGATTTTGAACGACTTTTCGCTAAGGGTATACTGGAGCTCGCTTTTACAGCTCTTGGTGCGCTCAAACCTTTTAAAACACAGTTATAATCATTTCTATTATTCCATTTTTTATTAAGTGCGCCTGTTTTTTGTTTGTCTTTTGCGCTAATTTGCAATTTTTTTAGTTAAATAATATTTTTCCAGAAGTCCGAAAACTACAGTCTGTTTCATCATAAGAGCCGCATAATCAAAGATGTAGACCCCCCCCCCCCCCCAAAAAAAAAAAAAAAAAAAAAAATAAGACCGCGAACACGCAAACACACATGAAAATTAAAAGGTAACGGTACATTCAAAATTAGTCGCTAGTTTTTTTTAGAGAGCAGGAGTTTTGTAGGGCGACGTTGTTTCCCGTTGTAGATTATAAATTTAGCCAGTGCTGTAAAGCTGTTCGCTCGGGGTCTTTAACCCAGGCAGCACGCCGACACTGGGCCAGCGTCGGGAGAATATTGCGCAAATTACTTTGGCATTATTTTTGAATACCTTGAGGCAGTAATTCGCGCTCATTTCATCTACCGTATCCACCAACACAGTGTTTACAAAACAAGGCCCCGTTTGCTCCCACAGCGCGTGTGCAGGAACCAGATCCGGGAGAAGCGAGTCGCTGCGCATGCGCAGTACCGACAGCAGCGCCACCGCAGTGGTGTCACGTCAAATAGCTGAGTTGGTCTATAAGGAAGCAAAACTCAGATCTCCCTGTTTACACCGCAACAACCTAATGAGCCTGAAAGTGAACCATGGTGAACAGTGGTTTTTCTGGCGCACACGACGTAAGTGTTAAAAGTGGTGAATAGCTTCTCTAAATGTGACTCAGAAAGACAGTCGACTCACCGGTTTCGCTCTTCATTCAACGGTGAGGGTTTTTGCTAATAGGGTGATAAGTTTCTGTCTTCCCGATTTAGAAGTGGTAGTCTGTGTTAGTTTGTTAAGTCGGGCAATGGCAGCTCGCTCTTACAAGGAGTCGTCACGTGAAACGTTTCCCTTCCGCCTCGAGCGCAATCTAATTCTATTCTCCCGAGACTACTGTAGTCGGCGATAACTTTTCTTCGCCATGCAGTGCAGAGAAGGAGAGCCCGCGCACTGCTTTATTCAGCGCTCGAAATGGAAGAGGGAACGCGTGCATGTACCCTCCACTGCATTGCCAAGAAAAGTCGTCGCCGAGTATAGTTCACCTATTCTCGGTCATTCCTTTCAAGGAGCATTTTCCCTAAACACCCGAAGAGTCCAAGTGTTTGCGAATCGTCACACAATGCGCCCGGATAATTGTTAAGCAGAAGCGTCACCAGTTGAAGAAAGGGGCGAGCTTCCCAAATAGTGTGCTTCCCCAACAAACGGGGTTGGAGGGGGGGGGGGGTCCTGTTTGTAGGCTTATTCCCGAATAAACTTCCCAAGGGAAGGCAGCGGGGCATACCGCGAGCGGCACCTGCTTTGCTCGAGGACGCACAAAACATTCTGGGGCTTTGACAAGGGATTTG
Source organism: Ixodes scapularis (assembly GCF_016920785.2). Lineage (NCBI taxonomy): Eukaryota > Metazoa > Arthropoda > Arachnida > Ixodida > Ixodidae > Ixodes > Ixodes scapularis. Next base: position 68,746,770 of record NW_024609835.1, read on the forward strand.
GAATTAATTATTTATTCCGGTCGTTTGTTGTCCACAATGGTCGGAGCTTACGGTTTGACCTTGCTTAACGAAAGTACATGTCTGAGGATCTGTTTGTCCTGTCCTCTCGGGTTTTCAATTATGTTTAACTCACTGGTGATGTGCCCGTCGCCCTGTAGCCTATGAGCCGTTCATCCCTAAGCTGACGGACTGTCAGCTTAGGGATAAAACTGTGGAAGCTACGTGTTTGTTGGAGCAGTCACGCATCTATCTTTCGCCACGTAACCACGCTTTCGTTCATACCCACGCGCAGAGAAAGGAACGGGAAACGCGAATAAAAGAAGGTGTTTGATTGGTTCTGGTTAGCTTGCAGCTCCCACAGCACTGTCAGCCTAGGCATGAACGAAGTACAGTATCGCCGTGATGACGCGAGTTCGTAAGCCGCTGCCTTCCAGCGTTGTCTACACGCAAGCTTTTCTCCTTCGTCTTTCCAGCCCTCCTGTCTGCGTCTGTCTAGCTCTTTGTACAAGGCTTGGCGCTCAGGTGGCCGTCGATTATTTCCTCTGACGCCCTTTCGCAACATTTCACTGCGCAAAATATGTTTTCTCTTCTTTCTTAAAGCTTGCAAACGAATTTTCTAATTTAGGACGAAAGTAATTTCAAAAGTAATGAGTAATTTTCTAGAAATTACTGCCTGAAAGTAATTCATTACATTACTACATTACTAGCCTAGAGAAGTGATTCATTATATTACTCATTACTTCAAAAATAATTTAATTACTGTTATCCCATTACAATAATGTCATTACTTCCATCTCTGTCACGTTGTATATATGATGCACTATCCCACGACGGTAGAATGCAGATGGGCGACAGAACCCATAAAACCTTTCTATCCTGGGAAACGTGGTGCCATCCATTGTTGTAGAACTGCTCGAGGCACGTGCCGCGCGCCACTTCTGGCAAATTCATGACGTCTGAGATCTAACTCAGTGCTACGCTGTATCGCCATGATCTTCCCAAGGGCTGCATGTTGCACGTGCCTCTTGCATCGACGAGCCTTGCGCTACTTTTGAAACATGAAGGCTTTAAAAACTCAGGGCCTGCTAAAGCCCCTTGATAAAGGCGCTATTTACCAGTACTGCCAACCATATGCGGGCAAACGCGGAAGACACGTGCCACGAGCGGGTGCTCCTCCGCCATTCGCTTCCAAGGGTCAGTCATTTTAGTGCTTCGCCGCCATTTGCTTTCAAGGGCCGCCATACCTCGACAAACCTTACTCATGAGGGCCCTCACTCACCGTCACTCACCCTCATCTTCACAAGTAAGATGAGGGTGAGTGAGTTTCCAAACCAGGGAAATTCATGAGTATGGGGGTGAATGACGGCCTTGAGGGCTGTGAGGGCCGTGAGGGCGGTGAGTGCGTGAGGGGCGTGAGGGGTGTGAGGGCCATGGGTGCGTGAGGGGCGTGAGGGCGGTGAGTGCGTGAGTGGCATGAGGGTCATGAGTGCGTGAGGGCGGTGAGTGCGTGAAGGGTGTGAGGGCCATGAGTGCGGGAGGGGCGTGAGTGCGGTGAGTGTGTGAGTGGCATAAGGGCCGTGAGGGGAGTGAGTGAGGGTTATGAGTGCGTGAGGGCCGGGAGGGCTGTGAGTGCGTGAGGGGTGTGAGGGCGGTGAGTGTGTGAATTGCATGAGGGCCGTGAGGGGTATGAGTGCGTGAGGGCGGTGAGTGCTTGAGGAATGTGAGGGCCATGAGTGTGTGAGGGGTGTGAGGGCAATGAGTGTGTGAGGCCCGCTTCAGACGGAGCAACTTTCTCAGCAATTTTGGTGTTGCTGGCGGGTTGATCCCTAGCTTCCCCTAGATCGACACGAATTACTCAGATGGGGTCCTGCACGAAACAAGCGAGCAACTGGGAGCAATTCGAAGACGCTTGAAGCGGCGCCAATCAGCGGCGCGATATCTTTACGTGATACCTTGTGCCTGTGACGATGAAAACAAAAGACTTGGTTCTAGTTTGAAATTGATCGTTTTTGGAAATAAACTGTTTCAAAAAGATGCATTAGTATTCTCAACGAGATTTAAGAACATAAAAACACGTTTATAGCGCGCAATTGTTTGTCTAAATAGCGCAAGAAAAAGAAAATTTCATGATGATGATAGCAAATTGCAGCCGTTGGTTGCTGCGTGTGAACCTGGGCGGCCCGTGTTGCTGGTGTTGCGACGTCAAGTTTCTGGGCGAAATTGCCCCGTCTAAAGCGGGCCTGAGTAGCGTGAGGGCCATGAGTGCGTGGGGGGCGTGAGGGTGGTGAGCGGCCTGAGGGCAATGAGTGCGTGGGGGTATAAGTGCGTCAGGGCGGTGAGGGCGGTGAGTGGCGTGAGGGCAGCGAGGTTCAGTGTGGGTCAGCGAAAGACTGAAGGTGAGTGTGACTGTGAGGATGAGAGCGAGTGAGGGGTTGAGGGTGAGTGTAGCTGTGAGGGTGAGGGTGAGTGAGGGGCTAAGGTGAGTGTGGCTGTGAGGGTGAGGGCGACCTAAAATTCCGACCTCTGAGGGCCACTCGAGACACGGGTCTCGTGTACTGGCAGATTTGACGCAACTTGAAAAAAAAACAGCGCAAACACTTCGAGGCGCTTTAGTTCCTGCAAGTTTCGGGAGATTAGTGGCCGAGTGGGCTCGCGCACACCAGCTCATAGCACGTGGAGCGAAAGCTCGCACTATAGAACCCAGGGATCCTGGATACAATCCCCACACCTGCCCGTTTCGATCTGGATGAGCTTCGTACCTGCGTGCGGTCGTGTATCACTATTGCGTGGTGCACGTTAAAAGACCCCAGGCTAGCGGTTGTACTGCATTGGTTAAATCGTTCATCTACAGCGAGAGACTCGTCGCAACTTTGAAATGGCTGACCAACTACATGCTGTATAATTATCCACACAACCACAATTATTTCACCGCACTTTGTTTAGCTTAGCGAGTTAAATCAAAATGGCTCTTCTGTGAGTATCGGCACTCTTTTCCCCAATATTGTTGTGGCCGCAGCCATCTTGGTGGTTAGTACAAAACAAACGGAACTGTCGATCGTCATGATTCAAAAGTGCGACTTCCTCACCATTAGTTCCGGTGTTGAGAAGCTCACGTATTATCGCCTAAATTTGTCGCGAGCTGTTTAAACATTTGTGAACGACAGAAAAGCGTTTCCTGTGGTTTCAGATAAAGCTTCAGACAACTGGCAACCATCATTTTTAGCACCAAGATGTGTATGAAGCGTAGCCTATTTAGTGGCTCTAGTTTAGCCCGACCCCTCAGTCCCAGAAAGGAAACGAACTGCTTGACCTCGTGCTCATGGCGCTGCTTAAGTGGCTTCGTCAGCCCGTAGCGTTGGCTGCGCTCTGAACTAAGGTAAAGCAAAGCAAATATTCAGATCTTAGGGTTTTACAAGCCACACCAACAAAAATCACCCAACACGCCCCAGTGAAAGAAAAAAGGGGTTCGACTCAATAACAGATTTTTCTTTTTTCCTTTGCCGTGGAACCTAAATCTCGGATGGGCCTCCGTCAGATTGCGGGCACCTCGGCCGGTATTTAAATCCGAACGATATAGATTCATAAGTCGGTGCGTTGGCTCAGAGACACTGACACGTTTTAATGTTTTGTGTTTTGTTTTAATATCGTTGCCACTTGAGAGCCACCGAGGTGGTTTTTGAAACGAAATATAGTCTAACCATTCCGTCAAGCATAGCTTAATTTCGAAAATGATTTTTGCAAGTGATAAAAACATTAAAATGTTGTTGCATACATGGTGTAATTCTAAATGATAAAATCCCTTTCAGGGAGCCGATTTTATTTGGATCGCGTAAGGCATGTATACCGACCACCGTGGTACCGACGCACAGTAGAGCGCGGGTAAAAGCACCCAAAGTGCGCCCGCAGCCTCGCGCTTCTTGTTCTGAGACGAGCGGCTGTCTGACATCTCTGGCCCGCTCACTGCGTGCATTCAAGCATCTGACACCCTGACATCTGGCGCTTTCACATGGCGTTCTAAGCGGCAGACGACGGGAAATGCACATCAAGCTAAGCTTGAACGCGTGTCGTCATTTATAGTTTATATTAAGAAACTGCAATATGCCGTAACTGAATGAGAAAAGTTTTGGGTTTTATAACACTCTTAGCGTGTAATGTATCAATGTAATAGTTCCGGAAAATGTAATATTCAAGGATGCTTCGTAATTTAATATCTCGTAATTTTGATTAGTTGACTTGATTCCGTTTATATAGCACCATAAAATATTACCATTTTAAACTTTATGTTTTTATTTTAAAAAAGTTCCTTATCTGTACAGTTCGTTGATTACTTTTTTTAGTTTATTATATCCAACAGAACCTTCAGGGAAAATGTCGTGGACGATGGGACGCTTTAACTCGAGAAATATATTTGTTTTTCAATATTAAAAACTGTGCTGTATTAAAAGCTAAAAAATTAACTAAAACTAAGAATATTCGTCTTATCGAGACATTCAACTAATTTTTATAAACAGTTGTTTACTTTGCCATAAATTTTATAATTCTAGGATACAAAGAAAGTTACAAACCATCAAAAAACCACAAAAACGTCATGCACGCTTGGGTTGCACGTTAAGCTGAGACATAGCCTTCTCTATACTGACAAAGCCTGGCAGATCGCCACGAGAAGCGGCCGCCGAAATGGAAGAGGATAGAGCGGCAGACAACGGGTGAGAGGAGAGCCACGTGACTGGCGCCCCGCTGCGGCGAGACGCCCGCCAAAACACTTCTTCCGGTGCTCTCGTGCTTGTCGCATCGGCTACAGACTCAGCTTAGGGGTGAACGGAGTTCATACGATCCACGAAATGCCCCCATTATTCCATTTGCCCGTTCCCTTGCTTCTCTGCAACGCGGCTTGCGTATTTGGGTTTCCTTCACCGAGTGGAGTGGAGTACAAACCGATAAACATTAAGTTTTATAACAAAAAAAAAAATGAAAGACGTTTACAATCCGCTGTAACGCCGAATCAAAGCGCTGCTCTTGAGGAGGAGGAGGGGATGGCATGAAGAGAAGGGTATGCCCCCTCCTCATCTGTTCCCTTCCCTTCTCCTCTCCTGCTCGGCTCCCATTTAGGGTAAAATTTCCTGCTAACTTTAGTGAAACATTTGTCCCACTAAATTTAGCGGGGAAATGTTTTCGCTAAAGTTAGCGAGGAAAATTTTCCGTTGAATTAAGCGCGGAAATTTACCCATAATGCAACGCGCGGTGAGGTCACGAGGGATGTCACTGGTGACCCTCATAACGTCACACGTGACGTCACGTGTGACGTTATCATAGTAAACGTCCCATAATTATGGTTACGCCGACGCCGCTCAAGCCGGAAACGGGCGCCTAAGAGCTGCGCTCTAAAAGGAACGAGGGTTTATTACGCCGAAGAGTGTTAGAATCTCCCACCAAACATTGCAAAAGCCCTGAACCTTGTGCGTTTTTTGTGTCTGGCAGGTTAAGGAAATGTATGGCAAATTGCTTGCCAACTATGATGCATACGTGAAACGTTTTAGCATCACAGACGTTTAGCGATACTTTGAGTTTCCAAACGACAGACGCCTACGTTCACAGCGCTCTTCATCAGATAGTTTAACGCGCACCATGTGTACACTTGATAAATGTTTCTAGAATGAAGCGTTACAACAGCTAATCGGGCTGATAAACCTGGCGCTTTTCCAGAGCCTTTCATACCCACGAGATCCATCTCCCTCAGTGCGCACAGAGGTTCCAGCTCCTCCTCACCTGCCCCTACCCCTCTGGCAGTGTTGCACGGAACGGCGTTCCAAGGAACGGCGTTCCTGGAACGCGTTCCTTTTAGGAGGAACGAAGGAACGCCGCCGTTCCATTTTGCATCGCTGGAACTGGAACGGGAACGCGTTACATTTTTACTGGAACGGAAAAAGTAACGGCGTTCCTTTTTTCGTCCAGTGGGGTAATTTTTATTTTATTTCTCACAGGGAAAGTATGAAAGTTGTGGTAGGGTTGCCTTGCTGCATGCCCATCCGGGAGGAACAACACGAAGCCGGGGTTTCTTAAACGAGAAACTACATTTATTAGAGTAACAGGAATGGATTGTTAGTATCAACGTAAAACATTGCCGGAGCATTCGAACTGCACGCCTCCGTGGCCACGGTCCGTCTTCCTTCCCTGTGGGCGTGTCCCCCTCTTTTATACACTTGCGCGGCCGGACGTTTGCGCGGCCCAGATGTTCTTCACTCTGGGTGGTCAGTAGCGGCCTCTGGTGGTGGTGGTGGCCGGACCTCGCTCCCACAAAGTACAAAAACAATATCTTTATGACGTGCAGGATCTCTTTAGCTTTTTGGCTACTAATAATATGGATTATTTTGTGTGGTCCTCGCTTGCTAACAGTTTCGGGTGCAGGAGAGCTGGTGGGCAATGATACTTTTTTGAGTGCCCGGAGCTGCGGTACAAAAAGCAAAACTTTTAGTCGTAGGAAAAGACAAAGAAAGACGGTTGTTTCAAACTCAGCTACCTTTCTTTGGTTCCACAAATCCTCATACACCTAGAAATCTTATTCCCGACTACAGCCATTTTCGAACTTCAATAACGAGACCTACAATTACAACAAGATCACAAATTGCCAGATATCGGACTCATCCTTGTATCCCGAACATTATTCACTTAAAAGATACACAAAAAAAAAAGAACCTTTATTTTTTCTCTTGTCCCCTACCTTCAAACTGAACAGCAAATCCAACCTTCACAACGAAGTATTTGTAGCTTTCAAGACTGACTTTCCAAAAGCCCTACCCTCTCCTTCACTTGCTCGTTTTGCGGACAACAACATCGAGAAGCAACTGTTGTTAAGTTCTAACACAGGACTCCGTTAAATTGAAGCGTGTGAGGTTATTGAAAAACGCTCGTGCAATCTTGGGTAAAAGTACATTTGGCTCGTCTGAATTGTCCACTACAAACATGGACATGGTTAATAGCTGAGATTTATAACATGAATATATCAACAAATGAAATCCTACTTCCGCGTGTTTTCTACTCCTGGTGCCCTTCCATCACGACATAAAAACTCGTATGTTGACTATTAATGGGATAGATAGAAAAAAATCTCTGCTTGATTTAACTAAATATGGTAATTAGCAAAAAATACAAATGTAACGTATATGTAACGATACGTTCCATTTTTTAACTGTAACGGTAACGAGTTCCTTTTTCACAAATGGAACTTGTAACGGGAACGCGTTCCAAAAATCAGAAGGAACGAGGAACGAGCTTTCGTTCCTTTTTTTGAGGAACGTGTACAACACTGCCCTCTGGTCACATTGCCTCCCCGTTAGCCAAATCAGCATCGAGCACCTCACTCCTCCTCTCCCCGCTGTGAACCAATCAGTGTCGAGCCTCGCGGCCACGCTTTTATCTTGGCTTCACGAAAGGCCGAACACCTAGCCAAAGAACGTGTCAAGTTAAAATCAGTAAAAAGGTGTTGTTCGCTAGCTTCTATGATCGTTTCAATGATCGGCTGCAGGTTATATTGCATTGGAGACAAAATTGTGTAATGGAATACGTTACCTAGATCACGGTGTTCCCAAATAATAATTACGAGATATGGTGTTCAAGTAGTAAATATAACACCACGTCGCTACAAATAAACGGGCTATCAAAAATCTGAAAGCGGACTAATGTTTTTTTCTAAATTGATATATTTATATGGTGGCAGAAGTGCATCCGACGCTGTAAAACAAGCTGAAAAATAGGCGGCTGCACAAAGTAAGCTCGAAATTCCACCAAATGTGCACAGAGCAGGTCAATTTTACCGTATGAAATCTTAAAACGCAGGTGTCTTCCTGAAAAAAAAAAAATGAGAGCCTTAAGTTAGTTAAAGTTAACGTCGTACACATACGCAGACGACCGAGTTAGCGACATTTTTAACTTGTTGCGCCGTCTACGGATAGGCGCAGCGAGCAGAAAATTCAGTGCGTCGTGTGCTCGCCGTGCCTATCAGGGGATGGCGTCGCAAGTTATGGCGGATTCAAGCTACGGACTGATCCGCGGACGGATTGATCAAGTGACGACATGTCCGCGGTTCGTCCGTCTCCCAAGCGCATCCACAGGAGGGAGACGACGAGCAGACGCCATGCGAGGACGGGTCGAACTTGTTCGCCACCGTATGTGCCGCGAAACGCCAACATCGCACCGTGGCGCCGTTGTCCAAGAGAGAAATCGACGTTTGCTACCGCAATGAATAATCGTACGCAACCTGTTACGTACAGATCGACACAAAACACTGCAATGAGCCTCGCGCGAAGCACCACTACCTTTACTAACAAAAGGCATGACAGTGACACAGGCCTGGCCCTGCTCGAGAAGGCTTCGGTGTAGAAGCGACGAAGTTCGGGGCTCGCAGAGGGGTGTTTGGAGATGTCTTCACGCACTCCACGCTCGTGCACAACAGAAACGCACCACAGCCACAAGTAAGGTCTTGCTCGGTGAAAAGCTGATCGGACGTGCACAATTTATCGCGGCGTGCTAGACGAATTTTGACGGAAGCTGTTTGACACAGACCCGGAGGAGTACCGGAACCTGCGTCGGGCCAGCCTGACAGTTTCCGCAGTTTCGGTCACGCGTGGAACCAAGAATCGCTCGACAAAATGAACCAGCGAACGCGCAAAACAAGACGATGCGCCTTTTTTTTTTTAATCGTCCAAAAACAAAAAAGAAAAAGCAAAAAGAGCATCGTATCGTTGCCAGACTAAACGCTCTTCAAGTAAATTTTCCGCCCAAAATGCGCGAGTGAAAAGGCGCTCGACTTCAGTCCGCTGGTCCGCGGGCGAGGCGCAGATCGCAGGAATCGGTGACGTGCGGTCATGTGGTGTACACGGTCCGCGGACGAAAATCGCGATTCGGTCCGTCGTATGAATCGGCTTTTAAGAGCGTCGCTATGCGGTCGCCTGCGAATGCGCGCGACGCTAACTTTAACAAGTTTGTTGTTCTCATATTTTGTTTAGGAAATAATTACTCCTTGAGATTTTACTTGGCAAACCTAACTTGCTCAGTGCACATTAAGTGAAAGTTCGAACTTTCTGAGAAAAGGCGCCGATTTCTACGGCTCATTTTACAGTGTCGGATTTGTTTCTGCGACATAATAAATAACGTAGATTACATTAATACTACCGCAGAAGATAGTCGAGTGTCTGTAGCTGTTGACCATGAGTATTGATGTGAGCGTCCTGCCAAGCAGTGGATGTAGGACACGACACAAGATACCGCTTGTATACTGAGTTGCACGTTCGTGGTGGCCATCAGAAACAGCCGTAGTTAAGTGAAATTGGTAGCGGAACACAAAAGCTAGAACAATTTTCTGTGTCAAAGCGTTTTGTAGAGTCTTTATGTGACAGTCATTCATAGACCGACGTGATTTTTCTTGTCATCGCTCAGACTTAATGACGTGCTGTCGTTCTGAGGCTCAATCATTCGTGCATGCTGAATGGTGCGATGCGTTATTTTTTTTTTTTTTTCTTCTGTCAATGGATATACATGTATACAGGCTCGAGCGAATGATTCTTTGGACACTTCTTTGTGTGTTTTATAGACGTTTGTTTGCACCTATTTTCAGCCACGTTGTTTTGATAAAAAATATGGGTGACGAAAAAAATAATAAAACATTTAACCTGCAAAAAGTGGAAAGATACAGTGCAGGCAAAACATAAACGAGTGATATTTATGCGTAAAGCGTGAAAGTTCTCTACTATCGGGCCCAGAGAAAGAAACAATGCTTTCGCCCATAAACGAAGTTTTGGAATGCAAGGTGGCGCCGGGCGCGATGACAAAGGTTCAATTGTCTATAGGGCATTCTAAGGCACAGGGTCGTATGGGCGCGTGGCCATCGTACGATGGAATGCAACGTTAAGATTACCTCAGTTGTGGAACTCTCGCGGTACTCCCCCCACTCACTTCAGACCATCTTCCGTCGTTTGAAGCGCCATCTAGAGTTCCGTGCGTATTCCATAATGCCACGCGCGTTGCCGAACGGGCGCGTTGCCGAACGGGCGCGTGCACGGACGAGTGCATTCTTCTCCCGGCTGCGAAAGCGGACGGACGCAGAATCATGTGCTCTGCAGGAGCGGTGATAACGGCCCCCGTCGGCCGCGGTGAATCGATTATCTCCGGAGACGAAGATTACAGGATGATTTTGCCCGCACTGCCATCAGGGGAATCGATGAAGAACGCTGTCGTGCTGCACGGCGACATCGCTTGTCGCCCGTACCGCATAGAAGACTTCAGGCAACCACTGGACGAAGCAGGTGTCCTCGGGGAGGTGGCCAAGATAGGGTCATTTCAGATGTCCCACGTCTGGCTGCTAGACCTGAAGACCTACGCGGCCAAGCAGAAACTTCTGGCGGGGCGGCTTACAGTAAAGGGTCGGAAATGTGTCGTGGTCGACCCGTACAGACAAGAGATCCGTATTAAGCTGCACTGGGTGTCGTTCGGCGTCACGAACGACACCATCCAGCGGGCCTTCTACGACTACGGGGAGGTGAAGGAAGTGGCGTACGAGAAGTGGAAAGTGTCAGGATTCGACGGCGTCGAGTCAACAACCCGCACCGTGCGTCTCGTTTTGCGGGAGGGCGTCAGCCTCGAGCGTCTGCCGCACCAGCTTCGGCTGGGCGGCGGCATGGTGCTCGTGGTTGTGCCTGGACGGGCCCCTGTGTGCCTCAGGTGCCGTAGGACAGGCCACATCCGACGCGAATGCCGGGCCCCTTGGTGCAGCGAGTGCCGTGCCGTCGGCCACGAGCGGGCCGACTGCGTCCACACATACGCTCGAGCTGCAGGACGAGGTGCGGGTGACGACAACATGGACCACCTCATGGATGAAGAGGAGGCAGAGAAAGTGGCAGCACCCATGGAACCGACGACCGAGCGGGCGAAGAATGGCGAGCCTGGCACCGTCCCTGAGGTGGTGAGCGCTTCGCCTCCTGCGGGGCCGTCGACCGAGGCCCCCCCTTCGCCACTGGCGGACGAGGTCCAGTCGGCGACGTCTTCCGGAAACGACGAGGCAAGCAAGGCTCCGGCTCCTGGCGCAGACCCCACTGGGCCAGAGATGGACGTTGTGGAAGGCTCTGCAAAGCGCCCGTTTGTCGACGACACGGAGTCTTCTCGGGACCGACGGCTGCGCCAGCTGGAGCACAAGTGGACGTTGGTGGAGGGCCGGAGAGGCAAGGACGGTCGGCTGCGGTCCTTGTCACCAAAGGGCCGGGTGAAACTGACTCAGTGAACTGCTGTGTTAATGTACCACCCTGTAAAACGACGACGAAGGTAAGCCCCGTACGCTCGGTCTGGTCCCGATAGCCCATGGTCTCTATTGAACGGCCTGTACGCCTGGCGACCCTCAACGTGCGGGGGCTCGTGGACCGCCGACGGCAGAGACAAGTATACCGCCTCGTCGTTGAACACGACCTCGACGTTGTAGCCTTACAGGAGACCAAGGTCGAGGGGGCGGATCAGACCGAGGTCATGGTCGTAGCGAGCCCTTTCAGGGCACGCTACGACGTGTGCGTTTGCCACGCTGTAGGGACGTCGGCAGGGTGCGTCTTGCTTGTGCGGCGGAGTTTAGGGGCAGTGGTCCAGGCAGTTACGACCTGTGATGTGGGGCGGTTGATTGTCTGCGATCTCTCTTTTTCGTGCCTAGAATGGCGCATAATTTGTGTTTATGCGCATAACAACGCTGAAGAGCGGAAAGTATTTTTCAAGTTTATTCGTTCTTATTTTGACACTGACCGTATGACAATATGCCTTGGTGATTTCAACTGTGTGTGTTCCGCGCGAGATAAGACCAGTGTAACGCCTTTCAGAGACGCGAGTACCAGCATTTTAAATGAAATTGTTAATGAGTATGGTTTGGAGGACGTTGGGGAAGTCTTGGGGGATGCTTTAAACTGTCGCTTTACTCATTTTCAAGGATTTAGTCATGCCCGTTTGGATAGGTTGTATATTTCCTTAGAGCTGATGCCTCTAAGCTCCAGCTACTGTGTAACGCCGGTTTCATTTAGTGATCATTGTCTTGTTTCTGACATTCTTAGCAAAGCCAAGGGAAAGGGAAAGAAGTTTTCTTGGGAGCTGTGGAAGTTAAATAGTAAACTTTTGGACGATAAAACTTTTGTAAAGGCTGTCAAAGACAGCATCGAAACGTTAATGAAACAAGATGAAAATATTTATGCTGCAAAATGGGATAATTTCAAACAAGAAGTTAAAATGATAGCCATGGAGCGAGGAAGCGCTATTCAGAATAGTGCAAGAGAACGGGAAGAACTTCTGCGCAACACACTTAAGATTTTGATTGGTGAGGAAAGCCGTACGCCCGGCGTATTCAAAGATGATATCTGCACCGTCAAAGCGCAGCTTGAAATCTTGGATAAAGAACGATGTCATGGTGCAATAGTACGGGCGCGAGCAGGGAAAATGTTGCTGGGCGAAGCGCCAACAAAGAGAGCACTCGGGATGGAAAAGAAATATGCTTCCCGCAATGAGATAGCAGAAATTGAGAGTAGCGGGGTGGTGACGAGTGAACCCGCGGAAATAGAACGCGCCTTTTGTGATTTTTATAAAAACTTGTTTTCTTATCGTCCTGTAGACTTAGATAACTTCAAAAAAGAATTCTTGTGCTTTTTACCGCGTTTAGATGACAGTGTAGTGTCAAGGTTAGAAGAATCAATTACTGTGGGTGAGATTGAAAGGACAATAGACGAATTAAATGCGGGGAAATCGCCTGGTCCAGATGGCCTCAGTGCGTCCTTCTACAAGATGTTTAAGCGTGAGATAAGCCCTTTGATAAGTCAGGTATTTAATCAAGCGTACGACCAAAAAATGCTGCCACCCTCTTTTTCTCGCTCTCACACGGTCCTTATTCCGAAAACTGACGATAGAATTAAATTGAGACGAGTATCGGCCTATCGCCCGATTTGTCTAACAAATGTCGATTACAAAATTTTAATGAAAATCCTCGCCAGGCGATTACAGTCAGTTATCCAGGATGTGGTTGGACCTCACCAGACGTGTGGAATAAAAGGGCGGTCAATTCTGTCAAATATACATGCCGCTAGGAGCGTGCTGGAATGCTGTGATTGTATGGCTCGTGTGGTCGCAATACTCCAGATCGACCTGGAAAAAGCTTTTGATCAGGTGTCGCACGAGCTTCTTTTTAATGTCCTGGAACATGTAAATGTAGGTTCTGTTATTCTTGAGGGCGTGCGTATGGCGTATAAAAAGTGCTCTACTAATCTTATTGTAAACAAAGTTGTTGGTGAACGTATCTCAGTCCATCGTGCTGTGCGCCAGGGGTGCCTTTTGTCCCCCCTTCTTTTCTGCTTTTTCATTGAATCTTTTTGTAGGTATATTCTTAATAGCCAAAGTATTCATGGGTTTCAACTACTGTCGAGTGAAGTGCGCGTATTGTCATATGCTGACGACATTGCCATTTTTTGTGTAGATAAAGGCAGCATAAGCGAGTCAGTGAATGCTATAAAACTTTTCTGCAAATATAGCGGTAGTTCGGTAAACTGGCAGAAATGTCTTGGCATCTGGCATGGTGAATGGGACTCGGCGCCCAGTGTATTTGAAAACATGAAGTAGGTAATAACGCCTCCAAAATACTTAGGTGTACCTTTAGAAAATTATCGGGATAGTGAGCTTTACTGGAGAAGTCAGGCTGCAGAGCTGCGCGACAAAGCCGAGAGATGGAAGGGCAGGGACTTGTCAATGTTTGCACGAGCCACGGTGTGCAATTTGTTTTTTGTCAGCAAATTGTGGTATGTACTTCAAGTGTTACACTGCTCGCGCGTCAACGTACAGAAATTACATAGAGTTTTTGCCGTTTTCATTTGGGGATCGACCTGGGAGCGGACTAGCCGAACGAATCTTTTTCGGCGTGTCCGATCCGGGGGCTTGTCATTAGCGCACTTATTCCTGAGGCAAGTGGTAAACCGATTTATTTTTGTTCGTGATGTGAAGGATAGTTTCCTTCGTACTATGTGTCAGCTGCGCTTAGGCAAAGCTTTGCCACACTTCGTTGTTTCTTCTGCGTGTCCCCCCGCCGGAGGAATCCGTAGTTACTGGCGAGAGGTTGCTCAAGCAACACAGTTTTTGAGCACTCGTTTTTCTATGGAGTATTTAAGTGAAGTGTCGCGGAAAAGATTGTATAGGGATCTTGTTGATGTTGCTCTCCCTGTTCCCTTATACCGATCACTGTATAGTGCGGGCCCAGGTCAAAACGTGCTTCAGCGCGTGAAGAGAATGGCAGTGCCTCCGTGTGTGAAATCTTTTTTCTTTAAACTGCATACCGGAGTGCTGCCGGTTAAGACGTGGTTGGAGGAGAAGGGTTTGTTTGTTGCATGGGAGGTAAATTGTTTTTTGTGCAAGAAACCGGAGACGGTAGAGCACGTGTTTCTAGATTGCTGGGACGGGGTTTTCTTTTGGGACATTCTCCAACGTACGTTGAAAAAGGATTTACCTTTGGACCCACATGGCATTCGGTACCTAGCCGTTGAAAACGACGATAACGTACCGTTCGATCTCGTTTTTCTTGTGGGGCTTCATAGCATTTGGAAGTCACGCATGGCCGTGCGCCATGCAGAAATTGACGCAAAACAGGTTCACGAGTACTTTTGCGAAATGATGCTGCAAATTGTAGAGGTGTGGAAGTCTCAAAGTTGTGTACCTGACTGGCTACCCGTGCTGGAAAGTGTGACGCATTTGAGTTCATTTTAACCTTGCCATATTGGCCGCTGTAGGGCCAACATAGTTTTTATCATTTTACAGTGCTTTGTTCTGTTTTTGTCAAAAACCGGCTATAAGGAAAAAGAAAAAGTGCATGGACGAGTGGTTAGCGTGCTTGGCTGTCGAGCGAAGGATCCAGGTTCGATTCTTTCTACTGGGCGTTCTCGTAAGTTCGGGATCCTTCTCGTCCGATCCAGTTCCCAAAGTTCTGCGAACCGAACGTTCTGGGCCGAATGTTCCAGAGAAACACGCGGGTACAAAAGGTGCTCCGCGGGGCGAGCCGGAGACTGTCTCGCCACAGCGTTCGACTCTGCTCTTACGCCGATTGCGACGCCCGCGATGCTCTGCTGTTATCTTGTTTCTTTTTTTTTTTTTTTCTTTTTGGGCACAAGTTCGTCTCATTAAACGTTTAGTTTCTTCAGTTATTCTTCGCGTCATCACTTGTCATTCGTAACAACATAATACACTACAGTTACCACAACAGCGGTCCGACGCGTCGAACGACGGGAGGCGAGTCGTGGGGGCAGCGGGGGTACTGCTCGTGCAAGCAGCGTTTATAGGCAGTTCGTAACTAAGCTAATCAAATAACGTTGTGGAATGCTTTGTTCGTACGGTAGCTCGAATATGAAGGCACTTTCCGAAGGTACGCGCTCGCGCGTGCCTTTGACCGCACAACATCAATGGTCTGTGTGATGGAGAGGTGGTTGTTCAGCTGGGGGAGGAGACATAGGGATGATGAGGTATTGCCGATGGGGTCACGAAGCGGGTGACAAACCCACATTCATATTTGCCCGTCAATGATGGTTCAAGAAAGACTACCGTACTACAAGATAATAGCCATACGTCGGTGTCATCGAAACACCTCATAATGCTTTCTACAAAGTGTATAACTTTTGCGATCTTCTTGACACCGCAGCAATTATCAACAATCGCGGCGATGGTAAAACGCTCGTCGTCCTCGCTGTGAGAAGAGCAGAGGAATTCATCGAGTGCTGCTGTAAGAAATTTTCGTTTTCACAATGTCGCCATCTCGATAGATTGCGCGTCTGCCCTTCTTCCTGATTCCCGCTCCTGGCCGCAAAGCTTGATGGGACTGTCTCGCGGCGCACCGTTGATTTTCTTTGTGTGCGTTTGCTCAACCAAACGCCGCACCGGGAGACTGCGCTCCGTTTATCGAGGACGCCCGGTGCGCACCGGTGCACTTGATCGAACACGGTGGGGCGCACCTTCACGCCCAGGTGCGCACCGGTGAGGATGATCGAGGATGTTATTAGACTGCAGATTGGGGTAAAGCTTCACACCGAGCGTTTGTCGACTCATTAGGAAGTTATAGCGAGTCGTTTTGACACAAACGGTCAGTCCTCGAACGCATCGCCGACGCCACTGGGCATGCGTGCGCGAGTTGTTGGGGGCTTCAGGATGGTATTCTCGTTCGTTTTTCCCACTCCGGCCGTTAGGGTCGTCGCCGGAATACAACCTGCACCGTTGATGACTCGGCAAAAAAAGATGGTGATTGGTGCCGCTACTGACTCCGCCGGAGCAGCCGAGCGCTAGGGTTAGGACAGCGGGAGGCGATTGGGGGGGGGGGGGGGGGGGGGGCTCTGTGCTACACTTTGCTTCATTTGAGAAGTAGAATCGGATCATTTCGAAAACTGCTCACAATGGTAAGCGATCGTGAATGCTGTGAACTACGAATGCTAAAACATTTTCGGTGTTCTGCGGGCTAACCAGCTGCCAAGGCGACCGCGAGCAGACGACATAATTTGGTTCGGCGGCACACAATGTGAGCGATCGTTCAAGTTCAAGATGACGCAGACATATAAGTTACCTTAGCGGTCGTTCGGTATCTATCTTCGCAGGTCTTGACATTCTAACCCGTGAATTTTACCACGGTTGTCTTGTTTATATTAGCCATTCGCCGTGAAACGCGAGTCACAGATTTGCATGCACGATTCAGAGTATTTACTAAAACATTTCACTCCCGGCCAAGCACAATCATCATCATCGTTTACACGGATGCGACAGTTCTACTATTCCTTTAATTAAGTTAAATTTCAAGTCCGGTTTTACGGCACGGAGCAGCTGCACCGTCCATGGTTTCGAAACCGTGTGCTGCAAAAACGACTGGCTAAAACCCCCTAGTAATTGAAGACGGTCCCTCACCGAACGCCGCCGACGTAACACTCGGGACCAATCTTATGCTTACGCTGGGTCGTTGTGCGAATGCGTCAAAAGTTTGTGCACAGCCTTACTATTCAGGCCAAATAGGGTAAGCCAAACTCGCATTGGGTCTTACCAGCAAAGTGGTGCTCTGTCCTGCTCAAATGCGGAGACTCATTCCTGAGGTGAATATACAACTGCAAAAGGGCCCTGAAGCTACTTGTTTAAAGAGCTTGAATTAAAAACCCTCGTGGAAACATTTAGCCGAAAGTGGCAGGGAAATTCGAGCATGCGAATATCGTTCTTCGATCTTCTTGAAAAAGTGAAGAGCTATGCCTTTATGCACGAGCGTGGTTCATATATTGTTATAATATAAAACGGCAGGAAACTATCTTTCTGTGTTTCCTCCTGTGAACTACAGATGTGGCGGCGTGACGCGTGCGTAGAACGCTTTGGATCCGTCAAATGCTCCCGCCTTAAGTTCAACATCTGTTCTAAAAAAAAAAAAAAAGCAACCGTTGACGACGTGTTTCCCAGGGTGTCTTTGCATTCAACCACCTTGGTCGTTTGCCTAAAACGTCCTTATACACTGTAAAAAATTTTCACCCCATTTTACGGGCAAAAGTTGCTGGTTCAATATTGCCGGTATGGTTTGCCGTAATCTAAAAACGGGACTGTCTGTAAAAACAAGGCATATAATTTCGTAAAATGACGAAACGTCCGTAGCTCACTTTACAGACGGTTATCCGTTTTCCATTTTACGGATAAAAGTTGCTGGTTCAATATTGCCGGTATGGTTTGCCGTAATCTAGAAACTGGACCGTCCGTAAAAACAAGGCATATAATTTCGTAGAACGACGGAACGTCTGTAGCCCACATTACGGACAGCTATCCGTAGGAAAGGTGAAAGCTATTTGCACTAAATACCGAAGGACTATACCTTTCCGCCTTATAAGGCCAAAGCCTCGTGCCATCCGTACCACCTGCACCTTCGATACATCATGCGACTCACCTGGCAGAGCTCTAGATCTGCCAGGGGTGTCACCTGACGTATCAGAGGTGCAGGACTGGTGCGGATGACTCGTAGCTTTGGCCTTATATAATTCGGAAAGGTATAGTCCTTCGATATTTAGTGCGGACAGCTTTCACATTTCATATGGATAGCTGTCCATAATGTGGGCTACAGACATTTCGCCAGTCTATAAAATTATATGCCTTGTTTTTACGGAGAGTCCAGTTCAAAAAGACGTAAAGGTCAAGTGCTTTATTATTCAGTGCAAAAAGCTTCCATATTCAAGCAAGCCTAAGTCACATGAAGCTTTTGGGGTAGATTGGTATGGAGAGTTCATAGCTCCGTCATTTAATATATGAACTTGAATAATCTTTCATCCTCAGCCAAAAAGTTGATGTTTTGCAAAAGAGAAAGAGCACACAACCTGTACTTCTCAATGCCAGGATTTTGTTTGTGTGAGCTCGGCTGTTCCTATAGATGACAGCTCAACAAACGAACCAATTAAGAAGTTTCGCCACAATACCTTTATTGGAAGAAGGCATGCCTTGCTTTAACTTTGGAGAAAATTTACATTATAGTTGCCCTTGTGCTGGCCATTTAGATGCCCCTCCATGCTTGTGCTTGAAGTTGTCATTCAATTGAAGACCTCCTCGGTATCTTCATGGTGCATGTAAGAGCAGCTTGAAATAAAGAGCAGAAGAGGATTTGCATTCAAACACAATTGCAACAAATTGTATATGACATGCATGGTTAAAGTAAGTGAGCAACGTGCTTACACACTAGCCTAGCTCCTACTAAACATGACGTATAAAACAAACCCCCCATAAATTGAACCAAAGTAAAAATTGACATTGATTTGAATACCGAACATATCAAGTGCTTGAAAAATAAAACTAGCCAATTAAAATCGCACAACTATTCAGTGATATTAAGCACATTGGATTGAGCCAGATCTCCCTTAGTATATACAGTAGGCTTGCGATAATTCAAACTCGGATATTTAATACTTCTGGTTAAGTCAAACAAATTTCAAAACTTTGGTTGACCCGCTATGTTTTCAATGTATTCATAAGCTGCTTAACTCGAACAATGTTTTCGTGCATACTTTTTGTTCTCGCAGCACCGTTGAGCGCACTTCTTTCAGAGCACCGGTGCACTGCGGAGAAGCAACACCCGTGGAGCTTGCTTCCGCTGGTGTTGCTTTTCCGCAGTGCACCGGTGCTTGGTAAGAAGTTTGTTTAACGGGGTTAAAGCAGAGCAGAACCGTGTATAAACTTTCTTACTAAAAGAGTGCGAGAGATAAAAGGGGAAAGGGCTACCGGCGCTTTCCCCCTTGCTGGAGCGTTAAAGACAGTGAAAGCCCCAGGTGAGAGGCTTTGCCGGTGTTCGGTGTAAGCATTGCCCGAACTTCGTTCGTGTTTTGTTCTCTGTTTTAAACTCCCAAACTTAATTAGAGCCACGGGCTTGGATGGCAACAGTCCCCCGGTCATCAAGGCACCGTTGCTCAGTTATACGGTGCACGAATAACGACAGAAAGCATCGAATACTGTCCGAGAGCCTGTGTAGCTTGCACGAAATCCGGCAAGGCGAGTGTGACTGCAGTGTCTTTAAGCTCCATCGCTTTCCACATGACCCCGATTTCCGGCAGTAGTGGCTTGCGTCCCTAAATCAAAAAGACTTTTCCCCAACGCCATCCTCTCGACTGTGCTCGGAACATTTTGTGAATGGAGTGGGCATCACATTTAACGCTGTACCGTCGATGAACACGGGGTGCGCTCGCAAGGTGTGTGCAAGTTTTCTCCAGATATTTGCTTTCAGCTTGTAACATTTTGGAACTGAATTTATTTTAATATAGATATTTCGAAGTGGTGACATTGACTCAATTTTATTATCTACAGCATTTAGTTGAAGGCTGATTTTCGTCGCCAGGTGTGGCTAGCGATTGTCAAAAAGTTAGTTCTGTTGCTTTGCCTGAATCGCAATCTCCTGTGCAATACCAGAGAGCCATGAGCCCATGCTGACCGTCACAATGCGACTAGATTCTTCTTATTTTCAAAATTAGTACATAATGTAGCTGGAAAGAAACCTTCAATTTCTGTTGCTTAAAGTTGAAACATGCTCATGCATCACTGTTTATAAACATAGAAACATGCTCATGCATCACTGTTTATAAACATAGAAACATGCTCATGCATCGGTGTTTATAAACGTTTTATTTGAGGATCCCATGCCAACGAGTGTGTCTTTTGTCGAGAACTGAAAACAGCAAAGTCGAGATGGGCCTTTTGCCGGAGCGAGTCAGTCAATGATTCAACGATTCGGAATTGATGCATGAGCATATTTCAACTTTCAGCAACAGAAATTGAAGGCTTCTTCCCGGCTACATTATGTACTAATTTTTAAAATAAGAAAAGTCTAGTCGCATTGTGACGGTCAACATAGGTTCATGGCTCTCTGGTATTGCTCAGGAGATCGTGATTCAGGAAAACCAATAGAACAAGCTTTTCGACAATTTTCAGCCACACCCGGTGGCGAAAATGAGCCTTCAACTGAGCGTTGTAGTTAATACAATTGAGTCATTGTCAACAATTTGAAATATCAATATTAAGATAAATTCAGTTAGAAAATGTTACAAGCTGAAGCAGCAATTATCTCGAGAAAACTTGCACGCACCTTGAGAGCGTACCCCATGTTCATCGACGGTACAGCGTTAAGTTCGGTGTGCGCTCCATTCACAAAATGTTACGAGCACGGTCGAGAGGGTGACGTTGAAGAAAAGTCTTTTCAGTTTACGGAAGCAAACCACTGCCACCGGAGATTGGGGTCAGGTAGAAACAGCCGCACTCACCTTGCCAAATTCCGTGCAAGATACATAGGTCCTCAGACAGTATTCAACGCTTTCTGTCGTTATTCGTGTACCCCAAAAACCGAGCAGTGGTGTCACGATGACCGAGGGACTGTCGTTATCGATGCCCGTTGCTCAAATTAAGTTTGGGAGTTTAGAACAGAGAAGAAAGCGCAAACGAAGTTAGGGCAATGCAGATGCCTAACACCGGGACACAAATAGAGGGCTTGACAAGATCTCTTGGCCAACCAGAAGCCGAAAAGAATCTCCTAGCCGTGGCAGTGAGAAACAGTTTTCATAAGTGCGTAAGGGTTAACTGCAGTACCTCTTCATGGTTATGGTGCACAAAATGTTTCCATTATGGTTATGCAAGAAGATGTAAGAAACGATTGTGCTACATGATTTCTGTTTTGCTCAAACAAAGTCGGACTGCTTCCACGGCAGATTCCCGGCGCTCGGATTATGTCAATCGTTCTGTTGGTCGTGCATGCTTTTTATATCTTCTCTATCTTTATGTATCTCTCACCATGATGTTGCATGACCGTGATCAAAACATCATGTGCACCACATTTCCAGTCACAGAGAGTTACCACGACGCACTTATTAATTTTGCTTTTCGCAACCACCACCAGGGTATTATGCGCAGCTTCTGGTTGACCATATTTGCATTTCTGAAAATGCTCTGGAACATGCCCGGCCCACCTTCGGCCAATGGTGCTTCCTTATTTGCCTCGTATACATTCCAACGAATGGTTAAACTCTCCCTATATACGTCTCTGAAGCAGAGGAGACATGAGCGACAAAAAGGGCTGCTGCACTGCAGTTTCAACAGCAACTTGCGTGGACGCTGTGATGTGGAGGCGTGGCTTTACGTCACAGCATTCACACAAGTACAGGGTGATTCAAGGAGAGGCCAGGCTCTTTGAATCGATTGCAAAATTCGGTTTCTTAACCTATCGCGCTGCGACTTTGTGCAGCGTTGCCCACAGATGGTGCATTTTTTTTTGTAAAATTTGCAAAGAGCAAATTTACCCGAGAAAAAAGTAAAGAAAGAAAAAGGCTTAGCTCCTATGGAAACACAGCGAAGCCACCGGTCTTCAAACAACACGGTACTCTTTCGCACGGGAAACAAGAAATGGCGCAAGCTGTCGCGACGCCAACTGCCGCCAACCAACCAGCAGACGACGCTGAGAGCCGGCGTCTTTAGCAAACAAGGAACTGCAGTTCCTTGTTGTTACAGCGCCTGTTTTTGTTTCTGCGAATGTCGCCGCCTGCGGAACGCGCACCGCTTTTGAGTCGAAAAGATTGTCTGCAAAAGACGCCCGCTCTCGGCGCCATATGCTCATTTGTTGGCGGCGTTCATTGCGCCATCTCTTGTCTCCCGTGCGAAACGGCGCCGTGTTGTTTGCAGACCGGTGGCTTCGCTGCGTTTCCATAGGAGCTAAGCCTTTTTCTTTCTTTACTTTTTCCTCAGGTAAGTTCGCTTTTTGCAAAGTTTACAAAAAAAATGCACCATCTGTGGGCAAAGCTGCACAAAGTCGTAGCGCGATAGGTTAAGAAACCGAATTTTGCGGTCGATTTAAAGAGCCAGGCCTTTCCTTGCATCACCCTGTATAAGAGACATTTTTGCTGGTTGAACAAAATTTTGTTTTGAGGTGTCATGCGCTGTCTAAACAGTCCCCGATAAACAACATTTTTGAGGGTTGAATAAACTTGTGTCCTAAATTTTACCAATGTTTCATGAGTGGCATACCTGCTTATTATTAGTAGGCCTATGTAGAGGAAATCATCAGATATCTGTTTTGTGTGTGCAGTTATCCATGTAGCAAATCATAATTTATCTTCCAACATATTTGATGAACTGATAACTCGAGCTTTTGACAATTCATGCAAAATTCGTGGCTTCCTGGAATTTGAATTAATGAGAGTTTACTGTATGTCACGTTCAAATTAATAGCTTAGCTTCTTGGGCTTAATGTAAACTGGAACCGGCTAGTGCAACTAAGTCAAAGTAGCAGTAAAAAGAAGCTGAAGCACTTTTTAAGAAATCTGAGTTAAGGGTGGACTTCCATAGCATTTTGTCCCATGAATTCAGCGATCGCACTAAACTTGGGCGAAAGTCAACGTAAACTGCATTTATTTTTCAAAAATATGTGCAGTGATTGCAGCAGGGCATGCAGTGAGTCTCTCTTCCACCTGTAATCTGTCCAAAGCGTCGTGACGTCATTGTTGGCATCCCCAAGTCAGCCGATTGGTGAACAAGGGTTATCGGACCCTGCCAATGACGTCACTTTTGCCAGTTTTTATTTTCACCGTTCTAGCGCTCTGCTTTGTTCGGTGTGCCGCAACATGCGGGGCTACGCTGAAATTTTAATGAATGATTATGACACTCCTACTAACAAGATCAAAAGAAAACTTAAGACACCATTTTTAAGATGTCCACGTTCTAACTTTTTTTTTTTGTAAATCAAGGATTTTTCAGTTTTTCTTTAAACAGGGTGCCTATAAAGTACTTAATTAACCTGAAATAGCCGCCTCGGTGGCTCTGAGGCGAGAGCGCTTGCCTACGGATCCCCATGTGGTGGGTTCGAATCCCGGCCGAGGAGCCCGCAATCTGACGGAGGCTTATTGCGGAGAAGGCGCCGTGTAATCGAGCTTTCGGTCGCACGTCAAAAGATCCCCAGGTGGTCCAGATTAATCCTCAGTCCTCCGCTGGGGCGTGCCAGATGCCCGTCGTTGGTTTGGCACGTAAAACCCACAAATTTGACTTTTTAACCTGAAATACTATACCCGTTTTCACCTCAAGAACCATAGTAAAACAAGATTTTCCACACTAGTGTTAAATTAGAACAATGAGAGCAAAGTTGTTTCATTAAGAGGTGCTCACCTGATATGCATCTGTGGAATCAGGCATTGACTAGCGATGACTTATTCCCCCCAACTGAAAAGTTGGAAGAGACAAAAGATACTGTTAAAAATCAGCAACACTTCTGATGTGCAAACTTTACTGTTGAAGGCTGCTATTAGCAGTTTACGGCACTGGTGCTCAATCAAGACAATTAGAGAAAAGTTGTTTCTTTAAAGTAAAAACATTATTTAAAATTGGAAGTGACTTTTACCTTCAAAGTTCTATAACGCATGAAATGAAGTATTTAAAAGGTAGTTGTTTTTTTTTGTTGTTCATTTTATTTTAAACTGAATGTGTGTATAGGCCACATGACGTCAGATCACGCAACATCAATTTTTCTGCCAAATTTAGTGGGAAAGCTGAATTGGTGCAAAGGTCACGTAACATAAATCGCTCTGCTAAATTTAGCGGAAACCTTACTTTGTCTCTAGGTCACATGACGTCAGATCACGCAATATAAATTTTTCTGCCAATTTTGGTGGGGAAACTGAATTGGTGTATAGGTTCCGTGAAATCAATTTTTCCGCTAAATCTAGCAGGTAACCTGAATTTGTCTGTAGGTCACATGACGTCAGATCATTTGAAATCAATTTTCCCACCAAATTTAGCAGGGGAACTGAATTGGTGCATAGGTCAGATGACATCAATTTTTCCGCTAAATTTAGAGGGAAAACTGAATTGCTGAATAGTTCACGTGACATACATTTTTCCGCTAAATTTATCAGAGAGCTTGAAATTGTCTGTAGGTCCTGTGACATCAATTTTCTGCTAAATTCAGAGAGGAAACTGAACTTGTGCAGAGGTCACGCAACAAAAATGTCCCCACTAAATTTAGCGGCAAAGCGCACGGACGGATGGACAACATTTTGGGATTGGAGGGCAACGTTAAAAAGCACCTCATGTTTAAGAGAAAAAAAAAAGCCGCTCACCTGATGGGCTTTTCTGGAAACAGGCTTTGACTAGCAATAAATTATTGCCTCAGGAATGAAGTGCTGCTTCAGTAATGGTTCCTGCACAAACAATTCAAGTGTAAGAACACAAGCCCCAAAATTTTCTTGCCATCCTCCTCCCCCTACTTTTTTGTGCATCTAATTAATTTTATCCCTTGGCAAATCCTAAAGATTTCGAAGTGCTTATCCTACGTCTTTCTCTTAGAGCCTAGTTCATGTTGCAGAAACTTGGCTGAGTGGATTAGCTGGAGCATTCATTGTTCATCGAGACACTTTTTCTTTCACCCCATCCTGTTCTTGAAAGCAGAAACTCCTCTCCCTTGACCACGGTCATTAACGACTGTTTACAGATCATACACAGGAGGTTGCCATTGCCAAGGCAAACTCATGTCTTTACTTTGAGCATGGAATAAACGTATGTCTGATCTACGGAAAGTTCCTGTTATACCAAGCCTCGTACTATTCCGTTGTTAAAGGAGCAGGCATTGTTTATAAAAACTTCCTTTCATTACATTGTTTCAGAGAACAATTGTTCTTTTTTTTAATAGGATCAATTAATCATATTAGGACAATTGTCAAATAATGGCAGATTGACGCGATGGATTGAATCGCAATTTTCATCCGTGGACCGTTTGTCACGTTACCATCATGTCGGCTATTCCTCCGATTTGCACCTAGTCAGCAGACGCCCAGACTTAAGGGCGAAGTGCCCTTCCATGCCCAGATTTTTAGCGGGTGAGTAACAGTAAAAGCGTTTACGGTAGAGCACCAACAGCAGAGCAATATTTTTTTGGTTTTCGAATGAGCCAAACAAAGATAGTGCACTGTACTTTGTCCATTCGCTGTTTC
Organism: Ixodes scapularis; assembly: GCF_016920785.2. Classification (NCBI taxonomy): domain Eukaryota; kingdom Metazoa; phylum Arthropoda; class Arachnida; order Ixodida; family Ixodidae; genus Ixodes; species Ixodes scapularis. The sequence goes on from NW_024609835.1 coordinate 68,772,260, forward strand.
ATTTTGTCGAACCATTCTTATTTTCCACTCGTGAAAGAAGCTGCAAGAACTTTGCCCAGCCGACAAGCCGCAGGTTCTGATACTCCTCCGGGTTGGTGTTAAGAAGCTTCAGTGAAAACTTGCCTAGCAAGTTGCAAGCTTCCCTGCATGTCCACCCGGTTTTCAACCCAGCCAAGACCTTTCTTACGGCTGTAGTGTGCTGAAGAGTGGTGCACAAGCAGGCAGTGCGTGAAGGCATTTCCAAATGCCCCTCCGCAACACCAGGACTTCATCACTTAGACGCTGAAGCCTCCTGGAGCAGGACGATACTTGTGTCATGTGGTTAGTAAAGCTAGTGGCACTTCACGCTAAGCCTGTCATGATGCTTTGTCTCGCTCGGTATGTAACAGCAGCACACAATACTTTTTCATAATAGCACAGTGATCGTAGTCGCAAACATCACTTCTGACCTTGGAAAACTGTGCCACAGTGCGATGTTGGCATTTTGCAGAAATGCAGGGCCGGGAATAGGTTCAGTGTGTCCTCGCTGTCATCTGCTCGTCTCCTCCGTATGGATGTGCTTGGGGGACTGATGTTCCCTAGACGTCTTGTCACTTGATCAATTTATCTGCGGATAAGTTCATCATGTGAATTGGCCATAAGTGGACAGCGGAGTCTGCAGTGACTTAATGGGGTTATGACACGAAAATTAAACGGATCCATTATTCTTGAAATGGATTGCTCATAGACTACTTAGTATATACACCAAGTTACGCAATTTTAGAGCTCTGGTAATTACACTACTCAATTTACGAATTTGCATCATTTTCATCTGGCGACCAGGCAACACTGCCCAAGTTAGTCACATCATGGTGCCCATAAAGCATGTGACCATGAGCGCTCTCTCATTCTAGGGGCCCCCATGATCGCCCAAGCTCTCCCCGCCGCGGTACGATCAAAAACGCTCGCGCAACTCGGTAACCCAAATGCTTTTCTCGCTCTTGCCGCCGGCCCGTTGACCTTCCACCCTGCGTGCGCCTGCGAGATATTCCCGGGCGACAGTGACCACAACGAGTTCGTTTGTAACTCGCCGTCACTGGAGTTTGTCGCCAGCGGGTCGCAGTCAAAATGAACAGCTTTCAACATCTCTTGATAGCAATCATACTCATCGCTGCTGCAATCAATGTCGAACACTTTGACAAGGCGAGCAATGTCGTAGACGTAATCATCACAAACCGCATGCTCGAAACGTGGAAGGTAAACGAGAAAACTGAAGCTCGAGACGCCAAGATAGCCAAATCTGTGAGTGCGTGCAAGGAGACATCGCGCTGGAGGCTGGCTACAAAGCCAGCCTCCAGTTCTGCTCGGATCCCCCCCTCCGAGGGATTCACATATAAGTGGATTTATCCACGAACTTATCGCGCCATTCTCAAAACAAATCTAGCAGGGTTACAGGAACATACAATGGGTCCTAGCAGTATAGCTATCTTATATTGTATTTTTGGCGTGTCATTTCACGCCAAACATTTCTGTTGACGTTGCCTGCACGTCATAAAAGTGTGTCTCGTATCCAATTAGACGTTGTCGAAGGAACGAGGAAACTGCATAATAATGTCACACACTGTTTACCTTAACCGTTTCTTTTTTTCTTCAGTTTTTGATCCTAAGTTGTTTTTTCTATATTTATTGCACGTACGGCCCAAGCTGCACATGTCTCCACAATCAGTCGTCACCCTTAAAAATGTGTACAATAAAAAAATACATGCTGCCATCTCTGAGCAGCACCGCAAACTGTGCTCGGAACAAGCCTGGGATGCCCAAAAAGAGCCAAGGGGCGAGGTATAGTGCGCGGATGAGTTACACTCATCCTAAACGGTTTAGGAACGGCCCTAGGTGGACGAACGAGGCTCGTCCAAAATGGGTTAAGGTGCACCAACACCTTCCACGTCGTTGAATCTTATGTAGTAGTATATGATCCTAAATTACCAGACTAGGTTACATAAAATAAAGAGTAAGAGGAGGACGGGACGTCATAACTTTTCATGTTCTAATTTTTTCGCCAGTCCTGTATTAAAAGGTTTTCATAGTAAAAGTGACGGTTGTATTTTATCTACCCTTTTGTTTCTCGCAATCTCCTGCCTACCAACTCAACCAGCAAAGTAATGCCCCCCCCCCCCCCCCAACACACATCCAACCCACAATAGATATTTTTGGATAGAAGATGCCATGAATGTGCTGTGCATGTGAACCAAGCTGAAGACAAATTTGCGGTCTGAGGGAATAGAGTTACAAAACTGACAAACATGGCAGTAGCATACTTTTCACTTTTGCACATGTACAGAACCGCTAATTTCTATTAGAAAAGCGGAAAAGCCCAAGGCTATCAGGTTGCTCACCGACAGCAACTACCAGAAAGAAAAAGGGGGGGCGGGGGGTCATGATTGTGAGGGCAGCTGGTCTGTAATGCTTGTGCTTTCCTGAAAGTTGCAAGTAAGACTTTTAAAGAAAAATTACCCAAACTATTGCAACAAAATAGTCTTTCATTTCATTTCTCATACCAAAAAGGTTGGCATGAGGAACTTTGCCCAACTGACACGACGCAGAACCTGGTAGTCATCTGCGTCGAAAAGCTTCTGTAAAAACGCGTCTACCACGCCGCAATCACTTTGAATCTCCATTCAACCTTTCACCCAGCAAGCCTTTTCTTGTGGCTGTGGTGTACTGAAGGCGCAAGTGCAAAGTGAGTGAAGGCATCTCCAAATGCCACTTAGCGGGCCCAGGACTTCACCGCCTCCACGCCAAAGTCTCCCCGAGCAGGACCATGCTCTGTCTCTGCCATGGTTTAGTTTAGTAAGGCTAGTGGCGCTTCGCACTAAGCCTATCATGGTGTTATGTCTCACTCTGCACGTAACAGTGGCGCGCAGTTCTTGTTCAAAGCAGCAAATGTCGATTTCCATCTTGGACAACAGTGCCACAGTGTGGTCGCAAACATGTTCGGCTCGTCCTGGCTGTCATTTGCGCGTCTGCTCCTTCGTGTGGATGCGCTTGGGAGACGGACGAACCGCGGATATGATCAATCCGTCTGTGGATCAGTTCGTCGTGTCGAAAGAGACCAGACCGGTAAAAACCGGTCTGGTCTCTTTCGGTCGAAGTCGGTCGCAAGAGTGTGAACGGGCCTTTACAGAGAAGTACTGCCAGAGGGTTAGTAAATAAGTGCACCATATACAGAATTTTTTTTTATAAGAAGTCAGTGCCCCAGTCGAGAGAGAACTCGTTTATACTCTTCGCAAGTAACGTCATCAATACAGACCTTACTTCTAAAGGCGCACGTCACGCAATGTTTGGAGTAGTTGCCGAGGACGAAAATCGAACTTGAATCTAACCTCCCACAGTGGAAGCGAATACAAGCGCCATCACACTAACGGGTACCTTTAGCAGTCATGGGTTCCGCAAAACACACCGCCTAGCTATCTGGTACCAAGCCGCCACCCGATTTGCAGAAATCAAGCTCCCTGATACACTCACCAAGTGCCCCGCTTGGCCCCCCTTGCCTCCGGTGGGACCTTTGCCTTTGGTTGCGTTCCCGCAATCTGAGTGCCCGTGCAGTGACAGGTCGGTTCCGTGGCTTCTTTGGCAAAATGCTCGAGGGTCATCCAATGCGGAAAGCACCTGTGCGACAAGGAACCGCACACGTTCGCTTTCACGCCGACTGCACACAAAAGGATCACGTCATAAACGCTCCGAACAGAAAGGACTCAAAAAGTAAAACGAGTGAGCGAGCACTCACCAATTAGACTCATATCCACAGCTGGTTTTATGGGCGCGCCGGCACCTAGGAAACTTCCCTTTTCCAAGAACGTTCTTCGATGTTTGTTCCTAAAGTCTGAAAGCGCCCGAAAGTTGCGAAAGTTTTGAAACTCGCTTCGTTTTCGAAAGTTTTTGCGTTTTGTTACGATGGCGATGGCGATGCGGCGATGCTCGTTGGTTCCGAGTTCTGACCGAGTTTATTTGACGCAACGTGAATTTGCTTGTTTTATTCGACTTAAATTAAAACTTTAAGATGCAAAAAAATTGTTTTAAGATTTATAAAATTATTTGTAATAAAGCATGTCGAAGCGCATTGTGTACTAAACTGGAGCTTGGCTTCGTCAGCTTCGTTTCAATTTAACATGGCGGCGACCACTATTGTGCCGTGTACCGTGCTCGACCTATTTGCTGTGCATTGGTTGTCTTGTTATCCACCTCCTGCGATCCTCATCAGCCCCAAGCATGCTGTCTAAGTATTGTGTCCTCGCCGGAAAGAATATCCAGTCTTCTTGGAAGCGTTGCTCGAATGTCATCGGCACCCACGAACCGACTCGGCAAGCCTCACGTCGTTGCTTGGTTCCTCCGCGTTTCCTGCGATGGATCCCCCAGCCCTGGCCTCAGCCCTACAGGACCTAGCCGGTGAAAAACAATCTACGACAACGCGGTGTCTTTGGAATGCGATAGCTACGATCAGTGGTTCTTAAAACCTCAGTAGCCCCCCTTCAATAGTGAGCTCTTCGATGTGAACGCCCTTACCTTCAGTGTCCGGAGACTGCTGCAAACCTCCGACGAGAGCGGACGTCTTCTCCGGGCTCCGCAAACCCCAGAGAACTGTACGCGACTGTACGTGATCCTGGTATAAACATCGCCGCGCTCCGTCGGCCCGCCGCAGCATGTCCGCCGAGAGATCGGTTCGCTCGAGTCTCGTTCTGCGAGCGGCACGCCCGTTTCTGCTTCGAATATGGCTACAGCCGACATCGCCGCTTCGCAGCTCACCAATATCTTTGAGTCCATCCTGAGCCAGGACATGAAAATCTCTCTAAAGCGAGACGACCAAGGTGGGAAAAGGATAACCCCTGGAAAGCCCCGCAAATCTCGTCTTCCGGCCGACTTTGACCCCGAACTTCACGTAGTTATAGTGCATTTCCCAGTCCGTCCTGCTGGCGCAGCTGCGCTGCCTCTTGACAGTTTGCCGGCGTTCTTGCAAGCCGCACAGCTCCCTGCTCATACATGTACCAACGTGTCGCTCCACCTCCGGCAAAATAACCGTACTCCGCACCCATCACGAAGCATCGTCAACTGGCTACTTCGCATCACCAATATCACCTTACAAAACACTTCCCCTCCCGTCCACTCCTACCTAGCCGCTCCAAACAACTCCTGCCGAGGTGTTATACGTGGAATTGCCTCCGAGGCCACCCCCGACGAGATCATCAATGATCTGGAATGTTATCAAGGTGACATCCTTCAGGCAAGGCGAGTAGGCACAACAGGTTCAGCCATCATCACCTTCATCGGAACCCATGTCCCTTACACAGTGTACTACCGCCGCCTTGAATTTCGCTGCCGTCCCCACAAACCTCGAGCCCATCATTGCAACAGCTGTGTCGAGTACGGACACCGCACTCTGGCCAGCCCGGGCAACCAGCGACGCTGCCCCCTGTGTTCCACCACCTTGGCCCGCCCAGACGAACCCCATCCCTGTACTCCCTGGTTTGCGTTGCTTCAACTCGCAGTGTGGTTCTCAAACAGGGCACTTGGTCCCGAATAAGCTGCTGCACCTTCACTCACTCCATGAGACGCATCCCTGAACAGTTCTAGCGGCATGTGAAGTGTGGATGCAGGATTCGGTTTATGGCAGTCACCTTGTCAATTGCTGCAGTGGAGCACACTGCTTACAGAAAGGATTGTGCTAAGAACTGTAGGCTCACTTTGGATCACTCACTGCTTTGACATTGGCTAGAATTCTGGCCTTTCACTGGACGACCAGAGTTGATCTCAAGTGTGGCCCTCCAGCGGGTTGTCTTATTATGCCTCCTAAACAGCGTTGTGGAACTGCAAGTTCATGAGACAGCACTGAAGGGAGTTGTTTGCAAGAATTGTGCTGGTGCCTTTCAACCGTTTCGTACTGTAGAGCAACAGCCTTCCTTCTTGGTGTGGTCTTCACTGTTCTGGCAATCCTTTTATTTGCACTCACGCAGAACCCCCCTAACAATCATCACAAGCTCGAAAACATCTGTAGACAGGAAACTCGCTACCTTCACTCCTACTGTGGTAGAGCAGTGCCTATGTGCTTTAACGTGAATTGCAGACTTTTACTTGACTTCTATTTTGTGTTTCCCCCCACTTTTATTTGTTCCTTTTGCAGGGTACTGCGGGTTTCTTCGTATAGTCTTTGGCCTCTTTACTATTATGAATTGCTCTTAGCAGGATTAGACGATAAAAGCACTTGTAACGCTTTTATCCTCTACTATGGTACTCTTTGGCACACAACTGTACTATATTATTCAACCTAACGAAAAACGGGTTTTATGTCCGTTAACTAAGAAACGGACACACTGTCCGCCAGAATTACGACAAAGTGTTTGTAAAATTACGGAAATTTTTTACAGTGTAGGAGAGGAAATTACAGATGCTTCTGTGTTAATAGAATAATATATAGCGCACAAAATACACAGACAGCAAAAGCAACTTGTTGTGTTTATGTTTATACAGCCGGAAGTTAGTCTGCCTCAATGTGCGTCTGGTGTCTCAGCTGTAGATTAGCTATTTAGCCAGTGCGGTACAACCGCAAACCTGGGCCCGTTTGCTCGAAGCGCTAACCGCGGCTAAAGTTAGCCGCAGTACCTAGGAGAGGGATTTTGAGATCACGTGACTGGGGCTCGGTAGGGATGCGGGGAAACATGGCGGTGCCCCAGTGAGTGAGCGCCGGTCGCTTTGGAACTAATATGTCGTTGTAGCTGCAATATCGGGCGCGTTAGTCAGCAACGAATAATGCAGGAGGCTTTCGCTTTGCCTACCTCACTTAAACTGCAAAGCATAGGCAATGACATCGCCGCATTTTATGGATAGTGTTTCGATTTTGGGCATCCCTAAGCCTAAATGAACGCGATAATTGTCGGCATGACAACGTCTTTGGAAAGAGGATTGTTGATAGCACACAAAAGCAGACAGCGTCCCGACAGACTTTTTCTAAATTATCCAAGCATCGCGAGGAGAACGCTGGAAGTGTAATTCTTCGGTTCACGCGCGCTGGCCTTCCTCTTATAAAAGATTTGAAGTAAAAAATCATAATAAGGCTTTAACGAACGCGCGTGCAAGGCAAAAATTGTTTTATACTTTTTGCTTTAGAACGGTTGCTACTGCAGACGCCAGCACGTGCGACGCGTGCAACTACAGTCGTAGCACGCACCTCGGTGCTTGGATAATCTAGAAAAAAGGTCTGTTGGGACGCCGTCTGCTTTTGTGTGCTATCAACAATCCGCTTTCCAAAGACGTTGCCATGCCGACAATTATCGCATTCATTTAGGCTTAGGAGTGCCCAGAATCGAAACACTATCTAAAAAATGCGGCGATGTCATTGCCCATGCTTTGCGGCTTAAGTGAGGTAAGGCAAAGCGAAAGCCTTCTGCACCATTCGTTGCTGACTAACGTGCCCGATATTGCAACCACAACGACATATTAGTTGCAAAGCGAGCGGCGCTCACTTACTGGGGCACCGCCATGTTTCCCCGCATCCCTACAGAGCCCAGTCACGTGATCTCAAAATCCCTCTCCTAGGTACTGCGGCTAACTTTAGCCGCGGTTAGTGCTTCGAGCAAACGGGCCCTGGGGTCTTTAACGTGCACCCCGCAGTAGTGATACACGACCGTACGTCGGTACGATGCTCATCCAGATCAGAAGGGGCAGGGGCGGGGATTGAGCCAAGGATTCTGGGTTCTGCAGCGCGGGCTTTCGCTCCACGTGCTCCGAGCTGGTGTGCGCTAGACTAGAGTTCCTGTATATAGGCTCCCTACGGGAGCCAGAGTTGGGCGTTTGATTCCACGTGCCGCGTGCCGCCCTTGCCGCTATTCGCCGACATCCGATCACGTGAGGAGCCGTATCAATTGTCGTGCAGCAAAGTAGACGTCGCACGAGCCGCGACGTACGTTCCCCGGCTTTCGAGCGGGCCGCGCGCCTCGAACGCGCGGCTCTGCTATTCGCCGAATTCAGTCACGTGAGGAGCTGTATCCACATGCCACGCATGAACGCGCAACTCTGGCTCCCGTAGGGAGCCTATACAAGAACTCTACGCTAGACCACTCGGCCACCGATCCCCCCAAACATACAAACCAATGTAGTATAGACGATTGCAAACATGGCATCTGGCGGCCGCCATCTTCCTGTTCGTGTGAGCAAGAACGTCCAATTGCAATCTTGCCAAGGTTCGCTTCACGCACATATGCTTCGCGTGCCTGAGCGCTTGTGGCACCAGTCGGGCCACCATGCTTGCAAACGTCTATAGGCTACCGCGCTGTTTCCAAACAAGCCCTTACGAGGTATGGGCAAATGCGCAATTTTCGAATCAGGTGTGAACACTGCACATGCACAGAAACCAGACTCGCGTCAAGTGGAGCGTCTGGTCATGAGCCCTGCCAACAGCAGCGCCGTGTTTTGATGTATAAGCAGACAGTACCAGCCGCTACTTCTACTACTTTGGGTTCTGTGGATTGCGCGCCTTTATATTATTTTCTTTGAACCAACTTGCCCACATCGGCACTTTAATAGAGCTATTTTTTTTTCGGTCGTCTAAGCTTTCTTCTCTACTCGTCTAAATGGAAAGCAGCTTCGTCACCGGAGATGATAAAGGCAAACGTGAGTGTTTATTTTTTCGAGTCGTTCTCATGTCTTTTCCAGAAAATATCGCACGCTGTTCTAAGTCGGCATTCTCCAACGCCTCAGCAATCTGCACTTTGAAAAGTTTAGATCTGAAAGTTTTCTAGAAAACAAGAAGTAAACTATTGGGGGCTTCCGCGCCAAACCAACATAGTGTATATGTAAAGTCTTAGAGGTGGACTGACGATGTATTTCGACCACTTGGAGAATTTTTTGACGTTCAATCGGATGCTGTATGTAGAAGGCACGCACACATGGAGGCACCCTAGGGCGCTTAGTTACGCGGCACCCCTACCGAAAAAAAGGTTCCGTCAAACTGCGGGTAAATCATTCGGGGTTCGCCAAGCGGAAACTCGGGGATACGTGGGCGCGCGCTTTGCGACGGCTCCATTGATGCGGCTTAAAGTTTTGTATAAATTTTCCTTCAAGGAAACTGAAGCGGTTCTGTAATTGATGAAAAATACGTCAATCCTCTTCGTTTCGCCTACAGGATCACACATATCAAGATTATTCTCAATATTTGTGATGTGATGATTATAGTGTTAAGGCTTTGATATTTGCATAGCCTTGATAGATTCCTGTCAAGGCTATGCAAACGCACTCTTGCTATTTTCAAGAACGTCAGAAAAATACGTCACGACTGCCATCGGTGCGGGGGGTATTAGAGCCACTGCATATGACCGCGTAGCTGCCAGAGTAGCGCCAAGTTTTTTCCTGTGCCGCCCTCACCGCGATTGGTCACATGCGGTACCATAGCAATGAGCTGAACTGGCTCGGTTCTCATAGGAACCGAGTGACTACTCGTCACGTGACCTCGCAAGAGCCGTGATGTCACCGGTCAGATTGCAGCGGTCAGAGTTGGTGGATGCGAGTTTGTTCGGTGCGCAGAGTTGTGATGTGCCGCTGCTTGCCGACAATTTTGGGCTTCTTCGTGCTCTCTGAAGCAAATATAACGTGAAAATCTGAAAGAACGTGACTTTATACCCTTTCCGTGCAAGGTCGCTTTGGATATTAGCACCTATGAGGCAGCATCACTCATATCGCCGTAGCCATGCTCTGATTCCTGGATGTGTTCGAGGTTCGTTAAGAATTTTAGCACGCAATTTTCGCATACTGCAAGCTTTGTTTGAACATTGAAATGTTTGAGAATCGATTCAAAATGTATGCGTCGCATGTAGGGTCTTGGGAAAGTTTTTTCAGCCCCAGGTAACCGCATAATCAAAGCAACTTTTAGCGAGAAAGCTCCTGCGAACTTTGTTTTGTACTAATCAACGATTTTACGATATAGCTTCTAGGATAAAAGTTTTGCATTTTTCTAGCTTTTTTTGAACGTTAGAATGTCTGAGAATCGAAACAAAAGGTTTGCATCGCGCGTAAGGCCGAGGGGAAGTTGTTAAAGCCCTGGGTCGTCGAATAATCATAGCAACTTTTAGCGAGGAAGCTCCTGCAATTTTAACTTTTTGTACAAATCGAGGATTTTACGAATTCGCAGTTCTTAAGAATTTGATATAACGTGCTTTCGTTGCAATAGCTTGCATTTAATCGCATTGTTATTTTTTTTTTCATGTGAAAAGCTGGCGTTTGTTCAAGTGACGTGCTCGCGAACTCTTACAAAGCATTCGAACCAATCATTCGAAAATAAGTTCGTTACTAACGTTCATAAGACAGCTAATTTTCCCCTTGGAAATCAGAACACAGTTAGGAAGTCTTCACATTTGTTTACCGAAAAGTGCGCAAATTACGGCATCTTATGTCCCTTAGAAATTAGCATTAGTAGGCTCTTGGCCTTGCCGATTGGTATATATAATTCACACTAACCTCCGGTGTATGGTCATACTACTCTTTGATAAATGTCTAATCCAGTGGTTCTCAAAGTAGGGCCCGCGGACCCTTTGGGGTCTGCGAAGCCCTGCCTCATCAGTTAAGCCCGGAAACAAAAGTTGTCTTTTTTGAGATTGAGAAGAAACGGTTCAATTTTCAGGTGAGTTTTCTCGCAATATATCAACGAGATAAGTCTACTTTAAACTAACCCTTGGTTATACCCATTTATTAAATGATTATAAAAACTAACCTATATCTTTCCCTTCGCCTCACCACGAAGGGGATCCTCCATCATCTTCGGCGATTGACAAGGGGTCTGTGAAACAATAACGGCTTAGATACACTGGTCTGATCCATCATTCCAACATCTAGAATCTTCAAAAAAAGTGCAGCCCCACTCGTTAGAAGTCCAGAGATAGCAACAAATATCAACAATTTGTTAAATTTACTGCAACTCGGAAATAGTAGATTAACTGCACATTTTTCCTTTTTGTAAAATTTATTGCAGCTGAGATTTTTTTTTTTCATCAAGAGTGCACTGTATCCGTCGGTCGATTATTTATTTGTTCTTATTATTTGGACAACATAACATGTATTTGTGTTCATCCCTTGCTTGAAGAAGCAGCCTTGTTGCAAAATGTTGACTACCATTCTTTTAGCCTCATCAATAGACTTTTTTTTTTCAAAAAGTGTGTTCGCCTGTAATTCGTTTCACCATAACTTGGCGAAGGGCAACTGCCACAGCGCCCTAGAGTCAATCACAAAGACGTAGTGAAGGTATCTGTCAAACTTCTGCAGAAGAAGAGCACTCCGGTGACATGTTTTCACGTGCCTCTCTGCAATGTGCATATTGTCTCACTGGGACTGTAGCCTTTTCCGATGCCGAATTGTGAGGAAACGAAGTACAGTAGCTACTGCGCTAATTACCCAAGGCCTTCATATTTTGGGTATTTGTTCGTCAATAATGTTATGTCAGCAATCACTGTGAACTCGGCTCGAAGCCTATTGAACTCGAGTGCTGCATTTGCTCGACGTGAACTGGGGCCCATGCACGTGCTTTATGCAAAAAAAAAAAAAAAAATGGTTACAGTCAATGTTGCTTGATGGGGTTTCGCAAGGGTCTATTGTGGCGTAGGTATATGAAATATCCTGCTATATAACAATGCATCAACACATACTATTACACTTAGATGTTCAGAGGAGAGTTCGTCTTTGTAATTATCAAGTTGCAGACATAATTATTTCTTACGAGTGGATTATTTATTTTCTGTTGCGGGCCCGTTTTGCTCTTATTAGTGTTAGTGTGTTAGGATGTTATTATGGTGTGTATAGTTCTAAATATCCTCTCTGCAATGCCTACAAAGGCCCTTGAAGGGAATAAATGAATAAATAACATTCACATCACCGGAATAAACAAACATATACATCACTTGGCCTGTCGACAAGAATACCTCATATCCGTTGTCCGTCTCTTTTGATGGCGTTAACAATCCTCTGGAGACCACCGTGCTGTCCTTGGTTGAACGTTGTCGGCAGTTCATCGCCCAAACAAGCGTGAGACCGTCGTCGACGTCGCTCCTCGCCAGTCAGTGAGACGCGCTCCGTGGCAGTCGGTGAGGCAATCTCATCTTTAATGGATGAATGGGTTTGAATAAATATGATGCTAAGCACAGATTCCATGACGATGAGGCAGTCGAGAAGTAGTCATGTCCCGAGGCAATCGTCCTGTCGTGGCCAGCTTAATCGGATTTTGTTCCATCCGAGCGAAGTCCGAAAGTACAAGGACGGTACCTACGTCCCACAAAGCGGCCACCATCCCGGCGGCGCAAAAAACCACTCGTTTTTCCGCGCATCCCCTGGCTGCAAATCGTTCCACTTCAAAGAAGAAACAGGCACCCTTCCTTCAGAGGCCCGTGTCGTACCGCCATGCCAAGCTTCTTTCACCACTTTTCAATGAACGAATGGAGACATCAAAGAAACCATCTTCCGCTTCAGCTTAAGTGCATACGCGGGCGATGCTGCAAGCGTGAGCATGTGGCCATGAACAGTGCTTGCACCGCACGAGTGAGCGTGCTTGGCAGGGACCCTGTAAGCCAGGAGCTCGCGCTTGTAGCATCGGCTGCGTCTGGACTTCAGCTGAAACGAAGTAGAGACTGAAAACGTTGCCGCTAGGCGTCGCTAACAGCACGGCTACCATGGCAACATCTCAGGCACAAAATGGAGATCAGTATCGGCGCTTCTGACGTCGTGCATCTAGATATTTTTGCCTCGGGTCGCTACTCTGGCAGCTAGTTGCCATATACAGTGGCTCTAGAATATACCTGGAAAGCTCACCAGTACACTCGCTGCCCACATCTTTCGGCCTCTGGCGGCCAAAAGATCTGGGTATGACGTAATGACTGCTCGGAGGTTTTTCGTGCTTTGTCGCGTTTAGTAAGATCTTTGGGGAAAACGAACAGAATATTAAGATTCACGGGATTAAAATACCCTAAAATTCAACCCTAACTCGTTTTTTGTTTTATTTTCATGGAGCGCTTTAGCTATTTCTTACATAAAAAACAACGTAACCCTGAATTGTTCTATTGTTCTATTGAAGGACCTCAAGGGCCTCTGAAATAAAATATGCGGATTTCTTAAAATTAAGGAATCCAAATATGTACGGTCTGTTTCAGTTATTTAGCAAAGCAAATCGAGTTTGTATTATAAAAGCTCCTACCCATGGACTGATCATATTTTGTTTTCGGAAGCAGGTTTCTTCAAACCTATTTTGTGCGAGCTCTGATAATATTTCCTATTTCCGAAGGTTATAATAGGATTTCTCTTTACTGTAATGGCTTTATTTCCAATTTCCTCAGAAAGATCGCAAGAGCAAAGACTCTAAGAGTGAAAAAAAAGAAAAACAAAAGAAAGCTAGCAGGAGCAAAGGCAAGGTCAATTTTTTTCCTTCGCATGGATTGAGAAGAGCTGTAAACTTTTCGCCGTCCTCTAATAGTTGCACGCCAAAAAAAAAAGAGTTCTATTAAATTTTTGTTAGGCAATTTATTATGGCATAAGGACACTACTCAATCAATATTTTGCTGCAAGGTCACGCATCATTTTAATAAAAAAAAAAGAGCTCACTCTTCCGAAACCGAAACCGAAACATGAGCAGAAAGGTTAATGGCCGGCTACACGTAGCAAAGAAGGGGTTGTCGGAAGTCAGCTGGGCTATCGCTCTCTACCAATTTTCTTTTGTATTTCTCCGTATCTTTTCCGTGTGAAGCAGACGATAGGACGAAGTTACGCTCACCCTTTGTTGTGCGATCATTTCGCACATTTATCCCTTCCTCTCGCTGTTCTGCGCTTGAAGATCGATTGGCCGGTACGAAGAACGACAGTTCCGAAGTAGCGGTCCCACGTCCGTCGTGTGCAGCCATCGCGTCGTCCAGCCCGGCGCCATATTGAGAATGATGTAGTATATATACTTTCTGTGCAAAATGTTTCTTTCAGTCAACATATCTGCAGTTTCCTGGAAGCCACAAAAAATGGGGTTCAAATCCTTTTCAATTTTTAATACTGCATGCTTGCCTTGATAGCCTTGTACATGTCACTTAAAAAAGGAACCGATTACAATAGCAATTACTCTTGGATAAAATATTTAATTAGATCACTTGATTACTTGGAAAGAAAAGAAATTGGTAGTTGGTATTGGTAAACCACAGACTTTTCTGCCTGTTTGAAAAGAGGTATTTCGTATTTTCCATCATTTCATTAGAAGAATCGAATTATAATCATCTTATTTTCTTAATCCACCAATTTCGTTATACCATTTTCATATCGAAGACTTGGTTCCAGGATTCCTTGCTAGGGAACTTGTAGAGTAGAAACAATGGGCGCCATCAGAAAAGGATAGGGGAATATACTAACGACTACATGCAACTCTAGTACTGCCAAAATAATCAAAGCGCTTTGTGATCACTTCCTGATATATGTATTAGAATTATTTCAACATTACTCCGAAAAGTATTCGATTACAAGTAATTTTATTACTTGCAATGAGTACTGCGTACAAGCCTGGCCTTAGATGACCCACGACTTTGAATATTCGCGTATTTGGTACGCAATGAGTTGAACGGCTCGTGGCCATTGAAAAGTGTGTGAGCTCGCCTTCCACCCCAAAAACGCGCCACCGGCGCTTTTCGGGTGGAAGCTAAACGAATCTCGAACCTTTAATTATGTTCTGCAGATAGTCGGTCTCTCATGGGCCATGTTAGAATAAAAAAAAGAAAAAAAAAAAGCTTTGCAAGCATGTCTTTCTCAGCGTCCCTTTATTAAACAGAATGATTGGATTACCGCGTTAGGTCAGTTAAAATAGAACCCTTTTCAGATATTCATCAAGCAACCTTGGCGGTCGCCATTCCGTGGCGACTCCTTCGACGGGGGGGGGGGGGGGGGGGGGGGAGAGAGATAGGGGTGATGTTTTTACTCTTTGTTCCCGATCCCGCAAAAAGGTCATCCTGGTGATATCCCACACCGCCCGGTGATAGTTACGAATTTGCAAAGGGTAAGCAAATTGGCTAAAGCCAGAAAGAAATAATTTTGGTTCTTAATATGGTGGCACAGCTACCGCCCGTTATAAATTGTGAAGCCGGTAGCATCCGTTCATCTATTCGGTACAAAGGGTGTGATTGGATCCGACTTCTCGCCGAACTCTGACGCAGCACTCGTTTTGGTATCAAGCTGAGCCGAGTTCACGCCGAACGATGACGTTACCCCCATGTGCAGCACGCGCTGTGAGTACACGT
This sequence comes from Ixodes scapularis, assembly GCF_016920785.2. Taxonomy (NCBI): domain Eukaryota; kingdom Metazoa; phylum Arthropoda; class Arachnida; order Ixodida; family Ixodidae; genus Ixodes; species Ixodes scapularis. The sequence goes on from NW_024609835.1 coordinate 68,787,526, forward strand.
TGCCAAACAATGGCGGGCTCAGATAATTGACTCAGCAGGTATTATATAGATTGCGCACACTTTTTTTAAAAATGGTCACTTATAGCCTAAAAGTGCCACATGCGAGCTGATGAGCAGTGTACAAAATGTTTGCTCCTGAAACATCAAGCCTACCAAATTGAATGGCGGTGTTTTTTTTTCAGAACAAAACTAGAATAAGAATTGGCGCACGGAGTCCCTGTTAACATGCTGCTGTATAGAGCGCGACACTTTTAGCACGAAATACGACGTGGGCGCTTTTTGGCATTTTACTTGGACTAAGTATTGACGGCCTCCGAACTTTACCACTTAGGTTGTTGCCCGGTTTGAGGACTTTCCGCCACACTAGCAGGTTTTGCAGAAACTATTTAGTTCAGGGGTTTTAAAACATTTTGACTAAGCGGCCAGACGAGAGATCTGTCGCAGCCTAGAGGGTAAAAAAAAGTAAAGAGAAGAATACCTTATAGACGAAGAAAACATCAAATAAACCTTGATAAGCATTTAATCGCAGAAATCGATATTTGTGTGAGTATGGATAAAGAAATCTGAGGGTGGATGAGCCCATATACATCACATTGAAATTTAATAGACGTCAGACAACACTTGTGACCAAGAAGACCCACCAGGTCTAAATTAGAGCGCATGGCAACTTTAACACAGCCGCGCAGTGCAGAAGACGAAAGGGAATGATACAACTCTGATGTTGACAATATGCAATCATTTTTAAAGGGTACACTAAGCGCAATGTGCATAAGAACAAATTGGAATTTTAGCACAGCTACACAGAGACGAAGCCCAGGATTCAGAATGGCAATACTGTTGATGAGAATGTTGAATTAGTAATAGGCCAGAGGTCCCGTGTTACGTTGCAGTTTCTTTCGTTCGTTTTTGGCATCTTAGTCTGCGCATTTGGAGCGCTTCACGGCGCCGTTTCTTTACGCTCACTTCTTTTTCGGTCGCTAGTAGCGGGTCTGCTGGAAACGGGCCACGGCCCCGTCTTTATTGGAATGTCTGCGGCTAGCCGCGGCCAATCGGGAGATTTTAGAGCTCCCGATTGGCCAGATGTAGCCCACGGGCCGGGATTTAAAGACCCCTGGTTTATTTGTAAGAAAAAAAAAAACAACGCAATGGCTTTTTAGAGTATGGTTGTGTACCTTTTCTTTGTTGAACATCTTTGAGCATGCGCGATCAAGTTTATTTGTAAAGTTTGGTTTTTGTTATGCATTCTTTTTACAAAAGAAAATTTGCACCAATGAGCATTTGGATGGACCTACAGCATTTGTGATTAATTGCATCTGGGTACAATCCGTAACATCGTTACGATCGCAGAGTAAAACGGGCCCGTTCGCGGAATCCATCCTGTAAAGACAAACGCAATGCAGTGTTGTGCTTTGACTCCCAGAATTTAAACCAGAATTTCTTAAAGCAGACAGATACATGTTCATCGCTTCATGTATCTTAAGAAAGCTTGAATTTGAGTGGCGCCTATAATCTGAAACAGTCATAAATCTGCTTCATTTCAGATTGTGGCGCTGAAAACAATCAGAGAAAAGGAATTTGCTCTGAACAAGGTAATTTTATGATTCCTAACGTACATATATCATTGCTGTCAGGTAGTCTATATACGCACATATATATATACATGGTGATTGAAGCTTGTGGGCCGTTGATTATTAAAAAAACAAAAGAAAGATCCATGGACTAAACAAAAACAAGGGAAGATTTATTGACAATTCGAGAGGAGGCCTCTTTTCTTCAGAATGAGGAATGAGGGGACTTGGCACGATTTTGCGGTAGTCCCGTAAAGTAAACAGTAACAGCACAAACCCAGGTTACACGAAAATAGAAGTACGAACGGCGTCCCGCAGTCAGCGCGGTGGGGGAGACGCGAGAAAACTCCGGCCGAAAGTATGAACCACGCATGCCGCGCATTTAAAAACAAAAGCAAAAAAAGAGGGTTTTGAAGACGCTATAAACAACAACCAACAAACCAGTAAGGGAAGAAAAAAGGGTAAGGGGTGAGTGGGAATATCTCAAGAAACAACACCCAACGCAATAAAAAAAAAAAAGTTACTTGGAATGTGTTTTCGGGGGAAATGTGGAAATGTGGTATTATATTCCTAAGGAGCGTGTTGGTAAGATGTACTAGATAACCGAAAGCATAAAACAGAGAGAGGACGAATCACAGACGAGTACATTCTTTCATTTCTCTTAACTGCAAATGCAATTCCAATTTAATTCTTGCGTCCGCTTTTAAATTTAGATGTCAATGACTTAAAGTGGTGTTAATATTCCGGAATCTTTGTTAATGCCTTCTCGCAGTGTGTTGAACTTACTCATTAGGGACGATTCCTTCTGTTCCAGATTGCGATGCGAACCAAATCCAGACTCTAAAAACGTGACAGTTAACTTGTTAAATAGGTGGTCATGTAGTTTTAGGTGATTTGAGAGAGGAAGAGTGGGCTTTGTTTCGGTGTATACATCTATGATTATTGAACCTCTTTCGGAACGGCTTGCGGGGCCCCTACTTTCATCTGGGACCTTCTCGTGTCTCCCCCGCCGTCCCAATGGAGGAACACCTCGGGGGTCAGGGGACAGGCCGCCCTCGTAGGAAGCTATGCTGGTTTTGCCCCTCGGCAAATTGGAGGTCAACAAACCCTCCTCCACTTCCCCACGATTGCTTTCTTTTCTTAAAGTAGGTTTCTGTTGTTACTGTTTACTTTGTGACCTACAGTAAAATCGTGCCATGTTTCTTTAATAGTATTTCTGAAGAAGAGAGGCCTCCTAACGAAACGTCAATAAAACTTTCCTTGTTTTTGTACAGTTCATGGATCTCTCTTGTGTATTTGAGTAATCACCAGCCCACAAGCTTCAATCAGCATATACATATATATATAGGCAGGCTTCAGGAATGTATTTATAAATAAAATTGCACGTTGTATAAGCTGCCAAGGAATTTCGGCCGCATTTTCGCTTCGCTGCCTTCTGAATTCTCCAAAAGCAAGTATCATCACGAGTACAACCTATCCGGCCAAGAAATGGGAAGGATTTGAGCTTCCGTGGAGGTATCAGGCTTTACCTGGATTCTCCGCTTTTTCTGGGCCTGCTAGAGGATTCTGCTTTAAGTACACGGAGCAATGCGAAGCGCCGGTGTATACCTTTCCACAGGCAGGGATACTTGTGGGAGCTGAAGGAAAACAAGGCCTAGCGAGAGCAGCTGCCCGCAAATCCGCTCTTTCATGAGTGATGAACTGCATGTCCTGGAAACATTCCCACCACCTATAATATATATATCTATATACATACATGATAGTGAAAGGAGCACACGCGCGCCCACGCCACACACACGCCCACGGACGAGCACACCTGAAAACGCACACACGTTCCCACACACGTGGCTATGCACACGTACAGACGTCTCATGGTGCGACATAAGCATTAGGCAAACGAACTACATACATTGCTATCCAACATAAATAAATCAAATTTCGGGCCCTCTACAGGAATACCGCTGCTTCCCAAATATTGCGTTTTTTTTATTGATTTGTGACGCTTAAGTGCGACTAAAAAAGTATATTTTGAAACTCTGAGCTCATTCTCCACTGTTTGTGTTTTTTAGTGGTAAAAGAGTAGCACCGAGCTTCTTTGCAAACTAAGGTATAGCAGTACATGAATAAAATTTTAGCTTAACAAATAAGAGGAAACAAGTACCAGTTAGATTGCAGAGACTAAATAAGTGTTCGGCGGCCCGTTTTCATCAGTTGAGTACGAAAAAGCACTTACTGTATACGATGCATACTATATATTTTAAAATGAACTTTATCAGAAATAATAAAAAGCTTAAAATGAGCGCATTAAAATAACCGAAACAGTTTTTTTTAAAGATATTAGAATAAACAAGAAGGCAAGGAAACAAAAAAGGGACACTATAATGTGCATGATATTCGCGTAAACAGTATTTCATTTTGACTTCGGAAATCACAAAAGCGGGTAGTGCAAAAAAACAAACAAAACGAAACAACACCTTAAAAACAACACTGCGAGACATTGTGGACATTAGGGATTACAAAAACAAATAGTTCATATCTCTAATTAGTGAAAATAAATATATGCTTTCCATTAGGAAGTTACTGAGCATCTTAAGAAATAAAACAATAAACCAACTCATTATATGAAGATGTAGTCTAAGGCACGTACAGCATTTTACGGCGTTTCGTAAAAAAAAAAAAACAACTAAATTTAAGCTCGTTTTCAGGTTAGGGTTTTTTGTAATAAGGCACCCTTGCGCCAACAATACTGGTACCCATAATCGTCGCCGAGGCGCGTATGGGAACGCACGTACGCCGCCACACTTTCTTCCAACCTAAGTTGCAGGCAAGGCGACAGCTGCGTGCCTGGGCCAAGCGGGGGAGGGGGGGGGGGGGGGGGGCAACGATTGGCCGATAGGAGGCCGACAGCTTGAAACGCGTTAAAATTTAGAGTTTTTTTTTTCCTTTTCTTTGGAATGCGGTAAAATGCTACGCTTGTCTTATATCCTTCAAAAATGAGTTGATGTAGTGGTTTTCGATGATGCTTACTGAGTCTGGTACAGGAACCTATGTTTATTTCACTAAGTAAAAATTTAGGTACTTACTTTTTGTTAATTATATAGCTAATTAGCGTGTTTTTGCAATCCCTGACGTCCGCCATGGGTAGTAGTTCGTTCCTGTAGAAAAGTTCATTTTTTCCACAACCAATCTATTTTTAGGGATCTTTGGAAGTCTTCGCTGAAACACCCAGCGTAAGAGTGATGTTGAAATAGTACTAATGGGACCGAGTGGAAAGTAGGAAAGTATCTGTAGTATGTATACATCTCAATTCAATGCTGATGTATACATCATTTCATTATGGCTTATGATAAACATGTATTACTGAAATATTACACACCAGGTGAAATGAGGGAAAGGCCTAGGTATTTTTGTAGTTTGCAGCTCTCGAGGAATCCCTGTGATGGAAAAGAGTCTAAATGTATTAAACTTGTCTAACCCTTAGGAAGATTTTTTTTCCTAACATACTCACAAGCCGCACAGGCCTATGTACAATTTCTTTTGTATGCCAAATCTGTGACTAAATAAAATTGATTGAATAATTGATAAAAATCTATACACTACCACATATCTCTCCAAAGAAATGTAAGCTTTTGTCTGCCATCAGCTGATTCCTACTACTCGCTTTTACAATCCAAGCGATCAGCTCAAGGACCGACTCCCCGGCTAGCTGGAGACTTGCATCGACAGGCTGACGAGCACTCAATGGAACGCGCAGAGCTACGCGATTGAATGAAAGCGCATACTGCGATTGTTGATTGGGCAGTGTACATTGAGTATTAACGACCTCGGTATCAAAAAGTGGATGACATCGCTTTTTACAGCCAAAGCTGTAGTGAGCGAGTGTTGTGTTGCCAAAAAAGAACAGAGCATGCACGCTTATCGCGGTTGCTTTGGTGCCGTGAGTGGGAGGGTACAGCATTGATACCATCGCTCTTTCGCGGATGTTACCAGCTCCTTCGATGGAGCTGGTAGTATTCTTAAATAATATAATCATAATATCATTCCCCGTTGAGGCGCATCGCGTTCAGCCAATTGGCCGTTGCGCTCAGGGTCATGCGATCACGCTTCTCGCCGCCAGCTCTTTCTCGCCTTTGGTTGCCCGTTTCCTCGGCAGTCTAAGCCTTTTAACGCACGAATGGGGCGGCCGAAGCATACGCCCGAGGAAGCAGTGGCTGCTCGGTGGTGAAAACGCGCCCGTGAGAAAAATCGTCGTCGATGTGTAGGAGCCGACAGTCTCACCTTGCGTGTTTAGGCCGGTTCTCACATACAGCGAAGCGCTGATGTAGCGCTCCTTTCGTGTCGTCAGCTACTTATCCTCTGCTATGAGCAAAAGTTTTGACGGTGCGATACAAAGCTGGTGAACGCTGCCGTCAGCACGCGCTAAGCTTGTAGCGCTCCGCTGTATGTGTGAACAGGCCTTTAGTGTTAGGATGAAACGCAATTGACGGAAAGATCATGTTGCGCGTGAACGTGAAGCGGTGTGCGCGAGCCCACTCGGCCACTCGCCACTCGCCACAACCAAACATCATGGAGTGTGTGGAGGACGAGCTGGAGGGCGATATCCGCGATGTTGGACAGTGGAAGCGCGTGGTTGGGGTACTTTTCTCCGTGAGAGCCCAACGCCTTTCAGATGAGATGCAGCTCGACCTGGATTCCGACGCACAGGCAAGAATTTCAAGTGACATCGATCAGCAGCTGCAGGCCAATGCCTTCACCATAGCCGTTCTCATGACCGACAACCTACCCGTGATCAGTCGAGAACGGTGGACTTTCCAGAGGAACGAACGGTGGTTCGAAGACACCTTGCCCCATTTGGGCCAGTTTCATTTTAAGCAAGCCTTTCCAGAGCCGTTTGAGCCTTTTGCGTCTCTCCTGCCATCTTCCGATTCCTGGTGGAGTCTTGCAGGTGCCTCCTGGCCGTCGCTGGCCTTCGCGCAGGGGCCAAGGCTGGAAACTAGATTTGTCGCTTGTTTTTCTACAATACACTACTTTCCTGCCAACAGAAAACAAGTGCGCATCTAATATTATTCCTATCAAAATAATACTAACTTTACGCAGCGTTAATTTCTTCTATTATTTTTACTCCTTGAACACTGCTGTCGAGGTTACACACTCGGTCGACCGGAGCGAGCGTAGTGTGCTCCCCGAACTTACTTAGTTGGAAATGTGTTCTTCGGGCAGGGCTGGGGATTGAGCTCAGGATCACTGGGTTCTCTAGCGCGAGCTTTCTCTCCACGTACTCCGATCTGGTGGGCGCTAGCCCACTCGGCCACCGATACCCCTTACTAAAGACACGTGAAAAAAATTATACGTTTACAATTCTTTGTAATGCCGAATTGGAGCTTAGCTCTTGAGGAGGAGGGAGGAAGGGTACGAAGGGGAAAGTAAGCCAGCTGCTCCCCTCCGTACCCTCCCATCCTCCTCTCCTGTTCCCATCCCACTTAGCGTAAACATTTCGCTAAATTTCCCGCTAAATTTAGCCGACAAATTTTCCCGCTGAATTGACGTGTGATGTCACATGACACGTCATCTGAAATTTTAAGTGTGACGTCACGTGACGTCACACGGGTAAAATTTTCATCTAAATATAGCGGAAAAATTTTCTGCCAAACTTAGCAAAAACTTTTACAGCGAAGATTAGCGGCAAATTTTACCCTCGTGACGTCACACATGATGACAGAAGTGACGTCACGTGGGACGTCATTTTGGGAAACGGCCCTTAATGCAACGCGCGGTTACGCCGACGCCGCTCAACTCAGAAACGGGTGCCTAGGAGCTGTGCTCTAAAACAACATTACATTAATGAACGATTTTTACGCCAATTGGATGATTCTGATCAAACATCGCAAGCCAAGATAAAGAACGAAGCATATCCAACTTTGGCGTTCCGAAATAAAAACAGCGCCACCTCCAAACATTACCGCTTCGTTCCACGGAAGTCTACGAGGAGGCCCTGAAACTGCCTAATCAGATCATAATTATCGTGTTGTCTCGAATAGTTACATGTTGAAACAAAAGTAGGCTCTATCATTCTCTGCTTACGAAGATAGCCATGAATTACTGACTTTGTCGTCGTCTTTTATCAATTCACCGCTGCGCTAATCTTGATTCAGATCAGCCTAAACTCCAAGTCCAACCCACTATTTGTTTGCAATGCCACTCTTTTACATGTCGTCTCTTTCACGAATTTCTTTTTCTTTATAAAATAAAACTTACGCCACGCTTTTGGTTTCCGTGTTGTTATGTTTTACTGTTGAAACACTCCTATTGATGCCACGCATTCGATCGACCGAAGTGAGTTTGTGAAACTCACTCCAAGCCAAGTGTGATCCTCTGGAAGGAGCCGTGCGGCACACTACGGAAATGACACTGAGGGCGAAGTGCACTCGCTTGTAGTGACACTAAACTAGCCCGTCTGACAGGGGTACTAGTTGACTGGTATATTGCAATACGTCTCCAAAATTAAAAAAACAAATTACCGCATCTCCATGTGGTGAATGATGTTGATTGGGGTGAAGCTCGGGTGGTGCTGATGATACTGATTTTGGTCATAGGTAGACCTGATGGTGCCGTTTTCATTCATGTCAGTAGGAGAATGTGAAATTTTTTTTTTTTTTTTTTTTTTTTAAGAAGACAGATGGGATGGTAACTCAGATCCCCCTAGGGGGATCGGTGGCCGAGTGGTCTAGCGCACACCAGCTCGGAGCACGTGGAGCGAAAGCTCGCGCTGCAGAACCCAGGGATCCTGGGTTCGAGCCCCACCCCTGCCCGTTTCGATCTGGATGAGCATCGTACCGGCGTGCGGTCGTGTATCACTACTGCGTGACGCACGTTAAAGACCCCAGGCTAGCGGTTTGTACCGCACTGGCTAAATTTCTCATCTACAGCTGGGAGACTCGTCGCCCCTGTGAGGCAGACCAAGTTCTAGGCTGTATAAACACACACACAACCCAATTTTTTTTTTCAGATCCCCCTACTCTTTTTTTTCTTTTTCTTGATACTGATTTTGGTCATAGGTAGTGCTGATGGTGCCGTTTTCATTCATGTCAGTAGAAGTGAGTGAGAATACGTTTATTTCAGAAAGGGGACACCGGATGCCTTGACGAAAGTCATCTTTTCTGGTGGTTGATGTAGAGGGTAGGGGTTGGGATGTTGGGAAAAAGGGAAGTGGTTATATATACTGGGGCAGGTCCGTCTTCTTGACGAAGTCAGGAAGGGTGTCGAGGATTAGCTTCCTGTATGGAGGACCTCTGTTGGGGGTAACCCAATCTTCGTAGTTTTGTGATGCGAGTTCGGCGGCAAGTCTTGAGATCGATTCCTGACGTTTTCTTGCTGTCGCTTGACAGTCCCAGATAAGGTGTCTGCAGGTAGCCGGTACATGGCATTCTGTGCAGTTAGGGTCAGGGCCCAGGTCGTCTTCTGGTGTTGGTTTGTAAAAACGCTTTCGTAGAACTGGTGTAATGGCCGTGTTGGTAGCGAGGCGCCGGAGGCACACCCGCTCCCACCGTGAGTATTTTGATGGGAGCGGGTGTTCCTCCGTTGGCAGTAGAGCAGTCGACCTTGCTTTCCCCTCTTGTCTTGCGAGTGTCTTTATTTCATCGGGATCGGGGTCCTCGGTGGGTATTCTGGCGGAGCAGTCCAGGAGGCCTTGTGCGGAGCAGGTTGCTTGTAGCATGCTCCGCGCGGCCTCATGGGCTTCTTCGTTTCCCGGGATTCCTTGGTGTCCCGGAATCCATAAAATTTTGAGGGTGATTGCTTTAGTTCGAAGATAGCGCGCTGCGGCTTTGATGTCATTCAGTCTTGTTACGGCTACTGGCTTTCCTGCATTCTCTAACAGCCTCTTGGGAGTCAGTGTAGATGAAGATTTCTGTGGGGTGCTCATCCTCTTGGGCATTTTCTAGTGTCCAAAAGATTGCTTGGAGTTCAGCGGTTTTGGCACTGGGGGTATAAGGGAGGATTTTTGCGCTTGTTTCGCCGGAGCGGAAGGAGTACCAAGCAATGGCTGTCCTGCCGTCCTCGTTTAGCGACGCGTCTGTGTAAATGACTTTATTGGTCTTTGTCATGGTCGTTGCCGGACAGAGAGTGAAGAGAAAAAAAAGGACGGAAGGGAAGAAAAAAGAGGACGAGGGGCTCGTGAGAGAGAGCGGCACGCAGGGCTCGGGACAGTCGAAGTCGAATCGCAGACCATCCGGGACGAGCACCATCGACCTCCGTCGGGGTTCCCAGGCTCCGAGAGGCGAAACATCGGCCGAGACTCGAGCACACAGCACCGACCTCCGTCGGGGTGCCCAGACCCCGAGAGATACGATTGCGCTGCTTCCAAGCGCTCGAGGCGCCGGCCCGTACGGGGTCGACTCAGCAGCGCGGAAAGCAACCGGCGACAACAATCTGAACCTTCAAGCCCCGGACTCCGTCCGACTCGCTGACCACCCGGCTACCCAAGTGACTGACTGCTCGACCCAAACGACTGACCGACTGCTTTCCGACACTCTGACCACCCGACCACTTCGCTGACTGCCCGACTGCCCTACTGCCTGCTCCCTCAACCAATCAACGACGTGCGCGTTAAGTAAAACATTTGTGCACTAATAACTCTAACGTAATTAGCATTGTACATATTCTTTTTATTCAATCTCCTTTTGTTGCCGAGTGAAAGCTTATATAACGCATCCAAATTGTCTCCGTGTGATTACTTAACACCTCTCAATCACAACCGACATGACAGTCTTCCGAAGGAGATGTTCTCTTTTATGTGCCTTTTAGCAACATTTTTTCTTCTATTGCAGTGCTCTTTGTTCTGATTTTGGGGTATAGGCTTGATCTCTGTTATGCATTCGTCTTCCCATGGAGGAGGAGAAATGGCTATAGCTGGAATTTCAAAGTCCGTTACTCCGAGGTGCTTCAGGATGATTCTTCCCGGTTCGGTTCTTTTGAGGCGGTCTCTCGGACTGTTTAGTGCTTCTTTTGCTAGTTCTTTGATTGTGTTTATTTGAGCCGCTTTGTGTAGGTCGGGAATGCGGGTAATCTTGGGCAAACCCGTGATAACTCTCATAGCTGCCTTGTTAAGGCGAGACACTGGTTCTAAAATGGACTATTTTATTTTTGCAGCTATACTAATGAAAATCACTGTGCATATGTGTTCCTTCTTCCTCAATTCAAATATGAAATCAGTTTCAAAATATCTCAATTAGTTTTCAAGTTATAAAAAATAGTGTTGCCTAATTTGGTTAATTTCTTACGGGTCGTTAAGGCCATTTCGAACAAAAATATTTTTTTATTCATGTAGATGCATAGCTAAAGGTCTGCCATGCATTATAAAGCTATTTATATTTTCACAAAATTACATTATAATACAAAAATTCTACTAATTATGCTAATTATGACACTAATGAGGTCGCATTATTTATCATAAAATTTTCGTTGTCATTATAAACTGCAAAAAAATAGCTTTACTCCACAGTCCAGTCCTTTCTGAATAAAACGGTATAAAAAGTTTCAAAATGCTACGATAAAAACCTCATGAAAATCCCCGTAAGGCTAAGCACGTTGACAAAAAACATGAAGATGAGAAAATCAAAGTTAAAGTTTTGACATTGAACATAGAAAATTGTGTGAACAATGATAAATAATAATTGCCACCAAGGTGTAGTGTAAGTCTTCATGAACAACTTGACATAAAAGATGATGTAATCCATTTATGGGAACATTAGGAAAAAAATATGAAAGAAGTAAAGAACGAGTGAAATGTTGATAAAATCACATTTTCCTGTTTCGACGCTGACTACAATAAATTATGTGAAAACCCTTATGCAATAATAGTTATCAAGATGTAGTGTACTGCATTCTGAACAAATAATTTTAAAAATTGCAATAATTTGTTTTTGAGAAGATTGCAAAAATGGTGAAGAATTACTGATATAGGCTAAAAATTGCTTCTAAAGTGATGAGCCGACAACTTTGGACAACGGGAGAGGCGAGCAAGAGTTTCAAGCTCCAAACGTAATTTTGTTTGGCCCTGAAAAGGGCCTTTGTTCCACATGGCACTGGAAAAAGCCATTACAGCTGTCCTGGGCTGTAATCTCGTGATGCTCCTGCCTGGTGTCGCTTGGAGAACCTTTCCTTCACGCTACTGCTGCTCTGGTGCACCGCGTTTGCTTTACGTAAACGGAGACTGTCCTTTTCGATGCTTCGGCGGACAAGGCAGTCACCGGTGGCGTAGCCCAGGCCTGCAGCAATGGACTCGTTGGTCGCTCTCCTTCCCTGGTTGTAGACAGCAACAGCTTCAGCCGCAGCCCTCTTCACGCTGTCCAGGGAGGCATTCGCATTCTTTGAAGTCTGCGTCCAGATCACCGAATGCAGGCTCTCACTGGCATTCTGCGTCTTTCGCTCACTACACCGTGCCAACAGGTCTTCATTGCTGAGCCTTTCAAACACTGGCTCCAGTGCAGCCCGAACACAATCCGGAAGAGGATTCTTGTGCGGCGGCGGGGGCTCACTGTTTGCCAAGGCCCTGTTGTACTTGCACCAGGACTCCGCTCCCTTGGGGCACTTGCTGTGGTCTGGGGCGCCGTCTGTGGAGTTCATGTGCAGGAGTGTGGCTTCCACCGCCCTCTTCATCCCTGGAACGTCATGGCTGTTGCTCCTGAGAGCATAGCCGTAATAGTTAGTGATCTTCTTGATCTTTTCCTGTGTCAGCTTTCCTCTCCCACCAAGTGACTCGCCTTGTGCCTTCTTCTTCTCAACAACGTTGCGCAAGGCAGCTCCCATCCGCTTGTGGACGTGGTTCACGCAGTCCTTCTTCTCTATCTTGATGAAGCCGTAATCCTTCGCTTCAGACAAGGCATGGAATGTCCGGCTGTCCCCATCCGAAAGGACGGTGGTGTAGCGGAGACCATGCTTGGTCAGAGACCTCTGGAACATTGTGAGCGCAGCCTCCACCTCCATACGGCCAGCATTGCAGTGAATGTTCCTCTGGCAGTCGTGGGTTGCGTACCAGTCGCTGTAGCCATCGTCCTCGGGCTCCGGTCCCAAGGCACATCCAAGGCAGAAGTTGGAGTACACAACATGGTCGATGACGAGGCCAGAGTACAACTCCACAATGCAGCCTACACCAATGTGGGAGCTGCGTCCTCGGGTCATCCATAATCCGTCGAAGATGACATCGATGTTGCCAATGGGATTCATAAAGCCTGTGTAGAGCCCCTTGACGACAGCAACACTGGCGGCTTCACTGTCGGTTGCTTCATTCTCACATGCCCGCACAAGCGTTTTCAGGTGTCCCTGGTACGTCTTGTGGTGCAGGCCCCGATGAGAAATGTTCATGGAGGCACAGAAGTCTGCCAAGGCTGTCACTCCTTTGCCAATGGATTGGATCCCCTTCATGGCCCTCATGTTCACTTCAAAGGGAGTGATCTTTGCTGTTCCAGCAACCCTGGGAGAGGAGAACTGCTTCTTCTGGAAGTCGCAAGTGCTGCAGACGAGCACAAGCTTGACGGCCAAGCCGTACTCCTTGTCCGCGGCCTTGCTGAGCGTGAGAGATCCCACACCGCAGCTTCCACGCCTCGCGTGCGCGAAGAGGTCGTTGAGGACTTTCATGTTGACGATGACAAACTGGGTCCCGGCATCGCTTGTTTGGCATGATCCGTTGACTTCAAGCAGATCGAACTTCCGCTGGGTCGCCGACTTCTCCGATAAAACGCGCTTGCTTTCCTCCGATCGCTCGGCGCGCTGCGCTTGCTCGGCCGTAGAGTAGTAGGTAGAGTCGACGCGAGTGGTGCCGGCAAAACTTGAGCCATCCGGACCAGAGCTTGAGGCCGCAGCATCGTCAACGGGAAGGCTAGCCGATGGTCCCGGCAGATCCAATGCGTCCGGCAGTGGCGCAGATCGTAGCGGCGCACTTGCAGGTGATGTCTTCCGCTTGTTCCACGCACGTCGCATCTTCCTCCCGAACGTCCGCCGCGTACTCTCTTTCAATCGAGAGTCCCCCGGCATCTCGATCGCTCGAAATAAAACTCCCGCAACTTCGTAGCGAGAAACCAACGATGTCCGACGCGAACGCGCGAACGTAAACGATTTCGAAACAACGTGCACTCAGCCGCGGAACGAACAAAGCGACGGGCCAAAACGAAGCAGACGACGCTTCTCCACGCTCCCCTTGCGCTGCTGGAGCCGCGCGCGCCAAGAGGAGGAAAGGAGCAAAAGTGGAAAGGGGCGCGTCTTGGCCTATGACAGGCGCGCGCGGCACGACGTACCCGTGACGTACGCGCGCGGGCCAATGAGCAATCGTTATTCCGGTCGTGAAAACCCGCGGAATGCGGACGCGCTCCAAGGTTGTCGCGATAGTGAGTTGGATGAGGACGTAGGGAAGAGAACCAGCTCCCCAACAAGACCAAGATGGCCGCGATCCGACGATCGGTCGTGAAGCGACGCGGGCGCGCAGTTTGACTATCTTTTTGCGTTGGATTCGCGATTTGAGCGTCGCGGAGGCATCGTATTTATCGTTTTTTTTTTTTTTATACTTAGACGTCGAATAGGACATTGAAACTTCGCAGGCAGGTACTTCAGACTATATTCTATCCAAACATGTGATTTTTGAAAAACCCCAAATTTCGCGATTTTTTACCATTTTAAGACCCGCGTCTCGCCTTAAGGGTTTCAACTTGATCTTGCCGGGTCTTGGTGAGACGAAGGTAGTTATAACCGTAAATGGCTTTGGAGACGAGCAATGATCGTACCAATAGTTTTAAAGGTTTTTCTTCTGCCCCCCAAGCTTTGGTTGTTGTTCTCTTGATAAGGTTAAGGCCGCGTCTCCATTATACCTTAATCTGGTTCAGCCAGCTCCGTGCTCCTCCATTCTCGTCGATTGTGAGACCGAGGATCTTTACACTTGGTTGTCTTTAAAGTTTGGTGCCATCAACGTACAAATTAATGGTGTCTCAGATGTTTTTCTTTCTAGCCCTCTTTGAGGCGACGACTGCGTAGGTGGTCTTTTCGGCTGAGATTATCATATTTGTTTTATGCATAAAGTTCATGGTAACATCCAGGGCTTCTTGAAGTCGCGTTTCTTGAATGTTGGGTGTGCCTTTGTTGATCCATAAGGTGACGTCGTCAGCGTATATTGTGTAACGTACGTCTCGAATCGCCTCCAGGTGGAATGCTAGGTCAGCCATGGCCATGTTAAATAGTACTGGGGAGATGACCGCTCCTTGGGGAACTCCTACCGTGTTTCTTGTGAGGGGGCTCGTGGTGCCTCCAATGTGAACTTGAAATTTACGTCGATGAAGGAAGGATTTGATGAAGTTTAGTATTGTCCACGTAGGCCTCGATTTTTTGCACCTCGAATGACTGTTTCACGTGGGATGGAGTCGAAAGCTTGTTTGATGTCGATCGCCACTATTGTACGAAGCTGTACTGTAGGTTGAAATTTGGTTATGTCATTGTGAATCATGGCTAGAGTGTCTTGTGTGGACAGGTGTGGACGGAATCCAGTTTGCATGGGGTGTAGCCTGATGTGTGACGCTAGGATCCAAGTTATTCTGGCCAGGACCATACGTTCCATTACTTTACATAAGTTAGAGGTTAGCGAGATGGGTCGGAGGTTCTGGATGTCATTTTTGGGTTTGCCCGATTTCGGAATGGGAATTACGGTGGATATCTTCCAGTCATCGGGAAGTTGACCGGATTCCTATATCTCGTTGTATTTGTATAGGAGCTCACGCATTTCTTCATCCGGAAGGTTTCGGAGTGCTATGATGGTAATGTGGTCCGGGCCTGGAGCTGTGTTGCTTTTTGCTTTTGCTAGAGCGTCCAAGAGCTCACCCATGGTGAAGGGGGAGTCTTCTGGCATTAATGCGTTTATGGGTTCCGGCGCATAGCAAGTATCCGGTGGTTCCTTGGCTGGTTGAGGGAAGAAACTCTCTCCGCTGCTTTTGCTAGCTCTTCTTCTGTTATGTTTAGCCGTAATGCGAGGTTGGAACCGGTGTTTTTGCTTTTGGTTTTGCAGTTCATTCCTCGATATGTGTTCCATACCTTTTTTAGTCCAGTCTTTTCACCGAAGGAGCTGCAGTGTGCCCACCATCTGTTTCGTCTAAGTTCGAGAGTGTATCTTTTGGCCCTTGCTGTGGCTAAGTTAAGTTTGGTCCGAAGTGCTCGATTTTGTTTATTGTTTCGGTATCTCTGGAGCGCTTCGAGTCGACTAGCCGAGAGATTGAGGAGATGAAGGTCGGATATAGGTGAATCTTCTTTAATCTGGTATATTGTCTTTGCGACCTTAAGGGCCCGCTGGATACGGGTGGCAAGGTGTCCTTCCTTGCTTGCGGCTATGGCGGTGGGGAAGACATCCTATTTAATGAATTTTGCCTGATGTTTTGCGGGAGTGGTTGTTTTAAGTCGAATTACTATGGGCAGATGGTCGCTGCTCATCGGATCTGGCAACGTATGCCAGGAGGCTTTGAAGTTCTTCGTGGCCCAGGTGAGGTCCAGGGTTGTGTCGTTGTGCCTGGTGCTTGTTGCGATCCTTGTAGGGTGTCGGGCTTGGTCGGGCTCGTTAAGAAGGACCAGCCTCAGTTGTTTGCATTTGCTGGTTATATTCCGTCCTCGTTTGTTAGCTTTTTTGTACCCCCACTGTTGGTGTGGGGCGTTCATATCCCCAGCGATGAGTGTGGGTGTGGTGCCTTGCACTGTGGCATCGAACCAGTCTGCGTCGTCTCCTTCTTTCTGTCCCGGTCTAATGTAGACGTTGTAGATCTGGAATTGTTGATTGCCTATGGGTAACTTAACTCCCACAACCTCTCTGGTGTCAGTAAAAGAATGTGTGGTTTTCTTCTTTTTCTTTTTTTAAGAAGACAGATAGAATGGCATCTCAGAGCCCCCTATTTTTTCCTCTTTTCCTTTTTTTTATTTTTTTTCATCTTTTTTATTTTTTTATTTTTTGCTCTCGCTACTGAACTCACGAGCTCGTGAGCTCACGAGCAGGGGCACGCCGGACGGCGGACGGCCATACGGAGATGGCTAGCCCCTAAGGAGCTTCGCCCCTAAAGGGGTATTCACACGAGGGAGAAATCCCGGGGATTTGTCCCCGGCACGCGCATCCCACGACGAAAACGTCAGGCTTTGCTTTTGCAAAAGCCTCGCGTTTTCATCTCGTGATGCGCGCGTGCCGGGGAGAAATCCCCGGGATTTCTCCCTCGTGTGAATACCCCTTTAAAAGGGCCTTCCGCACAAACGGTCGTCCGCGCTCGGCGACCATCCCTTTCGATCGACGGATATTATCCACCTTCGCCGCCTTTCAGAGTCCGCCGGAAACTTGTGGAAACTCACTCCGCTACAATGGCTTACATTCCGGTGCAATTAACGGCTACACAGCTTCGCAGCACGCTGAAATGCTATGACGCCCATGCAAAACATGCGCCCTTCTGCCCACACCACCCGGCTTCGGCGCGATCGCAGCACCACCGCAGCTCCGTGACGTCAAGCCCGCGTGTGGGTCTGTACAGGTGGAAAGCCTGCGAGATCAGCGCCGGAACCGGCCGCCCGATCTGGGAATCGGGTTTTATTACCATGGAGGCAGGTAAAAAACTGAGCGCCGCGGCGCTGCAGGTGAACAGTGGACGACACATGCACTAAAAGTCTGACGTCGTCCTCTGCTTACCTGCTGACTTTGGGATTGTATTGTGTCTAATACTTACCAGCTCGTTTTGCGCCCTGACTTCCGGTTCACCGACAAACTCAATGCTATCGAACGGAATAAACCGATCTCACCAAGCATTCGGTGCATGCGTGGCGCGGCCATAACTTTAGTTCACAGGAGGCAAACGGCAATGCACGAGAGGGCTCGCGCTGTCTCGTGCTCCACACGCGCAGAGCTCCAGCGAGGTTGTCGCACGTGCAGAAAGGCTAAAGTTCCCTGGACGCACCGCGGCAGAAGTGGCGCAGTCAAACAGGCTGGTGAGATCGGTCTATTGTAAAATAACAGTCGAAGCTTGCCGTCAGTATGCGCTCAGCAGCTGCGGAGTAAGATGTGGCCGCCTGTCTGTGACGTCACGACCACGGTTATCGAGACAATTTCGATGGCGTCTGGAAAAGGAACGCTGGCAGCTTGAAGTCACCGCGTACTCAAACCAACACCGTCAAAACTGACAGTCTGAAATTGCTCTTGTTTCCAATAATAAATGTAGTTTTCATCATTTTCAAAATCTATGGCCATCTACGGAAGGCCACTCATAGCGACGTTTTCGGCCGCGCATGTCGCCAAGGGCTAGGTATAGCCAGAGCCGTGTATTGGGAGAGTTTGGCCAATTGGCGGAGCAGAGGCCTCCGCCAGCGCCGAATATTCCCCCCACGCTTAAGCGTTAACTAAATTTGTGGCACAGCTTCGACCAATTAGGAGACCACGACGTCACAATGTTGCAAACGAAATTTAAAGCGTGAAATAGAAGCGTTTAATCTCGGCCTCTCTACTCTCTACTCCATCTCTCAAATGTTGGAAGTGAAAACTAGAGCCACTAAATTAGCTGCACTTAGAGTATCGGCACTCCGTTCCCCGACATTGTTGTGGGCGCTGCCATTTTGGCTCGTATGCAGAGCAGACGCAACTGCCGACCGTCATGATTCAAAAGTGTGAGTTCCTCAGCGTTAGATTCGGTGTTAGGAAGGTCATGTAATATTGCTTTGCTCTGTCGCGAACTGTTTAAGCATTTGTGGAGGATGGAAAAGCGTTTCCTGTGATTTCAGATAAAGCTTCAGATAACTCGCAACCATGACTTTAAGACACAATATGGCCAAGTGTCGTTACTCTGAAGCGTAGCTTATTTAGTGGCACTAGTGAAAACAAAGGCACAGGCGCATAAGCCTAGCTCAGCAATACGCTTTTGTTTGTACGAGAACTCGTGCATAGGAGGCATTTTCCAAAGCACGCGCTCGTGCCCATGCCATTGTCGGCACTGCTGATGTTTGTTCGCTCTGGGCCGGCTTGCTAGAACAGCGTCCTGAGACTGGCTGAAAGAAAACAGTGCAAAGGGTGGGGCGAGCGGGCGTCTTGGAACGCGGAGTCCCGCTCGGCTCGTGCGCTGGCTTTGGCAGTGCTTTCTTTCCCCGTCTCAGCTGAGACGCTTTTTCTAGCAAGTCGGCCCTGGTTTGCAGCACACGTTCGTTTATTCTACACTTGAATATTGGCGCGACTAAAACCTCACATGCACGAAGTTTTCTGTCACCGAGATCTAAACGTTTTCACTCTAGCGACGGTAAAACAGCTCAAATTAGTCGTGACCCATATTTAGAGCACACGACCACCGCTTGGGGCTGTTTCGCGGCCTGTGGTTGGCCCCGAGATGCTCGTCTATTCAAACCAATGTATGGCCAAACTCTCTCTATTCTGATTCCATGGCGCGCCTTAGAGCGACCACTCCTCAGATAGCGAACGACTGGATGTCATAGAAAAACTGTACTTTTATATCCATAACAACCACCGTAAAAGACGGTGCTTCGTAGTAGCGCGTTACATGGTGATCCCAGATCGAACGAGTCCAAAACAAAAAAGGAAGAAAAACACACACGGCACAGACTGATGCCAACGCGATGCGACTAACCCTAGCAAGTCCAAACTCAACTAGATTGCAGTAACACCACACTCCCCGTCTGGTATCACGAGATACCACTATGACACCATAACGCAAAGTTTACGAACTGGACATGCACTGAAGTTTTGGATCAGTCTTCTTTTGAGATGAGAAGGACAGTCTCAGTGACTGGCCGTCGGAAAGTTTTTAGTTCTCCTCTGGTCGCCGTCTTGATCTCGACTTTCCGTACTTTTCCGTCCGCACTCGGGAAAGTGTTCACAATCACACCCATAGGCCACTCGTTGCGGTGAACCTGTTTGTCCCTTAGGAGCACAATGTCACCTTCCTTGAGGTCTCGACGGCTATCCTGCCACTTGCGACGGCTCTGAAGCGTTGTCAGGAACTCACGTCGCCAACGGTGCCAAAAGGAGTCTGCCAACCACTGCACTTGACGCCACTGACTTCTGTAGAGATCCTTGACGTTGAACTCGCCGGGTGGTAACGTGTCTCCACCAAACTTCTGAGTAAGGAGTGTAGATGGAGACAAGATGTCCCAGCATTCCGGATCCATCGAAACAGGAACAAGAGGTCTAGCATTTATGATTGCTGAAACTTCTGCCAAAAATGTCACCAGAACTTCATGGCTGAGACGGCTCGGTCCGTGTTCTAACAACATGGAGTACAAAATACGACGTGCGATTCCGATCATCCGCTCCCAAGCTCCTCCAAAGTGGGAAGAATGAGGAGGGTTGAACACCCAACTGCAATTTTGGCTTGAAAGGAATGCTTGTACTTTGTCGTTGTCGAGACCACTAGTTCTCAGGTTGAGCTCTCAACATGCTCCGACGAAATTGGTTCCACAGTCGGATCGCAGCTGTTTCGCAGGTCCTCTGAGTGCGAAAAATCTCCTGAGAGCGTTAATAAAACTTGAAGCATCCATGGACTCTATGACTTCAATGTGGACCGCCCGAATGCTCATGCACGTAAACAGCACAGCCCAGCGTTTGCTGCTGGCTTCTCCATCTCTAGTTCGACGTGCAGTCACGTTCCATGGTCCAAAAACGTCAACCCCCACATATGTGAATGCGGGTTCTGTACTGAGTCGATCAACTGGCAAGTCTGCCATCTTCTGGTCCAGCTGTCTTCCTCGCAGTCTGCAGCACATGACGCACCCGCGTATGTACGACGCTATGCAGCGTTTTGCTCCGATGATCCAGAAACCTGCGGATCTGATTGCTCCCTCAGTAATGTGTCGACCTTGGTGCTTGATCTGCTCATGGTAGTACCTTACAAGCAGCAAGGCGACGTGGTGTTTACCAGGTATGATTAGAGGTCTCCGCTCCTCTTGACTCAGCTGTGCGTTGTTGAGGCGACCACCGACTCTCAGCAAGCCCTTGTCATCAATACGAGGATCCAGTTTCCAAAGTGGACTTGATTTCTGGACTCCTTTCCCCTGTGACAAACACTCGAGCTCATTTGCATATGCTTCTAGTTGGACGGAGCGAATGACGAGATTCTTTGCAAGAGACAAATGCTCGACAGATAGCTGTCCTGATTGAAGGCAGCCACTTGGCAGGTCAGCTTCGTCGGCTCGAGAAGGGCACCGAAAGTTGCCAGCACCACGTATGAGGTATGCCACTGCACGCATCAGTCTAGGCCAGCTTGAAAAACGACTGAAACGATTAGTCCCGAGTCCATTTGTGGTCACACTGGTGGCTGAGACGCTTGCTTCGGGCCGGATTTCGGCATCAGTGTTTGGGTCCATCAGCTCAAACTCGTTCTGCAAGACGCATGAAGACTCTTCTTGACGATTTAAGAACTCTGGACCAGTCAGCCAAGCCGTCTCCTGTAGCCGGGCTGCGGGCACGAATCTTGTAGCAAGATCTGCAGGATTTGCATCGGTCCGAACGTAATGCCATTTTTCTGGTTGTGTAGATTTTCTGATGCGTTCGACCCTGTTGCCGACATACACGTAAAATCTTCTTGTTTGGTTGTGTATGTAGCCCAAAACCACCTTGCTGTCGGTGTAGAAATGCACCACATCTAGTTGTGTGTCTATTTCTTTCTGAATGAGCTCTGCCAGCTCCACAGCCAGCACCGCACCGCACAGTTCGAGCCTTGGAATGGTGTGTTGTGGACGTGGTGCTAGCTTAGCCTTGCCCATTATAAAGCCGACATGACACGCACCATCCGAGTCTGTGGCTCTTAGATACGCCACAGCTGCTACAGCCTTGGTCGAGGTGTCTGAGAAGATGTGCACTTCCTTCTGCTGAGCCGTGCTAAGTGAAACGGCCGCATAAGTGCGAGGCACTTCTAGCTGCTCGAAAGTCTGAAGGGAATCCTTCCAGTTCTCCCACTCTTTCCTCTTGTTTTCAGGAAGTGGGGAATCCCACTCGCAGGTTTCTGTGACGAGTTCTCGTAGGAGAGACTTCCCTTGTATGGTAACTGGAGCCACGAATCCAAATGGGTCGTACACGCTGTTCACCATTGACAAGACACCACGCCGGGTGAATGGTGTGTCCTGAACTGGAACGCTGAAGGTGAAGACGTCCTTCTTTACGTCCCAGCAAATTCCAAGACTGCGTTGGATCGGTGGAATGTCGTGACTCAGGTCGAGTTCCCTTAGATCTTTTGTGTGGTCCTCCTTGGGGAAAGCTTCCATCACTCTACTGCTGTTTGATACCATCTTGTGAAGCCTTAGGTTACAAACTGCCAACATTTGTTGCGTGCGTTTCAGCAGGTCGATGACACCATCTGCCGTAGGGAGAGACTTCAACCCGTCGTCTACGTAGAAGTCCTTTTCGACGAACTCCCTGGTGTCTTTGCCGAATTCTTCCTCTCCTTCCTGTGCTGTCTTCCGGAGTCCATATGTAGCCACTGCTGGTGATGGACTGTTACCAAAGACATGCACTCTCATCCGATATTCCACCACTTTGTTGTGGATGTCATTGTTGCGAAACCACAAGAACCTCAGGTAGTTTCGGTGGTCTTCTCGTACCAGGAAGCAGTAGAACATCTGCTGAATGTCCACTGTGACAGCGAAGAGGTCTTTCCTAAAACGAATCAGGACGCCCAGCAGGCTGTTGGTCAAGTCTGGTCCTGTGAGAAGAACATTGTTCAGAGAAGTTCCCCTGAACTGAGCACTTGAGTCGAACACGACCCTGGTTTCGCCTGGTTTGCGTGGGTGATACACACCAAAGATTGGAAGATACCAGCATTCCTCTTCTTCTCCTAGCGGTGGGGCTTCTTCTGCGTGGCCATTCCTGAACATCTTGTTCATGAATGTCGCAAAATGCTCCTTCATCTCTGGTCGCTTCTGCAGTGTGCGTCGCAGTCATGCAAAACGAGACTGTGCAAGCTCCTTATTATTAGGAAGCCGAGGTCTTGGCACGCGGAAAGGAAGAGGGGCTACCTAGGGTGCCTTCATGTGCGCTTTGCTTAGGGTGGAGACATCTCGCCATTTTGTCCCACACTTTTATTTTTATTTTTTGTTCAGAAGCGCGTGAAGGAGCGTGTCCCTGCACGCGCTCGTGGCGCTGACTGTGCTACGGCGACATTTTGTTTTCGTCGATTTCTTTGTATTTTATCCGTGAGCGCGTGCTGTCGGCATCGGGTAGTACAAAGGGTGGCATCACCCTTAACAGAAGGACATTGAGGCACCCTAGGGCTACCCAACTGCATGACTCATCTTTGAAGACTTCATTGTCCATGATGTTTAGGAATTTTCTGTCCTCCACCGATGGAGCTGGTTGGTCATCGTCCTTTGTCGTCTGGAACAACGTGTCTGTCGTTTCTTCGACGGAGTAGTCTTTGATGGGTACACCTTGGGTAGGTGGTACATGCTGGGTTGGATTGACGGGACCAGTGAATTTCTCCTTGACGAGAAAATGGTTGCGGCATGGTTCAAAAAGGGAGGGTCGTCCATTTTCGAGCACATTTGTCTTGAAGTTGGTGACACAGTCCGGCTTGCGTGTGCGACCTACGCAGACGTCTCCTATGATCACCCATCCTAGGTCTAGTCGTTGAGCGAAGGGCGCATCAGGAGGCCCATTGCGCTGCTGACGCACCTTGTGGACTCTCAGGATGTCTCTTCCCAGTAGAAGCAGAATCTGAGCTTCCGTATCCAATGGCGGTATGAGGCTCTCTATAGCCTTTAGATGTGGGTGATGACGTGCAGCGTCTGGTGTCGGAATCTCGTTCCTGTTGTTGATCATCTGATTGCATTCAATTAGGGTTGGGAGAGATAGTTTCACGCTGCCATCAATATTTGCAACCAGAAACCCAGAGGCTCTCCTTCCTGTCGTTTCTGCTGTTCCAGCACATGTCTTGAGGGTATATGGCGAACTCTCTCCCTGGATATCAAAGAGGTTGAAGAATTCTGTCCTTGCCAGTGACCTATTGCTTTGGTCGTCCAAGATGGCATACATTCTCACAGCCTTTTGAGGTGTGCTTGAGTGACACACACTCACCAAACAAATCTTGGAACAGGTCCTTCCACCGTAACCTTCCCCACACACCTCGGTGCACTTGGAAGATACGTCAGGTGATAGTCCGTGATGAATGGTGTCGTCTTCGGGATCCTGTCCGAGGCTCGAAGACAAAGGTTTGGAACTGTCCGGGTGAAGCACTCTGGTATGTTCAGTGCTGTCACAGTCGTCACACCTGATCACAACTTTACAGTCCCTTGCGAGGTGGTTTGTAGAGGAGCAACACCTGAAGCAGATCCCAAATTGTTTCAGCAGAGACTGGCGTTCTTGCAGTGGTTTCTCTCTGAACACACGGCACTTTCGTAGAGGGTGAGGTTTCTTGTGAAGCGGGCACTGTCTGTTAGGGTCCTCCATCCTCTCGGCTGTGGCTGGCGAATAATGGTCGACAGCTCCTGGAGTAACGTCGGTCGCATGGACTGAAACGGGCGTGTTTCTGAAGCCTTCTCTTGCCGTGACCTTCTCATTCTTTGGGAACCTCGGAAAGGTGCTTCCCGTTGTGCCAAAAGCAAAGCTCGGGTCGTTCCGCATCCTGGCCTGGTCTCGGACAAACTTCGAGAAGAACGAGAAAGGGGGAAAAGAGACGTGATAATCTTCTTTGTACCTTGAGCCTTTCGAGATCCACATCTCTTGGAGACGGTGTGGCAACTTCTCCGCGATGGGGTTCACCCCTCTTGCCGTATCCAAATAGCTGAGTCCTGTCAAGTGGGGATCAGCTTTTGCGGCTTCCAGTTCCAGAAGCAGATCTCCCAGTTCCCGTAGTTTGTGAGTGTCTTTGTCGGAGAATTTAGGAAAGCTTCCGATCCTCTTGAAGAGCGCATCTTCTATTACTTCGGGTCGCCCGTAGCAGTCCTCCAGTCTTTCCCAGACTATCTCCAACCCCGCCGCGGGGTTGTCGACATGTACTGAACGCAGCCTCTTTGCATAGACCGAAGACTCACGGCCCAGCCAGTTCACGAGAAGATCTAACTCTTCATTTGCCGTAACTTCCAGAGTTTGCACCATACTTTTGAATGTGGCTTTCCATACTCTGTAATTCTCGGGGTGATCATCAAACTTGACGAGTCCTGTGCTGACCAAATCTCGACGGACCAGGTATTTCAGCACACCACTCAATTCTGGAGCAACCTGCTGAGCAGGCAGTTCGTTTGAGCCATCGTGGACGGCAGCCTGGTTGTGCACATAGTCTACAGTGCGCTGAGCACGGACTTCTGATACATCTGAGATGGTTCGGTCAGAGCGATGCTCCCCGCCGTGCTGTTCTGCAGCCGCTTGCAGGATTTCTGCTTGAACTTCCATAGCAGCCGCTTCCCTTTCCAGCTGTAGGATCTGTAACTCAGCGTCTAGTTCTGCTTTTCTGCGCTCGTTAGCCGCAGCCGCACTCTTCTTCTTTTCTTCGAGCCTTGCTCTTTCGAGTTTCATGGCCACTTCCTTTCTGGTGAAAGAAGCACGAGTGCGCGCCGCTGCAGCCTCGGCGCGTGCCCTCGTTGCAGCCGTGCTTGTCGTGGTCGCAATCGAGTGTTCCGAACGCGTCGATCCTCCAGAACGTCTCGAGCCGTGAAGTCGTGGCCCGGCAGACTTCGACGAGTGCTCCGAGTTAGCGTGTTCCGAGTCCCGATACTTCGTGGCGCGGTCGGGCGTCTTTCCGGTGTCCATCAAGGCTTTCTGAACCGCGCGAGCTCTGTCGCGATCCGTTGTCTTCTGAAGGGCTAGCTCTAGCTGGCTTTGTTCCGCGTTGATCCCCGACAAGTAGGCCACGTAGCGTTCCGACAGCGCTTGGTAACGACCGTACTCTTTTCGGATACGGCCCGTCACCGCTTGCTGCGTTTCGGCGTTTGTAGCCTGTTCAACTTCCCGAAGATCGTTTGCGATGCGCTCCCAGACGCAGTCGAGCTTTTGACGTTGCTCGTCCCGGTTCGCTTCGTAGTTAAGCAAGGCCTTCTGCGACAACGTTTTTTTTCTTCGCGGTCTCGAGTCTTGTGGCGGTTGATCCTTTATGGCGTTCTCACTCACGTGACCAGCCGCCGAGTCCCCGTCCGAAGGGTCCATCTCGTCCAAGCTTGCGTGGCGGCGTCCCGCGTTCGAGTTCGAGCTGAACCAAGGTGGCGAGGCCTAACGTTCCGACGCGCTCACTTGGCGTTCACCGTCTTTTACTATTCTGATTCCATGGCGCGCCTTAGAGCGACCACTCCTCAGATAGCGAACGACTGGATGTCATAGAAAAACTGTACTTTTATATCCATAACAACCACCGTAAAAGACGGTGCTTCGTAGTAGCGCGTTACATGGTGATCCCAGATCGAACGAGTCCAAAACAAAAAAGGAAGAAAAACACACACGGCACAGACTGATGCCAACGCGATACGGCTAACCCTAGCAAGTCCAAACTCAACTAGATTGCAGTAACACCACATTCTCTGGGTATAGCCAGAGCCGTGTAGCCAGAGTAACTGTATATAGACCTTTTCTTTAACGGCGCCGCCATCTTGAGAATTGCGGCGCCGACGCCGCCGTCTAGCGGCTTAGAAAAAGAAATACCGGCTAGTTCTGGCAGCACAGCTATCTGGGTAGGCAACGGTGTGGGTAGTGCCACTAAATAAGCTACGCTTCAGAGTAACGACACTTGACCATATTGTGGCTTAAAATCATGGTTGCCAGTTATCTGGAGGTTTATCTGAAATCACAGGAAATGTTTTTCCGCCCTCCACAAATGTTTAAACCGTTCGCGACAGAGCAAAGCAATATTACATGAGCTCTCTAACACCGAATCTAATGATCAGGAAGTCGCACTTTTGAATCATGACGATCGGCAGTTGCGTCTGCTCTGCATACGAGCCAAAATGGCGGCGCCCACAACAATGTCAGGGAACGGAGTGCCGATACTCTAAGCGCAGCTTATTTAGTGGCTCTAGGTGTGGGTATGGGGGGAACTTGACTAGACTTGGCTATGGTGAGCTGCAATAACTTGGTTGGAGCTTGTCCGGTTGAATCCAGCTGGCTACTCACAGGCCATCACTAGCCATCACCTTGCCTCCTCGAGAGAACGAGGACGAAGACGGTGGGGTGTTTTGATTGAGTTTCCACAGCGAAGAATATATGAGCAGTTTAATGTAGTCTATGCAGGTAAGCTCTCGACATCTGATAGCTCCATCTTGAGTGGTGGCATGTAGACTTTTTCATACCTTTCACATACCATGGGGCTTGCAGTGATAACCTAATTGGACCACCTGCACAGCGAATTAAAATCGGTCCTCTTGTCGTAGACGAAGAGGTCGTGAGCTTAAACGTGACGTTGAGTCTGATACGAATCTCTCGCGATTCAAGCTCGCAATCGACAGACTTTATAAATAAGGATTCTTGGGGAAAATGCGAAGCACGATAACATTGCAGCCACACTCGCGCTGCAGCTTCTTGTGCTCAAGGCACACTTGCTGCTATTGTTCTTATGCTTTTTAAAATTATTTATCCATCGACCACGCAATGGTTTCCAGACAACCGTAGATTTTTGGAAATTGCAGCACGGTAAAAAGGAGCACTCGGAACTAACTCATGCACGACGTCCGTTTTTAAGCCTTTTCGTCCATACCCTTGGTGGTTGCACACCCTGTGTCAGCGGGTAATCCAAAAATGCACCAGATCGAGGGTACGTCAGTTACTGGCTGGCTTGAGGTTATGCGGGAAAGGTCTATACTTCACCGTGCGGAGTAGAATACCGCAATAGACCCTTTCCGAAATTCAGTCTGGCCACTTTGATCACTATCATCATCTGTGGAACGGCATCTGTGCCATACGAATGGCGGCCTTCTAGTGACTGATAAAGGAAGACGTTGAAGATGCTCCTAAGCGGATATTGCGAGGACTGTACGTTCGGGGGTCAGTACGAAGCGAAGTAGGGCTGGAACACAAGAGCTACGTAAGCGTTTATTTCTAATTGCTCAGATTCAGTCAATCTGTCGTGGCACACAATCGGCTTTAAAGCACTTTGGTGTATAGAATTTTCTCGAGGCATCTCAGTGGGTTGGAGCTTTGTTCTGAATGCACGTTCTTGGTCACCATCGACCTGAAAGTGACCGA
The DNA here is from genome assembly GCF_016920785.2 of Ixodes scapularis. Classification (NCBI taxonomy): domain Eukaryota; kingdom Metazoa; phylum Arthropoda; class Arachnida; order Ixodida; family Ixodidae; genus Ixodes; species Ixodes scapularis. The sequence goes on from NW_024609835.1 coordinate 68,815,246, forward strand.
GAAAGAACTCACACTGAACAATTCCTCGCGTGCCGTCGACTTGCGAAAGTGACGGTGCCGATACAAGCTCATTTCCGCCATTGATAGGGCAAAACCTAAACTGCTTTACGAACCACCAGATGGCACTGAATTTCTGAAAGGGTCTATAATGCTTCCAGGGCGGCCATGTTGGATCCAAGGTCGCACTACGAGAAGCAAGCGTCACTTCTGCAAGAGTCTTGGATGCGCGAGCTACGTGATCGTCCTTCGTGTCGTCTTCCCAGACTCTAAAGAACATGTTTTAAAACATCGCTCGCGCTGTAAAACGTGATTATACTTTACCCAGTGGCTACACATAATGTTGAATGGTCATGGAACCTTTCAGCTCGTTTTGGTTTAGTGGAGGATGTATACTTCGCACACGCAAAGAGAGAAACATAATCCGCCCAAAACTCGGCGCCTGCACGGTCGCTTTCCCTCACGAATTTCGGATCTAGCTCGGTGCACATGACCGCTTCTCCGCTAATACGAAGTTGGCGGCGAAAAGAAAGAGAACACCATACTCCGACTCTGCAAGCAGAGCCTATACAGTTAATCTAAGGCTGCTTAAAGCGCCGGATGGATTTTATGAACAATTAAGTACCAGCCACATTGGTGCGTTCTGGGACGCACTTAAGCCAAAAATAGCGGAGCATCGACGCCAATCTAGTTTGTCGTGGCGGCGCGGCACCGTCATGTACAGTAGACTAATAGGAGCGTTCTCGCAAACGGCGGTGCTTCACCGGCAGCTAAAGCAGACCAACAGGAGCGTGCGCGTTTGGATATGGGACGCGCCATTAGCCAAACACGACAACACGTCTCCGGCATCCAACAGGAGCGCCCCTGGCACGATAAAACGATGGCGGTGCTTGGATAAGTCAGGATATTCAGCGCTTTAAAGCTATACTCGGGCGCGCGCCAAGAGAACTATCTGGTCGATAGCGTGGCATGCAGCGTTCACCGCGCTGACCCCCCTCAACTAAAGAAATATATACATGTATATCTTACAACGGGGTTCATTTTCGGAGCTAGTGCCGAGAAAGCGCCTTGATGTGTTCGATAAACTTCTACGAATCTTTGACAAGTGAGGACGCAGTTAAATTGAGAACAAAATTACGGCGTGTTGTAATTGAAACGCTGGGCTCCTCCCCATTACCGCGACGTAAGTACCACCGAAAATGGTGGACGGTCGCCTGTACTAGTGGCAATAGCCTGTACTAATGCTGATGTTGGTAGCAACCGCAGGAAGGATTAATTGATGCTACATCACTCCGTGCTACTCCTATTGTATAAAAAAAAGGAAACCACACAACCTTCTTTGCAAAGAATGTTTCATATGTTTTATTCACGTGGGTTTATAGTGTTAACCTGGAACGTAAGTGCAATCAAAATTAAATGACACAACTTAGTATGTATTTTGAATGTAATTACATAAAACAAAAAAAAAAAAAAAAAACTCAGAGAATATTTTTGATTTTTTTCCAATATATTTTAGGAGAGGGAGAGGTCCGAGCTCCTAATTGGTCACCCTCAAAAAAACCTGCATTTATGGGTCGGGTTCATCGAGGAACCCAGCGGGCACTCAAAGGTTTCCGCGAACGGTCTAAAATGTTTCAATACCACGTTGCATCTCTCCCCAATTCCTTTCGCATCGAGAATGCACATAACGTGGCAAAATGCGAGGAAGAACATCTTCTTGTCCTCTACGCTCGGGTGGTCCTCGGACGACCTTTGAGAGCTTCGACTCGCGTCCTGAAACGCTCGGAAGGTCACCTCCAGTCCCGGAATTTCTGGAAAAATATTCGGCTGAAAATCTTCTACGCCGCATGTCGCTTTTTGCATGAACGTGGCCTTGGAGTCCTTGGACAGCCACGAGTGCAAAGTACCGTTGGGAAGGTGGTTGATGCCCTGCGGGTCGAAGGACATCACCACTTTTCGGGCGAAAACGGAGCCCAGAGCTCCGTAATTAAACGCTGCGCTACCTCGACGGTCGTAGAACGGGTCTTCAAGGGCCAGCATCGGCAGCGACACGTTGTTGAGAAGGTAGTCGTACTCGAACGTTTCGTCTCTGAAATTGTGCGCCATGCGATTCTTCTCGTAATAAATTGCTGCTCCTATCTCCGATGCGCTCAGCTCGTGATCACGAATCCAGTACCTCACGTAGGATTTCTGCTTTTGTCGCTCTGCAGAGGGAGGAAAAAATTCGGCATAGATGTCCTCTCGAGGCCAGAGATTTATGAAAATTTCTCTTAGCTTATCGACTGCAGCCTTCCTGCTTCTGTTGTCCATCCAGTCACACTCGCCTATTTTTGTGATAGCCGCCATGATCACACTTTCCAAGAGAACATTGATGGCGGTCCGATCGCTGGAATTATAGTTTGATGAGACGTGATCGACGAGTAGAGGAAGAGTGTAGGCTTCTTCCACCTCAATTTCGCAAAACAGTGGCTTCATAGCGTTCGCACTCGCTTTTCCTCCGTACTTTACGACGAAGGCGTCGTCCGAAGCTACGACGGCGTAGGCCTGGACGAACCACCAGGCGAGTTGGTTCAAGACGTGTGCCCAACCATGGGTGCGCAAAAGTCGTTTTAAAACTTCCAGAATTTCGGTGTCGCTCACTAGGATTATGTCGCGGCCGCTGAATGGTGGAGTCGGTCTGAAGTTCTTGTTGAGGAGGCCCGTCCAGTTGTTTCCCTTGCCGGCGGGGAGAAGGCCCTCCAAATCATGGAACGAAAGGATTGCAGGCCTTTTTTGCTTGCGGAACGACGTGTTGTAAATAGACCCTATTATATCAGCGGCCACTCTGAAATTTGCCTCGGAGTAGTTTGCGTTCGCTACGTTGTGGTAGAGAAAGATACGGCGGAAATCTTCCAAAAGCTTTCGGTACTTCCATTCGTCGGTAAATTCACTGTACGTTGATTTCCAAAAGGTGTCTCTGCTGGGCGAGAAATAAATTCTTCGCCGTTTGGACGACGTCTCTGTTAAGAGTTGCACATCGAACCAGAAGGGAATCTGCCAACGAATGGAAAGATCTAGCGCCACATCCAATGGACTCACTTCGTTGAGGTCGTCCGGCCTCCGAAGAACTCGCTTGTTGAGAAACGACGTAAACTCGGCTAAGGTCTCGCTTTGGTTTTCGCCCGTTCGGTCGATGCAGGACTTATAGACTTGTGCGACATACTTCATCCATTCAGTGGAAAAGGATTTGCCCGATAGATATTTGGCCTTATTTTTCATCCATTTATACTTTGGGAAATGACCGATAGTCCGGGCTATATCCTGAAGAGTCGGTTTCCAGGCTGAACAGACGTAGCCGCTGAAATCGTCACATGGATCCACGCTTTGGTTGAGATTCGATGTCAACCAGATTGGATGAAGGCATATGTCATCCTTGCATAGATTTATTCTGTTATGTTGTCCTCCGCGCTGTGGTTTCGTTAAACTGAAGATGGCAGACGCTACGACCATGACAACGACAAGAATTAGGACGGCGACACTTAAGGAATTCCTGTCGCAGTCGTTTTTGGTGCGGTGTTGGGCTTGGACTGGGGAACCTTGAGACAGCACCTGAAAATGGCACGTACAGGTTTGAATGCGCATTTCAAGCAGGTTATTGTTTAACATACTGTAAAACCGTTAATATTCGCGAGCCCTCAATTTTCGCGAATTTCACGAATTGAAGAATTCGCGAAATTCAAGGGCGCGCGAAAATTTCTGTCCTTAAGATTTTCAATGCAGGCGTCTGGAATTCGCGAAATTTGGTGGTCGCGATTATGCCGTCTGTGACCGATTCGCGAAAAATGGGGGCCGCGAAAATAAAGGGTTTTACAGTATATAAGCCGTGAAACTCAACTTGTGGGGTGCAGTGAAAAGTAAGACTATATTCAGTTTTCCCACATCGGAAAGTATAAGGAGTGCAGTGGGTACAATGAAAGTACCCGGCTAGGACTAACGTCCAGCTGGCTAAAATCTCTGTTTTTCTGTCATCAACGTCAATCAAAGGGTCCGACGTTCAAGCCCTAAAAGCATGAGACTGCGCGAAAGCTCTTGCGGAGAAAGCAGCTTGTACGGCTCAAATATTGTCACGAATGACAGGAGCAGGAGCGGCGAAAATCCAGTTTCAAACTGAAAGTTTCATGGGGCGAACATGTGCCAAACAAAATAAAGAACGAGCGTCGAGACAGCCAAAAAGCGGGCGGCTATTTGGCGGCGTAACATCGAGTGAGAGTGAGACTGTCTCGAAAAGGTCACGCGGCATCTCGATAATTCGGCCCAGAGGAGACCGGAGCATTTTTCTTGGTTCCAGACATGCCGGATATTGTGCCTGCGTGTGCACCATGATTGTATCTTTGAGCCCACTTTCAATAACCCTGTGGGGTACCGGTGAACCACAATTGAAATTTGGTCACTTTGAGCCTTGCACGTATTTTGTTTGCCAAACGTTCGCTTCAATTACTTCATTGAGCAAAAAACAAGCCGCATTCTCACACCGTATCTCGTGTCTCACAGTTGAGCCCAATGTTGGCGCGTGAAGTTTAAAAAAAAAAAAAAACGCAATAAATTCGCACTTGCTATACTGCGCAAAAGTTACTATGAAGTCCTCCTCGTGTCACCATGTATCTCTCACTCAAATTTTATCCCGATTCGAGGTAAGTTTTCGCAAACGCCGAGATCGGCTAGCAACGACAGTGTCCCTAACAAGCGTCCCCTACTCCTCGCGAAGCCTTTTTGGATGAGCCTTTACCGACGCCCACGATCTGTGTCTGAACGGTGGTTCTGAAATTATCTCGGCTTAGTCAGGAAGAAAGCAAACATATGACAAATCTTATGGCCATTAGCAACCGCCAAATACGCTTTAAATTCTTTAATTCATTTGGCGCACCGCATAGGGGTTCACGGCGTATACGTGCTGTCCGCCGAACTGTGCGACATTTTTTCACGCAAGTGCTGGACTGTTGCTTTCTTAAAAACGGCTTGTACGTGTGAATGATAACTTCATGCGATATTGAGTTAGTAAAATCCAAGCATGTAGGGACATCCAGCTTGTGCAGTACTTCGGGTAAGTAAAGCTATAAAGGGATAAGGAGTGTTCCATTTTTGCTTTTCAACGGCATCTCCAAGTTTTACCTCGCGCACTCGGGCGTATAAGAAAAAACAGTAATTGAAAAAAAGGTAGTTTCGTCAATGGACGCATAAAACAAGTTACAAACTTGCTGACCAGCAACACTAATGTAAAGTTGCGAGCTCGGTTTACGCGAACTTATTGGTTGTTACAGCGTGTTGACTCGTACACAAGCAAGGTCCCTGAGCTTTGCAGCGTCGAGATTCTCAGCACCGGCTCGTTCGCATACCTCGAAACGCCAAGATTGTCAAGACAAGATTTACGTATGGTTCGGCCTTGTGGTGAAGCTTCGAAGTCTGGCCATTTAGGTTAGTTTAGAGGCCCAAGACGATGCTCTCTGGACCAGAAAATATGAAATAACGGTTGTTTATTATCCACGCTCTGTGTAGGATCTCTTCTTCACGTATCGATCGAAACCTAAACCATGCCTCTCTCCTCCCTGGCCAACTAGTTCCCAGTGTGCAACGCGCACAGTGTTGCTCGCAGGTATTTATGGAAGTCTATTGAAATATTCGTCGACGGTTCGATTGTTGACGAGCGCATGCGTCCGAGTGGCGCCGTGCTCGTGTCCTAAGCGGGCTCCCTTGCTCGGCTGGGAGAACTTCCGTTTCTGGTGGAAAGGCAAGCTTTACTTCACGGCCACGTGATTTCACATGGCCGTGACATAAAGAAATGGTGCCACTTCTTTGTTCCTTAATATTGTAAAAGAAATTTATTGCGAATATTATGTTTTTTTTTTTTTAATCCTTGCTCTTGACTGTTGTTTTTGGCCTGCTTTGTACAGTTCCCTGCAATATTAAACACCCAATGGGAACGCGTGGCCAAGGCGGCGGCTGGAGGGGGCACTGCGAGCGCTCCGGGCAATTCCATTCTGCTTCGAAGGGAGGACGCTCACTCGGGGCTCAGCTAAAGCGTAACTTATCAGTTTGTGCTGAGCCTTGAGTAAGCGTCCTCCCGTCGAAGCAGAATGAAATTGCCCGTAGCGCTCGCAGCGCCCCCGACAGCCACCGCCTCGGCCACGTGCTGCCAGTGGGTCTTTCACATTGCAAAGGACTGTACCTGAGTGTCTGCTTCATATATATCTTCCTCAATTATTTTTTTTTTCACTGGCTGTAGATTTTTTTTTTTTTTCTTCTTTTTCGACATTGAGTTCTTTGGTGCGTTTATATTTGTTCTATCTCATTTTCTTATTTCGAGCATACATTCGTTCTATTTGTTTGTCTGCATCGAGTATGGATTCGTTGTATTTACTTGTTTACACCAAGCTCATTCGTACATCTAATTTTGTATTTTTGAGCGTAGCAAAGCAGCGTCCTGCTTTGCTAAGCTGTCTCGACAAGGTACGATGACTCCAAGCCGGCGCCGCCTGTGCATAACAAAGCAGGTCGAGCAGAAAAACGGACGCGAGTTTACTTCTTTTTTTTTTTTTTTTTTGCAAAACCAGTTTTGGGTAGTGTCGCGATACTGTAATTCATTACTTTTGTTTGGTAATTTTTAACTCTAACTCGATAATTGTTCTGCAGTAACTGTAACGAAAACCTAAATAGTTTTTTTTAAATGTAACTAAATAGTATCTGCAAAGATACAGATTATTTTTGCGAGAAAGAATTGACCTTATTTAGTGAACACTCTAGCGGGTTCGACAATGTGCAGAGGTTGGGACCCTCATTAGGCACCACAAAATAAAACAAGAACTCAAAACATTTTGTTTATCAGGGCAACGTGCCGGAGCAGAGGGCATATGTTTGTGTACATTTGTTTCTCTTTTGTAATCGCGTGGAAAAGCGCATTTAACATTTGATTTATTAAAACACTCTTGTGCCTTTTCGGACTCACCGAAAAATCCCGCCTCTCTAGCCAAGCGACACAGCCAACTCGCGGATACGCACACAATCGCAGAAGCGCATGGGAAAGCTTCAGGAGGAGTAGACCGGAGCGCCATATCTCAATTTACGCATGAACCGCCTCCGGAAGCGGGCGTGGTGAGCCCACTACGCCATTCTATACCTCTGCATCCAGTGTGTCCTGAAGGTTATGTGACCTTTCTTTTTGTGATCAAAAGGTTCAAGAAACCGAAGCACCAACGCCACCGATACCAAACGCAAGATACGCTATGCGCGCGAGCTCTTCACTTTGGAAGCCGCTTCGACCTTATATAAGCTAAGTTCCAAATTCGGCATATTTCATTGCTTTGACACTATATTATTTGCGTAGATTCCACTCCCCGCTTTGTACATTTTACTCTATACCATATAAAGTATTTTATACTTCATAGTCATCTCCTTCAAGACGGTGAATAGAATTGGAAGTTTAGTTGTCTTCTTATAAAATTCGTCGACATATATATGTGCTTACCATCATGCTTAAAGTCCCAAATCTATATTAAAAAAAAAAAAAACACTCTGAACTTTTTGTGGTACATCACATACCTTCATCACATTTATCAGTATACTTTAACAAGCTAATCGCCTTTTCGCGTTAGTTCACGCACTTACTAACCCCCAACATGTTTCAGGATTTCGCATATTACAAAACATTTGAACCCAATTTAATTCATATCCTCACTTCCATCTTGCTCCCTATTTTCCAAAACGGATGAATATACAATTCCCTTTGTCATTCTCGTTTCGTAGAGAAGACAGTTGTTTTTTTTACTTCTGTAAAACTGTAAACCTAATAAAACCATATATCCACCGTGACCACGTCTCGGCGACCCAAAACCTACAGAAACACACTTGCTATGAAATCTGTGCCAGCAAATAGCGTCTTCACTGCTTGTCTTTTCCAAGGTGAGCATTTGATTCGCTCTATTAAGTGCCGTAACGCGTGCTGTATCAAAACAAATAAAAAGTAGACGGTAAAGTGACATCAAGACAGGTATTTTTCTTATGATCGCACCGATTGGCGTTAGATGGCGTTCATTTTGGAGAAGCACGACAAACGATTGGGCGATGCACAATACATACTTTTACACGCTTGAAATTGTATATAACATTTTTAAGCTGAACGCCGTGTTAAAATGTAATCGCTGTTCATCCTAGTCATTTCCTCTAGAAATATGTTGCGACTTCCAGGTGCCGCGATCCATGCGTCCACAGATAATTTGGAAGAAACAAAAATAACTGCATACTTGCGCAAAAGCAGCAATAACTACATACCTCTGAAGATACAACAAACTTGTATTTCTACCCGGTTGATTGCTCCATCGCCTTATATGCTCGACAACTAGAGAGGTCGTCAGTCGTCAATGACAACCTCGTTGATTGATAAGGTTACAAGTAATTTGTCTTTTTTAGGTGTGTCTAAATATATATATATATATATTTTTTTTTTTTAAGTTCAAGGAATTTAGTTTGTTGTAAAATGTACTGGTACAACTAATACTTATTTGAAATATTCGCTAAAATGACCTTCACTGAAGTTGCTTCAAATTTATGCGTTTACTTCGCCGCAGTGTACCGCAGCATGCCTTCCCACACTTCGTTTTACAGCATTCAATACCGTGGGATGTTCCAAGCAACAGCACCTATAACGTACAATTATAAAGAGTGTACGAGTTGTAGTTAGAACGAGGGTGGATAAAATGTGTAGCAATAGGTTTAGGCCTCTGGAACACCGTTTTTACACGAATAAGGGTGCAAACTATTTTAGTGTGCCGTATGGTCTAGTTGTCATCACTAGAGAACGACATGACGGCATGAAGAAATGTAAGCTGAAATCGTGGGAGTTTACATGTAGCCTAATTGCACCTACGCTAAAAGTACGCGTAGGTGCAACGCGAGCACAAAAGACCCTTTCCGAAATTCGGTGCCATCTACTGACTCTAACACCGCCTACTATTTTGCGTGCTAATGGTCGCAAAACTATATTATTTGAACAGGCACCACCTATTTCGTGCGACGAACCGGGTTGGGTCATCGCTGACCACACTAATTTGCTTCGTTTCGCTTCAAATGGTGACAAAGAAACTATCGCCTTCTACAAAGCGCTATGGTACTTGGCTGACAGCACAAAGTTTTCTTCGTTTGACCTCAGACGGTGAGAAATTAATTATTTTACAAAGCGCTAACCTAAGTACAGCCCTTGATAGAACTAACCCTATCAAGGGGCTTGTTGGCAGAGTGTGAGCCTGAAATGAACGCAATTCGAGCATCGCATGGGGCTAAAGTTTAGAAATCGCATGTTTTATGTTATTCACTTCGCTGCATGTATCCAGCTTCTTCCTCTATCGGGCACCAGAGGAACGCCATTAGCATGCGGCAGGTGCCATGTACCAAAGGCTGCACACCATGAAAGAAAGATTCGCGACTACAGTGACCCATAGAGGTCAACAACTTCAACAAACCTGGCAACGGAAAACAGATCGTGCCGTGCTACGTGCCAGCTCAACGCACCACACTCAGGGTTAAGCAGGCGAGCATCGATTTCAAAATCGTTTGCCCCAATGTTAGCACACTTTCTGTTCAAGAAACTCTGAAACGGTTCAATGGCATAGCCAAGCCTTTACAGGCTTGAATTTCTTTGGGGAAGTGATGAAAGGACTACAGCTACTGTCGTACCGCGCCGATGAACGTTGATAAACGAACGTCTGCCTCACGCAGCTGCGTAGGTTGCGTTCAGAGCGACCTAAACAACACGCTGGTACGACAGTAGAGATGGAGACACAAAAGTAGAGGTCACACTGCTCTGCATACAGATTTGAATGCGAGTCACCGCGTGATCCGTGCTTCGATTGCCACATGGCAATGAGTTCAAGGAGAAAACTTATATTGCAGCGACTCGAGTTTAGAGATGGTATTTTGTAAGATGTTTGAGCAGTGTGATTCCAACTGAAGAGAACTTCTCGTCCTACACAACATAAAAAGGGAATTCAGAGAGAACCTCGTTAAGTAATTGTGAGTCGCGGTTTTCTCTGCGCCTCCTTCGTTGCTGCCGTTTTCGTTGATGCGGACACAACCAACGCAACTTTCCTCGCTTTCGTGGCCATCGCTTCAGCCGCCGACATCATGCAATCACGGAAACCATAAGAGACTAGCAAAAATCGCGAAAGGACATATTTCAGTAATTTGACTGTTTTCTCGCGAGGTGCCCTCTCTTTTGCTGGAGTCGCGAATACGGCGAAACATTAAGGAGCCTCGCCCGGCGGGACGTTCGCTTTGCGCGCGAGACAACACACACTCTTCTGGCGCCGCTTTTTCGCAGCGTATTCACCCCATGGATTTCAGCAAACTCTAATTTCAGCATTATTATGATGATAGGGATGAAAGCGACCAAAATTAATTTCCTTGAGGAATTTCGCCATGCACTAGATTGACCTTCGAACAGCAAATTAGCGATGCGTTAACTCCTTTTACTGTTGAAAGCAAGCATGAGGCGTATCGGCGTCCGGGTTTCTACAATACTGTAGTGCACGGAGAATGCGTTCACTGATACTGCGATTCCAGGCACCGTTAGCATCCGTCCATAGGGAGTATTCACTGGACGCCATATTTGTGAGTGCTGTTTAGAGCGCATGCTCAGAACGAGCTCACATCAATAGGCTGCTAAGACCGGCACTCATGATGGTGCGGAATGCACGTTGCAAAAGAACTCTGGAAGCTCGCCGTCTGCACGCGCTCAGCATTCGTGCACACAGCTATGGCCGCCAGTGAATACTTTCTATACTATGGCACTCGGCCATAAACGCAAGTAAATCGATGGGTCAAACCGCTTGCAACCGAGAACTTATGATATTGAAGATCATGGGTGTGCGTCTTCTCGACCCGAGATTGCCGGCCGCAGATATTCCTTGCATCGGTTGACATCAGGTGCTTTACTGGCTGTTGTTTTAATTTTTTCCATGATATATATCTCGAGCTAGCAGCAATAACCAGGTGTAAAGAACTATTCACAATAATCACGCAGGAGTGTTTCCTTACCCTTTTCTTACGTTACGTTATGAGTCACCGAGACATCCGTGCTTCACAGGTCGCGTGCAACACTATTTCTGGAATTAGTTGGCGAGCTTTATACGAAGCAGGATTGTACCGGTGACTTTCGATGTAAGCGGGAGTAAGCTACCGTAACATAATGAGATTTCATTAAAACGGTACTATTCTTACCAGTTCCTTGACCCTTTCAGATGATCTAATTTTCCAGCTCTCTTCAGTAAAGGAAGGGGAAGTTCTAAGATCCTGGACTGCTGAGGCGCTTCGGTCCTTGGAGACCCTTCGAGCTCTCGATCGTCTTCGGCCCCTGGAACCCTTTAAGATATTGGGATCCATTTCATCGTCAATGTTCTTTCGCACCTGAAATTTCTTTCGTGACCTAGAGTTTCCTCGATCCATTGAAATACTAACTCGCTTCTTCGAGTCTCTTCGAGCTCTTATCTGTCTACCCTGGAAGCCCTTTCTGATATTAAAACCTTTTTGTTCTTCCGAGCCTTCTTGAATCTTGGGAACTGTCTGGTCCTTGGAATTTATTCGCCTATTTGAATCTATTTCATTGTTGGAGTGACTTCGTACCTGGAAGTCTTCCGGCGCCTTAGAGTCCTTCCCCTGCCGTGAAGGAACGCTGTACTTCGAGTCCTTTCGAAGTCTGTGCCTTCGGCTGTTAGCGCTGGACCTCCTTCGAGCTGTGGGCTTCTTTAGTGCCACGGAATTCTTTCGTGCCCTGGAGTCCTTTCGGAGCCTTCGGTCTTTCTGGGCCTCGGAATCGATTGGGGCCATCAACTCCTTTCGAGTTTCAGAAGCTCTTCGTTTTCCGAGGGAAATTGAGTTATCGCTGGCTTTTTGTTTTCCGGAATCATCGTGGCTCATAGAGATATTTCGCTTTTCGAAATCACTTAGTTTGTCAGGGTCTTTGCCATCCTTGGAATCATTATTTTCGAATTTATTCAGCCTTACGGAGTCTCTGATCTGCTTCGAATCCTTCCGCTCCTTGAAGTCACTCAGTTTCTTGGAGTCTCTGTCGTTCTTGGAATCCTTACGAAGACTGGAGCCATCCAAAATCTCCGGGGTTTTTCTACCAGACTTGCTGTCATTATCTTCGGGATCATCCATTCACGATGACAACGACTAGACGGGAAATGTATGGAATTGAACAAATGATTATGGCTGAGTTAACACTGGGCTCAGCGTTCTATCTCCGCTCGTGAGCACGGGCTCCGTTAGAATTCGTTTTCATCCAAAGCCTTGCAAAGCGTATACGTATTACCTCTAAATATATGATCAAGTTGTTTCTTCGCGCTTTTACGCGGCACATGACGGCCTCATTTTCGGTTTCTTGGAACTGAGCGAAGTCAGATGGTTGGTTCACAGCTTTATAAGGCTTTTCTTTCATTTTCTTTTTTTTTATATTACGCCATTTTTTAAAGCCTGCACGCGCAATCGCAGGTACGGCGCGAGACTGTAGCTCTTTGGCATAGCCTCCTTTATTCTAGAAAACCTGTCGATTAGCGAAAGAACGTGACCACTGTAAGGGGGGAAAGGAGATCAAAGAAGAGGGCGCTCGCAGGATCTCTGTAGGGAAGCGCCAAACAAGGTCTCAGCGGTAAAATCGAAAAACACGAGCGCGCTTAATTTTTTTTTTTTTTTTTTTTTTAGTAAAGGAGAACGTTTTGCGCCGACCCTTTTCTTTCCGCACCTTTCCCGTTTCTCCACGCGCCAGTAGCCTCCTTCCTCTTTTTTTTCGTTGCAGCGCTGTTTTTTTTTTTTTTTTTTCGTTTTGTTTGCAGAGGCCGCTGCACATATTGTTGGCACCGGCTGAAGGATTACACGAAGTGGCTCTGCGCAACCATATGGGAAACCGTTCGTCGCTGTTCTCTGCGTTTCTCCAGCGGCCGCGCGCTCCATCTCCGTCCTGGAACTGACAGGCTTTCTAGAATATAGGATGCTTCGTCTGAATAGGATTTTAGTTGAGCGAGCTCTCACGGTCTCGGCTGCACAGTTTACAAGCAAAAAGAGAGCTACTGTCCGAAATCTTTCGCGCGGACAATACACCCTTTCCGAAAATCAGTCTAGCCACTTTGATCGTTATCATCATCTGATGAATGGCATCTGTGCCGTACGGGCACTTTAGAAAGCTAAGTTCGGCACAAAGGGGTCAACGCGCGAGTTCTCCGCCGAACTCACCGCCCGCCGCGATTGGTCGGCGCCGTGCGTGATGACGCGCGCCATCACTCCCTAGGTCGCGGCGTCACAAAGAAGAGCTTGAGGCGGTCGGAGAGCTGCTTTCTTGAAACTCGCAGCGAAATGCGGGGACGTCATTGTGAGGTGGCAGAAGCCAACGCTGATCGGAAAACCTTGCCGGCTCCAAGCTAGGCGAGCTGGACGCGAGATAAGAGAGAAGCGCCCAAAATGGCAGCGTTTTTGTATAAGCCACACCAACGCGTTTGACATGAACGATGTTGATTTTCAACAACACGATCGCCTCTTGAAAGACGTGGTAAAGTGGATGAGCGAGGAACTGCGTGGCGATTCGGGCTTGAGACGACGGAGCCGTACACGGACCGACGTTCCCGTTGTGAATACTATACAAACAAATGTGTTTTTTACGGCAATCTGCAGCCAGGAATACAATTTATCATTACCTTCAGGCTTTCATAATCATTGTGATGGTTTGCAGCGCTGCGTAGATGCAAGAAAAACGCACTTGATAAAATTTAAACTAAAACAGAGGATAAAGAAGCAACTTGCTGTGTGTATGTTTTTACAGCCGGAAGTTAGTCTGCCTCAGTGGGCGTCTGGTGTCTCAGCTGTAGATGAGCAATTTAGCCAGTGCGGTACCGCCACTAACCTGGGGTCTTTAACGTGCACCACGCAGTAGTGATACACGACCGCAAGCCCGAACGATGCTTACCCAGATCGAAACGGGCAGTGCCCGGGATCCCTTGGTTTTGCAGCACGAGCTTTCGCTCCATGTACTCCGAGATAGTGTGTGCTAGCTCAATCGGCCCCCGATTTCACTAATGTATAAAAGAAAAACAACATAAATGAATGGCATAGCCTAACAACTGTGTAATTCCTTTCTCATCTTCCCCCCTCGCCCCCTTTACCGTATTTTGAAACATTAGGGAGTTTTAGTAGATCGTTTTCAAAGGCCCGCTACCGCTACGAGAGCGCGCTTAAGAGCATGCATCGAAGTGGCAACGCGAGCCCCCGCTGCGATCAGCGTGACCTGAAAACACGATCTACTAAAACTCTCTATTATTGTGACTTTGTGGTGATGTGGGGGGAGGAGGATGAGGAAGAAATTACACGGTTGTTAGTCTGCGTCATTCATGTATGTTGATCTTCTTCTATCCTCTGTTTTAGCTTATAGAGGCGGTGCCACAATTTTTGTACTTTGCGCAATTCCCGCTTAAAACAGATCCCTGACGTTAATGACCTATGAAACACATGTTCGTTTTTCACCCCACGGAATAGAAGTTCCAGAAAAAAATTAAGCAAAAAAAAAAAAATGACCGCATCTCCACGTGTGAATGATGTTGATTGGGGTGACGCTCTGGTGGCGCTTGTCTCCGTAGACGTTGAGCCGCAGCAAGCCGAGCCTTTCGTTCGTTTTCATCCATGTCAGAAAGAGAATGTGTGGTATGGAACGTGTTTATATACGCATTTCAGCATTTGACCGCAGCACCCCCTCGTCTATAAACGTTGAGCCAATGCATGCAAAGTTTAACGCGATTATATAAACATTTGACCGCAGCGCCCTCTCCTTTATAGGCGTGTAGCGGCTACATGCAACGTTTCATGCATGACATCCCCAGCTCTCGAGTTACTAAAACATCTCAGAGCCTCCTACTCGCCCCGCAGTCGTGGCCGAGTGGTTAAGGCGACGGACTAGAAATCCTTTGGGGCTCCCCGCACAGGTTCGAATCTGTCGTCTTCGCGAACATGTTTTCTTTCTTTTATATATTTTTTTTCTTGCTCTACGCGAGCACGTTAGCACGTGCTCACGTGCTTGTGAGCACGTGAGCTCACGAGCACCAGCAAGATCTATGTGAGCACGGACGCCGGACGGACAAGGCTGGACCTAGAGCCACTAAATGAGCTGCGGTTAGAGTATCGGCACTCCGTTCCCCGACATTGTTGTGGGCGCCGCCATTTTGGCTCGTATGCAGGGCAGACTCAACTGCCGATCGTCATGATTCAAAAGTCCGACTTCCTCAGGATTAAATTCGGTGTCAGGAAGCTCATACAATATTGCCTTGCTCTGTCGCAAACTGTTTAAACATTTGTGGAGGGTGGAAAAGCGTTTTCTGTGATTTAAGATAAAGCTTAAGATAACTGGCAACCATGATTTAAAGCCACAATATGGTCAAGTGTCGTTACTCTGAAGCGTAGCTTATTTAGTGGTACTAGCTGGACCCTAAGGAGATTCGCCCCTAAAACGAGCACCGTTCACCCCCTCAACTCGCAGCCAGAACAAGCGGCCGCGTGATCTGGAGCCAAAGTTGAGGCTTGGGCGAGTTGGTACATACTTCGGAATTAAAAACAGCGCGGAAAGACGAGGACCAGACAAAGAAGTGACACAAACGTAGCGCTGTGGAGGTGCTACGTACGTGTCACTTTGTCTGGTCCTCGTCTTTCCGCGCTGCTTTTAATTCCGAAATCTGGAGCCGATTATATGTCGCCAATGTTGATCATTGTCACGCGCTAGGGCTGGCAAAGCACAGGACACGCGCTGAGTTCCAGACATTGTTATGGCTCGGCTATTGTCGTCGTTCCAGCGATTGGACACGGGGCACTATCCGAATGCATGTCGAGGCATCGATTGTCACGAGCCCAGATCGAATGCGTACGCAGTCTTCGTGTCCACTGTGTGAGCAGCATTTGAATATCGTCACCGCAAAGCTCGATGACGCATTCCCGGGGATCGTACTGTTGCCATTGTCCGCACAGCTCCGTCATCAAATTTCGCGAAGCAGCAAAACGCGGCTTTGGAAGGAGAGACTGAAATGAAAGATCCGCTATCATCCTTTGAATTCCGCCGCGACGAAGACGCTTCTTGGTCAGTGGTGTTGCGTTCGAGTATTCTTGGGTCCCATTAGTGCCAGGAAGCTGGCGTAAAGTAAGAAATATTCTTACCCAATGTCGTTGCACAGCCCCTTTAAATTTTATCAAGTGTGTTTTTCTTGCATCTAAGCAGCCCAGCAAGCCATCACAATGTCTAACCAACCAGCCAATATCCAAGCTTTACTATTATAATGAGCATTCGTGCTGTTAGCGATTTTCATTTGTCCTTTATGATTTAAATCAAATTAAACCCTTCACTGTCAAGCGTAGGGGCAAATCGGAGCTGCGCTGGGGAACCGGCCGCCGCCCCGGGGGGGGGGGGGGGGGGGGGGGGGGGGGGTTAATTTGCAGTTTGTTTGCTTATTTCTGAGCAAAAAGAGCCATAGGAGGTAGAACTGAGTCGATCTTAAATGTTTGTTTGCTTTATTTTTAAATTTTATTTTCAGACTATGTAGAGACCAATATGCTCATTTGTTTATAAAATTCTATGAGGAATATTATTTCGTGTAAAATAAATCGACAAACCGAAACTGACGTTTATCTTCTACATTATCTTAGGCATAATACTCGTCTTGAAAAAGAAGTCACGTCAACTACGAACCATCGCTTTCGCTAAAATTAAGTGATCTTGAGCACTGTTGACGCGGTGAACTGTTGCAGGCTCCCTAAAAGCGACAATATTTGTTGTTTCCCCGTTCGTGTTGCGAGTGGCAATAATGCATCACGACGAAAAGGAATTATGGTGTGCCGGTGTTACGTACCGAGCAACGTTACTAGATTAGCTCAGTTACGGATCTGCCCATAGTCGCTGCTTGCACGAGCAGTACCCCCCTCTTCTTCCATGGTCCGCCTACCGTCGTTCGACGCGCCACCGTTTTGCGGACGGCTGCTTTGGAATGCATATGTTTTTTAAAGCACAGCGTCTAGATTTCGTTTAATCGTACTTAGTGTTACTACACTGTTAGCAAAAATAACACGCCCAGACGTGTAAACCGTTGTCCCATAGCGGACACGTCGAAACGTGTTCGTTTTACACGAGGCCATCTGTGTTTTTCGTCTACACATGAGGTGCTGTGTAAACTTAACACGCTACACCGTGTCTCCCTTCCGCAAAACCGTTTCGAGCGTGTTCCTTATGAAGCATGGCGGCCAGCGGCCGAAAACAGGCGAGAGACGAGCCCAGCGAGCCGCGCGCCTTTCAGCCGAATTGAGAGCACACAGGGCGCGTTAGTTCTCGTTCGATGTCTTTTATACACAGTAAGGTCTCCAAGCGGCGGACGTAGCTACCTGCAAAGGTACGTACGTGCGTTGTCGGCGGTCGGCGGCGTCAGTAGCTTCAACAAGCCGCCAAAAAAAAAAAAAAATAGACGAATGTTGAATTTACATGGATAAATAACTTGAGCAAACTATTTAGAATCGGGCGGTAACTTGCGCCACCTATCGAGATTTCTAGCAGCCTGTTTTTTAAAAAAAAGACGAGTCTGTTAATAAAACATATAAAATAGCGCAACAGGAACAAGGACAAGAAGTAAACAGGACAGGCGCTATTAACAGGCGCCGTTAACACTGCGAACGACCACGACTACACAGCAACCCTACATACAACGCATGGAACACAGCACACAGCTACACAGCACCGACATGTACACAAACACAACAACCGACACTACGCCCGACACTTCCTACGCTCCTACTCGATATCCATTTCTCCCCGCGGCGCATATAAGCTTGACATGTGCGGGTGAGCTCTTTGGTCGCTGACCATTACAGATTTATAGAAGAATACACAAAACACGGCGCAATGGACAGCCGTGTGTTAGAACTATTTGCATTTAAAAAGTATGGAGGAAAAATCTATAATGTTAGTCCGTTGCAATAAATAACGATATGTTAACAATAAATCTTAAACCGGTCATGAAAAAGTTCAATTTTTTGTTATTTTCTTGCTTGACCAGTGTTATGAGCAGTCCGACTAGCTTGAATCAGATAGGAAAACAAATTATTGGGATTTTGTCATTACGTATACAATAATAAATGAAAATGATCCTTGCGCAAAGCATTTTTTATATATTTTTGTGAAGGACACCCGGACATCCGCCCAACACTTCACTTCCGCTAGTTGCAGCAGTTGCAGTACGGGAGCAGACGTACGCCTTCACTTTTGGGCGTTTTGATGCAGTTTGTTGTCGTATGTCGTGTCGGTGTCGAGAAGAGCGGTGGGGCTTGGGAGTTTGTGACCGGTGTTATTCGTGAACACTGGTGTGGGGCGTTGATGCGTCTTTTTTTATACTGCCACCACCCCGAACTTTGAAGATACACGGGCCCGTAACAGTGCATTATGCTGAATCGCGAGCTCCTTCTCTGTTGACGTCGCTTTCCTGGTACCACTCGTGAATACTGCAAGCGTTTAAACAGTGTGCACCGTCTCGCCTACATCCCCGGTGACGTACTCGACCTGTTGAAACTTATTGCTTCCGTCATTTTAGAGTACGCAAGGCAGTTATCTCATTGGTCTGGTTTCAATTATAAAAGCAAGGCAAAACGCTCGTAGTTCCCGCCCTCAGCACACGTTGGACATCTTCCACACTTTGACACCGGATAACTGAATGAACGAGGATTTACATTCAATTCCGAGGTTACTTTCGCCGCTTCCTCACCGTTGAGCAGCAGGATGAGCTGGCGACAAGCCGCGGATGAAAGGCTTGAGCATCAACAGCCCAAGCGCACTCGGTGCCGATGCGGGCGACGCGGGTTTCTGTCAACCGGGAGGCCAGCACAAACCGTGACCATTCCAGCTCTTCGTCATGACACGGTGTTGCAGAGAGCAGGGTAAAATACAGCTACACGGATCACTGAAGCAAACGACTGCTATCTTAAATCTTGGCTTGTGATTGCGCCTTTGTAGTAGATCATCTTATTCGTTTTGCTGGAGAGACGCAAACGACGGGCATAACAAAATCGCTTGCATATTCCGCATATCTCACAAAAGCATTTACCCTGTCACCTTGCGAAAAGCGCAAAACACGGAGTCCGCACCGTCCTAAGCTTCCCGTTTTTTACCTGCTTTAGAGCAGTTTGTACCTGCTATTAGATATGCCTACTGAAACTGAAACAGGGCAGTGCCAGAGAGAAAGAGACAAAGTTGAGAAAGCTTGCTCGCTCTCTAATTTCTCAACTCTCAAGTGATTGTACCATAATAAATGCACCAACGCGTCTTCCAAAATAAAGAAAGAGCACTACGTTCACAACATAAAAAATGGTCTCAGTACATGCATCAGTGGGCAGGTAGGAAACCGTGCCCTAATTTATTCACGCCGCTTGATTGGCGCAACAAACTCGTTGCAGGACCGAATCATCTACTCGAGCGGTGTGCGTCAATATGCAAACGCAGTCCAACACGATGCATAAAAAACGGCAGATTTAAGACAACAATCCGGAGTCCATTATTCAATTAAAAAAACGTAATTTTGTTGAAAACGCCCGCTGATTCTTACTCACGGTATGTGGCGGGATACTTAAACAGTTTGAAGCGGAACGAAGGAAGATTTACTTTTAAAAATGCTCGCTGCGTCCTCCTGGACCAGCTGGACCGGATCAGCTGACGACGACGGGACTGTACCCGTTGAACCTCCACCACGCAATAAACAATTTGCGCTCCGTGTTAAAAGCGTGGTTCAAACAGACCCGGAATACAAAGCACCGCACCACACACGACGAATGTTTCAGCTCTTTTTCGCATCGCCGGGTTGCACCAAACAGAACGAGATCGCCGAAGTCAACGCCGCGCTGTCGTGAACCTTGGCTTGTGGTTGCGAACTCGTGGACCCTGTGAATCCCTTCGCTTTCAAAGCACACACGACGATTACGAATGCTACTTTCCGTCTTCCAGGAACATCACAGGGGCACTTCTCCGGTCACGTCTTCACTATGTGCTCGCAAACTCCGAAGCTCTATGCGAAGCTTCTCGCGTCCCGTCAAACCAAAACAGTAGCGGCGCCATGCGTACTTGCCAGATTTTCTCCGGTCAAACAAAAACAACGAAAGCCAACCGGCGCTTGCTTCCAGCGTACATCGGCGTTGCGCTTGCGCCGTGGCGCCGTGGCCAGATCGCGTGCAGTTGAAGGTTGAAGCAAAAACGAAACCAACTGTAATGTCACGTGTTCACATCGAGGACACGCTTTTTATATCCATTTTAACTGTTTGGAACGAATAATTAGACCCATGACTTTATTTGTGGTGTCTAAGAAACTGTTATCAGGACCCCTAAACTAAATACAAACATGGACGACATGAGGGAAGCCGCATTGCCATCGACCAGAAGATGGCGGCGAGCACGGTAAGCGCGGGTTTCGCCAACGTCCTGCGACATGACGCAATTGCTTTTGGTGCATATCTGTCTCCGAGACATGTTTCTTTCCGCGGCATTTGTCTCGACGGTCCTTTCTAAGTGTGTCCCCAAGCATTCCGATGCTTCGATAGCCGGCAATGCCGCGGTCGTCGCCGGGGGCGATGCGTGTTATCGAGGTCGGCTACACGGTTATGCGTGTATGACCGAACCAAAACACGTTTTTTACAACCTCGCATGATTTCTGAACGAATTATCCGTTACTCATCGTGTAAATTTATGGTAATTTGTGTAAATAGCGTGTTTTTCACCCCAAATATTCGCCGAATACACGGGGCTTGCTAACAGTGTAAAAAGCTACGCTTCAGAATAACGACACTTGGCCACATTGTGGCTTAAAATCATGGTTGCCAGTTGTCTGAAGCTTCATCTCAAATCACAGGAAACGCTTTCCCGTTCCGGGACAAATGTTTAAACAGTTCGCGACAAAGCAAAGCAATATTACATGAGCTTCCTAACACCGAATCTAGTCCTGAGGAAGTCGCACTTTTGAATCGTGACGATCGGCAATTGCGTCTGCCCCGCACAAGCACCAAAATGGCGGCGCCCACAGCAATGTCAGGGAACGGATTGCCGATACTCTAAGCGCATCTCACTTAGTGGCACTAATCGTACTCTATAAAATACAGGGTTGAAACGAAAATCTTGAGGGCGCTTCAAGCGACGGAAGACGTAGTGAAGGGAGCGAGGGGGGTACCCCCTCTCGCGTGAGTTCCACAACGGAGGTGATGTAATAACTTTGTCTGGTGGGTGGCCTGACGACCTAAGAGCCAACGTGACTGAAACGACTACGTCGCTCCTCAAACCTTTAATGTGGTGACAGCTTGCGGCGCACGTTTGCGTCCGATTTTTCAATCGGCCGATATAACGTGATAACTGATTGACCAAAAAAAAATTAACGTTTTGGAAAATTTTTAAATTGACCTGGCCTCTAGTAGTTATTGCCGCGAATACTTCATCTGTCAAATGATAAATGTAGTCACTAATTAAAAAAGTGAATGAACACATTTGAGGTAATTAGTTAGCTCACTCTGACGATAGCCCCTTCATCTAATGTTCACCGAGTGTAATATGTACACGTAGAAGGGGGCACGTGTATAACTCTAGTTCAATTAAAAAAAATAATTTCGAACTAGAATCAAGCACACTGTATTGCTTGCCGAGTCGGGCTCTCTCTAATCATCACTGTGCTAAACAAAATACAAAGGAAAAGCAATAAAAAGATTGATGGACTAAGTTTGAGCAACGCACCCGCGAAGACGACGTATTCGCGACTCCAGCGAACTATAGAGGGCGCGCTGCTCAGGAAAAATGGCGGACGAAAGGACGTCGTTTTCGTCGTTCAGCACGCGGACCACCACAAATTCCTGCATTGCAGCATAAAATCAGTTTTACCTTTAAAAGAAAAGCGCTTTTTTGACGGTAGAAACCTTCTTATAGTCAGTGCGTAGGAATGACATGCTGGAATAATAAAAATATTTACTGGAAACGATGTTTGTTTCTATGTTGCCTACGAGAACCAAGCAGCGATGGCAGACGACAGAGTCGAAACGACCCCCTCTACTGAGCTTCTCGGCGCAGCCGCTACGAGGCGTCTATTTCGCTCACATTTTCCACATTCCAAAACCAACTAGCCCACATTTTTGCAGGAACGTATATACTGCGAGCTCCCCGAAATCCTAGTATGTCTTCTGCGATTCACTACTTTTGTTCTAGAAAAGGATGTCCGAAGATAAACCAAGATACACCGACAAAAAAGAGAGGAAAGATATGCGTAGGGGGGACTGTGGGATTTTTGAGGCAGGCAGGATAAAATTAATGAAAAATTAAACATAAAGAAAAAACTAGGATGGGTTAAAGCCGCCGTACGAAAACCGCCATCGTAAATACCCCTTCCGATAAGTGGGCGTCCAAGTAAAGCGAAAGGGCGTTTACAGTACAAGGTTATAAATTTCAGTAGAGTAGATTGTTGGGCTAGTTGGTTTTGGAACTTGAGCGCTAAAATGTATTCCAAAGTTATAATTTTGGAATTTTTAAGCCCGGCCTATGTCGATAGTAATAACGTTGTCTGCGAAGATAGAAAATTTGAGGCTCTTTATTGGACTGTAACCCGATATGCTGAAAGCTATAGTGTTCGCTTGCGCTGACTGAGAGTCAGGGCTTATAGCTATCACCGATAAAGTGGAGGATAGTGCTGCAAACAAGGTGAAACTCAGTAAACGTGCCTAAAAAGCTGGAAACGGGGACATGCATTACGTCTTTTGTCTCTACTAGCCCGTTTAAAATCATCAAGAAACCGCTAAAGTTTTAATGACCCGCTTCCTACGGAGTTCCCAAGCTCACATTAATTTTCTTTGTGGAACGTAAAGATTTTTTTTATCTACTCGTTTACCGACGAAAACGTTTTGCCAACAAAAATATTATTACAAAAAAAGAAAAGAAGATTTATCGCAGTCTTATAAGCAATAGTATCAGGATTTTACGCGAATCAGTGAAATAGTATACATGCTTTCTTATAAATATACTGCTCCATTGCTTTAAGCGTTTTTACTTCGGGCAGCCTCATTATCAATCTTATGTTTTCAGTTGTTTCGTCTCAGAGACGTGCAAAGGCTGTTGCTTTGGATAACGAGTGGGAGGATGCTGACTAAGGTTATATATAAGTCGACAGTGTATAGGTGCAAATTCGGACAATTTTTTGTAAGGTACGCTTGCTTCAAGATACTTGTTAGAGGTGTTTGGTCTAGACGTTTTGGCATTTATACAGTAGCAGCGTTTTTTTCAACAACGGGTGTCCTGCTTCCCGATGGAGTGGTTAGAACTTATATATAGCAAACTTACATAAAACAAAAGTATATAAAATTCAGTAGTAACAGTTCGCAAGTTCACACACAGGACACTCGTGAGTTTGGGAGAAATTTTGCAATGGTATTACAAAAATGAAATGCCGGGGACACCAAAGCACATCTTGTGAGTTGTGAATGCGAAAGCATTAATGTTCAATTGGAGGCCGCTGTATTCGGAGACTTGACAGTGATAGTGGATTTGGCTGCCTGTGTCTTCGTTCGTTTTGCTGCGTTCTTCCGATCCCTTAGTTCATCTGCGGTGTACTGGCATGTTTGTTTGTTTGTTTGTATGAGTTAATTTGAGGCAGACTTACAGAAAATCTCAGGGGACATGGCTAAAGGCACTTTGAAGTGCCTGACGAGGCCACGCCACCCTTTTTGGCGGCCACGTTTCGCTACTGCCGAGGTTGCGGCCACCGACGATATAGATGTTTCAGGCGCCGCCATGTTCCTCGGTGCCGATATGCTGGGAGGAGCAGAAGCGGCCGCAGCGCTGACAGGGAGTGCGGCGGTGCGCCGAGCAAACCACCCCGGCTCGCTGGTAACTGCTGGGTGTTTTCAGATAAGTTCGGCCGATCATGTCTGGTGACCATTCTTAAATTTTACGAAAAAAATATATTTTGTAGACTCAATGCCCATGAGAACAAAACCGCAACTTGTTGTGCGAAAAAAAAAAAAAGGTTGTCTTTGCGGAAAAAATTAAGAAGCCCACACTCAGTGCGAAGCGCGTCCCGCGAATTGCACGAAGTTGGCATTTCGGGGACCTCTCCCGAAAAATGTGTCATGGCTACAAGTTCAGAAATATTTACTCACAAACTATGTATAAGAAGGAGTGACTCAAAATATATATCGTTGATTATCGACGTTGCTAATTTCTTGAAAACAAATCTCAAACATGGCACATTCCGCAAAAGTGCTTACATTTTATTAATTGTTTTCTCCGTATCTATTAATACCAAAACTTTCAAACTTTTCCAGCGTGTTATCCTGAACAATTATAAATTAATGCAAATATGCACAATATTAAATTATAAAAAAATGATGTGCCGTATTTTTTTAAATGTTTTCGATTTGTGCAGACGAGCCGCCGTGGTCAATCATCCTGATGTCGAATCAAATATGTATTCCGGTGATGAACCTTGAATCGCGTATACGTGCACCAAAGAAAGTTCTATTTAGGGGAAGCGGTATAATCGCACACCTGCCTTAATAATAAATCTAAACTAGTGCGCCAGACTGCCTTTGAAAGGACGAACGCCTATTAACTTTTTTTGGGCACACGAAATGAAATAAATGTCCGTCGCATATAACATTTCGCGGAAAACAAGCAAAGAAAATGCTGGTAATGCGGATTTCCCGCTTGTCGCGACTGGTTGATTTGACAGTCTAAAGTCTAACCGTCTAACGCTCGAGCCAACGAGAACCACAATCCGCGGCTTTTTGAAGTTGTCTCGCGACGTTGGAAAGCAAACACGACAAAGTCCGAGGGTAAGCAATTAGACTATTTACATGACCGCGATGATCTTTCTTGCTCGGTCCTTCTTGTTGTTTTGCGGCACTTAAAATATAATAGGAACGCCTTGTTTTGCCGCCAGTTAACTTTCTATACCCTCCTGTCGTAACTAGGCAAAGTTTGTACGTGATTGATTATTTTGAATCCGTAGTTAAAAAAGAAAACAAAAATTGCAGTTACAATGCAGCGAGCTTTTGGCTCCCCTGAAGCCGCAGTCACACACCGACCACACAATATACAAAAACGCGGCTTTAGCATGTTCTAAGCATGTTTGATGAATACATGCGCATGTTTCGAACACGACTACTGCTAGTCCTTGTACGAACAAGGCGACGGAACCTCCGTACAGGAAGACACGCCCCTCATGTATACGTCTGCAGAGTGTTTTTCATATGATGCGTGAGGGGTGAGCGACGCGCTCCTGGCATTTCGCGAGAGTGTTTGGGATTATGTGTGATGTTTATGTGTTCTGGTTTCTAAAAAAAAGAAAAACAAAAAAACATGCAGTCTCTCTTAAGAAAAACAAAAAAACAAAACAAATAAAGATCGGATTGAGAAAGTTCCTGTCCCTTTGACAATTCATGGGAGTATTTCTTTTTAATTTCTTTTGTTTTATTTTTCGTTGATTTATTTGGGTATTTCCAGTGTTGTACACGTTCCTCAAAAAAAGTAACGAAAGCTCGTTCCTCGTTCCTTCTGATTTTTGGAACGCGTTCCCGTTACAAGTTCCATCCGTGAGAAAGGAACTCGTTCCCGTTACAGTTTAAAAAATGGAACGTATCGTTACATATACGTTACTTTTGTATTTTTGCTAATTACCATATTTAGTTAAATCAAGCAGAGTTTTCTTATTTTTTTATCTATCCCGTTAATAGCCAACATACGAGTTTGTATGTCGTGATGGAAGGGCACCCGGAGGAGAAAACACGCGGAAGCAGGGTTTCATTTCTTGATATATTCATGGTAAAAATCTCAGCTATTAACCATGTCCATGCTTGTAGTGCACAATTCAGACGAGCCAAGTGTACTTGTACCCAAGATAACACGAGCGTTTTACAACAACCTCGCACGTTTCAATTTAACAGACTCCCGTGTTAGAACTTAACAACAGTTGCTTCTTGATGTCGCTGTTCGCGAGACGAGCAAGTAAAGGAGAAGGTTGGGCTTTTGGAAAGTCACTCTTGAAAGCTACCAATACCTCGTTGTGAAGGTTGGATTTGCTGTTCAGTTCTAAGTTGGAAGACAAGAGAAGGAATAAAGGTTATTTTTTGTGTATCTTGTAAGTGCCCAAAGTTCGGAATACAAGGGTGAGTCCGATATCTGGCAATCTGTGATCTTGTGGTAAATGTAGGTCTCGCTATTGAAGTTCAGAAATGGCTGTAGTCAGAATACGATTTCTGGGTGTGTAAAGATTCGTGGAACAAAACAAGGTAACCAAGTTGAAAACAACCCTCCTTCTTTGTCTTCTCCTACTACTAAAAGTTTTGCTTTTTGTACCGCAGTTTCGGGCACTCAAAAAAGAATCAATGCCCACCAGCTCTCCGGCACCCTTAACTGTTAGCAAGCGAGGACCACACAAAATAATTCATAAGCTTAGTGACCAAAAAGTTAACGAGATCCTGCACTTCGTAAAGATATTTTTTTTGTATCTTCATACTTTCTCTGTTAGAAATAAAATAAAAATGACCCCACTGGACGAAAAAAAGGAACGCCGTTCCTTGTTCCGTTCCAGTAAAAAAGTAACGCGTTCCCGTTCCAGTTCCATCGATGCAAAATGGAACGGCGGCGTTCCTTCGTTCCTCCTATAAGGAACGCGTTCCAGGAACGCCGTTCCTTGGAACGCCGTTCCGTACAACACTGGGTATTTCAAGGCGAATAGCTCGGCGTATATAATATAAAAAAGGTGGGCAAGTTTAGAAAAATAAAATGTGCCAATAAACCCCAGCTGCAATGCAGCCAGTTGGGCAAATATGAATTCCATAGCCATGTGCCAAAGGCATTGGAGTTTTTTTTTTGCGTTATAGCGTTAATTGTTTCACACATTGTTTGCAAACATAACATGAATGTGGGTAAAAAAAATTCTTAAAGTCAAACTTAATTTTTTTATTCGTCAATATATTTTTGTTTGAATGACCTAATGTATAGTTGAAAGTTTGTCTTAAAATTAACGGGTCTCTGTTGTTTTGTTTTGTGACGCTGCACAGCCCCATTCGCCCAACTTTCACCCACCAAATAATTCCTCGGAAATTTCTAGTACGCAATGAATTGAGGTAGTTCTCCCTTTTCAGATCAATTACACCATTTACACTCAAAGATAAAGTTAAACACAGCATGTTCATTAAAAAAAAAAAAAAAAAAAGATCGAGTCGAATATTTAGGAAGAGGAAAGTTCACTCCACTTGATTATTCGTGTTAAACCGTAATAACTGCTTTTAAAGACAATTCTACAAAAAAAGCTGCTGTTCTATAAATAGTGGTGAGTTTCGTGTGCACTTTCCCCGTTTGCTGTCGGTGGAAGGAGGCATCACTGGGATGTGCTTCTAACGCATGTTAAAATTACTTTTCGAAAACTGAAATAGTCAGAAAAAAGCGTCAAACACGTACAAAAATCAGGATCGTAGAAGTGTCGAGTTACAACAAAGTAGAGTGGTAGACGATTGCTTTCTTTTTGTGCCAGACGTCTGCAAAATATCTTTAGCGTTCCTCCAAGGCCCATCGAGACAATGTGTAAGCTTGCAAAGAAAACATAGAAACACGGCGTAATCTACGAGAGATCTTGCTGGACATCAAAGAAGAAATTGGTGATACTGGAAGCCCATTTAGGGCAATTTCTCCGGGACTATAGTCTTTACAAAAGAGGAGCCATTCCATCCCGGCACATCAAGCTTCGGCGAGTATGCTATGTTGAGGGAAAGTAAAGCGTAAACAAAAAAAGAAGAAAGTAAATTTAAAAAAAGCTGAGTTTTGTGCTCATACAGACGCTTGATCAATTTCCTCATTGGACGAACGCCAACACACTGAAGAATCAACTCCACAGATACAGAATTGCACCGCATCAGCACGTATAACAAAAGAATGTCGCGCGAAGAAAGCATTCCGATTTCCCGGGCTCTTCGCTTTCACCAAGGAGAGAAAGCGAGGCAAGATACTTGGAATGAGAGACTTGATTTGGAATTGCCCGAACTGACCGTTATCGCACTTCAGAAGAACAGACCCTAAATCTGAAACCTAATATAGATGAGAAATGATCAACGTAAGCGTTTCGAATCCTGGAAAGTCAAGGGAACTTCACAAGAGATAAGGCGTAGCTTGGATAGCACGATACACCAGAAAGACGTATGGTGTCTGAAATACAAAATTTTTCTCCTGTATAATCTTCTCATCCATGAAGACACTGCCTGCTTATTTTAGGTCTTCAGCACTTTTGACGCTGCGCCAAAAAAAAACAAAAAACCTAAGTCACATCACAAAAGAGTTCGCACAAAAAAAAAATAGTAAGTACTCGGAATAAATTATATTCATCACAGAATACCTGAGATGTTTTTCGTTCGCACATAGGAGTTGTACAAAAAAAGAAAACATCTTAAAAGGCACGTGTGTGTAAAGTTTCCACTAGGAAATATGGCAAATCACATATCGTTTTCTTCTGATAAATAAATGAAAATTTGATATATTTATAAGAAATATTACAATGTTGGCAGTGGCCATGGTAATAGCATGACCGCGTATTGCATGCTAAATAAGCATATAAATAAAATTAAGTTTAGTGTGTGGTTTGTTAAGACGGAAGCTTGGGCTGTTGATGATTCATCTTGAAGTTACAGCACACAAGATAAGGACAAAACTAGTCACACAAAGAGACAAGCGCAAGCGCTGACTTTCAACTCCTTTGTATTCTTCTAGATCTGCTTCCTCTTTACGACACTAGTTTAAGTACCATTAGAAATGAAAATAAGGAAAAACAAAAATTCTACTCACAAGCCGCTGCAATTATCGGGCTAATTTTTTTACTATTCTTTCTGACAACGTTAAATATTCACACTTCCCCATCCCTAGCGCTACCACTAAAAGAGGCATAATATTTAACGTAATAATCGTAGCGGCTTGTGACAAGAATTTTTTTTCCTATTTTAATTTATAACCGATCTGGTATTTAAACTAGTGGCATGAAGAGGAAGTAAAATAATAATACACAGAAGTGTAAGTCAGCGCTTCTGTTTGTCTGTTCGCGTGTCTCTTCTTTCGTCCTCGTCTTGTGCGCTGTAGCCTCAAAAAATCTAAAATGTGCACTAAAAGTCACACTAAAACTAAACTCAAATACATTCATCCCACAAGACTACTAATAATGTGCTCACCCCTTCCTACGAACACAAAAATAAACCAACAAAACTGTAATAACATGGAGCCCACCGCAAGGTTGATAGTCAACAATACGTCCTTAACCAAGAGACAATTTTCCCTTTGGTACCTAACGCCTCCGGCATCAATATCGTGTACGGCGCACAAGCGTTTTCACCAAAGTCGCAGAGAAACGCGAGGTGTTTCATGAAAATACTTTAAAAACTACACCTGAAATAAAAAACATCGGATATTGTTGTTGACTGCGACAGGAATGAGGATACGTGTTAAATGTGATATTTAACAACCTAATTGTCCCAAATAAGCTAAATAAATCATGAAATAATATCCTTATCTCATGGATTTCTACCAGGGAAATGTTGCTATTCGCCCAAGTATGCTAGTTACAGCACTTGTTAGAAAAATAGTTTTCTCCGCTATTTGTGGACGGGGAAGCGCCATAAGCTGAGTGCCCGAGAGAGCATTAGAGCGTGAACCGTCTTTACTTCGACCACGTGACCTCTGGATAATATGGCGCTGTCAGGTCAGTTTGCGATGACACTGTCCGCGCCCGCTGCGGGGGCTGACGTCGCTTTCGGGTAAGACTTTCGTTTTGGTTCCGGTATTTTTACACCCCACGGCTTAAATGTGCCAGAATAGCATTGAGCAGAATAATATTTGCCTTAATTTAGAATAGCTATCGCAAATAAAAACAACACCCGAGGATTTTGTGTGTTTTTTCTCATCAATTTCGATTTTTTGTTAATGGAGAAATAATAATTTAAATCTAAATATTAATGATGGTCAACAACCCTTTATTATGGTGTTTATGGGTTGTGGTGTTAAGACGAGTGTTGTTAAAAGCTATTAGTCAGTTGCTGGCAAATAATATACTACTAATCCCTTCACACGTCTTATATGTCGTCAGCTGCGATAAAAGGAAAAAAAAGTGAACCGAAAGAATAATTTATTCATTTCAGGTTATCTTGGCTCAAAATTATTACCAAACTTTTATAAAACACCTTGCATGCAGATCACGCATTATAGTAAGTACCTAAAATATAAATTTGTTAAAACAGTTCTTTAAAGGCACAACATATTCGTCTTTCCAAGCTGTGCTTCGGTGATGGATCTAGTAATATTTTGTGTAATGGAAATGAAGACAAAATAAGCAAACGATGAGTTGGTTCGTTCACACAAACAAAATCGGAAACAACGGACACACACACAAAAAAAGAGGACAACACACATAACGTTTTAATTTGTTTTTCTAAAACGCAGGTAACTAAGTTTTATTTTGTGTTTTTTGAGACGACATTTTATAATGACTTTGAAACGTGATATGTATTATACTCTTTTTTGCGTCGGTCGTTTCCGGTTTCAAGTATCTAAAGCAATGGCTCGATTCGCAATTTAGTACACACTCCTATTTTAAATCAAAACTTAATGTAGCAGAATAAAGGGCAATTAATTAGATATACTCATTTTGTTTGATGCTCGTAAACTCTATAAGGACACTTTATTCCATAATATTGCCCCGCGCGCCACTGGTCAAGTAGGCAGCCTGCACATGGCCGAATGGTTATCGTGATGGGCGCCCACGCAAAGCACCGAAGTTCGCTGCCTGAGAGCGGACGCACGTTTTAGTTTTTTTTTTTTGTTTTTTTTTTTTTGTAAATATTGCGTTTTGGTGCATTCGACAATTCTGTTGCTTATTATAGGTCCGAATTTCCTGCGCGCCGAACCTTCTACACCGATTGTTCCAGAAGCCCACGCGTGTACAAAAGGGACTCCTCGGGGCGAACCGGAGTCAATCTCGTCCCATCGCTCGATCCTGCTGTTACACCGCCATCGACGCCAGCTATATTCTATTCCGTTTTGGTCACAAGTTAGTCTCATTAAGCGTTAAAATTTCTTCAGTGAATCGTCGCCTTATTAATTGTCATTCGTGGCAGTACCTATGCAAAAATACCCATGAGTCGCCAACTCGAAGACGAACTGAGTGCAGTAATGTTCAATTATTCTTGCCATATTCACAGCACAAGGTATGCAATATCTACCTTCATATATATATTCATTGTTTTGAGTAATTTTGTATCGGATATTTTGTACCAGTGCCAGATTCATGTGCTTCTAGATTATTGGGCATGTGTGGAGCCCATTTGCCTGTACATTGTGAAGCATGCCGCTATGGCCGGGGATTTAATGCACCATTATTACTTGCCCAGATCACACGACCATGGGATGCTCCTGTAAATTTAAAGACTAGAGTACTGTTTTGGTATATTCCAAGGGTACTTGAGAACTTTAACATACATTGGCCTCTTGTTGGGAAAGTATGCCTCCCGCATTATTAGAGAGAAAATGTAAAGTTATGCCGTTAAAGATGATGCTTTAAGCGAAAGCGGTAAGCAGTTGCGGGACATACGGCGAGGTTGATTTTTAATTCGACGACCATTTGCCAATATTTTGTATGAATATAAAACCTGCTCAGGCACTAAGCAATGCAGACGTAGTGTAGTCTTTCTTTTTTAGAATTACGTATATGCTTGAAAATAAAAGCAGGGAAAGCTACACTCATGCGGTTTTGGCAGGTTAGTTGTTCTTCGGCGGGCCGTAATATGGGAGGCTAATGCCAGAATAAGTGGAATAATTAACTAAAACGCGTTCACTACCTTTTTAATTAGTGAAAATGAACATTCGGAATAAAAAACTTGCTGAGCGTTGTCAGTAATTTTAGAAATACTTTGAGCGTCTGGGAAGCGCAGTAGTGCAATAAACTTGAAACTCATGCGGAAGGCACAGTGCTGGCGGCGAAAAAACATGGATGATAAGAGACGGAAACACCGCGCGGGCGCGTTGTCGATCTTGCTGTGCGAATGGTAACTTTAGCGTTCCACCGTATTTCACACATGCCCCAAGACTTTCTAGAATTTACTAATCTGGTGGTTTTTGATGACGCCTGTAAACGTTTCTAATTTAAATTACAAAAATATCTTCGCAAATTAAAAGAAAAAATGATTGACATATTTTAGTTAATTATCCGGCTTATCGTGGCTTGCGATTATCCACCTAAAACATGTATGCCTGGCCGTATAACACACCTGCACAAAGCGCAACAGTGTAACTTTTACGGCTTTTGTTTTAACACATCTGTAAAGCCTAATAAGAAAACTCTGTATTTTATCTACCATTCTAAAGCTCGGTCTTAGGAGGGCACGCTGTCAAGGTACTTATGCATGGCGGGAATTTTACAGAAACAAAGTTTAAGATAGCGCAGCTACCCAGACAAGATATGCGCCTCAAGATATGATTTTTTTTTTTCGAGTTTAACAACCGCCTGCGGAAGCGGGCGTTCAGGAAACTCTACAACTGGAATGGCGTTTCCTCTCTTTTAAGCTTCAGCTCCCAGGCCGCCCGAGTTTTAAATCCACAATTCGGTGGGCGCAAGTTTCCCACCTCTCTCCCGTTCGCGTCTTTCCCGCTGGCTGTCGTCGTCTCCCATAGAGTTGCAAATAGCCTGCTGGAATGTAAAAGCCGAAAAGCGCAGCCTCGTCCGCGAGATTTTTGCCGTTGATAACACTCCTGTTAACCCTCCCAAATCACGAGGGAAGAAAACCACTGCGGCCTGTGTGGAATTTCCTCTGCAGATTTTATGGCAACTATGATCACATGTTTTCGGACCTACCTTCAGGACTTCACGTTTTAACCGTCAGGTTATATGAATATTTAATCCTCTAGAGGAAACAGGTGAGTGAACCTGACGCGAAAGCTTTGCGTTCTAGCCGCCATATTCACCTTCATGATGAGAACGGAAGAACCTTCACTTGTCCTAGCTCCAGCGCGAGCTTGTAACCAGGGGGGAAAATGGAAATCAATATGACGTAAATTGTGATTTTAATACCAATTCAATTTGTTATTTATATTATAATTACAGTTGTGATTTAGATCACGATTTAAATGAGAGTTGTGTTTGCTATGATGATCTCGATCAAAAGTTTCCCGCAAAAATATTATCGACAATGTTTGTATTGGTCGTTTGTCTGTCATTTGATGCTTTCAATTTCTATTCCTTTCCGCACACACCGCCCACACCGGGTGGTGTGGGCGGAAGGGAGCATGTTTTGAGTGGGTGGCGCCATTGCATTTCAGAATGGCGCAAAGCTGTGTATCGGCTAAAAAGTCAAAAAGTCAAATTGGACGTTTAGTGTTTATAGAGTGTAAGGTTGGTCTGCCAGGATGAGGCGACACTGGTTTACACTGTAGATGAGCAATTTTGCCAGTGCAGTACGACTGCTAACCTGGGGTCTTTAACGTGCTCACGCAGTAGTGATACACGACCGCACGCCGGTACGATGCTCATCCAGATCGAAACGGGCAGGGGTGGGGTTCGAACCCAGGATCCCTGGGTTCTGCAGCGCGAGCTTTCGCTCCACGCGCGGCGAGCTGGGTGTGCGCTTCAGCCCACTCGGCCACCGATCCCCCCTAACTGCACCGAAAGGTATCGCAAAAGTAGCAAAGTTGGTTTCCACAAGTTCCCGGCGTACTCTGAAAGGCGTAGAAGGGGGTAATATCCGTGGATCGAAAATAATGGTCGCCTTGAGCGGACAACCGTTTGTGCGACAAGCACGTTCTTGAAGGCAAGTGTCGCTTCCATTTCAATCTCCGTCCCGAGGCTTGCTTATGTGCAGGGAAACTGTCGACTGATCGAAACCACCCAGATTTTGTTCCCATGGTGTTCGCGCAAAAAGAACCGGCCAAGCGCTCTTCGGTGGCTCGCTACGGCCATGCTACCAAGCGGAAGGAGATCGACAACAGAACAAAAAAAGCGTTACCTTTTGTCGAGCCTTGTGGTTATGAGGGTAAGAATAATATCATACCTTGACTGAAGGACTCTATGGGAATTTAATCAATCAATAAATACACTTCCGCAGACCCACAGTCTGCTTATCCCGCCGGCAGCGCGGAAACCGGCTCGAAGTAATCGTAGGCCTCGAGAGACCTGTACGCCTGCGCCGTCTCGGCCGTGAACTCACTTGGCGAAAATACTAAAGAGACGACGACCTGAACCATTGAGGTCGGTGGCAGCAACTTCACGTCGGAACTCCAGCAGGACTTTCTTACGAAGTACGGATCGTCGAAGGTAACACTAACCACGCACAGCTTGTCTCGATACCGCTGCCGTTCAGGCTCGGGCAGCGAGCCCGAATAGTCGGGCATAACATACGACATACGTTGTCAGGAAATACGACGCACATATAAAGCTAGAATCGTCTCTATAACGTCAACAGCGAGCACACGACGCAGAACACAATGGCGAAAACACGGAGAGCCTGGCCGCTTCTGCCCACATAGCTTCTGAGCATGCGCGGCTTCCCGGCCATGTTAGTAAACAAAGCCGCGCCGCGTGTCGGTCTATAAGGCTGCACATGAGTACAAAGCAGTGATCTTTTGGGGAAAATCAAAGCGTTCAGCTTGATTCTTATCTTCCACTTCGTTTGGTTGCTAAACTTTATTACTAACTTACTACTCAGCGTGTATTTTGAGAAAACCGTTTTACGTGGGGGGGATTTCTTTTTACGCATGGTATTGAATGTGAGGGTGAATTAGAAACACGCTTGTCGAATTTGTGTATAAAATTCGTTGTCTAGACGGCTCAAGCGGACTATGTATCCCGATTACCTGTCCGACAGGATTTTATACGGAAATATGCACTCTTTTTCTTGTTCCATTTCGTACGCGTGAAATGCCCAATTTTTAATGGGCTTGCTCAAGGCGTATTGTGACTGCGCCCCTTATAGGTTCCCCGAGGCAGCCCATGCGGGCTACCCAAGCGAGCCCCATTTGGGCCCGCCTTGTAAAACCGACGTGGGACCCAGCTGGACTGCACAAGTGCAAGCCAGACATGTGCAAGTTACTCGAAAAGTAATTAAGTTAAGTTACTGAGTATTGGCCTCAAAAGTAATTTGAGCAGAGTAGAAGTTACTCAAATTAAAAGTGATTGAGTAAATTACTAACTACCTAAACAAAGTAGAGAATTACTTTTGAATTTACTTTTACATATGTTATACTAAAGAGAATGTACATAAATGTTTTGATCAGTTAGCAAAATTCTGCTAGCCAAATATGAAGCGGCTTGCGTTTTCACATAAGTGCTTTAATAGCTGGTTCTGCGTCTGTGTGGTTAATTGTTTTGTACTTTTTGTTTTCTGGTCACTGATGTACTGCGTATGTATCATTTCTAGTGTAGCAGTGCCTGAGCTTGATCCTGCAGACAGTGTTTGCTTGTTTACAGTGTTGCCTAAAGTACATCGGAAAGTACATGAAGTAAAGTGCAAAGTCAATGAGAGGTTATGTATATACTTCAAGTATAGTGAGTACACCGCGTGCAATGTACATGAAGTAAAGTCCTATAAATACAACATATTATTAAAGTAAAGTAAAAATATTTTTAACACAATTTTTCATGATGCCCTTTCGTACCCTATTTTATTTACTTTGCTTTGAATGATAGGCATTTCTCCAGGGGTGATGGAGGAGCATCAGTTTTTTTTTTGGAAATGGTAACAAATACTGGGTAAAGTTAAGTCGCCACGAAGTAGTTGTTCTACTCTCGCTGACGAACTACTTAACACAATAGACTTATAAGGCACTTATTTGTCTCGGTATTATAACCTCCATTACTTCACTCGGAGGAATGACCAGATGACGTCTCGAAAGACTGTAGCGCGCTTTCACATGATGATACGCCATTTTTTTGTTTCCAACTTTTGGGGAATGTACTTTGAAGTCGAAAATTTTACTTTCTTCCGAAATTACCAGAAGTAAATACTTTAGTAAAGTACAAGTACATGCTCAGAGAATGTACTTAGAGTAAAGTAGAAGTTTTCTAATACTTTTTGAAACAGTACTTTAAGTGCCATGTTCTTTAAGTATTTCCCCAATTCAGCTTCTTTTTTTCCACAAAAACTTTGGGGAATTATTAAGCGTCTCAAACGATCTTCGAATCTTGGACGATGTGTATATGCCGAGTTTCGGGAGGAAAGTCAACGCAATGAGGTCCCCTTCGCGTTGCCCTTTAGCACGCGATCTTTCAAGTACAGCTCAAACTACGGAAGTACCAGACGGGCTTCAGAGCAGGTGCTGCATTTTGTTGCCTCCTTTGACTGAGGCTGCAGTGTGTACATGTCGTTTAGTGGGCAAAAGCGCCTACGTTGGGGGATAGGCGGAGATAAACCCTTTTTTTTAGATATGTTAAGTCTCATTGAGCTTCGGGAAACCAAGAAATGCCAGTCTTAGACGTTAATGGTGCAGTTACTCGACGTCACTTGTAACGTGTCTGTCCGCTCCCCGCGCCTCGTAGCAGGGCTGTTGCAGGGAGGAGGTGCTCGTGAAAATTTAAGAAGGTTTCGGACCTTCCAAAGCACCCCCTCCCCTTCCTACGCAACCTGCTTCCCCCTGATTGATCTTCCAATATGTCATCTATTTTTGTGCAAAAATGAATATTGACTAGCAAACCTACCACTAAAATTCGAAAGTAATTTGTAATTTGAGTAGAAGAAACTTGGAAAAAGTAATTAAAGTAAACTACTGAGTACCGAAACAAAACTGGCAATTGGAAGTTACTAAACTACTCAGAAAAGTAGTTAAACTTGTGGGCGGTTCTTTAACGCCCCTTCCCCGGGTGGACAGACACACGCTCTAGGCTAACTATTTATTAACCCAACAATGTTTACGAGGCAAGCCTCACGTCAATGTCCGGGCAGTCGGCGGGCAGCGCGCAAACGTCGCCCTGGCTTGGCTTCCCGATGGTCTGCGGACGCTCAAACGTCGTCCATGGGAACCTGTGGTTCCGGGCAAGTGGCCACGTTGGTTTCGACGGGCACTCATCCAGGGACTCCGGGAAGGTTCCCGGCTTGCGGCGGAAATCCAAGCCCCGCAGTCTAGAAGCCAGGCAGTTGTCTTCCATGGAGGGGGGGGGGGGAGGGGGGGGGCGCATCTCTGGGCAGGTCGCCGGCTAACGGTGGCAATCAAAGCCCCGCGCTCAAGAAGTCAGTCAGCCGTCCTCGTTCGTCCCGCACAGCCGAGAGCCCCAAGAGTCGTCTCTCCGTCCCTTTTCTAGCCTCGTCATCCTCAGGCAGCGCCGCTGTGGGCACGAGATTGTCCTCTTCGGCGACGCCCCTTCGATGCTATCGCCACATGGCGTCAGCAGCGCACGATGTGGTGGGAAGGAACACGATGGGTTCCCACAAACTACAGTAACTTGAGTAGAATAATTGACCTGCGTACAAGTCTGATTTGAACCTTCGTCCACCCCCCTTTCGGAGCACACTTTGTGCTACTTGGGATCGCAACAAAATAAAAAGAAAAAAAAATAAGACAAACAGAAAAGTTATGTCCTATCTGAATGGAGTCAAAAGTGAAAAAAAAAATCCATTGCATTTTTTAACTAAAAAATAGAGGTTCCTTTGTTCTATTATGCATTACAGAATTAAAGCGGTGAACTATACTTTAGATTCGTAGTAATTATTTTTCCAGAATTTTCCTCAGTTATAGGACGAATTGTATAGTCAATCTGCCATGTTAAAAATTCAGCTAGCGGCAAACAACCACTATTTTTTAGCTACACAGATGTAAATCGTACTAATCTTATTTAAAACAAACAAATCTGATATAAATCAAATAAACTTGACATAAATAAAAACATTATTTAATGCCTTTAAAACAATTTGGAACTTTATTCGCCCTGACTTTCGCTAGCTCTTCAACGCCTAGCGAGCCTCAAGCGTGCACGCACAGCCAAAGCAAGACAGAAGGCAAATGGCGCGTTCTGAAGGCCAGTCATTTGAAATAGACGTCCTGCGGTTCTCATCCTGTCATTGACTATGGGGTGGCGTCCGTTTTCCCGAAGTCGTCAACAACTATCAAGGCATGCGCGTCTTGCGCAAACGAGCAATCGCCATTTTTTTTAATTTCTTTTCTTGCTTCTTTTAATAATCGGAGGGTTGTCATCAAACGTAGTAGTTTTGTGGAAGGGATAAAATGTGGGACACTAAGCTAAGTAACAGAGTTTGATGCCCGCCACTCCTCTATCCCACTAAAATGCGAAAAAAGGACCGAAGACGTACTGGCGCGAACAGTGTCCCGCAACGGACCTCGATCAATATAGGGGGCGGAGATTGGACGCTAGTGCTGCTTTTTGGGTTCCGCTGGGACTTGTAGTCAATCAGTGGAACACTGATTGCCCCAAAGTTGTAGTCGCTTCCTGATGCTGCGCTCGCGTCCAATCTGTGGCCCGTCCGTGCCCCGCGCTCAGTCGAGATAGATGGCAGTGAAAATCCAGTACACGTAAAGTCCTTCTAAACTGGAAAGTAACGACATCCTTCGAAGAATGCCACCTGTTATCTTGATGCGATCCGGGCGGCGCTATCTGTCGACTCGCGGGTGCAGAAAAGTAGAAATTAAAGAAAAATAAGTAAGCGCTGGGGAGGAGGAGGAAAGAGGAATGCCCGTGCTGGGGGGGGGGGGGGGGGGGTCAGAGCGCAGTGGACACATCAATTGCATCAAGCCAATCAAGTAACGCCGAAAGCGCAACGAAACGGCTTTTATCACCTTTCGTTTTGCATACTCTTTGCGACTCAATCGATATATCTTTTGCGTCGCTTATCCCCCGAACGAAAAATTCCGAGTCACCTAGCTGAGGACGCGTGCGCAGGGTCTGGTATATCGCACAGCAGATGAAGAGCCCATGCTCAGAATGCGTTCCACAGCCCAGCAGATAAAGATAGCAGCGCGCAGAAGGCGATTTTTGCAAAAGTCTATTGAACGCAGAATGTACACCATGACAGTATTCTTTTAGTTTGCGTGTATGTTTTTCGTGTCTCGTGTTTTTTACTCCTTGACTGCGCTCTGACTCAAGTTGAAACCAAGGCCTCTAAACTCGTCAAACACAAAGTTGGGGCCGGAGTTGACGGAGCGCACCAATTGGCCTAGCACGACGATGACTTCGCGCTTTTTTCGCCAACGTCCAGTCGGGGCGCTCCGCGAACTTTCGGCTCCAACTTTGCGTTTGACGAGCTTAGGGCCCAAGTGTAAGGCAGCCGCCATCTTGGAGCGAAACAGGCTGTGCTACAGTCAACGCGCTAGTGTGAAAGATAAAAAAAAAAAGAAATATAGAGATAAAAGGTGAGCGTGGCAGAGGAGAAAGGAGATGTAGCCATGTCGTTACCTTTCTTACTTAGGGGCATCGAGTACACGGGTTTCGGTATTAAGAGTTAGCTGAAGGCTGCTCACTCTCTATTACTGTGTTACGTGCGCTGGCGTCCCGGTTTAGAAACACATTTTCTTATTGTTTGTTTTTTAAACAAATTGAGTTTAATCTCATAGCGCCAATTTCATCTTAGATGTATCATTACAAAAAAAGCTGGCACGTCATGGTTTTCTCTTACACCTTAAACGCTATGAACGACGCGCAGCACTATTCGAATCAAACCACTATTCGCGCAACTCAATTCGGTATTGTTGAACACCATCTGAGGCATACATTCATAACTGAGGTAAGATGATCTATACCACGCAATCTTTGATACCACTGACACACAAACACACGCGAAGATGCTCTGATTTACCTATTCTGGGGGTACGTAGTCGCAGGATGCGTCACTGTCGTTTCATTATATGAGACGAGCTACGTTAGAGGTTGTTTATTTTGTTCTTGCAACTTTGCTACATTATTCTGACCGGCATAGGTCAATTGTAATTTGCCAGAACAATTAACATATAGATAATGCGGATTTACACGCTAATGTACCAGAAAGCGAAAGCTAAAAGTGTTTAGACAACAGCGTAAAGAAAAAACGGAGCAGTTGAATTTCGCGCAATGATATAGCAATTGCTTAGCCTTCGCTAGTCCGAGTGTTCTAACTTCTCAGTGTTGGAACAGCAGGCCGAGACTTGCTCACATGTTTCAAGCAATCATAAAATGCAACATGTAATCTTGCATTAAAGATAAACCGCTAAGCTCTGAGGTCGAAAAGGGTATTGTTTTCTCATCATGGAACTCAATGCAAATTTGAGTGGGACTCTGTCGAAGTCCCCCAGTAGAAATTCCGCTAAGTAGAATAGGGTGGCATTATTCTAATGACATTTCCACGTACGTAACCCAGGTAACGTGTTCATCAAAGGTTATGCCAAGGAATCGGTAATGCTTTGCATTCGCCAGTACCAGAACTTTAATTGGGAGTTAAACCTTCATCAGGTATGTGTCGCAAAGCGCGTGTCGTATACATTCCTTTCACTCGTCCTTCGTGTAATTTTTGCGTCTTTTTTTATTTTTTATTTTCGAAAAGGCAAGGCCTAAAATTGCAAAGTACTAAAAAAGACAAGTTTATTTTTTAAAAATAGTCATGTCGTCTAAAACCTGAGACTGTGATGCTGAAAAGGAAAATCTTTTAGACGAAGGAACAGGTGTTAAACGACATGATTAGCTACCACCAACTGGCCTGCGCACTCGCACTTTACTTTAAAACTTTTTTTTATCATCTTTAGCCCATACAGAGTATTGCTTCAAAAGTTTATTTTAAAATGCTTAGTATTTTAATTTTCGATGTGCCGTAAATTAATTTGGATGTGCCGACGACCGAGCGCCCTGGACAGAGACGCGAGTCGACCAGCGCGTTTGTCATTTTCAAAACTGCTCTCTTTCGTTCGGTTAGGACTTGCACAGAGTGAAATCCCTTTTTGGAAATAGCGCCTGTTTTCTTCGTTTGCACTATATGCCGTTTTGTAGTAGGCAGCGCCAATTTGAATGGTGTGGCGCCATCTAGGGAGCTTCAGGTTCCGCAGCCATGCTGAGTGGCTAGAAACGTTGGCGAAAGTGCTCTTCAGACATGTACGGAACGCGTTACAAGTAACAAGCTACAACTGCCTAGTTACTTTTCCGCAACAAGTAACGTACTTACTCAAATAAAAGGAACGAGTAAAGTTCTTTGTTACTTCTAAAGCCAAGTGACGAGTGACTGTATCGTTAATTTTGAGGAGTAGCGTGTACAACACCGTTTCAACGGTCTCCTTTAAATTATAACCTGAGTATCCGTTTATTGGGACAAAGGCAGATGGGCAAACCGAAAAATAACTGAACAGTATACAGCACAGCGACGTTTATTGTTGAACACGAACTCTATAGCTGGGAATGTCCTTCATCCACCAAACACAATAAGGTTCGTTGGCTAAACCTTCTAGATCAGAGTACAGATCAAATGTAAACCCGGAGGTCGTCAACACGGGAAGGCCACCCATCGTCAACTTCGAACTTCAGAAGCAGATAGAAGAAAAGATAGGGGAACCCCCCATTCACCAGCTCTTGCTGAAGGACAACAGTGCCGTTCTTTCGAGCGCGTAAGTATAGACCGACGCGAGGCGCGGCTCTGTTTACCAACACCGCCCGGAAGGCCACGCATGCGCAGAAGCTATGTGGGCAGAAGCTACCAGGCTCTCCGTTTTTTCGCAATTGCGTTCAATGGCGTGAGCTCATTGTCTCGGTAGAGACCGTTGTAGACACGCTTCTAGCTTTATTTGCGCGTCGGATTTCCTGCCAACGTGTGTCGTACGTTATGCCCGACTATTTGAGCTCGCTGCCCGAGCCTGAACGGCAGGGGTATCGAGACAAACTGTGCATGGACGGCGTTGCCTTCGACAATCCGTACGCCCTAAACAAGGCCTGCTGGCATTCCGAAGTGAAGTTGCCACCACCGACGTCGACGGCTCACGTCATTGTTTATTTAGTTTTTTTGGCCAAGTCAGTTGACGGCTGACACGGTTCAGGCGTACAAGTTTCTCGAGGACTACGATTACTTCGAGCCGGTTTCCGCAGTTTTGGCGGGATCAGTAGACTAGAGGTCTCTTGAAGTGTATTTATTAGTTGATTAAATAAACACAGCGTCCTGAAGTCAAGGTGTGAAATTCTTCCTATCCTATGACCACAAGGCATGACAAACGGAAACGCTTTGTACGTTCTGCAGTGTTGGCGGTAAAGCGTTACAAGTAACGGCGTTACCGGTAACGCGTTACTGTTTTCGGTAACGTAGTAACATGCTCGTTATTTTTTTTTTCAGAAAAGTAACTAATAACGTACTCGCGTAACTGTTTCAAGTAACGTGTAACGTAGTTACGTCACTCGTTGCTGCTTCCTTCTCAAGCTTTAAAGACATTACATTTTAATTTTTTTTTGTGTTTTTAGGAGTTAAGCTATGTGAATCTTGGAGTTTTCTGAGTTTTTTTCTCTCGTGAGTATTTAGGTAAAACCGTAAAAAAAGATAACGTAATTATGTTCAGTTTCTGCATGAACATAATGTTTCTTGAAATATTAGCTTAAAGACCGACCAACGAAAACATTTTCCGCAAGATAGGAAAATGCCCCTCGCGCCCTCCTCTTTTCACCCTCTCCCAAAAATCCCGTGACGGCAGGGGCTTCTTTTGTGTCGGCTTTTTCTGTAGGGATAATCCTCAAAAACCGCGAAATGAGCGGCTAGCTGCGAGCGCCACAACGACCTTGAGACGTCCAGGTCTCTTCCCTCCTTGACGCGGGCACGCTCAGTCCGCGAGATTGAGGAAGCCAGCGCGACCGAACGCTTTTTCCCATGAGCTGCAGGTCCGAGGCCGCTTGGTCGGTGGAGATCAAGGGGTCGTGGTATGCTGGGTTCGTTCCAGCAGTCGCTTTCTGGCATCGCGCGGCTGCTGGAATCATTCCCGTGTCTGCACAAGGATTGGCTTGCGCAATAAAGGGTTCAGGTCGTTGATAATACATTTATTTCCGAAACTTATAAATCAAGTGGCTTTCCCTAATCTCTTCATTACTCTTTGAAACACATCTCCTCTAATAGGTTGTTCATCCCATTTTGGACTCTTTTGCGTAGTTATTTGTCCTTACTTCTGCTGGATGACTGTTTTATAACTTGATAAAGACCTTTAAATATTGGCGCGGGCTTGCGCGATCAACGCTGTCCCGGATTTATCAAAAATTGGAAAGATTGGCGTCAGGAGGGGTTGAAGAAGCAAACCGAAATTCTTGCTTGTAATGAAGACGGCACAATCGTAAGGTAGGTCTTTTCTTGCCTCCACAACGCCCTATCGTTTGTACTATCGCAACTTCTCAGTAACATAGCTGTATACCACATTTTGCTCATGGTTACTATAGATGTGGCCCCACAGGCTTTTCCGTTGTCAACGAGTCGACTTTTTAACGACCGTCGACTCTCCTGAGTGGGAATAAGTAGGTTGGTCCAGTGACTAAGAGCTCACTTTTTGAAAGGAACCGAAAATAAAAACGGACCAGCAGAAGCTGACCTATGCAAGACGCTCTAAGAGAGCCTGTCGTAATGAAAATGAACTGCTCTAATATGGCAAGTCGGGTCAATCGGTTCATACTTTTTCATCCCCTTTGGAAAGACTCCGGAAAAACAAGAAACCAGGAAAAGCTGAGTGACGAAAGGCGCCTCGTATTGTTCAGGTTGTCCCCATTTTTTATGACCTTTCGGCGCTCCTCAAAACGCACAGAGTTCGGTTTCTAAACGCTGTTTTTATTTTCGCACAGAAATAAAACAAAAATACGTAATAATTTTCCACACCAGTGCAATGCAATAGAGACTTCTATTTCCAGCAAGCTGCTTTCCGCCATGCTTCTATGTCATTCTCCAGGCCGCGCATGTTTGTGCACACTGATTAAACTATTTACATGTAGATTGACATGCACTAGAAATCTGGTACTTTCTTGTAGAAGCAGCATGTTACTGCACATAAATTCCCCCAGCGTCTTGCCTTCTAATCGCGTGGAAGGAAAATGGAAATATCCCGGGCATGGTTCATGCAGAAGGCTAGATTCAATGGTCGCCCATTATTTCTACAAATTCCCTGGCAGATTCACTGCCATATAGCCTGCTGTCCTTTGTCCAAGAAGCGAGGTTTAGATAAAATTTTGTTGCTCGACCGCTATTTTTTGTAGTGGCGCGAAAATGAGAGAGAGAGGGAGAGGGGGGGGGGGGGGAAGAAAGCAATAGTCCTCGACGCTGATTTTTTTTTTTTTTTTTTTTTGCAATTGCGATATTTTGTTGTGTTTAGGTATGCTTTTGTGGTGTAAACAATTTTACGCACTTCCCACAAATATTTCATCGTCAACGACAATTTTAAAGTATTACGCACTGCGTCGCGTGCGTTAACCTTACGCACTAGAGCGTCACAGGAGCGAGTATTTTCGAAAAATAAATACGAGGACCTATTTCTCCCTTTGAATCGACCACTTTTGTTGCATCACGCCGAGCACACTTTCACCATGAAGTCGTAACAAGTAATTATTGCTGATGAAATTGATTGGGCCCCAACAGTAGAGTCACATTATTTAGGTTGCACATAAACAAGGCGTCGTTCATGCGAGGTGTTGACTTCAACGTTCGAATGCGTTGAGAATGAGCAGCCGAAAAGCGCAGTCTGCAGGCTGCTTCCTGGAATGGTCCTGATATCTCCCCA
Organism: Ixodes scapularis; assembly: GCF_016920785.2. NCBI lineage: Eukaryota > Metazoa > Arthropoda > Arachnida > Ixodida > Ixodidae > Ixodes > Ixodes scapularis. The sequence continues at coordinate 68,860,001 of NW_024609835.1, forward strand.
ACTCGGGAAAGGGGGGGGGGGGGGGGGTAGAGAGAAAGGGGTGGATGTTGTGGGAAGGTGATAATATTTATTCCCACTCAGGAGAGTCGTCGGTCGTTAAAGAGTCGACTCGCTGATAACGGGACAGCCTGTGGGGCCACATCTATAGTAACCATGAGTAAAATGTAGTATACAGCTATGTCACTGAGAAGTTGCGATAGTGCAAACGATGGGGCGTTGTGGAGGCAAGAAAAGACCTACCTCACGATTGTGCCGTCTTCATAAGAAGCAAGAATTTCGGTTTGCTTTTCCAACCCCTCCTGACGCCAATCTTTCCAATTTTGGATAAATCCGGGACAGCGTTGATCGCGCAAGCCCGCGCCAATATTTAAAGGTCTTTATCAAGTTATAAAACAGTCATCAAGCAGAGGTAAGGTTATAAGTTTCGGAAAGAAATGTATTATCGACGACCTGAACCCTTTATTGCGCAAGCCAATCCTTGCGCAGACACGGGAATGGTTCCAGCAGCCGCGCGATGCCAGGAGGCGGCTGCTGGAACGAACCCCGCATACCACGACCCCTCGATCTCCACCGACCGAGCAGCCTCGGATTTGCAGCTCATGGGAAAAAGCGTTCGGTCGCGCTGGCTTCCTCGATCTCGCGGACTGAGCGTGCCCGCGTCAAGGAGGGAAGACACCTGGACGTCTCAAGGTCGTTGTGGCGCTCGCAACTAGCCCCTCATTTCGCGCTTTTTGAGGATTATCCCTACAGAAAAAGCCGACACAAAACGAGCCCCTGCCGTCACGTGATTTTTGGGAGAGGGTGAAAAGAGGAGGGCGCGAGGGGCAATTTCCTACCTTGCGGAAAATGGTTTCGTTGGTCGGTCTTTAAGCAATACCTGTACCGTCAAAGCAGTGAAATTAGTTAAATTACAATTAAAAAGTAACGCAAAAGTAAACTGCTTTACCTTTTATCGGCAACGGTAACGCGTTCCTATTATTTTGGAGTAACGTAGGTCAGCAACACGTTTCTATTTCTTGCAAGTAGCGAGTAACGCATCTCGTTACTTTTTTTCGGTAACGCCTACAACACTGCCGTTCTGTTGCCGATCTCTTTCCGCTTGGTAGCACGTAGCGAGCCACCGACGAGCGCTTGGCCGGTGCTTTGTGCGCAAACACCGTGGGAACAAAATCCGGGTGGGCTCGATCAGACGACGGTTTCCCTGCACAAATGCCAGCCTCGGGACGGAGATTGATATGGGAGCCACGCTTGCCTTCAAGAGAGTGTTTGCCGCACAAAACGGTCGTCCGCGCAAGGCAACCAATCGCTTCGATCCACGGATATTATCCACGTTTTGCGCCTTTCAGAGTCCGCCGGGAAGTTATGGAAACTGACTCCGCTACTTTTTCTGCACCTCTCGGTGCAATTAACGGCTAAACAGCTTCGCGGCATGCTGGAATGCTATGAGGCCCATGCGAAACGTGCGGCCATCTGCACACACCACCAGGCTCCGGAGCGATTGCAGCGCGGCCGCAGCTGCGTGACGTCAAGCCCGACTGTCGGTCTATACACTTTTCCAAAAAACACTCGACCCCAGTGGCAACAAACCGTTTTCGAGCCCAGTCACTGAGTTTTGAGGCTAGACTCTCACCGGCGTCCCTCCTAACCCTAACCGAGTGGACCGTGATTTCAATAGGCGCAGCCTGCGTAGGCGCAGTTTCAAACGCTGCTGGCGGCTGAATTCTCGTCTTTCCCCGCTATATTTTGTGTTTCATGGTACATGTATTTTACCGAGGACATTGAGAAAGCATTGTGCCACAATTAAAAAAAAGCAAAAAAAAAAATTAATCTATTTTTGTTGGGTACGCGCGCGGCAGAACGAATGCGACTACAATTAACGAGAAAAGAGTCAAAGTACAGGCTAGCTGGTGGAAGTCAACCATTTCGTCGTTTACCCTGAGACTGGGTGGCTTTTTAGCTCTTCTGCTCTTCTGCTTTCTAAGCTTCTTAAAAAAAAAAAACCAGTCTCAGGGTAAACGACGAAATGGTTGACTACAATGTATAGTGTTAGTTATTTCTGTTTTTTTTTACGATAAGTTTTGACAGCGCCGTGGGATTCGCCGCATATAAAACGGCAAAGCGTTTTGATGTCAAAAATAAATTGCAACAGAAGAGGGCCAAAGGCATGCATTTTTCACGCTCAAAAATAACGTGTTTACCGATGGACAGGACACGGACATACAAGTGAGGAAGTGTTAACATCCGAACAATATATCTTACGTACCGCACGATGCAGCGTTATCCGAGAAGATATTATTTGAGAAAGATCTCGAATAACACAGTCACAGTCGGCGATAGTCACATCTTGACGATCGGACGGAGTCCGAGATTACTTCGTTTTGGGACACGTTTTGGGGAGAGCTTCTTTTTTTCACAACCGCACTAAAGCGCGAGACACATGGACGACAGAATCGTCCGATCCGACGTCCGATCCGACAGTCCGAACGCCGCTCCGAATTGCCGCACGCGACAGTTTGAGACACACGCTTCCGACCTTGCATGCGACACGACGATCCGTTCGGCTCCGCCCAGGACCCAGGAGATCCAAGCGTTCCAGCGGACTCCGGAGGTCATCTCTGGTCCCGGGTTGACGGTTCAACTCGCACGAGCGAAATTACGAGCTCGTTCTCAATAGCGCGTGCATCCTTTGCTGGGCCATCTTTCTCGAATAGGTCAGCGGGATTCACGCGTCCGGCTTCCCCTCGCCTGTCCCGTTATCGCGTTCGCTTCGTCGCGCCAGACCCAGTGCGTCATCATGACGTTCGCGCTAGCTGTGCTGTCATTGGCTGGACGCATCCGACAATCCGTCCGCCGTGCGAAAGTATCTGGCGCCGCGCGTCGGATCGCCGATCCGACGTCTGATGCGACCAAATTTTTCGGATCAGGCAGTCGCATTGCCGGATTGGACGTCGGATCGGATGGATTTTTCGCGCATGTGTCTCGCGCTTAAAGACCGACCAACGAAACCATTTTCCGGAAGGTAGGAAAATGCCCCCCGCACGCTCCTCTTTTCACCCTCTCCCAAAAATCACGTGACGGCAGGGGCTTCTTTTGTGTCGGCTTTTTCTGTAGGGATAATCCTCAAAAACCGCGAAATAAGCGGCTAGCTGCGAGCGCCACAACGACCTTGAGACGTCCAGGTGTCTTCCCTCGTTGACGCGGGTACGCTCAATCCGCGAGATTGAGGAAGCCAGCGCGACCGAACGCTTTTTCCCATGAGCTGCAGGTCCGAGGCCGCTCGGTCGGTGGAGATCGAGGGGTCGTGGTATGCGGGGTTCGTTCCAGTAGCCGCTTTCTGGCATCGCGCGGCTGCTGGAACCATTCCCGTGTCTGCGCAAGGATTGGCTTGCGCAATAAAGGGTTCAGGTCGTCGATAATACATTTATTTTCGAAACTTATAGATCAAATGGCTTTCCCTAATCTCTTCTTTACTGTTTGAAACACAACTCCTCTCATAGGTTGTTTATCTCATTTTGGACTCTTTTGCGTATTTATTCGTCCTTACCTCTGCTGGATGTTTGTTTTATTACTTGATAAAAACCTTTAAATATTGGCGCGGGCTTGCGCAATCAACGCTTTACCGGATTTATCCAAAATTGGAAAGATTGGCGTCAAGAGCGGTTGAAGAAGCAAATCGAAATCCTTGCTTCTAATGAAGACGGCACAATCGCAAGAGAGGTCTTTGCTTCACTTGCCTCCACAACGTCCTATCGTTTGCACTATCGCAACTTCTCAATAAAATAGCTGTATACCACATTTTACTCATGGTTACGATAGATGTGGCCCCACAGGCTTTCCCGTTATCAGCGAGTTGACGTTTTAACGACCGGCGACTCTCCTGAGTGAGAGTAAATATTATCACCTTCCCACAACATCCACCCCTTTCTCTCTCCCCCCCCCCCCCCCCCCCCCGCCCCCTTTCCCGAGTAGGAAAAATATCAGGCCATTCCAGGAAGCAGCCTTCAGACTGCGCTTTTTGGCTACTCATCCTCAACACATTCGAACGTGGAAGTAAACACATCGTATGAACGACGCCGTTTATTTGCAACCTAAATAACGTGGCTCTACTGTTGGGGCCCAATCAATTCCATCATCAATCATTATTTGTTACGATTTCTGATTTCATGGTGAAAGTGTGTTCGTCGTGATGCCACAAAAGTGGTCGATTCAAAGGGAGAAATAGGTCCTCGTATTTATTTTGCGGAAATACTCGCTTCTGTGACGCTCTAGCGCGTAAGGTCAACGCACCCGAGGCAGTGCGTAATACTTTACAACTGTCGTTGAGGATGAAATATTTGTGTAAAGTGCGTAAAATTGTTTACACCACAAAAGCATACCTAAACACAACAAAATATCGCAATTGCAAAAAAAAAAAAAAAGATCTGCCTGCGAAAATTATTGTTTCCCCACTCTCTCTCTCTCTCTCTCTCTCTCTCTTTTTTTTTTTTTTCGCGCCGCTACAAAAAATAGCGGCCGGGCAACGAAATTCTGTCAAAACCTCGCTTCTTGGAGCAATGACAGCAGGCTATATGGTAGTGAATCTGCCAGAGAGTTTGTAGAAATAATGGGCGACCATTGAATCTAGCCTTCTGCACGAATCATGCCCGGGATATTTCCATTTTCCTTCCACGCGATTAGAAGGCAAGACGATGGGGGAATTTATGTGCACTAACATGCTGCTTCTAAAAGAAAGTACCAGATTTCTACTGCATGTCAATCTACATGTAAATAGTTTAATCAGTGTGCACAAACATGCGCGGCCTGGAGGATGACATGGAAGCCTAACGGAAAGATTGCTGGAAATAGAAGTCTCTATTGCATTGCACTGGTGTGAAAAATTATTACGTGTTTTTGTTTTATTTCTGTGCGGAAATAAAAACAGCGTTTAGAAACCGAACACTGTGCGTTTTGAGGAGCTCCGAAAGGACATAAAAAAACCGGGACAACCTGAACAATACGAGGGGGCCTCGCGTCACTCAGCTTTTCCTGGTTGCTTGTTTTTCCGGAGCCTTTCAAAAGGGGACGAAAAATTATTAACCGATTGGCCCGACTTGCCACATTAGAGCAGTTCATTTTCATTACGACAGGCTCTCTTAGAGCGTCTTGCATAGTTCAGCTTGTACTGGTCCGTTTTTATTTTCGGTTCCTTTCAAAAAGTGAGCTCTAAGCCACTGGACCAACCTACAACATTCAAAATTTACGGAAGTGGAGAAGTGTTTGGGAGGGCCAGGCGGGCAAGGGTTGCACGCCTCCCGAACCACCGTCCGTTACCTTTGTTTAGTGGCTGGGCTTTGCGAGCAGAATGCGAGCTTGCTCAAGTAACTTGGATCCGTTCAGAAGATAAACCCCTCTAAACGACAATCTCCGCCGCCTGGGAAGATCGTAAGCGGGCGAACGAGACGCCTCTGGGTTTTGCGTCACGCCTACATTTCAAGGGTCAGAGTTACTGGTTCCCGACACCATGCACGATTGACGGCTCCGCCCGCGTCTTTGATTGTATCTTGATACGGAGAAGAAGGACAAGAGCGCGACGGCCCGCGGCCGTAGTGCGTTCTGGATCGCGCTCTGGCGGGCAATCAGATTAAAGACCTACCGCTGAAAACCACCCCGTGTACATAGTCGAAAACATGATAAGCATCGAATGGGAGTGAGCGTAGACGTATAATGATCCGATACAAAGTTTCGCTTGATTCCTAAACGAATAATGCCATAGCGAAGTACACCTTCACATCAAATTGTTAGACAGAATTGAAGAGAAGATTGTGTGTTTCTTGAAAGAGATTTCGGCCCCTTTCTATCCGGTCCGCTTTTCTATAGGTCTCAAATAACGTGGGCGAATCATTCATTTTGTTGCATTTCCACTTTTCCGCTTCCGCAGATTATGATGTGGTAGTTTGGTCCAGTGGGGCTTACAGCTCACGTTTTGAAAGGAACCGAAAATAAAAACGGACCAGTACAAGCTGAACTATGCAAGACGCTCTAAGAGAGCCTGTCGTAATGAAAATGAACTGCTCTAATGTGGCAAGTCGGGTCAATTGGTTCATAATTTTTCATCCCCTTCTGAAAGGCTCCGGAAAAATAAGCAACCAGGAAAAGCTGAGTGACGCAAGGCGCCTCGTATTGTTCAGGTTGTCCCGATTTTTTTATGTCCTTTCGGCGCTCCTTAAAACGCACAGGGTTCGGTTTCTAAACGCTGTTTTTATTTTGGCACGGAAATAAGACAAAATACGTAATAATTCTTCACACCAGTGCAATGCAATAGAGACTTCTATTTTCAGCAAGCTGCTTTTCGCCATGCTTCCATGTCATCCTCCAGGCCGCGAATGTTTGTGCACAGTGATTAAACTATTTACATCTAAATTGACATGCACTATAAATCTGGTACTTTCTTTTAGAAGCAGCATATTAATGCACATGAATTCTCCCAGCGTCTTTCCTTCTAATCGCGTGGAAGGAAAATGGAAATATCCCGGGCATGATTGGTGTAAAAGGCTATGTTCAATGGTCGCCTATAATTTCTACAAGCTCCATGGCAAATTCACTACCACATAGCCTGCTGTCCTTTCTCCAAGAAGCGAGGTTTTGATAGAATTTCGTTACTCGGCCGCTATTTTTTGTAGTGGCGCGAAAAGAGAGAGAGAGAGAGATAAAAACAACGAGTTTCGCAAGCTGATTTTTTTTTTTTTTTGCCATTGCGATATTTTGTTGTGTTTAGGTACGCTTTTGTGGTGTAAACAATTTTATGCACTTCCCACGAATATTTTATTGTCAACGACAGTTGTAAAGTATTACGCACTGCCTCGGGTGCTTTGACCTTACGCACTAGAGCGTCACAGGAGCGAGTATTTCAGCATAATTTGAATCGACCACTTTTGTGGCATCACGACGAACACACTTTTACCATGAAATCGTAACAAATAATGATTGATGATGAAATTGATTGGGTCCCAACAGTAGAGCCACATTATTTAGGTTGCAAATAATTTGGGCGTCGCTCATGCGATATGTTTATTTCCACTTTCGAATGTGTTGAGGATGAGTAGCTGAAAAGCGCAGTCTGCAGGCTGCTTCCTGGAGTGGCCTGATACTTCCCCAACTCGGGAAAGAGGGGGGGGGGGGGGGAGTGGAGGCAGAGAAAGGAGTGAATGTTGATGGAAGGTGATAATATTTATTCTCACTCAGGAGAGTCGCCGGTCGTTAAAACGTCGACTCGCTGATAACGGGAAAGCCTGTGGGGCCACATCTATAGTAACCATGAGTAAAATGTGGTATACAGCTATTTTATTGAGAAGTTGCGATAGTGCAAACGATAGGACGTTGTGGAGGCAAGTGAAGCAAAGACCTATCTTGCGATTGTGCCGTCTTCATTAGAAGCAAGGATTTCGGTTTGCTTCTTCAACCGCTCTTGACGCCAATCTTTCCAATTTTGGATAAATCCGGTAAAGCGTTGATCGCGCAAGCCCGCACCAATATTTAAAGGTCTTTATCAAGTAATAAAACAAACATCCAGCAGAGGTAAGGACGAATAAATACGCAAAAGAGTCCAAAATGAGATAAACAACCTATGAGAGGAGTTGTGTTTCAAACAGTAAAGAAGAGATTAGGGAAAGCCATTTGATCTATAAGTTTCGAAAAGAAATGTATTATCGACGACCTGAACCCTTTATTGCGCAAGCCAATCCTTGCGCAGACACGGGAATGGTTCCAGCAGCCGCGCGATGCCAGAAAGCGGCTACTGGAACGAACCCCGCATACCACGACCCCTCGATCTCCACCGACCGAGCGGCCTCGGACCTGCAGCTCATGGGAAAAAGCGTTCGGTCGCGCTGGCTTCCTCAATCTCGCGGATTGAGCGTACCCGCGTCAACGAGGGAAGACACCTGGACGTCTCAAGGTCGTTGTGGCGCTCGCAGCTAGCCGCTCATTTCGCGGTTTTTGAGGATTATCCCTACAGAAAAAGCCGACACAGAAGAAGCCCCTGCCGTCACGTGATTTTTGGGAGAGGGTGAAAATAGGAGCGTGCGGGGGGCGTTTTCCTACCTTGCGGAAAATGGTTTCGTTGGTCGGTCTTTAAGGCAACGGAACGAACGCGACTGACCCGTCTCTCACCCTAGCCCGGGCAACTATTTTTGGAGATGACTGAGGATTCTACGGGGATTATCTCTGGGAGGGGGGAGTACAATGTTCACAAAATCGCGTCGAGGGTCGTTCGACGTCCTTCACCTGCTTCGTTTCTCGTGAATGTCGAGCAGAAAAGCTTGAATGGCAGGCACTTACCAGCCTTATTTCTCACAATGGAAGATAATGCAAAAAGGGTACGCAGAGCGCATAAAAAATATAAGTGGAAATTTTGAAGTGGGGCGAAAAAACGTCGAATGGAAAACCGCAAAAACGTAGGTAGAGAACCGCGCTGAGCGGGTCTTCACAGTCCGAGAGAGTGACAGAAAATTTCTAGCTGATAGAGGGCGCGAGAGTCGCACCAGCCGCATCAGCATCAGCAACATGGCGGCGGCCTAGGACAGTTTTTTGGAAAGGTGACCTTTCCAAAAAACGCTCCTAGGCCGCCGCCATGTTGCTGATGCTGATGCGGCTGAGGCGACTCTCCCGCCATTTATCAGATAGAAATTTTCTGCCCCTCTTTTGGACTGTGTAAACCCGCTCAGCGCAATTCTTTACCTATGTTTTGCCGTTTTACACTCTACGTTTTCTGACCCCTCTTGAACGCTTACACTAATTTTTTTTTTTTTTATGCGTGCTTCGTACCCTTTTTGCGTTATCTTCCTCTGCGAGAAATAGGGCTGGTAAGTGCCTGACATTCAAGCTTTTCTGCTCATCATTCACGGAAAATGAAGGAGAGGAAGGACGTCGAACGCCCCTCGACGCGATTTTGCGAACAATGAAAATTGTTCTCCCCCCTCTTAGAAATTATGCACGCAGAGTCGTCTCCGAAAATTGTTGTCCGGGTTGGAATGGGAAACGGGTCAGTCGCGTTTGTTCCTTTGCCTTGGTGCTGTTGTGAAAAAAAGGAAGCTCTCACCACAAAGTGCTCCAAAACGAAGTCAGCTTGGATTCCGTCCGATCGTCAAGATGTGACTGTCGTCGACTGTGACTGTGTTATTTGAGATATTTCTCAAATAAATTCTTTTTAGATGACGTTGTGCCCGTGTAGTACGTACAATATATTGTTCGAATGTTAAAACTTTCTAAATTGTATGTCCGTGTCCTGGCCATCGGTAAACACGTTATTTGTGAGCGTTAAAAAAGTGCATAACTTTCGACTATCTGTTGTAATTTATTTTCGACAGCTAAGAGCTTTGTCATCTGACACGCGGGTAATCGGGTGCCGCCGTCAAAACTTGTTGTAGAAAAAAAAAAAAAAAACGACAACTAAAGGCCTGTTTAAACAGGATACTACAAAACTCACGACTCCGGCAAATCGTACCGCGCTGCGCTTCCGGCCGTTGGGGGAAAATTTCCCTCCGTCAAAGCTGCCGGGGGGAAACTTCCCCCCGTCAAATCTCCCCCTCGCTTCCTCCACGGCGGCCTTGCTCTGCTCATCACGTGGTCGGTCAATCGTTCAAGGCCTCCGCCGTTTTTCAAGTCCCGAAAACGGGAAAGGGCGCCTGGTGTCCAAGGTCGTGTCATCTTCCAGTAGTTCTGTGGATTGGATTGGATTCCCGCGGCTCTTGTTCCTAACGTACCTCGGCTAGGCAAACGAACCTGGTTGGTTCGGAGTTTAATAAAATAAATGACATATTCTTAAGTTCTCAGTGTTTCTACATACAACTAAAAGTCTCACTGTTGCGCACTGCACTTTATTTATTTATTCTTTTTTCGAGCTACGAACGTGGATTTTGACAAAGAAAGCTGAGCCAGGGCGGCCGAAACGCACCCTTCGACGCAGGAATAGGAAGCGAGCAAGCCGGCCGTGTCGCGGCGGTCGCCTATTGTTCGCCGCGACCTAGCGGTAGCCGCCGCAGGAGCATCGGGGAGCAATGGCGACGAACAGCACGGCGGACGGTGTCCCCGTCGTTATTACGAAGGAATTTAAGGTAGTTACGAATTCGGAAGGTACTTTCTATAGCCGGTGCCGTCGGTGCAGAATCATCGGGAAGTAATAGCAACGAACACCACAGAGCACAGTGGGCGATTACGAATCCGGAAAGCTTCTTTGGTAGCCGGTGGAGAATCATCGGGGGGAAGCAATGGCGATGAGCAGCACAGCGGGCAGTGTTCCCGGAGTGATTACGACGGGGTCTAAGGCGGTTACGAATCCAGAAAGCTTCTACCGTGGTGCCAATATTACGAAGGGAAAACTCCTTCCTGAATCTGGCCGCGTGTACGACGTGAAGGAGGTCCGTTTCGACGGACAAGTGGATGTCACGGAGCGCCGTACTCCGATAACAAAATTAAGCGCGCCCGCAAAAAATTGCAGTTGGCGTTGAGTGGACTGTGGTAATTATGTAAGTTTATTTCTGAATCAGCTTGACAATAACGGCGAGTTTTTTCGCGCCGTTCCGTGATTCCCACAACTATCTTTCTGTGGGCTGAGGGAAACATCCAAGGGTAGGCTTAGGTGGGCGACCGCATTCCGCTTCTTGATTCTGGTGAAGTATTTCCTGCATAGATTAGAGTTTCCGTCGGTGTCGATGCTGTTCCATCGTCGCTAGAATAGAAAAAAAGTTAATTGTATTATTCGTCAGCAGCTTAAACAATACGCGAACTGGAAGGTAAAAAACGCCACTAACCTGTATGGACGCACAAGTCCCACCCAGGTCGCGTAGTACCCCGCCTCGTACGGCTTCAAAGGGACGATGTAGTACAACGTGCCGTGCGCGATCTTCGACGTACTGTTGCAGCCGACCACGCAGCAATTGTTGCAGCTTTCTTGGTGCGGAATAGCCATCTCAGAAATTACAGCGCTAACCCACTACAACGCACAACCAACGCAGCGACTGGCAGAAGCTCCCCGATACAACGGACCCGTTTCCCGCTAGGGGCGCCCTGGTCGGGGCTTGAATTAGATCCGCACGGTTCCTATGTCCCAAATCCACCCGAAGCCGGACCTCCTTGGCCTTCGAGCCGAGGCGACGGCGGTACGCGAGGGCGTTGGCGAGGTGAGACAGACGCAAGTGGCGTGTGACGTCAAATCTGACGAGCACCGACGTCAGAGAAAAGTGGAGGAGGCGAGGAGAGCAGTCGTGATCGTAAAAATTTTCACGACTCCTGCAAACATTTTCACGACTCCGACAAATCGTAAATATAGAAGCGTCCACTTCAATTTTCACGATTTGTCGGAGTCGTACGTTTTGTAGTGTCCTGTTTGGACACCCCTCAACATTCCATTTACATTCGTTTGGTCGAGGGCGTACCCAACCAAAATAGATTACAGTTTTTTTTTTTTGCTTTTTTTTAAATTGAAATGTGGCAAAATGCTTCCTCAATGTTCTCGGGAAAATACGCGCACCACGAAACACAAAAGATTTAGCCGTCAGCAGCATTGGGAACTGCGCCTACGCAGGCTGCGCCTACTGAAATCACAGTCCATTCGTTTAGGGTTAGGAGGGACGCCGGTGAGAGTCTAACCTCAAACCCAGTGACTTGGCTCGAAAACAGTTTGTTGCCCCTGGGGTCGAGTGTTTTTTGGAAAGGTGTATGGAACGGCTCTTCCGCGTCGTCTGAGATGTGCTCTCAAGAAAACGGGAGACACAACTGATGAAAACTTGGAGAGGCTGATACTGCGTAGGTGCAATGAGTACTAAAAAGAAAACAAAGCATGAAACAAAATCAGTTGTATATTTGGTCGTTAAAGTGTAACTTGTTACATTTGAGGTAAAGTAACGCGCTTCTTTTGAAAATCAGTAACGAGTAACTTGCTTGTTTGTTTTTTTAGCGAGTAACGAGTAGTGTTATTTAGCTACTTTTTTGGTGTAACGTGTCCATGTCTGGTGCTCTTTGGGGCGCCGCTCCCGAATTGGATGCGCTAGTTTGGTGCTCCAAAGTGCTGGGTACACTACTTAGGGCGCGTCATATGTTCTTGTGTGCCGCGGATAGTGTTTTAAACTGATTGGGAACGTTTCTTGCCATACATTGTGGCATCCGCCAGTGCGGCGATGCTGAGAAGAGCGGCACTGAACGCGCTACCGATAGAAATCGGAGGTAGGTACTCACAATATTGTATCAGTTTACAGTAGACTTGTACGTAGTTCAACTACTCTACTCAAGTTACTGTAGTTTAACTACTTTTCTGAGTGGTTTAGTAACCTTCAATTAAATTTTTATTTTGGTACTTAGTAGTTTACTCTAATTACTTTTTCTGACTTCTACTCAAGTTACAAATCACTTTCTAATTTTAGTGGTTGTTTCGCCTATTGAAAAACGTTCCTGCACAAAAGAAAAAAGATGTTTGAAGATCAGCTGATATTTGCAATGTGGGGGAAGCATTTGCCATAGGAAGGCGGGGGGGGGGGGGAGAAAATGGTTTGAAAAGTCCAACCCTACCCCCCCCCCCCCCAATTTTTTTTCCACACAACCCCTGTTTTACACATTGCAAAAACACTGCTACGAGGCGCGGGGAACGAACAGACATGACGCAAGAGCGGCCGAGTAACTGCGGGATTAACGCCGAAGACTGGCGTTTCTCTGTCCGAAGCCTAAGGAGCCATGACACATTTGAAGAAAGGGCTGGTCCCTGCTTCTCGCCAACACAGAAACTCTTGCCCACTACAGGAGGTGCACACTCTGCATCCTCACTCAAAGGAGGCAACAAAATCTAGCACCTGCTCTGAAGCTCATCTGGTGCTCCCGCAGTTTGTGATGTACTCGAAGAATCGCGTGCTAAAGGGCAACGCAAAGGGGACCTTTTTGCGTTGCCTTTCCTTCCAAAACACAGAATCTGGAGATCTTCAAAGATTTTGAAGATCGTTCGAAAATGTTAGTAATTCCCCCAACGTTTTTATATAAAAAATAATAAACAAGCAGTGTTGGGAAGTACTCTAAATACATGGTGCTTAAAGTACTACTGTTTAGAAAACTTTTACTTTACTTGAAGTACATTCTCTGGGTATGTACTTGTACTTTCCGAAGAAAGTAAAGCTCCCGACTTAAATGCACATTCCCCGAAATTGAAAAAAAAAAAAGAAATGGCATATCATCGCGTGAAACGCACCCTTTCAAGACGTCATCTTGTCATTTCTATAAGTGAAGTCATGGCGGCTATAAGACCGACACAAATAGGTGGTTTATAAGTTGATTGTGTCAAATAGCTCGTCAGCGAGAGTAAAATAACTACCCTGTGGCGACTTGCCTTTATACAATATTTGCTGCCATTTCCGTAAAATACTGATTCCCCTCCGGTTACCTCTGGAGCAATGCGCACCAGTTAAACAAACACTGTATAGGGAACGAAAGGGCATCATGAAGGATTCTGCTGAAAGTACTGGCACTTTACCTTGAAATATATTGTATTTATAGTACATTACTTCAAGTACATTGCACGCGGTGTATTTACTACTTTACTTTAAGTACATAGCCTCTCATTTACTTTGTACTTTACCTCAAGTACTTTTGGATGTACTTTACGCAACATTGTAAACAAGCGAACACTGTCTAGAAATCAAGCTCAGGCAGTGCTAAACATCAAAGCAGAAGTGACACATATGCAGTACATCATTGACAAAACAAAAAAGAAAGTACAAAACAATTAAGCACGCTGAAGCAGAACCAGCTATCAAAGCATTTCTTAAAAAAAAAAAAAAAAAAACAATCCGATCCATATTTGCCTAGCCCAATTTCGGTAACGAATCAAAACCCATGTACTTTATTTTTACCATAGAAAAACGTATAAAAGTAACTTCAAGGTAACTTCAAAAGTAATTAGCTACTTTTTACGGTAATTAGTAATTTTCTCTATCACTTTGCATTTCAGTAATTTCTACTCTACTCAAACTACTTTTGAGGTCAATACTCAGTAACTTAACTGAATTAATTTTTTTAGTAACCTGTACATGTCTGGTTTACAGCGATTTAATTTTCCTTGAGGCTTTTGTTGTTTTAGACGCAGTACAATGAGAATATTTTCGGCGTTTTGTGTCGCCCACAACAATGCAATTTAATGTGAACAAGGACGCGCGACATATAAACATTCTAGGGAAAAATCAATGGCAGCTCCCTAAGGCTTGCAGATGTTAATTAAGTTTTAATTTGGGATCTCGTGTCGACGAGCGCGTGTCCTTTGTCTAGAACTGTAAATAGCGAAGTCCAGATGGGCCCATTGCCTGAGCGAGTCGATCGATGATTCAATGATTTGAAATTGATGCATCAGCATATTTCAGGAATAAAAATTCCAGCTGTGGTTTTTCTGTCTACGTTATGTACTAATTTGCAAAATAAAAAGAACCCAGTCGAGTTGACGCGGTAAACGTAAGTTCACGGCTCTCTGCTGTAGCGCATGCGATTGCGATTGAGGAAAACCGATTGAGCTAACTTTATGAAAATTTCCAGCCACACCGGGCAGTGGAAATGAGCGTTGGACTAAACGTTGTGCATGGATAATAAAATCGAGTCAATGTTACCACTGCAAGATATCAGCACTAAGATAAATTAAGTTACGAAAGGTTAGAAGCTGAAACAGCGATTCTCACAAGAAAACTTGCACTCACCTTGCAAGCGTTGCCTGTTCATCGCCGGTACAGGGGTAAGTTCGGTGCGCGCTCTATTCACGAAATGTTTCGAACATACTGGAGAGGATGGCGTCGGGGAAAAAGGCTCTGTTTACGGACGCGACCCACTGCCGCCGGAGTTTTCGGTCATTTGAAAAGCGATGGAATTTGAAGACATCGCAGCCGCAGTTGCCCTGTCGTATCCCGTGCGTGATATAGATGTCCTTCGATAATATTCCCCGCATTTGGTTGTTATTCTTGAAGCCTGTTACCAAACAATGATGTCTCGATGACGAGGGGATTGCCGTCATTGATTCGGCTAGCTCTAACTACATCTGAAAGTAAAAAGAAATAAAATACAGGAAACTGCGAAGAAAACAACTGAACTTGAAGAGACCCACGTGTCCAAGGCGTTCCCCCGGGTCTTTTGCTCGTCCCTAACCACTCAGTCTGGAGAAAAGCGCGAGAGCTTTTTCCCTTTTTCTCTCTTGCACTTTTTCAGTAAAACGGTCTATAGCAGATGTTTCTGCGCCCTGTGTTCAAAAGCGAAACCCCGCTAAAAACAACATTTCTAAAGCACTTTCAAGCGCTGTACATGGCAGCACGGCGAAGCAGCAGCTCGTATCCACTATTGAAACCACGCGTGAAAAAAAGAAAGAAAACACGTCGCGAGCGTTAATTAGTCTTTTTGTCCTCAACTGTTTCACGTGCCCTTGCTCAATTTATGTTCTTTCACGTTATCGCTACTCTGCCGATGGTTATATGTAGCGAGTAGTTAACGTTTGGTGGCTCGGAAGACCAAGCTTGGAAAACCAAGAGCCACCAGAGGAGTAGCCGATATCGATAAGCTGCCGCTCCGCCGTCCCGGAGCTCCTTCGTCACTCGGCGTACACATCGCGCCAGGGTTCTGAGATACGGACCTCATGGAATCACCTAAGATTGTGTCATGAGTGAAAGATAGCGATGTTGAGGTGAGATGAATGACCCGAAAAATGGACGCCGTTTTGTTTTTCGGTAGCATCGACATGGGCGGTCGTACTACGGGATATTCTTTTCCACGATTGTGTCGTTTCTGCGGATTCAGCGCCTCGCGCGTAGGTGCGGGTCTTCTGTGTATCCCTGGGCCTAATGAGAACCCGTCCGATTAAGCCGAACCTTTTATCACGCTCGCTTCTTCTTCTTCTACTTTCATGTCCTTTTCAGCGGCGAGCCCTGCCCGCTTTTATCGTCGTGTTCTCTCTCCGCGTTGTCATCACTATCATGGCATCACCGTCACGAAATAACCAAATAACCGCAACCATCACATCAGTAACTTCTTAGGCAACGATAGACAAGGACGCGGTGCCTTCATTCTGGGGATCATTAAATATGCTTTTTCTGCCTTCGCTGAATACTCCTGGGGAATGGGTTCTTCGCTTTAATTACCAACTAGAACCTTTTTTTTTTGCCCATAACGCAATCGAGTAAAAAAAGACTTTTATTTACATCCTTACCTAGAAGCCATAAAAAGCAGCCGCGTGATCTAGGAGATATCGTTTGCCACGATTATTTGTACGTTTGTCATAATTACCAGCTGAGCATGGTAATAAACAGGGCCGACCACGCTGAAGACATTTCTAGTGTGGTTATTAAAGTCAGAGCAGTGAGAAGACACAAGCACGGCATCTGAAGCCGCGCAGTCATACTATACTATAACAGAACATACAAAAAGACCGTCTGTAGACACTGTATGAGGCGGGTTTCTGCCTTGTATTACAATTCTGTCACATCAATCATAAAAAGAAAAAAAATCTTTAGACACGTTCATAGCGTACACATGTATAAAAGCAAACATGCCTGTTACACTTGCTTAATGATCGTCCACCAATAATTTTGTCATCATGTGTGGAGAGAACACCGGCGGTGTCTTTTGTAAGATGTACGAGCAGTGAGACTGCAGCTTAAGTAGATTCCCGCGACTACACCCACATCGCAAGCTCAAGAACTACAGAATACTTTGCGAAGGTGAGACTGAAATGAATGGTCCGATTGTAGTATTTTAAAATTTCATCGCGACAACGAAGATATTTTACTTTGCGACTTTGAGGTTGAATATACTTGTATATCAAACTTGTGTCAGCGCACTTGAGTGAGATTCGTATCGTTCAAACTGAATATTATTGTATTTGCTTCGTAAGTACAATGAGCAGCAATTTTGGAGCTTACCATTCACTTCCAAACTTAGTTCGCGACTATCCGTCCTGATATTCTCATAATATCAGCTGGGACACGAGAAGTGTATTCTTCCGTATCTTGGTGACTTAGGAGATTTTACAAAATTTGACGGGTTTGCAAAGTTTGCTGCAGCTGTCTTTTTTGTGCTTGCTGCGCTTATTTTTAAACAAACTCTGCTATATATCTTTCTTTTCATGTGACTCTTCGGTATACCTTAATTTGGGCGCGCTGTGTATTCGAGCAGTATTTGAATTTCAGCATGTTTAAAAAAAGCAAACAATATTTTTGAAGGAAAAAGAAAAAAAACGTCTGGCTACCATCGTCCACATTGGTGTCGAAATTTAGACAAGTACGTTTAATTTGGTACGTGTGGAATATTTTTCGAATAGTTGGTATCACGTGTTGAAGGAGTTTTAATGAAACTGCAGCATCGGCTCACGTCGCCAGTGTACCGATACCGAATTAATTCCACACTCATTGGAAGTTTGCGCTGAATATCGCCCTCTGTTTACTCTGGGTGAGTGGTCGATGGAATTTGTGTAATTGAAAGACATTGCGCAAACTCGCCGGTGTCACAAACTCCCACGACGTCAAAGAGTGCGGAGACAAGGAGCGAGTGGCAAGTGACCGACCCCATGCATACCTGACTGTATCGAGGAGCTGGTCAATAACCCAGATGTCGAAACTTCTCGTCCAACAGACGCGTATAGTTTGTGAGCGCAATCCACCCTTTTCAAAATAGCAGGCGCCGCCTGGCGGAAAATGGGGTTTGAGGATTCCGAAGATGAAACAATGAGAGCGTAAGGAAGGTGAAGGAAGAAGCGTCTTAGCATAAAGAGGAACAAGAAAAGAAAAGCCACAGTACACACAAAAGCTGTTTTGCTGAAGCCCTTTTAATCAAGGTCACTGCTGCTCGGTGGAGCCAGCAGGATCCAGCTTCCTTGGTCGAGGGAGCGGCCCCGCTTGTTTAGGTGCTTGCTTACGTATTTTTGTTCCAGAATTTCCTGAATCGGCTATTGCCGAAAATGATATATTATGTTTACATTGCAAGCAAAATCTTAAGTAACTACCCGGGGTGTTGTGCACGCGAAATTACATTCATCTTTTAGAGTGATGGTGGATACGGCATTATAGGAATGCAGCATGGTTATGAGCTTCGCAGCCGTTGTGAATTTGTGTTAACAACTCACATCTTTTCAGCGAAATACTAACTTTATAGTGAACATTGGATAACAATAATAAAAGGAGCCGTAGACGTCCAAAATAAACTCGATTATCTACATCGCTTTGCGTTGTCAGTGCTCTGCCCTGCTCTGCTTTGGCCAGCGTTCGCTTTAGCAGATGTATCGTTATTGCCAAAATTATTAAAAAAAAAGAAATAGAGGAATGGGAACGTTATGGTCACTCTTATGATGGGACGCTTCGTGCATTTTGTTTCCCCTTAGGATGAATCGCAAAGGAAGCTACGAGCCACGGATGCCATTCCAGTGCCGTGAAAGTGTTGCATACCGTTTGGGAGTGGTGCAATGACTGACAAAGTGCGGAGTCACGTGACACAATCACAGCGCTCTATCGGCTGGATGGCTCGTATCGTCCACTATGGTCCATCGTAAGGAGAAACGGAGTATGGTTCCGCCTGAAAGACCGGGACGGGGACAAAGAGAAGGGCCACAAAGGATAGAAAGATGCTGACGTCGCCCGGGAAATGGCATCAACGCTTGTCTATTTAGACTCTGTGGAGGACGTGCATGAGTCTACTCAGTGAATGCTTTCTTTTCATGGTACTACTTGAGCTTTTGTCATGCTAGTCTGTGGAAAATAAACAACAAAAAAAGTTGCAGCTCAGGTATATTATTTTCTCTAGTACCCTATACGTTGACGAGCCTCGCGCGAAAAAAAAAAAATGTTATAACGGAGTGCCGAACGTTTTCTTTCAGCGCCAATAAACATGATCCTGAACTGCTGTTGTGTTGAAATTTCGTCTGTTTCGAATAAGTGCTAACATGTAAATGATGATGGCAACAAGGGACCTATTTCACAATTTGGCCACGATCGTGATGCGCCCTCGCGGGAATCGCTCGAAACACTTTTGGGAGTGTTTCGAGCGAACCAACGCCCCGTGCCTCCCGGTCCGTGTGTTTACGTGTGTTTTCTGGTGGCGCTCTTCCGTCTTTCGCCATTCTGAACGTGTCGTACTGTTATCGCTCGGCGTGCAGATTTTCTTAGAAATGGCTGAGGTCGATCCTGGAGGATAACGGAAAGCCGCTGTCTACGATACAGACGACCTCGTTCATCTTTATACCTTCAGAAATGGTCAGACAGCCGACGCCGCATCGGTTTCTACCGTCGACTCGGAGTCGCTCAATTTTTAGTTCGGTGTCGCGTCGTGCAAGCAACTGAAAAAGGGGTTGGTTTTCAAGGCAGAGTGTTACGTAAGGAAAGTCATGGTGACCAGTTCCGATCCCGACCCAACTATCCACGTTGTGCGGAACTTGTGAGCTCCGTTTATGTGGCCCGGCCATTACAAACAGCCGATCTCGCTGTCTTCAGCGTCTAAGTTATTCAAGCTTGCGCGGAGCACACGTTCATCTGCTTCTTTCAGAGGGGTTGCGATTAGGGATGCCGCGAACTTTTTTCGAATCGAAGTTTCGATGATCGAATCAAGCGGTTCGAAAGGTTCGAAAGATTTCGATTTTTCGAATTGTCTATTTCGTAAAAATCGACGGAGGTCGAATTTTCGAACTTGTTAAGCTAAGAAGTTCGACGCTTTTCGAACCGTTGAACTTATTACGCTAAAAAATTCGATCTTTTTCGAACTTTCGAACTTATTGCGCTGCAAGGTTCGATGCTTGTCGAACTTTCGACCTTGACTGACCAAAAAATTCGATGAATTTCGAACTTTCGAACTTATTTATCAAGAGAATTCGAAAAGTTTCGAACTTTCGAATTCTGAAAAGTCAGAAGGTCGACGAACTTCGAACTTTTAGGGTAAAAGTTCGACGTTCGTCGAACTTCGAAAGACCGGCGGACGGTTTCATTTGATTTCGAGTAGTGGGGTACATTCGTAATTTTTTTTTTCTCGAACTTTTACACGCGGTGCTGCGTTCCTTACGAAAGAAAATGTCGTTTATTTCAATGTTCTGGCACGCTTAGGTTTAAAGAAATAAATCCCCGAAGGGGCGAGGAAGGACGACGGGTTTTTGACGATTATCGTTTGTGCCAGATTTAAAGCACGCTGCAGCCGGAGCTATATATGGTAGATATGTTATACTTCTTTTAAGAATGATCTATGTATAGCCTAGGTAAGTGCCGTCTTAAGATGTGATTATTGTTATTCAACGTGAGTTTCGAAGAAATGTCCAGACATGTATCTGCATGCAATTATGACCTAAACTTGATATTTATTTTCGTCTAAGTTGTTTGAGGTATCGCGTTTAAATTAGCACCACAGACACTACACATCGTTGCCATCTGCAGAATACAAAATAATATATTTATTGTTTTTCACGTTAAGGAATAAATTAACTCATGGGAGAAGATTTCTAATAGCGTTCAAGTTCAGCACCTCATTAAAAGAAAACTTTTTTTTTTTTTTTTTTCGCTTCACGTCTCTGGGACGTGTTTCTTTTAGCCTGTACACATTTTGGTAAAAGAAACTTGTTTCGAAGTTCTGAACCTCTGAATATGCAAGAATAGAACACTTCCGACGAATTCTTGATAGTTTTTTTTTCTCCTGCTTTTTATTCCCGCATTTATTTATTTTATTTATTTATTTATTTTTTTTTTTTTTTTGCTATCGGCACAGGTGTTTAGGTCGAAAAGACAGCTTTGAACTTCCGAACCACTAAGCATGTGACGAGCGGTGCCTTCTGACAACGAGTTTCTAACAATAACCATCTACGCAACCTTTTATGCAGTGAAGAGCGACAGAAGCTACACATATGCATAAATAATTTCAGAATAAAATAAGCTCGACGACGCCCTCTTTCCCCGTATTGTTTTCTTTAACAGTCCGAAATACCTGCAAGGGGGAGAAGGAGGCTGAAGCCCCCCCCCCCCCCCCGCTACCCTCTTACCCCCCGTTTTTCCTCCTCCGACGCCACTTGTATGGTAAAACGCTCCTCGACCTCGAGTTGTGTCGGCTTTTGTGCTTTTTGCGAGGCGATTCCTCCGTCCCAGAAAATAAACCTCCAGGACAATTACAAACTTCACCGGATCGGATTACTACCAGCGTGCAAGGAGTGGCGAGCTAGTTTGCCAGGTCGCTTCAAGGTTTTTCTGAGCCTCAACCTCCTGCTCGCCCCTGGCCGTTTCGAACTGGATGAGTCTCGTAAAACAGTGTGTTCGTGCAATCACTACTGCGTGATGCAGGTTAAAGGGCTACTCCACCGATTTTTTCATTGTCTCCGATTTGCTTGAAATTTTGCTAAACTAACCAACAAACATCGCGAAAATAGTATCCTAAATATTAGGTCAAAATATTGTTTTTTCGCGAAGTTATTGAATTTACAGTTTTGGTCCTCACCGTGTTTTTCAAGATCGAAGTCTCTACTGGCAACAATGAAAAAGTGACGTCAGTGGAAGGCAGGGGTTCACTCTTTGGGCTGTAGATTTTGTTTTAAACTGATTCGAAGCAGTTTCATGGTGTCAAAAGAATGCTTGGGAAGCTCGCTGCAGTACCCGCGCTCCAGCACGGAACAAATGATTGGCATATTCTATTTTTTGGCTGCTTGCTGGACTGACAAGCCTGCCTGCCACTGACGTCACGGCCCTGAAAAGCGCGCGTATATTTGAATGTTGGTTTTTGCATCATTTTCATTTGCCGATTTCGCAATAACTATTATGAATTTCGCGATTCTAAATAGCATACCGGAGAGAGTAAAGGCCGGGGAGTCAGAAAATATAGTTAGTTGAGGTAGCTCAAAAAATCGGTGGAGTACCCCCTTTAAAGACCCCCCCCCCCTGGGGCTGGCGGTCACAATTCTGCACTGGCAAATATTCTAGCACGTCCGGGACACTCGTCGTCTCATTTAATTGCCTGACCAACTTCGCAGAATCTAGATACCACACCCTAACTTTTCTAAACTTGATTTTGTGAAAACAAGCGAGTCGTGAAAACGTTATTTGAAACTGAAACTGTGGAAAAACTTGAAAATCGGACTTCGAACTTTGAAAACTTGGATTAGAAAGAAATTCAAAATCTTCGAAGTTTTTCTTTTTTTTTTTTTTTAATTTAGCGTTAAAAGAGAATCGAAACCTTCGAACTTTTTGAACTTTATGCAAAAAGAAATTCGAAATCTTCGAATTGTTCGAACTTCATGTCTATAAAAATTCGAAGCGTTCGAAGTTTTCGATTTTTTTTTACAAAGAATTTCGAAATCTTCGAATTTATCGAACCTGAAGTAAAAAAAAATATTCGAAATATTCGAATTCGAAATTTTAGAAACCGTGAAAGCTTCGAAATTTTCGAATTCGAAACTCCGCTGTGGTCAAAAGTTGCGAATTTTTCGAAATCGAACCTCGGTCGGTACGAAAATATCGAAATTTTTGGAAATCGAACCTCAGTTCGCTTCGCAAATATCGAAACCTTTCGAAATCGAACCTAGGGTGGTTCGCGACATCCCTAGTTGCGATATTGTCTAAACGCCGAGCTCTTATTCGCTGATTAAAAAAAAAAGAAAGAAATAGTGGGTAGTCTTTAAAGCATTGAAGTCTACCCACAATCGTTTCAATCAAAGCCCATCGGAGCTCGGTGTCGTTCTGACGTCACCGGAACTCTTGCGCAAGAAGCAGACGACTTGCACTCCGCATTGCGTTTCGTCACTTCGCCGTCAGGAGTACCGCGCAAGCGCACGGGGCATCGTCGTACCCTGGCCGTGTAAACAAACTCGGACGGGTGAAATACGGGCGGTCTTGATATCGCGAATGCTCGACTGCACCGTCAAAAAGTAAGGAACAGTATTTAAAAAATAATCTCTTTTTAAAGTCAGCACGTTTACGAACCTCCGACAAAGTGGGTCCTGCAAACAAGGTTGTTCGCGGTTGGTTGTTTAGGCGTTCGTTCAGGGTTCTGTCGTCGTAAGGCTTGAATCCATTTCGCTCGCTTCAAATGTTTTGCCAATGACATTCTTTTTTTAACTTTTAACGTGGCAAGACGTGAATGTGTATAGTGCACGCCTGAAGAACGGAAAGTTTTATCTAGTTATTCTTAACTTGAGTGCGGATATGGCACGATTATGATACACAACGTTAATGCACACTTACTGTCTTTTAGTTAAGAGAATAATGTCCCGCCGCCACGTTAAAGACCCGGCCAACTGACACGGGGGATTCGTGTCATAGGCTTTTGAAACGGGGGCTTTAGGAAACAGGGAAAAAATGGCGGGATGTTTGACATGGGGTGCTGTCGTGCACCACACGGGAAAGGCTAAGAAAAATAATATATTTCCATTTAAATAATTTTTGCTGCTTTTTGTGCAACCTACACTGGACAGTGGTGAGGCGTGGTGACTATGAAGCCAAGGCGCAAGAATAGCCGAGGGAGACAAGCCGAACCAGCACTCTCTGAGCGCCTGAGTGGACGAGAGAGCCCCCGAAATGGCGCCTTTTCCCTTTTCCTCCCCTCTTTCAAAGTTGGCGGATGCGCCCAGTGATCTCTCAAAAATGTCAATTACATTTTATGTAAAATGAACTAGAAACGACGACGCCTTCACATAGCGAGTTCATATTTTCCTCTAAAGTGTATGTTTTGCGGTCAACGCCTGGGCTTTCTAAGGACATCTGAGCTTCTGACCTATTTATCATGTGACCTCATTAGTGGTTTGGGCCAATCGGCAACAAGTAGTAACCACGAAATGTTAGCGCCTCATATTTTAATTCGATTAGGCAATATCAGCTCATTGTCCGGTGGCGGCACAATGTGTTGAGAACGCGTGACCAGTGGCATCACCAGTAACAATTTTTTCGATTGGCAGTCGTCAAGAGCCGTCAGAATTGTACTTTTTTAGGCTAAATAACGTTTATCGCTCCGCAAACCATCGGTATTCTTTCAAGAAAGCGTTTTTATTGAGCGAGAAAGAAGGAAAAAACAGAAAAATATCCTTCAAATATGCAGAAATAAGGGAGAAAAAACATGAAGAAGTATAAGAAAAAAAAAAAAAAAAAAGACGGACCGCCTCCCAGCGGCGGAAACAGCAGGCGCGCATGCGCACTAGCGCTATTTGCGCATTGAGCTGATTCAACGCTGCCCAGTCGCCCATGGTGAGCTCTCGCGCGGGTGCCCATTGCCCCATCGGGAGTCGGCGTGTTCGGTCTAGTCTTTTATTTCAGCAATCTAAATCTGCCGTGTGTCGTGTGTAGTTCTCGCCATTCAGCGTGGTGCCTCCGTGTTCTTGTGCTGGTGTGCACAACGTCCGTGCGCTCGATTGGGCGAGTCTGTATAAATGGACGGTTCTACGCGCTACACTGAGGGAGAAGCTTCGTAGGCCTACGCGAGTCGGACGCGATTTCACGGGGTGCCACCCATGGCTAGAATATCAATGGCGAAAGAGATTCGAGTTATTTAAAGTTCAGAACGACCTCGCGTTTGAGACACGTATGATCATGGGATAGTCGTATCTCGCCGGCAGCCGTTCCTGCTCGAAACAACAAATGGCAAATCTAGAAGCGGTGTGCATGCAATGAAAACAAAGTTGAAGCCCGGAATGTTTATTCGGAGTACGCTACGATTTCAAACGTGTAAACGGGGTAATTTACGATCATCCGTTCCCTTCGATGTTATTCGTAAATCAGCGTGGAAGCTTGCTTCGAAATGCGAGTGCATCAATTCCGTCGAAGCCGGCCGGCGGATGCTTTGACAGACGCAACATTGTGATCTCTTACGTTTTCTTCGGATATTTGTTTGACATTTCGATGGAAATGAATGCTTATTGGGCCTTGTTATACCCAGCATTTTTTTTTTTTAAACCTGACACGCTGCATTTCTTTTCCCCGTATCGTTGCTTTGATCCCAGCGCGCATTATTGACGGGGTTCGGTGAAGTGGACGGACGAACATCGTTCTACGCCGACGCGCGTTGGGTTCACCAACGCCGAAGAATAAACAGGCCAGGGCCATTGGTAACGTTGATCGTTTTCGGGGCCTGACCTCATGACGATGCAACGGGCTTTGGCGACGATGGGCAGCCGCTTTGCTCCAACCCTCCAGTTCTTTAATTTTACGACTCTGTCACGGAGTAACAATGGTTAGCTTTTTTTTTTTTCTTTGTAATTTTAATTTGCGTATAAATTTGAAAATAATTGGAATTTTAGGAAAACAAGTGTTCTCCATGTTCCTACTTTCGATGAGCGCTCTTTCCGCACAAGTTTCAAACTACTTAAAAAGTCAATGGAGGGCCCCTTTAAAAATAAACTGCAATTTAATTATCTTTTTTACGAGCATATATAGGGCGGTCCAAGTCACCAGGCTCTATCTAAAATGGACCGTAAAAATGACGCCTGCACGTAGCAATCTAACCTTTTCGTCAAAGGTGTATTTCACAGGTCGATTTCTTTTTTCTTTTTTTGTAAAATTACAAGGCGTGCTTCTTTTTCTATAAAAATAAGGCCGAAAAACTTGCCAGGGTCTACGGCGGGCAGCGACGCAGACGACAAGGATTCAGTAGCGGGGTTCGTATTCATAGATGGCGCTACTAGCGGAAAACAAACAGCGCAAGGACAAGGACCGAGTAGAAGGCGGTAGACCGCGACGGCTCGCGACTACCGCGGTTTATTAAAATGAACATAATCTTTTTGACGTGTACCTTCGGTTAAACAATAAATGCGGACAATAAAAGCAAAACTTTAAGTAGAAAAAAAAAACGCGTCTGCATAATGACGGCGCTTTTGCTGCCAACGGATTTCGTGTGCGAGTCGTCTGCTTTCTTTTGCTGGTCGGCTGCACCTTCGGACGCTGCTCCTGACGCCATCTATCATTGCGAACGCCGGACACACACTGCTACTGAACCCCTGTCGCCTGCGTCGCTGCCCGCCAGAGACCCTGGCAAGTTTCTTGGCCTTATTTTTTCTAGAAAGAGAGCTACGCTTTGTAATTTTACAAGAAAAAACCGACCTGTGAAATACACCTTTAGCGAAAGGTTTAGATTGCTACGTGCAGGCGTCGAATTTTACGGTCGACTTTAGATCGAGCCTGGTGACTTGGACCACCCTATACATGAAGCATATTTCTGTTATTACTCCACAGAGAAAAAATGGCTCAATATTTACGCCGTTAGACAGAATTTAGCTGGAGGTCATGGCCCGCTTTAAGCAGTGCCCTCAGATAATTTTCCCGCCCATTACTACTGTATTGACTTGGCTGCTCGGCCGAACATGCTTAGAAGCCTAGTGTCTCCCTTTCGCGACATCCTGTGCGTCTAGTCTGGAAAACGACCCCTTGCACGATAGAATGCTAGAACGTCGCTTTCATGGTTGCGTCTTTTAAGCTTCGCCGAAGTTTTCAGGCGGGGGTGGAATAGCAGACGGACGAAAGCGAAAACGGACGCCGACGCGCAGCTTTCGTGTCCGCATCTCACGGGCATTGAGACGAAGATAGACGGCGGTGAAATAACAGGCGATGCCGGAGGTTGCCGCTCGTCTGCTCGCACCTAGAGCAGGCAGTGTCAGACGCCAGTCTAGACACACCGGATGCCACGAAAAGGAGACACTAGGCTTGTTAGCGTGTTCTGTCAAGCAGCCAAGCCAGTCTAGTAGCGAAGGGCGTTGACTCTGATTTTAGGCGGGGCTCAGAGCAGGCCATGACCTCCATGTCTAACAGTCTAAATATTGCGCGAAATCTGTTTTCCGTGGTAATATTATATTAAAAATAAGTGTCCCAAGTGAGGTTTAAACATTTCTTTTTATTGCAGTGTCATCTTAAGTTGGGGTCACACGGTTCATACATCATACAAAGGACAGTCTGCCAACACAAGTCACTGCCATATCCTTGGTTCGAAGTTTTCGCGAGATTCGTGCTACGAAACCGTATGCAAACTGTCTTTTGTACCATGTGCAGACCCTTTTACTGTTTACAAACATCAACCGCTGATTGCATCCCAAGCGACTTCCGGTTGCCCCTTCTATCTTGTTTATGTCACGAGCAAAATGCTACACGGAAACTAAGTTGGAGATTTAGAGAGAGCTTTCGTCTGTACGATTTAACGGGATACAAGTTGGTTTACAAGAATATTCGAACATTCTGAGCATATCTCCCGCTTCTTGGCTCTTTTTGGCGTTCACTTGGTGAATTGGTGGTTAAATATTTCAGTGCTGTTTTAAGCAGCGGTCTTAAGGGGGCTTGGTTAATTCATTTTATAAACCTCAAGTTCGGTGGGATGTCAAACACTGCAGCACCGTCTGGTGCTTCAGTGTTTACTGCTACTGTTACTGTTTAATTAGTGTTTACTTTTTAGAGGAACATTCTAGGTGACGCACGAAACGTATCTTGGGTTAGAATTACCGGCGATATATGGTATCGTTAAATCGTGTTATGTTGATCATGCGGGTTAAACCAGACTGTTGGCTTGATTGAACTGACCCGGCAGTCCAGATCCACGTCCAGCATCACGATATTCAACGAGTTTTTCCTTGTTCTCTCTAGTAGCGTTAAAGCTGACCACTAGAGTAGAGTGTTAATCACAAGAATATTTCGCCAATCGTAGGCTCCATCTGCTCGGCCTCGTTTACCTCCTATTCGATAATTATTTTGATGCCATTGTACATGCGAAGGCTACTGGTGTGGACCTTTGATTGGGCTAAAAACAATTTACAAGAAAAAACGCGGTACCGAGTAGAATATGCACCATTTATTAAAGTTTTTGAGCTAGAAAAATTTTAGTGCGTGAAATGTGTTATTTCTCTATAAGAATGAAGATTTCTAAATTGACATCTGCAAAAGTTGCATTTTTATAATTGTGCCTATTTCAGACAGGTAACCCTAGGACTAGTCTATTGATTTAATATATAAAAAAATTGTATGTAACTGACTAAGGTTCTCTAAGCTTTTTGAATTATAAACTGGAAGCAACCATTTTAGAAACAATGTACATATCGTCATATCAGGCGCAATTAATCACGGAGGCTGTTAAATTTAAGCCAAGTAAAACATAGTGTAATTAAAGCAATTCTTAATGTGTTTTTATAATGGTCTTCTGTAAATAGGTTGCTCTAACTTTCCATTGTCTTTAAGGCTACTGGAACATCTACAGCGCGTGTATCCTCTATTCTGTGTTATTGGTACATCAAAGAAAAGGGAAAAAAAGTGCTGCGTTATGGACTTCAGATAAGATAGTGGGTTCTTAGCAGTCGTAACTACTGATTGCAGGTCAGCAGTCGCTAGTTAGTGGAGTCTTCGTTTATTTTTTTATGCGTATTTCGTCAAATTTTAACTGTCCATATTTACTAGTAATAAAAGCTAGCTTAGAAGTACGACGTGGGGTGTGACTAAAAATATATCTGTTTGAAATGAAAAGTTCACACAGATATATTTTGTAGTTACACGTCACGTCGCACTTCTATGCTAGCTCTTGTTAATGTGGACAGTTGAAATTTGACGAAATACGCATATAAAAATAAACGCAGACACCACTACCTAGCAACTGCTGACCTGCAATCGGTAGTTTTTGCTTTGTGCTTGTTTAAAAGCATCAAAGAGTAACGGAATTATCGGAAGAATAATATATATGAAAAAACCGATGCGTGGAAGGAAAAAGCAAAATTAGTGTAGAGGGCCTTGTTTCCGGCTTTCCAGACTAGTGTATGAGTAGCGAAGAGCCGACGCTCTAATGAAAACAGACCCGTCGGAAATATCATCCGATTCGAGAGGGGGTTCGGGATTTCTGGCTGACAGGCAGAGGCAGGCTGACATGGCGCAAGGTTTCGGCAGCCAACCTTCCGTCCACTTATCGACCCAAGCTAGCCGGGCATGTGACAAGCGGCGGTCAGCCGAACGGCAAAGCCAAGTCACGCTGGCTTGACCCGGTACAGAGGGAACGAGGACAAAGTCGGGATTATCGGGCTCCAGTTGTCACAAAAATTCCAAAGAGACGTCTCTTTTTTTATGGTTGGCAGCAAGTAAAAATACTGCACTAAATGTCGATGACCGAAGTCGAAGAAGCTGATTTTTTTTTAAACTTTTTGCAGAGCAAGTGTCACTGTGTGTCATGTGTGCGTGTGTATTTTCAATACAAAAAAAAGAATACCGAAGAAGTCCTGCAGGCTGACTATGGAGACATATCAGGCAAAGCGCTGGACATTAAATCATCCGATGAAACAGAGCGAATAAACAGTCACACTCACAGGCACAACAAGAAGGAAACAGGCTAGCAGCGCTGTTTCCTTCTTGTGTGCATGTGAGTGTGACCGTTTATCCACACTGTTTCATCCAAGCATGAATTACCAACAAGCCCAAGCTTCCATATTACATCACACTGCCAGCGTTTGATCATACAGCGAACATTTCAGCTGCTCTGCCGCGTCTACCGGGAACACACCACTGTTTGCGTGCGCGAACTTCTACTAGTATGTCTCAACTGCTCGTGACGCTCCACCACTGGCGGTTCCGCCCCATTTAAATAGATAAACGGCACTACCACGACGCTGCTACCCCCCCCCCCCCCCCTTTCCAAAAAAATAAAAAAAAAAACTTCTTTTTTGCAGTTTGTTTTGTTCGGTAATTTGATCTTCCGTTTCAAATAGTTCCTTAATTGCGGCAATGCGCCAAGAAAGTGAGGGAGAGGAGAATACGAGATCGCACTGGGACGTCAGAACGCCGGGCCGTTGTCTGCACAGCACTCATTGAACGCATTCGAATGCGAGAACCAAACGCCCGATACTGACGTTCCTCGTTCTAAATTCCTTCGACGAGCGCAGTGGAGACAAAATCTTTAGGTCCGCCCAGCGATCATAACAGTTAGAGGTCGGCGTTCGGAATGTCTTTGCGCGCTCTCGTTTCCTTCTCACCCTCTGTTTCTCGGCGCATACCCCTATTTCATGGGCACTTAAAGGGCCTCCAGAACGAACTACTTTAAACAACCGGCGTACCAACGCGTGCCGACGGAAAAACGCATAGTCGAGATCGCGAGTTGACTCGTGGATCTTTTGATGACCTCGTTCCGATCGAGTCATTACCACCCTTTCTATCCTCTCTGAGGATTAAAACAGGGCAAAGGATGAGGGACCAGACGAAGAAAGATACAGACACAGCGCTGACTCACACCGAAAGTTTATTTGACCCTGGGTTCAATGCCCATCCCTCGTCGTTTCGATATGGATAAGCACTGTACCGGCTTGCGGTCGTGTATCACTACTGCGTGATGCACGTTAAAGGGATACTTAAAGGGATACTGAACCAAGGAATTTAGTGTTCATAATAAGTGGCGCACGTTCTCTCCACGATCCAGCAGCCGCCGGTGTGCGCGAGCACACGCAACGAAAATGACGTCACCTACCTCCACTCGCGCTTAAGAGGGCAGTGAAATGCATGGGCTTCGGGCCAAAGGAAAATAAAACAAGTTTTTCATATACACAGAGGTGTTTGGTGTAAAAGGTAAGCGATTAATTGGTCTAACAAGCACGTAGCTTTAACTTGTAGAAATGCAAAGCCTGTCTTTATTTTCCTTTGGCCCGAAGCCCATGCATTTCACTGTCCTCTTAAGCGCGAACGGAGGTCTGTGACGTCAATTTCGTTGCGTGTGCTCGCGCACACCGGCGGCTGCTGGCTCGTGGAAAGAACGTGCGCCACTTATTATGGACACTAAATTCCTTGGTTCAGTATCCCTTTAAACAAAGAATTTAGAGCCCATAATAAGTGGCGCACGTTCTTTCCACGAGCCAGCAGCCGCCGGTGTGCGCGAGCACACGCAACGAAAATGACGTCAAAGACCTCCATTCGCGCTTAACAGGACAGTGAAATTCATGGGCTTCAGGCAAAAGGAGAATAAAGACAGACTTTTCATCTCTACAAGTAAAAGGTACGTGCTTGTTAGACCAATTAATCGCTTACCTTTTACACCAGACACCACTGTGTAGATGAAAAACTTGTCTTTATTCTCCTTTGGCACGAAGCCCATACTTTGACGTCATTTTTGTTGCATGTGCTCGCGCACACCGGCGTCTGCTGGCTTGTGGAAAGAACGTGCGCCACTTATTATGGACACTAAATTCCTTGGTTCAGTATCCCTTTAAAGACTCAAGGGTAGCGGTTGTTCCGCGCTGGCTAAATTGCTATCTACAGCTTAGAGACAAGTCGCCAGTTGATGCATACTAAGTTCCTGCTGTATAAACATACAGAAACTCCATTGCTTATACTAAATTTTATTTATCCAAACAGTGCTATATATGTCAGCGCAGTCAAGACCAAAACAAAACGACAATAAAAGGACAAGAGGATCAGCTTACAGACCAACACACTGTTTACAAAAAAAAGCCAGCATTTGCCCACACTTGGTGTGGGTAGCACGCGCGCGCAGAAACCAGAATTCCTTAAGGCAAAGCATTTGCGCATGCGCAGTGGCGACAGCAGCACCACCACAGCGGCGTTATGCCAGACAGTTGAGTTGGTCCATTAAAACACATACCTTAAAAGAAAACGCCAAAAAATCCTTAAAAACGATAAAGCGCACAACACAAGCAAGTCATGGTACAAGGCAAGCAATATCTTTTCTTGAGAGTGCAATTGAAGGACGGTTGACGCAGGCATCACCTAATCTTGCTATTTCCAAGGCCTCAAGAATTTCACGCGTCAGCTGGTCACGGTGATGTTCTATATCTATAACCTCCCATCTTTTAAAGTCGGGCAAACAACGAGAGTCACGGCAATGAATTCCAAGGTGACCTGATATCACCGAAGACATATTGTAAGCGTGTTATCTTAGCTTGTCATTAAAGGGGTGGTGCAACGATATTCACCTGAATATTATTCACATCAATTAAGTTTAATGCACTAGTGGGACCCAAGTATACACGCGAGCAGCGCCATTGACTAATAAACTTTTTTTGTTGCGGTGTAATTTTAAGCAATAAAGCGAGCGTTTTCTACCGGTCTCTCCTTCGCGAAACGTGAAGATGTAGGGTAGGGGTAGTCGCAGAGCCGGCAGCAGTGTCGGCATAGTCCCTCAGTCACGATATTTGAATGCGGCTCATAGGTTGAACCCGAGCATTGCGTGAGCACTCGATTTGGGCTCATCATTATAAATGGCTCGACAATCATTCGGGTAGTGGCTCATGTCCGATCGCGTCAATGACGGTAATATGAGGTATTCACTGGACGCCATATTTGAGGGCGATGTTTAGAGCGCATGCTCAGAATAAGCTCACATTACTAGCCTGCTAAGACCGGCAACCTTGATGGTGCTAAATGAACGCTCCAAAAGGACTGCGGAAGCTCGCCGTCAGCACGCGCTCAGCAGCAGCGCACACGGATATGGCCGTCAGTGAATACTCCCTATAGGGAGTCTTCAATGGCGGCCATAGATGTGTGCGCGAATGCTGATGCCGTGCTGATGGCGAGCTTCCACAGTTCTTTTGCAACGTGCACTCCACACCATCAAGATTGCCGGTCTTAGCAGCCTATTTATGTGAGCTCGTTCTGAGCATGCGCTCTAAACAGCACCCACAAATATGGCGTCCAGTGAATACTCCCTATAGCCAAACCCTAACAATGTCTGGAACTCAGCGCGTGTCCTGTGCTCTGCCAACTCCAGCGCGTGGCTATAATGAATGTTGGTGACATATAATCGGCTCCAGATGACGTGGCCGCTTGTTCTGGCTGCGAGTTGAGCGGGTAGACGCTGCTCGTTTTACTTTAATCTTTTCTGCGACGTTCAGCGCGTGGGAGAAAAACGAACACGTGTTTCATTGGCCATTATCGTCAGGGATTCCTTCTAAGCGGTATTCGCGCAAAGTACGAAAACGTTTACACGGCCCCTTTGAGACAGCGGTCGGTTTGGCTTGCAAAAAGCTTGCCGCATCACAGAGAGAGCGAATAAACGGCCATTTCACTACAAGTGACGCAATGGTAATGATGCTTCGTCTTGCAAGTGCTAGCAATCCTAACGGAATAATTGACGACTCTGCAAACTTTGACAGTTTGTCCGGAGCGGAGAACAACACGTCCGCATCACATCTGTCTGCTATTCTTAGTCCAGCTGACTTGTTCTGATAAGCGATGGGTAGTCAATATCAGGGCCTTAAACGCCGTAGTCCCGTTTTGCACACTATTATCTCCGCATCTCTTTGACTCAAGGGCAACCTATGATGAACTGTTAGCAGCCTATTGTAATTCGTTTCATATTTCATTTCATTTCATTTATTTGCTCTCAAGGCCGAAGCATTACAGAGAAAAGTGGTGAAGCAAAAAAAAAAAAAAAAGACATGAACATAAACACAGCAGGGGGATTACAAAAAATGATTGCAAACGGCACTTTTGAAACGGTCGGTGTCAGTGATTGAAGCCATGGAGGCGGCGAGGTGGTTCCAGTCTGTGCAGGTTTTGGGAATGAAGGAGTGGAAGTGCAAATTGGTGCGGCTGCTTGGGACGCCAACCTTGGACTGATGGTCGCTGCGGGAAGAAATCTACGGTGGTGGCAGAAAGAGGGAGTCACTGAGTAGAGAAGTGAAATGATAAACCTTATGGAAGAGACAAAGACGAGATAGTTTACGACGCAATGAAAGATCGGGTAAGGTAAGATTAGATTTCATAGAAGTGACACTGGCAGTTCGAAAGTATTTTGAGAAGATGAAACGCGCGGAACGGTTTTGAATGGCTTCTATTTGAAGAATAATGGAGTTAATATGAGAGTCCCAGATTGATGATGCATATTAAAGCTTTGACCTCACTAAAGTTTTATAAAGTATGAGTTTCAAGTTAGTTGGGGCTAAAGAAAAATTACGCCGTAGATAACCGAGTGCGCGATTAGCATTACTAGTGATGTAGTCGACGTGATTTTGCCATGAAAGGTTAGCAGAAATGATAATGCCAAGATATTTGTAGGACGAAACTTGCGTTAGGCGAACACCGTTAAGTAAGTAGTCACACGGTAAAATGTGATTTGAATGACATGCAATTCTCATTGACTTACATTTGGCAGGGTTAAGTTTCATTATCCAGGTGTCACACCAAAATGAAATGTTATCGAGGTCAGACTGAAGAGCATGATGATCAGCAGGTTCCAGAATTTCGCAATAAACAACACAGTCGTCAGCAAAAAAGTTTTACAGGTGAAGAAATGCAGCTAGGTAAGTCGTTAATATAAATAAGAAAAAGCAAGGGCCCTAGCACTGACCCCTGCGGGACACCGGACGTTACAGGACAGTGAGGGGAGTTATGGTCATTCGCGGTTACATATTGCGTGCGATTAGACAAGAAGCATTCTATCCATTTAAAAATATTAGGGTCCATGTTAAGTTTACTTAATTTAAAGAGGAGCAGACTATGACAGACACTATCGAATGCTTTAGAAAAGCCGATGAAAATGCAGCCAACAGTGATTAAGTGATCTGCAGCAGAGAATAAGTAGTTAGTAAAGGCGAGTAGTTGAGTTTCACATGAGTAATTTTTTCTGAAGCCCTGTTGATGCATACTAGAAAAAGAATTAGTTTCGAAGAAGGACACCATATGACAGTATATGACATGTTCCATGAGTTTGCGCGGTATACCGGTTTAATGAAATGGGTCTATAATTATTGGGACAATGAGTGTTACCTGATTTGTGCAGAGGAACCACCTTTCCCACCTTCCAGTCGTTCGGGAGCGTACAGGATTCTAATGATTGTGCAAAAATCTTCGACAAAATTATACATGAATATACTTCGGTGTTCTTCAAACATTTGGGGTTAATGCCATGATCACCTGGAGAAGAGGAAAGCTTCATATTTTGAATTAATTTTATTACGCCTGCCCAGTCAATAATTATTGGATCCATCGGAATAAAATCATAAACCGGAACATCGGGAAACATACACGGCGTGCTGCTAACAAACGACGATGAGAATGCAGAGTTCAAAACAACGCAGCAGTTTTCCCTAGGAACGACCGATTCGCTATCCGTAGCAAGTTCAATTGGTTTCCTTTCACTTCCGCTCACAACGTGCCCAAACTTACGCAGATTAGTTTCCAGTAGCGATGGAAGGGTTTGATTAAAAAAAGTATGTTTGGCGAGAGACAGTGCACGTGCGTACTCATCCTCTGCACAATGATAAGCTGCCCATCTCTCTGGGATCATTGATATCTTGGCTCGTCGAAAAAGGCACTTTTTTTTGTTTGATAACCGTTTTAATGTTGGTGTATACCAAGGTGGGACTGTGTATTTCTAATTTTACGAAGGGGTATGTAACGGCTAGTAAGCTGAGTTACTTTCGATTTAAACATACACCAATTATCTTCCAACGACTGCTCAGAACATTTTTGAAGAAAATCTGATAAAAATATCTCGAGTTCATTATTAATCCCGGTGTACTCAGCCCTACTATACTCTCTAAATACCTTTGAAGCTGCACATTTGCGAGGCGAACTGTTCGGAATATTAAAGTGAATGACAGAATGATCGCTTACACCTGGAAAAACTGAAAGTGATTGTACAAGATCTGGATGGGTAGTGAATACTAGGTCAAGGACAGTGGCACTTGTCGGGGTTGTACGGGTTGGACATTTCACGAGCTGAGTCAAGTTAAAATCCGAGCATGTAGTAAGAAAAGAATTGCCGTCAAGAGAGCCGAGGCTTGCTACGGGAATAGGTTCGTCCCAGGAAACGCCGGGGAAATTAAAATCACCAAGAACAAAAATGGGCAACGACGGATACCTTACGTGTAATGTATTCAAAGCATCGTATAGATCAGAAGAAAATCCAGAAGGTGAATTAAGGGGGCGATAACAAGCGCAAAAAATTACGTCCTTGTGGTTCAGACGAATGCGCACAGAAGTTAATTTTAGAGGCGAGGCGAGCGACACACCAAAAGAAACCAACTCGTCGCAAACCGCTATCAAAACGCCACCCCCAGACCGAGTTCCCCTGTCACATCTGTAGAACCGATACTTCTTTTGGCAATTTAAAACCTCACTATTATCTACTTTTGGGGATAGACAAGTTTCTGTCAAGACCACTTCATCAGCAAGACATGAGTCAATTAAAGAAGACAAGGCGTCGCGCTTGTTGATAACGCTCCCGACGTTACAAAGCAAAAAAGAAAAATCACGTACTAAGGTGGCACTGGACATAGTAGGCGAGGGAAGATTACGATCACCACCCCTCGCCGACCGCTAAAGTGATGTGGGTGCACTGGGCGCACCCTCAGACCTTTGTGATTGTTGCACAAAATTACGGGAGGGTCGTGGTCGAGAGAGCTCCGAGATCTGGGTCTAGCTCTTGGTCATAAAAATAACACTTATCATTTACATACAACTTGTTATAAGTAAGTTTAAAGGTAGAACTCGGAGTCTTTCCGAATTTGATTAGGTTCCTTCGAGCCAAGCGTGTCGCAGGACAAAACTCTTCGCTAACGCTGATGCGGTTTAACTTTAGCTTGGCTCTGAGCTGCATCACCTGGTCCTTCATTTTAAAAGACGAAAGTTTGACAATCACTGGTCTACATTTGTTTGCAAAAAACTGTCCCAATCTATGAGCACGCTCGACGTCAAATGACAGCGTGTTTTCAGTCAACTCAGCTCAACCCCTGTCGAAGCAGAGCGCTAACGCGTTTTTAACCTTTTCTTCCGCCTGTGTCCACGTTTCAGACACTCTGTCAGGAATTCCATAGAAAAGTAGATTGTTTCGCCTGGACTGATCCTCCATTTTATTCAGTCGTGAGTGCAAGGCGGCATTAACATTCCTCTGATCTCTGTTTTCCCGTCGCAGTGCATCCAGTTCACTCTCCATTGTTCCCGCTTTATTCTCAACAGACGTAAGTCTTTCCCCGATATTTGTAATTTTGTCGTCGATTGTTTTTTGGCCCTGTTTTACTTCATCAATGGAACGTTTTAACTCTGTTTGACCCGTCTGAAACCTTTGCGACCGAGAATTCAGTTCGTTCAACAGGTGAAGCATCTGGTTGAACTGGGCCAACTGCTCTACACTCAATGGGCCAGGATTTGGTTCAACGTCGCCACAACAAAGAAGTGACCGAAAAAAAAGAAGCGGAAGTCGCAACACAAGACTGCAAGTGGCGTGGGCAGGTCAGCAGCAATGAAAAACGATCGTCCGAAAGGAAAGAATAGCAATTGTTAATTTTAAAACGTACCTGAACAAAAAGAAGGAGCAACTTATTAGGCATCTCGGCCGCGCCGCTACCAACCTGCCTACTGAAGTAGTTGTCGAGATGGCACGCCTTTAAATACTCGGACAGCAACGCTGATGTCCCACGTACTCGCTAGGCCTCCCACGACACCTGGTAGTCGAAGGTGTCACTGGCCGTCGTCGAGTCACGGTAGGGTGAAATGCACTGACTTGTCACCGCGCAACTTCCACGCGTGCAACCGATGGTACCCTCGAAGCAAAGATTAGTTGCTGTCGTATAAGTGGATTTTCCATGAGGCAGCAGCGTGATCTGAACAAAAAAAAGGAACAACTTATTAGGCATCTCGGCCGCGGCGCTGCCAACCTGCCCACTGAAGTAGTTGTCGAGATGGCACGCCTTTATACACTCGGACAGCAACGCTGATGTCCCACGTAGCCGCTCGGTGTCCCACGACACCTGGTAGTCGAAGATGTCACTGGCTGTCGTCGAGTCACGGTAGGGTGAGGTGTACTGATTTGTCACCGCGCAACTTCCACGCGTGCAACCGATGGTACCCTCGAAGCAAAGATTAGTTGCTGTCGTATAAGTGGATTTTCCATGAGGCAGCAGCGTGATCTGAACAAAAAGAAGGAACAACTTATTAGGCGTCTCGGCCGCGCCGCTGCCAACCTGCCCACTAAGTCAAGACGCAGCCAACGCTACGAGCTGATGGGAATAATCATAGATTGTGAAAATTATAGCATCATGGTATTCGTCTTGTTTCGATGCGCGTACAACCATCGCTGAACCAATCATCGATTGACAAGAGAAGCGCCTCGTGACATGCGCTTTTGACGTTTTCTGATTGGCTTATTAACTCGTAGCGTCGGCTGGGTCTGGGCTTAAGCTGAAATGAGGTATAGCACTGCCCATCCGCCCCATAAGTGTTGCGTAGGAGAAGGGGACCGTCGTGTTTTGGGTGCGTTTAAAATCACTGTGACGTAGACCGTCGTTCTGTCCTGATGCTTTCCCTTGTTCCCCGCATTCTTGTAACAGCATTACCATGGTGGTCCCCGAATACAAAAAAAAAAAAAAAAATATCAATTCACTGAGCGCTTTAGTAAGAAGGGAGCGAGAACACTACATGGTAACGGTAAACACCAGTGTAAGCTGGGCGTATTTCGAACTATTGGTTTTATTGGCTTGTAACAGTATTGTAGGCATTACAAGAAAACACATAAGTAATAAAATGCGTTCTTCGTTACTTGCACCTAAGAAGAACGAGTTGCAGGCTTATATC
This sequence comes from Ixodes scapularis, assembly GCF_016920785.2. Taxonomy (NCBI): domain Eukaryota; kingdom Metazoa; phylum Arthropoda; class Arachnida; order Ixodida; family Ixodidae; genus Ixodes; species Ixodes scapularis. Next base: position 68,898,457 of record NW_024609835.1, read on the forward strand.
ACCTAAAAATGAAAGGAACGCGTTACCGTTACCGATAAACGTTCTACACTTTTGGCGCTATGGCTATCCACATCCAACATGCTTGCCATTGACGCCAACAGCGTTTTTCGGCACCAAAACAAAATAACGTGGGCTTTTTTTTCAATTTTGAACTGGGAGTGTTTGCGTAAGAAAAATAAAAGCAAAATTTTGAAAGACGTGGGATGAGCGCAAGAATATATATAACTTGGTGACTAAACACAGAGAAAAAAATTATGTGCAAATTTGTTGAAGTCTTGGGAAAAAGTTCTTACGAGTAACGCTACGCTACCTGTTACTTGATATAAGTAACCTAAGTATAGCGATCGATGTAGCGATGCAGGCGAGTTGGTTCACAATTACAAATGGGTAGCGGGGCGCAAAACATACACTGACAAAAAGAGAAATGGACATGACAGGCTCCGAACTTTCCGTAACATTTTTGCATTACGGAAAAATGTAACGCGTTACAGGTAACGCGGCCACTTGTAGCGCTTATTGTCGTCACTAGTTTGTGGTGAAGCTTATCCACTACCTTTTTTTTTCTAACCTTTAGAACGACTATTTTTTATGTATACTGTACTACTTTGTATACTTTGATACTCGCATGCGCTCATGACCGCAGGGACGGATGCGCTGAAAAAAAATCATTAATCCAGCGAATGGTCTCGGCTGTGAAGCGCCTTCGACCAAGCTGCAGCGAAATATACGATCGCAGAAGCTGGGCTAACAAAGTGCAAGGCATAGCCGCATTCGACTAAGCGCTATGGCACGGGCATAAACCACCAAACACCAACGAGATCGACCAAGGCGCGCGGCTGGGGTGGTATGCCAATTCCGCCTAACGTATTACCAGTTTTTTTTTGTATGTCATGCATTTTTAGGTGGAACATTTCCAGTAATAAATACGAACATGCGCCCGCCGTCCCTAGAAGACGCCACCGGCGCCGCGCATGCGCGATAAAGTGTGGGCAGGATGCGCCCTCTGTCTGATCAACACACCGTTTGAATGCGATGTTATCGGCGTCAGTGTACGTCCCCGTGCTCATTTTCATGTTAGAATTGTTGATTCTACGTTTTTGTAGATATGGCTGACTATTTAGTTCCCTCAGAAAAATTAACGAGGTGGTTTACACCCCGAAACTTCGCGTGAATAATGTGACGCATTATTTCGCGTGGGTGCCGCATCATGGACGCTAAAGCTTGGTTCACATGATGAGATTCTGCTCGCTATTTTCGCTCGGGCTGCAAGTAAAGCGCGGACGGTATCAGAGGTTCTTGATTTCGATGCTGAAAATCGCAAGTTGAATCGAATCATGTGAATCTGGCGTACACCATGGCCACCGTTAACAATGATCAACATCCACTTGTATCTGTTGTTTACGCCGGGAGTACTTACCCCCCCAAAAACCTTCAAATTGAAACTTATTAAGGACTGAACATACTTCTTATTCTAATTACCGCATTAACGTGTGGTCTATGAGCCGTGGTTGATTGATCGAGCGGACGACGGTCTGAACAAACGGAAGAGTTTGGATGTGCAGACGACAGGTTCAAGCATGAGTGGGTCGCTTGAGCGTCGTACGCGGGTGGTCCGGACAACTTGGCAGTTTTCCCGCGTTCATGTTGGAACAAAAGAAATAAATCTTACGATGACAAATCTGGGTCAATTTAACTCGGTGTTTTCTTTACAAGCAAGCAATCGTCCATTGACGGTATCTGCATTTGGCTTTTCACGGCACCCTTCCTCGTTCTCAGATGAACCGAGCAGGCATAAAACATGAAAGAACTACCTTAATACATTTCCCTACACTTTCGATGCGGCTCCAGTCGCGGCGTTTTTACGAGAAAGCATGTTTTAGAGTGGTTTCTTCCAAAACGCCACAGCAATGCCCGCCCGCATCACGACTTCCGCCCACAGCCCATACACCGAAAATTCGTCTGAAGCCCCTTCCACCGCGCTGTAATGTAACAGAGTAAATTAATTTGGTGTATAAGCGAGTAGGAAATGGCTGCATATCTTATGTTCGCAACAGGAACGAATAACTTTACCGATTCACAAGTTTATTGCGACTCTGCTATTTTCTCCTATTTCCAGTTTTTAATAAGTGCGCTCTGAATTGTAGCTGTATGTACTCGAAAAACGTCTTCAGCTAGGGCCTAAATATCCTGCCAAAAAGTACCTTCAAAACGTTATGAAACGATTGTATTACTTCCACTAACTATGTATGATACAGAAAGAATACTGCGTGACCTACACAGCGCACACTAATTTTTTTCTTTTTAGACACAAGCAGTTTCAAACAAAAGTGGAGGAAACCAAAAAGATGTCACAACCCCCCCTCGCCCCCCCTCATTTGCACGACATGACAACCATAAGGACGTCGGTCCCGATATTAACAAATACGCCCCCCCCCCCCCCCCCCCTGTCTCCCACCTCACCTGCCGAACTAATGTGAATGAGCGCTTTACTTTGGTGAACTAAACAGTGCGAATTAGGGTTTTTCTATATACGCTTTAGCTTGAAGCAGCTGAAAAAATGTTAAAATATCATCGACGTCGCGTGCGAGGGCACATTCGTGACATCCGTGTCAGTACGCTCGTTTAAAATGCTTGACATTCAAACCCACCTTGTCCTTTTTAAATGGTCATCAACGACGTATTCAAGATGTTCGTACTTGGCGAATTTCGTAATTTCGAAAAGTATTACAAATTGACGTTGTAAACAAACCCCCCCCCCCCCCAAAAAAAAAAAAAAAAAAAAAAACTGATGTGTTTATTTGACGAGAAAATGTTTTTTTTTTTTTTTTGCAAAGTTTTTTGTCGCTAGTCGAGTTACTTTGCGAAAATCGCGCACCTGTGACGACGCAGTCTCAGAAGCGACGATAAAAGTTATCTGAAGGCAGTCTGTGCAAGCCAACACGTGTTTCACCTAGCTGCAAGCGTAGCATTTCTGGGCTCAATATATAGCGGGGTGCTATATTTTTTTTTTCATATTTTATTTTGACGACTGTACCGCAACAAAAATTTTTGCAAACGCTTTTTTTTTTTTTGGGGGGGGGGGGGGCGTTTTAACCGGTGCTGTCCTCATTAGGCCTGATTTATTGCGTTCTGATGCTGTGAAATCAATAACTATATAAGCCCGAACGAAGTGCTCATGCAGAGCCATTGTTCATGAGCCGCATTCAACCATATATATAGTCACTCTAGTGTGACTTCAGCGACTCTGCCAACATGTTGATTTACACGATAGGTCGCGAAGCGAAGTGACTACAAAAAATAAGTGGTTAGCTTTTACTCTAAAAATTATACATCTAAGAAGAAGTTTTTGGCTGAGTGGAGTGGCGTGCATTAAGAATTGTGCCAGTATGCTTGTGTAACGTTCCTAACGCAGATACCCAATATTGTTTCGTGGCCTCTTTAAAGATCTTCGACAAAAATCTACGAAATCAAAGAACTCCCCGACACATTTTAATACAACAAATATCCCCTAAAATACAAGTAAAAATATTACTCTTATTAATGTGGAAGTGTTCCCGATTTCAGTCACGGCGCAAACATTATCGGCTCTTGAGGATATTGCAAGTTTCCTTTTACACCTTCCACTCCTCAAAGAAGGATAGCGTGCCCTCGAACCATGCCGTAATTCACGAGACACGACGAGAAGCGAATGTTGTCAGCTTTATTGGCCGGTGTTCTCAACGGCTTACGCAGCAACAACAGCAGCAGCGGCAGCATAACTGCGCCGTTCAAAAATAATTAACGCAGTAACGTTTATTTTTTGTGTGTGTTTGTGTGTTGCCGGATTTTCTGTGGGGCTGAGTTAGTAGTGTTCAATCAAAAAAGCTAGCAAGTTTTTCGAGGAAGCTGTTGTTCTCGCATCATTGATTAGAATGCTGATCTTTAAAAGCCCGGCATTATACTAGCCATCAAGATTCTAGTCAGAGCAGATTCAGGCTCAGCTTCTAACGTCGCGTGATGCATTTGCGTTAACGGCTGACGCGTTAGTGGCGATGACCTTGAGTTTGCTGTTTGCACGCTCTGAGGGAATAGTTTCTTTAGTTTCAGCGCGTAAGGTAATTTAATCGGGGGAACTGTGCCCCGGGAAGAGAGAGGTGGAGTGGATGGAGAGGAACCGCTTTTGTTTTATCGACATATAACTCTAGGGTTTTTCAAAAGGGTATAAAAAAAGCTTATTTTTGCGAGAGTTAAGTATATACATATATATAATCTTCAGTAATTAGCGAACAGTGTCAAATTGTTCGCTGCAATATTGAACGCTTCTACACTTCGTACCGTGCCTTGGAAAATGAATCATTGTATAATGTAGCAGTGAGAAACGAAGCTTATTTATTTTATTTTCACTAAATTCTACCAAAGCAAGCTGAAAATAGCAGGTAAGAGGTAATACAAAAAAAAAGAAACAGAAGGATTTTAACAAGGAATAATGGAATATCAGGAGAGGGGATGACGTCAACCCCGCAGCTTCCCCAAGTAATCTTCTCTTGTCGTTTGTATCCTATTTGTTGTCGTCCCAAAGGAGCTCTTATCCAATAAGGACTTCCTGTCGCACGTTGCGTGATTGATGGTTGCGTGTAAGAAAAAAAGAGCGTCCTCTGTGTCGTCTACTGTTCTACCCATCAGAAGCGTAGACCGCGGAAGCAGTTCGGCAGACGACTGTTCATGTGCTTTGTTCCTTTGTTGAGTATCGCTAACTACAAAGGCAATTAACCTTGTTTAGGAAAGTTCGTTGCCAGAGTCTAAGTTATAGTGCCTAACGTGGTGTGCCAGCGAGGCAGTATGGTGACTAAGAGTTGAAAAGTCTTGACAATCGTGTTTACATCGATTGAAACTTAGGAAATATTGATTCTTTTTTTTTCGCGACCATTTAAATAGCGGAAATACGTCTATCCAGCATGTTTGACGAAATGCTTATGAATGTTTATGGCCATCATTCCGCGCAAAACCGGTCTGGCAAAGTGGTTAGACCAAAAATCGCGATACGTGTAGCTTTTTCTTTTTTATTGTTGAAACTACGCATCTAGGACATAGTAATGCGTATTAACACGTACGTATTAATAAAACACGTAATATTAAGATAATAGAGCGTCATCATAAAACACTAAACAGTTTTATAAATACGTTTCATGAACTAATCTGAACCAATTCATCGAGACTTTAAGTTCCAGTGAAATTTAAAAAAAAAAATAAAAAACGCACTCTGGTCAATGTTATTATGTTCAAAGCTCATGAAGTAAATATATTTCATTCCAATTCAATAGCATCCAGTGCCTGCCGCGAACAAGGGCTGGAATTCATCATTTGTGCAGCTCGGTGGCTTTCAGAAATTTTACAGAACAATTGAATAATTTCGTCAATGCGAAGCTCAGAAAGTAGCTCACAAAGGGCATGGCGGTGAAACAGAATTCTCTTGGAAGAATAAGAAAAACGATTTATGTTGCCGCTCATAATGCAACCCCCATTCCTGCTCTTGGCAACGTGCGACGCAATACACTTCCGTTTTCTCAGACAGCTGATCTCTTCAGTATCTCAGCTTCTTCGCTCTTCATATAGTCCTTGTTCGCCCTCTGCCGCCCAACCAGATTTGACCATCTCGCCAACCTCGCCAATTTCTCTTCGCTTCGCTCTCAATAAAATCTGCCCTGCGGAGTAGGCACAACACGTCAAAAAACTCACAGAAACAACCACTCAACTTGCACGGGAAGTGGTCATGTGATGTTTATCTTCCTTTTTAATTTTTGTTTTCTGACTAGGCTTCAAAACATGGATGTATGCCGTCTTTCAACCTTTATAACCTGATAAAAAATGGATATATGAAGAAAAGCTTAACCTAAAGTTTGTAGCAGGTCAGAAACGCGGACCAAGTCACTCCCGCAAAGGTGCCTGGTCACCACGATTACTGCTGTGCTCCTTTCCACTCGCCTTCTTTCCAGCCTTCGCACAGTTAAAGTAGAAAAAGTGGAGGGTGTTGTAGGAGGAGCCTGTTCTGAGTTCCATATGTAAAAACAAACTGTAGCGATAAACTCTCCTGACATTTTTGGAACTTTGAGAGACTTTGAAGGGCTCTTTGGACCCTATAGGGTGCACTAGAGCCAGCTTACGTGAAGACTGCCGGGACCCTTATCCGGAATCGTGCCACTAGAAGTCTGCATGAAATGTCATGATAAAAGTGAAATAGCTTTAGTTACAGGAAAACTTATAACCTATTTTACTTATGCATTCTTAGTTAGTGCTCTGACCTAGACAAACTAATACGCTTTATATTTATTATTTCATTTATTTATTCAGTACACCATCAAATACTGCTAATATATCTATCTGAATCACTCTGCTACAACCTCTGCCAATCTACCTACAGTGAATCCACCCATGTTGAAAACCACCCTAACTATGACATCTCCTGAATTAGGATAAGCTTAATGATTACAGACATGGCCGATGCCCTGTGACCTGAACTCAAACACCACTCTAATTTATACAGTTCGGGTGCATGCCATAATTTGCACTAGTTTGAGCGTTCTGCTTTTTGCTGCAAGCTGGAATGAGCTCACACATCAGCGTCATTTTGTTTTGGATATAATTTTTTGGCATGAAATCCTCCTTTTTTGGGCGATTTGATCAATATTTTATGGTAAAGTTTCCAATGATGTGATTGAATTGAAACATTTTGAAACACCTTTTACAGCTCCCAAGATCTCCTTATTAGCAAAAAAACAAACTACAAAAAACACATGAAGGAGAAGTTTATATTTCATTTGAATTCGTTGCACTGCATATGTTAGAATAAGATAAGCTATTACCCTATTGGAGTAAAACAATTTGCCTCTCTCGCGTTTGTAGTCTTCTCAAACCACTCATTAGCTTTCACGGCAAGGCAGAGCGTTTAATTATACCAAACTGTTAACTCGCTTTGAATTCATGCTTCGAAGCACTAGACACGAGAACAAGAAGGTTTTGACAAACACTTTTACTCTCAACGTTTTTTTTCTTTATTTCTTCTTGTTTTGTTTTAGAGCGCGCGAAAGAGTGTCTTTATGGCCACGAGCTCTTGGTATTGACAGTGGTACAGCATTTTGTTTCTAGGTTTTCCCGCTTACAATATTCGAAGTGACTTTTTATCCGAGCGTCCCTGAATTTAATCCAGCTGTAGTCCAATTTAATTTAAGTGCAAATTAATTTAATCCAGCTGTACTCCAATTTAATCTCAGTGCAAATTAATTTAATCCAACTTATTACCCCTCTAATTCTAACGCCATCCATTTTAACCGAAGAGTCACTAAGTTCAATCAGTCACATATGTGAATTAATGACTGCTTCTTATCTGTCAGAACTGTTTTAGAAGTCAGATCTGCTTTAAAGTTATAAAAAAAAAACTTTAAGGTACACGTTTTATGATTGTTTACTCACATTCCAAAAACGTCCCGTTGCCGTATGCTTGCGCCGTGACGCGGTTTCATAAAACTGACGTTGATTTCTCCCTTAAAAGAACGAAGCGTAGATTTTTTTTTGGTTTTAATTTGCAGAAATACTGTTTACAACAGATCTCTGACGTAATGACCTATCAAACAAGCGCTCGTTTTCCACGACAAACAAAAAAAGTTGCAAAAAAAAAAAAAAAAAAGAGCTGCGTTCACTTTTTTAGCTTGCAGCCAGAACAAGCGGCAGCGTGATCTGGAGCCGTTTATATGCCGCCTATGTTGATTCTAGCCACGCGCTGGAGTTGGGAAAGTACAGGAAAAGCGCCGAGTTCCAGACATTGTTATGGTTCGGCTATTGTCGTCATTGCAGCGACTGGACACCGGTCACTTCCCGAATGCTGGTCGAGCTATTGATTATCACGAGCCCAAATCATGTTCTCACGGAATGCTTGAGTGCGCTGCGTGCCTTCCACAATTAGGTTGGTGGGGGGTTACTTGGTGAAACCATCATAAACCAAGAACCGCCCGGTCTTGCGGACTTATTCTTGCGGACCCGCTCATAGCCAAATAGCAAAACATTCTTAAAAAGAAGTGGACGGCAGCTACACTTAGTGGCGTGCCACTCCACTTGTGGTTGGCAAGGGGTTATTTGGCGAGCCATCCTAGGACAAAAACCGCTCAGTAGAGCGGATTTGATCTTGCAAACTCGCACAAACAGCCCCGAAAAATTAAAATATCTACCTTATTTAGGATAAAATTTGCTGCATGGAAACACCTAAAACAACTAAACCCTGAAAATTAAAAAGGTCGTTATGAAAAAGGCCAACGAAACTGCACCTCAACTTCAAGAACCATCATATCCAAACATAAATGTAGAAATGAAAATATTATGACCAAATATACAGTAAAAAAAACAAATATAATTTACAAAACGACAAGTAAATAATAGTATTTGACTAACTAAAAAAAATTAATAAAACAATGGAAGTCCACGATGTGAATAAAATATACATTAGCATAAAAAAGAAGTAAGGGAAACCTTCTGCCAGCTGATGAAACATCTGCAAAGCGTAAAAACCGAAAGCATTACCAATGTAAAGAATGTAAAATGTGTACATGTAAATAAATGAAATAGTAAAACCAATGTACCTAATAAAAATAACATCGAATAGTTTAAAATACTGTTTATTCCATTGTAATAAGAGAAGGCTTATTGTAAGCCTTTTCTTGTTGTAATAAGAAAAGGCTATTTAAAATACACCTTGTATGTTCCTTTATGAGTAATAAAACCATTATTTTTGATAGAGCGTCTTAATATGTTGAAACCAGTTAGAAGATCGCATTAAAAACTAAGGCTCAAATTATGTAAATAAATAATTAAAATATTCAGAGATATTAGTATATCAGTTTTTCGATTTTGCAATCGAAAAATTAAAATGAAAGCCGGGTAGCTATTGGCGACGTGAGCGATCGAAAGCGTCGCTGTGGTCGGCCCACCACAATTGGCCGAATGCTGACTATGACGCCAGCAAAGGATGTCATATCGACGGAAATAAGAGGAATGTAGGAACTTCAATTTTCACGGTATTGGCAATGTTGCTTTGAAAGCGCTATGATTTCAGGCTTCCACCATGCCCACTAGAAACACCATCGAACTTGTTGTTCACACGGTAATGACGTCACGAAAGGGAACCAAACGAGGGCGCCACCGAAACATCTCGCCGCTAATTTTGCTCCAAAATTCAGCTTACTAACTCTTTATCGCATATTATTCAACACACCATTAAAATCATTCTTTACGAGAACACGCAAAACCATCACACCGATGTAATTGCAATATTTCATGATAGAATTACAATTTCTCTGGCCACGCCATCAAAATTGTTTTTCATACGAAAGTTTTGCATTCAACACCCTGATAATTACATTTGCTAGCTACAAATCAATTCAAACCTATTAAACACCTCCAATATTGTAACACTAAGCATTAGTATAGTCAGATTTCTTTGGAACTTTCAATAAAAAATAGATCATAAATACATACACACAAGTCATTCTTGGTTGTCGTCAATAAATGTTTTTTCTTGACATTACAAACTACTAATTAGGTGAAAAAAGGACTATACTCTGTTTCATACTTAGTGTGCAACGCTGTCACAGCTACTGGCGCGAGCGCGTGGCTTCATCTATGGTTTTGTTTGCACGATAACGCGTGCAGATGATCAATGAGATTAAGCCCCACGCTCGCGCCAATAGCTTTGACAGCGTTGCACGCAAAGTATGAAACAAAGTATAGCTTGTTAGATATAAGAATAAAAACCATTCTACATACAATATCAACGAGCTTGTCAATATTTGATTCAAACGTTATAACCGACACTTGTAAATCTTTATACACGAAAATGGCTACTCACAAATACATGAAAATAAATGGCATAAGTTTGCGGGAATCTTCCTTACTTACTCATGGAAACCTTTTGGAAATCACCTATAACTTTTGAATATGGTGGCAAGTTTTGAAAGACTAGAGAGTTTTAGAATAGGGGGCCCCAACGCTTTGGGGAACCCAACGCTTTGGGGTACCCAACGCAACGACACCTCACGCAGCGTGCTTATAGAATAGGGTTTGTCACGACGCAACGCGGCACGCTCGCCGTTTTCGCATGCAGCGCCATTGTGGACAACGAACGAACTTCTTAACAGTGAAAAATTATGAAAGCGCAAAACATTTGCGCTGAAACGACACTTTATTGTGGCTTGCGGTTCAAATAATAGGGAGGGTAACACCAGTCGGAACGGCACAGCAAGACCCATCTGCCGACCGTCTCTGAATCAGAAGATTTACTTCTCTGGTCACAAGTAGGGTGCCTAGTCACAAGAGAGTGCATGCACTCAAATACCAGGCTATCATATGCCCCAATGGAATTATCTGCGAACTCGACGGGGCCATTCCCCGGTCACAGGCACGACGGCGGTAGGTGTAGCTTGCTTTTAGCCCATCCTGTACTTGAAGCAGCACGACAGTTATAGAAAGTTTTATGATAGGGTGTCCCAAAGCTTTAGACCCCAAAGAAATAGGGCCTCAGCACTGCGCATGCGTAGAACCCAAACTCCTTTTGGGGTTTTGGGTTTGCTCGCGCCCCCCACGTGAAATTCGAGAAATAGCGTGGGGCCCCCCAAGTGCTTGGGGCCGGGTTGTGTCGGCAAACATGGCGGCGCCCTTTCCGCTCGCTTCGGTGCAAATTCGTCATGGTCGCTGCAGTATTAGCCAATTTCATTGCCAATGAATAGTGCAACCGGCTTTCGCTTTGCTTAATCTCGCTCAAGTCACAAAGAATGAGCGGTGGGCTCGCCCCATTTTAAAGATCGTACCCGATTCTGGCCGTTCCTAAGCCTAAACATACGTCGTAATTGTTGACAAGGTGACGTATTGCTACGCCGTGGCAAAAGGCTCGTTCACACAGACCCGTTTTTTTTTTTACGTTAGGAAAAGTCTCCGGGAAATTTGTGCTTCGTATTAAACTGTGCCAGCAGCAGGTCGACCCGGTCGCGGATGGCCCGCGTGGAGAAATTTCTTCCGATTGCTTGGGAGACCCTTTCGGCAAATGATGTATAATGAAGCTTATACAAGCACTGGTTATTAGCAGAGTAGTGTACAGTCTACCGTATCACTACCTCGACATGAAAGAACAAGAGCAGGTTGAAGTCCTCATCAGAAAAGTATACAAGATAGCGCTCGGGCTTCCGCAGAACGCCCCTACTGCAAAACTAGAACAAATGGGGGTGCCCAACACCTTCCGGGAACACAAAGAAGCCCTACTGATGGCACAACGAAGCAGACTAAAGAAGAGCGGGACTGGCAGACAGCTTATACAAAAGCTCGGGTACGGCGACTGTACAGAAGTTATCCAAAATTCCAGGGAACTGGGTGCCGGAGTCAGGGGAACCTACATAGTTAGGCCCATACCGAAGCACATGAACCCCATCATGCACCGGGGAAGAAGAAGAGCAAGAGCGCAATACTATGAGCGTGAAGGCAAAGACAACGAGACATTCGTATACGTGGACGCAGGGGACTACCGCCGGGATGCCAAGGTAGCTGTGGCATTGGACCACGCATACGACGAGATATCCAGCTGCTCCATCAAGAACGCCAGCATGGAGGGGGCGGAAGAACACGCCATCGCCCTCGCCATGATCCACGGCTACAGGACAAAGAAATCCTACACGATCCTAACCGACTCACCAAATGCCTGCAGGAACTACCTGTGGGGTTTTATCAATAAGACATCAGCAGCAGCCTTAGAACGCGCCTGGAAGGAAGGCGTGATCCACAAAATCATTTGGATCCCAGGGCATGAGGGATTGACCGGTAACCTGATCGCAGACGCCGTCGCTCGAGCATACACCAACCGAGCGGCGGAAGAAGCGAGCGGGCCAACGGAACCAGTACCTCAAACCTACAGCAGCGTACTCAACTACTACAAAGCGGGGAGAATGAGTCTCCCACCCCCGCACCCCAAGCTTTTTTTTTTTTTTTTATAACCCAATAAACGTTTTCTGATTTGATCTGATCGGCAAATGAAGTCCATCTCCTGGAATCCTGAAATGGGTTAGTGGCATACACTTCGCGTAGCACATAAATGCCATCGTCGATCAAGAAGCGAACGCGCGCGGGAGCCTTCTCTTCCGCCATTTTCTTCTTGCCTTGGATCGGCCTCGACTCGTTCGGCCATCCCGCTTTGGGTGTAGCCGAAACAATCCAATCCGTAGCGCTCTAATCTGGCGCTTGTTCTCGCAGTAACATAGAGAGTTGAGCTAGCTGGTACTTAGAAGACATACCTAAAACAGCGCACAAGCACAGGAGGAAGATAAGAAAACACAGGAAGGGGCGCTGGCTCCCAACTTATGCATTGTGAAAGAAAGAGAAAGAGGAAGCTTTAGATATGAAGCCCACGTTAGGTTTTTTCTTTCTTCTTTTTTCGCATCTTTTTTTTCGTCGTGACCTTATAATGTCAGTTTTCTCCTTTTCTACTGCAGCTTAGTAATTTATATGTTTTTATTCTTTCTTCTTTATACCTTGTGGGTGCGCGCGGGCTTCATGTCTGAAGCTTCCTCTTTCTCTTTCTTTCACAATACATAAGTTGGGAGTCAGCGCTCTTTCCTGTGTTCTATTTTCCTTCTCCTTTGCTTGCGCGCTGTTTTAGGTATGGCTCGTACTGGAATTTTTTGGGCATTCGTGTGCGCTTTGAACATATACAGCCGAAGATTTTGGCCTTCAACTATGCCGAGACTGAGACGAACGCGAGCGCGCATTCTCTGCGAGCAGCTGCACTATTTAAATCTGAGCTGGAGCGACTTTGAAGCCTTGAAATACTTGTTTTCAAGATGCAGGTATCGTGCCACGAACGAAATCTACTCGGAGCCCCGGAGTAGCAATACGTTGCCATGTCAACGGTTACCGCGTATGTTTAGGCTTAGAAACGGCCAGAATCGGGGACGGTCTTTAAAAGGGGGCTAGCCCACCGCTCATTCTTTGCGAATTGAGCCAGATAAAGCAAAGCGAAAGCGGTTGCATAATTCATTGGCATTGAAATGGGCTAATACTGCAGCGACCATGACGAATTTGCTCCGAAGCGAGCAGAAAGGGCGCCGCCATGTTTGCCGACGCAACCCGGCCCCAAGCGCCAACCCAAAGCCCCAAACGGATTTTGGGTTCTGCGCATGCGCAGTCGTGAGCCCCTATTTCTTTGGGGCCCCCAAGCTTTGGGGACCCCTATTCTAAAACTCTCTACTGTCACTGGTCCAGACTGCTTGCGCTAAATTTGAGTGAAGACTGGGCGTTTGGCAATTTATAGTATATTTTTGCGGTGATAAAACACTTTAAATATTTTAGGGGACACGCTGTATCACTGGACAATATTTTGAAGTCCAGTTTTGCAACATCCATAACCTCGTGAAATTATTTGTATGATCCTGCTGTGTCAAAGATACATGTACATATCCCTGTTTAAGCCGATGTTCCTCATGTTGTGGTTACGGCATTTTTTGTGCAAGGAACTCCGGTGGTGGCCTGCAATATGAGCATGTACCAAGGAGAAAATATACATCTAAATTTCTAAAGATTCGAAGAAAGGTAAAATATACGTTCTTGGAAACACATTGGGAAGGAAAGAGGACTGTTTATTGCTTTAAAAGGCGTAACATTTATTTCGAGAACCTGTAGTACCCGTTGACTACATAAAATTATCTGTTATCACCTTACAACATTCCCTGGAAAATAAATTGTGAAAATATATGTCATAATTAATTAACAAACAAAGCCTCTCGGCTCAATCTCTGTAATCTCAATATGGGGGTACGTAGTGCTGATAAAAAATGGATATATGAAGAAAATCCTGACCTAAAGTTTGTCGCAGGTCAGAAACACGGCCCAAGTCACCCCCCCCCTCCCCCGCCCCCCCCCCCCCCCCCCCAAAGGTGTCTGGTCACCACGATTAGTGCTGTGCTCCTTTCCACTCGCCTCCTCTCCAGCGTCTGCACCGTTAAAGTAGAAAAAGTGGAGGGTGTTGAAGGAGGAGCCTGTTCTGGGAGTTCCCTATGTAAGAACAAACTGTAGCGATAAACTCTCCTGACACTTCTTGAACTTTGAAAGACTTTGAAGGGCTCTTTGGACCCTATAGGGTGCACTAGAGCCACTTTCCGTGAAGACTGCCGGGACCCTTATCGGGATCGTGCCACTAGTTGTCTGCATGAAATGTTATGATAAAAGTGAAATGGCTTTAGTTACAGGAAAACTTATAACCTCTTTTACTTATGCATTCTTAGTTAGTGCTCTGACCTAGACAAACTCATACGCTTTATATTTATTATTTCATTTATTTATTCAGTACACCATCAAATACTGCAAATATATCCATCTGAATCACTCTGCTACAACCTCTGCCAATCTAGCTACAGTGAATCCACCCATGTTGAAAACCACCATAGCTCAGACATCTCCTGAATTATGATAGGCTCAATGATTACCGACATGGCCAATGCCCTGTGACCTGAACTCAAACACCGCTTTAATTTATACAGTTCGGATGCATGCCATAATTTGCACTAGTTTGAGCGTTCTGTTTTTTGCTGCAAGCTGGAATGAGCTCACACATCAGCGTCATTTTGTTTTGGATATGCTTTTTGGCATGAAATCCTCCTTTTTTGGCCGATTTGATCAATATTTTATGGTAAAGTTTCCGATGATGCGGTTGAATTGAATCGTTTTGAAACACCTTTTACAGCCCCCAAAAACTCCTTTTTAGAAAAAAACTAACTACTAAAAGCACTTGTAGGACAAGTTTATATTTCACTTTAGTTCGTTGCACTGCATATGTTAGAATAAGAAAAGCTATAACCCTATTGGAGTAAAACAATTTGCCTCTCTCGCTTTTCTAGTCTTCTCAAAGCACTCATTAGCTTTCATGGCAAGGCAGAGCGCTTAATTACCCCAAACTGTTAACTAGCTCTTAATTCAAGCTTGGAAGCATTAGACACGAGAACAAGAAGGTTTTGACAAACACTTTTACTCTCAACGTTTTTTTTTTATTTCTTCCTGTTTTGTTTTAGAGCGCGCGAAAGAGTGTCTTTATGGCCACGAGCTCTTGGTATTGACAGTGGTACAGCATTTTGTTTCTAGGTTTTTCCCGCTTACAATATTCGAAGTGACAACTTTTTAATCCGAGCGTCCCTGAATTTAATCCAGCTGTACTCCAATTTAATATCAGTGCAAATTAATTTAATCCAACTTATTACCCCTCTAATCCTAACGCCATCCGTTTTAGCCAAAGAGTCACTAAGTTCAATCAGTCAAATATGTGAATTAATGACTGCTTCTTATCTGTCAGAACTGTTTTAGAAGTCTGATGTGCTTGAAGGTTATAAAAAAAACTTTAAGGTGCACGTCTCATGATTGTTTACTCACATTCCAAAATACTGCCGTCGCCGTATGCTGGCGCCATGACGCGGTTTCATAAAACTGACGTTGATTTCTCTCTTAAAACAACAAAGTGGCAATTGTTTTTATTTAATTTGCGCAAATACTGTTTACAAAATATCCCTGACGCTAATAACCTATCAAACAAGCGCTCGTTTTCCACAACACGCAAGAAAAGTTGCAGAAAGAAAAAAAAAGAGCTGCGTTCACTTTTTTTAGCTTGCAGCCAGAACAACCGTC
This sequence comes from Ixodes scapularis, assembly GCF_016920785.2. NCBI lineage: Eukaryota > Metazoa > Arthropoda > Arachnida > Ixodida > Ixodidae > Ixodes > Ixodes scapularis. The sequence goes on from NW_024609835.1 coordinate 68,914,132, forward strand.
AGCGTGATCTGGAGCCAATGTTGATTCTTGCCACGCACTGGGGTTGGGAAAGTACAGGAAAAGCGCCGAGTTCCAGACATTGTTATGGTTCGGCTATTGTCGTCATTACAGCGACTGGACACCGGTCACTTCCCGAAGGCTGGTCGAGCTATTGATTATCAAGAGCCCAAATGATGTTATCACGGAATGCTCGAGTTGAAATTTTGAGTCGTATTCAAAATATGTAACTGGGGTATACTATGCCGACACTGCGATTCAAAACTGTACATTGAATGTAATTCCGAAAGAGGGGACATGTTCTATTTGACTTTTTTTCCGTAGACTGATGGTACAGTGCTTGGTTGTGAACGAAAGAGTACATTGGATGTGATGCTGAAAGATGGGACATGTTCTTTGCGTGTTTTTTTTTGTAAAAAGTTTTTGTTTTGTTTTGTTTTTAACAGTGTATGTTTCCTGCAGTGTTAGGTAATATGACCTTTGATTGCGGAGTACTTGCACAAAGGTCAGTTGGCTGCTTTCCAAGGCTGGTGAGTTCTCTAAGCGAAGGCGGCTGGAGTGAATACAGTTGTTGCAATTAGGTAGCCTGCGGAGAGGGCACCCTATGCTCTGTTCACCCAGAGCCGTGTATTGTGTCCACCCTTAAGTTGAGACTGCAGCCAAAGCTACCAGCACGAGCTAGCCCCCGCTCCTGGCTTTGAGGCGTGCATTTCTAGCGCGAGTGCTCGGTCTGCGGGAAAACGCTTCAAAGCAGCGACCTCGTGCTCTCGTGCTTGCGGTATTGGCTGCAGTCTCAACTTAAAGGAGCTGTGCAACGATTTTTGTACTTTGCGCAAATACCGCTTAGAACAGATCCCTGACGTTAATCACCTATGAAACACGCGTTCGTTTTTCACTTCACGCAATAGAAGTTCCAGAAAAAAAATTAAAGAAAAACGAGCAGCGTTCACCCCCTCAACTCGCAGCCAGAACAAGCGGCCACGCGACCTGGAGCCGATTATATGCCGCCAATGTTGATCATAGCCACGCGCTGGGCTTGGCAAAGCACAGGACACGCGCTGAGTTCCAGACATTGTTATGGCTCGGCTATTGTCGTCGTTGCAGCGATTGGACGCGGGCGACTACCCGAATGCTTCTCGAGCTAGTAATTATCACGAGCCCAAATCGAGTGCTCACGCAGGGCTCGGGTCCAATCTACGAACGGCATTCAAATATCGTCACTTGGGTGTTCTGCGATCCCCACGTTACGTCATCGAATTTCGCAATGGAGAGATTGAACGAAAATAATTGCTTTTGTTCTTGAAATTTCACCGCAACAAAGGAGTTTCTTGGCCAGTGGCGTTGCGTGCGAGTATCCTTGAGTCCTACTAGTGCCAGTAAGCTCGTGTATAGTGAAAAACATTCCAACTGAATATCGTTGCACAGCTCCTTTAAAGCGGTGCCATATGGGGGTGCGGAAACAAAATGTTGGTGGTTATTTCTTCGTTTAGGTTTGGTCTATGTTGTGCAGGTAGCCCAGAAACACTAGCCTAAACTATTGTTTCTTGTCTGCAGGCAAAGAAGTCAAGAAAGCTAAGTTTAAAACGAATTAACAAATCTCAGTATTTTGTCTGTGAGGCTGCGCTGGAATGCAGCCACGCCATAAGTTCCTAATAGACGCGTCCCGCTAGAGCGACACACAGCAGTAAATGACAACGACACAAGACAACGAGCGACGAACGACACCGACAGACAACCTGTTTGTCGGAGTCCACGGTCCCACCTGGCGGACAAGACGCAGAACACGGGGAGAAGGAAATTTGATTTCTTGTGAGACTGAGGTTCTCAACAAAACACTTCAAAATACACAGACAAGCAGAGTCTGGCAATGCGTCTTTTTTGCTTTGCTCCGTGGGCGTAAAACGCGTTGACAAACACGGTAAAAGTGTAGACGATTACGTTTTTTTAACTAAAGCTTCCGGTAGTCTTAATCTGCTGTTGGCGACTTTCCGTCAACTGTCATGACAATTGACACCAGAATTTTTCCAAACTAGAATTCCCGAATTGTTCCTTTTTTGGGCCGTTAGAGGCGTTTAGGTGAGCGCCATGAAAATTCCAGCTGATTTAGAGTATGTCTATGACTTTATATCGAAATGATCGAGGGAGGGCGTTTGTTGGGGATCATACGGCATCCCGATTACCACAGAACGTGATGTCTAGTCTCTCCTCTGCCGGAATGACTTACCGAAACTTCGTGTCCTTCTTCGTGGTGAGGGGTCTTACTTTGGTCAGTCGTCGAACGTCGGTGTACTCATCCTTATGCAGGGGCGTAGACCTCGACGTCTTAAAACACCACCTCGCGCACCAGGTTTTCGGAAGCATAACCTCCAACAGCAAATTCCCTTTCGCAACACGACCGCCAGCAAGTAAGCCGCGACCACTACGAGCGATCAAAGGACGGGAACTGCGGGAACGCTATGCCTTCTCTGAAGTTCGAGCGGCGGATTCAGCCACGGGGGAAAGAGGAAGGGTAGAAGGGTGGGAGCAGAGGCAACAGAGGGTACAAGCTGACGAGGAGGTTGAGTTTGTCTCCGAGATATGTTCCTCAGTGGGACTGCTTGCGGCTCTTCGAGTTCAAGGACAAACAAGAACCTGTCGGTCGTCGTTCGTTTGTCCGTTTGTCGGCTCTTGTCGGTATTTGTTGGGCCTGTTGGTTGTTTCAGTGGGACAGCATCAGCGACGCGGAACTTTGTGGTGTCGCCGGACAAAAATCGGTGTTTGACGCTCTTATGGGACGCGGCTATTTGCAATACGACCACCAGCAAGCAAGTCACGACAACTACGAGCAATCGAGGGGCGGGAACTGCGGAAACAATCAGTGGTCTCTAAGGCCTTCTCTGAAGATCGAGTGGAGGAGCGAGTCATGGAAGGAACGGAGGAACGGGATGATAGGGTACAAGGGCGGGAAGAGAGGCAACAGAGGGTACAAGCGGGCGAGGAGGATAAGTTCGCCTCGGAGAGATATTCCTCGGTGGGATTGCTTGCGGCGCTTCACATCCAATCACAAACAAGAACTTCTCCGTAGTCGATCGTTTGTCGGCGCTTGTCGGCGTTTGTCGGGGGTGGTGGTCGTCACAGTGAGACGTCATCAGCAACACGGAACTTTGTTGTGTCACCAGACAAAAATCAGTGTTTGTCGCTATATTGAAACGAGGCTATAAAAAGCAGCGCCAGTTCGCGGCAGTATGGCTCGCTCATGGAGTTACTTAATCATGAATGTTACTTGGCGGGAAACGCTACCGCGTTTGGTATACTCCGTTGACCCATAAGCTGAGACTGCAGACAAAGCTACAAACAGAAGCTAGCCCGCGCTCCTGCTAGCGGGAGCGCTCGTTCTGCTGAAGAACGCTTCAAAGCAGCGACTTCGAGCTCTCATGGTTGTGCCATTGGTTGCAGTTTCAGCTCCACAGTGCTTCTACAACGTGCACTCCAGACCATCGAAATTGCCGTTCTTCGTAGACGTTAGATAGGACCTCTACCTGAAGCACACCGTGGTCAGCAGCCAACGCTGTGATAGTATTCAACTTGCGATTTAGAGGCTCCAATGCTTTATGAATGAGTTTGGAAAATAAATTGTACCAGTACGGGGGTCTGAAACGTACCTCCACCACGCTGTGAGGCAGAATTTGGTTAGTCCGTAGATGATTTATTGATGGTGTCGAATCTCTAACATGAGTAAAACAGCACCATCGCAAGTAAGGTGATGATGATAAGAGGGTCGCGTATCAGCTACCGACAACGACGAAGTCAACTGGTAGCGGCACACATGATCTCTCTCAAAATACTTAGGTGCGTGTTTCTTGAATTTCGGCATGCTTGGCACCTTGGTATTATCAATTTACGCAATACGCAAAAAAAAATGGTTGTAACCTCACGCAAGGTTCTTTTATTGGCTAACTACAAAGATTTATTGCCGATGATTCATTCTTCATCTCGCAAATGTCTGCAGGGCTGACGAATACACGTGAATGAGCCTAACTTAGAAAAATGTTTTCCTTGTACAAAGACACTTTCCAAAGCCTGGTGCTTATGTCCATGCCTTTGGCAATACTGCAGATGTTTCTGAGATGGAGGAAGCAGAGACTCTCTTCAATGTCGGCTTCTTAGCTGGTGTCTCCGAATGAAGCTATCTCGTCCCAACACCAGCTTCTTATTTGGGATTCTCTTTTATCGCCCTTGGTGCGTGCTCGTCAATGCTATCGCTGGCTCTCTTCTACTCTCCTTTGACCGGCCTCTACCATCCTTTCTGCTCCGATAAACGGCCTTATACTAAGCTGTAGGATCCTTCTGGTGTATCTGGACGTGAAAATACTCCGTTTCCGTACCTCGCGAGCAACAGCTCGTTGATTTAAAACAAAAGAAACACACAAGAGGACGAAATAAACGACACAGCTTTCGACACAGCTATCTACACAGTCGAAAGCTGTATCGTTTGTTTCATCTTCTTTTGTGTTTCTTTCGTTTTAAGTCATTTTAGATCACCAACACGCTCAAGTCTTTAATTAACAGCTCTTCTTTTTTTCTTTTTTTATCCTTTTTTTTAATGATTTGCGCTCAACTGTTCGATTCCTGTGCAGGTGGTATATTTTTAAAGATTGCCATATCTGAACGTTTGTAATAAATTAAATTCAATACTGTTGTGTCTGTTTATCATCAGGAAATGAAAAAAGAAAAAAACCCTTTCTGAGTACCACTAAAATCGGTTACTTAGGAGTGTTATTTTTTTTTCTTGTTTTTTTCAGAGCTTGATAATTCAGATTAAAAGTGTATTTTTAAGTCCTCGACTTCTTCCGAGCTTATGGGCTGTCAACAGCGCAATTCAACACAATCAACCAACCAATGTTTCCGACTACTGATAAACATTTCTTGACCGAATGCTGCGCACTACATCTTAAACTAATGTCTGATGCTCTACTGTAAGGAGCTTCAAAGCCAATGGCACACAATCAAAACGACACGCCCCGTCGTGTAGTGACGGTTGCACTCCCTCAATATATATTATAGCCATGTGCTTGGATAGCTATTTTAAGTATTAGAACCAATCACTGCGATATCTCAGTTAACACGGAGATTGGGAACGAGCGTTAACATGACTGTCCGCCGAGTTATTGACTAGAGCTGACCTCACGACTGACGCTGACGCAGTTCTCGTGTCCAAATTATGAACAGCGTTCAAAGTCGTGAAACTCGGGGTAATCCCATGAAACGTCAGCATGCTAGGCGAAGCAGACACATAAAGGGATGGATCGGTTCTATTCTCCAGATTATAATGGGACGTAGACTCTACCCTTTAATTAGTGTTAGGGGTTCATTCACCTGTGTTATGCATGTGCCTGTAGGCTTGTGTAAACCGCGTAAAAATGCAATAAATTACAATTTCACGGGACCGGAGAAGTGAAACACTAAAAGTAATAAGATGCGTGGAGATAGTCAAGGGTGCTGATGCAAAAAAATGAAAATACCACAATCTGAACCCTGAGATAAGACAGTTTCAAGGTCCAAGTAATAGCATTTTCTAACAAGCTCGCCTGTGTACTTTCTCGTTTTGCGAAAAAAATAAAAATATTTATGATAAAAGATGGCAAAGGAAAAATATATGTATTTCTCCTTAACATTTTGCTCCTGCGCGGCGGCAGCAGGGTGATGAAGCAGAAAGAACAAACCACATTCCGGAAAATAAACAACGTCACAGGAAAGCCAATATCGCTGCTACCGTGATGAAGGGAACCAAGTCAGATGTTTATGACAGATTCTCATCAGACTCTACGCACACACTGTGCACACGAGAATAGGAGAGGCGCGTGTTTACGTCGTAGCAGCAGCGCCTAAAGGTGCAAATTCCCGAGCGAGGCAGAGCTGGGAACAGCTTCCGCGACTAGAGCCTCTCGGCGACAAACTAAAGCAGCAAACTGCTAAAACAATTGTTATACTAAAGCATAAAAAGGGAAGTGAAGACGATGCTGCGACGGCACCCTAGCTACCGTTAATGGACGTAAAATTTAAACAGTGGCGTGGCCTCTGTTAATCGACGAGATGATGGAACACTGAAGAGATGAGATCTTATATATGGGTACGTGAAGTCTAATGCATAAACGAAGTGTGCGCGATTTTGCGTTTTTATGCGTACAACCTCTATTGTTTACGCCAATAACATTAACGAGAGAGAAAGGTAGAGAGAGAGAGATAAAGAGGGAGAGGGAGTAGCCAGAAACGTGAACAAATCGAAAAGGGAGAGGAAACATTTTTGTAAAATCAATTGATCTACTGTTTTTTAAATATATCTTGCGAAACCGTAAAAGTACGATGCCAATAAGATGACATACGATAATGTATAGAATAATATCGGTATGTACATACGTTTGGTTTTCGTAGTGTGATGTAGGCCTCATCGATGGACGTTTGCAGCAAAAATGGCGTCACAGGCTGAGAAATAATCGGTTCAATATACCCTCGTTTCGAACTTAATATAAATAAGATGGTGTGGCAGTATAAATATGCGAAATTGATGCTAGGATATGAGAGTAGAAATCAGGTAGCAGTTGCACAGCATTGAATGAATTTACCTTCTTTACAGAGAAACATCTCCAAACGTGATTTCTACCTCCTCTGCATAGCGACAACAAACTTGGTGTTTTCAAAATATTGTTGCAATAAATTTTACGGATAGTTATAAAAAAGGACCCATAGTAAAACCAATAGCCCTTTCGTCAGATTACCCAGGCAACCAGTAGAACACTTAAGGGCCCTACGCACAGGGACGTTTGAGTGACTTTGAGTGCCTTTGACTGTGTTGCGGCTGCGAGAGACCAGGACATCCTTGCTTCTTATGTCGCATGCCAAGCTATTCCTTGAATTTGATTCCAGGCTTTATACGAAGAACAGATGTGCCGGTGATTCACTTTCGTTTGTAGACGCAACGCAATCAAACACGTTCAAACGCTCACAAACAGAACTATTCGTATCGGCCATTAAAGGATAGATAGGCGTGCTGCACACGCTCGCATTGCGTGTGAAATATCTGAATTATAATATATATATATATCTATATATATATATATATATATATATATATATATATATATATATTGTAACGGACAAGGGAAAGGAAGAAAAGGAGAAGAAGAAGACGAGGTCGTGTGGAGAACGGGGGACTGAATTCTGGGTTGCCCGTTTAGCCCATGAACTGAGACGCCCGCAACATTTGGTGGCAGCGGTGGGATTACGAAATGGCAACCCAATCGGAGGCAAGTGGCGTCATCTCAACTTCCACGGCGATGCAAATCACGGAGCGGTTAGCTAATCTGCTCGCCGAAAGGAGTGCTACGGACATTGTGAACCCGCTTGGAACCCTCGACGATTGCCTCGCAACCCGTCTGTCTCTGCTGGAATCTGCAGTCGAACGTCAGGTTGCCGATGTAGGGCAACGCCTCAATGACGGCCTTTCGTCCGTGGAATCTCGAATTCGACTGCCTGTGCACCACGGACCGCCACTCAAGCTGCCGACATTCGATGGGCAGTCGTCATGGCAAGCCTTCATCATCCAATTCGAAACGGTTGCGGACTTTTACGGGTTCGACTCAACGTCCAGAGCTCGTGCGATGGTGGCCCAGTTAAGGGGGAACGCTGCTGAATGTTTGGAGAGCATGACTGCCACAAGTCGTTCCTCATATCAACTACTCATAGAAGCTCTAAAGTCCCGCTTTGGTGATGAACATCTCCAGCAATTTCACCTGACTGCTTTAAAGCACCACCGCCAAGGCACGGACACACTCCAGGAGCTAGCTGATGTAATCCAGAGGATGGCGAGAAGAGCGCTCGTTGGATGTACGGAAGTCGACTTGGAGCAGATAGCAACCACTGCTTCCATCGACGCAATCGAAGACACCGACATCCAGCTTCTTCTGCGACTCGCCCACCCAACCACGACTCGTGCAGCACTGGCTCGCGCACTCGAAGTTCAAGCAGCCAACAAAGCAATGGACATGGTGTCGACATCTGGAATCAAGCTTTCGCGGGTGGCTCACCGATCTTCTCCGGTACGTTCAAGTAAACGTCGTTGCTTCACGTGTGGTGACATTGGGCACTTAGCTCGATCCTGCCCAAATCACTTGGCCCCGTGCCAAATGCAACCTATACCAACGCCAAACGTTTCAAGTGACAGTGAGCCTGGCAAGGTTGAGTCTCATGTAGTGCATCATGTTCCTCTGGTGACAACGCCACTGCGCACCTCGCCAACGCCATGTCTTTCAGTTCATCTTCATGAGTTGGGACAACATGTGAATGCTATCGTGGACACCGGAGCTGCAGTAAGTCTAATCGATTATGCATTACTGCAATCAGCAAAGTGTACCACGCCCAAAACACTTCCTGGTACCGTCTGTCTTATATCAGCCGACGGTTCTGCAATCGAACAAGAAGGACAGATCTCGTTGACTGTAGAAACTTTAGGAACAACAGTCAACCTCCCCTTTGTAATTGTGCGCAAGTTACAATGGTCAATGATACTCGGCCGTGACTGGTGTTCAAACGTCCAACTCTCCCTATCGTTTCGAGGAGGTGAACATTGTTTGTCAGCCGTACCAACTTTCAGCACTGGCGATCAGTCCAGTTGTTCTGCGACAGAGTTGCCCCAAGGAGATAGCGGGGGAAGCAAAGAAGCAATTTCCTGGAATTTTGAGAGCTTATTCGATGGATTTATCCTAGCGTGGTCCAGCTTGAAAAACCTGACGAAGACCGCTGCAGCCCGAGTGTGTTCTACCGTCGCAACTGCTACGACATTTGTGTCTACACTAATGGCACCGATGGTCAATCGAAAACCACAGAAGGTCTTCCGTATGGTCGCCGCATCAGACATTGTTGTACCTAAGTTATCTGCAGTTTGGGCTACAGCAATAATTCCAGGTTCAATGACGTCAAGAGATATCCTAGTTGAATCACTGCTACAATCTCGTCCTGGGATGGAGTTTGCTATACCTCGCTGCCTTGTTTCCTGCGAGAAGGGAAGTTTGATGCTTCCAGTTTTAAACCTGACGAATGGTGACCTGCTCCTGAAATCCGGTGAAGACTTCGGACCTGTGACATTTGCCCTGTCACATGCCACTGTCGCAACAATTAGTGCGGCACCAACAATGTCTGTCCCGCAAGATTGCCTTGAAAAAGCTAGTGACCTTCCATGGTCGGAATTTAATTTCGGCCACAACTTAACAGAACAACAAAAGGCACAGATACAAGAACTGCTCTTGGACTTTCGGCAGTGCATTGCTATTACACCAGAAGAGCTAGGGTACACACCACTTGTGCGCCACACCATCAATACTGGTGATCACGCTTCAGTACATCACAATCCAAGACGTGTTTCGATGAGAGAACGGGAGGAGATAAACCACCAGGTAGACGACATGCTTCAAAGGGACATTATAACTAGCTCCAACAGTCCTTGGTCGTCACCAGTTGTCCTGGTTAGGAAAAAAGACGGTTCTACAAGATTCTGCGTGGACTACCGGAAACTTAACAGCATAACAAAACCAGACGTGTATCCTTTGCCACGACTTGATGATGCCCTTGATCGGCTTCATGGTGCCAGCTACTTTACTACTCTGGATCTCATGTCCGGATATTGGCAAGTGGAGCTGGAGCCGAAAGATTCCGAAAAAAACTGCCTTTGTGACTCCTGACGGATTGTTCCAGTTTAACCGTCTTCCATTCGGACTCTGCAATGCACCTGCGACCTTCCAACGCCTCATGGATAGGGTGCTTGGACACCTGAAGTGGACGATGGCGTTAGTTTATCTTTATGATGTCATCGTATACGCTGACACTTTTGAAGAACACCAGCACCGTCTGCGTCTAGTGCTGAATGCCCTCACCAATGCGCATCTCCGTCTGAAACCATCGAAATGCTTCTTCGGATGCGACACAGTCATTTACTTAGGGCATGTTGTCAACAAAGAGGGTATTCGCCCGGATCCAACCAAGCTGGCAGCGCTAGCCAATATTCCTGAGCCTACTACCACAAAGCAGTTGAAAAGCTTTTTAGGTTTTGCGTCCTATTTTTGTCGATTTGTAAGAAACTTCTCTCTAAGAGCTGCTCCACTGACTGAGCTTCTTAAAAAAGACACCAAGTGGCGTTGGTCCGCAAAAGAACAAGCTTCTTTTGCTGATATCAAAAGAGCACTTGTTGAACCACCAACCCTGGCTCATTTTTCAGAAGAAGCACCGACGTTCATTCACACTGATGCCAGTGGCGAAGGGCTTGGCGCTGTTCTTCTCCAGAGAGACAATGCAGGAGTAGAACATCCCGTATTATACGCAAGCCGCAAACTTAGCGAACCAGAAAGTCGATGCCATTCTTCAGAACTCGAGTGCCTCGCTGTTGTTTGGGCAGTGGAAAAGTTCCGTCCATACATCTACGGAAAGCATTTTACAGTCGTGACAGATAACTCTGCTCTCCGTTGGCTTCAGTCAAAAAAAAGTGAAAGCCGTTTACAAATCCCTGTAACGCCGAATTGGAGCGCAGCTCTTGAGGAGGAGGAGTGAAAAGTACTGAGGGGAGGGTAGACCCCTCCTCCTTCTCCTCCTCCTCCCCTCATTCTTTAATATGCTCCGGGGGGGGGGTCACGTGACCTCGGGAGAGGGGGGGGGGGTGTCACGTGACTTCGGGGAGGGGGGTCACGTGACCTCGGGGAGGCGTGACCTGGGGGTCACGTGACCTTGGGTGTCACATGGGGGTCACCTCAAGGTCACGTGACCCCCAAGGTGACCCCCACGTGACCTCAGGGGGTCACGTGACCTCAGAGGGGTCACGTGACCTGGGGGGTCACGTGGGGGTCACCTTGAGATGACCTTGGGAGGGGTCACGTGACCTTGGGGATGAGACCACGTGACCTCGGGGGTCGCGTGACCTCAGAGGGGTCACGTGACGGGGGTCACGTGACCTTCAAAGGGTCACGTGGGGTCTTGGGGTCACGTGACCTTGAGATGACCTTGTGAGGGGTCACGTGACCTCGAGGGGTCACGTGACCTTGGGGGTCACGTGATCCCAAGATGACCCCACGTGACCCCCAAGGTCACGTGACCTTGGGGATCACGTGTCACGTGGGGTCACGTGACCTTGAGATGACCTTGGGAGGGGTCACGTGACCTGGAGGGGTCACGTGACCTTGGGATGACTTTGGTTACGCCGACGCCGACGGCGACGGCGACGCCGACGCCGCTCAAGCCGGGAACGGGCCCCTAAGAGCTGCGCTCTAAAACGATCAAACTCCGAAATTGACTCGGTGGGCAATGAAACTGCAAGAGTTGGACTTCTCGATCGTTCATAGAAGTGGGAAACAGCACCAAGACGCCGACTTCCTCTCACGGCACCCCATCGAAGACGCCAGAGTTGCTCCTGTACTCGCACTCCTAGATTTGCAGTCAGCGCAAGCAGAAGAATGTGACACATACAACATAATCCAGTTGCTTTCTGACGAAGTGAACGGGAGACCGCGACTTTCAGAACGTCGCTTACGGCGTCTACGAGCGTACTACCAGCTTCGGGACGGTCTGCTGTGTCATCGAGCACATCCCTCAGGAACGTGGCTCCCCGTACTTCCCCCCAAAATGCGTCGGAACGTTCTTGAGATGTGCCACGATGCTCCAACTGCGGGTCACCTCGGGCAACTCCGGACGCTCGACAAAGTCGCCAAGAGATTTTGTTGGCCGCACCTCAGGACGGATGTCCGACAGTACGTCGCGTCTTGCGCAACATGCCAACTGCGGAAAACACCACCGCACCCGGCGAAGATCGAACTACAGCAAATACCACCTCCAGGCAGCCCGTTTGAGGTAGTTGGAATCGATCACCTGGGGCCCTTTCCAAAATCTGATGATGGAAACAAGTACGTCATTGTCGCAACAGACTACCTGACGAAGTGGGTCGAAGTGGAGGCGGTCCCCGACACTTCAGCTGTGCATCTCGTCGCCTTCGTCAACAAACACCTTGTATTGAGGCATGGCACACCCTGCCGGATAATATCTGACAGGGGAACGTCATTTATGTCCCGTACTTTCAGTTGTGCTTTGCGAGATTACGGAATTGAACATGCGGCCGCTTCACCCTACCATCCTCAAACGAATGGCCTTGTAGAGCGCACCAACCGCAGCATTGTAGATATATTAGCTGCGTTCGTCAATAAATCTCAAAAGAACTGGGACACATTCATTGGTACAGCGGCGTTCGCTTTGAACACTTCACAACAGGAAGTGACCGCCAAATCTCCATTTGAGCTTGTTTACGGAAGACTCCCGACGCTTCCGCAGGAATCATCGATGGGCGCTGCATGGACCCGTCGGGCGCGAGAGTATGAAGAGAACTTCGCTGAACGACTAAGTGAAGCCAGAAAACTGGCTCGGCTGGCTATTCTAAATAAGCAATCAAAGTTGGCCGAACGTCACAACAGAGAAACCTCATTGCCGTCGTTTTCACCAGGTGATGTGGTGCTTCTTCGAAGGAACCTAAGATGTCCACAGCACTCGGAAAAGCTTTTGCCCAGGTACTGTGGACCTTTCAAGATTAGCAGGCAACTTGGACCCGTAACATACCGTCTCGAACACCTTGACAGCCTGCCTCAGCGTGGGCGACGCCGCACTTTGACAGCCCATTCAAGCCATCTGAAACTTTATGTCACACGTGGTGACTATCTTAGCGTCGTCCGGGACGGACTTCCAAACGGGGAGGGGAGACTGTAACGGACAAGGAAAAGGAAGAAAAGGAGAAGAAGAAGACGAGGTCGTGTGGAGAACGGGGGACTGAATTCTGGGTTGCCCGTTTAGCCCATGAACTGAGACGCCCGCAACAATATATATATATATATATATATATATATATATATATATATATATATATATATATATATATATATATATATATATATATATCGCAAACTGCCCTGCAATTGTGTTGCTACGTGAAACGTTTTTGGTTTAGCGCTAGTGGCGCTAAACCACTAGCACTAAACCCAGTCTTTAGTGGACTTAGTTTTCAGTTAGTGTTAGTTAGAGTTAGATTTAGAGTTAGAGTTACCGCCGAATTCACAAACCTCGCTTCAATTAAGTCACCCCTCCATTTCCTCGAGGAAGGCGCGAGGGCCGGCGCTGGCCAATCGCGGCTGCCTATCCGTCGTCGCGATTGACCAACGCCGCCCCTTACGCATTTCTCGAGGAAGTGGAGGTGCGCCTCCATTGGAGTAAGGTTAGTGAATTCGGCGGTAAGAGTTAGTTAGAGTTAAAGTTAGGGTTAGTTAAAGTTAGTTAGAGTCAGATAGGGTTAGAGTCATAGTTAGTTGGAGTTAGAATTAGTTAAAGTCAGAGTTAGAGTTTTTTTCCCTTAAGTTAGAGTTAGTGGAGCTAGTGGTGCTAACTCCACTAAGTCGTGGATACGTATTTTGCGGGTTCACTAAATCTGAAAACCTAAATTAAAAACGTTCCACTTTAAAACGATATAGTAGCTACTGAAAATTGAACCTGAAAATGGCATTTGTTTAAAATAATTGGCTTGGGTTAACGTGACTGTATCCTGAGAACGCAGCGCCATAGCATTCCTTGCCTTTTAGCGAGACGCAAGTAAGGTTGTTGTATGTATGTATAGACCGCCGGAAGTTAAGGCTGAACTCCGTGGAGCAAACTATGCGACGAATAACTGACGAACTCTTCACGACTGCGTGCCCGCTTTGCACGCGATGTAGCAGCCACTGTACTGATGCCACGTGCGGGGTAAACTTCGCCAGGCAAAGTTCGTCGATCTGTTTTGCAGCACGTTCGCCACATAAAGTTCAGCTTTTAGTCTGCCTCGTGGGCTACTTGTTCCTCAGCTGTAGAGGACAAATTTATCGAGTGCCGTATAACCACTAGCCTGGGGCCTTTAACGTTCAGCACGCAGTAGTGATACAAAACCGCACGTGTGCACGAGGCGCATCCAGATAAAAACGGGCAGGGGGGACATTGAATTAAAAATCTCTTGGTTTGGCTGCGCGAGCTTTCGCCCCATGCGATCCGAGCTGCGGTGAGTTAACATACTCGGCCACCGACCCCGTTTTAGCCAGACACAAACATATACTACCATACAGACGACCCAAACCTCACTAGGCGATAACCGGTCTCCGTTACCATTTCAGAATCGCCATTTCTGTCGTTTCAACTTTTCGAAGCTTCGAAATGGTCGTTCTAAACGAGTCGCGCCAAGATATCTGGAGCGCCATCTTACTCAAACCGTTCCTCGCCATTATATCCGTCTTTTGTAGTGTGTATGCTATCAACTTATCAATCCTGCTTTTCTGGATAGATCTTTTATAATACTGGTGTTATTCTTGCGTATTTCGAGGTACCGAAATTATTTTCCAATGCTGCCATGCAACGACGCCATAAGTGGTTATTGTGCGAAGATGTGCAACTTGTTTCGCCCGACGTGTGAATAATAAAATCTCCGCAAAAAAAAGAAAAAGGTTTTTAAAAATCAGCTTGTCATTGGGAAAGCCGATCGGGTCACCAAGAATGGAAAAGTAAAAAAGAACCTGCTCATTCCATGGACCAAAATGGCGACCATACTGGGAACTGGCGCTACTTTCGGCGGATCCAGTGACTTTAGTGCAGCCCAGCCGACATGCCGGCATCTGCAACGGTAACAAATCTAAGCTAAAGTCACTGGGTAGTGGGGAAGCATCACATTGCCTTCCCTGCCTGCTAGTCGGACACATAGATATACGAACAGACAGACCACCAAAAACATCGAAAGGCGATTGGCTGATCGGTATCTGTTGCTATGGCATTCACCATTTAGGTCCTTTCAGAATGTTGAAGCTTCGATAGCGTCGTTCTGAACTAGCCACGCCAAGAGGGCTACTGGACGCCATCGTATTGAAAGCCTTCCTCGACACAATAAGAGGCTTTCGCTCCCTGTATGCAATATTACTAATGCTTATCCTGATAGCTATCTAGGCAATTATATAATTTTC
Source organism: Ixodes scapularis (assembly GCF_016920785.2). Lineage (NCBI taxonomy): Eukaryota > Metazoa > Arthropoda > Arachnida > Ixodida > Ixodidae > Ixodes > Ixodes scapularis. Next base: position 68,929,158 of record NW_024609835.1, read on the forward strand.
ATGCCTATTTCGAGCCAGAAGTTTTTTTAATGTCTTCAACCATCGACGTCACATGTGGTGGCACTACAAAGCTGCCCACTTGTTACGCTGGTGTGTGAATAACAACATTTATTTATACACAAAATGTCTTTATGAAGCAATCTGTCACCTCGAGTTTAGATTGGCTCATGAAAATTACAGTCATGAAGGAGAACCTGGTCATTTTATGGACCAAAATGGCGACCATACGGGGACCTTGGCGCTACTCTCTTAGAATCCAGTGACTTAAGAATGTAAATGCCGGCATCTCAAAACAGTACGCTCTTTCGTTTTACCTGCCCCTCCTGCGCCGGGGCAGAAAAAGTGTAGAAAGGTGCACCTCCGGTACCAACTTAATACACAAGGTGGAAGTACACCACCCCACAGTTTTCTGCACCTTTCCAGGAGGTGCAGATAAATCAAACGAGCCTGGTAACTAAATTAACCGAACAGCTTAAAACAAATGATATTTTCACGTGCATTCGTCAGCGTCTTATTTGTTTGGAAATTCACTTTGGACATTTCAAACAGTTCATATACTGCCCAGTGCACAACAACAGGGTTGTACACTGGGCTGCCTGGATATTGAAAAATTTAACAGGAGGTATTTTGAATTCGGTGGACACTAAAAGGGCTCCTCATTTTCAGATGCATGTATGTCAAACCAATTTTATCCTCTAAGTAACACGTGAAACTTCTGTTTGCTGTCAGCTTGCACACTTTTGGACAACGGGAACGCGTGCTGCGACCGATTATTTTAGGGATATAAAGTCACTACGCCTTTTCAGCAGGCAGACACGTTCCACTTCGGAAATAGTCTTTAAACGTCAAAAATAATGCTAAGTGCGGTCCCCAAACGTGTGATTCAAACGGATGATCAATGAGCGATGAACGATGATGGGATTATTGTATTTCTTGGAACGAAGTTCTCTGATCGCGACGGTCGGGTGAACCTTCAACGGGAAGCAGATGCTGCAAGCGAGGTTTTCTGAGAGTAGCATTAGGGTGGAGCGGACGTATGCTTACTTGCTATCTCTTCTTCGCTCTCTTGTGTGCATGTTTGCAAGCACGGCGTTCCGACTTGTGCATGTTTGCAAGCACGTGCTGCATGCGCGTGAAGGCGATTCTCGCAGGCTTGCAATTGCACGTGCATCCTTACACGAGGAGGGAGACGGCGGCGGCCAGACGCCTTCTTTGAAATTGTCGTTAGGGTTCTTGCATGAGACCCACTGATCTCTATTGTAGTAGGCTGGATCGCGGACCGCGGCTTCGGCAGCTGGGGCCGAGTGTCGCCACCGGCGGCCATTGATTGACACCAGCCAATGCATGCGACTCTGTGGGAAGAACGAGAAAAAGTGCCGTTTCCCCCGTTTCTGAGTTGTTGTCGGCCCTGAAACTTTTTGGATGCTTTTCGATAAGCCCGTCAAATAGCTTGCGTACAAAGATTAAAAGTGGCAGCCCTCGCAGTTCTTATAAATAAATATTTTGTGGTCGAGAGTGACTCCGCTGTAGTGCAGCTCAATGAAGCGAGAGTTACCCAGAGTTATTGTGGAGTCGGTGGCGGCTTCGTTGAGTTGGGTTTAGCAGACGACAAGCTCGAAGGCTTTGCTACGCGGAATTCGCTCACTCCCGGAAAGCCGCTGTCGAGGTGGAACTTCTTTGTCATTCATCAACTTATGGGCTTCCCCGAGGACGGTCTCATCGACGGCAAGTTCCCTTGTTTACTCCAATACGAGAGCAAGCTTGCCAGCTCAGCCGTAGGTGCTCCGGTACGTTTGATTTTTTTCATCGGCGTTCGAATGTTTGACAATTACCGATTCGATCTCCAAACACCCGACATAAGGATCGCAGAACACCATAAAATACTCGCTTTTGAGCACAGCGTACATGCTTCAATATTCTTACTTTTCTGCGTTTCTCCCATAGACTTGCGTGTATTGCCTGGTGTCAAGCAATGGCCGCCGGTGGCGCCACCGGCGGGCTCCCGATGCGCGATCCAGCCCACTACAATAGAGATCAGTGATGAGACCATGATGCAATAAGTGCCAAAAGTGGCAAAGAAAGCCGAGAGGCCCGCCCAAGTTTCGAATATCTCTGGCGTGTCACAGAATTTCTCTTTCACGCGGCACCGAAGAGAATTAAATTAAATAAGTTTTAGAAACACGATCGTAAGATGTCATCACCTCCGTTCCCAAGCAGCACGGCAAAACTTTGCAGTATCGTGTTAGTACCTGCCGAAAGTCGGTTCCAATATCGCCCAAATGTCCAGTTTTGCATAACCGTTTGATATCCGGCAGGTATTGAGGTACATCTGTTTTGCGCCGGCCTAGCGTTCGCGCAATATTTTGCGCATACTCTACGATGCATCTGCTTCACATTGGCCGAATTTCGTGCAAGTATGTGTACGTTGCATATCATTTGTTGCTTGTCCAATCACAAATACGGACAAACAAATTGTTTTTGATCGCTCCCACAAGTTTATTAAACCACTATCATTGCACACAGTGTATTCTCGGCATATTGACAAAGGTCACACTTCTCTGTAGAATTAAAAGCAAATTATAAAATAGAGTTAACACTGTCCACAAGCCGAGAAAAACTCATCTCACAGAAAACCGCGGAGATTGAGAGGAAAGCAGGATTACTGTCAGAAACATGCTTGCAGTGTACTTACTAATAAAAAAGCGATATCCTGTAATCCTTGATAGATGCATAATTCAAATCAGGCACCCCACAAACACACTCGAGAAAGAAGGTTGCGCACATTTAACTGACATCTCGTCGTCGGCGAAGAGCAGTTTTTGTCGAAGCGTGTCCAACAAACACATCACAAGAATTCCACGAACTCCGGTGAAAATAATGGCTGTTACCGAAAAATTAGCATGGACGTATTTCGGCCGTTTACGACGAAAAAACACGGCCGCGTCTGCAACGCACGAAAGCAACAGAACACTGAAGAGCGCAGTTCGAAAACAGGACCTACGTGGCCCGCCTATTTTTATAACTAGGCAAACGGCGAAAACAACAGCCCCAGAAATCCCATCAGCGTGACAGAGAAAGTCACGTGAGAAATTTTCGTCCAAACGTTTTTGTCCTACGCGTCCTACGTAGAGAGGTCACGCGTTTCGCTCCACCGTTTTGATTCGCTTAAAGCGGCTGTCCCGCTCGCTGAGAGCCACACGAAGACACAAAAGCAGGTGGGGAGGATTTGCAAAAGGCGAGGTCGAAGGGGCATCAACAACGCATAAGAGGAAAGGCCGCTTCTGCCAGTGACCTTGTCGCCTTGCCTAGTTTGTCAGCGTTCGGCTTCCATTGTTGGCCTCAGAAAGATAATCTCCTTTCTTGAGAGCGAAATGGAAGAGGTGCTTTTGTTTTGCAGGATTGTCGCCATCCGATCGGCCTCAATTATTTCTCTCCCGAGTCGCTCGCAGTGGCCTCCCATGGCTGTCGTGCCGGTGAAATTAGGAGCGCAGCCGGGACATTTTCTCCGTGAATGACGATCGGGTGCTTAGAATCCGAAGCAGCTCTTTCGGCGTCCATTTGATGTTCTCGGAGTCGGTCTTTGAGACATCGCCCCGTTTGCCCGATGTACCTGGCCCCGCAGGACAGGGGGATCGCGTACACTTCCTCCGCTTCGGTCTCCTTCCCCCAAGATTTCCCTTTCCGGTACTTCCACGGAGCGGGCGGGCTTTGAGCTTGAAGCCGAAAATAAATGTTGTTGAAGTTGAAAGATAGTCCTGTCTGTATCGTCCCTTTTCTGTCTCCACTTTCTAAATGTTTAAAAAGTACCAACACGCTAAAATAGTAGAAGTTCCGGGATTTCATTCTCTACTTTGGCTTCTTCGGGCTTTCAATGTCCTAAACTCCCAGACGCAAGCCAAGTTTTGGCCCAGAACTCGGTGCTAGCTGGGTACTTGCGTATTTTCTATATTTATTCACTCAATTTTAACCGCAAACTCTGCAAAATTAAACTCTGAATTTCACAGAATTAGGAATCAAACAAAAATAAATCCGACAAAACACCGAATTCCAAACAAAATAAACTTCGGAAAACATCTTCCGAATCTGACGAAAAATAAGCTACAAAAACACGGAACCCTACTTATAACTAATCGGTGTGTCATAAATGCAAATACAACCAAAAAATGTCACCTTAAATATCGGTTCAGCATTCCTTTATAATAATAATAATAATAATAATAATAATAATAATAATAATAATAATAATAATAATAAAAATAATAAATCTTTATTTTGTTTCAGCACTAAAACGGGGGACCAAGACAAAAAGCTGCTGCAGCAGCTTGACGGAGGTCCTGGCCTTCTTTACAGGAGGCGATTCCTAAGCAATTTCAAGAACGAACAAAATAGCTACATTGAGAGAAAGAACACTATTTTAAATTTACAGACCATAGATCAAACAAAAACGAGAGAAAAAATGAAATTAATACATTCATTGTTGTATAGAATGGCACAGTGATCCGTACGCCTTAGCCGTACCTAAGAAAACAACCCTAAAATAGTGCTCGTACATCTGCCAGCGTCATTGCATGAATATGAACACCTTTTAAAAATAATTCATTTAATAAAGTAGTTAATTGGTAATTTAGCGTGTGGTTGTAATATAATGTATGTGATATTGAAACAAACCATTTTTCTTTAGGGCGGAGTTGATATGAGGAAGTGAAAAGGACTAGGTTACATAATTCCTCATAAACTTTATTTCTAAACTGCGTAGACTTCTTGTCTTTAAATCATAAGGGCAAATATTACGCACTCACAAGCTCTTACCGGGACCGGTGCTGTCACTCGTGCAAGCTAAACGCACTCCAATGTGAATTACTTTGAGATAAAACAAAAGTCGCAAAATAAATACTATTTTTATTTTTTTGAGTTTTCAGCTTTTGCAAACACAAATTCATCTTACTTTATGCGACCCATCTTGAGCGCTTCTGAAAACAAAAAGCTCGTATTTTATTGTTTAAAAAAGTCCATTTAAAAGTGAACGAATACTTTGGCGCCAATCAAGTATATTATGTTGGGAGAAGCTTACAATGCACGTGTTCATGAGAGGCAACAGGTCGCGGGGGTTTACAAGTGCTCTTTCCAGAGTCACTCGAGCCTGGAAAGACGGTTGCCAGGGGCAACTAGCAGCACGCTGTTGCTTCTGCGAGCCCGCTGCCAAAGCGTGTGAAAAATGAGCTGCATGCAAATTCCCTGCCAAACATCCTCTTCCCGCAAGTGTTTTTTTTTTTTTTTTTTTCAATTCGCGATGCAAGAATACAAAACGGGATTGTCGGTATGTGCTGCAGATGTTTATACGATCCGCGGAGTGCTCTGGAAATCAATGAAGATAGTTTTTTTCCTCTCGGGAAGGTGGCGCCCTCCTCTAGATGAAACGCAAACTAGATTTTGCGTTCCGGGCCGGTGCTTTATTTTTCCACGTTATCCGAAAGCCATTTGTTAATATGATCCCTGTCCTCACTGTTTAATGTCCGAGCCAAGCCTCTTTTTGGTGGGGAAAGTGTTTGCTGGTATCTTACTATACATGGCTTGCTCTGCGTGACTAGGGCGGCCATGTTGGCGGCCTTGCTGCTGTGCGCGTACCTTATGGAGCCTACGTTTCGCAGCATCAAATACATTCTTCTCGGCAAGAACAAGTAGGAATGACCACCGAAATGATGCGACAACGTCACGCGCAAGCCACGTGTTGATTTAATTGTTGTCAGTTTTTTTTTTTTGTTGACAACATTTTAGAAGAGGCGATGAGCCTCTTCTGAATTGTTGTCAACAAACAAAACTGCCTACATTACACAGAGATTTAACCGACGGTAACTTTCTATATTCTCAAGAAGTCCACGCCCTCATGGATTATTTACACGAGCGCTTCAGCTAGTGCTTTTATACTATCACTCGAATTGAGTGAAGAGCTGGTGGTACTCAATGAGAAAAAAATGTTTACCCTGAGACAGACATCGTAGCACCTTTACTAACATTCATTTATTTAGGTTGATGAAATCAGGAATGGTACTAATTTTTTCTACATTGATGCCCACCAAAAGAAGGAGGTTCTTTCCCCTCTTAAAGCCGCTGCGCAACCTTTGGTTTGGTCCGTTATATGTATTTTTGCTGTCGCAATGTTTTGTATCACACTAAAAGAGCGTTGATGTATTCAAACCTTAATTATAGTGCAGTTTCCAACTACTTACTGAGTTCCTGAACCTGCTAAGGTGAGGGCTCAGCCAGGTTTGATTTCTTGTCACTTTCAGCTTCAACAACAAAAGTTATACTAAAGTTCAATTATATTCATTGGCGGAAATTGAGAATGAGTTGACGCCACCTGACGGAAGAGTGTTACATACTAATGAAATCATTAATAAATTTCATTCTTTATTCTTCCATCAAATTTGATACTCACTTTGCAAAATTTAAGATAGACATTCGCAAAAATGATTATTTTTCTGAAATTTTAACATTTCTTGGAGAGGACAAGAACCAGTTCAAAGCTGAACTTCCTCGAATTTTGACCAAGTTCGAATGTTAATTCTCGACGCATAGGTTCGGAGATATTCGCGACACCTTTGGTAATGATTCGCTGAACGCAACGATTTATTACTGTTGAATGGGCTCTATAACTGTTACTCAAGTTGCTGCTGTGAAATGTCCGAGCTTTTAAATTGTTACTAATTTCATTAGACCAAACGTTTTGGCATCATAAAAAAGCGCTCTCTCTAATTAAGGATTTTTGAAGAACAAGAATTTTACTCATGCTACATCAGGCTAGTTAAACCCTTAGCTGTCATATCACCTGTCAGTCACATTCTTGAATACCTTGAGTTCATTTGGAACAGTTCTACCCACATAAGGTTCAGTAAAAAAATAAAGAAAAAATATAGAAATATGGGGTTAGGTTTATAGATACTCAGTCAGTGTCATCTGTCGCTATTTTTATTCTCAAAACTGGTCTACGGTAAATAAATAGGCGTTATTAATGGTCCAGCTTTGACAAATCGATTACATATTTAAGATTTCAAATTCATGCACATTTTTCGCTCAAAATATTTCTTAAAACTGTTTAAATATTTCTATTTATGCTATTTTGTGTTTTGTTTGCGCATTCAAACATTTGTGGATGTATGCAAGTAGTTCTTTTTGTAGTTACTTTGTTATCATTAACATAATCGTCATTTTATGTTTTCGGTTTGTTATAATTTTGATATGAGAGTTACTCCAAACGCCGAATAAATAAAATAAATAATAACCATGAAACCATATGTCGTCGCGACATTGGTGATAAGCACCACTGGCATTTTATCGTTCTCTATTTTTATTGAACGAGCAATCCCTCTACCTTATCTTTCTTATAAAGTTGGAGAAGCAGTAAAACTATCAAATTTGTGATATCGAGACTCGGTTAAAAATTATAAGGCAGCCTGTCTTAGAGTGTTCTCGTATGCCTCCGCTGAACATGGACGGTTTTTTTTTTCTTTCGCAAAGCGACTGCAGGCTTGGGTTCCTAAAAAAATTGAAAGGATTTAAAGAGGTCGTTGGATAATAAAGTCTGGAAAAATTTTTAATCTGCGAATCTTCAAATGAATACACCGCACCCTTTTTTTTTTTTTGCCCGTTTTTATTTGTTGAAGCCACGTGACTGCCAAATTAAATTCCGCAGTGGCTTTGCCCCCTGCCGCCAACGACAACTAGACAACAAGGCCTGATCGACAAAGTGTCTATGTCACCAACCGAAGGCCAGGGTGAGGCATAGATTGGGCCCGAGTGCTGCGTCAGCTTTAGGTTGGGACTCGGGCTCAATCCGAGGGCTCTCAATTTCCACCTCCACTGTGACTCAGCAGTCGTGTTCAATCATTGACCCGAGCTGGGTCCCGGGAGAAAAAATGAGCACTGCCGCCTCGCTATCTAGGAGGTGGTGGAGCGGAACGAGGACCCTGATTTTATTCCAACTGCCTTCCTTGAAATTAAGAGTTTCCAAAAATTCTGTTCCTTTCAACTGCTAGGAATGGGACACTGGGTCTATTTCCACTGAGGTAATGGCCCAACCCATCCAGTCTATCATGGTTTGAAGCATCTAGCTATTTCACCGATGGAATGACTGAAACTTTTCAAGTAATCATGCACTTTTCCGAAAGGAGCTTATATGTGTAATAACACTTTTGTAATGTACTTCATATAAGCCATGCTTATTATTTTTTTTGTTCGTGTTATTTTTAATTTGTATACAATATCGTAGTTGGATTAGAATATATTATTACTTTTATGCACCATGGAAAGACAAATGCGGTTGTTATTGGGCGCAAATTAAAAAGATTATTAGATTAAATAAGATTATATTAGATTAGATTATTTAGTTCCTAGGGGCAAACAAAATGGCTCTGGACGGCTGCAGTTTACTGCCGGCAAAAGCTGTTTGTAGCTTACGTTATAAAACACATGGATAACCGCAAACATATGCGAAACGCATTCCTGACTCTATTGGAAAGACCAGTTTGAAAGTGTAACTGGTCAGACTGGAATTTGTGCTGGTCAAACTAGTATTTGTACTGGTCATACCGGTCTAACTGAAAATCAAACTGGTGCAACTGGTAGCCAGACTGCTCTAACTGGTAACCATATTGATCTAACTGGTCACCAGATTGCCTTCTAACTGGTCACCAGATTAGCCTGACTGGTAACGACGTTGGCCTAACTGGTCACCAGATTGGCCAAACTGGTCACCAGATTGGCCGAAGTGGTCACCAGATTGGCCGAACCGGTCACCAGATTGGCCGAACTGGTCAGCGGATTGGCTGAACTGGTCACCAGACTGGCCGAACTGGTCGAACTGGTAACCAGATTGACTAAACTGGTTACCAGTTTGACCCCTCTTTTTCACTTTATTTATTGGCTTTCTCACTTGGGTTTATTGGCTTTCAAATAATTACGGCATTATCGAGCATTTACTTTTTACTAAAAGATTAATCCTCTGAGTCGTTCAAAATACTCTCAGAGGTATGAACTTGTTGAAAAAAAATTAACATGCCGGGAATATGTTTTATTGCTTAGGCGCTCACCGGGGCTCCGTACGTTCAAAACGACCAGTATAAAAGACGAAAACGCAGAGCTCGATAATAGTGATCAGGTTAGTGTGCGGTTGTATTGATATTTGTATGTGTCGTGTATGTGTATGCGCTTAATCTATGTTCAGCTGATGCTTGTAGTGGGCGTATTGTGTCAACATTTGCGTATAATAAAGATTCCCAAAGCGCAGTAGTGGCGTGAACAAATGAAATTTCTCGAACCAGTGTGACCAGTTTAACCACCATGACCAGTTCAACCATCATGACTAGTCAACCAGTATGACCAGTTCAACCGCCATGACCAGTCAACCAGTGTGGCCAGTTCGAACCACCTTGACCAGTTCAACCAGTTTGAAACTGGTCAAACTGGAGCAATAACCAAGTTTGAAACTGGTACCAGTTTGAACTGGTCTTTCCAATAGGAGAGCGATGACTGTACTAAGTCGAGCCATGGTCGCGCCTAGCGCTTGGTGGCACTTGGTAGAGCTCCAGACATTGATCACACGATTAACTGTAAAAGGCTCGAAACATATAGTTTTGTCGTTTCGCGTTTCTGGGTGCTCTGACGCTGTCTTAAGCGTCGCTTTAACCTTGAGCTAGCATTGAGACAGTAGATCCTAGGGCCTAGTTGCAGATCGACACGTCTAGCATGAGAGCCGAACAATTTTCATTCCCACTCCATTCCCGAGCGGAAGGCCTGCAATACCTTTCCCATTCCATTTCTCCCAGAGCTCTGGCCACCCGATTCGCACTCCATTCTAGGGTTGCGAGAGTGCGCAATGATTCCTGAATAATTCCAACTCCGGCGTGGCAACTCCGCAATACCGCTACAAGGTGTTACTATTGCGCGATGAACGAAGGAGAAGACGAAGGATGAGAACGTAAACGAGCGGAAGTGAGATCATCGTTAATATGAAATGACCCTAGCTCCCATCCCCCGAGAAATGCGTGGCTAAAAAGTAGCTGCTACTGGCTTCGTTTTTTTTTTTTTCCTTATTTTTTCTTGTTTAGCGGATGGCCGGATTTTGATAAGTAATGTAGGTGGCGTGAGTGTGCAACCCTAAATAAAATCTCGTGCTCGTGATGCTAGGGTTTTATGCAACGCTTGGTTGTGTCAAAGGAAATAAACAAACAAAAATGTCAGGATGACGCTCACTGTGACTATGTTTCTTTATGTGTTTTTGTGGTAGACAGTATGGAGTCAAACGTTCAGCCGTCATGCCATTTTGCGAGACGTCATTAGAACAGACAGCGAAATGTCTCACCTCCTAATAGTGAAAATATAGAAAAAATGTGGGTTGTATCTGTTAATGGCAATACATTGTATATCCTTAATTATTATACCAGATTATTTTATTAAGAAATGATGACTAAAATATTAATGAGGTTTTCATTGACAGCCACACTTCTTTATATGGTATTTTTAACAGGATGGCACACCGACGTTGATTGCTTGCTTGGGGACATTAGTGCGAGCTATAGGTGTAAATAATCTATTGTATATCCAGAACAGCCACTATAATGCTGATAAAAAAGACTCTATTTGCCATAAAGGGTAACTGTAAAGAAAAAAAAAAGTTTTTTTTAAACAGCCTAATTTAGACAGGCATGTCAAAAACATTTTTTTCTGCGAGAAAAAAACTGTTTACAGCAATATTTGTTGCGTAAGACTGATTTTGCATTGCGGCTATTTCGTCCGTTTTAAGTCACGCGCCACAAAGTCGGTTTTCCGTTACATTCAGCCCCGATTGGCTGCTCTTCTTCTCATTAGCTAAGAGATTGATTGACAGCTTGGATTTTGGTTGTTACATGTTTGTTTTATGTTGTAATTTCCTTTACAGTGGCATATTTTTACGTTTAAAGAATAACCCGTGTGATGAGAGTTATTATTTTTTACAAAAGGTTTACAAGACGGACACTTCCCTTTGGATTTATACCATAACAAACAAAAGCTTGGCCATTCTTTCATGGCCGCCGAAGTCTCTGCTCCCGCTTGTCTCGCCTACCTCGACTAGTCGTTTCACCGAAGTCATCAGTGTTTCGTGCTGACCCAGGTGTTTGAGTGAGACTTCTTGAAGTAAAGTAGTGTGTGTTTAGCAGCTGTCGCGGGTGTTAGTGATAGGAAGCGATGCGGGGTTTTTGGCTTTCATAGCGCGGTTCTTTTGTTTTCCTCTTTGCTTGCTTGGTGTGTTTTTTTTTTTCTTCTTCTTCTTCTTGTTTGTTTGCTTGCTTGCTTGCGCGTGCAACTGCCGACTTTTTGGCGATGTCAGATGCGTGATCCTGACAGGGAGCCTTCGCGCAGCCATGCCGCCCCGAAAGGAATGCTATTTGGCTGGAGGCAATCGGGCGTTCGCATAGCGATCGACGTGTCCAGTTATGTCCTCGACATTTCGCTCTGAAGATTCGAGCCGGGTGCACCGACCGTCCGCGACTAGACGCAGCTGTTACGTTAAAAACCTGGCACAGCCAGGTTATTACGTAATAGCTGTCCGCAGAAGCCTTCGAACGTTTAAATTCTGCGTTAGTCGACAGATTTTTTCTCTCCTTCCGAACCATCTTACGTAAAGTTGTTTAAATGAATGTGTACTGTTATCGTAAACCTTGGCTTGTGATTGCGGCTTTGTGGATTACCTTATTCGTTTTGCTGGAGAGACGCAAACGACGGGCATAACAAAATTGGTTGCATATTCCGCATACCTTGCAAAAGCACTTCCCCAGTCACCTTGCGAAAAGCGCGAAACACGGAGTCCGCACCGTCCCGACATCCCAGTCTATTACCTGCTTTATAGCAGTTTCACCTGCTAGTAGGTATGTCTACTAAAACTGGAAACTAGGGGCAGTGCCAAAGAGCAAAGAGACAAAGTTTGGAAAGCTTGCTCGCACTTCCCATTTTCTGAAATCTCAAGTGATTGTACCGTAATAAATGCACAACGCCTCCTCTAAAAATAAAAAAGCACTATATTCTCTACGTAAAAAATGGTCTCAGTTTATGCATCTTTGGGCGGGTAGGAAATATTGCCCGAATTCGTTCACAACGCACGATGAGCACACACGTCGCTGTGCAAACGCAGTCCAACACGAAGCATAAAAGCGGCAGATTTAGGAAAACAATTCGGAGTTCATTGTTCCATTAAAACGACGTAATTTTATTGAAAATGCCGGCAGCGTTTTACTCACGGTATGTGTCGGGAATCTTCCACATTTTGAAACGGAGCGAAGGAAGATGTACTTTTAAAAACGCTCACTGCGTCCTCCCGGACCAGTTTGACTGCATCAGCTGACGACGACGGGACTGAACCCGTTAAACCTTAACCCCACGACAACCAATTTATGCTCCGTGTTAGTGTGTGTTTCTACTTCCAAGCGCCGCACCACACACCACGAATGCTTCAGTCCTTTGTCGCATCGCCGTGTTGCACCAAACAGAACGAGATTGCCGAAGTCAACGCAGCGCTGTCGTGAACGTTGGCTTGTGATTGCGCACTCTTGGACCCTGTGACTCCCTTCGCTTTCAAAGCACACACGACGATCACGAAGGATACTTTCCGTCTTCCCGGAACATCACAGGGGCACTTCTCAGGTCACGTCCTTCCTACATGTGCTCGCAAACTGAGGAGACTTCTTGCGTCCTGTCAAACCAAAACAATACCGGCGCCATGTTGAACGTGCGTTGTTTCAAGATTTCCACCGACCAAACAAATACCACGAAAGCAAAACGGCTCGAGCTTTCCAGCGTACATCGACGGCACCTTCCCCCTTTCTCCTCCCCCCCCCCCCCCCCCCCCCTCTGATCCGTGGCCGGAAGTCAAGGCGCTGCATACCCCGCAGCCGAGTCAATCCACGAGAAAATCCAAGAGTGAGGTGCGAGGCGAATTTCACCTTCGCGCGGGCTAAAAGTGCGGGAGTTTCAAATGTGGAGAGGTTCTGACTTCGACTAAATTACGTTCTGTGACGTAAATATTGCTAAAAAAATTTTTTTTTTCGCGAAACATTTGTTTTGTGACATGCTTGTCCCAATTAAGCTGTTTAAAATTTTTTTTCTTTGCAGTTATCCTTTAAAGCGAGTACTATGGTGTACTCAACTGCCTATCGGACATGAGCGGATGACGTTTCGTACTACCGTATACACTCCGAGAGAAATCAAACCTTGCGATTCCACTCGGAGATCGATTGTTCTATCAGTTTGTGATCACACGCTTATTTGAGCAGACGACGCCACAGCGCCTGCCGATGTTATAGTCAGCTGTGTCCACGATGGTATATGCTCGAGTTTAGCACGGTCAGTTATGGGACACTTTGAGAAAGCAGTATCCTTTGAACATTTTGTATTCTTTTCCTACTCCTTCTTAACGACGATGTAGCGACTCGCGCATGCTCGCATAGGGGGTGGACGCCAGACGCAGAGAGTACTGATTTAACATCGAGGGAAGGCAAAAGCTCTCTCATCTTAAAGCTGGTTTCCTCCTGGTTGTGGTGTAAAAACAATGAAACAACGCATTTCGGAACCTTGAAATCGAATATTTCTACAAAAACTTTAAATATATTTTTAATCTAGGGTGGTTGAGACAACAAGAAACTTTTCGGGGAACAAACTGCTAGCCCAGCGGAAGTCAGGAATTGCAAAGAATACAAAAACACACTTGCATACTAATTATAAAAAATATTTAGCGAATTACCTTCTAATAGATAAGTATACACTTAAATTCGAATTAAAAAAAAAAAAAAAACTGAGCGTCATTTAAAACCCCTAAATCAGAATTTAGTATAACTCGAAGCATGTGGGAAGCTCGTAGGTGCGCTAAAGTTACCCTCGTGCAGCAGGCGCAAGATCTTCGATGTGAAAACCTAAACGATTGTCTTGTCATTCGTGTTTTCGCATCGTCGGCGTTTAGGCTGCTGGACGAGTGGGGTAAACTTTGCGTACTACGCAAAGTTTACTCCACTCGTATTGACCTATTTAAGGGTTTTCGATGACTCTCAGCAAGGTTTGAACGAAACCATGTGTTTATTTTCATTAACTGAAGTACCGAATTAGTAAATGTCAGGCAAGTTTTTCTTAGTTTTTCTAATTTGCATGATTCTTGGATTTACTGACACCCGCTGTGGCTGCCAGTTTGTCCCGAAAAAAAAAGTATATATTTTTTTTCGCAATCGCTCTATTTAGAAGGACGTTAGAAATTCTGCGCAGAAACTCCTGGTAGTTACCATAGCCTTTCTTGCGCTCCATGGTAAAGTAAAAGAGAGCATACTTTGGCCTTTTATCACAACGAGGCTGACCGTCAGAGGGCGCAACACTCATTTCAGCTGTTTGGTGACATTACTAGAACATTTCTATCTTTCAGCAAAAAAGAAAAAAAAACAGTGTTGTGTATCTGACACGAAGATCCCGTTATCTCTGTACGACACTATATCAAAGGCATCGACCTAGTGCGTACCCTAAACGCGGCTGTACAGGCTGTAACACCATTAGCGCGAACAAACCTTCGCCTGTTTTCTCCCTTTTTCTTCTTCTTCTTAGTATTAAAGCATTATCACGAAAAAACACTTCAGTGGTCTAAAGTGGGTAGTAGTGGTAGTAACCCAAGTGGTAAATTTTGATTTCCGCTAGTATAATTTCGAAGTCAGATATGGAAAAGCCCGAAGTCGATGATCCCGCTAACCCTGTCGCGCAGTGTGCACAGTTGTTCTCACCCATAGGTACTTGCTCCTCCTGTAATTTTGCTCTCGCTCTTTCAGAGTCGACCTGTGAAGTCCAGTTATATGGAAACCTTCAGATTGAAGTATTTAACTTTAAGAAGTCATTATCTTAAGCGAAGGTCAATGTTATTTGGGCTGCACCAACATCGTTTTATTCCAATCAGGTTTGTTGCGTCGTGATCGATGTACCGAACTGTCTAGCGAGCCCTACGAGACATGTACCCAGAGGCGCGAATTGGTCTCTCGGGCGCGCTTCACCTCCAAAAGAGTCATAGCGCAGAGAAGGAACCTTTACGAGCAAAATTCCACGCCGCGAACGGCGATTTGCGGCATCCACACGAAGTAGAACCATGAGGCATATCCAGCAGTGGCTTAAAGGGTCCCTGCTTGATATGGATATCCAGTGAGGTTTAAAGGCCTCCCCTCTCAAGGGGGGGCTGGGGGCTTCAGGGAGATGGCGTCATGGGCGGAACGCTGCCCAGGTATATTTTGTTAAAGTAACATTTGCTGTGACCAAACACTAAACATTTCTTCCTGAAAAGGGTGGTGTATCTAAAATCTTTATAAAAAAAATGTTCCTTAAGGGAACAAGAGGAGAAGAAAGGGGACAGGAAAGTGCCCCCCTACTTTCTCCCCTTAAATTCACCGATTTTTGATCGTCCCGCTCGTTCGGAAGCACCAGACGGCCGTGATCCTTTCGCGCTCGTTATTTCAGATAAGACGGCTCGTCAGCAAGTCGAGCAGCTTTGACGCCATGTACAGCCTCCAAAGTTCTCTTTAACAATACAGCGCGAATGCAGACCTGCCGGTAGGTCAGCGGCTTACCAAGGCGTGAAAGAGCTAGTTAGTGAAGCTAGGCGTGTGCCTTTCGCTGACTAGCGAGAAGGCACACGCGTAGTCTCGCTGACCTGCTGTTTTATACCGCAATAAGGCGCTGATCTACCGGCGGTCTGCGTTCGCGCGATGTCGGCAAAACATTTGGAGGCTTTACCATCTTAGAAAATATGAGTACCGAAGCGGTTCATAGTGTTCTTAGTGCGTTCCTGTCATTTTCTGAGAGAGCTGTGGTCTGAACATGGAATGGAGTGCAAAGTTGAGGTCCCATACTTCAAAATATTTGACAAAGTGAGAAACTGTCGAGCTTGTGGCGGCGACAAAAGCAGACAAAAAATTCAGAATCGGGTGTTCATATTGTTAGGAGGGGTACGTGGTAGGTAAACTACAGCTACGGCTACGAAAATAACTAACACCTCCTCGCGCTCTAAAAGGCGGCAATACTCGCGCTTAGAACCACATGCAAAGATGGGCCGTTTCCGACAGGGCCGTAAATAGGAAACGTTTCGAGGCGGCATTATTATCTCTGAAGCGATAAGCGTGAAAGAGCGTTAAACACTGATGGCTGTTCACCTCAACACCCCTCCCCGCCTTCGCCCTCCCTCTTCGTTCTACCTCGTTAAGCCAGGGTAACGTTTCCATTAGGAAAAAAAGAAAGATACCGCCGCCGCGGCGTGGGCCTCGTTGCCGAAGGCTACGCGCGTTCGAGACGTGCTCGGAAAAGAAAAGCCAATCCTTATTTCTTGAGACAATCAGGGATTTCCTCACGGAGTAAATCCCGGATTATCCCCATGAATTTACTCGACGAGGAAAGCCTAAGACGCGCCGCATTCGCACTGCTAATACATCGTACAAAACACAGTTTTTAGACACATTAGAGAGTTTTCGCAAACCGTCTCTGCACATGCGATACGGTACGATGGGCCGTCCGATACGAACTGCGCATGTGCGAGCCTTCTGTGGTGGCGCATGCGCAGTGCAAGCCGGAGGGCCCATCGTATAGTATCGGACGTGCAAAATCGGTTCCCTAAAGTTTATTATTGTCTCAGGCCTGCTTTTTTTATTGTACGACGGTCCTCTTACCGAGGTTATAAGAAAACTACCTTCAGACATGCTGGAAGCAAATACATACATAGGAAACAAACATGGTTTGAACATGCTTCATTCGTATCCGCAGATAATTCTCTCACTATGTCTGCGTGTCCGCGGAGAATTTTGATGCGTGTCTCTAGATAAGTTTGTCCTCGCGTGTGCAGCGAACTCAGTGTGTTTTGTTGTATGATGTACTACGAGCACTGGGACTGGGGACTTGAATACCCCCCCCCCCCCCCCCTCTTGAGTGGGGAGGCGCTGTAGGTCTCCCCTGTAGGCCGCATATGCTATTTGCAGATAGCGTAACGTCCTTGTTTTCAGACATATGGCACTACTCCGCGCGTTTTTGAACAGATCGGGTCGGGTGTAGCGGAAATGTCCAAGGGCTTTTGTTTTCCTTTGTTGTTTTATATCAAGTAAAAAAGAATGTAATCAATATCATTAGTGATATCAAAATTGCTCATTCTGAACCAAAACATAAACAAAGAAAGATTTTAATCGATGTCTTTTTTGCGTAATATGCGCTAAAGCGTCGACGCCGTAGCTGCGCTGATTGTGTCGGGCAGTGTATGCTCCAGATGCTGTGTACGTGTTTTGTAGAATATGATGTAGGGGACATCATATTCTAAAGTCTGTGACTCGAGGAAAGAGGCAACTGGCTTCTGAGCAGCGAACATCGACAAAGCAAAAGAAAGTTCTGAAACTGACCTTTGCACTGTTTTGTGAAAAACGTTTCCTTTATGTGTCGTGGTGTCGATGTACTTTACTCTAGGTATATGTTGGTTTCTAAAAATTGTTTTGAGATATATCGCTTCATGTGTTTACTTTTTTCATACAGTGAATTTATTTAGAAAGTGCATTCTAATATTTCTAAAGGAATTCTAGAGATAACTTTTTTGCAATAGAGATAATAGAGAGCGCCATCTTTAAAGTCTAATTTCTATAAACCGCTTTTAGACTTTCGTGACAGTCAAACTGTACAAACTGTATAAATCATACAAAGATAAATATTTCATCATAAAAAAAGATATATATTAACTGCAGTTGACGGAGGCGGCCGAACGAGAGACTAGCAGCTGCTTAAGAAGGTCAAAGATGAGAGGTATTGCTCAACTAAGAAAATTAGATTCAAATGCGAATGTTTTATGGGCTAATAGCTAAGCATTTGTCCCACATCTATGTGAAAAGTGTACTATATTGACTTACCTGCGGATAAAACTGACTTAAGTTAGTATTATTTGATTCAGTAGGCCTCAAACACACGTATCCCTTTATTTCCCGCGTTTGAAAAATTAAATTCAGCGGGTAAGAATAGACAAAATACAGACTACTAATATAAGGCAATGTTTTCACTCGGAGTTCTATCCCCCGGAAAAAGTTACGGACAGCCGTTTCCAAAATAATGTTTAGAAAGTATTTTATCTTAATCAGGCGAATCACAAATGTAGCAGAAATTTGAAGAAAGAACTGAAAATTAAGAAGACGTCCAAGCTTTGCTTGACAATATAGCTCACCATGGGACGCTATGCTATAACCTTTCAACACAGTCTTCTTTTTCCACACTAGTGCAGGTAATATAAAGGGCCTTGAAAATTATGTTTTCATAACACGAAATATAGCGACTGTATTTCGTTTTGAAAGAAACGCGAATTTGTAAAATTTCAGTTAGATTCCCTTAAAATGTGGAGTCACTACTTCAGTGTCATAGAGAAACAGTTTCACTTGAAATATATAACAATACACGGAAACAGGACTCGTCATCGGACACACATATTACCATCGGCTAGATTGTGTGTCATTTAAGAAACAAAATATCCCTAAATAAAAAGAAACAATAAAAAACACCAAAAATAAACGAGACGTATAAATGTGAACAAGCACGGCTAGATGTTCTACTTGTTCACTTGGTACTTTTTGTTTCGCGATGCTTTTTTTCTTTTCGTGATAACTAAAGTACTTCTTTTAATATTCGCCTAGAGAATGTGGTCATTAATGTTCAACCCGTGGTTCTGCAACCCAAGCCATGTTTAAAAAACCGTTCAAAAGCACGAAGTTCATCTGAACCAAGCGCGCAAACCCTCGGCGTTCCCAAGTATCCCACTTCCCCAACAGATGGCGATGCGCGTCCGCTTCCTACCGGACTCCGGTTTCCGCCTCCGAAGCTTTGCACACACAAGCACGCACGCACAGCCTAAAGGCGCCCAGAAGCAAAATCCAGTTACCTCAATTGAGGGAGCGCGCCGTCGCGTGGTCCACCAAGAACTCTGGCCGAAGCGAGGAGCGGGCAAACAGCGACAGTCGGAGCAGCACCCACGAGCCGGCTCGACGTTCCAAACCCAGGCATGAGATGACACCTCCACGGCTGTCCATCCTCCCGTCCGTGGCACTCACGCTCGCTGCAGTCGTGTGCTCGTCGCGTGCTCAGGTCTCCGGCAGAGCCGACAGAATCCGCATGGACAGTCTTCGCCAACTGTCTCCAAGGACTCCTCACTTTCTCGTGCTGGCGCCAGACGATAACAGCCTTCCCTACGCCCTGAAAAAGGTGCTTCCAGCCGTCCTGGTGGCCGTTTCCAAGACAAAGCTCAACGTGATCGTACACCACTACGACACCAAGTGTTCGTCCACAAACGGACCACTTTCCGTGTTCGATTACTACATCTCGGGCCAGGTAGACGTCTTCTTTGGTCCATCCTGCCCCTACGTACTGGCGCCGGTCATCCGGTACGCATCGGAATGGGGGCTTCCTTTGCTCACAGCTGCTGGCCAGAACGACCACTTTGACAGCAAGTCCGTCTATTACCGACTGCTGACGAGGATGAATGGCTCCTTTTCCAGTCTAGGTCAGGTGTTTGTCGAGGTGATGCGGCAATTTGACTGGACTGTGGTGGCCTTCCTGTTTCACCAGTTCAAGGACAACTCCAAGGGTCACACGGAGTGCTACTTTTCGCTCTCGTCCGTCTTCACTGCTCTGGGAAAGAACGCGTCGCACCACTCTTTCGACGAGGATGACCACGACGTGGAATTTCATCAGCTGCTGGGAAAGATCTCCCAGAAGGCACGAAGTAAGTGGATCGGCCTTTTTCGCGCAAAAATATTTAACCAAGAATTTAATGCAGTTAACTTGATTTTTCGAATATTTTGTCAAACTCTTATGAGGCAAACGACATCCTGAGTTCCGGTGGTTGCCTGTTCGTCACATCCCGGTCTAAAATTTCTAGGCAATAATATTAAAGAGCTTCTTAGTATTGGGACTGAATACTCAAGAATACAGAGGTATCCACTAAGTAATTTTATATCAAAAACACCTTGTGGATGCATTATCTCAATAATAATTTGGACTAAGTAGAGAAAAACGGCGTACCAATGAAACATGCTTTACATTATTTACAATGTCCTGTTTAAAAGCGGACAGTCGTAAGTTGCATAGTTATTGCGGAGCTTTACAAGACTGCGAAGCACGGTAATACAACACTTCAAGTGATAAAACCGGAATTAGTTTTTGTGCATTGAAATCGATCACTTCCTTCATCCTCTCGGGCGGGGAAGGAACAGTAGAGGACTTTAGTAGAGAGTAATGACTGTTGGAAGTTGAAATAAGTTTTGGTGTATAATTATCCAAAATTGTTTTTACATATTTTCCATCCTTTAGTTTGCAATATATCAATAACACGTCTTCCACATATCTTACGTTATGGTGGCTGTGCACACTCAAGCTTTTCATTTGCATTTTGTTATTTATTGAAAACAGTAAATAGTCATTCAGTATTCGTCAAGAATATAGTCTTACCATCATTTCCCCCTTGATCTAACAATTCCTTCATCCTACCCCTGTCTTATTTCCGGTAATGTACTCCTTAACTAAAGTAGTCCATGATAAGAAAAAGCTAGTCGTACCAACAAACGAATTTTAGATACTATATTTTTGTCACTCTTCAACCATTTTTGTCGTGGTTAATTAGAAACTATTCGAGTATTTTTTTTCTAAAAACTAAATATACAAATATTACTTGGGTAGTTGTCATGCTGCCAAGAATGGTTAATACCATGGAACCTGGTTTAACTGCTCCAAATACTGCTCTGTAAATTTAAAAAAAAACGGTTTGGAAGTTCCTACAGTACGAAATATTACCTTAGCAAATACCGTATGGGTGCAGGCGAGCTGGTGAATATGAATCATGTTTAATTAACCTGAGACAGTCATAGAAAAGAAACATAAAAACATGAAAGAGACAAAAAATTGATCGGACGTCGTGTAAAAAGAAATAGACAGGAGGCTTCGTCCTGTCTACTTTCCGTCTCTTCTATGTTATAATAGTTATAATGCTTCCTCTATACCACAGTCTCAGGTTAATTCAACATGGTTATAATCGTAGCGCTCACGATGCATTTACTTTTACTTTACAGTGTGCCTCTAGCCACAAAACACAAAACGATGCACAACTTGGCATTGCTTGCTACAGTCAAAAGGAAACGCTTATTTACTTATACTTGAGCTGGACCGTTACTGGGCCCTTTTTTACATTTTCAAAGTTTTTAAAATTGCACGAAATATAATAAAATTTCATTGTTTATTCAAACTATAATTTACTCGCTCTAACGTTCTGCAACAAAGGGGCCGCGTACGCCGCAAGTTTTGCCTAGTATTTAGTCATTCGGCTGTAAATATACACATGTTGCAGGGGGGTTCTTACTGATTTACCATAAAAGCCCGAATTTTGCTCCTTTTCCTTTTATGATAATAAGATCCTAGTGCAATGTATAACAAAGACTGTGCGTTCATGAATAAAAGATGAACTTATGAAAATGCTTAACGTACAGACCTCTTAGCTTGCTAGTAATAAAAAAATATTTAAACGACCTGGTTGCGTTATATGTGAAGCGAGGTCACGAAAAATGTGCACTGTTTCAATATTAAACATGATTTTTATTGAAATGTAAAGTTGTTCGCGAAGAAAACCTCAGAACCTTAAATATTACGTCCTTGCTATGGAAATCGAGGGATTGTTTTGATAGGAATTTAAGGGCACTATTAATTTTTTAGGTTCATACAGAAGTAAATAAAAACTATAAACTAAGCTTTGGGAAATTGTTCGAAAAATTATAAAATCTCAGAATATGATGTTTTGATTTGTTTTGAGATATTTTAAACAAAAATGTGCGAAAAAATAAGAATATTTAGTTTGATTATAATGCAATTAAATGCAAATGTTGCAAGCGAGCTCGACAAGAATGACGAGAATAATCCCTGGAGAAGGGGAACAAGAGGGACAAATGACAAACACAAATCTCCAAACGCAACTAGGTGACTGGTGCGCGACCGAAAAAATTTGCCTCGTCCGGGTTCAAACCCGGGACCTCTCCATTACAGGTGGATGGCTCTACCAATTGAGCTAACCAGGGGTTAGACATCAGTAGAGCAAACGGGTTTTATCAGCCGCCACCAGTCTAACACCAACAAGGGTGAAGCTTGCAATTTAAGGTTATGATTATAATGCAATTAAATGCAAAGGTTGCAAGCGAGCTGGACAAGAATGACGAAAATAATCCCTGTTGAAGGGGAACAAGAGGGACAAAGGACAAACACAAATCTCCAAACACAGCTAGGTGACTGGTGCGCGACCGAAAAAATCCGCCTGGTCCGGGTATCGAACCCGGGACCTCTCCATTACAGGTGGAGCGCTCTACCAATCGAGCTAACCAGGGGTTAGTCATCAGTAGAGCAAACGGGTTTTATCAGCCGCCACCAGTCTAACACCAACAAGGGTGAAGCTTGCAATTTAAGGTTATGATTATAATGCAATTAAATGCAAAGGTTGCAAGCGAGCTGGACAAGAATGACGAAAATAATCCCTGGAGAAGGGGAAAGAGAGGGACAAAGGACAACCATTTTTTCTGTTCTTTGGTCTCCAACGGCGGGAAAAAACGTAATATGTTCCATTGGGGGAATATGTAATTATTTATAACCATCTCTTCTTAAGTAAGCGTCTTAGGAGTGCAATTTCTGTCAAGTAGAAGGTAGGAGAGCGGAGTTTCTGTGTTTGTGATATAAAACTATTTCGTTACATTTAATTTCTTACAGCAATTGTAAGTCACTATGTTCTTGGGCCCCTAATGAGATGTGCATATAATTTGGGTGCTAAATATTTCGTGTTTCCAGGCTCGTTTTCTTCCTTCATTCACCTCGCCTTGACTGTTTGGCCGATGGACGTAATTACGCTGGCTGCACACGTGCTTTGCGCTCACGTGAGAAAGGCGCGAAGTTTCGTTGGGAAACTGCCTAATGACCATGGGAACTTCTCTATCATTAAGCCCGTCCGTTCTGTAGTCAATTTTGTCGCGGCCGCTGACAGCCCTTAGCTAGAATATATTTAATCTAGAGCAGGGTACTGATGTTTTCGCTGGTGGTATATTAAGTCTACAGCTGTATATACCGTGAAATATTTTGTTATACGTATGCCATAAATAAGAAATGCTAATAATAATATTAATACTAATAATAATCTAAGTAATAGTAATAATAACAACAATAATGCCTCGGAGAGCCACGGCATCGCAGAAGAACG
Source organism: Ixodes scapularis (assembly GCF_016920785.2). NCBI lineage: Eukaryota > Metazoa > Arthropoda > Arachnida > Ixodida > Ixodidae > Ixodes > Ixodes scapularis. The sequence goes on from NW_024609835.1 coordinate 68,952,436, forward strand.
GCAGCCCGAACCAAGGAGGCCCACGGTGTCCCGTCTAGTGAGGGTGATTATGGGATGATACACTTTCAAACGCACCATATTCTCTTTTGGGCTAAGCTATCAACCCTTGAGGGTAAGTTTGTTTGACTCACGCCTGCAGTTTTAGAATAAAGAAGATAACATATAATAAGCAAAAATATTCAATCTTAATATATCCAATTACGTCTGGCTAGGATTTTGTACATTCCAGACAACAAATTTTCATGTGACACAAAATTCTCATAAATTCGAGAGCGGGAGTGTCATACTGACATATGTCAAATCATTCAGTTTAAATAAACATTACTATAACAATAGTGAGAGCAGCCTTAGGTGTCAACGTCCGCAGAGTAGTGAAATTGTTAATCACTTAGAATATTTTTAATTTATGTGTCGAAACAACTCCTTTCGCAACAACGAAGGTTGAATACAATCAAACAAATATATCAAGATAATACATTTTGCATAGAATTATTAGGTGAGTGGGTAAAAAGTCAAGCAAAGAAAACGACAAGACGCCGTACCCCGTCGACATCTGCTTTTCTTTTGTTCGGGTTTGTACTTCTCGTAAAACTATATACCAATAAATACCCATCTAGAATATAAAAAATGAAGAACAGTTCAAACGTGTGATAATTAGAGTTTTTTACGATTCCAAAAAAGAGAAGATAAAGAGAGATCATGTATTGAACACAATTCTTGAGAGGTGATGATTTCGTCAAAAAGCTGCCTTCTTATATCAAGATTCAAAGAGAAACAAAAAGCTTAAATAGTTTTTATCTTCAACGTTTGTTGAATGATATAAAAAAAAACACTCTACTCAGACGACCCAGTGACGTAAATGTAGTTGAAAGTTCTCGTGCAATAGGAAACAAAAACAAACCTTTTTTTTTTCGCAGTGGCTGTAGGCATAGATTCACTACATGCAAAAGGTGGAAAGTCATGAACGCTTCTTAAAAACAAAACAAACAAAAAACTTTGCCTTGAATATTATTCTTGATTCACTTTATATTGGGACTGAGTTACCACCGCAGTTTTTGCTTACGGTACTTACAGAGCAAGTTGCTATGGTTTCTAACGGTAAGAAGTTCTGTCTGACAAATAACCATCACTGCTGCTTGTAGAGAATACTTTCAATGAATTGGAATTTTTATCTATAAACCAAAAAAAAAATGACTTCAGCATTTCCTTAATGCGGTTGCTCATGTCAAAAAAAGTAAAACAAAAACTACGAAGTTCTTTCATAGACTATACTATATTGAAGAGCTTGGCGCTGATGTTGGGCAAATAGAACATATAGATCTCTACGGTACTAAATTAAGAATGGTCGTCTAAAATCTATTAAAGCACCAGCGAGATCTTTGCCATAAATATGAAACTTATAGTATCGTGAAAGAATATCTAAATTCACTAAATTCAAATCGTTACAATTTTTTTAGATGATGACCGTTATCTGCTGAAAAGCTGCGAGTACGCAGCTTTTTTCCAGCCCCCTAGTCCCAAATGTAATTGTTTGTGACTTAATAAACTGATTGATTGATTGATTGATTGATTGATCTTGTCTATTCTTACTGTGGGTTTGCTGTGAGCTTGCTGGGCATGTGCCGAGCAGTGTTATTATCTTAGCCTTTTCCCCTGTAAATTAAGCCTTTATTGGTGCTCATTTTGGGGTGCCGAATATATAATCTAGCGGCTAGCGAGAAACTTCGGCTTGTTTGTTAGAAATCTAGTGTGATCTCTATCTTTTTCTGGTAACATGTAGAAAAAAAATAAACTGTACCTAATATAACAATATATATATAAAAAAATGATGCCCAACCTTTGGCTCTGTTCGATAAGTCAGCCTTCGCTGTCAGCCATATATCGCCCATCTCTTCTGGTCACGTGATATCAGACTTGGGGAGTAATCTGTTACAAGTAACAGATTACTCGTAATCTGTTACTTTTTGAAGTAATTTTGTAATTGCCACGTTACTTTTTTCGGAAGGAATTTGCAATGTAATTTTGTTACAAAATATTGGTAACAAATTACTCTAATTACTGGTTACTTTTAAAAAAATAGAGGCATAGTACTGTAACTGGAGCAATACGAGCAGAAAATTCAGCAGCATAAAGAAAGGAAGTTCGACATAATAAAAAAACATCAGGAAAGCCAAAAGAAAACACGATTGTTTGTGTAACCGGTCACTAGAACCACTAGAAGAACGGGCAAGGCATGTAGAAATATACAAAAAACAAAGATTAAGTAAAAGAACCCGGAGTAGGCTCTCCGTCGCCTTGCATCGTGTTTTTCTTCTTCCGGGCTGTGGAAAGCTTTTCGAGTTTATTTGTTTTGTCTTTTACACCGGTTCACCTTTTCCAACTACTTTGACGTCTCCCACCACATGCACAGAAATCAAACGCGGGTCCGTACCCCCTCGACTCGCGGGCTCACAGCTCGCCTAATAGCCGATTCAAACAACGGACCGAATCGCGATTTTCGTCCGCGGACCGTGTACCACGTGATCGGCACGTCGCCGATTCCTGCGATCTGCTCCTCGTCCGCGGACGCGCGGATGATAAAGTCGAGCGTCTCTTTCACTTGCAGATTTTTGGCAGGAGATTGACTTGAAAAGCGTTTAATGCGGCCGCGGTACATGGTTGTCTTGTTTTTTTGTTTCTTTCTACACAATTAAAACAAAAATGGCGAATCGTTGTGTATCTGTGAGTTCGCTGGTTAATTTTGTCGCGCGATTCTTGGCTCCACACGTGAAAGAAACTGCAGAAAACTTGTTCGGCTGAAGGGGTGTTCAAACAGGATACTACAAAACGCACGACTCCGACAAATCGTGCGGCGCTCCGCTTCCGGCCATATTTTTTTGCCAGGGGGAAACTTCCCCCCGTCAAATCTCCCTCGATCGCTTCCTCCACGGCGGCCTTGCTCTGCTCATCACGTGGAATCGGAGAGCCACTCACACGCTCTGTTGGCTGTCAGTTAATCGCCCAAGGACTCCGCCGTTTTTCAAGTCCCGAAAATGAGAAAAGGAACGACACGAAGGTGAGGTACGCGAGGTCGTTGGCGAGGTCAGCCAGACGCAGATGGCGTGTGACGTCAAATCTTACGAGCGGCGACGTCAAAGGAAAGTGGAGGAGGCGAGCAGAAAAGTCGTGATGTTGGCTTGACCACAAAGATCGTCGGGGACACGACTTCTGCAAAAAAAAGCGTCAAAAATGAAGCGCCCGCTTCAATTTTCACGATTTGTCGGAGTCGTGCGTTTTGTAGTTTTCTGTTTGGACAACCCTTCACCCGACGCAGTTCAGGTACTCCTCCGGGTCCGTGTCAAGAAGCTTCCGTCAAAACCGCGATAATTCTTACACGTCCAATTTAAGGTGACCTTGGTACAATCAGGATTTCACCGAGCAAGACCTCTCCTGTGGCAGTGTGCACTTGAGTCTTGTGCACGGGCACGGAGTGCGTGAAGGCATCTTCAAACGCCCCTCCGCGAGCCCAGAACTTCGTCGCTTCTTACGCCGGACTCTTCTCGAGCAGGACCATGCCTGTGTTACTATCGTGCTTTGGGTTAGTAACGCTAGTGGCGCTTCGCGCGAAGCCTATCACGGTGTTTTGTTTCAATCTGTACGTACCAGCGACGTACAATTCTTTAACGAGAAATCAAACGTCCATTTCTCTCTTGGACAACGGTGACACGGTATGATGTTGGAGTTTCGTGGCGCTCTGGGGCGGCGGACGAGCCGCGGACATGTTATCACGTGATCAATGCGCCCGCGGATAAGTCCGTCGTGTGAATCAGCTCTGACAGACGATGTAGCCTCGCGCGAGGGGGTCGAATTTTCTTTGTGTTTGATGTGTGCAACTGTTTTCTGGCACGCTCTTGAGGCACGACTGAAAAGCGCCCGGCGCGAGGCTAAGAGCATCGTCTTCTAAGGTACTGACGATACTTCTTTTGGTGCAGTTGTCTGAGCTTGGTGGTCGAGTCCAGTCTTCACTTTATAGTCAACTGTCAACATAAAAAGGGGGGGGGGGGGGTGAGTTAGGCCATCTAAGGAGTGCTGACGAACAGAGAGAAAGAACACTTAAAAGTGGTGTGATCCTGTATTGTTTTGTGAGACCGATGGCCACCGCTTTTCTCGCTTTCTATGGCCTCCACAAATATTGGTATGAAATTGAGAACCGATGAATGATCGATAACCCGTAACCTCCACGTTTTCTGTCTGGCCGAGTTTTCGGTCATGGAGCGTCCGTCGTCTCCATGGCCATCTCTTAATGGGAGGCTCAAAATTCAGGGCATTAAGGAGAACGGAAACCTAGAGTTTCAGCGCATACTTTGCTCGCCAAAAACATACGTTGTCATCAGCTAGAACAACAAACTCTAATGCACAGAAACACGTCAAGGTAAGCTGGGACACCTACATTCTGCATGGGCTAATAATTGAAACGTTAGAACCATTTTTTTTTTGTGAGTAACAGGCAAAACACCCGAGTCAAAAGGGAGGTTTCGTAGATCGCTTCTTTAGCTCCGATCTGGTAGCGGAGGTAGACACTGCTACTGTGCATGCGCAGCACTATCTTTGTCTGCACAATTTCAAGGATCATTTCCTGAGGCCGTAAGTTAGCGGGATGGCGAGTGTGGTTTCAGCTTTTGGCGCCTTGTCAGCTTACATATGGCCGAGTGCACCTACACTCTTTCTCTTAAATGCAATATTTTATTTTTACAAGAACTACCATAATACGGGCGTATGAGAAATGAAAAAATAGTGTGGCAGAACATTTTTGAAAAATATGAAAATTGCTTCTATTGTTTTCTGGCTAAGTGTACGAAAAAAGTAACGTGGAAGTAATTTGTAACGTAACGAGTAATCTGTTACTTTTCAGCGAAAGTAATTTTTAACCTAACGAGTAAAGTTATCCGTTACTTTTCAACGAAAGTCGTTTGTATTGTTAATCCATTACATTTTAAGCTCGGTAATTTGTAATTGTAATCCATTATATTTTTTTTTAAGTAACGAGCACAAGTCTGCGTGATATGACCATGTGGATTCCGGATTGACTCGGATCTACTCTAGTGCTATCGTGTGAGGTTAGCCGCTAACAGCTGAAATGAACGCGTTGTTTTCACCTGCAGCTACACGTGGTATTGATTGATACTGCTCGTGAGAAGAAGGCCCCAGCACTCATGCAACGTCAGCCTCAACTTATCGGCTCAAAAAGCAGACGTTCCGTCCTTGCGCGCTTCCGCCGCCACAGCTTCGCACGCGAAAAGGCGCTGCAGGCTGCTGAGCGCGCCTCACTGTCGAACGCCAGCTCCTCCGCTAGCCGCGCTACGCACCTTTTACAAAGCGCCCCCTATAGTTACCGCACGGAGCGTATATATATATATATATGCGTTTTCTGAAACACCGTATATATATATATATATATATAGGGTGTTTCAGAAAACGCAGGCCAAATCGCTCCTGCGAAAACTACTCATTGCAATGAAAAAAGGCGTGTGGCGTTTTGGTCCTGGGCCAGGGGCCCATTTAGTAAAATTATCAAAGTCCGGGATGATTATTTTGTTAATTAATTTTCCGTAATTCACTTTTTAATATTGTGTTTAAGGGCATGGTTTAAATTAGACAATTGCTCAGCATTATCGTAAAAAACTGAATCAACAAATTGCAGAACGATAGAAGGCACGCGAAGCATTTTACGACTTTCTGAAAAACCGCACAAAATCGACGGGTTTTTAAGTTTCGGTTTGCTATCGGAGCGCATCTCAGCCCCGGCGGCTCCGCGCCCCGTGGAGATATAGCGCAACCAGCCTCTGCTGCGCTGTCATCGTGCAACGCAGCAGAGGCTGGCTGCACTATCTCTCTACGGGGTGAAGTGCCGCCGGGGCTGAGATGCGCTCCGATAGCAAACCAAAACTTAAAAACCCGTCGATTTTGTGCGGTTTTTCAGAAAGCCGTAAAATGCTTCGCGTGCCTTCTATCGTTTTATGATGCTGAACAATTTTCTTATTTAAACTATGCCCTTAAACACAATATTAAAAAGTTAATTAGGCAACAATAATTAACAACTTAATTATCCCAGACTTTAATAGTTTTCCTAAATGGGCCCCTGGCCCAGGACCAAAACGCCACAAGCGTTTTTGTAGTTTTCGCAGGAGCGATTTGGCCTGCGTTCTCTGAAACGCAGTATATATATATATATATATATATATATATATATATATATATATATATATATATATATATATATATATATATTTATATATATATATATATATATATATATATATATTTAATTATTTATTTATTTATACATACATACATACATACATACTGCTAGCCCGTGGGCTGTGGCAGGGAGGAACAACATATAACAAAACGATACAGTTCATACCTGGAATAAAAACTTTGATCAATACCGTATTTACAAAATTGGATACAAGACGCGCCCAAAGCGGAAATGAAAAAAGAAGGAACTAAAGGCACGTAAAAGTTAAAGTTGTAATCACTTTAACAATAACAGTATACTGACCACAATAATCAACAACAATCGAAAGCACGTGCCGTCTACATTCGACCTGATAACAATGAAGACAATATGAAAAGACAAAAACTGCAATACATCATTCAAAGAATCGCGCGATGTATACATATTTAATTTCAAAGAAAGTGAAACGAGAGAAAATAACAGCGAGGCGGTATGCTTACATTTTAAGCACAGTAATTAAGTCTAATAGCATCCTCAAGGACTGAAATATCGTTGTGATTTACAATAGGCTCAGGTTTCAGAAGATTAACGTTTGAGAAGCATAACGAAGCAGTGCGAATGTAAATGTCTATATTTTTTCGCCGGAAAATCAAGGAATACGTTTTGAAGAGCTAATTAACTACAGATTATTTCTCATGCCTAGACCTCACAACTTTAACTATAGCACCCTTTCTAAATTAAATTTGCCCCTCTTCCCGATGCTACTTTGCTCGACTTAACACCTCGCTAGAAATCGGATTAACTGGGAGAGAATGGGGAAGATTAAACAAAATGAGACGCTGCTAAAATTAAAGGAGGACTTTGAACCTACTTTTTGAAACCGAGAGTGAGTGAGAGCAACACCCAACGACGCTTCGTCAACTGCGCGTCTTCGTCGAGAACCTTCAAGCGAGAAAAAGAGCAACTCGCCGTTATGACTGCACGAAGGCAGTTCGTTTATCGCATGGACCACATAACGTTTAACGATTGTGTCCCTCGTCAAAAAAAAAAAAAAAACATCTCATGTGCTTTTGAGAGAGATTGAAGATATCGAGATGGTGACAACCTTGCGGTCTCGTAAATCACATTGGGGAGCAACGACAAACGTGAGACGTCCTCGTAGAGGACGTTCAGGACAATTAAGCGCGCCAGTTTTAAAAACGACACTGAAAAGGCTGCTTTACATTTAAAAAAAAATGCAAACAAAAAAAAATTGCTGGGAAATTGTCTTGCACGTGAAGCGTGTAACGTCTACGCTCTCGGCGCATTTCATTGGTTAGTTTTGTGACAGGTTTAACGCCGTGGCATGTGCACTCCACTCGATAACAATTCTTCGAGTGGAGATACCGGCACGAACCTGGGGGGGAGGGTTTTAAACGTGCGACAGGGAGTCATGTAGTCATCTGCCGGACGCAGAGCGGATGCCCCGCAGGAATTTCCCGCCAATCAGACATGTGTGTCGTACCCCAGGGGTCATGCTAACAGATTCCCCAACAATCCACCAATGCATCTTCCTGTCATTTTTTTAACCACTTTTTTGTACTTTGCTTGTCGGAGTACGTCGACGCCCTTGGATGCGGTCATCCATCTCACCTGTGGAAAGAACCACATCTATACCACTTGTGGAAGGAACCGCAACTATATAACTCGTGGAGTGAACCGCGTCCATCGTTTTAACTACAGACCCACACCACAGCCCACGCACCAATACTACGGTAACACAGTGCGAAGAACAACCGGCGATGGCAGATCATCAACTGAGCAATTCTTCGCCTTCCACCGCGCGGCGGCGCGACACCTACTAGATAACAAAATAGTAGTGCTGAATGAGAAGGTGTCATCAGAGAAGGCGAACGCTTGGCACAGATTCGACACGACGATTGCGTCAACATTCGGCTCAAACGACACTCTAAGAAAAAAAGGAGGAGAAGGGTAGCAACAGCGACTGTTCCTCCTTGTTGCGGACAAGTTGCCCAGAGAAGCGAGGAACGGCAGTTCGGATGAATAGAGGAGAGCGCGTTCCTCCTTGTTGAGTTGGTGCAGGGGTAAAACATCGCGCTACTGACCAAGTGGTCAGAGGTTCGATCCTTAAAAGAGCGGGCTTTTTTTTTTTTTTTCGTCAAGTTTTTTTTTTTTTTTTATTTACCAAAACACACATAAACAAACCCAGACCGATGGAAGGAAAATTAAAGTCCTTATTATTCACCGAGACGTTTTCCTCCTTCTCCAGGCAGACCGGAGAAAGCTTTCGCCGTCCCGGCTCATCTTCTTTCGGTTTCGTTTTTCGAGCACATCGCGCACGTTGTTTAATAAATTAATGTTGAGTTGATTGAGCTTCAGCAGCAGCGAAGGCCGTCTGTAACTCCGTCTTCCAGTCGAAACGTGCAGAACATTTCGGTTGCATTGACGTTTTTACCACTAATTTTATCAAACGAGCTAACGAAGCCGCTAGAAACAGCGAAGTTCCGGAGCAGTGCCAGCAGCGCTACATACACTGGCCGCCTCCGATTTGCGTGACACACGCGGAACGGCGGAACTACAGCAGCGAAACCACGAGGAACTGTGTCGACGTTTTCGACGTTATGGAAATCACGGGAACTGCATCCAAGGCAGGCAGGTTTTCCTGCCGGCTGCCTGGGTGCCTTCCGTGCTGAGTTCGGTTCTGTTGTCCCGTGCCAAGTGCCAACCGGCGTTCAACGTGATTCTGTATTTCTGCGTGTCAGCAACATCGTCAACGTGGTTCTGTATTTCTGCGTGTGAGCGACATCGTGATGGCAGTGTTGTGGGTTGTGAACAGAAGACTGGAATTATCGCCGATGTGACCGTGTGTTCGCGTATTAGTGGTGTAACAACAAAATGAGATGATGTAAACTGTCGGGCATTGATGCCGCTGGTCGGGCCGAGATCGGAGGGGGCGGGGTGTCGCAGGATAACATTCCGCTTTACATTAAAGAGTTTAAAACCACTTGAGGGATTAGGTGCAGTCGATCGACGTGTGGATAGTCATGTTGGAACGCTGGTCTGAACGGTAAGCTCCTATCGTACAGTGGACAATGTGACTGTCGGTCCCCGAGAGCGATTGCGCTCTGGGGAAAAGACCGAACAGTACGAAAGTATGACGGAAAGTACGTATATTTACAATGGAAGTTTAGCATAAAAAACAGGCAAAATAAAAAAAAAAACGCAATCCTTTATTTTACTGTTTAAATATATTACGGTTCCTGTAAATACTGCCCTCCAAGTGGCGCGCTGGGATGAGCGGTAGAAGTTTTCGAGCTCGCAACGGCGTAGCTGACTGCATTCCAGTTGATCGAAAAGCGATATCTCTGCCCGTGAAGCATCATTTCCAGCTGAGTGAATATCCGCTCTACAAAGATTAATCCAAGACGGCAATTGCAGCCGTGCGCGAACAGCACAAATAGAAAAACAAACACTACAATATAAATACTGGCTACGAAGGGCCGTGCGGGAAAACAAACTCATGGCTTGGAACCACATTGGAGCGGCTCGATTTATTGGCTTTCAAATAATTACGGCATAATCGAGCGTTTTCTTTTTAATAAGAGATTCATCCCCTGAGCCATTAAAAATAGTTTCAGATGTATGAGATTGCTGGGAAAAAATTAGCATGTTCAGAATATTTTTTATTGCTTAGAGAGTCACCGAAAAATTCCGTACGTTCAAAACGACCAGTATAAAAGACGGAAACGCAGGTCTCGGGAGTTGTGATCGGTGTAGTGAGTTGTTGTATTGATGTTTGTATGTGCGATGCCTGTGTATGTGCTCAATATGTCTTCACCTGATGCTTGTAGTGTGTGTAACGTGTCTGCATATGTTAGAAATTCCCGAACAAAAGGAAACGCAATTGTGGCGTAAGCAAAAAAAAATATTTTTTTTTTGTAAAAAACACGAATATGGCGGTACCTAGCGCCACCTAGCCTAGCTACGTGCGATTACTCAGCTTGACCCTGTCATCTGGTGGCAAGCGATGTAACATCCTTTCACGCTACGCGGCTACGCCATAATTTCGTGTTACCGTGCTGAGGTAAGCCAAGAGGTTGCTTCGGATTTCCTTTTTTTTTTGAGAGCGGCTTTTGGTGTTGCGGGCGAACGATATTCACTCCTCCGTGATGTGCGGTTGACGCAACGGTTGACGAAGGAATTGTGGCTCGAGGAATAGCAAAGGTAAGACAAAGTGCGCGAACTGGGTGCCGGTTGTCTCCGTTGAACATCGCAGTGCTGACGATGAGAAGACTGAGTGACTGCATGCTTTCGAAACGTAAGTTTCTTTACCTGCAGGGGTAAAGAAACTTTGGAAATAAATGCAGTTCGCGGAAAGCTCGTGTTACGTTTTTATTTGCTGCTCCTCTCGCTTCGTACAATAGTCTTGGTGTTCTCGTTAAGCCTTACCGAGCTCGATTTGCTCGATTCGTGGCCGCCATAATGAGATGCAGTCGACGGAGGAACTTTTGCTCCCCTGCTTAAGGGACGAAAGTTTCTCCCTTTCTGAAGGAACATATGTGTCAAGAGCGTTCCTCCCTTTAGGGAGGACTATACTGACCCTTTTTTCTAAGAGTGTAGAGCCGAGGCCGAGCGCTGACGCAGCACTCGTTTCCAATCTGAGTCCAGCGTTGGCTTTCACTGATTAAGCAATCTTATTCAGCACTACGACTTTGTTGTCTAGGAGGTCTTGCGCGGCGCCTCCTCCTCTCTGGCTCCGCGCCAGCTGTGCGCGTGACTTTGCCGAGAACAAAAGGGCTCGTTTTGACGAAAAACCGGCGGTGTCTGTGAGTTTGTCAGCGCCGGGGAAAGAGGGAGAGGTTGACGCGTGCTCACGTCAGCTCTGTCTGCGCCGGGGAGAAAGGGAGAGGTTGACGCGTGCTCACGTCAGCGCTTCAGACCAGGGGGAGTGCCGCACGCGACAACTGAGAAACGAAAGACACCGCCGAGTTTTCATCAAAACGAGCGTTCTAATCCTAACGCATTAATAGAAACCCGACGATAAGTCAGGACATATAGTGTCGTGTCTAACCTTGGTTATTTTGAGTAAGTTATCTCGACAATATGGGGCGGCGGAATCGCGGACCTCCTGAAATATACCATTTATTGTTATTAATATTATTAGGATTTGGCATGGAGTCACGTGCAAGTTATTATGTTGGGTGTTTAATGTCACGACTGTGTATAAAGACGCGGACAAGTAATTAAATTGAAATGATAATAATAGCTGTACCTTGGCTTCCCTAACTGGGTTTTCTTTAAGACGTTCATCTATACCATCTGCTCGCAAATTGACATTAATCCGAAAACTGCAAAATACGATGCAAACCTTAAAATAACAATATTTATAACTAAAATACGGCCACTATCTAAGGTAATATGTAGCAACGTGTTCTGTGCAGTGAAGTCAAGGGAATAAGAAAGTGGAGCAAGGAGCGCCGTTACCAGTCTAAGAGGAATTCTTATATCTTATGACGTCTTCCAATGTCCTAAGTTAGTACAGATATTCACTTGCTGCGAATTAAGGACTATTTATACGATGATCGACCACTGCCCGCTGATGAAATATCTTTAGTCTCTAATGGTACCGGAGGTAGGGCACCCTTGGTTTTTAATGTAGTGGTGATATGGAAAAATAAAGCAATGATATGCTCGAAGAACCCGCTATTATAAAGGCCACGCTAGTGATCTTTATATTGTTGTTCCGCTGAGGATCGACGGGCGTCTTGACGGGGATTCATTTACAATGAAATGTTGTGCAGTCAACCGCGAAGCACTGTGGCATCTGTGGCGCGAGTGAAGACGCAGAACACAAGAAAATATTTATAGAATAGCAGAATACAAAGCATTAGGCAAATGTTGCTTCCTAAAAGAAAGTAAGCTTTACCGTAACTTGAAGTCATTTTTGGACCCAGCCATGGCAAATGAAATGGTCCGTAATACAATGCATGTAAAGTTAAACAAACAGATCGATGTATATGATATTTGTATCACCACGTTTTCTTCTCATGAAAAGTCAATTTGAAAAGAAACGTCTGCGAAATAATATGTTGAGGAAGTGAAATGTTTCCACCTGTAAGTACAAAATAATGTTGTAACGTTCTACAAATACAATTCGAAATAGCTTACGGAATAGTGCTTTACTCGATCCGCCATTAGTATGATGCCCCATCTTCCTCTTCCTCTATCCCTGCTCAGCCTGGTTTCTTCTTCTTCTATGTCCATCATCTAGCTGTCACATTATACCAACCTTTTTTACTCATTACTCCTGGGATGATATGGAAACACATTTCCGATGGTAGCGCAATCAGTGTCATTTGTTGAAGTGGTTTACCATATGACTTTTAGGATATCTTGCGTGGTAGCTGTTTTCGTCACTTGGTAGGGCCCGGAAAATTCTGTGTGTGTTACATGGATGCCTTTCCTAACAATAACGAAATCGCCCACTTCAATGTCAGGGACTGAACGAGATCTTTTGTCAAAGTTTTTCTTCATTCTTTTCCTGTAGAGCTCTTGCTGTTTATAGGTCTTCTTTTCTTCTGTCAGCACTAGATCATCTTGGATACCAAGTTGTACATCTGCCGGTAAGTAAGGTACAAGTCCGAAGGCCGCGTAGTTAGGACTACAGCCTAGGGCTGTAGTATGTGAGCGGTTAGGATGGGCCAGTGCTGCCTCAAGGGCACACTTCCAACCGCCGACGAAGTTCGGGTACATAAACAAGTACTGCTTCAAGTCTCGAATCAGTCGCTCGGCGAGGTCGTTCACTTCCCGGTGATATGGGGCAGCAAAGCGCAGTTCGATTCCCCTGGATCTTGCCCATTGCTCCAGTTTTTTACTCCGGAACGCAGGACCATTGTCCGAAACAATCACCTTGGTGTTTTGTCCCTTTCTAGCATTGAAATGACGTTGTTTGCGTCTTCTTTTCCTGCTCTTGAGGCAGCGATGCGCGTGCACTCGTCTATGGATATAAGAAAAGTTTGGGTTCTAGCCACTCTATCACCCTTCATTCTTAATTCGGCAAAATCCAGATGGACTACTTCGAATGGGACATCCGAGTGAATCGGTAAAGTCATCTCATTGAATCGTTGCTTCTACTTGGCTTTGTTCATCTGGCATTCGTGACACGAACGCACATACTGGTAGATGTCTTGCTTCATTCCAGGTCAGCAGAATCGGTGAGCCAGTTTACTATACGTCTTCCAATATCCATCATGGCCGGCTGATTCTGAACTATCATGGTATAGCCTGAGAATGGAACTTACAGCCGTGACTGGAACTTCAAACTTGCCATCGCTGAAAGTTAGATCTTCGGTTCCCTCCCACAGTCGAGTGTAGAAGACCTCCTCCGTATCATGCCTCAGCTCGGAAATCGACAGACGAGACACTGCATCTGCATCTTTAAGGTGAACTCCCGGCCGATGAAATACCTCAAACTCTAATTGTTGGAGTTCGTTTATCCACCTAGCTGTTTTTCCTTTCGGTTCAGTCATTCATAGGAGGAGCGTTAATGCTTAGTGATCCGTGAAGAGTTTGAACTTCTGGCCCTCGAGGTACGAGCGAAAGTATCGCAGAGAAAAAGAAGGTACGGCTTCTTTTTTCTGTTGTTGTGTAATTTACTTCAGGCTTAGAAAAAGTATATGAGTGATACCCTATGACGGAGAGCTGTTGAGATGTTGGCTTTGTCGGATTACGCTGATAAAGAACAGCACTCGTGCCATAGTGGGATGCATCCGTGTTCAGTTCAAAAGGCAGGTCAAAATCGGGTAAGATCAATACAGGATCAGAAGAAATCGCTTGCAATGGACGTCAAAAGGTTTTCGGAGGCAGGAGATCCGAGCAACGGATTCTTGCTTGGTAGTTTTAGACCTTCCGTCGAAGTTCCGCCCAAGAAATACCACCTTTCCTTGGAAGAATTCACTCTTTTTTATATTGATCTTAAAATGTCTCCCTTTCAAAGCATCCAGCACGGATGCCAGATGTCGACCGCGATCTTCTTGACTCTTTGAATACACAATTAGGTCCTCGATATAGACGTTACAGAAGTTTCCTAGAAATGGGCTTAGTAGTTCTTTTATCATCTTTTGGAACCAGATTGGTGAATTCTTCCAGCCAAAGGGATGTCTGTTGTACTCGTATACAGCAAATGTTGTTATGAATGCAGTATATTTCTTGTACTCTTCCCACAAAAGGAACTTGTAAAAATCCTTTCTAAAGGTCAATCCTAGAAAATACTGTGCATCCTCCTGTCTCATCGATGATGTTGTCAATTCTGGGCATCGGAAAAGGAAAAAGTTGGGTTTGACGGTTAATCATGCTATAATCGATACATAGCCGTAGTGATCCATCTTCCTTCGGCACGATGGTTATTGGCGATGCAAAAGAAGAGACAGAGGGTCGAATGATTTCGGCATCCAGCATGTCGTCTAGTTCCCTCTTTAGCCAACGTTTGTTTTCTAAAGACATGTTGTATGGCTTCCGTCTGACAATGGTGGTATCTGCCAACTCGAATGGTACTTCGAAACAAGTGGTTGCGGGTGGGTATTTGCCCACAGGTAATATTTCTTGGTAGTTTAATGAGTATATCATCAACTGATTCCACATATTCTGCCTTTTTATTTGCATTGGCAAGGTTTGTGTCAGATACTTGGACCGTATCATCCCAGTATTTGTTGATATGCATTCTCTTGATATGTGGCCGAGACAGTAACAAGTCATAATTTAGTCCATTAATTACTAGAGCTTTGGTCTGGACTTGTTGGGATTTATATTGAATGCTCAGGTAAATCCATTTGGTGTGTATTTTCTTTCTTCCGCCGTAGCCTTGAACCTCGATTGTACGACCCTCAAAAGTTCTTTTACGATCAACAACCTCTTGGTTAACTATAGTCACAGACGTTCCGCTGTCAACGAAGGCTTTTAAGGTTCTTCCATTCACATTTACATTTATATACAAGAGTGTTGATTGGGACAAAAAGACAGGCTCCATTGTTGTCGAGGGGTGGGACTGTAAACCTCCTTCATAAGTTTTTGTGGTTGACTGGACTTCAGCCCTTTCACGGTCCTCAAATGTTGCTAGGTGAGTTGCTGACTGCTTCTGCGGCACAGCTTGTGGATTCCAATGTGAAGGTTTTTGTACAAGACTTCCATATCTGTGCGACTGAAGGGTTGCTTCAGTAGGCTTCTGCGTTGTTCGGGGCCACGCATCTAAGCAGAGATGTTAAAAACAGTCCAGAAGGCCCTCCACACTTTTGGGCGCTTTCACTTGGACCTATTTTTGCAGCTCTTTCGGAAGTCCGTGAATAACCAGCGGGACAACGGATGAGCCTGGTAGGGAGTAGTCTGCCATCTGGAGCAATCGTCGTTTTTCATAGAAATATTCCATGACACTTCCTGCTTTGTACTTGTAGAATATAGCTTTATCTTACTTCTCCTCGGGATTTTGTTAAAATGCCAAATGAAAACTCCTTTTCCACTGTTCCCAGGGGTCGTTGAGATGGTCCGTTAAGTGGAGCTCATACCACTTTTTCGCCATTCCTTTGAAAAAAAGTCGCAGAAGAAGAGGAAGAGGAAAACCTCTTCCTTTTCTTCTATCCCTGCTCTACCTGGTTTCTTCTTCTTCTATGTCCATCATCTAGCTGTCACAAAGGTTACTTATTTTTATATATCTTTAAACAAATTTACAGTGAATAGTAAATAGGCTTCCTTGTATTTTATTGCGTTTTATTCGGTTTTTCTTTAACGAAGGAGAACCTATAGCGATGAATTTTGGGAAAGCTAAAATAGCATTTATTTATTTTTTATTGGATTTTATTTATAGCACGAAGCTTTAACTTTAGAAACACTTATCAAGCAGATTATGTGCTTGAAATATGCTCAAGCCTTGCTACTTTCTAATACATTATTCTGTTTTCTTTTCTTTAATTCATATTGTTTTATGTTTAGGCCAGGGGAATACTTCGCGTTTATCGCCGATGGCGCCTCGGCTAACAAAGATAATAAGGTTTTTTTTTTGTCCAAGAGAGCGGCGTAAAATTTAAGAATTGTTGAAGCCTCAAGACAATTAACGAGCCTAATGGAGTGTGCCATCGGAAGGCGTTAAAGTACAAATGTTATAAATATCCCTGCGTGGCACAAAATATACGCTAGTAAAGGGATTCCATTGTTCAAGGCCGAGACAGCCTTTTGTTGACACTTTTAATATACGTGGGAAAGAAAAAAGGTAAAAAGAAGTAAAAATGACGCATATGTCGTCACCATCTTATTAAAACCTTCGAATAATTTAGGACGATGATATCTTAACCGACAACGAAAGATCCAGTATTTGGAATGCAAGGTTGCTGAGTTTTCAGTTTCATTTCAAGAAGCACTAGCGAAAAAGACGCGAGGGTGCAAATGAGCTGGTTTAAGTTTGGAATTGTATAATTACGCGAGACTTCGGTGACATGACGACAAAAATATGACAAGAAGAAGGAAAGAAGTCTCCCTGTCGCTTTACTGTCGTCGCCGCAGTTTCAGGTAATTCTACAAACAGGAAGTACGCTTGTTGTTTCAAGCGCACCATTTTTGGCTTTATGAAATAGTTTTTATTTTGGAACAAATCAATTATTACAGTACACGAACAAGGGTATCCGAGAAATCGCAAACCGAGTATTCATAAAGGAAAGAAAAGAGTGGTACATTAAGGGCAGAAGGAGACGTATACTGAATACTATTGGGACTTCACTGCGAGCGCGGCGTAGAGCGCCATCACCGCCTTCTCATTGTTCTCTCTCCAGAGCAGTAAACGTTACACGACGTATGTGTCCGGGCATTGCTGCTTATAGCCGCGCCCACACGTTTACGCGAATACGGCAAAGATTGTAAGTTGAAGGGAGTGAATCAAGATACCACGCCGTCTATTATCGGATCCTTAGTCTGACGTCATTTGGAGATTAAGCAGGCCTTGTATGTACGAAAGGTCACAAACAACGTAATAATGCGGCGTTTTTATTTGCTCATTACCGAATTCTATGAAATTCGGATCATTAATGCGATGCCGGGAAGTCGTCATGCCTGGCGTTTCTTAAGCTGTCTAGAGCTAAAGGGGCTATTGATACCATCCATATAGCTAAGTACTGCTCCTCCTGGCTCTAAAGCTACTACAAAACTAACATTAATAATATTACACCATATTTTGGACTCCTTTAATAACGAGTCGGGTGATCAAGGTAAACGAAATAAACCCGACGAAACCGTATACCACCCTTGAACACTGCTCAGCAGTAAAGAGTCATCGTACGAAAGAACCTCCAAGAGAGCCTATCATACAAGGTAGCTGCGAATTTCAATGTTTTGGTTTTCGCCTTTTTTCGCCCCGAATGTTAGACCTGTTTTTATGACCACGCTGCCCTCCAAGAACAGCAAATAGGAACATTACCTTTATTTTGACGGCGGCTATACGGCTCGTAATTTTACTTTTGATTGCACCGCAAAATTAAATTTTTTTTCGGACACACGGTGTTAAGTTTTCGAACGTCAACAAGACAAGTTTATCTCTCAATTCAACCTGTGGAGAGGACAACCTGGTACGTCGTAAAGCTATTTAATTGTAAGTCTTCCTAGTCCATTTAGTTTTCCCTTCGGCTAGGCTCTCCGCGACGAGGACGCTGCAACTGCGCACACTCTAAGAAAAAAGGGAGCGCGACTTAGTCCCTCAGGGGACCAAATGCGCTGCCACCACCATTAGTCCCCTAGGGGAGCAACTGTAACGGGAGCAACTGTTGCGCCCCGTCAGTTAGTCCCTCGCACTAGCACCGTTGGGACGAACTGTTACACCGTTTCAAATGCACCTCGAGGACTAACTGTTAGGCCCTTGCACTTGGTCCCCTGGGACCAACTGTTACACCGTTTAAATTGAACCCCGAGGACGAACTGTTAGGCCCTTGCACTTGGACCCCTGGGACTAACTGTTACACCGTTTCAAATGAACCCAAGGACCAACTGTTAGGCCCTTGCACTTGGACCTCTGGGTCTAAACGTTGCGCCCTTGGATTTAGACCTCTGGGACTAAAGGTTTATCCTTTACATTTGGTCCCGAGCCACAAATCTCCGAAACGAAATTGTGGAGTTCAGGTTAAACGTAGCTTTATTGCCTCGTAGATACACATCGCATTCAAGGATGACTGAAGTCGAAGTTCCTGGGCGGTAGAATCCACGATAATGCCAAATTCCGAAGAGTGCACTTGCGTCGACGATGGCTTGGACACTGGGACGTCTGTCCAAGCCGGTCGTGGTCCCAGCACCGTTTATTGGGGCACCGGCAGCTTCTAGCCTGTTTGCGAGGAATTTGGGTTATTAGTAACAGGGCAGCGTAAATACCCAATCGCTTGACAAATATATGATATATAAGTTATAACACATGCATAATAAATTAACAAATAGACTGCATAAGTGATACAATGGTTCACATCCAACATGCGATCTGTTGACAGCAGACCAGCGCAATATTAGATTTTAGTAGACTGTTCGCTGCGAATTACAGACCCGGCGCGTGCGTGCTCGAACCATGCTTCAAAGTGACGGCACGATCTCCCGCCATCAACGCGAAAGTCTAGTGTACAATCGAATAAATATCTCCATTAATGCCGGCTCTCACACGCAGCGAAGCGCTGATGTAGCGCTGCTCACGTGTCATGAGCTACTTTTCGTCTGCCATGAGCAAGAGTTTTGTCGGTGCGATACACAGCTGGTGACCGATCCCATCAGCACGCGGTTAGCGCAAGGTCAGCGCTATGCCTGTAGCGCTCCGCTGCATGTGTGGACAGGCGTTTATGGTCAAGCGATTCTGCTTGACCATTTGTGTGTCTGCGAAACATACACACACAAAAAAAGAATAAGTCATAGGTAGAACCGGCGTTTCGCTTGATACGATTGAATATGAGGTCTCTGTGCTGCATAACAAAATCAGCAACCACGGTGCCAAAAAGAATAAAGCACGACGCGCGCTTTGCAAGCTAGAGAACGCGCTCAAAATAAAACACTTTCTAAAGCCGCAGTTAATAATCACACCATAAACAGAAGTACTTCGACATACCTTAATCGAGTTCCCTTGACTTGTGACTTCAGAACAGATCAAGTGCAGTGCTTCAGTACCGCGAATCCAAACCGGATCCCGCCATGATCGGAGACGACACAAGGCGACCAGCCTCCGACGAAGGCTGTATTTCGACTTTCAACTTACTAAAAACAGGTTCTTTTCAAACAAAGACACTTCCCATTTTCCCGACGGACCCCATCTGCCCAACCCCCCCCCCCCCCCCCCCCCCCCCCCCCCCCGTGTACAAGGAGCAAAGAATGCGGGGTAGGGGATTGGGGGGAGGGGGCAGTGCGCGCAGAAGATAATCTCTTTTCCCGCTCCCACTACTCACGACACAAGGACACCGAAGAGCTCCAAGGCCGGGAGAAGGTCGCCACTTTCAACACGCCGGTCGAGTGACGTACAAGCAAACACTTTTTTTTTCTTTCTTTTCTCTCTCTCTCTCTCTCTTAAGAATTTTCAGCTTTCTCAAGTGGCTTTTTTTTTTTTTTAGTTTGCATTTGTTTTGTACTAGTAGGGTGCTGCCAGGTGTGACGTTCCGGGCGTGATTCGTTCTTCGTTGTTCATCTGGATTGTTTTGGAAACAGCGACGACGATGGCATGAAGGCGTCTGGATACTGCCCCTGAATGTGCGCTTTAAGTGGAACGTGCCGTGCATCAAGTGTGTCGTTGTGGATTTTGAGTTCGACATTGGACTACCCAGAAAGGTTTGTCACGCAGAGACGGAGGCGCGTTCCCACCGGCGATGCGATCTAGTCGCGCGATAACTTTCATCGCAAAAGCGACCATCGCGGGCAACAAGCGACGCGATTTGAGCAGTCGCTTCTAGACCCGACTTTTTTGCGATGCGATCTTGTCGCGGAGCGGCTGAGCCAATCAACGGCGTTCGGAGCGAGAGTTTTCGAGAAACGACTCGCCAACGAAGGCGTTGGACTCGCTCATCGCACACGCCGGTGTGACCATCTAATTTTTTTTGCGATGCGATCTAGTCGCATCGCGCTACTGCTTATATCGCCGGTGGGAATGCTCAGTTTTAGCGATTGAAGTGACCATTTATTGTGACTGCAAGATTCCGGTGTTAAAAGCGTGGCTTTTACAAACTGTTAAGTTTAATTTTAAAAGGAAAAGAGTGTTAGTATTTGGAAGTGTTACGTTTGGATAAATGCACATTTTTTGCGCGAAGGCAAATTACGTAAATGGGACTTGTGGAATGTCAACACATTCTTTTTGACGAGATAGTTGGGTGAAGTCGAGTCAACACATTCGTTCACTCGCATTCACACAACACGTGAAGCTCTACCATGTAATGTCTTAACTTTCGTGGCACATTAAACAAATTCGCCGGTCTCGTCCGAGTTTTGTCAACACTTTCAGCCGTGCTGGGCTGAGTCTCGCCGACCCCAAGACAAGCGAAATAGCATCCGTCCTCCTCGCGAACATTCCGTTTGCCTTCGGGGACTAAATCATACAGATGCACCCTGTCTGAGGGGGACTAATGGATGCTTTTGCTCGCGCACGCCTATCGGTTGGTCCCAGTCGAGCGCAGTTAGTCCCCAGCTTTTGCGCACGGTACCTAGCTTGATCCAGATGGTCCTTTCGGGGAGCAACTGAGAGTTCAGAGGACCAAATGCTGCCGTTAGTCCCTTGAGGCCAACTTTTTTCTTAGAGTGCATGAGCGCCGCTGGCCTTGCCTATAGAGTTATGGATCTCCTAGCGGGTTCCGAAGAACGTTGCGGTGCGGAAAACACGACCTACAGAAAACTGTCTAATACGCCTAGACAATGGCAAGATTGAATTATTTTCAGGCCTCTTTATAAAATACAGCAGTGGTTCTCAACCATGAATGTTTCGCAGACCCGTTGTGGATCGGCGGGGATGATGGAGGACCCCGTTCGTTGCAAGGGGAAGGCAAACGTACAGGTGAATTATCAGAACTATTTAATAAATGGAATTAACTAAGGGCTATGTGAAGTAGGCTTCTCTTTTTAACGAATTTACGAAAAAATTCACCCGAAAAACTTGAACGTTTGTTCTCAATATGAAAAAATACAGCTTTTATCGCCGCGCTTGACTGGAGAGGCTGGGCTTCGCGGACCTCTAGATTGCCTTCGCGGACCCGAAAGGGTCCACGGCCCTTTTTGAGAACCACTGAAATACAGCATAAGAAGTGTCTCGAATCAGCGTATAAAACTCTGGAAAACACCATACTGTTTTTTTGTTTTTATTTTTATTGGGAAGTGGTATGAGGATGTCACTGCGCGTGATATATTGTGTAACTCGCTGAAGACGTTTACATAGAGTGAAGCACACTGATAATCACTGGCGAGATATCTACGTCTTAACCATTAGGTTGGTTCTTTCAGCAGTAGACCATAAAGACATCATATCACTTTTACTTTTAAAATTAAAAGATCGATTTAAGAACAGTTGCATCGCTACTTACCCTCCATTAGCATTTTGTGTTTTTCTGAGGCCTTGCAGATTCATTTTTAGATAAGAATATTATAACGGTATACCTACGGTTTAAAGCACACACTTTTGGAATATTGTAGTACATTAGCCGCTTAACTCTCCGTTTTGTTTTGCTACACTTTACGCGCCAACCGCAATCTGCAGTGACGTCTATAGCTTTAATAGAAAGACACTTTTTTTTTTTTCAGCAGTGAGCTATTAGCTTTTGTCAATGGCATGCATGTTTTATCGAATCGTGCTCGTCTTTTACGATTATCGTGTAATTGCTGTAAATCGCCTAATTGTTCAAACTACCATATGAACTCTTTTTTAAAAAAAATTGCATAACGGCAAATATTTTGACACGCATGCCAGCATAGAAATTATGATTAGACAAAAAACAAATCTCGCGTTCGCTAAATTGTCTTGACACGTGCAACCCTTGTAGCTATAAGAGCAGATTTCACAGCGTCGATGGTAAAAAATTACACCGTTTTATACTAAGCAATGACGGACGAACGCCGATGAAATAGTCACGTCACAAGCGAAATACCACAGGCCCATGCGTCTTTCCAAAATACCATCATGTGTTCCTCTTTTACCTTATAATCTCTTTCTGAATTGATGAATCGTGATTATCCTATTTCGATATTGATGGGCAATTTATTATTAAACCGGGAGGCAGAGATCCCGAAATCTTTATAAATTGACTTACCACCCTCAAAAACAAATTGAATTTCAGTACTAATAAAACATAGTACACGACAGGATAATCATAGCTCGCTTCTCAGAAAGAGGAGCCTACGCTTGTTTCTTCTAAAAAAAAATATAGTTTTATGTGTTTGGGCTGCGCCCAAAGTGTACCAACGGAAGTCCAAATCAGGCTTTGAGGTTGGCCTCGTTTCATTTTTCACCTTGTTTGTTTTTGCCTCTGTACTGCCTCTGTAATGGGGTTAGTTTGAGCGCACGGTCCCTAGAGTCCGCCTGGCTTAACGAGAGGTTCCCGTGTGATTTAAAGCCACCGGTCTATCTGTCTCCTAGTTCGGCTGAGAGTTTAATGAAACTAATTGGTTTCAGCTTTTCGAGTAGCCAATTATTTGTGTACAGAATTAGTACAACCGATTTAATGTAAACTTTTGTGATGCTGCGTTTTGTATTTACTGTTGAGATGTTTTTAAATAATAATTTTCGACCAAATATTTTGTTGACAGAATACAGGTTTACATCTGAATGTCACTATCACCTTTTAACAGAGAATGAGTTTATCAACTGGACTTCCTGTGAATAATGTAACGTGCGAGTGCGACGAAAATTCGTAACACGCGGGCCTAGGCAACAAAATTATGCATGACTCAACATCAGCTGACGCATAAGAATTCATAGCATATACAAAGCATGCTTTTGTATCATAATTCACGCATAATCATAACGCCGCACGGCTAATCGCTACCAGCGAGATTCACAAAAAGACTTAACGGGAATGGAACCCTGGACCATATACGATTCGCTGCTTGATGTCTTTGATTGGTGCCATAGGGCTTTTTTTTGTAGGGCATATGAAATCAGCCCAAAACTCCCTCCCCCCCCTTCCCCCCCAAAAAAAAGTTCAAATCAGAGCGAGTCTTAATACGCGCATTACGAACACATGACACATTCTGTTCTCTCCCGGGTTTATGAGAAAAAACAAGGTAGGCTTATTTTAGGCGTAATTGCTGTTTGCGTTGTATTCGATTTTTCATTTTTTCTACCGTGACAATATTTGTGATATTCATATAGCATTAATTCATTCTTGTACACCAGGCTACACAGTTAATCCACATGCTTAATTGTATTGTTTTAGTATTTTGATTACATTGAATAACGTATAACAAGCAATCGTTTCTCTCTTCCTATTTGCCGTAATGAGTATTATACAGAATCACTACACTTATACTTCCAGTGACTCATTTTTAGCTGAATAAAAACAAAACCCGCGATAATCGCGTGTTTGCGTTAGCTGCCTAGGTTGAAAGAAGTGATAAATAATCACTCTGAGATACATCTTAAAAAGCTAAAAAAAGATAAACTACAGCTCTTTTCATGCGTTTTCTCATACAAACTGCAACGGCTTTTTAAAAATAAGTTTGAATGATATAGTGTTGTGTGCAATATAGTTAAACAATCTATGAAATCAGTAGCTGCGGTTTAATAGCTTCGATAATGAAACAACAAGTAGTTGTTTTTTTTTAATTTCAAGGAGTGAAAGCTGCGCAAAGCTCGGACATTTGTTTGTTGTGCTCTAGGTATGAAGAGACTGCAGAATCTGTTGCATGAATTTGGATATTTGTTGGAAATATAATGACAACCGTATGGCTGGAAATCCTTTTCAACTTTCAGGGAGACAAGTGTTTTTTTTTAAACATTTGCTGGTAAAAAAAGAAAACGAATTATTTGTAGACACACACACACACAAAAAAAAAAAAAGAACGGCATAGCATAACTGCGGCGGGACGCAGTCTTTCTGTTTGTCAAAAGAGCAACCCCAAGTAGATCCCACTGAAGGCAACTTGAAGAGGCAATAGTCACGTCAGAAACAAAAACTGGAATGGAAACACGATTATTGCATATGCGTGCTCATGCAACCTTGTAAGCTCTGTCTCACTAAAAACAATATCGTTTGCTCGAAAACAAAATAATGCGCCCATTGTGATCTGCAGAATGAAACAACCAGCGAGGCTTGAAGGGCAGCTCCGGCCAAAGCTCAAAATGAAATAAATTACTGGTATCGCTGTAGTGACACAAATTACGACCCGAGTCAAAATATTACGTCCGTGGGACGCCGCATTCTCAACTAAAGCCGATAATAAAAATGCGACCCGCCGCGAGCCGCTGCTCCTTAGCGGGCGGCCAGCGGGTTGCCAACCGCGAAAGCAACATTGGGCCGTGACGTCAGTATCGTTTTCTTTTCTTTTTTTTTCGGTCCGGTCGTTGCGCGGAGTGCGCTTCTTTGAGCCACTACCACCGCTCCTTTGGCTTGTGATTGGCGTGTTTCGCCATTGCTTTTATCTGTAGCCC
Source organism: Ixodes scapularis (assembly GCF_016920785.2). Taxonomy (NCBI): domain Eukaryota; kingdom Metazoa; phylum Arthropoda; class Arachnida; order Ixodida; family Ixodidae; genus Ixodes; species Ixodes scapularis. The sequence continues at coordinate 68,977,272 of NW_024609835.1, forward strand.
GTGTAGCTTCGTTATAGAATTTTGTTTATTTGCTTGTGAGGACTTCAAGACTCATTTTAGCGAGCAACTCGGCGCGCCCAAGGCTGCCCAGCTGTTCCTCGAAAGATGCCGAGTGCAACCTGTAGCTCTGTGGCTGCTCAAACAACCCGCTGCGCAACCCGGTGGTGCTTTTTCACAAGTTTTTAACGGACCGGGAATTAAAGAAGGCGTGGGTGAACGCTGTTCGACGAGTGGACTTTGGACTTCGGCTTTTACGCGCCCGAGGAAAAAGACAACGAAAAAACAGACATGTACAGCCCAGCACACGTGTGTTCGGGCGGCGCTGCTCGCGCCGAAGAGCCTCAAAGCTTCGTGTCTGGGACTGACCCGCAGCGCGAAAGCGAGAGGGCCCCCAGTAACTGTACGTCACTGGCAGCGCGGCGTAGAGCAACGCCGCTCCATCCACGGAGCCCCGATGACAATGTAGGCCTAGCGACGAGTACGGAAGACCGCACACACGGCGACAGCCGCCGAGTGCGGTGCCGAACGACTTTACTCGTTTTCCAGTCGCTAGCTTTTGGGTACACAAGCGACGAGTACGGCATAGCGCACGCACGGCGGCGGCCGCCGGGTACGGCACCGTACAAGTTCACGGGTTTCCCAGTCGCTAGCTTTTGGGTATACGCACTAACTCTTGCTACATATGCTGGATAACTACCACGTATACAGAATTAAAACAAAATCAGCTTACCTCCTATTCTTACACGGCTAGCGCAACAGATGTAGGTGCCGCTAGGCCTGCGTACTCGTTGAACGAGAACGATCCTGACGTTGCGTTCACATAGCGGCTGGTTTCCAGTGTTGCCGGAACCTCGAGCGGCTAGTTTTGGTTTTGTTGGCCGCGCCCCAAAAAAGCTTTGAGGCGTCCATCTCTTCAAAAACTACGCACAATAACGAGAAAAAAAATTACACCTTGCAGTTCAGGGAGGCTGACTGCACTAAAAACAGTCATAATCACAAAACCGAAAGTATGGACCGTAGTTGTCCTCTAAGCATAAATTGCAATGAACTTATTCAGTTATGCCAATCATGTGGCCAGATTGTTTGTATATCTCGGCAGTTAATATTTGAGTTTGCAAGAGATTAATCAGTTTGTATCACTGCAACATTAGGTAATAAATATAACAACAACACGCTGTTCATTTTTAGAAATTATAATCTTGAAACATCGGTCATTCACCAAGAACATAAAACGGCTGCTTCCGCCTAAAACCCAATTTCATTGCGGATGTTCCTCCAAGAGGCGCCTCTCACCAACCATAACTTATAAGCCGACTAATCGCCCTTTTTCGCAAAAGAAGACGGAAAAAGTAGGAAGTACTCGACTTCCGGATTTTTCTTTCACGTTAGAAGCAATCACCATTCGACTTCAAGCTGAGTCCCCCGTAACGGACGTAATAGTTTATGGAATAGGATTATTCCGCAGCCGTCCCATTAAACGCCAAGGCGAAGGGAAATACAGAAAGTTGTTAGTTTCGCATTATTAAGTATTAAAGCAGCGCCTTTCTTCGAACTAGAACTTGTTCTTGTTTACCTGATTAAAAGCAGTAGTGTAGAAGTGGACACTAGTATCTGCTTCCCAACGCTTAATGCATTCACTCAGTACAACCGTGAATAATTTATTACGGCACTAAATTTTCTGAATGTAACGAGAGTACACTTAAATAAATCATGCGTAATTTCCTAATGAATTAGCTTGCTTTGTTTTGTTGACACACTAAAAAGAAGTACGAAGAATTGTTCTGCGTTTGGGAGCTTGAACTTCCTTATCGGCTTCCTTATGTAAGAAAAACGTTATTATTTACGGACATGAAGGGCAGTTTTTACCTTCTTTTTTTGCTGAAATGCGGATGTGTTTTGGTCATTTCATTAGATTACAATGTACGTTTTTTTGGAAATTAACGCCACCATTTTCTAAATAGTCCATATGCGAAATGTACAGCGCCATCTAGTGGGGCGCCGAAGAAGGTGCTCTGTCACACCTGTTAGCTTCGGCGATAGCAAAGGCCAGAGCGCGAGAGCGTAGTTCTGAAAAATCCTTCGCTCGCACAAGCACTCGCGCAGAGAAAGCGCTTTCGAAAACCAGGCGCTCGCACTCTTGCGTTAGCCGACACTGAAAGCCACATTTCGAGCTGAAGTGTGCGTCCGCCATGTTTGTTACGGCAAGAAACGCGCAACCGGCGAGGCGACAAACTGGTACATGCTCAAGGAGAGCGTAAAACAATACTAATCTTTAGGTCGTAGGTGTGGGTGAGGATCGATGACGGTGAGCAGTAGGCCTCAATTGTTACCGACAACGCCATGAAATTGACATACAGCTGAAGAATCTCGATGCAACGAACATGGCAGCGCATGGTGTTGACCGACGTTCAAACCATTTCGGATTTTTTTTTTCTTTTTTTCAACGTGTCCACAATGTTTGTTTTTTACTTAGAGTTCCTAAATGAATCCATTGAAAGCTTGCGTACAATAAAGAGCTTCCGTGGATAAGCACAGGCTTCTCGGTGGTGCTCTGCGCGTTGTCTTTCCCACGCTCACAAATTGGCTGCCTAATCTGACAAATAGGCTTGTGCCGTAAGAGCGCTGTAGTGCGTCATCTATTAAAAATATTTGAATATTCTTGGCGCATTCTTGTAAGACGGTCTTCACAAGGAGTGAACTTGATGTTGCGGGACCCTCTAAAATGTAATTTAAAAACCCACAGAAAGCGAGGAAAGCGAAGAAAAGAAAAGGATAAAGACAATTCAACAAGGGCTCTGGGAGGTAAGAACTCAAGACGCCGTACTTTGAAAGAGAGATTAACAGGCGGGCGTCAGTCCTATGAGTCAGGGACAAAATTTCGAACGACAGCCGCCGAGGAACGCAACGAATTCCTCTCATCCTGCAAATTTTAGAGAACCTGAATTTCCGTAATATCACAATGACGTGACGATCCTCAGCTAGCGAAGTGTTTTGGATTGGTAGTTATGTCCGACTGGCTCTAACGTTCCGACATAGACATCACAGTAAATGTAGGAATCGGCGTCAGCAACATTACATGAATTACGCACGGCGCTCTTGAGTTCTGACTGTCGTGAGATTATGTCGCTGTTGCTTCGACGATGCTTCGACGCAACGTAAAGCCGCTGGCTGATTGCACTGGTAGAAACTACGGCGTAGTTTCTACCAGTGCAATCACGATGTCAGCATCGTGATTGCAACGATGTCAGCATCGCGGGCATAGCTGCTTTTAAACTGAATGCTATCAGAGTGTACGTTGACTGGCGGGCTAAAGGTTACTCTAGAGCAAAGCAGGCGGCTGCCATATTAGGTTCAGCTGCGGTACCACCCAAAATACAAATCGGGATTCTTATGCTAAATTTGTTGATACCAGCGTCCCGCTTCGTTTATCACATATCATGGTTTCAATAGACTCGCATTTTTGACACGAAGAATTTTGCCTGCAACGAATGTCATAGATTTAATATATATACAATAAGCGCAAAAAAATTTAACTCAACTATTCGTTAATTTTTTTGTAAGAAGTGGTGAAGCTCAAAGAGATCTAACGCAGAGTTGGGAGAAAGCCCTGAGAAAATGTTCATTTAGTTAAAAGAAGCCTAGATTGGAGGTAACGACACACTCAAAAGTCTCAACTTTGGAGTGGGTGTGCCGTTACCTACAGTGTCGTTTTTTTTTTATTCATGTTCAATGTACAGCAGCTTGTTTGCGCCCTTACATTTATTTCAGAACGTTCCATTTTGCACCTATACAAACCCAACATTAATTTTAACTCTAAACCAAAATACGTTCGTACAAGCACGTTTTGAATCGTAATTAAGATAACACAATCGGAGAAAAGAAATTTAGGTGATATCTTGCACAACATTTGAAGCTAATCTATATGCTATCTTACACCAAAACAGAAGATAATTCGCAGTCTTGTGATTACCTTTATGGTCAAAACTATTTACAATCCATAATCACAACCGTGGCACCAATCTTCTGTTTTTGTCGTTGGAAAAAAGTTTCAAATGAACGAACAATATAATGTTAAGCTCGATGTAGAATTCCAGTGAGCTGAATTAGTGAATCCTTAATTAATCTGCAATGTGCACACAGGACAGCTCGAGGACTGAATTACCTATTGAATAGTTTTAACAAATATTTTTTTTTGTACTTATGAGTAATCCGCCACAAAGGATATTCTTCTCATGTCGACTTTAATCTTAAAAGGAAGGCGTCCTTTGTGGCAATTTGTAATAGGTCCTCTTTTCAGCGAACACACAAGGGAAGAGTACTCAAAAATACAAAAGAATATAAGAATGTTGAGGATATTTGTGCCTCAATTGGCAATCTTAGAAATTCAGCCTTTCTTTTTGGCAATCTCAAAATAAGTCCAATATATACACAAACAAAAGCTCGTGGATATATCGGTGCAAACATGTAGTTGCATATGCTCACGGATACGCATACTGGGAATACTTTTCGTTCCCTTTTGTTTATTAAGTATTTCTTGCTGTGTCATATGTCTTTCTTTTCTCAAAATGTCGATTAAACGAATACAAAGAATTTAATCTCGGTGCGCAAAAGACGGTAAATAATATTTATTTGGATTTTGCCTTGTGAGATTCCACAGATTACGCAAAAATTTGACTCAGGATAATCTCTGACAAAGGTTCACAGTAAAACAACAAGTGCTCTATTTCGAATGACGGAAAACCACCATATGTCGAACGAAACTGAGCAACTTTATTTTGAAGCGAAGGTCTTAACAAAATGCGTCAAACTGTTCAGTCCTGTCTACGGTATCTGGTATTAAATCCCCACCGGATTGCACTCTAGTGAAAGGATATTTAACTTTGCAAACATAGCTACTGACTGCATCAAAAAGCAAAACAAATCGCCCATTTTCTTAGTCAGAAGGTAGGTGAGTGCAACAGCGTCATAGTGAGCCAGTGGCACATATATTCAACATATAGTATAGGTAATTTGCTGAAAAAGCTTTGCTCAATAGAGACAACTCGTTTTTCCTTCCTTCCATGGCTGTTCCTAAGACAGAACATCTCGAATGAAGCACGTCGGCTGATCGAAGAACAACTGACTTCTGGAAGTATAGAATTTCAAATTTCGGCAGTCTTCCATAAAATACTTTAGGTGAGTCTGCTTCTTCTGTTCATGACTGTGAACACGTATATCTCAAGTGCTCAGTTTGTTGCAGCTCTTTACAGTCTTCAAATGCAGGGCTAAGCAGTATATAAGATACATGTATCTTCGATGCTATCTTTCGATGCAGTTACGTGTCAGGTATCACATATTGCTTCCAATTAAAAAAGAAGTATCTGAGTGCCGGTATGGAAGATACGTTTTGAAAGTATCTATTTTCAAAATACCTGATACCTCTAAAAATGTGCCTAAGCTTAAAGCTCCTTTTTACTTCTGTGTCGTCCTGTGTACGCCAGCGCATTCAGTCAGAGCATAGACAAATTTCCGAAAGAAACATTGCCGTCTTACATTCACGTGTTCGTCGGAGTCGAATGACCTAACCGACCCTGCGCCGATGGCACCGTTCTCAAGTCGCTAACCATGGTGACTGGAAGGGGAAGTATGGCGGGCGCCGAATGTGCGCAATGATAAGGAGGGTGGCAATATGCGATGGAAATTTTGAAGGAGCCTAGAATACAGAGAGTTTTATGTCAAATCATGGGGATTGTGTGCAATTTAACGGAGGACGCCACCGGCGAAGAATGCTCGCCAATGCGCATGCGCTGCGTCTTTGGCGTAGCGGGGAGGAAAGCAGGCGAAGTAGCTCATCGTAAGATTGGAGGGAGAAAATTGGCTTCGAAGGGTGGGAGGAATTATTTGTTTGTCTTTTTAGACTTAGGCTGGATGGAGCTAGCTGCCGGCAGGTGCAAAGGGTATAGCCATTAACATCGATCCATCCATCCAGGCTGAGACGCTCGCAGATGACCAACGCGGTCGTCAGCTCCTCGCAGCTCGTAGCACGAATGCGGCCCATAAACCACGTGATCCCGATCGTGCAGTTGGGAACTTTCTGGAATGCAGGCTCTCTCAAGTTTTTTGGCACCGCTTGACTCGTCTGCTGGCTGCAGCGCCCCTAACTGTCTCCAAACATTTATTCACGAAATTTTCGCCTCAAAATTTAGGCGCCACCCATTTAACGGATGAAACGTGCGTAATTCATGTAGTTACAGAAACCCGAGTCAAATCTATAAAGAAGCTATGCGACCTTTCAACGCACGCGGTGCCTGCAGCACGTGTGTTGTGATGAAAATCTTCGCCACCGCGAGGTGCGCTACAGTCTGCAGACAAATAGTTTTCAACACAACCCTGTGCCGCCCTTTGCTCCGGCCCGGCACACTTTCACTTCCAGCCATATTACGCCAACTGCGCACATCAGGCACGGTGCGCCAGTCGCGTTTCCAGTTTTTTTGTCCACCCCCCAATATCAACCTAGCGATCATATCCACGGCCTGGTTGTGGTTGCAGAAATACAGAAGGGAAGGATTTTTTGCTTTTTTTTATTAGGGAACGAAAGGAGCAGTCATAATATTAGTTTCGTGTTTTTAGGCTACGTGGCGCAAGCTGTCGCTCGATACAAAGGGGACAATCATTCATATCCATCCATCCAACCCTCCACATCGTTCCGTGCACAGACGCTCTCTGAGCCAAAAAAAGAAAAAAAAGAAAAGCTCAGTTTTAAGGGTTATTTTTTAGTATTATACGTTTTTAGACTGGTTATAGCCATAAAGTAGATTTAAAGGTCATGTTTGCTCTACATATGAAGTTTAGCGGTTTTTCAGAATTTCTTTTGCGGGTTTTTGACTTCTGAGTAGACAGCAATGCCCCTTTCGGTCACCAACAGAAGAACAACTCGGCTAGTTTTGGCTGGGCACTTGGCAGACCCAGCCGAGTTTGGCAGGCCTCACTGTAACTTCCGGTGAGCGCCCCACTCCCCTCTTTACAAAGCGGCCCGTCTAAAATTCTTTCCAGTCCAAACCCGCGTGCATGCTGCACAAAAAGGTTCTCATATGCGCAGTCCATGGTTTTCTGTTGGAGCTTCTGTTTCCCAACTCCTGAATTATGGCTTACGAACCTCGCTGTGCCTGTTTAGACAAAACATATTTTACCGCCGCGCCGTCTAATGAAGACCGGGTCAAAGCTAAGTGCTCTTTTTGTGTGGCGACAATCACTGGCGCGTACGCTTCGACCTCCAATCTCAACCGAAGCTCGAGTAACAATTTTTAGAGTCTGAGACACAAAAAAAAACCTTCAAACAGAAGTCGTTCAGATACTGTATTTTCAACGAAAACGCATTTGCTTATATTCCAATTCATTAGTGAGAGTTTGGACGCAAGCAGCGTCAACAGGGTATTTAGATTTGTGGATGACTACATGGTTGTAACAAAAGGAACTGATGAGGTTTCGGGGGATAATGTTGTTGCCTCTTCGTTGGATGTATTTAAGCGTCCCTCTGGGGGATTGAAGGTAACACATGAACGCCAGGATGGCATGCTGCGGTAGTGCTTCGAACTAAGACAGAAGTTCGCTATCATGTTTGTTAGGCCTATCGTCCCAGCACAAAGAGGTCACTTTTGCCGTATGATTCAGCTATTTCAAAGCTGGTGAAGAGGGACATTGCGTTACCACGCCTGCAAGCTGCCCTAGAAATGTCTGGCCACCATACGCTTCAGGACAGCTTTAGGTGGCAGGTAGAACAGCTTTAAAACTACGGGTTACCCTGTGTCCATTTTGATCTCTCTGGCTGAAAAGCTACTTTGAAACATTAACAACTCCAACCTCCAACAACGTACGGATCGACCAAACAAGAGACCGCAGAGAATGGCTTATTTCCATACGTTTTATCATTATATGGGGCAGCATGATGTAACGGTCATCTTCGCGACGCCTTGCAAAATGGGGCAATTATGATCCAGCCTTGTTGGTAGGGGAGAGAAATTAAACGAATGTACAATAAACCACAAAACAAGCTACGTCCAGTGCGAGGTGGGAGTGGTGTACTGAATCCAGCTGAGATGTGGTTGAGCATAAATCGGACAGACGTGCCGTTCACTCAACGACCAATCACACGAGCACGCGTTGTCGCCGAGATCATCTGCAGGAGGGCAATTAACTTTACACCATGTGACTTGCATGTATAAGCGAAATTTTTTATTTGTATCACGATTCTGGGAAAACGGGTTGATAAAACTTCAAGAGATCTGTTGGAAGCTTTTCAGATAGGAAAGGAAGGCGCAACAAGAAAGAGTAAAACTTTGGACTGTTTGCATTAGAATGAGGTAGCCTTTTTGAAGGACGTGTCGACGCGATAGGTATGTGGATTGTTAGTTCTATGTTTTTCTTCTTTTTTTAATTAAATAATCAGTTGAAGTGCAGCGTTCGTCCCGTCTACACCTTCCTCGTCTTTGTTTTTTGCGTGCTGTTTCTAGTTGTGGGCGTTCGGTACATTTGTATTTGTTCACCAATATAAAACGGTTAGGTATCCCGCTTCCTTATACGAGTGGGACGATATTTAGGTGATTTATCAAAGTATTTCACATACAGTGTGAGTATCTCTATCGGAATCGGAATTATATTTGGCTCTATACCAAGTATGGATATCTAAAATAAAATTTCCAAGAATGAATCAATGATACATTCTTGGAGTATCTTGTCCAACCCTGTCCGAATGTCTCAAATTTCTGGTCTCAGAAATTTCGCCACAAAAGCATTTTCTCGTTTTCGGCGCATGTACAAACACAATACGTCATTGGAATGCAATGTTGTTAGATCAAAGGACTGGCACCCGCCGATAGTAAAAGGTGTCACGGAAAATAACCCCTCGAACCAATTTAACGAATGAGTGAAAAATCAATGGCAGTCGTGCGAGGAAGAGAAGGAGCATCCCAGGAGAAAATAAGAAATGAGCAAGTAAGGAGCATGCCGTTGCGTGCCCTTCACGCAACGGCATGCCCCTTTAAAAGGAATAACAAAAAATACAATCGCAACCTTCTCCAGAATTCTCTTTGTTTTGGTATGTGTGTGCAAAGTGACTGGATGGCTGCACCCAATTTGAACATCATTGTCGGAATGCCCAACGGAAGCCTACGCAGTAAGTTCCCTCCTCTTTTCCGTAAATTTTTAGATCCTTCCTGGACACATCCATAAATAAAAGTTAAAGCTTTGATACGTTATAAACATGGTGCAGCCTGTCGTCATGGTGAGGAGTGGTTCCCCAGGTATCTTCGAAGGCGGGTTGTTTTTGACATTTGCAAGCTGGAAGACGTTCTACATCCCTGCCGCAACTCAGAACTAGCATGGGCCTTAAATCAGCAATGGCTGTCGTCTACACACTTAAGCGAATTCGAAACCAAGAGCACACACAGAGCTGGTCGAATAGTGAGTCCGCCGAAACAAGTGGCCGGGATGGTCTAATTGGTGAAAACATTATCCCGGATTGGCGAAGATTGCGAGTTCGATCCCTAGTCCTGGCCCAATTTTTTTACTGCTCTTTTCCTTTTCCTTAAATCCCCTAAATTGTGCAGTGAATTCGATAACCACTCTCTCGCCTTTTCGTTCACAATATTACTACGGCGGCACGGGTCTATCTTCCTCGACTCTTTGTTTTTCCTTTCACCACTTACGAATGGAAACGTCTTGACCGCGAAATCATCGATTCCTCCATGTCGTTCTCAATATTATAAGATGCGTTTTAGACATGCTGGTATAAACTTTTTGTTCTTACCTTTTTAAAGTGTATATTTTTTATCTATTTGTATAATATGTATCTATATCATTTAACCACCTAATTCCCCCTGAAAAATGTAGGTGACAGAATTAATAAATAAATAAAACAAAAATATTAGGGTTTCTAAAAGGCGCATCATTGACGGGAAGTTTCCCGTGTTTTGTTAATATATATATAATGCTGAACCTGGACATTTTTATATGCTAATATAGTACACAAGCCAAATCACCCAATTAGACCCATTATTTCTGGTATAAGTACAAACACAGAACATATTTAAAAGTTTATTAATGGACAAATTAAAAGTACTGCAGCTAACGCCGCGTCGTACGTGAAAGAGTCTTCCCATATTCTCCATATATTTATGGTACGGGAATAGATTTTATTTAAAACAACGTATTACTAGTAACAATGGACGTCATCTCGTTATACACAAATATACCACATGATGAAGGAATACAAACTGCTCTAGATAGCGTCGGTGACACTGGACTGCCTGCGAGTAAGAATGTTTTAAATATTTTAATGAATCAAACATTGGAAATCAATAATTTCACATTTATTAATAACCACTACTTACAGATTCATGCGCAACGATGGTATCATGTTTTTCTCTGTCTTACGGAATAAATGTACATGACGAGTTTAGAGGAACCTTTCTTAAACTCATTTCCACACAAACTACTTTTTTTATACACGTTTTTTCGACGATATACTTATAATTTGGAATGCCGGCGAAAAAAAATATTCTCGAATTTATTATTAACGTAAGCAGTTTCAAACTACATATTTAATTTACATACAAGTACTCTGACACAGAAATATACTTTCTGGATGTTAAACTATGAATTGTAAAAGTAATTTAAAAACGAGTTTATATAGAAAGGCTACAAATAGACGTAAGTTCTTTCATTACAAAATTTGTCATCCTATGCAAAACAAAAAAGGGATACCGTACACTCAAATCTAAGATTATGATGTTTATGTATAAATGAAGATAATTTAGGAGAAAAAGCCAGAATACTATGGGAGGTTTTGATTAAACGCGGATATATCATGCAGCTGGTAAATAACTCAATATCCAAAAACCGTGCTATTCTTCGGGTTCATAGTTTAATACAGAAACCAAAGAGATACAATGATGAATTAGGAATTACTTTACCAAATCAGTCGCAGTTCCCAAATATTAATGTTATCCCTCGACCACATACGCATATTTTACAAACGGACAAAACTTCAAAAAACATAGTTCCCCAGCCACCTGGTATCACCTTTAAACAACCACGTGATTTTATGTATATGTTAAGACAATCTAGATGCTCCATTGGACGTAGCATGATCCCCTTCGGTTGCGTAAGATGTAATAGTACACGCCGTAACTTGTGTATAGATTTCTTGCATTCTGACTCCATCCGTGGTACAGGAAAAAATTAACTTTAATCGAAAACTAAGCGACACGTTGAAATGTAATTAAGAAAATGTCATTTATTTTGTTCGATGTGAAAAATTACTAATTCAATATCTAGGAGAAACTGGAACAGGTGTGCGGAAACGTATTAATCTACATATAAGTCATATTCATAAACTTGTTTCTGGATCAGCTTCTCGTCACTTTAACTGTAAGGAACATAATGGAGTTCCTAATTTTAGTTTTAATATTGCACTTCAAAGTGGATTTAGAACCCCCAGAGACCGTAAAAATAAAGATTCACAATGAATCCATAAATTTAATACTCTAGAACCGAAGGGCCTGAACATTTCTAAAGGAAAATTACCGCATTTTTTTATATTTAATATAAATATTTTAATCGGCGCCGCACTGTTTTTTTTATGCTTTTTATTTCTCACTTCTTTGTTTAATACGATGCAGTAGATATTTTAACAAATGATCAACAAATTATGACGCCAGGTATTATTGGCTCCACGACAACCACAAGTCTCGAAACAAGTTTTACCTCAAATAACTCGTCTTTTTTACAACTTAATAAGGTGTTTGGTTTCTCAGTTCTATAGTATCAAACCATTAAGCGAGATATTTATTTAATAGATTTGTTTCATGTCGTGAGTATTTTTTTTTGGGTTGTTTTTCTACACATGACGATTATATAATTTTAAAAAAGAATAATGTTCATTCAGGCTTACAACCAGTCAGACATGTTCCGAAACGTTTTCCGCTTAATTCTCGACCGCCACCCAAGACCTTTTCTTTAAGCGCATATATATATATATATATATATATATATATTATTTTTTAACAATTTACAAGGCATAACTTCAATGAAAACAGCTAAATGAAATCTGCCTTGATTTGACATGGAAAATTTTAGAGCAAATTTTGGTCATGTTGATTAAATTAAGTTCAGAAAAAAATATGCATATATATTTAATCGACTGTCTGCTCAAAGTTCACGATATTCCCCTTCAGCCATTTGCGACACGGGGAATGTGATTACTTTTTTTACGAGCTTACGAAGGAATTTTTTGTCTTTAATGGCATCCATTAGCGACGGCGGCGTTTTCTACCCCCACTATTTTATCTGGCCCTCCAATTTTTTTTAACCCCATACATCGCTAAACGTTTCTTAGGGCACTACCCCAGCTCTTAGCGAGCTTTCTGTGAAAAAAATATAATTGTGATAATCTCGTTTTTTCACATGAAAAAATATTTTTATACAGCTTCCATTCACCCCACTCGTCGACTGAATCTTCTGAAAAAAATGGCCAAATTGCTGGCGAGTTTGTGCGTATTAGTCATGACGTTTAAACCCTGATACTGAAAATATTCTTGAAGATATATTAGTAGAAACTGAAGAGAGGTGACGGAGAAGCATGTCAAATATATATATATATATATATATATATATATATATATATATATATATATATATATATATATATATATATATATATATATATATATATATATAATTTGTTGTTAGTGGTGTTGCCTAATCTTTGACACAATGCAAGAGCGCGCCTGCGGTCGATAGGTAGCCCGGCTGCCTCTTGGCTGGGAGAGCTCGAAAAGTTAACGACCTGCTAGTCCAGACACTGGCTTTTTTTGTATGTATTTTCTGTACTTTGCGTTTTTGGCTTTTGTGGTATAGTTCTTTCTTTAATGACGTAATTTCAGGGGAGACAGTGTCAGCTCATTTTGCTGACAAGACTAGCGTTCCTCCCTCCGATGAAGTCTTCCCCTTCCTTTACCGCGCGAACCCAGTAGATATGGAACGACGAAGAGCGTTGCCCAACGATCCCGCCGTGAACGGTTTTGGAGGACGCACCATTGTGCTGGACCCTTTATTGTTGGCAAGACCGGGCTACTCCGCGATAGATCGCTTTAATTGCCCCCAACTCCCCATTGTTCCAGCGTGTTCAGCCGCACAGAGTTTCCCCAGCAACAAAATTCCTAGTCGTTGTGCATAAGGGAGATCCTTCCCCTCCTTCCACCCACGTCCCAAGTGTTATCGCTGACGCAAGCTTCTTCTCTGAAGTTTACCGCGATGGCGAGCGCCGATGGAGATCAAAGCATGCTTGTTCGCCTCTACCGTTAACGACTGAACTCCAGGGGGGTGTTTGGGGGATACTGGTCTTTATTTAGGCGACTTCCGGTCACCGCGACGGGGCCGCAGATCACTTCCGGTTCCGGTCGTGTTTAGGCTAATCGAAAAGAGTTTGTTGTTGTGAGTGGTGTTGATTCTGGTTTTGTCAACGAGTCTCGGGCGTCGACGTATATGGTTGGACAGGTGACGTGTAGTCACATTTGCGTACTATGGCGGCGGCCTGAGAGGGTTCACTTCCTGTGTTGACCGAAATCCCGGTTTTTCGCTGTAAGCCCCTCTACCTCGTTGTTTTCACGCGACCTCTGCCAGGGCGATCCCCAAATTAATACAGCAAAAATGTGACGCAATTTTTTGTATATTTATACGTGAGCAAAGCAGTGCCTGAATTACGTACCATAACTTGCTAACAAAGAAAAAAGAAATTGCCCATTGTGGCAGGTGCGACCATTGATAAATTTCTCCCTTTCCACTCACTGCTTTTACACGTAGTTCAACTGTCTGCTTCCGCCAATATGACCCACTGTCGCGGTAATTTTCTAATAAAACTCCTAAGTACTTAACTGGCGTGAAAATCCAAAGAATGTTTTCAAATAAGCTATATAAAAAATTCCAGTCGCCATCCCAGCAAACATATACATTTCTGCGGATATATAGCACTTCCACGATATTTTTAAAACTCTTTGACAATCTTCACTGGCTCAGTTATATTATATTTGCCTACTTTAAATAGGGCAAAATGATAGGCATAGGCCAACACTCGTATCTCGCATGCCTGCAGTTTAAATCTACGAGCAGTGTAAATCTGCGAGTCAGACTATTTTTGTCTGCACGAAGTAGGGCAATATCATTGGCATGTACCAACACTTGTATTTCTAATGCTTGCAGTGTAAATCAACGAACAATATTGCGATTCAATATTTTTAAACAGAAAGATTCAATAAAGGTGCAAAAGAGGAGGGTTGACAGAGGACAACCTTGGCGCACAAAACGGCCAAATTCAATCCGTCCACTTACTATTTTGTTAATAATACGATTTTATGAAACACCTTCTGTAAGCCAGTTGTAATTCCTCAAGAAGGATCGATCCAACATTTATATGCGACAGTAATATATAAAGACGTTCAAGCGAGACCTTATCGAAGGTTTTTTTGCAAATCAATTTGGAGCATGGCAACAACTCTGGGCACGCAATCCTAGCATTCAATATTATTTCTAGCTTTGCGTATTTGATATACTATTGTGTGTCCTTTTACTCCACATGCTTGGTGCGACCGATAACAACTGTAATGACAAACTACAACGAACTAGCTAATATTTTCATTGGTATTTTATAATCAACGTGTGTAAAACTGATCGGATGGTAAACAGATACTCGCCTCAGTTTTATATTGTCGTATGCTTTAGAAATCAGACAGACATGTGCATGTGTAAGGGATTTAGGCATAGTGCTTGTTCATATTATTCGCAATATATTTGACATAGTACTGAACTGATTTACGCCGTAGCGTTAACCACCCCTCTTATATATTTTATATATAAGGTTTTGGTAGTACCCGATGTCCACTGCACGCGCTCTCTCAGAATAAAAATGAATAGCCAATAACAAACTGCCGCTGTAGCACTGCCAATGTCATGAGCTCGTGGCGGAAGACACGTTTCACGCGCTCCGAAGAAAGAAAAAAGGAAAGAAACATTCGGAATTAAATAGTACTAAGTCTATTTTGTTGCGAACGCTATTGTTCGCGTACTCCACGGTGCGTGAACGAGACACTGATGTCCAGCGACTTCGCCGTGACCTGTCGTAGATATTGCTGGCATGGTACTGTGGATTAGCGCAGAACTGCTATATATTTTTAAACTATTGTAGTGCAGGCATACACCGCAAAGCGCAGGGCACGCTTTGAGTTCCATGCAGTGTTACGGTTTGGTTTTCTATGTTATTGCAGTGACTAGACACGTGCCAATACCCAAAAGCTTGGGGAGCCCGTTGATTGTCACTAGTTTAAATCGAGGGCCCACGCAGTGCTATTGTCGAATCTGTGCG
This sequence comes from Ixodes scapularis, assembly GCF_016920785.2. Lineage (NCBI taxonomy): Eukaryota > Metazoa > Arthropoda > Arachnida > Ixodida > Ixodidae > Ixodes > Ixodes scapularis. The sequence goes on from NW_024609835.1 coordinate 68,992,666, forward strand.
CTGAATTTGAACATTGTCACCATGGGGCAAAAATGTCTATCACTACAACAATGCAATCCTCATGACTACGTCATCACGCTTTGTGAACGAAAAAGTTCCCTTTTTATTTTTAAAATAGCGCGGCAAAAGAAGGTGATTGGTCAGTAGCGTTGCGTGCGAGCGTATTTGGGTCCATTTAGTGAGAGTAAGCTTTTTTTTTAAAGTGGGAAATGCCAAGTATCTTTGCACTGTTCTTTAAGATGAAATAGTGCATAATAAATCATAGTACGGTACGTTAAGAAACCAAAGTATACGGTCGCTTTTCTGTCCCTAGCGTCCATTTTTCCTCTTCGATGTCATTCATAGGATCTCTGAGATGGGCCGACGTGGTCGGACTCGGAATCATTGTTTCCACTTATCGTCAAAGACATTACCTTCGGTACTATTTTTTTTTTTTTCTGGGGGACAAGCAGCAGTGTTTTTGAGCGGGATGTCGATTAGGTGGTCGACAAAGGGCCGTCCTCAAAGGCGCACCCCAACCCAATACCGTCGAGTTGGTCTTGGGCCACCCAGAACACACACGACCACGACGCACGGTTGGCGAAGTGATGTGGGCTGGTGCACGCATACGTTCTCCCATTAAGGAACTAATTACAAAAGCTTCGAATAAATTCTTTGAATCGTGTAAGGTCTTTGTGTAAAAAAACTTCCACAAGGGTGACTGACAGTACCGAGTAACTTTTTCAGGGAAATAAAATTAATAAAAAACATGTGGTAATATTCCTGCGGACATTAGGCAAAAAAAAATCATAATTCCGCAGTACGTCAACTTTGCGGCATACCATCTCTTAGTTTCTTCCGAAAAACATATCAAGTTCCAGTTGCTTATACTTGCATATAGAAACATACCTAAAAAAAAAGGTCTAGCCAGATGTTTCTTTCGGCCCAGCGGAAGTTCGGTCACGTTTTGTTTATATGCGGGTTGCAATTCCATGTATTGATGTCGGAAGCTGGGGCAGCCCATAAAGTTTGGCATTTTCTTTATTGCCTGCATGACTGCTTATCTATTGCCGGGTCTTCTGTGGAAGGTGAAATAAAGAAATACGTGATTCGACTCGGACCTCGGTCAGCTCTGAACGACGTACGTATATAAAGGACATCCATGACGTCAATTCCGCTTCCATGTGTGAATGCAGCCATATCATTTATCAAAAAGATGACCAGCCACATATACGAACCATTTTCAATATATGCAGAGACTCGCTCTCAACTGAGTCAGTAAACCGTAAAGGGAGACTTACTTAATTCTTATTAAGTTGACCCTTCAGACTCGGTGGCGCCAGAGATGTTGCTGGTGTCTCGCGGCGGAGTCCCGAGATCGGTGCTCTTGTCGTTCCCGCCTTAAAGCCGGGCGCCGGCAGGGGGAGCTGCCAGGTTCAGGAGGAAGTCGGGTAGCGTCTGACAGAACTCCATGGCGGCACCTGAAGTGGCGGATAAGGGTCCCGGACGCATGAGACGAAGTGGGCGTGATACCTCGCCAAAATCTGGCCAGGGCTCAGGTCCGGGGTCCGGAGTACTAGGCAGTACTAGGCCCCCCACGGTCGAGCAGTAGCCACCGGGGTCGACTCTCACAACCACGGTCGAGGTGTCCAGGTTTCCCGCAGGAAAAACAACAACGGTGGGCGGCCGGACAAATCTTCCTTGGGTGGCAGGGGCCACCGCACAAACGGCACCACTTTGGTGACGACGATGTGCCACAGGCACCAGAGGAGTTGGGGGACGGACTTGAATCCGCTGTAGACGGTGGCTGCGGGACCTCAGCCTTGGTTAGATGTCCCGGAACTGCTGTTCTGGGAGCAGCAGCATCGATGCTGAAGCACTGGAGTGGTGCCTCGGACAGGAATTCGACGTCTGCCGTAACGTCTTGACGTCGATGCTCAGGCTGTCGCTCCGGAAGATCATCGGGCGACGCCACGGCGTAGATGGTCGACCGGAACTCGTCGTAGTCCGGGAAGGTGCCGCCTTGCACGGGTGTCCTTGTCGGACCAGGCTCTGCTTGACGACGCTGGTAGTGGCCGCGGGAAGAGGACCGCCACTCAACAGGAAAAGCCAGCTGTTGCTGGTAATGGTCACCCCTTGGACGACTCCGGCAGACGCTGGCGAAGTGGCCCGCACGGCCACACAAAAAGCACGTAGGTCCGGATGCCGGACAATCTTGCCGGGCGTGGCTCTTGCGGCCAGAAAAGAAACAAAAATAGCATGACGGGCGCGCGCGAGCTCCTCGATAGGGGTAAAACGTGCGGCACGAACGACGGCGGATGAATGGGGGAGGAGGTCTCAACTTCCGACCCGACGGGGAAGCAGGAGAAGGAGGAGGAGAAGGGCACTCACATCTTGGGAAAGGAGAATGCTGAGTCCTTCGTGAAGATGATCCCTCGCCATCTTGGTCATGCTGATCGCTCAACGGTTGAATAAAACGGCCATCTTGGGCACGCTGTACCACGTGCGACGCGTTTGGATCTTGGTTTGACAAACATCGAAAAAAATTGCAATCTCGAGATGTCCGCTCGAAGTGCTGCGCTAGTTGGACAGTACGATCGAGGCTAGGTGCGTTAGCGTTAACTCTGTTGGACTCTCGGATTAAACGATGCTGCACTTCTGTGCTGTGGATCCCCGAAATGAATATCTCCGCGACGCGGCTCTCCAAAGACTCGCCATAATTGCAAAAAGAAGCTAGGCGTCTGAGCGCCCCAAGATACTCGAGGACGGGCTCTCCTGGACCTTGCACTCGGTTGACGAACTTCCTACGCTCAACAAGGATGTTCCGAGCGGAAGCGAAATAGGCCCGTAGATCTCAAGTCTTGAGCAGCGCTCCAGGTGAGCAAAATAGAATATTTGGCTCGCGTTTCGAACATGCGTGTCAATACGCTTCCCCACTAGAGTGTTTTTTCCACTTCGTTCCATTCCAAGTGCCAAGTGCCAGCGCAGCAGGGCTACAAGAGCGAGCTGCGAGCTTTCAGCGTCCCTGTCAAGCACGCGCGCTCGTGCACTGTGAGCATCCTTCAGGAGGACGAGCTTTTGCGAGTAGGTTCGGCTTTGCTATCCCGTAAAGTGAGACATACGTGCTTGCGGAAACCATGAAAGAAAGCAAAGATGAAAGGAATGTTTAATGGGACACTGCGGCCGCAAGCTAAATAATTATTTTTAGTGTCTTTTTTTTTTTTTTTTTTGCTATCGCGCATTTTTAGATGCTTGCATTCGAGCGTGGCACGTGCAAAATCGAACGTTACAGAGTTACCTGAATGGTTCAGCCATCATAACATGGTCGCGTCTTGCGGATGCGCTCGCGCCCCCTGCCCCAGAGAAACGGGTCTATTGGTGTCCAGAGCGGACAACCAGAACCTGAAATTCATCTTGTGCCGCGTTAACGGCTGGACCCGCTCGGTTGAACGCATCAATGACGCGATTTCCTTTTTCTCCCAAGAAGGATAATAAAATTGGCCTCTTTCGTTTCGACGGAAAATCCTCGGCGTCGATCGCCTCGAGGTAAGTGAGGAAACCTCGCTTCCACGTAAGCCACGGCATTGACGGTTCGCCGGGCGTCGGGAGAAAGTCGGCGGGAACGCGACCCTGCGCAATCGCCATCTTGAATGCAACAGTTACTCCGCGTCTAGACGCGGAGTACGGTTCGGACAGAAAAAAAAAACAAAAAACTCTGCGGTGGGTGGCTGTTATACCAAACTAAGAACTCCCGCCGTGGGACAAGCAGCACCGGCTACGGCGCGGTGGGTTACAAAATGCAAGTACAAAAACAATCCCACGCTCGTTCGCCGAAGATGTCGTAAATGACGGCCACCTGTGAAAATAAAAAGGAGCCCTACGTGGGCCTGTGGAAAAGACGAGGTCTCACATGACGAGGTGGTGAGGGGAGGACCGTCGGAGCCCAAGGGCGGGAACGCCCCGGAAGAGAAGACACGTCAGGCAGGGTCAAGGTCCAAAGACGTACTGATTTACATAACGGTAAACAAACCTGGGGGTTAAGCGCCATGGGGACGTGACCCTGACAACACATGCACCATGGTGGACAGTGGCGCCATCTAGGTAGTGTGCATAGGACTTGCGAAAAATTCAAATACAACACGAACCAGTGAAACAGAATGCATCAAAAAGGCTTGCGCAATCGTACGGAGAAGTAGCGTGCCATTTCGTTTGCTCGTTGTTCTCGCGGAAATGTATTTCTCGACTCAATACGCCCCTTTCTCCCCAGCCATTCGCTCAACATACTGAGTTGAATGGAATGGTTAACTCACCATGTACTTTATGAGAAAGCAGAGGGTGGGGGTATCAGTTCCCGAGTGTTTTAACACGCCGAGGCTCAGAAATGTTGAAGCGAAAGCTCGCGATGTAAAATCCAGGGATCATGGGTTCAACCTGCATTTTTGCCCGGATTTCGATCTGCACGAGCATCCTATAGCAGCGTCTGTTTGTGTATCACTACTGGGTGATGCCGAATAAAGACCCCAGGCTGGCAGTGGCACTGCAGTGGCAAAATTTCTCACCTACAGAAGACACACCAGAGGGGCTTACTAACTTCACGCTGTCTTAACATATATATATATATAAATTACATTTTGTTAGGGAGCGAAATCCCTACTATTCTTTAGAAAGCAAATTTGTTATAAAAAAACGGCTAGACATTTTATAATCATCAGCTCAGGGGGAACCTTGCTTTTCCACGGTCAAAGCTTTCTTGAAATTAAAATTTGGCGTAGCGCTAGGGTGAAGAACGGTCGTCTAATTCTTTTATTAGAAACGGCTACCCTACTGAAAGAAAACATTTGAAATTCAAACTGGTCGACCCGTTTGAGTCAGACCTGTCGATCCGTTTGAATCAAACGTGGTTATGGGATACGGGTACCCGTTTGAAACGATACCCGTTTGAAACGGTACCCATTTGATACGGATGCCCGTTTGATACAGGTGCCCGCTTGATACGGGTGCCCGTTCGACCTGGCACGTGACCGTGTGCCGTTCGGATTCGCTAGCCCTAAATAAGTATCGTCTGGGAGGTTGGTTATTTTAAACTTATTTAAGACGTCCCGAAACTCATAAACATATCTATGACATAGAGAAAACATGTAAAACAAATGCGCTCGCGTAGGTGCTTGCAAATGGACAGGAAAACAGACACAAAGGATTGTTTTCAATTCTCCAAGTTCATTACCTCTTCTGACGACAAGCACAACCGTGCAAGCGATCTGTGAAATGCGCGAGGCACTTTAAGCTTTTATACAACTGAGAAGATTGCAAAGCAAACAAGAACCGAGGAAATTCTAGACTATACAGCTAGACGTTCGGGGAAATTATTTTCCCAGCCGCCGCGTTAATAGGCGCTGCATAATTCTACGGATAACGTGGAAGAGTACGCGTAGAAGAGCGGTCAATCGTTGCCAACACGTATTTTGCAGTGCACTTACCATAATAATAGCGGACTTGAAAGATGTAATCCGTTATATTTGTCGTCACGGTCAAAGCAGGACAACCACACAAACACAAAAACGAGAAGGAAGGCTCGTTGAAGTTTCAACACGATGCGGCGCACAAGCTGTCATTTGCCGAACCCAGCCAAAGTGGAAGAATTCCTGACTTCTTTAAAGAATCGCTTGTTGCCGATATACGCGCAGGACTTTTCAAACATTTGGTGCACATCCCATACGTTGTCGACAGACATTCTTATAAGACCGCAGGGAAAGGCGGCAGATCGAAGCAGGCAGGACAAACGAAGTTGCAACGGAAAACAAGCAGACAAAGAAACAAGGGACAGTCAACGCGCCCGCAGCCGGATCTGGCTATGCTTATCAGCGCGGTGCGTGCCCTACTCTCTCTCTGGTCACGTGACAGAGCCGACCAGAGAGGAGGAAGGGGGCGACGGCGAGGTCAAGGAGCAAGACACCGGGACACCCCACCCCCCTCCCCCGCCACCCTCTCCTCATGCATTCTATAAAAAAAAAAAAAAAACACACACACACACAATTTGTTGTTGGTTTTTTGTGGCAATGCAGTCAATGCTAGGGGAGAGGGTCCACGGACCGCTGTACCACGGCCACTTGATCCCCCCTGTTGGTGCGGCCTGCCGATGTTTTTCCGAAAACAGAAGAGCGCGCGTGAGAGGAGAACTTCTCCCATTTTCCGTGGGGGCGCTGCACATCGGTGAGCGGTAAAGTCCCTTGATGTTTTTTCACTGCGTTTTACAAGTACCGTCATTCTTTGCCCTCGCCGACATCTGTTTCTATTGGAGGAGAGCGGTGTCACGTGATTTCCAGAATTGTCACCACTTCCGTCCGCCATTTGCTTCCAAGCTGCTCGGCTCGCTCGGCTTCTCCGTCCGCTCGCGTGTTACGTGATACTCGCCGACGACTTTATCTCGACGTCCTTGTTTTGCCGGACCGTAATGAGGCAAGTCAAGTAGTAAGTTTTCGTGTTAGATGACTGGGTGTTGCGCTTCTGGGTGCAGCCAGAGTTCTAGTAGTGGAAAAAAGTTGTTCGCCGTCCCGCTTCGGAAAGCCGATCCGAAGAGGCAGAAGGCATGGCTCCACATGATTGGGAGGAAAAACTTTGTCCCTACCAGAAGCAGCATACTCACTTTTTTGTGTGCTTTGCATTTGCGTGAACCCAATGACATTAATTATATTTTACAGCACTGCTCATGAGTTTCAACACTTGTCTTTTGAGATGTATATATAATCGCACGACTAGAGCTGAAATAAACAAAAATGCCGGCACAATGTACGGGCTTCGTGTTGTGTTGTCCTTTCTTGCCCCCAGTCTCGGCGGTTGTGTCTAACAAATTATGTGCGTGGATGTTACAGTGGAAGGCAGAAAGAAGTGGAGAGAGACATTAAACACGTTCATAACGAATTCCTTGACCGCGATCTAATAAAATTGGTCTTGGATTCACCGTTTAATGCGGCAAAATAATGTAAGTTGTGCGAAACATTTCTTCACTGCACGTTGAAGGTGTGCTGTCCAGCAAATATTGCCACCAATCGGGTATCTCAAAAAATAACTTCAAAAACAGCGAAAGTTCACAACTCAAATCCTTCACAGAGGTACTTGAGACCAAACACGGCTCCGCAGTAGATGTTCGAAGACGAGATTGCCCGTTATCGCATGTGGGGTAAACACGTGCGATGGTGGAACTTCACCCGACGTATTGTTTGGTACTGGTGAGTTAAGTGCTGTAAATTCATCCGCACGGGCCTCGCACCGTCCAAACTCGTCAAGGTCACTACTTTGCACGACGTTTGTTTTCCATCCAAACACTGCTACTAGTACTGCTAACGAAATTTATGTTGAAATCATGTAAATACACCCCAAAATAATGAGTTCCAGACGCGTTTGCGACTACACCGTGCACACCTATCCGTATCATTACCAACGCTCGCCACGAGGGACAATGGTTGCAAACAAAATAGAGTTCTCAGAATAGCTTAATTATGCGGCTCTATCGACGACGAAATGAAATATCCACAGGACATTTGTCTTTATTACAAATATAAATAGTTTATTGTAACGCAGGCGCGCACATATCTAGAATCGCCGGGAGCACTGCTCGCGAAACCTCTCGCCGCGGTATGATAGGGATTGTGGCAAAATATTCATATGTATATGGGCTTTTTTGGAAATAACAGCTTACCTTCCAATCACGTAAGTAACTCGATGATATCCAAATTCATTTCACGCGCTGAGAATTGCCAAAACAAGAAAGACTACGCTATGCTAACCGCATAATAACACAGCGGAACCGTCTTTCCGTCTGACGTTAGGAAGCGAATGGCGGCGCTAGAGAGGGAGAGGAGAAAAGTTTGGGGGGTAAAGGGGAATCGTAGATGGAAAGGAGGAAAGTTGTCGCTACCTGTAAAAACGAAAAAAATATCCAGGGACGTTAGTGAGCGGTAAAGTCCCTTGATGTTTTTTTCACTGCGGTCTTGTGAGCTGAAAGCTATAGTCTGTTTCACCCTATGTTGTACCGCAGGAAAGGCTGTAAGCGTGAGCTTCTTGCTCTGGGGCAGATCTCGGCGGCACGAGCTCTCGTGCAGTAAGGGCAGCTGTCAACGCTATGAGCTCGCGCTTCCAGCCTTCGCTGCGGTACACCATAAGGTGAAACGGAGTATAGAGAAGGCGCCCAACGCGCTCTTGCTCCACTACCCAGATAAAATATCTGCCTGTCATTGGCTTTGCCGATACCGAGGCGGTGCCGCGGTTGCAGAAGGCAGCAAAACCAGCAAAACTCGCCCCCCCCCCCTATGCACCGCTGTGCTCGGCGAAAATATCGTAGTGTCACTCTGCGGTCGCGCGTGGGGCTTGTGTTGGCATTTTGGAAGCTGCCGGAAATGTAAATGCGCGTTCTAATTCTGAGTGCCAGACGGCGATGAAATGTGCCAACTCCACTCATGAAACAGGAAATCCTGCAGTTGATGAAGTACAATGAAGTTTCTTCCGAACTTGAATTCGCACTGCTGACTTACATGGCTGGCTACTTGGCCCTCGATTGCGAACAAAAGGTGACCATTTTTATTTGTAGAAATTATCGTAATTTCAAAGTAATTAGCTGAAACATTCAACCTAGCAAAGCAATAAGAATTTCTCAATGAAAGCAAGGAAGGCTAATGTGTAGAACCCGCTAAACTTTGCAGGTGACATGTCCTGAATGCAAGCGCAACTTAAGGGAAATGCATCGCGTGACGGAGCATATCAGTCGATGTTTAGCTTTGACCAAGGAGGACTCAGCTATCTACGACCTGAAGCTGTCTGGCTGTGCAAGCTCGTCTGCACCTTTGTCGAGAGGGCTCTACAGTCGGCAGAGATTCGTGGCTGTGGAAAGATTTGCAAGGTCCTCTCGAGCGCTGTGCTTCCACACCTAATGGACTGCCCGCTGATGTGGTGTGTTAACTGCCGAGACCCCAACCACACCGAACAGCTCTGCAAAGCTTTTTCTCAGAAAACTCCTCAGACTTTTTTTGGCAAACTGGGCTGGTGACCTAAACAGCCCACTAGAGAATATATTGAGGCTTTCGCGGAAGCCTCTTTTCCGAAAGGTACTCCGCTTGTGAACTATATGACTTCCTTGATCTGTTTTTTTTTTTTTTTTTTGTGAACAATGAAGTTTATATTGCTGAAGTTATCTACGCGGAATCCGATTTTATATTGTCCTTCACAGTTGAATAAATGGCACAGCTCGCGCGTGCTCGAGAGTCGGTTAAAACCGGAAATCATACGGCCTATAGCTATATCCAACTATAACTCCTATATTACAGCGGTAATAGAAACGGGGCAACGGTTACGGGAACAAGAAAACAACAATTCGCTAATACTGTCAGCAGAGTGCAGCTTTAACGAGCAGCCTGGAGCTGAGCGAGCTTTTCGCAGAAAGAATTATATTCTTTTATTCTACAGAGATTTGTCACATCTTTCATGCAATCTGGCACTCGTTTCGATTGAGACTTGCGGCTTCACGAAAAAAAAAAATCTAAATAGCCACACCGGGCCGGGCCGGGCGTACTGCTCCTCTCTCATTATATTTCGTCGTACCTTAGCATGGGCTAACCGCGAACGCTGTGCTAGCGCGAGCGTCTAGCCTTTACTGCCTTGACTGGAGCACTCGCTGCACGAGCGCTCATGCAGCCGCCGAGGCTTCCTTCGAAGCAACTATCTCACGCTATTAGCACGCGCGGCTAACAAGCACATAATAACGTGAAACGAAATATAGAGTTCCTCGATATGCTCCCCCGAAAGGAACTCTATCTCTCATCGATAACGAGCGCCACGGCTGGCGCTGCGGGGTAAAGTAGAACTATCGCTCTCACCGGCGGAGTGAGGCATACGGCAGGCCGCTCCCAAGGGGAGTCCTAATCGAGTGGCCGTGGCTGTACACGCGCTTTTCTTCTCTCTTGGAGTTGCCATTGCACGTCGCGTTTGCAGCCTTGGAAAGCAGGCGAAACGCGCGCATTTCAGCACGCACGGCGCAGGCTGGAAATGGCGTCGGCCATGAGCTCGGCTTGCGCCCGAGCCAAAAAAGCACCCAGCACGAGCTCGTAATTTGACTGTTGCAACTGCGGGCGTGCTCTCGCAATGCTCGATGTTCTTGCAGACACGTGTTCGCGCTACCTTCGCCGCGTCTTGAAATGAAGTGAAACGGACTCTAGAAGTACATTCTTTCATGCGGTCGCGTCTTTTGCGAGAGAGATTCGAGCTGAATAAGAAAATTGAGGAAAAAAAATGGACAAAGCTTTCAAGTTCTGTCAAAAATATCGGCTCACCAACGTCGCGCGTTTACGTAAAAAATAAAAATAAATAAATAAATAAAAAAAATGTGTTAGTTTTAGTCGCAGTATAAGCGCACATCAGCGCACTTAAAATATAAATACAATTACTTGCATTACGCGGCCGATCTGAAATCAATGAACCGGCGCTCCCAGCCTTCCGGAAACATTGGCTGCCACGGCTCAAACAGCTAGGCGTGCCCAGGCCGCCGATCTGTACGTTCAATAATAAACGGGCTCCCGAGAGCCGTTTGATTAAACCGGTACAGTTTGAACGGTCACCGGTCACCCGCTTGTGCAACATGTTCACCGGTTTGAGCAAACGTGTGACAACTTTGCCCAAACGAGTCGCCCATTTGCCCCGACGAGTGACCCGTTTGCAAAAGAAGTGACCTATTTGCGCAAACAGGTGACCGTTATGGCTCATACGGGGGACCCCTTTGAGCCATACGGGCGACCCCTTTGGCAAACTGGTGACCGGTATGGCTAAACTGTTACCGGTATGGACCCTTTTATTTTCATACAGGCGCCAAATGGTTTTTTTCAGTAGGGAACGGTAAGTTTTGCAGAGATTTTTTACATCACGAGTTTTATGGTTTTGATGGAAAATTTTACCTGCGGGTAAATCATGTGGATGGCTATATAATGCTGGCCGTTACTTTATCGCCGACGGAACCAATGAATGCTTGCAGGGGTCGGTTGCCACATAAGAACTGCACAGGTGACTCCGCTTTGAAGTCCCACAGATAAATGGCGTCAGTTGATTACAAAGTATAGGAAAGTGCGATTTATCTGACGTCCTCTAAAGAAGGAGAGCATCCAGTAGCACATTTGTTTGAAATTGGTGTCAAAGGAAACAAAACTCCGCCTTGAGTCCAGAGCGCCTCGGCGCACTACACTCTTGGAGAAAAGTGTTTATATAGTCGGTCCCCAAAGGGAGAAACGCTCTTGTAACACATGTTCCTTCAGAAAGGCTGAAACTTTCGTCCTGAAAGCAGGAAAGTAGAGTTCCTCCGTCGACTCTATCTCAATTTGGCGGTCTCGAATTGAACAAATTGAGCTCAATAAGGCTTAAGTAAGACGCTAGGTCTATTGTACGGGGCGAGATGAGCATCAAATAAAAGAGTAACACTACCTCTCCGCGAACTACATTTATTTCCGAAGCCAGCTTCCCCCGCAGGTAAAATAACCTGCGCTTTGAAAGCAGTCACTCGGTCTTTTCGTCGTCAGCACTGCAATGAGAAAACGTTTTGTTAAAAGTCGAAAACCTGTGTTGTCTGCTTGTCTTCAGTGTCCCTCTTTCGTTATCGTAAATTAGAAACCAACACGCTCAACCATCTAAAACATACATACCCATCCACTTTGCGCAGTTCGTCTCACCGTTGATATTCCTCAAGCCACACTTTCTTAATCAGCACCGCACATCACGGAGGAGTGGTAAACCATTTGCGAAAACAAAAGCCGCTCTCGAAAAATCAAACTCGAAGCAGCCTACTTTGCTGATTGCTGCACGGCACCGCGAGGCGTTAAAGTAGATTAAATCGCTCGCCACCAGATGGCAGAATCAAGCAGTGTAGTTGCAAGTAGCTAGACTAGGTGGCGCTAAATATGGCCGAGGTCACGTCCCACAAAAATAGTTTTATTTGCTCACACAACATTGCGCTTCGGGCACCTTTATTGCCTTTATTATCAAACATCTACATACATTACGCTAAGGAAGTTAGAAGACATTAGAATTGGGCATGACGTCAGCCCCGTAGCCCCCGCAAGCCATAGGCTCTCTTCGTTCGCCCCTTTTTCACGCCTTCTCACCCTCCTGCGCCAAACCAAAACAAACCTCCTCGACTGGAGTCCAAATTCCCGTGGTGCTCGCGGTCGTTGATAGTTGTACAGCCGATCAAAAATAACTTGTTGCGAGAATACATGGTGCATAACGTTATGACACAATAAAATTTCGTATCGTAAATACAGCGGCGCTCGAAGTGTTTGGAGTTTGGCGTTTGGTTCTCGTCTTTACTGGAAACTCGGTGATTATCGATGCCCGTTGTTATGTCCTTGGTAAACGGAGCAAGGCAGTGAGTTGATAAATGCGCTGTTGGACACTCACCGAAAGCATGATCGCGGTGAATTTGCTAGTGTATGTCGGCGGGTGCTCGCGTTGGTGCATATCGCAACGGAAGAAAAACATCGAGCGCCGATTGCGGATGACCTCAGGTATGTACGAGTGAGCTTAATATATGTTCCTAAATCAGAGCAGAGCAAGCGTGTGTTTGTCTAAAGATATCGTGACTGGCGTATAATACGTAACATCGGTTTCGCACTTTGCGCATATTGACGGGATTTTGGATAGGTTTAGCCGGCCGACGACTTCCTTGCACTACGCGTACCACAAACATCAGCTGCACATACACAACGAGCGTAAGCAGATACCCAGCACATAGAAACAGGACCACAACAGCACACTAGCCGGATTACTACTTCGGCGTTCTGCGTTTCCGCCTTTTATACTCGTCGTTTCGAAGGTGCGGATTTTCTCGGTGATCACCTAAGCAATATATATAATTTCCAGCATGTTGATTCTTTTTTCAGTGATGACATACGTCCAAAGTAATTTTAACCGCTCAGGGGATGAATCTATATGTAGAAAGTAAACGCTGATGCCGTAAATATTTCAAAGGAAAAAAAAACAACAAAAAAAACAAGCCGCCGCTCCACTGCGGTTCCAAGCTATTTGATTGCTTCCCCGCATTGTACGTAGTAAGCAGCTTTTCTGTCGTAGTATTTGTTTTTCTGTGTGCTGTTCGCGTGAGGCTGACTGTCATCTTGAATTAATCTCTGTAGAGGGTGTATACACTCAGTTGGAAGCGATGATTCACAGGCAGAAAATCGCTTTTCGATCAACATGAATGCAGTCAAAGCCGCGATTTGTGACAGGTGTTATGTTCACGGAGCTACGCCGTAGTGAGCTCGAAAACCTTTAGGACTTGTCCCAGCGCGCCACTTCGAGGGCTGTTTCTCAAGGAACCGTAGTGTATTTGAACATGAAAATAAAGGATAACATCTTTTTTGCGATTTCACCATCCTTTCTTAATGTTGAAATTCCAAATTGTAAATATACGTACTTTCCGTTATACTTCAAGGGCAGGGAACAACTGGATATTGCAGACGACAGTCACATTCGCCACTGTATGATATGAACTGGTACAGACAAGCGTTCCAACATGGGTATCCGCTGGTCGATCGTTTGCACCGTAATCCCTCAAGCGGTCTTAAACTCTTTAATGTAAATCATAATGTCAACGTTCGACACTCCACCTCTTTCGCTCACGGCCGGACCGATGGAATCGATGCCCGTCAGTTTACTTCACCTAATCTTGCTGTTACACCAGTGATACGCGTACACACCATCAAATCGGCGAGAATCCCAGTCATCGTTCTGAAGGCTCAACACTGCCATCGCGATGTGGCTGCTTTTTTGCTGACACGAAGAAATACAGAACCACGTTGATTGCGGGTAGGCACTCGGTATGAGAGAACAGAACCAATATCAGCACAGAAGGCACGCAGGCACCCGGAAGCAAAACCTGCCTGTTTTCGACGCAGTTTCCGTGGTTTCCTTTACGTTGTCAACATCGACACGTCTTTCCGCAATCTGGAATCGGCTATCTTAGCCCGGTGTACGTAGCACTGCTGGTACTGCTCCGGAACTTCGCTGTTTCTTACGGATTTGCTTGCTCGTTTGAAAAAAAAAAAAATAGATGTAAAAACTTCAATACAACCGATATGTTCTGAAGGTCCGGACTGGGAGACAGAATTACAAGCGGCCCTCACGGCCACTGAGGATCAATAAACCCAGGAGCGTTTACTTTTTTTCTTAGAGTGTATACTTCGTTTCGTCCTGTCCAAGCAGACGCAAATGCTCGTTGGCACACAAACACAAACGAACATATGAAAAACTCGATGTCGCGACGCATTTTTCGTGCTTGGCTGGATCTGTTGACGGTAATACACGCATATAAACAGAAGACATAACGTCACCTAGCGCTTTTAGTATAACTTAACTAGTCCCATTGGGTTGAAGCATTGATAGCGCTTGAATTTATAATGAAAGACAATATAGACATTTAATTGTGCGTTCTTTCCTTTTTTATGCGTGGAACCTTTCATGCGGTTCTTAATATGCAAGAAAAGCATATTATATTATGGGAAAGCAATGAACGGCATGTTAGTAGTGCGTCTTGAAGACAAGCAAACCCATAGGGTTACGTGAGGAAGCCCCAATTGATCGAAAGAATATTAACACTAGAAAAATGTAGGCCCTATATTCGCCGCACCAGAAATGCGTGGATACTAAATTCCTTTCATACTTTTACTTTTTAAATTTAAACACGTAGTCTGCGCTTGATTGCTAGTAAGAGTATTTTGGTAGTTAAGGCGTTGTCGGACGAGCGCTTGGGCACAGAGAAAGAAAGTTAAGCCCTCAACACGTCTGCCCAAATTCGATTATACCTTCGGCGTTTTAAGCAGCGAACCGCTAGGGTAACAGGCCCGCATTCTCTGGAGGCGCCATAAAGCGGAGACAAATTACTGCGAACCTCTTTTTTAGTTGGAGAAAGAAGAGAAAAGGCCGAAAGAAAAAATGCATTGTGTATTTTCTTGTTTTTGAGAAGAGTCTGTAATCCCCACGCGGGGAAGAGAACTTGTGAGGATTCCTGAAGCCCAACACGAGCGGGCCGGTCTCCGGGGACTCCAGGTCTCCATGGCAACGACTCGGATTTACATCAGAACCGATTTCCAAATGGGTCGTCGCCTGAGGCGAAAGAAAACATTCGCTCGCAGGTGCTCGTTAGAGACCACTTTCTTTCAGTATGCGCCCGAAAGTGTCGAGCACGGTGTGTTTCTCGCAACTTCAGAACACAAATTAGCGTACCAAACGTAGGCTTGTTGGAGTGCGTGATTTAAAACTGCGTTACGAGATCTGATTACGGCCGAAGTTCCACTGTTTGTCACGTAGAATAGGTTTGAATACATCGTTGTTTGCGTTTATTTAAAAACAAGAATACTGATGCATAAAAAAACTAAAACATTCTGCACTCTCGGTTACTGTCAACATCAAAGGTCAGAGAGGACAGTTTTATCGGTGCCGTCCCAAGTCTTCTGTTTTCGCGGGTGAAAAAGACATGCTCGGTAGATTTGTGATTAAAACCGACCGGGATACATATATATATATATATATATATATATATATATATATATATATATATACTCGGTTTTTAACAAGTACGAAGGCAGCCAAGTGTATGAGCGGCGTCAAATAGCCTATCGTAATGGCTCTCGTCGTCTTCATGTGTTTGCAATCCCCAACTAAGCTAATCGGAAACAGCGAATGCGCCACAATCCTGCGTTTTTTTTTTGTTTTTTTTCTGTGCGTGATTGGTTCAGATAGTGATAACCGGATAGCGGGTGACGGTTTAGTCGGTTTAGTCGGTTTAGCCGGTAACAGGTGTGGCGACGATGCATTTCTGTGGGGCTGCTTGATCGCCTCCATTGGATCGTTGGCTGCGGTCAGACGTAATGCAAATTTTAGTATAGCTACAACGTTCCCGAGTTTCCTATTCGCTCTGCAAGTGAAAGGCAGCGTAGTATTAGACTGACTATTTAACGAAAAGACGGTGAGAGTGCAGGCGAGCTGGTGGTAGCTAATCATGTCGTATTACACCTGAGACTGCGGTGGAAGAAATCGGAAGAACTTTCAGTAGAAGGAACAGACACAGAGAACGTCTCAATTGAGACGTTCTCTGTGTCTGTTCCTTCTACTGAAAGTTCTTCCGATTTCTTCCACCGCAGTCTCAGGTGTAATACGACATGACTATTTAACGTTTGGATCCTCACTGAGCCCTTGGACAAATGTTTTCGGTATTTTTTGTCTGATCTTGATATGCGTGTTTTAATGCATCGTTAAATATTTAGAGGGAACTAAACGTCGAATGTGTTTTTACAGCTATTTAACTGCAAAATCTCAAGTTACAGATCATATCAAGTTTTGTTTTTCTCGACACATTTCGAAAGACTTCCGCTGGGTAGTTTTCATTATAGTTTCCTTTATTATTTTAATATCTATATCGTGTTTGAAATTAGTAAACACGCAGAAAAAAAAAAAAACATTCATAGCGTTCAACTAATGCCAGGTTTTACTGTTCTATCGAATGCGCCAAATAATTATAGCCTTTGCAAATTCTATTAACTTGTACGTACATTCCACAACTCCCAAGATGTTTTATTTCATGCGAGGTATTGGTGAGAAAACCAATACTCCATACTTAAGAAGTTCGGAGGTAGTTTTCCGCGAAATGATGGACTTGTAGATGTTGTTTATATCACATACCATTCAAACCTCTTGCACACCGGTCATGGGCGACGAGTTGGTTGACGCAATCGTTACAATTTTCGCACCAACTGCGACATCCCAGTTTAGAACAGTGGATAGAGTGCCTTCCCGGCTGGCTGATGTTTACTGCCAGAAACACGGTTAGGAATCGGATAAAGAAAGCGAGGCAGGTAACGCCTCGCGAAGCCTCCAGTGTTTCTACAATAACCTGCAACGTTAAAAAAAAAAATACCTAACAAAATGTGTAAAGTTTTTTTTTTTTTTTTTTTTTTTTTTATTAAGAACAAATTGCCTCAATGGCTACGAGGCAGTACACCGGCCTACGGACCTCCAGACCCGGGTTTGAAACCATGCCGAGGACCCCCAATCTGACGGCGGCTTAGTGTTAAAGGCGGCGCCGTGCATCGAGATTTTGATTGCACGTTTAAAAATCTCCATCGGGTTGCAATTGATCGTCAGTGCTGGGCTGGGAGGCGCCAGATGCCCCTTTTTGGTTTTGTACGTAAAACCCTCAGATTTTATCAGGGATGCACCGAAACAACGGAATACTACAAAATGTTTCTGCATAATATTTTGCGTCAAATGTTCCGCAAAAAAAAAAAAAAAATACTCGATATGTTTTCAGTTGATGTCTTCACCTTGCGCAGCAACGTAAGGATATGTTTTGCGCACGTGGTAAAAGTCACCATAGAAAAGTATAGATGGGAATAGCATTCACCGCACTCTTTGGACATCAGCATACCGGACTTTGGAGTGTTCTTCACACTCAAAAAATCGCTATGATGGAGATGATTCGGAGCCCTTCCGGAAGTTTCTAATAAGGTAACTTAAAGGGTAAGTGCAAAGAAAAAAAATATTTTTTTTAAACAGCCTAATTGGGACAAGCATGTCAAAAAACAATTTTTCCGCGAGAAAAAAAAAATTTACAGCAATATCTATTGCGTGAGACTGATTTTAGTTTGCGGCTATTTCGCCCGTTTTAAATCGCGCGCCACGAAGTTGGGATTCCGTGACGTTAATCCCAATCGGCTCTCATTGGCTAAGAGTTTGACTGATAGCTTAGATCTTGGTTGTTAAACCTTTGTTATGTGTTGCAATTTCCTTTTGAGCGGCATATTTTTACGTTTAAAGAATAACCCATGTGATGAGAGTTATTATTCTTTACAAAAGGTTTACAAGACGGGCACTTCCGTTTGGATTCATACCATAACAAACAAAAGCTTCGCCATTCTTTCATGGCCGCCGAAGCTGCTCCCGCCTGTCTCGCCTACCTCGACTAATCGTTTCGGCGAAGTGATCAGTGTTTCGTGCTGACCCAGGTGCTTGAGTGAGACTTCTTGAAGTGAAGTAGTGTGTGTTTAGCAGCTGTCGCAGGTGTTAGTGATAGGAAGCGACGCGGGGTTTTGGCTTTCATATCGCGGTTCTTTCGTTTTCCTCTTCGCTTTCTTAGCGTGCTTTTTTGTGTTTGTTTTGCTTGTTTGCGCGTGCAAATGCTGACTTTTCGGAAATGTCAGATGCGTGATCCCGACAGTGAGCCTTCCAGCAGCCATGTCGCCCCGAAAGGAATGCTATTTGGCTGGAGGCAATCGGGCATTCGCGTAGCGACAAACGTGTCCAGTTACGTTCTTGTCATATCGCTCCGGAGGGCATCGAGATTCGCACCGGGCGCACCTAACGTCCAGAACTAGACACACAAAATAAAAAAGCACCACGTTCACTACGTAAAAAGTGGTCTCAGTTCATGCATCTGTAGACAGGTACGAAATCTTGCCCAAATTTAATCACACCGCACGACGAGCGCAACACGTCGCTGCGCAAACCCAGTCCAACAACACGAAGCATAAAAACGGCAGATTTAGGAGAACAATTCGGAGTCCAATGTTCAATTAAAACGACGTAATTTATTTGAAAACGCCCGCAGCTTTTTACTCACGGTATGCGTCCGGAATCTTCCACATTTTGAAATGGAACGAAGGAGGAAGGAAGGAGGCCCGGGAGGACGCAGCGAGCTTTTAAAAACGCTCGCTGCGTCCTCCCGGGCCAGTTTTACTGGATCAGCTGACGACGACGGGACTGGATTCGTTGTACGTCAACCCCGCATAACACACATAGCACCGCATTACACACACCCCGAACGTTTCAGCTCTGTCGCATCGCCGTGTTGCACCAAACAGAACGAGATCGCCGAAACCAACGCAGCGCATTCATGAACCGTGGATTCTGGTTGCGCACTCGTGAATTCTGTGACTTCCTTCGCTTTCAAAGCACGCACGACGATTACGAACCATACTTTCCGTCTTCCGGGAACATCACAGGGGCACTTCTCCCGGTGAACGTGTCATGTGTCATGTGACGTGGGCGGAGTTGCTGTTTTCTTTGTTTTGTTTCCTTGTGATTAAATTTCAGTTGAGAGTCAGCGCTTGTCCTGTTTGCACTTCCTCTAGTCCCCGTTTTCTGCGCGCTGTTTGCCTTTTCGTCAGTATGAACCAACTAACCCACATCGCTACCCTTATTACGTTAAATAAATTGGCCTATGATTTTCCGCGCTTATTTTAGCTTCCCATTTGTGTATTGGCACCACATTTGCCATTTTCCATTTTCCATTCTGTTGGAAGCTTTTTATTACTTAATGATTTGTTAAGAAGCATGTATAAATATTCTACACATGTTCCGAAACAGTTCTTCAATGTAGTCGGATAATGGGTCAATTGGTTTCTGCACATCAAGTTCTGGTAGTAACAAAGCTATTATATTACGCATTATTTTTATAAGCGAATGACATGATTCATCAACAGTTTGGCGTTTTGGAAACTGCCTGTGGTAGTAGATTTAGAAAATACAGATAAAAATTTAATTGAGATATGGTGACTTCATCTGTTTGCATAAGATAAGTTGGTCAATTATAGAGATAGAAGAAACAGATATACAATTCTTCTTGAATCATTTTACAGACTCAAAAATTCCTTAGGGCTCATTTTTTGGTTCGGCGGCCAACTGCTTGCTCTACTTGGTTTCGGACTCTATTATTGTATTATGAAAATTCGTATTAACTTTAACCAAGGGCCCTAAACTCGTCGAACGCAAAGTTGGAGCAGAAGTTGACGGAGCGCGCCGATTGGACAATCACGACGATGACTTCGCGTTTTTCTCGCCCACGTCCAATTGGCGCGCTCCGCGAACTTTTGGCTATAACTTTGTGTTTGACGAGTTTAGAACCCCAAGCTGTCTTTGTTAGACGCTCCTCCTCTATCACTATATCGGAGCTACGCTCTTCGTTTCCGTTGGATTTTCTGTCTTATTTCTTTTGGCCTGTTTGTTTTTTCTTTTTTTTTAAGGTTATATATTTTTGTCGTAACTATATCAACAAGCTCTAGAGTTCATCAATGTTGATCTTATTTGATTCTTCTAAAAATACAAAAAATAACTAACGAGTTCACTTCTTATTTGGTTATACACTTTTGTGTTATAATAAAAAAATTTTATTTTCTTACACTGTGTTCTGTTTATTTATGAATGAATTAACACCGCTATTACAATCTTACAGTAAGAAATTCTAGGAAACAAGCACACGTTGTTAATCGCTCCCAGAAATTTGCATAACAACAAATACATTATGTTATAAAGCCACATTCCGCCCGTGACGTATTGTGTTAGATCGAACCTTTATCAATGGCATTAAGTCGGATGAGAAGAGAGTTTCCTGAACAGGACCTCTTGCCACCCTCTGAAGTTAAGTCGGGGAGAATAAAACCACCCCACAAAATAACATATTCTCTAGTAGCCGCAAGTATTGTATCAATTCATCAAAACCTTCGCCGTTTTAATTTAGTAAACGAATATAAGAAACCACCGAAAAATGTTTCCCGTCTAAGCCCATTTCGTACAACAGTTTCTACCTTGACTTTTCGAATTGTCACTGGCGTGCTCGGAATTCAATTTTCTGCAAGAATAAAGGCACCTCCACCGTGTAAGTGTCTATCTTTTCTGTAGTCGGCATAATTATCAAGAAATATTTCGGCTGAACCCGTAGAGCAGTGGTTCTCAGTCACTGATGTTTCGCGGACTCTTGTGAATTGGCGGAGATGATGGAGGAGCCCGTTCGTAGTGAGGAGAAGAGAAATGGTAAAGGCTAATTATGATAACGATTACATAAATGGATATTACTAGAGGCTACACTCTAAAAACTGTCTGTAAGTCTACTTTCACGCACAACACTCGGAGAGCCAATCACCGCAACTTACGGAGGCAGATCAGCGAATGCATGACGAAGCGGAAACATATGATTAGACCAAAAACCGCAGCCTGAGTTGTGACATTAAGCAATGCAAAACGTCACGCTTGCATTGCTTAATGTCACAACTCAGACTGCGTTTTTTGGTCTAAACATATGTTTCGGCATCGTCATTCGCTGAGCTGCCTCCGTAAGTTGCGGTGATTGGCTGTACCTAGGACAATCGCACGTTGAACATTTTAGAGTAAGCTCATGATTTAGTCCACTTTACCTTTGATACTGCAGGAGTCGGTAACCATAACTGTTTTAGTGACGAAGTTTCTCCTAGTTATAGCTGTTTTTTTTTACATTTTGTTTTCCACGAGACCTGAAGTTTCAACGTGAGTAGTTTAATTTTCAAAGTAAATTTCTGGTACATAACTTAAATGTGCAGGTGACACTATTGATGCCAATAAAATTTTTGTAATTTCTCTGGATTATTTTTTCTCAACTTCCAGAACATTTTAAGTTGCATGATCGAATATGAAGCATTTGCCGTTAATATTCAGTCGGTAAATTTGCAACCTAAATCGTCAGTTTTGTAATTTCGCAAATTTGGCTAGCTTTCTTCTTGCCAACTGAACTGGCTCAGAAGAATTCTCACTAATAGCGAGACTACTATTCTTGAGCTTGCAACCGGAAGAGAGCACATGTTGTGCTTGGCAATGCAATTTAACTACAATGAATCCTTTTACTACCATTGTACGCGCCAATGCGGTGCGCCCTATCAATAGTTTCAGGTTCAAGCTTTATTTTCATTTTACGACACAAAGTTTGGCGACAAGTGATTCTTACTCAGCCCGCGCCTTGTCATATTTATCTTTTAGACCGAAGAACACGACATTTACTCCACGTGAGTGGATTAAAGCTGGTGTTCGTGCTCACATAAAAAGAAAAAAAGTTTGCGCAGTCGACAGGATTCGAACCTGTGCGGGGAGACCCCAATGGATTTCTAGTCCATCGCCTTAACCACTCGGCCACGAGTGCGGGACGAGTAAGGGGCTCTGAGATGTGGTAGTAACTCAAAAGCTGGGGGTTTTGTCATGGATGGAACGTTGCATGTAGTCGCTCAACGTCTATACAGGAGAGGGCGCTGCGATCAAATGCGTATATAATCGCATTAAACTTTGCATGCATTGACTCAACGTTTATAGACGAGAGGGCGCTGCGGTCAAATGCTCAAATATGTATATAACCACGTTCCATACCACACACTCTATTTCTGAAACGGACCGTTGACTTAAGCGGTGGAGATGCGTTCCCACGGCTTCTAGCGGATCCAAGGTGATCCGCTAGAAGAACCACTGGCTCTGCATTTTACCGGACATAAAGCAGTAATAATGAAGTCGAAACGCAACCCGGAACTCAGCACTACCTATGACCAATAAAAAAAAAACAGCAACATGAGCACTACCTATGAACAATAAAATCAGTATCATCAGCACCACCAGAGCTTCGCCCCAATCAACATCATTCACCACGTGGAGATGCGGTAATTTTTTTTTCTTGGCCGCCGGGATGACATATGGCAAGTACGAGGAACTTTGCGAGTCACCATCCAGTGTAAACAGCAGCTGAACAAGAAAGTGAAGTGGCATGTTAGGCGCCCTGATGGTAGCAGCGCAGCCGTGCACTTGGAGTGGGAAGATTTTTTTCGGATAAACTCGTAGCTCACAGTAAAAAATAGTGTCCTATCCTTCTAAACGCACTGGCTCTGGGCAAGCGTCGGGAAAGTATACTCTTACAAAAACGTTCACGACTAAAAAATAGATTTTTGAGAAATTCACTGCTCATGTTTTATTTTATGCGTCAAAAAAGACTCGATACATCATAAAAAGAGCTCTTTGATGTTAAAGATTTCTGGGAAATTGTGTTGAGATAAGCTTCGCGTAGCTGGTGGTTTTTTTATGAAAATAAATAAAAAAACGGGGTGCTTAAGCATTCCTGCCCGTTTGGTTCACGAGTAAATGCAAGGAAAACACATGCACAACAACGAAACAAAATAGACACTATTCATGTATGTTATGTGTAATTTTGTTTCTCCTTCGTCTTTAGTCATGTTCAAATTTCTTCCGCTGTGTTTTTCCAAGAAACGATATAGGCAATTTTCCTTTAATCCGTATCGGTGCACTGTTCATTGAACCTTCTACTTATCGGCAATACCCAAGTGAGAAAAGAATAGAATGAATTTGTAGTGAGTGCAACACAAGATTAAGTATTTTAAGGCAATACATATCAGCAACATTTTTGTTTTGATGTAATACAGTGCGTCATTCTAATTGGGCTTTGCGTTTAGTCGAAGTTGGTTTGCTCATGTTGTTCTAAATTCTGATTAATGCGCCCGTAATGAGCAAATAAAACTTTAGAAATTTTTATGAAATTTTGGGCTTATCAGTATATCCGCTATTCGTAAAAATGTCTAGAAAGCGGTGCTGTGGCATTTTGCATCTCCTCAAAGCTTCATCAAATAAGAGGACAAATTATTACCCCATATCACGGCACCTTGGTATTTCGATAAAAAACGTCATCCCCAATTCTTCCGGTGCTTAGGTAAATTATTGGTTAGCCAGAACGTTGGAAATACTTTATTTCTTTCATAAGATAACTAATCACATAGTATATAATGAATAGTGGCTGCAAAAAGACGACGCTAAATCTTCAATCTCTGAATATTCTTAATCACTTAATGATCCTAGAAATAGTGGCATAAACAAGAGCGAAAGTTCTGCCGAAACTAAGCGATCGAAAGTTTCTTGGAATGGAAGACCCGGCTTGGGCTTGAAATCGAGAAAAGTGTCTTATAGACACGCGAATGCGCTCCTCTACACTCTAAGAAAAGGTTTGTGCGTCTACTTTCACGCACAACACTCGGAGAGCCAATCACCGCAACTTAAGGAGGCAGCTCAGCGAATGACAATGCCAAAACATATGTTTAGACAAAAAAACGCAGTCTGAATTGTGACATTAAGCAATGCAAAACGGCACGCTTGCATTGCTTAATGTCACAACTCAGACTGCTTTTTTTGGTCTAAACGTATGTTTCTGCATCGCCATTTGCTGAGCTGCCTCCGTAAGTTGCGGTGATTGGCTCTCCGAGTGTCGTGCGGGAAAGCATACTCATAGCCTTTTTTCAGAGCGCATATGCCGTCTCAGCTATTGTCACTGCTATAGCTTCAGAAATGCAAGGCACGACGACTAAAAAATATCTCTTTGTTCCACGGCCGATGAGATGATGGTATTCGCCGATAAGAGCTCCGAAGAATCATTCACAGAGCAAGGAGCGTGAACCTAATATCACACGACATTTGCTTCTTCGATCGGTAGTGACAATATATCCTTCTCACAAATGAAGGGGGCAGTATGATTATTTTATAATCTCCATCATGCTTATCACTTTCCTCATGCCTAATGACTCACTAACGGTAATCTTGCCGGTCTTCGTCATTCTCGCTTAGCTTCCTTTGTACCACTACACGTACGTAAAAGAGGAGTGCCATCCAGCCTTTGTTTTCAGGCGGCACTCACAATAGCTTCCGCGATAACACTCTAAGAAATGTTGAGTGCCTACGTTTCCGGCAATGCGCTCCTGGGACCCAGTCAGCCCAATTTACGGAGCCCACTCATGGAATGACGCGGCTGATATGTTTACACCTAATGAAAAAAAATGGTCTACGATTTGACAACAGAGCATCGTGAAACATCGTGTTCAGCGTCACAGCGCATACTGGTGCTTATGTCGAAACATATTAATCAGCTCTTCTTTCGCTCAGCTCTCTCCGTACCCTGTAGCAACTAACACTCCAAGTGTCTTTTTTTAATTTTTTTGCGGGATAGCTTACCTTTTAGATTTATCTGAGTGTACAATCTGCGCTGAAAGCCCAATATATGTGGAATAGGGTGCCCAG
This sequence comes from Ixodes scapularis, assembly GCF_016920785.2. Taxonomy (NCBI): domain Eukaryota; kingdom Metazoa; phylum Arthropoda; class Arachnida; order Ixodida; family Ixodidae; genus Ixodes; species Ixodes scapularis. The sequence goes on from NW_024609835.1 coordinate 69,017,530, forward strand.
ATTTCCAATACCCCCCCAAGTACATGTTCTCGTCCAGCTTGTCCGCCAAAGTTTGAGAGGGCAACAATAGCCCGCGGAATCCAGACCAACACCTATGGAAACGCGGAATGGGTTATTGCGATGCCTTGTTTTTATCTCACCGAACATGTTCACATAACTCACGGCCAAGCTCGGCGCGTGGTGGTGCGGGAAAGACCTCAAATGCGCCTAGAAACTTGGGATCGATATGCAAGCTGACCATTCCGGGGTTCCTTCCTTTTCATCTCTAGGCCCGCAAATCAATGTCCGCGCCGCGTCCGGTTTCAATAATGCAGCGTCCTTGCTGCCTCGGCGTGTCTGTCGCGGTGCGTCTGCCTCGACCCCAGGCCGCCGACGGCCCTATCCTAATCCTCTTTGCCAGCCCGACGCGCTAAAAAGATCAAACGACCGTCCATCTCTCACCGTTACTTTTACGAACCTTGGCGGAGGTATTTATATTCCGGAGGGGGAAGCGCGAAGAAGTGGTGTATGAGCGGAAGAAGAAATGTCATTGTCGCAGCTGCGAATTGCGACAGGAGTCTACGAAGAGTGCTGCGCACTCGAAGAGATACACGAGAAGCTCGGGGCTTTTCTCGGCACAGAATGTAGAAGCCTCTACATTGGTGGTGTAGCCAAGGAGGCTTCTCCGGTGGATTGAGGAGTAGCTACACGTACGGCACCCGCCGTTGGTCTTCCCTGCCGCGCTTGGCTTTACGGCGAAAGTTGCGCAGCGTCTGAAACCCCCGCCGGATCCTTGTCCTACTGAGTTTTATTTGGTTTGTTTTTTGTTGGGATTCTGCAGGAAACATGAAAAAACAAAATACAGTGCGCTAGGGAACGTCATTCTCTCGCGTGCTCCGGCTTATCTCCTTCGTGAATGTCTCCTATTTTTTGCCCCTGTAAGAGAGAGCATTTCTCAAAATTAACTCTTGACAGATAGGATCTGCCGTTATTTTGTTTCACTCTATTTCGAGCATATCGCAAAACAATACGCCCTGAAAGGGAGTAACTTCGGTGCCACGAGCATTTCCAACCTAGACGAACCGCATGCAAGGAAAAACACAAACAGAATTTATTATATTTAATGTTTTCCGGACAAACAGTTAAACATTGAAGCGATTCACCGTGCCGGGCGCTCGACGTGATGATACTTTTGTCGGCCTGCCGAGACCTCCTTTACCCATCGCATTCATCATGCGTGCGTTGTTCATACTGTGTCCTGGTGGCGGCTGTGCAGGAACCACTGTATGGTGGCGGCACAAGGGCGTGCTCAATACAGATCAGGATCACGGAGAATAACTAGACAATAGACTAACAATATAATAGCACCGGCAGAAATAATCGCGTTGTTAGTACAGACGTCAGCAGCAGCACAAAAATATAGTGATACTAAAAACCCCATTCCCAGCCATTTATGGCCTTGGAAAAACATTGAATAAAAATTGGCGCGCACAACGAAATCTGACTGAACGAATTTCGTGGACACTGCCTTGCAGCAACGCAATGAATATAAATCTGCCGAATAAAAAGAATCCGTTCGGTTTCCCAAGAAGGAGAAACATTAGCCTCAGTAGGTCCGTGTCTAAAAAGAATATATATATATATATATATATATATATATATATATATATACATATATATTAATTTTAGCTTTTTTGCATTAATAATGTACTTCCGGATTGATTCAATTGACCACAAAAGAACATAAATAATAATCCTTGAGCCTTTCTTAATTTTAATACTATATTTTCAATATGTCATACATAGAGCCACTGAATGTTCCCAGAGCACCAAATTCCCTTGAGTCAGCTAACGGAAGTCAGTCCCGAAGAATCCAATTTTGATTGGCTGACTTAGCCCGTGGCGGAAGTTATCAGTCAATCATTTTGTGGATCTGATCAGAAACTACAAAACGCCTATAAAACGTATCCGCTTTAACACGGCTACGGTGGCTACGCCCGGTAGGACCTCTGGGTATCGATGAGTTAGGACCGAACAAAAAGTCCGTCAATTTTCTCTAGTTTTTCTTCTTTTTTATTTTTATTTTACGCAGCCGTTATGTTGGCTCGCCAAAAAAGATTGCCGGAACGTTGGCTCGCTCCGGTTGCGCTGGTGCTGCGGTTCAAACTCTACGCCTCAAACGCTAAGCGTAGAACTCGACTTCGTTGTGTTTCGAGGCGAGAGAAAGAGACGGAACAGCGAGGAGCAAGTTACGCACCGCTCGAAACGGTAAATAGAACTTTATTAATAATAAAAAAAAAAACAAAAAAAACTGTGTCGTCTCAGACAAGAAAAATGAATTGAAGAACTCGCACGAAAACGAACGCTACACTGTACGCGCTTCGCTTCGACCGTTTAGGGCACCGCCATAATGATGATCGCGACTGCTGCGCCGCGACTCGGTTCTGAATCAAAGCCCGGGAGCTTCGGTATCCTAAAAATATTACATGGCTATAGTCATACAGAATTCTTTTGTGTTCAAGAAGAGTTCGAAGCAATAATATGAAACCTGTTGGTCTGCTAATTATAGATCGTATGTGAAACAAGATACCGAATATTCCAATACGTTTTGCCCAGTATTACGTGATAGCAGTGAGCTGCATTTTCAAAACATATTACTCAACATTATCAAGACGTATTGCAAAGCAGTAGCTAATGGTGCTAACCTTCATTACCATAAGCATTTACAGCTGGAGACAATATCAGATATCGAACTTAGCTGCAGCTAGAGTCTCGGTATACATCACAATTTCACCGAACCGATTTTGTCTCAGACAATGTTTTGCTTTAAAAGATTCGAGGATTGACGACTATAGGGGCCATTCAACAGAACACCAATGTTTCCTAATGTTGAGTTAAGCGGCCAGTCAGTCCCCACCAATCATGTACCGATCTTTTACATGCTTAACACGTTCAAGAAATTTAAAGACCACGAAAAATGCGTAAATATGTTCAGCATCATGCTTTAAAAACCAAATCGGGTAAAAGGAATTGTCACGTTGCTTTTTGACTTCCATATCACACAGACATAAATGTGGAAACATTTGCGACAAAGCATAGGAATATCTATGAAAGAAGCACATTGCTCTTATTAGATTGTCCTAAAAGCGCAAAATGCAATTACTGGTCACAGAGCGCGTAATTATGTTATCGACACTGTCATCAAGTATAAAGAAAATTAAGCTCTAGAACAAAATTCAGTAATTTCCTAGCAGCAGATACCTCTTATCGTTATTGATATGTCGTTCCTGATTTTGGAAATGTTTATATTTATCGCCAGAAAAGAAAAACTTTTGAAACGCTTAGCCTGAAACAACCTTTATCATTGACAAATCTTACATGTCACAATATTTTCGTTTCTATTGTTGTTAAATATTTTTTATTTCTACAATACTATTTAATCTGTTCTTTTTAGTGGTTCATAAACCCACAGTAATGCTTGCATTTCTCAATATTATATTAATTACCTTTTTTTTCCAACTTTTTCTTCTACTACGCGTCATATTCAACCCTGTAGCCGTCTCACTGCGGACATTTGCTGCATATAAATGCTATATGGAAGTTGGCACAGCAATCTCGCCAGGTGTGCCACAAAATATGTATTTTCGTGCACCAGTGCTGTACTCTAAGAAACGCCTGCGCGTCTACTTAACCGTAAAACACTCAAAGAGCCAATTTATGTCATCTACGAAATCAGCTCAGCGAATGATGAGGCAGAACATCCGTTTAGATCTAAAAATGAAGTCTGTGCTGTGGCATTACGCAATGTAAAGCGTCATGCTTGCATTGGGTAATGCCACAGCGCTGACTTAATTTTGAGGTCTAAGCAGTTGTTCGGCCTCATCATTCGCTGAGCTGATTTCGTAGATCGCAGAGATTGGTTCGTCGAGTGCCTTGCGGCTAAGCAGAAGCGCAGGCTTTTCTTAGAGCGTACACTAAAGACGAACGACATACTTTACGAACGATGCGATTCTTTCAGCCGCTGGAACAAGACAATTTGGGAAAAAGAAGGGGGGGGGGGGGGTTTCCAACTTCAATGAACGGTGGGGCCTAAATGTGTGTAGTCAGATGCAATATTACACCCTAAGGTGCTTTCCAGTTTCATGTATGCCAGATAATTGGTTCTGTCGTTGTCGATATCTCCCATTCCATCCGAGCACCACATCGAACACGAGTAATGTATTTTGACCTAAATTATATGCGTTAAGTTGAACAAAGTACCTACTATGGTCGTCACGGACAACCTAATGAACGCGGGCGTAACTGAATATGTTTAAGGTTTTGGGCATCGTGATTCGATCGTTCTTTGGTGGTCTTATCGGTTGATGCACTAACCTAATTGTCTGAGAAGCGATAATGAGATGCTCGGGACTTGCCACACCCCGCGTTCTTTAAGATGTCGGGTACTATGGGGAGCGCAAGTCCGTCTGCTTCTTTTGTAGGGGTCGTGGTGATGGCAGAACGCCGAGCTCCGATTGGCCCCTGCAAAAGTATCGGACGAACCCCTGCAAAAGCATCGGACGAACTTGCGCTCCGCATAAAAAATAAAATGAAGCAAACAGCATGCGTAGAATTCACAACATATATCTCGTTGATGCGCTCCTGAATTATTAGTGTGTGAGAGAGGTCTACAAAGATAGTTGGATACCTTTCACTTCACAGCATAGCACAGGGGTCTCAAACTCATTTGAGTGTGGGGGCCAGATAGCCTGCCCCGAATTGTCTAGGGTCTGCATGTGTGGGGAGGGGGGAAATGAATATATTTTAGCACGCAAAAAAAAACTTCGTCTTTTGACTTTGGTGAACAAGGAAGACCAGCGAACCTGTAGTATAGTGGGAATGAAGTAATGGCCGGCCGCAAGTCGGCAAGTCAGAGTGGAAAGGCTTAGAGTTCCTGTATAGCTACCTACGGTAGCAGAGTTGCGCATTCAGCCACGGCGCGTGTCCGTAGCGCCGGCTTTCCCGCACGAGCTGGATGCTTTGCTCCTCACGTGACTGAATTTGGCGAATAGCGGCGCCGCGCGCGCCGCCGCGCATGGAAAACAGGAGAGGAGGAAAAGGAGGCGGAAAGCAGGGAAACATACGCCGGGGCAAGAGAAACGTCGGCGGAGCGACCGTAAATGTGGCTTTCTTGCACGCCACCGGATACTTTGCTCCTCACGTGATGGATCTCGGCGAATAGCGGCGTCGCGGCGCGGGGAAAACAAATACGCAACTCTGGCTCCCGTAGGGAGCCTATACAGGAACTCTAGAAAAGCTTGAAAGGTAGCGCCATCTATGAGCGAAGGCGGCAAGCGGACAACCGGAAAACACAACACTCTGGATGGCTACCGCCATCTATGAGCGACGGCGGCAACCAGAGTTTTGTCATCGACATATCTTTGCGGGGGACACGATCCTGGGGAAACTAGCCCTTAAGAGCTCCGCTTTTAAAAAAACAGCGATAGTTTTTCACTTTGCAAACCAGTCAAGTTTTTCAGCGAAGCCTAGGTATTTCATAAAAACGCGATCTCGTGCTATTTGCTTTTGTAAAATAACCGTTTTGCCAGTGCCGTCTTTAGCTTTGATTTGTTCATACAACTCCCTCGGTTTGTGCTTAGTGTTATTACAAGGTTTAAAATATTACCATACCACCAAGGCTCTGGAATGTTTTAATCAAACTAGCATCCAAACACACACCCATTACTCTGTCGCTCACATCACTCGGAAATTATCCGAGTACAAAATTTCTGGAAAAAAAAAATCTTTTCATGCGGTAGTTTTGGCTTTCCTGACGATTTGCATAGCAGAATTATAAGAAAATACTCGTCTTAATGGTATGAAAGTCACCACAATCCTCGATCTAAAACAAGACAAACTAGTGCTAAGTATGTTGAAACACCATAAGAGCAAAGCTACATTCCCGGTGAAAATATATGGAGAACAAGACATCATTATTTATGGCGGATGCAGCACTTGAGGCACAGAAAAGGGAGCTTGAAGCCGCGGGAGACTTGCAGGCCGCGTTTCAGAAAGTCGCTGGCCGCCTGCGGCCCTCCTGCGGCCCGCGAACCGCGTGTTTGAGACCCATGGTAAAGTAAACAGTCACTTTACTATTCCGCCACTCTGAAGGTTCATCTCAGGGTTGTCGGATGGCCAAGAACGAGCGCAATGCTTAAAAAAGAAAATTTCGTTCCGTACGTCCTTGTGCGACCAAAACATTCGGCAAAATAGCTCCGCTTTAAAACTTACGCTTTTGACAGCCACGTGCTCACATTGTGAAATCACGTAATACATTAAAGTTATTACAAATCAAGTTCCCATCAATACGCAATGTATAATTTGTTTTACCAGCCCGTCTTAGCAAGTTGTAGAAACAACGACGGGATTACAAGGTTTCCCGCGTCAATGGAAGATTCTCACGTTTCTCGCATTAGCGCGGTTCAGCTACACGGAACAATGGCACTAATCTCACCACTCATTTATGCTTCAGTGCTGCTCGGGTAAGCCCGCGAACCTCGTTCAATTACCATCGTAGGCGCGGGGACGGATTAAAATTCGCCACTTGTCGCAAGTACATTTGCGCCCGGCTCAAGTACGCATCCACATTTTTAACAGTCGGAGGCCAACAAAGCTTGAGGATGTAAATGCTGAAGTTTGGGGTTTTATTCTTAGCTCATGCATGAAGTCAAATTATGACTACAAAAAAACAACAACACCTAATTGATGTATTACGACACGGAGCTTGATATGATCGTTCGAAACGTAATTCTCAGATCGCATACTTTATTTATATAGATATTAATATATATATTTTTTTTTATCTTTTGGGCATTCAGACTTTGTCAGATTTCATTCGTAGATTGCAGGGACTTTGTCTCGTAAATGCCCGGCAGAAAAGTTGGCGCGCGAGAATTTTTGCTGTATACAGCAAATGATCCCAGGACCGGAGTTACGCGTTCCAGATATTTTCTGAGCATGAGAGAACACAAGGTTGTAATCCTAAGCTTAGCGCGCTGGGTGCCGAAACTTTACTTATGCTCCACGGAATTCGTCGTTGGGCTGTCCCAAGAGCGCCATTTTCGCCTGAAGAATGTCGCAGAATTCTTGCGGTTCGCCAGCAGTAATACAAGCGCCGAAATGATGCATACGCCAAATATCTCTGAAGATGCTGAATATCTCATATCCCTAACTTTCTTCAAAACCCCTCCCTCTACAGTTCTCTGCTAAGTGCACTAAATATAAAATTTTAACTAAAAAAAAAAAAAAAAAAAAAGCAACAGCCTTTTTTTTTTGGTGATGAAGGAAGACCAGGGAACCTGTACTATAGTGGCGGGAATGAAGTAATGGCCGGCCGTAAGTCGGCAGAGTGAAAAGGCTAGAAAGGTTGCCGTCGTCGCTAATAGATGGTGGTAGTTGTCCAGAGTTTTGTGTCGAGAGTTGTTTGCCCACGAACATGACACCCGGCTAACCCTAAACAACACCGCAGTAAAAAAAAAAAAAAAATATTGCAGTTTTCTTTGGAAAAGGTTTAGGCGAAAGTCATAATATGTCAGTAAGCCGGAATTATAAACTTTTGGACGCGTATGTATTTGAGTCGACGGCTCAAGAAAGAGTTTTGCATAAAATCATATAATCCAAATTAACAAAAATCGATTTCGGCTTTTCTTGCCAAAATACCCTTATATTTTTGAGGACCGTAGTTGCCTGGGTATCATAAAACGCAAATCAATTAATTTTTTTATATTTCCTTGAAACCATTTTATTCCACTTAATGACCCAGAAAGGGGGCCATAAACAATAACGTGACACACATACCTCAAGTACTCCAGTCGTTCTGAGTAGTCTTACTGCAGATACAGGGACATCTGGGTCATGCGCTAAACTCTTTCGACATATTAAAAAAACTTAACATGCTTCCCCCCTCCCCACTGCCCTCCCATCTATTACTCTGAAACTGCTTGAGTAGGTTGAATGATCTTTTTCTACAGCGAAGCTGTGTATGACTCGCAAATGGGACTTTTTCGTGTCCGTCGGCAGAACACTCTCGTGCGCCTTATCACCGTTCACGCACGCCTTATCATTTACAATGTTGTTTTTGACACTTGTTTAAATAAGAAAACCACCAAACAAGCACAAAACCATGTGATCGATTATAAGGACCGCGTGAATGATGATAAAGACGTAGCGCTCCCCGCATCCGTTTATCGGTAGAAACTGCGGTTGTATAAGGTGCCGCGGCAACGGCCGAGTTCGAAGCGTGCAGTGACGTCACTAGCCCCACTGACAATGCGAAGCACGTGACGCTCCCCGCATCTTTTTCTTGGCTAAAGTCTTGGGTCGCATAAGCTGCCTCGGCAACGGCAGGCGTACGAAGTCTTTCATATATAAAACAAGTTTTGGTACGGCGCATTTACTTCATTTTCGTCATTCATTTGATATAGAACCTTTTGCTGTTTACAAACATGAACTGCCACCAGCGTCCCAAATTACTTTTGGTAGCACTGTCTACTAGTGATATAAAGCATAATGATACACGGAAAACAAAGGTGGAGATTTAACGAGGGTCTTTGGTTGTACAATATATTACATCTTGGAGGCGTCAAGTTGGTTTACAAAAATACTCGAAACAATTTAACGGACCTCGCACTCCTTCGTTCTTTTGGCGTTCACCTGGAGAATTGGTGGTTAAACGTTTCATCTACATTTCAAGCAGCGGTGTTAAGGTGGCCTTCGTTTATTATTTTTATAAACCGGAACTTCTCTGGGACGCGAAAGGCTGGAGCATCCACTGGTGATATTTACCGTAAAAAAGGGTCTATGCGCAGTGAGCAATCGTCGTAGGTAATGCCACAGCTTCGCTGTCCAACCACCTTCCAAGCGTAGAATAAATCACCAATTAAAAAAAAACGAATATCAGAGATTGGTGTGGAGTATTTGATTATTTGACTCTTAAGAAATCATCTTGTTCAGTCAACATTCTTTATTCACGTGCACGTATTCGTGCGTACGCACAGGTAAGCGGATACAAAAGTGCTCAAATATGTTCCAAAAGCCAGGGGTAGTCATAATAAAATAAGTTTGCTCTGGCTTAACACATGATAACAATAACACAGATGTTTCGCCACCTATCCGCGCGGCATCATCAGTATGCACTGGCCCAGTGGGGGTGAGAGTCAAAACTAGTTCACTCTAATCGAACAAGTCCCCGTAAACGTCCGGTAGGGGGCCCCGGTTTGTGTTGCACGCCTATGGGTCACGTCGGATAAACCACGATTCGACGAACTTCCTCGGGCCCCAACGCTGCTCACGAGCCAAGGTCGCCGAATTCGACTCTCCCAACCACCGGTCGAGTGCATACTGATGATGCCGCCCGGATAGGTGGCGAAACGTCTGTGTTGTTGTTATTGTTTTTGTGTTAAGCCAGAGTGAGCTTATTTCATTACAGAAGGACTCACTCACAAGTGCATACAAAGGGCAACAGAGCACAAATTAGCAATAGCAAGTATTTCCAGTCATTTACTTAGAATTAGAAAAGCTGCCAGCAAAAACTGCTAAACAGTCTGTCTTTTGCTTACATACAACAGTAGGACACATCCATTCCACAAAATTATTTGCATGCCATGATTGGTGATTTTCTTTTCTCAGTCGCCCTCTCTCTGCCGTTCCCTCTGCTAAAATTAGAAGTATTGAAGGGCTTCGCGGGAGCGAAGTCGAAGCTATGAGCAGAACCTAACGCAGGAGCATATGTTTCCCTGAACGATCTCTGCCCTTCAGGAGCGTGCATGCTTGTGAGAGACCCTGAAAGCCCGAATCATGGCCTTGGAGCCGCAGCTACACAAAAAACAACCATGTAAATACACGCCATAAAAGGCAAGGTTAATAAACAGGCGAGCTGATTAGGGTTACACATGATTATAACTGGAGAAGACGGACGAAAAAGGGGACAAATGACAAACACACGCCTCAAGAGACGTGTGTGTTTGTACCTTGTCCTTTGAGTCGTCCGTCGTCTCCGGTTAGAATCATGTGTCAATATACGCGCCCGCAGATACGGTTAAAAAATAATTTTCTCTGGTATGGACAAAACTCACGTTTAGTATAAAACTAGCTCTTTCATAATTGCTTTGGGAAACACTTCGCAAAAAGTAGAAAGGATCTCTCATTCTTAGACTTCAAAGGATGAGCCCGGAGGCTAGACTGGGAAAAGAATTTCTTCCTAGTGATCTTAAACTAAGCCGAACCTATTCGCAAGCAAGCGCCGGTCCAAACAAATTCATATTTTTACATTTTTAAAGGGAAGCACGAGCCTTGGCATTTAATAAAGTTACCGTCGAAAAACAATAAAAAAAATAAAATAACAGGTCAAGGTTTGAAAAACTAGAAGCCGGTTTCAATATTCATGCACTAGTTTCTGTCATACTCTATGGCTTCTTTGAGCGAAGATATTTGTGTTCGTGGTCGATTTGCCGTCTTTTCGGGTGGCACGAACACAAGTCTAGAAAAGATGAACACGACTTCAACGCAGGACTTCGGGAACTCTTCCGGATTTCTGGCGGGATTCCTTTTGTGCAGGTTCGACATCGGATCTATATATCTGTTCCGACAGCCGCCGTAGGGTCTTCTTCGAATGCCGTGTGAAACTGCGCTGATGTTCTGTGCCCTCGATTTTCGCCTCCTCCAGTTTGTTCTTTTCTTTCTACTTTCTAATTTCTAGTTTCTGACTACAACATCGCGACAGTTTTATTCGAAAGGAACATGCACCTCCTAAACAACGTGCATCGTGAGATAAATATTTGCATCTTTACAGGCTGCCACCAAGTCTGAATTCTCGAGGAGGAAATGCAAAACTATCGGAATGACGGGGCACGTCCCTCGTCTATCGGCGCTTTGGAAAGGACGACATGAAGTATTTTCTGATGAAATTCAAGTTGTTCCCTTGAACTATTTATTGCATCATCGCTTAACGCGTTCCTGGCACCCATATACTGCCTTTTGGTATTTGTTTTAAATAGATTATATAACGCGGGAGATCGTTTTATTTATACATGGCGGATACGACAGAACGGAGTGTTATCGAAGGGCGATCTTTTTTCACCCGATTTGAATTATCCATTGATTTTAGTTTCTTCAATATTGCTGTAAAATTCAGTGTGCAGGCTTCGTTATAGAGGAGTTTTCAAGCAGAAAAGAACTGTATGGTTTTATTCAGTGCGTAAATAAACTGTTTTTTGGGAAGAGCTCGAACCTCGCCCGAAAAAGTCAGACACTTAGGAATTCAAATGCTTAGTACTTAACGTTAGGGGAGTAAGCAGATAGATGAAAAAAAAAATCGCACGCAAGAAAAAACAAAACTGCATTTGGCTGCAGGCGGGAATGAAAGAAGCGTAGTTTTCTTTCCATGGGTCAAAAATATATATCGGGAGCCATTCTCAGCGATCGTTCTAAGAAAAAAATTCAAATTTATTGTGTAAAGTTTCAGAAAGTAAGAGGTTTGTGTGCTTGAAGGGGTATTTGGTGCATTCAAGTTAGACGATCCATTTAAAAAGAGCAGTACGGCTGCTCGCCTGGGGCCTTTAAATGCACAACGTAGCTGTAGTTGTGGTACGCGAGCGCACGCCGATATGGAGTCATCATAACAGGCTTAAGTGCGGTAACATACTCGACCGCCTCGCCGCCGGTCCCTATTTTCTTTCTTTTTTTTTTTTTTACATTGACGCGTTGCATTTTTGGTACTGCATGATGGGCTATGAATAGTTTTTACAGCTCGAGTGAACAAAATGGGAAAGCCAGGGGACTCAATTTTATGTGAACGCCATCCGGCAATAATGTTGTTCTGCCATCCCTGCAACGCTGCACGTTATGCATGCCAAACTGTTTCCTTTTATTCGTAAAAAAAAAAAAAGAAAATGTTTATTTTTTAATTTTTTATTGGTCGTTGAAACACCAATTTTCGCAATGATTGCTTAGTACTTCACATGTCCACGCTTGCCATTCAATGAAGCCGTTTGAAATTAACGGATTGGATCTCAACGCCAAATTACTTCCCAGAGAATCACGACTCCCGGTTGTTGCACTCTTACCTCCGTGAACCTGAAGTGGAACGCGTCATAGTTTAAAGGGCAACTCCGGTCCATACTTTCGATTTTGGGATTATGACTGTTTTTAGTGCAGTCAGCGTCCCTGAATTGCAAGGTGCAATTTTGTTCTCGTTATTGTGTGTAGTTTCAAAGATATCGACGCCTCAAAGTTTTGTTTAGGGCGCGGCCAACGAAACCGAAACTAGCCGCTCGAGGCCCCGGCAACACTGGAAATCAGCCGCTATGTGATCGTGACCTTAGGATCGTTCTGAGTACGCAGGCCGAGCGGCACCTACCGGTGTTGCGCTAGCCGTCTAAAGATAGGAGGTAAGCGGATTTTCTTTTAATTCTGTATACGTAGTTATCCAGCACATGTAGCAAGAGTTAGTGCCTATACCCAAAAGCGAGCGACTGGAAAACCCGTGAACTCGTTCGGTACCGTACTCGGCGGCTGTCGCAGTGTGTGCGGACTTCCAGACTCGTCGCTAGGCCTAAATTGTCATCGGGGCTCCGTGGATGGAGCGGCGTTGCTCTACGCCGCGCTGCTAGTGACGTACAGTACTAGGTGCCCTCTCACTTTCGCGCTGCGGGTCAGTCCGAGACACGAAGCTTTCAGGCTCTCCGGCGCGGGCCGCGGCGCCCGCACAAACGTGTGCTGGGCTGTACACATCTGTTTTTTCGTTCTTTTTTCCTCGGGCGCATAAAAGCCGAAGTCCAAAGTCCACTCGTCGAACAGCGTTCACCCACATCTTCTCCTATTTCCGGTCCGTTGGAAACTTGTGAAAAAGCGCCTCCGTGTTGCGCAGTGGGTTGCTTGAGCATCCCACAGCGCTACAAGTTGCACTCGGCATCTTTTGCGGGACAGCTGGGCAGTCTCGGGCGCACCGAGTTGCTCGCTAAAACGAGTCTTGGAGTCCTCACAAGGAAATAAACAAGCTACACGGGCTACAGATAAAAGCAACGGCTAAACACGCCAATCACACGCCGAAGTAGCGGTGGTAGCGGCTCAAAGAAGCGCACTCTGCGCAACGCCCGGACTAGAGGAAAAAAAAAGAGAACGACACTAATGTCACGGCCCAGTGTTGCTTTAGCGATCGGCAACCCGCTGGCCGCCCACTAAGGAGCAGCGGCTCGCGGCGGGTCGCATTTTTGCTATCGGCATTAGTTGAGAATGCGGCGTCCCACGAATGTAGTATTTTTGCTGGGGTCGTATTTTGTGTCACTACAGCGATACCAGTAATTTATTTTATTTTGAGTTTTGGCCGGAGTTACCCTTTAATATTATTGTATACAAAATGGAATTGACCAATTATTTTATGAGCTTAATGGTCCTACGTCCTTATGATATCCCTTGTTGTATGTGCATCTGTATGTAAGTCGTTTTACACAAGCATAAATAATGACTCGGGAAAGTAAATATTTATAAAAATCATAAACAGCTAGTTTAGTGTATTTTCTTAAACAGAACACGACACTGCGGCAGTAGCATTTCCCTGACTCTTGTGTCCAAATAAAAATAAATAAACGCAGTGCTCTTATAAGACCTATCGATAGATTCATCGTTTGGATTAGGTTTTTGAAATATAACCATCAGAAGAACGTAAGCGCGCAAGTGAGTTGGTGTATATTAAACATTTTAGTGCGAAACCCGATACTTCTCCTTCTCTTCCTTGTCGTCGTCTGTCATTGCCTCAGTCTCGGGTTTTTCACTAAAATGTTTAATATAACCATCGTTCTTTTTGATTCTTGAAAAAAACAAAACCTAGTAAAACTACTACTCACACTAACTATGTAATCCTCAATCAATTGTTCAAACTGCATTTTTCTTTCCACACTAAAAGGGACAAGTATCGATGTTTAACGTCTTTACAAGCTTAAACTGTGAGACTAGACAAGTTCCTCGTGAAGTGTGGGTGCATAGGAGACACTTTTCCAATTTCGCTTAAACTAATCTTACATAACGCAGATATCCTCCTATGGCGTAGCTTAAGAAGGCCCCAAATAGAATCATTGAAAGAAGAGTCATGAACAAAAAGATGCGGCCCGTCGTTTACTTCTTCTTTGTTATACCAACATAAATTAACTAAAACAGATGAATTTGTACATGTACCCGCTTACAAGATAAGAGATATCTTCAGCCCCTTTAAAAAGAACTCGAGCTAAGTAATTAGAGCAAAGAGAGGGAAAAAATGATATTATATATCTTCACCAGTTGGCCTCCTCTCTCGCAATTGTATTATAGACCCTTCCCGAAATTCAGTCTGGCCACTTTGATCACTATCATCATCATCGGAAAAATGGCATATGTGCCATACCAATGGCGGCTTTCTATTTACTGATGAAGGAACATGCTGAAGATACTCCTAAGCTGAGGATTCGAGGCCTATACATTCCAGACGTTAGCACGTTGCAAAACCGGAATTGAATGCAAGCGCTGCGAAAGTGTTCATTTCTCTAATTCGAGCCCAGTGAACCTGTTACTGGCACAAAATCGACTTCGAAACCCCTTGACTTATAGAACTTTATCAAGGCGTCTGTTTGGGTTGGCGCTTCGTTCTGACTGGTTGCATCGTTGTGGGAATCGAGACTGGATGAGATGATCCAGAAAAACCTGTATAGCGAAAAGTTTATTCTCGTATGCCGTTGACATGCAAAAGTGACGGTGCCCGATAAAATACTGCAGGCTGCGGGTTCATTGCCGCCATTCGTAGGGCAGAAGTTAAACCGACATTTCAGCCACCAGATGGCGCTGAATTTCGGAAAGGGTCTATTCCCATGGCAATATCCATGACCCCTGTTGTATACAAGGATGCGCAAAAAATGTAACAAATATTGAAAGGCCTTCACGAATTTACTGTTGACAGCCAGAAAGTAATGACACAACGAAATGAAACCCACCGACAGATTTTAAAGGAAAGCTGAAAAACTCCTTAAACTCGAACAAAACTGTAAAAACTGTAATGTAGACACCTTGAAAATACGTGTTTTAAGTTTTCTTTCGATCTAATTAGTAAAAACGTCATAATTGTCAATAAAAAGTTGGACGTATACCGACCTGTTGCGGCGCGCCGAGGGTAGGAAATCGCGCGAGTAGAGAGAAAAAACTAGAAAAAAGGGACGTTATCAGCGGGGTCAGATGGCCCTTGCTCGCCGCTGAGCTGGCTCTGGGATGCCGACGATGACAGTCACGACGCTCTGGACAGGTAACAGGCGGCAGAGAGGTGGCAATCGCTGCACGTATTTTTGCAAAACTAATGCTGTTTACGTTTACATCTGTCAGAGATAAGTTCGCTAATTGAATTCAAGGGACAAAGAGCTGTAGAAGTCCGCTTGTAGCTGAGATTTCTTGAAATATGTTTCAGGTTCCCATCAAGCAGACCCCGACAGTTAAAGATAAAATTTGCAAAAAAAAAAAAAAAACACGCTTTTATCTTTTTCATTAAAGCATCATGCAAATCACTCTAACAACCTGGCGACAGACAACTTGATGACTACCTTACGAAGAGGGTGTTTACAAATCTCTATAACCTAATAACAGGTACTAATATTATTTTTGCATTATTTTCACGGTTTTCAATGTATGCATTCTTCGTCTCTTTTTCTTTAAATTATCGCCTCTGTTGTGTGTCTCCCCGACTGATTACTATCACCTAGTTTTTATAAATATTTCTATAAAGGGATTTGGAAGACAAAACCTAAGTGATCATACATTAAGAAATCAACAGTTAATTCACTGGGCTGTGCATCTTCAATCAAAGCTAAGTCATTCATTGCAAGTAAAGTTGAGCCACTGACCAAGCATTGCAAGAACGTTCTATGCCCCCACCCCTCCGTTGAGATCTGTCTAGTACAGCAGAACATGAGAGCAGCTGCCGCGGGCATTCCGTCTGTATGACTGGTTCCGACCCCAGGATCGAAGTGACCGCTTCTGAGGGAGGCTCGTGTCGGTGACAAGATGCGCCCGGTGTCCAGCGCAAACGCCCCAAGCGCAGCTTTTAAAATAAAACACATACAGGAATCTTTCCATTTACAAGCAGTACGTGCTTCTATTCGCATCGCAGACCCGAGAAAGAATCGTCGATCCGTGAAGCCAATTCAAAGTTGACGATTGATTTTCCCTCTCGTCTCTTGAGAAAGTTCCGGTCATGCCTGATTGTTCAGGTGACGATGTTTTGTGCGAGCATGCGAAGCGAACGAGGAGGAGAAAAAGGGGATGTTGGCATCGACCTAGAGAAGAAAGCGTGACCCAGTTTTGGAAAATTTGAATCTGGATATCAATTACACTTCTTGATCCTTGAGTTTGTTCCGAATTATCTGCGCGCTTGGCTGTTACGCAAAGCCCCACCGTCCTGTGCCGCTTATGCTGATGATACAAGGGGTGGTGTATAAAGACGTTCTTTGAGGTACATTGAGGTAGCTTATATTGAGGTACCTCAATATAAAGTACCTCCTTGAGGTACCTTATATATTACCACTTAAACACTATACATTTAGGTTCTCTCATTTTAAATTGCCCTTAATTTTTACGCGGAGGTAGTGAGCTCCGGTCAAGGGCAAATATTACGCGAAAGTCGCTTTTTTGAACATATAAATTTGAAGAAACAATAACAGTGACTATAAAGTTCAACCGAAGTGCCGCAAAAGAAAGGCGGCTTCAAAACTTGTTGCAATTTCAATTTCATAGCAGTTCAATAACAGCGACGTTGTCGCGTTCTTTACTCGTTAACTATAGAATTATGCTCACGTTATGTAGGAATTTGCTTAAGTTCGGTAACGTACAATTTATGCTCATTCACTTACATAAGAACAATTTTGATAGTATTAGTCTGTTGAAGATATAATTTCACGTTGAAACGGACCTGTCACCGATCAAAAGCAGAGAAAAATCTGATAAGCAGCAACAAAATGACTCGGATTGACAGTTTTTAACCTACAAGTGTGCTACATAAGGAGAAAAAAAAAGTGTTTTTTATTACGTGTTTTTATTCACTCCCAAAATAGGTACGACAGTGTGTTTTTATGTTTTGTCTCCAGCGCAAGCTTCCTAGCTTGTGTTAAGGTTTCGTTGGTGCAGTCCGAACATAAAGGAACAACCACGTATAGCCAAGATGTCAAGAAAACACCTGGCAGCATTTATTGCTAGAAGGACACTAGGATAAGTAATAGAAATGCAGTTGTCGTGCGTGTATCAATGGTGGGCGTTCGCTTCAGACGAGTCCTCTTCACTCGTCGTATATCGATGGCCTTTTGGTTTGCTCGGCAACGCCACCCTCGATTGATGCGTTCACCACGGGTTTGCGCGCGGTTCGTACAGTGCGCTGCAATATGAAAGACCCACTCGGACAGTGTGGCCGAGCGCTCCGTGTGGGTCTTTCATATTGCAGCGCACTCTACCTTGGTGGCGGTTGTACAGTGGTGGCATTGGGGTGGCCGCTACTTTCGCTAGCATTGCGGCATTTCGTGAGAATCGGGCATGCACGTACGTCAAATGACCTTTGAATGCTATGAACGCGTGCGGGAGTTTGGACAGCCGACAGGATCAGGCTTCAATGACGCTAGAGCAGAAGCTCCGCCCACAAGCGTTATTCGCTCGTTTCAATTCCCTCTGCTCCCGAGTAAATAGTGCACCGTCCGCTCCGTGACAGGGGCTTTGTGCGGGAGCGGAGTCGAATCGCTGCTAATCGAGCCAGACATCGTCGCCTCTCTCGACTTTCTAATCAACCCAAAGGTGCGTGACGACACGGGACGACAGTGACTTCCGTCCATGGCGTCTTCATGCGGAGTAGGGCGAGGCAATCATTACTTACCCGGCTTACCATGCGACTGATTAAGACGACGATAATTGTCGAGGGCAGCACACTCTTCCAGATGCATAAATACTGCTTCCAGGGCGCCATTCCGTCAGGCGACATTCATTTATCTATTTTAGAAACATCCGCGAGAATAACGCAAACCAGGTTGCTAGTAGCCGTGTTACTAGAGCAAATTATACGCCGCGTACCAATTCGACGCATGGTGTTGACCGCAGACTTTTCACATTCTTTCAAAAAACGTTTTTCGCGCCTTCTTGGCTGGACGCGCTCTTTGGATGGCGATGATTAGTTATCCGTATACGATTCAGTGAATAATGCAAACAATAATGTTCGAAGCAAATATTTTGTCTGGTTCCCGACAGATAATGTACCATACTTTCGCCTATCGTAATGTCGTTTCCCGGCGCCCTTTATACTGTTTGGGAAGAATCTCGAAGATGCCGACAATCTTGCAACCACATTCGAAAGTCTGGCAACCGGGAAATGGCATGTTTTCTCCTCCATTCCGTGTTGCTGATGCAAATAACAAACCGTGACCTTCTCTCGGTCAGATATCTTCATATTATGTTATCGCGTAATCGACTTCTAGCGCGCCACAAGCTCCGCACAACAACCTACATCTTTTATAGTCACTGACTGTTTGAGAAACCTAGGACGCTGCGAATCCCCGGCTACAACATTTTATACATGCTAACACAATAACGCAAACAAGCTAACAAGCAAATGAAATGATGAATGATTGAATGAGTGTCGATGCCTGATTTATTTGCTGAAAGTTTGTAGGCTCATACATTTTATTATATTTTCCTCCTTCCGAAAGCACAGTGCACTTTTTGTTCTGTGCCGATGATCCCAGCTGGTGACAACTCCAGCGCCAAGGCACGGACTCAAAATGGCACTCCCGAATTGCACCCGGCTGAGCCAACACCACCTAGAATAATCAAAGCCTCCGCATCACCTCCTCTCTTCTTTTTTTTTAAATGTCATCACAATCAAATCGTGCTTACTCGGCTATTGGGCCCGAGTCCGACCTTCGACGCGCTGATTGAACACGAGCCGCGGCCGAACATTGACGCAGCACTCGTGCCCAATCTCAAGCCTCGATCGATCTGATGCGATGACGGTGCGGAGGGCTTCTGCTTATCTAAGTGGTGTTGGCCGAGCACCGCGTTGTCTCTCTGCTTGACAATCGGGTACGCCCAAATGTCCTCCCAAAATTCAAGTTCGCGTTCATGACCAATTCAGGCAATTATAAAACGAACCGGACTCCCGGTGGTCAGAGAATGCCACGTATTTTCGGCATCATCATTTCATTGCCCCCGTGCGGCCTCGAAGAAAGGTTCGGAAACAGCACCGGCAGCAGAGCACGTGACTGCTTGTCATTTCCACGAGCTATAACTTTTCTCACTATCTTTTCGTGCCTTCTGTAACAGAGGCCAGATTCACGAACAGCTTCTTAGTTTACGACAACTCAGCTAAGAAGTTCGTAACTTAAGAACATTGTAAGAAGAGGAAACATTTGGTATTCACGAACGCGTTCTTAATTAAGAAAAAGAAGGCGACGTTCTCGTGCGAAAAAACTAGAACTTGCGGTGCTGTTGCTATGGTGACGACGTCTTCGGCAACACGAACAAACAATCGCAGAGCTGATCATGGTTCGGAGCAGTTTGGAGCACGTGGAATTTTAATCCCAAACTCAGGTGGCCTTTCCGCAACTGCTTGTCTGGGTTTCGTGTCTGTGCAGTGACATATCGACGCTAATACAATTTAAAGGCACCCGAATACCGAGGCCGGAATGACCGCCATCGTTGATCGCTACCGAACTCGATCGCTACGAAGTCAACACAACTGTCATCGTTTGGTAAAAGACAGCCCGTGCCAGTCGTTTGCAAAGCGACGTAGATAGAAACAAAGCCGCGGCGGCGTTTTTAGCGGCCTCGAAGATGCAGGAGCGAGCCGACGTTGAAAAAGATACGTTTGAACTACGAGAGTGTCAGCAAGAGCAACGCAAATACCTGCTTACACTCGGAGCGGACGCGTGCGTTTGATCAAAGTGCTTGATTCGGGATGTTAGACCGCGTCTTGGTAAGCGCTTCGGGACCCATCTTTTGCAATTGCAACTCGATACTGACGTGACGCTCTACAGAGAAAGGTTGGACCGCCATCGCGTAGATCCAACGAACTGTTTTAGGTCGACAGTGATGTACCGTCGTGTCAGAATAAAAATGGCATATTAAAAACAAAATGTACATACCGTGTTGCGAAGGTAATCCATACGGCGTTTATTTGAGCTCTATATTATACAAAACAAGAAGATACAATCGATGAGCATCCCTTTTCGACGACAGCGTTCACCACCGCTGCCTTAGAAAACAAGGATATGACAAGTTGAAGAGACAGACCTCTTAAACTAAACTAAGTTCAGCGATCAAGCTATTAATACGGTAAGGGTACACAAGGGTAGCGCGGGCATATTCCATTCTGCAAGCCAGCCGGTCGTGGGCAGACGGTCTTGGCCAAGGAAAGTCGGAGCCACGCTGCGGCGGAGCAGGTCCGAGTGCCTGCTAGGCCTATATTAATACGGTAAGGGTACACAAGGGTAGCGCGGGCATATTCCATTCTGCAAGCCAGCCGGTCGTGGGCAGACGGTCTTGGCCAAGGAAAGTCGGAGCCACGCTGCGGCGGAGCAGGTCCGAGTGCCTGCTAGGCCTATATTCTGCCGAGCTCGCTTAGTCGGTGGGCAATGTTGCCTTTGTAGCTTTTTCCAGTTGTCTGCGAATCCAGCGTTCATGTTCGTCGTGGTCGGTTTCGAAAACTTTCTTTTTTCTTGCTGCTTGAAGTCGGGGCGCGCGAGAAGAGCAGGTAGAAAAATAAAGCTGTCGTAGGATTCCGTCGTAAATTGCGCAAAACTTACGATAATCTTGTTTCGTGAACACGAATTTGCTCTTACATTTTGTCGTACGCACATTTCTGGCGTAAAATCGTTTCGTGAATCTGGCCTCAGGATTTGAAGGGAATACTTGACGCAAGCCTCATATATTATGAAGAACAGAGATTATATCTGAAGAGTTTTAGTTAAAGTAAATGAGCTGCGTCATAGGTCCTTTTAATGTACTCAGCTGGGATCCACGCGGTCTACACTCTGAAAAGAAGAGTATAGACATAACACCCCTTGTTACATATACGGCAGCCCAAAACTTCAGTTCAACGTACAGTGCAGTGACGTCGAACTAACGGCCTAAACCCTTACGAGAGGCCTGATGCCGGTAGGAAATAACACATTAAATAGCTAATGTACGTATCAAAAACTACAGAAAAAAAAGCAAACAAACACGGAGGGTTTGTAGTAGGGCCAAGAAATCTCCGATTACTTCTTTTTACAGTCAGTCACACGCACATTAGCTATTTTAGTAAGTTGTGCAGCTCGGCTATCAAGCCGCTCGTGAAAGTTGGTACCGTCAATTCAACGTCAGTGCGCTGTACTTCCAAGTGAAGATTTGGGGTGCCTTATATGTGACAAAGAGTGTAAGAATATACCCTTTTTTTCCAGCGTATACTTTTAAAGCTTTCGAGTGTATTGAATTACATGAGACGAATTAGGCAATTTGTCCGTACTTCGATGTCCGCACTGCTTCACTATCTCTTGGAGACACTTTATTAGCACTGTTGTTGGTAATTGATCAGTTTAACTGCTTAAAAACTGGCTGATGACCACTTCCGGTGTTGAACAACAGAGTACAGCTAAAGCGTTGCAATGATGGTATAGAGTCCTTTTGTGACCAGTTTATAATCGAGCGTCAATACAAAAATGGCTAAAACAAAGGTTGCTAGCTTTTCAACCATAGATGTGCTAGATACTGCAACCGAAGAATCTTCTTCACCATCTGCAGAAGTTATGCTTTGTGCTCAAAATATCTATCAGCAAGGAAAACAAATCCGTAGTACGCATAGCATGCGTGCAGGAAGAACTATAAAAACCTCTCGGTAAACTTTCTGGCAGGCACCCTAGGACTACCGGGGGATTGCGTTTTGAGACATAGTATGCATATAGATTTGTTTCGACTAAACAAAGAGACACTAGCGAAAATAGGGAAAAGAATTACAAATAGGCGTCAAATGTCATACCTCTCTCCCCCAAGCAGAGAAGCTAGTCAGGACATATGACAAATTAAGGCTAATCGCTCCTCGGTTTTTCTTCGCGCTTCAGTATACTTCGTTCTACCCTGACGCTGATAGGGTGGTGGAAGCCGCACAGTCTCCGGACTAATGAAGCTCCTGCTTTGCATCGCCTGGCCCCGCCCTCCGCCCTTGTGTGATCGAAAGAGTGATCACGTAGCGAAAGAATGAGTGATGACTGGTCCAACGAACATGTTGCTTCCATCGTCTTGTCAGTTTAGCAGTGAAGGGGTTCTTCACTCTGGGGTTAACCCGAGCGTGACGGCCCGCGGCCGCAATCCTTGGGCCCGATCTCGAGCTCGAACGTCCACGTGTTCTGATTAAATCTGGCGCAGAATTCGCGTCCAGTCATTTGGTGGTTAGGCGTTCCGAAAGTCTTCCACCAGTCACGCTGACTAGCAGCCGTCCGAGGCGCCTCTTGTTCACCACTCTGAGGCCAAAGTCACTAACGGGAGAAGAGAGGCGGGACGGGGCCTAAAATGGACACGTCTTTTGTAGGGGTGGGTAAATAGCGGTTCGAATCGAAATTCGCAGCGCATTCTTAGCTTTAACCCGCTGCAAAGAGAGACTGTATGTCATCGTTTTTCCCCAGCACCTGGAAAGCTATGAATGACGCAGCGCTATTGGAGTAGACCCACTATTAACCGACCCTTAGTTTGTTGCTTCGGGATTCGTTATTCGCTGTTTAAACTGGCTAATACTGCACTCTCATTGGCTGAAGAGCGATGGTATAGTGCTCAGAACTGGCCAGACCCTGCCTCTCTGAAGCTGTGAGTGAGGTACTCAAAATATATACATTATCTGATCACAGTACTTATTTGTGGACCACCCATAAGTTTTTTTTTTTTATGGACAGTTTTAAGCATCTGTACGAGGCGCAGCTATACGTGACCTTCACGTTTTGTTTCCTA
The DNA here is from genome assembly GCF_016920785.2 of Ixodes scapularis. NCBI lineage: Eukaryota > Metazoa > Arthropoda > Arachnida > Ixodida > Ixodidae > Ixodes > Ixodes scapularis. The sequence continues at coordinate 69,040,507 of NW_024609835.1, forward strand.
TTTTATTTCTTTCAGTTTATCTTATCTCTTTAGTCACGCAACAGAATCCTTCACGTTCTAGACACCACCGCGTTCTCAGACTGAACGCAGGCTTCGTGTGGATCCGCCATTGGACAATTCATTGACTGCGCGTCTCGGTAAAACAACAAAACATTAGTCATAGCGCATCACATATGGTGCGCGCGGAAAGGGGTCGATAGATGATGCCTTATAGGTTTGTACTTGCTTGAGTGTCAATAGGTTTTAATAAATAGTGTAGTAAGCACCCAGTGCTCTCCGAAAGCTGACAATCGGTAGTGCTCTCGATAGCCAATAAAATCTAACTATCAAAATTTGAATATTGACAGATAGTATACTAATTTACCCTCAATAGTTTTCTATTGACAGTTCACGTGCCACTGTACAGGGAAAAAGTTTCTGTGGCAGTCTTGTCGAAGGTTTGGTTAATCTTTTCGTGTCGGTTAGTTGTCTTCTGCAGTGATGTTTTGATGCTGTGATGATCAACTGTACAAGAACAGGGGGCCAAGTCAGACGACAATTTAGTTATTGTTAAGTTAAGAGTTCAGGTAAAGCCGCCCCTTTCTACTTTGGCAAAGCCATTTTTTCCAGCGTTTGTTCTGCTAGAGTGGAAAGGAGTGGAAGGAACTTCCGCTGGACTCTTAACATGTCACCAACCTTAGTCGCCTCTTGCCTTACCCTCCCAGGTGTTTGTCAAAATAAAATCGATTTAGAATTGAATTCAAATTTGAAAAATGTAGGAAAGCGCTTGATTGAGCAGGGATTAAAGCTGTTCTCACTCCTCTTGTGTTGAGAAATGCTTCAGAAAGCTCTCAAGTATATCGATAGTTTAGAGAAAGTAAAGCTATCGATATTTCCGACATAATCGGTAGTATCGATAGCCGATCGATTATAAGTTTTGCATCGCACACAAACGTTTATACAGACAATTTTAATATTGGTGTATTGAGCGCTACTTTTCAACGTAATTGTTTTTGCGTATGTGTGTGTTCCAAAGACACAACCTAGTAATTACCGTCGTAATTAGCTTGTGGGCTATGCTATTCAAAATGTCGTTGTAGCAAAACAAAATTAAAAGGTGAGTGTTTATAGTGGTGCATGACATTCATATATTATTACTGAATATGTTGGGAGGAGTTAAGGCTATGAAGACGTAATTAAAAACAATTTTAAATAAGAAACACGGCCCGTGCATTTCGAGTTGAGTTTTCACGAATATAAACTTGTTACGCATAAATATCATCGCTTAAAACGTGCAACAGCATCGAGACAAGAATCTCCTACATCAAAACAGTTTACGTCGCGCACCCTATATGAATCAAAGTATTAGTCACTAAAAAGTTTCAGGGAGAAGAGTCAATTTCTGGTAATTTTCGTAAAGCACACTATAATAAACATATTTACTCCAAACGCAATTAATTCAAAGTTCTATCAAGCAGATGGAATCCACTCAAGATCAAGGACTTTCTTCTACCGCTTTCTAGACCCACTGGTTTGGAAATTCTGTCAAGTTATGCCGTGTTTTCGGGAAGCTTTCTTCTAAAGTTCACCCACGTGCCTTTCGAGCTTCGATATGTTGAGAGTATCTTACACTCTCAGTAAACCAGTGCGACAAGCGTCGCGTTCAGCTTCGCCGAAGCAACGAGCCTTCTCGGGAAAAAGTCTCTCGGTCGGCTGGGGCTCGAGGGAAGCGGTCGTGCACCCCTTCAAAGACCTCATTAAGAGCCATCGCAGTCTGGGTTGGAAGGAAGCGGCTGGTGATTAGTGTGAAGCCGAGATAGTTTTGAACTGGGCATAATGAGGCCCCTTGCAATAGCTTCCAGACGGACAGTCTCGGTGCTCATTGTGAGCAAACTTCTTCATGGACAAGGACCTTGAGCTTGTCAGTGAGAGCCGACACTTCCGATCCCTATGCCAACCTGTGCGGCTTAGAAGACTGTAGTTAATGAGCAGTGTAGTTGAGACGTTTGTGTTTCACGCTCCTTGTAAACCTCCGTTTCGGGTTGTAAAATATCTTATATTAACTAGCTCGCCTGCTTAGTCACGTTCTCTTCAGTTAATGACAGCTTATGAATGGTGAGTCGTGGCCCATTAGGGAGTTTTAGGGAGCTGTCTTGCACATCCGATATGGTGCGATGGGATCTCTGGTACGAACTGCGCATGTACTGCCGCAGAGGGCTGGCATATGCGCAGTTCGTACTAAACGGGCTAGCGTACCATATCTGATGTATGAAAACGTTTGCCCAAAACTCTTTATTTTGTTCGCGTTTCCTGCTTTGTAATTTGTTCTTCGGCGTTTTCATCGGGTGATGCTACAGTCTTCATGGCAGCGAACGGACAATGAGATGCTGGTTAATGATGGACAACAGCGAAGATGTAATTACTTTTGTTACATTGCACAATAGCCACTTAAAAAAACTAGAATGACGAAAAAAAATTGCAAAGTCCCTCGAAGAACGTCCATCGTCTGGCACATTCCAAAGTCTCGTTCACCTATTTATTACATCTGAAAGGAAGAAATCGTATGCCGCTCTGGTTTGCTCTTTAATAAAGTAGACACACGACTGCAATCTAACGACTCAACTGAACTGTGTGTATTGATCGTTAATAGCAACGCAATGACACCGTCGACGATTGACCCTCCGTGTTTCGTATTCCGCGTGGCAATCAGCTCAAACTGTAGGTGGGCGTCCGCGCCGCACTGCTCGCGATGAACCCATCGGCATCTCATAAAAATCGGGCAGGATGAAAGCAGAGGTGGGTAAAGAACGTGAACTTATGCATGCTTTGGTCTTTTGATTTTGGGAACGAGCTGCAAATCATAATGCGACTGTATTATAACTGCGGTACTTAGTTCACGAACCCTAAACTGTACGAACTCTTCGAGAGACCGAACGTCATCATCGAGGCCTCCAGAAAAATCGCATCTCCCGTCATATTATTTTTCTCTTTTATTATTTTTCTATCCTTATGTATATCCCTCTCCATGCATGCATTCATATCTTCGTGTTTTTCTTTCTGTATTATTTTGCTCATCTCTAGCAGTACGCATTCCGCTAAGACGGCTACTACATCAAGGGCTTCCATTCGCTAAAAAAGAAAAGAAAGAAAGATAAATTCTCGTAAAGCAATGATTGTTGTAATAAAATTCTTGTTCACATATGGGCTTTGTTACTTTAAAAATCAAACTCTTGGGACTGTGTCATTTGTGGAATAAAATAAAAAAAGAACACGTAGAACATACATTTCGGCGAATTTGGGAGTACAGCAAAAAAATTAAATATACTCAGAAGCCATTGGGGATCTACTCTTCTCAATTTAGTGATGTTAACAAGGCGGATAGTTGGGACACATAGGACGAATATTTTGTTGCCATCGAGGCGTCGGTTCTGATGTCAAGGAGCATTGCATTGCCATCTATCCTTATTTTTAATGCGTTAGCGTTAGAACGCTCCTTTTGACGCAAACTCGGAAGCGTCTCTCGTTTGCCAGTGGTCGCGTGCGACGCTCCCATTGGTCCGAAGCGCTGACGCTCCCCGGCACTGACGAAGTGACAGACACCGCCGGGCTTTCATTAAAACGAGTCCTTTCGTTTTCGGCAACTCACGCACCCAGCTGGCCCGGCGTTAGAGAGGTGGAGGCGCCGCCCAACACCTCCTAGATCACAAAGCCGTAGTGCTAAATGAGATGGCTTAATCAGAGAAGGCTAGCGTTGGACACAAATTGGAAACGAGTGCTGCGTCAGTGCTCGGCTTCGAGTTAAGTTTGAGCCGAACATTATGCAATCGTCGTGCCAAATCTTTGTACAGCGTTGGCCTTCTTTGATGACGCCATGTTATTCAGCACTATGACTTTGATATCTAGAAGGTGTTGAGCCACAGCGCAGTAGAATTGGCGTGCTCAGTTGCCGCTCTGCCGTCGCCGGTTGTTTTTCACTCTAGGTTTCCACAGTAGCCCTGCGTGGGCTGTGATCCGTGTGTGTAGCTAAAACGATGGATGCGGTTAATTCCACGAGTGATAAGGATGCAGTTTCTTCTACGAGTGGTAGGGATCTGGTTCTTTCCAGAAGCTATATAGATGATTGTATGCTTTCGCATTAGAAAGTGAAGGGGTCAGCGTTAATGTTTTCTAAAGGGGGATGTGCGTGGCGTTTTGAATACCCATACTAACGCATTCCCGAAGAAACCACCCATGGATCTTACGGATATCTTTAATGCGAAAGTGTTAACTGTCCAATGGAGCGAACCGGCGTTATCAGCTTTTGAAGCCGCGCGCCAAACGGCACCTAAATTCCCATGTCCGAATGAAACGAAGCCTGTAGTATGTAGCTGCGATATGATGGATAGGCTCCCATTGGCTGGTGCACGTCATAGTTTCAATGAACGAGGCTCCCATTGGCTGGCGCACGTCATAGTTTCAATTAACGCAACCCCATGGCGCTGCGGGCCATACACCGGCAAAGCCGTGTATTGAGAGAGTTTGGCCATTCATTGGTTTGAATAGACAAGCATCTCGTGGCCAACCGCAGGCAGCGAAACAGCCCCTAGCGGTGTTCGTGAGCACTAAAAATACGACTCGACTAATTTAAGCCGTTTTATTGTCACTAGAGTTAAAAGATGTAGCTCTTGGGGACGGAGAACATGGCGTACCTGATGGTTTCGTCACGTCCATAGTCAACGGTGGAATAAACGAACGTGCGCTCCAATCCAGAGCAAACTACGTGGTTGCGATCATTGCAGCTGCGAAATTGGAGGCTTCTATTTGACGCTTTAAAAGCCGTTTCGAATATTGTGACGGCGAGGTCTGCTGATTGGTCGACGCTGTGTGGCACTTTTAGTCTGCGCTTTTACCGCGGGTTTAATATTCATCGCTGGTGGCGCCCTTTGCTCCGCTCATTGGCCAAACTCTCTTAATATACGACACTGTGCGCCGGTAAAAGAAAGGCGGTGGCGCGCGCTTGGCCCTCCTCTCGACGCAGACGAACATGGCGGCGCCTCAAGCATCTACAACGGCGGCGGCCGCAACCTCGGCAGAAGCGAAATCTGCCCATCCACGCAAGTACACCCCAGACGAACTAAGGGACCGGAATAACGCAGCACAACGAGCGAGGAGGCAGGCAGGGAAATCCGCCATCGTTGTCAATACTCCGAATGCACGACGGGCGGAAGAAGCAGCGGCGCAACGCGCTAGGAGACAGAACGAAGCCTTTCGAAAGCGTGAGGCGCAAGAGGATCGCGCTTCTAAGCGTCTTAGGCGGTAAGAGGACGAGGCCCTCCGATAACGCCAGGCGGAAACAATAGGTCGCAAGCGGCATGCTTTGGCATTCACAACTCACAAGAAGTGCTTAGGTGTCCTCGGACTTTTTTAATACGCTTAAGAGATCTTGGAGATCTTCTACACAACCATTTTAATCCGTATTTGCATTTACACACCAACAAATATATTTTAAGGCTTCAAATTTGAGCACATTAATCACCTTAGCGTGTGGGAGATTCTTATTTAAATACGTTCCGTATTTTGTAGAGGCGCTTTCTTCATTCAACTGGAACGACGACAGAGTACAGTGCCGCCAGTTCCATTTGTGACCTAAGTTTAAGGAGTATAAGTAAAACATAAGGTTGCAATCATGTAAGCCAGCATTTCTAACATATTTGTCAAACTTGGCTGTCTTCCATCCTCAAACGGTTAATTTTTTTTTGTATAATTTGTCAGATTCCATTTGTTTAATTCGGCAGCAAACCAATACGCACTTGTGTTTAAAGCCTGCGAACACCGGGCCTCAATTAAAATGTACTTAGCTCCGACGGTGTCAACATTTGTCTCGATCCCCCTTAAATAAAGCCAAGCGCCGCTATTCCACGCCACGGCTTCCCGAGCGGAAACTCGGACAATAATTAACCGTAAGCCCTTTTAACCTGGAAGCATGGAACTCACTCTTATGGCTCTCTGAATATTTGTTGCATCTGAAAACAACGCAAAACTTTGTTCGCAAACCAGATGTTTCTGTGTTCCGTTGAATTTAGTCGTGGCAGTGTTTTAATGACATGGAAACTAGTATATTTTAATATTGCGCAATTTCTATGTTTTTTACAGAATAGGTTTCGGGTCGCTGATTAATTACGAGGTACCTCGAGCCGCCCATGGTCGAAAACAGCTGCCAGCAGCATTGCGTGCCGCCTGTTATTAATAGCCGAACGTTTTAAAAGCGCACCACAGTTGGTAGGAACTTATGTTGCGATAGAATGCATAGAGAGCGCCATACGTTTTAGAGTCTGTGTTATCAGTTGTGTTGTTAGTGGCACTTTAAAAACATATGTTTTTCTTTTCAAGTAATTGTAAACGTTTTTATGTATTTAAATATAATTATTCTTTTTACTTTTTTTTTGCATAATTGCTGTCAGGCGTCGCTGACTGGGTGTTTGGGGAGATTTAAAGCTTCACAAAGTAGATGTAATTTTTTGTAACAACGAATTTGCCTTTTACGCTTCAGGTTCCAAGGAACATTCGTATGAAGTACATCAGATTTATTTTTGCCATTTACTTACTATGTTTACATTCATTCGCACCAGTTGAATTACCGATGTATCTGCGACCGATAATTTATACCAATGTTTTTTGTTGCGACTGACGTTTGTTTATTTTTTATTTAGTAATGTTTTGATGGAATGTAAATAGGTTTAGTTTGCATAACGAAAACTCTAAAAATATCCTCTAATGCCACAAAAAAAAAAAACAAAAAAACTTAATACGTTAAGTTGAGGCCCTCAATGTTTTACGAACGAAATTGGAAGACAAAGATGCGCACTCTTAAGAACACGCTCATGTTTATTGTGCGTGTCAATAATGTAGTTTTTTCGCGCTTATTCAAAGTGGAAGCGATCTACAATGCACGAAAGCTAATCTTTAATTATATTTTCCAACTTTCAACCTCTGACCGGCATATTTCTGAGCTCGTATCTGGGCGATTCTGAACCTGTGCTCAGGCCCACTACAAAATGATCTCTTCACTTCTGACCATAAACAAATTCGTCGATGACGCAACATTTCTTAAAATAATAATAAGAAATATCTTCATTTTATCGTTTTAATAACCTGAGTGGAGGAATGTTGGTAAATAAAATATGCCTTTGGGTTTCTCGTTGCTGACAGGCAACGTTGGGAAGCCTTTCGCCGCACTCGTTCGTACAAAGTTGACCTAACCACCCATGTCGCTCAGTCGTCATTTCAAATAAAATGGCTGTTGCTAATTGGCTTACCACATATGGAAACCAGAGCCGCAACCACGTTGGAATGTTTCTTTTTTCCAAGAAGGGTGCCAATTTAGCCATGTATGTTGCTCACTTACTTTGAATTACTTGATCTCGTTGCTCCCGAGAAAACATTAAATGTACCTCCGTTCGAGCTGAATCAAAAGCAATTAGCACCCCAAAAGGGGGAACGATAGATCCGTCAAAAACACAAGACGCGATGCTTTAGTTTGCGAGCATAATGAAAAAGATAAAGAGGAGAAGGCACTAAGCTAGGAACTTGGGGATAGTTTGCAGACGAGCAGCCGTTTTCAGAGCCTGCGTTTGATGCGATGTACCGCCATGAGCACTCGCGGGTCACGAGTTTTATAGCCCGTAAATATTTTTTTTCTTGCTAAGATATAAACAACGCTATAACATTTTGTACGTTTGTACAATAAAAGTGTTGCTTCTATAAATTGATAATGCAGTTAAAGTCCACGCAAGTAGTTGAATCCCTGAAAATTGTGAGTCAGCACAGCCCGGAGAGTAATGAGCAGTTAAGCAAGTACAAAAGCAAGTCCCAAAGCACGAAGGGGGAAGTCACGCTCGGCGTTCCTAAACCTTTCAGTGATTATAGACTAAAAAACGTTTTTGCACGCAATTTTTCACGCCATCATACTGCGACGTAACTACTGTGCAAGAGTTCGGTTGGAATCTGTGTTATGTTAATACCTCAAGGGGCGCTTGGTGACGGACTGAGACGCAATCGCTGAGGTGACGTTGTGGTGGGGTGATTGTGTTACATAACTCTAAGACGCCTGCAGCGTCTACGGTACCTTAAATGACATGCGAGAGCCAATCACTCTAATCTACAGAGGAATCTCGGCGCACGACGAAGCTGAGAATATAATTTAGACCTAGCATAAACAATTTGGTTTGCGGCACTGAACATCGTCACACGTCAGTCGGTGCTGCAGTGTGGATAATTGTTTCCAAGCTCGAACATGTTTTCACTGTGGTCACTCACTGAGCTTTTCCGTTCATAGCCTGCGGCGACTCGATTTTCCAAGTGCAGGCACGTAGGCGCTCTAGATTTCCGTGATTGTGATTGACTTCGAAAAACATTTTCACTCAACTATCGCTAAGCGTATTCTCACGTCTCCAGAGTAACGCCAACTGGCCATTTCCTTACTTACACGTCCTCAGATTCACTGCGTACATAAATTTTTTTTTTTTCAATTGATTGCCAAATTCAAGGGAAGGTGCTGAGAATTTATAACCGGATACGACGCCGCGCCAGCGAGTTGATCTCGTCTTATTGTTGGCTCCAAGAACGGCGCTCATCGTTGATTCTCGCCATCAAATATCAGAGGCCTTTATAGTATACGGTTGGCGATGTCTGCATTACCTTATTTTTCAACTATATGTTTCGTTATCTTTCTGTATTTTCTAACTTTCGTCTCAGATAAAAGCTTTTCACTACAATTGATCTGCGTAAGTTTAAACCTCGGCATTGGTATTTTTTAAGCTGTATATTGAACCCTCCTAATCTTGTTTAAGTAAAAAAAAATGGTACGTGTGTCGCATTAAAACGACTGATATCTGGGAATATTACGCTAGCTAAGGTCAAACCTACTCTTGGAGTGCCTTTACAACTATGTTGAAATATGAGTGGAATATATGGCGGCCAAAAATTGTTTGCGAAGCTGGAAAGGGCGTATCTTCTCAGAATCCTTTAGGTTATACTTATGCTCACGCAGCGATGAGGTCAGTGGATTTTCTCAAACTTTATATCCGCGCTCTCCTCCCCCCCCCCCCCCCCCTCCCTTCCATCCCCTCCCATGCTCGCCGAATCCAATACCCATGTTGCCTTCCCGGTATACCCGCGAGGCCTTCCAATATTTACGGAAAAGTTATTTCGTTGTGCAACAGCGCGAAGGTTTCACACTGAGAAGCCAAGAACAACGTACAACATGGCAGTAGCTGCATGTGCAAGCCCTGATTTCATTTATTTTATGTGGCAAGTGAGGAACACTCAACCCAGCTGAGATGTAATATAGCTACCTCCCTCTTACGCAAAGAAGATCTATCTCACTTCGCTACACTGCCTTCACTTAATGGACACTAAAAAACAGTGGCAAACGATTTCTATTTCGTCCAATATTGTTATCGTTTCTTTCAGACGATTCGATGAGAAAAAAGAGTTAACCTCCCATAGGAAACACGGGATAAATCAATGACCCGTGAGGAGATCTCACGACAGCTGCCCCAAATAGCCTAACCATCCAGTAGTAGTTCCAGAGCCGTAAATCTTGCTACGTTACTTACGATAGCGGAATGTAACAATAGGCAATGTTGGCTAAGAAACGTTAGCACGCGGACGACCGCCATAAACAAGCGAGGGCTTTAACTTTCTGCGTGTCCTCTCGGGTATTCAAAGGGCGAAAGATTGGATTAGTTAGAAAGAAAGCGAAGGGAATTTCCTATATGAATGCTCTTGATATTTTTACATCAGTAGGAACACGATTATTTGAGTGCCACAACCTAAAGGAAAACGTGACTGTCACATGGTATTTTCTTGTTCAAGCTCTCGCTGCTCGCTGTCTCAACTGAATTCTCACTGAAGTGGTAATTACACTTAAACTGTTTGCTGTCGTAACTGGACGTAATAAATTCTTCGAAGGTGGGGTGCGGGGTAGACGTTCGCCGAAGCACTACAATAGAAGTGGATATGCATAGAAGCAGGGGATCGATTAATAAAGCGATCGATGCAAAATTTTACCTCGGCACTGCTGTCAAACTTTTGAGTGAAAGCCACTAAATTGAATTGCGAAAAAATCTCCAACACGCCCTTCGCAAGTAGAGTAGTTTAAAGGAACGTTAGTGTCTTGACAAAGGATATTAACACGACCTTGAATTGAGCACGTTGGTAATGGAATCGAAAATACGAACGAGTTAGACAAAGAGGACGGACAAAAAAAAAAACAGAGTTTGTCCTGCCTGTCCTCTTTGTCTGACTTTTTCGTATTTTTGGATATTAACAAGCTACACTTCCAGCGCGAATCTCTGTGACATTTTGCAATGCAAGCGTGACGTTTTGCATTGCTTAATGTCACAACTCAGACTGCGCTTCTTGGCCTAAACATATGTTTCGGCATTGTCATTCGCTGAGCTGCCTCCGTAAGTTGCGGTGATTGGCTGTCCGAGGGTTGTGCGTGAAAGTAGACGCACAAACGTTTTTTAGATGGTATGTTCGCTGGTGCTTAAGAAACGCGGGGCTTGGCTTCTAATGTTATCGCCTCTTGTTTCCTGATTGGCTCATCGGCGTTCTTACCGACTGGTGCTGCAATCTCGTTGGCTGCGAAGTGATAATAGACCCTCTTACTGTTTACAAACGTGAACCGCTGGTTGCGTCCCAAGCGACTTCCGGTTGCTCCTTTTTTGCAAGGCTGTCGGACTTGCTTATTTCACCAGTGCTATAAAAAGCATAAATGATATACACGGACAACAAAGTCGGGGATTAAGCGAGGGCTTTATGCTGTGCCATTTAATGTCTTGCCAGAGAGAACTTGGTCTACATGAATAGTCTAAAAATTTGAACAGAGCTCGCGCTCTTCTTTGTTCTTTTGGCATTCGCCCGGCGAATTGGTCGTTAAATGTCTCATTGACGTTCCAAGCGGAGGTGTTAAGGTGAGCTTTTTGCAGAGAAAATATCGTAAAGGTGCAGGCGAGCTGCTGGTGATTATTAACTATGTTGTGATGTTTCTTGCTTACCCCAATCTCAGGTGAATTCAACAGAGCTTTGTTCATTATTTTTATGAACCGAGGAGTTTGCTTCAACGTCAAAGACTAAAACACCGCCTAACACCAGATGCAAAAAAAGAAAAGGTGTTTATAGCGTTGAAATTACTCCCGGATCAACAGTTTGTGGGTTAACTCATTTATTGTGACAGGTGGATATGTATTTAATTTTCGAAACCCTTCCGGTCCTTCTGTTGCTCGTGTCCCGAGCCAGCCCATCATCTTTCTTTTTATCTTCTTCACCGCTACAATGTGATTCTTGGGACACTCCACGCTCTACGCTTCTTCATCTGTAAGTGACCAGTCTACACAAATTAGCAACATGCGAAAAATATTTAAACATATATAACTATCAAAACTTAAAATTAAAAATATTCAGAAAAAAAAAATGAAACGAGAAGGTGTCTTACATACACATACAGGAACTAGTCCAGATCAATATTATTTTTTTGAGATTACTCCAGGAATAGACAGTACAAAACGCAATACACACCACCAGCTCCTTACACCGGCACGTTTTAGAGCGCAGCTCTTAGGGGCCCGTTTCCGGCTTGAGCGGCGTCGGCGTCGCCGTCGCCGTCGCCGTCGGCGTCGGCGTCGGCGTAACCGCGCGGTGCATCATGGGAAATGTCCCATAATGCACCGCGCGAGCCCCCCACCGGGGTCACGTGACTTCGTGGGGGGGGGGGGGGGGCACGTGACTCCCCTGAGGTCACGCGACCCCTTCCTCGAGGTCACGTGACCCCCCGAGGTCACGTGACCCCCGCCGATGTCACGTGACCCCCCGATGACGTCATCGACACTGATGACGTCACCGGCATCCACATCGTCATCGTCATCATCATTGATCATCGTCATCATCAGTGACGATGACGATGACGATGCGGATGCCGGTGACGTCATTAGTGATGATGACGATGACGATGTGGATGCCGGTGACGTCATCAGTGATGATGACGATGACGATGTGGATGCCGGTGACGTCATCAGTGATGATGACGTCATCAGTGATGATGACGTCATCAGTGATGATGACGATGACGATGTGGATGCCGGTGACGTCATATGTGATGATGATGCCATCAGTGATGATGACGATGACGATGTGGATGCCGGTGACGTCATCAGTGATGATGATGATGACGATGTGAATGCCGGTGACGTCATCAGTGATGATGACGATGACGATGTGGATGCCGGTGACGTTACCGACATCCGCATCGTCATCGTCATCATCACTGATGACGTCATCAGTGACGTCACTGATGTCGTCACCGGCATCCGCATCGTCATCGTCATCATCACTGATGACGTCGTCAGCGACGTCACTGATGACGTCACCGACATTCGCATCGTCATCGTCATCATCACTGGCGAAGTCATCAGTGACGTCACTAATGACGTCATCGGTACCCGCATCGTCATCGTCACTGATGACATCATCAGTGACGTCAGTGATGACATCATCGGCATTGGGGGTCACGTGACCCCCCCTGGTTAGTCTAACCCCCCCCCCCCCGCGCCCTTCCCTCCTCCTCCTCAAGAGCTGCGCTCTAATTCGGCGTTACAGGGAGTTGTAAGCGGCTTTCACTTTTTAGAGCGCAGCTCTTAGGGGCCCGTTTCCGGCTTGAGCGGCGTCGGCGTCGTCGTAACCGCGCGGTGCATCATGGGAAATGTCCCATAATGCACCGCGCGAGCCCCCCACCGGGGTCACGTGACCTCGGGGGGGGCACGTGACCCCCCGAGGTCACGTGACCCCGGTGCATTATGGGAAATGTCCCATAATGCACCGCGCGAGCACCCCACCGGGGTCACGTGACCTCGTGGGGGCACGTGACCCCCCCCCCCCGAGGTCACGTGACCCCGCGAAGTCACGTGACTCCTCTGAGGTCACGTGACCCCCGCCGATGTCGCGTGACCCCCCAACGACGTCATCGTCACTGATGACGTCACCGGCATCCACATCGTCATCGTCATCATCACTGATGACGTCATCATCACTGATGACGTCACCGGCATCCACATCGTCATCGTCATCATCACTGATGACGTCACCGGCATCCACATCGTCATCGTCATCATCACTGATGACGTCACCGGCATCCGCATCGTCATCGTCATCATCACTGATGACGTCATCAGTGACATCACTGATGACGTCACCGGCATCTACATCGTCATCGTCATCGTCACTGATGACGTCACCGGCATCCGCATCATCATCGTCATCATCACTGATGACGTCACCGGCATCCGCATCGTCATCGTCATCATCACTGATGACGTTACCGACATCCGCATCGTCATCGTAATCATCATTGATGACGTCATCAGCGACGTCACTGATGACGTCACCCACATTCACATCGTCATCGTCATCATCACTGGTGAAGTCATCAGTGACGTCACTAATGACGTCATCAGTACCCGCATCGTCATTGTCACTGATGACGTCATCAGTGACGTCAGTGATGACATCATCGGCATGGGGGGTCACGTGACCCCCAAGGTCACGTGACCTTATACTGGTTAGTTTAACCCCCCCCCCCAGTGCCCTTCCCTCCTCCTCCTCAAGAGCTGCGCTCTAATTCGGCGTTACAGGGAGTTGTAAGCAGCTTTCACTTTTTAGAGCGCAGCTCTTAGGGGCCCGTTCCCGGCTTGAGCGGCGTCGCCGTTGGCGTCGCCGTCGGCGTCGGCGTCGGCGTAACCAAGGTCATCCCAAGGTCACGTGACCCCCAAGGTCACGTGACCCCTCCCAAGGTCATCTCAAGGTCACGTGACCCCACGTGACCCCCTGAAGGTCACGTGACCCCTCGAGGTCACGTGACCCCTTCCAAGGTCATCTCAAGGTCACGTGACCCCAAGATGACCCCACGTGACCCTTTGAAGGTCACGTGACCCCCAAGTCACGTGACCCCTCTGAGGTCACGTGACCCCCGAGATCACGTGGTCGCCTCCCCAAGGTCACGTGACCCCCGAGGTCACGTGACCCCCAGGTCACGGGACTCCTCTGAGGTCACGTGACCCCTCTGAGGTCACGTGACCCCCGAGGTCACGTGACCCCTCCAGGTCACGTGACCCCCAAATTCACGTGGGGTCACCTTTGGGGTCACGTGGCCTTGAGGTCACCCCCAGGTCACGCCTCCCCGAGGTCACGTGACCCCCTCCCCGAAGTCACGTGACACCCCCCCCCGGAGCATATTAAAGAATGAGGGGAGGAGGAGGAGAAGGGGGAGGGGTCTACCCTCCCCTCAGTACCCTTCACTCCTCCTCCTCAAGAGCTGCGATCCAATTCGGCGTTACACGGATTTGTAAACGGCTTTCACTTTTTTTAGAGCGCAGCTCTTAGGGGCCCGTTCCCGGCTTGAGCGGCGTCGCCGTCGCCGTCGCCGTCGGCGTAACCGCGCGGTGCATTATGGGTAAATTTCCCCGCTAAATCTAGCGGGAAAAATTTCCCCGCTAAATCTAGCGGAAAAATTTCCCCGTCAAATCTAGCGGAAAAAGTTTTCCCGCTAAATCTAGCGGAAAACTTTCCCCGCTATATCTAGCGGAAAAAAGTTCCCCGCTAAATCTAGCGGAAAAATTTCCCCGCTAAATCTAGCGGGAAAATTTCCCCGTCAAATCTAGCGGAAAAAATTTTCCCGCTAAATCTAGCGGAAAACTTTCCCCGCTAAATCCTAGCGGAAAAAATTTCCCCGCTAAATGTAGCGGAAAAAATTTCCCCGCTAAATCTAGCGGAAAACTTTCCCCGCTAAATCTAGCGGAAAAAATTTCCCCGCTAAATCTAGCGGGAAAATTTCCCCGCTAAATCTAGCGGAAAAAATTTCCCCGCTAAATCCTAGCGGAAAACTTTCCCCGCTAAATCTAGCGGAAAAAATTTCCCCGCTAAATCTAGGGGAAAAATTTTGGTCACGTGACCCGGGGGTCACGTGACCTGGGGAGTCACGTGACCCCCTCCCGAGGTCACGTGACCTCTGAGGGGGCACGTGACCCCCGAGGTCACGTGACCCCCCCCCCCCCGAGAACACGTGGCCCTCAGTACCCTCCCCTCCTCCTCCTCAAGAGCTGCGCTCCAATTCGGCGTTACAGGGAGTGGTAAACGGCTTTCACTTTTTTAGTTCGTCTATTTGTTCAAGATTTTCGCTTATTATTGCGTTTGAAGTGTGTTTCATGTCGCTGGAAAAAGCAAAAATCAGGTAACGCGATTCTTGACAGACTGTCACATCTTCCAATGCCAAAAATGAAGCACTTGCACCAATGTAAGCGGTAACGCGTTACAAGTAACGGCGTATGCGATAACGTGTTACTTTTCTTGGTATCGTAGTAAGCTACTCGTCATATATTCAAAGCAGAAGCAGGTAACGTATTTAGGTTCCTTATTTCGAATAACGGGTAAAATCGTTAGTTACGTTACTCGTTCTACATATTTTACATATATAGAACGATTTCTACATATGTTACTCTACATATTCTTCGCAAAACGTAAATATATTATACTTCACTTTTTTTACGTGCTTATAGGTAGCAAGTTTTGTGACTGTTTTTTTTTTAGTTTTTGGCCTCGTTCTTTGTTGTTTTACAGCGCAGCTCTTAGGGGCCCGTTTCCAGCCTGAGCGGCGTCGGCGTCGCCGTTGGCGTCGGCGTCGCCGTCGGCGCAACCGCGCCCCTCCCTCTCCTCCTCCTCCCCCTCCTCCTCCCCTCCTCCTCCTCCTCCTCCCCCTCCTTCTCCTCCTTCTCCCCTCATTGTGTAGTATGGTCCGGGCGGGTCACGTGACCTCGGGGGGAGGGGGTCACATGACCCGTTTCCAGCCTGTGTGGCGTCGGCGTCAGCGTTGGCGTCGGCGTCGGCGTCGCCCCTCCCCATCCTCCTCCTCCCCCTCCGCTCCTCCTCCTCCCCCCTCCTCCCCCGCCCGGTAAAGGTGGTAAAGGAGAGGGAGGGGGAGCAGGAGGGGAGGAGGACTAGCAGGCATGATCACCAGGGAGGAGGAGGAATATACCCTCCACTCCCCCTCCTCAAGAGCTGCGCTCCAATTCGGCGTTACAGGAAGTTGTAAACGGCTTTCACTTTTTATTGTGATTTTTTAGGTAAAACTGTAAAAACAATAAGGTAATTATGTTCAGTTTCTGCATAGACATAATGCCTCTTGATAGATGGTGCCCATGGAAACCTGTAACGACAGTACAGTAAAACATGTTAATCAATAATTAAAAAGTAATGCAGATGTAGCGTGCGTTACTTTTTCTCGATAACTGTAACGGTGGCGCGCTCCTTTTATTCTCAGGTAGTGTAGGTCGGTAACTCGTTCCTTTTATTTGTAAGGGAAGAATAACGTGTTTCGTTACTTTTTTTCGGTAATGCCCACAAGGTTCACTAGTACCACTGGAGTCGCAATGTCCCGTCTCGGGAGTGGCTGCTGTAGTCTTTATTTATTAAAACGTGACATCGCGAGACACGTCACATGACTCGCTGAAGTCACTTAGCATGTGGCATCACGTGACATCTTGAGGTCACGTGACACAGACGCCACGAGACACAATGACGTCCCATGACGCGGTTATGTGACGTCACATCGCGTAACTGCATGGCGTTATGTTACGCAGTGACGCCACGCGTCACGACAACCCTACACAAATGACGGGGGTCCACTGTGAAACCCCGCCTATAAAAACTGTCGCCTAAAAAAAAAAAAATCACTCCAAGCACGAAACGGGATATGTTTCGTGCTTGTGCACCCTTTTTATCGCCTAACGACAATACTTTGCGGATGCCCGCAATCGAAAATATTATTAAAACAAAACAAAACTGATATAGACAAGTCGGGAGAAGACTTGGTACCTTCGGTCTGCTCTGGTGGCCTGCCGTCTTCATTTCACGTGAAAGGGAGAAGTGATATATGGGACACAGCGGCTGGGCAATTAGGAGCCGAGAAAACTCGCAGCGTCGTATAAATTTGGTCGGAAGGTGCCATCGGGAGAAAGACCTAGACGTGACCCGAAGATTAGAGCGCTTCTTGCGACAGTAGTTTCGATATACGCATTCGCCCATAAAGTTTCGTAGCCACACTCGAGGAAAGTTCACCGACGTGATTCGGCTTTCTACTGCGCGAATAAAACAGATAAAGAAAACGACTCTTCGCGGCGTTGGAGTTTCCAGGCTTAGATTCGCGATACAGGTTTTTTATACGGGAACGTAAAAGATGTCACAATAGCTTTTTTTTTTCTGTATGGCAGAGACGATAGGAGAAGGAATAATATATCGATTCAAATATGGAAAGTATGTGCGCGCTCGGATCATGGTTATTTGGTTATTGCTACTCCGAAATTGCACGAAATAGCGTGCCTTTTGCTTAGGAACGTGCGACTGAAAAGAAATTTGGCTGTTTGGAACCGTGTGTTCAGTATTCACATTTTTATGATGGGTGTGAATTAGCGTACAATTTAATTTGAACGAAATATAGGCGCATATTAAAGAATTTCAAGGTCCGTAGGAATATTGCCAACGTGTGCGATCAAAAGCTTCGCGGTGGTCGGTCTTATCGGTCTTAGAGGGTTGGCCATACGCTCATTACGACACCATAAGTAGGTTCAATTCTACTTTTCTTAATAGTAAAAGAAGAATATTTGACTTTCAATTCAACGATATTGGTTTAAAGGCAGAATTACTAGAAGCTTTCACAGTACTTTCTTCAAAAACCCTCAAAATGATCGATGGAAATTAATAATCCTGGATGTGATGTCACATATAGGGACCATTAGGAGGCCCCAAATATATCGTAGCTTAAAACCGGCTTGCTAAAATAGTTGCAGTAACTGCTACGCGGGCTTATTTAAGAAAGTTAAAACACCACGGAAAAGAAAACCTAACTTGTGTTGAAATGCGTAGCACATCCGTGGATACTTTCACCAGTATCTGAAAACGATCAAAAGTTGCCAGAAGCAAATAGTGAACTTTGGGTACTGCTTCCACACAAAGAGGCCAGCGCTTAATGAGAGGTTAGCACCTTGTGTCATCTTCGTCCTGATACTTGTTGACGTCGGAGCTTTTTTTAGGTTTTACATGGTGAACTAATGAGCCCAATTAAACACCATACTTAGGAAAAACGATTCATTTTGTATTTTCTTGTGTTCTCAGTGGTGCTAATTCAAAAGCATATTGGTGATGCACGAAAAAAAATTATACATTTTCAAAAATTTCGGCGCCGTAGACGCCTGCCCGCCAAGTCGTTGGTTCAGAAAATTGGGTTGCGGTACTGTCGCCTTGTTTCTCTTGGTTTTTATTTTGTACCAGTAAAAACAAACTATTTGTCAGCGTTCTCTTGTTTTCAGCAGCCCTAAATTATTTAAATTTATATCTGCAGTGTCCCAATTGTTTACGTCTTCCAATTCTCTGGTTTTGATAGGTACATATGAAGGCAGTGACCTTTCAAACTTTGCCCTAGAAGTTGACTTTTATAGAAGGTGAAATATTGAAGCGCTCGTTCAACTGATGATTACCACAGCCATTTTATTGTATGGTGGTAGAGTCCTCTGTGTTTGCAATCAGTCGATTTAGTGGGCATTACACTCGTTTATGCCTGCCATTGCACAACCGAATCTCCCGTTTTGTATGCGCGCGATAAATCTGTAGTTCTTTTGCCAATTTATTGATTGCGCAAATCATAAGTAGGCATGTTAAGAATGTCAAAACACACCTCTTTTCAGGGGACCTCAATAACGAAGCCTGAAGAGGACGGGGCAAAGATTGATGTTACAAAGCAAGAATAGTGTCTGGATTGCTATAATGAATACGCACCGTCCTATATGCCTGTAAGCCAGAATCATGGGAATGTTCAAAAATCAACAGCAGCTGTCCATAAAAGAGAACGTAGCACACCAAGTCGATATAAAGAATCAGAAGTTCCTATTTACACTGGGCTTGATCTATACTTTCGCACTACCAACACTATCATAGAGTGAATACAAATATGACCTCGCGTAAACTTTCCGTCTTCCCGCGCGCGAAGCTGAAGCGGTTTTAGCTTATATCTCCTCATGCGATTGTTAAGGAACCAATTTTAAGATAACGTTGTGCGCTACATTTCGGTGTTTCAGTGATAACCTAATCGTGCTACCAGCGTACTGCCAAAATGGTAAACATCCACTCGTGGAGACGCCGGTAGCTTCATCTGTTATGGAAGTACCTTTGGAACCATATATCCAGTCGATGAAAGCATGTTCTGGGGTAAACTGCACCGTTTATGTTAAATACTTGTGTGTGTGTGAGTTTGTTTTCTTGCGAAAGGCTGTATTGTTGTACGAGAGTGAAAATCTAACAAAACGAAGAATAACACGCCCGATATTTACGAAATATCACTAAGTGAGCTTTAGGATCGTAAATGTTAAGTATCTCTTCGTGCATTGGGTGTCGTTCTTCCACACATTGTGTGGCGAAATTCACTGGACGAGAAATAAATGCCTAAGCTTTGCAGAATTTGCAGATTGCCTGTTTTTCTTGCTTGGTTAGCTTTCTGTACACATACGGCCACGAATGCGGTGATTGTGTGGTAAGACACATTTGAACTGCGTTCGTTCAACTCCAAATAATCGATGAAAGTAACCAAACTAAAACTGTGGCATCAATTAAAAAAATACGCATTTTTTACTCGTTATGAATGCGAAAACACGTACGTCATGGTTCTGCTCCCTTATTTCGTCTGCAGCGTATTTGCGCCGACGGCAGCAGAGCGCGCCCTCTCCTCGCCGCTCTGACTTTGGACGTTTCGTGTTAGCGGCGCGCGGGCGGACACGCAGCGCCACGGAGTGGCGGCCGTTGAAACTGACTCACAGCGGTCAATGGGATCCTCGTCGACGCGCGCCAGCCAATGGGACTGAAACCGAAATCGATCAGCTTTACTCCGCTCCTTTGGGACAGAGGAAACTAGGTGCCGTTCGGCTAGGCTCTTCGCGTGGTTCCATAGCTAAGAGCTGGCTTCACTCGGAGAAAGGATTTAAGGTGCTGTTTGGCGCGGCTTCAAAGCTGATGACGTCGGCTCGCTTCATGAGGCCGTTAATGCTCTCGCATTAAAAAAGTGAATGACATACTCTTTTAGGAAAAACCGTTGCCTATTTCTCGCCTAGCAATAGCAGTGGAAAGATTACTGCTTGATATGCGAAGGACACTCCGTGATTGACGGGGCAGAAACTTTGTTGTGACCTAAAAATTAAGCCGGCGATGCGACAAAGAGAAACGCTTAAGCACGAAAGACGTCAAGATAAGAGGCACTGCACAGGCTTCACTTTTAGGTTCAAGAATATTTTCAGAATGACGATTCGGTGAACTCCCTCCGTAGGTTGCTGCAATTGGTTCTACGACAGATAGGCGGGAAAGAAGGCGCAGGGGCATTTTCAAAAATTTATCTCGACAAACACAGACGAAAAAAAAGATGATTCCCCGTCTTTATGTCTACCTGTTCACTGAACTGTTAACGCGGATTTATAAAAAAAAAAAAAATCCCGAAATGTTTTCTTGGTTGGTGTTGAATGAAAAATGCGATGTAATCATATATTGCCTAAAGAAATAATCCATCAATTGATGCAAAACTTGTGGTTTTACTGAAGGCCCATCAAAACATTGACGGGTTAATTCTAGTGATCCATCAAGACTTCATAACTGAGCGGCATCTCCTTGGGCTGGAGAAGATGATCTATTTTATCAACCGCAAAGTATGATATAAGGGGACTCACAGACATGGATGAAAATTTTGTGTTTAGCTCAAGGCGCAGCCGCTCATTATCTCCGGGTGACTTGATATCACCCCGAGCTTTTCACAATACCTATGACCACGCTTGAGTCGTCCCAATATTGGGGTGCATACTAGAGCCTACGAAATTCATTGTGTAAATAATGACACTAATCAATATATTTTTTTAGAACTGTAACAAAAAACGCAACGAGCTACCGAGTGATTTTGTGAATATATATGACATTGTCGCATTTGGGGAAGAGTTTCAGACACGAGGTTAATTGTGCGTTGGCCTTGAGTGTGTTTTATTGTTGCGTTTTCAAAAGCGCAAAAGTGCGAAGTTACAGCTTGTACAAGCGTGGTTGTGCTTTTCTGCTTTATATGGTTATCTGAGATGTGTGATACTTTCACCCCTGTAACCACCCTGTAAAAAAGGGGAACAGTATTGACAAATAAATAAATTATACAAAATAAATTACTCGTGTACTGAGGTTCGAATAACACCTGAAATACTCAGCCACCCTTGTTGAACTACTAACGTGTACAGTACCTTTACAGCGATTGATACTGAAGGCTAACACAAAAAATCTAGATAGAAAAAGCAAACATTGGCGGGGTTTACAAAAACTTATATATTTAATAAATTATCTTAGTTCGGCAGAAGGTACATTATTAGTGAAGTGATTATTGCACTGACTATATTAATATTTTTTTATTCGACGCTTTTGCGTCTAAATATAACGTTCCGAGGAAGAAAATATGAACTGTTGTTCATCAATTTCTGTCGCCCTTGCACAAAGCAAGACCGCAATCCAAAAATCGTCCTCACGTAGCACAGTTAGTTCTTGGGTCAACATGTGGTTTTTGCCTGAATATTTATGGCCTTAACGAGTCCAAAGAGGCAATGTATAGAATCGAACTTGCCTCCTTTGGCCAGGGACTGAGTATCTAGGCCCTAATGCGCGATACAAATGCCCAAGTCAGGTTTCACAGCTGATATCTTGCCTGTAACCAGCAGCCTCTTTGGGGTCCTAGATTGCCAAACAAGTGCCAGAGATAGGCTTCATTCACTAGTGGTTTTTCGGTTTAGATATGGCAACGTTGGGCCTAAATCGCCAATCGAGTGCCAGACTTGGTCTGCACTGCTAGTAGTTTGGCCATCATCCGGCATTTCTGGGTTGAAGTATGTCACTCCAACAATTATATGGCCAGTTCCCCCAAAAAAGAGGAAAGCCATAGAAACGTAAAATAAGAAGTCCCGTGGCACTAACTAGCGCCATGGAGCAAAACCGCGTTGGGCCTAAATTATAGGCTTTTAGGATTGCCATTCGTGTGCCAAGCTAGTGCCATGTAAGGCACTTTTTTAGCGCGCTACCTGGATCCCCTCTCTGTCTTTTGTAAACTTTTTTCCGCGATCCTATATCGCTGCATAAACGCATTTGTCAAATAAAAAGAAACAATTAGTTTTAATCTGCCGGCTCTCTCGATTGCAACGGGAGGCTTGGCGTCGACATTACAATCAGAGTCACCAAAGCTGCTCTCGCTAAATTTCATTACACGCAAGCAGGGTGTCGAACCGGAACCGAACCGAACCGAAAACCGGAACAGAACCGTTATTTTTAGCCGAACCGGAACTGAACCGAACCGAAATCT
This sequence comes from Ixodes scapularis, assembly GCF_016920785.2. Classification (NCBI taxonomy): domain Eukaryota; kingdom Metazoa; phylum Arthropoda; class Arachnida; order Ixodida; family Ixodidae; genus Ixodes; species Ixodes scapularis. The sequence goes on from NW_024609835.1 coordinate 69,062,930, forward strand.
TTGCCGCCATCTTGGAACTGAACCGGAACCGAACCGAAAAAAAATATAACGGTAACCGGTTTAAAATGGTTCAAGGTAATATTTCTTTTTTTTTCTTTTTTGTTAGTATCACAAAATGAACATGTGGGAATAAAAACTTGGCGGCTGTATTTCTATCTATTGATCAAATGATCATATACAGAATAACAATGTATGGAATTGTGGGTTTTCGTGGCACCTTTGTATTGGCACTGTGATTAACCAAGTGTCACGTTGTCACGTGACGTCATGGTGTCAATACATGTTGTCAAGTAATGTCACGTGACTCGCTGCATCAATTTGATTAATTTGAGGAAGTCATTAGATGTATTAACCTTGTTGACAGCATGACGTAACATGACATCACGATTTCGCACCGAGGGTCACGTGACACCGTGACGTAAGCGAGTTTCATAACCCCTAGTCGAGTGCTCGGGTTCATGACAATCAGCGTCGCCAAACATTCGGGTAACAACTCTTATCAATTAAATATGATAATTAATAGCCCAACAGTGACAATATCTGAAGCTCTGCCGATGCTTTTGCTTTCCAAACCCTATCCGCCGAGGGCATGACTGTGACAAAGACTGGTGGTACATAATAGACTCTTTCCGAAATTCAGTGCCATCTGGTGGTTGGCAAAGCAGTTTAGGTTTTGCCATATCAATGGCGGAAATGAACTTGTATCGGCACCGTCACTTTCGCAAGTCAACGGCACGCAAGGAATCGTTCAGTGTGAGTTCTTTCTCGATCACTTTCAGTTCGATGGTGACCAAGAACCTGCAATCAGAACAAAGCTCAAACCCACTCAGATGCCTCGAGAAAATTTTATACACCAAAGTGCTTTAAAGCCGATTGTGTGCCGCCCACAGATTGACTGAATCTAAGTTATTAGAAATAAACGCTGACGTTGCTCTTGTGTTTTATTCCTCCGTCGTGTCGCACTGACCCCCCGAATGTACAGGCCTCGCATCATCCGCTTAGGTGCATCTTCAACGTCTTCCTTTATCAGTCACTAGAAGGCCGCCATTGGTATGGCACAGATGCCGTTCCACAGATGATGATAGTGATCAAAGTGGCCAGACTGAATTTCGGAAAGGGTCTATTGGCGTCAGATCACGTGGCCGCTTGTTCAAATTGCGAGTTGAGGAGAAATCAACAGCTGTCTCTGTCCTTTATTTTTCTGCATCTGTTATTAGGGGAAAACTAATGGATGTTTCCTCAAGGTATCAACGTCAGGAACTATTTCTTAACACTATTTATTGAAAGTACAGAAAAAAATGTTGCAAGACCAATTTTACATTATTGAGGCACCGAAACATTTTTTCGTTGTTGCTGAACTGCATCCCAGAAATGTCCTTGAGAATAGAAGTTCTGAAATGACTAAATGCGACTTATTAATATGACGTTACATAGAACTACACGTGTCTACGGAAGGAATACCTAAAAAAGAAATAAGATATTTTAGCGACCTCAGAGGAACAGCCGAAGGTTGGCAGTCGCGGTAAATCTCACACGAGCGTTGTTCGCAAGACATTGCCAAAGTTTCGACCCCCTCTGTATTTTGCTTAAATCAGCTAAAAAAATATTTCTATACATTACTAAATACTACTCAGGATCACTCTCTAACACTAATAACTTATTGAACTTGACTTTGCTTATTTGTCTAGGCAATGGCAGTCGCCAAACAGTTAGAGAAATATGAGCATCGTTCATCCCCTCAACTCGGAGCCAGATGCCGCCAACGTTGATCATACCGCCGCGCTGGGATTTTAAAGGACGAAAACGCGTGCTGAGCACCAGGCATTGTTAGAGCACGGCCGTACTGGAAGCGCCCGCTCTCTTTCTCTTCTTACTGCCTTTGCAATCACCCGGGAGTCAATGGCATTTTTTCTCCGTATGTAGTTCACTTGCTCGCCGCCAGGAGCGCAACCACCTCACCCCACTTCACCCCACTCGGAGAGCCCCTTCGAGCTGCTTTACGCTGGTGTTCGAGCTTCAAAGGTTGTTGTTTTGGCAACGATTTATTGAACTTCGCGCCGATTTAAGTCACTCTACCGACAGGCAGTGTCGTCAGCAAACTGCGTTCCCCTATGACATGGACTTCTGTACTTCTCTGACCCCTCGCACGCCGTTGTTCGGAAAGCGCGGTCATGGTCAAAGAAAAGGCCCCTTCTAAGCAAATACAGATGTCAGACACTGATTCTGAGCAGTTGGCAGTGGCTTGGCCCGACTCGGTTACCACTGACCTGAAAAATCTAAAAGAGCCTTGCGCTCCATCTACATCCGTGACATACTCTGGTCTGGTGTATGTCTGGCTATCTGGTGAAACTCATTAGTGAGTTGGGGTGCGACTTCTGTGTTATGCTGTTGACTACGAGTAACAGAGGTGATCCTCTGTTCGTCTTATTGCAAGGCCAGGATAAACGCGGACTTCATTATCCAAATCCTAGGTTCTTCGCACTTCTGGACAACATTGTTGCTTTCTCTTTTAAGGCTGTTATGCACCTTCGCGAAGAAATGTGCACTAAGTTCTGCAACTACTCATTGCACCCTATCTTGAAGACGCGCCAATCTTACGCTGCCCAGGAGGCACTGACAACAGTCACTCACAGCGCTTGGTTGGTTTAATTTGCAAGAAGTTGCTCAGACTACTTCTGATTGACCATGCAAAGACGGTCATGAACAGAAACGAAAAATCAGCTGGATATGTGCACAATCCCTCGAGGAAGCACTTTAGGCTGTAGTGTGCACTGCGCCAAAAATTGTACAGTCTACTACACCCTCGTCTAGAGCAGCTGACCGACGTCATAGGCGGCCTATGAAATGATAATGCAGACCACGGCACAAGATAGATTGGGCCTGCTTACATTTCACGAGAGTGTACGAATTATTTATCATTTAAAGTTCCTCCACGTAGAAGGGGTCCGTCTCCTCCTGTTCTTGAGTTGCAACAGAAGTCCTGGAGGTAAAGACAAGTATATTTTTTTCCGCAATTGCATTCGCTGCCTCTACTTACAACTTTTTACTCTTCAATCTCTCGGAGATGTGCATCAAATATTTACCGCTTTGGGCTCATCACAAACGCATTAGATAGTGGCTGAGGGTCTAAACGTAAGGATCAGGTGTCAAAGGCTATAAAAATCTCGGCCGCAAGTTGCGACAGCGCTGAGATACACTGCATGTCAGACGCGCTGTGTGCAAACGGCAAAGGGTAGGCCAGGGGTGAGCTGACAGCGCCCCCCGCGAATTGCGGCGGGGGGTGGCGATTGCCCCAATTGCAAAGGCCGTAAGAAGAGGAAGAGAGCGCGCGCTTCCAGTCCGGCCGTGGTTAGAGTTGGGCTATTCTCATCACCGCAGTGGTTGGAACACGAGCCACTGCCCGAGTGTCCACCAAGGCATTGATTGTTACGAGCCGATGTCAAGTGCTGACGCAGTTCTCGTGTCCAATCCATGAGCCGCGCTCGACTGTCGACAGGCGGGTGCTTTCAATCCCACAATTACGTCATCAACCTTTGGGACGGCAAGACTAAAAGAAATATTCTCGTTTAATCTTCGCAATATCACCACGACGAAGAAGCTTCTGAATCAGTGGCGGCCTGTGCGAGTACACTTGGGCCAGAGGACCAGTACGCCTCGGAAAGGTCATGAACATTCCAACCCAATATCGTTTCATGACCCCTTGGAACTTCACAGGGTGCAAAATAAAAGCAATGAAGGGTTGCGGTTAACAAGCGTCAAATAAAATTGTCAAATTAACAGCCACAAACGAAGGAGGTAATTCCTCAGGAACACTTTCAGTCTTTCCACTCTGTTGACGACCAATAAAGCTGTACTATGCATGGTGGGAATGAAGTAATGGCCGGCCGCAAGTCGGTAAGCCAGAGTGGAAAGGCTGGAGGGGTTGCCACCCTGTACGAACGACGGTGGAAACCAGACAACCAGCAAGCCGGTTGTCTGGTTGTCGTCGTCATTTATAGATGGCGGAGTTTAGTGTCATCGTTTGTTCGTTGACGGACACGACACTGGGAAACTAGTCCTTAACAGCACCGCTGTATAAAGAAGTGCGTCTGTGTGTATGTGTGTGCGTGTCTGGGGGGGGGGGGGGGGCAGTTTTAAAAGCATACTGTGTTGTAAAGGTTCCTCTTCCCTGCATCTATGGCGCAGACCAAAAAGCGTGACCCCGGAAACTACTTTGTTTGCAAAAGCGCTCTTGCCAAAAAGCACGTTTTTGTCGTGCCGGACGCTCGCGCCGTTCCTCACGACGATGCACTACGTATAATAATACGTGCCTTTCAAATGCTTGGCTTTGACTGAGCTTGAACCTCCTGCACCGTGTTTTGTACCGTCGAATTCGATTTTCTCAGCGAGAAGAAATCGCAATGACCACTAGCCTATACTGTGATGACGTCACGTGCATACCATGCCTAATAGTTCAGCTTTCTGTTGAAATGTGATGCTCGCAACACTAGCAATAAATGTCCTAATTGTAAAGTTGTGCAGTATTTATAGCAGTTCGCGATGATATACGGCAGCCTAGAGAAATGTTAGAGCGCATGACTACTCTAGCATAGTGTTGTAAAGTGAGGGCCCAAAACAAGTGCAGGTAAAACCGAATATAACATTAGCCTCCCGAGGCAGTATTTCGCGAAGTTTCGAGCTCATGCAAGCTCATTAAATGTGATTTATACTAAGATTTTAAGAATCTTTGTCTGTCCTTCGCGATATTTATGTAAAATCATGAATTTCATTGCGCGCATCTTTACGCATCTCTTTTTGCAGTGAGGCGTTCTGCAAGGAATTATTTGAAAAAAAATAACATTAATTATCTCTCTCTTTTTGAGCATTTCGTGTATGTGACTTCCAATCCTTTATGTGAGCACAGGGTCCTTTTTAGCGAACCCTGCAATCCGATGTTTCACAACTGCCAATCAGCCAAGCAGAAAAACACTTTTACGCAGACTCCACAGCTCGCGTATAGTTTCGAGTATCGTCCTTCAGCGTCGGTATCAAGCGGTTATGAGAACTTTATAGAGTAAAATTTATTGATCAATATAAAATATATTTAATTACTAACTGAATATTTGACAACATAAGCAGAGGGCCAACCACTCTAAAGCAATGCCCCCCAAATTATTTGAAAGGTGTTCCGCCAATCTTTTCCGGCGTTTTTATCCTCGACAGGCACGTTGTAAGTGATATGGGGCGGCCTTACATACATTTCTGATTTTGAAGCTAATTTAAATAACTATGTGTTCCTCACACATCTAACTTCTCAAACATATAGAAGTCTGTTATTGCCTCTTTTATGTGGTGAACATTACTTTTATGGGTCTGTGGGCTGGACAAAAACAAAGTAAACAGGGGCACGCGTCGGAACTATGACGATTACGCACGCAAACCGTCAGAAAGCGTCCAATTAAGCAGCTGCCATGTCGAGTAGAACGGGATATACTACTTCGTTTTACTTATAAAAAAAAATCTTAAAAGACGCTTAAGCTTCGTCTTTAAAAGTGGAACGCGAGAGCGTCAACGGGTCTCGTCTGCATTGCATTCTCATTTGCCCCGCAAGCATGCCTCGCGTGGTGTCTGACTCGCGACTAAAGGGTCGTGGGTTGGAATCCCGCCTAAAATTCTTATTCTTTTTTTCTTTAAGGCAAAGGAATTATTTTCAAAAGTAAAATCATTTGAAATATGCGGCGACCTTTAATTCACATTACATATCATGTTTTAATCACTCATTCCACGCGTGATGTCACGTTTCACGTAAGCATTCTGGGTTGTTTGAAAATCTTGCGCGAGGATATGTAGCTCTGACGTCATGAACCTATCGATCAATATAGATTTTCTAGTCACGCCACCGGCATCGGATTTCCTGCGACATGAGCTCCTTAACGCTATCGCGTAAAAATCATCAATTACCAATGGTGATGCTCATTTGCAAATTAAATTGTCCGGCATCATGTCAAGAACAATTGTTATTGACAAGATGCCGGCCTGCCTGTTGAGGCTTAAGCCTCAACAGGCAGGCTATGCCAGCTTATTCTGTATAAGGAAATGTTCACTAGGGGCAAGCGCTATTTTGGGTCAGCTTTAATCTGAGTTCGAAGGTGCGTATAGATTAGAGTGAACAATTGCGATTACTTCTTGCTGCATGATTAGTCGCATGCCTGCGGTGCTGAGTCTAAACAATGTTTGGTTAGAACAACACGTATTTGGATTGCCAAAATTATTCTAAAACTTTTAGTTACATTTTGAAAATTTCATTGCTTTTAGCTCAGTAGGGTCGTCATCATATACATATATTGTGAAGTTATTTCGTAAACCTTATTTTATGATATATAGGGCCACGAGGTGCTCATTTCATACTTTTATGTGATGTAATTAATTCCTTAGTTCAAGGACACGGTTTCACTTTTAATACTGCGACACAAAGTTGTACCAATCACGGGTATTTCAGACGACCTACCTTACTTCGCGACCACATTTTATACCGTGTAAATAGATCAGCTTGAACTTTAGAATTTTACTTAAACACGAAGGAATGGCAAGAAAATACCGTATATTTCTAAATTCGAAGCTGATCTATTTACAGGTATGTACCAACAAGCTCAACTTTTTACTCTTGTACTTAAACATTTCGATTCAGGTAAAATATATTTTACTCGTAAACAAAGGGATGTATGAACACGACGTTATGTATGTTAATGTAGATTTTCTTCTACTCTTACGTGCCAATTAAATAACTGAAATTAATATTTTTGGTACCTAAAAACAAAGGTAAATTGCACGGACGATCGAAGAAACTATATAGTTAATCGCTTCACGGCGTAAATAGTGTATATTGCCAGTATATACACTATTTACGCGGAAAATATATTCTCAATTTAGTGGTTCAAACCGGTTCGAACCGGTTCGAACCGGTTCGAACCGGTATTTTTTGCTCCCCGGAACTGAACCGGAACCGAACCGAAAGCCGTGAACCCGAACCGGAACCGAACCGATAAAAATTTCGGTTCGACACCCTGCACGCAAGTATAATACAAGAAAGTTATAATATAGATAATTGATTGTTCATACTGTCATTATTCCTGAGTGATTTCTAGTAACGATGCTTGCATGTAGAAGGTTCGTGCCATTATAATGAAAATAAAGTACCCAAGTATTTAAAAAAAAAAGATGTGTTTGGACGTTTTACGGTAGAAAAAACTACTACTTACAAGCTCGCATACATGACTGAGCTAGGAACTTGGTATGCATAAGTAAGTACAAGTATCAATTCAAAACGAACAACAATTGTGAACTCATTTATATTCTCGCCGGTTCAGAGACGGCGTAGTTATTTAACTTTGACGTCGGTAGCCAATGCTTTTCAATAGAGGTATTTCATTCTCAACACATATAAATTAATTTATAACGTCTCAGCCGTTAAGTTGTAAAATATCAGATATTTTCCCACCTGGGCAGGTTAAGGCTCCTTCGACATTGTTTGATCCAGTGGTTGACTCGCTGGGCAGTTCATGCGGTGTCGCAATTGCCATCAGTAGAGCCGTACTTGTTTCACACACATTTAATTTCAAACAAAAAATATTATGAAAAAAAAACTTGGCATATTCAATGTTTGTGAAACAAGAACAACTATATAGATGGCAAAGGCGAGTTTATCTAAACTGTCCAACGCATTTTGGTTTTTGGACTTTGGCTTCTGGGCTTTGGCTTTAATGTATTTGATCCGTAAAAATGTGATATTAATTTTCCGTGAAGTCAGCATCATCCAACGTTCAACTAAGGGACAGTTTTCGGCAAACAGTTCATGTTAACAGAAATTACGGTTACTAACACTTTTTTTTATATTTGTTTCACCACAGAAGAAGCAGCCCATCGGAAATTTCGCAAAAACGGCAAAAACGTTCAGAAAAACTACCTTCGCCGTAATTAACTCGGAAAACCGAACCTTTTCTTGCCAGTCCATTACCCATGAGCCAATGCAAGCGGACGAGAGCGCTTTTACCTGACACAATACTGCCCCCCCCCCCCCACTCCAGACATTTGCCATTATTCAAGATAAAATTTGATTGTAAAAAGTAAAGAGTTTGAAGGGAAAAAGTATGTAAATAATTGAACTTGTTTGACATAAAAATATTATAGCCGAGGATATGTGGCGGTGACAGAACTGATCAAACTAACGTCCATTATTTACATTAATGTATCGTTAATACGGATCGCGTTAGTACAAATACCGCGCCAAAAAAATAACGAAAGAAAAACATTTCCTAGTACGAACTGGGTAAATACATTCATATTTGTCTAGTTATTACAGTCAATCGAAATTACGGTCTCTTGTTTGGGGAAATGGATGATGTAGATACTTTAGGCGGGGGGGGGGGGGGGGGGGGGGGGAGGGGGGAGTGTTTTAGCGAACCAGTTTTGCACACCCGATACGGTGCGATGGACCCTCCGGTACGAACTGCCCATGTGCTAGCGCAGAAGAATCGCACATGCGCCGTTCGTACAGGAGGGTCGTTTTTACCGTGTCGGATGTGCAAAAAAGGTTCCCCGAAATTCCTTATTAACGAGACATCAATCTATAATAAAACCCAACGCCGAGTACAAAAAAGGAACGCCTACGAGAAGTCTCAGACAAAACTTACGAAATATTTGTTGTAGATTTGGTTTAATAGTACAAATAAATGGTAGATATCGTTTTTTTTTTAGTCTTGCCGTACAAGACGTACGACAAGAAAACAAGAACTTTAGAAACAAAACAAAATATCGGCATCGGGTTTACGGGTGGCATCTTAACCAGCTCGCTTGCTTCCATCAACCGGGCATCCGTGATGCATTCAAGACCCGCACCGGCGTAAATATTGGATGCAGAGTGTTTTTTAGTTTTTAAGTAAGCCTCGCACGAGTATTGATTGTTTACGGAGACACAAACAGATATCAGCCCTTCCGATTCAAAGACTTGCGCGCTAAACTTACGCTGGAGATTTTAGTTGTTGTTGATTTCTTACTATTTCCCTCACTGCGCTGACGTAGGATCTTCAAAGCAGGCTAAGAAAGGCGTTGATATGAAATTGAAGAGATTCTTTCTTTACCTTCATGTTATTCGAATAAACTGCTTTTAGTCCGTATCTGTTCGAAGCTGAAGTGTTTTACGTGCTGCTTGTAGCTCTTCTATGAACATTCTGGCCCTTCGCTGTAAGAACACGCGGAATATTGCCATAACGGCAGTATAAATCGCAATAAGCGAGCCAACTAATTAAAAATAATTAGTGTTTTGGGGCGCGCTTCTTCGCGATAAATGAAAACAAATGCATAACACTAATTAAGACAGCACCCGCATAATAACTGTTTCTGCAGGCTTTTTCTTACTAGATTTTGTTTGTCGTTTAAACAAGCGTTTTGAATATTGTTCAGGTAGGAAACGGGGTGCGTAGGATTAATCCGATGTGTGGTGTGTGTGTTTAGTCAGACAAGAGGCTCGGAATAATAATATAAGAAAGAAGATTGCTGTTCGTGAAGACATTCAACATCAAGATGTCGGCACAATCTATTAAAATAGAATGTTATAAGAGTATGGAGAAATATGCTTTAGCTGAGAAGTGCTTTATTTTTCTCTGCTACGCAACGACGGCAGACCTCTTAAAAGTACCTGACTAAATTCTCAGAAAAATATGGAAGGATTATGGCTGTTCTTATTTTATGCGCTTCATGTAAAGCAGCTAAATACAGTCGTCGAACCTGTAGTTATTGACCTGGTGGAGAGTAAAATTGGTCTCTGGAGCACAAAAAACATAGAGTAAGACATAGCTATACCGAGCTTTCAATGAAGTTCTTGCCATTTATTGACTACTCGTGTAATGCACAAGTGCCCTGTGTTACTATACAGTGCGAGGAAGTATAGGAGCGGGTATGTTTGATTGCCTCTCAAACCAATCAATATATAACGAAAAACACGACCCTCGAACAACAAGGAGTTGAGAAGACTGAGCCACAACACCAGCGAGATGAGGGCTTAGAGAACAGATTGCTTAGACAACAGCTCGGTCTTCATTTGAGGTATGTGAAAAAGTGGGAGTTTTAGTAGATATTTCCGATACCACCAATAGGGATTCAGAGTAACAATACGATCCATACACAGAAGCGTCCATGGTGTACCAGTCATTGTTATTGTACTTAAAGAAACAATCAACTGAACCTCTCTGATAATTCGAGGTTGAGATGGGCAACTTACCCAGTGCAGTACGAGCGTAACTAATAAATTTCAGTTTCCAACCGGTATCACACAGTAGCGATACAAAAACGGTTGCCGGTAAAACGCTCATCCATCTTGAAACGGCAAGGGGGTGGGAATGGAGTCAAGGATTCCTGAATTTTTCACCTCCTGCTTCGCTCTATGTGCACCTAGCTGCGGTGCACTTACATACTCGGTAGCCGACTGGAGTAGTGAATTAGCCGCCACTAACCTCTACCCGAGATAATTTAACGAAGTTAAAACACCGCAGACGAAAACTCTTGCTCGTGTCTATATCTGTGCTATACTCGTGAATACCTTGACAATACCTCCAAACGATGAAATGGTGCCCGGGACCAGTAGGGGGCATTGGGGATTCCTTCCATATACACAAATACCCCAGCAGGAACGAGGTAAATTAATGTTATATTAAAGTGGTTAATTATATCCACTCAGGAAGTTCAAAAAGTAAGTTTTTTTTATTTATATCTATGTGATTGAAATTTAAGTACACTTAGGATCGAATCATATATAAAAAAATGTGATCGCCCGTAGGCCGACGTTCACGCGCGCGAGGCTCCGAAGATTAACGTTTATTTCATCGCATAGTAATCTTAAGAAAATAATTTTAACAGAACATAGTGCGCTACAGTTCGGTCGGTGGTTCAGTGCTGATTGAATAGTGTTATCAGACTACGGCCGAAATTGTGAAAAACCACAACCTGCAGTGTCGTATTGCGTGGACGAACGTTTGAAAACATAGATACGGTCTAGAAAAGTCCGTTTTTAGGAAGTCTCCACTGTTCATGTTGAATATTCGTTTTTTTTTTTGCAAAAAGTTACGTCGTTTCACAAAGGTTATAATGTAACAAGAGGAAACTAAATCTTATTGATTACAGCGTGCTGAAGAATCGCCAGTGGTGCAGATATTTCTGTGCGTTGTGTGCCATTCTGACACACAATGCATTGCGTATTGTGTGGCATAATACGTGAAATGTAAAAAACAATTAATTTATGCGCCATTCAGACATGACCTTTTGATCTCACATAGGAACCGTTTTCAAAATATAAGTATCTGCGCGCATATAGCCACAAATTTGGTGATTATATTGGAAGAAAAATTTAAACTGCCTTCTCTTAGTTTAAATAACTGCTGAAAGTGTCCAAGTGGGACAACGGCTTAAGAAAACACATAAGAATGGCATACATTTAAAAAATGTAATTGTGTCTACTTTCAAACATAGCACTGAAATAACCAATGACGGCGGAAGCTTGGTGAAGAACGAGGCCAAATATTTGTTTAGACTTATAAAATATAGAAGTCTGCGATGCGAGACTCTTCTAAATGTAAGCAGGTAACATGTCAAGCTCATTGTCGCAGCACCGCCAATTCACCTCTAAGGTTAAGTATATCTTGACGATTCCGACTGCCCTACCTCCCTCCATTGATTGCTGCATTTGGTTTCTCGACTGTTGTGATATGAAGTTTGAGCATAAAACTTTTCAAGAATGTATCTCAAGAAGAAGCGTTGAGATAGAAGATACCAGTTGTCCTTATTTTTGCTTTTTCACATACCCCTCAGCGCGCTATCCTTAAAGAACAAATCTGAAAGCTTCTTTACTTGGGAGCGCAAAGTGCCTTATATTTATGGATTCTTTCGTAAAGATGTCGGCAAATTTATATTTAAAAAAACATACCTACGGTTTTCGGACTGTCCATGAAAATGTTGATGAACGATTTCTTGCAATCCATCAGGTTGCTATGATTGAACGATTTATCCTTTCGTTGGAAAAATTTATTTTATCAGCTTAGTTGACTGATAAGCATGGCTGAGTTTCATCTTTTTAATATCTCTAAATGCAGCGGAGATGTATTTCGTTCACAACGCATAAATTGATTTGTAAGGTATTACCCGAGGAGTTGTGAAATATCAACCACCTGCGTGCATGAAAAGGTCGAGCCTCTGCCGAGTTTTTTTTTCTCGCTTTGATGGGCAGGAATCTTTATACAGTATCGCCACTTCCATTTGCTTAGTTGTCCAAGCTTTGCAAACATGGAACATCTAAAAGTTTTGTAATAAAATAGTTTCGTAATTTGCCGGACAACATTCACATAAAACCAAGATCATCCTGCTTTCAACCAAGCGACAGCTTCAGGATAAATATTCATTTTAAATCAACATATGTTGTCTAGTCTTTCTTTTGTTTATTTCGAAAAAAAGCAATAATGCTGCAAGACTGCTAAGAATTTACAGCGAGAGAAAATTATGTACTCATGATAACTCGAAAAACCGAATTTTTCCCGCGAATTCATGACACACACGCCATGGCAAGCCCGTGTAATTAAACACTCCAGATGTTTATAATTATTCAAAATAAAAGGCGCTTTTAAAAGATGAACATACTTCAAAAAGGAGTTTGGTCACGTAAATTCAACTTCTTTCATAAATAAATTTCGCCGAGGGTATGTGGTGATGAGATGACTGATGAAACCGGCACCCTTCACATATACTGAAACAGACACTTTTGAAAAAACGGGACGCATAGGATAATTCTCAGATAAAGTTTAATAAGTTTTATTACAACAATTTTGGAATAAGAACCCAGAATATAATTTACTTAAATTTGATCAAGGTGTGTCGTACGTGTACCATTTTTCTCATATTTTCTTCTTATTTAAATTCTAATGTTACTATTTCTTCTTCAAACTGACACCTCCAATCTTTCCGAGATCCAGACCGGTAAGATACAAAGCATTTCTTAGTTTTAAATAAGCCTCGTAACTCATACCAGTAGTGCTTTTTAATGGACCAATGTTTGGCTCGCGCACTACATTTTCACCTGAGCTTTATTTTTGTTGTTTTTCTAATGCTCTCCTCACTGCGGTGACGTTGAATCTAAGCAAAGCATCCTGAGAAAGGCGTTATATGACGTCAATGACATCATCTCCTTACTTTGTGTGCAAGGAAACTGCTTTTACTCCGTCTGCGTTCGAGAACGAAGTGTTTCGCTCGTGCTGTGTAATTAGTTAATGAACATTCTGGTATTGTATTCTAGGAACCCGCCGCCATATTACCCTGACGGAAATATAAATTACAAAAAAAAATTTTAACCTTTAAAAAGAAGTAGCGTTTTCGAGCGCGCTTCCTTACATACATAAAAATAAATGCACGACACTGATTCAAAAGCTTCCACGTAGTTAAAATTTCTGCGGGTGTTTTTCTTATAGGACTTTTGTTTTTAAAACAAGTGTTCTCAATTCTGTTCAGGAATAAACGGAGGCGCGTGGGATTAATATAAAGTGCAGTGTTTGTGTTTAATCGCACAAGGGGTTTTATAGAATAATAAAAAAAAAATTGCTGTTTCCTAAAACATCGAATACTAAGACATCAGCACAACTTATCAAAATAGAGACAAATAAAGTATAAATAAGTGTTCAAGACAGCCTGGCAATAAAAGAAGAGGATGATGATCAGGCTAGCGGGGAGAGGAAATAAGAAGTAAGATAGAGTAAATGAGTCTCATTAGCTTCCCTAAGGTGACAATTATTTGTAGACTACTACAAATTTGGCGTAGCCAACAGGATCCTCCAAAATGTGTTTAACCTTCAACAGAGTTTTTAACAATTCTATACAGTTAAAGACGTGATTCATTTTCTCCTGCTGTGCTGTGACGGCAGACCTGATAAAGGTATGTGACATATCGTCAGAAAGACGATATGTCAAATTAATACTCATCTTCTTATTTTCGGCATTTCTTAAAAATCATTTGAAGCACATTACTACATGTAGGTACCCACCTGGTGGTCATTGAAAATGTTTCTGGAACGCTCGTTCACGTGTTTGTGTATATTGTAATGAATAACAATGAGGTGACAAATAAATGTCCACATCTCCACGTTGTGAATGATGTTGATTGGGGCGAAGGTCTGGTGGTGCTGATGGTACTGATTTTATTATTCCTAGGTAGTGCTGATGCTGCTGATTTTTTTATTGCTCATAGGTAGTGCTGAGTTCCGGGTTGCGTTTCGACTTCATTATTACTGCTTTATGGTCGTTGAAATGCTGAGCCAGTGGTTCTTCTAGCGGATCAGCTTGGATCCGCTAGAAGCCGTGGGAACGCATCTCCACCGCTTAAGTCAACGGTCCATGTCAGAAAGAGAATATGTGGTATGAAACGGTGGTTATATACGCATTGGAGTATTCGACCGCAGCGCCCTCTCCTCTATAAACGTTGAGCCAATGCATGCAAAATTTAACGCGATTATATACGCATTTGGCCGCAGCGCCCTCTCCTGTATAGACGTTGAGCGGCTACATGCACCGTCTCATCCATGACATCCCCAGCTCTTGCGTTACTACCACATCTCAGAGCCCCCTACTCATCCCGCAGTCGTGGGCGAGTGGTTAAGGCGATGAACTAGAAATCCATTGGGGTCTCCCCGCACAGGTTCGAATCCTGTTGAGTGCGCAAACATTTTTTTCTTTTTATGTGAGCACGGACGCCGGCCGGACAAACGGACGGACGGACGGACGGACGGACGGACGGACGGACAAGGCTAGAGCCTAAGGAGCTTCGCCCCTAAAACTGAAGAAAACTAAACGTTTAATAGGGCGAGCTTGTGCCGAAAAACACAATAGAAAAAGGCTGGCGTCGCAGGCGTCGATGGCGGCAAAACGGCAGGTTCGAACGCTGGGGCGGGACTGACTTTACTGACCATGTGGAGTCCCTTATGTACACACGTGAGTTTCTGAAACATTCGGCGTAGAACTTTCGGCTCGTAGAACATTCGCAAGTCGATTGGACTAAAATGCTCTCGAACTTACAAGAACGCCAAGTTGAAAGAATAAATAGAACATTCTACTGACTAGAATCGAACCTAGACCTTCCGCGCGACTGTCAAGGGTGGTAACCATCCGGCCCCGCAAGCCCTCGCTCGGCGACGCGCGTGCCAATATATAAAATAAAAAGATGGAGTGAGACAGCAGGGTTTAGCCAAACTTTCAAATAAAGTTAGTGCCATTTATTGCGTACTCGTGTAATTCCCTAGAACCCCGTGTGGCTAGGACGCGAGGAAGTGTTCGAAAGGGGATGTTTGACTGATTAGAAAAGCCGATATATATTTATATACAGTATTTTCTGGGGGTATAGTCCGCGGACTGTACATTTTTAAGAGTTGACATTTTAGACAGTGCGGACTATACCCGAGTTTTGTGTTTCAAGATAGTTCATTATGACAAGACGTGACGGATTTTCTGAATGAAAGGGTAGGTTAATAATGATTTATGTATAGTGCAAGCTTCTTTGTGTGCTAAGAAATCAGACATTTAGCAAGCTGTGTCGTGTATGAGAAGCTTTTTTTCGTGTCAAAAAAGCACCAGGTGCAGTCTATGCACGGCGGACGGATTATAGCCACGCCTTCTGCAAGCGTTGCCCGAACCGTCGAAAACGCTGTACGCGTCCCCTCGCAAGAGGGACGTGCAAGGCAGTTGTAACCTTTAGGAATGACGTCACACCCAGTGGTTGGTTTTTCGGGTTTTTTTTTTTTTTGTGTCTATTTATACGCTCGGGTCAAATGCTTGTGATATTAAAATTCGCGAGGCAAAAGTACGCCAGGGGCCCTAAACTCGTCAAACACAATGTTGGAAGTGAAAGTTCGCGGAGCGCGCCAATTGGAGGCTGGCGACAAAATCGCGAAGTCATCGTCGTGATAGTCCAATGGGTTAGCTCCACGTACTTCGGCCCAAACTTTGTGTTTGACGAGTTTAGAGCGAGCCGCAGTACTCACCACTGGCTCGTTTTTTTGTTTTTTTTTCAGGAACCTTTTTATTTTTCTTAAAGACATGTTAACAATCGGTCACGGTTAGACGAGCGACTTACCCACCGCTGTAGGAGCATGACAAAGGATTAGTGGTGTAGCCATGGGGAAAGGGGGGGGGGGGGGGCTTATGGCGCACCAGCCCCCCCCCCCCCCCCCCCCCGTAAATATTTTCTTGGCTACGCCACTGCTAAGGAATTGGTGTTTTTAATCTGTGTTTCCAGCACTGATACAGCCCAGCAATACGTTATATAATGCTCATAAAGATATGAACAGGAGGGGACGGCGATCGAGCCAAGGATACCTGTATTCTTCAACTCAACCTTTCGCTGTAAATGCCGCGCGATGCTGTGCGCTTAAAGATTACGTCACGGTTTTGTTTTATTACTACCATGCTTCGACATTAAACAGCACAAAAACGGATAAACAGATGTGATATTAAATAAATATAATTCAGTTTCTCGGTGTAGAGGAGGGAAGGGGGGGGGGGGTGTTTAGAATAGCACTATGGCTGGAAACGTGCATGGAACTGACCACCACTTGATGTCGGGTTTATTTATTTTTTCAAAAAGTAGTAGACATTCTATGTTCCCAGTAAATTATTAGCGGACATTCGCGCATGCCCGGACAACGCACCGTTTTTCTTTTCCATACACTATAGAGGCCAGGGGACGTAAATATGTCCCGTGACACCTCTTGCACAATGAACGCCACATAGTAAAATTGGTGGCAGTGTAGGCATTTTATCTGTACAGAACGTCGCTTCAGCCGGCCAAGTTTAGCTGATAGTGCGCCAGGCGTTCTTAACCTGTCGCTACTCTGTTTTTTTTTTTTGTGTGTGTGTTTAGTTTTTGCGTTGATTGCTTCGGCTAGCCTACTGCAGTCCTATACTCTCGTCTGTTTGATTACAACATGTTTCACTATGATATCATTTTCTGGTTCTACGGATAGTGGACACACACAGCTGACGTCGAAATGCCGTAGGTGCGACAATCTGCAGCTACGGGCTTGCATGTTCACCGAACGAGATACATGCACAGGAAGGATGTGAGATGACCATCTTTATTTAGCACTCTAAAAGACAGTTCCGCAAGAAACTTAAGGGAAAGTTTTTTTCTTTAAAAAAACGAAGCAAACACCTGAACAAAAAAAAAAAAAGATAGGCGCTTTCAGTTAGATACATTGCAAATTCTCCTCATCGTTCGCCTTTGCCTTCACATGTTTGGTGGAAATTAGTAGATTGTCTAGAATCGAAGCAATCCTACACGCGAGATCCCCCGCGATGCATTTTCGATACCGGTTGACCACTAAGGTTCGTTTGAGATTGGCCAATTTTAGTTCATGACGTCATGTTGCGCCGACCGAATACGGTGTGTGCTTAGGCCACTTACCATAAATTTATAACAACGCAGGCGTTGCCAATCGTCACGGAAGGATTTCTGGAGACAAATTTATGTGGGTTCCTGACATGTCTGGTCGGGGTTTGTGCGTATACAAACGTAGGCCGCATGATGGTTTACTTGACTCGCAACACCATTATAATTTGAGCTCCATATTAACCCTTGTCTACTGTGCAGGCTCAAAGCGCAGGACTGCACTATCCATTTGGCCGTGATAGACATGCCCTATCTATCCAGTCTGCTAGATGTGTTTGGTTGTTTTTCGTCTTCACAGAATCTAGGCCTTTTTTTTTAAACGCGTCTGTTTCGGTAGCAATTTGTTTTTTCCCCGATCAGAGTTGGAGAAAGTGCTTTTGTTGACATCGCTTCACAAAGTTTTTAAGCACTCGCTGAAGATGGCACCCACCTTGAGTGACATCTACATGCATACATGCATGCAATGCGTCATGCAATGCATGTTGCATTTTGGTAGAACATGGAAGTTTCTAAGTACCTACAGTTCAAACAGCAGTCGTTTCTTTTCCCCTGTAAGATTCCAAACCGATGGTGGACTCTTCATACACAATTTTGACGACCCTAAAGTCGTTGGAATAAAAAACTAACTACGCCACGTCGGGGGAAAACAAAAGTCACCCTAGAAGGAATTCCAACTATTTAGTGTAAATGTTTATAAACGGTATGAAATGTGGTTACTGCTGAAACAAAACGGGGCGTGAAGGACAACCGTGCTGACACAGGCATCAATCAGGGGATTGAAGCCATCTTTGATATGGAACGATTTCCTTTAGAGAAATAATAGCGCGAAGCATAATCATCTCACCCGTAAACGTGAAGATAAGATTATGTGAGCTTTCGCTACCGAAAATGAAGTCCAACTAAAATAACAAAGGAGATAGGAGAGCGTGATTATCCACTTCGGGTCTTGACTAAAAGACGACTACCGCGCTTGAAGTTTTTGTGATGCACTTAACAAGGGCCCGCACTCTGAGTTCAGGCTAAAACTAAAGTTTATTTTTATTTTTTTTTATTCATAATTGTGTAATGTAACTAAAGAGAAACAGACACAAACTGAAAACCACAGAAATAAAATAAGCAAATCTATTTCAGTACTAGGACTAACCCGAACTTTTAACTTCTCCACAGATTTTGACAAATGTTTAGACTGCATACCATTGTGTTACAGCGCATAGGCGGATAGTTTCCAATTTGCCTGAGGGAGGCTGGAAACGGACAAGCCCGTAAAAGACCGCTCTTTAAAAATTCTCGCCTTCAAAGGACTGCACTTTAAATTTAAATTTTACTCTGCGCTGCCTTTATTCGTGTTTTTCTTTGTTAGGTGAGTTAATGGCGGATGTTGTCGGTAGCGGTGGGTCATTAAAACACTGTCAAACCGTTCTACTTTGAAGCGCGTTAAAGATATAGGTCGTTTGTTCCTGATACTTGACACACTGAAAGTATTTCAACTCGATAACGGCATAAACATTCTCATGAGGGCTTCAATTTATTTGGCATGCGCAGTGACGATAGATGCGGTCCCCTCTCTAACTTTTGGGTGTTCCGTGCTCAGCGAGCGAACCTCTTCGTTCTCACTCTTTCGAAATTGGTATAAATTGAGAAAGAAGGCGCATTTGAAAGACTCACAGGCTTGACCCCAAAAGGAATCATGAGTTTGTTCGATGGTCAGTCAATGGCATCCACTTTTTCAGAGCATTTGTTAACTGACTTCGTTAGCATTGAGGGTCGTTTATGGGCTCGAAGTTCCGTTCTTCGGCACCATTAAGTTCGTAGCAGAATGAATGTCGCGGCTTAATTTAGAAAAAAAAAAAAAGAAAGCTACGGCTTTAATTTTTATAATACAAAGGAAGCGCCCAAGTGGTCGCTCGCATATTTTTTTTTTTTATGAAGATTATTTTTTTATTGCGCGATCGACATTTCTTTTGGTCCGTTTTTTAATACAAAGCGCATTGTGCACTAATCGATTGTCTGCCGCGCTCCGTTAGTGAAAGCGAATGTACTACATTCGCAATAGTACCGGTTCCCTAACTGTCTCCCTTCAAAGAATACCACAAAGTAATAATTTGACGCTTTTTTAACGTTCAAGAAAAGCAAAGCGTTCAGCTGGACTAGTAGGGCCACTCATTTCGCTTGAAAAAAAAAACAAGTCTCGCCAGAAACGTAGTTTTCAATGAGAGTATTCGTTTTTTGAGCGTGACATGCCTATATCTGTAGAAGTAGATGTCAGATAATCTTTTTTTTAAGAATAAAAAATTTAATAATAATAAAAAACATACGAGAGCTCCATTGCCGACAAAAAGTGTTGATAATCTGTCAGAGCGATGTAAATGTTCACTACTCTGAGGAACGTATGTTCATTATGCAGGCCTTCATCTTTGGTCGAATTTTAATCTCGTCTTTCTTCCTCCAATTATCCTTTGTTCACTTTTTCGTAAAAGGCATAATCTTGTAAGCCAGCCAAAATCGGCATTGTTTGTACCCGGGCAATACACACCAGTACCGCGTTTTCAAAATGTGTGTGTCTGTGTTTTTGTTCGTTTTTACATGTGGGTAAGATTTGAGTTTTGATCTATTTTCTAACATTGATAATACTTTAGTTTTCTTAAGCTTAACATATTTGTTTAGATGAGCCGTGAACGCTGCACTGATGTGGTTTCTGCAGGTTAGTTAAACGGTCAGGGAAACAGTAAAGGGGGCTAATCATAATGATTAGTCGGCTAATTAATTACAATTTTCTCACTAAATATTTAATTTGCAAAAATTGACATATGGTTCCTATTAGGAATTGCGGGGCTTCATCGAAAACTGCTATGTTAATTTTTTTTTTTCTAAAAATGTAGGGCAGCGGCAGCATCTTCTGGCATTCCGTAAAAACACTCCATTTGGATGAGTTGGATGGTTTCGGTTTCTTATCGGAGGGCACCTCTGCACCCATGGTCCTCCTTCCAATTGGCCGAAACGCGCAACACTCGTGAGCCATCATGGCCTCCGAGACCCTGAAGCGTGCGAGCGCGCGAACGCTTCGGGATCTCGGAGGCCATGGAGCCATACTTCCCTCCATCACCTCCATCCTATGAGGGAGGCGAGGCGGTGGCTTTGCGCCGCGAGTACCAGCAAACAGGACCGCGGGTGCAAAGATGCGGTCCGGTAAGAAACCGAAACCTAGAAGCGCTGCCAAACTGAGCGGGCTTTTTTTTTTTTTTTTTTTTTCTTCAAGACTTAGTAAAATGTTGCCCCGGCTTAGATCTTTCTAAAAAGAGTAGAATTTGTGTTTTTCAATTATGCTTATAAAGGTTCCCAGTGCAACCATGCCTAGTTTTACTAAATATTAAGTTCACAAATGTTACTTAATTAGCCGCCGTAACGTTACAATTAGCCTCCTTTATTATGTTCCCCCACTGGCCGTATAACTAACCTTCACAAACCGCAAAAGTGTAGAGTTCAGGGTTTCTTAAACAAGTTGTAAAGCTTTGAAAAACGCTCTGTAAATCGCTTTACTCGTTGAGGTTCTCAGAGACGCTGGACAACGGTTAACGTCAGAAATAGTCCGAATTCTCGCCGTGGCCGCTGCCGGCACGGCAGGCCCAAGGTAATTTAAATAATTATTAGAGGCGAACGTCGAATAAATTTTTGAAGGCGATTAATCCCCAACCCATAATCGATTAATTAATCAATTAATCGGTTTCGTTCCTTTCCAAGCATAAGAATTTTTAAAAAGGAAAACAATTACATTTCTTGCCCTTGATCAATATGTAATAAACGGCGTAATGTACAATTTCAAATTTTAAGTTAACCTCATGTAGCTCAGAAAAGTCAAAAGACACCCAAACTAACAAATATTACCTCAGCCGCAGACGCAAAGAGGTTCGTTGATATTCTCCGGCAAGAGGGACAACCTTTGAATCTCCGCAACAGTCTCTGCTGCGTTTAACAGAAACTCGCACGGCGTTGAGGTGGCTGAGGCACGTATAGCCTTCTCCACTCGTTTATAGTTACAAATCTTGTCCCTACAGTTAACTTTCAGTAAAAATGTCACCTAAAGTTGGCCTCCATTCCTGTCAAATCGTGTATGTTTTCGTGGTGAAAGCGTTAAGTTTGCACCTTGTTGATTTTCAAAATTAATCGATGAAGTAGTTAAAACATTAATCTTGATTAAATCATTAATTGATTAATCTGTAGGTTAATAGATCGAGTGCCCAGCCCTAATATATATTGCATTAATTTGACCATCCGGTGGAGCTTGTGGCAGGCACGTAGCCAGGATATTGTTTCGTGGGGGGTGGGGGGGGGGGGGGCACCCGTGACAAAATGCTGTATAAGGGGGAGGGGGCAGAGTAGGTCCCAGCAAAGTGGAAGATTTCGGGAGGAGGGGGGGCCGGGCCCCATGCCCCCACCCCCCCCCCCTGGCTACGTGCCTGGCTTGTAGCCAGGGGGGGGGGGGGGGGAATACAACGCGGTATCGCGTCAAGAAAAAACCATGGTATGTTTTGTGTTAATAACACAAGCTGGTGAAAGAAACACATTTTCCAGTTGCCGGAGTTTCACCCGGTTTCTCCAGCTGTAGGCACCTTCAAAGGTCTGTCAATCTCTCCATTTTGAACGGCTCTAAGCGAGTCAATTTTTTTCGTGAGTATTAGCCTCATTCATAATAATTTGCTTAGTGCTTAAAGTACAAATGAAACTATCATATATTGTATTAGGAGACCATTCAATATTGGTGAAGTCTACGGATCGCTTGAAAGTAAATGTGTCGTGTTAGTAGAGACGCGAATTTCGCTATCGCATTAGTGCAATACCTATAACATAACCCAACTCTCTAACAAATAAAACTAATTTTTATTATAATATCCCAAACAACAATAAATATTTAGAAAGTTATTTCGTACCACGAAAAGTACAACGGAAGCAACCTGATAATGAAGTTGATGCTTGCTAATGCTCGGTGCTCACCCCATCAAAAGCAACACGCGGAGGAACTCGTGACAGGAGGCAGCGAAATTCAATAACTGAGAGGGTCTAGCTACGTTCGCTAAGTGGATGTATGCCACGTGTTCGCCAACGCTTCTTGTGTTTTCACGTGGTGTGTGCATACCCTAATCATACTTGTCCGAATTCCTCTATGAAGCCCCAGTTGTATGCGAAATAGGAGTGGACTTTTATATCACTATACATATTATACTAACTCCAAAATAAAACGACTTAGTGCTTTGTTGCTAAACTGCCTAGACGACTCATGGCTGGTTGGTATATTCACCCCAGTGAAGGACTGAGGATTTTAATTTTAAATTTTCTTCCGCAAAGGAATTTTTCTAGTGTCTAAAATTGCGGTAAAAGGGGTGTTCACAATTTGCCCTCAAGCTGCGTCACCGGTCCGATAGAAGAACCATAAAATCCGACAAAAAGCAAAACCTGCGAAAATATTTTTGCATTATATCCAAAGAAGTGGTCACAAAAGTATTTAGTGAACTGAAATAGGTAATAGCGTCCTAGTGAGAGGGTACTTGCAATTTAAGGGCTGCTTATATTTTGAAACTCCGACGAAGAGGGACTATATCAACTCGAAGACTGAATGTCGGCTTTGATTAAATAAATAAACAAACGTGAACAACCATTGCAGTAGCCTGTTTACCAACATCGACCGCACACTAAATTGTTCTATTGTGCATCGACTTTTGAGACAAATCGTAATGCACAACGAACAAAAAAAAAAATATTGAAGCGTGCACTATTTCCTTACCCACGACACGACACGTGCAACAGCTCGGTTCCCACATTTGTTCCAAACTCGGTCACTACGCATGCCCCCATTTCGAACTCGTGCCCCCTGCACAAACCTTAATAGCACTTACCACCCAGGAAAAAAAGGTCCAGTCATTGGCCTATGAACAGGTGCATGGCGTTTAACTTTCCACAGAAGAGTGCGACTGCTCATGCTGATATCGCGTTCTACAGCGCAGTGAACAAAGATGGCTGTGCGCAGGAAGGCGGTCAGGAACCGTCCGTGCGCAGGAATGGCTGTTTTAATTTGCTTAATTGCTTTCCCGTTAGGTAAACAAAACAACAGCGCAACCTCGCACACATTTCCGGGTGACGGCGACGGGATTCCATCCCTCTCTCGAGTATGCCGCGATGAAGAGGCGGCACGCGCCGCCCCCCACGGGCAGCGAAATGGATTACAAGGCACACAAGATCGAACAAGAGAGAATGAGAACGCGATCGTCCTCGGGGGGCATGTCGGCCGGAAGCAAGAGGCGTCGAGTCGGCGGGAAAAAGGTACAATTGGCGAAGGCATGACGCTGCACTTGCTATGCTTGTGGCGGTCACGAGACGAGAAGAAGGGTATCGGAGGGAAGAAAAGAAGCGATCGATGGGAGCGCAGCGAGATGAGGAGGGCTTTCTGAGCATACGGGCATCGACGGCAGAATGTGTCCTAGTTGTGTATGTGTTCTCATTTTCGCTCTCTTGATTTGGAAGACCTATTTGCTTTGCTCCATCTAGGAAAACGAAAGTGCTGCTTGGAGTGTATTGTAGTTCGCGGTGCATGTTAGCACCAAAAAGACGCTCCCTGATCCAGTAGCTTCTGTCTTGCATGGACAAAATTTAGGGGCTAAGTAGAACGCTAAATAAAAATGGCATATTATCCATATTTCGTGGCATGCTGATATCTTGATGTGTTAATGGAATACAGATAAAAACGCTGTGATACGTTTTCAGCCGACCACGAAAGCGACATGGGTCCGGGGACTCAATTAAACATCTGAGGCTTGTTTGCCAGTTTTACTTGCCGTCTGACTGCTTTCGGCAATCTTCCAGTCAAAACTGGAGTAGGCTTCTGATGTCTTGAACCCTAACACTGAGAAGCTTGTCGGTGCCTTGGTGGCCGTCCAGAATAGATATGCGCGTATTGCTGTTTCTAATTTCTATCATACATCCATTGTAATGTATATAAAAAATAGCTTTTCTTTGCCTAATCTCTGTTTACGCCGGAAGATTTCTCGTCTTTGTTAGTCTCAAAAATATGTTTTTCACAACCCAGTTCTAAATTTTTAACTTCCACTGAAGCCATTCTACATATCGCCACGCATCGATTACCCACATAAAGTCGGGATCACATGGTGTCACACTACACGTTACCCCCAACAAGTAACTAAATACCGTGTTTTGTTCCTCGCTTAAAAAGTAACTAAATATGTTGCTCATTACCGACTCTCATGAGAAACCGCATGCTTTACTTCAAAAGTAACTAATTACTTTTAACCATGTTGAATTAACCTGAGACTGGGGTAGAAAAGAAACATCAAAACGTAGAAGGGATAGAAAATAGACAGGACGACGTTTGAAACTCACCTCTCAAACGTCGTCTTGTTTATTTTCTATCCCTTCTACGTTTTGATGTTTTCTCTCTACCCCAGTCTCAGGTTAATTCAACATGGTTAATATTCACCAGCTCGCCTGCACCCTTACGACTTTTTCTAGTTACTTTTCTCGTTACTTTGAGGACCCCCGACTGCTTTTCCTTTCTGGTCTTATTTCTTTTCCGTAGTCGTTAGACTTAAGTAGAAGGTGCTTCCGGAAGTTTTCATCAGTTATGCTTCCCGCTTCCTTGAGAATACATTTCAGGCGTAGCTGAAGAGTCGTTCTGCTGACGCACTCGATGGACCGGCAGCGTTGCGCTTCAAGAAGAGCTGGTGCTGCTGGAATTCCCCCCTCTCTTTTGTTCTCTCTGCTTCTAGACTTCGAAGCTGACAAAAGGTTCTGTGCCTTCCCATGTTGGCAACTTTCGGGTTTACATCTGATCCGTACACGATTATTTATTTTATTTATTTATTTATCTGTACTGCCGGTCATTGAAGACTCATATACACGTGTGCATTTGTACAGACAAGACGCACTACAGCGGTATAAGACATTCGTAATAAAAAGGCAAAAAAAGAAAACGTATAAGCGGAATGTTATGCCGAAAAAGTTCAACCGACCAACCTTATTGTGTTCGCCGCGTGATGGACATTCCCAGCTGTAGAGTTCGACTGAAGAGTTTTGCGATAAGCGTTGCTATACTGTCATACAGTTTAGTTGTTTTTTCGGGTTGCCCATCTGCTTTTGTCGCAATAGACGCATACTAAGGTTAGAATTAAAAAGACGTTGTGTAAACGGTGTTGTACTCGTTACCTCTCAAAAGTAATGAAATACTGTTACTCATCACTTGGCCTTACATGGAACTAAGTACGTTACCCGTTCCTTTTTTAAAAAAAGTAACTTATAAGCCACTTGTTACGCAAAAAATGAACCATGCAGAAGTCACTCGTTTCTAGTTGCGCGTTACATACACATATGATCGCACTAATACCAACTTTATATCATTCATACCTCGCACGTCTACTGAATAGAATTATCTCCCCAGATTCATTGCCACAATTCTTCATCCTGTTGATTTTTAAAATGTTTTAACGGGGCTACTAAAATCGGTTTCATGATTTTCTTGCCTTCCGGCTCTGAGGTAGCAAATAAATGAAATGAAATGAAATAGATGGGCTTTGTTTCTATAAGCCTACCAAATGGCGTTTTCTGTCTGCTCGAGTGTCATGGCCGAGAGCAGAAAAAAGTCAGGATGAAGATCTGACTCAAAAATACGCTCACCGGTGTTCCCTAGCTTGCTGAACAACAAACCCAACAATCGCACGCTGACAAAAAAACAAGCAAAAAAACAATGTTTTGTTTGCAGCGTTTCCTGGGAAGTTCAACAAGGGCAGAGTATTCAGACCTTCGTGCTCATGCAAACGCACGGAGACTTGTTTTGAACTCAACTAGATTTTCAGTTTTATTGACACTCACCTTGGTGCGCGTTCAGTTTGTCTATGCAGGAACCTAATAACACCAACAAAACCTTTGAGAAGGCAATTTATTTTTCACGGTAACTTACGGTGCGCTTTTCCAATTGGTGTGCTTTATTTTGACGTAGCAGGGGCCAGAGGAAAAGTGGGAGTTCGGCATTAGGAAATATATAGGTTTCGAAACACGTTTCACCATTCAGTACAAGAATGGTCATAAATATGTATTGTCAGTACAGTTATTTATATTATATTACTAAAGAAAAATGTCCAAGTAAAACGCACAAAACTTTAATACATCACGGAAATAGCAGATGGAGGAGATCTGTGGCTGTTAGTTTGCTCGCACAGTTAGCACAAAATATATTTTGTCTAATTTTATTACATAAACAAGAGCTTGATAAGGCCAAGCAAAAACGAAAAAATTTAAAGCTATTTGTGACAAAAATGGCGCATAATTGACGTTGGACGTAATCCTAGTGTGGCTTAATTATTTCATCAATTTTGTAGACACGTGCGACAAATCTTGTAATGTGCCTACGTCAAAATAGAAACGAAAAAGACCACTTTTTTGATGAATTATTTACTACCTCATGACTCATGAGCACAAGCAAAATAAAATGAACGTTCCCCCGAAGTGGAAGTTTTAAAGTTTTGCGTTCCTGTGGTAGTGCTTTTGCGTGTTTGGCTTCCGACCCGAAATATACTTCGAAGTACTCTATTAGAACCGAAGGAGACAGCAGATCTTGATGTTAAGCCTGAAAATTTACACGGCTTCTAAAACTGAGTTTTCGGTTTGTCACGGTCGTACAGCCCGTTCAGCAGACGTTCCAGCTAACACCATTGAATGAAGTAGACGCTCCAGCTAACACTACTGAGTGAAAACGTCGTAGAGGAGCATGAGCAACGCCCCCGGAGAAATCTTCCAGCTTTCTTCCAGACCACTGAATAAAACGTAATCAAAGTTTAGACCGTATTTACTCGCGTATAGGTCGACCTGTTTTTCAAAAATCGCCTCATCAAAACTGGGGGGTCGACCAATACGCGAATCCCGGTATTATATTTTCAACTTTTTTTTTTTTTCGGGGGTCCCGAAGTTAGGGGGTCGACCTATACGACGTATCGACCAATATGCGAGTAAATACGTATATATTATGCATATCTTGCAGCGAAAGTCGGCTTTGACGACGTTTAAGTAACACCTTAGAACTCACGTTAAATGTCGTATTTCATAGCGGAACCGATTCTGAAGATCCCAGCGTTTATTATGTGCGGCTTCGCATCAAATTGATCGGTGGCAGCATATTTTTTAACAGTCATGAATGAATCGACATGATAATTTTTCAGACTGGCGTGAAACGGCTTGGTGTTGTGTTGTCCGGTCACAGTTTCTTCAGATTGTGTCATTCCGTGCGGCAATAATTTATTCTCTACGATGAATAAGCATTTTATACAAACGAGGTATACGTAAATTGATCTTTATATACCGTTATCATTGCATTCATAGTTTTGATTCTATCCATTTTTATTAATTTTATGTTTCCCAATTACTTTTAAATTTTGTGTTTTTTAATTGTAATTAGATACACTTTTATAATTTCTTATTTTAAGTATCGACTGAAGAAGCAGTATATTTTTACTGTGCTTATAATATGGGGTATAGATGCTTTTGAGGTGGCTTCCCATTGTCCTCATCATTCATTTACCATACTGGTTTGCTAAGAAACTTCGAGTTGATACATATTAAGGAATCGTGCCTGAATATCGTAATCGCCCCATCATTTCATCATTTTTGCGAGTTAATTTAAGATTCAACACTATCTCTTGGCTCAAGCCAGGAGAGATTGACGATCTTACTGCAAAAGTATTCATTCATTATCTTTCATTATTTCCCTTCTGAAAAAGCCCAAGCATTTAGAAGCACCGTCCAAAAACAGAGTATTGATAGCTTCGTTTTTTTTTTTTTTTTTTGATAATACAAATGGTTTGCTCGTGGCAATGAACAGAAGAAGAATTTAAACTATTTAATTTCTATATTTTGATCACTACTCACGGTGAAAGCATTTTCTGCGAGTGCACACTATATTCGAAAAAGGCAATGTGTTCATTAAAAACTTATATCTAATACTATTATCACGACGCGATATTACGTCAAACTGTCCAAATTAGGCAATCTATTATTTTTTCTATTGCACGGTAAATCGAAAATTGATACAAATGTGTAGTTTTCAAAATGCATGCTTAGTGGTGTGGAAATATTATGTTCAAAACCTTGGATTCTGTCGAAGTGCTACTAATTTAACAAACGTGTACAAGAAAAACACCCAGGTGTTAGGTGAAGATTTTTCCTAGTCAATACGCTTTTTGTATAAATTAGTCATTTAGAATCTTTGTTCTGTCGGAAGCACCCAGACAAGCATGCAGGGAAGTCGAGAGATATTTGATTTAAGAGGTCCTACTAAAACTAAGCGACACACAAAGTAGTTCGCGACGCACTTTGCACCTTTCTTTTCATCGCACTGTTTAAACATTTATGATGATTACCGAATGATTTGTAGCTTTTTGTGTGCAGCTAAACCTATTAGAAACAGGACATATGAATAAAGAAATGAAGACTTCCCTCTCAAAGAAATCAGGACAATAGCCGAGCTGTATTAAACAGCTTTGAAATATTCCTGAAATAATTGTTTCGACAAATTTCTATATGTGTTCATTTTCACTTCTCGTAAATCTCCAAAACGACTACTGCCCGTGTATTTCTAAGTGATTCCCGTAAGTCAGTCCGTCTTGTCCTTTTTTGGTTTCGCCATCAGCTCACCATATATAACGTATCTAAAGTAAAATTAGGAAGATTGTTGTGCTCGCGAGTGTTTGCTTTATTAAGATTTTAATTGTTCAAATCGGCGAATTTAATTTGAATGATAACTTTACAAACATGGCTATGCCTGTGTGATGATCGCTAGTATCGCCACGGCGGAGAAAACAAAGCGAGCTCTGGGAGCGCGCGCCAGGGGAATGCGAACAGATATAAAAAGGGTAGCCTAAGACCGAACGCTGTCGCTTCTTGGCCATCACGTTACAATTGGCGGCAGCGGTGGGATGGCCACCGAACCTGTCCCGGACGTCTTCACCGGTGAAGGAAGCTTTGAGTCATGGGCAAGGCTACGTAAGGCACCAAACCCCAGACCACGAGCACAACTGATTCAGGAAGCGGCCGTGTTCCCTTTTGAGCGAGTGGCTATTGATATCACTGGTCCGTCTCCAACGATGGAAAGAGGCCACAAGTACATCTTGGTGGTGAGGGACTATTTTACTCGATGGGTTAAAGCGCTTCCTCTGAAGACTCAATAAAGCAAGGAGGTCGCCAATTGCCTCGTCCACAACTTCTTCAGTCGCTACGGGATACCGTCAGCACTACACTTTGACAAAGGCAGAACTTTCGAGAGCAACGTCTTTCAAGAAATGTGTTCAATTTTGGGCATCAGAAAGACAAGGACCTCCCCTTACCACCCCCAGTCGGACGGATTGGTTGAGCGATTCAATCGCACGTTGATGAACAGCTTGAGTGCGTACGTCAATGACACGCAGACTGACTGAGACGTCAAGCTCCCTCTCGTCATGATGTCGTATCGCTCGAGCGTGCGTGAATCGACTGGTTACAGTCCTCATTATCTGCTCTTCGGCAGACACATGAATATACCCGCTGACATGCTGCTGGACGTGCACGTCCATACTAACATGGCGTCGACGCCCAGTTATGAACAACACGCATTGCGCCTAGTGACAATATTACAAAGGGCTCGCGACCACGCAATTGTAAACAACATGAAAGCAAAGGATGCACAGAAGCGCCACTACGACAGCACGACCAGTGAAGAAGACTACGAACCTGGCGACAGAGTTCTTCTACGTTCGCCCGCTCTGCCACGAGGGCAGTCCTCGAATTTATATTTGCCATGGTTGGGTCCTTATGTAGTCCTCAAGAAGCTTCCTAACAATGTGTACAGAATCCAGGAAGAAACTGGAAAAAGGAAGCGGCGGGTTGTAGACCATAACCGTTTGAAGCGGGTAGCCGATGGGAAGGAGCCAGTCTTGTTGCCTGCCAGGACGTTATCACACATCACGGATAATGACCTGCCTTTATCTGCACCAGCACTCAAAGACTTCCCCGATACTATCATCACAGAAAACAAAGATAACGACCCGACTCCTACTCGCCCAGCAGTCCCAGACTACCAAGACATAATAGACATTGAAGGTGATGATCTGTACGTCGATGCGGTCGAAAATCTACCACCGGTACAAGCAGCTGAGGATCTGAACCTGGCCGACGCTCATGAGAACCCACCGCTGTTAGACATCCTCGACAACGAGCTTCACGTTGACGACCAAGTAGAAGAAAACGGTGACCAGGGCACTGACGGAGGCCGGCACAATACGCCACCAGCGAACGGTGTCGAACTCCAGGACGACGATCAACTTCCAGTCGTTCTTTTGCCCCCTGATGACGTCACTCCAACAGACTTGCCTGTAGACGTGCCACAGCAGGCAAAGCCAGCAGAGCGATACGTCCTTCGGCTACGAGAAACATTGAGTCGACCCGTGCGGTATCGCGATTGAGTGCTTCTAGCGTGAGAAGCCTAGTGCCGGGACGGCAACTTCCTCGTGAAGTGGGATAGTGTGGTGATCGCTAGTATCGCCACGGCGAAGAAGACGAAACGCGCTCTGGGAGCGCGCTCCAGGGGAACGCGAACAAATATAAAAATGGTAGCATAAGACCGAACGCTGTCGCTTCTTGGCCATCACGTTACACCTATTTGGTTTTTCATGCTACGACTGCGTTAGCCTTATTTCCCCTTAATAAGTCAGAATTATTGATGTAAAACAGCATTTCTCTGTAAGGCCATAATAAAGATCCCCTCCGACTGAAAGTAAAACTGCAGTTTAAGATATGAAGTACCAGATTAGACAGAAACAAAAAAAGACAATATATTACCTTCTTAACTTCTGTATTATTGTAACATTCAGTGCTTATACAGAACATGTCGACCGCTAATGTTTTCTCTAACTTAGAAAGGCCCTGCATTGAGTGTTTGTTTGAAATTATATTTAATAATGTTCCTGAAAACACTTGTCTTTATACAACCTAGGTATATTGTGGGTAGGGTTGTCCACTAATTCGATTACCACACGAGAAACACAGGTTTCGAAAATGGTCTAGGGGTCCTGGTGTAAGCTAATGGGAACGAAAACACGGAATAGATCGAAACAAAGACCAGACATCTACAAGATTAATCTCTATATTTCCTTTCGTTTCAATTATTGTTCTCAGGGCCCGATGGCATTACACAGAGGTTTAGGCACAGTAATAAGAACATAAGAGTAAAGAAATGCAAAAGTAAAGCATTAGTACGATACATTAGTTAGTAAATAAGTAATTGTTATTCAAAAATCGACTTTGTATGTAACTGAAACTATGAGTGCTGGAAGGCGATTTCAATCCATTGAGGTTTGGCGTAAGAAGGCATTAAACGTAGATGTGATGCAAGGGGTAATTCCAAATTTTAGTTGATGATTGGTGCGGGATAATATATAAGATGGTTCTGAAAACATTTTATCGAAGTGTTGGCTAACCCAACACTTCGCCAATTACTCTACAGTGAAATATATCTTCAAAACAGACATAGGCAAGATATTTTTCCACGAAGGCAGAGCTTAGTTAAGGGTGAGGATTCTTTCATGTAGGTAATGCTAGCTGTGCGGGGAGAGTTAGAAAGTATTAAACAAACGGATCATTTTGATTGAATTTGATTGCATATGCAAGGGTGACAACAAGGTCCCATCCCAGATTGACGCTGCATATTTAAGTCTACTACGAAATAATCGTTTATAAATAAGAAGTGTTAATAAAGCGGGAGCAAGAGAAACATTTCTTTTGATATGGCTCAATATTTGATTAGCGTTGTTAGGCACGCAATCCACATGGGTTTCCGAGGAAAGATCATTAATTAGGTGAACACCGAGGTATTAATAAACCAGTGTCCTTAATTCTAGCCCCCAAAGATAAAAAATGGCCAATAATAACCTCGAGCATAGATTCTGGTGAAAAGAGGAGCCGCACATAAAACAAGAGTTGTGCTTTTTACATCATTCTTGGCATCGGTGTTGTCCTTGAAACTTTATGACTATACATTTCTGACGTTCTTGCACTACGATATGTGAGAATGTTTCTAAAAAAAACGGAGTCTTGCGAAAAACCGCAGCCCCCCTACTGTGTCATGGTGTTAGCATAAACAAACATGGCGGCGACTATGGAACAAACCAGACACTGGTCTATTGGATGGCACACTAAGCAGGATAGAATTATTGACGAAATAGAAAGGATAATCGTTATTTTTACGATAGACTTCCAGAGATTTACATTTAGATATGTTAAGTTTCATATTTCATTAATGGCATCATTTGGTAACATTGTTAATATCGGCCTGAAGAGCATATCTCTCACAATCGTTACTGATTTATTTGTAAATAACACAATCGTCAACAAAAAGGCTAATAGAATAGGAGACACGGATAGGAAGATCATTAATATAAGTAAAGAAGAGCAGTGGATGTATTACAAAACCTTGTGGGACATCGGAGATAACACGTAAAAATGAATAATTCGTTTCGTTGGCGTGAACAAGTTAGAGATGGTTAGTTTTGAAAGTATTCTATCCCAACGAGAACGTAGGGTCATATGTTAAGGCTAACAAACTGTTCAAAAAGCTTTTGATAAGGCTCCTCAAGTCTTTTTTTTTTAGACTTGAGGAACCTCATCAAAAGCTTTTTGAGAAATCAAGAACTATGTAATCAAATCTGGAACCCGTTGAAACGTGGCGTGAAGATTATGGCTAAACGTGAGGTGTTGAGTACTGAATAATGCAACGTTTTAAAACGATTTCGCAATGTTTTAAATAAACAAAAATCGAATCCAGAAAGTTGAGCAGTTGGGAATAAATTATGTTGTAGCGAACAAGCGGGCGACACCATCTACACGTTAGAACAACGTACACCAACGCACTCACAGCAAATGAGGCAGGAGCCCCGCACCACGAGCGGCGGGCACGCGACACAAGCACCGATGGAACGCGCCTGGCTGCAATGCAGACTCGTCTCACCTACCTCAGACATTATCTCGGAGTAGCCCGTTTGTATATATATCTATCTATCTGCAAAATTTGTAAAAAGCAATTGTGTCAGGAAAAAATACCTTTTGTATGTTGACTACGAAGTGCTCGAGGATTTTACATGAAAGTCTGGTTAAAGCGATAGGACGAAAGTTGAAGGATTATGCTTATCGGAACCTTTGTGAACAGGAATCAGCGTACCCACTTTCCAGTCTCCTTGTAGCCCTCCTAGTTCAAGCAACTGAGAAGATAATTTAGGTAAGATGATACAAAAATACAGTTTAGTGTTTTTAAAAGCATTTAGCGTGTATATTACCAGTTCCTACTGAAGAAGCCATTTTTAAGTTTTCAACGGTTTTGGCTATTTCTTCACTATGTATATTAACAGGATACATTGTAAAGAAAACAACAGGCTGCTAATAGAGGACAAGAGCTGACCGGCATCGACACATATTTAGAACAGACATCAATCAAAACAAAAGAACATATATCGCTGGCCACTTCCGCTCCATCAGCGTCCGTAAACGTTAAACTGGAGCTGGAAGTGCTTTTAATAGTTATGAAAATAGTAATATTTAACGACTTGGTAGAGCCATGCCCCTGCGGAAAGGTGATGGACCGGATCATAGAGGCCCGCAATGCCGCGTCTAGTAAGAGTGATTATGGGCTGATATATTATACAAGATGCATGACGATGTTGAAATTGAGCTTGTGGGCGAGGGTGAGGGTTGATGTTGCGGGTGATGAGGGCTTGATAACTTGATGCATGTGAGGGAATGATGATGGTGGAATGGGTGAAGAAAATGAGGCACGTGAAACCCAGCAGGCTAGTTCTGTCGGTGTGCCCAGCTCGCAGACGATCCGTCCCAATTTCCAGCGACGCAAGGAGTCCGACACCGCCGTGGTGGGGCCTTAGGCGTTAACGCCGGTATTGGCCGGACGGCGATGTTCACGAAAGCGGCCTCGAATCTTCCCAGCTTTCGGTCGAGCTTGTAACAGAGCAGCGTGAGAACCCTGTCAATCGGAGACAGGGTGTGGGTCAATGTTTTCAAATGATAGAAAAAAGTACGTCTTACGTTCAGCAGCTGGCTTCCTCTTCTTCTGTTCGATAACAACTTCACAATATGTACATAAATTATTTACCATGGATTGTAACATAATATTAAAAAGGAGGCCTTTGAATCCTCAAACGTCTTTTTTTATTATACTTGTGATGCAAGATGGTACACTGTCCAGCGCTGTTCGTCGCCCGAGGGCTTAGCGGCACGAAATAGGCATGGCGTCTTGCTAGAAAGCCTTTTCAAATTCACGCTGTACCACGGGCATCAAGAGGACGGCGATGAAATGCGAAGAGGGACGTGCGCGTACCCGAGTGATGCAACTTTTTTTAAAAGTAAACACCAGTTATTTATTTTCTACCGAGCGCTCCCCAAACAATGCCTATAAAACTCCAGAAAAAGGCAAAATTCGCTATGGATAACATCAAAATCAGCCCTAGCGCGTATTCATTAATCCGCTTGATCTCCTTCGCCTTAAACCATCTACGTATATTTAATAAGAAATGCATTAATGAAAATGCTCTGCTTTCGCTTTGATAAGTCCAGACCAGCCCGCTCGTTCAAGTGGTACTTAAATATATAAGTACTGTCACATTCAATTTAATTTTCTCCCGTTCAGCCAGCAGTTTTGGCAATTTTCAGGTAATCGACAAAATGTGTCGATCTGTGTAACTTCTATTGTGAGCACCTAAACATTCAAGCATAAGTTTCCAGTCATTTTAATGAATATTTGATACAACAAAATTTTGATTTGTATGCGATAGTCAAAACTCTTCTTTGGGAGTTGTTTCCAGCTTCCAGACAGTCATTGCATTACAATATTTTTCGCTCAAACCTACTTTTGTTTTTTGTGTGTGCAGTTATCCTGATGTGTGCCTCGCCCGACACCATTCGTGAGATCATGCTGGCAGCGCTCGATCTCAACATGGTAGGAAGCGGAGAATACGTCTTTTTCTCTGTGGAGCTCTTCACAAGGTAAGCATGCAACTAAACTCCGAGGTGCCTGTTCTGCGGCTTGAGGCCTTGCAAACAAGAACTGGCACATAAAATCATGACTTATCCAAGCTCCATAATCTCCTAACGACTGTGCGACTTATAAGAGAACTGATCTAGAAGACCTCGACAATGTATGCAATAAATCTTGCTGCAAATACCACTAGCATAAAATACTGTTTCCAGTTTGCAGAACGTTTAGTAACAAATACATTTAAACCTTTTCCAAAAGGTTTGAAATAGTTCAACTGAACACTTTTGTGGAAATACATTTCTGTCTAGAACCAATATCTTCACCTTCCGATTACATGAGCGATCTTGCCTGTTTAATTTCTTCTAGCATTATCATTGGGCCGACATCTGTACCTTGTTAAAATATCACCGCTTTACGCACGTAAGTACTGGTCCAGCGTTATAGGAACATGCCGTTAGATTTATGCAAGCGATGTTTAATGAACGTTAATAATTGCAATTTAAAGTAATGGTTTTTACGCGTAAATAGTCCTTCCGAAATTGGTACATGCATTTTTCTTACACGCGTTAGTGGATTTAGTGAATATACATAGTAGCTGTAACCTTACTGCAAACCTCGTGTGAGTCAACCATATTACCACCCTTACTGCATTCGCATATAAAACTTTTAGGCATACAAAACGCAACAAGCTTCCCTCAAAGCAGTGTTTCCCGAACTGTGGTTCGCAACCACAATGGGAATCGCGACATATTCAACTGAGAATCGCAAAACAACGTTAAAACTTAAAAAAAGCTTTTATTTAATATGTCTTTGCGTTGATGAAAACAATGTACAGAATGCAGCTTAACATCGAGCGAAAGCTGAGGCTTGCGGTGCCCAATCTCAGCTTTTGTTTGGAGAAATTGTGTTTTCAGAACGAAGCTCACTTTAGTCGTTGGAAACAGTCATCCCAGCTGACATGCCATTTTTTTTTTTTTGCAGTGGGTTCTGGCCAGCTGATTTCTTCTGACTGTATTAACTATGAAATGAAACTTCAGCGAAAATTTTATGTATTGCTGTTCAATCACTGAAATCAAACTCGAGGTGGCATCGCTAAGAGCCGGGGGAAAGGTGGGTGGGGGCATGGGGAGCTCTGGGGACGCGATATTTAATATATTTTTAGGGGTCGCAAAGTACCAGAGTTTCGTAGGCACTGCCTTGAAGAACTACACAAGTTTTCTTATACAATATAACAAACGTTAAAATGTTAAAACTTTCCAACATATCATTATCAGTGAATCTGTCCGATTGCGGAAGCACAGTCGATGGTAATTGTGTATTGGTTACTATATTATTGCGCAACATAGAAGCAGCTTCATTATCACGTATTAAGCGAAAAGACACTATATGTTTGGTTGGAATAGCCAATGCAAAATTAATTTTGCACTCGCAATTATCCTGGCTACTTTTCTTATGGTGATTCTGCAGTTTTGTCTTCATGATCATACCCAATACTGAAGATGTAGATATATGTGTTGAAGTATATTAATCCTAGCGTCTTAGCATCAACATGAATCGCTTACTAAAATATTCTACGTGCAATACTTATTAACAGGCGTAGTCAAGAACTAATCGCGTTCATATTTGTACATATTTAAACATTTTGAAAGTGTTTATCTCCCATAGAGGCGGGAACAGAGTGTAAGTTTTTTTTAACGGGTAACGTTAGCTTGTTATGTGGAAACCACTTGACTAATTGAGTTACAAACATACTTTTTGTTATATATATAGCTAAGCAATTTACAGTGGCTAATAACGTTGTATCCTCCGCCCATATTACAATTCATATATTTTATGTTGTTTTTTTTTCTTTATACGCGCTCGGTGGTTTATTTATGTATAGAAAAAGTATCCCCTCTCACACAAAACGTTGCGGCAAACCTGCTGATAAAATTTCACTACTACTCTTCTTCCATAAGACAATATAATTACGCAGCGTCTACAATAATCGGTCCCATGGGTTTGCAAACTAATCAGGGTGAGCTATTTAATGACAGGTTTATTCCGCTGTTATTTTAATGAAGTGACATTCCGAAATCTGTAGCAAAGCAGGTCTGAAAAAATATGCGAAGCTTATTAAGCTTATTTTCCGGGTAAGGACAGCAACTTTTAATGCAGTTAACAACTGTAACCCCTTTCAATACATGGTACAAAAATATTCGACTACGTCTAACGAAAGGAAAGAAAAGCAAGAGATGTGCAGAGAGGAAATAAAGTAGCACGAGGTTCGTGAGTTCTTATACTGTACTGAATTTTGTGCTCACATTTATTTTTCAGAGGAATGAGTGAACCATAATCTTTCCCTGTGTGTATATGCTATGGCAACTTCACAATAATTCAAACTACAGATGCTGAAGAAAAAATAATACGCCCTAGAGAAAGAATTACGAGCTCAGACACGAACTGATACTGAAAGCCGAATATGACGACAGCGGAAATTGAATTCTAGGGAGTGGGAGCGGACAAGTGCAGCAGCTCTGGAAAAAGCTTCAATCTCGAAATGCTTTCAAAACACCATCCATAGGATAAGGAGGAGTAATCACGTTCACACTCGCAATGATCACCTTAATTCGCAGAAGATGGTGAGAAAGTTATATACTTCTGGCTCTGGCATAAAGTAATATTTTTTTTTTGATTCGCAGAAGCGTCCTGCGGTGAACAGACAACGCGTTATGTAAATTAAACACAATGCAAGTTCTTCAAAATTGTGTTATGGCCATACAGGACTCTCGCGCTTTTGGGTGAAAATAGTGTGTGCGTTTGCGTGAAAGAGATAACTTTAAAATATCATCCCGCTTTCATGGAGAACTGGGTTAACCTAGACATGGCCGCTTATGTGTTAATGTTAGGCGCCTAACGTATAATTTGCTGGATTCACAAGTTTGGGAATGCTAATAGTGGGTGCTTGAACGAAGTGGGCATTGTTGTGACTGGGAAAGGACGATCTCAGGTGCGGAACGAGGAGTCGGGCTGTGGCTCGCTGATCCTAGAAGAAGCAGGCCTGGAGGGGGTTAGTGAAATAGAACTTACACGTACAGTGAAAATACAAGTACCTGGTCGGCAGTTTGATCGGCGTCTTCAGGCTCTCTAAAGCCATGTTATATAGCACTCCGAGGGCGAGAAAACCCTCTGAGATAGAGGAGCCTTCGCCGGAGTTCTAATGTTCCCGTGGTGTTCGCAGCGCCGGGGGCGACTGATGGAATTCTCTGTGTTCTTTCGGCGAGGTGTAGATGATGCAACCCGTAGCTCTTCTCGTCATGCGGCAGTGTCTGATGCAAGGTGTCGACGCTTTTTCCGCTCACACCGAAACAACAACAGCAACAACACAGACGCCCCACATACCAACACATATACACACACACAGACACACACATATACAAACAAACACACACACAAACAGACACACGCACCTCGTAGAGTAGTAAAACGTGCGCGGTCAACTGGATAGGTAATGCGTGAAGGCGCAGAAAGGAGAATGCGGCATTTATTGACAGTCCATTGTCGCACAGCACTGTCACTATGGCAGCGCTCAGGAAAAATGATTCGGTAGTCAAGCACTCACTTGCGTGCTTCGAGAAAACCAACGACGAAGATGCGCTGCTTTTCGACAGCCGTGACGTCAGCAGGAAAAGCGGCAGCGCAGCCCAATACAATATTTTTCGAATGTAATGTGCTTGCGAGCCTGTTATGCAGTTAATTTTTTATAGTTAATATAGCCATTGACATCTAAAAGAACCCCTGGTCAAAACTAGCCATGGTCTATTTTTCTTAAATTACCATTTACTATATTACTGTCAACAAACGCAGTGCTTGGCTTATTTCGTTCTCGCTTCTTGCTTCGTGATTCGGTCTTCTGGGATCTCATCGGCTAATTCCTCAACCTTAATGGCTGAGGAGTTTTAATAAAATCCTCGAAACACGCCACGTCCCATGTTTCTTCAACTATCTGTGACTATAGTAGACTTTGACTAGTGTAAAATGAGTAAATTGCGGTTCATCACTGTGGGTTGAGTTGGGTTACGTTTTGAAATCTTGAGGAGGCATAGCGGCTGATTTTTTTTTTCACAAGCAGACATTTTTAATGTCCCTACTTGTTGGGTTTCCTGGTGGAATACCGTTGACTATTTTCTCTAAAGCAGTCTTTCTCAAGAATTCTCTTTTTTTCCCTTGTTTGTTTTTTTTGCTCCATTCCGGCCGAGTGTTAAGGCCCGTCCACACTCTTGCAACGCAGTACGACCGAGAGAGACGAGACTTGTTAAAACCTCTTCAAATTTCTTAGGACGAGAGAACACACTGGCACTCTGGCGCCATCTATGCAGTGACTCTGGAACTGTATTTCACAAGAGGGAAGGTTTTTCGGGATTTCCGAGGTCAAATGTGCGTAATACATATAAAAAAGGCTCGTTTATGACGTTGACTAACGTTTTTCGAGCCAAGAAAGATAGGATAATGCGCGAGAGAAATAGAAAATATGTCGGACCGCTACGTTTAGACTGCTACCCAATAGATGGCGACAGTGTGTCCTCTCGTTGTAAGAGGTTTTAAGGAACCCAGTTTTAAGAGGTTGCAAGAGTGTGAACGGGCTTTAGCTATCGGACTCTTCGGTCATTACAACTCCTGTCTTGCTAGAGGTGAAATATTTTTCCGAAAGTGGATTTCTAGGTCATGCTTGGGAAGGGGGGGGGGGGGGGGTTGCCGAGATATTTGTTGTTACAGATTAATGTGGCGACACGGGTGAATCATCGCCAATATCCATTTTCTTGACCATAATAATTGCAATTTTAGCTAACGTAAACGATTCACCGTGAAAAAAGCTGGTATATATGGAACTTTTTTTGCATTAAATCCGTTCTTTTTTTTTGACGTGAAATCAAGTTAGCACTAAATGTACAAGCCGACGTGTTTGCATGACACAGCAAAAACATACGTGTGGAGCACTAGTTTGGATCACGCATTGGTCCTCACTAAATCCATCTTGTTAATTGTTCTTTGTCATATAATGAATCATCATTTATCATACTAAAATTAACTTTGCTTCCAGTGTTCAAAGTAACCGCCACAAAAGGGCTTCTACTAACAAGTAATAAAATTACTACATAAAATTTATTCTTCGCTTTTATTCTTTAAAAATATGGGATACCTTTGTAAGCTTAAAGCTTTATTTTTAATGTCTTTATTTACATATTAGGTCGCTTGTACATAGGTTAAGACAACTACAACCACGTAGTGTAGGATAACAAAGAATAACAAACAAGACAATACCAAGAAAAAAATCTACTACACGAGAACGCCGTTAATTTGAACTAACAGTACACACAATTGTGAAAAATATTATTTCAGTGTTGTTTAGTAAGACAACACTGTAACAATCTCAGCAGTCAATCGTGAACGTGTATAATATGTGGATGGCACAGATGCATTTTCTTCAAACACATGTCCTCGGTGAAAAGTCTTTGTACTCACGAGGTAAACGTGTCGAGGGAGCCAATGTTCACTAGCTCTTCGGGACGTTTGTTCCGACTCTAAGCAGTGCGTGAAAAGTAGCAGCTCCTGAAAACATATCATTGTGACAGATAAACTCGCACATTGTTTTATTCTCTTTGTTTCGTGTTGGTTAGTCCCTGTCAGGTGCAACATAGCTGCTGACGAGTATTTTGTTCCGCCGATGGCTAACTGGTTGAAGAACATTAGTCTGTGGATTTTGCTTCACGTGGTCAAGTGCGGTCGACTAGACATCCCATGAAGCTCTGTTATAGACGGCCTTCTTTTGTGCCGGTTTTAAATAAATTGCAGCCCTTTCTTGCGAACATTTTCTAGCGCGTTAATGAATGTTTAGGACCATGAATCGTATACTATGTCCGCATACTTCAGAATGGGAACAATTAGGATTTTATATGCTTCTGATTTAGTCAGTGGGGTGTTACACAGGTTTATGTGGAGAAACCATTGTTTCTTTAATGGTATTTAGCTGCTTCATAATATGCGAATTGCTGATGAGGTCAGTGATAAGTTTGACACTGATATACTTGTATTCATTGATTGTTTTCAAAGGCACGATGCAAATGACGTGGTGGAATGATTGTGGGATTTACTTGTTCGTAACTGTTATGTGAACACACTTTTAAGCGTTTTAAGGATCATTGGCCAATTCGTGCACCATGATTATACTTCTGATAGTCATTTAAGTGAGGTTTTT
Organism: Ixodes scapularis; assembly: GCF_016920785.2. Lineage (NCBI taxonomy): Eukaryota > Metazoa > Arthropoda > Arachnida > Ixodida > Ixodidae > Ixodes > Ixodes scapularis. Next base: position 69,104,675 of record NW_024609835.1, read on the forward strand.
TGATCGGTAATAACATGTGATATCTGTAAACAGGACGCAGTCGTCCGCAAAAAAAGATGTCACTGTAGGGAGGGATGGCTTACTTCTAGGTCATTGATGAAAACCAGAAACAAGAGAGGCTAAAGCACCCATTTCGGTACGCCAGACAAGGCACGTTCTTTTTGTGACTCAGGACCTCTGATGCTTACGAAGTGGACGCGATTAATAAGATTTGACTCATACCATGACACTATGTTGTAATTGTTAAGAACAGATTTTAACTTGTGAAAATGCTTGGGGTGTAACTCGCGGTGAAAGGCCGTTCTCCAAACCTAAAAACACAACTTCAGCTTAAGCAGAATTATTGACTACTTTCGCAAGCGTGTAAATAGTATGCAGAAGCTGCATGACTGTAGATAAGCCACTCCTGAAACTTTCTTGCTCTCTGTGGAAGAACCTTTTTCACTTCCAGGAAGTCCGTGATCAGCTTAAATAAGAAGTACTCGAGTACCTTCCCACTTGAACATGGTAATAAATCCAACCTGTAATTCTGTACATCCGCAGTGCTGCCGGAGTTGTGAATCGGAACAAATTTAGCATTCTTCAAATCATTGGGAACCACACCACTAGCAGAAGTATGAGTATAAATGAAAACAATTCAGAGCACCATTCAGGATATCTGCGAAGGAAGGTGTTTGGTATCTCGTCGAGCCTGCAGAACCTCTTGGCATCGAGACGAAGCAAGTAATTGAAGATACCCTCTTTAAGAACAGTAACATACTTCGGATGACCTTGCATCGTTGGGATGCCCATGAGGTAAATAAAATAAATTAAAGTGAAATGAAAAAAATCTGGAACATTGATGTCGAAATGTTTTACGCTATACAATGGCAAATAAGAGCAATCGTCTGTATACACGGACGAAACAAAAGACGTCATTAAAGGGCATCTCCGCCGTAATTTTTATAGTCACCGATTTCTATAAAATTTTCACCATGTATTTGAATGCCCTTCCTGAGCATGTGTACGAAATATCTCGGAAAAATATTAATTTTCTTAGAAGAAAATGAATCTTGAAATTTACACGTCCACACCCAAATCACTTGCTGCCGCCCTACTGGCAACACTGAGGAAGAGCGGCACACGGAGGCTGCCATGATGGCACTGACGTTGCCGTGACGTCACATGTTGGTCAGGGTGCTTGCTTTGGAACTTGTTGGTGCTAGGACTGTCTGGTTTTTGCGTATTTTATCGTTTTATACAGCACACGCGAGCGCGCGGATGAAATGCACGTTCACGAAGCCGAAGCTATACATGCGCGAATGATGTCTCAAACGACGCTTTTTCAGCGCGAGAATGGAAATTGAGGTTACGAGGTTCTAACGATCTTCCGTCCCCGCGCTCGTGCCTTCTTTTCATGGGGAGTTTTAGTAGATAGTTATCAGAGGCCCGCTACCCCTCCGGGCGCGCGCTAGAGCATGCTTGGAAGTGGTGGCGCGATCTCGCGCTACGGAAGCGTCGCTTGAAAACACGGTCTACTAAAACCGTCTATTGGCAGACCCCAAGATATAACAAAAAGTGCCTCCAATTAAAAGGCATAACGTGGATCAGTTTTCTTGGCGTGCTAGCAACAAAAACTGCCTTACCATTCCGCTTCGGAAGCGGCATCTGGGTCCACATGGCGGCGGATCACGAATGCAGCCGCCGCTGGCGCTTCCCTCGGAGGCGATGCCGACGGATCGTATGAAAACGGGTTATCGTCATCGTCCTCAAAATCTAGCCGCATATCCTCATCGTTGCTCGATTCAGACGAGCTTGATGAGTCCATTTTCATCCGCGGCACGAACACAAAACAGCGACCTGCTGCCAGGGTGGCCAGGCTCAAACTGCGCACGTGCGAGTGTTTATACCATATGTGACGTCACATCAAAATGGCGGACCAGTCGAGTGGCAAGTTAGTTTCGGTTTCGGTTTCAGCGTATTTTAACGATTATAAATTATGTAAACAGTTTTTCCATGATTTAACCGCCGCTATAGTCTACATCTTTAGTACCCTTTCCGAAAATATGTTTCGATAAAAACGCTCAAATTGACGGCGGAGCTGCCCTTTAAGAATGTTCGCTATGACCACTATTTCCAACAACTTGGTCGTTCTGCCTGATTGCCTTTACCAAATTTTTTTAAAAATAGAAGTGGCCAAATATTTGAACGTTAATCTTTCTCGAAAAAGAATCGGTATCTTGAAAAAGCGTAGCCGCGTACTTTTTATCGGGGTATGTTGATAATTGCTAAGCGCTACGAGAGTACCACCGATCTTTAGTGGTGGTACACTGATCTCCTCGTTCCGTGAACCTCACGTTTCAAGCAAAAGATTTCGCGTGTTACCCAAGTATTTTACTTTTTTACTTTTTATAGACGCTGTGAAATGAGCTTGCTAATGTACTTGCTGACAGCACTCTCAAAGGAGGACCATAAAATATCAGATGATGCGCCGCTTTCCTTTTGAATTATGAAGAAATTGTCGAGGGCCATTTCCAGACAAACTAAAGGCTGGTTTCCGTATTTGCGTCGATGACGATGCGCTGCGCTGCGTCGTGCAGCGTAGCGCATACCCATTGGTTCGTCGTAAGAGTCGCCATAGCAACAACTCGACAAAAGCAGTCGTAACGAGACGGAGGTGTTTGCAGTCGCACTCGAATGTAACTGTGTGAACGAGCCTCAAGACGTTGCTGTCGCTCGCTTTGTTTTCATCTCTGTCTTGCTATTGGCGACTTCCGCTCGCAGACCTTGAGCGCTCTATGGGCGCACCTTTTGGAGCGCGCATCTACTGGCATCCGGCTCAAGTTAGTCATCTTGCAGTCGTAGATTTGTGACAGCTCTCGTCCCGTGGAACGCTTCCAACGCCATTGAACTTGATTCGTAGATTATGATGGAGCTTGACTGAGGTCGTCAGAGGCGTGCTACGTCATTTATTTCTCTCGGCAAAGCGCATGCGCGTCGACGTCGCTGGACCGGCCGGACCGTCGAGTCGGGCCTGTTCGGACGCGACGGTTGTTTACGTGGGATTCTGACGGCTCGAGCGCTCCTCCCTCGCATAAATGAGCAGTGTAGAGGCGGGACTGGTGCGTGGCAAACCGTAATCACAGACATCTGTGGTTCTGAGAGAAATAAAAGAAAAGAAAAAAATGAAAGCCGTTTACAACTCCCTGTAACACCGAATTGGAGCGCAGCTCTTGAGGAGGAGGAAGGAAGGGTACTGAGGGTTACCTGTTCTCGGGGCGGGGGGGGGGGGGGGGGGGGGGGTCATGTGACCTTGGGGGGTCAGGGGACCCCCCAGAAAAATTTTTTCGCTAGAATTAGTGGGGAATTTTTTCCGCTGGATTTAGCGGGGAAATTTTTCCGCTAGGTTTAACGGGAAAATTTTTCCGCTAGACTTAGCGGGGAATTTTTTCCGCTAAGTCTAGCGGGGAAATTTTACCGCTAAATTTAGCGCGGAATTTTTTCCGCTAGATTTAGCGGGGAAATTTTTCCGCTAGATTTAGCGGGTTGATTTTTCCGCTAAATTCCCGCTAGATTTAGCCGAGAAATTTTTCCGCTAAATTTAGCGGAGAAATTTTTCCGCTAGATTTAGCGGAAAAATTTTTCCGCTAGATTTAGCGGGAAAATTTTTCCGCTAGATTTAGCGGAGAATTTTTTCCGCTAAATCTAGCTGGGAAAATTTTTCCGCTAGATTTAGCGGGGAAATTTTTCCGCTAAATCTAGCGGGGAAATTTTTCCGCTAGATTTAGCGGGGAAAATTTTTCCGCTAGATTTAGCATGGAATATTTTCCGCTAGATTTAGCGGGGAATTTTTTCCCCTAAATTTAGCGGTGAAAATATTCCGCTAAATCTAGCGAGGAAATTTTTCCGCTAGATTTAGCGGAGAAACTTACCCATAATGCACCGCGCGGTTACGGCGACGGCGACGGCGACGGCGACGCCGACGCCGCTCAAGCCGGAAACGGGCCCCTAAGAGCTGCGCTCCAAAACACAACGACAAAAAATCGACCATAAAGCAGACTCAAGGTTAGGCGTGTTAATTTTGCCACAACAGATTGTTGCACCTTTTAATACCGGATGCCGCCAGCGTTTTCTCGTGCAATAAAGCAAGAACAGAGTACGCAACGACCACACAAGTGATGGTTTGCTACCTCTTTGTGTTTATTAAAGTCTTGCCAGCAATCTGATGGCGATCGCTGTGCGTGCCCCGCCGCTCCGTGGCGGGCTAAAGGTATTGGACGGTGACGAACGCGGTCGTCTTCCTCGCTATTTGTGGCATGAGCTCCGTGGCCCAGATAATGCGCCAAGCGTGTGTCGCGGTTTCTTTCCGCAGCTGAACAGTGACAGTAGTGGCTTGTAGTCAAAAACCTCTATCGACTTGTCAAATTTTAGCAGTGGCCATTTTGAACGACAGACCGTGTCCGGAGGGTCACCCCTAAAATGCAAGTCCATCTTCCACACGTCGATTTCGAATGCGTCCTACGGAGCAGATTTTTGCCTCCCTTGCAGCTTTCGGAAAGCGATTCGGATCTACCACCCGAATTCACCTGTGGTTTCATGTCGTGCTATTACACCAGGAACTCTAAGAAAATCATACAAAACAATGACATGATTTGATATGCCTTCAGTAACGCTTACTTCCAGGCCTGTCTGTGCGGGTGTATCGAGAAACCACCAATCCTCATTGGAACCCTTATGGTTCGGACCGATTCTCAAAAGATTCTTCGCGTTTTAACCTTTCTCGTTTCTACCAATTGTCCCTTGTACACTTTTAATTTAAACCCGTCTTGTTTTTTCCCGTTCTCGTTTGTATAATTCTTGTTTAAACACGGCTTGTATCAACATATTCTCAAGCGCCTTTCGCGCTTTAATCCGTCTAGTCTCAAGCCCTTCTCAAAACACTCTTCGCATTTTTACCCTTCTCGTTTTAACACTTTCTGATTTGAATAATTTTCATTCCATTTGTTTCACAATTTTCAATTAATCATGTTTACTTTTAATATTCCTAAATAACAGCGTGTGTGTTTTAGGGTCGTTTACAAAAAGCTTTCCTATTTCATCCAGTCGCCACGAGTTGCAAAACTCTAATCCTTTCATTTAGTATTTGCCCCTCCCGCACTATAATGCCCTGATGGGTGCTGTGGCTTATTCAAATAAATACGCAAATAAATAAATAAATACAGCAATTAATTTGACACCGTAAGCTTCAAAACTATATTAGGCCGCAAGCGCGGTTTTCTTGAAATTAAAAATACAAAAAATACGTTTTTTTTTGTTTGTTTTTTTGTTGTTCTGCTACGGATGAGAGTTCCACAAATCTTCGCGGCTCAGGTTAAGTGATCTAAGTTAGTTCACAAAAAGCTTCCCTATTTCATCCGACCATAATACAGCCGCCAATTTCACACCGTCGGTATCAAAATTATATTGGACTGCTAAACGCTGTTTTCTTTTAATAAAAAGAAAATATATATTTTTTGTTTATTTTTGTTTGAAGTTGCCTTGCTTCAAAATAAAATTTCGCAACTCTTAACGGCTTCCTGATCGGCGAGATCTTATTTTCATTTCTCGCACTCACAGGCCCAGATGCTCACACACAATATAAATGAAGCCGGAAGAAGGAAACAAGATATGAGTTTCAGATCCACAGACTTTATCGGGTCTATTTCAGCATGCAAGTACGTCTTACAAAACGCAGATTATTCGGAAACAAAAAAACCCTCATTACAAAAAAAAACAAAAAAAAAACGCACAAGGTCAAAAGTCATAACTGGGCGATTGTGTCTCTTTCGTCCCAGTATTTTCTGTGCTTTTAAACACCTTTGAACTAAGGCATGCACCAACTAGCCTTAGCATTGTTTAGAAAATCACACAAAGAAATGCTCCCGTTGGCAAGCTGGTGCTCTAGCTCAGAAAGCTTGCCCTTAATTATTTGACCACCTGCGCCTCGGTCATGCGATTAACCCTACGTTTGCTTGCTGCTCTAAAGAGATCCTGGTCAGAGCCGAGTCCTCTTTTGATAAGATTCAAATGTGAGTAAATGTTAGGCTGTTCCTTTCTGGACATGGCATTGATTTCTTTATGCAAAGGTTTAATTTTGTCACCTGTCCGTGGATCCCTATTTTAGCTCTGGTTCCGTTGGTGCAGGGCTAAATTGCCGCTCATCCACATGCCATCTATCAGGCCTCTGCCACATCTACCCCGCTGCTATGCCACCACCAAGATCGAGCCTTGCAATAGCATAATACTTTTATGACGTCATAATCGAAATATGAGTATCAGGTTTGAGAAAGCGCTAAACACATCAGTCGGAGACGCGCTCCAGGCACGATGCTTGCGGTGCTGTTTGTGTGAACGGGACCAACGGAACTTACGAAACCACAAAACCATATGGGGCTTGGTTATGGCTCGGTGCGCGTGCGCGTGCATTGCGGCTTTTATAGAATATTTTTTTCTAGTTGGGGGTGGGGGGGGGGGGGGGGGGAAGGGGCGCATTAAAGGTTCAGTCTACAGTGGGGAGGATGCCGTTGGTACTCGCATTTTTGCCCCAACGCTGCGCTGGCCACGCTTCCATGAGTGGATATTTCCGCATTGTCAGATCGCGCTCGCGTCATTTCTTTGCAATTCTAGCGAAACCGGCAAAATTAACTCTCATCGCTTGTTTTATAAATCTGCACAGGCAACACCATTTCTTGGGCTGCTTTGACTGACTTGTTCGTCTCAGTAGCCCAGCCTGCGATCCTGTTGGTTTGGCCTCTATAGACGCATGCTTCCTGAACGACCTCTTTGTTACTAACAGTGTCAGCTGCCTATCTGGGTGTACTACGTAAATAAACAAAAGCTGATGTCACAGATGAAAGCACGTGAGTGTCCTCTTATTGCATACCTTGTACGTCACATTGCATTGTAAGATTTGGTGAACCCTGCCAGTACACATTGAAAGACAAAGACATAAATGAAAATTATGTGTTAATTAGCTATATATTGTGTTGGGAGAACTGAAATTGAAAATTAGTTTGATAAAGAATCAAAAGCCAAGATCGTTATAAGAAATCTTGAAAATTAAATTCGAAAAGAAAACATGTACTTTTGAGCCGGGTTGGAAGGAGAAAGCTGCTTTAAGAAAGACTAAAACCAAACAGAAACGAAAAAGTTTTGTAAACGAAACAAGAAAGTGAAAAGTAGTTTTAATAGAACTAGAAATAGAACAAAAATCATTTGAGAAAGTTGCAAAGGAGAAGGTAGAAATGCGAATGGGTTTAAAAGAGAACCACGCGTCCATGGTGGTTCTCATTTCATAATTCTATGAACATAAAACTAGCAATGAGCTGCATTTGCTGGTAACGCGTGTAGTTTCTATGACGACTTGTTAAAGGTCCTACTAGAATGCTATTTCGACAATAGCGTCAGTATGCTCCCAGTTTGTTAATGACAACATGATATTCCAATTCCTGTGAGGCTAATGAAAATCTCCTGTCAACACGATCTAGCCATCGGTGATGTTCCGCGAAATAATCCTGCGATTGTTAAAACGAAATTGCCGCACAAGGATCTAGCCAAGTAGGCAGTGCCCGTGGCCAAATGGTTTTCGTGCTTGGCACGCACACAAAGGGCCGAGTTTCGATGCCTGGGAGCGGACGCACCTTTTTTGTTTGTTCTTTTTTGTAAATATTGGGTTCTGGTGTATTCGAGACTTCTATTGCTTATTCGAGGTCCGAATTTTCTACGCACCGAACCTTCTACGCCGATTGTTCCAGAAGCCCACGCGTGTGCATAAGAGGCTCCGCGTGGCGACCCGGAGTCAGTCTCGCCCCAGCGCTTGTTTTGGTCATATATTTGTTTTAACAATATTGATGTCATTAGCAAACATTAGCTGACGTGAAATTTTATGCACTCCTCAAGGTCGTTTACGAAAACGAGGAATAAAAGCGACCCTAGGTTAGATTTCTGGGGTACCCCAGATGTGAGTATGAAGGTATCAGAAGAGCTTTTCAATATCCTAACCCTACTTTGACGATCACGCAAGTAGGTCGGAAACAAACGTAGAAGATTCTGTGTGAAACCTTATAAGGGCCGCGTATACAAAAGAAAATCATGATTCACTTTATCAATGGCTTTGGTCATGTCAAAATAAACAATGTATACTTGATTTCGAGAAAGAACTATAGGAACTGAGTAATCAAGAAATTAACAAAGATTCGTTTGCACCGGACGAACCTTTAAAGGCCCATGTTAAACACTACTAGATTTATGTCAAAAGTAATAGAAAATACGCAAAACTATGAATTTTTCAAGCACCTTCGGAAATGTACATAACAGAAATGTTAGTCTTTAGTTGTTTACTTTACAAGTGTCGCCGTTTTTGTGCACTGGGATGGCAACTGACCTTTTTCATGCTGATTGAAAAACACCAGATTCCAAGGAAAGGTTAAATATGTGACATATTGCAGGAGCGAACAGATTGACAGAACCCTCGACAATAAAATTTTGAAAGAAATGTATTCCTGTTGATAATTTTGTTTTGAGGTTTGTTTTAAGCCTCATTCGTCTTAATATGACTGATAATCAATGAGTCTTGGAAAGAGACATTGCTAACTTCTGCACTGTCCCTAAACAAATATGTTGAATAGCATTTACAAAAGTAGTTTTGAAAAAAAAATGGCAACTTAGAAAGAAGACGATACGTAACCAGCGTGACTACGTATACACACATTGTCGTTTCATTTTTTTTGTTGTATGCTGCTTGACATACTTTAAAACATATCAGGTTTTCGGGAAACCTGAACAAATGGAAGCTTTAATTCTTGCAGGTTTCTGGGTACGTAAAAGCAAACCAGAAAAACCGGCATATGTGAAACTTTAAGGGGATATTATGTTGGATAAGAAAGCAACAATTACAAACGAAGCAAAACATTAGACTTGAAGAGAACACTCGAATTGTTGCTTCCCTGCCTCCAATATTCATCCCATTACTTTTTTCTGTCTGTCTCTTGCTTTCAGAAAAAAATACAAAACCGTAAGTGCAGTAAAAAAAAAAAAAAAAAGGCGAATGTTGTTTGATTGTTAAGACTTTGGGAAGCAATTTTGCATCCAAATGGCGTCCGGTGGTTTCCCAGCATATGGGCAGTTTGGCCAGTGCAGCACAACGCCTAACCTGGGATCTTCAACGGTCACCCCCAATTAGTGATTTCTCAACCGCACGCCGGCACGGTGCTCACTAATATTAAAACAGGCGGGCACAATAATTGCACGTGTTGCTTTGGAACTGCAACGCGAGACACTCACTAACTTATAATGCATTAACAAACCTGACCGCTCCCCTGGTGAAATCTCACTGAGAGGGAGACAAAATAAAAATGCAGATCGTACGTAAACGGCAGATGGGTAGTTGCGAAGCCAGGCAAATCCTCTAGCTTCTTGTCTAAGAGTGATGCTAAGGTGTGTCTTAATATTTGTAACCTTTTGTGCACTTTAAATGCCTTCCCTTCTATTCAGTGTTGCAAGCGATGTGGTTGTAGTACTGTGAACTTAATAAAGACATCATACATCCGATCATCCAATCATTCATTTCAAATTATTTAATTAAACAAACTGACAGCATTGAATAGAGTGGCTATACCAAAACCTGAAAGGCCCGCACTCGACAACTGATTCCAACAGAAAGTACTAAGTTTGGCTAATATCATTTCCTGAATAAAGAAACCGCGCGAGTATGGCACAGGCACGTGCGCCCTTTCGATCGCAGGCGACTGGTTTGTTGCAGAAAGTGGGTCTAATATACATCAGGTTAATAAAATGTACCAATATATATGCACTACTCAGCTCGAGCTAATGTCAACAATGCCACAGAAAGTAAAAAGGCGTTGGAATTTCGAATCGAAAATAAATGGCGATGCCGTAATTACACCTCCCGAACATCAGTACTTCTCGCGAACGCGAGCTCCGCAGAGGCGAAACAGAGTGTTTCGTCGCTCCTTCTTGAAAGTCAGGGCCCGGGGCTGGCTGTCGTGCCTTCCTGTCTAAGCAAGACGGAACGAGACGGAATGAGGGGTAAAAACACGGAAAGTCGTCGTTGCCCAACGCCAGAAAACACAATGAGAGGCGGCGACGCCACGAAGAAGCGCTGGGCTGCCCGAGAAAAAAAAAGTATGCGAGGCGAGGCGCGAAGAAGGGATGGGTTTTAGGCCTCTGCTTCGCTTGCGCATTCAGTCGAATATTGCGCGAGCCCGGTATACATAGAGCAGACGCGCTCATTTACATCAGGAGCGCGAATGTCTCGCCCACATTACGCCTAAGGGCAGGGGCGGGAGACTCCGGCTGACATCGACACCTCGGCCTCTGTTGGACTTGGGAGCGACGACGTGGACTCAAGGGGCGCCAAGTTGTTTACGTTTCGTGTCATCCAGACATCGTGATTAACGCGCTTGGTCGTACAGCCGAGTATTAGCGGATTCGTTGCTTCTGGTTGAAGTTTGACCGGAGTAGTGATAGCCGGACCGAACGGCGGATTCTGTCTCTTTTCTCCCTAAGATTATCCGGACCGTATCGAAAAGGCAAAATGAGGCTTGCGAAGAAAGTTCCCTCCGGGGGTTTTATTCGCTTTGATGACTGGCAAAGCACATTTAAGCGAGCGAAGATGCTCAAACCAAATCCTGACGTTATAATATTCCTTGCACTGGTTCTAATGGTCGCCTTTTGCACAGATCTGACCAGACACCTTTTGGGAAGTTGGGTTTTGTGACTGAAGTTCAGAATATAAAAAACACACAGTGAAGCATGTTAATGTTCCAGGGTAAAAAAGTTGGTAGTTTTTAAAAATACTAAATTGAATTTGCTTGATTTAAATTATATTTATTTTATGTAATTTATATTTACTTGACTTAAAAGAAATTTTTATTCAAATGAAATTTATTTGGTGTAAATCCCTAGCTTTATATTTTTGTTTTACTAGACATATTTTTAAACATAGCCTGCAGATGACTTTATTGAACTTTCTGATCACTGAAAACAACCTCGAAGAATTGCCATAAATTAAAAGTCCAGCTTAATTAACAACTCCTGATTTAGTGAACCCCATCATAGTAAGATCAAAACATCTTCATTTGCTTTAATTAGTGAAAAAAAATGTATTTGTTTTTTCTTTTGTGTTCTTTTTACTAGCGGTGGGACGTTTCCTATACTGACGAATGAGGTGCAATATGGAAGGTAAGCTCAATGCTTCGATTTTTTTTCAGGAGATCACTGCTTTGCTCTGGTGTTCAGCCTCGTATAAATATTTCTTGCTTGATTTTTATTTTATTTAAATACAATAGAAGTGCCCACACGATAGAAGAGCAGTGAATACAAAATATATTTGGATTTAGTTTTGCTGGAAACGTTTGATTTATGTAGTCATAATAAAACCAGTCTGACTAAAATCGCGATTTAAGTCATTTTGATATTATTCTTGACTTTGACTTAACTCTAAACCACGGAGAGCAGTACTAATTTAGGTTAATGCCGACATGCGAAGAACGTGTAATATTTCAAAAAATCGGGGCTTATTACGTACAGCAAAAGCTTTGTCTCCTCCTGCTCTACTGCAGCTTACGCAGTCCCACAGGTTTGAAGTTCACGGCTCCTTAGTGTCTGGCCAGTTAGTGCGAGCTCCTGTTCAATTCTGGCATTTGTCAGAATTGCCGTTCAAGAAGAATTTCAGACAGATCACGTTGCAATGATGAGGTACCGAGTAAGTATGTTGAAGGAATATTGACAGGTGAGGTTTATGGCAAAGCGTGTCCGTTCAGTTGACAATGATGTTGGTCATGTTTTTTCTATACTATGCGCGGTGTTTGAAACAACGTTCTGTTGTACTTCGCATACAAGGCAAGTGCTAAAACAACTACATGAAGGTATACGTTCGGCAGCCCTCTGCCTGGTTAGGAATAGACATTAAGCGAAAAATAGGTACTCTAACCAAACGTTTTATAAGCAGTAACCCGAAGTTTCAAGACTAGTTCGGTCCCTTGTTTACGAGTAAGTTACGGAAAGAACACGCGCCGCTTAAATGCACACACCGATGTATGGGGCCTTGCAGACGTCACGCAGTCCCGATACGTAGCTGCTGGGCAGAGGGCCCGAAGAACGACTCACGTTCCCCTTTGTGCGTTGGATGAACCAAGACTCAGCGAAATAGGCTTTTTGTTGAGTCCTTTTGGTGACAACTTTCTGGTCTTTTCTTTAAGTCGTAGTGGGACGCTGCCAGCTCACCACCTTGTCATTATTGGTAATAGTACGTGTGGAACAGGCTTGTTACTGCCGATAATACTCAAGAGAGTTTGACGATCCGTAAATATCATCACGAATCTTGTGGCGATGTACTGATGGAAGTGGTGAACATCGTACACAATGGCGAGGCCTCACGATCAAGTTGCGAATAGTTACACTCGGCAGTACCTAACGTTAAATAATTAAATTTTGGAATTTTACATGACAAACCAACGACGGGCATCTGCCACGCCAAAGCGGAGGAGTGAGGATTAATTTTGACCGCCTGGGGATCTTCTGACGTGCAACCGTAACCTCGGTTACACGGCACCTTCTCCGAAATAAGCCTCCGCCAGATTACGGTCACCTCGGCCGGGATCCGTCGGCCGGTGCTTTGTCTCAACGCCACCAAGCCAGCTCAGTACCTAACATTCTGGACATACATACACACATTCATAAGTATATTGCGTACTGAACTAGTACCGTATTTTTTCCGACTATAGTCCGCTGTTTAAAAGTTGAAAATTCATCCGATGCGGACCATCTACGGGCGCGGACTATACAATGATTTTTTTTCTAGATCGGGTACTCTGATAAGTCCTGAAATATTGTATGAGTAAAGGACTATATTAATGTGGATTTATGTACGATAAACCTTCTTTGTGAGCAATTACAGTAGGGATTTGTCCAGGTGTGCTGTGCATGATACTTTTTTTTTGCGTTCGGACAATGCACTAAGTGTGGAATATGCACGGGGTGCGGATTGTGTACCGGGTGTGGACTACCTAAGCAAATCCTTTATTTTTGACCCCACATTCACCCCTGTGGACTATGCACCGGGTGTGGACTATAGCCCGGAAAAAACGGTACATTAAATATCCAGGCCCGCAAAAGCAGGTGTGTGCATGTGGCCGGATACTGCTGTAATGGATAAGAGGTTACTCTCTTACACAAAACAAAACTACATACGGTATGCTTTCGGGCTGAAAAAAGAGGAAAACGAACTCTTTGTTACATGTTACAAAACCATAAATTTGAAACTTTAAAAAGCACAAGGTGCAAACGCACTACACAACGCACAAACTTAAAAAAAATCTAGAGGTTGCAAATTTTGTTAACCAACAAAATTATAGCACCACTCTCTCAGCTCTCTTTTAAAAATCGTAAGTGACTGCAAATCCAAAAGTCGACCTCGCAAGATGTTTTAATAATGTGAAACATAAAAAAGCCGTACACTTTTCCCGTAGTCTGTAAAAACCCTTGGGAGAACGAAACGTTCTATTTTCCTCAGGACCCTTTGCTTTTTTAGTAGCAACTTGAACCCACTCTTAAACTTTGAGAGGCGCCAAACGCGAATGAGATTGGCGCCTCTCGCCCCTCAGTATCTCGATGTGCCAGAACGACTCGAACTCCCTATAATAAGGCATCACAAGACAAAAAAAAGGCCTTTCCTTGTCCTAATGCGCGTGTACAGTTTACTTTGCCAGTAACTCTTTTAACGTTTGGAAAGCCTTACGTTACTTTCTTCCCACCACCCCTCTCCATTCGTTTCAAGTAGTTCATAGAGTTCCTTAGTGATTGACGCCTTGACTTTTAAATATCTGTTGTAAAACACCAGAAGGCCTCCAAATGACTGCAGCTGGGCTTTGTTTTCCGGTTCTGACGCTTCGACAACTTCTTGGACCTTGTCCTCAGTTGGGAGATTCCTCCTACGTTGACTTGGTGGCCTAGGGATTTCGCTTCCTTTACGCCGAAAGAGCAACTGTTTCTTTTCAGCTTCAGCCCTGCATTCTCCAGCCTTGAAAGTACCTCATCCATCCAAAGCGCATACTACTCTGGAGTTGATCCAGTGATGATCATATCATCCAGGTACACACTAACTCCTGGGATGGCTGCTAGTCTGGTCTCCATTGCTCGCTGGATGATTGATGGGGCTGCCGCTATTCCGAAGGGTGATTTCTTAACTCGATACAATTCTTTAATTGTGTTAATTGTCAGAATTCGGGATATTGCATCTGTTATTCACTGTTGCATTTATACCTGCGCTAGGCGAAGTGTCGAGTAGGTGAGGCCTTCTTGGAGATTTGAAAGTGCTTCCGTCGGCTTCGGGAGTGAGTAGGACGCCTGCTTTGCTGCGGGATTAACAGTGCTACAGTAGTCACCGCAGAGCTTCACAGAGCCATCTTTCTGACGACTACGACTGGCGTTGCCCATGCTGAGTGCTGAACTAGCTCTATGATGCCTCGTTTCAGTAACGCTAGCAGTTCGCAGTCAGCAACTGTACGCAACGCAAACGGTACCTGCTGGGACTTCAGAAACTTCGGAGTCGCTGATTCCTTCAGCTTCAAGTTCACTAGTGAGCCTAGAAATCTTGTGATTTTAGGCTTCAACATCTCTTCTAGCGCTCGGAGGACTGTTTTGATCGTTTGCTCTTGCTCGAAGTTGTGAATGCTGCGCCTTATCAGCTGCGCCAGCTGCGCCTTACCAGCTGCGCCTTATCAGGTTGCATCCTGTTCCAGTCGTAACCATAAGTGGCAAGACGTAGTCCTTGGATTTGTGTCTTACGTGCACTTGCTCCGACCCAACAACTCCTAGTCCTTCACCAGTCTATGGCTAAAGAGTAAGGTCCTCTTTATGTGATGGAGGTGGCTTGTTCGGCCATGTCCTTCTGCAGGTACCTGAACTGATTGCTGTAAAAGCCGCTCCTGAATCCAACTCGAATTCCAGTGCTTTCCCTTATATGTTGGGTGCTACCAGCAATTTGGGAACGACGGCGTTACAACGTACACTCTTAATCTTGGGCCGCCTAGGGAGCCACCTATAGCCATGACAAATGAGATCCAACTTGTCACGCCAAATTTTGGGGCCACCTAAAATTGCCAGCCCGTTTGCCGTCCCTTTTTAGGTGGCCCCAAAATTTGCCGTGACGAGTTGGATCTTGCCGGCCCGTTTCTTAGCTGGCCCGTTTTCTAGCTGGCCCGTTTTCTAGCTGGCCTGTTTTTTAGCTGGCCTGTTTTCTAGCTGGCCCGTCTTCTAGATGGCCCGTCTTCTAGGTGGCCCGTCTTCTAGGTGGCCCGTTTTCTGCTGACTATAAAAATGTCCCGTCGTCCACTTCCCCGCAGAGTATCTTCGAGGGTCCAGGACTGTGATCGACGAAGAAAGCCAGGGGATTGAGAAGTACAGAAAATTCTCACCGTAAAAATAAAGCTGTGACGTGGCACTGAGCCTGACGTCTTCTTTAGAGACGTCATGCCCATAGTCGCGTCGCAACTTCATTTTTGAGTCGCAAAGTATATTGAAAAAGCATTGCCAAGCTCAATTTGTATACTTTAGAGATTGACTTCCCGAGTGCTCTAGGAGAAAGTAAATATACATAAATTGTTTCAAGAGCAAGGCCGATGTTTTCTAAACATTTAAAAGAACGGTGAGTCCGCAGGTAAACAATCCATTTATTTGTTTAAATTAGATGCACAGCTGAAGATACAGGTAGTGCTTTGTTGTAATAAATACCACATTCAAACAATATAATAGAAAAGTATATGAAAATATGTGTCACTTGCTGAAACATTGGTGGTAGCATGGTCGTTGCTTTCACATGACACATTTGGCGAACTAGGACCCGCCGCAGTTGAAGGTGCGCTATCCGAGCCAAGTGTGTTGCAGTCAGCCGGAGCTTCGTGCCACAAGACGGGTCTCCACGGCACGTCCCAAGGCCAGTTGCCTCTGTCGTTAAGGCATGATGCTGTTCCGATTAAGAATTTTCAGCATTTTATTATAAGAAAATAAGAGACAGAGAACACGTCTTGTATCTTAATGACGTTCTAAAATTTATCAAACAGATGTTTTTTTTTTTTTTTTAAAGTGGCTTGCTGGACGTGAGAGTTTATTCAGATGCTGAGTCATCGCCCACAAACATGGCCGCTAACGTAACATTTATTAATATGCTCTACGGAAAACAAAAGGAAGCAAAATATATTCGCCAATTAGATAACCGCATTTGCTTTCGGCGGCCATGCTTGTTTGTAGTTACTCGACATTCAAAAGCAGTCTGACGGCATATAGATAGACCCTATACGCCTCGTAAGTGGGCTCATTTTCGTCTTCTGCGCATGAGAAAGGAAGTAGCGGTGACGTCAGAACGCCGAGTCCTGATTCGCTGCTCGCGACCCCCTATTGAGCGTCGTCTGTTCCTTTGCAACGTCGTCTGCTCGCAACATCGTCTGCGTCTGTCTTACCTTTCGTGCGACTTTCGGAGCGAACTCGACTTCGCCTTTAAGGGAGGGCAGACGATATAACTCGAGCGGTACGTTGTTTTCGTCTAACAACTAGCAGACGCGCATCAAGGAGGGAAGTCAAAGGACTCACTGGCGAGGTGTCCCGGGGCGCCGAGGTTTGTTTGCTTAGTGTCCGCAAGTTCCCTCCCAAATACTTTTTACCTCCATTCGTGTGCGGCGAGACCCCACACTCTTTAACGGCGCCGGCGGGTTGGCGCAGTTAACGTCGTCTGCTTTACGTTTGCTAGTCAAAGCGATGGCTGCTTTACCTTTCCTGCGTCTGTCGGAGATTCGCCGCTTTTTCACCGGCGAGAGTCACCGTTGCCTCGGGAAACAAGGAGATAACAAGACGAAAAAATTGACCTCTTAATCTAAAATTGAGGTCAGCGATCAAAGTATAACACGGGAAGGGTTCACAAGGGTCGCGCGGGCATATTCCATTCAGCACGTCAGCCGGTCGTGGGCAGACGGTCGCCGAGTCGCGGAGTGCCTGCTAGGCCTAACTGCCCAGCTCGTTTGGTCGCGTTCGGTGGAATCATCGCCGTTGGAGCCTTTCCCCGGTGTCTGTGGATCCAGCGTTCTTGTTCGTCGTGCTCTGTTTCAAGTAATTTTTACTTTTTTCTTGCTGCTTGAAGTCGGGACGCGCGAGAAACGCACGTAGAAAAATCAACATCCGTGGGTCGTCGCGACCGCGACGCTGTCGGCCATGCTGATTTGATCGTAAGAAGTGCGCAAGACAGCTTCGGAGCTGTCGTAGGATTTCGCCGTAACCTGCGCAAAACTTACGAAAATTTCGTTTCGTGAATACGAATTTGTTCTTAAGTTTTGTCTTACGCACATTTTTTGCGTAAGATCGTTTCGTGAATCTGGCCTCTGCACTTCCGAAAGTCACAGGAAAGGTGAGACAGACGCAGACGACGTTGCGAGCAGACGACGTTGCAAAGAAGCAGACGACGCTCAGATAGGGGGGCTCGATCAGCCAATCAGGGCTCGGCGTTCTGACGTCACCGCTACCCCCTGCGCAAGGAGCAGACGAACTTGCCCTCCGCATAGCTTTGGTGCCAGTTTGAAGAGTGGGAACAAAGCAGTAAATTTCGACGCCACCAGGAAGGGGAGCTGAGGCTGTCCATTTGCCAGGATCTACATGTCGATAGCTATATCATACAGGCTGCGTCATGAAACGCCGGCTAAATCGTTGCTCAAAAACTACACGTTGCACATAAAAAGCCAATTTTATGTAATATGAAAATTCATAAAGTTTGACGTTCAAATAATTATGGTGTCAAAAATTTTGAATAATTATCATACTGTAATTACTAAATTTAAAAGTATGGTCAAGTCAGGGTAAAGACCTTGCTAAACTGTGTCAAAAAATGTAAAGCAGATAATTTAACTTTTTTTTTTTCAAAAATATTTTCTAATACAATACATTTCTGAAATTCAGTTGGCCTAGTAAAAGCATATAAACTCGTTCACACAAAAAGAAAGTTTCGGCCGACGTCGACGGTCGCATGAGCAAACGAGGGTGCACGCACAAGGGCAAACTTAGTGTATTCTAGATGCTATATTCATCATCAATTTTAGTATAAATGGTCCTTGTGCGGCCGTCCTCCTTTGCTTAACGATATCGTCGACGCCGGCCGAGACGCGCGACTATATACCTCGGACGGCAAGCTGATGAGTGCGCCGTATACGCCGTGCTCTATCGCGGACACTTCGGCAAGAGAAAAGTACCCCCCTATAAACTATTTACACCTTGTCGCTGTAAAATTTTGGTGGCCACCGTCGAGGCATAGCCGGCTAGCTTTCTTTGCCTCACCTTACCACAGGCAAATCGTAAGGGCTGCGACTGTGACCCGATAACTTTAAAAATTTTCCCCCACCACAAGTGCTTGTGCACAGCCGAGCTGGCGTCAAATGCGAAGAGTCCGCGCTTGTCCATGCTAAGGTGAAACGAAGTATACCTGTTTTCCGCTTCCCACCGACGACGCCAGCCGGTACCGAATAATGTGAAAAGAGGCGATTCCAAACGTGCTTCTTAGAATACAAAAATATTGTGTATTTTTGTATTCTGTACCGTCCAGGATAGGGTCCCACTTGTCCTCTGTTGGCGAGAACAAAACTTACTAGTTATGAACTCTTTCAACACTTGACTCTATTCCGGTGTTAGCCAGGGAGCTACACAATTACCCAGTCGGTTGTGCTGAAGAGGACTGTGCTCGCAGTAAAAGCACCAGCCAAGTTTGTCCAGACAGAAGTAGTGGTCGTGCTGGTCGTGCCGTTAGATCAACAGGCCGTGTGGAGCCACCGCGTTTATATGTTCCCTCATGGTTACACCGCCCACGTTGAATTCCTTTTATATCCTCCGACGTGAGCATCCTGAAGAACTAACTCACTGTCCCGCGGCTTCGGCGGACACTAACATAGGCTTCCATCACCATGATAAGGAAACAAATGTCACCCGTAGATGCTTCCGATTAGATTCGTACTTCGTACGTTAGAAATTCATCGTCCCTGCACGCCGAGAAGAGAAATGATCGATATGCGCATGCGTGCCCGCTGGCTGCGCCCACGGGGCACGCTGGGCGGCCGCAACTGCCACCATCTAGCGGAGAGCAGTGTTTTTTTCCCGCTATCATGCGCATAGCCGGCCTGTTTTTGCCGGCCCTGCACAAACGGGCCACCAAAAATTACAGGGCCGCCTACAGAGCCACCTATATAGCCATTCGCAACATCAAAGAAGGAAGGGGCCCACTCCAACCGTGACGTTGTTCACGGCTATTTTGACGGGGCCGAATCAGTTCACGGCTGTGGCCGTGACGTTTGCCGGCCCCAGATTAAGAGTGTACATCGTTCAGTTCTCGCATGTTCGAATCATTCATCGGTGGCTCCAGGACGTTTTCCTCTCGGTCGTAGCTCACCAGATTTGTCGAGCGTGGTTGTACCGCGGTACGTGCTTTATTTCGGCTCGTTTTTTCGATGTGGCCCGTCTTCCTGCAAAAAAACTACATGTCATGCGGAATGAACACGTCTTTGCGCTATGTTGTTCATCGCAGCGGTAACATCGTCACTGGTGCTGACCCCCATTGAAGGAAGACGGTTGGTCTGTAGTTTCACATATTTTGTAGAGATCTGTTTTGATGAGTTTTAGCTTCTGCTGCTGTTGCACTTCACTTTCAAGTCTGATGGCAATATCATACGCTTGTTTGAAGCTTAGCTTTACCTTTCAAAAAGGCGTTGTTGGATGTGTTCACCTTGAACCACGCATACAAAGCGATCCCGGAGCATCACAGATAACGCTAGGATCGTTACATTCGAACACGTGTCGCCTCTACTTTGCGTCGATGAAACCGCTGTAGGAGCTGGTGCTGCTGCAGTCAGCAGCTAATTGTTTTCAGCGCTGCTACCTAAGAAGCATTGGAATCTTCGAGATCTTGGTCAGGTCTCTGTAATTTGCTTCTACAAAAAAATTTCTTATGGTTTTGGATTGTAGTGGTCTTGTGGCGTGGACATAAATGCGTAAAGATTTATTTCCCCCGGTTTACGGGGTGCGACTGGCGCTCGTTCTGTGTCGTACGTTTCGGCGACGTATACTGACAGCAGTCACATGCCCTCTTCTCTCCGGCCTTGCACATCGTTCGCCTGGTCTTGCACATTGTTCGCCTGGAAGCAGAAGTCCAATCGCTCTACCCAGGCCGACCTTCCAGAACTGTTGAACGCTTTGAACTTGCTTGTAGAACTGTCATCGCTGAGACAGTCGGAGAATTCCCGTGTGCAGTCCTGGTTGTTCTCGTCGCCATTGTTATGTGGACTGGTAATCATAGGGCTCAATATGAGTAACGCATACAATAGGTTTACTCCGGCCGCTTTATCGCGGCCAGCTAAGATCGTAGTCCATGCCGAAATGGGCTTGCCCTTGCTGGCACGAGCAATCGATTGTCACAAAACAAAGTGGACGAAACCAGTTCTTTCGCTCGTGCAATGCAGGACATAACACGTAGTTTGCTTATATACAAGTCACATCACATTAACATATTTGTGTCTAACAGCAGTCAGTTCGACGAGGACTCTAAACATCCCTCCTTGTACAGAACCTAGTCATCTCCAATGGTAACTACTGCTGCATCTGCTTTAAGTAAGTCTAGGCAACAACGCAACCTCAGAAATATTATTTTTGTGTAAATAAAAGCTGTTTAAAAAGCTTTTTTTTCTTTTTTTTTTTGAAGAGCTATTTTTAATTACATCGCAAATCAAGCTAAAATTTTTTTTTAGCTTGATTTACCGGGCACAAATACGCGCCCGGTGTATTCCACCTACGATTCTGCGAATGAAACCGTCCTGTGTATCTATACAGAACATTCCTGACATAAAGATACACCACTTGCACGGCACGTATACTGAAGCGCAATCCTAACAGTTGTGAGACGGTACAAATGTTTCGACTAATGTGTACTACACCCTCTGGCACATACACTCTCGAGTGTCGATCTTCACAAACGTCAAGAAGTCATCGATAACGAATAGATCCACCCTAAGAACTGCGTTAAAAGGTATGTTGGCGAACAAAATGTTTGTACTAAAACATACTTTTAAGCACGAAATTGTGAATTGTGTAATTAACCCCGCAAGAATTGATTATTTATGAAGAATACTTGCCAAAAATTACACAATAAAAATTATTGAAAACGGCATTACAGATTACAGTACCAACACGTTTGACGTAGTAAACGCGTTTGACAACTGCATTTTTGCATGAAACTAACACAGCAGTGTAGTTAAAAGCAAACCCTAGAACAGGTTGACTTGTGGCTGTGCCAGCCACCGCCATGGCCTTCCCTCTCCGCCATCTTTGAATCCCGACTCGCAAGCGCTGAGGCCTTCCTATTCTAGAAGGCGTTGGTGCATCACCGGGGCGCGTATTAACCTCTACCTCCCCGCCTACCCGCCCCCCCCCCCCCCCCCCCTCCTGTTCACGCCGCTTCGCGGTGACGGTGCGCGTGTGTATCACTGGGGAGCGTAAATGAGCCGTCGCAACTGTCGCCGCGAAGGGGCGTTAACGGGCCGGGGGGGGGGGGGGGGGGGGGGTTTAAAGCGCGCCCCACTGATAGTCGCGCAACACCCACTGCCGGCGAGCACAGCAATCGCCCTTTGCTATGTGTGACAACGCAGCGTCCTCTTCGAGGAGCAGCCGATCCGGGGTGAGCGGCGTTGCCATGCCGCGTATCACCTACCGTTTACAAATGCGCACCCGGTCTCCCTGAAGCTTGGTCATATACGTAATTTTGTCGACGTCACATATCAGCCACTAGGTGAGAGGTCGTCGTTAGTAAACTTCCAGTTCTCGGTGGATATTGGTCGCAACCACTAAAGTTGAGGCAGGTATGCACGTAGTACG
Source organism: Ixodes scapularis (assembly GCF_016920785.2). Taxonomy (NCBI): domain Eukaryota; kingdom Metazoa; phylum Arthropoda; class Arachnida; order Ixodida; family Ixodidae; genus Ixodes; species Ixodes scapularis. The sequence continues at coordinate 69,126,605 of NW_024609835.1, forward strand.
TAATTTATCACATCATCTATATACATATAACATCATTGCACTTCGTACCCAGTTTTGATTTCACGCCTACTTTCCTATGTCCACCATGACGCCAACTCCGGCTACACTTTGAAACTTTGACTTACAGCCGCGACTAGAAAACTATGAGGATAAGAATAATTTCAAGGGTAAGGCTATGATTTATTTCGAGATAAAACAACAAATATAAAGCCACTGGCCCTCTTAAACGTAGAATGCTTGTGTGCGGGACCCAGATGTACAGTCGGTAGCAAAAGAGTGTGGGTCACGGGTGCGCCAGCCTAAATGAATCGCAGCGCCTCCTGACGGCGCGCGACCGCTCTCAAGTCTCAATATTTGCGCATGCGCTTCCTTTCCTGTTCTCGGCCATATGTTTTTTACTCGCTTTCGTCCGACCCGCTCAGAATAACCATGACCGGCGCAAGATGCCGCTATGTCAGCCGTCATGCTGCGCGTCTACCTCTTATACCGCGATAGGTGACCGAGCTCGCGTGCTCCGGATAACATTTCGCGGCACCTTGCTCCAGCGCCTGTCAACTCGTTCACGTTAGACGAAAGCGAGCGAAAAAAAACAAAAAAAACAACATGACTGTGAACACGGAATGAAGCGCATGCGCAAAGCGTGAGTCTTGAGAGCGGCGAGGTGCTGTCGTAAGGTGCAGCCAGTCATTTCGTCTGGCGCTTCCGCGTCCGCAATCTTTTGCTGTCAGCTCTATATTCTGAGCATTTAAACATGCATAAAATACGAAGGAATTGTACGTGAGCACGTATAAAAAAAACATGCTACATTTACGCAAAAATATTCGCAATGTCAGTTGGAAATAAATATCCTTTGATTAAAGTGGGCCCTGAAAGGTTTCTAAAAACGACACTAGGACTGTGAAGACAAAATGCCATACACAGGTAAACGGACTTAGCGTCTATAACCGTGTATGTCGTATCGTCTTCCTAGTCCATGTGTAGTTATTGCAACCCCTTTGCAGCTTAGTTCATTCAAAGCATTAAAAACAATCAACTAGCCCATTTCCATGTACTGTTAAATAGAAAGCCGTGGCTAATATTGTGCTTTGAATCCTTGTGTTCACTTCTAACTTTCATTCTACAAGCAATCCTTTCTATCAGTCTCTAAATTCTACAACACGTATTGACATTTTGTGCAATCATGCAGCAGCTTTAGTGCTATATTAGTCTGCGTGTCGCCGTAACATTGAATAGAATACTACTTGTAACAGGACCGGAAATTATTCAAGATTGTGCAAGTGAGCAGATACAATGCAATAGAATACAAAACCACCTTTAATTACTTTCTTTGAAAATAATGCATTATAAGCCAATAATGGCTTCTGCGTGGAACGCGACAGGAGCTTTTGCTTTTTATTTCACAGGTAAATAAATACAACAAAGCATACCAATATCAGTATATATTTTACAGTTCCACCTTCTTTCACAGCCTATTTTAATTCCTCTAGTTTAATGAGTACGTATTAAAACTTGTCCAATCATATTGAATTAGCCTTTACGTATCGTGAAGGAAATTGGAACTTGCGACTTACAAATTAATTCTAATAATCGTAGAAAAAAATAACATTTTATATTATGCGCTTTCGTTAATGCTCTATTATTTATTCCTATTACATTTTATGTGCCTTCTTTTCCCTGTTCATTTATCCATCTTTTTCTAGTTGTTTTTTATACTAGGGTATTTTATTTTATCAAGCTAATCCGGTAAATCTTAGATATGGAATTTTTTTTGTGGCTTTGCCATATTTTGTTCTTATAAATGATTCAACAATTTTTTTATTTCGTCTTAATGTCCTTTTTTTTCATTTTCCCGTCTATGTTTGTTGTCGAAAAAATGTTTTATAATAACATCATACTTCATTTGATCTCTGAAACGTAACTACTATTCCATATTGAAGTACGAATTTTCCCAGTGCATTGTATATATTTTAACTATGGATCGCGGTACTAGTTCTGTGATATGGTACATATGTGGCCTTAGTATCCTTAATTTCTTACAAACCTGGTCTATGTGAATATTCCATTTAACATGTTTGTCTATGTACATACCCAGCCATTTAACATTATCAGCTTATTTTAGAGGGATGCAAAAGCAGTTGTTGCAGTTTTTATCTTGCATTTTTGGTGGAAATTCATTTACAATCTTTTTCCTGGATCTCTAAAGCATATTACTTGTGTTTTAGAAAAGTTTACGGTTTAAAAAAAAGTTTTAGCAACGTTTTAAATTGAAGATCATGACATCTTCAATTGAAAAGCGCGCCCTCGTGGTTAAGGTATCTAGAAACTTCCATTTCACTGCAGGTGTTAGGACTGGGTCGACAAGACTAACCCTCATCTGCTCAATATGTCTTCAAAGGTCAAAACGTCTAGCAAGACAAAATGACCGTCGAGTCAAAGGTCCTGACATTTAGTATTTTTACATTTTGACCTGTTGAACATTCTGTCTCGTTACACATTTTGACTTGGAGGATTACAGCATAGAGCGCATATTTTAAAGCAACCTGTTCTCCTGCTGGCTTTAGGTCATATAGAGGTTTATTATAAACATGTAATATTCTCTGAACCCTAAAAACCTGAAAGCTCAGTGTCCAATGCAGCTCGTAGATATTTTGCAGATATGTCACCATACATACTCTATTTTTTTATGCTTCTGGTAGTGGTGCGCCAAGCGGTCATGAAGCATGAAGGTTGTTCGGCTGCTAGAGACACTCCGAAGACTAAATAAACATAAAAAAACAGTGTGGTTGACATTTTGCAGCTTACTACTTGACGGAATGTTAGACTAAATTGTAAGATGAGTTCTATATTTTAAACGGTTAAATGACCATGCACATAACGCATTCTAAAATATATATTATTGTATTAAGGCAAAAAACCCTATTTTCGTACCTCAGTGGCAGTTAAGCTGCACTTGAACATCCAACGACAGGACTGTAAGGCGCTCGGCCAGAGTGCGTACCAATGCATCCAAACATTCCGGAGGACAGAAAAATTATGATTACGATTCAGAGATTTCTTGTGTCGCGCTTAGCGACAAGGGAGACTGGTGTAGTTTGCGTTATGACGAAGACAATTATTGCCTATCACTACAATTCCAATTCCAAATCAAAGGTCGAATTTTCGGGCTTCAGGTGGCAAACCAACGAAAGGCATCTGGCATGCGCCTGCGGACGACTGAGTATTATTTACAACGACTTCTTTTTTTTTTTTTTTTGGTGAGCAAAACAAAAAATTGATTACTCGGCACGTTTTTTCGCAATAAGCCCCCATTAGGTTGCAGACACCTAAGCTGGGATTCGAGCCCGCCTTAGACCGACGCTTTTACTCGGAGCCGCCGAGGTGGCTTTCCAATCCTACTTAAATTGCGTTTCTGCAGTTTGTGGTTCGATTTGTGCTTTGAAGGTTTGCATTTTTTATACTGACCATCTTGTCCAAAGCTTTATGCGGTGCAAGTTGATCATATGCATAATGGTAGGACGACTTCTAAAGCGTGAGACATCGTGCTCGCGTTTTTTTCTTCGGTCAAACAGTGAGGCGGAAAGAACCTGTAGCTCGTTCTAGAGCACTCGGAAAGCTGTAGCACTTCTGCCTTTAACGTAGGGCGTGCTACTCTGGGCAATGTACCGTGGGGTACATTGCCCAGAGTAGCGTTTATTTTTCTCTCCCTTCTGAGTTTTAAAAGTTTATATGGGTAACAACTTAGTAAGTGATTTATTTCTACTTGTTTGCTGGAAGTTTGAATGTCTTTATATTTTTTACTTTTGTTTACATAAGCTTGAAAAAACAGAATACGGAGACTCCGTCTTCCATCTCACACTCCGGCACTCAAATCATGTGTCCTTATCTTCTATTGCAATTTAGATCCCGCAATATAAAAGCAGTATTTGCTCTACAATATAATGGTCCGAATAAACGCATTTCCTGAGTTACAAATGCAGTTATTCAACTGTGATGCAAGATTGTATCAAAGCTGTTTTATTTAACACCATGTACCTCCTATCGATTAAATATTTTAAAAGTACTATTTAGCGGACAGAGGATAATTATCCCGGAAATATGGTATTCGTACTTTCAACTTGCCCCAAAACGTTTCTTTTTTTATTGTACAAGCACCGAACGGCCACGTACTATTCCTTTACGTTCTGCTAGTGCTAAATTAAGCGCTGAAGGGAATATATTGTTTGTCAATGTGTAACGCAAAGTAGCAAAAGACAAATACCGTAGACGAAAAATTGGTGTCTAATTATCGAATGACGTGAGAAATTATCGATTGTCGCAAGAATTAGCTTTCTCATACTTAACTTTTTAAGGAACGATCTTCATGCTGGGTACTCGATAAGAACTATTAACCTGCCAGCTTATGCTCAACATTTTAGGATTTATCACACTTCAACGTTTAAACCGGAATAGGATAAATCGCGATAACGTATATATTCCGCTGCGTTGCTGGCACTCCGATAACCAGATCGGACTGCAGCCATGAAAAAAAAAATACAAAACATGGTTCAAGCAATTAGGGTGCTCTTCATTCAGGTGTGTCAAATATGAATTAGAAAGTGCGTCGTCACGCTCATGATAAAAAAAAGAAATGAAGGGAGGTTATGCGTAAAACACAATGTTTTTTTCCTGGTTTCCCAGCCGCAACGACAGCCGGAAGCCGTGGTACCGCGAGGCAGACTCCCCGGACAAGAACGCGCTGGCCCAGAGGGCCTACGAGGCCCTGCTCACGGTCACCGCCAGGACTCCCGAGACCGAGGACTTCCGCAACTTCTCCAGGGAGGTGAAGCAGCTGGCCATCGACAAATTCAACTTCTCCTTCGGCAACGAAGAGGTGGGAAACCAGCTACGTGTTACAGCCACGAGATAGAGTAGCGTGCACTAATATCTGCGCGTCTTATGACTACTGTGTACGCGTGGAAGTCTCAAAAGTTAATTTTATTAATCTTACCTATACTGGTCAAACCGAAGAGTAAGGAAAAATAATGGCTGCGACCTTGCACTCAAAGTCCTATGATGTTTGGAATGCATTATAGGGAATTGGTAAGGGAAGTCATGTGTCATGTAACGTATATTGTTCGCCTCGCGAGGAAACAAAATGGTTGTATAAGTCACGTGATGTTAGGTCACGTTTTGTCGACTTCCCCCGCCAGATTTAGCGAAGAAACTGCATTGGTATCTGGGTCACGAGACGCGAATTTTCCCGCTAAATTTAGGGGGTAACTGGATTGGCGCATAGTTCACGTGACGTCAAATTCCAGCAAAATTTAGCGGGGAAACTGAATTGATGTTTTTGCAACAAGACGTGAATTTTCCCTCTATATCTAGCAGGAAAACTGAGTTTGAACGAAGTTAGAATGAAGTTTATTTGACATCCAGAAAATGCTGGGAAGGAAGGAGCGAAACGTTGCCGTATTTAATGCGGATTCTCTCCTGAATGTATGTCTCATACCAAAAATTATAGGTCATACTTTTTGTATATTTTTATACACTTTCTGGTTTTCCGCTCTGTGTAAATTAATAAGGTTCATCTTAAGTTAGAATGTTGCTGAATCGTAGGGATGGTGTGCTTAGTGAAAGAAGAGCAGTGTGAGCGCAAGTAGGAGACGTAGCCTGTTACGATACGTTGTCACTGTTGTGCCCCAGGTCAGTAGACAATAGTCTCGATGCGGGTGCAGCAATGCGTAATATAATTGACGTTCTAACTAACATGGAAGTAATAGTATAAGCCTTCGCAATATGCCAATGAAACGGAAAAACTTTTAGCGGAGGTGTTTGACATGACGAGACAAAATCATGCTTTCATTGAACCAGACACCCAGAAATTTATGTGAGCTTACATTTTCAATAATAGTTTATTTATTTCAGTACCATCAGTGCCGCTAGGGCATTAGAGAGGGGAGGGTCAAGATGCAGTACAAAAGACAGTAAAACAAAATTAAATACAAAACGAAGTATTTATATCAACAAAGATGATTGGTTATCGCAATTTTGAACAAATCAGGTGTTGATATGGACACTAACGATGCGGGAAGGTGGTTTCACTTGGAAGACGTTCTGGGCACAAAGGAGTCAATCTACGCGTTGGTACGACACTGATAAAATCCTACTTTGCATTGATGGTCAAAGCGAGCAGAGATCTTTGGAGAAGGAAGAATAAATTTTTGTTTTTGAGTTGGGTTAGAGTAATAAATTTTGTGAAAAATACAAAGACGAGAAACTTTTGCGACGCAAAGACAGAAGATGCCGAAACAAATTAGTTTTCATAGACAAGACGTGATATTCATGTCGCAACTACGGGCTCATAATTTTGGTTATAAAATATTATGTCTTGTTTTACTAGTGTCAAGCTGCAGTTTACTAAATCGTAACCATAGCGATAAGTTCCAGTCATTTGACGAGGATTCTAGATTCATCAAGTTCGAATGAGGAAAAACAATTCATCTGCGTCGTCTGCGTGCATGATTATGTCGGGCGTCTCTGTAAAATTAACTAGGTTGTCTAAAGAGAAAAGAGAAATTAAAGTACGGCAATTTAAAGGGAATAAATAACAGGGGACCTGAAATAGATCACTGATGTGCACCGTGCACACTGGTTTCAAACTCCGACTGCGCGCCATGTATTAACGTATACCACGTTAGATAACTTGGAATTAGCTCCAACGCGTGCCTCTGAATCCTTAGCTTTCCAGTTTCCAAAAAAAAAAAATATCATGCTTGATAGAGTCAAAAACCCTCACTAAAATCTAAGACAGTGCTGAATAGAAAGAGCTTATTTTTATTGCTGCTGATTATCTTCTATTTAATGTTTAATAACGCCATTTCGTTTGATTTGTGTTTTTTTTTTCTCTTTTTTTGAAACCCATATTCCTTGTGTACGACCGGAGTATTTGCTGTAAGAAAGCTTGTGAGCCTCACGTCGCTCGAATATTTTGGGGAACACTGGCAAAACTGATCTTGGTCGATGATTATTTAGATTATTTGGTTATCCCCTTTAACGCAACACGCAGGCCCTAGTAATTGTCATTCTCCATGGAAAAATACATGTGCTTAATACAGCGTTAAAAATATGAGCGAAAGGCGCTAGCTGAAATAAAATGAGACATCACTTTAAATGGTTCAGCTGTCATCTTCGCCAGTTGTGGTACTGTTAGTGAAGGCATGTATCGCAGTAATTATCTCTGCCTCGCATTTAGGGGACAGAAAAACTAAGTTGATACATTTTTGGTGACGTAAGATTCCACTCTATCACGGTTTATTGAGAACAATGATGCGCCGGAAGCCACAAAATGATAATTAAACTTATTTGCTGATGACTCACCAACGAACAAGACAGCATCAATTGTTAATTCGTCCAAAAGTTTTTTTTCCGTGTTTGAGGTAAGGCTTGCTACTGTATCCCAAAACTTCTTCGGATTGCGTCGCTTGCTAAAAAGCTTATGCTTGTAATATTCCATTTGTGCTTTCTTAATGTCGGAGTTAACTTTATTTGTCAATTGTATACTCTGTGAGAATACCTAGACTTCTAGATTCTAGCCGTCAATTTCCCCAAAATATAGAAGTCACGTGACTTCACGGGACGTCACGTGACATCACTTTCCCAGCTAAATTTAACGGAAAACGCACGGACGGAAAAACGGCCTGACGCAATTTTGGAATTGGGGTTTAGTGTTAAAAGAAATTTCATGCTTTAAAAAGGAAACTCATTTGTTATCTCCCGCAAAGTTCTGATTTTTTAGGGTAAAAAATAAAATATAATTACGTAACGATATACATTATGGATTTTCAATGTATTGTGATTTCACTCCCCATGTGCACTTAGATGTTGCTTACACTAATGACCCCATAAAAATTATGAAGACATAAAAAAAAAATTTAAAAATGATCAGTCAATCCATTCGTGTTCATATGTTTTGCAAAATGACGTTTCAAGAATCAACAGGAACGACCAGTGACCCAAAACACTTCATGCTGTGCATTCTTTTTTTTGTTTTTAATTTTTCTTCCTTAATTATGTTTTAGATACAATTATATATAAAACAAATGTGAGCAGCATTAATCTCAGCTTGAATAATTAACTTTAACTGTGTTGTGTTCTCTCGACAACAGGTCATATAAATTAATTTCACTCTATGTTACGCTAAAACAAAGTAAGTCGCATATTTGTTGGCCTCTTAAAAGCAATACTGAGGTGTCAGGCGTACAGCTGAACGTGATTACATTGTTCAGGAAATTACACCCTCCTGCCTTGTTCTATGTATTCACTGACGTTCTAGAAACAATGTGTCCTATATTAATGCAGTTAGATGAAATTAAAATAAACTACCAACGTTGTTTTGGTAAAAAGATGTGATTACGAACTGGAGTTGGCGAAGAACCCAGCAGATGCTTCGCCTCCCATACGCTCGTTACCTCCTGCTGGTCTTTGGCTGCGCGTGTGACGAAATGTTATTCTTAAGCTGTCAGCCAACTATAACACCCCTACCTCCCTCCCCTTCCCCCCTGTTCCCGTTCTTCACTCGCCGGACTCGCAGCTCGCAAATTGGAATTACTCGCACTTAAAAAAAAAAAAAAAAAAGAAACCTCGCTGGCTTTTTTACTTATATGCGAACGCCTCGGCTCCCCACAACTTGAAGATGTCATATATATATATATATATATATATATATATATATATATATATATATATATATATATATATTTAAAACACGGATTATTTTCCTAAGGGTACCACCCCTACCGCCTCCCCCCTCGCCCGGCCCAAAATCTAAAATTGTTGACCATCTGAGCGTTTCCCGCTTGATTTATCCGGAGAAAATTACGTCACACGAGTTCCGCATCAATTTTGTTTCCCCGCTACATTTACTGGGAAAATTGATGTCAGGTGACCTGTCACGAGTATGCACCGGTTCAGTGTCTCCCGCTAAATTTAACAAGAAACAAACGTCACGTCAAAACAAAAATAGCAGTTAAGTGTTTTTATAGTCAGAATATAACCTGGCAGAGTAGGGTGACGTTGTTACCCACTGCAGATGAGTAATCTAGCCAGTGCAGTACGACTGCTAGCCTGTGGTCTTTAACGTGAATCATGCAGTAGTGATAACAGGGCCGCACGCTGGTACGTACGGTACTCATGGAGATCGAAAGGGGCAGTAGTGAAGATTGAACCCGGGATCCCTAGGTTCACGGCCTCCGGCCGTGAACCAAGGAATCCTGGGTTCACGGCCGTGAACCCGTAAACTCTGTTGGGCAGTCGAGCGTTTGGACAGGCATCCAGACTGTCCAAACGCTCGGCTGCTCGACAGAAAAAAGCGGGCCGAGCCAGTTCCCTAAGTCTTCGTATCCGGCGCTTATTTCCAACCCATAAACAGAAAAAAGAACCGTCTCAAAGCACGCTGTCAAGTGTGACCCCGCAGAATGAACGTTGCATTTTCACTGTTTTCGCCATAAAAAAAAAACGGGTTAATTGACCCCTCTTGGTTCGTAATTTTATTGCCTAATCCTCTCTTTACGCCGTTTCGCTGGATGATAGCTCAGATTGCAGAATATCTAAGTCGAATCTTTATTTTTCATCTGCGGATGCTGTCTGGGCCGGCGGGACAGGCATAGAAATAGTTTTTTCGTCATGCATGAGAACAACTTTCTGAACTTCATTTACGTGCTGCGGTATTTGTGATACATATTTCGCGCTACGAACGGATGAACCTTCGAATTTCGATCAACTTCTTACTTGCCAAATGGTTGTGTGTATTGTGGCGAGAGGCGGGGAGCAGAATTCGCGCTGCTTCAAAGTTCCGTAGACTGATGATAATGTTGATGATGATTATCCTCGGCTATTTCTTAGTATTGTTTAATTTAAGAGCAGGCGCCACCAAGCGCCCCGCAGAAACAGTCGCTACCGGGCGAATGCAATTGTCTGAGGAGCGCAGACAGCGCGCGAAAGATCTCGGAAGGCCTGGGTTCTGCAGCGCTAGTTTTCGCTCCACGTGCTCCGAGCTATGGCGTGTTAACACACTTGGCCGCCGATCCGCACTCACGTGACCGGACTGTTGGATCGTCAACAGCAGCAACTAGAACGAAAACAAAGCAAAGAATAGGATGGCAGTTTTTATTTGTTAGAAAGATGAAGAAAAGAGCGATGAATCGAGCAGAAATAAGTTGCCGTTAAAACCAACGTCAGTGGCAGTCATGTTTTATATTTCCTCCCGGTCAAGAAGCAGGACCCGGATTTTACTTCTCATTAAATTACAGTGCCGAAACCCGGGAATATCAACGCGCAATCAACATGGACACTCATCGGAAAGGAGAATGTCGTTGTCTGGCCAGGATGGACAAATATTGCGCGGATACCGAGCGACTTCTGGAAGGTCGAGTGGTTTGAAGCCCTGTTCACCATTGCAGCGGAGCACTACAAGCATAGCGCTGACCTCACGCTAAGCACGTGTTTACGGGAGCGTTCAGAAGCTTTGTATCGCACCGTAGAAACTTTTGCTTATGGCAGACGATAAGTAGCTGGCGACACGTGAGCAGCGCTGCATTCGCGCTTCGCTCCCTGTGTGAACACGCCTTTACGACAAACGCTGAGAGAACTTTTTATTGACGACTTTCGCAATCCAAAGCGTCGCTGTGGTCGGCCTTCCACGATTGGCCGAATGCTGACTATGACGTCGGCAAAGGACTTCTCATCGACGGAAATAACAGGAATGGAAGAACTTCAATTTCGACGGTGTTCGTAGTGTTGCTTTAAGAGCGCAATGACTTCAAGCTTCCACCATGCTCCTTATAAACACCATCGAACTTGTTGCTCGCAAGGTAATGACGTCACGGAAGGTAACCTATGAGGGCGCCACTAAAACTTCTCGCCGCTAATACACGTCGACGTAGGTTTACCGATGTGAAAAGTGAATAAGATTCATACAGAAAAATAAATAGAACATGCGCAGGATATCCGAGAGACGACCCACTCACATAAATTCAGCAATCGAACCGCTTGTGCGTGGCGAAGACTTGGAAAAAGAATTTAGTAAGACATCGAGTGTGAATATAAGATTAGTAGGATTGTGACGGAATTGAAGATCAGAACTGGAACACGAAAATTACGAAAATCAGAAACCGAAGCAGTAAATGAAATACTGAATATCTCTGAAAGAAAAGCTAAATATTTAAGTCATAAGGTGTTAGTTCTTCACCCGGAAAATGGAGTGCCACCTGAAAATAACTTGCGTACAAAAGACGATAACGACGAAAACGACGCAATTTCGAAAGTGTCACCCAGTACGACTGAGCCCAGTGGTTACCACATATCGAAAAAACGCTGTTCAAAAGGCTCGGCAAGGATCAAAGCACGGCACATCGACATACCCTTCAAATCCCCGAAAGAAGACCGAGAGCAAAAACATCGACAAGGCACAAAGACCAGTCGACGGATCAACTCAGGAGCGTATACTTCAAACGGAAAACAACGAGCACACTGCCTGTGTTCAATCTTCCAGCAGAGATCAAACTACAAAGGGATGAAAACAACACCAAAAGAAGTGGCACCGCATCAAATGAAGTCGATATTAGTCACCAACGAAGTGTACCAAAAAGACATTCTCAAGATACGGGCGAGCCCATCGAACAAGAAATACATCTTGTATTTCTTGTGGTTTTGATGTTTTATTTGTTTTATTGACTGACATCCCGTCAGTCAAAAAAACAAATAAACCATCGCAGCTAGACATTTTTACAAAACAAGATATCGTACAGACACCACAAAACTTAACAACGAAGACGACGCATGACAAAGTCTGAAAAACAAAGAAAGCGAAGGAAATGTTGCAACAGTCACATATGTTCAACGTGGGAGTACATCACACATTTGGCGCTATATGAAAAGCAACTCAACAAAACTACACCATACAAAAATCAGTGGCATCAAAACAGAATATTTCTGAAAAACATGACGCGTGAATCCACAAATTCGATGAAAAAAATCTTAAAAGCATAAGAAACGAAAAGGCTATACAACACAAAGACGTCACAAGGAAATACCGAAACAGAGCTTCATAAAAATAAGAGAACAATTATAAACAAATATATAAGTACAAAAGCAGCAGAGAATCATCACGATCTAAGAAGCCGAACAGATTCCTAAAACAGGTTGCCTTAGCAAGAGACTCTAGATCAGCCAGGTAGCGTCATTTTTTTTACTTCACTCCGCCATACCCTGGGGCCGTAGACTGTTGAATCTTCAACAGCCTAAACTAGGACGAATAAGGAGCAAAGAAGTTGGGAGCTTTTTATTTCTTGAAGAGGTTATAAAGAAGAGGACGAGAAATTGAGAAGAAATCAGTCGTCATTGAATTAAAACCATACTCGGTGACAGTCAGGTTTTTTGTTTCCTCCTCACCATGAACGAGGACCGCAGTATTATTTAACAGAAAAGTATTGAATACGAACATAAGATTACTCCGATTATTGACGGCGTTGAAGATTAGGAATGAAACATGGTGATTAGGAGAAAGAGCGAGCGAAGCAGTAATGGGCTGCGTCCGAAACTCCCAGCATACAACACTGCACGAGTTGCATTATGGGACCTCTTTGGACATGGAGAGGAGTGGCGTGGTTTCAATTTTTATTGCCCCGTTGACGAAGTAGTGCATCCCAGCACTGGTTAAAAGTAAAGTCAGCGCTCGCTTGCATTGCTCCCATTCATCTTCGTGAGAGCCCCCGTTGAAATACGGGCCTCCAGCGGACGTAAGGACACGCCTAAACTTAGCGAGGAGTAGGAGTAAGGACTGCCACGTCTCATGCCTTTCTGGCGTCCTGGCTACAACTCCAGAGTGCGGTATAAGTCTAGGACACATATAGGCGATGGAAGAGGATGATCGGCCAAGTACAATTCTTCTTCTTCCCTCCTTTACCTGCCCAGAAACTCTGGTACCTCGGGAGCCCCGAAAACGTGCCCCATCATTCTATCCGTATTGGTAGGCAACACGATAAATTTAAGGAAAGTCACGTATTTAAAAATGCCTGCACTGCATTTAGTCTTGACGAAGTATAGTGAAGTGAGAGTGGCAAATCGAAACCTAAACGGTGGCCAAAAAGGTACCCAAGATGCTTTGCGTGGCACTACGCCGCTGGGATCGCTTTGATTTTGCAAGCGGTCTATGGAACAATTGCGAATCTCAGAAAATAACGTTAAAGCATCAGGGGCCCTATGTTGCGCTTTTTGGACTCTCACGGCGACTAAGGAGAAGGATGTGACGTCAACAACGCAGCAAACGCAGATTGGATGTTGATTGGTGAGAATCACTAATGACGAATTTCCGAAAAAAAAAAAAAAAGGTCACTTTTTTTTGTTTTTTTTTGTCAACATCAAATCTGCATTTGCTGCGTTGTTGACGTCAGTTCCTTCTCCCTAGTCGCCGTGGGAGTCCAAAAAGCGCAACATAGGGCCCCAGGACATGACGCGTTAGTTCTTCCGCTGGCAAAAAGAGTGCAATCTCAAAAGAGCTCGCTTACAGAAGACGGTAACGACGAAAGCGTCGCAATTTAGAAACTGTCACCCAACACAGCTGAGCCCGACGGCGACAACTTGTCAGATAGACGATGTTCAGAAAGTTTGGCAAAAATAGGAACACAGTAGATCGAATTATTCTTGACATCGCTGCAAGACGGCCTAGAGCGGGACAGCGCCGAGGAGACCTTCGAGCGCACTTACGCTACCAGGTAACGTCTGTCACATCGACAGCGGCTCGATGCTTGCCTGATTCGCTATCATTGTGGCACCGTTCTCATTACTGCGCCGTCTCCTGTGCACGATTCCGACGGTTTTCACCCTCAGAAGGGTGTACACTGCAGCCAACGTTATTAAATCAACTCAGTTACATGACTGCCCATAGGCTCTGCTTCCAGGAGCAGTATATCCGCCTTCTACTCCTGAGGCCCGCCTCCCGTCGTTGGGCACGCCACCGTTTCTTGGGAAGACGTCTGCATGGCTAACTAGAATTACAGACGTTTCGAAGCACTACGTCTAGATTTTGAAGAACGGCGTGTAAGTTTTAAAGCACGGTGTCATCGGAACATGAGAAGCCGAACAGATTCACAAGCAAAGGCTACTACTCCACGAGGGCAACTTCAGGTCCGGCGAGCGATGTAATTTCTTGGACTTTACTCCGGCGAAACCTGAGGCGGTAGCCTGTTGAGACTTCAACAATATAAAGTAGGACGAAACGAGAGTAGGGAAGAAGACGTGATCTTTTATAAAGAGATGTGAAGAAGAGGGGAAGAAGGAACCGATCAGCAATCAGTCTCCATTAAAATCATTATCAGAGACAGTCGCGTTTCGTATTTTCTCCTGGCCGTGACAATGAACCTCCGTAATATTTAGCCAACGCATCCTGTACTAAGATTCCTGGCAGGCGGCTCGCTCTCCCATTGCTGCCGGTCTGCCATCGTATTGTAGCCAAACCAAACGAGGTGGCGCTCTCCTCCGACCCTATGTTTTGGCTAGGCACGAGCATGGTTCGGTATCGCCCGATTCAAAAAGAACAGCCACATCATCATCATCATCATCAACTCGCGCTAGGCGCTCGATCATCCCGGCGCAACTGGCGCGGCCGGCCGCTCGCAACTGAGTGCAAATTTTATTGATTTTAACATTAATTTTAGTTTCAGTTTCTGGTTTGCTGTTTAGAATCCTTTTCAAATAAGAAACCCAACTATTCTCTATGATCCTAGTCCTTAATACCAAAAGAAGACGAAGACGAAAGTGTAAATATAACAAAGAGTGATCCAGCGCTCCGTAAGTTTGTCTTTCTTTTGTGTGCGTGGACTTGAGTAACTGTTTTGCGGGTGCGCTCTTCCGCCTGTACACCCCCACGTCATTCATTGCCTTTCCGGTGTAAAGGAAAGCCGATGCAACCGGCTCTCTTTGCGCGGTTAACGCCAGGGATGGCACTGCACTATTCGATTGGAAGCAGTATTCGCACACCCCTACTGGTATAACAATAGCAGACGTCAAATCTGCTTTGCTCTCGCGGCCACGAGCGATGGATGGATGGATGGATGAATACGGCTGAGCCCTTTGGTTCGGGTGGTAGCTTACGCCACCTAGCGATTTTGTTTTACTATTTAAGTTTATAATATTTAAATGGGAAATCTATATTCACTCCGCAGTGCAAAGAAAGGGAGGCTATGAAACCCCCTTGCCATCAGTGAATAAGAAAATACCTAGTTTTCTCTCGATTTCTGCCACCATTCACTTAATCTTTGCTTGGTAATATCTACAGTCTTGAAATCCACTCTTCCTTCGCTGTCTCTAAAACCCAATGACTTTATTAAATCTATGTTGTCTTCGATACGCATAGGGTGAAGCCCTTTACAGTAGACTATCAAGTGCTCAGCCGTCTCGTCCTCCTGTCCACAAGCGGTGCGCACTGTATCCATTTCCTGGTACTTCAGTCTGTATGTTCTGGTTCGCAGAACACCCGTCCTCGCCTCAAACAACAATGAGCTTCACCTAGAATTGTCATAAATGCTTTCTTTGGCAATAACTGTTTTGTTTAATCTATAGCTTTCCAGAGCCGTCTTTGTCTGCATTCCTCTAGCCACCGATCTCTTTCTGTGGCCTTAACTTTCTTCTTAACTGAGACTTTCTCTTCTGTATCTTCGCTATAGCCCAAAAACTTTCCTCTTAATTTCCTAGTGCGCTTTCTCTTTTTTGTGTCTACACTCCTCATGTATAAATAGCTGAAAACCTTTCGTGCCCAATGCTCCCCATCCGTTTGCCTCAACCTATCCTCAAATTCTATCTTGCTCACCGCTTCCCTGCTCTCAAATGACGCCCATCTCATGTCTCCTTGTACTCCCTGGTTTGGCGTTTTGCAAAGTGCCCCCAAAGCCAGTCTACCTACTCCGCGCTGTTTTATTTCTAGTCTCGCATGCACTTCGGATTTCATGGATAGCACTGCGTTTCCAAAAGTCAAGCCAGGCACCATGACCCCTTTTCAAATCTCTCTCACCACCTCATACCTGTTCTAATTCCAAAGTGCTCTATTTTTCATTACAGCTGCATTTCTGCTGCCCTTACCTATTATATACTTTTCATGCTCTCTGAGATATTCTGCACCATCACATCATATTCATACTCCTGGATACTTGTATTTACTAGCTCTCTGAACTGTAATATTCTACATCTTCAGCCTCTCAACTTCATCCTCGTTAAAAATCATGACTGCTGATTTTTGCTACTGAATTCTAAACCTAATTCCTCTCCTTCCCTACCACAGATGCTTAATAATTTTTGCAACTCTGTCCTGTTGTTAGCCATTAATACGATATCATCCGCATACATCAATCCCGTTAAGGTTTGCTGAATTTTTTGGCCTAGCTTACTGTAAGAAACGTCGAATCCAAGCCCACTCTTCTCTAGTCTATCCTCCAATCCTCTCAGATACATCATAAACAGCAAAGGCGATAACGGGCACCCCTGCCTAAGGCCTCGTCTTATCTCTATTTTCCCTGTCGCCTTTCCTTCCCATGTTATAATCACCTTGTTATCTTTGTAAATGTTCCTTAATAGTGCTGTTAGTTCTTCATCTAGGTTTAAGCTCTCCATTATGTCCCACAGGTTCCTTTGGTTCACATTGCCATAGGCACCCTTGATATCCAGAAATGCCAGCCAGAGCTGTCTGTTTCCTTTTTGCGCTATTTCTATACACTGTGTTAAAGAAAATATATTGTCCTCCAACCTCCTTTGTTTCCGAAACCCGTTCTGTAACTCGCCCAGTATGCCCTCGCAATCTACCCATTCCTCCAGACTGCTCTTTATAATCTGCATTACCAACCTGTAAATAACCGGTGTCACGGTTATGGGACGATAATTCCTAATATCAGACTTATCTCCCTTTCCCTTATATATCACACTCCTCCTACTAAGCCTACATTCATCTGGAATACAGCGGCCCTCGCGGTTGTTTCGGTGAAGGTGAGGAGGAAAAAGAAAGAGGGCGCGGCAGGACGCGCGCCGCTCTCATGACAGGCATCTTAGTACAGGAGGCGTTGATTTAGCACAGTCGTCACGTGAATTATACGCAAATTTATTTCCTCCGTTAGGTCAAGCGTGCAAAATTAATGTTACGTGATCTATGCACCAGGTCAGTTTCGCGGCTATATTTAGTGGAAAAATTAATGACCGGTGACCTGACGTCACCAACGTCCACACACATTCAGTTTTGACCTTTATGTTTGGCGGAGAAATCGGTATCACGTAAAGAATTTTCGAGATCAGTTTCTCCGAAACAACTGTTCAATATCTTCTAAATTACATAAACAATTGCTCCTTAAACGAACTGAGGAAATGACGGTCGCTGCCCATTTTTCTAACCCTGTTTTATTCATTATAGTGGACGAAAACAAATAGATTACGTATTGTCATGAATCCACAAGAATATTCGGAAACAAAGCTAGCTTGAGCGCGCACCAGAGACATTTTAGCCTGCGTGCTGGCGGAGCGGTGCAGATTCCTCAAGCGTGTTGACGAGCACAAGCGCTGCATGCAAACATGACGGGGGTCTAACTCAAACTTTAGCTGCTCAAAAGTTGACAAAATACCTCAAGATGATCCGTCATAGCTTTGTTGCTTAAAGTTGCTCCCGTGCTTTGCATAAGCAAATGAGTCGAAGCGTTGCTAACACAGTTTGAAGCGCGATATATTTAAAGCAAAATTTATGTTCCCACCATGTATATTTGGCAGTCTTGTGATGCGAAACATATGGTCTCCCAGGTCCGACTATAAAGGGCAGCTAAACTCGCCACCGTACTGGGTTTTAAGCGCGAAACATACGTACAACGAAACCGTCCGATCCGACGTGCGAATTGCCGGAATGACCTTCGGGGGCGAGGGTTTTCGTAGCACCAGAGAGCATCGAAAACCCTCGCCTCCGACCGCCGTATTGCCTGATTGGACGTCAGATCGGACGGTTTCGTCGTACACGTGTTTCGCGTTTTACTGCAGAGTTATTTGATTCTGAAGCAAGCACGTGTCAGAGCTCTGTTCACAGCATCTTTGACAGATAACAGGCACAAAAAAACGTGTCCCAGCATCATTGACTGATAATAGGCAGCAGAGAGGCTCGCCGCATGCCTTGCGGCAATCCCTGAACGTGTTTGTTTTCCAAAACATGGCAGTTTACGTTTACTCCAGTCTAATTTGAATGCCACAATGAAATTCAGGCGGATTTTTTCGGTCGCTCACCAGTCACCTAGCTGTGTTTGGAGATTTATGTTTGTCCTTTGTCCCGATTGCATTATAATATTAACTTTAAATTGCAGGCTTCACCCTTGTTGGTGTTCGACTGGTGGCAGCTGATAAAACCCGTTTGCTCTACTGACGTCTAACCACTGGTTAGCTCAGTTGGTAGAGCGCTCCACTTGTAATGGAGAGGTCCCGGGTTCGATACCCGGACCAGGCAGATTTTTTCGGTCGCTCACCAGTCACCTAGCTGTGTTTGGAGATTTATGTTTGTCCTTTGTCCTCTTGTTCCCCTTCTCCAGGGATTACTTTCGTCATTCTTGTCCAGCTCGCTTGCACCTTTGCATTTAATTGCATTATAATATTAACTTTAAATTGCAAGCTTCACCCTTGTTGGTGTTCGACTGGTGGCAGCTGATAAAACCCGTTTGCTCTACTGACGTCTAACCCCTGGTTAGCTCAGTTGGTAGAGCGCTCCACTTGTAATGGAGAGGTCCCGGGTTCGATACCCGGACCAGGCGGATTTTTTCGGTCGCTCACCAGTCACCTAGCTGTGTTTGGAGATTTATGTTTGTCCTTTGTCCCTCTTGTTCCCCTTCTCCAGGGATCACTTTTGTCATTCTTGTCCAGCTCGCTTGCACCTTTGCATTTAATTGCATTATAATGGTAAATAGTATTACATATATTTCTTTTTTCGACAACGCTTCGGTGTCTTGGGAGCCTCGAGCGTGCACACGCATACAGGGCACGGCGAAAGGCAGCGATCGCGTGCTGGAGGCCTAGCGTTTGAAATGGACGCCTTGTCGTCCTCACTTTGACAGTGACTGAGGAGGTGTTGGCAGCAGCAGCACCACCTATAGAAGCCTATTGGCCGGACGCCTTTCCCCTCAAGCACAATCAGCAGTGGATTGACGCAGTGCCGTCTAGGTTGCGTCCGCTTCACCTCCAGCGCATCTTAGAGCGTCACATAATGAGCGCGACGCAGCAGGCGGCGGCGCGAAGATGGACGTGTCTGCCGCTTCTGTCGTCGAACTTCATTGTTTCGCCGTTTGGGGGCGGGTCGTGGATTCACTAATGATGACGTCTTTCTCAGGCCTTGCCTTCTAGGTAGTATCCGGAGTGCAAGTTCATCTTGCGCTGGGGTTGCGTGGACGTCAGAAAGACGCCGAGCTCCGATTGGCTCTGATTGGGCGGATAGGGGGAACACTTCGAAGCTAGCTGGCTCAAGGTCTGACGTCATTGTAACCTCTGCGCAAGAAGCAGACGAAATTGCGCTCCGCGTTGGCTGAGCAAGCTTGTCGTGGACAGGGGTACGGACCAGACACATTATCGGAATCAAAACCGGATGCGCAAATGTCGCGAAAATTCCAAGAATCGTACTCAGGGGTGGCGCATGAATGGCCACCTATGCTACAATAATAGCGAGTTATACGCAAGCGCCAAGATGCTTTCGCGTAACGCAAGTCACGTGAAAGCATAAATGCACTCTAATTCTTTTTGTTCGCGTCCACTTGGGTGTAGGTGGGAGACCCAAGAGAATCGATCTAGATCTTCGGGAATATCACTTGGGAGACAACATGGGTTGACTGTTGCGTCAATGCAATGAAGGGCCCGTGGAGCGAAAGCACGTTCATTGCGGAGTCTGTAGGATCGGGAGGCCAGTGGTAGCCTTGAAGGCAAGCTTGCCGGTCATCTCCCGCTGGAGACGCGTGTGTCCGGACTCCGGATGTTTCCTCCCATCATGATAAGTGTGAGCGCATTAGTGCGATCTGCAGCGGCATCGGTTCGATCGACTGCCTCGTTTCCCGGGATGCTGGCGTGGGAGGGCAGTTAGTGTAACGTTTTTGGCCATACTTTTGCTTCTGTCTCTTTTCATCTGTTCTATTTGGAATCCTTCTGACTTGATCTCTACCGAGGCTCTCTTTCTTATGGATAGCCAGAGTTCGGTTATTGTTAACGCCGTTAATGGTGATAAAACAAAACCTGGGGTAGTGTTTTATACATGCGAACAATAGATGACTCGAAGATTGTCAGTAATTGCATATTTATTACATCTAAAACTATGATGCTGAGTCAAGTACATAAAAAAAATAGTTCAGATGATTCTCCGAGGTGTCACTTCAGAGCTCCCGTTGCAGTACCTGAGAGGTTCGGGATGTTTTTCAAAACACGACTAGTCTTGACAAAGTCTCCTAAATGATATATATATATATATATATATATATATATATATATTGAGTTGTATATGCCACCTCTTTTGTTTTAGCCCGTGTTATTTATTCGCTAGCATGAATGTCAATCGACCTTCGAAGTCGAATGAGGCCCAGTTCTACAGGGGGGCCTTCAGCGTTGTTAGAGGACTCTGCTGGTTCCTCCGCGTTGCATGTTGACTCCGGTGAATTTATATGATCCATGTTGCTTGATTTCTAAAGGGTGGACACTGCTCTATTCTTCAGGTGCCAACTGAGACTGCCCCTTGTTGAAGGATGGGGATGGCGGCCGAAATGGCAGCAAATACTATCCAGGAAAAATATTGCATATTCCGTACCGTGAGAAGAGGAATGCTATTTCTGAACAAGTCATCTTATATCTACACTCTTCAAAACATGCTAAAGTTGAAAAAATTGCGAGTCATAAAATAATAAACAAACAAAAACGTGATTTTATTTATATTAGTTGTATGGCGTGTTTGAACCAGGGTATGGAACCGATCGATATTGTGGTTCCGTTCGGTTTTGGAATCAGTAGCTTTGTATTTTGTTTCGCTTTGGCTCCGGTTCAGCGATGAATTTGGAATACCGTTTTGGTTATTCGTTTAAACAAACGAAAAATGGTTTTAACTGGTTCATAACTCTACCTTTGACCACTGCCCCGCGTGAATTTTCTATCTAAAATAAAAAAGACAGCTTCCAGTGGTTAAGAAAACAAGAAAACAAGAAAACAACCGGGCGTCATATGCATTAAAAATGCTACAAAAAAGTGGTGAACAGACACCGTGCCGTGGAAACGAGGAGAGAAAAACAAATAGATGCCTAGTTTTGTTTACCGATCATGACGTTTTATCGTATACACCATTGTACGTAAATTGCGTGGTCACACAGGCGCTCAAAAACGGTACCAAGGGCCGCCTCAAATGACGCAGTTGAAGTCAAGAAAAAAAATATATGCAGACAAAACAAAGCGAGAAAATAGAAAATAAAAGAAAGTGGGCGCAAGCTGCAGCTAAAAACGAAATCAAACCAAAACAAAAAATATTTCACTCAGGCAGCGTCCAGAGCTCCAGGCGATTGTCGTCCCAGTGACGTGCACATCGGCTCTAGTTTTTGTCCCCGAGTAACAAACCAACAAACACACTGAAAGCTGTCGTATTTATTTCTTATTTTTATGGGTTTTCTTTTGTTTTTTTTTCTTGAAAATATATGGCAAAAAAAAAACAGACAAAAAATGGGAGCCATTCCACTCTGTGAAGGTAGATGACCAACGAAGCTGTTTAGCACATGACACAGAAGTGACACAGAACTTTGAACAAAGCTACGAACGCATGTACTGTCTTGATCGGTGTGTGATTGCCGTTGCTCTTCGTTGCCGTTCCTGCCGTTGCTCTTCGTAGGCACGTTGCTCTTCCGAAGTCCGGATTTTACGCGGCTTCCCCACTACGACGAGAGAAGTGAAATTAAAAATGGAGAACGGCAACTTGTCTTTCTGATTTTTTATATAAATTCGCGTGGACGACAATCGCCGCTCCGAGGAGCCGCGGGAAATAAGACACTCGAAACGGGACCGCGACCCGGAGGAAAATAGACACGCGCGACGGGACCGCCAACCCGGGAGAGCGGAAGGAAAGGAAACTAGGCACGCAAGCGCTTGAAACGACGACAAAGACAGGGCAGTACGGGCGTAGGGCTTTTGGCCACGTACACGAAAATTCCTAAATTACCCAAGCTTCGAGAAAAATACAGGGAATGGTGTTCCACGCGCCGCACGCGCAAGCCTTCCCTGTATAAACGATTCGAAGTAAATAACCAAAGTAAAGCGTTTGCGCATGCGCGTGCGAAATTCCACTCGTTTTAGGCTTTTGCTACTGCAAAAGCGTAACGCCCCCCCCCCCCCCCCCCCCCCAAAAAAAAAAGACAAAACATGAATACACGCATGGTTTACAATTTATTAAGCCGGATCGTCTTGCAATGCACCGGTAACCACCAATTTACAATTTCTTTTCGGTTCGGGGACTCAATATCACGTTCCCTTTCGTTAACGGTTTTGTTACGGTTCGGTCAAAAAGGACGGTTTTGCTCCGGTTTTCAGTTCGGGTTCTGTTCGACATCCTGGTTTGAACGGTGGAGCGGCTCTCTCCAAAGCGTCGATGTCAAATTTAATAAACACGTATTTAATTTCTTGTTTTCAAAATGCTCTCCCCACTGGAAAGTTTTGACAAGCTAAACAGTCAAGTTCTTTTTTTTTTTAGCTTGACAGTTTTTGGGCAGTTTAGACGTTCCATTTACGGAGGGTTAGGAGTGTTATTTGAATATGCAGGGCCGAAACGCTGACATCGTTAAACTTATGCTGAATAGTTGTTTTTGTTGCGATTTTATGACAAGGCGTGTCATTTTTAGGAGCGTAGAAAACGAACATTTCAGAAAATAGATTATGAGCTTTGTAATGTCATATCTTTAGTAAACGTTGATTAAACGTATAAGCAGTCCAAGATTCTTTTACAATCCTTTCATTTACATCTATGGCAAAATATAACCTATTCTTTAAAATTCCTCTGAAGTTTTAGAGTAAGTTTTTAAATACATTAGACACCATTTGAATGATTATCGATCTAACAAAGCTATAAATAAACTAAGAATATAGTCAGAGTAACCACCAATAGACGTCGACAAGGTAAATAGCACTGATATCGGGTAATAACTAAGGAAATAGTTGTATGATCGTTTCGCTTTTGAACACCCAGTAATTTTTTTTCTCCAAGTGGCCTTTTATACCTCTTTTTGAGCTGATTTGCACAGCATGTTTTGTGCAGTCTGTCATCTATGCTGAACAAAAAGCCCATTAAACCATTAAGGTAAACTCTTGACGTGGGAATCTTCCCGTAAGTCAGTGGTTCTTAAATGGGGGTTTGCGAAGGCATTCTAGGGGTCCCCGAAGTCATTCTAGGGTTCCGCGAAGCCCTGCCCCATCAGTCAAGCCCGGCAATGAAAGTTGCCTGTATTCAGGATTAGAAGGAACGTTTCAGTTTTCTGGCGAGATTTCTCGTGTGTCTGTCAATGAGAGAAGTCTATTGCACTCTAGCCCTTAGTTATATCAATTTATTAAATAATTATTATATGTAACCTTTACCTTCTCTCTCATCTCGCCACGAACTGGGTCCTCCACTATTTCCACCGATCCAGAAGGGGTCCGC
Organism: Ixodes scapularis; assembly: GCF_016920785.2. Classification (NCBI taxonomy): domain Eukaryota; kingdom Metazoa; phylum Arthropoda; class Arachnida; order Ixodida; family Ixodidae; genus Ixodes; species Ixodes scapularis. Next base: position 69,150,285 of record NW_024609835.1, read on the forward strand.
GAAACATCGATGGTTGAGAACCACCGCCCTAAGTTATTAAATATTTTAAAAATTACTGGCTAAAAAGAAACTTTTTGATTGAAGTAATATACCGTAAAGGGCTTAATTTTCGCGAGGACCTAATTTTCTCAAATTTTGCGAATTGCCCACAATTGTCGAGAAATAGGTCTTGCAAAAAAATTCCGATGAAATGTAAACACATTGGAATCTATATTGAGATCCCACCGCGTCTCAAAAATTAGAACCCGCGAATAATTCCAAAACTTCAGCTTTGTCCTAAATCGTGAAATATTGAGCCCACAAAAAATAAGTCATTTAAAGTACCTAGCTGTCACTTCGTAATATTTTTACAGAAAGACAATTTCCGATGAGTCTGAAGCATCAGTGATCAGGAGTTAAATTTCAAAGCCTCATATCTTGAGGTTTTCATCAAAGTGACTATAATTATCGCTCTTTGTTACAGGTAAATAACTTCGTGGCAGCATTCCACGAGGCGGTCATCCTCTACTCCATCGCCCTGAACGAAACGCTGAGTGAGGGTGGCAGCATCGTCAACGGCTCCGAAATTACTCGGAGAATGTGGAACCGGACATTCACGGGTAAGCCTGTTTACGATTGCCTCCAAATTGGTTCGCTGAGCTCGTCTTCTCGCCGAGTGTGCTCCCGCCATAACGGCAACTGAAAGGGCTTCCATCAAGTGTTCGCCAAACGACACATGTGCTTCCCAAATGTGGTAGAAAGCTTAAATTAGCAGAAGAGCTTTCACTGTTATTTATACCTTATGCCTCTACAACGCGCCGCGGTATCAAGCACGAGTGCGCACATACACTATCCAATGTGCACTACAACGATTTTGCACACATAGGAAGTTCGGGCAATCTTCATCAAGTAACCGAAATTAATTAAGTATAGGGTCAAAACTTCATCTATATTGTTTTCCCTAGGAGTCTAAATCTCAAAGTTTTGCGTACTGTTTCGCAACCGCTCACACGCCATGCCTTGGCTGAATATCCGCTATAAGGTTGCCCAAACACGCGCAAAACTTCACGCGCTTCGTGGGCATAGCAGGTCCGTGGCCGGATCCGCTCTTATGAACCCCGCTCGATCCTTTTCCATGGCCGTTTAACAGCGAAGCTGTATATGACTCGCAGTTCGGATTTTTTCGTGTCCTTCGATACGCGCACGCCTTATAACCGTTCGCTGCCCAACCACCGTCACGGCGTCCATTGGAGCCTTAAGTTTTCTCCATAATATGTTGTGGACTCTGCGTTTTTCTACGAAAGCTGCTTCTAATGTGAGCCACCGGATATTAGCCGAAACCACTGAGAGCGACTGAAAACACTATATCCGACCGTCGAGTCTGCCGTCCACCTTTCGCGCCTCTGTTTGAAAAGAGGGGAAATTCTGGCCAGTGTTACGGAATAGGCACATCCATTCCAACAAATTCCATTCCGTTGAATTAGAGTTTTAACAATTCTATTTTTGTTAACTACTGGGAATGAAGGCAATGAGGCAATTCCCACTCCTGGCATGGTTGAACCCTACCATTCCATATTCCTCTAATTCCTAAACGAAAAAAGTGGCGATTGACAGCCACATCTATTACTGGAAAAAAGCAGCATACGGGGCTGACGCTACACAACGCAGAGACGACTGCGTTTATAAAAGCTTCCCCACAGCACCCATTCTACTTAGCCGAAGGGTGGTTGAACAAGGCGCTTTGTGCCTCTTGGAGTCACTGCTGACATCAAACGCGCTTCAGCGTAAGAGGCTTGCTAGTCGCAACAGACGCCAACAATTACAAGCACCCATTTTCTTAGCAAACGAACCACATATTCACTACAGATGCATGGTTAGCGTGTTCTTTGTCTTATAAGACCTTAAATGTGTCTAGTTCGTGCGTGGCGCAAGGAGTTATCTTGTTTTCTGCTTCGAATACTTCTACAAGAGCACCGCTACTGCACTGTTAGAAGCGACGCCGCATATTCCTGCCCCAAGACACCATGCACTGCGGAAAGAACGGGAAACCGCTGACAAGGTGCAATGAGAATGCGGCCCCAGCACAAGGGACTGAAGCACCGGATTATGAAACCTGCCTTAAAATGTGAACTTTTACCTTTCCTCTGCGATTCTTGAGATTTCTTAACATATTGCCGCGCGCTTACGTAGGCAAGTCGGCAGCGCATTTGGTTTACGGGCAGGTGGCTCGTGTTTGATTCCCGGCACTGCGGGTCGTTTTATCTTTCTTTATATAAGCAAAAATTTGAGAAGGTAGAAGAACCGTCTAGTCTATTCGTGTTCGGAATGTACAGTTCCAGAAAGATCGCAGAATATTTTAGGCTCCCCGAGGACGCCTCAAAAGAAACTGCGCCGGGCCGTACAAGTCTGTCTCGCTCCAACGCTCGATCCTGCTATTACACCGCCATCGACACCTGCGACACTATCATTTCTCTATTTTGTTTTGGCCACAAGCTCGACCCATTACCCGCTTAGTTTCTTTCAGTTATTCGTCACCTCATCAATAATCATTCGTAACAATATTCAATTCAATTCTTTGTTTCTTTTCCACGCAAACACAAGAAGATATGTTTGGTTAAAAGCAGAGTCGAACCGGTCATTATTCCGGTCCGGTTCGTGTTCGGATTCAGTAGCTTTGCATTTTTCTCGGTTCGGTCCTGGTTCAGGGATGTTTTTAAAATAAGGTTTCGGTTACTGGTTCTACCAAGCGTGAACCAGTTCAAACTAGTTCTTAATAAAAAGAGTCAACAATTTCCGGTCGTGAAGAAGGAAAGGTAAGTTTAATATGGCATCATCTGCATTAAAAAAAAAAAAAGAAGAAATACATCATTAAAAGCCGTGCTGCGGGAACGAGGACAGGAAAACAAATATATGCTTAATCTTGCTCGTGAGCTCGCATTTTTAACGGAAACGCCGTTGTATGAATATTACGCTATTATACAGGCGCGTGGAAATAGTACAAAAGTCTAGTACTAACATGAAAAGGCCATTAGCCAGCATGCAGAGTGACACCGTGACGGTAGCACGCACCCCGTACTCGCAAACTACCAACAAAAAGAAGTTAGTAGTTAGTTGTTTAGATATCCGGAATTTAGACTGCCAGACAATCGTGACATTGCTACCCACTGTAGATGAGTAGCCAATGCTGTACTACGACTGCTAACCTGGGGTTTTTAACGGGTATCACGCAGCGCTGATACACGACAGCACGCAGGTATGATGCTCATCCAGATCGAAACTGCAAACTCCCCACACCGCCTACCCGAAGTATCTGCTCGAACGATTGAGTTGAAGATAAAGAAGAGTGATGTCCCTGTTGAAAGGTGATTAAAACGAAAAAAAGTACACAAAACAAAACGCGCAACTTGCTGTTTCTGAAAAACGCACACACAAGAAATTTTCTTGAAGAAGCGCTCAGGGCTTTAGTTCTGGGCGCCTGGCGTCCCGGCGACCGGCGCCGCCCTTTTGCGCTCCTCACGGCTTCGTCTCTTGACGCATCCAGATTTCGCCGCCGCGGAACAAACGTGCCGATAGCCGCCAACTTTTGTTGTTATTTTGATGTTTGTCTTCAGTTTCTACTTGCAAAGAAATATTGCTTGGCAGCAAGAAAAAAATACAGACACATACACAAACACGCACATGAAGAATAGCCCTTTGGCCTCTCGGCCGTGGCCAGATATGTTCCGTTTACCTTACGATGTATTGTAATGGACGCTACGAGCTACACGAGCCAATCCATATATCGTAGCTTGCCTTGTGAATTCGCGTTCCCCGCATCGCTTAGCCCAACCGGAAGGACACGTAACACCTTCTAAGCTGTGGATTTGCTCTGTTGGCTCGTAGCGTTTTTTGCGGTCCATCGCAAGGTGAAATAAAGTACAGACATGTACGCCTCATCGTCGACTCGACGACGCCTATTCGTGCAGTACGTAAACCTGAAATATATATATTAGTTTCATTATTATTGAGCTGTCTCTATGTGTCGCTACCATTTGTTTAGTGAAACCTGTGCCGCCAATGCCACCGTCGCAAAAGATTTAACTAACTAAGCGACGCCACCCTCAAGAAGGCGCGGCTCACATTTTATTACGCTGATCCGTTTTAAATGAAGCGGTAACCGCCACATGAGATTGCGGTTCTCTTCCAATATCAGATCTTTGATTTCGGGAACAGTTTTGTTGCGGTTCAGTTAAAATGAACGGTTGTGTTCTGGTTTTCGGTTCCAGTTCGGTTCGGAAACCCTGGTTAAAAGCCACATTATAATTACACATGATTACAACATGCGCTTTTTCGCGTATCGGGGAGCCAGGAATGACACCTTGTCCATCTAGAACTATTCAATTTTGGTCGCTTCATTGAGGGCTTGCACTTTAATCCTCGAAGGAGCATAAGCCAGTCAGGCAATTAATTAATGCGTCAGCCATCTCCAGTGCAATGATATTGTTTCAAGAGCCACCTATCATGCGCTTGCGAATTACGCCATCAGCCCGTGGGCACTAGATTGAAATCAACAGATCTCACGTAAAAACCGCATCCATTCCCTTCCCACTCCATTCTGGGCAAAATACATCTAATTACATTCCTATCCCACTCCCCCTAGCGCTGTCACCATTCAATTCCCAGTCCATTCCGGGGTCGTGAAAATGGGGAATGATTCCGGAATAATTCACACTCCAGAATGGCAACTCCGCTACACTGATTTAGACATCACGTACACTTTTGATGGATGTGTAAAACGCACATCGGCCCGATAAAGGTACCTTTTTTCCCCCTAAAATGCTGACTGGGGAGTGTGATAGGAAATTTCTTCCTATCGCACAACTCAAGAATTTAGTTATATTTATGAGCCTGTGTCACATTTGTCCTTATTATAATTTCTTTTTCGCACAAGCGCGTGTTACATAACTTTGGTTCTGTACTGTTATCGTACAAAATAAGAAAGTGGTTGTTCTCTGCCGTTCTAAATAAAATTTGTTTGCTCTCACTGTAAAACAAGCGCCGTTAGAAATGACGGAAAACATACGAGTGCGCTGTTGAAACCTCACAGTGTTAATTAAAAAGGAAAATAATAATAAAAAGGAAAATAAAAGTTGGATGGTACACACACATGTTTGTATCGCCCACATCCTCCTTTCTTTGAAACACAGAATGTGTTAGTTATGTGACTGGCACCAAACCATAACCGGTTAGGTGCCAGTAACAGATGTCGACAGGCCAACTGCCAGTTGAACGCTGACGCCGCGCTCATGTCGTCACTGATTTGAAAACCAGTACCAGCCGGCCCTCTTCCTCGAGTGCCTGAGTTCAGTTGAGAACTCGCCTTTGTTTAATGCCTTGCATGGTTGCTCTTGCCTTAAGAGGCCCCTGAAAAGAAGAAAAAAATTTTTTCTTACCAGAGTGGTTGGGACACGCATAATAAAACAAATAATTTTACGCGAAAATTTTTTTTTGTTTAGAGCAAGACTGACAGCAGGAGACGCGGTTTAGTCTGTAGTTACCTCCTTTCAGTCGTTTTCTCTCTCGGCATTTCGGGCGCGTCGAAGAGAGGTAGATCGGCTTCGCCTTCACGTTGAGGTGTAAAGAGCGAAAGACCGAGATGGTCATTCCAGAATGTCCCATGACGTCATGGACTTTGCGCGTAGAATTTCAAATAAAACTCCCGGCGTCAATATTGCTGTAAAAATATTTTTCGCGTAAATTTTATTTTTTGACACGCGTGTGTGTCTCAATCAAACTGTTTAAAAAAAACTTTTTTTTTTTGCGGGGGGGGGGGGGGGGGGTGGTGGCATTTGAAAAGAAACATATGCACACAGCCGGGGTATTGTTCTGCTGTGCTTGTTGAAAAGGGAGGCCGTAGTCTTCAGGTTGCGGAGTATTTTCTTTTGCTCTAGCTTGGCGAGCGCGGCTCTTTCAGAGAGGTCCGGTGTAGTGTCGTCGGGTGGCGAAGAATCAAAAAGGGCCCGCTGTAGATGGTGGGTACGATTGGCGCGGAAGGTTTGCTTAGTGCTGCACGCTCCTCGTTATGGGCCCATTCATTTCCTCGAAAACCCAGGCGACACGGAGTTGAGTGTGGTGGTTGGCATGGAGGCGGGACGCGGTGCCGTAGATCTTTTTCCGAGCGGTCGCTGGCCGACTTCGATGCCTGGCGGCTCCGAGTAGGCCACTTGCGAGTCTGTGCAGATAGTAGTGATGGGCCGAACTTTTTCCGAATCAAAATTTTGGTGCCGAATCTTGGTATTCGGCGAAGCCGAACTTTTGCCGAACTTTTCTAAAAATTCGGCAAAGATTCGGCAAAAATACATAGTTAGCAGACTCGTTGATATTTCGTTTGTTTTCTAGCTGAAAAAAAGGTTTTCTGTTTCTTTTTTTTTTTTTCTTAACTTAAATGCAACATGTTTACTAAATACGGTGATATTCTGCAAAATAATTGTATTGGTGTCGTTTTTGTGCGTTTACTGAAAATTTTAGTGAATCCTTGCAGAAGTGGCGTGACAACGAGGTTGGGTAAAAGCGAGCGTGGCGCAGTCACGAATCACGCTGCGAGAGTTTCGGTTTTGAGGCATCATCAGCGCAAGCCTGCATGTGTGTGTAAATTGCATGGTTGCTCTTGCCTTCAATGCGACAAACGGTGAGACGCGTCAGTGGATCTTTCAGCGTCTCACAACAAGCGCGACGCAATGCGGGGCGCAAGTTCGTCTGCATCTTGCACAGGAGATGTTGTGATGTCAAAACGACAGCGAGCTCTGCTTGACTTTGGTTGAAATGATACTGGGTAGTCCTCAGTGCTAGATGCCTTAAAATCTACCCACTAGTTTTTTTGTTTTTTTTTCAATCAGCCAATAAGAGTTTGGCGTTCTGACATCAGCGCAACCTCTTAAGCAGGCGAACTTGCGCTCCGTATAGCACGCGGCGACGCCAAGAAACCCGCGTCTGCCGCATTGCGCAATATCTCTCGTCGAGTTTCAGCGCGTTTGCAGCTTGGGGTGGCTCAGGGATCCACTAACGAAAAAGTAACGCGCAGTACCGCCTTCTAGGTGGTATTAAGTGAATGGATACGGATGAACCCCTTTAATCGGACGGCGGCTTGAGCCCTCTAGTGGAAGCTTTTGACTGCAACAATTACCTCAGACTAAGTTTATATTCAATTAAGAATGACGAAGAACGTTTTTGTATTGCGATGTCACAGAAATTGTGGTAATCTATCGGGAACAACACGAGACTTTTACGCAAATGCTTGTTCCTGAAATAGCGTATATGAAATTTATTGTCAAAGCCATTGCGTAGCTTTGTGGTAACGCGCCCACTTCACACTCGGCGAACCCAAGATCGAACTTTAGATGTGGAGAGCGATCTTTTTCAAACAGTTGGAGATATAGACCACCGACGCCTAAGCGCCTCTCTACGCCATCTACAACAATGACCATGAACGTCGTTTCTAATGGCACGAGAGCCCATAACAGCGACCGCTGTAAGACACTCCATAGTTGGTTTCGCTGTTGTTAAAAAAGGCCCAATAAAAAGAAGGATTGAAGTGCGGCAGACAGCTGTGGCCGAGTTTTTAACAAACAGTGTTACTAGACATGCTATTCCCAACTACAATGCCTTATAGGTGGCGGGAAGATAGTCGCAAGGTGGCGGAAGAGACAGGAGGGATAGATTGTGATAACAATGTAATTAAGTGCAAACATTTCCCCGTGCGCCTGCCCCCTGACGCTGGCCGGCGTGTTCATGATGCATGAACACGCCGGCCAGGCCATGCGGTAACAGCGGCACCAAGGCCGACAATCCCTGCCACCATCCCTGCCGCCGTCCACACTCCTCTGGTTCTTCGTTCGTCTGCGAGGGGGCGAGCGATGGGCTGGCGTTGCAAATAGTCAGCCTGGTTTATTCCCTGACAGCTCGAAAAAAAAAAAAAAAGAAACCGAGGCGTGGCGCGTTATTGGCAGTCTTATTAATGTTCCGTATCTAGTAAGGCGTCAGCCGAGAAAAAAAAAAAACGAAAAACAAATTACAATACAAGAACCCACGTCCTGTGGTTTTTCAGCCGTCAGTGGCTATAGTGATCTTGCCTTACATTTGGACATAATGGATCGGTTTAAAAAAAACGTGTTTGAGAACAAGTGATAATGAAGAAAATGGGTGTAATCGCAGAAGAAAAAAAGAACCTGTTTCTTTCAAGCTGGCGAAAATGCTTTTTATTCGGTCGCCTTTAACGAACCGAACATCACCCACCTAAAAGAAGAAATCAAAACAAATATAAAAGCTGTCGCCTAAGCCCGGAGTGTTTACACAAGCAGAAGACAGGAAATTAAAAAAAAACAATATATATATATATATATATATGAACCATCACGCCCTTCTATAAAAATAGATGGCGGCATAAAAATAGGAAGAGAGGAGCTAATGCATCGAACCAAGACTTTAGCCTGTCAGCCCTTCCATGGGTGGTCCCATGCGACTCATCCTTCAAAGACGTGACGTTTGTTTTTTGCCCTTCCTTTTTCGGTATGTAATACGGAGCCAAGATGCTTTGGCGACAATACTTAAATATTTACGTTGCCAGACGCCACTCCTCTATCCAAGAATAGTGTGTCTCGTGCAAGCAAAGCACTAGCGCTACAAAACAAAAACTGGCTTTACTGAGACTGTCAAGTCTCATCGGACGCGTCTTCGTGGTTCCGCACATTTAGTTCTCTTTTGTTTTTAGTCCGGTGATTTTACAAATGTTTTTTTTTTACAGGATTCGCGTGTAAGTCTAAGTCCCTCTTTGTTTTCATTTGCAATAGATGCATGGATACCCGGAAAAAGCAATTGTCGTGCACCTGATAAGCCTGTTTGAAAGAACAACCATGAAAAATCAAAGAAACAACTTTATTGAGACAACCGTTATAAAAAGTCAGACATGGTTATATGAAGGACCCGGTAAGGATGCCTAGAAACTTGAGAAGTTTCCGAAGGCATCGCTGTATTTACTAAAGTGCATGAAGATCAAAAGAATTCAATGAAAGGATCTGCGTGCGTCTGCCTTTTATATAGAGTGTGCCAAAAACCAACAACTCCTGCCAAAAAAAACAAAAAAAAACGAGGAAATATATTTAATTTTTTTTTAAATTATATATATATATATATTTACTTCTCTCCGAATCGGAAGGCGAAAAAGGAATTGTAAAGAATTTTCTTTTCTAGGACCTGGCTAAAAATATTCAGGTTCCGCAGAAATACTCCACAGAACAATTTGGATTTTAATGTTACTTGCAGAGGTGCGAATTAGTTAATGTAAAATATTTCTTTCCTTGCGGTTCGTAATAAAACTCGTATAGATTGCCCGTATCAGCATAGTATGCAGATCTACTATTAGAGTCGCCATTCAGCAGTATATTTAATTACAAGGCTGATGTAACGTCTGACACAAAAACGTAACCTTTCCTGGCGCACTGGACACCCTCCAGTGACCAGACACCCAGCAAAATACTTGTTTCGTGTAAAAAAAAAAAATGATGATTTTTAAAAAAAAAATTTTTGGCGACAAATAAATATAAAATATTTGAAAATAGTTATTTCCTATAAAATTAAGCTTATACATCGCTTTCACCTGTTCTTCGAGATTATCACATCTTAGCAACATCATTCAGACGAACATCGAGGAGGCCTCATACACCTACAATTAGACCTTAATGTTAATCGGGTTAAATTTTATAGCGACCAAAAGTTTGATCTATAGTTGCCATATAAATGGGCCGCTTTTTTAAAGCTAGCTCCGTGACAATTAAGGTAAATATGAATATTCCCTAGCTTAATGTACACCATTAAAATTCGCAAACAATTTTCCGAACAACGGTTTGGAACTTTACCACGTTGTCGTTTATGGATCCAACGCATTCGTCTTTTAGTTATAACCCAGCTAAGAAAGCAAACCAAATTAAAATATATACATTTTGATTAACTGCACTATAATTACCTTTACATTAGTCGGCACACTAATCAAAAGACGATAGCCTCTTCAGGCAAACTGACTAACTAATTTGACATGACTTTTTATAATCAAGTAAAACCTGCGTCCAGAACATCTCATTTCATGTTAAATAGGCTAGAATAAAGTAAACTCGAGACTACAAAGTCAATCTAAGATAAGTCAAGCTGGACTGAACCAACTTACACTACACTCTACACAACAAAGTCAATCTAAGATATGTCAAGCTGGACTGAACCAACTTACACTATATTAACAAACTAGATTTAATGAAGGGAGAAGAAATATATCGGTGCGCTAAACTAAACAAAACTTCGTTAAAACAAAGGAAATCCAAAGAAGGTCTTCGGTAACTTGTACTCAATAATTCAATGAAGAATTTGTGTTGGACAACTACGGCACGCTGTCAGCTGCGAAAATATATGTTATATTAAGAGACAAAATTGCGTTTGGTCAGAATCAAATTTTATTTCCTGCTTAAATTCAAATTGAAAAAGAAAATGACGTGAAGATGGCCGATAAACGGAGCCTATTTGCATCGTTCAGAAGAATGCGATATCCACCGTTTTTTTTTTTAATGTTTTCTTCCTTGTGTATGTCTGTGAAAAGGAACATGAAATATGCCGCGTCTATTGTGGCCTTTGTGCCTTTTCAACTCAGTCACGTTGGAAAGTAACCTATCATCATTATAGATAAGAAATGAGACTTCCTAAAGCCCGAAAGTGCTTCTGTTGTCACTGCTTTCTGTTGTTGGGAAAGTCGTTTTTCAGATCGCGTAATGACTATATTAAAAAAAATGATAAAATGCAAAAAAAAAAAAAGATTCCTTCATTTTCTTTTTAAATTTATAGATATTGTGGAACATTCACATATTTTCTAGTGAAGACTGCGGCAAACGACGGTAATTCATTTTTTTGTTTCGTGACACTTGCTTCGCTTTTGTTCCTGCTGCATTTTTACTAGAGGGAGATACTCTTGATGCTTGCATTTGGTTCTTCTTGTGTCATTATTTTTAGTATATTTTTTTCCCTTTAAAGGGATTGTCCGGTCTAAACCGGAAGTATTTAAGATTTGCGCCCGTTAGGTCTAGGGAGCCTTCATATAAACAAACATTATTTTGATTTTGATATGTGATGTTCAGATAGTAATTAAACAAGTTATGAGTGTGTGTACGAAACTGCACCCCGAATTTCGCCAGTGTCAATGGCTGACATCCTGCCGTTACGCGTCAAGTAACATCAGGTATGGGATAGTCTGCTATGAGGCACTTCGTGTACGCGGGGGTTAAATATGCTCTTCGATGAGTGTTTATATTGTGGTTCTTCATATACTCTATTTTAGGTTGTTCTTAGTTCAATAGCGCTTCTCGTTATAGCAACAAAACAAAAAAAAGAGGAAGCGACTTTTATTGAGGTACAATTCCAAGACGGCTGTGAGGTTGGAGCAACTATCCGTGCGTTCCTCGGATTGACATATCATTCTTTGCAAAGAGTTATCACACCTTTGCGAAGAGGATTGCCGAGGCTTCCTATGTTTCTGAAGGTATCTGTAACCGAGCATTGCCATAAATAGTAAATATGATCCGTAATTCTAAGCCATTATATGAGTGGCAGCCTCAAAGCTGCAGCAAGTGTTCAGGGGAAATTCTGTAACTATGCCATGGGACATGTGGTCTCCGGACGTGCGCGTAACCGCCTTTTATTATTGTTTGTTTCTGAAACAAAGTTTGAGAGCCGGTAACCTCCAGGGGAACCTCATTTTTGCAAAGTACAAGTTATTCACGCGGCACTTGTGTGTAATCCACCGTCGCACCATCCCACTGCACCATATACATGGTGATGTCGCTGATCGACTCTGGATTGAGGAGGGTGAGATAAGACGTCTGAAATGTGGGATAACAATAAAGACCTGGTTATTATAAGATCATCAGCACGCTTTCAAAAAATTAATATATATAAAGAAGGGGCACACCAATGAATGGACTATGCAAGTTGCAGAAAACCATGTCAGCCAGGCAGAGGCCATGATCCTTCGAGCGCATTAGCGGGTAAATAAACGCTCGAGATTCGCGAAAAGTGTTTCCTTCGACGCTTGCTTACTAGCAGGCGTACTTGCACGCCATATAAATCAGTGTTAAGGACAAAGCTGGAGTCCACGAGATCAATCACATCAATTAGAGTCGTTACTGTGGGAGACAGAGGATCAAAAAAGACGCTATACCGCTAACGAAGACATTTAAAGGCAATGTTTTCCGAGATCGTGAGGAAGTGAGCGTAAAATAGCAGTTACACAATAAAAAAAAAAATGCCTATGCGGCGCAACCGAAACGGAAACCATTTTGCATACGAGTAGCACTAAATGTGAGCTCTATCGAGAATTTAGATGTTTAGACTATTTTAATGTATTGCAAGATCATGCGAAATTGATGCTCGAGGAACAGTTGTATTTTCAATATATTTTTATGCGGCGAAACCGAAACCAATCTGCAACCTGACAGGCCGCGGCCACATTCGCACTCGGACAGCTCGATTCTATTTCACACGGCGACAGGACATCATTTGTCTGCAGTCCGAGGGTTGTTTCAAGCAACCGCACAACAAAAGTCCCCTTAACTCGACGAAGATCTAGTCTGACAGAGCATCACGGTTAGACAAATAAAAACAAAATATGTACAGTACAGCAGTCGGGGCTCTTTACCCAACGCGGCTCTTTACCTGACGTTACGTCAGATGGATGGATGGTAGTGGCTATATATACCCTTTGTAACGGGCGGCAGCTTGCGCCACCGAGCCTCACATTTCGGCACCCGCCATTTTAAAGTGATTACATTGCTTATTTTTAACTGTATTATTTTTTTACCCTTCCCTAGATCTCTTCCACCAATCTTCCAACCTCCTCTTAGTTACCGCAATTCTCTCCCCATCCATTCGTCCATCCATGTCCGGAAAACCCAGTGCCCCCTCCAAATCCGTAATCATCCTCCCCAAGAGGGTGGGACGAAGCCCCGTGCACCTTAAAATTACATGTTCTATAGTTTCCCTTTCGCGGTTGCATACGTCTCAAAGAGTGTCAACTTCGTGGAATTTAGCCCTATACGTTTTCGTTCTAAGCACCCCCGTTCTAGCTTCAAATATCAAAGAGCTCCCCCTGAATTATCATACAGCTGTTCCCTATTTATTTCTTGTTTTTGTGCCCTATATAGTGTTAAAGCTGATTTCCCCTGCATTCTTTCTTCTCACAATTTCGTCTCGGTTTCCTTTACTTTATTTTGTACTGATATGCTCTGATCGGCTCCATCTCGTTGAATGTATTTAAATTTCAGCTTGCGGGTTCAGTTTGTTCACTTAGTGTTTAGACTTTTCATATATAGATAGTTGTACACTTTCGCTGCCCACCGTGTTCAGCTGGTCTTTGTTCCAATTTGACTTTACTGATCGCTTCTCTACACTCGAAAGATGCCCAACCCATATCCCTCTGTACTCCCTTTTGGTGTATTCCCCATGTGCCCCCTATGCCAACCTACCCACACTCCTTTGCTGTATCTCTAAACATGCATGGATTTCTGACCTCATGCACACTACTGCATTCCCAAATGACCAGTCCTGGCACCATGACTCCCTTCCATACACCGCTAACGACTTCATATCTATTATAGTTCCATAGTGCCCTGTGTTTCATGATAGCTGAATCTCGTTTCCCCTTCTTTACTACAATATCTTCATGGTCTTTTAGATACTGTCTTCCTTCACTTAACCATACTCCCAGATATTTTTACTTTTCTATGTGTTCTATCAATATGTCCTGTATTTCCAGGGGTTTCCGCTTCTCGTCGTTGAAAACTATTATACCCGACTTGCCCCTACTGAATTTTAGTCCTAAGCTGTCCCCTTCACTGTTGCAAATCCTAATTAGTTCCTGTATTATCTGACGACTTTCTGATACGAGTACAATGTCATCTGCCTACATTAACCCTGGCAATACTTCATTTACTTTATCTCCTTCCTCCATGTAAGACAGGTCAAAACCTAGGTTGCACTGCTCTAACCTTTTTTTCATCTAACTGAGGTATATCATAAAGAGCAGGGGAGGCAATTGTCAACCCTGTCTAGGTCTTCTAAGTAATCTTTTTATTGCTGCTGGTCTTGTAGTCTCGGCTTCCCATGTTATGACCACCCTATTCTCCGTATAAACCCGTTCTGAAAACATAACCATGGTTCCCCTTAGCCCATATTTCTTCAATTGGTTCCAGAGTTTTTTCTGATTCACATTGTCATAGGCCAATTTGGTGCCTAAAAATACTACCCATAATGGGCTTTGACTTGTCATTCCTATCTCTATGCGCTCAGTGATTACGAATAAGTTATCGTAATCTTCAAAACGGCTCCTGAAGCCGTTTTGAAGCTGCCCCGGAATCTCCTTTCTCTCAGCCCATTTTTCCACTCTTCTTCTTAAAATTTGCATAGCTAGTTTTATATTACTGTAGTTACTGTGATTGGTCGGTATGATTTGATACTGTTTTGTCTCCCTTGCCCTTATATAATAATCTCATCCTGCTCAATTTCCATTAGATGGGTACCTCCCCTTCCATAAGTATTTGGTCAATCACCTGCCTTAGTTTCAATTTGCTTGTTTCGCTGAGAACTTTTATCGATCTCATTATTGGTACGCCGTCTGCACCTGTTGCAGTTCCAGTCGGAACCTTTCCTTCTGCTTTTTCCCATTCCCCAGTGGTCATTTCCTCTTCTTCACTATGATCCTCCTCTTGTGTTACGTAGACGCTACCATTCCTTACGGCCTGATCTGGTTCTAACTCCGAAAATGCTGCTTCGATTGTATGTCTAATGTATTCTCTTGCCTCTTCCCCCTCTACCTTTGTCCCTTCCTGTGTGGTTAGTGTCTGATGGTACCCCTCGGTTTTTTTTTTCTCTGCGCACTGATGTGTTCCCAGAACTTTTTGCCGTTTTCCTATCCTTCTGGTTTATCTCTATCATCCACTGGACCCCTGCCCTCCCAATATTTGCCTGCATTAATGCTGATGCCTACCGCTTTCTTTCCTAAAATTCCTCCCATTTTGATGCTACTTCAGATTGTGTGGCCCCCTTTTTCTTTGCCCATCTGTGTTCTTTAGATGCCGCTTGGCATCTCGATATTGCTGCCTTAACCTTCGATATTTCTCTAACTCTCTTTTGAAAACACTAAGTCTTTATATGTCCATTCTTTTTCCGGTTGCTTGGATACTAAGTTCTCGATTTGGTTAGATAGCTCCTGTAATTTTTTATCATTTAAGTTATTTATACCCTCTTGTTATTGATTTTGCACATCTGGTTTTGCTGTGCCAAATCTGATCTTGATTCTCTTATGGTCGCTCCCCAGGCTTTTGTGCCTTCCTCATCTATTTTCATACCTCCTAATCCGTTGTATATCTTACGCGACATTAAACAGTAATGAATAGTTGAGTGCGAGTTCTTTCTTTCCCGTGTTATTTTTTCATCACATTGCACCTGGGCGTTAACCAATACCAGATCAAGAGCTTCGCAGAACTCCTCTAACCTTCTCCCTGTTGTATCCGCATGCCCATCAAAGCCTTCCAAATGCGCGTTCATGTTCCCCAAGATAATTATTTTCCTGTTTGTGCCCAGTTCCCTAACGTCTCCTGATATACATGTCAAGTGTTTGCATTTTTTTCCCCTTCATCACTCCCTGTTGTTAGATACACAAAACCAGGATTATGTCTAAACCCCCAATATTGCCTTTGATCACATGTGTTTCCTGCAGCCCTCTCGTTCCCTTTCCCATTCCTGACCCTTCACTACCGCCCTAATCCCTCTCTCTTGCGTTCCCCATTGGCCCGGTTGCATCCCATTCAATGATATCCCGGTATGTATGGTGGTTCTTCCAGATCCTTCAGATGTGTTTCTGCTAATCCATATAGGCTCCTTGCATTGACGTCACATCGCACACATTTGCACACCAAGTAAAAGGAGGAGAGGGAAGCTGCTTTTGTAAGAATTTTGAGTGACGGGAATCTTCTATAATCTTCTGGGAGGAGAATAGCGACGCCTGTGCAAATCCGGAAGGCACAAAGGAGGGTCCTGATAAGAGGGGAGCTCCTTCTCCCCCTCTTCTCTGGAGGGTATCGGAAATGACGTCATGTGCAAGGAGCTTATACTACAAAATTTTAGCTTTCTACTTCCTCCTCAATCTCCTCCCACTTCATTATGTTCCTATCCCCCTGCATGTTTATGAACCCTATGTTACGCTGTTTGTTTTTACAATACCTGCGAGGTCTCCTCTCACCCTCCCAAAGCTTCCCCCCTTTATCTACATTTCCGCCCTCATTCAAACCGGCGCCCTCAGGGCTCCGGCACCCCCCCCCCCCCCACACACACACAAACAAAAAAAGAGTACAATGTGACGTGCAATCCTATGGCCTACCGCGCTACCAGTGGTTCCACTCTAGTGGACGCCCCATGTAAAAGGGCCCGAGCGAACCTCGTACACCACCCTGTTTCCTTCCATTACTCCGTACTCAAAATGTCGGCTCATTCCCCTTACCACCCGGTTAGGTTCCACCAGCCGCTTCTCTATCTGCAACGACTATCCCCAGGCCTCTGGGACGGTGCATATTTTCACATGCACCGCCTCAGAGAGCTCCCTCAGCTTACGTAAGCCCAACTCTATCTGCCTGGCGAGGTACTGGCTCGGACCCTTTAACACATAATTTAGTCCTGCGTGTTGTTCCACTAGGTTCTCTCCCTCCCTGTTTTCCCACACCTCCTCCTTCGCTTTGGCCATAGCATCTACCATGCACTATCCTGACAGGGCAACTATGTTTACCCTCCCATCCCCTTTCACCCTGTCCAGCAGCCCCTCCTTAACCCTTGTTATATTTGCGTCTCCTACTACCAGCACCCTTGTAACCCCCGACTGCCTGTCTTCACCCCCTCCAGCTATCTGTGCTTTCTCTTCCTCAGCTTCTGCTGCCTTCCTCGAGTTCTGCTGTACTGCAGCACTATATAGCTGTGCAGACTCCTTTCCTACACTTTCAAGTACCTCGTGACTATTTAACTGCCCCCCTGGGTCTGCCGCCCCAAGCGCCGTCTTCTCTGCCACCTACCCCTTTTCCTTAGTAACTATTCCTGTCAGTTGCTGCACCATACCCTCACACTCTTTCTTACGCTCCTCCAACTCCGCCTTCCACTCTTCCCCCTGTCTGAGCTCCTCCACCTGTCGCTCAAGCTCCGCTCGCTGTTCCCGTTCTCGCCTCAGCTCTCCCGTCACGCTTTTCATCTTGCTTGCCCATTCCCTGGTCATCTCCTCCACATCCGCTTCAGCCCTCTTAATCAACTATCCAACCTGCGCCTCGAGCTGAACCCGCCTCTCTCGCTCTGCCGGTATCTCCCGCTTAAACTCCTGAACCCTATCAGCCCATTCCCTTCCTATTCTCCTAAAACCTGGTTCTACCTTTTCGCAACTCCGGCATCTAAAGCTGCTCCCCTTGGCTTCTGCTACGTTTTTGAACTCCCGTCTCCATCATGCAGCACCAACGGCCACACTCCTCACATTCTACATCGGGTCCTTCTTTTACTTGATGCTGCGCATCCTTCTTCCGTCGCGCATGCACCATTGCCTACCGACATACAGCGCGACCCCACGACAAATATCCCACCAAAACTCAAACCAAGAAAGCCTCTGCGCGCACAACCAACTAGCCCGCCAAAAGTTTCAAAGGGTGCACGTGGTACGGTCTTGTGACCCTATTTAAAAAAAAAAAAAATCTGCTTTAACCCAATTATTCCATCGCTACTTTAAAAAGTGCTTTGTACTACCCCATAAACAGACCAGTGTAAGCGCAAAAGTGCTTTACAGCAAGGCGCTAAACCTGGAGGATAAACACCAATGGGTTGTGCCTCTTGCCTTCAGCGCGCAACACCACCAGGGAAGAAGATCCAACAAGCAAGCCTATCCTATCGCTACTTTAAAAACTGCTTTCTGCTACCCCATAAACACACACGCAACTTAATTAAATACACCAAAAATCCCCTAGCTTCGCCGGATCTCTGAAAAACACGTCCTCTTTGTCAGCTGACGAACGAGCGGCCACTCCGTGTGATGTTATGGACCGCTTCGGCCCACTTCCGCTTCCGCGGTTGCCAACGTTGCCAACAAAAGTGCCGTTTTTTGAGGACGCGTTTTGGGAAGGGTTTAAAATCCAACTTCTCGCGTGGAGGAAAATGAAAAATTGGGATATTGCGTGGAGAGTGCTTTTATAAACACAGTTAAAAACAATATTCAACTGTTTTCTCGGAGACAAAAATCGACCGGACAATCCCTTTCAGTCCAGACGTAGCCGAGGCTAGTAGCAGACGGGACCAACCCGACAGCGTCAAAAGTGCACCATCACGGTGCTCGTCATGTTCCCCTACGTGCATCGCTGAACCAATTGTAAAAAACAAAGGGCCAGCGGCTCGCGCTTTTTGAGCTACTCGATTGGGCCCATTGGCTCGTAGGGTTGGCTGCGTCTAGGCTAGAACTTAGGCGAAGTATGAAAGCTTTATTTCTAACAAAAAATAAGTTTCGTACGTTCCCACAGTTGCATATTATCGTAAACTTTAAAACAACGCTTGCGTATTCACTCTTTTTTTTTTTTTTTTACAGTTTAGTTGCAGAATTAAGCAACTGCGTTCAAACTGTTTTCCGTGCCTGTGACATGCTCGGCACTCCATTTCAGCAACGTTTATCGTTGAATTGCGCTAAACGTTGCATTTGACAACAAAAAAATGTTGCGAAAGGATATTGTATTTTGTTTCACTTTAATGCAGCCAATCAAGTAGCGCAAAAAGTGGATTGTCACAACGCTCATTCATCCTTGCTAGTTAGCTTTCGGCGATTAAACCAATCGCAAAAGGATTTTTTGGGGTGGTTGGTTTAGCAGACGATAGGGAACCCACAGTAGGCTTAGCCGTTTTCGGTTTTAAAAGTTCAGATGAAATCCTCACCCTCTCCGTATGATATGTAGTGTAATTTTGTTTTGTCCGTTTGACAGATTCGAAGAATATCGTATTTTTCGTGATCGTGATCTTGAAACGCTTCACGTGGTAGGTTCCATATCGTAGCGCAAACGTAATCGAACCATATCGTTTCGTAGAATCCGTTGCATGGCACGCCTTTTTATTGAACCCGATTACATCACACCGTTTTAACAATATCGTTTCGTTGCGAATGCCTTTGAAACAGCTTCGAATAATTCTCTGGTATTTAAAAAAAATAAAACAATAGCCCTTCGAGTTTCTTGTGTTTACAAGAAATAAAGTATAACTTGCGCAATCGAAGTTGCCCACACTATGGAACCACGTTTAATTTTGATTTCATTTACTACTACCGGTGTTAGCGGCAGCGCGTTAGAAGTAGCGGCGTTACCAGTAAAGTGTTACTTTTTTTCGGTAACGTGTAACGCACTCGTTACTTTCTTGAAAACGGGAACGGGTAACGTACTTACATTATTTATTTCGAATAACGAGTAACAGAATTACGTTACTCATTACTTTATATGCCCAAGACTTAAAAAATATAATTTTTTTTTCGTTTATTTAAGCGCCAATTACGCCATGTGAATTTCTCTTTTTTTTGTGCGTTTTTTTACGTTTTTTTTTTTTTAGTATTTAGGTGAAACCGGTAAGAATATATTAAAGTAATTATGCTCAGTTTCTGCATGGACTTATTGTGTTTCTTGAAATATGGCGCTTATGCATGCCTGCAACGTTAAAACAGTAAAACCTGTCAACTCATAATTACAAAAAGTAACGCAAAAGCAACGTGCGGTATTTTTCATCGGTAACGGTAACCCGTTCTTTTTATTTCGAGGTAATGTAGGTGGGTATTGCGTTCCTTTATTTTGCAAGTAACCAGCCACATATTTCCTTGATCTTTTTTTTCAGTATCGCCTACAGCACTAACTGGGACAAATAGCAGGCACTACGGTAATGCCGCAGTTTGAACATCGTACCAGTAATAGCGCCGGGCATTTCTTATAGCCTTCTCGTTGCAGGGTTTAATGCTTTCCTGAGGGTCCAAGACGACGAAAGTTCCAAATTCGATATAGCTACGTGTCGATGATTACTCTCTAAAGACCTCTTTGTCGCCCACATATTTTTGGTTTCAGAGAGTTTGGTTCATGTTAACACATATTATGTTCAAGGACTTGATTTTCTAGAATACTGTAACGCTTGAGTGTGATGAAAAAGTGTTACACACTACAGGTTTTACTTGAGCTAGTTGGTAATTGTTCAGCTGACCATATTCAAGTGTTACACACAAGCCAAGGTAACATAAAGGATACGTAGCATGTAGTAGGCGACGCATAAACATCCAGAGCATACAATACACATAATTAGTAATTAAAATTAATACATGATCATAACAAGAAACGCACGATCGAAAGCAGAGATATTCACCAAAGCTTAGCGGGAATCGAACCTCGGACCATGAGATCCGACGTTTTACATCTTTGCTCGGCTCAAAAAGTAGGAGATGACTGAAAGCGAAAGCAACTAAAGCAAGTTTTACTTGCCGCCGGCGGTCGCCTGCAGTAAAACACGACATTCGCGGTGAGTAATACTTCGTCAGGCATACTTACATTCTAATGAAGGTGTAATATCACACCCTTTGTTGTATATAATACACCCCAAAACTTCAGTTCGACGTATAGGCTCGTCGATTTGACCCGCATGCAGCCTCGAGAAAGCTGCTTCGAATGCCGGTGCTAGCAACGACGTAGCAATCGCGACACAACAGCCGACTGCGCCTCGATCTGGCTGACCGCGCTTCCTCTGCTAAAATGTGAGCGTGGAAATTTGAGCACCGTTAGCCTGCTGATGTTGCGATAGGCTGCTTTGTCGTTGAGAATACTTTGCCTTGGAAACGCCTGCAGGGCCGTTCCAGTGTCCGGCGCACCTCCCGCGCAGCATCGTATAACCTTTCTGGCACCTGATATATTAAGAGATACCGTAGCATTTGCTGTGGTTCATTCTAAATTTAAGCAGAGTAGCCGCGAAGTAGGTGGAACGGTGCGACGAAGCGTGTTTTTGAAAAATAAAAAAAATATATATTGCAGGTTTCTTTAAGTATCAGATGTGGTGATTAGAGACATATGAATGCTCAAAATGGTCATGAAGGGATCAATTTGTGGTCATTATTATTGGGCTCATTTCGCTCGCTCTCTACACTAATGAACTGTCTCCATATCTTTTGACTTTCGAGGCTTGCTTTCTTTCTTTCTTTTTAAAGAGCTCCGTGACACCTACCAAAATGTTGCTGCCTTAGAGGCAGCATTTTTTGCACACTCGCTACTTTGGTGCGTTGTAGTGTGGCTTGAATTGATCCCTCTAATTGCCACGCCTACCTCATCATATTGTAGGTAATTAGGGAAGCCTCAGTGTTACTTATAGTAAGCGGATTCCAGTGTTGTATACATAGCGCGACACTGGCAATGCTGAAAAGTGATGGTTACTGACAATGTGAGAATGGCAAGGCGGAGTTTCAGTTGTTTCGCACCTAGGGCGAGTGTCCTAGCTTCGACTGTGCGTCTTGTGCAACACAAGCGCGCGCACACAGCCAAAGCTCGACGGAAGACACGGAGGCGCGTGCTGTAGGCAGGGCGTTCGCAAGACACGCCTTTTCGTTGTCGCTCTGTCAATGACTCTAGCGCTCTTTTTTTCCCTCGAATCAAAACTCAGATCTACTAGCCAGGTGGGAAGTGAATATGTGGAGCACTACAGAAAAGTCGCTGATGTTAGATTCGCGCAGAGAGCGTTGCGCAGCGACTGAGCGATATTGTTATCGCGAAGATGACATCGGCGCTGTTTTCGTATTTTATTTTAAAGTAACAATCACGAGCACCATATATTTTCTCTTTCGGTAAATTTCCAAATGAACGAATCACATGACAGTAGTAGTTAAGACAATATACTTTCAAATTTAAAGAAAAAACAGAATAAAACGGTGATCGCTTGCTTGCGCTTACAGTGTTCGAGCGATGCACTTAGTGCAACTCTGACAACCACTCGCTCAAGATGCTTTGCTCGTTGACCGTCGTCATGCCAAAGTTTTGTCAACACGATAAAAGTTTAGATTATGGGTGTCCGTTCGGCCAAACTTAAGATCAACACGTCTTGCCAGACGCTTGCTGGCCGTGTTTATGTCTCCGGCGGCCAAGCTGAAGTCAGCCTTGCTGGCCAGATATTTGTCGACCGCGTTTATATCCCTGGCGGCCAAGCTAATAATCAGCACTTCTCGCCAAACACTTGCCGACCGTGTTTATGTGTCCGGTGGCCAAGAGTTTGCCAGTGGCCAACCTGTCCAGATACTGGCCAACCGTCGGCCGATCGAAGGTCACATTTTGGTGCGGCTTTGGCTCTTAACCTTTGATTTTGAGAGCGGTTTATGTTTAGCTGGTTTGAATGCTGCCTTTTCATCGTTCAAGTGACAAAACACTTGTAACTAAACCGATAGCTTGTACTGATATTTTACTGTTTTAAGTTTTCGCCTGCGTGGTCTGAAATCCTTTTGATGAAAGGGATTTTATCGCTCTACAATCAACAATCCAAGCAATTTTGTTTTCTGCGATAAGAATTAATTCATAGTATTGAAAAATGACTAAAAATCAATTTTTGTACTTTAAAAACATAATAGGCAGAGGAGAATACCACATCTCTTTCATATATCGTTTGTCATCAATGTAATATTGAGATTTTTCTAATAATATATAAATTATATTATCTCTGCTTCATTTTCCGGCATACGTACGCCGAAGAAAAAATCATGTAGTTCAAATCCTGAACATTGAAGTCATGCCCTGTGTTTTTGGGGCTATCAGTGGTTTTAGAAGTTTCGTGTGGTGACTTCTCCCAATGGAGACATCTTCGTTTCATGTTATTGAACTATATTTTTGTTACTTCATTTTTGTATTGTCATCTTTATTCATCAGCTTTTTTTTAAGTGTTTTAAAACAGCACGTTGTAGAAAAGTTAAGTCTGTAGGAAACGCTCGAAAATAATCTTCTGAAATGACTCATGTGCGAGCGCCCAGAGCTTAGAGCTCAGAGCTTAGAAATTATAAGTACGTACCTTGGCGAAGTATTTACGGACCATTAAAGTGAAACGTTCGTGGGTTTTTTCCAGGTAGACAATTTCGAGTTGAATTAATATTATAATTCACAATTCAGTTTTCGGAAACTACATCTTTTTTTTTTTTTTTTACGAGCTAATATTCCCACGTTCCGTTTCAGAAAACGGGTTGAAGTCTAAAATTCGTGACCATAAATTAGTGTTTTCTCCCACCAACCGATCAAAGTGAGTGGGGCTTTCTTCTTTTGTTACCTCAAAAGCAAGGAACGTGACATTTCAGCCATGGAAAGCTACACCAAAGCCTTCTCTATACTCACAAAGCCTGGCAGTTCGACGACAGGGCAATAGAGTCCCCAGTCTCAGATTTGGAGCGAGAGGATCTGGTAGCAGAGAGCATTTCTCGGGGAGTCCAGTATTCAGCGCACAGCTTTGGCAGCGGCGAGGACACTAAACATTGTTTTCAAACCCGACGAGAAAAAAAGTGAAAGCCGTTTACAACTCCCTGTAACACCGAATTAGAGCGCAGCTCTTGAGGAGGAGGAGGGAAGGGTACTGGGGGGGGGTCACGTGACTTCGGGAGTCACGTGATCTTAGGGGGTCACGTGACCTCGGGGTGTCACGTGACTTGGGAGGGTCACGTGACCTCAGGGGGTCGCGTGACCTCTGGGGAGGGGTCACGTGACCTTGGGGTGACCTTGGGATGACCTTGGGGTCGCGTGATCTTGGGGTGACTTTGGGGTCATGTGACCTTGGGGTGACCTTGGTTACGCCGACGCCGACGGCGACGCCAACGGCGACGGCGACGGCGACGCCGCTCAAGCCGGGAACGGGCCCCTAAGAGCTGCGCTCTAAAAAGCGGTGGCCCGATGAACACGAGAAGCACGAGCGGACATTCCATCGCTCGGGACAAGTGTGTTTCGTCGTCTCACCACAGCGGGGAGCCCTTTGCATGACTCTTGTCTGCCGCTCTACCTTTTCACTTTTGACGGCCGCGTCACGAGACGACCTGCCAGGCTTTGTCAGTATAAAGGAGGATATGTCTATACTTAATCCTATACAGTATGACTAACTGAACTTGTATAACTCGTTTATTTTTATTTTATTACTGAAGCTATATGGTACACCATCCGGCGACTATGACGTCACGCCGCTGCGCGGTGGCGCAGCTCTCCACAGAGCGCATACGCAGACAATTTACCCCGAGTGAATCTGGTTTTTGCGCATGCGTAGTGCCCACACCTGGTGTGGGCAAACGCGGGTATGTTTGTAAAATGGCGCATTGGCACATAGTATATTTAGATGTGTGTCATCCTGACGAGCTCTTATGCCCGTGAAACGCAGCAGATTCGTAACGTTGGCATTCTGTCTTTGGAGTTCGTCTATGCTCAGTTCAATATTAAGTTCGACCACAGAGAACGCCGAGATTCAATGAAGGCAATTAAGCGGAACCAAAAGTGCACCGTCAAGTTACCCATCGTCTTCGCGCGTTTGCTCTTGCCGGCTAGACCAATCAAGCACAGAAAGAATTCCAGGACCACGACGCACTCATTGTGCGTGATTGGTCTAATCGTTGATACAAAACGCAGAAAGACGACGAGCACCCTGACAATACACGTGTTTCATTGGCCTCATGGGATCATAGTGTTGGCTGCAGTTGGCATTAATGTTAAATTGCTCTTTATTGTTTTCAAGAGCCAGGCTCCAAACACCCTTATTCCCCAGAAGAATCATAGTGTGTACTCTCATTACTTAACCCTTTTCTTGCACCCCCCTAAGAGCCCTCTTACACACTTTCATATTGTAAAGGTGGAAAAAGGGTGTTTTAGTCTTGTCGGACACCCTTCTTACACCCTCCATGTTGAAAATGGGGGTGTTAGAAGCGTGTTTTGTGTGCCATAACATATTTAAGGGTGTGAACAAATTTACTGTTTGTGGCTTCGTTTTCCGTCGCATTTGCCCTTCCGAAGCTAAATTTCACGGTGTTTGAGCACCGCGGAACATACGCCATAGCTTTGGCAACGGTGCACCAAAAACTTGACGCCGAGTGTAGCTGCCTTAGCCTCCAGTGCGCTCGTCGAATGTGTTCAAATGCGAGAAACAAACGCCGATGTTTCGCGTTCTTACGCGTTTGACGAGTGCAGTGGAAAAAAAGGGAGGTAGCTTTCGTTCTACCATAGTCTCCTCTATACACACAAAGCCTGGCAGTTCAACGACGGAGCCATAGAGTGCCCGCTCGCAGATTCTAAGCTCGAGGATCTGGTCGCACAGAGCATGAAAGAGCCGTTTGTCTGGGAACCTGTATATCAGCGCACAGGTTTTGCAGCGGCGAGAGCCTGAAACACAGTTGTTCGCATGGGTGAAGTGTGTTTCGGCGTCTTGCCGCAGCGGGGCGCCAGTTATGTGTCTCTACTCTCATCCGTTGTCTGCCGTTCCACCTTTTCCATTTCGGCGGCGGCCTCTCGTGGCGATCTGTCAGGCTTTGGCAGTGTACAGGAGGTTATGGTTCTACCCACTAATCATTCCAACCAGAGCTCGGCGTGTTCACCTGCGCTCTCACCTCCTCTCCCACAGTTTCTCGGCGCATAGACCGCTGACAACTGTCGGTGGAAAGTGACAGTTATAGTCCAGCAAAGTTAGGCCGCAAGCAATAGTCGGCGCGTGCAGCTGGTTACAGACAAAGCGTATCTTCCCAGGTGGGCTCTTGACATCACGGGGCGAATCGTAACGTTCCAAGGGATAGCGCAGCGGGCGTACAACATCAGAACTGCTGACAAAAGGTAATTGATAAAGTAAAGGGAGCGATAGATTTTCCCTCCCCCCTTCCTGATCACTTGAGTTACAACGGGCTCCTTACAGCCCAATAGCACGAAAAATTTAAGGTCTAACGTACCACCAAAGGAAAAGAACCAATGAATCACTTCTCATTAAATCCTGCAGGTGACGCATTGCTCTTGAAGAAGTGGGAATTTGTTGATATTGTGAGAGTGTCTGTGTCAGTACTCAAGAAGTACAAACAGCTGTGGTTGCTCCGTTAGAATCTATTTGTCGAAGAAGGTGCACCTGGATCCGGACCTCACTATCCGAGCTCGAGAATCGCGAGGGGCACCGCATGCCATGTTTCCCGTGGTGTTTATTCGCACAGATGCCCCAAAGAAAAGAAGGCCATCCTGGCCGTCGGCGGTCAGGGAGGGCTTGCACGTGGGGGGGGGGGGGGGAAGTTTTGAGGCAGCTGACGTGTACTCTGTGTGGGCCATGGCTTCAGCGATCATTTGAAGGGGTCGTGGTTTCAATGAGGTAGTTCACCACAGATGTCTGCCGAAGAATCCTCTATGGCCCTTTGTATTTAGATAGAAACTTTTCGCACAGGCTAATTTGATGAGTGGGGGTCGATATGAGGACAAGGTCATTCGGCAAGACCCTATTGAAAATATTTCTAAAGGGCCCGTCAGCCTTGAAGGATTATGGGACCTCACAGGCCTTCAAAGCCCTTCAAGAATACCCCACAGAAAAACCCTTCAAGGATACCCCATAGAAAAACCCTTTAGCCCCACAGCCCTTTAACCCGTCAGGCCCTTTAGCCCATCAACCCTTTAGACGCCCAAATGACTGTGAACCATAGACAAAAATGCAGGTCAAAACACTGAAAATTTATTGCCGACATTTAGTTTTACATGCATATTATAACTCAAAAAGCAACGCTTGTTCAAACCCGGCGCAAGGAGCTGTAGACGAAAGGGATCACATCAAACAGGGACAACTGACATCCTTATCCCAAAGAAAAATACCTTTCAAAGTACTCACAATGCCGCTGGGTATATTCCTGATCTACGGTAGTTCAGCTAATAAAACCGAGCAGGTGCACCTCACGGACACATACACAGCCTCAGTAAGCACGTTTAGCGAAAACCACAAACTCGTAAGCAGCACCCGCCGCCGTTGAGAAATCCCGAGCACAGTCACGGTTTCGTCCATGATGACATCGCGCCGGAGTCTTCGGCGTATTTTTTGCTCGCTGGTCTGAAGTCGGACGGACGAAGAGGCGCAAGAAACAAGTCCAGACAGCGGCCGTCATCCACTGTCTCAACACCCACAGCGCCATAATCCCGGTGCGCAGGCACAACATGCGGTGGGACGCTGACCCCGACTGCCAGGCTTTGCAGCGGGTAAGCCGACACCGGCCACCATCTCCTTGAATGCGCTGAACACAAAGGCGCTCGAGCGGTGCTGAAGGCGGCCTGCGCCGAACTATGGTTCACCTGCGGTACCAAGAAAGAAACTGCACGGATCAAAACAGACCAAGGGGCGAGCCCTCAAAACCATGCATGCTCACCTTCCTGGAGGAAATTGGTCCGCTCCAAACATCCAGGCTCGTGGGATAACCGGAACCGCACACGAGCAGAGAAAAAATGGCTATGGCCTCCCCCGCTTGCACACACCACCCTCCTCCCCCCGACCGCTGGCCTGGCAGCCCTGCACCCTCTCCCCATCGCCGGGCGGAGAGAGGCGATTGCTTTTTGGCAGACTTGGACGTAGTTCAACTACTCTACTCAAACTACTGTAGTTTAACTACTTTTTCGAGTAACTTGGTAACTTTCAATTACAACTTGATTTGGGTAATTAGTAGTTTAATTTAACTACTTTTTTCAGGTAACTTCTACTCAAATTACTAACTACTTTCGAAATTATATAGTGCTAATTTTGCCCATCACGAAAGTTTGAGCGCAGAAATGAATAAGACGCCGGCAGATAAAGTGGCATTCCCGAACAAGGGGCCCCCTTATTCGGGAAGGCGTCTTTGGGCCAAGGTGGCGACGAGCAGCCAAAATATAACACCGGCACGCACGAACGCAGGAAGAGATGCTTAACAAGCCTTGGTCGGGTATTGACCTAATCCGGTAATGCACGCAGGAACCCGCGTTTCCAGCTGCAACCGTGAAAGACAGGGACACTCCGAGAGTTGTTGTTTTCGTGCTGTCTGTCTTTAGTGAGTTCTGACTCAAGGGGTAGGTTCCACGGGAGGCGCCACTGGAATGACCTCGCAGCTGGGCGCCTGTTCCTATGGTCGCCTTGTCGTCAGCGCATACGCCTTTGCAAAGCCGGACTCCCCCGCGCACAAACCCTGGTACGGATAATCCGTTCATGGGAGCACGTTCCCGCTTCCAGCTGCAACTGTATACGAGCGACGATGCTTGTTCACTTAATCCTTCGCGTCCTTCCGACCATCCATGCCTGGGAGACCTCCTCTTTGTTAAAAACGATTTACTTGTCAGGCGTGTCAGGCGCATCAGAATATTGTACTCGCCGGCAAGGATTGCGAGTTACCCTTGGGGGATCATTTTGTTGGACCCGGCGTCAGCGGCGAAGTATACATCTTTTCATCTTCTGTTAAATCGAAAATTTTTTTTTTTCAGTAGCGTAGCACTAGCACTACAACGGAACGCGCAGTCGTCCGAATGATCTCATCGTCGTGGCGCGAGACTTGAACCCTTGACGGTCTGGTGCACTCGCTCAGCGTACTCTCAGAACGACGCCGGAATAAAGAGGGGCCAGTCATAACAATCTCAACTTGACGAAGAAAAAAAAAAAAGGAGGAAAGTTTGTCATAAAAGACACTCTACCCGAGGCAAACCTCACGTGTTTAGTCATGAACACCGAAGATGCCGACACTCGCTTACCCGACCCTGCACAGCCTGTTTCCCAAATTCAACGCTGCCGTTCCATCCAGCCCGTCGGTGGAACGTCTATTTAGCTTGGCTGGGGACGTCTTTAGAAGGAAAAGGGGAAAACTCTCCTATCAAGAACTTTGAAAGTCAATCGCTTCTGCGAGCGAATAAACTATTTCGGCGAAAACGCAAGCCATAAATAGACTGCATTTATTTTAGGCTCGCAGGGTTTTTCATTGTTCAAAACTGCTGCTCATTTTGCTACCACAAAAATATAAAAAAGTAACTTCGAAAGTAACTTCAAAGTAACTCGCTACTTTTTCCAGTAGTTAGTAGTTTACCCAATTACTATTACAAATGCGTAATTTCTACTCTACTCCAATTACTTTTGGCGTCGATACTCAGTAACTTAACTTAACTACCTTTTTTGAGTAATTTGTACATGTCTGCTTTTTGGGGACAGTCCCCCGTGGAAGACCGGTTCCCGGAACGAGTCGCTCCCGCGTGCGTCCCTGTTCCTGGAAAGCGCGCACTGCTCTCGGCTTGTTCTTTTTTTCTTTTCTTTTTTTTTTTTCTTTTTTTTTTATACATGGTTGCACGTATTTCGCCTCGAGCGGACAGGATTGCGTTCGCCTCAAAACGCCGCTCGGCCAACACCACTCGGCCCGCGGCTCGTCAATTCTCCACATGGGCGGTCGCCCTCAGTAGCCTCTTTCACGACCGAACACCCGGGCAGTGACAGACGGGTCCAGGAGCCCACTCGTATTTGATAGAAGAGCAGTAATAAAAATCTGACCGTACTCACACACGATCGGCATTCTCCAAATACTTATTTTTCCCCCGTAGCGTACAATAAGCAGCTATGTTCATTAATTCTGCGAAATGTGTTTTTTCCACCTGGGCCGTTGCCCACACAGGCATATCAAGAGGCCTGAAGGTTTTCCCGACCCCATTAGAAAAGTTCTTGATAGGCTTTCAGACATTTCAAGGCATCCTAAAGGGGACTTTAGACATTTCAGGAGAGCCTCTGACGGGGCCAGTGAACCCACCAGGAAATATCGGTGCCCCCGTCAAACATCTCAGAAATTCCTGAAGTCCCTTTCACACCCTTTAAAAAAATCCTGAAGTCCCATCAGAGCGATTTTCAATAGGGGAAGCGGATGTCTTTGTGATAAGCATCGTAACGAAGTTTGGAGGCTTGTTGGTGTTCCATGGTGCGTTCACGGGCGAGTTGTCGAGTAGTTTTGGAGCGGGAGGCCAGCTGATTCAGGTGAAGGTCCTAATAATACTCATTAGGATAGGGAAAACTGATGTCCAAAGTGGAAGATGGGTCTCTGCCGTACGCGAGATGAAATAGAAATAATCCCGTGGTGGAATGGATGGCCGTGTTATATGCGAATGTGACGAAGGGCAGGATTTCATCCCAATCTGAGTGCTAAGAGTTGATGTACATGGAAATCATGTCCGAGAGAGTGTGGTTGAATCGTTCAGTAAGCCTATTTGTTTGGGGTGGTATGGGGAGGTCATACGATGGTTGGCATTGCAGGCTTGGAGTAGTGCTTCCACAGTTTGTGCTAAAAAGGGGCGTCCGCGGTCACTAATGAGGACTCGTAGGGCTCCGTGACGTAGAACAATGTTGTAAAGGAGAAATGGTGCAATTGCTTCAGCGGTGGCATGTTTGAGGGGTGCCGTTTCCACGTAGTGGGCAGTGTGGTCGGTGGCGACAATGATCCACTGATTGCCAGCGGTGGACACGGGAAGAGGGCCAAGGGGGTCGGTACTGAGAACTTCGAAGGGATTTTATGGTGGGCTGAAAGGTTGAAGTAGTAGGCCGGTTTCTAGGGATGATGGACGTTTGCGATATTGGCATTTTGGACTGGACCGAAGGTATTAGCAAACGGTATGACACATACTCGGCCAAAAGAAGCATTGACGAAGTGTGGCGTATGTCTTGAAAAGAACAAGGTGGCCCACAGTTGGATCGTCGTGCTAAGATCGCAGGAGTTCAGAATAGAAATTGGGTGGAACCACGAGAAGCCAGCGACCACCATCAGGCATGTAGTTGTGCCAGTAGAAATGCCCGGTCAATGACGGTGAAATGCTGTGCTCTTTGGACAAACCGACGGTTAGTAGAGGATTGTGTCCCTTCAAGGCGATCGAGAGTTCGTCGTATCTAGGGGTCCGACAGTTAAGCGGAGAGCAATGTGTCATTAGGAGGGCGGCAAGAATAGAACATGGTATAGTGCCTGAAAAACTGAGCTGTGGGTGTTGTCTTTGTTAGAACTGGGCAACGCGAGGGTGCGTCGGCATCGTTCTACTTGTGTCCGGACTTATGCGTAACAGTAAAATCGTATTCTTGAAGTCGCAGGATCCAACGCCCGAGGCGACCAGATATGTCTTTGGCAGTAACAAGCCAGCGTAGTAGTTGATGATCTGACACAATATTGATTTGCCTAGTTTCCACATTGATAAAGGATTTTGAAGTGTTCAAAACACATTTTCAGTTATTGTATCGCTTGGTGCTTCTCAATGAATGTTAGTGGCCCCCTCCCTCCTGCATTGTTTCAAAGATTGTTTTCTGGTGTGGATGTGACAGATTAGATATGCTGCTGACTTTACTTTCCTGTATCGTACTACAAAAGGTACAGGAACAATATTCGCTAATTCGAAAATTGTCCTATGAGCACATTTGTCTGCAATAGAAACTTTTAGAAAACCGTTACCGTGTTCTGCGTACCCCACTACCGGAGCATTTGAAGCATGCTTTTAAGCGCGCGCCACGCGATCGCAGTATCACCCGGGCGCTCGTTTAAAAAAAAGCTAAAGCACTTAAGAAAAAAAAAAAAAAAAAACGAGTTAAAGGTGAATTCTGGCGTATTTTTATATCGTAAATCTGAATATCACGTTCGTTTAGCCCGAAGCGCGAGAAAACACGAAAAAACTACGACAAGTCGTGACGTCATACCGGGATCTTTGGGCCGCCAAGCGCGTTTTGTTGCTTACACTGCGGGCCGAGAGACAATCCTCTTTGGAGCCTACCTCAACAGCGCCGTGTGGCGCCGTCTGCGGTGCGAGAAGAAAATAATAGCGTAAACATGCCAAAATATTGAAAGAAACAAAATTGAGCTTCACCTTTCAGCCGAGATTGGGGATTTTAATTGTCTTTTTAGCTATTTTTCATTTCTTGCCACTTTTGACGTCCCTTTTCCCGTACTGAGGCATATTTGTGTCTTTGTATAACCTTAAAGTTTATTTCTTGTTGGTTTTACTTCGGATATTATTTGCAAAGGAATTTTGGAGGCTGACCTCCCACCTGGGAATATTGTCAATATTGAATCGGGAGCCCCGTATTTCTGAACCAATACAATTTCAACTCAATGGAAATAATTTTCAAATAGCATGAAGCGTTTGTATGGGAATGTCGTCGTATTAGCGCATGTAGATTGTAGTTTTATATTAACACTATTAAAATACTAAAAACTAACTAATTGACTTTTTTTTTGTCTGCCTGGCTAACAAAAGCGTGTTAACCGAAGTTCAGTTTAGCGATCTGGCTTATTCGAGTATATAAATTAATTTATTATTAATTATTAAAAATATGAGAACGTACGACTTCATTACCCCGAATTATCATTAATATACACAATTCGCAAAAAGACTGCTGCATAAAAGTCACTATGTGACCTTTATGCAGCAAAGGGTAAGCTTCCTCAAACACTGGGGCAAGGATGACCAAATGCGTTGCATTCTAAACAACTCGTTTACAGCTAAATGGCCCAAGTCAGGTCGCTCTCCGAAAAGAGTAATATTAAAGTAGATGTAATTGCATTGCTCTTTTAAAGTAATTTTTCTTTGTAATGACTTACTTTCCACGTAATAGTAATTGTAATTGTATTTAAACTACTTTGGAGCAAAGAAATTGTAATTGTAATTAAATTACATTTTGGAAGTAATTTAACTATGTATGAAAAGATGGTCTCTACCTTTCAGTATAGTTGGACCTTATCTTTTCCAAGATATACGTAGCCCTACATGACAGACATTGGGAACACGTGTAAATGGGAGAAATACAACGAAACAAAACACCTTCCAGATTATTTTATGTTTTATGAGCGGGAGAGCACGTTCGTGCATCATTACACGACGCTTCCTTAACTACGCGTCGCCTCCGTGAGCCTGACAGCTGGCCAAAGGGAAACTCAACGCTCCACCTTTTGGAGAGTGGTTGAAGAAAACCGTTCGTTCGTTGATTATTCGAAACTCCAGCCATCCGCTCGCCCTCTCGCAGACGAACAGCGAACCAGAGGAGGTGGGAGGCTTTGGAAACTGTAGGGAGTGGTACCGCATTGTTCCGGTCGGCGTGTTCGTACATTGTGCAGATTTAACAGGAAATGCGCAAAAAAAAAAAAAATTGAGTTTGGTTTTACAACACCGTTGCACGAAGAAACCGGAATGTCTAATTTCGTTGCAAATCGTGCGTCATGGGCTATGAATTCCGAGAACGAGGAGAACGCGCACTCATCGTGACGGTACGAGCCCCCGCAGGCAGCGTAAAGTTCTTTTATGCAATCTACAAAATGTCCCTATTTTTTCCTTATCAAAAATACAGCTGATAGCTCAAAGCTGTGTCGAGTGATAGACGTCGAGAATGGCCTCGCGTTTTCCGGGAGGAACTTTAGCCGTGAAAAGAAACATTGAAAAAAGGGTAAAAACACAGGCGAGCTGGTGAAGAACTTTCATAGTAACCGGAGACACGGACCAATAAAAAAAAAACAGTAAAAAATGAAAGACGTATACAACACCCTGTAACGCCAAATAAGCGCGCAGCTCTTGAGGAGGAGGAGGCAGGGGTACTGAGGGGAGGGTATACCTCTGCTCTCTCCTCCCCTCCTCTCTCCTCTTCCTCCTCCTGCTCCCCTCCTCCTCCATTACCTCCTCCTCCTCATCTTTCAAGCCCCTCCCCTTCCCCCTCCCCTTTCCCTCGTCCTCCTCCCTCCTCCTCCTCCTCCTCCTCCTCCCCGCTCGGTGCATCATGGGAAATACCCCGTAAAGCACCGCACAGGACCTTCGTGACGTCACACGTGACGTCACGAGTGACGTCATGGTCCCGCGCGGTGCATTATGAGACGTTTCCCATAATGCACCGCGCGGTTACGCCGACGGCGACGGCGACACCGCTCGAGCCGGGAACGGGTGCCTAAGAGCTGCGCTCTAAAAATTGTGTTGCTTGAATACTTAGGCATCCTTAATGCTAGTATGCCTCCACTGGTGACTTGACTCTAAGCTGTAGATGAGAACTTTCGCCAGCGCAGTATAACCTCGAACCTGGGGTGCTTAACGTACACCATACAGTACTGATTATATGAACGTGTGCCGGTACGAAAGGCATCCAGATCGAAACAGGCAGGGGATGGGGGTCAAACCCAAAAGGTTCTGCAGTGCAAGCTTTAGCTCCACTCTCCGAGTTCTGAGACGCGCGTTAGCATACTCGACCACCGATCCCCCTTTAGTTTATTTGAACAGCGAACGCCATTATATACGCGTCAAGACCCTCACTTGCAAAGAAAAGAGAAACACTACCTCTTCACTAGGTCACGGCGAGCGGACACTCAGACAGATATGAAGGATTCAAGCTGCCCCCCTCCTTTCAAACCAACGTCTATCACTTGAAGAAGGGCGTCCTCCCGAAACGTCGTGTATACCTTCCTGTCCACATATTTTTTTTCGAGTAGCACAACTATATATTTGCGATTTCGTATTTAAGCTGATCGTGCCCGGCAGCGCCCCCATTCCTTTGGATACACCCACCTTGACAACCCCGTTTGAGGGCTCACCAGCCGCATGTTATGAGTGAATAAACTTTTATTGTAGCGACGTGTGACAAACTCTCGGGTGGAGCCCCTAGTCCGGGGCCCCATGCGTGGCGGCGACCGCCTTGGCGCGGTCCACCATATGTTATAACAGGCAACTCAAGCACAACCCTCACTAATCTTGGAAAACCACAAGGAACAACACCTGAAAGCAGGCACGTCTCCAGGGGGGGGGGGGGGTGTCTTTTGGAGCTCGCCCCCCCCCCCTCCCCAATATCTTCCATTTTACTGGGGCCACCCCTCTCCCTCCCCTCATACCGCATTTTTTTATCGGTGCTCTCCCCCCCGCCCCCAACCCCCCCCCCCCCCCCCACCCGAATCTAAATCATGGCTTCGTGCCTACCTTATAGGAAAAAGAAACCGCTCCACATTACTATCCAATACCAAGGACTGCGTGCTTACACAATTGTCAGATGTTGAAAATACGCGTGAACTCCCTCAGAACTCTCCTACTATTTTCTTTCTCTTTGTACAAAATGCGGGTACCGGGTTTGGCACAAAGAGACTGAGGGGGAGGGGTTGGGGGGGGGGGGGGGGGCTCAGTCCGAGGGACATTACAGCCTACGACATGTTCAGCGATTTCCGAGTACTGAACCTTACCTTCTACTGTCCTTTTATCTTCCAAGTGTCTTTCACTTAAACAACGACCAGTTTTCCCAACTTAGGGCAACCCACACCGAAACGGAATGTCGTATACCACTCCTACCTGTCAAGTTACATTAGGGTTTCTATGTTTTTTCTGTCACCCATGCAGACCACCCGAGAAGGGGGTTAAACTTTCTAATTTGTACTGAGCTTTGAAAACTATATTTACACCAAACCTATTTGCCAGATTTAAATAATGAGAGATTCCATGGTAGTAAGGCACACAAACAAAATTCTTCCCAACCGGTTTTTCCGCAGGAGTTGAACTAAACCTTCCCAACACCTTGAGTGCAACTCGAACAATTACATCCTGGTGATGACCCGCTTTCAAAAGACGCAACTTTTGCAACTCAACTACATCCCCAACCCAACGCATACATTACTTTTTCCGGGCGTTATTCATCACAGACGCAATTACACCCCTTTTAACTATCTTCGAGCGACAGCTGTCAGCTGCCAACAAAGGTATTGGCGATTCCTTGTGGTACCTCCAGCACAGGCGCGTTTCCGTGTACAACAGGAAGTTTAAGTGCTGAATTTTGCCCTAAAGGGGGGGGGGAGGAAGGCAACTGGAATCGTTGGTATCTGCCTGAGTGTCCGGCTTTCGGTGACCTAGTGGAAAGGTGTTGTTTTTTTTTGTGGTAAGGCTTTTGACGTATATATTAGATCGTTCGTTGTTTTAATATACTAGAGGGGTATGGGTGGCCGAGTGGTCTAACGCGTCTGAGCTTAAAGCGTGAAGCGAAAGCTTGCTCTGCATAAATTCCTGGGTTTGATCCCCACACCCTGCCGGTTTCGATCTGGATGAGTTTCTTACCGGCACCCGTTCCTGTAATCACTACCGCACGCTTATGGTGCACGTAAAAAATCCCATGTTAGCGGCTCTACTGTGCTGGCTAAATTTTTTCTCTGCAGCTTAGAGTCAGGTCACGGGTGGAGGAGTACTAGCCTCGAGATTACCTAAACATAAAAGCAACAATTTTTTTTAAAATATAAACCTGATGCTGTGTTTGTTGATTCGTTCGTTTTTTGTTTATCGTTCCGTGTCTGCGGTTAATATACAATCAGGGCAATCGAGTATGGTGTGACACGTCGCGCCATTCAGCTCAAATATTTTGCAACACTTGGGTTCTTATTTCGCCAGCCTGCTTGCTTGTGGGGCTGTTCGCGTATCGTCTTGAAGGTATTGATTCGTGCGTTTTGCGTATTTTGTTCTTAAGACTGCTATTGAATATCGCAGAAGAGCAAATGTCGAAACTCTAATCACTGTTGCGTACCGGACTATCGCAACCCTGAAAGCTTAGCGTGCGTGAAGCATCGCTGGTACCTGTCGAGGCCGCGGAGAATACAACGCGGTCGGATATGAATCAACGCCACCAAACGTGCAAAATAAGCATTCCGTTCGCATTGCGCGGCTTGAGGTAAGTTTCTGAATGTGATATTTGATTATGTATATGGAAATAATGCGCTCAATTCCCGGCGTTGTCTTAGGATTCGATGCGATGACTCTCTAGAGTCAGGTCATTCCTTTTGACACGTTCTCTGCTCCGCAGACTCATATTGATCGAACGACATTTTGTGAAAGCTTGATCGTAGTTACCGGACGCCGAAGTCAGCATTTCTTCCGCTTAGCCAGTTGCGTCTCTAACGTGATCGCGTAGCTGCCCAAGATGGGTGCTCTAGTTCGACCCGTGTCTATGCGGTTCTAACTTCGTCCGCGATACGAAAAAAAATCTACCTAGGAATAAAAAAAAAAAAAAAAAAAATTACTTATTTCTTGAGAAAACGTTACCCATAAGTGTTTATTTCTGTTCTATGTAAAAGAGAACATCCTATTCAATGGACGACAAAGAGCATCAGCTTGCGACGAGCAACTGCATACGACACCGGTCAAACTACAGCTAGCTTGCTCAAAGAACACATTCTTCGGACACCACAAAACGTCTTCAAAACGACGACGGGGGAACGGGAAACAAGCTGATCCCAGAAATGAGGTCAGCTATTTATGCGGGAAGAGTCCACTTAAAAAACAAAGGGTAAATAAGGGAGACGGAGGGGGTGGGGGGGGGGGGGGGGGGGGGGGCCGGGGGGGCGCGCTTTTATTTCCGCTTTTGTAGAGGAGGGAAGCTTGAGAAAATCTTCGCTTCTGTAATTTTGAAGCTCGCGCAAGATAACGTAAAAATAAAAGAAGAAAATTACCCCTTTCTACTTTTTTTACTTAAAGTTGGCAGTAATATCACGAGGTTCAATTTTGTTCTGCTTGTTCCCATTTTAGGTTGCCTCAACCAATCAAGGAAAGGAACCTACTAAAACTTCCTAATACTAAAACACCACAACCACGCGCGCATACACAATAATATATTTAATGTTTCATACATTTTTAAGAACAGTCGGTACTGTAGTGCGCGGCAACACAATGGTCGGAGTTGGTAGCTACGTAATCTCGCGAGAATACGCTGGCGGCGCTGCCGATTTTAGCCGTCCCAGTGTTGCCTCATATTGTCACGGGTGGTGACCAATAAACAAGAAATAAACAGAAATAACTAAACGTTTAATGTGGCGAACTTGTGCCAAAAATAAAGAAGGAAACGGAAGAAAGCAGAGCGTCGCGGGCGTCGAAGTCGGCGTGTCAGCAGAGTCGAACGCTGGGGCGAAAACTGACTCGACAAGGTCGCGGGCGGCCTCTTATCAAGAGTGCGTCGCTATCTCGAAGGTTCGGCGAAAGCGGCTCGAGCGTCGCCTGATCGGGCGAGAAGGAACACGCACTTTCTAGAAAACAAAATCAGGAATATCAGGAATAAATGATAGAAGTTACGTGCGGTACATGAATAAACGAGAACTTTCTGGAGGTCCGTGACCGAGCGTTGCTTTCTCAGCCCTGGGCGCGGCAATATGGCCACGGTGGCGTTGATGACGAACCGATGGTGTTGCGCTCTGGAACCCTGTACAGCGCCTATGGAACAAGAAATATAACTATTTGCTCTACGCACTTCTGAAAAAAACAGAATACGGTTTTTTTGCTGAAAGGTAATTACAAATAAAAACATAAACGCAAATTCTAGCGTCATTCTTATGCACATTCGTGACTAGTCCTTTTAACGGGCAGTTTTGAAAGGCGAATTATGACGCTGGGGCTACACAGTAGACAGATGTAATATATTGGAATATTTCTATTCGACAAAACAATATATTGCCCACAAACACACCGATAGTGTTATTATTAACCATGGCGAAGATTATTTACAAGTTGCAATGCCGCAAAACAGCGACGGTGGGCAGTAAGCCCTGAGCCACTGACACACAGGCATCAACACTGGGAACGCTGCTCTACCATCGCTTGAAGGTCATGCTATGTGGTTTATGGTTTAAAGCATTGGTGGCCAAGTACAACGCAAACACGACGATATATTTGTAGCCATCCTGTTTTCTGCCACACACAATTACGCGGCCGGTGTCTAAGACGCTTTAGCCCTGCACAAAGTTTTGCGAGTTCTTTGGGCCTCCCGCAACGTTTAGAAAATGCGTGTGCTATCCTTCCGCACGCAAGTCAATATTACTGTCGCCTGTGATTTGCTCATCCCTATAGCTACTTATTCTTTCTAACCAAATATATTAATTCAGGCACTCTGACCAACATTAACGAATGTCGAACGGGCACAGGAAAAATATGTTCCTGACTTGTCTGCCATCTTGGAACTACAGCCCCGCCATCTGTAGGTCGTTGGAGGGGCTAATGGCGAACGCAATATGAAGGATTACGCGGCTCGTACCCGGAAAAATCTAAGTAGTAGGTTTTCGACGAAGAGTGGAGATTTCAGAATTTCGACAGCGTCTACCTATCTCGAGAACACCGTGAATACTACAGTGTGATTCAAGGAGAGGCCAGGCTCTTTAAACCGATTAAAAATTCGGTTTCTTAACCTATCGCGCTACGACTTCGTCCAGCGTTGCCCACAGATGGTGCATTTTGTTTTGTGAAATTTGCAAAGAGCACACTTACCTGAGAAAAAAGTAAAGAAAAAAAAAAGGCTTAGCTCCTGTGGAAACTCAGCGACGCCACCGGTCTTCAAACAACACAGCGCCGTTTCGCACGGGAGACAAGAGATGGCGCAACGAACGCCGCCAACGAAGGAGCATACGGTGCCGAGAGCCGGCGTCTTTAGCAGACCTTTTCGACTCAAAAGCGGCGCGCGTTCCGCAGGCGGCGACAGTCGTAGGAACAAAAACAGGCGCGGTAACAACAAGGAACTGCAGTTCCTTGTGTGCAACAGACGCCGGCTCTCGGCGTCGTATGCTTGTTCGTTGGCGGCAGTTGGCGTCACGACCGCTTGCGCCATCTCTTGTCTCCCGTGCGAAACGTCGCCGTGTTGTTTGAAGACCGGTGCCTTCGCTGCGTTTCCATTGGAGCTAAGCCTTTTTCTTTCTTTTTTTTTTATTTTTTCCTGGGGTAGGTTCGCTCTTTGCAAGTTTTACAAGAAATTTAAATATAAAGCACCATCTATGGGCAACGCTGCACAAAGTCGTAGCACAATAGGTTAAGAAACCGAATTTTGAGGTCGATTTGAAGAGCCTGGCCTCTACCCGGGGGGGGGGGGGGGGGGGGGGGTAATCAACCTGTATTGTTCATCAACGACGAAAACTGAACTTTCAAGTGGCGACAGTTTAAGACTGACAGGGAGAAATGTATATTTTAGTTTTTAGAACCCTGGTACTAAGCTATGAAAGCTGGTGTAGCGTCCCAGTTGTGGTTGATCACGCAACGCACCTAGGACGCGCTATTCATGATTATTTCTTAAAACTGCACTCTTATGGCAGATCTACACAACTTTTCAGTAACAAGTTACGTTCTACATGACGACGTAGGCGAGTAAGAAAATTTAGAGAATAGTACCAACAGTTTTATGTCACGCTTCACAACTTCTAAGAGAATCCGCGGCTTAACCCACAAAATAAAAACTTTGGTGAGTTTTGTGGCGAATGACGAGGTTACGAAACAAAGAATAACAGAGGAAACTGAATCGTTAATGGGACGAACTTGTGCCCAATACAAAACGGGAACAGAAGATAACAACAGAGCGCCACGGGCGTCGAAGTCGGCGTAACAGCAGGATCAAACTATAGGGCGAGACTGACTCCGGCTCGCCATGCGGAGTTCCTTATGTACTTGCGTAGGTTTCCGGAATACTTGGCGTAGAGGGTTCGGCGACTGCAAGATTCGAACCTCGAACAAGAAACAGGGTTCTCGAATTTACCAGAACATTAAACTTAAAAAAAATAAATAAAAGACGTGGAACTCCCAGAAATCGAACGCTAAGCCTCCGCACGAAAGTCAAGCGCGAAAAGCACTCGGCCGCGCGCGCGCTCGCACGCCAACGAGCGTGGCAATATGAAACAGAACGCCGACTTGCGGATCCCACTTCTGCGTGTTTGATTTAAAGCTTAGGTGCCCGCAATGTTAAAGGGGCTCAATTCAGAGAAAGCGCTGTGTCACAAATTTTAGTGGCACGTTATAAGATCCCAGTCCTCAGTTCTCTGCTAGGGCGTGACAGATGTTTCTTCTTTTGCACGTAAACTCCCAAAATTTACTTTATTTTTCCCGTCGTTGGTTCGTGAGTTCCAAGGCTGGTGCATATTGTTCAAAAATGTCATAAGAACTTGCCATTCGAAGCGTACAAGCACGCGAAAATTAAGCTGAATAATTAGAGCGAGTCAGTAAGAACAGATAAGTTATAGGCCTGCAATTGAAAAAATAATGTACTCTATAACAAGTTGGTATGTGCGTCCAAAGTATGGAATCTAGAAATTGAGCCGGCAGAACGTCTGGCTTCAAAATAAACGTTTTATATTTTCGACTTCGCTGAATCTTGAAAATTTGCAATCTTCCAATCAATATTCTTTTGCACAAGATATGATGTGTTTGTTCGATGAAATATCTTCGCTCGCCAAAAGAGCGGGGTGTTGTGCATCCTTGGTTTAGAACGTCATAGGGCATTATCTAAAAATAAATCAATGATTCGTAGTGCCGGTCGAAAAATTGACGCGCCTGACAGCCTCTTATTACACCCAACGGTCGCGGTATCTTCCAAGACGATAGACGCGGAAAGCGCAACAAAATTCCGGTGTAATTACTAAACGGACCAAACATCGCGCAAACCTTTTTTTCCCCTTTTTTTAGAGCATGCAAACAATACTTGAACCGGAAGTGATCTTCCACCCGAGTCATGCTGAGCTGAATTTGCGGGAAGCCACGTAGAAATATTTATTTGCTTATTTAGAACCACGGCACAGATCTTAAATTTCATGATTGATATTAAAGGAGCGGGAGGCACGAATGCCCGATTCGGGACTTAAACTGAATTAGTTAGATTTATTTTCAAAATAGTCTCGGAGTTATTAGAATAATTTTTGAAAAATACCTCCTGGTGAAGTAGTGTTTGGCGATGCGTACTATGACCACCCAGTCATTTTGCGTGAAAGTCACCCTACCGGATGTTGAGAAGGAAGAATAAAATCGACATATTCTATTGGATGTCCCAAAGATGCGATCTATTCATAACGTTATTAACATCCCGTTATTATTAGGCATAGCGAGAACACAAAACAAAAATGAACCCCCAAAGGAGAATACAAAATGACGAAAAGTTCTTCAGACATGTTCTTTCAAAAGAAATATCCTTTTAGCAATTAAAACAAGATTTTGAAAAATAATTCTTCGCATTACTGTAAAACCAGGGTGCATTTGCGAAGAACATATCCGAGGTAGCCCGACCGAAATAAAAACATTGACCTTTTCCACGCTGGTGAAGAAGAAAGACCAGCGAAGCTGTGCTATGGTGGGAATGAAGTAATGGCCGGCAGCAAGTCGGCAAGCCAGAGTGGAAAGGCTGGAAAGGTTGCCGCCATCTATAAGCGGCGGCGGCAACCAGACAACCGAAAAGCCGGTTGTTTGGTTTCTGTCATTGTTCATAGATGGCGGTAGCTGCCCGGAGTTTTATGTCATGATTTGTTTGCTGGCGGACACGGTACTAAGGAAACTAGCCCTTAACAGCACCTCTGTAAAAACGTCCAACTTGGCACAAGCGAGGCAATCCTAGGTTTTCCTCTCAGGCGTTATAGTTAGTGCATGCCAGATAATTTT
Source organism: Ixodes scapularis (assembly GCF_016920785.2). NCBI lineage: Eukaryota > Metazoa > Arthropoda > Arachnida > Ixodida > Ixodidae > Ixodes > Ixodes scapularis. The sequence goes on from NW_024609835.1 coordinate 69,192,713, forward strand.
TCCTTTGCGTTTCGTATGGATTTTTTCGGGCTAGCCATATAAATACCTAAGTGCCAGACATAATCCAAAGTTGCCACGTATGAACCAAAGAACCAATAGTGAATCCTAAATCTGGCTCCTGTTTCGCAATTTAGACCTAAAGTTGCCACTTGAAAACCCAACAGCTTGAAGTGAAGCCTATTCCTTGCACTCCTTTGGCGATTTAGGACCATTACATCCAGACTCGGGCAAAAGAAAGCCAAGTTTGTCCCTACCTTGGCCACTTGTTTAGGCTTTTCAGGCTTGAAATTCCCAGACAAACAGCAACTTATGAAACAAAGAAGTCTGCTACTTTGAATGCGGATGTGATATTACAAAAAAAAAAAGAAAAAAATCTTAGTGCCACTTTTGCCCTTGATTGTCATGCCACTTCATGTACCTCAAGTATTAATGAGAACTGTGGTTTAATTATGCAATATACCTCACTGAATACCTAACGTTGGTCAAACCCCGCACCTTTTTATACTGATCACACCAGTCTTTCTTTAAGCTGCTTTGTTCAACCAGAGATAACGACGTTATCCGTAGAATTCTAGCAAGTAAATGTTTGTTTTAAATAAGCTAAAAATGTGTTTTTTTTTTCGTTTTAAGATAGTAAAATATTGCTCAACTCGCGGAAGCGCGAGGTTACGATTGAAGCAAAAATTTCTTCTGAGCTTTCCCTTCTGAGGCTCCCTCGCAATAGAGCTGAATCCCATTGTACCCGAATAGAAAGCAATCAGTAAAATAAAATAAAAAATCAACGCAGGAATCACGGGCACGGTGAGGATCAACGAGAACGGGGACCGAGACGCCGACTACTCGATCCTCGACATGGATCCGGTTACCAAGGAATTCCAAGTGAGTCAATATACGTACCTGTTATTTCCGCAGCCACGGAGGGAACTGCGTTGTCAACACGGCGCTGAAATCCCGGAAATGTACGACACTCGCGTTCGAAACAAGCCATGGAAAGACCGAGGGAATTGAGAGGCAGCTTCCTTCATCAAGTCCGCGTCGGCAGCGTCCAAAGTGGAGGTGGTATATGTATTGAGCAGGAAACAAAAGGCAAACAAATAGCCCAACAATGTTTTTTATACGAGCCAGCTTTCGGCGGGGATGTGAGAAAATCCGAGCAATAGTTTCGCCTCTTTAATAGTTGTCGCTTTTGTTTTCGTCGTATATGTATATGAGATTGTTCATTTGAGCGAGAAACAGCTTCCCCGTATAAATATGAGATATCACCATATATATATGATCCTGTTTGCGTCGCATCTTCTTTTTTTGTTTACATTATTGCGAGTCCCTTTGTTTTCGCAATATCTACCGCGTTGTAAAAGCCCCTAAACTAGTTTTCCGCAGGTCTTGTTATTGTGGTGAGAGCTGCGAAGTCGAGCAAATAAATAGAATTCTTCAAATATTTTAAAACTTTGATACCTCTGACTCGTAGCTTCAACGTTGTGTGTGTGTGTGTTTTCTCCTTCACTTGTAACATCGACATATATGATTGGGCATGCGCGTTATTAAACTTTGCATCAAAAATATTGCCATAGAAAGATGGTTGAAACTCATATTGAGGGGCGGTACCCCACGCACTTTGCATTGCAAAATTGCAGAGAGCCTTCCTTGGGTTCAGTGCGTGCTGATCCCGCATAAGATTAAATCGCCGCTGCTGCTAGAACGGGTTTGTGTTTAGGCACCCTCAACATCGCTTATACCGATGGTGTCAAAACAATTTGAGGTATTGGAAAGGCTCTATTTTTGTGGCATCGCTCTCAAATTAGCTAAGCTCCTAACAATCCTGCAAGCATTCTGGCACGTCTTCGACTAAGGTAACTAGTTTGCTGCCGAGCTACGCACACCAATAAAGTTTGGCGGGCAGTAAAAAAAAAAAAACATTTAGTCGAGTCTGTTTAGTGTCTTTTACATTAACTGACGTAAACGAGATGTGTAAACAAAAACAAAAATGCGACTGCATTAAGTCCAATCTCAAAAAGTTCATGCACTGAAATGGTCAAAGACGCAAAAGAATAGAATTGCGATTGTTCTTGCATATTCAAAACATAGCAGCCAATCTGTGGTAGAAAAAAAGGGGAATCTATACACCAAGTTGTCGTGGCGAGCAGTCACTTACTGAGAACGACAGAGGCAGCTGTCGTTTTAACTCAAAAGCAGCGAACCCTGTTTTCACCAGCTGTAAAGTTGTTTCCTGGTCTGGAGACCTAAAGCAGGAATCCTAACGTTGTAGTTCTTTTTTTTTTAATTGCGTGCACTTCCTATTGACTCGAGCGTATGTATAAAAGTCTACTTGCAAGTCTGCGTCTTGCCTGGCAGAGTAAAATGTTGTCCAAAATGTATGGGACGAAGTTTGAAAATTATGAATTATATATTAGAAGAATAAGGGTACATTAAATATTTAGCACTGCCCTTGCAGGGTTTTAATATTATTTGGGCTCGGATGAGGACGAAATGTATTAATAATATTGTTGATCTGATGTCGCAATGCGGTATAATGCCGCATATTTTTTTTGACCCGCCTTTAGCGTCTTTTTTTTTTTCTAAATCTCCGACTTCACAAAAATGGCGTTCTTTCAGAAAGACGATTGGTTTTAACTAGAGTTTACACATCTCTAAAACAGTTGCCCCGTACCATTGCGCCGTCACGCCACATACTCTTTATTTATACTTATCTTTAAGAAATAATCAATTTCCCCATAGTATTAAAAAAAAAGATGACTGCCATCTACAAGGAAAGCACTAGAATAGTTGAGGATATTTGACTCTGCAGGAGTATTCGCATGTTTGCGTCGTGCTCATTTCCATATCACAGACACTATTTTCGGTCTAGTCAGATTGTAGCAATTTTTCTGAGACGCGTACCAGGACCCACAGAGAATGTCGACGATGCGCGTCGCGTACAGACGGCACGTGGACGACACATAAATACGGGCGAAAACTAAGGGAGAGGAGGGTATGTGAGAGGTGGGGACGACAGCGTACCGAGCTCTCGTTGGAATGGTTAGTAGGTAGGTGTAAAATCAGTATATCCTAGGGGAAAATATCTCCATTGTCTTCTCTTCCTGCTACATAAACTGGTACTAAGATACCGACGCCCAAAAACTTGCAAGGTATTTGGCTGTGCGGTCTGTATTGCCATGGCGATCGCTATTTGGGCCCTTCCAAATCTTCTAAGCTTCGAAGCGGTCGCTCTGAACCAGTCGCGAGGAGATCGCTATGGTGTGAAATTCCTCTGAATATGTTCCTCGCCCATATAAGCGCGTGTGTGTGTGTGTTTTTTTCGCTGTGTATGCAGTTAATTTATTAATCGGGCTTATCTTCAGGAATATAGTTTTTTTTTTAACGAAATGGTCCTTTCTGCCTATTTCTACGAGAAAGAGCAATTATTTTTAAATGGCGCCAAGCACCGACGCTTCATGTGGTGGCAGTGCGAAGATGTGCACTTGTTTCGCCGAAGTCTGGATAACGAAGTCTGGGTATACAGAAAATGTCTTTATAGAGCTATGCTTCGTCGCTATTGTGGATCGGCTTGCCAAGAATGGAGAGGTCAAAAAGAAAAGGCTCATATCATCAACCAAAATGGAGGCCATACGGGTACCTTGGCGTTACTTTCCCAGTATCGAGTGACTTTAGGTGGAAGCAAAAAACACGCTGCCTTTGTCTCTTCTCACTGTTTGAATGCGAACGCCTCAAGCCGGCGTTTGGACGTGTTCGAACAGTCATAAAGGCAGCGAACTTCGCGTCTGCCCGCCAACCCTTCAAATTAGAGCTCGGCATTTAGCCCTCCTAGTGTGCTCTCCTTTCATCCTTTGCCTGAATTTCCCCCCATATGAGTTATATTGTGGCATGGCCTCCTTTATACTTAGCGGCCTGTCAGAACCCAAAGCAAAGCGGTCACAGAAAAAGGGAGAGGAGAAGCGGAGAAAAAGGATAACCAAAGAGTCCTGGAGGGGATTTCTTGGTGGCGCCACCAGAGCGCGAGAGGACAAATTTGAAAGCACTCCCGTTCTTTTTATTGAAAGAAAAAAAAACGGGCGTCCATCTACGCCTTTCTCCTCTTGCTCCGTGCAACGGCGGCCGCATCCTTTCAGCTTGTTGTACTGCTTACGTGATACCGCTGTTTCGTTTTGCTTTGGGCTTTGGTTAGGATCTGCTATATGGAGTGTATGAGCAACATCTTGTCGGGACGAAGTGTTACAGGGTGTGACAAAAAGGAAGAACGATCAAAGGTAAGAATCTCCTGCCTAGAGCGTCCGGCGATCTATGCATCTATAAGATACCTCGCTAGCTTTGGATTTTATGACAGACGACTGCAATTCGTGTTTGTACAGCTAAATGATGAAAGAACAAAACGTAGATGGCATGGAGAGTAGATATCCATGGACTTGAAAGCGTCCTGACGAAGTTTCGCAGATGGAAGCTCTCCATCACCGCCGACTCACTGCTCGCTGAAACACGTCCGACTCGAAGCTCACAGCGCCGCTGTTTGTTTTTTCAGCACCCAGGATAACTAACCTGTCAAGGAACGAAATAACGAGCTTGGAGAGAGCAGAAAGATGCGTAGTTTTTACGCTGCACAATGTGTACGCGTCCGGCCGCTCGTAGTTCGATCTTGTCTTGTAGTCGTACCGAAAGTGGTACCAGCGTTGCCTCGCCGCCACCGCGTTGGGGAAAGAAGAAAAAGCGAAAGAGAAAAAATAAATACAAATGTATTTTGGCGAGAGACCGCTAGGTCCACTGGCGCAGGTGAGAATGCGCCCTCTGCGCCACCATTGCGTTCGCCGTTCTGCCGCTTCTCCTCTCTTTTTTCCGGCGACCGGGCGCTTTATTGTTCCGTATGACGGGCTTTGCAGTACATAGGAGGTCCCGGCCGAGGTGCCCGCAATCTGACGGAGGCTTATTGCGGAGAAGGCGCCGTGTAACCGAGCTTTCGGTTGCACGTCAAAAGATCCCCAGGTGGTCGAAATTAATCCTCAGTCCTCCGCTGGGGCGTGCCAGATGCCCGTCGTTGGTTTGGCAACTAAAACCCCCAAATTTGACTTTTGCAGTACATAGGAGGCTATCGTTCTGGTCATAAACATTACCTAAAAGAGTAAATTCGTGAGAAAAAAAAATCACGTCAATATTTGACGAGTTGTTTCAGTACAGTTGCAGTGATTAGTTATATTATTTATTGCTCCGCAGAACAGTATAGATACGGTGGCATTATTTGTATGTGTATCTCTAGAAAGAACACGCGGTGGGCTACTCTTTATAACTTCATGAGCACATTTGTAAGCAGAGGTTGGGTTCAAAATTAAAATCTTAGCAAGAACAATCGGTAAGATGTTGGGAAAATAACGCTGTCGAGTAAAACCGTTTTTTTTTTGCTCCTCGTCATTCACTATAGGGGCGCTCCGTAGATGTCAGTCATAAAATCCCTAGATAAGAGCTTCCCACAAGTGGCGACGTTCTTTGAAGCGCCGACTGCGTGACGGTGCAGGTTTTAGGAAGCGAATGGCGGCGCACAGCAGAGGTTTGAACCGAATGCCGCCATTTCGTTCTAGCGGAATGTGCTTTGTCGTTTGTGGTGGTTGTCGTTACTTGTAAAAAACGTATTGAGGTACTTTAGTCAGTCACTGATATACGATTTGCCCTGCGAGACATAGATAAGCAGTCATTCGTTGGAGTGGGTGGCTGCGTATTTTTTTTATATATATATGCTTGTTGTTGTTGCTGTTATTCTTTTTCTCTCTTTTTTTTTTGGGGGGGGGGGGGACACTGCATAGCGCTGGGGGGGGGGGGGGGGGGGGGGAGACAGGTTTGTTTAAAGAATAACCGTCAAAGCCACACTACGGCAGTTCTTGCATGGGAGTTATACGGCCAGGTTGACAAAATATAGGGGACTAATCGGCACGGTAACCACTCATTCACACTGGAAGTGGATCCGCGTTCGCAATGTGGTTGCGATTGCGGGTGTATGAAGATCCAGTTCAATTTCACGCGCACTTGATGACATAAAATGCACGTGAAATTGTACTGGATCTTTATACATCCGCGTTCGCAACCACTTTGAGAACGCGAATCTACTTCCAGAGTGAATGAGCGGTAAGTCGGATAATTAAAAAAAAAAATGTCTTAACTAACTTTTTTTTTTAATTTGTAAAAATGAACATATACTTTTAATTAGAAACTTGCTGACCGTTATCAAAAACTACTAAATAGGTTAACTTTAGAAAGATCTTGGGCGTTTGTAGAGCGCGGAGGTGCGTTAATGGCCGGTTCTCTCAGGCAGCGGAGCGCTGTGTCCTCAGATACTTATCGTCTGCCATGAGCAACAATTTTGGCGGTGCGATACAAATATGGTGAACGCTCCCGTCAGCACGCGCCAAGTGCAAAGTCAGCGCTGTGCTTATAGCGCTGCGGTGTATGTTAAAGTTATCCCTCGTCCAACTGGCGCAATGCTGCTGGGGCCAAAGTCCTGGGCGAAAATGTAAATCATATGATAAAAAAGTTAAAAAATAAACCGTGCAGGTGCGTTTTTGCACCCGTATAGCATTGCGCGTGTTCCACGAGTGTTAACCTTAGCGTATCACCGCGCTTCCCACGAGCCTCAAAAATCTGTTCAAAAGTTTATTTATTTAGTGTTTTTTTAATAAAGCTCAGCCAGTTTCTGCATGCAACCTTATGGTTATTTTCACTAATAAAAAATTATATGTTAAAAAATCTTTTTTGTTGGATTTGTTGTGACAATTAGCCCGCTATATTGTTTCACCCTGACCGTATTACTGATTTGAACGAACCGGATTGTGTAACTTTCAATTCTTTTTTTTTTTTTTAAACCAATCGGTAAAGCCTTAAAAAAAATCAGTCGAACGAGTGTTTACAACCGAGTAGAAGAGAAAGCTGTTGGTTGTTTTGTTAAGTTTACAAGTGTAAAACACAAAGAACGAGAGAGTTTGAAATAATTAATAATGACGAAATTTTCGAAACTGGGTAGAGATATACAAATTGTATTTCTTGCAAGATTAGAGCTAAGCACTGGACCATGGCATTTCAAGTTACGATTGCTAAAAAGGGGTGTATGTAAATAGTTGAGGTCCCTTTAGGACGATGCGGAACCAGAAGCTAGAGGAAATGCAAGTGCAGAAAAACATACAACATTCATAATGCCACTGCACAGATTTCGTCTGCGTTTGACCAGATATTGGAGCAGTCACAAATGCGCCGGAATACCACGACATATTTTGGTTATTGCGGGGTTGCTAATGCTTGAGTGGCCTCCTCGGTAAGTAGCGCGGGCCGCACTCGACGACGCATATGGTCACTTATGTTCCAGCAGGCAAATACAGAAAAGACCCAATAAAGCTGGCGGTAGAAACCATTCTATTACGACATATTACTATTCTAAACTCAGATCATCAGTACGTAACAGAAAACAACGCAGATCTTAACATTGTTCATGCTGCTTTTAACTCCAGCACCAGCTAGCCCATTTATTCAACGAGTCAGAGCTTTACCAATTTTTTTTTCTTTGGCTGAAATGTAGACATGTCACTTCCATTTATACTTCCATTCACATACATTTTTCAAAGTAGAACCCGTCGACATTATTAGCTTACACTAATAACACCACGAATTATTAAACAATGTAAATTAGACTAATCACGAGATGGCACATCAATAAATATTTTTGAGGGTTTAACTTATTTAGAAATGCCATCTGACTTCTATTTTTCAAGCAGAACAGTCGGAGAGGCAATCACTTTAATCTACAAAGACAGTGTGTCCAATGACGAGGACGAAAATGTTTTGAAGACCGAAACTTAGAATCTGCGTTGTAGCACTGAGCGCCACGTTTCACCTGTTTTCCCCATGCTTGGTGTCACAACGCTGATTTTATTATGAGGTTGAAGCATAATTCTCGTTCTCGTTATTTTCCTTGCAGTCTTCCTAAATACCAGTGTATCGGTATTAAGTGCGTGCGGGCAAGAAAAAGCGCGAGCATTTTTACGACGGTACATGAACACCATAGTCCCCCAAATATTCAAGGATCCCCAAAAGATGTCAACATTGATTAGATATCTTATCTAAATGACTTGTATATCTACAAGATGGTGAATGTATGCACCGTCATATATGCATATATGACGGTGTATGCATTCACCGTCTTACGCTGGAATCACAAAATATACTTAATTAAAAAGAAAAAGAATAAAAATCAGCGTGTTTTCAAGAAAGAATGAATAGGAAGGACGGCTTGAATTGGGAGAAGAGCATTTCCATCGAGGCTCGCATCGCAGGTGGTGGCCAACTACTTCGGCGTAAACAAGAGCTTCAGCGACGTCCCAGGTCGTATGATCCACTGGCCCGGAGGGAAGCGACTGCCTCCACCGGACACGCCGAGGTGCGGATTCGACGGCTCAAAGTGCCCCGACGAAGGTACGCACCACACGCAAAACAATTTCCACTAAACATAAAAAAGAGCTATTAATGGACTCAATTCCCAAAGAATGCACATCCTCAAAATACACGAGCGAAACTAAGTAACGAACAAGCCAGTAAGAGAAAAAAAAGAAAGAAAAGTTTTTCCTTCTTCCCTTGGCCGCAGATAATCCTCGATATTTGCCGGCGCCAAAGCATGACACATGACCAGCTTTTTCGGTCGACCCTTCGTCGCAACGCCGTTCCTCGGCAACATGTATGAACGATGATGTTTCGTGTGCCTGAGATGTCTTGCTTCCAGGTGCTTTTTCTAGGGGGGGCAATGTTAACGGCTCGGGTCGTTTATTAAGGAAAGTAGGAAATTCCCACGAGTTCCGGTAAGAAACAAATCTCTGGCAAGGTGGAGCCTGCCGAAACCAAACCCTCGGCCATGTTTTCCCAGCGAAACACTCTAGTCCATTCACAGCTGAGCTCAAAGGGCAGTGGGAACGAAGCACTCGTTCGATCAGTGCACCGCCGAGTATGCCGCACGTGGTCGTACTCTCTCCTCATGCACGCAGGAAGAAATAAGAGTAGAGCGGCGAAAGGCAGACAGTTGGTTGTTCCGTGTGCGTACAAGTTCAACCGCCATTTCAGTTTAGTGGTGAAGAGAATATAGAGTGCTTCGTTCCAGCGAGGATTTAAGGTATACTCATCATAGTTTACGCGTTCCTGAGCAATATTGTAATCAATATTTGCGACTGTTTTAACGAAGCAGGATAGAAGCCCTCGCCTCAATAGTCACTATAGTCACGAGAGCCGAATCAGTGGAATTGCTCGAGTAGCTAATCAGAGCGCCGAAACACGAAGCGAGAAGCGAGAATATGAAAGGCCCCACGCTGCGTTATCTTGAGATGTGAGCAACTGCAGAAGCCCGTGAAAAAAGTCTCGTGATGCTGCTTACGAAGGTTTTTCTAGAAGATCGCGTTTAGAATGTTGTTGTTCGATGAAGACAAAAACATGTGTTTTTCTCGGGACACTAAACTCGTCAAGCACAGAGTTGGGCCGAAGTTCACGGAGCACTCAGATTGGACTATCACGACGATGACTTCGCACTTTCGTCGCCGGTGTCCGATTGGCGCGCTTCGCGAACTTGCGCCTCCAACTTTGTGTTTACAAGTTTGGGGCCTTTGGATGTTTGATCTTTCGCAGTCAGGTGGCGATGTCGTCATACACAGTGGCCAAAATATGAAAAGAACAGGAGCCCAACAAAGTCTAAATCTTACTTTTAAAACAATGAGCATAGATGACTCAATAAACTTTGTTGTTTTAGACAGATTTTTTTTCCTACCTTTTTATACTGTTCTCTCTTCTTATTATGGGACAGTAGAGAGAAATTGGATATCGGAACACCTATAGCGCTAATTAATTGTGCTTGTAATATTCGCAACTCTTTTACGTTTTATTTTATTTATTTGTTTGATGGTGAATCACCCTAACTCTTTCGAGTGTACGTACGGGTAGGTATGGGCACTTGATCGATTATTAAACCGATTAATCAAGTAATGCTTTATCGGTAATTAATTTTTAACCGCGTAATCAATTCAAATTTCGCAAACAAACCAAAAATTTTAAAATTTGACGTTTTCACCTCGCACACGTGGACGACTACACGACAATGAAGGCAAAGTTTACGTGAAATTTTCACCTAGCGTTAACGATAGGCGCGCTAGTTGTAATTCTAAACAAGTGCAGAAACGTTAAACGTGTTGCAGCCACTTCAATGTCGCGCAAGTGTCCGTTTAGCGCCGCAGTCTATTGTGAACAATCAAAGGAGTTCGCTATCGCCGGAGAATAACAACGAACCTCTTTGCCTCTACGGCTGAAGTAATACTTTTTTTTAATGTGAATGTCAGTTGACTGTTCTCAGCTGCACTTCAAGGTTAATTTGAAATACGAAATTGTACACTGCGCCGTTTATCACAAAATCAACAAAGGCAAAAAAAAAAATAATTTCGGCTTTTTAAACTTTTGTGCGTGGGAATTAATGGAATCGATTGATCGATTTATTATATGATTAAAGGATGGCGATTTATAGAATTCAAATCTTTAATGGACACCCTGCCCAAATTTTTCGATTACTAAATAATTCGTCAGAAACACTGAAGACTACTTGCGTGCAGGAATGCGAAAGCATTCCGACGAACAGCAGCACCCCATAAATTCCTTTTTCACACGGCACCTAGCCGGCTTCACGACGGCTCCCGTGACGTGCGTTCCTGTGCTTTTCTTCGTGTTTCATTTGTCAGAGACGTGCTTGATGACGTACTGGTGTGACCATCTTTCGGGCACAACGCCACCGCTTTTTTGCGTAATAGGACAAGTGAAGCTTTTGCTTAAAATATGCAGTGTTACGTTAAAAAGAAGAAAAAAGGCTTAGAATGCAATGATGGGTAAAACGTGTTAGACACTCAATGTGTAAGCCGAGTCGACATTATTTTTTAACTTGAAGTGATATCAGCTGATGTTAAACGTGGAAAATGTCAAAAACGAATGTTTCGTGAGTGTGTGTGTTTGTGTGTGTGTGTGTGAGTGTGTGAGAGAGAGAGAGAGAGAAGCGCAATTGAACAAATTGGACAAAGTTTGTGGCGGTGAAATAGACATTTGTTTTTTTTTGGTAAAACATAGCGCCCTTGTTGTTCATTTTATTAAAATATTACTACGTTAAAGTAGTTTATGAAGAAAAATATGCTTGAAAATTATCTTTTTGAAATGTGTTTATACCTGAATGGTAAATATTTCAAGAAGATCACTAGGAGAACTGTCACATACTTTTAGTTTATAATTGTGAAAAATTTTACGGCGTTCTAGGCTCTTTCCCAATTAAACAAAATTTATAAGTGACGTAGCTGTTATCTTTGCATAGTGATTGGGGAAAATTTTGATAACATGTTCCTTGTGAAGCTGAAAATAATTCAAGTATAATTTTTAGTGAGACGTCAAGAGGGCGCTAAAGTAAAGCTATGTTATTGCCATGAAGACATTTGTAGATCTGCAAAGTTGAATATTTATTATATATTATTGACTCTAAACTTAGTATTAACTAAAAGGGTATTTATAAGTTTTCATATGAAAAAGGCAGTTTTCGTTTTTCAGTAACTCTTTTGCTCGTCCTTTTTTTAGAGCGCAGCTCTTAGGGGCCCGTTCCCGGCTTGAGCGGCGTCGGCGTAACTGCGCGGTGCATCATGGGAAATGTCCCATAATGCACCGCGCGAGCCCTACACCGGGGTCGCGTGACCTCATGGGGGGCACGTGACCCCCCCGAGGTCACGTGACCCCCCGAAGTCACGTGACTCCCCTGAGGTCACGTGACCCCCTCCTTGAGGTCACGTGACCCCCGCCGATGTCGCGTGACCCCCGATGACGTCATCGTCACTGATGACGTCACTGCCATCCACATCGTCATCGTCATCATCACTGATGACGTCACCGGCATCCACATCGTCATCATCATCACTGATGACGTCACCGGCATTCACATCGTCATCGTCATCATCACTGATGACGTCACCGGCATCCACATCGTCATCATCATCATCACTGATGACGTCACCGGCATCCACATCGTCATCGTTATCATCACTGATGACGTCACCGGCATCCGCATCGTCATCGTCATCATCACTGATGACGTTACCGACATCCCCATCGTCATCGTCATCATCACTGATGACGTCATCAGTGACGTCACTGATGTTGTCACCGGCATCCGCATCGTCATCGTCATCGTCACTGATGACGTCACCGACATTCGCATCGTCATCTTCATCATCACCGGTGAAGTCATCAGTGACGTCACTAATGACGTCATCGGTACCCGCATCGTCATTGACACTGATGACGTCATCAGTGACGTCAGTGATGACATCATTGGCATTGGGGGTAACGTGACCCCCAAGGTAACGTGACCCCCCAAGGTCACGTGACCCCGCCTGGTTAGTTTAACCCCCCCCCCCCCCAGTGCCCTTCCCTCCTCCTCCTCAAAAGCTGCGCTCTAATTCGGCGTTACAGGGAGTTGTAAGCGGCTTTCACTTTTTTAGAGCGCAGCTCTTAGGCGCCCGTTTGCGGCTTGAGCGGCGTCGGCGTCGCCGTCGGCGTAACCGCGCGGTGCATTATGGGAAATGTCCCATATTGCACCGCGCGAGCCTCCCCCGGGGTCACGTGACCTCGGGGGGGGGCCGGGACCCCCCCCAGAGGTCACGTGACCCCCGCAGTCACGTGACTCCCATGACTTCACGTGACCCCTCCCCGAGGTCACGAGACCCCCGCCCGGGTCATGTGATCCCCCGATGACGTCATCGTCACTGATGACGTCACCGGCATCCGCATCGTCATCGTGATCATCACTGATGACGTCATCAGTGACGTCACTGATGACGTTACCGGCATTCGCATCGTCATCGTCATCGTCACTGATGACGTCACCGACATCCGCATCGTCATCGTGATCATCACTGATGACGTCATCAGTGACGTCACTGATGACGTTACCGACATCCGCATCGTCATCGTCATCATCACTGATGACGGCATCAGTGACGTCACTGATGTCGTCACCGGCATCCGCATCGTCATCGTCATCATCACTGGTGACGTCATCAGTGACGTCACTAATGATGTCATCTGTATCCGCATCGTCATCGTCACTGATAACGTCATCAGTCACGTCAGTGATGACATCATCGGCATTGTCATCGTCACGTGGCCCCAGTTCACGTGCCCCACCAAGGTCACGTGACCCCCCTAGGTCACGTGAGCCCCCCCAGTACCCCTCCCTCCTCCTCCTCAAGAGCTGCGCTCTAATTCGGCGTTACAGGGAGTTGTAAACGGCTTTCACTCTTTTTTCTTTTACTTCCTTTCAAGTGGCAAACAGTCACGCGCATTCCACTGCTGACCTGTCTGATCCTATTCACATTTAAAAAAAAATAAAACGTAAACTTTCGTCAGAAATATTTCGGTATTCTTTTGATGCCCCTACTTTTATCAAATAAAAATATCATGAAGCACCGGCTGCTTGAGCTAGTTCCTACACACTAAGAAATGCCTGCGCGTCTACTTACCCGCAAAACACTCAAAGAGTCGATCTGTGCGATCTACGAAATCAGCTCAGCGAAATATGAGGCGGAACATCCGTTTAGACCTAAAAATGAAGCCTGCGCTGTGGCATTACGCAATGCAGAGCGTCATACTTGCATTGCGTAATGCCACAGCGCAGACTTAATTTTGATGTCTAAGCATCTGTTCCGCCCCATCATTCACTGAGCTGATTTCGTAGATCGCGGAGATATGCTCTTTGAGTGTTTTGCGGTTAAGTAGACGGGCAGGCATTTCTTAGAGAGTAGGCCTGACACAATGTTTCAGTTCAAACGAGAAGACCGAACGAAGGAAACTATTCAGCATTTCCAGATGGTGAACATTGCCTGTAGATTCTGAGAATAAGCCGCAATCCTTGAGCCTCTTATGAACACGAAATGCTCAAAGATGGCACCAGAATGCACTAGCCGTAATGAAATTTTAGGAAAAAAATGTTTGGTGACCTAAACCAACTCCAAGCACTGTATGTGTTGCATTAAATAGCCAGCTCTTAATGACACACTGAGGCGACATTGAAGAGGCCTAACCCTGAAAAATAGTTTCCCGAAAAGCAATCCGTCCCAAATTATGCACAGCGATCGCACGCTAGCCGGTGGCGCTTTCTGACCTGTCCATTTGCGATACTATGTTTGTGCATGCCTTTAACCCCAGTTTACTGATATTTTATCTAAACGCATGTGTATAAAGAGCACAATATTTTTTTTTTATCTCGCCACAACATTTTGCAAAAAGCTATGTCGTGAAGTGTGCATGAGACGTGCGCAAAATAATTTACATCCAGAGATGGCATTGTAATGAGCACGATGGCTTTCGCGCTACTCTGGTCAGTTTCGTTTCACTGCAGCTTCGTGTCGTTCAACGCGTCGAACACTGCCCGTGTGCACTCAAAACTGAATTAATAACTTAAATTATGCCTAAAATATGTAATTTAAACACGAGTACTCAATCTTCTCTGTATTTTTATGATGTTTTTACTACTTGTAAAAATTAATTAAACTTACATGCACATGTTGAATTACGATCACCTTTCGATCTGCAACCCTGAAACACTTTCACCAAATCATACAAAAAGAACCATTAAAAAAAAGTCAGTAAGAGCTAGCGCAGGAGAATTAGTACAAGATAATCGCATCGCAAGAATACCCGGAGCTGGATAAACAGAATTGCCAAAGAGTTGAAAGTCAGGCGGAAAGACAAAACAAAGGAAGTGTTTTCTTCTCTCATAGTTTTCAAATAACTCTACTTCTGTCTGGACTAGCTTTGCGACACGATAAATAACCATTCAATATTTTATTCGCGTGTCTTCAGGACTGATACCTAGTAAAAGACCCAAAAAGTGTGATGCAGTGTTTAAGATTCTCAGGCTCAAGTAATTGGTAGGAGCGATTTATTACTTCTTTTTGTGTGGAATATAAATTATTTTTAAATTGAACGCTTTCACAATGAAGTGAAATTGAGTCATCGACAAATCAAGAAACACAAGGCGTGTTGAGTCCCGAGCCTTCTACACTCTAAAAAATGTCTGTAAGTCTACTTTCACGCCGAACACTCAGGGAGCCAATCACCGCAACTTACGGAGGCAACTCAGCGAACGACGATGCAAAAACATATGTTTAGACCAAAAAACGCAGTCTCAGTTGTGACATTAAGCAATGCAAAACGTCACGCTTGCATTGCCTAATGTCACAACTCAGTCTGCGTTTTTTGGTCTAAACAGATGTTTCGGCATCGTCATTCGCTGAGCTGCCTTTTTAAGTAGACTCACAGACTTTTTTTAGAGTGTAGTGTCGCTCCGCAACCAATCTGATTAGGGCGTTAGCTGATAACATTGCTGCAACCAATCTGCCTCAAGGTCTAACCAGTATCCTTTAATCTTAGCCAATCAAAGCTGGGCGTTCTGACGTCACCGCAACCTCTAAAAAAGTAGCAGACGAATTTGCTCTCCTCATACATGGGCTGTCTTCAGCTAATATACGTTTTCTTCCTCTTGTAGAACTTCCAAAGTATGCAATCGTGAGCGGCGTCCTCAGCGGCTTGGTTGTCATCCTTTGCGTCGTATTCTTCTTCATCTACAGGTAAGATTTACTACGATTTTAATTATCTCATAATCACAGGTCCTTCGTAGAGCAAACACGGCTGAGGTTTGTTCAACCGTCCCATGTATGTACGCGCGCCCCGTGTGATACGCACAAAAGAAAGAAAAAAAGTCGGTGAGTTCTCTATCGGGCAGAGCACGAAGACAACCGATTGCGGCAAACAATAGAAATATTGCTGCGTATCAAGCATACGATAAGATCTAAAAAAATGCAATTTAGGTAGCGACAACGCATAAGTTGTACCTGCCTACTTTGAATTATTTTGCCTGAGTCTAAGGTTAAGTTCTATATTTCTTAGGATTCCTCTACTATTCGCCACGATTGAGTGTTTATGTATTCACTAGGAAAGTAAGCACACATGCTTTTTTTCTTCTTTTATATTGTATGGTCGTTAAAATGTATATAAATTCGTATTCAAGGTTGGCAATGTGTTTTGGATTAGTAATGTAAGGGCGCGGTTGAGTAATTCGTATTTAAGTGTGATGTGCTACGTGAGGACCGCCCATGACTGCTTAGACGTGATTGTTACTATGGCAACTGGGGTCTGCGCATCGCGTGGGAATATGGAACGCAAGCGTTCGTCAGCCGAAATTCGACCTCAAAATTCCCAAAGTAGTTATGAGGTGTACGAGGCTCTTCTCGATAATGAAAACATTTTTTTAAATATTTTTTTAATCTGAACTTAAAATGTGGTATGACCAGGGTAGAAAGTTGGGCAAGTTGATGATTCATATTGATTAAAAAGCGCGACAGGACAACGAACACAGAAGGAGGCACAGACACAGCGCTGTGTCTGTGTCTCCTTCTGTGTCCGTTGTCCTGTCGCGCTTTTTAATCATTGTGTTATGAATCTTCCTTCGCTCAAGACATCCTTATCCCAGAGCAATGCGCAATATAGTGGCTGAATGGCGAAGCTCAACAACGGCAGGGTTTCAATAATATACAATAAAAACATTTCTGTCTTAATGTTCGGTAACAAGTGAAATCTCAAAACGAAACAAGAGACAGCAAGTAAGAGCCAATCTTGAATTCGAATTCTTTACGTAAAATTTGTTTTGTCAAATATGTTTAGGTACACTATTTCACATACTTGCAACGTCTACAGTAAACTATAAAAAAAATTAATTATGAGTATATTCTAAAGGCAGGCAGAAGAATTGTAATTGCATATGTATTTTTTCTTCCCGTGTTTTGGGGCTTTTCTGCGTGTCGTTTCGTCTGTACACGGCAATGAGACACTCTTAACAAATTACATGTAGCGGTTTCGTAAGAAAAAAAAGTGGCGACACTAGCACCGATGTTTGTAATTGACAATATGTGGCGTTTTGAAGATAACATGCACATACTGTGGCATGTAGTGTTTCCCATTATGATGAAACTCGGGAGGACCTCGTTAAATCCAAAGATATGGTCCACTCCCGAACAAGCTGTACGGCGTGCGCACCATTGGGGGCTTTGGGCCTCGCTCCAATTGGTATTATTGAACTCCATTTATTTGAATCGCATTAAAAAGTTCCATAGAGACAACTTTTTGTTTTTCTGCAAACTGATTTGATGACTATTTTCGGTATTCAATTTATCCGTGGATAATTTTATGTTTTTTCTGTTCGGCAGCGTACGGGTGTAATTGCGAAACTCATATTCGCGCTGAAATACGGAAAAAAGGATTTTCGATAGCGTAAAAATCATCTAAGTAAAATTAGAAACAAGAAAAACATAAAACGAAGTCATACGGTACAATTGTTTATATTAAACGATCGATGTACGCCTTGTCGTATGAGTCACCGAAACTAAACTTTATTTTGCAGATTTTGTCAAGTAACAGATATAAATAAAAACTAGCGTTTGCTTAGATTTAGCATAAAACATTAGCAGCGCCTAGAATTAAGTGGTAAATAAATTTTGTCCGGAAATATGGCCAGCCATTAGATAGCGATGGACGCCTCAGTAGCGGGGAGCTCATTTACCTAGTGTACCGTATCTCTTTCACAAATGGGTTGCATTACGCTTCAAATAGCCTCTCGAGACTTAAATCTGATCGTGGTATTGCTACGCACCCGAACAAAAAGTATGTTCGTCAATTGTACTTCTAACATTCACTTTGCATAAAAAGCATGAATACGTAAAACCTCAGTTTAGCATCCAAAGGCAGGCACCAAGTCACGCTACTTGGTGTGACGCGGGTGTATTACGAATACGTCTGATATCTTCAACGAGGTGTATTCCTTCTGAATTTAGTTTAATAGAGTAGGGACACGCATAGAGCACAGGCTGCATAGTTAATAAAGAAAAGTATGGGTAATTTTTCCTATGCGATAAGCTTGTTTCTGTGTGAATATCACTGGTAGATTATATTCAACTGCTGAAGTGCATTTTATGATCGTTTTATGGCTAAAAAATCTTTTTAACCATCTCACCCGTGCTTTTTACTCATAGGGAGACTAATTTATTTACCGAGCGTAAAGGCCATTGGTGTTTTTTTTTAATTAGACGCACGATCACCACGGATATATTCAAAAGAAACTGGTTATGTGTTAGAAATTCCCTGATCGTTGGCACGTTTCTCAATTGGTGCGCATTACAAAACGATACATTACCCTTCTACGTGAAACAAAAACAAAACAAAAAAAATATAGCGAGAACGTATGGATAGGTTCCTCTCGTAAGCAAAGCAAAAATTGCTGTCCGGGTTATAAGAGTGCTTCTTTTAATGATTGCACGATTGACATTTTCTTTCATAAATATTTAACGACACATTTTTCCTCATTACATAATATACATGCAACTCCTCCATACACTTAAAATTACCCTTTGTACACTCTGCTGAAATGCAGTTTTAAGCCCTTTGGGGTGCTGAAAATATCGGGTTCATGAAAGAAGTTAGTCGTTGCCGCGGTGTGTTTCTTAAACCCTGTTTTTTTTTTTCTCATTCATATTTAGGTGTTTTTTATTTTAAGCGTTTCATATATTGTCGACGAAAGCGTAACGCAAGAAATGCTCTATATATACGTCGAAAAAAAAAGTTAATTCAAAAATTAAAGACGTTTACGATTCCCTGTAATGACGAATTAGAGCATAGCTCTAGAGGAAGAGGAGGAGGGGGTATGGAGGGGAGGGTATGTCCCTTCCAGACCCGTATATGTAGAGAGTTTGGTCAATGGGAGGCGCGGGCAGAACCAGGGCGTGCGGCAGACTCGGAAAGAGGGCTTGGCATGCTCTTTTGACCAACCAGAAGCCGAAAAGAATCCCCTAGCGGTGGTAGCGAGAAACAGTTCTGATCGAAGGTCTATGTTCGTAGATGGTTTTAATAAGTGCGTAAGAGAAGTGTAGTAACCCTTCGTGGTTGAAAAAAAGGTGCACGTGTTGTTTTTATCATGATCATGCAGAAAGATGTAAGAAACGAATGCGCCGCTCAACTCTGTTTTGCGCGGACAAAGTGTGACCGCTCGGACGGCAGATTCCCGGCCCTCGGCGTTTGGCGTACGGATTATGTCGATCGTTCCGCTAGTCGCGCTCTTCCACCATCATTTTAGATGACCGTGATTGAAACATCACATGTACCACATTTTCAGTCACCGAGAGTTACTCCGACGCACTTATGAATTTTGTTTCTCGCAACCACCGCCAGGGTATTATTTCCTGCTTCTGGTTGGTCACATTCGAATTTCCGAAGACGCCCTGGAACACGCCCAGCCCGCTTTCGGCCAATGGCGCCTCCTCCTTTGTCTCCTATACTTCCCAACGAATGGCCAAACTCTCTACATATACGGCTCTGGTCCCTGCCTCCCCCTCCTCTCCTCCCTTCCGCCTCTTCTGCTCCCCTCTCATTTAGCGGGAAATTTTCGCTACATTTTCTGCTGAACTCAGCTTAAAAATTCCCTGCTAAATTTAGCAGGAATAGTGGTTTGCTAAATTTAGCAGCGAATTGGTTTCGCTAAATTTAGTGGGGAATCATTTGTGATAAATTTAGCGGGAAACTTTTTACGCTAAATATAGCGGGGAAATTTTTACGCTGAATATAGCGGGGATATATTTCCCCTTAATTTAGTGGGTAATTATTTGCGCTAAAATTAGCGTGGAAATTTTTCAGCTAAATTTAGTGGGGAAATTTTTTCCTAATGTCAACGGAAAATTATTTTTGGTAACTTTAGTGGTGAATATTTTCCGCTAAGACTAGCGGGGAAATATTTGCGCTAAATTTAGCGAGGAATTTTTATCGCTAATTTTAGCGCGGATAATATGCCTTTTAATTTAGTGGGAAATTTGAGCGGAAATTTTTTTCTGCTGTTTGGCGTGAAAAATTTTCCGATAAATATAGCGGGCATTTTTTACTCTAAATTTAGTGGCGAATCTTTTTTGCCGCATTTAGCGGGATCATTTTTCTGCTATATTTAGCGGTGAACTTTTTATCGCTAAGTTTAGCGGGAAATTGCCTGCACTAAATTCAGCAGGAACTTTTTTCTGAGAAACTTAGCGGGGAATTTTTTCCGTTAAATTTCAAGGGGAAATTTTTCCGCAAAATTTAATGGGGAAGTTTTTTCGCCAATATTAACAGGGAAATTTTCCCACTAAATTTACCGGGAATTCTTTGCGCTGAATCTAGCGGGGGAATTTTTTCCACTAAAATTTACTGGGGAAATTGTACCGCTAAATTTAGCCGGAAATTTTTCCCGCTAAATTTAGCAGGAAATTTTGTTTTTTGATAAATATGTCAGAAATATGAAAGATGTTTACAATTCTCTGTAATGCCAACTTAGAGCGCTGTTCTTGAAGAGAAGGAGGGAGTATAAAGAGAAAAGGGTATGCCCCTCCTTCCCCTCAATACCATCTCCTGTTTCCTCCTCCTCCTATCCTCCTCGTGCTCCTTCCCTCCTCCTCCCCTCCTCCTCCCTCTCCCACTCCTCTTTCCTCTCATTTTGCTCCCCTCCTCCGTTCGTCCTCCCCCACCTCCTCCACCCTTCCTCCCCCTTCGGGACGTCACTCATGACCTTCGTGCCGTCACTCGTGATGTCCTCGTGAAGGCCATGACCTTCACTGTGAAGGTCATTACCTTCGTTGTGACCTTCGTTACGTCACATGTGACGGCACGTGTGACGTCAATATGGGAATCCTCCCATAATGCTACGCGCTGTTGCGCCGACGGTGACGCCGCTCAAGCCGGAAACGGGCGCCTAAGAGCTGCACTCTAAAATTTCCCTCTTCCTCCCTCATGACGTTAGACGTGCCGTCACATGTGACGTCATTATGGGAAACGACATGAAAGAGATACAAAGATTTCATGTTTTGTTCTCTACCTTATGTGTATCTTAATGTCTGACACACTGGAATGTTACTAAACACGTCATATATTGATTAGTACAATACAATCCATACTCAAGCTATTTGAACGACCACGATATGCAGCGTTTCGAGCTTAGTTTTTACATAATTCATCATTGTGACGTGCCTTTTTTATAACTAGGAAATGCCTGAAAGGTTTTATAGGAAAGAGCGCTTAACGTAATTTTTAGTTGAAACTACTTTAAAAAAAACATTAGATGTTTATCAGTCGAATCTAATGATAACTGTAGTCTAATTGTGCGGTTAGATTTTGTCCAGTGCGGTAAAAAAAGTTGCAGCAATTTCAATTTGTTTTATGTATTTAATAGCAGGGTGTCAACATTTAGAGCCTGGACTTTCTTTTATATACACAGGGAATGATAAAACTAAATAGACGAAAATTAAAAAAAAAGAATATTTTGACTTGACATTGAGGCTCTTGCTCGCAAAAAAAATAATATTTTCTGGATTGTGATTATATTTCGCAATATTCTTGTCTCAACACTTTGAAAATGCGACAGTGATAAGTCCTACAACGTCTAGAAATATCGTAACAGTATTTTTTGTTTTATTTGAATACACCGTGTTTTTATGATCCTTACGAAAGGTCAACCATAAACGATACAAGAAAACTGATCTGTGACTGTTCTTCTACATTATTCACAATTGTTCATGTGTTAAACCATAAAAACATCATATTCAGGAACCGGCTAATAGGATAGGGATACATGCCTAGTGTCTGAATGATTCTCTCAATTTAGTTTTTTGTGTATGTCAGTGTGAAGTATACTCTTAAGTGGCCCCCAAAGGCGAAGAGCTCAGTTTAGAAAATTTAAAGAGAGGAAAAAAAAAAGTTAACGATAAAGAATATTGCGGTTGATAGCCTTCACTTGCAGGGGTAAAACTGTGATAAGATGTCCTAGAATATTACAGTCGCTTCGGCCAAAATGATATTGGTTCTAAATAACTCAATTAAGAGTTTCATGGACGGCGCAAAATGCAGTAACATTTAAAAATGACTAAAAAACCTAAGGATCTTCAACGTTTTTTTTGTTCCTTTCTTTTCTTTTCCATGCACAAATCTAACCCACTCAGTTCAAGCAGACCCTTTCTAATGAATTGAAGCTGCATAACAAAATTAATAAGTGAGTGAGAAGGAAAGAAAAGTAAACTCCCTGTCAGTAAGCTAAAGGCAAAAAATAAAACATCAAAAGACATTTCTTTCTAGAAATTACAAAGTGATAAAATATTGAAGCCAGAGAGTTTGAATGTAGACTTTACCTTATTAAAAGTGAAGTTTAAAAAAAAAATATGAACTTTATAGGATATAAAGGAAGAACAACTGTCATGAAGTATAATGATAATAAGTGACGGCGAAGTACAAATCAACTAGACCTTTCTACGGAGCACAAAGCTGCCGCAAACGGACTGTTCATAACACGTCGAAAAACGTAAATGTACTTACAGAAACTTGATTTATTTATTTTTTATTTCTTTCAAAGGGAATAATAAAAATGCTTTTGGCAGTCCGGTCGTCCTTTGTCTTCTTCGGCCCTTTCGTGTGGCGTACGTGTGCACTCGTTGAATATTTCGAATTTATTTCGACGGCGAGTCACGTTTTGTTCGTAATTCGCTTATGCAGAGCCCCAGCCTCCACTCGGAATATTCCTCCGCCGTCAAAAGTGGAGGGAACGAAGAAAATGATGTTCCGAGGTTTACAACGCCATGCCGAGCGCGACTGCTCTGGTATACAAACAACGGCCATTCTTTTCTATTTATACTGAACACGGTTTTCTGTCAAGTGTTACCTATTTATCTGCTCAAACGTATTTATATGCCCAGAGATCAACTTCGTTTCCCGACCGTCGTCAATTAAGCTTACACTGAGGGATCGACCAGTACGTGCTTAGAAAGATTCTACTCACAGCGTGCTGTGGTCACTGACAACTTAAGAAACCTAGGGCGCGGCTGATTATGTTCACGCATCGCGCTTCGGGATTTTCTCTTTAAAGTTCCTATATGCAAATGCCGCACTTTGATTGACTGCGTAGAGATAAAAGAACGCTCCGGGCATATAACGCCCTGCCCTTCGTAAACTGCGAGTGACTGTATAGTGAAGTGAAGCGCTTCACAATCGATCGGAATATCATTTAATTTTGAGCGTACTATAGACAATTTACAATTTTATAAAAATCAAAGAACTTTTCTTTGTGAGGAGAGAGAGAGAGAGAGACACACCTTTAATAAAGCCGCCCATGTCCGGGCAGTGGCCACTAGAAGGTGAGGCATTTCGGGGAGGCTTGCCGGATCAGGTCGGAGCTCGGGGGGCGTTGTTGAAGTCAAGGGGTTTCGCACATGGGTGATTGGCTGCGCTAGGGGATGCCAGAGGGCAGGGTGAGGGTACGAAGGGGAAGTGCCCCAGCTCTTTCAGGTAAAGGGCATGTGGGGAGGGAGCAGATGTGGAGGGAGCACATGTGGAAGAAGAAAGTGGGGATATTGTTGGGCACGAGGACAAGACCAGTAGGTGCACTCTTAGAAAAAAGGGTATCGATAGTCCTCCCTTAGGGGAGGAACGGTCTTGTAGCCTATGTTCCTTTAGAAAGGGAGAAACTTTCGTTTCTGAAGCAGGGGAGCAACTAGTTCCTCCGTCGCCTGTATTTCATTATGGCGGCCCTGAATCGAGAAAATCGAGCTCAATAAGGCTTAACGAAGACGGTATGTCTCTTGTACGGCACGAGAAGAGCAGCAAATAAAAGCGTAACATGAGCTTTCCGCGAACTGTTTTTCTTTCCGAAGCCAGATTCCCCCCCACAGGTACAGAAACGCGTTTCGAAAGCAGTCATTCAGTCTTCTCGGTGACAGCACTGCGATGTTAAACGGAGACAAGCGATACCCAGTTTCCTCGCCCACTTTACGTCTTACCTTTGGTGTTCCTCGAGTCACAATTTCTTCGTCAAATGCACATCACGGAGGAATGGCAAACTCAATCCGCGAAACCAAAAGCCGCTCTCAAAAAAACCAACTCGAAGCCGCTGCTTATCGCGTAGCGTGAAAGAAGGTTAAATCGCTTGCCACCAGATGGGAGGGTCAAGCAGATTAATTGCAAGTGGCTAGGCTAGGTGGCGCTAGGTACTGCCTGATTCATGTTCTACAGTTTTTTTGTTTTATTTTCTCAGGCCACCATTGCGCTTCGGGATCTTCTACTATGCACATATTAAGCATACTACAAGCATCAGGTGATCATATATTGAGCACATACATATATATGGCACATACAAACATCAATACAACAGCACACAAACCCGAACACTACACCCGATCCCTGCGTTTCCGTCTTTTATACTGGTCGTTTTGAACGTACGGAATTTTTCGGTGACTGAATAAGCAATAAAAAATATTCACAGCATGTTGATATTTTTTTTTTTCGGAAACGTCAAATCTTTGAGAGTATTTTCAATGGCTCGGGAGATGAATCTCTTATTAAAAAGCAAACTCTCGATCATGCCGTAATGATTTGAAAGCCAATAAATCAAGCCGCTCTAATGCGGTTCGAAGCAATGAGTTTGTTTGCGCACACGGCACGTCGTAGCCAGTATTTCTATTGTATTCTTTGTTTCTCTATATGTGCTGTTCGCGCAAGGCTGCAATTCCCGTCTTGAACTAATCTCTGTAAAGCGGATATTCACCCAGCTGGAAATGATGCTTCACGGGCTGAGAAATCGCTTTTCGATCGACTTGAATGCAGTCAAAGCCGCGACTTGCGGCAGGTGTTAAGTGTACGGAGCTGCGTCGTGGCGAGCTCAACTTCTAGCGTTTATCCTAGGGCGCCTCTTGGAGGGCAATTTCTCCAGAAACCGTACTATATTTAAAGGGCCGATGCAACAATTATGTATTTTGCGCAAATACCGCTTAGAACGGATCCCTGACGTTAATGACGTGTGAAATACCCGTTCGTTTTTCACCACACGCAATCGAACTCGCAGAAAAAAATAAAGAAACACGAGCAAAGTTCGCCCCTTCAACTCGCAGCCAGAACAAGCGGCCACGTGATCTGGAGCCGATTATATGCCGCCAATGTTGATCATAGCCATGCGCTGGGGTTGGCAAGGCACAGGACACGCGCTGAGTTCCAGACATTGTTATGGTTCGGCTGTTGTCGTCATTGGAGCGATTGGACACAGGACACTACCCGAATGGTTCTTGAGCTATCTTTTATCACGAGCCGAAATCGAGTGTCCACGCCATGCTCGGGTCAAATCTATGAGCCGCATTCAAATATCGTCACTCGGCGGTACTCCTACCGCCCAGCTACGTCATCAGGTTTTGCGAAGGAGCGATTGATTGAAAACACTCGGTTTTGTCCTCGAAATTACAACGCAACAAAGGAGTTCCTTGGTCAGTGGCGTTGCGTGCGAGTATCTTTGATTCCCACTAGTGCCAGTTGAATATCGTTGCACCGCCCCTTTAAACAGCAAAATAAAGGCGGGTAATAATTTGTTGAAGAAGAGACGAGAGTATCTGGTTCAAGGCGTTGCGTACAATTAGATCTCTGTTGATTTGTGAAATGATAGGTCTTGCGGTTTGAGGGGGAGAAACGAGAGTGGCGAAAGCGGTAGAGGTGGGTAGAGATGGGAGTTTGAGCCATTCATCTCTCGGGTTGCGGGAGGGGGGGAGGGTTGACTAATGGCATTGGTCAAAGGCCTGGGCAGATCGTGCGATGTGGAGTTCTGGCGTGGGGAGGGTCTGGAGCGTCTAGGTAGCTGGAGGTTGCGCACTGGGGGTGGCGGAGGGGACGCTCGGGTGTTCTGTCTTCGGGAGCGGCTGCGTTTGAGGGCCCTGGAGCCACGGTGAGATTTGACTTGGGCAGGTGTTTTGCTGCGGCTGCGGCTGCGTGATGAGGCTAAAATGACGAACTGGTTGAAGGTAGGCAAGGTGGGTCAGTTGCTAAATCCGGTGTCTATACTTCGTTTCAGCTTAGGTCCGAGCGCGGCCGATGTTAGGAGTCGAAGGGCTAATCAAACAGCGAAAGAGGCACAACGTAATGGTGTGCTTTTTGCAGTTGATAGGACCAGCCAGTATTCGCCGTCTCTCTGTGCGTGCTCCTCCGCCGGCTAGT
This sequence comes from Ixodes scapularis, assembly GCF_016920785.2. Classification (NCBI taxonomy): domain Eukaryota; kingdom Metazoa; phylum Arthropoda; class Arachnida; order Ixodida; family Ixodidae; genus Ixodes; species Ixodes scapularis. Next base: position 69,218,837 of record NW_024609835.1, read on the forward strand.
CCTATCAAGCACTGAGAGCACACCATGACGTTGCGCTCTTTGCGCGCTTTGATTGACCTTTCGGCTCATAACATCGGCCGCACTCGGATGTAAGGTGAAATTAAGTCTAGAGGGGGTGGTCCTTGAGTATGGACGTTGTGGCGGTTCCCGGGCCTGATTTGTTTTTGTAGGGTCTGTGTTGCTTCGAGGCGCGCAGGGCAGGAGGGGCCTGTTGCTGCGTGTTCCCCGTTACAGTTGGGGCATCGGGGCTCACAGTCGTGACGGATGTCGGAGGAGTTTTGGTCCGGAGGAATACGGGACCACACACGGCGCAGCACACGAACTCGGCTCGGGTGAATCGGTGGCCGTGTGGTCTAGCGCAGACCGGCTCGGAGCACGTGGAGCGAAAGCTCGTGCTGCAGAACCCAGGGATTCTGGGCTCAATCTCCACCCCTGCCGGTTTCGATCTGGACGAGCATCATACTGGCGTGCGGACGTGTATCACTACTGCGTGGAGCACGTTAAAGACCCCAGGCTAGCTGTTGTACTGCACTGGCTGAATTGCTCATCTACAGCGAGTGACTCGTCGCAACTATGAAATGGCAGACCAAGTACACGCTGTATAAATATCCACACAACCCCAATTTTTATTCCAACTCGGCTCGGTTTGGGCATACAAGGCTTCGATGTTCGAGGCTGAAGCAGTGCCTACATTGCTGGCTGTTAGGGCGTGGTAGGTACAGCCTGAAGACCATGGAACAGACAATGGAATGTCGAGGGAGAATACGTCCTTCGATGGTGACGAGGAGCGAGGCCTTTTGGCCTCGGTGGCGCCATCGGAGAATCCTATGGGAGGGGATGTAGAGCAGTGAGTGGATGACTTCGTCAGTGAGATTCAGTGATAGTCCGTGGATAACTCCTTGAGCGTTATTCGGGTTGTTGGCCTCGTACGTGTTGGCGGGATGCAGTTTGCCTTGGAGAGGGAGTTATTGAAGATAAAGGAGTTTGGTGGCCGCAGAGTCGTGACATGTGTCCACTGCCCCGAGTTTTTAACGGGATCGCAGCTTGATGAAGGTGTCTTGGCATTCCTGCTGGGAAGGCAGGCTGCTTGTTGGAGGGCTTGGTTGACGGTAGTAGGGCTCACAGATGCCCAGTTGGCGTTGCCCGTCAGCTTCATGAGAAGGGTCCGGCGTGAATACAGGCGTAGTGTTGGAGTGGTGGGGGTCCAGCCGGTTCCATCATCGGCAGTCTTCATGGGGAGGTGGGACGCAGATATCAGACAAAACTTTCGGCACGCGCCAGTGTCGGTAGTCGCCGTGACCTGCATGAACTAGGGTTAGTGCGGCGGCGACACCGGTCAAGGCGAAAAGTGGCGCACCGCTCGGTCAATACCGAGCACAGGTGCCAGGTTTGAAACTCTAGGTGCGCAGAAGGTGTTTACAGAACTCTTAAACAAAGCTGAGCAGGTTCCGAGGCCGGGAACTGGCAAAATCGTAGCTGGTGACGAGAGCTCGATGCGGCCACTTGAGACGCATCCTGTGCGAGGAGCGGTATGATCTGTAACATATGCATAAACGTTTGCTCGTGTGCCCGGCCCTTTGGTTGCATGCGTGTAAAAATAACGGTAAAAACGGGTAGAATGACAAATAGCTCGGTCGCAACTTTGAATTTAATCGAATGATCAAAGCGCTTTGGAGATGTTTATTTTAACTCTTGGTGTTTGCCGCACACGTCGTATACCGACAAGCGCAACTGGAAACGTAAACCAGCGTCGGAGAGTATCTTTGAGGAAAACCCATATATTGTCCCGGTAATATGGAGACAAAAAGTAAATATTACAACTTTTCTGAAATTAGGTTTGATACTTTCAAACAATCAGGGTTATATGTACCAAGTGGCCTTGTGGAACTTGTATAAATTATTTTTAAAAGAAAATTAAGGGCCCAATATATGAGCACCCGTTAGGTTTGTTGCCATTTAAGAACTGAAGGTCAAATTTAGATCTCACGACGCAGGATACAAAGCAATCATAAAATACGAGATAGAGAACCTTAGTTCACATAGATATGAAGACAGCTCACATTTACGAGCCTGTGTCTTTAAAGGGAAACTGAAGAAATTCTTGAGAAAAACGAGTTCAGGGTGAATTCTTGCGTATTTCTGTCCCGTGACTTTGAACCGCAATCATTTGCCCCGTAGGTATCAATAGACGCGAGAAAAACGAAAATACCAAACGCTGGATGTAACGTTACACCCAACAGTTTCAACTGCCTTGCGCATGCCGCTTGTGAGGCGTCGCATGCTGCGTTTTTAACTGCTCGGGTAGGGCTTGCGGAATGCGCAGAAATGTTGATATCTCGCACGTCACGAATCTCTCCTCACACCGAACACGCCAGAAATGAGAGACTTCAACGCTATTTTGAAAGCGCTGATGGTGTACTTGGCGCAACAAAAAAAAAAGAAAAAAAAAATATAGTATCAACGTTCGTGACCATGAAGGCAGAATAAAGACGATATAAGTGTGAAGGGGTTTTGGCTTTCTTAATTTATTTACAAATTACAAATTTACATTTACATATTTACAAAAGTGCGTGTTGGTTGCTGCCGCAGATCGTTCTGTGTCTCGTGCCATCTGCTGGTGTCGCACTTCGTCTTCTTCGGTGCCGCTGCGCTCGCCGCTACAAGTGTCTTTTCTCGAATTCAGAACCGCTTTAGTTCCCTTTAAAGGCACCATGAAGAGTTTTCCGAGATCGCCTAAATATGGCGATAACTCACTCTGCCTGCTCTAAGCATCATACATTCCTAAATCTTGAAGATACGCGGCCCATTTACTATTAAAAAAAAGAAAAGAAAAGATTGGAGCACAGCGAGGTCCTCTCCGGCGATGAGAGGAGCATGTTCCGAATCCAGGACCACTGTCAGCCAATAACAAGCGAAGGATCCTCGCGCCTCCGACCGGTTGGACAACAGAGCGAAAGTTTCAATGCGCGCGCCTCGTCGCCCATTCAGCCCGGGCTAATGGCGAATTCCACTGGTCGTTTTTGAGCGCGCTGGGATCGACTTTTCTGGAGCGAGCCAATTTCACCGGGCAATCGGGATCGAGACCGACGTGTTTCACTGTTCGTTTTGGATTAGTTCCCGCCCCACATCTCAATCTGGATATGAGAAAAACCGTTCCCACGATTTCGGCGGATTCAACCGAAAGCCAGCCGGGCCAGCCCTCGGCGCACACACGCGACTTCCTTTCTCGTGGGGCATCTCGCCTGATCTCGCCCATCTCGCCTCAGAAGGAAGAAGAAGCACGTCGTGGGCTGGGCTCATTGTCTCGACATTAGAAGAATTCGTAATGGCCGCTTGCTTACCCCTTGGCTCGACAGCCGGTTCGTTTTCGAGAAAGGAGAAGAGAAGGTATTTGCCGCTCTACGGGCATTCCGGCAATCTTTGCTAGAAGCGCCTGAGCCATTCCTGCCGCTCGTGCGTCAAACACGTGTTAGCGCCGCGATTGCAAAAACGTCTTCGAAACGACCACGGCGGCCGCGGAAAACGGATTCCCGGGCAGTTAAATGACGGGAAGGTATCCCCCGATCCCGGAGCAGTGGTCATGTTCCACAGGGGATCCGTAGGCGGCGCGACCCCGTTCGGATCGTGTGCTCCAGTCCGGGTCTGGTCAGCTGATCTCGGCGCGCTCCAAAACGCCCAGTGGATTTCGCCATAAGATTCAACCCAGAGAGCGCGCGTTTGAAAGCTGACGACAGGACACGCCAGTCCCGCGGAAGATATAAGAACAAAACAAACAGCAACACATAGTGCGTTTTTTTTCTACAATATTTCAGTATTATCTGCCCTCTCCGCGAAAAATCATAATTTTTCCATTAGCCTTTTTGCCATTATTATGCACAAAAGCACACACATTTTGTGATAAGTGCGTTTGCAAACTCTACGCAATGTCGCCTTCATTAGTCATTCGTTGCCGTTGCTGCCGGAACAATTCTCTTCCCATCGCCGGAGGTGAGCTCACTGTGTTTTATTTTTGATTATTTATTAATAGGGAAATCTGCCGCGCATTGTTATGATTCATGAATATATAGAATGCTTAGAGCCCACAGAGTGAGTTATCGCAATATTTATCCGATTTGAGAAACCTCCTTAGGGAACCTTTGAGCTCTTGAATAATGAAATCAGCGCCATTCAATCAGTTTTAATTCTTCCTTCCCTCACTGTTTCTTTAAGTTCTTCAGTGTTGTCAAGCTCACTTCCCCACCGTCTTATCTTTCCTCCACACTCGATCATTGCAATAAAATAGCTCGGCCACAGTGTTTTTCCACGGCACATCAGCACGCCCCTCTTCCTGATGCAATTGTGGATTGGAATGACCTTCCCGAAAACGTCGTCACCATCCAGGACTCCATCAGGTTCCGAGAAGCAGTATCAAACATTGTACTGAACACCCACTCCCCTCATTTACGCCTTATGGCCCTGATGGTATTTAAATGAAAAAAAAAAAAATCTGTGTCTTCAAGTGTTTACTAAGGCGGTGACTATGAAAACTGACTTTTTTATTGTTTACATAGTCCTCGATAATACACACAAAGGCCAAGTGGCCTGGAGGTGTTGAAGTGTTTCTAAACTCTGCTTTTTTTTTATTGTCCCGTACACATATACTTCCTTTTTTATTCTCGTAGTTCAAAAGTGTTGTTGAAAGCGCGTTTTTATGAGTCAAAACTTACTTTCAAGCGATTCCCTGCAACTCATGTATGGAGCCATGCTAATAGAATTTTCTCTGAAAACCTTCGAGCCCGAAGTTAGACGAATAAATTATTTTCCCGAGTCGATAACTCGCGAACGTTCGGTGGAAAGTGCCCTTTCAAGGCAGAATTGCTGCAAGGACCATTCTGTGAATCTGCGTGCTCATTCTCGTTCAAAGAGGGTGGGGCGTCTCGGAGACTCCGTCTCCAATTCTCGGAAAAAAAAAAATCTCCTGGTCAATAAAAAAAATCGCTCACTTTCGGGCGTCACAGAATCTCTAACGGTCCCATGGCCGTTTTTTTTTTCTCCTTCGTGGTCGCGAAGGCTAATCTGAAGATTTCATGCTGCAACGGATACAGTGAGTTAGTAGATGGCTAATTCGTAAAATTATGCGTGCAACGTTAAGGCTCAGCAAAGATTTTGCGGCTGACGGCAATGATCTGAAGAGCAAAACCTTTATATCTGCCCGTCATTTGCAAATTCTGTTCGGACATCCTTGGGCGCGCGTGCCCTTACGTATCACACGAAGGTCGCATATACTTGTTGTCAATAGCCGTATTTCTAACTTTTCTTAACTTGCACGAAATTTTTTTTTTGGAGGGGGGGGGGGGGGAGGGAGGCGTTCTATGATAAAATGCATAAAACAAAAACAGTGTGCCATAATCATTTGTGACAGAAATTTTGAGAGTTGGCTGGTAAAGCCAAACGCTTAGTACTCTTTATCTAGATTAAATGGACGCTACACTCCGAAACACATATAAACAATACTTGCTTAAATAGGAAACGTGTGTGGCAAATTGACCCAAAAATTGTCTAAAATAAATTTAAAAAAAAGTTATAGCATTATTTAAAGCACTATGCGCATTTTAAGTTTAAAGTAATTTCCTCTGCTCAAACTTGTCGGCAAGAAAAGGACTCTATTCGGACGTCACTTTAAAATTGTCTTCGAATTGAAGTCATTCTTGGGCCGCCGCGCACAAACAAGACGGATCTAAATTTGAAAAGCGTGTCGTTGCGTAAATATTGTTATCGATTTCGTTTTTTGGGGTGCAAATTTATTGACAAAGTGTGCGGCAATTTTAGCTGGCCTAGCCGAGTGCTATACGATGGGAGTACACTTTTCATGGGGTGCATCCGGCATACTAAGGTATCAAACTGGCTGACACATTTGCCACAATAATTAATGTTGCAGCGCATTTCAACCTCCCTATTTTCTAGCAGTGTAACGTACTCTGGTTTCCCCTCGTAGCTTTTCTCCTGCCCCGCGACAGAAAAACACATTCTGCTGCACTTTGCGCATATCTTAATGAGGCATTTATTAATACAGTTAGTTTTCTGAGTTTGCTGTCCCTCTATAGACGTTTTCAGGCAGCTGTGCATGGACGCCGCGATAATCGACCTCCAGTTATTGTTCCCTCTTCTTCCCTTCGTTCCACTGCGTGATTACCAGAGCAGGACAGGTAATTACCACTTTAAGTGTTATTGTGTCTTTTTACCAGCATAGGCCTTTGTGGAGGCTCAGCAACGCCCGCTTCAGTGACTCGGCATCTCGGTAAGACAAGAGAAGGTCGGCTATGGCGACTCAATTTGGCGCGCGCTGAAAGCGTCTATTCTTCGTCTCACCTTAACATAGACTAACTACGAATGCTGTGCAAACACGAGCGGGTAGCTTGACTACCTTGACTGGAGCACTCGCTGTACGAGTGCTTGTGCTGCCGCCAAGGATTCATCTAAAACAAATAGCTCGCGATTTCAGCATGCGCGGCTGACAATAGTCCATGCTATGGTAGGACAAAGTATAACTTCTCACTGAAAACACGCTTCTTTAGGACAATATAAATTGCGTTTATTGCGTTAAAAATGCGGTGTGGGTATGTTTATACAGCCTGAACTTAGTCTGGCTCATGGGCGACTAGTCTCTCAGTTGTATATCAGAAACTTAGCCAGTACAGTACAAAGGAAATTCGGGGGTCTTTAGCGTGCATCACGCAGTAGTGATGCAGAACCGCACGCCCGTACGATGCTCATCCACATCGGAACGGACAGGGGTGGGTATTGAACCCGGGTTCCCTGTGTTAAGCAGCGCGAGCTTTCGCTCCCCGTGCTCCGAGCTGATGTGCGCTAACTCACTCGGCCACCGATCCACCTTTTTTTCTGTTAAAAATATATTGGGTTGTGTGTATGCTTATACGGCGTAGAACTTGGTCTGCCTCAACGGGCGACGGGTCTCCCAGTTGTAGATGAGCAATTTAGCCAGTGCAGTACAACCGCTAGCCTGGGGTCTTTAGCGTGCACCACGCAGTAGTGATACTCGACCGCACGCCGGTACGATGCTCATCCAGATCGAAAGGGGCAGAGGTGGGGCTCGAACCCAGGATCCCTTGGTTCTGCAGCGCGAGCTTTCGCTCCACGTGTGCGCTAGACCACTCGGCCACCGATTTTTTTTTTTCTTTATTGCCTGTTTGGCGATTTTCAGCATAGTTACAAAAAGGAGACTAAAAGCACATCAGCCCCAGCTTGCTGACGCGAGTACATTAAAATTCCTTCAAGGAAACACACTCGTCCAAAAGCGACATCCATTCGGGAGGCTCATGCGGTACACTTCGCGAATGTACGCGACACGTTCAATACATTTTTTTTCGGACAGGACGAACATTCGTTTCCGCATGGCGGACAACCATTCTCGTCTTCCAGATGCTATGTAAGCTTAGAACCATAAACATGTCATATGGTACTCCACCTTCATTTTCGACTCGCAGGAATCGAATGCCGCGCGGGTTTATAGGGAGGGTTTTCTTTATAGTGCGCTGGAGTATGTCCCAGTGGAAAACCGCGTCCCAGCACTGAATAAACACATGTTCTATCTTTTCTGGTTGTTTGCACCGTAAACAGTTTACCGACCATGGTACGTATATCCCTTTTGCCGCCAACCATGGTTTCACAGGCAAAGTACCTGAATGCAGCTTGAAGAAAAAAAAAAAAGGATTTAATGGAGGGTTTAACTGGCATTCCCTTAACCTTCATCAAGACGTCAAGACCAGGGCCCTCACTGTATAATGTTCTGTACAGAGGTACCGGCATTAAAACATCCACCAAATCGTTGTATAGCTTTTTCCGTCGGACAGTACTTAGATAGTCTAAAGAAAAACGAACACTCAACATTCGAAAGAAAAGCAAAACTTCTCGCAAATAGCCTCGCGGCCCTGCACAATTAACATCAATGGAAGACACGACAAAATACGGTAAAACATTACGCAAACGAACCTGCATAACTGTACGTAAAAAATAGTGATTCTGATCTCTCAGAAACGTCGGCCACCGATCCCCCTTTCTTCTGTTAAACTCATTAACCCACTGCGGTCATAGTATTAGGTTTGATGTACGCAGATGTGGTATACTAGATGTTATATGGAACCATATTTGTATTTTTTTCATTGCGCAAGGAGAACCGATTACTACTACATAAAAAAAAAAATGTCGCTGAATAAAAAAAAAACAAAAACACCACAGATATGTTCTAGAACACAAAGGAAATTCTGCATTCGCAATTGAACAATTAACATGACTGGACGTTATTTTCGGCTTTGTACTTCTTTAAGGTCATTATGTAGAAACCATGACCGGCCCTAGACACACGCCCAAATGAAAGAAAGGATAAGCAAAAAATTATTAGCGTTCGTTTTCCAGAGGCCCTAAACTCGTCGAACACAAAGTTGGAGCCGAAAGTTCGCGGAAGGCGCCAATTTAACATCGGCGACAAAAGCGCGAAGTCATTGTCGCAATTGTCCAATCTGTTCGCTCTGTCGACTTCGGCCCCAGCTTTGTGTTTGACGAGTTCAAAGCCCCAGAGCTTTTAATTTTCTGAGGGGTGGGGCAACCCTCTCAGGAAGTTTGAATTTAGTCAAAATAAATAAATAAATATATATATATATCAGTGTGTCGAACCGAAAAAAATACGGGTTCGGTTACGGTTCAGGTAAATTTATTTTGTTCCGGTTCAGTTCCGGTTCGATTAATTCGATCCGCGAACCGGTTCGCGAACCGGTTCGGAAATTATAAATGACAAATTGCAGCATCAAAATAAATTACAAATAAAAATCTGAGGTCAGCACATACGAAACGGGATACATCGTAGTGTAGGGCTCAGGGATTTCTACCAGGAATGATTTCTTTATGTGCACTCAAAGGTTACCTCACCGACGTTTCCGCATTCGGACTTCATCTAATTGGGTCCGACGCAGTAGCTGTAAAATCCGCGACCTCCTTACAAACCCACTTACAAGTAGAACTCGCTAACTATCCCGCCCCCTCGGCGTGTAAGCAATTGAAGGAAAAGTGGGGAGAAAATACAGCTTTCTTTATTTGAACTAGTCTTCGGTAACTCAAATTAGACCCTTAAAGAAGTTTTCATTAAACAAGATAGGGAATATGAAAAACACTTCACCGAACGCAACGCCAGAAGGACGTAATAGGATAAATATTAAAATAGAAGAGTTCGCTGTCTCACAAATATGTTAGCTTCTAAGTGCCTATACGAAACCGGATGCATTATTATCAAACTCCACAGCCTTTTCTTTTCTCATTCCGATGAAAGCAAGCTTCAAGAACTCGCGCGTTCTAGAAACGTGTTATGAAATGAGCACACAGCAGCATTTAGGATTTACGAGAATGTAGGAAAATGAAATCCCGTGACGCGATATTTTTTTTTTTTTTGCACAGCCTTTTAATTTTTTTTTCCGTGCAAGCCGCGACCAGCGCAATACTGGTTCCTATGTCAAGATTCATGGATGCAGCGTTTGTCAAGATTCATGGATGCAGCGTTTATATTCCTAAGACTGAGTGGAGAAGAAAAATATGTAAGCGAGGTGTGTGTCAGTTGACGGCACTTAAAAAACAAATGGCATTGATAGCACATTCATTGTCAACAGCGCGTGGCCGAGCCGTTTTGACATGAGCCGGTAACCGTTATTTTTTTTCCGGTTCAGTTCCGGTTCGGGTTCATCGCGATAACAATATAACGGTTCGGGTTCGGGTTCAGTTCCGGAAAAAGTACCGGTTCGGTTCCGGTTTTCGGTTCGGTTCGGTTCCGGTTCGACACCCTGATATATATATACCGCGTGCAAGTTTGCCCGCTCTTTGCCCATCTCGTGGTTTTGTTTACCTCATAAACTCGCCCGTGCTCTCTTGTTTTACCGGGATTTCAATCAATGACGGCGCGTGCTTGGCCGTCTATACTTTGTTCAAACATAGGTCCAGACGCAGTCGACGCTACGAGCTAAGGGGACCAATCGAGCTGCGTCCAAAGCGCAAGTCACTATGTCTTTTTTGTTTATGATTGGTTCAGCTATGTAGAACACGTACAGAAATATGGCTACCACCATGATGATGGTCTTTTGACGCTGTCTGATTGATCACACCAGATCGTGGCGTCGACTGAGTCGGGACTTAGAAAAAGCTAAAGAGGTCCATGAAAAAGAAAAAAAAAAAGTTAGAAGTCATTTCATAATAGTTTTTGCCCGTGAATCTGAAAATCGCATTCGGTTTACCCGAAGATGTAACTAAACGTGATAAAACACGAAAAACCTCAGACCAGTCGTTACGTCATACCCAGATCTTTTTTGCCGCCAAGCGCGTGCCCGCTCGCGTGGGCAGCCCATGCCATTGCAACCTTGGTATATTCCCCCAGACTGACGGCAGTCGTGAGGTCTTTGTTTTTGATAGGCTCTGAAGATGTGCGAGAGCCAAGGTTCCGAAAACTCCTCTTAAGACGTAACACTCCGGGAAGGAGGGCCATTTGCAGTACCTTTGAAAACGATTTTTGCAGCCTCCGTGCACCAATATGAAAAATAGTCTCAATATTTGTGATTCTGGAGGCGAAATGAAGACGATTTAAGCTTAATTCTTGGAATACAAAACCGCTTCAGTTTATCTTTAAGGTGAAACGAAGTATAGTCATCTTGCGTTTCATGCGCATTCTCTGCATTGGCCTTTTATTGGCGTGGGCCCCCTTGCGTTCCGATGTGCCAAGACGCATTTCGGAACGCTTGCTCGCCGTGTATGTGACTTTAAGCATGAATTAAGTCACATCGCGAATTTGTTTAGATAATCTTACTTTATTTTCTTTTTACCGATTTCTCTAACTCAACGTTCTATTCAAGCTTGGAGCGGGTCTGGAAATACAAGCAAGGTAAATTCGAAATAAAGGATCTAATTCAGCACAGTTGGCTTGACGAAGAAAGAATGTTTAAAAACCAACAGTTCGTGCTCGTATAGCATGCTTTGTGGTTTATCTGGATGCGTGGTATCCTCGTGAACACCACATAAATAACACGCGGTCAGCACATAGCTAGTACACCAAACAAAAACCAAAACACATTCCTAAAGTAGACACACCATTGTGGTTAAGGGAAATCACTAAGGTGAGAAGAAATAATGGACACACTGAGCAAAGATTGACACATGCAGATCTAAAGAAAAAAAAAAGGTAAGTAGCGTACCTTCTCTTGATCAATTTTTAGAGTGCAGATCTTAGGCGCTTGTTTCCGGCTTGAACGGCGTCGACGTCGCCGTCGGCATAGCTGCGAGTTCATGTCCCCCCCCTCCCCCCTGAGGTCACGTGACCCCCCTGCCCCGACGTCACGTGTCCACCCGAGGTCACGTTCCTCCCCCGTTCCCCAAGGTCACGGACCCCCCTTTGAGGGGGAGGGTGAGGAGGGAGGAGGATGAGACGAGGGGAGGAGGTTGAAGGATGAGGAGGAGGTGAAGGAGAAGGAGGGGGAGGAGGAATAGCACGCAGGATCACGAGGTGAAGAGGAGGGAGGAGGGGTATACCCTCCCCTAGTACCCTTCCCTCCTCAAGAGCTGCGCTCTAACGCGGTGTTACAGGGAGTTGTAAACGGCTTTTATATTTCTCTGTACCCTTACCACCACAAAACACGCTAACCGGTTTACTAGGTCGAAGGCAATATTCCAACATTTCAATAAAAGAGAAATTTGACTCACTCAGGTTTTAAAAGATTAGATAAACAAATATTGCAAGAAAACGACCATCCTGAATAAGTGCCTGAAGGAATTTCACCTATCCTTGGAGATCTATATGAACGCTGTCATAAATATCCCAAAGAAGCCGGTGTCCATAGCCAAGCTTGACCGCAGAAGACTGTAAAGGGGTAAACCTCGCAGAAGGTTTCCTGCGGTCTTGATATTACTGAGGCTTAGAATAAAGGTCCCTGGATCATTTAAAACCAACTTAAAATTTCACAACGCAGTTCGAGCGAAGGAACGCGTGCGTTCTAAAAATTCATGCCTTCCCAGCGTGGAAATGATCGAAGTAGGTCCGGTATTACGTTTTTGCGCCTTCAGTTGAAGAAAAGTTCTACTGCGTAAAGGCGCCCAGAAAGTCGATAAAGCGTAAAAAAGAAATAAACCTCCCCCGTAGATTGGAGGGCGCCCTGAGGATCGCTCGGGAAGCTCGAGCGGCCGCTTCGCCAGATGCGCTCGGCCGCTCGAACAGTGGCGCCGCTTCTCCACGGGCGATCGAGCCATCCATCTGCTTCAACCCAGCCCCGACAGGGAGTATTGACGGGGCCTCCCTGTGCTTTGAAAGCCGGCGGAAATCGAAGTAACTAGTACACTCAAACGAGATTGTTCCATCCAAGGTTGACATATTCATCTGACTGTTCACTCAGGAATGGAGCACAGAAAGTCTTTAAAGAGAGATGATATTTGTCAACACTGGTAGCCCCCCCTCCCTTTTCTCCTAAGCTAATCTTACACTTCGTTGCACACTTAGCGTAGACACGGCCGGACTGGAAGCGTGCGCTCTCTTTTCCTTCTTACGGCTTTTGCGATTGGGGTAATCGCCACCTCCCGCCGCAATTCGCGGGGGGCGCTGTCACCTCACCCCTTGGCTACCCTTTGCCGTTTGCACAGAGCACGTCTGACAGTCTACCTCAGCGCTGTCGCAACTTGCGGCCGAGATTTTTATAACCTTTGACACCTGATCCTTAGGTTTAGACCCTCAGCCACTATCTAATGCGCTTCTGACGAGCCCAAAACGGTGAATATATGAGGCAGATCTCCGAGAGATTCGGGAGTAAAAAGTATAAGTAAAGACAGCGAATGGGCAATTGCGGAAAAACTACACTCTAAGAAAAAAGTTGACCTCAAGGGACTAACGGCAGCATTTGGTCCTCTGAACTCCCAGTTGCTCCTCGAAAGGACCATCTGGCTCAAGCTAGGTACCGTGCGCAAAAGCTGGGGACTAACTGCGCTCGACTGGGACCAACCGATAGGCGTGCGCGAGCAAAAGCATCCATTAGTCCCCCTCAGACGGGGTGCATCTGTATGATTTAGTCCCCGAATGCAAACGGAATGTTCGCCAGGAGGACGGATGCTATTTCGCTTGTCTTGGGGATCGGCGATACTCAGCCCAGCACGGCTGAAAGTGTTGACGAAACTCGGACGAAACTGGCGAATTTGTTTAATGTGCCAGGAACGTTAAGACATTGCATGGTAGAGCTTCACGCGTTGTGTGAAAGCGAGTGAACGAATGTGTTGACTCGACTTCTTCCAACTATCTCCTCAAAAACGATCTGTTGACATTCCAGAAGTCCCATTTACGTAATTTGCCTTCGCGCAAAAAATGTGCATTCATCCAAACGCAACACCTCCAAATACTAACACTTTTTTTCTTTTAAAAATGAAACTTAACAGTTTGTAGAAGCCACGCTTTTAACACCGGAGTCTCGCAGTCAGAATAAATGGTCATTTCAATCCCTAAAACTGAGCATTCCCACCGGCGATATAAGCAGTCGCGCGATGCCACTAGATCGCATCGCAAAACAAATTAGATGGTCACACCGGCGTGTGCGATAAGCGAGTCCAACGCCTTCGTTGGCGAGTCGTTTGTCGAAAACTCTCGCTCCGAACGCCGTTGATTTGCTCAGCCGCTCCGCGACTAGATCGCATCGCAAAAAAGTTGAGTCGAGAAGCGACTGCTCCAATCGCGTCGCTTTTTGCCCGCGATAGTCGCTTTTGCGATGGAAGTTATCGCGCGGCTAGATCGCATCGCCGGTGGGAACGCGCCTCCGTCTCTGTGTGACAAACCTTTCTGGGTAGTCCAATGTCGAACTAAAATCCGCAACGACACACTTGATGCACGGCACGTTCGACTTAAAGAGCACATTCAGGGGCAGTATCCAGACGCCTTCATGCCATCGTCGTCGCTGTTTCCAAAACAATCCAGATGAACTACGAAGAACGAACCACGCCCGGAACGTCACACCTGGCAGCACCCTACTAATACAAAACAAATGCAAACTAAAAAAAAAAAAAAAAAAAAAGCCACTTGAGAAAGTTGAAAATGCTTAAGAGAGAAAGAGAAAAGAAAGAAAAAAAAGTGTCTGCTTGAGGTCACTCGACCGGCGTGTTGAAAGTGGCGACCGTCTCCCGTCCTTGGAGCTCTTCGGTGTCCTTGTGTCGTGTGCAGTGGGAGTGGGAAAAGAGATTATCTTCTGCGCGCACTGCCCCCTCCCCCCAATCCCCTACCCCGCATTCTTTGCTCCTTGTACACGCGGAGGGTTGGGCGTTGGTCAGATGGGGTCCGTCGGGAAAACGGGAAGTGTCTTTGTTTGAAAAGAACCTGTTTTTAGTAAGTTGAAAGTCGAAATACAGCCTTCGTCGGAGGCTGGTCGCCTTGTGTCGTCTCCGATCATGCCGGGATCGGGTTTGGATTCGCGGTACTGAAGCACTGCACTTGATCTGTTCTGACGTCGCAAGCCAAGGGAACTCGATTAAGGTATGTCGAAGTGCTTCTGTTTATGGTGTATTTATTAACTGTGGCTTCAGAAAGTGTTTTCTTTTAAGCGCGTTCTCTAGCTTGCAAAGCGCGCGCCATGCTCTATTCTTTTTGGCACCCCGGTTGCTGATTTTGTTATGCGGCACAGAGACCTCATATTCTATCGTATCGAGCGAAACGCCAGTTCTACCGATGGCTTATTTTTGTGTGTGTGTGTGTTTCGCAGACCCTGGCAGGATCGCTTGACCATAAACGCCTGTCCACATGCAGCGGAGCGCTACAGGCATAACGCTGACCTTGCGCTAAGCGCGTGCTGACGGGATCGGTCAAAAGCTTTGTATCGCACCGACAAAACTCATGCTCACGGCAGACGAAAAGTAGCTCATGACACGTGAGCAGCGCTACATCAGCGCTTCGCTGCGTGTGAGAACCGGCATTAATGGAGACATTTATTCGATTGTACACTAGACTTTCGCGTTGATGGCGGGAGATCATGCCGTCACTTTGAAGCATAGTTTGAGCACGAACGCGCTGGGTCTGTAATTCGCAGCGAACGGTCTACTAAAATCTAATATTGCGCTGGTCTGCTGTCAACAGACTGCGTGTTGGATGTGAACCATTGTATCACTTATGCAGCCTATTTGTTAATTTATTATGCGTGTGTTATAACTTATATCTCATATATTTGTCAAGCGATTCGGTATTAATGCTGCCCTGTTACTAATAATCCAAATTCCTCGCAAACAGGAAAGAAGCTGCCGGAGCCCCAATAAGCGGTGCTGGGACCACGACCGACTTGGGCAGACGTCCCAGTGTCCAAGCCATCGTCGACGCAAGTGCGCTCTTCGGAATCTGGCCTTATCGTGGATTCTACCGCCCTGGAACTTTGACTTCAGTCATCCTTGAATGCGATGTGTATCTACGAGGCAATAAAGCTACTTTTAACCTGAACTCCACAATTTCGTTTCGGGAGATTTGTGGCACGGGACCAAATGAAAAAAATAAACCTTTAGTCCCAGAAGCCTAAATCCAAGGGCGCAACGTTTAGACCCAGGGGTCCAAGTGCAAGGGCCTAACAGTTAGTCCTCGGCAGGGCCGTACCCAGAAAAAAATTTCGGGGGGGGGGGGGGGGGGGGTTTCGGGGACAACGGCGGCCATTTTGAAAGTGTCTATTGTCTTATTTTCGCCTATGAATCATGTGCATCGGTGGCATATAATGGAGAGTTACAGCAAACCGGAGATCCGGTCCCGGTTTGGTACCCGGTAGCCGACCGGCGCCACTGCGCGTGCGCAGAGGTGGAGATTAAAATCGGCTGGCTGCCGGTGCACCGACCAGGGCCGTACACAGAAAAAAATTTCGGGGGGGGTCAGAACCCCCTATCCCCCCCCCCCCTGGTTACGGCCCTGGTCCTCGGGGTTCATTTGAACCGGTGTAGCAGTTAGTCCCAGGGGTCCAAGCGCAAGGGTCTAACAGTTCGTCTTCGAGGTTCAATTGAAACGGTGTAACAGTTGGTCCCAAAGGACCAAGTGCAAGGGCCTAACAGTTGGTCCTCGAGGTGTAACTGAAAGGGTGCAACAGTTAGTCCCAACGGTGCTAGTGCGAGGGACTAACTGACGGGGCGCAACAGTTGCTCCCGTTACAGTTGCTCCCCTAGGGGACTAATGGTGGTGGCAGCGCATTTAGTCCCCCGAGGGACTAAGTCGCGCTCCCTTTTTTCTTAGAGTGTATACTCCTCTTTACCTCCAGGACTTCCGTTGCAACTCAAGAACAGGAGGACGGACCCTTTCTACGTGGAGAAACTTTAAATGATAAATAATTCGTACACTTTCGTGAAATGTAAGCAGGCCCAATCTATCTATTGCCGTGGTCTGCATCATCCTTTTATAGGGCGCACATGAAGTCAGTCGGCTGCTCTAGATGAGGGTGTAGTAGTCTGTACAATTTTTCACAGTTCATATTACAGCCTAAAGTGCTTCCTCGAGGGCTTGTGCACATATCCAGATGATTTTTCGTTTCTGTCCGTGACCGTCTTTGCATGGTTAATCAGAAGTATTCTGAGGAACTTGTTGCAGATTAAAGCCAAGCGCTTTGAGTGACTGTTGTCAATGTCCTCTGGGCAACTTAGGATTGGCGCGTCTTCAAGATAGGGTGCAGTGAGTAGTTGCAGAACTTCGTGCACATTTGTACGCAAAAGGTGCTTAACAGCCTTAAAAAAAAAAAAAGAAAGCCACAATGTTGTTTAGAAGTGCGAAAAGCCTAGGATTTCGATAATGAAGTCCACTTTTATCCACACACAGTACAGTACACTAAAGTACAGGAGTCCCCTCTATGTCACAGGGGAACGCAGTTTGCTGACGACACTGCCTGTCGGTAGAGTGACTTAAATCGGAGCGAAGTTCAATAAACTGTTGCTAAAACAACAACCTACGAAGCTCGAACACCAGTGCAATGCAGCTCGAAGGGACTCTCTGAGTGGGGTGAAGTGGGGTGAGGTGGTTGCGCCCCTGGAGGCAAGCAAGTGAACCACATACGGAGAAAAATGCAATTGACTCCCGGGCGATTGCAAAGGCCGTAAGAGAGAAAGGGAGCGCGCGCTTCCAGTCCGGCCGTAGCGTAGATTAGAGAGATTTAGTGTAGCTTGGGAATCCAATGATTTTTGTCTCCCAAGCAGCTTGGGGGACCTAAAGAGTTAAGCCGGGTCACACTGCTTATACATCATACGAAAGACAGTTTTCATGCTGGTTCAAGCGTCAGTCACCACGAGGCCTGTGCTTCGAATGCCGCATGGCAACAAGTACAAAGAGAAGCTTAATTGGCACATGGCATTCGAACCACGGATATCGCGGTGACTGATGCCTGGTAGACTGTCTTTCGTATGATATATAAGTAGGGCGACCACGACCTTACGGTCCTCTGTACTAAACTTCCGAATGCCATCAAAGCTACGGGTGCGATCTATAAAAAAAACATTTGCGAGAGAGTACGTGCAAATGCACCGCAAGATCAAGCCATACGCTGGCGCCCGCAACTTTGACAGAGGCGTACGCTAAGTATGGTAAGAGGTATACTTGTTTTATATGGCTGTAAAGGCCTGCTCCCATATACGACGCAGCGCTAACTTAGCGCTATTGACAACAGGGAGGTTTCGTATATCGTTTCCGCGGTCCCGCAATGTTTTCCGCGACCCCCCTACGATATCCGGCGCTTGCAGACGAGACTAGCGCCGTGCATGCGCAATAGTGGCGCAATAACCAAGCGGAGGTGAGAAAACGGTCTACAAAAATAATTCCCCAATGCGGTGACTTTGCGCCATATTAACTCCGCATCTGCGCTCTGCTTCAGGACAGAGGCTTTTCTAGTTTACACACACAATACAGCGCCAACTCAGCGCTGGCTCAGCCCTATTTCTACCACTGATGCAGCGCCAACTTTGTGCTATCTCACCGATCCGCTGCATGCGTAAACTGGTCTTAAAAGACGCGACATAAACTGTTCGTTTTAATTTGAATGGACGTCGTAGTTTCGTGCTTTCGCGTATATACTGACCGGGATTAATGTCGTTGTAAGCTTTTTGCATATGTTCACTCGCATGTCCTGATTTATTTAAATGCCGCCTTTATAAGACAAGACTAGGCTGAAGAAAGAAAGTCATGAAGAATAGAAACAACACGGCATGCCTCTGCACACGCGCCAAAGCGAAATACCGCAAATATAAAAGCCGCTACTCAAAATTCACGATATTGATCATCGTATAGTCAATGTCGTGTTGTTTTTCTTTGCAAGAAGTTTGCAGATGATGTCTGCGTTTTTCGCAGTGCTCTATAAACTGTAAAAAAAAGTGGCCCAGGGTTTAATATCGTTTCATGTGCAGCTCGAGGGCTTAATGATCCTCCCGGCAGCACCGCCAGAAAATTCAATTTCGCAAGCTCGCAATATCCGTCATCGCTTTCGAACGTGACAAACAACGCTGGACGGAATAAGTATCGTCTTGCCAGGCATCTTTCGGCACTTTTTCTATTCATATAATTTTTTTTTCTTGCATTTGTCGGTATTGGTTTCAGCAAAGTACTCAATGAACAGAAGAAAAAAAAAAAAGAAAAGTTGAACTCGCCCTTAAACATTAAAATATGCGTCCGACGCCTTCCTCAAGCATCTTCTGTGGTTTTCGTTTTTTATTTGCGTTTCGACAGAGAAACTTAACACCATACAAATCAGTGAGACAGTCAGTGCAAGTGGATCGCCGATCTTGGCGTTGTATGACAGCGACCGTAAATAAAATCTCGGGTAAAGTGCGGGCTAGCTGCATGCAAAAAGAGGGGAACACAAATTGGTTGCAATTTATGAGTTCAACGACTGCAGCGATTTACGAGGTGAACATATGCCATTTTCTATCAAAGCTGCTATTTTACTTTCGCCCCGTTCTCAAGTTTATTCGTTGAAGCAGTGCTACATGTTTGCAAGGCTACTAGAGGGCGAGTCAAAGGGATCGATGGCTGTTTTAACGGAGGGCAAAAAATTGTTTTTTAACATATCAAGCTAAAAGTTTGTACAGATGTGGCCGGCAAAAGTGCATTAAATGAAAAAAAAAAAAAGAAATTCAGTGAACAAACTTATTCGCGTGAAAACTTTGAAATGAAAAGTGAGACCAGCGAGGACAAAGCACCTGAGGACGGCATGCAGCCAAAAATAATTATATACATATATATATATATATATATACTATACTATTTCTATATACACATATATATATATATATATACTATACTATTTCTTTTGTGTTTTATTGGTAGAATCATATAATCATATGCTCGAAATTCTAGGAAAAAAAAGTGCATCGTTTCTGGCTCAGACACGTTGTCTACTATTGCCGGAGTCGTCGGAAGCGCCCATCCTGCGGTCTTAAAGGTCGCCATCTGCCGGCTGGTGCACTAATCAGGCGCCTTTAATTATCAGACGTCCGCAATAGGTAGATATTTCAGGTTCTTAATTTCTAACGTCTTACTCAGGTAAGTTGGTTCACTGAAATATTTATCTTTCATGCACGTTCTTCAGCCTCTTTTGTGTAAAATCTTAGCTCAATTCGTTCAATACCCGATTTATGCGGTGCCCTTCAAACAACCATCGATCTCTTTAACTCATCCTGTCGATTAACTCGGTTGAAGAACTAACCATAGACTCTACTTTCACTTGCAGATACCCATATCCCCCCCCCCCCCCCCCCCCCCCTTTCGACACCTATCAATTGAAGCGCCACACGATTTGCACGCTGCGGCTGCGTTTTGAACCGTTGAGAACTTCTCTTTCGGACGTGCACCGCAGCGTGTCAATAGGGCTACCCGAACGATAGGTGTCAAACTGGAGAAAAGGGTGCTGAGAGGAGGGGAGGGGGGGGGGGGGGGGCATCACGATGGTCGTTTAGAACGCTCGTTCTTTCGAAAACCTGGAGGTGTCGTTGGTTTGTCAGTTATCACGTGCGACGCTCCCATTGGTCCGAAACTCTAATATGAGCACGCTGACAAACTTACACACACCGCCGGGTTTGCGTCAACACGAGCCCTTTTGTTTTTGGCAAAGTCACGCGCACAGCTGGCGCGGAGCCAGAGAAGAGGAAGCGTCGCGCAACACCTTGTTAACAAAGCCGGAATTCTGAACGAGATCGGAGATTGCTTAATCTGAGAAGGCCACCGCTGATCACAGATTGGAAACGAGTGCTGCGTCAGCGCTCGGCTTCGAGTCAAGTTTGAGCGGAACGTTGACGCAATCGTCGTGTCAAATCTGCAAATCTGTGCCTAGCGTTGGCCTCGTCTGACGAAGCCATCTCACTCAGCACTAAGTCTTTGTTGTCTAGGAGTTGTTGCGCAGCGGTGTGGTGGAATGCTGGCGGGACCAGTTGCGGCTCTGCTGTCACCGGTTGTTCTTCGCTTCGGGTTTTCGTAGTAGCGGCGTGGGCTGTGATGTGTGTCTATGTGTAGTTTAAAATATGAATATGGTTCACTCCGCGAGTGATATCGATACGGTTCCTTTCACGATTAATATGAAATACCGAATCCGAGGGCGTTCGTCGACGTACTCTGACAGGCAGAGTACAAAAAAAAAAAGGAGTGAAACAAATTACAGGAAGATCCATTGATGGATTCTTGGGGCATCCGTTAACATGACCCTTGGGAAATGCCCCAGTGGTTCCCCTTTGGGCAACGGTAACACTGACCCCGTAACGAGGCCAATAAAGGCAGGAAAAAATAGAGGAAGCAAGAGAGAAATCTAAAAGAAACAAGTAAAGGGGTCAAAGTTAGCGTTTCCCAAAGGGTGACCTGTAGGGCGTTTCTAAGAGTCATGCTAACGCATTCTCGAATAATCCGTCAATGGATATTCCTGTAATATTTTTCTTATTTATTTTACTGTAAACATATTTGGTAATGTTAAGTGCCAGAAAGACGAGGGACGGGTTTTGTTTTTGGCACTGATACATTTTGTCGTTGGCATGTCGTCAACCTCATACATGATCAAAAACACTTAATCAGCAACAAAAGACAAAAGAAAAACCGTTTGGTTGTTTTTTGGGTTCTTTCTTCGGCAGGAATATGTTTTTTATGAATATTATTTCTAGCATGAGAATGTTTGGATTATCATGCAGTGTGAGGGTACCAAAACCCAACGTTTGCGCATTGGAATGTAATTAGCACAAGCTGTTGGTGCAAAATAAAAATGAGAACTGCGCCAATCGGGGAAAATAAGGAACGCGCAGTGAACTTGCGCAGAGAAGACAGCCTAGCGTGCGTCGTCATTACTTGAGCTTTTACGGGTAAACAAACACACAAGTCGAGCAAAGTTTGCAGACCGATAGTACCTTCGCTTAATTGCCCAAGCGTCAAGGAGCGTGCGCGTGTGCAATCACGCACGCTGCTCGCGCTGTCGTCTGGAGCAATAACAGCACTAAAACAAGAAGAAAAGGAAAAACTAAAACAAATGGCACTTTGTCCGTGCGTTCGTCAAAGCCCTATCTTGGTTATTTACTTCGAATATATAATACAGAGAAGCTGAGTGCATACAGCGCGTGTACCTACGTTTCCAGCATTCTCCATAATGCCTGGGTAATTTGTCAGGTCTATTTGTGCATCCTAATGTTTGTTCCCACGAGGGAAATAAGTGAGTCTCATTATGTATCTTTAGACAGCGGTATATTATTCTGCCTCAAGGGGCGTCTCATGGCTCCGTTGTACATGAGAAATGTGTCTAGTGAACTAGGAAGTCTTTAAACTGCACCACACAAAAGTTATATACACGGTTGCAGGTCGGTATGGTAGGAGTTTGGCTAAAAGCGCCAATCTAGCACAAAACCTTCAGTGGACGGATTCAGATTTTGAGCACGCAATGTTTCATTCGTTTAGAATAGAGAAGTTTAGAGTCCCATAAATCTTGATATATGTGCAACAGTTAGGAGCGTGTTCATTGTGGCAGTAAAAGATTTTCCCCGTGTTCCGGATAAGTACAAATATTAGCAAGGATATTAAAAGAAAATTCAATGGCTATAAACTTAAAGGGGTGAGAGCTCATGCGCTAGCCTACGTGGAGTGCTGATGAACACGTCCGTGAGTATAACCGGCGGTATTCCGTATTTTCATCAAGGAGCTCTCTTTATATGTCTACCAAGCTTGACCATGCACCGATTCGTCCTCGCATACACCTGTTGATTGCTTTGAGTTGTGAAGGAACTTAAATTATGGAAGACGGGGAAGGCAAAAAGAAGGGGGGGGGGGGATTCTTCACCCGTTCTTCAGGCTACTATGGATATAAAACTAATTTGTTCGTTTCAGTTAATTTTGGAATAGGAGGAAGGCTGCGCGAGCTATGTTCAAGCCTCGAAAAGCTGGTAAACATCAAGACAAGGGGAAATGAAATACTAAAAATGTTTCTTTCGGCGGAGAGTCGTGTGTATCGGCTCCGCAGTGGATCCGCTGTTGTCTGAAGTCTATCTTAATATGTCAGGCAAGCGGCATCTTTTGTAAAATATTTGGGGGCAGAAGCTTGATTCTTCACAGATTTTTTGACGACATACTGATGTGCACCCGAAATTAATACTACTCAAATAAGCTTCGGGATTATACTATCGAAGTATAACCGTGCTTAAGATTCACGGCTGACTCTACGGCTATGGGGAAGTTGCAATTTCTAGATATACAGTTGTTTAACGGTCAATGATTGTGTGGTCGTATGGAAAAGAGGAACCGAACAGGGTCTTATTTAGACACAGTGCCATTCAAAATTCGTAATAGTATATATCGTAAAGTTCCTTATAGGCAATACTATAAACACTGTAGTGTATTCATTGTGTCGGTAATGCGCTCGTGAGACTGTTGTAGCGGTTGAGGCTAGCTGGGTATAGTTTGCATTTAAGAAAAAGAAATAATATTGCGTAGACAAATAGAAAGGCCTAAAGGTTCCTATAAATTTCTGAATAGAAATTTTGTTTTGATTTCGCACTTTCACAGGTTTTCGCATCTTCTTGAAGCTTTGTCTAAGAAGTCCCAAGTAATTGTCTTTTTTAAGACGGATTTTCGGTTAGGTAGTCTTACACCGTTCGAGTTTAAGCAAACACAGAGCTGCGTAAGAAAGAGTAGTATAGAAATCCTCCAACTGGTTACATCAAGGAAGTTCCGTGTATACAAATACCATTTGATTGTGGGCTCTGCTATGTGGTCCAGACGGGTCGGTGTGTAATTGACCGACTCTTGGAACACAAAAGAAGTGTGAAAAATGTTGCTCCATTATATGAACTCCCTAAACATATTGTTGAATGGAAGGCATGCTCGCCGTTATGGAAAGAGGCTTCGATCTTTGCAAATAAAGCGATTTTTCAAGAGAATCTTAGAGAAAACCTTGTGTATAGGGGACCAAGAAAATTCTGTGAGCCAGCGGTCTATAGTTTTGAGCGAACGCGTGAAAAAGTTCCTTCTGTTTTTTTTTTTTTTTTTGAGTGGGTGGGGTTGGAGATAAGGGGGGGGGGGGGGCGGAGCAGTTTTGTGCTCGGTTCACATAGCCTTGATAGAAATTCTGATTTCTGGTAGCTTGGAGGCGGGTGTATGACGGTGGTTGGTGTCTGTGCGCAGGCTTGTCAGTCTGTCTCCGTCCCGTCAACTTTGCGGTGACATATATTTTTGTTTTCCCTCTTTTCTTAGTGTGGACGGCTATAAAGTGATGTTTCCTTGCGAATTAACTCTGCTGGGCTTGAGATGCTGGGTCGTACCTTCCGTTATTTTTATTTTTATTTGTCTCGGGGTTCAAAACTACAAGCTGGTGAAAGCCTCAGTCAGTCGCTTTGTAATTTCATGGGACGGACCTTTATTCGCAAAACACACCAAGTTAAAGTTTGAGTTCCCTTCAAAACCATCGTGGTCCGGGAAATTACTCGACAAGCACCCACTAAAATAGAGCTTACCCTCTCAGACTTATAAAGCTACGTATGCGCCTTTTTAATAGAACGTTTCCACTTGTCTTTGGCGTTCATCCATTCAAGCGACGCGAACTAGGAGCGGTGGAATTGGCTTCGCAAAGCGTTCCACTTTCCTGCGCGCGCAATCCCACGTGGACCAACGTGCTAATTAAATCGTGTTTGCTGCAGGCACTTCAGACTGGAAGCAGAACTGGCCTCCATGACGTGGAAAATCAGATGGGAAGAGATCTCCATCTCGGCTCCCGGCTTTGGGTCTCGATTGAGCCTGACGAGAGCCAGCCTCGCCGTGAGTACTCATGCGTCAACACAAATTAGCGCTCTTCGACCCCAGCACTGCGCCGACCCTATTGACGTGCTCGGGCTCCCCACAGAAAGAAAGAGAGAGAAAGATAGAGAGAAAGAGAGAAAAAGAGAGGGAGCCGCGAGCAACCATTGGTCAGGTACCGTCACGTGACTTGCGCTTTGTCTTCGGCTGATTTTTGTGCGTGCAGCGGACAGATCGAAATATCCAATACAGGGTTCGCTGGTCAACGCACGATTTCAGGAGCCTATATACGCCTACCAATCGTTACGATGCGTTCAAAATAAATCGTAATAATAAAATATGCGGAACCAAAGAATGACGTGAGCGGAATGTCACACACTGTAGCCACAAATAGCTAGGGTTTCGTGTTTTTGGAAAAATTCGATAAACTACGAAAGATACACGCCGTTAAAAGTTTCGTTAGAAGCCACGTTGCCAAATGAAAAAGCACAGGGGACGGTGTTTTACGAATCAACTTCGTCAGAGCACAGGGCTACTAGTTCTGAGTAAAACTAATTAATTTTTGTTTTTACTATTGACAAGAAAAGCTTTTTTGTTTATCTCGTCAAGTTTCGTTCAATACAATGGACCAATCTACTTCTAATCCATGACAAAAGCAGCTGTTGTGGGTTGCCAGTTCGAACCAAGGGACAGGGTCCTTTTTTTTACAGTGAAATATGTAAACCTGTAGATTTCATAGGGTGAGGAGTGCAGCTGAAGGTTTTATGCGTGTCGGGTATTTCGAAATTGCGACGTTTATTGACGTAACACTTGTTTTCAAAGTTTGTCGTGAGACAGTTAGTACTGCCGATTGCACGGACGCAAATGCCAAATGCAGCGGCAAAAGTGTGTTTCGAGACCGGTGATTGTTTTCCAAATTTAGTGTACGTTCTTGTCCGAACATTTTTCTAATTGGTATTGATATTTTGAACGAAATAAGAACAGAATAAACTCAAGCTCCCAGTTTCAGAGAGTTTGAAATCTAACAAAACGAAAGCTCCAGTAAATCCCGAATTTCCAGCGAAAAATAAACAGCGAAAAATGCCCTCCGAATTCCACGAAAGCTATAAATTCCGAGAACAGAAAATTCTACTGATGGCTTAAAAAACCCAGAGTACGACCAGTCAGACGCATTCTATTATACTTTCTTATTCAATGTAATTCCTGCAATATCGAAAAGTACGCTGAAGATCAAAAAACGAAGCTTGAAGCCTGAACGTTATAAGCTACCATTGTCCTTTCTCTTTTTAAGTTCATGTGACTCTAGGTATGTACTCACAGTTGACACCTATTATTTAAACTTCGATATATCCAAATAGCTGAATCCATGCGTCATATATGGATACATGAAAGCGAAGGCCTTTTAGAGTGACGAATCGCGATAGTCACTGAGGTTGTAAAACGCAGGGTGTTGCATATCGTCTCCAAGGTTTTTGCTCTGCTATTCACTCCTCGGCGCCATTATTGACTTTTCCCCCAATCTCATTGGTTGCCGAGTTATAATGCGATGCGCGTGTGTCTCGACGTCTTGCGCCTCTTGCTCTGTCACTAGCTATACCTCATAATGCTTTCACGGCATATTTCTATAACCCACTTATATTGAAGGTGGTCATAATGGCTTCGTCTTCTCATTTGATCCCTGTCTTCTGCTGCCTTTCGCGGAATTACGCTGCCTGTCGGTGCTAACCGTTATGAATGCATTATGGCCGCTTGTCGTGAGCCCGCTTTAGAATTTGGGGCGAAAGGATGTTCTGTTTAATATGAAAGAGAGTTGGACAGCGCGCCACTCGCTGGAATGCTGCCGTGGGGCAATCCTTATGGTTTTGCAAAATAAAACGAGCTTGAAAAGAATATAAATTTTCAGCGCTTATTCAATTGAGCAAGCGACGTTCGTGCGCATTCTTTTACTAACATAAGAAAACAAACTCTAGCCGTAAATCTTGTACGCGCATTCATTGTGGCTCTTTGTGCTGCCGCTATACGTTTGAAGCCGCCAGGGCCTGCGCAGTAAATATAATTTACTTTGAACTAAAGCGAGCAGTCTGAGCGGGAGGAAACAAACAGCTTCGTCATGTCGACACAAAAGAGCTGTGGTACGTAGAAGCCGATCTTGGTCTACGGACGCATATCACTGCTGTGTGGAAATCAGTAGCAGTATTATAAAGATTTGTTTAAGGACACCCACCTTGCGGTCAAAAGTCAAAGGTAACAAGTCGCGGTTTCTTGAAATAAAAGGTGAAGCGGTGCGCGTAAATTTTGCCGTTACACTTTCACGTGTCGTTGGGACAACCCCGTGAATGCTTTCTATCTTAAAATAAAGGAAGTAGGGTTTCTAATGGTCGAAGTATTATAACTTTAAGACAATATGTTAAATGTGCAAAGAGTGCAGAAGAGAGCTTATACAGAAGGCCACAATCAATTTAGATGCGGGACAGGTGAGAGAACTCTGGCGTCTGTCCAGAGACGCCGTGTGTGTTTTGCTGGTGTTGTGATCGCTCTACCTGTAATGTACTAGAAAGTTGATATCGATAAAAAAGTTATTTCATCATTTGTAGGGATTCTGACTACTCACATTTTACCCCCCCCCCCCCCCCCCCCCGTTTTTATAGCGCATATTAACTTAACTAAACCAGGTCAAATGTTAAACGATATCTATTAGCAAATTTGAATAACTCGACTTTCGAGAGCCGAGTTCGAAATATTTCTTACTTGGTATATTTATCTATTCAACATAAAAGAAATATTGTCATAAAGTATGCCCCGGTTTTCATAGTTGTAACGAATTCTTCCATTCTGTAGCTTTTATACCCGGACAGGTGTTCCAAACAATCGACTGTTGAAAAATTTCTTGACGGCTTTCCAAACTACATGGAACCTCATTTATGCTGCTTGCAGAGCTCCAACTCATCAGAGGCCATGTTCTTTGGAGATGGGCGTCGTCAAATGTTCATTGGCACAGGACTTTACAAGGTAAATTTTAAAACGCTAATTTTACTAGGCGTGCCAACTCCTAATTTCACTTCCGTTTCAAGGGAATGGTGGTTGCCATCCGGCCGTTCAACAAGATGAAGCTTGAAGTCACAAGGTCTTTACTCGTAGAATTGAAAAACGTGAGTACTACACGTCTGTGTGTCTTCTCGTATCACTCGTTTTACTTATTTGGTTCTTTGAAGAAGTGCAACATTATCTCTCCCTCCCTTCCCCTTTCCTTTATTTTATAAATGTGAAGTTCCTTTGCCCTCTCAGCACATAAATATTATGACGCAGGGCCTTGACAAAAATGTCTTACCATTCGGACGCCTTATGCTCGCTATTCCGGCAAGGTTGCGAGCGAAGGTCGCCATGTTCTATTGTCTCCGTAACTTTGAAAACGTCAAGCTCTCTAATGACAAATGAAATCAGAAATTTTGCACCGGCATGCCGTAGTGTGCTTTGTGGGAAATCAACACCTAAAACAAGTGAGTCACTGAACATGCCAGATACTTGTTTAAATAAAAAGTGAAAAACTAAGTTAACAGAACTGGCCCGAGCAGTCGGGTGAAGAGTCTATGTTCGGTTCGTGAAACTGACTCCCAATATTCTGGGGGATTTCGATATGAGGATTTTGTCGAGTCAGCAAGAGTTACGATAGCCTCGCATTCCACGTCGTGTGAACGTTCTCTAAACTGAGCGAATATTCAGTATGAACCCGAAAAGTGAAGAACGTGCCCTAACTTAGCTACATCATATTACTCGTAATCCCCAAACGCCCAAGTTCGTTACACCCAGTAAAAATCACTCCTTACAAATTTGACTTTCTCAGAGAGCTGGCCTGAGAAATAGGACGTAAAATACGCGTAGTGCGCATCATTGACTGCTGATAAATTTCGTTTCTGCTCAACTGCGAAAGGTGCTCCAATGATCCAAAATTACAAAGAGTGAAAGTGATGTTTTTTCTAGCTTTGCGATGAGGGAAGCTAAATGAAGGCCGAATGAATGCTACGTCAGACGGATATGTTTCTGGGGCTTCTATTCAGATGAAAGATCTACAACACGACCACATCGTGCGTTTCCTCGGTGTTTGTGAGGATTCTCCTCACTGCTGTCTCGTCACAGAATATTGTCCAAGGGGAAGCTTGCAGGTGAGTAAAAAGGCTTTAGTATATCGTTCGTTTAAGTTTAAATGAAGCTGGAATCATGCAGTGTGATAAGGCCAATCAATATGATTTAAATCGTAATTTAAATCCTTATATACCATTGATCTAAATAAAGCCAGTTTTATTATGATGATTTAAATCAAAACGTATTCGGAAACATAATGCTGTTTGTTTTATTTTCCGCTTCCCTCTCATTTGATTCTTCCTATCTGCATTCGCTTTGTATTTAAATGAGATAATCATCAAGCAAGACGTGTATTTATCAGGTAAAACAGGAGCAAAATGAAGTGCTCTTCTTAGCATATTGGAGAATTGAGCTTAATTTCTACCTTCCACTAGATCATCAGCTGCGAAACGTCCTACAGCAATAAAACCAGAACGCAAGAAAAGGAAAGACTAAAAAAGTAAATGGGTTCTTTTATTCAGTTCATAACTCGAAAGAAAAAAGAGCTGTTTCAGCAATCCAAAAAAAAGTTTGTATTGTTCTAGTATGACAAAACTTACAGCAGTGAATAGCTTTTAATTAAACTGTATATTTACAGTAATCCTTTTTGTCGCATTGCGATCAGTGATCAGACAAATTATTTAAATATTTTGCCGTGTTAAAAAAATGTATATAGTGTTAACAAATTGCTATAATCTAGCTACAGTGATTTAAGTCAAAGTAACCTGATTGCAATTAAATAAATGCATTTGATTTTTTTTAAATTGTTATTTTTTATTAGGTAATTTAGTGATAATGCCTAAACTCGTTGCCTTAGATCGCGCCTGTGCGACATAAGGTGAAGGTAAACTTCGGCAACCTCAGCCTTCTTTCTACAATGGCCACACATTGTGTAGTGCGTCCATGGGCTTGTCAGTCTCGGAACATTTCTAGATAACTACTCTTGATCAAATGTAACTGATATGAAAGAGAAAAATAAAGAATACGTTTAAGAGCGACATCATTATAATTCTTTGGAATTCGAGAGCGATCATTAGATTAGGCGTGCGTGTTGATATTGATTCCATGCCACATTTGTGTTGTATTCATTCTATTTACAGTTCGCCAATGTTGTTTAGCAACTTTATTCTCTTGGCATTCTTATGTATATGTTTTGCTTGTTTTGTAACGTGAATACTTCTTGGAGACAAATTGCAATGCCCCATTAGAAGATATTTTCTACAAGTGTTCGTCCATAGATTTCAATTGTTAATCGTTCAATTGTTATTCATTCAATTCTTGTTTAAATTATTTCAATCGGTGTCGCTTTAAGGGAGGGCACTGCGCCCGCAGTTCTGGATTCAGTGAAAGAGAAAAAAATTAAGCTCTTGGGGTGGAGCCCCTTCAAAGGGGCTCCACAAGATGCCAAATAAAATTCTATGTTCAGAGGCTTCCAGAAAGCCATCTTTTATACCGAAAGGTTAAAGACAACGTTTCTACTCCTGTTAATCTTCATTGCACATTCGAGAATCTCCTGTCACACGGTGGTTTCTTTGATAAAAGAAGGTAACTTTGAAACCTTTCAAAGAAAAAAACCTGCTTAAAGGGCCAATATAAATATAAAGAAAGTAGACATACGGGAAAAACGAAATGCCACGAAGCCTTGGTATTGTCATGGTGACGGGAACTAGACTTCCACTGTTGTTTCGTTGTATTGGGCTCATAAAAACAAGAGTGCATCCTGTGATATTTTTTATTATCTAGAAACCAGACAAAAATCTTATGGGGCTCACAATAAAGCTTAAATTGTGCTATTCAGAAAGCTAAAGAAGAATGATTTTTTAAGAGTTGTATTTCACTGTGTTTCCTTTATGTTTTCACCATTGCTATTTCATCACAATTTCCTTCCAACATGTACCTTCCAGGAACTTGCTAATTTTATTTTATATTTTCAGACGTTCTAATTGAGCTCACATGAATATTATATTTTTAGCCTTTTCTTCTTTAATTCATCACCCCAAATTTAATTGTACTCGATTTTTTTTCCTTTCATTCTAGGACGTTTATAAAATATTACTCTGATTTCACCTACGGAGGCTGAGTTTCATTTAATGCAGCAATGTCAAGCATTTGAAAAATGGCACCCTGTATGCACGTAGGTTAGGATGAAAGAAAAAAAACATGCGTTAGGCAGAATATTTCGTGTAAGTGGGAGACTCGACGAATCGGAGAATTGGAGCGTACTGGTAGGCTGGAGGAATAAAAGAAAAGCGACATAGAGGACAAAAAACAATACATCCTTTATGTATTCTATGTCGGTTTCCTGTTATTCATTAATTTGTAAAGCACAAACTTTTAGAGGAAGCGCTATTTGAAGCAGTATTGCGAGGTAACTCGTTCTGACCTTCTCTAGATCCTCGACAGAAACAGCTACGGAGATAGCTGTAACAACTTGCGAGCTGCTTATTTTTTAGGCAGTCACGATCTAAAGTACTTCATAAAAATTAAAAAAAAACTGACGTGAAAACAGTGTTTTTTTGGTCTTTCCCACAAATATGCTAGTCAAGTGGAGTATCTCTAAGCAATACAATAAGAGTGTAACAAACATCGGTGCTTCATGCAAGCTATGCAGTTAACTAAGTAAAAAGTGTTATTTTTACTGAAAACTTTAGATGTATGTATATGTGTATATAAGTTTTGTTATGACTGTCTTTTATTTGCATTGTCAGATCATTTATGAATTATTTTCTTAATTGCTTTCTTTTCTAGGATATTCTCGAAAATGATGAAATCAAGTTGGACTGGATGTTTCGCTACTCGTTGATGCACGATATTGTAAAGGTACGCATAATATTTTCATAACTTAAAAGCTCACTCGTTCATTTGGTTTTTATCTTATTTTCTAAAATAAAAAAGCATTTCAATGTCAATTACAAAATAAAATTTTTGCTTTTCTAGCTTGAGTTTACAATATTTTAGTCTTTTCTGCGATTACTACGTCCAGGCAACGCATATACTGAACACGTCCAGCTTTCTCTAGCGTAGCACACATGAAACCGTAGTATACGAGAAAAGCCTAGCTTTACGCAGTGCGTATACATACGTACTTCCTCCCCACAGCACATCATTGATGACGATTGAAAGTGCTAAAAAGGGCTTCATTTGCCCTCCACGAATCCGTAGAGTTGCACCAAACCCTTCGCTAAAAGATTTACACTTTTTTCAGGGCCCCAAGACTCTGTCTCCTAACAAAACATCGGTAGTAGCCATACTGATGTTTCAGCGGAATAGTTTGTTTAATGGTTTGCTGGCGTTCAAAAAGATGTGTCATTTGTTTGTGTTATATTTTGCTAGGGCCCCAATAACCGTCATTTTAATGGCTCCGACAATTGGACCTAGACTGTGAAGCTAGCTTCTGTCTCGCTGCACTGGTTCGAGCTCAACGCACCGTCTGACAGGTTTTTGCCTTAGGCCATCTACTCTGCACAAGTAGCCCATAATTCTACCTATTGTTTGCGAAACGACTCTAATTACCAAGTCATGGGCACCTGTGGAATGATTGATCAAACTAAGAGATATGCATTGGCAGTGTGTTGCGAGATGCAAGCAATTAACTAGATGGAACTGAGATGCAGACCATTAACTAGTTGTGGAATGTAGCAAAATGAAAACTGCAAGAAAAGCTCCGCATAAAAAGCAATGCCCAGATTGCATGGGGGCAATGGATATTGGGCGTAGTTTTTTTTCGTTTTTGTAAACAACGGCCTTGAGAATTACGCATTTCTTCCGAGGAACGCGGTGACTTCAGTTTCTCCATGAGAATTCGGAGGCAAAGTTTATTCTAAGTTCCTTTAAGGTAGCGTTATGTGGTACTTGCGATGTTCTGTAATGCTCTTTTTTAAGTTCCCGTATATTGTATTTTTTTTAGGGAATGGCGTACCTACACAGCAGTGTCCTCCACAGTCACGGGAACCTCAAATCTTCCAACTGCGTGGTGGACAGTCGCTTCGTGCTCAAAATCACCGACTTTGGCCTCCACTGCCTGCGCTCCAGCGACAACAACGAAAACCACGACTCCTACGCGTACTGGAGACGTGAGTCCTTCCCCTTTCTCGTACTTGCTTCTCTCTCCTTCTTGTTAATGCAAACTTATCCAAACGGCCATGAAATTTCCACGCCGCCACTCCACTTAGAACAAGATGGGGATTTGCATAACGAGCCATAAAACTTCAGCGGTTTCGGACGAGAAATGGGGCGAGGCTAGTCCTTCCGATCTACACCCAGATGCATCGCCTGGCGGCTGCTGCACGAGACTCGCTGCTTGCCTCCTGATTGCAGGCGGTCGTATATCAAAGCATTTCCCCGATATTTCTTTTCGTTTCTTTACATCGTGGTTTGCGATGCATTGGCTTTGGGATGTGAGAAAGTTTGCGCAATCTTATTTTTTATTGCAATTGACGTAACATCTCTAGCGCCGTTTTTTTTTTTTTTCCTTTTTGCGTGTTTGCATGTATTTCGGTGGAGTGTGTACTAAAATGTTAAAATCACGTAATATATATAGATATATATTTATAACTGCGCACACATTCGGAATTTGTATATTTGGCGCCACCGATAGTCTTAAGTAAACAACCGTAGCTACGTGCGACTCTAATCAGCTGGCTTCCGCTGTATCCTCCTAAGTTCGCCGACCACAATAACGAAAGCATTAACTTTTTCCTGGAAATTAAAATATGTATAAACAACATTGAGTGGGGAATCATAATTTGTTTTGTTTTATGCAGAGATCAGCTGGTAATACTTTTTTAGTTTCTCTTTATTTCGTGTGGACCAGGTAATTATACTACGCTGGACAAACTCCCGAAATTACTACAAATATTAAACTTTCGTCTAGAAGCACTTTTATTCTCTATCCCTAAGACTAAAGTACTTAGGTTGTGTACACAAAATGGCCTGTTAGAGGGTTACAGAGTCACACCTTCCTATATCCCACAAATTATAACATATGAGGGAAGAATTTTAGTTTTTCACAACATTAGAGGAAAGAAAAGCGGGTCTTTATGCTGTGAAGAATGCTGGATAGAACCCTATATAATAGTATTAAACATTCTAAAATGCTGCTATTTAGAGAGATGTGACTTCATACCGCTTTCTCACAAGGTATAACGAACAAATTTGAGGCCAAATGATAAGGTATATCAGAAACTATTTTAACACAATCGGTGCTCATTTAGCGTCATGGGGTTCACCGTGACAGCCTCCTGTCATTCGCAATACCAGCGGAGCCCTACAGGCATTTCCCCTTCAGATTAAAAACGAAGGCCCGAATCATGACATCTGCTGCCCCCACAATGGGTTTCGGGAGTCTGCATTGAGGCCGAAAACGAGAGCAGTGACACTGAAAGTAAGCTATGACGGCTGCGGAGATGTCATTTTTCTTTCGTATATCACAGCATAAAGCTTGGCTGAGTCCCACAAATCACATGAACGATCTAGATGCCCCCGAAATTAAAAAAAAAACTATGAGCGAGCAGATATAAGCAGCCTAGTTGTTCTGACAAACAGCGTAGATATGCGGGGTTGAAGGAAAATTTCAACATCTGACGCAATGCCGTTCGCTAATCGTCTGATGCCCGTATTTCAATACCGGCCTTCGTAGAAAACCCGGCATTATTTGTTATTGACTACATCGGCTATAATTGTGTTTTGTACAGTATTATTTATTATTGAACTTTGTGTGCAATTTTCAATAAGTCTATTGTGGAATAAAGTTATTTTACCCGTGGCGAAAGGATATTAGAATGTGTCTAAATTGAAGCCAATAGCTTCATTTTAAAAACCTACACACACACACAAGCATTACAAAACTGAAGAACGAACTTGATATTTCTTTTCTCGTGCAGAGGAAAAACGTATCTAGACTTGCATCACTATACACTTTGTATTATCATTCCGCAATCAAGGAGAGATTTGTATTGTCCGGCTGCCTTCTACATATCCCCACGTACTGACAATGCTCAAAATGATTGAAGTGGTCACACCATGCAAAAACCTTCATATTTTCATGTTTTCAGTTATTCATTTCTGTATAGATCTTTCTACCTGATAACATTGCAATTATTTAGGAATCATTAAGCTTTAGAGCTGCATTTGCAACTTTCATAAACACGTAGCAACATGTACGTTTCTTTTTATTATGCGTGTGTTTTTACAATTTTGAATTTGCTCTGTTTTATTATCCTCCTTTTATGTAAAGTCCGATGGGCGCGTTAGGGGTATAATAAATGAAATTAAGTTACGAGGTACCGCAGTACGAGGTAGAACGCCGGCAAGCGTATGATGATTTGACGTTGTCTACAAACATCAAAGATTCATGTGGCCGCTAGCCGTATCAACTTAAAAATATAACTCGCAAGTCCGAAACTCTTAAAGGATCACCAGAAGATATGCTTGCTGGGCTGACAAATTTGAAAAATATAAACACACGGTAAAACTACCGCTGCATTTTTAGAAACAGTACAGTCCTTGGACGCAAAGTGGTCATGATGTTTTAGCGGATTTCTTGCGCTGCAAGATCGCGCACCACGCATCGTAAAGCAGACACATTTCCTTTGTAAACGCATGTCGCTGGCTGGCCACTGTAGGTTTAGTGAAACAAATTTTCCCAAAATCGGTTATTAAAAAAAAGTTCCATTTATTCCCTGTATCGAAGAACTTACCGGTGAGCCACTGTTGGGAAGTACTTTATGTACATTGTACTCAAAATACTACTTCAAGTAGGTTTAGAAAGCATTAGTTTATTTGAAGTAGAATATCTGAGTAAGTCCCTGTACCTTAGTGTAAGTATTTTTTCTGGTACTTCCCGAGCAAAGTACACCTTCCGACTTCAAAAATACATCCCCTAATTTTGGTCTTGTTAAATTTGTATCACAAAATGATGCGTTATCAACTCTGAAGAAATACGGGGAGGGATATTCTACTATCACCAGAAACGCAAACAGACGACGCATTGCTGCTTTTGCTCTAGGGCCGTTTTCCCGTAACTTTTCGAACTTTCGCTATATCTCGCCCGGACATCGCAAGCGAAGAGGTTCAAGTATTAGAATATGACAATTAATCATAACGTAACACCTGAGACTGTGGTGCACAAAAAATAACGAAACTTTCAATTCGAAGAAAAAGACAAGAGTAGAGCGTCTCAATGATTTTAGACATTCTCCTCCGTAGTCTATTCCTTCGACTTGAAAGGTCTTTAAATTTTTTCTGCACCAGAGTATTAGGTGTCACATTATTAGTAATCATCACCAGCTCAGCTGCACACTCACTCTTTTTCTTAATTTGAGGATACTCCTCTACAAAAATATTGCTTGCGGAAGCTACAGGCCTGACGTCATGCTCTCTCCTAGTACGCTTGACCCCTTGACTGCAACGAGCCAGTGCAAGCGGCGCCAAATTCAGATGACGGAGATACTACGGAATTTGGCACCATTTGCAAAAATAACTGCTCTGTGGCCACTTGACTTTATCCAATATTCGTTGCCACTTCCGGATATAACTGGTGCACCCCCTATTAAGCCTAAAGAAATGCATACTAGTTAAAAAATTTCTGTACGAAAGGGCATCATATAAGATTCTGCTAAAAAGTACTTGTGGTTTGCTATGAAAGCGCATTGTATTGATACCCCTTTACTTCAAGAGCGTAGTACCCACTGTACTTACTACTTTACTTGAAGTACATCACCTTTCATTTATTTCGCTTTACTTCAAGTACTGCTAAGGTGTGCTTTATTCAACCGTGCGGGGAGCAGGAACAAGATTAACCAATGCGGCGACAAACATACGAAGCACAAGCTGCAACAACCCACTCGACTCAAAACTAAACTGAGGGAATGCCAGCCTATTGATTCTTCGCTTCCTTTGGAAAAAAAGCAATGCATTGACACTGTGTCTGTTTTTCTCTTTAATAAACACAAAATAGCATTAAAGGTTATTTCAAATAGACTGCGATATACATATATACGTAATCTAAAGTACACCTTTATTACACCTGTTGCGTATTGTTTTTATGGGACGTTACGCGCGGCATTAGCTCTACTTTAACTGCTGAGTCAGTCCGGTCATTATGGTATACAAACGTGAAGTATGTTTAATATACAAGTACCAAATTCAAAATATTGTACGCTTTTGCTTTCTAAAAGTGCGAAACGCATACACAGGTTTTCCAAAAATTTTGAGCTTCTTCCACAAACTGCAAAAGTTGTCCCAGTAAACCGTAGTCTGAGGTCTGTTCCGTCCATTTTTTATTATTTTACACTGTCACATAAAAAATTACTTAGCTAGCAAGTATGAAGTAGTCGTCATTTGGAAAGTACCACGAGCACAAGAGCATTGCACTAAAAAGTTTCCCCTAGCTTCGTAAGCAGGACATCCAAAAACCCCATTACAGAATTGGTCTACTCGGACCTCGACTGGACCAATAATGAAGGGACACTATCCCGTATTTCCATCGCGCTGACAAGCACCGAAAAAAGCACAGGAGATGATTTTGGTCTTCACTCGCTTTACTTTGTCTACCATCGCGCTAAAAGCAAGAAAGATAGCACATAAACCGCCTGAGCCAAAAAGTTCACGCAACTTAGGTGTAGCTTCCCGGGACTGTGTGGGTGCGCTCCTTCAGTATTTAAATATTGTCATGCATGTTTGCTAAGGTCTTCGCCAAATTTTTCAAATTTTGTCACCAAGTGATTTCTCATTGTACATTATTTTTATGCTATGAAAAATAAAATTTACATTCCATATGCTTTGTAATTATTTATTTTAAAATTAACACAGTTGCTTAGCTTTACCAATCTGAAGGATGCCCCTTTTTTTTCTTCAATGGCGAGAGCGGGGAAGGTAGCTGACAAGCGCCGCACCAGTGTTGCTTGAGGACCAACACGTGAGGGCGCTTTCTTGGGACGGCCGACGGATAGGGCCTGGCCTCTCTGTCGGAGACCGTATATTTGTTTAAGCTTCTCCGCTAATGAGAACTGCTGATCCTCATTACACGGTTATATGTATTCTTCCTTGTTTCCCCGTTTTCCCACAACGTCGGGGGGAAGCATGCATGGCGCCGCGACTGTACACGGTTGAAGTGATGTGGGCGCCTTTTTATAGCTTTTTTGTTGGAGCCCACAAGATGGACGCAAGATGTTATAGGGATGCCGCTAAAAAAAAGTATAGGTTGTACGCAAATGGAGGTTCATGTGATTCGCATTCGGCCCTACGGATCAAACCTGGGTTGACCCCGATCCAGACTATTCCTTCCTTCTTCTTGAAGCAAAAAAAAAAAAAAAAAAAAAAAGCGTTTCTGATGGTTTGCAGTAAGATAAATCGAAGGTCCTGAATTCTTTTTCCGTTCCTTCTAGTCTCTTTCTGCCGTCAAAGGAAACTAATGCTGCGTCCTCGGCGATCGGATTGCTCAAACAAAGCCCTGTCTGCTCAGGGAGGCTGTAAGCGACCTTTTTGTTGTCGGTCGATTGCTCAGCAGGGGCTTGTACAAATAACGGCGTTCACCCGAGGAGCAGCCTAGAGAAAGGATCGTAATACTTCGTTTTACTCGGGAGCCCGTGGACGACTGCCTCGACGAGATATGATTGCAAGAAATGCTGCGATCCTTCAGTTGGCATTGCAGTTTCGTTTGTACTTGTGATTTAAGCAGGAAAATAAAGAAAAAGATTCGTTCGGCATTATTCTACTGTAAGTCAAGTAGCTTAATATACACACTGATTCACTGGAGTGCATTCAAGGTTATTATAAAAAAACTACGCATCGCACACACACACACAAGGGGTTAATAACGTCATTCATTGCGACCAAGATAATAATTAGAAAGATTCGCAGTCTTCAAGATCAATAGGATTTTTTTCTTTTTTATTCTTCTATTGACATAATTTTATTTGTTGTGACATTGAAGGTACGGTTTTGTAATAATCATAATACAGATGTGACTGCTACACAAAGTAAAATAATATGTTTTCAGGTATTTGGAACTCTCGCAATTCCGCAAGAGAGCGGTGAGAAGGAGTCGAGTTGCTGGCTGGCTACTTAGTTGTTTGCTTCTTCAGACAGTTTGTTTGAGAATGAAACTTCGCCATCTGGACAGGTCGCCACCTGACCAATTCTATGTTAACGGGGGACCTCTACAGACAACCGGAAAATCGTGACCTTGTCCTCATGACGAGATTCACGACTGATATCTGACACGTAGAACACCTGGAGTACCTGCTTCCCGATGCTTTCTGTCGCATTTATATAATCTTCTTTCTCTCGTTTTTTTTTTTGGACCCTGTAGAACTTGCTTGTGTTCAAATCGACGACACGTTGCTCAAAGTGCTGCAGACATCATTATATGTTCAACAGAAGGACATGAGCTTTCCACGGCAAAAATGTTGACCCTGGCCATGTCGCAACTGAAAAGCTTATCATTTGTGCCCGCTCCTATACTTCGAATACTTTAAATGTCTCCCACAGCCCGTCACATCCAGGTTTTCGGGGAACACAAACGCTCATCACGAACCGAAATGTCTGACACCGCATAAAGCCAGTCATCGAAAACTTGGCTTGCTGGTGCATGCACTGTCAGTCGGCAAAGGTACAGTGGAACCCTGTGCCACAGACCAAGATTTATCTCCAGCACATTGCGTGGATCTAAAATACATCTGAGCTTTGTCGTCCCTTTCCACCATCGCAGAAGAAGTGACACCATGCGACCTGCATAAAAACGTTGACGAGGTGGCAAGTGGCGACGTAATAACGGACATCACTGCGTCAGCCAGAGCTGCCGCCTTCATTTTGACATTAATAAATGAAAATGAAGGCGGCGGTCTTACTGGTCGAGAACAATTTGAATTGCTCCTTACCTACATAGCACGCCAGATCTCCTGGAATGACAAAGCTAGAAACCCCTGCATAGCACCCGCGATCCAACGGTTCTGTGGAAAGCTATCTAAAATTGACGGTGATAACCCCTGGAAACCTGAAAGAATGAATTTTCCCAGTATCTGCTAGGCTCCTTGGCACTTACATGGCCATCAAGGAAGCCTTCGGGGGACCACGAGCTCGTTAATAGCTCTATAATGAGGTTGCTATCAGACTTCCTTTTGGCCGATCGAACAATGAACGCTATGCCCGAGATGTATGTCAAAACTCTGACAATTCTTTGACAATGTACGCCGTATTGTCACTAAAGCAGGCAGAAGAAATACGAAAACAAAACATTTAACTCGCGTTTTTGTTTTACGAAGACATTAATGGAAACCGCTGCCGCCTTAATACCAAAGACAGAATCTCGTAATCAAAAGACAGACACAGATTTGACCTCGTAATCAATAGCAAAGACGATGTATACGCCCCTTATGTTAAGCCCTCATATTTTGCAACTCCCTACACTTAACAGGATTATACTCAGCAGACAGTCTAACATAAATTCTTAAGGGGAGGGGGAAGTACATAATATCTATAGAGACTACAAAGAGGGCACCAATATACAATATGTAAGACGGTTTTTTCGGGGCTCTTGAAACTCGCAGGCCTGGAGACACAAAGAACACAAATAAACCCCAAAAAGATGTCTGCTTCTTGCTGTCTTTTTTCTGGACATAATCGAAAATCCCCAAAGAAACCACCTCTAAAATGTTTATGCCGCAAGCAGGTATTTACCGCGTCTCCAAAAGAAGACCCAATTGTAGTTACTCATGCAGGACTTTAACTTTCAGCTGGAATGAGTATTGAGTATAAGGCACCCAGATGCCCTTGTAGAGGTTTAGATTATCTAACATAAGAAAATGTGGAATCAAACCGGAATTTCTTTCATCGGAAGTTGTCAAACAATGAGATATTTCACTCATATAGGTGTATAACTCTTTCTAAACCTGCATCATTACCAACGCGCTCACTAAGAAGTTTTTCACTCATACATTCAAAAAATCTTAGTTACATTTGTAGACACAATGTCACCCTGCAGAGTTGGTGTCTAAGAAACTTTTATTATGTAGTCGTATTACCTGTAACAGATGGAACCAATTTCCAGCTCTGACGTTCTCTATTTTGATGGTTTTTAGGCAAAATAAAAAGGATTTTATTCAAATTCTGTTTTTAATATAATTAATTTGCGAATATGAAATTAGCAATCTCACCGCTTGCTAAGGCTAAGCACGTTGTACCGCTCTATACTCAATAGTAGCAGAACAAATAACCAATATATTCGTTGTCTTCAGCTTAGAGCATTATAAGGTGTATAAGCGTGTTTTGTTGTGGAAGATAGAAATGTCGGAGACACTGCAACCATAGAGCTGCTAGTTTGCTCGCTGATATGGGTGTCTGCACGAATGGTTTATTGTGAATTTGTTTCTACTTTAGGTATGCTGTGGACGGCACCCGAGCTGCAACGGGCCTGCGACGCTCCTTCAGCCGGCACGCAAAAAGGTGACGTCTACTCGTTCGCCATCATCGCCCACGAGATTGTCCTCAGGCAGGGACCTTTCTTTCTTGGACCGCTCGATCTCTGCCCTAAAGGTAATCTATCACATTCCAACACGTAAGTCAAACGAATTGTTGCTTCTTTGAAGGGACCGCGAAAATCAGATTCTCAGCGCATGACGTACGCTAAGATTATGTGTAGAAGTGATAAAAAATGTGAATTTCCGACTCAATCTTTATAAAAATTAACTTACATCAAGGAAATAGAAAATTAAGAAAATGATTTTGACTGTCTTACTTGCGCAACTGCCGATATATATTCAAAACCCTGGAGGCAAGTAGAACCAGGAAGTAGACGCTGATCATCGCAGATCAGTGCCTGCACCTTGGCCCTTACCTGCTTGGTTTTGCTATTTTAACTAACACATTCCACTGGACTGGAACAAGTCCAATAATAAATATTCTGTTGTCAAGTTATTTCGGCTGTATGTCAACAGCAGCCGCCAGCTCTTGGCTTTTGCGTGACACAGACGTCCTTCTTTTGCAGACGCCTGCTATAGGTAGGAAAACCATGCTCCTAAATGTTTGCTCGTTAAACAAGTTCCTTGTTTAACGAGCTCCTCGTTAACAAGTTCCTCATTCCTTGAGTTTTTTTGCGTGAAATACATTATTTCTGGCCATCTCTGTACAAAATGTCCGCTCGATGTGTGTCGTGAGTAGCACACAAAACCAGCAGTGCGCTTCAGCAAGTGCCAATATACTGATTTCGAGTGTGACAATTATTGCTGAAATAATTGCGCCTTGCAGCGGTTCGATGTTACATAAACGAGTAAATGTATATAAATAAACATTTCAGAATATAGCGCTGTATTGAATAGTTTCATGCTCGTACTCGAGAATTAAAAGTTCTTATTTGACTGGAGATTCCTCCAGCTTTCAGTTGTGTTAACAATGATTTGGAGACATTTTTTAAGTTTATATACCGAAGGTAGCCTAGATGACGATCAGGAGTTTGTTAGAATAAATTAAGGGATGAACACACACACACACAAACGTAAACATTGGGAACATGTTTTTATCACCGGCTTAAATATAAATCGGGTATGCGCAAACATTTATCAATGCGTCTTTTGGAGAGTCCTAGAATTTACGAGCTATGTTCAAGGGTGAGCGCGTTCACATTTACCTGACTTATTCATTTTTGAATACAGACATGAAGGTAATGCTCTTACGGGAGTTACGACTCGTCCCTTATAGAAATAAATCACTGCAGAAACGGCCTTCTGGCCGGTGCCTTTTTCAGCATACCTGCATATGGCCGCGTGGTTCGCTCGTTTCCCAAAGCGACAAGAATATGCGTTTTAGGCTGCGAAGGAAGCACGCTGGGATGTTATTCTGTAAATAAGCGAGAGTGACTCTGCATCTTTAATCTTTTACGTTTGTTTTTTTTCTTGGGAGGACTACGGAATGTCTTAAAGTTTAATTATTATGTGCAGTATTTTGTATTTTCCGCCGAAGCATGAAGCACTAAAAGGGTAGTTGTTGTTTAAAACTCAATACGTTTTATACTTAATTACAACTACCTTTTCCTCTTAATTGAATTCTTGTATTGCCTCCTCAATAAAGAACGTAACCACACGGCACCAACGAAAGTGTATGAATGTAAGACGGACACCGTACACAAGGCGCATTACAATTCCATAACAAAGCAGGTGGACACACAATAAAGAACATCGCAACAACGTTAAGTTATGACGTCCAATTCGAGGTCGTAGTGAGCCATTTTGAGGATTTTTATTTTCTCTCTGGATTATGAAACGGGCTCCCCGAATATCTTGGGAGGCTGAGCCCCCTTCGATGGTGTGTTCATTACGTCGGTTTCTATAAGGATCTCGGTGGTCTTTGAGTTTATCACGGGATATATTTGTTATGGAATACATTACTCTTCTACCGGAACTGTTTCTGCGAATGAAAGGAAATGTATCGTCTGTCCCACCAAGCTTTGGTTATCGGGTACAAAAACCGAGTCCCGCTACATAGTTCGCTCGAGCGATGGCTAAAAGTTTGTTTTGACGAAGACATTTAACGTGACATACATGGTGAATTAAATATTTGTTTATACTTTTTTGAGCGTAAATTTGTACATAAGCTAATGAAATCAAGCAAACCCAGCACTATATGACATTACGAATGCTTACTATCGCTATTAATTTATGCAAAATCGGGAAGCTTCATTTAGCGTGTATTAATGCAAAAACATCAACTCTCCCATGGATCGGAGCCGGCGGCTTCTGTAACCTCGAACAACGGCACCTAAATTGGCTGCGACGTATATCAGATGCCTTGACACGGAAGCCGGCGCGGCCGCTCAATGTCAACGCGGACGCACCTCGGAAATAAAACACAAAGAAAAGCACAGCAACTCAATGCTTCGTCACGGAAGCTGTCGTGGAGCCGGCAAAGTTCGCCGCGCCTGCGCAGCGAACCTTGCACGGTGATATCACCGCCCAAGCGCAGTGTGCGATAGGCACATGTGGCGCGCTGCTTGTAGGAATGCGCGGCGTATGGACCAGTGTCCGCGCCAATTCCAGGGCGCCGCCATGTTTATCTACGCTCGCGCCACCACGCGGAGAGAACTGGCAGGCAGGAAAAAGGGGGGGGGGGGGGCGAGGAGAGGGGGGGGGGGCTGCGTTGGTGGCGTTGTTTTGGGGAGCTGAATGCGGCAGGCCGTCTGAATACACCGGCACATCGTGAAAGATGTCTTCACCAGAAGCCTCCGCGGCCCGTTCTTCAACAGATGTCGTGAACATTGGAGAACCCATCTCGATCAAGAAAACAAGAAAAAAACTTTCTTCACTTAATATGTTTCTCGGTGTCTGCTGGTTCATTGCGTAGTAAATATTTCGCTACCGCTTTCTTGTAGCTTTCAAATGCTTGATTGTTGGCTTCTTGTATACGACATTACATTCGTGGCAC
The DNA here is from genome assembly GCF_016920785.2 of Ixodes scapularis. Taxonomy (NCBI): domain Eukaryota; kingdom Metazoa; phylum Arthropoda; class Arachnida; order Ixodida; family Ixodidae; genus Ixodes; species Ixodes scapularis. Next base: position 69,262,611 of record NW_024609835.1, read on the forward strand.
GTTTGAGACCGATTTTCGCGATCTGCTTGCCTTTCTGCGGCGGCGCGGCTCTGCCGAGCCGAAATAAGTGGGCGGCGTTCACTTGATTGAACGCCGTTTTAGAGAAATGAAAACGAGACCACGACGTTACATCGAATGACTAGCGAATGGGTCTAGTTACATAGACAGCTCGGATTAGCTTTCTTTTGTAATGTGGCGCCTTGTCTGCCGCCGCGAAGCGCCGCAAACGAGGGCTCCGAGTATGTTAGCACGCGCCCCCCCCCCCCTCCCCACATACACTCACAAACACACACACGCTGCGAGCGTCTGGGTTCGGAACTATTAATTGCCAGTTCTAAAGGAAGGTACTTACTTGAAGTGGGAGCTGGAATTCTACGATGTACCAGGAGACACTATCGGGCAACGACGCAGGGTGCCTATGGGGGCGGAGTCTAGGAACGCTACTGATTAATATTGTGACAGGCGATCAGTTATGACAACAGACGAAACTTTGACTCGTTCGTTCAGAAGTTCGCGGTGATATCTTATTAGCCCTCGTTACAGCACACCAAGGATCTTAGGCAGTGAAATTCACATCACGCAGGCTCGTCCGTCGTAGTCAAATGAGCGCAGTCGACGACGAGGTGTAATGAGCTACTAAGCTTCACAAGGAAAATGCGCGTGAGAAAGAGTGTTGAGGCAGTCCGAAACACTGATCCAGCAGACGCACGTACGTATGTTTACTCCGGACTCCATGAACCCGACGGCGCAAGATCAAAGCGATCAAAGAGCACCCCCGCCATCGCCACCCGGTTTTCTCTGCACTTTGCGTGATAACGGCACTGGGACAGAGGGCACTCGCCTCGGCGTTAACAATCCGCGAAATCGATTAATTTCCTACTCTTGAAGCTATTCCCAATGAAAAACGAAAATACCTCGGCGTTGTAGAACATCTGACGACAGAACTGTGCCGAGCGCCAGCTCGGCATCGTTGTTGCTCGTGGAGGCCTGCTTATTTGTAGTTGATGCGATGATTCCACATCTTTCGTGCCACTCGTGGTGCTTGCAATAACTTCAAAGGGCAGGGGAATCTTCTCACGTGGACGTTGAAGATACTCAACACCGGAGCCACAAACCGTCGCCATGTTCGCTTCTTCTTCGTCACTTACGGCGCGGTCAACTCGTCGCGAGATTTTTTCTGGCTCGGCTAGATGAAAACCAACAGCGGCAAAGTGGCGTATGGACAAACGGCTCTCATATTACAGGCGCTATACTCACAAACCACGGTAAACAGGACCAATGCTGGCGAAAAGGCAGTCGGCACACCAGCGAAGAAGTCCTCAACGGGAAGCGGCGGCGCATGCCGACGCAGACCCCCCCCCCCCCCCCCCCCACCCCCCCTCTCCCCGTGAGCATCTGGGTTCGAGATTATTGTTCGCTTTTGCTCCCTGCGGTCGAGGCTAAAAAGAGCACTTCCGGACACTGGTCTATAGGAATGCTTTCGCATTCCGATACGTAAGCAGTCTTAAGTGTCTTTGCCAAATATTCTTTTTCACAGGAACACATAAAAAAAATACGAAGGTGGTCAATACTTGCTAGGATGTTTGTAGCAGGTTCCTGGGATCCTCAGAGTGCGGTCGATGGTTTGCAATATCTTTCCTCTGAGGGAAACGCCGCCCCCCCCCCCCCCCCCCCCCTTTCTTACAAACCACTTTTTTTTAAAGTTATTTATACATGTGAAACATAGGGGCCAGATGTTTATACTGTAGAGAAATATATGAGAGAAAACAGCGCAACAATATTCGCCGAAGGCACTAAGACTGCTTACCTGTAGGAATGCGAAAGCATTATATTCCCGCGGGTGAAACGTTTTTGAGTGATGTTTCTACACGCAACGAGGTTATTTCTGCCGGTATTAGATTCGGTGTGTATAGGTGCATGCCTTTCTTTCTCTTTAGCTGTCATCCGGTGGCGACATCAGGCTTTCCACTGCGCACGCGCGGCGCACTTGCCGACTCAACGGCTTCCATGACGAGGCATTTGCGCTGCTGTGCTTTTCTTTGTGTTTTATTTCTGATGATATGCTTGTTGGCGTGCTCGATGATGTATTTTTGTTTATCTTCGGGCACAACTCCGCCGGCTTTTCGCGTAAAGGGGCAAGTATAAACCTTTCGCCTTAAAAGACGGAAGGACAAGTAGACGAAATACAAACAGAGCGCTGTGTTTGTGTCCCCTGTTTTTCTGTTACTAATATGCACCCCCACGGCCCAACTTCATACCGAAATATATTCAAGATGGTTTTCATTCTCGGACGAACCAATTTTACACGGAAACTGCTAAAACAAGTGGCCTCGTGCTGACCAGAATACTTTTACACAAGATAAAAAGTCATAATATAAATAAATTAGGAATGTTTGTTTAGAAGTCTTTAAATATAATTCAACTCCCAGTTAATGGTTTTCTAGACGTAAAATCATATGGATCGAGTTACTTACTGCGCACTAAACGATGTTGTAAACTACAGTTTAATTGCAAACGTCGTTACTGAAATAAACCACGACGCTTTCTACTTTGGACAAGAACTGCTGTATTTTGTATTTATTTAGTTAATAACTTTTATTGGCCGTAATACAATAAATAAGTTTACAAAAAAAATGTAACAACTGCCCGCGGAATAAATTAGTAATATTACAGGATTATAGCCCCCCCCCCCCCCCCCCCGACTTCGGCATTTTTGTTTCTTTATATCTTCTGCTAGAAGATTCTGGCGGAATCGACTTGTTTTCAAAAGTGCGCGCCGTCTAGTGGCCGCTGCGTCAGTTATCTGCTTTCGCCATTGCTTGGGCACGTACCCTGAGCGTGTATCAGACCGTAGCCTCCTCTATACTCGCAAATTCTGGCAGTTCGACGACGGAGCCATAGAGTGCCCGGTCGCAGGTTTGGAGCTCGAGGATCTGGTAACACATAGCATCAAAGAGCCATTTCTTGGGGAACCTGCACGTCAGCGCACAGCTTTTGCAATGGCGAGGACCCGAAACAGATTTGTTTGCTCGGGTGAAGTGTGTTTCGGCCTCTCGCCGCAGCGGGGCGCTAGTCATGCAGCTTTCCTGGTTAGTGCCAAAGAAAGCATTTATGACAATTCTAGGGGAAGCTCAATGCTGTTTGAGGCAAGAACGGGTGTTCTGCGAACCAGAACATACAGAGTGAAGTACCAGGAAATTGATACAGTGTGCACTGCTTGTGGAGAGGAGGACGAGACGGCTGAGCACTTGATACTCTACTGTAAAGGGCTTCACCCTATGCCTACCGAAGACAACATAGACTTAATAAAGTCATTGGGTTTTAGAGACAGCGAAGGGAGAGTGGATTTCAAGACTGTAGAGATTACCAAGCAAAGATTAAGTGAATGGTGGCAGAAATCGAGAGAAAACTAGGTATTTTCTTATCCACTGATGGCAAGGGGGTTTCATAGCCTCACTTTCTTTGCACTGCGGAGTGAATATAGATTTCACATTTAAATATTCTAAGCTTAAATGGTAAAACAAAATGGCTAGGTGGCGTAAGCTACCGCCCGATCCAAAGGGCTCAGCCGTATTCATCCATCCATCCATCCATCCATTCTCTCATCCGTTGTCTGCCGCTCCACCTTTTCCAATTGAGCGGCCGCTTCTTGTGGCGATCTGCCAGACTTTGTCAATATACAGGTTTTTTTTTTTAAGCTGCACCAAATTTTCAAAAAAAAAAAAAAAGAAAGAAAAAAGGGAACGTGAGATAGAGTAATTTGAGCCCTGGGGAAGTGCTAGTGGCCATTGCGGCTTCTAGAAAGAAGGTGAAATTAGGTAATTAGGTAGCTAATTAACTAAAATGTTTTATTACCTTTTTAATTTTTCACTTCAGGTCACATAATGTATTTAGAGGATTGAAGATCGACTACAGTAGGGTCTAGCCGTGTCGTGAAATATGGATAAAAAAGTCTTAGTAGGCGCAACGGGGTCAAGAAATGTCACTTCAGTAAATGGCGTCAAACTGAAACTAAACAGGGAAGAGTGCCGGTAAAGTTATTGCTCCGCCCTTCCGGGTACGCGATTTTTCATTATCACGGCCGGTTCCACTTGTTTAGGCGAGCCAGCCGCGATAATGACGAGTCGCGTACCCGGAAGGGCGGAGCGACAACTTTACCGGCACTCTTTCCTGTTTCGTTTCAGTTTGACGCCATTTACTAAAGTGACATTTCTCTTCCCCGTTGCGCCTACTAAGACTTTTTTATCCATATTTGACGACACGGCTAGACCATGCTGTGGCCGGTCTTCAATCCTCTAAATATATGATGTGCCCTCAAGTGAAAAATTAAAAAGTTAATCAAAACAATTTAGTTAATTAGCTAACTAATTACCTAATTTCACCTTTTTTCTAGGGGCCGCCGTGACCACTCAACTTCCCCAGGGCTCAAATTACTCTATCTCACGTTCCTTTTTTTTTTAAATTTGGTGAAGCTAAGAAAAAAACACCCTGTATAGGAGGCTATGATCTGACACCTGGGGCTGCGCCCGTGTTCGGCATAGACTCGGATGGAACCCCACGCTTGGTGCCCAGGAAATGGCGACCGCCAATGTTGCTTGCTAAACTTTAAAAACGGGTCGGCTGTTTTTTTGGATACTTCATGCATGTGATGCCACTGCGCCCATTGCGCCTGCAGTTGACTGGATACGAAATATAAAAGGTCCGGCACACCGAATATGGAAAGCAACAAAAATGACGACGAACTGCACGCCAGTGACGCGCGAACAGTGACATTTCAACCCAAGCGCCGTTTTCCAATCGCTTCTCCACAATTTCTTAAATAGTTTTTTTTGCGCCATCATGGTTATTTGGCCTTGAAGAGGAGGCCGTAGGTTCATGTGAGGCCACGTGGATACACCAACCGAAACAATATTGGCTTTAGACGGATAGCTCGGTCTATCTGCCTGCCTCTCTTGTTTCGCTTCCTCTCTTTCTCTTTCTCTCTCTCTCTCTATCTCTTAGTATGAATCTGTGCCCGTGTGTTTACGTCAGCGCTTCAAATATCCTTGTTGCTTTCTTTTTTATCAAGCCTTGTTGAGCTTGCAATGGAACTCTGCGTGAATAACCTTGAAGTTACAAAGCATACGCCTCTGAAAGCCTACTGACAATCTGGAGGCCACGTAGAAAACGATCTAAGAAAGTCATATATATATATATATATTATTACGGCTGCACTTGTCAATCTTCACTCACTATATATATATATATATATAAGCTCGAACCGTCAACCCGCCGAAATTTGGACTCGACCGTAGCATTGTATAAATACCACCCGCGTTGATCTGTAAAAGTTCTTCCTGACGAAAGGCGAACTCCGTCCGAAACGTCGAAGATTAAATCGGCCGTGGTTGCTGTTTTCACTAAGGGTTCTTCTCTTCTCAGTTTTATATATATATATATATACTGTGTGTCAACGTGGACAGGTAAATGTTGTATATTTTTACCTTTCTGAGGCCTTTGCCTTGGTAGACCATTCGTTCCTTGTACACAAACTAGAATCCAACGGCGTGACTGCCTTCCTTTGTTCCCTGTTTCTAGATTATTTGTCTGGTAGACACAATTTTGTCCGTGTTCTTGGACATCACACCCAGCCTTATATTTCTTCTTCGGGTGTGCCGTAAGGCTCCATACTTGGGCCGATCTTTTTAAATGTTTTTATTACTGATTTGAGCTCAATTGTTCGCAATTCGTTCATCTTGCAATATGCAGATGATGCCAAGCTGTTTAGGCAGATCATATCCTTGGAAGGCTGTGAAGAACTTATGGAGGATGTTAGGCCGTGCGTGCAGTTGGTGTCGTCAGAACATGTTAACGCTCAATCCTTCTAAAACTGTTATTATGTCTTCTGTAGAAACGTACAAGAAATAAACTTTTGTTACCATATTGGCAATCATACCCTGCAAAGAATCGAGTGCACGCGTAATCTTGGTGTATACATAGATTCTTCGTTATACTTTGCTGTACATGTTAACAACCTTATAAGTGACTCTTTGCGTAGGCTGGGAGTAATTTCTAAAATCACGCGTTAGTTCTCTACATCAACTTGTATTCTACGGTTATATTTCTCGTTATTCCGGACCAACTTGGAGTTTTCCTCTCTAGTCTGGAATTGTATTAGCTCTACGAGCCAATAGATAATTGAAAATGTTGAAAAGCGTTTTTTTTTTTTTTGAATTGTTGACGATCGTTACATTGGTCGTACTGTATATTATTCTTATGCGAGACTGTTGGGACAATGCAAATGCCCTACTTTGAGATCCAGACGGCGTGAGCGCAACCTTGTTTTCCTGTACAAACGTGTTCATGGATTAATTGATTGTCCAGATCTCACAATTCCTATTAATATTCACGTTCCGAGTCGAGTTTTGCGGGTTTCTCCGACTTTCCATGTTAATCACATCTCCCAAACCAGCCCCATGACCCGTATTCAACACTTCTACAATACCCTCGGGGGAGCAGATATTGATGTCTTTAACCCAAATTTCGTAGCTTTTAAGACATTTATTACTAAACTGTGAACATTTTTTGTGTATCATTATCAAGGTGTCAAGCTGTTCATGAGCACAGAAAATAAACAAATGAATAAATTAATTAATTAATTAATATTTTTTTAGAAGTACGAATTTCACCTAAATCCTAGTAAGTTTTTTTTAACAAAATGGTTGCTTCTTTAAGATGAATGCACATGCCAATAAAAACGTTATGCGTGAAACGGTAAAGTGTTTTTGTTAATTTTATTTGTTTTAGTGATATTGCCCTGATCTATATCAGGATTTTCAAATCACGGTGATTAAAATTATAGTATAAAATATGTTATATTTATATTGTATATGTTAATTATAACAAAAAATGTATATTTTATCAAATATGTTTATATTTTATATAATGTTAAATTTTTTTAAACTATGATTATAGTCATGTTAATTTTTATGCTCCCCCTAGTTTTCGAAGTTATAGTCTGATTCAATGCCTTCTGGATCAAAATTAGAACCAATCAGAGATATCTGCCCCACTCATGCACTTATCTTCAAGGCACTGCTTTGCACATTTTAGCCTTGAATGTATTAAAAGCACTATTTTTTTTTTTATTTTCTTGATTTCAGAAATTGTTGAAAATGTCCGGAAGGAGCACAAGGTTCCATTCCGACCTCTTCTCGAAGAAGACTGCTGCAGCGAGGAAGTAGCTCAAATGATTCGCAGATGTTGGTCCGAAGATCCAGCTGAAAGACCGGACTTTCACTCTCTCAAGCCTCTTATTCGGAGGTTCAACAAGTAAGCCGTACGCTCTTTCGTGACCGCCAACATTACCAGCATGAACAGACACATGCTTCTTACACCTCTTCTGTGGAAGATCCTAAGGCCTTGCTACTGGTCCAAATGTGTTCGATTGGTTATTTCTGATGCGCATATTTACGCTGTTTTGTTAAAAAAAATTCAAGTACATGCGTGTGGCCTTCGCAGTTAGTCCATGCTAAGGTAAGATGAAGTATACATATCTTCTCTTAGGAGCAGTTTTGTGTTTTTGTTTAAAAGATGACTGAGAGTGTGAAGACATCCAGATAAGATAGAGCGCGTATACGGTGTCTTCTAAAATATTTTTACAGGAATAGGCCCTTTCCTAAAATGAGTCTGGCCACGTTGATCACTATCATCATCTGTGGAACGGCAGCCGTGCCGTACCAAAGGCGACCTTCTAGTGACTGATAAAGAAAGACGTTGAAGATGCTCCTAAGCGGATGGTGCAAAGCCTGCACATTTGGGGGTTAGTACGATGCGACGTAGGAATGAAGCACAAAAGCTATGTAAGCCTTCATTTCTAACTGAGATTGAGTAAATCTGTAGGTGACACACAATCTGTTCTAAATCTCATTGGTGCATGGAGTTTTATCGAGGCGTCTGTGTAGGTTGGAGCTTTGTTCTTACTACGGGTTCTTTGTCACCATCAAACTGAAAGTGATAAAGAAAGAACTACACATTGAACAATTCCTCGCCTGCCGTTGACTTCCGAAAGTGGTGTTGCCCAATAAAATAGAAGTTCATTTCCACCATTGGTATGAAAAAACCTAAACTGCTCCAGCCTCCAGTTGGCACTGAATTTCGGAAAGGGTCAATTATTCATTTAAGACATTTCTGCCGGTCTGTAAGATCAATACAACGATTTCACTCATATCTATTTTGATCACTCCACAGACAAGGTTGTTCAGAGATAGTTTGCGAAATGTGACTAGGTCAAGAAGAAAAATTTATTTTGGGTTCTGTATCTTTTTTTATGCGCATAAAGCAACAGGCATAATATTTACCTGTCATAGTTTCCCCACTCTAGAAAGCATTGCAGTACGTAAGATATCGCAAGCGCCGTTACACTTGGGCGATATGGGTTATCTAGCTGCGAACGTCATATGACAAACTCCATCCCTTAGATAAAGCGTGCCCTCCGTATTACATGAGCTCAGATCCAGTTCTGGGGAAAGCAGGCATGAATAAAATAAAGATTCAAAGACGACGCTGCCGCCATCCTCTCGAATGCTTAGACAATTAAACCACAGCATGTCTTGGTAACTCCTCTGTCTCGGGCGAAAAAAGATTAAAAAAAAAATAAGACATTTTTAAATTTCTGTATTGAGAAATTAGAGCGCACCTTTTGAGGAGGAGGAGGGGAGAGTACGGAGGGGAGAGTATGCCCCTCCTCCTCCTCCGTACCCTCCCCTCCTTCCCTCCAAACCTCCTCCCCACATCCTCCCCTTCTCCTCCTCCCCTTCTCCTTCTCCTCCTTTCCTCCTGGCGCTGAATTTGTTCATGGGTGACGTGACATGAAGTCGTGGCGCCATTTTCCCCGCTAAATTTAGCCGGAAACTGAATTGGCGTTGAGGTCACGTAACATCGATTTCTCCGCAAAATTTAGCGGAGAACTTTAGCCCGCTAAAGTTAGCGGGGAAACTTTCCCGCTACACGTAGCGGAAACATGTCCCCGCTAAATTTAGTGGGAAAATGTCCCCGATAAATTTAGCCGAAAAATTTACCCGCTAAATTTAGGGGAAAAATTTCCCAGCTAAGGTTAGCGGGGAAATTTTCCCGCTATATTTAGCCGTTAAATTTCGCCGCTAAATTTAGCGACGCCGACGCCGACGACGACGGCGATGACGAGGCGATGCCGACGCCACTCAACCCGGAAACGGGCGCCTAAGAGCTGCGCTTTAAAAAAATATAAAGACAGCTCATCGATCAGCTGCGCGGCTTTCGGCCCGAGGCAATATCTGAAAGAGCGGCCTGCCGCAGCCAAAGGAAACAACTTGACGCAGTAGCGCGAATCTGTCGCAGTACTTACGCTAATGTGGTGTTCGAATAAGCACAGAAATTGGGGTTCGGATATGGATCGACACCACAGCTAGTGTTGGCGTAATTGCGTGAGGAAAAACATTGATACTTCGATGCAAACTTCGGTAATGCGGCAGAAGAAACCGAGACTGGTTTCTGTTTAGTCTTTATATTTTGCATATTTTAACGAACTCAATAAAGACAAACATGTGGTCGAGTCGAGCAGCTATGCGATTTTAACAGTGCTCTTCGCCATCTTTCAAAACTTTAATGGACTTTTAATTACACAGCGATAGAAAGTGGCCTCGGTTTTCGCGCTAAGTTATACACGACCGCGCCTGCACCGGACCGAAATATCAGGCACGCGCCAGCATCCACGATGTTGCGAAATTAGCCGAAAAGATTCGCAAGTGGTGTGTTGTCGGATATAAGTTAATTGACGGGCGGAAAGTGTCCAAAGTTATTTGCATGATACGGGAATCGCTCCATCATGCAAATGACGGGCATTTCGTACAAAGCTGTCCGCTTTATGTAATGTCTCTTGGGGCCCGGAAGGTTCTCGTAAATCAAAACAAAAACTAAATGTATAAATAAATCAATACATGGCGGCCTATTGATAAAATATTGTTGCAAATTACTGGTTTATGGTGTACAGGGATCCTGGCTGAATGATTAGCATCTGTTGCATTAGTGACTTAGCGTCCTCCAGTTTGCAATTTCGAGAAGCGTGGAAAGTTTCCTGGTTGCGGTGGCTGAGTTTGCTAATGCACCGCAGTTCGGCGGCACCTGACTCGAAGGCGCGTGCCGTAGACCGCGGCATTATGAGCTCAATTTCTGCCCTCGTCGGTTCCTTCGCACCGGCGTGCGCCCAGGTAGTTTCGATTACACTTTGCACGCCCCGCGTCGTTAGCGGGTCTCATTGCGACGACAAACGTGTTCAACTACAGGTGACGCAGAGGTCGCCATATATTAAATGGCAGCCTAACTTCATTTTTTTCTGTACCTTAACCAAAGTGGGCATTTCGGGCAGGTATTGAGAAGAGGTTGAGCCTTTCCTATACCCAACTTTGCGCCTTTGTTTTCATTGAGGACAAGACGTCGCTAGTAAGTTCTTGGGGCCTTATTTCTTTGCAGATTAGCTGCACAATCCTATAATTGGGGGTAGGTTAAAAACGCCTGTCATATTTGAGTTTCTAGAAACTAACAACTTTATATGCGATTTCCAACACGAATTTTGACGCAGTTGTAGTATTACGACACAACTAACAGAATTTGTTAATGATGTCAGTCAGTCTCTTGACATCGGTAACCCAGTTTAAACGATATTTATAGCTCTAAAGCTTTGGACAGAATTCCTTATTTCAAACCTCTACGCAAGCTTAACTATAATTAAACAGTATTTACCTGGTCAATGGGATATTCAGTTTTCTCTCTTTTCGATCGCAGTTTGTCTGTTTTAACTCCTCCAAATCCAATGGCAGTAGCTGTGTCATCCGGCGTTCCGCAAGGATCGGTTCTTCGATCATAACTACTCTTTTATTGCAGATTAGTTATTTGCTACGTTATATGTTCCCTAAGATATGACTTTACGCTGACGACTGTGAATTATACCACAAAATCAACTCTACCCATGATCATAATATTCTTAACAATCCAGTTGAGAATTTGTGTACATGGTGTAAAACCTGACAAATGAACTTAAACTTCCGTAAAACCGTTTTTAATACTTTTTCTAGGCGTTCATCGGCCTCTGTGTTTAATTAATATTTCGACGGTTTATCCCTAAAAGAGTTTCCGAATATAAATACCTTGGTCTTCTCTTCATGCCAGATTTATGTTGGTCAAAGGACATTAACACGAGATATAACAAATCCTTTAAGATGCTTGGATACCTGTGACATGCCTTAGGTTATGGCGCCACAAGATCTCAAGCTTTTATCTTCTAAAGCTTTAATTAACCTTAACCTTGATTATGGTTCTATAATTTGGTTTCCCTACAGAGAGTCTGACATGAATAAAGTCGAATCAGTTCAAAAGAAATTACTACGTTTTACTTGTCTTCGGTATGACCAATACTTCTTTCCTTTCTCTAACCTCCCAGTGTTAGGCCTAATTTCTTCTTTTTGAGCTTCGGGATATCGAGGGCCTAACGACATTGTATTTTATGCTTAACTAATAATGTTTTGCTTCTTTAGATATCTACAGAAAATTTCTCAGTCCAACTTCAACAAGGAGCCAGGAAGATTTAAATATTTTAGCGTTTCATCCTTGTACCGAAATGTTTGAATACAGTTTCTTTCCTCACATCATTGAACGTTGGAACTTGTGACGAAAAAACGTCCGGAAACTAAAACCAGAAGGATTTCTGTTTGCTATTAATAGTGGTTGATTGGGATGTCTTGACTGTCTGCATATAATTCCTCCTCTTGTCATAGCCCCACTGAGGCTGTCGTATGTAAAAACAAAAGAAACATTATCAAACCAAGTGTTAGCAGTAGACTAGATTTCAAGAACAGCAATAAAAATAATTTGTTTACTAAAATTGATAAAATAAGCACTTGAATTTCTACACCCCCACTGCTCAATATTTGCAATACCTAGCGAATTTAGCAAGCGCAAAGCAGTTCGCTGGAGCCTTCCAGGAACATTTGGCTATAAATAATCATATTGTCGTTTAGTTTAAAAAAAAAACTATAGTGTATACGCTTAATCCTTCGCTACATATGTAAATAAAAAAATTGACTGCAGTACCATTTAAATACTTCTAGAGGAAACGAATACCAGGAAAGAGATTTTAAGTGCTTTTATTTGCCAATTATTAAGCTTCCGGGTTCAGCTAAATTATCTTGCGATTACGTTAAAGCGTTTTTAACCCGACAGCGTTAAGGAGCTTGTGTCGCAGAAACGCCGGCGTCGGTGGCGTTGTGACGGGAAAATCCTGATTGGTAGATACGGAAATGACGACAGAGTAACATGACCTCCCGCGGGAATTTCGAACGACCCACAAAGCTCACGTGAAACGTGACGTCATGAGTGAAATGAAAGTCATTTAAAACGTGACATGTATTGCTAGTTAAGGGTTGCCGCATGTTTCAGATGATATTACTTAATAAAGTAATTCATTTGCCTTAGAGAAGAATGAAGCATTTTAGGCGGGATGCAAACCCACGACCCTTCGGTTGCGAGCTGGACAAGCTACTGACCAGGTCATGTCCGCCGCACTTCCTGCTCACTAGCAGAAAAAAAAAACAACATGAGAAACAAACGAGAAGGCGATGCGAAAGGGGCTCGACAACGCTATCGCGTTCCCTTTTTAAAGGCGAAGTTGTTTTTATAAGCTTTCTTGTTTGTCCTCGAATTCTCAGGCTCTCAAAGTCAGCCGCGTCTTCCATTCCGTTTTAAGCTAAACTTTTCCTTTGAGATATCAGTGTCGAGTTGAAACTTTTGCTCTAAATTTATATGGGATTATGAAAGTGATAAGAATACATAATGAAGTTTCCACGCACAATATATTTCTTTAAGCTATGACGGCTGATGGTATATATATATATATATATATATATATATATATATATATATATATATATATATATATATATATATATATATATATATGCTTTTACTCCCAAAAAAGCGCAACTCCCGCTCCTTAGGTGACTGGCGCATAACTGAAAAAGTCGTTTATTCGCCGGAAGTCAACGCAAAACCTCCACGAACCGTCGCGCTTGCGTACGAGGATGACTGCCGAAGACCAGGAGCTTGAGGAATCCCAGATTACTCCTTCCTGCAGCATTTTGGCGACCTGTTCGCTGATGGTTTTGCGTTGACTTCCGACGAATAAACGCCGTGACCACTCGAAGTATCAAACGTTGCGAATTTCTCTTAATCAGATATACATACAACTATGACTCCTGTTCAGGTCATTGGCACATATAATTTAAAAAAAGAAATACTAGGGATTTGCTTGCCATTATTTCAAGATATAAAAAAGTGAAGCGTTTCTTTGCCTATTGCTGGCTGTAGCACATTACCCTTATTCCTCATTTTCGCAAGTCAGTAAGAATTTTTATTACGAGCAACTAAACGGGTAATGTGTTTCGGAGCATTTACAGTATCTTGTACAACGAAACTGTGGAAGAATATATCGCGCTCATTTTTGTGCTATACAAATTTCAAATTACAAAACAAAATATACAAAGAACTTACACTTTCCCGTTTTTGCCTTAAATGACAGAATGACCATGGTACCTAATAACCGGTTGGAGCTGAGCAGGCTGGGTCGTGGTTGTGGATCTGTTTAGCATGTTCTACCCCCATGACCGCGGAATAAGACCCCCATCATTGCGGCCTGAACACCCGGCCATGACGTTTGCTCTTTGTGTGATGCAGGGAGCGGCAGGGCGTAAACATTTTGGATAACCTGCTGTCGCGGATGGAGCAGTACGCCAACAACCTGGAAAAACTCGTCGAGGAGCGGACGGCCAGTTACCTCGAAGAGAAGCGGAAAGCAGAGGACCTTCTCTACCAACTGCTGCCCAGGTGAGAACAATATCATTGTCTTCCGCATCCTCTGATATAGGTATGAAGGATTTGGCTTGTAATCTTTTCAAATTAAAAACAAGGCCAAATAGGTTGCGCATTGCAAACGCATTGGTCATCACGAACCTTCTTATTGTTTTTAAAGATATACGTAATATTGCGTTTATTCGCTAAGTACATTTTGATAATTAAATTTTTGGAGGGTGATTTTATTATCATATTTTAATTTCAGGTTTAAAAATGGAGTTCATATGCGTATCGTAATATCTCGAAAATAGCCCACCTAACATTAAGAGCAGATTGGGCGAAAATATGGAGTGGCTAACTTTTGGTGTACAATAGAGAAAAGTTTTAAAAATAGCGATTTTTAGGTTGTGCCCCGACCAAGCTTGTTAAGGTGCCGAGGGGCAACGAAGAAAAGATGACTCTACTACCCAGTCAGAAACGTTCGCTAATTTCCCGCCGTAGCTAACTAGCCGCATTTACGCCGCGACCATCATTGATCCCAACACTTCTATTACTAGGAGTGGGCTGTCTTTCGGTGTTTAAAAAATATAGCAAATAAAAAAAAATATAAGGATGGGCTATCTTTCGGGGGCGGGGTATTCCTCGGGATTTAAAATATATATATAAATATCTGTTTTCTTTTTTATTTATTTTTTTTTTTTGTTTGGGGCGGGGAAAGTTAGTAGAATAGGTACACTTTATCTTCCCATATGCTTCTCAGTGACGATCTTGAAACTTGCAATGACATAAAAACCACTAACTGGAGTATGCTCAGCTGGCAGAGTTCATAACACTGCCTGCAGACTCGCAGTCTTAAGAAAAATGCCATTTTTCGGAGGCACTTGCCTACCAAAAACGATATTAAGGGCACTTCCAGTTCTTCCACACAACCATTCGCTCCACGATATCGGAGAACGTAGTGCTCTGCGTCCACAGGTTTACTAAGCTTTTTGCACTTAACGAACATGCACCATATTGAAATTCATGCTGTAAGCGGTGGCACTCGAAAGTGCGCCGTCGAGGCGCACTTCCGAGCGCCTTGACGGCGCACTACAGAGGATTCCACATACACATCGCCAACAGTTAGGTCAAGTTATTTCAGGCCCAGTTTTGCAGCCTTTCGCGGAAACCTAGGATCAGTCGAAACTCTCGCTCTTTTCCAGTAGGCTATACCCTAACATTAATATTGAAAGTCCGTAGTGAGCCGGCGTCTCTTTTATGTATTCCTAGAACCCTTTTACAAAAAAATAATTCCAAAAGAACTACGCGGGTTTGGTAATATTATTAGCATGCGCGACAAATTAAAGAAAAAGCATAACGCAAAAGGCAAAATGAAACGTGCCAAATAAAATTTAAAAAAAAACTGTGTATGATCTATTATATCAAAAATAATCGGAGGACGCTTAAACTTTGCCTAAAAGGGTGGAATGCGATAGCGTTATCGAATCCTTGGCCTGCTTATGGCGCATCGCCTCTGCACACTTAGCCTTCGTCTCCGCCTTCTCGGCTTCGGTCTTACGTGCCGACCCCGTCGCCGAGCAGGAGCAAACGTCAATGCGGTATCCGCACTTGTAGAAGACAACGATTAAAAAATAGCTCCCCGTACTGGTAAGGTACGGCCACACTCGCCGCGTGGCAGAGCCGCACCAACCCGCAGTTTGACGCCGCTGCAGTCACGTGACAGCACAGAAGATCTCGAGCTCTCTTGATGGTAACGAGCGCCTGCGTGATTCTCCGTGCTTTTTGCTTCGGCCTTCGGCTGCAGTGGCTACGGTCATCCTTTCCTTTCATGGCTGACCCAGACAACGACTTCTTCACGGTCGTAAAAGTTATTATTGCCGTGTACTCCCTGGAGTTACGACGGTGCCGTACGCAAAAGGATCGAAGACGAAGATTTTGGGAACGCCTGACCTGGTGCTACCGGAACTTTGAAAAGCAGGCGAGTGCCGTGCTGCCTTGACTGCGTGCCAGAGCCAGTGATAGCACACCGGTTAAGCTTTGCGTCTTTGCCCTTAAACTCGGGATGAGTCTTGTCGTAAAGGAGAGGAAAAATACCCACAGTCTCAAGAGGCCTCTCTATCACTCGACTTTCCTGTGCCACGGCCGGACTGGAAGCGCGCGCTCTCTTTCTTTTCTTACGGCCTTTTCAATTGGGGCAATCGCAACCTCCCGCCACAATTCGCGGGGGGGGGGGGGGGGGGGGGGCGCTGTCACCTCACCGGGCTACCCTTTGCCGTTTACACAGAACGCGTCTGACAGTGTATCTCAGCGCTGTCGCAACTTGGGGCCGAGATTTTTATAGCTTTTGACTCCTGATCCTTACGTTCAGACCCTCAGCCACTTCTAATGCGCTTTTGATGGGCCCAAAACGGTGAATATTTGACGCACATCTCCGAGGGATTCGTGAGTAAAACGTAGTAAGTAGAGACAGCGAATGCAATTGTGGAAAAGCTATACTCGTTTTTACCTCTGGGACTTCTGTTGCAACTCAAGAACAGGAGGAGACGGACCCCTTCTAGTGTAGGAACTTTAAATGATAAATAATTCGTACACTCGCGTGAAATGTAAGCAGGCCCAACCTATCTATTGCCATGGTCTGCATCATCATTTCATAGGCCGCACATGAAGTCAGTTAGCTGCTGTAGACGGGGGGGTAGTAGTCTGTGCGATTTTCGCACAGTGCATATTACAGCCTAAAGTGCTTCCTCGAGGGTTTGTGCACATGTCCAGCTGATTTTTTGTTTCTGTCCGTGACTGTCTTTGCATGGTTAATCAGAAGTATTCTGAGGAACTTGTTAAAAATTAAACCAGCCGAGCGCTTTGAGTGACTTTGTGTGGCTTTGCCGTGCGCAAAGCAGCTCGAAGGGACTCTCCGAGTGGCGTGAAGTGGGGTTAGGTGGTTGCGCCCCTGGCGGCAAGCAAGTGAACTACATACGGAGAAAACTACATACGCCATTGACTCCTGGGCGATAGCAAAGGCCGTAAGAAGAGAAAGAGAGCGCGCGTTTCCAGTCCGGCCGTGCCTGAGCGAGGCTCATAGCGGCTGCCGACTCAAAAACAGCGTTCGGTCGGCAGGAAAATCGTTGCCACGCCATCGCACGTCACTAAGTGCGTTGCTTCTGATTGTTCTCCTGGCACTCTCGGCGCGGGGCACGCGTTAAGAAATAGCGTCGGAGCCCATTCGTTTTGCGGGATAAAAATTCTGCCATGGAGCAGGTCTCGCGGCAAGCTGGCACGCCACGCGCGGCGTTCTGCCGCGTTTTGCCTCTAGTGCGTCCGCACCTGTAGACGGCACCGCATCTATCGCACACGAGTTCTCTCCCGGCGGCTGGCGGCGGCCCCGCGGCAGTGTACGCGTTCTCCTCAGAATAACGATTGTGGCAGGATCACAGCGGCACTGGGCGGAGTCGGCGACGGACAGAAACTTCCCGCTCCTTCGCGACAGATGCAAACTGTGCGCTCCTCCAGACAGACGAGCCCAGGTTATGTGACTGCGACGTAATGACCCTATCGACCAAGCATAGATTTTCGCGTCACGTCAGGTTTTTTGGCACGCCACCGAGGCGGGCGCGGCACGTGTTCCTGAACACGTTCGGGTTATTCGCGTCAAGACTGCTTTTCTGGCACGCCACCGAGACCGGCGCGTCATGAGCTCCTTAACACTATTGGGTTAAAACTATGATATAATCAACTGTCTTTACGCACATGTCCGGTGAGGCAATGGTCGGCGAACCTGACATCGTCTTGATCGGAGGCGTATGGTAACATTCATTTGGAATTTTCAGGTACAGATGGGTATCTCGTGTCAGGTATTGCATGCCCTAAAATAAATTTACCGGATCGTTTCTGTCCAAGATTCATCTTCAACGTATCCTGCACTTGAATAAGCATACTACCTGCAAAAATGTGCTTCTAATTTTGCAGCTGCATGTCCTGGAGACGGCAAAAGAACTTATTTTCAGCATACGCGGATGAAAAAAAAAACGAAGCAGGTAAAGATTTATTCCTTGGCAAGAGCAAATGGATCAAAAGTGCGTTAAGCCGTCTAAGGTTAAGAACCATGCCGACTCTGTAATGCTTGTATGTTTGTTCGTTGGAAGAGCAGCTCGGCGGTGCCAATTTTATGTAACCGAGGGAGCGCCTGCGGTCCTGGGACCATTTCGAAGTGAAGCCCTTTGTTGGATTTTGAGTTGTAAGCGTGGACTGCTCAAGACTCCTTGATTACTGCTGGACCCAGGCAGGACGATGTCATCTGCAAAAGTGCTAGACGGCTAGACGGACCCGACGTGTTTTACACAGCATCAAACGCAGCAACAATGCGTTATTAATCGCTCGTATTATTTCCTTGTCTGTGAACGGGCGCATGGTCACTAGAGCCCAGGCGCCTTTTGTAGCTTTTTATTGGTTACTTTATGACTTCTTCGCGGAGCTTTACTGCATTGCCACGATAACATCGCACAAAAAGTTAAATTCATTTTGAAGAGTCCTACAGTTTTAGGGTGGGAGGTTATCTTTCCCATCTCATCACAGGTTCGGTTATCGTCGCTTCAAAACTGAGTGTGCCATCTGGCATGGTCAAAACTTTATTCTCGTGTCAGATAATAAGAAATTCCCCAAGTGGTATAACACAAAGAAAACAACAAAGAAACTCGAGGTATATCTTATTATGCCCAGCAACACACTGAAAAGCTACGTCTTCTCTCTGTCTGTTACCAAGGGACATGTAACGCTTTAGGATCCTTTACCTACTGCACTTCAGATACACGTGGGGGCGTCCCTTCCCCCGCCACACATGCTCTCGTCCTTACTCGAGTGCACAAGCACAACTGAAGACAACCATTTCCCTTCAAAACACTCTCACTGATACTTGACTCTCCTTCTCATTCCTACTCTCTCTCATCGCTAATTGCAACAACCATGGGTTTCGACCAATTAAGGCACCCCTTCATGTGATGTCATACTCTCGCATTACGCCATGTCATGTGACGCAGTATCACGTGATGTCACCGTGTCATGTTGCACCTGTGATGTCAGTCATGTCTCAATGCGTTACATGCCGTGACGTCAGTGCCACGTGATGTCGCGTCATTGAGCGTAGCTGTGACGTCATGTGACACCGAGTCACGTGGCATCCAGGTGTCGTGTAACGTCAGGCTGCATGGTTTATACACCAATTTAAGTTTTCACAATACATTTAGGAAAGCTTCCGCAAAATTGATCGGAAACCATTTTTCACCAAATTTGGCCATCAAGGCGCTTACCGGCGGACGCACACAATCTCTTGGTTTTGTGGCCATAAAAATGCTATCGTTTTTAAAAAAAATCTGTAATTGATTTTCTGTACATAACAAATATTTTCACGTGTTATTCAACGTGCCCGATATACACCTTTGCAGCGTGTGATGTAACGGTAGTACATTGGAATCATCTGAAGGAAACTGCATGACGAGTTGCAGTTGTCAAGAAACTCAAGTCAAACCTAGGTGTTCTTCAGCTACCTGGACGATTCTCTAAGTGTAGTTATGCTCCGGTCACAACCTCCTCTAAGATGCGAATTCATCAGCTGTAATATGGCAACGTGGACCTTCGCTTCCATAGAGTGGTAATCCCGCTTGTCCCTAACGCGGGTCGAGTGGCGTTCTCCGGTGAGCGCTCGACTGGTGTCATTCGCGGACACTAATTTAGTTAGGTGGGGCAACATGGAACAAGCCGCTCCCCTGCCCGCTCCATCGGGGGCCGCTAACGCGGGAGGCTGCTCTCACGTTTCGCGCCTGTTTTGGTCCGTATATCGGCTGCGCGATTTTGTGCTCAGTTTGCTTTTTTCTTGATGGTGACATTGTCCGGAAACCTCCGGTTTTATTCCTTGTTTTCTATTAATAAAGCTTGATGACGTTTGCGAAGAGCGTGATAGCAGCCTCCAGCGTTCGCCGGCCCCGTGGGCCCCCGATGAAGCGGGCAGGGCACCTCTAGAGCGCGCCGTTCAGTGTTACCCCACGTGACTAGGTTATTTGCCGTGAATGCCATCAGTCAAATGTTCGCCGAATAGCCAGAATCTCCCGCGTTATGGACGTGTGTGTTTACTACTATACTTCGCGTCGGCACGCCCATATTGCAGCGCACTTTCCGATCACCCTTACGTGAACTAAGGACGTGAGAAAAAATACAAAATGAAATCTTCAAGAACAGAGAAAAAAAAAAGGATAGAAGTATAAGGTTTGAGCCGAAGAAATGAATGTATCAACTGTTTTCTATGCCACGCAGTGGCTTGTCTCCGGGAAACATAAGAAAAAGGTGGCTTTAAAAGGTTGAGTTTTGGGGCTGGGAAGAAAGGTTAAAAAAGCGCTGTTATGCCTAAGTCTTTTTAGATACAAATATTTCAACAAAAAGCTTCGATGAGTGTTAGTCAAATGGATAGGTGGTCTCTAATAAGGTTCAGTTTTGAGATTTTGTTTTCTCGCCAGTTTTGACGGAGTTGTGTTTTGTGTGACTTTCTAATCTATAATAAGGTTTACCTTAAGAAGCTCGTGTCGCAGAAAAGCCGCTGTCTGTGGTGTGACGAAAAAATCTTGATTAAGTGATAGGTTCATGACGTCACAGCCAGATGACCTCGCGCGGAAATTTCACGCTCACGTGAAACGAAATATCACGCGTGGAATGAAAGTGATTAAAACATGACATGTAATGCCAATTAAAAGTCGCTACCTGTATTAAATGATTTCACTTAGTAAAGTAATTAATTTGTCCTAAAGATGCATCTGAAGAATTTTGGCGGGATTCGAACGCACGACCCTTCGGTTGCGAGCCAGACACGCTGGCAAGCTTGCACGGCTAATGGGAAGATGATGAAAACGGGGCCCGATCTCGCTATTATATTCCACTCTTTTTGTTGCATATTGTGGATAAACTTGACCATAGCCTCCCATATACTGACAAAGCCTGGCAGATCGCCACGAGAAGCGGCCGCTTAAATGAAAAATGTGGAGCGGCAGACACCTTAGGAGGGGAAAGCCACGTGACTTGCGCCCCGCTGCGGCGAAACGCCGAAACACACTCCTCCCTAGCGAACAAGTATGTTTCAGGTCGTCGCCGCTGCAAAAGCTGTGTGCTGACGTCCAGATTCCCTGAGAAATGGCTCTTTGATGCTCTGTGCTACCACAAACTCGCGCTCAAATTCTGCTACAGGGCACTCTATAAGGCTCCGTCGTCGAACTGTCGGCTTTGTGAGCATAGAGAAGGCTATGGCCTGAAGGAATACTGTTAAGATCTCGGTTTCCTATCTCACCCTAAGCGTGTCCTGGAAAGATGTGCACGTGAATATAGGGACTGTAATGTTGTGTGTCAGCAATTGTACGGCTTTTGATATTTTAAAATAAGACCCGCGCTCCCTTGCTGCGCCTCAGCCGCATCTATAGTTTTGAATGAGGAGGATGTTAGACAAGATACAACACTCGGTACACATCATAAAACAATTATACAGCAATTTTTGCAGCTTTTAAGCGGACACAGAAGGCTTTGATAAACAGGGAAGAGCGCAAAGAATTTACCTTTGAAATAAATATAATACACAAACAGCCTCTGAAAGGCCCCAGAAAGTTAATTCTAGGTAAAAACTAGCCTAATTTGGCACCCATGTGTAAAGTGAAATTCGGTTTTATTTTCAGATCCGTTGCAAGCCAGCTGATCAAAGGTCAGTCGGTGACCGCAGAGTCATACGACAGCGTTACAATCTACTTCAGTGATATTGTGGGCTTCACGTCGTTGTCGGCCCAGAGCACACCAATGCAGGTACGTGCGACCATCTATGCTATCGGAAACCTCCTAACGGAGGCTACAGTTTTCTGCCTTTGACGTCGTATATTATACTAATTAACCACTTTGTGAAAGAGAGTAGCTCTATTGTTCATTTACTTTTTTCCATGTCGGGAGAACGGGATCCGGTTGATTTATTGTAATACTGACGTCGAGCCCTTACCCTGCTCCTAATGTACATTATATAGCCTAGTATGTTTGCTTGTGACTTTTTTTCGCAATAACTAGGAGCTGCGAAGCTTGTAGCCTTAAAAAAAAAACTTCTTTTTTTTTTTCGCAGAGTTACGAGCTTGGGCTCAGTATGGTCGACTACTGAACGTAGTACAAAAAGAGAAACCAATTTACGACAAAGATAGGTTTAAGCAACCTTTATGTATACTGTAAACGTCTTATTTTTCGCGTGCTCAGCATTTCGCGATTTAGGTCCAAGCTGAAGTTTTGGAATGATTCGCGGGTTCTAATTTTCGCGACGCTGTGGGATCGCACTATAGATTCCAATGTGTTTACATTTTACCAGAATTGTTCGCGGGACCTATATTTCGCGAATTGTATGCGATTCGCGAAATTCGCGAAAACTACGTCCTTGCGAAAACTAAGTCATTCACAGTATCTTATAGTCAAAGTGTAAACCAATTTGTCCCCCCAAAAAAAAAGCATTTATGCTGCAGCCTTTAGACAGAAACCGGTTCATATAGTATTACCTGCCATACCTGTTTTACTACAAAAAGGGAGCTATACCACGTTATCTCCGTTCCTTTGGCTGTGAGTGTTTTCTATACGACTCGTCGTTTTAGATCGGCAATCAACCGCTTGTTCTATATATTAGTGACGGGGTTTGTCAACCTTATCTTCCTACGCTTACCATTAGAAACTGTACATTTCAACAAATTTATTAGGTTAGCAACTCATCTTGAGAGTTCATTGAAGGAGTTGATGTAACTTCAATATAACATGAGTTTTGTATGACGTGATAAAATGAATTAATTATCACCCCTGTCTTTCGATATCCGCAAATGGTGCAGCGCTCGAACTTTACTAACACACTTAATGAATCACTTGTATTTCCCGATTCTAAGGCGGGCGACGAACCGTTGCAGTTTTGGTGTAATTTTAGAACTTGCTGATGCCGTTTGCCTCGTCCTAGTAATTTCAATTTACCGTTCCCGAGTAAGCTTTCATAGTCAAGTGATTATATACGAATATCTTGGAAAATTACTATCGAACGCGTCAGTTTAAATGACCCTATTTGCATTGATGCGTTTTCGCATTATCATGGCTACAAAACCATAGCTTTTCTCTTTTTTAATCGCAGCTGGCAGTTGCGCTAAATCTGTTAAATGTACCCTTTCAAAAGTACGCGCCACTACCATTCCCCCATTGAGATTTCGCCAATCATTGGCCATTGGCTGAAAATAATCGTTTGGCCAGTTGCCAGATATTGGCCAGCCATTGGCCGATGACTGGCTTTTCTCTGGCCATTGGCCATTGGCCACTGGCTATCAGCCATCGGCCAAGCATTGGCCGACGAATGGCCACTCTTTGTCCATTGGCCAAAAGACCATCTCCAGCCGTTAGCCAATGCACGGCCAAAATCCGTGCTGCTTGGGTGATGACGTACCATACTCCGTTCACCCTTAAGTTGAGACTGCAGCCCAAAACTACGAGCGTAAGCTAGCACGCGCTCCTGGTTTTGAGACAAGCATCTTAGCGCGAGTGCTCGTTATACGGAAGAACGCTTCAGGGCAGCGACCTCGAGCACTCGTGCTTGTACCATTGACTGCTGTCCCAGCTTAAGGGTGAACCGAGTGTATGAGCATGTATTTCATACGAAGACTCCGTCAGCGTTCGGCCAGGGCTCAGATTCGATCACGCGCTTCGTGCCCAAAAAATTACGACTATCATTATTACTTAATGACAGGGTTAGAAAAATAGGGATAAAAAACGATTTTCTTACTTGAAATTAGATCAATTTGATTTTGAATCGCAGCAGCTAGCAAATAGTGAGTCTTCAATATATATGGTCTTTAAACATGACAGATTATTTAGTACATCCGTCCAATCACTGAAAACAAAACGGAACAAACGAATATCTGGAAATTTAAAGCAAGGTCGAATTACCGACCCTTCCTTCTTGTAAGTCCCGTCATGCTAGAACAAAAGCTTTATTTCCATTTTATTTTGCGTTATAATTCCATCGCAATAGCGCATGGCGTAGCTAACCAACAAAGCGGAACGTAGATAAAAAAGTGTAACTTTTTTATTGGCTCAGAGAAGCACCGCTTTTTGCCGGTGTTCGCTTAATTATTCAATATTATTCATCATTTTTGTTTATTCATTATTCATGATTATTTATTATTTATGTACGAAACAAATTGCCACACAAAGCGTGATATGATTAGCACACGCCGAAAAAAAAAAACTCCATCGGTATTATTTTTGCGGGCAAAGTTTGATTTAAATCGTAGTGAGTCTTGCATGACTTAATACACGATTTAAGTCATGATTTAAATAAAGATTTAAATCATCTTGATAGAAATCATGATTCCTACGAAGATATAAATCACCTTGATTTTTATTCTCCACTCTGCTCGGTGGAAATTTGAAAAGGGCCTAATTACAACTTTACATGGTGACTCATAAATAGGGTTCTGTGGTCTCGCATGGTATAGATAAACCTCCAAAGCTAACCCTCGAGACGGTTTTACCGAAATTGGGGGAAAACCGAGAAACCTCAAATTAAAGCTGCCCTTGAATAGCCACGCTTCACGCGAAGAAAAAAAAATTATCTACTGCTCTATTTTATGTTGACCTAGAATACAGCCGTCAATGAACTGTCCATGAGGCATCTTGCTTCAGAACCACACATTTTATCTAGTTTTGTTTTACTGCTATGGGGACTTTTTTAAGTATTCGGTTGTGCGTATGTTCACTGGGGGTTGCAAAATATCATGCCAGTATTCTAGTTTCTTAAACGTACCACTTTTTTCTTAAACGTACCACTTTAAAGTGGTACGTTTAAAGTGGTACGTTTTTTCTTAAACGTACCACCTCAAACGTACCACTTAAACGTACCACTTTAAAAATACCACTTTTTTCGAAATTCGAACTTGATATTAAGTAAGAGCGAACTTATAAGAGAAAAAAAAGTAAGTACCTACAAAAGAACACTGCCAAACAGAAGAAAAATATACCTGTCAGCACACGAAATTTTGCCCATACGGCATTTATATTCTCGGAATTATGATTGACTTTTGAGCAGTCCTCTATCTAAGAGAAGCTTCTGTCGCATAACATACAAAAATTAATTTGAGCTGAATCGTGGAAATCTTAAAGCCCAGTCTTTTTAATAGACTTGCGAGACTTTAATTATATATTAAGGTATATTATGTATTCGGCAATTCGGATTATTTTTTTATTATTTAAATATGAAGCCATCATATGATAAACGGTTTTGAGTGCCTCACGTGCCAAGATAAATAAAATATTTTTTTTTTTGCTTAACCGTACGCTCCCTGAAAAGTTGCTGCGAAGGAAGTACGTAAACAATGTTTAAGGTTTCAAAGAAAAAAAGACGTCACGTAGAACAAAAATATAAGAGAAATATAAGTAATTTTTGGACTAGTAGTTTTTCAGAAAAAAAAGGGAGATTCTTTTCGGTTGTTTACATTTTTATAACTTTCTTTCTCGTTTCCAGGCGAAGAATTGTCTCGTGAAGGGGGGGGGGGGGGGGGAGGCAAACTACCAACAAATAACACAGATTACTTTCAATCTTGCCGCAGCTAGAAACTTTTCCTCAGTCGAGATTGCAACAAGATAGCTCATTTATCTCTTTTATTTAACGATTGAGCGCAATTCGATTCTTCTAAATGTTCCCGAGAGTGGAACCATCTAGGAAATCGTTTTCCTCTTTACCTCTTACTGCATCGTGGGGCCATAATGATGGTCCACCATTCCGAGTAATTACATGAGTTGCTCTGATTCCTTTTTGCTCGCCCTCTTTCGTTGAAGGTCGTCGATTTATTGAACGACCTGTACACCTGCTTTGATTCCATCATCGAGAACTATGATGTTTACAAGGTGAGCTAAAGAATCTTTCAGGAAATTATGTGTCCTCTCAAACTTTCCTTCCGCTTAAATTCTCACGAAGGCATCATGGATACAGCAGGCCCCGTTCCTAATTTTAGGTACATTTATTTAAAGGAATATCCGTTTTCTGTAAAGCTTCAGAATTGTTTTTTGAATGGCTGTTTGTGGCTTAGAATATATTTACTGTATTGAAGGTTGAAACATTTCTCGCACGTCCCTTTTATTTGTTGATTCTGCGGGCGATATCGGTAAAAAAAGTAATTTATATAACACTTTAATTCTTCGTAGAAAACAGAACAATATCTACGGGTTTTTATTTGTTTTTAAGTCTTGCATGACTAAACGTGTAAAACTGAAAAAAAAAATAAACATCACCAAAATGTTTTAAGGAAAATATATTTGTAAATTACGGCTGACCCGCATGGCACGTTCTTGCGCACCATTCGTGCGCCCCAGTGCCTTAGCTGCATTATTTTGGCGAGCACCCGCCCTAGTTTAGACCGCTGAAGCACGAACCTGTCTTTCTTGTGCTTCATACAAGACGCACGCATCTACAGTGCAGACGCAGTTGTCGTCATAACGTATGAAAAGCCCAAATGCCGGAAAAAAATTTCAAGAGCCATTCGATTAGACTCTTTTTATTGCGAAGTTTGTCACCGCATGATGACGAAAATCGCCGATCATATCGCCTCGCCGGGCGAGTGTTTCGGTCTTAGAATTTTCCAGCGATTTCGAAGTGGCCTCCGGTTCAGTACAACTTTGTTATAAACGCTAGTGTGAATCTGTTGCTTTATTTTCCCGTGCGATCCCGCATCCAAGAGAATGGATATGTGGCGTAACGTATTAACGCTAGCTGATTTGACAGTGTTGCACACTCTGCATGAAGCCGAGTATGATGTTGGCAAGAACAGGTTCTGCGAGGTTCTAGATATTACCTACAGAAGGGAACGTTTATATAAAAAATATCTCGTCTGAAATAAAGGGGGTGGTTCTCATCATTAACACCTCCAGAGGTGTAGTTGAAGAAGGATCAATGAATACTAGGCTACATGACTTAGGTCGATTAACGTTCCAATTACGTAGCAGAATGATGGGAATCGACAGTGTTATGAAGGAGTGTTGTGGTTTTTAAAGCATTGAGAATCATGTGATAACGTATGCAACACGGACGACCGGAGTTCACTACATGTTGAAAGAGGACATTAGGCTCGTGAAACTGCGGCAGGATGGTTAACTCAATTACACAGCATTTCCGTCAGTTAAATCGGTATTTTCAGGTCGACAGATTCATAAGGCATGCTTTCGCTTATCAGTGTTCTAGAATTTGGTTGGAACGGGCTCTGCCAAACAAAGAATGTTGAGATGCTTATATTGACGACCATATAAGACTGTAACCATTGCGCACGCCTTTTTTTGCAGGTGGAGACGATCGGCGACGCGTACATGGTGTCGTCAGGACTTCCGGTACGCAACGGAATGCTGCATGCTCGAGAGATCGCCCGCATGTCTCTGGCATTGCTGCGAGCTGTACGCTGTTTTAGCATACGTCATCGGCCCCTGGAACAGCTTAAGCTACGCATCGGGATCCACACAGGTGGGAACACATGTTGAACCTAAATAGTTTAAGCAATAGTTGTACTACCTCAAGAGACTCTAGAAAAACGAAAAGGTACAGTATATCACGGGTTTGCCATGGTGATAAAGTTGTTTCAATATTAAGTCGTAAGGAAATCATGTCTTTGGCTCGAGTACGACTTATGGTGCTGCACCTTCTTTGTAACATGCCGCTACTCTACATTACGCTCTTACTGTCCTAGCAAAGTACTTTTCTTCCTACGACAGTTTGGCCAGGAGAGCTCGTTTCAGCGTTAGAACATGCAGGATATTAGTGTCGCTGTTTGTATCCAGGTCGAACGAATTACAGAGTGTTAGGTACTTTTTAGGTCCGAGACGTCCACGTGGTTGTTTTGTCGTAATTTGTGTGGAATTTTTGCCAGGATAAAAACAAAACGGGAAACCGCAATATTTATTACGGCATTCGTTTCAGGCGCGACTGTCTTCTGAGAACCAATATTAAAACAACATAAAGCTTGACTTCGAAGCCTGAGCATTACAAAACCTACCTCTCTGCAGGGGCATGTGAAGAGAAAGGAGCGAAGGCATCACTGAGCGAGGGATTGAAGGCAGGGTATAGAATAAAAACCAACATGATTTAAATCATAATTTAAATCGTCAATTCAATCTTTTTTTTTTATTAGGCCCGTTTTATTGGAATAATTGAACTCAAAACTTTTCAGAAAGAAACTTATCAAAATATTTTTTTTTACCGTTTGGATATCGTTTGATGCTTTCTATGGCATCAGTTTCGTATTTAAAAAAAAAAAAGCATCAAACCGCAGAGGTTTACATGAGGGTAAACACGAACAAAGACCGTTCCTATTCTGACCAAATCGGATCATAGAGCTTTCTTTCAACTTTCCGTTTCGTTCATTAGTTTCATAACGTCTTAATTTAACAAATAAGAACTTGAAGTGAAGAAACAAAAGTCTAAAAAGGTCTTGTCCCGTCGCTAGCCAATCAAAATGCAATAAAAAAAGCAAGTAAGACTTTCTAGATAATTAAACATAATGAAGCTGTTTTTTTTTACCATAGCTAAGGTTTCATACATACAAAGTCCTTAATTAAACTGTACTTTAAATTAAAGAAATTCTTTTTTCCGCAATGTTATCAGTAGTCGGACGATTGATAGGTCCGTCTGTCATGTTTAAAAATACACGCAGTGTTAGAGTCCGAAAAATTTAGCTACATTGATATAAATCAAGTAAATCTAATATCATTAAAATTAATCTGATTTAAATCTTAAAAAATATGATTGCTTTATTACGCTGAGCTTTAAAGTATGCGCGAGTCGTTAGCTGCCTCTTAGGGCACTGCGGGCCTAAATTTAACATCACCAGCCATCTTGCAAATACAGCGCATTGAATGACATCACCTACTTGCCCACTTTTATCTTTAAAGATATAATGAAATAATGCACTGCGTCAAGGCAAGCTTTTTTTTTTTTTTATAGGACCACCTTCGGGGCGTGGAGGCGTTTGTTTAGGCATCTGCAGCGTAAAGAGTAGACATCAGGACCTTGGTTGTCTGTTCCGCATGAAATATACGGTATCTCCCAAGGTGTTTAATGTCTACCGACTGAAAACAGGAATGTTTTGTTTTTAGCTTTTTGTTCCGATTTAGCGTAAGGACTTACCATCGCGCGCTGTTGTTGTCAAATCCTATTTGCCAATCACGACTGGCCAAGGATAAAAAGAGAAAGCAGTTCGGTAGTAATTTAGCTAATCATTGCTGGTCATACGAAATAGTGCAACTGGTCTTGAAAATACGCAGTCTATAAAATCGCCCGCCATATACTACGGCATCTGTGTAGCCATGTCAAAGGCATTGCAGCAGGCACTCAGACTTTTTTTTGTATATTTGTTCTGCGCTATATCTTGTGCAAATATAGCAACGATACTGCTGTGCACACTTACGACATAAACATTCTGTAATGCAGTTTTGAAGGTGAACGAGTGCTGACAGAATGGAGATAGTGGTAGTGTGGCTGCCACCGAGATAGACACGAGAGTGCAATACATCTAAAAAAAGTGAAACAAAGGCGGCCTACCCGGGATTCCTCCACTTAAGAGCACTGTTTGTCCTCTGCCTCCGAATATTGTGGCCTTAGTTCGCTGAGTGATACTACCAGAGGTGATACACCCGGAGGAAAAAAAAAAAGTGAAGTCGGATCTAATGAAGCTTACTTGGAATCGGTCGGCCGAAATGCGATGGGCCTGTCGGGATCAGTCACGATAAGCCTGTTATCGTTCGCATGGCAGGGCACCGGTTGATACAGTCTGAAATGACACTGAACCAGGCAAAAAAAAAAATGTGTATGCGCCACAAAAAAAAAAAAATTCAGTTGGGACACAACAAAACAAATTACATTGGAGTGGTCGACATTTACAATATAAGATGCTATAACTCCAAATCTAAGTTGGACCCCGCACATAAACAACACAGCTGCAAAAGCTAACAAAAGACTCGGCTACATTCGAAGCTCTCAGAAACGTGCTTCGTCAGAAAGAACGAGGACGGCATACAAGATGCTACTACGGCCTTTACTTGAGTACGCTGCGAAGTCTGGAACTCGCATACTAAATATCTAGTTTCAAATTTGGAGCAGGTGCAACGACGCGCGTTGCGTTTTACCTACTCTTGTTACAGAAGTCTAGCCTCTGTGTCACCTTTTTATGGCAGAACGAATCTACCCCTCCTTAGCATTAGATGAAAGAATAAACATCTTATCGTAATCTTTTTTACAACCTAACGAATAACCTCGTTCTTCTAAATAAACAACAGTATTTAAATGAAAGCATGTCGCGTATCACCCGCGAGAAGCATACTAGATATGTTGAAGAACAAAAGTTTTCTAAAATTTGTTTCAAGAACTATTTTTTTTTAAACATCAAGAAAATGAAACAAGCACCCCGCGTATGTTGTGACCGCTAGAAGTTGGAATGAAATAAGTTCCCCTTATCTCAGACATTTATGCCAGCTGTACCCGATTGATTCACTGCTGTATTGTACATTTGTATTATTGATGTGTGTATTTTGTGCGCGTGATTCTCTGCGATTGTGTAATATGACTCCTATCTTGGTCCTGTATAGGATCGATAGTATTAAAACTAAAGAAGTGAAATAAATAAGTAAATGAATAAATAAATGCCTGCTTATGCTCCAGAGTTGACCCAAACGTGTAAAGAAACCTCCTTTTCGATAAAACCTTTTCTATTTAATTACTGCATTTGTTATGCTAGCAGATAAGTCTTGAGAACTCCAAAGCACTATATTTTCTTTACTTTAGTCGTCGCAATACACCCAAATATCTGGTGGTGTTGTCAGTCTGTTTCGGCGGCGCTGCTATCCTACAAACTCCGCGTTATGTGCGGAAAATTTCAGGGAGGTTGCATGTCCCGCCGAGCACTATGGCGTGCCTCAATGTTACGTAATATCTTTTTTTTCATGTTCTGCAAGGCGCTCAAATGCAGCAATATGTACGTATTCGTAATTTGGCAGCGGATGCAAAAGCACGTCGAACGTTGATAATGTACGCCTAAAAGCAAAATAAATGTTCATCTCTCAAAGACGCCATTAAAGATAAAAATATTCGAAAGGCGGGGTAAGTCCAGATGATTAAAATGATGATGACTGAATCATCAATGAATCGACGTTTTGTTACCTACGCGGGTAAAGGGTGTGGAGGCAAGTGATTGACTAGTGGCCTTGCTGTGGTTGACCAGTTCGTTGAACCACTTTTGAAGTGGTCGACTACTAGTGGACGACGGGGCGTGCATTTTATTTTGACAATGAGACCACCTCTTATAAGAGCAGTGTGGGGTGTGAGGAAACCCGTCAGTTGTGGTCAATCCGTTGCAACATTACGGCGCGCAATTCCAACCGCGGTTTTATATTTAATTCGGGAAGCTATTTTGCGATTCAGTTCACATGGCTCCTTTCTATTCTGACAGTGTTTACACACGCGGAATCGTGCGAGTCATGGTCGTGTAATTAAAAACAAAAACAAAAAAACTACTCTTAGAAAGAAGAGAAAAGAAAATAAACGTGTGCACAAACATAGTAATATGTTCTAAAATTGCATTTCGTTAAGGTAAGAGAAAAAAAACGTGTCCACTTCCCTTACCTGCCTATACAGGGTGTTTCTTGAAACGTGAGCCAAATCGTTCCCGGCCAAACGTACGCATCACATTGAGAAAAGGTTAATGTCGTACTGGTCTCTACCAAACGGCCCATTCGGGATAATTAATAACGTTCGGTATAATTAGTTTATTAATTACTTTCGGGAAGTATTTTTAATGAGTGAATATATATACAAATGGTTTCAATAAAAAAATCTTGGTGATGATCATCGAAACACACTAAATCAACTTATTTTACAAATACAAAAGGCAGCTAAATGCAACATTACGGTCTTAAAAAAAACGCTTAATTCTTAATTTAAATGGTAACCCTGGAGCGAGGGGAAAAAAAGGACGAACGGACACCAAACTGTTGCCATGTCTATCCTTAACCTGCTCCCCTGCCTACCTGCTTTAACACTTAATTTGGACGTGTTTCTAGGTTTAAGCGTAGCCTCCTCTATACTGACAAAGCCTAACAGATCGCCACAAGACGAGGCCGTTGTAAGGGAAAAGGTAGAGCGGCAGACAACGTATGAGAGGAGAGACATGTAACGGGCGCCCCGCTGCGGCGAGACGCCGAAACACACTTCTCCCGAGCAATGCAATGTCCGCCTGTGCTTCTCGCGTTCCTCGTGCTACCGCTTCTTTTATCGTCGGGTTTGAAAACCATGTTTCGGGTCCTCGCCACTGCACAAGCTGTGCGCTGAATAACAAAAATGCTGTCTGCTACCAGACCCTCGCGCTTCCTATCTGCGGCCGAGCACTCTATGGCTCCGTCGTCGAACTGCCAGGCTTTGTGAGTATAGAGGAGACTATGGTTTAAGCTATATAAGGCCATGGTTACACTACTTACACATCGTACAAAAGGCAGTCTGCCAACAGAATCTAAAGCAAGTCACCGCGAGATCCATGCTCGGAATGCCGCATGGCAATGAGCTCAAGAAAAAAACTTGGCACGCGGCATTCGAACCGCGGATATCGCCGTGACACATGTTTGCGGACTGTCTTTTGTACGATGTTTGAACGGTGTGACCTCAACTCAGCGGAGCGTACATTTGCGCCAGCCGTCTTGCCCCGTCGTGACCCAGGTGCACAACGCATGGTCACCAAGCTTCCTTCCCTCCTGCGAGGGAGGCGACGCGGTAGCTGCGTGTCTTAGCCACGGACCACAGGAGCAAAGATGTTCTTCGATCGGGAAACAAAAACCCAGAAACGCGTCCAAGTTGCACGTTTTTCCAGAACACAGTAAAATGCTCTAAGTGCCATCTGTTGTGACCTCGTCTGAGGGACACACTAATTATTTCGGCGAGAGCTGCTTTGAAGCATGCCCGGCCGCCTGAACATCCGGGAGCCAACGCTCGAGCCACTAGACAAGAGTCCGTGCGCACAGGCCGATGGTGCGTCTCTTCGATGGAAACAAGCCTAAATTTGATTGCACTCGAAACACGCTGCAATGTAGCGCGTCTTTGCTTGCTTCGCAAACTGAATCGCCGTCATCCCATTTTTAGATGCTCATTTCTACACTATCCCGCACGATCATCTCGCCGCCTCACTATCGTGGACTGGAACGATCTTCCCGACTATATTGTGTTAATAACTGATGCCGATGTTTTTAGAAATTAAATTATTGTTCATTTCGTTGGGCGCAATTAACTTTTGCCATGTTTCCATTTAGTGTCAGAGAGTGAGATCCTATACCTAGATTTGTTCTTCTCGCCTATAAAACGAAATAGGGGAGGAGAAAAAAAGGTTAAATATTTTTAAGGCGAAATCATTTGCTGCGGTCATACAGCGAACCGGCGTTATCTGAGTGTGGCCAGAGCTATCGTTGTCTGTAGCAGCAATAAGCGGCACCTACATTCTCAATGGCTGAGCAAAACGGCACCTAAATTTTGACTGTAGCCTCGAAAAACGGAACCTAATTTCCCTTGAACTAAACTTTACCTAAATTCTTATTGGCTGCTACCCGTCATGTGACTCTCTAGCAACGGCGTCATCTTTGCTATGGGGCCAGTCGAACTGCTGGAGGCGCAGCGGGAAGGGGGGGGGGGGGGGGGGGGAGAGGGGGACGCGAGTATGCCCTGGCCTGACGTCAGGCCTAACCTTTGGCCTAACGTTAGACCTATCGTGGCGCTATAAGTTCTGAAGTCGTCAACTAGTACGCGCAGCTGTTTGACGTGAGGGCGGGGCGCGGGTATGCGCTGGCCTGATGTTAGGCCTTACGTTATGCCTAACGTTAGGCCTAACTTTACGCTTTGAGGTCCAACGTCGTCAACCTGTACTCGCAGTCAAGGCATGACGATAATGAGAGGACACGTTATTTCAGCACGCGCCGCGCTGAGCATCGCACTTCAACCGCTCCTCTCCCAGCGGCGCCGCACTCACCAGCAAGCCTGGGATGATTTCTTATTCACAACTCATAAGAAGTGTTTAGGTGTCTTCGCAATTTTTAACTTTTTTGTGTACTGATTGTTTTTCTACCTGTGTGAGTGCGAGTTTTGATTTTTAGTTGTTTCTTCTTTTTTTTCATGTGCATTTACTACGTGCCAGCCCCCTCCCTACGTAATGTCCTTGCAAAAGCGCCTTTAAAATCACTAAATGAAATGAAATGATTCACAAGCGCCTGCTACATCTCCTTTCTTACGAAGACTGGAACCGCTGCGGTGCCAAGTTTGTCCGCTGAGGATACCTTGGGGCAGGGTGGAAATCGAAGTATAAACCTTCAGGACTTGGGGACGTTGAAAGGTTCCATGGAGGCACAGGGATTTTCTCTGCTTGGCGTGAGCTAACCGGAAACAAGACGCCATCTAACGCCTCAGATTACGTCGATCATTAAGGTGGTCAGCATGCGCTCGTCGAGATTTATGGTTTCCATCGAATATCTCATAAATGACACTTCCCAATCTTATGCACCAGGCCCTTGATCCAGTGCTGCCTTTTTAGCGGGTGTTGAATTCACACCTTTTGCTTTACTTCAAACGAGCGCGAGTTTTTTTGGGCACTTTTAGAGACTTGGACAGTTTAACAGGTAGCTTTACTAAATCAAGGATCATCCGGTGATGTCTTCAATTTAAGAATTCACAGGGAGGCTTCTTGTGGCGATGTGCGAATTATGCGATAACGCATTAGGAAGTCTTGTAGGCCCTTTCGTCTCTCCGCTCCCTTTGTTCGAAGCAGAGCGGTCTTGAACGTCTTGACAAAGTTTTCTGTCTCGCCATTTGATTATGAGTGATATGGTGGCGTAAAATTATAATCAATGCTTTTTCCAGTCAAAAATGACTTAAATTCAGAACTGATGACTTAAGGTCCATTGCCTTTTACGATTTGTTCAGGCACACCATGGCGCAGAAAAATATCTTAAAAAACATCCACGGTGACCACTGCTTTTGTAGAGGTCATTGGCATGCCTTTCAGCAATTTGCTGTAAAGGTCGATTCACACACTTGCGTTGAGTCCGAGCGAGTGCGAGGATTCCCACGGCAACAGGTGCGTCGTCTCCAACAAAGCCGGTTATAACCCCGTTTTATTGGAGCCAACGCCGCCGGCGCTCTGCGAGGGCTGCGTCAGCTGTTGGCCAGGGCCGACGCAGCATTCGCACTCGGTCGAACTCAATGCAAGTTTGTGAATCGTCCTTTAGAGCCAATAATGACGAGGAAGCGGTTTTGATCTAGATTTACAAAGTCTGCTTCGAGCCGATACCATGGCGTTATTGGATCTTCCCAGCAAGGCACAAAGACTAGCAGTCAATCGTCAGAAGTGGATATGCAGCGCTCGCACCACTGAGGTGGTCTTTCGATTTCTCGGTTGATTCCTGGCAACCAAGCATAAAATCTCGCGAGCATCTTCATTTCTTACCTATATCGCATTTATAAAGCAAGTCGAGTCATAGAGTTATTACAATGAGCACTAGAGGCTCAGCTGGCGCTAGTTTCTACGGGACTTCCGGTTGCAAATTGAAGCATAGCGCAGCTAGTCTACTTTTCCAATCCTCCTGTGTATTCCTATGGGAAAACGTACGTGATATCTTTCCCTTCGCCAGGGGAGAATAGAAAACAGTGGGGTTTCTTTATTCGTAATGGGTACTACGTAGCCTTACTCAAATTATAAAAGTGTAATTTATTACGTTAATGTTTTTTATTACTCGGCGATGTTTTAGTTAGCGAAAATTGAGCCCCAGGTCTATGTTGTACGGCATGATATGTCATTAAAAGCTATCAATTCAAGCAAAAAGAACAATTCAAACGCAAAAAGAACAAAAAAAAACAACACAACAACAACAACACGCTGTTACTGCTTTAATTTGATTATGCCTCCACAGTTTGTTACTAATCCAGTACATAACTCCATGCTTCGTTGTTGTCGTCTGTTTCGATTATTTGATTCGGCATATATTAACATTCTTTAGGCGTTTTGTCAATCTGATTCACTCTGTGTGCTTCATAGCATTGTTTATATGCGCAAATAAGTGCCCGATAATAACAGTCTGCAACGCCATTACGCTATTTTAGCTCAGTGTTTGACGCCATGAAGTCTAAAGAAAAACGGTCTATCTGACACGTATTTTTGTATATCCGATTGTAAAACGTTCCAAAACTTTTATTCTGTCACAAGACTAAGCAATATTTGCACTTTTAATCGAGCCCGTAGAGAAAACGCATTTTCGTTTTCCCATAGAAATGCATTACCAGAAGTCAAATTGAGACTGGTTGTTGTCTGCTTCAAAACGCAACAGCACACTAGCGCCACCTGAGTCTCTAGCGTTTATTGTAAAAACTCTATGAGTCGAGTAAGATAACCGGAACTGGCTTGGGATTGCTGCTTGAGCATTCCACAAGTTTTCCTAGGCATTCGTGAGAAGTGCAAACAAAATGTTAGACAGCAGGGGATCGAAAACACACCTTGTTGCATTTCTTGAGCAAAGGCTTGATCAGGGCCTTCAGGAAAGCTGGGCATGCCATCAGCGTTCCAAATTTCTTGTTTGGACATACTTGATAGTGTAAGCGTAACTAATCAGAATTAGCATCCTACGCAAAAGCCTGTTGGCTGGAGAAACGGGAATGCTCTTGGTAGGCTCAAAGATGGTAGCCAAAGTTCAGTGATCATTATGGAAGGCAAACTTGCGTACTCAAAGATACCAGTGGTGTTTTCGGACACCAAAAATGATTGCCAATGCCTCTTTCTTAATTTGTGCATACATGCACTGGGATTTCGCAAGTGTCTTCGAGGAACTAGCGATGGGATATTTTCTTCCCTGGATTTTATTGTATACCACCGCCCGTACTCCCTCTGATGAAGCACCTGACCGTGTAGATTGTCTTGTCAGGGTCAAAATGAACAAGAGCTTCGGATGCCGTTCGCTGGTGTTTGATCTCGTCAAAAGAACCACGCAACCCGAGGTCGAGTTCGAGGCAGCGTCCTTCCGAGGAATGAGATTAGCGGTCTGGTCATCTCGGCTAAACCTGGTGGAAACTTGTACTTATGAACAATACCCAGACTGTCGGAGACACTCATGGAAATCGGGTTATAGTATCAATTTGACCGATGCGCACGTGGAGAGTCCAATCGATCGAATAAAATATCTGCTCATGTCGATCTTGGATGTGTTTATGGCAGTCTTGGTTACTGTTACCACACCGGAAACACTTGACATGGTTAGGAGCAGGATACTTTACCTCTTTCATGCATCACATTTTGGTCCGCATTATTCATGTGGCAAGACTCCGATTCCGCCCTGAGATAGGCCTCGGCTAGCAATAATGTAGTGCATAGAGTTAAGTCAATCTCCATAAATAAACGCACCCGGATGCGTAAATCATGCAGGTTAACAATTAATACCGTCGAAAATGAACAACTACTGCCGTTGGTCTCAGTATCATATTCGCAAGTTGAATAATAAGACAGCAGTTTTCCGGGCGTCTTTCACGTTTTTGAAAACCTCTTGATGCACCAAAATTGGATTTATTCTCTCAAACTCTTTGAATTTCCTCAAAGCAAAACAATCATGACGCCACAATTAGCCAGCTCTTTATACGGTAGATATGAGAAATGTTGATGCTGAACCAAGGTGTAGAGCCGCTGAAAGGGTGTCAACCCAAACGAAGATATCAATAAGTTCTTGCCGACTTCAGCAGTTATCTTTGCAACGTGCAAACAACCTGGGAATTTGAACTGGTACAAATTCCACTCTTTCTTCTCGGAGACGAACATCCCGTGACCATAGAGGTGGTGAGCGTTGGCATCCACCATGCTTCGGTCGTCGCAGTCGCTACTGTTCCACAGGGGACCTAGGTGCTCGTCGCTAATACTGTAACCTCGTAGCAGGGACAAACTATTTATTTCAGCTAGAGCTGCTTCGAATCATGTCCGGTTGTTGGGACATTCGGGGAGCCAAAGCTCGAGCTCCGAGACACGATAGTCCGTGCGCGCAGGCCGACAATGCCCATGATGCTAATCGTAGTTGTCGGTTACACCTTGTACATTTTTAAAATTGGATGATTGGCGTTTGACATAATTTTAAAAAATTGATTATTTGAGAGTAATGATTTATCTACTTATTTTGCCCTCAAGGCGTTAATAAACAACTTGTACTGATCACTGTTGATTACCTCAAATGGCCCGCTGGCCTAGACTAATACAAAATTATACTTTTTTCTGTGCGATGCGTACCTTTTGTAGGAACGACTTGGGATCATGCTTTGAGCACCCTCTAACTTTCAAGTATTTCTAAGTTCTAAGTTTAATCTAAGAATTCTAAGTTTCAACGTATTAATCGCCGAAAACGCCTCCCTACTACCACAGTCCTTCAACACGCTAGTGGTCATGAAACTTGGCCCAAATTGTGATACAGAGTCAGAAAGTTCTGCTAGGTGCGCTACTATTGTCGGCGGCATTTTGTTTTTGCCACTCCCCTTTCATGAGTCAACCAAGCATTCAAAATTACAAGTAGTTTTAAAAAAAAACTGATTGTACACCAACATTTTGTTACGCCTGCAATTGATCACCGTGTACAAGAAACGGTCATTCTTGATTGATCTCTAAGAAAGAGAATAACGAAATAAGCCTTTTTCGCCGGTGTTCAAAAAGAATTTTTGTTGTTGTTGTTGTTGTTTTATTTTTTAAGCGAAAGAGTTAATCAATTGAGCGTACGGGTTGGAAGTGCCTATACTAGATGGCGTAGTAGCAGAGCAGAATCTTAACGGTGAGGAGTGTTCTGATATGGTAATTTCAAGAAAAAGAGAAAGTAACAAAAATAATAATATTTTGGAGATCATAGCAGATATGTGAGATTAAGCAGTTAATTGAGTGTACAGAGCTGGAGACGCTTACGT
The DNA here is from genome assembly GCF_016920785.2 of Ixodes scapularis. NCBI lineage: Eukaryota > Metazoa > Arthropoda > Arachnida > Ixodida > Ixodidae > Ixodes > Ixodes scapularis. The sequence continues at coordinate 69,301,474 of NW_024609835.1, forward strand.
TGACGAGGAGCGCTCTCACTGCAATGATGGGTTGTCGCGATCTATGAGTGACTCATTCATAGTAGGTTCGAAATTCCGGCACACTTCCTCGTTGTCAGACAGCCAGCAGTGGTGGCTAGATTGGTTTGTCGACTCTAGCGCCGTGCGTGGCCGTGTAGCAAGCTTTCCCAAAGCGTTGCCAGAGTCCTTCTATACGCCGCTACACTCTGTTCACCCTTAAGCTGAGACTAGAAGCTCCGTCTTCAGCGCGAAATCGCTGGCTTCCCTCAGTGCTTTGCTTCCGCGTGCCTGCGCGTTCACACTTGTGTAGCAAGGGCATACAGCTCGCCCTGAAGGCGGAGCTTCTAATCTTAGCCGCAGGGTGAACGGAGTAGGTCACGAAACTTCTCTGTAACGCTATGCGGTATAGAAGGTTTTCAGTTTCGTGACCAGTAGCGTGTTGAAGAACTCTGCCACTACTCAAAAGACGCACGAATTCAAAGCAAGCCTGAAAAGTATAGGAAATAAGAGGTAATCAGATTGGACACAAACAATATAAAGAAAAACAAGAAAAGAACAAATTATGAAAAATAACTGTCTATATTATATTTGCACACGTGAATGTTATACGCAATTGTCGTTAAGGGTCGTGACCTCAAATTTGCACGCTATCTATATTTAAGTTAAAGGTTTTTCCTCCGTGAAATCGAAGTTTACCTTTATAGGAGTCCACACTTTATAAAGGACATAGGTTGCCACTGATGAATATAAAACCGGTGAATATTCCTATCCAAAAATTTTGAGGCATGGAATATATTTAACTAAAACATCGCAGACGGATTGTTATGATGAATTGGGTAAACTCGAAAGCAAAAAAACGCTAGAAAGATATTGCACAAAGTGTAAACGTGTACGTGCGTGCTTGTGCGTTTGCGTGTTCACGTGTGCGTATACGCGCTTGTGTGCAAATGCGCGTGTGTGTATCTGCGCGTGCGTGCGTATCTGTGCACGCGGGTATGTACGTGTATGCGTGTGTGTGCCTTTGTGTGTGGGCGTGTGCGTGCGTATTCGCATGTGTGCCTGCGCTCGAGCATTCATATGTGTGTGTGCGTGTGCGTGTTTGTAAGATTGGTGTACAAACTGTAATCCGCAGCGTTGATATCGAACCTTAACATTGTTCGTCACGACAGCCCTGCAGCTTGTGCTTGACACATCCCCAAGCCATCGGTCATTATTATCCGTGAACACAAACATCATTTGGAAGTTACGAAATGCCTCATCCGTAAAAAATCTCAAAATTTTACGCAACAAGCGTTATACCCTAAAAAAAGGGTATCAACTTACACCCCTTTGTCCCATATAATGCACCCAAAACTTCAGTTCGACGTACAGCGTACTATAGTGGAACAGACGGCCCCAAATATTACGAGGGGCTTGATGAGGGTGCGATATAACTTTTTAAACAGCTGAAGTACTCAAAGTCCACAGAACGAAAACATCGAGGTTTTACAAGAAGGTCAAGAAAACTCCGATTTTTTTTTCGTAGTCAGTAACATAAGAACGTTAGCTATTTTAGGAAGTTGTACCACACGGCGATCAAGCCTCTCGTGAAAGTTGGTACCGTCAGATCGACGTCAGCGCGCTGTACGTCGAACGAAAGGTTTGGGGTGTCTTATATGGGACAAAGGGTGTAAGAATACACCCTTTGTTTTTAGAGTGTGTGCGTGCTCATTTTTGTCAAGTTCTCAACTCTAGCTATGTTAAATCAATGCTCTCTGTTGCCTTCATCATTTTCCCCTATTCCGCCCTTTTCCTGACGATCTTCGCTATATCGCTGAAATAATTACGTTTTCGAACAAGCAGGGGCGTGGCTTTTATGATACAAGCATCAGAGTGTTGCCGAGTAGCTTGCGTTTTTGTCAAACTTGGTCAAACAGTTTACGCGAGGTGGGGCCATAGTAATGAAAATTGAAGATTGTTTTAATATAGAATATATCGTAATCCTTGCTCAGATAACTAAATTCATCGTAAATTTGATTCGGTGTAGTGCCGACACAAAATACAATTCGGATTCCCATTTAAGTGCCTAATTTAAAAGTAGCTCACGTTTGATATGCCCCCCCCCCCCCAAAAAAAAAAAAGAAACGGTTTTGTCCTCTTCAGTTTTCTAAGTATTTCTGTATAAAAACGTGCTTCAGCTTATATATATAAAACGTACATGGCGCACAGCGACAGTTACCTTCAGAAAGCTGAAATTTAATATATAAACATTTCATCGATTCATATGCCGTTTAAGCACCTTCCATTTTAAGATAAGCATTCTTTTTAAACAAAAAAAAAAGAGTAAAGTAAAGAAAACAAAGAAAAATATCTAAATTATATGACGACGCAAGCAATTCCACCATTTGGTGGAATGGAATCAATAGATGGAAACCCGGAAGAAGAAACGGCTTCCGCCTACCGTGTCCCCGAGGTCGTAATATTTTATTAGCGAGGAATCCGGCCAACGCGAGCCAAGCGGGCACGCCAACCAACCAAACACGACAAGGCGCGGCACCCTTTGTGCGAGAATACCTCGTCTTGTCAGCGCACATGCGACTGAACCAAAGATCGATGCGCTATTCGCTGTCACCCAATACGCGGTCCTTTTATGCCGGAACGCTCTTGAGCTTTGTGCTCGGACCTCCAGCAACCCGGTCCACACGAGCAGGCCCCCCTTCCGGCTGGCCCGTCTCCCACAGTCCCCCGTCGCCGGGCACTCTCGCAGCACTCTTCGTTCCTTCGCCGAGTACACGCTGTCTCTTGGAACGACGACCGGCGATCTTGGTTCTCTTCTCGGCCTGCCTCGCTGACCTCTGTCCAATAGAATGCCGAACACCCGGCATCCGTGGGCAGAACCGAGACTGAGAATCAATTGGCGGGCGCCTGCGTCAATTGTGGTTTGCTACAAAATACGCGGTGTCCTGCCACAAACAGGAGGACAAGGCGGCCTATAATGAAATGTTTTTTTTGTGGTTATTTATTTGTATGCATTCTAACCACGTAGCAAATTGTTGTGCTGCGGCTTTCAGCGGAAATTCTCGCTTTTTGGGGATTTCAGTATCCACTGCGCAGTGTGTTTACCTTTTTAAATAATGAGAAATGCAAAGCTGACCATGCTTTAGGCAAAATATACTGTCAAACAGTCGGTCCAATACACTTTCACTGCGTCGCAGTATAATCCCTAATAAGCACTTTCCTGAAACTTCGAATTTAAAAACAAACGTTCAGATCGACAAAACCTGACGAATAAAATTAAACATATTTGCAAGAAGCGTATAGTCAATTAAAAAATAACATAAATAAAACCATACCTCAGCGAACAATACACTATACGCAGCCGGCAATGGCCAGGCGGCGCCACGAGCGCACTGCATTCAGCGCCACAAGCGGAGGCGTCTCTGTTATTGGGGCGGCCAGTTTTCCCGTCGGGCCGTTGCGAGCGGCGGCGACCCCGATTTCAACAGTCCCCGTGTGTACCTCCGTCCCTGGTTCTTTTATGCGGTTTTTTAATCGGGAGCCTTGCTAGGTCCAAGTGCTGAGAGAATATTCTAGAGTCGTCGTTTGGACACGTTTGAGTTGTCTTCACTACTTGTGGCCGCCAGGCGCCCGATCGGTCTGTGCTTCGCTCGTTTACCAGGAAGTGACACAATACAACAAATGGGTTTATTGTACATACCGATTGCCCGTCTTCGAAAGCCGGCACTCCGGACCCGCCGACCTTAGTTGTCGCCTGTCGTTCAGAGCTCACAGTCGGAGCCCGTGTCCAGGCCTGCGGATCGGCCTTCCCACGCCAGCGCTGCGTAGGCTAGCTGTTCTGGGCTATCACTGCCAAAGTCTTGCTGCGGAACCACTCCGGGATCGTCATGGACTAGGCCAGTATGGTCAGGGTTCGCCGCTTCCGCCGGTCCTGATCCGAACTTCGCTGGTGGAATGCTCTCGGGAATCGCCATGGGCCAGACCAGCCAGAACGGTTCTATCGTTCCTGCCCGGCCCCAGCCTCGCGCAGCAGGCTTTTCCTCGCCGGCTGGCCCCCGCTCGCGCCACGCTCGGCCGTCCTCTCCTCCCGACGCCCACACACACTAGAATAAAATTTGGGTAATTAGAACCAAACTCTGCATGCTACAGAACCGTGCGCACATCGCAAAGCCTGGTGTAAAATGGCGACAGGCAACGAAGTGTACGCGTAAGGACATTTACGCTTCGCATGAGATTTCTCTAAAGAAAAAACTTTAGCATCCTGCTTTCTGCATGCCGTCACAATTGTTACCAGACTCAGCATTAAATTTGGTTGCTGAAACAAACAAAATTTTGTGCTACGAAAATTCATTACTTGAAAACTCGCAGGTTTGGAAGGTTTTGGTTGCGACCACGCGTGCCGAACGGCATTAGGAGTGCCGGAACGGACCGACGAGCCTTTCGCTTGAAGACCTGATCGCCCGATTCTCAACGCCACAGCGAAGCAGCAATCGCCCCGATTGTTCCTATCGTATTTCCCTAATGTGGCTGTGAAAGCGACTCGTAATACAACTTGTATAAATATGTTATTTTGCCGAGTAGTCCGCAAAATGAGTTCGTCCGACCACTTTCCAAGCCTGCACATATATTTTCGTTTACTTCCCTCCCAACAGTTTCTGTAAAATTCACTTACTTGTTGCGTCGCACTGCAGTAATCCACTTCTGTCGCCGTGTCGCTTCCCAAGATCTCGAAGGGAAGCGGTGATGTTCGACGCTTGAGTCACCTTCGCGACTGTGGCCGTCTTTCATGCCGCAGTAGCAATGTTTATTTTTTGGAAGAACTCCACGAGTAGGCGAGATGTCACAGGAACCCGGTGAGGTTATAGAGACGTGAAGTCGGGACTTACTTTTACGAAAAACGAATCCAAAAAAGCTCACGCCGATCCGAAATGCAACGTTCACACGTGGTTTCTGGATGCGCCCGCCCGCAGCCCCCGCGACCCGCGTAGTCCTGGCCTACCCAGTTTCTTTATTTTGCAGCCGCTAGATGGCGCAAAGTGTAGCGCCAAACTGCATTGCAGGTTGCCTATTGGGGATAAGTAATGTAGAAAGGGTCAATAAGTGGACAGGAAACCAGAGATTGTACGGTACAATATTCAAACAGATATTGCCAGAGTTAATGACTGCGGTGCAAGAAAAATACAAAGGGTACAAAGCGCCGGAAAAACATGGACCGAGACGCGAAGACAACGACACAAGGCGCACTGTCAGCAAAAGTGTATTCGAGAAAGTACACGCTCTGATTCCCAACGGGAACGCACAGTCATCAATCAATCCGTCAGGGCATCACGCTGTTCATTGCAGCAGATGCCTTTGCACCCCGTCATTCAACAGCACACAAGTTCTGGCAAAATAAAAAAAACAAGCTCTCACGCGAACTACATGAGGCTTTTGAGATTAGGGCTAGGGGAAACAAGTGCGTCATCGAAACGTCACTGGTCCTATCTACGGACGAGTATGAGTACTTAAAACGTGAGCTGGGCAGGGATTGATTGATGACTGTGGGTTCCCGTTGGGAATAATAGCGAGTACTTTTTTCGAATAAACTTTAGTTGAGAGTGCGCCTTGTGTAGTTGTCTTTGTGTCTCGGTCCGTGTTTTTTCGGCAATTTATGCCCTTTGCAATGCGCCAAATGGTCCATCTAAGAAATATATATTTGAAAGGTTGGTAAACGTGAGAAAAAACATATTCTTTTGGAGGTTGAGGGGGCAACAGTTATTCGTGTTCATCCGATCATAGAAAGGAGAATAACGACTCTGAGACTCAATACGCTAAAAACGAAAGATTGAAACAAAATAAAAACACTGAAAATAGTGTATTTTGATAACAAATAGCTTTGTTATGAGCTAGCTTCCTGATTCTTAAAAAGTTTTTTTTTATTCAACTAGGCTTAAATAGAGACTGAGATATGACATGACTAATAAAGAAAAAAAAGTGCTTTAAGTATTTTTGTTGTTGTTGCTGTCTGTGTGATGTGTTATATCATGAGAACATTACTGGCTTTACCGCGGTGGCACTCTTAGTAAGAAGGCAGTCGCTAAATATAACAAAAAATGAGAATGTCAACTAAATATTAGGACACCTCCTACGCTTCGACAGCATCCAGATCTTTTCTGTGCACTTTATGTGCGAATATAGAAATACAAGATTTATCTCGACAATTATAATTACCGCTTTCTTCGTGTCGTTTATTCTGTGTTTGCCAAATCACTTTGCGGCATAATAATGACAAATGAACAACACGTCATTCTGCAGGTCCCTGTGCTGCCGGAATTGTAGGTCTCAAAATGCCCAGGTACTGTCTGTTCGGTGACACCGTTAATACTGCCTCGAGGATGGAATCTAATGGGCAGCGTAAGTCACTTCTTATGATCATTTGTGCCTCAGTATTTGTTTACAACGTTCAGTTTTTAAAGGAAAGTAATTTGTTGAGTTGTGATAGTGCTTTAGAAAAAAATTAAATTTCACACTCGATTGATATATGTCTTAATTATTATTTATTGGTGACCACTCGGGCCTTTATTAGTAACTTGGGAGTCACAAATGGCTCCAACTTGCTTCAGTTAAGAAAGCTTCGGAGGAAAGCTAGTTCAATAGAATCAAGATATCTCATAGACATAGTTTTGGCAGCTGGAAGTAAAACTACTTGCCTCTAATTTGTCATAAACGTTCTTACTCTCTACACAGTTATTTTATGTTCTACCTTTTATGAGCAATATATGAAACGAAGGCTGATTTTTGAGAGAGCGATCCCACTGTATTTAAAAATGGGGAGTGGCTTCAATCGTACCTTTAGGACTATGCTCGCTTAACATCATTTTTGCTTTTCAAAAGGCGTAAAATGTAACCAAAAATAATGACAGCGTAAATTTACTTGAAGTAAATTTAAATAATGAATCCTTGAAGAGGCCTTGTTTACTAAATTAGTAAGCGTGTTTCTTGCACAATATAAACGGCACATGGATACTGGAAGGTAGTAACTGCTTTGTTTCGTTTTTCCAACTGCTATTTATTCAGCGCTCAAAATCCACGTAAGCACAGCTACCAAAGAAGCCCTAGAGAGGTTCAAGACATTCCAACTTGAACTGCGTGGAGACATTGAATTAAAGGTATGTTCAAAACATTTTGTTGTCTGCATGAATAGCTTTAATCAAGTTTCAATACACTCACTATAAATTGGTGTGATTTTGACTGTCTTTTTTTATTCGTGGTAATAATAAAACCGTTATGGACTCCAGAAATTAATTTCGACTTCCGTTTTTTTCTAAAACACATAATCAAAGAACCTTGAGACTTATAGGGTGTACAATATAAAAAGATAACAGATCGTGTAGAGAAACATATTATCACGATGTCGTACAGCAAGCATTTCGCTGGGAAGGAAGCCTCGGCTGTGGCATTTGGCTGGACAAACAAAACGTTTGCACAGCCCCATCCGTTTTGTTTTTATTCCCTCTTAACCCCTCCCCTCCCTCCCCCTCCCAGAAGCCATCGACCTTTTGGTGGTGCGCTTCGCTTTGATCGGGTGTAACATTGACTTTGAACTCAATTTGAAACTAACTTCTTGGTAAGTTTACATTTTTAACCTCATTATACCTATACACAAACTACTCCGACTTATATAGCTGAAACTAAATAGTTGGCTTTTGCGGCTCTTTAATAATATCTCGCAGCTTACGACAGGATTTTATGTTTGGGGGAATTAGTTTCCTCCGACATTGGGCGCGTTTTCTTCGGCAAAAAATTTTCAGTGTCGGGTGTTTTTTGTGTTTATCTTTATCAGACAATAAAGAAGCCTTTATTATGGCACGCATTGAGAAAACGGCACGGTCATGGGATTGCCCAACTTCCAGGGAACAGATGTTGAATATATGGAAAACGTCGGAGTGACGATAAGAGAAGGAATCAAGATAAGGGAATATAAAAAGCTTTGCAGACAGTTCTCTGTCGAATGTGTTCCTGGGTAGCACTATATTTCACTCTGAATAAATATTTAATGTTGTGAAGCTAGGGAGTTTGTATACGAAGAAAGCTCTAATCATTTTAAATGGCTCTCGGTTATCCCCGATTTTGATGAAACCTGATCCGAGACTTTAGGATATTTCTAAACATACAGTCCGGTTCCTCTTAGTCTGAACAAAATTATAATAAAAAAAATTGTTCAAGGTGCACTAATGCACTTTGTACAGGTGACGTATACGGTCGGGGGACGTAATACAAAGGGTAATCCTTAAGGTACGTCAGATATTTAACTAAAGTTTTGTAATTGACTTAGTTAGTAAAAGTGAGCATATGCGGTTCCAATTAGCAACTTGATGAGCGTCATTAAAAGCCACTAAATGAATACATTTTAGAATGACTTCAAACACGTGGGAATCGTACGGGTGCACGAAGTTTGCCACTCGTGTAAAAGACAGAAAAGCTAGCAAAAACAAAATGCAGGTGATAATCTAATCATCCGTGTTTTCCCCCACTAGAATTGCGCCCGTTGCACCAGTGAAACCTTTGGTGTACCCCAGCGTTTTCCACGTGCTTCAAATCGTTCTAAAATTTACTAATTCGGTGGTCTTCGATGGCGCTCAACAAATCTCTAATTTTATCCATACGACTCATTTTCACCAATTACAAAGATAATTAGAAAATTTTCTTTCATTGTGCGAATTATCGCGAGGATTAGCCCCTCATATTCTGTTTCTCTGATCGTAGAATCCACCTGAACAAGGCGCAGTAGTCTCCCTTTTACTAACGTTTTATAATGAATCTCTTCGAATGAAAATATCAAACAACCTGTACTCTGAAAACACGTAAACCTACTGGTGACATTTTAATTTCAGCTGTTCCGAAACCTAAAAATCAAATTCTCAAAGCTCAAATTTGTTGCTTGCAGGGCAAGGGGTTAATGACCACGTACTGGCTTCTGGAGGAGACGCCGGAGACCATTTCCCCAGATGAAGATGGCCACCCCAAAGAAACCAAAGTCTGACCAGTGTGTGCCTAGGCAACCCAGAGAAACTGGACGCGAGACTGGCGCCATGAGGGGCCGAAAACACCGTACCCACAGAGGACTCGCACCGCGTTCCACCAGCAGGGCAGTCCGCTAGAGAAAGGCGCCTTCGATAAGTAGACGACATGTTGATCAGTGCCAAAATGTGATGGAACTCGAGCTCTCAATGGCATATACGATCGGAAGGCAATAGAGCAAAAAAATGGAACGTCAAAAAAAAAAAACAAAAAAAAAAAAAAGAAAGCCACCCCACATCGGACCCGGGGGAAGTAAAATAACTAGGGGCGGGCGAATGCCGGTTCGAATCGAATTGCACAGCTTCATTATTCGTAGCCTTCACAGTGCTGGATAAATCGACGACATACGGGTTCTTTTTGAATGCAGGGTTCACGGAGCGCTATTCGATTCGAAGTGCCATTTTCCCACCCCTAAAAATAACGTTTCTAGACGATGCAGAAAGAGAGGGAGGGGGCAGGTGTTCATGTGCCGGTACCCGTTGCAGGATACTGCAAAATTATTTGAAAGTGTCCACGAAACAGACCGTGACGTCTCGTGGGTTGTGACATGACGTTGGTTTGATCGTTGTGGTAGAAATTTATGGATCAGATTCCATTGCCGCAGTTACGTTCTGTACGCTGTTTGGGTCGTCAGGAAACATTCAGCCGGTAATAGGGCCAGATTCAGCTATGCATTGTCGAATAAATGTATTCGGGTGTATAAAAATGATAAATTGTGTTTTTAAAAAAGAAAGGAGTACTGCGAGAGGGCAATCAAAATCCTTAATGCAGGATTCAAAGCATCAGAGCCACAATATATGGCTGAGATTTTTTCTGTGTTTGTTTTTAACCGGGTGACTATATGATACAAATGTAAGTTTTAAAGCACCAGCCAACGCCACCTAGGTACAAGCCTTTAGCACGTTTTCCTCTTCAAAGCTCTAAACTTGACATGTGGAACCAGTGTTCCACGTGATCTTTTTGTATTGCCTTCCCCCTTGTGTAAGGCCCCCTGTCGGTGCCCTTGAGGGATAACAAATGAATGAACTAATACTTCGTTTCACCTGAAGTCCGAGCGCGGTCAAAGCCTAGAAGGCAAACAATCCAATACACTCAAACACTAAAAGTCGGAAGCCACAGCGCACTGCGCTTGATGGGCTGAGTTGGCGGACACGCACAGAAAGATGACGAATGCCATGATGTTGCAATATCTGTAATGCTTGATTGGCTCCTCGAATTGTACGATCGGCATCATTTTTACTTAAAGTGAAACGAATTATAGATGTTGGGACACCGCTGGTTATTGGCCGCGACTTCCAAGTTCACGCAAATATAATTGTAAATTAGAGAGGTGAAGCCAATCAACAGCTGTTGTGCCCGTTACCTAACTCGTGCTGTGTCGTCATAAGAGAGATTGCCCTTGTTTGTATCTAGGTGGTGTTGCATGGGCTCCAGGTTAAATAAGCTACAAAACACGTAGACAACGCGTATTCTTGACGTGCATCCAGAAGCATTCATCACTTTGAAATTTTAGGAACCGGTCCGGATGAGTGTCGCAGAGTCCGCTTGTGGTGCCTAATGACATCCTCTCAGACTTTGACGACCGTAGAAAAGGAACAAGTTTATAAGTGGACAAACCCGGGCAAGATATTGAAAGGGCTATCCCAGAATGTTGTTTTTTTCTTAACAGATGTGTGCTATCTCTATCAACAAGTCATTCATTGGCTTTGGCAGTTCGTTGTCCAGGATATGGACCTGGACAATCACGGCACAAAGTCCGCGCTCAAGTGCTTGAAGTCAACATCGTATGGGCGGTGCAAATTAAGCCTCGATCATGTTTCGCTCAAATCCCTCATTCACCCAAATCTGGTTCAGAATCTACGATTTCTGGATTTAGATACATATCTCAGAAGGGCAGCAGATCACTCTCGAGGAAGTTTTTGATGATTGCGTTGCTGAAACTTTTTTAGAGTGTAGAGCGATCAGTCGATTGTTTTACTTTATAAAACAAAAACCCGGCCTGCACGAGACTGCGACTCTCTGCATTCCGATACGCATGTAAATAAATAGTTCAAATGTGATGTGTCATTTTTTTTGTTCAGTCTTTTTTGCATTAATTTAAAGACAACGGTGATGAAATGCATGTTTTGGTGGCCACCAGTATTTCCTTTTTTGTGACTGAAGGAATTGAATTGCTCACAATAACCTTGTGCACGTTATGAAAGGCACCAAAACGACTAGCAGGCATATGGGGAACCTGCAACGCTGTTTGGTTTGGCGCTATCTAGCGACTGAAGCAAGAAACATTGGGTATGTCGGGAGTGGCTGCTGCATTGTTCAAATCTGAGCTATTACTCTGGTGGCGCCGCTATAGCCTAGTGTCTGAAGCAAAAATACTGGGCAGGCCAGGAAGCCTTAATCGCATAACATGCAAGTATGGCGGAAGTTGCGGCCCTGGCGGGCCAATCGAGATGTGACTACGTATCATCGGAGTGCGCTTTTACTGCAAAGAAGTATCAGGCTTTTCGCTGTGTCATGCTCCAATATCTGTGCGTTGTGCTCATATACGTAGCGGATATCGAAGCCGTTGGCACGCAATATGGGGCTTATCGTTCACCCTTTGTCAAGTTACACCGAGGCAGGGTAAAACCTTGGCCTCTCACTCTACTCGCGCCGCCTGGCTGTTACCGGAAGGCTATAAGGCGAGAATAGCACCACGTAGTTAATTTATTTTAGATAGGAAGAAGAAATATAAAAAGTAATATACCATCCCGTATCAGAAAATAGAACAAATAGAATTGCCGAGCGAACTTTCTAAAAAAAGTGTGCGGTTTGATAAGTAAAACATAAAGACAAACACGCAATCTGTTTGTCTTCTATCTTGTGTACGTCTTTTTTTTAGCGCTTTTAACCATGGTTCAATACAGTCAACACCAACTAGCCGAACAACAAGTTATTTTATAAAGCCTAATCTTTTGAACAATTCTGCTACCAAGCGAGAAGCTGAAAATTTCTTTTAAAATAAAACAGTTAAGTTTTAAAGCTTTATATTTTTCTTATAGTAGAGTATTATATCAAATTGTGATTTGAACAATACGAAAACTTTTTTGTTTAAATAATAATAGTTCTGTGATTCGCTTTAGTAGAATATTTAAGAATATAAGTTGGTTGTTTTAAGACGGTTGCAACACGTAAAATAAACGTTTTAGCAATTAAGGCATTATTCACACCGCATGATGAGCGCAACAAACTCGCACGAGAATTACAGGAAAATATCGGTGGTGACTTAAGTTTCCCTGAAATTCTGTTTAACCAGTCGTTTGCAGGACCGAATCATCTACTCAAGCGGTGTGCGCTGCTGTGGAAACACGTCGCTCTGCAAACGCAGTCCAACAACAAAACATAAAAACGGCAGATCTAGGACAACAATGCGGAGTACATTGTTCAATTTAAACGACATAATCTGGTTGAAAACGCCCGCAGCTTTTTACTCACGGTACGCGTCGGGATACTTCCACATTTTGAAACGCAACGAAGGAAGATTTACTTTTAAAGACGCTCGCTGCGTCCTCCCGGACCAGCTGGTCCGGGTCAGCTTACAACAACGGGACTGAATGCGTAAAATTTCAACCCCACAACAACCAATTCGCGCTCCGTGTTAGTGTGGCTTCCTACCTCCAAGCACCGCACCACACACCACGAACATTTCAGCTCTTTGGCGCATCGCCGTGTTGCAGCAAACAGAACAAGATCGCCGAAGTCAACGCAGCGCTGTCGTGAACCTTGGCATGTGGTTGCGCACTCGTGGACCCTGTGACTCCTTTCGCTTTCCATGGCACACACGACGTTTACGAATGATAGTTTCCGTCTTCCCGGAACATCACAGGGGCACTTCTCCGGTCACGTCTTCGCTACATGTGCTCGCAAACCGAGCAGCTTCCCCACTTCCCGTCCAACCGAAACCATACCGGCGCCGTGTTAAACGTGCGTTTTTAGATTTTCTTCGACCAAAAAATACAACGAATGCAAACGGGCTCGAGCTTCCAGCGTACATCGGCGTTGCGCCGTGGCCAGATTTTCTCTGTCAGCTCTAAATTAAATATGACCTACAGATGCAGCAACACTGGCCACCGCGGAGCGTCGTAAATTCTGAGAAGGATGCATGGGAAGCGGTGGCACCTTCGCTTGCAGTTAAAGGGTTGAAGCCAAAACGAAACCAACTGCAATGTCACGTATTCAGATCGAGGGAACGCTTTTTATATCCATTGTAACTGTATTTTTTTTTTACATTTGTAGTTAAAATATTTATGATAAAGAGCTATAAAAAATGTTTACTGGGCAACTCCGCATGATAAAGATATTAATTTTACTTAAGCAGTCACTAGGTTGTTAATATTCCTGTCAGATGGGCACGTTAACGGTCTCCAAAATGAACTTTAAACGGTCTCCAAAATGAACACTTTATCGCGCTATTTTTTTTAATCTAGAGCGAGTTTTTAGATAATGACACACATTTACAGTTTTAGTTTTCCTTATGATGATCAAAGAAGCTCCAGGTACACTAACCAACTGTGTTTAAATTGCCAGGCGTTTCGCGGCCTCCTCGGCTACGCACTCACGGGTGACTTACTTGGCTAGTTGTTCGTCTTTCTCTTCTTCTCTTTGTCACTGCCGCTTAAATCGTGTGCTTCTTTTTGTGGCACCTCGAAGCCCGTCAATATAACCGCATGGGAGGGTACCGAAAACCGGTTGTTTGTTGAATATGCCATGACTCTAAAAAGAGTCGTTCTTTCCAGATTCTTTCGGTGTCCAGTATGAAACTGCTCACGATGTCGATGAGTGTTTTGTTTCTTTTTTACGTCGTATTTGTGTCTGCGTGGACGTTCAGGCAAGTTCTTGGCTTCCCCCACATATGAAGGATTGCAGTCGGCGCATGGAATACGAAAAACAAGGCCTTAGGCTGTTTTTTTTTTATGACGATTTTATGGAAGAGGAAGATGATGGCCAAGGGTCGAGACGGGCTTTTGGGCCACTGCTATACACCTTTCCAAAAAAGACTCGACCCCAGGGGCAACAAACCGTTTTCCATCCCAGTCACTGAGTTTGAGGCTACTCTCTCACCGGCGTCCCTCCTAACCCTAACCGAGTGGACTGTGATTTCAATAGGTGCAGCCTGCGTAGGCGCAGTTTCAAACGCTGCTGGCGGCTAAATTCTCGTCATTTCCCGCTATATTTTGTGTTTCATAGTACATGTATTTTCCCGAGTACATTAAGAAAGCATTGTGCCACATTTAAAAAAAAACAAAAAAGCAAAAAAAAAAAAACTGTAAACTATTTTTGTTGGGTACGCGCGCGACAGAACTAATGCGACTGATAGTTATTTTTTTTTCTTAGGATAAGTTTTGATGGCGCCGCGGGATTTGCCGCAAATGAAACGACAAAGCGCTTTGCTGACAAAAATAAATTGCAAAAGAAGAGGGCCGAAAGGCGTGCATTTTTCACGCTCACAAAATTTCTACCCCAGTCTCAGGTATATTCAACATGGTTAACAAATAACGTGTTTACCGATGGACACGACACGGACATACAATTGAGGAAGTGTTAACATTCGAACAATATATCGTACGTACCACACGATGCAGCGTTATCCGAAAAATAATTTATATGAGAAAGATCTCAAATCACACAGTCACAGTCAACGACAGTCACATCTTGACGATCGGACGGAATCCGAGACGACTTCGTTTTGGGGCACGTTTTGGGGAGAGCTTTCTTTTTTCACAACCGCATCAAGGCAAAGAAACAAACGCGACTGACCCGTTTCTCACCCCAACCCGGACAACTATTTTTGGAGATGACTGAGGATTCTACGCGGATTATCTCTGGGAGGGGGTAGAACAATGCTCGCAAAATCGCGTCGAGGGTCGTTCGACGTCCTTCACCTCCTTCGCTTCACGTGAATGTCGAGCAGGAAAGTTTGAATGGCAGGCACTTACCAGCCTTCTTTCTCACAATGGAAGATAACACAAAAAGGGTACGCAGCACGAATAAAAAAAATTAAGTGGAAACTTTCAAAAGGGGCGAGGAAACGTCGAATACAAAGCCGCAAAAATGTAGGCAGAGAACCGCGCTGAGCGGGTCTTCACAGTCCCAGAGAGTGGCAGAAAATTTCTAGCTGATAGAGGGCGCGAGAGTCGCACCAGCCGCATCAGCATCAGTAACATGGCGCCGGCCTAGGAGCGTTTTTTGGAAAGGTGTATACCATATGGTTTGAGAGCACGGGTGAGAACTTTGCTCGTGCCTCTGAGGTACGGGACTCACATGCGTCTGTAGAGATGAGTTTTCTTGGCTGAAGACGGGTGACCAAGTTTCCTGTATAGACCCCTTTCGGAATTTTGGCAACACTGAAAAATATTTAGCGGGAATAGTAAAACATCTAGCAACATTGGGTGATCACCGCCATTACGCAGGGTTCGACCGGTCGGCGTGCAGCGTAGCCGCCGTAGCGTTTTGAGATATGGCTTGTGCGGGTGTTTTCTCGATCACCTGTTGGTCTAATGATCTATCGATACTGCCACATATAAGTGACAGAGAGGTGAGCAGTTCTATAGGAGCCGGTCAGGCACAAACCGGTGCATGGAAAGAAGCGACAACCTCTTCGTCGAAGCATACGTGGTCTCCGCATCGATAAGGGCTAACTAATCACGGAACAGGCAAATTCTTTTTTGTTTTTTAGTGATTTTTTGTTGTAACATTCCATAATTTTAATACAGTTAATCATAGTGATCGCGCTTTTAGCGTGCCCACTCCGAACGACCCGGTACGCTGCCCCCGTCGTGAGCTTGTCGTTCGGTGACAGCCGAGAACTCGCTCGTTTCGTTTTTCGTACCCCTCCAATAAACTTACGACCGCGTACCAGTAACTGCAAAAGGTACCTCACGAGTCACAACCTTGAGTGTTCAAGAAATCGCAATCGCAAATCGTACAGAACAGCAGAAAAGGTTCTACGGGTGGGTGGAGCAGCATTTTAAATTCCTTCCTCAGTCACCTTTTAAAGACTAAGAAATTAAGCGGTTTATGGCATTGCTCACAAAGCTACAGAGTAGACTTTCCAGAACCACTGATGTATTGGGTTTTTTCACGGCTTTTGTAAACGTACCACGTTTGTCTGAACCCACCCAAAATGCGACATTGCAAAAAAAAAAAAAAAAAAAATGTGTGCTGGAACTGATCTTTATTTGCACAGAAAATTTGCACAGCTGTTTGAGTGTCAAACCGGTGTATAATTTTTTTTCATCCCATTCAGTGCAGGAAGTTTCTTCATCAAGGGTTCCTGCTACCGAAGCAAGAAGACCCAAGAACAACATACAATGTGTTCAGGAATAAAAACCGTTGAACAGAATAACAATTGTTGAACATGCTCTAAACACCAACTCTTTGGCTGCATTCTCACAAATTTCCAAACTGATTAGTAGCGTAACGTCCCTAAACGTTTAGCGGTATGGCCTTGGCACTCTGTTCAGGCCACCACCCCAAAAGTTCCCACGATCGCAAGGCGGGTTCGAGTGATCTTCAGGTTCGGTGTACACTGCATTTAGTCTGTACACCCCTCCACCCGACGTCTGTTTTCTGGAAAACTCTTTACCGGCGTGAGTAAAGGAAACGAACTTGCTGAAGAAGTAATCCTGCATCTACACGCCGAACAAGTACCTAAAATGGCCTCGGTTGCAGTGAAGAAGCACTGAAGCAGGGAGCCGCTCGCGCATGCGAGCCGCGCACTGAACCGCGGCCGTACCTCTCTAGTTAAAAACGCGACTCGACACACGGCCACACTACTACAACATATAATCGTTTGCGATGCTTCCGCTTACGGATGGTAAGAGCGTTTTCTTGTCTAACCCGTGAAAGTTTTGTAAACAACGCGAGGACTCGGTTTTTCTTTTTAAACACTTTAGAACTTGTCTGAAACGGACCTTTTTTCCGTCTCCGTCAACGTATCCATCCTGCGTACACAAAGGTACGCAGCAATCCGATAGCATAGTGATGCGGCGCGCGCAGACTGGGACTCAAAGTGTAAAGCGCGATCCAAACCAACGCTTCTTTTTGCGCCAGTAGGTCGTGCGGCTGCGGATGTGACGCATTTTGTGGCGTTTTTGCTGTTTCCGGGCGCGCTTTCTGAGTCAGAACCGTGCGCTTTGGTTTGGACGGGCGAAACTTCGGGCGAGCGCGCACGCGCGCAACAGACTGGCCGGCCAGGCCAGTCTGTCGCAGCCAGAAGGCGGCGAGGGAGAGAGAGAGAGATCGCGTTGTAATGTTGGAAGAGAATAAAAGTGGAGGGAGGAGCACCGGGCGCTTTGTCACTTGCTCTGAGAAGGCGGCGAAGAAACGCGGAGCCGGAACTAGCTTGCCCTCCACCGATTGGCCGGGACACAGGAGCGCCCTATACGTCACCGCGCGTTTTTGTGCGCGTTGAGAAAG
The DNA here is from genome assembly GCF_016920785.2 of Ixodes scapularis. Classification (NCBI taxonomy): domain Eukaryota; kingdom Metazoa; phylum Arthropoda; class Arachnida; order Ixodida; family Ixodidae; genus Ixodes; species Ixodes scapularis. Next base: position 69,318,988 of record NW_024609835.1, read on the forward strand.
AAGTTGAAATCAACCAACTTTTTTATGCGCGCCCGGAAGGAGCGAAGAAGCGGCGCGACGTCACGAAAATACGTCAGATCCGCAGCCGCACGACCTACAGGCGCAAAAAGAAGCGTTGGTTTGGATCGCGCTTAAGCTGCAGCACCGTTGTAGGCGGTAAGATGCAGGCGGATCTGGCGGGACCCCTGCGTGATGGCGGCGGACCTAGTTGCAGTTGCGTGCAACAGGTGGCGCTCTACTCCGAAAGGGGTCTATATAGACGCTTTCGAGCAGCTGTGCATGGGCGCCACCATAACCGACATTCAGTTTTTGTCTTCTTTTTTTCCGTTCGCTTCACTTGATCATTGCCATAGCAGGACAGGTTATTGTCACCTTAGGTGCTTCTGTGTGCCTGTCCCCAGCATAGGCCTTTCTGGAGGCTCGTCCAAGCCCGATTCAGTGGCTTGGCATCCCGGAGAGACAAGGGAAGGTCGGCTATGTTGAATATGCGTGTTTTCGAAGTGCCTTATTTGTGTGCCTTATCTGTGGAACACACCGTGATGGCACGTCGAAATAGTGTCGAAACTACGGAAGGTTTGTGAGGTGGGGGGTGGTCTGATAAAGAACTTAGGTATCGTCCGGTGTGCGTCGGCTTTCTGTACACCAGGAATGTTAAAAGGTTGCCTTTTTTTTACAGATAGACCCAGAAATGAAATGCAGCCGTTAGATTCACGTTCTACTTTGAATTGAATATTTGATTCGATGGAATTTAGATGTATGTGGAGGCGGTTAACTTCGCTGGTTTTCACAACGCAGAAGCAATCGTCTCCGTAGCGAAAAAACATAGTGGGTTTCGAAAAGAACTTACTTAATGCATTTTGCTCGATGGCTTTCATTGTGAGGTAAGCTGCCGTGGCGGACACAGCAGCTGTTATGGCGGTGCCACTACTTTGCTTGTAGAAACTACAAGCCAAAGAGATGGAGGTGTTCGTCAGGTACACTTCTAGTAGGCCGCAGATTTCGTTCACCGAGAGTAAGGTTCTTTCAGGGAAAGTCGTGTCTGACGTAAGTGCCTGTCTGATGGCGGACACTGCGTGCTGAACGGGAACCTTTCTAAACAGGGACACTACATCAAAGGAGACGAGGCTCTCGTCGTCGTTCACTTGTAAGTTTGAAGTTAGTTCAGTGAAGTGGGCAGTGTTTTTCAACATGCGCGCTGGTCTTCTGCATGAGTGAAAGAAGCAGACGACGGTGATAGTTAGACAAAGCCCGCAGCAGTGACGTAGTGAAGTCGACTATTGGATTAAGAGGGACTCCTGGTTTGTGAATTTTCGGTAAGCCGTAAAACGCAGGTGTTGAGCCATTTCGGCAGATAAGGTTCGGGTAGAGGGCCCGAGATTCTAGATATTTACCGAAGATAGAAGAAAGTGTCGGGTTTGAGTGCTTTAACTTTTGATGTTGGGTCCTTCAGTAGCGTTTTATGTTCAGGAGTTCGAGCACCTTCTTTTCGTAGTCTTTACGGCCCGACAGTACGGTGGTGTTTTTTATTTTTTTTGTCAGCTGGGAGGATTACGATGATGTTATTTTCGCTTAGCTTCATGATGGCGGATTTTTCTTCAGCGTTCTCGTTCTGATGCCTCCTTGGGTTTATCCTTGATAGTACACCAGTAGCTTGGAGAGGGCTTCAGGAAGCCCTCTTCAACGGAAGCTGAATTGAATGCATATGCCAGGGGGGATGCACAGTTGTGAGATTGAATTTCATTCCTTTCGCCAACACGATGATCTCGGTGGGACAGAGGAACTTTGAAGAACGTTTTTCGACAAAACCTTCGCTAGATGTCTGAGGTAAGGGGGAGCGTCCTTGAAGAGAAACACGTTTCTTCTTGTGTTCTGTTTCTTTTCTGCCGTTGGTCGAGAGAGCAGTAGACTTGGCAAATTCCTCGATGGCCGGAAAGACCTCAGGCACATGACATTCAAGTTGCCGTCGTAGAAGGAAAAGGTAAAGGTCTATTCTCGGTAATGTTTCACCTTGTACGTCCAAGAAGGACATACAATGTAACGCACTAGCGGAACATGCAGAAAAGAGCAACTACGTCATCGACTTCCACTACAGTTTCGTACTGGGCACCGACAGACACTGGATTAAAAGACTCGTCTTAGAGTCATGGCATCTTTCAACATGCAAATAACAACCTGAACCGGTCAATTGGTGCCCTCCCAAGCAGTAATATTCACAGGCTGCGAGGTGTGACAAAAGAATGAGGACGATTTAAACGGCAGCGACAAGGAGACGAAGAGAAAGGGTGCCCAGCCAAATGAGTCATCAGTGAAAACAATGCTCTCGAAAATGTAGTGGCAAGAGCGGTGCCCGCTTACAATGGGCCGCAAGCAGACGGTCGACGTAGATGGCCACGAGGGAAGAACGTGGCGCTTGAGTTCCGGGTCCCACGAGGATTGGTAGCATATTGCACATGTGGGATAAGCGAAGAGAAACCCGAGCTTGAGGTGGTTCGCTTCTCCCAAGCGTAACACCGTAGCACTTTTCTTTGTGGTGCAGTTGTGGGGATCGAGTCTTCACCGTTCCGCTGCCGTCTCGGTCATGAATGCAACGAAAAAGACGGACACACTGCTTTGCGCAGGGATGCAAGTCCGGTTACCCGGACAACAAGGGCAGCCAGAGCACCAGCGAGAGTAAGCCGTCGCTGTTTTGTGTTGGTTTTGTGCGCCAAAGGAGGAGTCGCGCAGACAGCAGTGGGAACAAAATCTTAAACTAGAAGATAAACGCCTTGCGAGACATCAACAGTGTGCGAAAGACATTTTGAACCGCGCTTTATCCTTCGGGACTATGTGCACATCGTCCATGGCGAAAAGGTTTGGATTCTATGCCGCAATATATTTTAGTATTTTGTAGTCTTTTCGCGTAGTATTTTCGCTGGGTATCTGTCAAGTGCTTGCTGTGTATGTCGATAAAGTGTATTACCACTTTTCAGAGGTCATGAACCAGCGTATTGAGAATATCTTTTTTATATATTAAGGGCTGTTGAAATTTGTGTTCATATTACATTTTAATGCTTAATGTACTCCCGATCAATGTATTCTTCTTCATAAACTACGTTGCACAAAAGGCAATTTGCTAAATGTTGGCCAGTTGCAGTGGCACCTTGGCCATTCCCAAACGCGCTCGGCCTTGCACGTTACACGACGCTCGTCCCAGCATCAGTAACACGATGACAAAAACAGTACACCAGTTTATTGTTCTATTCACTGTTGAAAAAGTGTGAGATTTATTGAAATTGATTAGTCTATTTTACCTTGTTATATCAGTATCGCGTTGTTTTTTTCCGCAACTATTAAGCGTGCAGCCCAGGTGACAGCGTTGCTGAACGATCTGTCAATACTTGAAAGAAGGGGGGGGGGGGGGGAAGAGTTGATATCAATAAAATATTCTCCATCAAAACACGCGAATATTTAAAGGGAAGGATAACACACACTCTAGAGTCATTAGTCCAAAAAAGACTTACGATTGTTCACATTAGCAATTGTTCTACGTTGCGAAAAGCCCCAGTCGAACCACAGTAGTACACGCCGAACAGCTCCGACGACGAGGCTGACGGGGGCGCGTTCCTAGGGCTGAGCACAGCAGCGCCACGGTGTTGTCTACGCGCAAAATCTTCACGGGGCGGCCGCCGCTCTCGCCACTACATCTCTCTAGAATACCCGTGAAGAAGCGGCCCAGCACGCCGCGAAACTACAGTGTACTAGAATACAGGGTAGTGTTGGGACCGGAGCGGCTCGCGTGAGGCGCGTGTGGTGTAGACCGCGATAGGTGTCGACACCGGCGCATCGGTAGTTGGGTCAGTATGGTGGCGGCTGTGAGCGTGCACCACGTGCACGCGCACGTGCGACGGCACGTGCGGACTGCAGTGACTTCCTGCTGCCCTGTCAACTGCAGCGCCGCGATTGCTGTCCACACGCGCAGCCTTACAAGCTCCCATTGCCGAGCCGCGCCGATCCAAACACAACCCCGTTTTCTACTACACTGTAACAAAACGTGGAGCTATTTAAACACAGTTGGCTAGAATACCTGCAGCTTCTTTTATTAATACTCACCTAGCGAGGCAGATGTCTGCCGAAATGGTTACTTTTAATTTCCTTTTGCTGGTAAAACGAAACCTGTCTTGAATGAAGCAAACACAGAGTGCGGCAAGGGCTGGCGAGTGTTGGTTTATTACAGTCCTCCTACCTAAAAATATGTTAATTAAAAGTCTGCCGAGAAGTTACCCAACGCGATGTCCTGAACTTTCTCATGTCATTAATTCGGCCCTCACCGGAACACCTGATCGGGAGGCACTTTCCTTTAATTAAAAATGGGGCTGCCTGCTCTGCTCCAAATATTCGTCTAATGAGGTTAAATTCTTTCGACTGTCCCTTCGACAATCGATTCCTTATTGCAGCGCTTGTACACCGAAAACTCTGCATGTGTTGTAGAAGCAACAATGGTGTAATACATGTAGCATATCTACACAACAAACCTTGGATCAGACTTGAAATTTGTAAGCAATTCTAAACGTCTGTACAGTGAACGATGATTTGTAAAACTTAAACATTTAGCAAGCATCTTACGCAATAAGACCACATGTATAGTTAAATTTAACTGGCGCGAATTTCGTTAAGGTTATGACACAAGGACCAGCGTCCACACAATGCAGATATTATCAAAACATAAAATTTTTCTGCTTTTGCGCTAAGAGTATTCTATATCACTTCCTTTTAAGTTTAAAATTACGTAATAATGTTGCCATATTTTATTAACCTTTTGGGTATACGTGACAGATTCCAAGCAAAGACATTCTTCCTTAATGTCGCAGTCACCTTAGCTGTAAAGTGTTAATTGGATTCAAAGGACACAACACACTCTGCATTTCTTACCTGTGAGTGACTGTAGGTATATTTATGTGGTTAGAAGGTATAGAACAGTAAATTATATCACACAAACACAGATACTAAACATTAAATCTTAAACCACCTAAGTTTGATTGCAATAGTGTATACACGCACGAGCATATGAGCAACCTGCACTTCGTCACACTATGCTGCACAATGGTTTAAATTGGACTACTGGTTACTTGAGAAACCCTAGTTTTATTTTTTGTGTAGACAAATATATGTTGATAATACCAGTCATCGCCGATCACTGTAGGAGACTATATCTCCTTATGTGGTGAACTCAGTACAAACGTACGCCGTAGAGCACAACTCACTAAAAGTAGTATCACGGTCCTTGAATTACCTGGTCTGAAATGTTTCCGTGGTGCTATCGGAACGTTTTTTACAGTGAAAAGTTTTTTCAGGGGAAATTTGAAGCACCCGAGGAGCGCTGCAGACAATAAGTTCTCCGAGCAATGAGATCCCTCGGAGAGCCTAACAGATGGACGCGGGATCGAAGAAGAAAGCTGCTTTCTGAATCTGGTTGCTCATGAGGTACTGCGCAAAAATACCCCTTTTATGCCGCCTGATTCATACGTAAATGTGATTACTTATGAGCAGGTCACACATCCTAAAAGTAACAGAAGATTATTTTGTGTCTTTTGATGCTACGAGTAACATGCTTCATCGGTAAAAAGTTTTTAAGTATAATAAGATGAATGTCTGACTTCAAAAGCCCACCCGCATGCTGCGCAGTGCTCGGCGTTGCAGCGGGTGCTTTGGCAGTGCGCGGGCTGTGTGTTTCTTGAGTCGAGAGGGGAACACGTGCTGCTTTAAGCAAGTTCTCTGCTCTACTCTCAAGGAAGGATGAGCACAAGTATGTGTCAAGGTGCCAATTCAAGGCCAAAAACTACGTTCATATTACATAGGCCAGGGCGCGCTACTACCGTGCAGTGTCTGGACGGCATGAACTTTCGGACCATCGCCCATTACTTTGCTACACAAGAGTGCCGCAAAATGAGTTGGGAGTGAATTAAAATTGTTTGCATGGGCACTTGCAAACGAGATTGTGCTATTTCTAAAGGCTACGCAATTCCGTGCCTGCAAAAGAAACATCATGGTGTATCATGCACTTGTAACTTACATGATTAATGTCATGCACTTCTACTGTTAATGTTAAGGCCCAGATAACAATTTATTGTGGGGCATAAAATATACTCAAATTTAAATCGCGTTATTTCGACCAAATATGTCGTACAAAGCATTGTCTTAATGTTCGGGATATCAATATATTCTTTAAAGTTAAAATGTACCACGATGTAATACAAATTTAAAATATTTGTAACGGAAATCTCAAGAATGTCCTAGCTAAATATGTAACAAAAGACTGTGGTTCCTAATAAAATTAAGTTGTTTTAAGTCATAGGAATGCTTTAATTTCTAGTTTGAACACTAGCTCTTTCTAAGTCTTGTTCAGAAATGAGAGGTTGAAAAACTTGTAGAACTCCCACCCTTGTGAAAAATTTAACATCTGCAAAATCTCTAGTAACTGCTCTTACAATTAGGATAGTCAACGTGACGAATACAAATATTTATTGGCAGCGACCTTTTTCTTCAATGTTGTGTAATGTATGAAATGCAGTATTTAAGATGCGGTCGTTTAAAATTATTTAGAAGGCATTTCACAGTCGTTTCGGTGAGTGAAGGACTCTCATTTTTATCAAATTCCCTCGTACATTGAGTAGAGAAACTAAATTTATTGATAGGTTCCCAGACTTCAGGTCACGTGACATCGAATTTTCCCGCAAAACGTAGCAGGGAAAGTGAATTGGTGTATAGGGAACGTGACGTCAGGTCACGTGACATTAATTTTCCCGACGGTTTTGAAGTGAAAACTTACTTGGCGCATAGATCACGCGGCGCCACGTGACCTAAAGGCATATTCAGTTTCCACGTAAAATTTAGCGAGAAATGCACGAGCGGACGGACGGACCACTTGTTGAGATTGGAAGGCTTCGTTAAAATATACCTAATGCTTTTCACCAAAAAGAACCGACGCCTTGGGATTTGAACAGCTGTCTGGGAGCTTGACCAGCTGGGAACTTCTACCAGGGCAATAAATAGCCTGCTATTTAAGGCCTCAAGGACGCTTTCGATAGAGGTAATCGCGTGAGCACTTTTGGGACGCCTTCCTATAAATGAAGTACCCCGACCTACAGTGAGAACCAAACCGATACCTTGATTTACTCCGTAACGTATATGCGTGATTACACGTCATACTGTCAAACTAGTGCTCGTGCTTTGCAGCACGGTAACACGATCAATATTTCAATTGAGGAATTTATATTTGTGACAACGGGAATAAACTAATAGAAATGTATCGGCCACCCTCACATGTTAGGTAGAAAAACTTACTTTCACCACGCTTGCTGCAGCTGACAACAATGTGCAATGGGCCTTTTCCGCGAATGTTGGTCGCAATCTATCGGGAAGTGGGAGAAATATTTTTCGTGACGTACCTTGCTTCTCGCTCCATGCTATGTTGGCTTTCTGAACGCGGTTAGTAAAGGCGTTCAGCGTTTAAATTTCCCCTATTCAACGTGGTCGACTAGTTTACGTTTGTTTTCAGTGAATGCGCTGACTACGAATGACTTCGCCTGTTTTGCCAAATCAGTTGACGACGCACTTCACCGAGGCACTCGTTGTGACCGATGGCACGACTGAAGCTCTCTTCGATCAATGAGAAAGAACAAAGGATTTTATTAAACTAGTTTTTTATGTTATATGCAATATCGGCAGCAAATTAAAAAAAAAAACATTTGAGACCAAGGGAGAGTTAAGGCAAGCTTTTTTTGAAATAGCGATCAATTTGATTAACCTGCTCGCAAATTTTATTTGACAGGAAGTGCTTTCATAGATGTCAAGGCACACTCTAAAATAGTCCAAAAAACTGTGCGTCTTCACTTACCAATCTCGAATTTTCTTGAAACGTGTATCTTTGTGGTGAATCTCAGCTTATGAAATTTCAAAATAGGTCCCTATTCCCGTGAAAAATAAGACCAATAAACTTGCCCGAGTGAATCCGGACGCGTTCGGGGCGGACAGAGTAGTCTGCGAACGCCGTTTACCCTGAAAAGTTTGTTGGCCTCCTTTTTCTACGGAAGGGGTGCTACAATTTGAAATTTTACAGAAACAAATCCACTACTAAAATACATATTTGGTGAATATTAGCCATTTTTGCATGCAGCCGCCGATTTCAAAGGGAGAATCGGCATTTATGTCACCCTACTTCAGGCTAGAGCTGTGTGTCACAGCAGGTCCTTATGGAAAAACAATAAAGAACACGAAAGTGGCGACATCTTACTCTTTTGAGTCTGGCGCCTGCAGACAATGTTGCAAATTAATTTGTTTACTCGATACAAACATAAATTCAAGATATCAAGTCGGTTATTTCCTCCCCTTATTTAACCACAAGACCAAATGATGCGGTCGTGGAGATAAACAGCCGCTCCCATTTCTTTCCGGATGTGCTCTTAGCAAGAAACTGTGCAGCATAGCTGCTTTACCCCAATGGTTTGTGATCATTTGATCACCGTGGGTGATTCCAATGTTTGCAACATCCAAAAAGCAGACAGGCGGGTCGCGTAGCAACGCGAGATCTCCACTTCAGCAAGCAAACGTGCGCCAGTCAAACGCACCGTCTTAGAAAAACGAACTCTGAGGCGTTCGCTCTACGTGGCACATAAGCAGCACGAAAGCATACCGAACTTATCTGCTGACTTCTACTTACAGACCAATAGAACATGAAAGGACCAAAACATTAACCTTCCTTGAAGTGGCAACTGCAAACGTGGGAGCTGACTTGTATTTACACACCAATAAAAAGAGAAAACATGAACCTGAAGTGGCAACTGCAAAAACGGGAGTGCTTTGAAGGCTGCCTTTAAGAGTTGTGAGCATTGTTTCGTTGGATCGCTCGAATCCACAGCTCCCGTTTCGTTAGGTGCAGGCTAGCAGAAGGAAATCTGAAGAAACTTGAAGCACGACAACACTTGGTGTCGTTGCTGCACCCAACGGAACAGAAATGGGCCATGTCGGAGAACTTCGAAACGCCTGACCACTGCGGCTTCCCGCAGTCCCGAACCGGACGCACCACGTCATACAAAATTGCGGACTCCTGTCTACTGCTGCTGTGCATGCGCCCTGGAAACTCTGGAGAAGGCACATTATAGCTCTAGAACTGCATAAAGTCATGAAAATAAATCTTGTCTAGGAATCGGCGAGTAGAAGCGGCTAGCAATAAACTCGATTGTAATATATTGAATTTAGTGAAATATATTTGTTACTGCAGTTAACTTCTTTCTAATTAATGTTAATTTAGACTTAGGTATCGTTTGGAATCTTTTACTGTAAGAAGGCTGTCATTGTGATGGGTAATTCAAAACAAGCAGTATCGTACTCGCGTCACGTATGTACGAAAAATGTTAATTTTTGTTTTTTTTTACTTTTTCTGCAAGTGTGTGTTAATATTTCACAACCGCTATAATTACTGGAATAAAGGAGGCTTATTTTTGTATGGGTTATTTGAGCCATGCAGAGGGATGTCACTCGAGATACAGCCTACGTTTACCATTCTATCGAAGGCGTGGTGACCAGCTAGGGTCATCTGTAGTGCACACATTACACAAGAGACAGGACACTGTGCTGAAAAGAATTCATCAGCATTTTTTTTCTTTTACAGTGCTACAGCTTTTTGACAAACTCGGCAGAGATGTGTTTTACACTACATATGCCGTGAACTCCTTCACACAGAGATAGTGAATGTGAAGAAATAACGCCGCTTTATGTGAATATTTTTTTTAGCTATAATTAAGTATCGTTCGGGTACAAATAAAACCTATTGTGCGAAATAACTATGTTTATAGAAACACATGTTATAAAACGAGTAATTCAGTATGCGCTTCATGACATGCGTGATGAAGCTCTAGAATTCTTCCTGGCGAGCCGGAAACTCCAACTCGTTGCAAGGCTTGTGATGTTGTATACATGCACTGGTTCAGCAAAATTACGTCTGCGTATTTTTTGATGTAGTCTCAGAACAACGTATGTTCATTATGGTAGACGTTACAGCGCAGTCGCAGTCTTTACAATAAGCATTTTTTTAGAAATACCTCTGTTCCGTTTCTTGATAGATAGTAGTGGTGTGCGATTAAAAGTATCATGTTCTTATCTAAGTTCAATGTCGTAGTTCGTTGAATACTGCAAACGACTTATTTTTCGGGGTCTCGATATTTGGTGAGTTAGGTCAAAGCTGAAAATCGGGAATAATTCCCGGGTCCTAATTTTCGCAACATGGTAGGATTTCAATACAGATTCTAATGTGTTAACATCTAACCGGAATTGTGTTCGGGACCTATTTTTCGCGAATTGTAGGCGATTCGCGAAATTCGCGGAAATTAGGTCCTCGCGAAAATTAAGTCGTTTACAGTATATGGCTGGGCAGATTAAAAACTTTGCCATAACAATGTTTTGGATTGTGCCGCCGACACAACGGGGGTTTCAGCTAATCCAGAGCGCTTGTTTTCTACGTGCGTCGACTGTTTTATAGCTCTATTAACTTTATGTTAAGAGTTTTAGAAAGCATAAGGTCGGCTCCCGATTCTCCGATCCCATCTCAGTGCATCGGAGAGGGAACGGCGCCCCGTTCCCTCTCCGCATGCAAACACTGTCCGTCGACGATGTATGCGGCTCGAAGGGATGCGCCTCGCGCCTATCCTATTTTCCGTGTGAGTCTAAGGGACTGTAGGCTGTTTAAAGGCATGCCATAAATATACTTTTTTTAACATATTGAGCTACGATTTTGAAGAGATATGACTGAAGATGGTGTATATTTTGTATCAAAATTTATTGTACTGAAATGATTAAAAAGTACCAAATTAAGAGCGTGAATTGGCAAAATAAGGCGGCCGTCTGCTACGAATTAATATATGTGTGACTCAACTGCTGAAATATAGCGACAACCTATGACATAGCCAAAAATTGCCCTTCATTGAATTTTCCCTGTGTGTTTTGTGCCATTCACTGTTGTTGTTTTTTTAGTAAAAATTACACAATTATTTTCGGCCCCGGAAGAAGCACAGGGCCGAAGTTTACGTAAAAGCATCTGATATTGCCTTGGTCTTTGGAGAGTCCGTTTGGACGGTTGGGATCACCTGCAATCTTGTATGCCATGCCGCTTTGTGTTGACTCCTGCGTCATTCAGACTCCTTTAGTTCACAGAGGACCACCGTAGACAGCAAATGCATCATCACCATTTACTCTTTACTCTGGCAAGCTAATGGTTTTACAGTGATGATACACAGAATGTACCATTTGTGGCCCACGTTGTACAATGTCGTAGCTCAACTAGTTAAAAATATTCGTTTCATGCAGTCTCATCAGCTATACTCCGTTCACCCTTAGGCTGAGACAAAAAGCTCCACGTTCAGCGCGAGCCTTCTGCCCTTGCTAACACAAGTGTGAACGCGCCGGAACGCGCAACGAAAGAACTGCGGAAGCCAGCGAAATCGCGCTGAAGGCGGAGCTTCTAGTATCAACCTAAGGAAAAACGCAGTATAGAGAGACACCTGTGAATCTGCCTGGCGCTCGCACCCGCGCCGCCGACGCGCCGGATCCGCCGGCCTTCCTAATACACATATTGCTAATTTACCCGGCATCAAGAATAATGCTGGGAATGTAGGTACCCTCGCCGTACACCCTCGGGTTCTCCGTATAAAAATATCGAAATAAATAACCAATACTAGGCGTTGACAAACGCGCGTGGAAGATGCCACTTGTTTTTTTTTTCGACATTTGCTATAGAACAGTTCCTACTGACGCAGACGCCAGCAGGTGCAGCGCGTGTATCTCCACTCGCAGCCTGTTCCTTGGTCCATGGGGAATTGAGCAAAAGGTCTATTCTAAAGCAGGCACCAGGCTCCGTTCCACCCGCGCTACGTCGCTTCAGACATTAACATCACCTGCCTTCTCGAGCTGGAGCACTCTCCTTGCAGTAAATATCCTTCTCCCTTGTAAATGTCCGCGACTCTTTCGAATTTATGAGCAGAATACACAATGCATAAAGTGTATTATTAATACGATATCTTTATGTTACCACTTAGATAATAAACCACTAAGAAGTAATTAAAAAATTAATTATATCAACCACGCTACTAATTTTCCAAAATAAAACCTTTGGCAAACGCGATTATGACATTAATATATCTTCTCCGCGATGAGAACTTTCGCAGCAGTAACCTAGCCAGCGTTCCGTGGTACGATCTCTGTATACAGGATGATTGTTTGAATTTATAGTTTTCGGACAAAAATGGAATTACAGTTACGTGAAAACAACCTGCACTGTGTGTTTTTCGAGCTCAATTGTGAGATTTGAGATAAGCATCACACTCAGGCGGCTCACCAAATAAATTGAATTTTTTTTAACTTCTTAAGTAATTATACAATGCCCAGATAATGACGAGGTGCCCGTCATTAGGGAGGAACTCTTACGTGCATCGTTGTGGACAGTGATTCTAGTGTTTCTAAACCAATTTAGAAACCAGCTGACAAAACGCGAAGAATAACCGAGAATATTTAAAAGCCAGTAATCACCATTCAATTTGTTTTAACTAGCGTAGTCTCCAATAATTACTGACTTTAAACCCGCGATTTCAACAATTTTCCGGAACGCCGTTAGCTATAACGTGAATTAACATTAGTAAAGTTGACATTTGGACCAGGTGGTAGTCTAACACACATTTCTTGAAGGCTACAGTGGGCGAAAAATCTTCCAATCCATTGTAGGGCTTGCACATGCAGACCATCGTTCGGCGAGACCAACATTTTGGGGAGAAACAAATACAAATTGACCCGAAGGGTGTTGGAGGCACTCCACATTCTCTGTCAGGACAGGAACTGTTCTAGTGTAGAATCAATGACGCTGTCAAACAAGGAAAACGAATTCCCTCAACAAACAATGAAGGGCCCCAACGAGCCTGGATGAATGAGCCACTATCATTCACGGGCCGGTGGTAGAAACGCGAGTCCCCGGTGGATCATTCGGTCTTTTCTTTCTCTTTCTTTTCCTGCCAGTAAACACAGTTGTGAATGGCGCTCTTTTCTGTCCTGTTCTTCTTCTCTCTACTTTTAATGGTAGATACCTCAATATGAATTAAAATTATTCGGCTCATCACGAACTTCGTGCTGACGGTTTTCTCCCTATCAGATGTTCACCGAGCACGATAAGCGAACATCGTATTGTGTTCCGCGCTTTCATTAATTACCAAGAAACAAAAAAATCTCAATTTTTTTGCAGTTTATATCTTAATTTATACGAAAAAGAAACGGAAGTACTTGACATCACATGCTTAAAACAAAAAGAAATCATGTGGAATCTTTTTTTTTTCAGTAATTGGGGACTGCCGAGACCTCTCCAATAAAACCACCGCCAAACCCGCCACACAATTAAACGGAGGTAGATTTCAAAGTTTTTCCCGCTGAACGTCATTTCGATAAGATCAAATATAGGTAAGGTTTCTAATAGATGCATGAGCCTCGTCCACTGCTTTTTGTGGTTGAGACATTTGCTTGCCCTTAGTAGTCAGAGACAACCCTCCTTTTTTGTATATATATATATTGAAAACACTCGTAATGAGTTTTAAGAGACCTCTTTTGAATTTAATTATTCTCAATTTTGCAGAACTAAAACATGAAAATAAAGGCCATGCTTCGATAAGGACTTAAGTCTCGACACCACCATTCGAGCTTTTCTCTTGTTTTTTTTGTTGTTTTTATTTTTTGCCGGGTACAGGCAGAATTTGGATGACAAATGGCGCTAATGGCACTTCAATTTAGAATCTTTCGCGCAAGAGCACTTCGTCCTCAATTAAAGATTTTTGAGTTCAAAGCACGCACTTCTAAAGCCGACCCTAAAACACAGTTTTCGCAATATTTTGATTCGTGAAAACGTCTCTTTAACGTTATTTTACTTTCTGTGACGCCCTGCAAAAATGAGTTTGCTGAGTACATGCTGTACGCTCTGAATGCCATCAATGTAATCGCTTTTATGGAGCCTCGCTTGTACAACTGAAGTTCTTAGTCACGATATTGAACATCATGCACGTTCAGCTTTGAATCTCACAGTGCCGAGAGCACGTTTTCGTAGTTATAAATATGCGAAAATAAAGCCTGAAAATAATAATAGAAAAACACACTTAGGGTGAACTAATATTTTTTTCTGGATAACCATATCGGCCCCTGGCGGTGCATGTCATAATCGGAACCAAGAAGCTATAATAAAAAACAAAATTTTGTGAAATTCCACTCACTAACATTTCGAATTTTCGCTTTATTTGGCCGCACAAATAAAGACCTGCTGCACGTCGTTGAGAAAAAAAAAAAAAACATTTTCGCCGCGCTAATCATTAGTGAGGTCAAGATGCCTGGAATCCGCCATTCCTAAACTAAATTGACAGAAAAGCACCTAAAGCTGCACCCTTGAGGAACCATCACCCTTTAATCGATCATGTAGCGCTTAGATCACGCGCCGCTGTCAGATAGGCTCGCGATGACTCACTCCCCGCGCCCGCTGTGGAGACTGACCCCTCCTCAACGATGGAACTTCGTCAAACTTTTGTGTTCTTGTTTGAGTAACTCAGTTTCCTGATGGCTTAGACATCCCAGAAAATAGTGCGGAGCACAATTTACTTATCTGAATTCCAAAGACAGCGATGGCATATCTCGACGATGGACAAGTGATTTCTTGTAGAAATGCACCAGCTCATCCAAACGTCTTAAAAGTATTTGGTCACTTTTGGTTTTGGAAAAAATTAGCCAGTTATCGCTTTTAGCTCGCAAGTTGACGTCCGCTACGCTCAATATAGCATTACCCCAAGTAAGCTTTTTTTTAAATTTGGGGTGTCATTTTATTCTTTATTAATTTCAGTCGTCGCTAAAACACCCTGGATATTAACTTATGTTCATCCTGCAGTGTCGTCTGTTATAGTATTGCACTTTACACAAACTCCTCCAAAGTAAATATTTATTCATTTGAAGGTCAAACTAAAAAAAAAAAAAAAAAATATGAACGCAAAGAAAAAAAAAAGACAGCACTTTTAGAGTTTCCGACAGTGCAAGAAACACATGGACGTTCCCGATTCTTGCTCTCTTCCTCGACGTTCTCAACGTCAATTTCGCCACCTGAATGGCTGCTGGACGATGATAGGACACGCGAGACTCGCTGTCGACATGTCCTGTGTTTCTCAACCTGTCAGTGATTACAGTCTTTATGATTCAAATAAAAAGTAGTGTTAAAACAGTAAAAACGTCGCAAAAAAATGTTTCTGACCCGAAGGATTTTTTTTTTTCTTATTATCAATTTTGAATTGTATAGTCGCAGTCATATCTGTATCTCGGTTAGTTTCACTGATATTGTGTTACCGCTTCGGCCGGACCCCCAGGGTATCAGTAAGGTGTGTACGCAGTAAGGTGTAAGACGCAGTAGTTCTAAGGGCCTTTTTTTTTTCTCCCATTATTTCTTGCGCAAACACGTAACGTATAAAAAAAGATGAAAATTGTCCATTTAAAGCACTCCCCTATGCGCTAGGAGTTGGTGCCCGCCAATAAACTTTCAAAGTAAAATGCGAAAAACAAAAACACCGATGTCGGGTACGCGATTTCATTGTCGCTAAGCTTACATATACATCAAACAAACAAGACGCTTCCTGCATGTTTCATTCGGGAACTCATGCATTATTGGCTTTGTTATGAAAACTCTTTCGTTAGAAATTTTTTTTTTTTTTTTTTTGCAAAGCAGCGCGAAAGGCGAAAGAACACTTTGGGGTCAATACACACGTGTTTGTAAAGCCGAAAAAATCGTCAAAGCGCTTAGTTAGAGCTTGTAAGCCTGACGTAGAAGTTATGGCCAGTTGGTATTTCATGATTAAAAATTAAAACTGCGCCTTGCTCGCCCTGTGCCCTCTTGTTCTTTTCCGTGTCCTTGCGCTGTTTTAATTTTGAATCTTGTAAGCCTGCCCAATGTTTCCTAAGCATTTTGAAATATTATCGACAAAAAGGTGTTTTATATTTTGTAGTAATGCGCCGGCCAAACTTAAGATCTGAGGAGTACAGATAGGGTAAAGTGTCGTAACAATCAGCTCCGGTGGATAATTCCAATCCAGCGCACTTGCTCTCGTTTACGGAAACACCAGTTTCATGATCACATTATAACCGCACGTTTCTTACATATTATGAAAAATGTCAGCCCCGAGAAATCCAAAAGCGTAATAGAAGTGAAGCCTTTTAAATTGCATTTTTTGCAAGTCCCGCCACAACCACTCTGTTAGCATAGTCCTTCCGATACATCTAGTCTACACTCCTGTACTTGATATCTGATAAAAGCCTGCATGGGCTTTGGGGTTTTTTCAACCTTTGGTCCACGATTCTGTATTTAACCTGGTCCATGGTCGGTGTAAGACCCTGCGACTGAACACGTCCATTCACCGGATCGTTAATAATATATTCAGAACTCGCCACACCCTGCGTTTTTTAAGCATTTCACAGACTATAATCTAACAGCATCGACATCAGTAGCTCTCAACAAATGAAACGCATACAAGCAAGCTTGAACGCAGTGCGGGTGTAAAGTTTGATGCATTAAAATTTAAAGCTTAAACTACTGGGGCCTATTCATTTGAACTGAAGATATTACATCGATGAAACGAAGTAGAGAGACGTAAATAACTCAACATTAAAGCAAAGGGAAGTATGGAAAATAGAAAAACAAAAATATGCTGAAAATTTCTCAGCATTTGATTCAATTAAGTATGCTTTCGACTACATGTAACAAACTTGAACAATTAAGATGTGTATCGTATTGTTTAAAAGATATACACGAATTCCGAGTCCACATTGATTGATCAAGTTGAAAATAAATATAAAACAATTGTTTGTAAAGGTAGGTCATGGGGCTATCTACAATATCTCACTCTCACACGTTTCGCATTCGCATCCAATCATTTTATCAAAGAATATCATATTTATAATTTGAAAAGAAAAGTTAGTTTAACACCCTTCACAATTGGTTAAATTTGTTATACACTATAAACTCTTCAAGCTGGTTCTCACCATCAACTGAATATATCAATTTATGCAAGCTCGGCATGCACCCATATCTCTGAAGCGCGCCGAAGAACACATGGCACTGCATTTGGTTAAACATGACCGAGCAACGAATTCACCGCTTTTGTTCAACGAGATTGACCGACCATTCTTAAAACACTTACAATACAGTGACCAACTCTGCGTAAACAAAAGAATCACTCAGAGACGGGTATTCGAGAACAGCGGTAAG
Organism: Ixodes scapularis; assembly: GCF_016920785.2. Taxonomy (NCBI): domain Eukaryota; kingdom Metazoa; phylum Arthropoda; class Arachnida; order Ixodida; family Ixodidae; genus Ixodes; species Ixodes scapularis. The sequence goes on from NW_024609835.1 coordinate 69,336,281, forward strand.
AAATTGTTCAGGGTCTTCACAACTTCTTTCTAAGAATCGTGCGCGGCAGGGAGGCGCATGCTTTTCACACGAGAGGTCTTCGACGGGAACACGATCTGGGTGAACCCTTTCTCCTGTCCAACGATAGACGTAGACAAACTCCTCTGCGTGGACACCGTGAAAGGTATCGGTCCTGGGCGCCGCGAGGGTGACGTGTTCTCGTGTTGCACGTCACTACCCTATCGGCGGTGCTTTTGAGCTCTTGGTAGTTCTTCGAGGACTCGGGGGTCAAATCTTGGTTTCTTTGCGGACGTCCGACTGTGGTCCAGCTGTGTTAGGACCCAAAGCAATGGCATCGGGTTCTTGCTCTCCGAGGAGCCAGTAAGTGGTCATTTTTCCTTTGCCCTGTACCAAAGAAAAACAAACACGTATGAATATCACCTTTAGAGAAAGAGAGAGAGAGAAAGAGAAGGATTGTTTATTTCGGAGTGCTCTCTTTCCACAGGAAATAAATGCCACTCTTACCAAAGGGTAATATATTCTCGTGATATACATTACGCAATATTTTTCAAGTCGCAAAATTCGCTAAAACTATGTCCTCGCAAAAATTAGGTTGTTTAGAGTATGCCTAAGTCAGTAGCTTGTGATTTGTTCGTCAAGTTTAAGTAAGAAAGGCAGATAATGAACGCGGCCGTGTGTACGAATTTCTGCGATTAAACAACACTCCGTTAAAATGTAGAATTACGTTTTTCATACTTCGTAACATTTTGACGAGAGAACGTATCTTATGAAATGTCTCTCCTGTTGTTTCTTTTCTTGAACCTATAAAATAAACATATGGTGTGGAAGATGCACAAAATACCGTGACTTTAATATAATGTTTGGGGGGCGGGGGGGAAGAGATGTATAGGCTGGTGGCACCAGCGCCACCCTAGATATTTCGTCATACGAATTCTTTAAGAAGGTTTCAAAATTCCACAGAAGACGTTGTCGCAGCTTAGCGTGGCTAAGAGTCACAAGATGTTCACAAAGCACCGAAACTCTTTCGCTTCTTTTCAGACCGCGCCACAGCCCTCAAAACATTGTCTATAAAATAACGTCGCTGTGCAATGGTATTTTGGGTGTTAGCATCATTTAATATATCAAATCACCTTTCTATTTATTGTTACAATGCTTCAATGCTGTTACATTGCCCCTCTCCTACGACGGCCTTGATTGGGCCAGGCAGTATTATGAAAAATTCGGCAGAGACATTTACGACTGCTTACGTCTAGGAATGGGACAGCATTCCTACACGCAGCGCATTCCTACAAGAAGCGCGCCACGTCTTCCAATCTCACACGGCGCTCCGGCGGTGGCATCACGCTCCTCCACAGCGCAGGCGCAGCGAACCCCGCCGGCTCCACGCCTACCGTGACGATGAATCTGAGTTGCTGTGCTTTTCTTTGTGTTTTATTTCAGAGGCGCGTTCGCTTTGACATTGAGCTCCCCCGTCGGCTCCCGCGGTGAAGCATCTGCGTTGTTGTGCTTTTTTTTTTTTTTTTTTTTTTTTAATGAACGCGCGTTTTTGATGACTTGCATTCATGTGCCGTTTCTCACAGCCAATGGGACTAGGTGCCGTTTTTCGCGGTTACAGACAACGCCGGCTGCGCTCCATGGGGCATTTAAAGCTTTCGCATTAATAAAATGAAAGGGAATCTAACATGGGTCTACTCATTTTGCAGAGCTCAGCAGCATTTGGCCTGTCTTAGCAGGTTCTGTAGCAGGCAAAATATTGGTTTGGAGCAGTCACTGGTCCTTTTGGAGCACATGATGTTAGCACATCACTGGAAAATGAAAAATTGATTGCATTGCTAAATGAGTTGACCTTTGATAATAGCCGAGGACTCCTCTTTGATACTAGAGCATATTGCTTATTAAATTTTGTAAGAAAAAAATAGACTAGGCGCCAAAGAGACACAGAGCGTTCTTTTTTGAAATAATACTCTAGTCAGAAAAGGTTTCATTTACAATTGGTACTAAAAAATCATAAAAATGAATCATAGTTCAACCCTTCAGTTGGGATAAAGCTTTTCTCTCCTCGCACGTCTACAGCCGGTGGCTTATTTAGTCTGTATATATACGTTATCTAAAATGTCTTTAAAAATCAACTCGTCGATCAGCAAAAATGCGTAAGCCAAGGTTTATGAATTTAGGAGCAGTGACTACCGACGTCCACCGCTAAATAATTAAAAAAAAATTATTTCGACGTCTATGACGTCGCTTCTATTAAACAGCCAAAATAGTGGCTTTAATATTTTGACGTTCCCCGTTAATTCAGGTGTCGCTGATAGTCGTTTCGTGCTTTCTTCCTGTTTAGTTTCTGGTGGTGATTTCGGTGTTGCGTTGACGTATTGACGGGGTCATGTGCTGCGTGCCTAGAAAGCTTCGGTTCTTGTTGGCAGTCGAAATGTCTTATTTGGTGTGCGTGTGGAACTGGCTACACAGTTGATCATTTCGGACGTGACGCTCCCCGGCGGCGATGTTTTGAGCTCTCGCACCTCATTTGGGCACGTGTATCCATTACAATTTTGAACCTACAACAAAAGGCGAGTTGGATGTCCCTGTCCTGCCAGCACATAACAAATGTAGGTGCACACACTAACGCAACACTGAGAAATTGGGCACGTTTTTTGCCTTCGTAACGTGCGAGTACGTCTTCGTATTGTTGAAGTCTCGCTTTGCACCTGGCTACCGCCTTGTTAATCACCGGTGTTCGTAAGTTCTTTGTTTAGTTCATATTTTCTTTTCGTTTCGTATATAACGACCGGATACAGTACGAAACGATTGGGATGTTAAATAAATGGTTGACAATGCAAACGTGGCCTTCTTGATGTTTCTTCACCGGCACGAATGAACGAAGGTTCTGGCTCCGTTGTGCGAGGTAAACACATTTTCCAATCAACTGCAATTTTACGACACGACATTCAACTTCGTTGTCTCTGTAAAACACGCGAAAGAATCATAAAAAAACAACTGTCCAGCATTCCGTAATGTTGGGCACAACGTTACGTGCAGCCTGAGAGCTAATGTAATTTAAGAAGTTTTTTTTTTGTATTTTAATCAGTTAGAAAATGGTCATACAAACTGCATACGACTGCACATTTGTTTCTGAAAAATGCGTGTTGGTACCGTGACGCTGCCTGCGAGCAACATGATACTTGTTTGCCAGCCACTTTCGATCACTTTCCAGGTCGAACTCCGAAGCTCCGAAATTCCAAGTTTAAAATGTTAAAATAAGGAGAAATATATATATATATATATATATATATATATATATATATATATATATATATATATATATATATATATATATATATATATATATATATATATATGAGAAATAAATATTGCAAACGAGAAGCAACAAATTGCTTATGTCAGTTAAAAAAAAAGGAATCAAAATCATATCGGGCATATAAAGAAAAAATATTGCTTTGAAAACAACAGAGAAAACGCCAACAAAGCAAAATATATCAAATCATCTTTTTGTAGCATCTATTTGTTTTTTAAGACATTTATCAATAAAATTAAATATATGTTTCTAATTCAGAAAAAAATGCATCATTGGAAATAATTTACCCATTAGGCGAAGGCGATTAATTCCATTGACCAACTGGTTCTGAAAAAAAAACACTAGATGCTACGGTCTTACATCTGTAGTCGTGTACTTTGTGGATGTGATCCACACGAGCGGAGAGATAGTGCGGCGAAGAGATAAACTTTTCACGAGGAATACCAGATTTTGAGTGATATATGCTTGGAATAGCCTTAAACGAAGATTCGCTTTGCTTTGCTCGAACATATCCCATTTTAAATTTTATTTGGAGCGCGTTACGCTAAAATTTCTTTTGTGTTTTAGTTTTCCTAAAATATACCAAACTGCTCGGTTTTGCACCTTTTCTATTTTACCTTCGTCAATGTTATTTTCAGGATCCCATGCAGTACAGGCATGTTCTAGCACAGGATGTACGTTTGACTTGTAGAGGGGTTCCCGAATGTCCCAAGGAAAGTATCTTGTGTTTCAGCTTATAAACCCTAAAGATATGCTGGCTTTTGCAATTGTGTAGTCCACATGTCGATGCCAACAAACTTTTATGAAGCTACCAAACTCAAAACTCTAATATTAAGAACTGCCCAAACAACCGCCACTAAATATTATGAAAACCTACACTTGTGCAATGACACCGCTCCACAGCAGCGTTGGAATCAGAGTGAAGTGAAAGTTCGCCGTTCTCTTGATCGACAGTTGCACCGGAACAACCTTCACTACCATTTATTCCAATATAGACCCGCATTTCTTGTTTCTTTCGGCGCAGACTTTAAAATGAGAGATCATTCTAACACAAAGACAAACAATAAGAAGACTTGGAGTAGTACTGAGCATGTGCCCGACCCATTGGTATCTGTTCATCATTGATAGCATTACTTACGCCGGTGGCTGTTGTAACCAATTACTTCTCTTATTATCCGGTGATGTAGAGACTGACCCTGGAATGACTAAGGCTCAGGAAGCCCAATTAGAATCTGTCCTGGCCATTGTACGAAACCTTAAAGAAGGGCAAAATGAAGTTTTAAGCGAACTAAAAAAACTGAGAGAAGATCAGTCTTGTACTGAATCAGCCGTGACTGCCCTGACTAAAAGAGTAGCGAATGTGGAAGCATGCGTGTCTAGTTTGCACGAGATACGCAAAGATGCAGAAAGCACAAAAATATCTTTAAAAAGCATGACAGAACAAATTCATACTTTGGAACCACGGTGTGAGGACGCGGAGAATAGAATGCGACGTTCTAATCTTGTGTTCTATGGTCACGCTGACAAACAAAATGAAACGTGGGCCCGATCAGAAAAACTGGTTCTTAACATGTGCTCTCGCAACCTGGGTCTTTCGCTACAATCTAGTTTCGTAGAAAGAGCGCACAGGCTAGGTCGCTTTAACGGTAATAAAACACGCCCTATCATTGTCAAGCTTTCTTCTACCAAGCATAAAGATAGTATCTTGAGCGCGTGTTACAAATTAAAAAATACCGGTTTTGCCGTCAGCGAGGATTTTTCACCAGCAGTACGCGAGGCACGGCGAAAACTGATTGAATTTGCGAAACAACAAAGAAAGCAGTACAAGCTGCGGTCGAACAGATTAGTCATTGATAACAAAACATTTTGCTTCGACTCTGCACAAAACAGTATATATGAATAAAAAAAGCCTTAGGAGATGTGTACACGCCGCCGCCCACCCCAGTCTTCCCGAGTACGCAGAAACACCAAGTCATGTTCGGTCGTTGTTACAAATATAAGAAGTGTTTTAACAAACCGCGACGACCTATTATCACTAATTGAATCATGCACTGCCGACCTCGTCATTCTGACAGAAACGTGGCTGAAACCCGAAATTGCTGACTCAGAAGTGTTCCTCCCCAATATGAATTATACCTTACACAGATGCGACAGACTAACAAAGAGGGGTGGCGGTGTCCTAATCGCTATCCGCAATCATATTAGTGCGCCACAAGTTAATGTTCCAGGTAACCTCGAGATGGTATGGCTTCAACTTCACTCTCAGTGTTCCGATATCTTGATTGGTGTATGTTACAGAGCACCCGATCATCACGCTAGTTTCATTAGCGAACTTCATGACTCCCTCTCGTCCATCTTTAATACCCTTAAACCAAATGCGTCGGTCATCCTCTTTGGCGACTTCAACTTTCCGAATATTGATTGGAACTCCCTTTCATCAAGTCATCAGTTTGATAATGAGTTCATCGACCTAGCTCTTACGTTTAACCTCTCCGAAATGATAACTAAACCAACAAGAGTTAGCCATCACTCTAGCAACATTCTTGACCTGTGCCTTATTACTGACCCCTCACATGTGAATAGCATCACTCATCTACCCGCTATTAGTGACAACAATGTTATACACTTAAACCTGCAGTTTGACGTCGTCATCAGATCATGCCATTATAAATTTATTAAAGACTACAATAAGCTGACTATGATACAATTAATAGAAATCTTCAACAGTTTTATTATACTTTTCATATCAACTTTTATCAAAGAACAGTTGAGGAAAATTGGAATCTCTTTAAAGACAAGGTAACAACTCTGACTGACATGTACGTTCCCACCATCAGAATTAAAACAAACAATGCAAAGCCTTGGTACAACAAGAAAATCTCCAAATTAAGTGCTCGGAAGAAACGACATTTCAAGCAAGCTAAAGAAGAGGACAATACTATTGCATGGGATAATTACAACGCGTCTGCTAAGGAATATAAAAAAGAAGTGAAAAATGCAAAGAACAAATTTTTTAACTTCGACCTTCTTAACATTTTGAAGAATAAGCCTAATAAGTTCTGGGAGATCATTCATCCTAAAGAGCATAAATCCATCCACCTGACTAATATGAATGGAACTCCCGCGTCTGAGAGCGAAAGCGCCTCACTAATAAATACCTACTTTAGCTCAGTATTTACACTAGAAAACAATGACAATATTCCTCTCCTAAATCACCTTTCTCATTCTGCTATACCTTCAATCGAAATAATATATTTGGGTATCGTGAAAGCGATAGAAAATCTCAAAATTTCTGCCAGCTCCGGTGATGACCAAATAAATTCTAAATTGCTGAAAAACACAAAACATATCTGATCCCAATTTTTAACCCTTATTTTTCAACAGTCACTTGATGTCGGCAAGCTTCCGTCTGATTGGAAAATTGGTAAAGTCATCCCTATTTTTAAAAGTGGGGATCGTAATGTTGTATCGAACTATCGCCCAATATCTCTCACCAGCATCTCATGTAAATTACTAGAGCACGTCATTTTCTCTTCTATCATAAAATATCTGGAAAATTACGATCTGCTTTTTAAAAATCAGCATGGTTTTCGTAAGACATATTCGTGTGATACCCAGCTAATACATTTCATTCATGAGCTTCACAGTAACCTTGACAAGAGATTACAGACCGATGTCATTTTCATAGACTTTTCTAAAGCATTCGATAAAGTTCCCCACCAACGTCTGCTACAAAAACTAACCCAACTGCGTATTCATAATTCAGTAATCACTTGGATCAAAAATTTCCTATCCGATCGTACACAAAACACTGTTGTAAACGAGTCCCGTTCACCTCTTCCTCGTGTAACGTCCGGCGTACCCCAAGGTAGTGTTCTTGGCCCCTTGCTGTTTTTAATATACGTTAACGACCTTCCTGCTAATCTAACATCTGAAATTCGCCTCTTTGCTGACGATTGTGCCCTATACAGACCGATAAGTAATAGTAATGATCACCTACTCTTACAGGCTGACTTACTAATAATAGAAGAATGGTGTCAAACATAGCAAATGACAGTTAATGTAAATAAAACGAAACTAGTGTCTTTCACCAGATCACAGTCCCCATCACTCTTTTCATATCAACTCAACGACACAATAATTGACTCCTGTACATATTATAAATACCTCGGCGTTCATTTCACCTGTGATCTATCTTGGGCAACTCACATTAATTTTATTTTATCTAAGGCTAATTCATCATTAGGATATCTTCGGCGCAACCTCAGACTGGCTTCACCTGAAATTAAACAATTATCATACATAACATTTGTTAGATCTCGTCTAGAGTATGCGTCTTCTGTATGGTCCCCATGGCAGCATTACCTAGTTATGAAGTTAGAGGCAATTCAAAACCAAGCTTTAAGGTTCATTTTCTCAGACTACTCTCGTTTCACTAGCGTAACAGGCCTAAGAAGCAAAGCTAACCTTCACACACTCTCGTTTAGGCGCACTCTTTCTCGACTAGCCCTGTTTCATAAATTATACTATAACAATGCCTCTATTAGGGCATCCCTCTTCCTTCCACCCCACAGCATATCTCTCCGCCATGATAACTCCTGCAAAGTTCGCCCGATTTTTAGTTCAACTGTATCATTTTATAATTCCTATCTGCCCATGACAATCAAGGACTGGAATAAATTACCCGATAGTGTTGTAACCGAGACTAACTCTGATAGACTTGCCGAAGAACTGATCAATTACCTGGAACTTGCAAACATTTCTATCTGCTAATTTTTTTCTTCCTTTTTACTGTTCACAGTGCATACCGTTAAAATATTAATAATATTGTGTAATGTTGATAACTACTTGCATTTTGTTGTTCTTTGATTCATCTGTATTGCTGACTTCCTCTCTGTGAGTGTTAATTTATTTTAAACTATGATTATTAGTGTGTTATTGACCCCCCTTGCATAATGCCCTAACGGGCCCTCAAGGAATAATAAATGAAATGAAATGAAATGAAATTACTGAGCGTATCGCGCTAAAGGCGCTCACCCATGTCAGCCGCTGCACCTAGCACCCTGGTGCACAGCAGTGAAGCTCGGCACGCGCGGGCTGGTGAGAGGCGGTATGGAGGCATGCGACAAGAGTGATAATTAAGTGATCTCATCAGGAGTACAACACCCTGTTTGCTGTCTTTTCACAGTAGCCCCCATCCTACAATCTGGCTCTGTTTTCTCGCAATGTTTAGCTCCCCACACTGCCGACATCGTCTGGAAATTTCGACAATGACGGCGATCAATCCCACAGCAAATCAAACAGCCTGTGGAGTTGACAAGCAATCGAAACACTTCGTTACACATTAAATAAAAACGCAGCCGCTGCTGCGAGCCAATAGAACTCTCAAGCGTCAAAGCGCAACATCACGGCATTCGTCCATCTTTCTGTATGCGTTGCCTTTCATTGACTAAACGAATCGAGTGCAGCGACTTTCCCGTGACTTGCGTTTTTAGTACGTGTTTGGGATTGAGTATGCGTTCTTGCACTTCAATATGGGTGCGGGGTTACGGCTGATGCCTTCCTGGAAATGTTGGACTGCTATCTAAACTCAACGCTCGTCTGCTTTGAGGACAAGGCGTATCTGCAAAGGCGTGGCATTTGTATCGTGTCTATTGTTGCGCCTGTACTATGTGAGATTTTTCTTGCTAAGGTTTGACCGCTCAGTTTCGCATGAGCTGGCTGACTTCCCCGTTGTGAAGGTTTGTAGGTACGTTGACGATTTTATTGTTTTTGTTAGTGTTCCTGCACAGCAAAGCCTGGTCTCTTTAGTCGAGACTACTCTGGAGGTTTTTTGCATATCTTCTAAGCCTTTACATTTTACCTACGAAGTTCCGTTGGAAGGATTTTTATAGTTTTTAGATGTCCGGTTGTCTTTTAACTCCCTTGACCATGTGTGCTGGATGTACAGGCCACGCACAAAAAAGGCCCTTTTGGCTTTTGACTCAGCCCACTCTAAATTGATAAAGAGGGGCATCGCCTCGCTGTGGCTCCGGTCGGCACTGCTGAAGTCCTGTCCGCATGTAATTAGTGACCGTTTTGACCTCCAGACACTTCGCTTGGAACACTCCGGTTTCCCCTCGGTTCTAATACAGAGTGTTGTGGAATCCCTTCGAAGAAAGTTGAAAAGTTCATCCTTTGTATCCAAGAGGAAATCAAAGAATTTTGTAGTGCTACCTTACAATGATAAGGTGTCACACAATCTGAAAACGATAGCATCTATGTTCGACGTGGACGTTGTTTCCAGTGCCCCGTGCAGATTGTCAAAATTGTGCACTATGGTGAGCGGGCCGAAAGTGAAGAAACCCGTTTGCAACAAGAAATACGTCACAAAGTTTGTGCCTTGTACCACTGAGGTGGTTTACAAGATTCCTTTAACGTGTGGTGTGTTTACATAGGCCAGACGGGACGTTGCTTAAATGATTGACTTCGAGAGCATGCGGCTTCTCTTGGCAACATTACGGTTCCCACTAGCCGGGGCATTGTAAAACTTGTGGTTGTTCCCCCACGCTGGACAGTGCGCAGGTAGAGGGACGCAACAAAGGAAGGTTGGAACGAGAGTTGCTGGAGGCGGCAAAAATACATGATTGTGACAAAGACGTTTGCATAAGCGTCGCATCGGTGTATATGCAGCCGAAAGAGTACAGATTCATTAACACTATCTAACTTGTAAATATTAACGCGGCGCTTTTTCCTTTCCTCGTTCGGGCTGTGCGGTGAGGTGATGTAGCTGTTTTGCTGAATTTTTGAACAGGCGGTGGACGGCCTGTATCTGCTGATTTGGCGGTACGCCGTGTTTTTCTCGAGACGAGACTAGGCGCGTGCACGGCGATAGCAGAGTTAGAAGCATTCAATAAATTTTAGTTGCCAGTTAGCGCTTGTCCTGTGTGCTTCTTCGTCTTTTTGTCCCGTCTTTTTTGCGCTATGTTTAATATGAATGTACAGTACCTACCTGCCCAGCAGACCAAGTTTTTTCGATGTTCAACTTTTTTTTTTCTTCCGGCACAGAGATGACTGACATTAGACAATCAGATAACTCTATTAACTTCAATTTCAGCTTAAAATTGCACTCTGAAATCCGGCACTCAGAAAATAATAAGTATTGAGTCAAGTGCATCATTGTGTATTCACACCAGTGTAGAGATAATAAAAGGAAACGAGTGATTACGCAATGCTATGACTTAGAGAAGTCGTGCCTTGTAGGTTACGACACTGATGCTACATTTGTTCCAAACTACCGCATTTTACTTTCTTTCTTCGTTTTTTGAGGAATTAAATGAGACTCCCATTGCGTACCCAACCAAATATCATAACCTAACGACATCCACATTGTGCTTACATCTGTGACTGCGTGCCATTATTTTTGTTTAGGCATACAAATAATTCCAGAATGCGGGCTTCAGTAGGGTTAGGTATCTTGTTAATTGCTGATTGGTATCACCAGTTGGTGCTCACCGGGACAAAATAGTCACGGCAAAATGGGCCGTGCATTCGGCCGATCGTGGTTGACCAGAAAACTATGTAGGGGCAGACGCGTCGTCAAGCAGGAGTTCCCTTTGTGTATTCCTCCCAACCGGGCCTGGCTCGTGAAAATCCAGATAACCTTGAATTCGAATCAAACCACAAGTCCGCGATTAACAATTTTTAGTGATTTCTCGATTTTTCCTTTCAGAAAATGGGATAAAATTTGGACACAGTCAACGCGGGTCTTACTTGCGTCGATCAATAACTATAAGCTTTTGAAGCAACCTCGACCGATCGAAGCTGATATCCGCCAAATACGTTATTTTTCTTATTATCTATGCCGTTCGTGGGTGTCTTGAAAAATTAGTGTAATGAACGAAAACAATCAATAAATCTCAAGTTTAGCATTCATATATATATATTTTTTTATTTTGTTGAATGCAATCATTGGTGTGGATGATGGGCAATGTTTTATGTACTCTTATTCCATAGAATGATCCTAGGCAGACTTAGAATTCTTGTAACAGTTGTATATAAACGTAGACTAAGCTTTTGAAGAGGGTAAATGGTTGAAGATGTCGGACGCAATAGCTGGGCGATAAAGCAGGACACAAAGGCGTTACGTCTGAGAGAACAATACATTATGGTGCCAACGCCACACCAGGGCTTTCTTGTTGATGGCGCCTTAATAAAATCTGCCGGCATAAGCTATAATTGCACCACACAGACAGAAAGGCGTTCTCAACTAGAGTTGAAGCCTGAGTGTCGGAACAAACATTTTCACTTATACTTGTCCATATAAAGACTTATTTTGTCTGTTGCGATTTGGCCAGGTGAAACAAAAATATTGCTTCAAATATTTATTTCTGTACTGGTGTTAAAAAAAAAACACAAAAAAACCTTGGCGAGGGCTAATTATATTTGCCGGAATCTACTCATGTGTGTTATAGTCTAGGGTTGTTTAGTTTGAACGTACACGAAACGTGCATAATTAAGAATGAAGGTTCACAGACCCGGCTTTCAGTCACAAACTAACTAGCTCCCCTTTGTATACAAATGTGGCTAGTTAATGCATATAGACGGTAAAGGTTTAGGGCAAATTCGGTTACTCCTAGACGTATTTTGTATTAGCATTCGGTACTAAGCTCACTATGAACCGCTTGGTTTCCCGACACCTAGTGGAACTAAACACATTGGATTCGTGGACCTGTCTGTGGGTTTTGAATCCGGGCGCGTCGAGCGCGTAAACTTTTTTATAGTTACATGATTTCTCTTCATACACGGCCACAAAATGTTTCTCTTGCTGAGCTATAAAAAGTACTACTGCACTCGTGGAGTGATTCGACCAGAAGGAAATAAGAAATCTCGTCACATAAAATCAAGATAATCTCAAGGAATGATTGTATCTACAACGTCATATTTTGTTGTGAAATGCACTAAAGTTACGCTAAAGCGCATAGCACGATGAAGATTAAAATGAACGCCAAAAACTAGGGTTCAGTTAACGCGTGTGTGAGCCAGTCGGATTACGTGATAGAAAGTATCACAGTAGAAAGGACATGTTAGCATTTACTTGCGGAAACTCTTACTTACCTTCATTTCTACTTCTCCTCGAAGTTCCAGCTGAAACGTCTTAAAGGTGTCTAATACCTCTTTGGTGGGAGTGCTCACGTGAATTCTCAAAGCTGAAAGTAAGAACAGCTCGAATTAGGGTCACTGCACTCTTGACCAAAATACGTCTAGTCTGTAAGGAAAATGTAGTTACTAGAATAATATTAAGTGTAACTAGCCTTACTAAAAAAAATTGATTGGTGCATTTGCGTAGTCAATTCCGGGCAGACAGAAGACGACAGGAGTATCACTTTGTATAAGTGTACGAGACGAACTTTCGATTCGGATTCGCCATATTGTTACGGATGGTGACCAAAAACAATAAATAAACAGGAAGAAATAAACGTTTAATGTGGCGAACTTGTGCCAAAAATAAAAGGGTACAAAAGATAATAACAGAGCGTCGCGGGCGTCGAAGTCGGCGTAACAGCAGAGTCGAACGCTGGGCCGAGACTCAATGCAGATCGCCACGCGGAGTCCCTTATGTACACGTGTGGGCTTCTGGAATAATCGGAGTAGAAGGTTCGACGTGCAGAAAGTTCTGACCTCGAACAAGCCCAACATGGTTCTTGAATTTACCAGAACATTACTTTACAGAGTCAACAAAAATGCGCCTCCGCGGCCAGGAATCGAAACCTGGCTTTCCGCGTGGAAAGCAAGCGCGATAACCCTTAGGCTACGCGCGCGCTGCCTACTTGGCCAGCTGCGCGCGCGGCATTACTCCCCCCTTTAAAAAGTGCATTGCCCCGATGCAACCCAAAAACAAAAGAAAACGAATAAAAAGAACGGTAAACTAAAGAGTCATTTGGAACACACAAGGTCGACAGTCCTATCGAGCGTAATACGGCTTCAATCGCACGACGTGGACGACTTCCGGTCGTGGATGCCGGCGTTACGAAGTCCGTGTTCCGTCGGGCATCACCTCGTAGTTCAGATCCCCGAGTCGACGAAGCACTTTGTAGGGTCCAAAGTAACGTTTCAGGAGTTTCTCGGTGAGACCGCGGCGGCGAATCGGTGTCCACACCCACACCCTGTCTCCGGGCTGGAAATGGATGTCCCGACGACGAAGGTTGTAGCGGCCAGTGTCGACACGTTGTTGAGCCTTAATCCGGAGTCTGGCGAGCTGACGGGCTTCTTCTGCCCTTAGGGCAACCACCTGGGCGTCGTCGGTTGCGTCGACAGCCGGTTCGTGGGGTAACATAGCGTCCAGCATTGTCGTTACCTTGCGCCCATGCACCGGTTGAAAGGGTGTCACTCCGGTGGTCTCTTGTACGGCCGTGTTGTAGGCAAATGTGACGTACGGCAGCACCTCGTCCCATGTCTTGTGCTCCACGTCGACGTACATGGAGATCACGTCGGCGATGGTCTTGTTGAGTTTTTCCGTTAGCCCGTTGGTCTGCGGGTGGTACGCCGTGGTGCGGCGATGGCTGGTGTGGCTGAGACGAAGGACTCCTTGCGTCAGCTGGGCCATGAATGATGATCCACGGTCTGAGATCAGGACTTCAGGAGCACCGTGCCGGAGGACGATGGACTCGATGAAAAACTTCGCGACTTCAACAGCCGTTCCTGATGAAAGGGCTCTTGTCTCGGCGTACCGCGTGAGATAATCGGTTGCGACGATGATCCATCGGTTTCCTTGCGTCGACGGTGGGAAAGGTCCGAGTAAATCAATACCGATTTGCTGGAATGGGGCAGATGGCGGCGCAATAGGCTGAAGAAGTCCTGCCGGTCTCCTCGGTGGCTTCTTCCGTCGTTGACACTCGTGGCAAGATCGGGTGTAGTGGTGCACTGCCTTCGCAAGCTTGGGCCAGTAGTACTTTCCGCGTATCCTGGCAAGAGTCCTGCTGTAACCAAGGTGTCCCGCCGTCGGGTCATCGTGGCAGGCTTGAAAAAGTTCTTCTCGAAGACTGGAAGGGATCACCAACAGCCACACCGTGTTGTTGTCGCTGAAGTTTTCCTTGTAGAGCACACCTCGTCGGAGGGAGAAGGTTGACAGTGTCCGTGCAAAACCGCGAGGAACGGCGCTTCCTTGTCCCTCTAGGTGCTCGATGAGTGCTCGAAGCTCAAGGTCGTAGCGTTGGAGTGCTGCCATGTCGCTGACATCCAGAGCGGCGAGGAAGCACTCATCGTCGTCCTCTTTGGTGCAGGCAGGAGCGACCTCGACTGGGACCCCTGACAGGCAGTCGGCGTCATTGTGCTTCCGGCCGGACTTGTACACCACGGTCATGTCGAACTCCTGCAGTCGGAGGCTCCACCGGGCGAGGCGTCCGGATGGGTCCTTTAGATTCGCGAGCCAGCAGAGCGAGTGGTGGTCTGTGACCACGCGAAAAGGACTTCCATACAAATATGGGTGAAACTTAGTTATTGCTCAGACGACAGCGAGACACTCCTTTTCAGTAGTTGAATAGTTCCTTTCCGCGTTAGACAGCGTCCGAATTGCGTATGCGATGACTCGCTCTGCGCCGTCCTGCAGTTGGACTAGTACCGCACCCAGTCCTGTGTTACTGGCGTCGGTGTGGATCTCGGTTTCAGCAGACTGGTCGAAATGGCCAAGAATGGGGGGCGTCTGGAGTCTTCGTTTGAGCTCTTCGAATGACCTCTGGGGTCCTTCTGTCCGCTGGAGCTCTACAGCGTCCTTCGTGAGGTGTGTCAGCGGTGCGGACAGCTTGGCGAAGTCTCGAACAAAGCGCCTGTAGTAGGCACAGAGTCCGAGAAATCTTCTCACGGCCTTCTTGTCAGCCGGCGGCGTAAATGCAGCTACGGCGCGGGTCTTCTCGGGGTCAGGCAGAACACCTTTGTTGTTCACGACGTGGCCAAGGAACTTTAATTCCCCATAGGCGAACCGACACTTTGTTGGCTTGAGTTTCAGGCCGGCGGTTTTGATGGCTTGAAGTACGGCTCGAAGTCGTCTGAGGTGTTCGTCGAAATCTCGTGAGAATACCACGACATCGTCCAGGTAGACGAGGCGGCTCTGCCATTTCAGACCTGCCAGCACGGTGTCCATGACGCGCTGAAATGTGGCTGGTGCTGTACAAAGTCCGAACGGCATCACTTTGAATTCGTACAGTCCGTCGGGTGTGACGAAGGCAGTTTTCTCCTTGTCACGCTCGTCGACTTCAATCTGCCAGTAACCACTCTTCAGGTCCATTGACGAAAAATATCGGGAGTGGCGCAGCCGGTCTAGCGTGTCGTCGATGGGGGAAGCGGATAAACGTCCTTCGTCACAGCGTTCAGTCGACGATAGTCCACGCAGAACCGCAGGGTTCCGTCCTTCTTTTTTAGAAGGACGACTAGGGACGCCCATGGGGACGCCCATGGGGACGCCCGTGGGCTTCTTGAGGGTTCAATGACGTCGTCGTCAAGCATCTCCTGGACTTGATCTTGAATCACTTTCCTTTCCTTTAAGGAGACTCGATACGGCGACTGGTGGACAGGGAGCGCGTCGTCGTCGGTAATAATGCGATGTTTCGCCATTGATGTTTGGCGCACTTTCGACGACGTGGCAAAACAGTCACTGTATTCGGCGAAGAGATCAACCAGTTGCTGGCGCTTAGGAGCTGGGAGCTCGGGGTCGATGTCGATCGGCGGCGGCGGCGCGCTGTTCTGTTGGGACGACGAGGTTTCTTCGGAGATTGCGGTGACCACGGTTGGCGCTTTAAGCTCCTCGATTTGGCCCTCGGTGGTACCCTTCGTTAGGTGCTGTGGCTCTTCTCGGAAGTTTGTCACAAGAACAGTTGTACGTCCTTCTCGGAGATCCGTTACGCCTCGTGCGACGCCAATTCCTTTCTCAAGGAGAAGCTGGACACTGCCTTCCAGGAGAGCTTCACCGTGCATGGCTGCGTCGGTTATGACGGTGAGAAAAACACTCGACCACGGCGGTAAGTTCACATGGTCGGCGATAACTCGGATCGCTGTTGACGTCGTGTTGGTCTCCACCGGCGGTAAAACAGGCATTCGCACCGTCAGCTGGTTTTGCCGCGAGGTCGATGACGGCGCTATACTCGCAGAGAAAGTCCATTCCGAGGATAACGTCCCTAGAACAGTCTTGCAGAACGACGAACTTCACAGGGCACGTCTCACCGTGGATCTCGACGCGAGCAGTGCATCTCTCGACTGGTTTGATGAGGTGCCCTCCGGCGGTTCGTACTTGAGGTCCATCCCACGGCGTCGTGACTTTTCGACGGCGGCGGGAGAGCCTCCCACTCAAGACTGAGTAGTCTGCTCCGGTGTCCACGAGTGCCGATGCGTCGAGGCCGTCGATAACAATGTTTAGGTTGTTGGACACCGATGCAGGAGCGTCGTTGTGATGCGTAGCGTCGGGAGAGTGGGAGCGCTCCGTCGTTCTTGGAGGCTCTTTGCGTCGGTCGTCCTCGGCAACTCGACCTCTAGGGGTTGCCGCGCCTAGTTTCCCCGGCGAGGAGCGAGGGGCGACAGGCTTCCACGTCGGGGTCGGTTCATTGGCGAAGCTGGACGTCGTGGCGAAGGCGATCGGAACTCTCGGCGGGACGCAGGCTCGGGGGACTGAGGTCGTCGCAGGTACTCGTCGATCTCGGTAGGGCGTTCGCCATGACGGGGGCGCGGGTCGTTCGGGTGGAACCCGCGTAGCCCGAGTCGACGGTATGGGCATCGGCGGTAGGTGTGGTCCGCTTCCCCGCAATGGAAGCACACAGGGCGTCGGTCGGGCGTTCGCCACACGTCGGTCTCACGGGGTGCGCGAGGCTCCGGGCAGGCGTACTGGACCTGGTCGTCGCGGCGTCGGGCGAGCTGCGGCGCAGGAGACTGACGTCGGGGCGGCCCGACATAGGTGCGACGAGGAGGCGGTGGCCATCGAGCCACTGAGGCGTAACTCAACGTCGGTGGTTCCGGAGCGGTGCTGACGAGAACCTCAGGCTGCAGCGCTTGCTGGACTTCTTCCCTGATAATCTCGGCAATTGAGGGCGAAGCTGGGCTTGCGGCGGCAGGTAGAAGTTTCTTGATCTACTCCCGGACGACATCTCGGATTATCTCGCGGATGTCCGTGGTGTTGCTGCCGGAAGGCGAAAAGGCACCGACGCCGGGAACTCGGTGGTAGTGGGCGGCTCGTGCTTGAAGTGCACGTTCGATGTTGGTGGCCTCCGTCATGAAGCCTTCAACTGTGGTAGGCGGGCTCCGCACAAGACCACCGAAAATGTTTTCTTTCACGCCGCGCATCAAGACTCTGAGCTTCTTTCTTCGGTAGCTTCAGGATCGGCGCGGTTGCTGAGTCGTAGGACATCTTCCATAAAGCTAACGACGCTCTCGTTAGGGCCTTGGATCCTCGCTTGAAGAAGCTCTTCCACGCGTTCTTTTCGTTGTTGGTTGGTGAATGTTCTTCGCAACCCAGCCTTGAGTTGCTCCCAGGAGTTGATCGATGCTTCATGGTTCTCGAACTAGTTCCGGGCAGTTGCTTCCAAGGCGAAGTAAGCATTCTGCATGCACTGTTCCGGTGTCCACCCGTTATGACGGGCCGCCCGTTCATACTGTTGAACCCAGTCGTCGATGCCTTCGTGGCTTTCGCCTTGGAAGGGAGCCGGTTGTCCTAGGAGCGACGGGTAGGTAGACGACGGCAGGAGCGGCGGGGGTCTGCGACTGGTTGGTCATCGGCGTCTTCTTCGGCTTGGGCTTTTCCAGCAGCAAACCGTACTCCAGATCCTCTCCCTTGGTGCGGCGGCTGGTTCGAGTTTCAGGTTCCGCGGTGAGTGGTCTTCTCACCGAGCCGGGAATCGGACTTGCACTGCGGGCCCTGGGAGGGGAACGCTGCACAAGCATGCGGTACCCCGCGCCTTCACCAAAATGTCACGGGTGGTGACCAAAAACAATAAATAAACAGGAAGAAATAAATGTTTAATGTGGCGAACTTGTGCCAAAAATAAAAGGGTACTAAAGATAATAACAGAGCGTCGCGGGCGTCGAAGTCGGCGTAACAGCAGAGTCGAACGCTGGGGCGAGACTGAATGCAAATCGCCGCGCGGAGTCCATTATGTACACGTGTGGGCTTCTGGAATAATAGGCGTAGAAGGTTCGGCGTGTAGAACATTCTGACCTCGAACAAGCCAACATGGTTCTCGAATTTACGAGAACATTACTTTACAGAGTCAACAAAAATGCGCCTCCGCGGCCAGGAATCGAACCCTGGCTTTCAGCGTGGAAAGCAAGCGCGATAACCGTTAGGCTACGCGCGCGCTGCCTGCTTGGCCAGCTGCGCGCGCGGCAATATCTTCAAATAATATGAACTTCACTAGTCCAGAAACCTCACGATAGGTCCCGCAGAAGTAGAAAGATAATATTAGATCAAACTGTTCCGTAATATCTTTTTATTGGGGATGACAACTTTAATGTGTCTCGGTGCATCTAGTACAGGCGCAATACATTTTCTACAATTTTACGAATGTCCCAAAACGATTGACAAACTGGAAGGGAACATATTTGTAGAAATTAGGTTTCTGATAACATTGCTCCAACCAGAAGGCCTGAAAGGCACCTTAAATATAAGTACCGTTTTGTTTCCACGTGAAAGCCTGTAAGCTACGCATTACCACGTTTTACGAGTGCTATCAGCTTTCAAAAAACCTCCCACGACGCACTACTTATTTCATAAACCGGTCGTAGCCTGCGTATAATAGAAAACTAGATGTTTCCGTTTTATCAGCAGGTGTTGTTTGACGATTAAGATATTCTGCAATACTCAATTAGGTGTGTGCTTTATTGATATCTTAGATTGGTGCACTAAATTATATGAACATATTTAAATGCTGTAGGTTCAAGAAAATTACCCACAGTCTTACATATTAAGTTGCATTTTACACATTTCTTCACAGTGTTCAGTAACATCCTAACTTCCTTCTTCAGAAAAAAAATGCCTGCTTGATTAACAACAAACATTTTATTTTCTGTTTTTATTTGAAACTTATTTCACAAAAAAAATAATCGAATGCAAGCCGAACTTGTAAAGTATCAAGTGACTATAATCAAATATAAAATCACGATTTCCAATAATTGAGTGCTGCTGAACTAAAGTTTTTTGGGGCGGTAAGTCAGAATCACTAACTGCCGTTAGGTTAGTTATCGCCGCGCTTGCTCTTTTTGACCTGGAGAGCTATGAAATGAAATTACAGGACGACGCTTAAGCATCGCCTTTAAGAGTGGAACGCGAGAGCTAAACCTATAAACTCCCCCTCGTTTCCAAGACCTTCAAGCGCGTCTGCGTGGCCTATACAGTAGTGCGTCTGACGCGCAAACGGAGAGTCGTGGGTTCGAATCCCGTCTAAAATTCTTCGAACTTTTTCTTTAAGGCAAATAGATTACTTTATAAAGTGAAATCATTCGAGAGACGAGGCAACCCTTAATTTGAATTAGATGCCATGTTTTATCCCCTTTCATTCCACGCATGACGCCATGTTTCGCATGAGTATTGTGGGTTGTTTGAAATTCCCGCACCGGGTAATGGGGCTATGACGTCATGTCCCTATCGAACAATCAGGATTTCTTCATTCCACCGACGCTAACGCTGGCCTTTCTGCGACACAAGCTTCTTAATGCTCACGAGTCGAAAACTTCATGGCAAGAATCCTAAAATGAACGATATCGTGAAAATTGCTGTCTCTAAAATGAATTGCATGGAGACGTAATGAGAGTATAGTGGACGTTTAAATTGGGTAGTTTGTGGTGGTTACTTAACTAGTATTGTTTCGTATCTTCCACTAAATTAACTTTTTAAGCCACTATAAACAAGCAGGCTTATATTTCACATCTTCCATAAAAGGCAGGGTGAATCTGCAGTGTTTTAGTTATACATAGCTTGAAATTACCACTTAAAAATCTCCAAAATAATGATACGCCAAGTCATATAAAACTACCGGTTCATTTTTAAGACTTCAAGTATTGTGTTATTGTTATGTCTAATGTTATGTACTCACGCATTCCGTTAGACTCCATCCTCGATGCCGTGTTGACAGTGTCTCCGAAGAGGCAGTAGCGGGGCATTTTGAGACCGACGACGCCGGCCGCACATGGACCTCAAGATAGAAAGACAAGTGCTTCGTCACCAGGGGGATAGAATAAGGATAGCGATAAGGGTAAGGACAATGATATCGATAGGGATAGGATAAGGATAAGGATAAAAATAGGGATAATGATAAGGATAAAGTTTATTTTTTAAATAAAAATACAAAGATAAAGCTCCTGGCAACACTAAGCGTAAAAAGATCATGCAGGATTGGGCAGTAAACAGAAATTGCTGTCTTTTATTATAGATGGAAGTATATTCAACATCTTTTAGACCCTGAGATGGGGGCCGTCTACAGGGTTTACAGAATGTCGAATCATTACCAGCTCTCCTGCGCTCTATCACTGCTTTAAAGAAGTATATTGCCTTAGTGACAACTTGCTCAGACGAAATATTAGGAATTTAATATCAGCACGACATATCAAAGCACATAGGTAGTCGCATCTGCTAGAAATAATTGTTAAAGAACCGCACAGAAGCCTCAGAATGGTGCCACGTCATTAATAAGAATGATCACACAAACACTTACCCGCACTAAAAACACTTTGCTTAGTGTCACTAAATAAGAAGAACTAAATGCTCTTTTCATAAGTTTTACAAGGTCAAACTTATTTTAAACATCATGCCGCAGTTTATTTTATCCATTTGTCAAGTCATGGAAAAACCTCAAAAGTAAAATCCCCCCCCCACCTCCTCTACAGGTCACTGTACTAGCCATACAGGCCTTTTACATTAGGGCTTTTCATATTGTTATGTCACTTCACCCTCAGTAGCGAAAAATTTGCCAGTTCTTTTTAGCTTTTACCAAGATTAAGCGATACTGAAATTATGAAACTTGTAAAGCCTTCTCTAAATATGCACATGCCTTGGAGAAGGGAGCAATAATTTATCATCCAGGAAAACCTGAGGTCTGAAAGTTTCTTCATCAGGTTGCAACAATGTGAAAAGTAAAGCCTCTTGGTTCTCAAGAGAGATAGTCGTTCGTGAAATTCGATAAGTGTGACACAGATAGTAAAATGTGAAAATATTGCTTCGTTAATGAATACCTTTTTTTAATTTTTTGTTCATGTGGTATGCTCGGCAACAACTGTCTTGGCATTGCAGTGAAAGTTGAGGAGAGCTCGCGCACAGCCTTACCCAGCGCTCAAAATGGGATAGGGAACGCGTGTATGTAAACTCCAGTGTATTGCAAAAGAAGTTGTCGCCAAATATAATTACCGAGAATACGGTAGCGATAGCGCAGCTTGAGCCTGAAAAGGCTGGAGATAAAATAGCGGGTGCTGCGAGACATGAAAAATCCTTCTTCACGTTCTAACTCCGCCCACCTTCGGGTTAATATGGCTCTGGCAAGCTTTGCTACCTAACTTCGTAATGAAATTAAATGCAGCACTGATGATAGTAACCGGCTTACGAGGGCCTACCCAGCAATAATCTAATTATAAGTTGGAAGCCCAATTAGCTCTCCCTTTCTACGCTCGTAGACAACAAATATCCCAAAGTACTTGTCCACATACTTACCCGTGATGCGCTCAGATCATCATATAATTATCTACATTTAATCAACTAAATCCATCGGGTCAAAGAGCGGCGTTCCGCGCCTATGGTCATGAGCTCACCGTGATAAAAACGCCCCAACCCTAATCCAACAAAGTCTACAAACGTAGCTAGCGTTCCGCAGTGCTCCAATTGTTGATCGAAAGTGTTTTGTTTACTTTTGCTAGAAAGTAAATAAGGCAAAAAATACATTTGTTTACATTTGTTACATCCGTACCCTGCCCAAATATAAAAAGTGTGCGCATCTCTCGCTAGAGCACAGTTTATATAATCGAACGTAAATTGCAGAAAGTATGAGAGGGGTGGGGTGTGTAGGAAAGCACGTACCTGGATTTAAAATATTAATGTCTGTGGGTGTAAGTTATTTATGGGTATTACCAGGTGAACAACTCTTAGAACGAGCATTTCATTGATGCATTTCAAACGAGGTTGCTTAAGGAAAAGTCAACTGCACAAGCACGTTCCACATAAATGTTGTATCTCACGTAAAGTACCGTGTGTTTTAGTTCTGGAATGAATTAAAGCATATGAAATTATTTTTTCACAACAAAATTATGCTTGAGAAAACAAAATGTGGCCCGGTATCCGAGGCTGTTCCTATATAAATATTAGGGCACCAATCGCAGATCCTTCACCCTTAAAATTTGTTTTGCACAAGCTCCGTACTTCGTGTCCATTTCTTTATATCTGTCTATTTTTCTTTTTTGAATATCATACCTCTGTCCTTATATCTAACACAATTGCCCTCAAACTAAAGTCAATAAGAGGAACATGGAGGAGGTTAAGGGGAGCTCTGCTATTAATTCAGCTTACATGAGCGCCAGTAAAAGAAAGTCAATGACCGAAAGAGCAGTGGGCGTGTTCAGAAACATATCCGTCAAACACTAGTTGAGAGTAGTACCGTAGCAGTCATTGTACGCAAATATATATGAACTACATTAGGTTACTATTTCTACGTCTCTGAAGTTGAAGGTTATATAGCTTTTGGGGACTAAAAAGTTATTCCGTGCAATGCGCGCACGTATTCAATTGGGTACTAAACAAAGGCAGCCGGCGTTTTCCGGTGTGATCAGCAAATCATTAAAAAATGTATTTTTTTTCATTGGGATAATAATTCTTGATATCTACAGTTAATTGCATTGAGGACCGGTTCGATAGATTGAATGAATTTTTGACACTGCACTAAAAAGGAACATAAGGATCAGGTGGCAGAGCCTCCCCCACTGTTGGGAGCACGCCCGTCCCCCTAGAATTGATCGTACTATCTTTATAAAGGGCTCGCAGACCGGTGTCACATATTCTTCTGTCCACTGCGCTCTAAATTTAATTCAAAATTATAAACAATTCGCTATTCAAATTCGCGTGCAAAACAAGTAAATGAGATGTAGGATGACTGAAAACCACCTGAAAGAATTATTGACTCGTGCGGGCAGGCCGAGAAGACAGACAGCTGTACTCAGCATAGAAATGTTTGATTCCTCCATTAAAAAAGAACATAATCGAGCAGCGTGTCCACCTTCTTTACAGTCGTCTATAGTTATGCCGTTAAGCTCCAACGACGTTTAACTGAACTAATCAAATGGGGTCTAGATCTCACTGGCCACTATAATCCGCGAGGAGATTATAAACTACTTGTGTTTAGCATGTGATCGCGGACCAGCGTTCTGCCAACGACATTTCATTATTTTTTGTGTGAATCAGAACAAAAAATGATCGAACTTGGTTTACATCACTGGTCTCATACGACAAAATAATATTTCTCCCAAATAAGTGAAAATTTGCATGTCTCACACCGTACTTTACCACGTGAAAGTCCATTCTACATACCACGTCCCAGTAATGCTAAAATTAATAAAAAGGTGATGCTGTGTGTCGCACTTTTTGTTTTGTTTTGCGCACGGCTGTTACATAGCAGACCGTAACCCACTCGCCTGCACTCTCTGCCTTGCTCCATCAGACGTGTCCGCATGAGCTACGTCCTGACGAAACGCGTACACAGAACAATTAATCGTGATCAGGCTGACAGGATGACGAGCGTAGGTACCCGTGTGGATGCCGATGCGTAGATTGAGCTTCTCTCCCGGTCGATGTCGGATCTTGAAGGAGAGGACCTGCTTGAGGAGCGCCAGGGACATCCGCGCTATCTCCCGGGCGTTCATGATACCGTTGCGCACGGGAATCCCGGACACGACCATGTAGGCGTCGCCGATGGTCTCAACCTGGAACGACATAATGTCCCACACCATTTGTTTGCGGTTTGTTTTCTTGTTTGTTTGTTTTGAACATCGAGAGACGCCAGCAGGTTTATTTGCGTGCGTCTCGTACCTATACGAAACACATAAATTACGGGGCGTGATACCTAATGAACTTTTTTATTACACGATTATTTAAAGAGTAAATTATTTTGCCAACTCCTGGAAATGCATAGCCACGACCCGCAGTTCCTCAATGACGTTAACTGGTCATATTGAGATAACATTACTGGACAGCCTTGCACTCCATCATAAAGCCTCTACATTCTGGCTAGTGAGAATTCAAATGCATATGCATGCAATCGAAAGCGCTTAGCATAGAAAAGTGCGTATTAGTCATGCATATTTATCTAAACCGATAGATGACTTGAATAGATCTCACAGGGATCACGGTAATAGCCTTTGTAGAAGTATAATTCTATATCGAAGTTTTAACTGTCTTCCTTAGAGGGCACTATTGAGGAGCACTGGATGATTTAGAATTAAATAGAAACAAAAAACGAAAGACGTTTACAATTCTCTGTAATGCCGAATTAGAGCGCAGCTCTTGAGGAGGAAAAGGGGAAGGTACGAAAAGGAGGGTATGCCCCTCCTTCCCCTCCGTACCCTCCCCTCCTCCTCCCCTGCTCCCGACCGATATAGAGGGCACATTTTCGATAAATTTCCCCCTAAACTTAGCGGGGAAACTGAATTAGTGTGGACGTCACGTGACATCGATTTCCACGCTAAACCGCTAAGTTTAGTCGAAGCCTTTTTGCCAAATTTCACGTGACATCACATTTATTCACGTAGCGTCACACGTGACGTCACAAGCGACGTCACGAGGGTAAAAGTTTCCCGCTAAATTTTGCGGGAAATTTTCCCGCTATATTGAGCGGAAAAATGTTTCTTGGTTAAGTGGCGTAACGTGTGACGTCACACGTGACATCACGTGTGACGTCATGAGTGTAACCTCGTGACGTTACCCTCGTGATCCTCACGAGGGTTACCCTCACGAGGGTTACCCTTCTTACTCTCGTGATCCTCGTGAGGGTAACCCTCATAAGGGTAACCCTTGTGACCCTCGTGAAGGTAACCCTCGTGACACTCGTGAGGGTAACTTTCGTAACCATCGTGAGGTCAAGTCTCTTGTACCCTAGTGAGGGTAACTCTTTTTACCCTTGTGAGGGTAACTCTTTTTACCCTCGTGAGGGTAACCCTCGTGACCCTCATGAGGGCAACCCTTGTAACCCGCAGGAAGGTAACCCTCGTGATGTCACGTGTGACATTATGACAAACGTTCCATTACAAAGCGTGGTTACGCCGCGGCGACGGCGACGGCGACGCCGCTTAATTCGGAAACGGGCGCCTAAGAGCTGCGCTCAAAAAGCGTCATAACGTCACCGGCAAAGCATGGTTTAGACGGACAAATTTTGTATTCAATTAACGGTGTTGCGCTCGGCCTTTATTTCTGTCTAATATAATATAAATATAAGCTGATTTGAACCATCGTTACCAAATAGAATCGCTGTAGTTACTTTCACGTTTATACCTTTTTGTAACATTCCTGGCTGAAAAAAATATTGTAAAATATTTATCATACCGTGTGTTGGTATCGATGGTGTTTGCATAAACGTAAGTCCCAAAACGGAAAAAGCCAAAAATTGTAAAATCTTGGCTTGACACATTAATCGAGCCCATAGATAAAACAAAACAAGGAACTTCACTCGCACGCCCGCTATGACTAGGGGGAAAACCATTTGAAAGCGGACTCAACTTCGGCGTCCTAAATGTTTGTGCACGTCACTTTCACTAAATGGCTAGTCTTAAAATAAATGTGACTGTTTTTCTTCTGGGACCTGTTTACTGTTTTGTAATATTAGAACTATTTAACCCGCCGGTGACTGAAGGGACAGTTTTGCATTAGGGGCGTTTCCGTTTTTAAGTTTTAAAGGTTTATTTTAAAGATGTCGTGAAAGTTAAACTTATGCGCTTAGTGCAGGTGAGTTATACGGCCAGGGCGACATAGAATATGGAGCTAGTCGTAATGATCAGTTGGCTAATCAAGTAACGTTTGTTAATTAACGTTTTAATTCATGGAAATATAAATTTGGTTCCAATTAGAAACTAGTTGAGCGTAATCGAAAACCAGTAAATCAGTAATTTTCAGGAACACTGTGCTCGTGAAAAGCGTAGTATCGCACTAAAGACACTACTCGAGGAGCAGGTACAAGGCTAGCGGTTGCAGTAAGGCGCCCGCGCGATTTTGCCGTCTTATATGAGAGCCCCAGCCTTGTACCTGCTCCACGAGTAATACCTTTAGCGCAGTACTGCGCTTCTCACGCGTACAAAGAATTTCAAAAAATTAATACTTTAGGGGTTCCGGATGTCGCTCAGCTAGTTTCTAATCAGAATCATACAAATATCTTCACGAATTAAAAAGGTAATCAACGCATTTTACTCAATTAGCCCACTCATCGTTACAATTAGCCCCATATACTATGTCTCCCTGGTTCTATAACTCACCTGCACAGGAACAAGTGTAGCTTTCATAGCCTTTGTTTTGTAAACAAATGTGTAAAGATAAGAAAAAGAAACCTATATTTTATATACAGGGTGGGCACGTAAGGCCAGCACATTTGTCATGCCTCGCAAAAAACAAATTCTACATTTACATGCCTCAAACTACGCACGCAAACGTCGTTTCGCAAAAAAAAATGCATTTTTAATTTAAAGGTGGTGAAACATTAAAAAAAATAAAGCGAAAATTTCGACCGTGCATCTTTTTGTCCTATACAGGGTGTGCGAAGGTAAACAAAGACAAATAATGGTCGAACTTACAGAGGAGCATTTTAATTCCGACTGGCTATCGTTTTTGCTTGTTTTTAAGGACCCGCTGTGAGTAACGGGTACTTTCAAAATCTTGCCGTCGAGTGCTAACTGCGGTACCATCTAACATTTACTTATACGGGTTCGGCATGCCTTCCTGCTTCCTTGGGTGAAAAGGAAAATCACTTCTTCCTCAAAGAGATGACAAATCTGGCCAAGGTATCTTGGGCGCATCTTTAGGGTTAGCTATTCGACTACCCTGGTCTCTATAACTGAGGATGACTTAAAACCTTCGAATCCCTAAACGCGATAAACTACTTCGTGAACGGCAAGGCATCGGCGGTGGGCGCCTAGCGCCAAAGATACGCGCCGAGCTATCCGGAAGGGGAGCCAAACCGGGTTTTGGTTTTAGCAGACAACCTTCTGAAAGTTGTTATTACGCTTCCCTCACACTTATAAATGCCTGCGCGTCTACGTATCCGCGAAACATTCAAAGATACAGTCTCTGCGATCTACGAAATCTGCTCAGCGAATGACGTGGCAGAATATCTGTTCAGACCTCAAAATTAAGTCTGCGCAGTTACATTACGCAATGCAAGTATGATGATATTGCAATTAAGGCAACGTGCAACGAGCTACACACGAATGACGAAAATAAGGGGGGCGAAGGGTAAACACAAATGTGTTTGGAGATCTGTGTTTGTCCTTTGTGCCCCTTGTTCCTCTTCTCCAGAGATTATTTTCGTCGGCCAGCATGACGTTTTGCATTGCATAATGGCACAGCGCAGACTTCATTTGTAAATCTAAACAGATGTTCCGTCTCATCATGGATGCGCTGAGCTGATTTCGCAGATCGCAGAGATTGACTCTGAGTGTTTTGCAATTAAGTAGACGGGCAGGCATTTTTAGAGTGTTTAGCGCGACACGAGTCTGTAATGCAAACTTTTCTGTGTTTTTACTTGTTTGCTTTAGTATTCAGGTTTTGTTTCTCAGATTACTCTGAAAACTGCATTTTCACGTGCCGTAATTGTCCGTCGTTGTGCGGAGATGAGTCGGTTGAGGCCAGTCGAGGCGCTGCGACGCCTTCGGCGCATTTTCGCGGTTGTTGCGTTGCGCCATCAGTCAACAGTACATCAAAGCAGGCTAGCACAGTCTGCTAAAGCCATCGTCCAGCGATCACCTTGGCTCGGCAGCGTAGATGGCTTTCCTCGTCTCGAGATAATCGATGTAACTTCACTTGTGACATTTTGTTCGTGCCAGTACGCTACGGCAACTAAAAAGTAAGACATTCGGGCATTTTTAGAGCGGATAGCTCTCACGGAATTGCTCTCTAGTGAACCAAGAGTCGTGGCGCATCCACCCAAACGCAAGGAAAACGTAGGAAAACTGGAAGTATTTCTGTCCCCCTGTCATAGCGGCCAGAAGTGGCCGGCACACCCTGTAACCGGCCTGCTCTTTGGCTGCGTACTGGTTTGTAAGCTCGTTCCCAGGTGGCGTGGTGAACGAAAAACGCCGATAACGACGTGTGAGAGGCTGGTGACGAGCCGCATAACAGCAATAAAAATATTTTTAACAAAATATATTAAAAATAATGCAGTTTCTAATCGAATTTAGAAGCTGAAAGTCACCTTTCTGTCTGATAAAATAAAAATAAAATCTAAAGTAGGCAAATATGCTTGTTTTGTTTGGTCTTCTTTCATTCGGTCACTCCTCCCTACGCTCCATACGAGGCCAGCATAGATGAGCGAAGGGGTAGCAGACGACAAAATAGAACAAGCCTTCGCCTTAATTTAGAATTATTGTATCAATCACAAACGTTAATTTGGTTTTAAATCTGAAATGGAACTGCTACACCGTTTATATATTCCTTTAAAATAATTATTAATTGAGATCATACATCTTGTCGCCAGTCTCCCCTATAACGCACTCAGCATTTTCGCGTTGCCCACGCCACATGATATCGAACCGTCAAACCGGTGTGCAGACAGAGAGCAGGCCGAGATGGACATAGCATATGCTCGGTCGATGTTTTTCCTCTATATTTTTAACCAACTTTGTGTTGAGGATAAATAAAGTAGACGTAAAACTTTATTGTGATATGACGTTTGCGTCTCCAATTTCAAGTAGGTATCTATGTTTGGAATTCGAATTTTGCAAGGCCTCTCCTGGTTCTTACGGCAACGCCCCATATAAGCGACATTCTGTCAGAAAAAAGAGCTGATATTTTTTTTTTGTATTTGTGATGAACTAAAACTCATGGCATAGGTCTACAAGGTATCCTTAATAGAAAAATATACATGGGACTTCAGTGTACAGCAAAACTCATACCGCATTTATTTTAAACATTGCAGCTCTCTTTCACTGTCCAAAATCTTTTTTTTACCCATACACATTGTGAGACGAGAAAAAAAATGTCACTCTAATCTACGCGGCCCTTTTTTGATTACCTGAAATTTAAAGGGCGATACAGACTCAAAATAAGCCCTCCTCCTCACTTGGTTCACAGTTTTATCCATCAAAAGTAGGAACGTTATTTGTTTTTAACTCCTGTCAACACTGGAAACACTTGTAAATAAAATAACGTAATTTTCGAAAAGCTGAAGTATGGAGGCGTGCTGGTTTGGAAACATCATAATCCACACCGTAGAACACAAAGAAATATAATAACTGGCAAGACGACAAAAACAATTTTCGTCGTCTTGTACGTAATATTGTTTCTTAGTGTTTCAAGGGCTAGATTATGACGTATAGTTTTTTATATATATTTATGTATAGAACATGCTGAGATTGAGGAAAGACAAAGGAAAAGTTGTGCAGTTACATCTTGATCACTTTCTTAATTTGCAACAGAGTATATAATTACATACTTAAAATATTTACGTAAAGATTTCATGATATTCTAATTATACCACGCCATTTTGAATCACCAACATAACTGTCCTGTTTATTTTATACATTTCCTTTATAACGGCTTTAAATGAGGAATAATTACAAATACTTATTACATCGTTACACAACATGTATTCCTTCGGGGAGCTTCCCTCTAGGCTGATAAACAAAAATCTAATGAATTGATTTTTTTTTATTGCGCTCAGCGAAGCCAAGAACGGTTCAATGAAATATGATGAAACATCTAGGTCTTCCTTAAGAATTTAAAAAAACTCAGACAAGCGCCTTCACTGCCACGCGGTTCAGATTGTATATGATTTATTAAATCATGCTAAAATTTTACCAGCCTTCTTTGCGTTTATGATTCGACTTTTAACATATTATGTCGTTTGTAAATAATTTAAAAGGTTTCATAATATAGGGAAAGACTAAAGAATTAGTTTTTTTTTGCCTTTTTTTAATACGGTAGGCAGTTTTAACTTTTAAACTTTTCTTTTCTCTTTGTTTGGCTTGTATTGCAATAAATGTAAAAGTGAGACATATTTAGTACATTCTGCGAAAATAAAAACTCCAGAGAACGGCATAAGAATGCCTAGACAAAGAAAGCGCTTTGTTTGTTTCGCATTTCTTGTGTTTTCCCTGCCACTTTTTTTTCCTTTTTTTTTTTCGTATGGCAACTTGAATTTTGCATTATACGCCATTCTGGTAGCCACATAAGCTAGCGCGTACGTATCTGGGGTGGCGCTGGTAAATTACGTGTGCTTTGACAGGGTTGACAGAACTTTATCGAGTTCTATCTTGTCCGGCAGGCACAGCTCGGAGTGTTAGTGATATTTCGGACGTATGAAAGATATACATTGTACTCTTGTTTTGGATCAATGGCTTTGTGTTTGACCTTTTATAATTGAGATACAACGCGTCCGAGAAAATGTATTTTTTTGCCAAAATAGAGTTTTTTTTAGCTTTATCGCCCTTGGTGTAGGTGTTTACAGCGCCTAAAACAACTACGGTATGGTAGTATTTCTGGTATACACATAATATTGAGAATCCTATCTGTTATATCTGACTCCACGCACTAATTAGGTATATTTGCGCGATAAATTGTTTGTGTGCTGATGTATAAAGAATACATTGTTTTCGTCAGAAGAAATTGCTCAAGCCATGCGCACACAAGAATCATCAGTAAGGTGCTTAATACTCGAACACTTTGAAGCAATTAGTCGTCGTGATAAATATAGCACTGCCAGAAGATATCTTGTGTGTTATCTTGCCTCAATAATCAGTACTTTTAATAATTTCGGAAACAAGTCATACCATTCTTACGAGCCTTTTCCCGTGCCTAAAGATCGCTTGCGTTACTGGCTAGGTTTTTCTACAGATGTTGCTGCCAATGTAAGCACACGGAAAAAAAGTTCGTTGCATATTATAAATATTGCGTTATCACTGAATCGACGATGAGCAAACTATAAAGTTCCTACTAGCGCGACCTCGGCGAGATTTTGTTCATTTAATCTCATTCCCTTTTGCTGTTCTTCCTGAAAACACTACGGTTTGCGCTGGTTGCTGCCAGCGCAAACCGTAGAAAGCAATGGCCATTTCAGGAAAATGCCGATCTTCGAGACGTGCTCTTGCCTCATGTAACGGAGACTTTAATAACCTGCAGGCGCGAGATGAGCCGCCAATACTGGCAACTCTGGCAGCATATAGCTATCGATACTCCAATTTTCTGTTTTTGATGCTTGTTTGGTTGCTTATAACACTACTCACTCACTCAACATCATGATAGATAGTTCATGCTTTGACTTGAGTGCACTCTCAATATAGCTGTCCATGAGCAACTACAATGCGATATTATTTCAGTGCAGTTGTGTAAACCCAAAGGTGAATATTAGGCACATAACATTCTACTTTTCATTTAGTTATATGTATTGAAACTCATCTGAACCACGTGAAGACTATTAATGTTGGTATTTACGATACACTAATTAGTTATAGAACGAGATTTTGATTCCGTTAAGCGGCTCTACGATAGTCCAAAAAAAGTTACAATTTACCAATCCAGGATTACTTCTAAGGGAATGTTTGGCTCACCTTGTATACGTCGAAGTTCTCAATTACAGAATCGAAGCAGGTGTAGAGATCGTTGAGCAAATCCACCACCTAAGGTTAGAAGAACACAAGCAAATTAATTTGCACAAATGTTAGTCAAAAACACACCTTAAGTGAAGTATTGAGCAAACACATTGGCTTGTTCCATAACCGTATACGCTTGAAAATAATTGAGAATGGGAAGTTTTAATTGAAGAAAAAGGTATATTTTTTACCTATTGACTATTGACTCAAGAACACGTCAGGTTACATGTGCAACCTAATATTCCGCAGACTATTGATATGAAATTTAGAAAATAACTTATTTTAATATTCGCTTGAAAGGGGCGGTGCAACAATATTCAATTAGTGTTTTTCACTTTACACGAGCTTAGTGGCACCAGTGTGACTTTAGGATACTCGCACGCAATGCCACTCGCCAAGAGACTGCTTTGTTGCAGTGCAATTTCAAGTACAAAAACGAGAGTTTTCATTCAATATCTCCTTCCCAAAACTTGATGACTTAGCTGTACGGTCGCAATACCGCCCATTGACGATATTTTAATGGGGCTCATAAATTGGACCCGAAACTTGCGTGGGCACTCGATTTGGGCTCGTGATAATCGATAACTCGAGAAGCATTCGGGTAGCGGCCCGTGTCCAATCGCTGCAACGACGGCAATAGCCGAGCCATTACAATGTCTGGAACTGAGCGCGTGTCTGTGCCTTGCCAACCCCAGCGCGTGGCTATGATCAGCCTTGGCGACATTTTATCTGCTCAAGATAATGTGGCCACTTGTTCTGGCTGCGAGGTGAGTTGGTGGACGCTGCTCGTCTTTTCTTAATTTTTTCTGCGACTTCGATTGCGTGTGGTGAAAAACGAACGTGCGTTCTACAAGTCATTAACGTAAGGGACCCGTTCTAAGCGGTATTTGCGCAAAATACAAACACCATTACATCACTTCTTTAAGCCCATTTCACAAGGAGACATTATTAACTAATCGCAGCAATTTTAGTCGTTCCGCAATTTCAACGGCGCTCGTGCAGCAAGAGATGAATTCCGTGGACGCCAGCTAAAAAGCGTACTGTGTCTGCGGGCTTTTTGCCGCGTTGAAACAATCGCAGCGCCAAATTGCACCTTGTAAAACTTGCTTACGCTGGGGATTAATTCTACAATACTGAACGCCTCGCACCTTGATTCATGCATATAGCCCTATGACTTGGCAGAAATACTCCAAAAAGTATTCCGGAATACAAATATTGGGATGTATTTAAGGTCCAACTACAGATACTGAGATGCATTTGTCTTTTATGTAACGGGATATCCCTGAGATACTTCTGCAAAACGGTAAAAAGTATTCCGGAATAGAGACTCAAGCATACAAAAACAAATTTATTCCCAAATGGTGGAAGGTTGGAAGAGTGCAGTTCGTAGCGACTGCCATTGAAAGGTGTTGGGTGTCCTTCTTTTAGAGCGCAGCATTAAGGCGCCCGTTTCCGGCTAGAGCGGCGTCGCCGTTCTAGGCGGAAAGCGCAAAAATTTCCCTACTAAATTTAGCGGAAAAATGCCCCCACTAAATCTAGCGGAAAAATTTCCCCGCTAAATCTTGCCGAAAAATTTCCCCACTAGATCTAGCGGAAAAATTCCCCCGCTAAATCTAGCGGAAAAGTTTCCCCGTTCAATCTAGCGGAAAAATTTCCCCGCTAAATCTAGCGGAAAAGTTTCCCCGTTCAATCTAGCGGAAAAATTTCTCCGCTAAATCTAGCAAAAAAATTTCCCCTCTAACTTTAGCGGAAAACTTTTCCCACTAAATCTAGCGGAAAAATTTCCCCCCTAAATATAGCGGAAAAATTTCCCCGATAAATCTAGCGGAAAAATTACCCCACTAGATTTAGCGGAAAAATTTCCCTGCTATATCTACCGGAACAATTTCTCTGGGGGTCCCGTGACCCCCGTTCCCCCGAGGTCACGTGGGGGTGACGTGACCCCCCACGTGGACCCGCCTACCCGGAGCTCACGTTACCACACCAAGGTCCAGTGACCTCGTGGGGGGGGGGGGTCACGTGACCCCCCAAGATCACGTAACCCCTCCCCCAGGTCACGTAGCCCCCCCGACGTCACGTGAACCCCCCCCCCCCCCCCCCCCGCCCCCGAGAACAGGTGCCCCTTTTGTACCCTTCACTCCTAAAGAATGTCTGCTGAAGCGCATGTTTTACTTTAGGAAGTTTTTTTTTTCAATATGGTCGCATAATGCAATTTTGTCTTGTAGGTACATAAGTCATGAATATAAAATACAGTTTGTCGTCATAACAAAGAACTGCAAGTAGTACAGTCTTTAACAATACAAAAGACCCCATCGAGCGCGTTGCCGAGAGAGCCACTGGCGGATGGCATTGCTAGCACCCTAGGCAACTCCGTATTTTCTGTCGTTCCGAGAATATGGAATGTGCTTGCTCAGTGGCAACCGATTCCCTCTCCCAAATCTTTCGCGAGCGAATGTCGGCTGTGAGCAGAGTGAACTTTCGATATTATTAAAAATATCTTTGTGGTAGGCTACTACAATTACCGCAGCAGAACGACATCATGGGCATTTTCCTGTGTTAAGTCAATACAAAAAGAAGAACGTGGCGAGGATTGAAACAGATGTATGAGAAAGAGGTATAAAACGTTATTCCGTCAGACACTTCTGTAAAACGTGATTTTTTTTTAAGCATGGGTTTTAGGAAAATCGAACAGGCGTATTCAGTGTCGTCTGAATTTCGTATTTTTTTTAATGAAAAAATCGTGTTTTCTAAAGATATCCCCACAGTGTTGCGCGAGCAGTGACTGCGTTTCTCGTGCCGCGGTGGAATCAATCACATATAAAACGATTAGCTTAAAACAATATTTGATTCCTCGCTTCTCAAAGCAAAGTTCAACATTCTTAATATAAATTTTTAAAGCCAGGCTGAAATTCTTGACACAGTAGCATCTTACCTGCATAGGAGTACTTTGTGCGGAAAGTGATGTGAAGCCGACGATGTCACTGAAGTATATGGTGACGATGTCGTACGATTCCGCTCGTACTGATTGGCCCTTGATTAACTGACTCGCTACAGATCTGCGGGAAAAAAAAGAGCAAAACGAACGAATGCCATTTTCGGGTGCGATGACGATTTGTGTAGAATTGGTGTAAAACAAATTTGAGCAACATTTTTGCCGCTGAAATAAAATAAAAAATCGAAGCAGTTCAAACTGCTTCGGCAGTATAACGCGACCAAACATTCTTACCCATATGGACCATAAAACTGCTATAATAATTCATCAGGCTGATCGTCTGTCGTATTTTGGGCAATTAACGGCGTGATGGTTTGATGGCTTTATAGCCTCGTGGTTTGATATTGTGATGGTTTGATGATTTGTCGGCGTTTTGGGATGTGTGACGGCCCGATGGTTTGACGGGCTGTTGGTCGAATGGTAGGTGTGAATCTCTAACCATGCACGGACTGTCAAAAGATAAACGATTAATCTCACACAAATAAACTTTTTTGTGTGTGTTTAGTGTCTGGCAACAAAAACCTCCGAAGCGTTAGGAAGTTTTACGAAAACTCTGAAGCTGAATCTGTATTGGGACTTTTATAACGGCATATTATTTACATTTACAAATGATTGAACATTGAATGATTAAACTGCTAAACACAAACGGAAGAGAAAATGCATCTAATCAACTTGCTACTTTTGAGACTCCACAACGTTCTGTTTCAGAGACGTCTGTTGCTTGGCTGTCCACACAGAATTTCCGGTCAAGCGGAGCGCTTTCTTCGACACGGTCTCTGACACTTAAATCGTAAAAATGCTATATATATCAACAAATCATTTCGATGACGAACCAGGGCACAATTTATAACGAAACAATGCTGGCAAATTCATACCTGGGTCATTCTGAGTACCCTAGGACGATGTTAGAGGCGGTTTATGACAAAATTAACGTTATTTCATTTAAACACAGTACTGTTAGCTTTCCACATTGGAAGTATTCCTCAGATGTGCTACGACGAAAGATCCTTGCGCCACGTCTTAACCTCTGCTTGAAGTCCCGAATATGGCCAAGTTCTATCCACCGCCGAAAGATGCCATGAGAAACATCATACTTCTTCAAATTATGATAGTCTATTGAGATATCCTGGTGGTCTCACTCGTCGACATCAAAACGTTTTGATGGTCCATCGGCCGTCACCAGAAGTGTTTTGACTGTCTATGAGCTACCAGCAACACCATGTTGGTATTTTCTCGGCCACTTTCAGCATTTAACGATCCGTAAGCCGCCATAAAAAAATGTCTTATGGTCCCGCAGACATCGTCAAGAAAGTGTCTGAACATTTAAGAGGTATGATGGGCAACCAAGAAAATCTGATGGGATATCAAATAAGATTTGATGGGAATCTGATGAGAAGAGTCTGATGGCCGTCAAGGTCGTGTGGTGGACAATCAAGAACGTTTGATGAGCCATCAAGAAAGTTTGATGAACACTCACAAAAGTCTCATGGACTTTTGGATCGGGATATATCATTCTTATATAAAAGAAACTGGTCTGAGTTTTATACACATTTGTTGCCACTTATCTCAAGCAGTGCATAATGCGTGTTGTTCTTAGGCCTTACGTGAGAGGCAAGCTTCAACTTTGCAAGCTCAACCGAAGGTGGTCCCAATTAGACAGGCCATAAAAACACTTCGCGATGACCTCATTTTACGTAGCTCGAACGTGTCTGCAAATCGTGGTTGGCCTTTGAGTTTTATGTTTGCACACAAAGAAGACTCAGGCTAATTACAAACAACTAAGTAGAAGTCAGTATCTGAGGGTGTGGAAACATGTTAGCAGAGATATTAAAGACACGTATCTTTAATGGCCCACGCTTAAAAATGCTGGAGCAATCTGGAATGTGCCAGCATTCTATAAACGTGCGATTTGCCTGCTTATTATCAGGTAGATTTCACATCATACATGGTCAAACTGTCCTCTTTTTGCACTTGAGGGTTCATGTTGATAACGCGTGGGAAACAAATTTGCGTCTACCCACTCCTAGTGCAGATAAAACGCACATATCGTCAGCCACGTGATCTCATGTAATATGGGCCTACATGATCTCATGTAGGCCCATATTACCGTATTTGCTCGAGTAATAACCGCACTTCTTAGGAATACGGCCCATTCACCTGCTTTTCTGCAGAGCACACATACAGTCAATCATCGATTTCTACATAAAAATAAAATCAGTGAATTACAAGGTCGAGAACGCAATTTTTTGTAAAAATGCGACTTGAGCAGACAACAATTTCGCGTGAAGACGTTATTTCTGTCCCGTAAATTACTACCATTTTTGTCCCCATTGCAGTCAATCGCTGTCCCCGTGCTCTGCGAGAATGCAACCCCACAGTCCCTTTTCACGAGAATTGAGGGTATTGCTCGAGAAAAAAAGGTATATGAATGGCCCATTAAAACATTTTTGGTTTGGTGGCCCAACAAATCTACAAGTGAGCAGGCCCTTCAGGCCCAGAAAGGTTGCTGCAATTGCAAAGCAACAGGGTTGTAAAGTACCAAGGTACAAGTAACTGGACATCGGTATCTAGGTACTTTCGTTGTACTATAGATACAAACCTATACTCCGCGACAACTTTTCTTGGCAATGCAGTGGAAGGTACAGGCCCGCGTCCCCTCTCCCATTTTGAGCGTACGCAGGCTCTCCTCCTCCCCCATTTCCGGGGAGAGGAGGAGAGCCCGCGCACACTCAAAATGGGAGAGGGGACGCGGGCCTGTACCTTCCACTGCATTGCCAAGAAAAGTTGTCGCGGAGTATAGGTACTTTCATTTCTCGGTATCTGTGTGTATCTGCATCTTAGGTACATTTTCCAGCAACTTGTAACTAAGTGAAGTTACTTTTTACAGGTGCTTTTCTATTCACTCCGTCAAAATTGTAGAAACTATAGATCTTGAAGTATTAACACACTTCCATGTGTCGTGATTAACGTTGAGTTGGGTACGACCTGGGAGGCACTGACGTGATCGAATCACGATTTAGTGAACGAAGCCGCACCCATCATGTTTTATGAAACGACATTTGTAGCGAATGGCGGTGTTCATTCAAGCGAATGGTGGATTACGGATGCCGTTCAGCATGTCCGCATTACTGACGGAGGACTTCAGGTACTGCCGCCCGGTGGTCAATAGCTTAATCGCGCCAATCAATAAGAGGTTTGCATATATAAAAGAACAAAAACATTTGATAATATCTGCAGTTTTAAATTCAAAATTTAAGGTAGCGTGGATGAACAACGAAGCGGAACGGAAGCGGGCCGGGGATTACCTAAAGAACGAACTTATGAAAACATCAACTGTAGAAAAAGCCCTGTCAGGCGAACGAAGTAGTGACGACGAAGACTGCAAGCAATTCTTTAGCTGCGAAACATCGTCCTGATCTGCTTCATGGGAGCAGGAATTCGTACAGTACACCGAACTTGCTCAGACAAGAAGTCTGGAGTGTCTCAAGCACATGCCGCTGTTGAAAAGCGTGTTCTTAAAATTCAACACTGGGCTTCTAAGCAGCGCGGTGGTGGAGCACGTTTTTAGCGTAGGAGGAACAATTGCTACTAAACTGCGATCGGAGATTTCAGATGAACACTTCGAGGAGGTCCTGGTTCTAAAGTCAAATAGAGCAAAGATAACGTGTCCTGAAATGCTCATGTCAATATGTCAATACGGTTTTCCTTATTTATCGAATTGACACCAATAAAGCACATTTATCGAACTCGTTTTTGTGTGTATCCCAGTATGAAAAGCTTTATTTTCACTATGTTTTGACAAATTTGGGGAAAATGAATAGGGAAAGTATCTTTGAAGTAATTGTACCTGTACCTAGGTATATTTTTAAGCGAGTACCTAGGTACGCACCTAGGTACCTCTTCGTATGAGTAACTGTAATTGTATCTTAGGTACATTTTTTTACTTTTACGACCCTGCAACGCACCACAAGAAATATTACGTTTTACGTCAAAACCAACCACGTGGTGTTTCTAGGAGAAAAGTGATAATTATAGAAACATAAGAACGACTGAGAACTATTTATTCTGTACACACACCCATCCAAAGTCGGAAGCTAACGAACAAAACTCCTCGAGCTAGCCTAGTCGTCTTCATTTACCATGGAAGCAAAAAACAAAGCATGCAGGGAAATAAACAGTATGAAAAGAAAGACGGAGTGAAGCTGCCATTCTGCATTACGTTTAAAGAAGCACCCAAGGGTTGGTTCCGCCGCTTTCCCTTTTCATCCCAGGTTCCTTTGCACAACGAAATACAAATTGGGACAGACCGCCCGTGTTATTCCAATATAAAATTTATAACGTCGTTACGCTTCACCGGATCAGAGCAATTGATTGCGGCTTTTCAAAATTCCGCCCCTTCAGGAAACGTAATTTCGTGAAGCCGCACTTCTTTTGTGTATGTTTCTGTTAGGTATTTTCCTTGGTTTGGGCTGAACTAAGTTTGTCTTTCTCAGCGTTTTGCATGCTCGCTGTCATTGTTTAACAAAAAGCTTGATTGGAAAGCTTCCGTGCTTCAAGCTACTTCAGGGTTTAAACCACGCGGGGAAAAAGATACGCCGTAAACCCTTCCGGTCGCGCTGTTTGCGCCATCTCTCGGAAGCGAAAGTAGCGAACACAATTTTCTTTTCCATATTTTGGCTTGCCAGTTATTTGTTAAATTTAAATTTTCGAATTCGATCTAGCAGTTTTACACATCGAGCGGAAACAATTTGGTCTGGCACGAAACTGCGGTGGCTTCATTGGTTTACTGTGATACCCACTACGGCACTGTTCAGAAAGTGCTGTTTCCAAAATGTGATGTCTTTTTATGTTTTATGTTTTATGCTTTGGAGCATAAAACGTGTCTATGTTGTCTTCAGTTTTAATTTGTGGTTCATGCTAAAAGCTATTTGATATTTATTAACGCTGTTTGTTTTCTAAATGAAGGTGCTAAGAAAGATTTTAAGCTGTGGTTCTTATATTTTTCAAGTTGAATAAAACAAAATTTAAAAAATCTGGAATAATGATCAAACATGTTTTTGACAGTCCCGGTGAGGGGCGGAACATAAATCTAGATTTTTTCTTCGTCTTCAACGTTCTGCTTGTATCTCAGTTACACGTCACCATCGTCACATATAGCCTGCACTAGATTAAGCGAATTTCGGCTGGGATTTGAACCCATCAATTTGTGATTTTGATTGCGGCACTTTTTCTTAGATAAACCACGCCGCTATAAAAAGGACGCATTTTTTGTAACCCTTTTCTGGCAATTTGAGTACAACTTCATAAATGCGATATATCGACGTGGCGGATTTCGATAATTTTGTGTGGTTTATGAACACATCGTGGGTTTCATTTTCAGGGGAGAAAAGTAAACTTCACGAGGACGAAAATCTGACGCACCTTGAAGATATCATTTAAGGTGTTTCATCAATGGCACTCTTTTTAAAGGTATTTGAAATAACAAAGTGATTTCTTCAGGATGCCGATAGCGACCGAAGATGTGCATGGGTTATGAGTGTAAAGTGAGAACTATCGAATTAATTTACTAAAATTTACTCATTCTTGTTTTAAATAATCTCCATCGTTAACACATTTTAATCAGAAATCTGTTGCCGGTCGTTTCTGCAAATACTATTGACGTAAAAATATAGCCGTTGTTAAAATTCAGACGACTAAACCTTCTTCTGCGCACTCTACTACTGCAATCGTAATCCCTGACGTGACTGGCACACCGAAACCAACAGACAAAAGGTGCGAACTCCAACTCGGGGGCGACGTCAGCCTCCAGAGCGGGTTGTTGGTTATCGTGAACCAATCCAACAGCGTCGCGCTTTCTAAGGGCCACGAATTGAAAGGGAAGGCGCGCCACACTGCTCTCCCTTTGAGCCGCAGCTTTCAATGCTTTTTTCCCCATGGTTTGATATGACGGCCTCTAGAGAACTTAACTTCCCTACAGATAAGAGCGGTTCCATTAAACTCTTTAACTTCCGCTAATCCGCGTTCCACCATGATGATGAACAGCGTACACAACTTTCCCCAATTAGTTTTCTTGCAGATGCGCAGCTATGAGTGTAGTTTTTGTTGTTGGCGAAACGCACACGCACGACGACTCGCTCTGTCGACCAGAAGACTCAATAAATACAACCGGAAACGTATATGGGCCGCATAAACCTATGCTTCATTTTTCTTTCATGTGGAGTCACCCCGGCGGTATCTACTGGTGTCATTTTGACCTCCAATCTGTCGACTTTTTTTGTCACTGGCTCGTCGTCAGTCCGAATTAAGACCGCCGTACAAATTAAAATCCAGTACCAGGAGGTGATTTGTTTTTGTTCTTTACTACTCTTTCTGACTCCACAGGAAAGGCAATGACATGAAATTAGTGGTAAGAGAAACCATTAGAGTAGAAACCTTAGGCAATTTTATAAGCCAAGCATCCTAGCAACTCAGTGACGCTTCCAAAGCCTCCCTGCAAATTTAGATGTGTAAGTGTTTTTTGTGGGTTGTTTTAGAGGGAAGTGTCAAAATTAAAGTCAATGACACATCTGCTTCGCGTAGAGCGTACCAGTTTCGTCTTTGTAAGCATCAAATTGAGGTTACAGGACGACGTGCGCTAACTGCATTTGTTCAGAGAAGGAAGGTCAAGTGGCATGGCCGAAGTGTTGTGGGTTTGAGCTGAGTGAATGTTCTGATCTATTTTGTGGAAAGGGTGGCGACCTTGAGGTTAGAATGTGTACTAGAGTAGTTTACTGAATAGCTGAATTTGAGACTTCGTCATCCCGTCACATTTTTCTACCTCTTACGCGGTTGATGTTTCTAGTTTTGTCACTCCAGCCTCGGGTTATTCATCAAAAATGGTAAACAATTTATACCGTTCATGTTACTGTTAAAGGAAACGATTTTATAGAAATCTCCCTACAGAGAAAATAATTTCTGCTTTTCACACAAAATAAAATGTTAATGAAGGGAAACTAAAGCACGTTATACGATTCTGGGTCCATCACAGCATTTTCATTATTGCATATTATAGCATGACTTCACATCTTGAAATTATCGCTTACCTGGGAAGAAGTTGATAAAGGAGATCCTCAGCTTTGCGTTTCTCCTCGAGGTAGTCAGATGTTCGCTCCTCGACCAGAGACTCCAAGTTGTTGGCGTACTGTTCCATCCGAGACAGAAGGTTGTCCAGGATGTTGCCACTCTCGGATTCTCTGATGGACGGAATTCAATTTTATCAGGTCCACCAGACTCGAGGGTAAATTAATTTTTCCAGTTACGCATTAAAATTATTTCAGAAACTGCGATAATTTTTCGTTCATTTGTTATTATTGAAGCAATGCATTAGTACTGTTAACACCAGTTCACATATGCACTTCAGAGCCAAGTCAACAACAGAGACCGCGCTGATGCAGTACTGGTTTCAACATAATTTAGCACCAGACATGTAGGTAACGCGGTACTAGTAACGAGTTCCTTCTGCCAAATTACTTTTTGGGGTAGCGGCGGGTAACGTCTGCAGCTACTTTTTTTAGAAAATTAACGAGTAACGTACTTAGTTACTCCTAAGGTCAAATAACGAGTAGCGATATTTTGTTACTTTTATGGAGTAACGTGAACAACACCGTTTAAACAACCTCGTTTAACTAACATAGTATGCATCTATTACGAGAAAAGAAAATAAGTAACCCCCCCCCCCAACAAAAAAAAAATGTTAACAGTATGACAGTACAGCATTTTTTATCGCTCAACACGCCAGTCGAACTCTAAAGCTGGGAATGTCCTTCACTCAGCGAACACAATCAG
Organism: Ixodes scapularis; assembly: GCF_016920785.2. Taxonomy (NCBI): domain Eukaryota; kingdom Metazoa; phylum Arthropoda; class Arachnida; order Ixodida; family Ixodidae; genus Ixodes; species Ixodes scapularis. The sequence continues at coordinate 69,379,183 of NW_024609835.1, forward strand.
GTATATGGTGGCTGAACCTTTCTAAAATCGTGTACAGACCGAATATAAATCCGGAGGTTGGCAACACGGGAAGGTACAATCCCATTGTTAACTTAAAACTTTAGAAGCAGAGAGAAAAAGCAAGAAAAAAAAGGAAAATCCCAGACTCCACCCTTTTCTCTTCCCTCTCTGCTTCTAAAGTTTTACGCACAACAACACTGCCGTCCCTTCGAACGCGCCAGTAGAATGACTCTTCAGACTCGCCCGAGATGTATTCTGAAGGAAGCGGGAAAACATAACCAATGAAAACTTTGAGAGGAAGATACTCCTTTAGTGCAACAACTATTGAAAAGAAAACAATAAACCATAATACAAAATCAGTTGTGTATTTGACCGTCAAAGTAACGAGAAAAATAGCTCGTTACTCCTGAGGTAACGTAACGCCTTCCTTTTGAAAATCGGTAACGAATAACGTATTGAGTTACTTTTTCAGCTAGTTACGAGTGATGGTATTTAGTTACTTTTTAAGTAACGTGCACATGTCACCTTAGCACCTATGCAGCGCTGTGTCAACACTGTATCACTAATATTGCGAAAAATAAGCGCTGCATAAGCAAGGTAAGAGCTATTTCCGGCGTCGACATAGGTAGTGCGTGTGGGAAAAGGGCTGTAACATTTGCAATTATATTTTTATATGTAAAAAATAATATATCTGAACACATATGTTATGCGCCAGATTCATAGCTTGATAGGAATAAAGATAAAAAAAATATTTTTCGTTGTGTTGTACAGTTCGCTATCAAAACCAGGCGTATAACTTTCAACGTTTCGCAAGAAAGATTGTGCGGTTATAACGTTTCCATTTAATTTTTTTTTTAATTTATGAGACTCACTTGTTGAGCTTCCTTATAAGGGACTTGAGTGTCTGGAAGTCGGGCCTTTCGGCGGGATCTCCAGCCCAGCACTTGGTAATCAGGAGTCGGACCTCGTCGGGGCAGTCCATCTCGTCGAAGACTGGCCTGAACAGGGGCTTCGACTCGGACATAACCTGCTCCACGACCTCTGGAAAGAAGACACGAGCGAAACTGGAAGACGTACGATTACACTACGGGTGTGCTAGTGTCCGCCTTCGAAGTCATGGATGACGTTAGTTTTACGAGTTTCGTCGTTGAAACCAATACCAGCTCCTTGAAATGTGATTAAACAGATGCAAAGAAGGAACATCACAAGACAGCAAGAATGGGAATGACCAGCATTGGCAATCGCTAAAATGGGACGTGTTTGCAGGAAATTATTCGAACTACATGCACCAGTACGGTCCTTCTTCCTCAAATAGGAATAGCCGGAATACTGGCCGGAAGTTTAGATCAAGATCACTGCTTATCTTTCACTTATGGCACGTTCCCGTTTCATTCAAAGAGACGACGCACTGTACACCCAATTTTGAGAAGAACATCATCATCAAATAGGCATGGTAGAATACGAAGATTTATAATCTCATGGCATCAATATTCGCGTATTTTTAGCGTATTGCAAACAATCCTGCCGTCTAAGATAAGAAAACCCACAACACAAAAATATTTTGTTTATAAATATAAGGGTCTCTTAAGCTAGCTGGGTTGATAGAATATGGTTTTTATCTATTATGAAAGTTCATTCTTAATTACAGGACGCAAGTGATTTGTTCGAGTATAATCAAGGTCTGGAATAGGAGGCACAGATCTTTCACTTGAAAAAATAAATTATTAAAAACCTCGCTTAATTAATAAAAAATTCCAGTAAAATTACCTCGGCTTATTCATGACACACATGTCCCAAAGCTCGGAGATGCACTCGGTGTGATGAATTTTGTTCAACCAGCCTACTACGCAGTTCCAAGAAGAACTTGGTTTATAATTTTGTATATATATTTGACAGCTTGAACCAGGGGAATATATAGAGAAATTGAGACAGGAGAGAATAGACAGCTGACTACCAACGATTATTTAGTGGGAACTTCTTTTTCCTTGCGTGTTTTCAGACACCAACAAAAATTATTACATATTAAAACCTATTATACTAATATAATAATGCATGTGTGTGTTTACAAAATTTTCACATTACCTAAACCTAAACTAATATTTTAAATTCACCCGCCGCAAGCTCATACTGCCATTTTCTGGACCGTGACGCACCGTAGATATTGTCTCTCCTTTTTGTGAATAGTGATGGACGGGGTGCTGACGCACCCACTCGCTTGTTCTTCGATAGCAAGCGCTTCGAGCATCTCGCGCGCATGAGTATTGTTATTACTGGCTAGGATGGTTATGTCCTTGAACGCTGCACTGCAGTGGCAAGTCCTGCAATGAGCTGCAAGGTGCCCTGCCGACGTTCCTTTAAGGGATGCTGCGTGCTCGCGGGCTCTGTCGTTAATGCATCGGCCCGTCTGGCCGATGTAGCACTTCCCGCATGAAAGGGGATTGTTGTAAACCACTCCTGTCATGCATGGTACATATTGTGTTCTGTGGGCAATGTCGCACGTTTTTTCTTTGCCTGTTCTGTTGTTAACTCGTCTGCACATGGAGTACGCTTTGTTAGACGCGGAGCATTCTACTTGGATCTCATTCCTCGCGGCGATCTTTTTCAATTTGTGCGTAATCCCGTGAACGTATGGTAGCACAGCGATCTTCCTTCGGGTTTCCTCGTTTACTTTTTTGCCCGACTTTGCACTCTTCAAGTTTCTGCAGATGGTCTCACAAACGGGTACCAAGATACTTGTTGGGTATCCTGAATTCCGTAATCGTGACATCTGTTTTTCAAAGCTCTGCCCTATCTGGTGTTTACATGATTTGTTTAAGGCAGAAACTAACGCCGTGCTGGCGATACCTCTCTTAATAGTTCTTGAGTGGCCAGAGGTAAACGGCAGAAACCCTTTTGCTGACCGGGGTTCGTACCTCCAGCAAACGTGCCCTTGTTGGAAAATTAGCGCGAGGTCTAGGAATTTGATATTTTTGTCCACAGGTGATTCATGTGTGAACACCAATTCGGGGCAACTTTCTTGAAACACTTGCAGAATAGTATCCTTGCATTCTTCACTTTGGTCGTCACCTTCTGTGTCACAAAGTACTAAAAAATCGTCCACATATCGGAAGATGGCTGTGACCCTTGTATCTGTCAGATTACTTGCGATGATCTTTCCGCATGCCCCCAGGAATAAGTCACACGACCTGAAAATTCCTTAGGTCACGACAGCGATCTTGCGCCACCCCGTTGTGGGAACGTTTACTCAGAACATAAGTGAGCATATGGCGTAAGGTAGACGGCGTTCCAACAAGATTTGTGCTTTATTCCTTGATGCAGAGTTGAAAAAAAAAAAAAAAACATGAAGATTGCGCCTGTCTTCTTAGTCTTGTCTGCCCGGATTTCGTTTATTTTCGTATAAGGTTAGGATACAGATTTATTGTATTCTATATTATTGTAGATTATTGTATGGTGTTGAGAATTGTATTGTATTCTATTGAATTGATTCGTATTCTATTGTATGTTATTGTGTTGTATTCTGTTGTATTTTGTTGTGTTGTGCTGTGTTTTGCTGTGCTCTATTTTATTGTCTTATATTGTGTTCTAAAGTCAGGCATTACATGGTTGAAGAGCGCCTTGCTTTTCATCTAACCATATGCTTGCTCGTGAGATGATCAAAGCGGGCGCAATATTTCAACGTCTTTTGAGGAAGATATTTTTAGCGAGTGCACGTCTTTTGTACCTTAATATTAATATATTTGTACAGCGTGGAATGTATTTTTTTAATCTCAAGACTTTTCACGCATTCCTCTGAAGAATTTACCTGATTTTGCTTTATTCAGGGAGGGGTTCACAGTTTGTAGTGATCAAGATATGAAGGAACTTATTTCATTTGTCTTCAACTCATTGTGTTACAGATGCCTATTTTATACATTTGCAAGGCAAGATGAATGCGCTAACAGTACATGCACAAACACTGATATACTTGTGAATATACTCTTAGCTCTACTGATTTGAGATTACAAAATAATTCGGTTGCGTATTACAGTTTTCAACACAACAAAAGTACCGCATTGAGGTTAAGCTTTCCTACATAACGTTTAATTTTATGGTTAACAAAAAAAAAAATCAAACATGCATTATAAAAATCATTTTTGAAGCTCTAATGCTCCTATTCTACAATCGTTTGTGAGGGAATCATACAATTTAATGCGCACACGGAAGCCCACAACATTAAATAGAAGCTATTTATCGAAATCTGAATGAGTAGAGTTTGAAATTATTTCAAACTTTTACGATAGTGGACCTGAAATATTGAGTAGACAACTACATACCACCAAGAAAAAGAAGTTAACTTTTGAGACCAATTTTTTACTCGGTGTCGAAATGCAATAAATGTAAATAATATATTTTATAAATTTATACAATCAATGTTCATACATAGAATAGTGTGCTTTAGTTTCTTGGCTATGCCATCTTTTCTTTTATGAACGACGTCTTCAGTCGTGGACTGTCTGACCAGACGAAATCCGCATACATGTACAGCAAAGGAATAGTGTACCGTTATGAATATGACAATTCACGTCATTACTTCACCTTTATACTCACGGCGGTGTTTCTAAATATTTTGTTAGTGTTAAATTACAGGCATTTTTCTATTTTTTTTTATTGCCTACTTTAATTTCCAAAATCACGAAAGGCATGAGTCTGTGGAGCGGATACGCGGCGAACAACCAAAAAACTTCACCCGGCTTCACGGCCACCCGCACGCTGTGCTAGTCACTGTTGAGACGCCACATGAAGAGCGAACGCCAGCGAGCTGAATACGTCGTTTTGTTTTTTCTAAACTTATTTAGCCTCGGTAGCACAGAATGGGCCCTTTTTAGTTGGCGGGCATTCGCGCACTATCTCGACACGGCTTGAAAATACTAGTGTCAAATTTATTATGAGCTATTAACCTCCCTGTCCCATCGTTTGCCACGAACAAACAATCTGTGTTTTATTATTGTTTTCCCAAATTCCTTAACATATCTTGCAGCCCTGAATTTACTGGTTATTTGAAATATGATGGTTTCATATAAAATTTGAACTCTAAAAGGCGCCTTTTGTTCATTTTACGTCCTCCCTCCCTCTTGCCCACCTTTCATTCAACAAATTGTTAATATGGTCACCCAGAATTACTGGATTAAATAGAGCGCACCTACAGTATTGGCTGAATATTTCGTCGTTAGGACCATCCTGGCGATATCCACAAGGCTCCTCTACAATGGAGATAGACATTGATTCGTCTTATTGTTAATCACACTAGCTTCACGCAATCTAAATTTCGATACAATCCATTGAGCATGGTTCCTTCAGTCTAGACATCGGTACGTCACGCTTGTGAACTTACCTTTTGGACTCATGTCGATGTTGCCCAGGTAAAAAGCGCCTTGACGAACGGCGATCTCGTGAGAAATAATGGCGAAAGAATACACATCACCCTTCTGTGTGCCGTTAACTGGCGGCTCCTGGGCGCGCAGCAATTCTGGCGCAGTCCATAATTTCCCTAAAACACAAACACACGCATACAAAGTTATATGTCAGCGAGAAATATATGCAATGCGTTTGTTAAATGCAAAGTATTATTTCTAGTATACGAATCGTTCTGAATTTAACAAGCTTAAATTTTACAGTCACTTTAAAGTATTGTTTTTTTACACTATTCTCAAATTGTTGTGTAACAAAAGCATAGATGGGCTCAAGAGTCCTTTTAGCAGGTCTATAAATTCAAGGGATATGGTTTGACATTTTTCTCAACGCATGACTAATGTGCGTAAGTTTACTAACGATATTGTACACTTCACCTGCAGCTCACTCAAAAAGCAACGTACTCCTGATCAATATAATACATCGCTCAAATTTTCAAGACTGCCGCCTTATGAAAAAAAGATTAGTGTTCTTATTGCCAAATATACACTAATTAAATCAGCTCCAGCAATACTGGTGTGTAAAGAAATATTAACTACAGAGCTTAAGCATGACACTGTTCATTATTGGAAAATTATGAAGACGAAATTGAACTACGCCAGAAATGTCGGGAAATACTGGGCTCTCGACTAGCTAATATTGCTACGAATGACAAAAGATGAGGCGGTGAGTTAACTGGAGAAACCTGACGTTTAATGGGGCAAACTTGCGCCCAAAATAAAATAGACGAACGTTACCGTCGCAGGCGTCGATGTCGGCGAAACAGCAGGATCGAGCACTGGGGCGAAAATTCACTCCGGCTCGCCACTCGTAGCCCCCTTATGTGCACGCGTAAGATTCTAGAACAATCGGCTAGAAGGTTCGGTGAGTAGAGCATCCGGACTTCGAACATGCAACAGGGCTCTTGAAATTACTTGAAATCTAAATTAAAAGGATACAAAAAAAAAAAAAAGTGAAAGCCGTTTACCACTCCCTGTAACGCCGAATCAGAGCGCAGCTCTTGAGGAGAAGGAGGGAAGGGTACTGATGGGAGGGTAGACCCCTCCTCCTCCTCCTCCTCCTCCCCTCATTCTTTAATATGCTTCGGGGGGTCACCTGACCTCGGGAGGAGGGGGTCACGTGACCTCGAGGGGATGTCACGTGACTTCGGGGTGGGAGGGGGGGTCACGTGACCTCGGGGAGGGGGCCACGGGACTTCGGGGGTCACGTGACCTTGGGGGGGGGGGGTCATGTGACCTTGGGGGGTCATGTGGGGTTCACCTTCGGGGGTCACATGACCTTGAGGTGACCTTGGGAGGGGTCACATGACCTGGGGGGTCACGTGACTTTGGGGTGACCTTGGTTACGCCGACGCCAACGCCGCTCAAGCCGGAAACGGGCGCCTAAGAGCTGCGCTCTAAAAAGCGTCGCTCCCAGGGATAAAATTCTGAATCTCCGCACGAAAGTCAAGCGCGATAACCGCTCGGCCACACACGCGCTCGCTCGCCGACGTGCGTGGCAATATTAAACACAAATGACCTGTTAACTAGTGATAACTGAGGTATTAAAAAGCCATCAAATATAATATGAATGACCACTGTGGGCTCCCCGATAACACCACTGTACAGCACACGCCAGAGGGCGCGCCTGGCACGCGCAGCGCAGCCCGTGGCCAAAATACGCGACGCAACCCACCAAAAACGTAACGCCCAAGCTTAAACAGGGCGACGACAACGAGTAGCCGGGGTCCTCTCAGGGCCGAGGCCACCCATGGACAAACACACGCCAAGCTCTTCAATGTTACGTACTAATCGACTAGTTCGTATAGCATTAAAGGCACTTACTTGTTTAGAAAATCCTGGCTCTGTGTTTGTCCTAAAGGATGATAATCTAGCGAGGCAAATTTCCTGAACCAGCAGTGTTTGTAAAGTTGTGTTACATGATAATACCAATAGAAATACGAGGCTGGTGCATCCAGTGGCCGGCCAGGTAGATTTTGTCGATGGACATTTTTATGTTTAAGTGCTTACAATATCAAAAAAAAAAAAAAGACGGTATTCGAGACGGGGCCAAGGCGACCCCTTTATGGCACTCCTGGCGTTTATTTTAGAGCCGAAATTTCAAAAACAAAAACGCGATCACGAATTAAAAAAAAAAAAAAGGTTTTTGATGACCGTTTAAGAGACATGAAAATATAAAAGAGAAAACATCTGCAAGATCCATGTTAGCATTTTTTTTTATTTTTTAATGCTCAGAAGAAACAGATGCTTCACAGAAAAAGGAAAGTTATTTCGATGTGACGTTGCGCTTGCAGACCGTATTTATACTAGAGGAGCACACATACTTCTGGTCCAAAACATGTTATGCAAGCAAACATGAGATATAGTAATATTAGCGCTGAAAAAATAAAACGAAGGACCGTCCTGACCAATAAATTCTCAATAATGGGTCAAACGTTTCAGCATTTTGTTACTGTGCATCATCCTCGTCGATCTGGCCTAAATGTCTCTTTGTTCGATGAGTATGTTTAACGCAGCCTTCAAGTCAAAAGTGCAGAAATTAAAAAAAAAAAAAAAAACATTTATTAAGTATTATGTAGAGCTTCACCTGCTCGGTTCACAGTGAAAATTACTATATAATAGTTACTTTCTTGATGGTGGGGAGGCACTTCTCATTTCGTGAACATAAACCTGTACTTCCCGGAAGGCGGGGCTAACGGGGAAAATTCACGTGCCTTCCGGAGTTAAAAACATATGCTGTGTTGAATGAACCCCAGGACGTGCCCTAGGTTTTGTGTCGGTGTGTGCGTGTGTGTGCATGAGCGTGCGTGCGTGCGCAGAGAGGGATATGATACAAAGAAGAAAAAACATTTCGGCGACCATGTTCTGTTTATTTGATCGCAGCCGAGATTGGGCTCTTTACTTTGGCTCGCTATCCTTCACGGATGTTGAGCATGTTCACTCGCGCATAAAGAGATGTCAGAATTAAGGCCTGAAGTAAAACTCGGACGAACCAAAAAAAGGTTTACACGAAAAACAGAACACTTCCAATATTAGTATACAAGAGAACGCACTCAAAACGAGGATCGACGTGTATTCTTTTTCTTGGTATCAAAACAGTCTGCCGTGCATAACTTCCCCGGGAGCTCTGAGGGGATGCCTCACGCTAAAAGCGTTAGTGAGTTGATTACCCGGTAATGCTTAAAAAAAAAAAAATCTCCTCAATAATTTTGCGTGAACTATATTGAAAGAGTATCAACGCTTTTGTTTTCAAGTGAACTGAACAAATACGAGGAAATCATCATGTGCGACCTTAATAGCCCAAGCTCTCCTCCCTCGCAGAGGCCCGCACTTCCGCGTCCATGAAAGAAGAGAAGGTACTTTTACCAAGCATATCGCGATCCAGACTGATTATATGAGGAGTTCTGATCATTTCGTGTATTCTACTTATAAGAGCCGTCACTAGGGCCGGGCGTCGATTAAAAGTTTTAACCCGATTAATAGCGACCCTTTAATCGATTAATCGGTCTGGTTGATTTCATTTGTAAGCATGATAGTTAAAATTTCAGAAAATATATTTTTGTATTCCCTTTGCAAAAGGCGTGATAAACGACACAACATACGACTTGGGTTATGAATGAATCTGTAAGTGTACTTAAGAACATTTCGAAGGCGCTCACAATCACAGATTCTTACTTTAGCTGCATGAGGCGAAAGGGTTCGTTGATATTCTCCGGCCAGAGCGACCTCCTTTGATTGTTCACAACGAGCCGACAAACTGAGGGAGAGGAAGAGACGAGAGGGCGCGGGACGTCAGAAATCTTAGTTGTCGTTGGTATGATTAGTGGGTAGACCTAAAGCTACCTGGCTTTGTCTCCACTACCTTCGTCGGACACGTTAGAACTCGAAACGTCGGCGTCCAACGTTTGGCTTTCTCATTCGAGCGGGTTCGGAGAGTGCAGTGCAGAGAAAGGCATCCTTTGTCTTCACCGCACTCGTCAAACGCGTTGAGGGCTGTTTATACTCCAACGTCGACGAACGCAACGCGCGCCGGCGCAGACCGACGTTCGTGGGCCACTACGCCGCGCCGAGAAGCGTTCGAACGATGGTGTTTATACAGTCCAGTGCAGACCAATGCTGGTCCAGCGCGCCCCGACGAACTGCCCCACTTTGCGCATGCGCCTCTCCGTGGTAACCGCATCGTCTCTAGGCGTTATCTATGGGCGGTAGCTTGCGCACCTAGCCTAAAGGCAATCGATCAGTGTGATTCGTCCTCGTTTTGTCATGTCACGCTTCAAAACAACCATTCGCGGGTAGCGGTTAGCAGTTTCAAAGAAAAAAAAAAGCAAATGATGGTGATAATGAGTGCAAACCAGCATGTATTTTCTCCTAAATGTCACACAAATGTCAACAAAAAAAAAACGAAAAAAAAAAGCCTGACATCGCGTCCGTCGAACCTAGCTGCTTCGCAGGTTCGCCGGAACCGTGCCAAGTTACTCCGGCGATTTCGCCGGAATGCTTCAATCAAATCGATGCACTCAAAATTCCACAAAGACCTCTTTCTTACACATAGCCGGTTTGTTATTATCATAGCAGACTTTCACGCTGACTTAAGGAACGGACACCGAAGACAGCGGACGATACCTAAATTACGCAATGTACGCGTTCGAAATTGTAACGCACTTTACAAAGCAAATGCAAACAATACAGGATTCAGTCCAATTGTCATCGCGTACTGCTACCATCGTTTACAAGCTGAGACCGTTTACAAGCTGAAACAGCCCAATTGTAAATTTCTGGCCGGCTAAATAATTCAAAGGTTTCACTGTGTCCGCCGTTCCCGTACATTCGGCGACGCTTTTTCGATCGGGAACGACTGCCGGTTAGTGTGACTAGCACATCATTATAAATAGCACACACAATAGGTCGTCCTTAATTCTAATTAACCCTGACTTTGGAGCGTCATCGAGCTTCCAGCTTTTGCTGGCACCCCAACCGGCTCGTTAGGTCGATAGGCCTATCGAGAATTGAGTGCATAGCATCCTCGGAGCGGTCCACGTCCACGCACACGCTCGTCCAGTCAAGCGCGAGACCGTTCAATACGCACACCAACACAGGAACACGACAAGAGCACACGACACACGGCAAGAACGACAGGTTCAGACCCCAGAAATGAGCATCTCGCACCACACTCCGACTGGCCCCGGCGACCCCTCCAACCGGATTCCCGAATGAGGCATTCACGCGAGGGCTTCTGGGATAGCCTCCGTCCGCGACGTCGTCGTCCAACGTTGAACGTAGAGCATGTCGAAGTCCGCCGTAAGCTGCGCTGTGGCGCGTCGAGCTGCTTGCGCTGCACCGCGTTCAACTTGACGTTGGAGTATAGACACACCGTTCGCAGACAGCGTCAGCTAGCGTGAACGAGCGCGTGCGCTCGTTGACGTTACGACGGAGTTAAACAGCCCTTCACAACTCTGGAAGCTGGTGTCCGGCGTTTGGTTCTAGCATTCCAACACGTCCGACGTGTGCAGTTGAGACAAACGGAGTTAGCATTAGGTCTACCGACTAATCATTTCAACCAAAGCTCGGCATTATGTCATTCCCGCGCACTCTCGTCCCCTCCTCTCCCTCACTTTCTCGGCTCATTGTGAACAATCAGACGTGGTCGCTCTGGCCGGAGGTTATCAACGCGCTCTTGTATCATTCTGTCCCTCAGTTTCTTTGTGCATAGCCTCTGCTGCGCCAAAAAACTCGAACGGCGTTGAAGTGGTCGGGGCACGTGTACTGTTCTGCAGTTGTCTGGAATTACAAATCTCGCTTCTACAGTTTACTTTATCATAAAATTTGACCTAAAGTTTGCTCTTCATACAAGTGTGTTCGTCTACATATGCGTGGTGAAAGCGTTTCATATTAAAGCGATAGCTTTATTGTGTACAGTTTGCAGAGTTTTCGAGCTCGTGGTCTGTCCCCGCGTCGCTGTGGAAAAACCCTTCTCTCCGCTCTTGGCGCGAGGCCAGGGAAGTCGGGATTTCCCGTCGGGCGCGCAGTTCCCTGCATCCCACCAGTAACGTCGGAACGAACAGAGAGTCTTCCCGTCGTCTGCCTGATAGACTCGTTTTCAAACATTACTGTTGCTACGCGTAATGTTGGATTGTTTTAGCAACTTCGACTGCGCTTACCCACGCACTTACTTCACGGATCACCGAGCGATGGTAGCGGTCATCAGTGGTATCCACAACGCCAACCGCGACGGCTATGAGAAATAACTGCGTCGAACCTCCCTCCTCAGATCAATATCTGTACCATTCCACACGCATTGAACGACCGTGCTACAGCCATCGCTCTTGTTTCTTTGCATATTTTGGGCGAAAAAGGACTTTTTACTTTATATTAATAATAATAAAATCGTTTATTTTCACTCCAAAGGAGTGTGGAGAGCTGGGAAAAAAGCTGCAGCTGCAGCTTGACAGGCCCCTGCCCCCCAGCACTTGACGTAGAGTACACAATAAAATTCAAACTAAATAATCACTCAAAGCATAGCAGAACATTTAAACTCTAACCAAGGAAGAGGTAGAGTGACAATAATACAGACATAAACGCACAAAAATGTATACGGGGTCAGGTAATAATCAAGTAATGAAAACGCAAATATTATAACTGGTGAATCAGCATAAATAACACACTATACATGCAACACGTCATACATAGACACATACATACATCCCATACATGCCTACATACCTAGTCAAGCAAAACATAAGGTGATGAAATTGTAGACATCATGATGCACACAAAAAAAAAGACATACGTACATACTATACAACAAGGTCACATCAGAAAAATACTACAACGAGAAACCATATAAGCATAAAGAAAAATTCAAAAACGTCGCATCAGTAAAATATGAAATGGGACTTGAGGGACTGTCTTGTTGATGTTTCAGGTGTAATGTTTTGTTTTGCGAGGTTGTTAAGGAGAACAGGCAAGGTATGAAGTATAGATTGATGTCCATAGGAGGTTCTGACGGCTGGTATTTTCCATATTTCGGGCTGTCTTATATTATACGATGGTATGTGTTTGATTAGATTAAATAATTGTAGCAGCGGTGGGTTGTTTATTGTTACTGCATTTTTGTAAAGAGAAACTAGTCTGAAATCATGCATTTTTAACACATTTATAATATTTAATTAATTAAAATACTTAAGAGTTGATGTAAACCATGGAACGTTAGTTATAATACGTAGAGCCCTTTTTTGTGCAACGAGTAACTTTAACATGTTTTGATTTGTAGTTGTTCCCCATATGACATGACAGTAAGGGAGAGTCGGCAGAAACAAAGAATTTTATAAAAGTTTTTTTGTGTCTTGTGGAAAAATATGTCTATGTTTATTCATCAAGCCATTAAGCTTGTTTAATTTCATGCCAACGTGGTTTATGTGTTGGTCCCACGTGAGATGTTCCGAGAAGAAAACACCCAGAGCTTTAATTTCCTGAACGAATTCAATATTATTTCCGCCCAATTAAAGATTTGTAGACAAACGTGCTATTTTATTTCTGGGTCTAAACAATAAGGCCTTCGTTTTATTGGCGTTAATTTTTAAGCAGTTCAAGTCAGCGCATATTTTTAAGGAAGAGAGAAAATAGTTAGCAGAAACTATAAGTTTGTCGGGGTCAGTGCCAGTAAAAACGAGGTTATATCATCAGCATACGCTATTGACTGTACTTCGGTATTGATATTGAAAACGTCATTCATATAAATAATAAATAATAAGGGCCCCAAGATGCTGCCTTGTGGGACGCCTGATTTAATATCCTCAGTAGATGATAGGAATTAATTCTGAGATACGCACTGCTTACGGTTTAGGAGATACGATTTAATTAGTGATAACATTGTTCCACGAACACCATACATGTCAAGCTTAGCAATTAAGATGTTATGATTCAAGTGGTCAAACGCCTTAGAAAGATTTATAAAAATGCCGAGTGAAACCAGTTTTTTTTTTTTTTTCAAAAGCTTCAATAATTATCTCTTTCTGCTTTATGAGCGCAATCTCAGTTGACATATTTTTCCGGAAACCAAACTGTGAATTAGACAACAACATATGCTTGTTGAAAAAGTTAATTAAGCGTGAATGAATGATTTTCTCAAGTCCCTTGGAAAATACAGGAAGAACAGAAATAGGCCTATAGTTGGAGAGATAATTTATATCGCCTTCTTTATGAGTCACGGTTACTTTAGCGGTTTGCATTCGTAAAGGAAAGGTACCTGTTTCTAACACTAGATTAAATATATGTGTGAGTATAGGAGCAAGTAAATCTAATACGTATTTAATTTGCTTTATTTGTAAATCATCTATGTCACGAGATTTGCTTTCTTTCGTTTGCTTCGTCAAAAATTTACCGATTAGACGCTTATAAAATTAATCGCTATTAAAGAATCACGCGATTACTCGGTAATTTAATCGATCAATCGCCCTGCTCTAGCCTCCACCTAGCCATTGTTTTAAGAAACCTCAAACTTGATACAGCCGAATATTTTAGGCTATGAAGTTGATAGATTTCAAACAGTTCTCATTAAGTGTTGTTTTTAGTAGCCACCTTCAACCGTCATGGACTAAGCGGACAGCCAGGGCCACACGGGAACAGGTTATATTTCCATACCTTTTGGTGGGATTGGGTAAAACTACATAGAAATATGCGTGACGGCAACGGTGTTGAAATTAAAAACAAAATAAAAACAGAGTTTATCTCAAACACTTTCTGTCTTTGCAAATCTCTTTGATGCACGAACGATCGGGAGACATCAGCGCCCTTTCTTGTGGCTAGCAATTTTGGAAACCTTTTTTTTTTTCTCTAAATGTGCGTTTACACTTGCGAGCTTGTGTGCGGATCCGCGCAATCGGCGAGCGGGTTTTGGAGCTGGGTGGCGAAATTCCCTCGTCGCTGGAGAAAAATCTGGATCGGTCCGGGACCCATACCCAGATTTGCCGCCAGCGACGAGTCGATTTTGCCACCCGGTTCTAAAATCCGCTCGCCGCCGGCGCGGATCCGCCCGCGAACCCGCGAGTATAAACACACCGTAGAGCGGCTTACCTTTGCGGATACTTTTCAATCGCGCAATAAAGAATATGATGTATTTTTAAGGAGTACTACTGCATTCAACAAAAAAATACAATACCCGTCTTCTTCTGCAAATATGGACGTATTAAAATCCCCCACGGAACCACCAAGCGCCTAATTATGGCCGACCAAGAGGAGGTTTAAGTTTCATGGAGCGCTAAGGTGTTTCCGCTGAGCACTCCCTGCAATGCACGAACAGCCTTTCGTTACGCAGTTATAAGAAAGAAACAAACAAGCAAGCAAAAAAGGAATAAATACGTAAAAAGATTTATGAATGAATAAACAAACAAATGTGCAAATAAAATATATAACTACATATATAAATATAAAAGCAAAAAAAAAAAAACAAGTATAGTGTCGAAACGTGGTATGTTGCGTGCACTCCGAATGGTCGCCGCCGCAATTCTTACCATATGCTTACCATGAGATGAGTTGTTTTCTGAGCATACCTTAACGGCGCGCAAAAAGTATTCTGTGAAGCCAGACATATCTTCAAAGTACCTATTGGTATTTACAATCCTTAAAGTAACTATAATATATATATATAAGGAATCAGACATGTATTAGAAAGATGGGGGTAGTACGGAAAATATTTTGATAATTCTAGGCTTCTTGCACTGATTTTGAAGATTGTACGCTTGTTCGATGTCAACGTAGAATATATCAGATGGCTTTTATAACAGCATGTTTTAGCATCTGAAACAGAGGGTATAAACCTCAAATCATGATCGTGAATCAGAAAAAAATACAACCGACCGTCCCGTCATCCCGCTTGTTTAAAGTTCAGACACTTCATATTTGGGCTCAGTCATCACGAGACCCTTTATTCGTTAAGTGGCGACTTCCTCGTTTCACAGAGTGGGAAAACAGGAACTACACTAAAAATATGAATGATATACTTACTTCTCCTAATTCTCTTACATCTAAATTACTAATGGCTTGAATTGCGAGCGCTGCGTTGTACACATGAAAGACCTCGATGACCGTGCGCGCAAGTCTCTCGGGTAATTTGCGGTTAAATCCATATTTGAAAAAAATCTGCTCATAAGCTTCACACAAATTGAAGCCAGCAATTAGGGGAAAGGTAGCCGGTCGCTTATAGCTTGTCTTTATAATACCTGAGCGAACTATGTTGCTAAGTGGAGGCTTCAAAGTAGCGTAGACGTTCTTGTTGACAGCCTTTTACTGCCGAGCGCTCGATCGATGGGGATATTATTAATAAAGGAAGCGCTCGTGTTCCCTCATGTAAGTTTCGCGCATAAACTATACCACATGAGTCCTTTGACTATACCGACACTTAAAAAGTGGAAAAATTGTGCACTGGGGCTCAAGGGAGGATTTATCCTTTAGCAGCTAATTATCAAAACGCACAAAAGAAAAGAAAGGAGGAAGTGTATCCACGATGAACCGCGTCTCTTTCATCTAAAGAGCTCTCAACCGCTCAGTAGAACGCACATAAGTGAGGACGCGTTGTTTAATTGCGAAATTCGTTGGTGGATTAAGCGAGACTCTAAAGCGCTATAAACTAGTAGTTTAGTGTATGTCAGTTCCTACTGGCACCCGCAGCAAAATACAAGGCAAAAAAGCGATCGCGAACCACTCTAAATATTTAAATGGATTTCACCATCAGAAAGCCTCTTTGTCCCCAACTGCTTCTGCCACTAATGCATTTTGTAAACCAAAGCTCTCTCGTACTTTGTTTAGTCAGAACGCTTTACGCAACTTGTTGAATGGGGTTTTTAAGTTCACTTTTCAACTGCACTCGACAGTGAGGAGTTCAATGCACAGAGTGAGCGCTTCGGGGGAAGGGTAAATGTAAGACAACATTTTATTCTTTCCACACTCTTCTTTTATTCCGCTTGAACTTTTCTTTACCGTTACTTTATCTTTTAGAATATGTCTATTTTTGTATGTATTATAATGCTACATGATTCTTGTCTTATCTACCCGAGTGGTGGTGGCGGTGGTGGTGGTGGTGTTTGCCTGACGTGAGGTTTTCCTCACATCAGGCAAACACCACCACCACTACCCGAGTAAACGTGACAAACGTGTGCGGCGTTCACTGCCTCCCTCGCACCCCCCCCCCCCCCCCATATTAGTGTTCGTTGGTACTAGTTGCTTGCAAACGCAGAGATTCTACGACGTTTCTGAAACGCGCCTTTGGTACTGTTAAGATTTCGGATCTATGGAGACGGTAACCGCAAGTGAGCTCAAAGCACTCGTTCAAAAACAATATAGGGGCTTGGATGGGCAGCAGAGATACACATTGATATATTCTTTTTTTTTAATTTACTGCATACAAAGTGTGTATCAATCAACGATATACGTACATTAATATATGTTTAGATTTGCTGTATACAAGCTGTGATCAATAAGTTCCAAGAGTGATTTTGTAGCGTAAACAAATGAGGCTGCACAGTGATGCAAACCCAGCCATGGACCTTCCTCGCGTTATTATTTCATTTCATTTCATTTATTTACCTTGAGGACCCGTGTCCCGGTATTACACAAGGGAGGGTACGTTAAATGTCACTTGTTTAAACACAAAAGTAAAAATCACAAAAATAAAACATGGTACAAATGTTAAATGACAAATCAATTCAAACAAATCTTTGTACAAATTTATAACTCGTTCATTTCATAAGAAAAAAAAACACTGACAAGCTCACAAAACTTAGATGGGTTAATTTCTAGTACAATGTCGTTGGGTAAAGAATTCCAATTATCAATATCAAGAGGTAGCATGGAATTTGCGAAAAACAAGGATGAAGTGCGGATGATTTTGATTTGACACACATTGTCAACCCTAGCAAAAATTCGATTTGGGACGCTGAGAAGGGCAATTTTCACCTGCCGATTGTGATAAGATATTTTATGAAGAGGGGCACGTTGGGAGAGCCTTCGATGAAAACGAAGTGTTTGGAGATCAGACCGATTACGAAGTGAAGTGATACTAGTGTAGAAGGAGAAGTCGGACTGAATGTACCTTAGTGCTCTGTTTTGAATTTTTGCTAGTTTGTTAGAGAGATAATTTTGAAATGGTGACCAAATCGATGATGCGTATTCTATTTGGGAACGAACCAGGGTTGTGTAGGCTATCCTTTTGATGTCGGGCGAACAGAGTCTGAGGTTACGTTTTAAGTATCCAAGAGTGCGTTTAGTTCTTAGGACAACTTCGTTAACGTGGTTGTTCCATGCGAGATCGCTGGTGAGGGGAAGTCCTAGGTACTTATATGATGTGCATTGGCCAATGTTATTGATACCTATTTGGTAAAAAAAATCAGACAAGGTGGTTCGACGAGTGAATGTTAGTAACTTTCACTTTCCCATGTTTAGGCTCATCTGCCAATCGTTACACCACTGTTCAATTATATTGAGATATCATATGTTTGGCATATTATGTTATGCCAAAGATAGTCACTCTGTGAACGCTTGTAACTGCGCTACACAAGTTTGTTTTACCACAAGCACGAGCATAACTGCAATCTCTCCATTGACTGCAAAATAGAGCGAAAAGGAACATCCATTTTACGTCAATCCCGGCAAATATAAAACAGAAACCTCCGAAATTATTTAGAAGGCTTTTGACGAAAGTCTGCGAGGTGTGCGAGGTGTTTTGAGCGGCACTCGCGCGTCAAGATTGGCAAAACGTCACTAAAGTCATAGAGAGGTCGGATAAGGTCGCCCTGCCGGTCTTCGTCTCTAGCGATGTTCTTCAGTTCCTAAAGCGCGAGTGCCACTTAAAACACTTCACAGAATTCACTGCTTTTTGACAAAAGCCTGTTAAATCCTCTCAATGGTCTCTGTTCTACATTGCCGAGTTGGAAGCAGAATTTATATTCGCTCTCCCTCAGGTTTTCAGTCTATGGCAAAATCGCCCTTATGCCAGGGCACGTAGTCACAGAAACACTTGTAGGGTAGCTCCAAATCTCCACAGAGCGACGCCCGTTAGTATAACGAGACACGAAGGTCCCTCTTTTCGATTTATGCGCACGCATCACTGTGCTGCCCTCCCTTTTTATGCACCAAAAGAAAGTATATATATATATATATATAATGTTTTCTTTTTACTCTTACACATTTGTTTAAAAAAACGCGAAAGCTATACTAATGCGGTTTGTGCAGATGGGTTACACGGCCAGGCGGACATTATGTGGGTGGCTAATCTTTGGGACAAGTCGGCTAAATAATCAAAATTCGTTAATTAACTTTTTAATTACTGGAAATAGACATATGGTTCCAATTAGAAACTTGCTGAGCGTCATCCAAAACCACTAAATTATTCATTTTCAGAAAAAGACTTTCAGCGCGTGAGAAGCGTAGTAGCGCACTAAAGTTACCACTCGTGGAGCAGGTACAAGGCCAGCGGTTGTGGTGTGGCGCCCGCGCAGTCAGTCAGAGTCTTGGGAGAAGGAAATCAAAGGAAATGTTGCTGAGCCGGAAGCTCAATATGTCACCTTTGTTGGCGCCCGCGCTATTTTTCCGTCTCTTATATAGCCCCAGCCTTGTACCTCTACTGCGACGCGCGATGACAGCGCAGCAGAGGTTGGTTGCACTATCTCTTTGCGGGGCGCGGTGCCGTCGGGGCGGAGATGCGCTCCGATAACAAACCGAAACTTAAAGGGGCACTGACACCCCAAAGGTCGTATTTTTTTTTTATTGTCTAAAACGATGCAAGTTGCAGTCATAGACACGCAAAAAAAAAAAAACGCATCGCGAAAAAAAATTTTCCCGCGCGCGAGCGCCTTTTTATTTTTGGCGTTTGATTTTCCCGCCTCTAGCCTCCTTGCTTCTTTTGATCGGTGACGTCAAAAATCAGGAAATTTAGAAGCTTTGTAGGCGACATCTCTATAACATTTAATAACGGCAATCCTAAAACGTGTTTTTTAACGCAATTGTGAACGCACTACGGCCCCTCTTACCGAATACCGAAAATCGGAAGTTCGTTGTGGTGCCGTCTCCTGGATTTGTATCCCCCCACGGAAAACAGGCGACACCGCTCAAAACCGGTCCGCCGCAACGTCGGCGCTCGCTCCTTTCCTCCTTGCTTTGGGTCGCCATGGCAACAGCAGGGAGTCGTGAAAAAAAAGTGGACTCTCAGGAGTCCGCAATATTTGACGTCAACGCACCGGCGCGGAACGCGCGGGAACTTCGAATTCGGCATTTGGAAATTGTTTTTTTACTTCACAAATACTGAATTCCCAAATTTCAGATTTTGAGGGTAATGTCCCGGCACCGTTTTCAATCGTTTCGGATAATAAAAAAAAAAAATATGATTTTGATGTGTCGGTGCCCCTTTAAACACCCGTCGAATTTGTGCGGTTTTTCAGAAAGCCGTAAAATGCTTCGCGTGCCTTCTATCATTCTGCAATTTGTTGGTGTAGTGGTTTTCGATGATGCTGAAAAATTTTCTAATTTAAACCATGCCCTTAAACACAATGTTAAAAATGCTAAGTAGGCAAAAATAATTAACAAGTTAATTATCCCGGGTATTGATAATTTTCTTAACTGGGCCCCTGGCCCAGGACCACAACGCTACAAGCCTTTTTTCCTTGCGATGAGTAGTTTTCGCAGGAACGATTTGGCCTGCGTTCTTGGAAGCACCCTGCATATACATAATGTTTTTTTTTTTTTTCAAGCTCAACAGATTTGTTTAAAAAAAAGCCGTGAAAGTTACATTTATACGGCCAGGGGACATAGTAAAGGGGGTTAATCGTAACGATCAGTCGGCTAATTAACTGAAATTTGTACATTAAACTTTTACTTAATCAAAATAGACACATAGTTTCAATTTGAAACTTGCTGAGCGTCACCCAAAACCACTAAATCAGACATTTTCAGAAAGACTTCAAGCAGCGTGAGAAGCGCAGTAGTGCACTAAAGTTACCACTCGAGAAGCCGATACAACGCTAGGGGTTGCGGAACGAGATGATAATCTAATCATCCGCGTTCCGCAACCACTAGCCTTGTACCTGCTCCTCGAGGGGTAACTTTAGTGCGCTAATACGCTTCTCACACGCTGAAAGTTTTTCTAGAAATTAGCGATTTAGTGGTTTTCAATGACGCTCATTAAGTTTATGATTACCAAAAAGTTTAATTACCAAAAATAAGCCTACGCTTATTTTTGGTAATTAAAAAGTTAATTAACAAATTGTAATTAATTAGCCGACTTATCGGAACAACTAGCCACCCACATAATGTCCCCCTGGCCGCATAACTCCCGTCCACAAGCGGCATAAGTGTAACTATCATCAGTTTTCATAAACAAATATGTTAAGCTTAAAAAAACACCCTTTGTATATACATATCCCCGCTCGGAGACGGTCTTAATAAGCTTTGTTGTAGTAGTTTCCCACAGGATCAGACGTAAGCGTGCTATAGTGTATGCACCATTTAACGTAGATAACGGTCACTAGTCGTTGATTACTGATATTCAGCCTGAAGCATATAGCGCTCCGTTTAACGTAATGTGTGAGGGGCCCTTTATTGGTCTGCAGCATCAACCCTGAAAGTTTAATCTCTAATTGGCATCACAGGCTTTTTGGAGTGCACAATTTTTCCCGTGAAAAGCAGATTGCCATTCTTATATCGTTCCAGTTTGTTATTTTATGTTTTTTAACATTTGCGCAACCGGAATCCTCCTAACCATATTTTCGCAATCTAGCTGCAACGAAAATAAAGCATATGGTTAAGCTCAAGCATGACACGGTGTGTCTTTAGATTAAAAAAAAATATATATATATATATATTGACATTTTTGGAATACGAACGCTTTTTTTACACTCCACATTCAGCGTCAAGCGGGCTTGCCTAATCAATATTGACTTCGGAAAGAATTCAGCAAAGCAATATTCCTGCCAGTCAAGCAGCTCGAGGGCGCCTGATGCTACTGAGATAAGGGACGCAGCTCAAGCAATTTCAGAATTCAGAGTTGTCGGTGACAATCAAGATTGCAAACGTCCGGATGTTCAACTAATTTCACTAATGAATGTTCAAAGTTCTAGAACAAACCGTAGATGTTTTTACGTCTCAGCCTCCTCTTGAACTTACACACTAGTCGTTGGTATAAGTAAGGCATTAGAACTCACGGTTACAGCACTAAAACGCGAAAAGCTAACAGCTGTGAGGGACCGCACTGAGTAAACAGAAGCGGATGGAGTGCTTACCTCACGATTTTCTAGATGTACTGGAAACATCGGGATGCGTTGAGCCGTTTAGGCATGCAAGCGATCCGATCTAGTGTTGGCCGAGTCGCGACCCAGACTAAACTCAAATATTCCAAAGGAGTTCGAGCGCTACGACCCGACAAGTCCTTGACGAATTTCGTGCGGACGTGGAGCATGCAAACGGCAGCAATAATGAGAAATTTCCCGGTAATGTTCTAATCTTCCTGGGACAAATTCTAATCTTCTTGGGTCCAGTGCGGTATAGTTACCGCGAGGTGTAATATAACTATTTTTTTTTTTTTAATTTCATCAGTTTGGTATTGGCAATACAGAAGCAAAATAAGTAGAATTTTTGCTTCACCGATAACACTGAGAACTAGAGCGGACACATAGCATGACCTTAGCATATATAGAAGTGAAAAAAGGTTTCGCTTTCTTCCAGCTTTTTTTAATTCCCTCGGATTTTTTTTTTTTATTCGCAGAAACTGAACACGGGTTATGTCGTACTTTCGATATGTCAGTCTGAATATTCTCCTTTTAAAATCTGAATATAATATAAATGAAATATATACTATACATGCTTGAAAGCTTTCTTACTTGCTGATATGCTTTAATAAAAAAAAAATGTTATCTATGTTGAAGTAAAATAAAAATAAAGGATTCTTAAATTGCTCGAGTTGCACCCCTTATCTCAGTAGCATCAGGCGCCCTCGAGCTGCTTGACTGGCAGGGGTATTGCTTTGCTGAATTCTTGCGAAGTCAATATTGATTAGGCAAGCCCGCTTGACGCTGAATGTGGAGTGTAAAAAAGCGTTCGTATTCCAAAAAATGTCAATATTTATATATATTTTTTTTAATCTAAAGACACACCGCGTCATGCTTGAGCCTAACCAGATGCTCTATTTTCGTTGCAGATGTAGACTGCGAAAATATGGTTAGAAGGGTTCCGGTTGTGGAAATGTTTAAAAACATAAAATAACAAACTGGAACGAAATAAGAAGGGCAATCTGCTTTTCATCTGAAAAATCGTGCACTCCAAAGGGCCTGTGATGCCAATTAGAGATTAAACTTTCGGGGTTCATGCTGCAGACCAATAAAGAAACTGTCACACACCACTTTAAACGGAGCGCTATATGCTTCAAGCTGAATATCAGTAATCAATGACTAGTGACCGTTATCTACGTTAAATGGTGCATACACTATAGCACGCTTACGTCTGATTCTGTGCAATCCGGCCGCAATATGAACCAGCCTTCATTATGACCCTTACGCCCATACTGCAGTTAAAAATGACCGTAGTCCGGCGACTCTGTCTCACAGTGGCACTTTTATTATTGGACTCGCTTTGTATCACGAGAAAAACATTAATTCAGTTCACTACGATATTAATATAATTGAAAATATACAGCAAAATATTCTATCGGCCGCGCGAGAAAAGGTCATATTTAGGAGAGGTTATCAACTGCGCTATTCCTGTTCAGCACTGCCTCTTCTGCCTTGAGTAAACCTTGAACTGTGACGCTTTCTCCACAAACGTAAATACAGGGTCGAATAAGTTATTGGAAGTATTCTTCTTTGTGTTAATAAGAAAACTTAATATTTTGTAGGAATATATGCATGGTCTGGGAGAAATTATTCACCACGGTCGTGATTATATACATGTAGCGAGCAATTAACCTCAACGTAATACGAATTGCAGCGAATTTCAGACAATTAATTTCCTGACTGTCAATATGGCCTTCACTATATTGCGCGTATGTACGCTACCTTGCATACCTGCATGCCCCTTTGCCCGTTCTGAATCACTTTCCTTAAAAGGTAACTGCAAGGAAAAAACATTTTTTTAAACAGTTTAATTTGGATAAGCACGTCAAAAAAACAATTTTCCGCGAAAAACAAAATACAGCAATATTTATGGCCTAAGACTGATTTTAGTTTGCGGCTATTCCGTCTTTTTTAAATCGCGCGCCACGAAGTTGGTGTTCTGTGACGTTTAGCCCCGATTGGCTGCTATACTTCTCATTGGCTAAGCGTTTGATTGACAGCTTAGGTCTTGGCTGTTAAACCTTTGTTCTATGTTGTAATTTCCTTTTGAGCGGCATATTTTTACGTTTATAGAATAACCCATGTGATGAGAGTTATTATTCTTTACAAAAGGTTTACAAGACGGGCACTTCTGTTAGGATTCATACCATAACAAACAAAAGCTTTGCCATTCTTTCATAGCCGCCGAAGTCTCTGCTCCCGCCTGTCTCGTCTACCTCGACTAGTCGTTTCGCCGAAGTGATCAGTGTTTCGTGTTGACCCAGGTGCCTGAGTAAGACTTCCTGAAGTGAAGTAGTGTGTGTTTAGCAGCTATCGCTAGTGTTAGTGATGGGAAGCGACACAGGGTTTCGGCTTTCATAGCGCGGTTTGTACCTTTGGTTTTCCTCTTTGCTTGCTTAGCGTGTTTTTTTTTTTGTTGTTTTTTTTTTTTTTGCTTGCGCGGGAAAATGTTGACTTTTGGAGATCTCAGCTCCTCTAAAGTGGTGCGAGAGATCAGTGATCGCGACAGCGAGTCTTCCAGCAGCCATGTCGCCCCGAAAGATCCCAAGCTGAATGCTATTTGGCTGCAGGTAATCGGGCGTTCGCGTAGCGGCAATCGAGTCCAGGTATGTTCTCGTCATTTCGCTCCGGAGGCCTTCGAGATTCGCACTGAGTGCACCGAACGTCCGCGACTGAGACACAGCTGTTACGTAAAATTCCGCTTTAAAGGACATTTGTTTTCTCGGCTTCCGAACCATTTTACGTAATTATTGTAAATCTTTTGGCTTGTAATTACGCCTTTGTAGATCATCTTATATTCGTTTTGCTGGATAGACGCAAACCACGGGCATAGCAAAATCGTTTGCATAGTCCGCATACCTCGCAAAAGGGCTTCCCCAGTAATCTTGCGAAACACGGAGACCGCACCGTCCTGACTTCCCAGTCTTCTACCTGCTTTAGAGCAGTTTTTACCTTCTAGTAGGTATGCCTATTGAAACTACAACTTGGGGCAGTGCCTGAGAGCAAAGAGACAAAAGTTCGGAAAGCTTGGTCGCCCTCCCCAATTTCTGAACTCTCAAGTGATTGCACCATAAAAAATGCACCAAAACCTCTGCCCAAAATAAAGAAAAAGCACTATGTTCATTACGTAAAAAAACTGTCTCAGTTCATGCATCTGTGGGCAGATAGGAAATCTTGACCAAATTTATTCACACCGCATGATGAGCGCTACAAACTCGCACGAGATTTACAAGAAAATATCGGTGGTGACTTAAGTTTCCCTGAAATTCTGTATAACCGGTCGTTTGGAGGATCGAATCACCTACTCGAACAGTGTGCGTCATTGTGCAAACAAGTCGCTGTGCAAAAGGAGTCTAACAAGACGAAGTATAAAAACGGCAGATTTAGGAAAACAATCCGGAGTGCAGAGTTCATTTAAAACGACGTAATTTTGTTGAAAACGCCCCACAGCTTTTTACTCATGGTATGCGTCGGGAATCTGCCACATTTTGAAACGAAACGAAGGAAGAGTTCTTTTTAAAAACGCTCGCTGCCACAGCTCCCGGCGTCCTATCGGACTAGCTGGACCGGATCAGCTGACGACGACGGGACTGAACCCGTTGAACCGCAACCCCACAACAACCGATTTCCGCTCCGTGTTAGTGTGTGTTTCTACTTCCAAGCGCCGCACCACACACCACGAATGTTTCAGTCCTTTGTCGCACCGCCGTTTTGCATCAAACAGAACGAGATTGCCGAAGTGAACGCAGCGCTATCGTGAACGTTGGCTTGTGGTTGCGCACTCGTGGACACTGTGACTCCCTTCGCTTTCAAAGCACACACGACGATCACGAAGGATACTTTCCGTCTTCCGGGAACATCACAGGGGCACTTCTCTGGTCACGTCTTTCCTACATGTGCTCGCAAAGTGCGGAGACTTCTTGCATCCCGTCAAACCAAAACTATACCGGCGCCATGTTGAACGCGCGTTGTTCCAAGATCTTCACCGACCAAACAAATAAAACGAAAGCAAACCCGCTCTAACTTCCAGCGTACATCGACGGCACCTTCCCCCCTCCCCCCCGCCCCGCCCCCCCCCCCCCCCCCCCCCCCCACACACACACATCCGATCCGCGGCGGGAAGTCAAGCCGCTGCGTACTCCGCAGCCGAGTCAATCCAAGAGAAAATCCAAGAGTGAGGGGCGGGGTGTACTTCTCCGCGCGGGTCGAAAGAGTGGGAGTTCCAAATGTGGAGAGGTTGTGGCTCCGCCTAACTTACGTCCTGGGGCGTAAATATTGCTAAACCAAATTTCGGTTTTCGCGGAAGATATGTTTTGCCACATGCTTGTCCCAATTAGGCTGTTTAAAAAAAAACTTTTTTTTCTTTGCTGTTACCCTTTAAAGGAAAGAAAGGTGATTCACGATCAAGTCCAGGAATTGCACGACTACATCATTCAACCATTAAGGATTCCGTGGCCGTCCACATTCGTCCTTGTAAGGATGAAGGACAGAACCCTGAGGTTCTGCATGGACTATCGTCGACTGAACGCTGTGACTAAGAAGGATGTCTATCCGCTCCCCTGCGTCGACGATACGTTAGACCGATTGCGCCACTCCCGATATTTCTCGTTGATGAACCTGAAGTGTAGTTACTGGTAGGTTGAAGTCGACGAACGCCACCGCGAGAAATCTGCCTTCGTCACTCCCTACAAACCGTGCAAATTCAAAGGGACGCTCTTCGAACTTTGTACAGCATCAGCCACCTTCCAGCGTGTCATGGACACCGTGCTGGCAGGTCTCAAATGGCAGAGCTGCCTCGTCTTCCTGGATGATGTCGTGGTATCTTCACGGTGATTTCCACGAACACATGAGGCGACTTCGAGCCGTGCTTCAAGCCATCAAGACCTCCGGCCTGTCACTCAAGCCAACAAAGTAGCGGTTCGCGTATGGTGAATTAAAGTTCCTTGGCCACTTTGTGAACAACAAAGGTGTTCTCCCTGACACCGAGAAGACCTGTGCGTAGCTGTATTTACGCCGCCGTCTCAAAAGAAGGCCTTGAGAAGATTTCTCAGACTCAGTGCCTGATACAGACAGTTTGTTCCGGACTTTGGAAAGCTATCCACACCGTAAAGTTTGAATGGAGAGAAGAACACCAGCGGTCATTCGATGAGCTCAAAAGAAAACTCCAGACTTCCCCGATTCTTGGTTATTTCCAGCAGTTCGCTGAAACAGAGATCTACACGGACACCACTAACACCGGACGTGGCGCGGTACTAGTCCAAAGCTACGATGGGGCAGAGCGAGTCATCGCATTCGTGAGTCGGACGCTGTCTAAGGCGGAAAAGAACTACGCAACGACTGAAAAAGAGTGCTTTTCTGTCGTCTGGGCAATAACAAAGTTCCGCCCATATTTCCATTAAAGTCATTTTCGCGTGGTCACGAACCACCTCTCGCTCTGTTGCCTCGCGAGTCTGAGCTGTCCCTCCGGAAGCCTCGCCCGGTGGGGCGTACGACTGCAGGAGTTCGACATGACCTTTATGTACAAGTCCGGCCGGAAGCACAATGACACCGAGTGCCTGTCAAGGGCCCCAGTCGAGGCGAGTCCTTCCTGCATCGAGGACGACAACACTGAGTGTCTCCTCGGCGCTCTGGATGTCAGCGACATGACAACACTCCAAAGAGACAACCCTGAACTGAGAGCGCTCATCGAGCACCTAGAGGAACAAGCGAGAACGGTTCCCCGTGCTTTCTTACGAATGCTGCCTACCTTCTCCATACGGCAAGTGGTGCTGTACAAAGGGAACTTCGTTAACAACAAGACAGCATGGCTGTTGGTTATTCTTTCAAGCCTTCGAGAAGAAATCTGCCAAGGATGCCATGACGACCCAACGGCTGGACGCTTTGTCTACAGCAGTACGCTAGCCAGGATTCGAGAAAAGTACTACTGTCCGAGGCTACCGAATACCGTTCACCTCTACACTCGATTATGTCACGAGTGTCAGCGGCGCAAGGAAGTGCCGACGAAGCCATCAGGACTTCTGCATCCGATTGCTCCCCCGCCCACGCCGTTCCACCATATCAAAATGGAGTTACTTGTGCCTTTCCCGCCGTCAACGTCAGAAAACCGCTGGATAATCGCCGCCACAGATTATGTCACACGGTACGCCGAGACGGAAGCCTTTCAATCACGTACGGCTGTTGAAGTTGCAGCGGCAGCCAGCGGCAGCGATCCAGCGCTTGAACGGAGCCAAGCTCACTGGACAAGCACGAGCCAAGGACACGAGGTGCCTGGACCTCGAGCTGCATGGACCCTGGGATTCGGTGAAGGGCCCCTCGATGAGCTAGTCAAAAGGATAGTGTAAATATTGTAAATAAATATGTAGAGTGTAATTTACCGAGCCTCCACTCCTACATACTGGTGACCCGGACGTGATTCGAACACCCAACCACTCCTACAAAGTCGCCAAGTTTTTTATCGAGTTCATTGTCCTCCGGCACGGCGCCCCCGAAGTGCTGATTATAAACCATGGATCATCGTTCATGGCCCAACTGGCGCAAGAGATCTTTCCTCTCATTGGTACCGTCCACAGTCGAAACAATGCGCACGATCCGCAGACAAATGGATTAACAGAACGGCTCAGCAAAACTATCGCCGACATGATCTTCATGTATGTCGACGTGGAGCACAAGACTTATGTTAAGTTGTTACCCTACGTCACGTTTGCATACAACACGGCCGTGCAAGAGACCACAGGCGTAACCCCGTTTCTGCTCGTGCATGGCAGAAAAGTAACGACCATGCTGGACGCAATGCTACCCCACGAACCAGCTGACGATGGGAGCCCCGACGCCCAGGTGGTTGGTCAACGAGCCGAAGAAGTTCGCCAGCTCTCCCGACTCCGGATTCAAGATTAACAACGCTAAAAATCAAAACAGAGCAAGGACACGGAGAATACCAAGAAGGCAGACGAACAAGGCGCTGACTTACAACTAAAGTTTAGTCGTACTAACATCAAGTATAAATACTGTAACGTCGTAACAAACAAACAAAGATAAAATACATGATATGGACGCCACGTTGATAGCGGATAAAGATCGTCAATGAGTGCTGACGCATTTCCCCCAAATCTTCCAATTTCCCGCACCTCAATGATTGCTCGAGTGAGTATGTCTTTATTTTTTTTAATCACTTCACACTTGTCGCAACAGTCTCGGCAATGCCTAGCAAGGTGACCTGACACAACTCTAAAGACGTTGTGTCAGGTCACAACGTCTTTAGATTAGTGATTGGAACAGTCTTCCGCAGCACGTGGTCGCTGAAACTTCGGATGCTATGTTTTCCACCTCATTATTAGACATCCTTGAATAGTTGTGTGCTGTGTTTTTGTTTTGTACTGTTATGTTTCTGATTTTGTGTAACAGTTTTTGTAACAGTCTTTTTGCACTTCTTTCAATCAATAGTCTTACTTTTTATTAACATGTTTGATAAAATGTGACGTATAATCATTTTACTTTCCTGTACCATGTACCCCCTACAATAATGCCCCTGTGGCGATGTAGGTACTGTGTAAATAAAATAAATAAATATACTTATGCCCTCGCAAGCGATCAATGAGGCAGCGCCCCGCTTGCCCGACATATATCCTGCCGCACGCAAGGGGAATAGAGTATACACTACCTCCTCCACACAGTTCATGAATCGGACATAGTGTTTTCTGGTGCAGCCCTGCCTTTCTTTAGAGCAGGAGTTCATTTTTCTGCACAGCCCAGACAGCTTTTCCGGAGCCCAAAACAACTACATCAACACCTACCCCTCGGCCAACTTTCTTTTGGGTTGTAAGAGATCTTATGCAGACATGGTAAAACGGTTACTTTTTTGTTAACCCTATGAGCCTGCTAGGTCGTTTTCTCATGTCCTTTCTTAATTAGGCTATCAGCAATTGCTGCTAACAGGTAAGACGAATATCCCGCATATCTGAGCCTTCATGCTTGTGTGTCGAATCTCTCTTTTACCCTGTGGGAGTCGGACTTGAAGAGGGTATTTCTAAAACAGAGGTTAACAATTACCCTTTTCACATTTTCATACGCTTGGAATGCGCTGAGGAAAAAGACAAGATGGGTTTCTTAGCCCTCGGATCATATATCCAGAACACATGGCCATGTCTAAGTTGAATGGCTCAGATCCAGAAATCTAATGGCCCCATTTACAGGTACTTCATGCGTCAGCACCAGTGGTTTCAGGCACATTTTAAACGTTGACAGGACAAACGACACAGCAGAATTTATATCTTTCTTGTCACAATCTAGGGGCACCAAATAGTCATCTACGAATCGAAAACATTTTTTCACCTTGGTTCCTTTCAGCTTGCCTGACAGACTCTACCGTGGAACGCAAGAAATATATTCTTAACTTCTAGGGCTATGCAGGACCCTATGCGAACGCCATTTATCTGAACAAAAACACCGACATCCCAGGTCGCAAGCGTAAACTTGAAATAAAAAGATAAAAGTTCTAGAAAGTGACTCACACTAAGTCCAGATTCATTCTGAAACGCTACGGTACCATTATTGTCAACTCAGTTTTCAACAGATGCCAACAGCTCTTTATGATGAATCGAGTAATACACATTTTTACTCTCAATCGAGCAAGCAAACAAGCTTCGCTCTGGGTGGTCTTAAAAAAGAGAAACCTATTATCTGATTGTAAAAATGAAGTCACAGATTTTCGCCACGTACCTTTCTACGACACAGTCACGTGTAGTGGGCAGTGAATCTTGTGCGTTTTGGCAGAAAAAAAATTAATCTAACCCTAATTTGTATTTAATTTTTAATCATGAAATAGAACTAGTCCAAACTCCTACGTTAATTAACAACGTGTCGACGCCACCCGGTACAACCTTTGTCGGATCGACGTTCGCTTCAAGTCCGGAGACCCTGTGTTGGTCTGGACCCAGATAGGAAGACGCGGTCTAAGCGAGAAACTCCTGAAGCGCTACTTTGGACCCTACAGGGTGCTTCTTCGACTCGGGGATCTGAAGTACGAGGTGATGCCCGACGGAACGCGGACTTCATCACCTCGCATTCCACGACTGGAAGTCGTTCACGTCGTGCGCCTCAAGCCGTGCGGCGATCGATAGGACTGTGAACCGCGTTTTTGTAGTACGCTCAAAAAGTCTCTAATGTACAAACTCAGTTTTTTTCTTTATAAATTAATTTTGTTTGATTACTGCTCTATTTTCCACCAAGTTTCATCGAGGCGATGCTCTTTTTAAAGAGGGGAGTAATGCCACACGCGTCGCCGAGCGAGCGCGTGCGTGGCCGAGTGGGTAGCATGCTTTGCTGTCGCGCGGACGTTCTGGGTTTAATTCCAGGGAGCGAATCTTCCTTTATTTATTTATTCTTTCTACTTGGCGTTCTCGTAAGTTGAAAGCCTTCCCATCTGATCACGTTAAGCTCTACGGGCCGAATGCTCCAGGATGAATATTCTAGAGACACACGCGGGTACAAAAGGTGCTCTGAGTAGCGAGCCGAGGTCAGTCTCGCCCAAGCGCTCGATCCTGCATGCTGTTTCGCCGACATCGACGCCTGCGACGCTAACCTCCTTATGTTGTGTTCTGGGCACAAGTTCGCCCCATTAATGTTTAGTTTCTTCAGTTATTCGCCACCTCATCATTTGTCATTCTTGAAAATATCTATTTTGCAAGCAGGTTAAGACGGGCTAACAGAACACGCGTATCTTTGTGAAGTTCGGTATACCAAGAAGCTAAGAATCGCCCTCACACATCAATTGTGAGGCAAAATAGCTCCATTGATTGAGATTTCACAGTGCGCTTCATACCAAAGAAAGACACTCACGCCTCCAATAAGCGTAGGTGTCTTCGTTTTCGTTCTCGTCGTACACCCTCAAGTTGTGCAGACCGAAATCCGTGATCTTGAGCACAAAGCGACTGTCGACGACGCAGTTTGACGACTTGAGGTTTCCGTGGCTGTGAATCTCGCTGTTGTGCAGGTAGGCCATGCCCTTGACCAGATCGTGCATCAGCGAGTACCGGAACATCCAGTCCAGCCTGATCTCCTCGTTTTCCAGGATATCCTTTAGAAAATTGGAAAAAAAAAATTGAAATGGGGTGCCTCGCCAATTTTTTTTTCAACGCAACTTTCAACATACTAGAGCTCGTTTTTTTCTTTTTTTTCTTTTTTTTTCTTTACGTAGCTGCAGTGGCACGTTACAAACGAGCACGGCTCATTTCATTTTTGCCCGCGGCATTAAAGTGCTTTATCTCTTATTAAGTTCACACTACTGCCCCTGAGCAATATTCACCCAAAGTAATGAGTGAGGACCCTTCATGTCGGAGCAGACATTTTACACCGTTCATCCCAAAACCCCCAGTCTCAGGTTTATTCAACATGGTTCACATTCACCAGCTCGCCTGCACCCATACTATGTTATCTCTAGCGCATGACTGTAAAAACACTTCGAACGGAATTCGGCGACAGGTCAAGAACCCAGGGCGAGGGAAAGCAAGTGACGGAGGGAAGGCAAGATCCGTTTTTTTCCCCGGCATTCTGCCTGCTTCCTCCTTTCCAGCCTTTCTTTTCGTAGTCCTAGGGTATTGATTTGTCCCCGACTATAGACCAATCAATTGGGTGACTAATAAGAGCGTAAAAATAACCCCGCTAGATTTCAAAAGATTGAGTTAATTCCCTATTAATAAAGACTGCAAGAAATCTAACTGGTCAAGCTGGTAATTAAGCTGGTCAAATTCGTCAACGTGGTAATTGAGCTGGTTTAATTCGAAATCAAGCTGGTTAAGGCTGGACAAACTAGAATTCTAGCTGGTCAATCTGATTTAAGTAAAACCAGCATGGTCTAACTAGAATCTGGTTTTAGATTCAATCTGGTGTAGCTGGGAGCCAGTCTGGTCCTAACTGGTCAAGCTGGTCTTCCATGGAGCCAATGTCTTCAAGCTGGGAGACAATCTGGTGAAGCTGGTCAAATTCCCAATCGTGCTAGTCAAGCTGGTTTTCCTGGAAGCGCACGCCAAGGTCAATTTCAGCTGGGATGAGGCCACTTTCTATGCTTTGTCCTCTCGTTTTTGGTATGTACGGAGCGTTTCAGGCGCGCTTTGAGCTGCCTTTGTGTGGGAAAAAAGGAAGAGTGGTAAGAACAAATAATTTGAGACACGTTTGGCTAGCTTGGACAAAATTTCGAAAGAACGGCTGTGTGCTCTGTACCGAGACTACTTGGACGGCCGTGCGGGCAAGGCGGGTTTTGAGGAGACAGCAAGGGGCAGCCAGTTGAGAGCGAGAAGAGGTCGGACGTCCCGACTGAAGCGTCGCTTCATGTCTTCGAACGTGTGCGTGCTCGTGAATGACGGTGGTGCCAAGGAGTATCGCAAATGTCATCCAAGTCAAATGAATTTACTCACCTCTGCCGACTACACCAGAGGTCGCTTTGCCCCCCTCACAGGCGGGACCCAAGCTCGCTTCTCTCATCTGTGTAGTATTTTCTATTGTTATTGACTGTTTTTGGCGTGTGTCTAGTATTTTTCGTATTGAGAGATAAGAAATCCAATTTTAATAACATGTTTTGTTTGCACCGAGAACCGATGTTTGTGCGTCACTTATTACTGTGTCGGCGCCGAGAATGCGTAGCATCTGAGCTCATGTGAGCAGGCCGCTTGTAAGAAAATATTAAATTGTACACCGAGTTGGCTTTTCCGAAGAGTGTGGCTTAATTGTTTATTCTGTGTATTAATTTAAACTGGTTAAACTGGTGGGGAAATCCACCAGTCTAGCCAGCATGACCAGCATGACAAACCGGGCATTGTGGGGCAAAATTTGAGCTTGAAGCTGGGACCAGATCAACCAGCATGACCAGTATAACCAGATCAACCACCATGCCAAACTGGGCATGCTGGAGAAATAACCCAGCTTGAAGTTGGGACCAGCTTAAGGTTTTTTTTTTTTTTAAAGGCTACGTTACTTGAGATATTTACTGTATAGTTTTACCAAACATTTGCTTTAATTATATTAAGGTACGTTTATACCAAGTAGCCGCACTGTAGCAAAGTGTGAACGTCCGCTGACGGCACTGGGAAATAAGGGACCAGCGTAATCTAAACACTGCTGAGGCATTAGAAAGCTTTGCGACAACTTTTGAGGTTGGCGGATTTCTCTCAAAAGATAACCTTGTCATGTCGGTGTCCGGGGCGTAGGTGCAAGGAAAATGTACGCACCAGAACTTTTGTCATATTCGACCAAAATCGCTCTACCTAATAGAATACGTTTTTGAGTTTGTACATTTCGGTGCAATTGTTTACGTGACAAGATTCACACCTCGGCTCGTGACCAAAAGACCATTTGTCTTTATGGTGCCCTAATAGCTTACGTCGGTCAATGGAAGATAGGCGCCAATCGCGAGGATATTCTGCTCCATCGGGGGCAACCTAACGCGATGACCGCCAAATTCGAGATCTATAAGGTTAAAAAAAATATCGCTATACATGGCGGCCTATACATCGCCCAGCAAGTACACGTCCCATGATCATATGACCCAGACCCATATGACCCAGACGACGTTAATTCTATGTTGCTTTATGATGTCGGTAAAGTTCCATGACAACTCTCGTACCTGTCTTTCCGACCATTGCCAGTCCTATAACTCATACTACGTTAAAAATATTTGTAGCGTAGACACTCGATTTCAGTATGTAGACTGAAAGCATGAGGTTCGAGCACTTGGCAGTCCCTTCAATACGCAGTCTTTGGGTCGTCGCTGGTGTTACCTTACGGCATAAAACTTCAACGTATTCCCCGGATAACGTTAGCTAAGTTATAGTTTATACACCCCGCGATGCTGCGTACAACCGGCGAACCACGTGTGACGTGTCGCACTCACACCGCTTGATTCGGAGGCCATGGCTTGTAGCCTTTGATGCGGTTCATTTTTGTAATGGAGCGGAGCAAAGTCATTTAGGCATAGGGAATGGCAGCCACACAAGATCATAATAAAGGTGTCGCGGAGAGATAGGTTCCTTTGCCTATTTCTCACATTCCCTTCAGTTGGCTTCAATATCTACTATTTTCCCGTAGATTTATGAGTAATGGCCAACCTTACGCCAACAAGATCGGCGTGCCTAATGATAAAATAAAGTACACGTGACTATACTCCGGCACAACCTTCACTGACTACGCGGTCAAAGATCTGGGCGCGTGGGCTTGAGCGCAGAATGAAGCCGAGCACGCACGCACCTTTTCTCTTTAAAAAATGTCATAGAGACGTTTCACCGAGTATACACCAACTCAACTCTCTGACGTCACGCTGCTGCGGTGGCGCTGCTCTCGGTACTGCGCATGCGCAGACGCATCCCAGCACACGAATCTGGTTTCTGGGCACGCGCAGTGCCCACACGTGATGTGGGCAAATGTGGGCTAGATTGTAAACAGCGCGTTGGTCTATAATCCGTCATTATTTATCTCGACAGTACTTGCAGCGCTATGAGAAAAAAAAAAAAAGATTGATTGCCTGGAACGCAGCAGAAAGTTAGTCAGCTTTAATACATGCCGAGACGTATCTCCGTTTTAGGTTGTCAAATTTTCCGGTGGTTGAGAAACACTGCACCTTAAATTTACATCGCGTAATTTCAATTTTACGAAAGCACGCACGTCAGTAAAAAGTTCCCTTTTCAGACCAAAATAGGCAGTTTCGAAAATTCAGCTTTTTATTCCTAAATCTACAGATCTCGAGCATTCCCACTGAATAAGGTGATTCCGAGCTGCGGCGCGTTTAAGCACTTTAACACAAAGCACTACATATAATGCGTAGCGCTATCAGTGTCAATAGCGCTAGTGCATTCCCCCTTAAACTGCATGTTTACACCAAGATAAGCGCAAGCGAAGCAAGTTCCAGCAGAGAGCACGCACGCTCGCGTCCGCCATTCAAACTCCCGTCGAGTACGTTTGAATAAAAATCTCGATACGGACTCTGCCTTCCGGATAATTGCCAGTCGCATGATGAGGCCCTGAATATTTGTTCCCGAGAACTGCAAAGTGTGTAAAGAGTGGATCCAATTTAGTATCGCCCTGCAAGTCCTGGTTATAGGAGTGCAAACAGAAGGAATACATTGCGTGTAAGTCTGCGTAAGTAGCTGCCTCATAAGGCAGCTACATACTAACTAACAAAAGGTACCCACTATCTAACGAACATACAATTTTAGCTGAATTTCTGAATTGTAAAATGTCATGCTCATGAGAACCAGAGACACGTAGGTAATAGAGAGTTGGGAACAGTTCTTTCCCATCCGATTTTGTTCAACGGGCCCTCCAGTTAGAACTGAGCATGCGCGAGTGTTCTGCGGTAGCATATGCGCAGTTCGTACCGGAGAGACCATCGTACCGTATCGGGTGTGCACAAAGGGTTCCCTAAAACACTCTAATGAGAGAGAGAGAGAGAGCGAGAGAAAGCGTTGTGAATGAAGATGGGGGGGGGGGGGGCGGGGAAGGTTGGTGTGAGTCCGTTATTGATGGTTTTTGAGTTCATACGTATGTTTGCACACCGCAATGAAAGGCTGCGCAGATACGCTTCTGGAAGTTACACGGTTGGGACCTACTCATAAAGAGTGCGACTAATGTTGGTGTAAATGCAATACCAATCCTTTGGAAATACTCGTGCTTGCTATAAAATAAAGCAGATCATTAGTGACTGGTCAAGGCGATCGGGTTGAACATGAATACATAAAATTGAAAGAATAAAATACGGAGGACAAGCACAGGACAACCACTTTCTTTCATATAACAACGACGTTTATTTTGGGCAAAGACATTGCACCCTGCACGAGACCCCGACTAAGAATGGTCCCTGGACTAAGAATCTGCGCCATGTTCGACCCGATTACGTTTTACCAAGCTGCCATTTTTATATCAAGACAGAACCTACTTCGACTCCGTCTCCGGACCCTGGGATTTTATTTGCGGAAGAACACCATTGCGGGGGGGGGGGGGGGGGACCCTTCGGTGCACCAAGCTTTTGGATTCAACAGCCAGAACTGGACAACTAGCCACAAGATAATGCAACTATCCCGCAAGGAAGTTTCCCAAGAATTAAGCGTCACATCAGCAGTGTAGCATAGCTTCATGCACGAGTTGTTTGGTCCTGCCTTCGTGAAGCATTCCTCCAACATATTTTTACAGCAAGCTGCCAAAGAACTTTTAGAGTCGTCCTGGATAACGATTGTCTCCCAACTCAACCTGCAAAGCCGCACGCAAGCCCCTACCACCAAGTTCGCCCCGCCGACCTACCTAACAGATGCAAAACTGTCTCCGGACACAAAGGCTCTTCTTTCAAAAGGACCCAAGTTCGCACCAGATCTTCCAGTCTCGAAGGTCGACCACCTGGCAGCCATCCACCAGGTTGCAGCAGTCATACCGGAACAAGAACGACAGGAGTTCTTGGGGACAGCGACCCGCTCAGTCCGCTACCATCCAGCTCCCCGGCCAAATGCAAGTGTCAACATTCAGTCGGCAGTAGCGGAAATTCGGGAAAAAAACCTCAAGCTCCTTTAGGCGGATAAAACAGGAGGTTTTGTAGTAATTGATGACGAAATGTACAAAGCCAAAGCCAAAGCCACAGTCGAAAAGAACTTCACTGCCATTAAGAAGACGCCTTCAGGATCCCTCCGCAGCAAACTGAAAGAACTATGCGTTGAGCTAAACCTACCGAAAATGAAAAATTTGGTAACAGCTCCAGCCAACAACTATCTGCAAGTATTCTTCGCCGCTAAAACGCATAAGCCGGACGTCCCCCTGCGCACAATATTATCTGAGAGAGGATGCTGGCAGAAGCACCTCATTACGTTTCTCCAGAAACATCCTTTCCGGCGTACATCCCTCACAACATTATCGAATCAAAAACTCTCAGGAGCTTATCCACGCCCTCGAACAGGTTCATACTGGTGCTCCTGACTTAGACTTCTTTTCCCTAGACATAGAAGATATGTACTATAGCCTGGACATTCCAACTCTTCTCGAATCCGTAGAAGAAGCCATCACCAACACGGAATTTGTAGCTTCCAAAACTCGTTTGGAGTGTCACCTTATGGCTTCCTTGAGCTTCTGCAACTCTACCTAATATCAACAATGATCGAGCACGAAGGAAAAATCTGGATACAGAAATCCGGGGTGTGTATGGGGTCTTGCCTTGCTCCCATATTAAGTGAAATCTACCTGTGTTATGTCGATAGAGCCATACAGGTACAGCTCAAGGACACTTGCCCGGAATGCACCGTAGCCCGCTACGTTGATGACTACCTGATTATTCACCCTGGGGCCGATAAAATCGAGGTGATCATGGCCTCGTTCGAAAGCGCAGGAGGCAAACTAAAGTTCAAAAAGGAACATCCTTTCTCGGAGGGGCTACAATTTCTAGACCTGCGATTGAAAAAAAACAACGAAGGCGTTTGCTCAGCGTTCAGTCAGCGTTCAGAAAAGCCGGTGCTCCCTTTCGAGAGTGCTCATTCAAAGACTGTTAAGATAGGTATCATCAAGACGCTACTCACATCAGCTAAAACGAAATCCTGTCAACATTCGGCAACAGATAGCATAAAGTGCCAAACTCGACGACTCCTGAGTTCCGGATATCCGGTGGAACGCCTCGTGTCCGTTTTTCACCAACTTATTAACCCAAAAGCAACTGCAAAAACGCCTTTCAGTCGAAGGATAGCCAGCATCCCTTGCATTCATAATGCCTCCCATCGTATCCGATCCATTGCATCACGCTATGACATGAAAGTTGTCTCTTCCAGTCGATTCAAATTGGCAAGCATGTGCAACATGATCAACCGACAAGAAACCAAGCCGGCTTGCGAAAAAAAGCACGCCACGCTTTTCCGGACCTGCTGCACAGAAAACGTTTACTCCATCCCTCTCATATGCGGTGCCGAGTACAAAGGACAAACCGGCCGATGTATCAATGACCGCTTAAGAGAGCACGAAAACGAAGCCACTTCAAGAACCGACAACCCCATTCATCCGATTGCGGTTCACGCGAACGAATGCATTGGATGCGCGCCTGACTTCGCAGAACCAAGACAAGAGGGGGACACCACAATCGCCACGGACGTGAAATCATCGAATCCTTCCTCATCGAGAACGCAGAAAAGAACGTTTCATCAGCCTCAGTGACCTTATCAAGACGGGAATTAGAATTCCTCAAGCCTGAACTTGAAAAATATCGCAACTACCCGTAAATACACATTAACACGGTAGTCATCTGCCCGTGCCTCGTGGTTCTTCCTTTCCACCTCCTATCACCCCTTCCATCTCCCAGTTTTCCTTCCCCTTTATCACCTTTCCATCTCCCAGGTTCCTTTGCGTCCCCCATATCACCCTTTCCATCTTCCTGTTGGCCTTCCCCCTTATCAACCTATCTAAGTCGGGGTCTTGTGCATGGTGCAATGTCTTTGCCCAAAATAAACGTCGTTGCTAAATGAAAGAAAGTGGTTGTCTTGTGCTTGTCCTCCGTGTTTTATTCTTTCAATTCTATGTAACCATTAGTGAGTTTCTTAATATTTTGTACATACAGTTTTTGGCGCCCGCAATGCGAGGGTGATTTCAAATTATCTGTGCCCCAGTCATTCTAAAACTTCTGTTGGCCACGCTGTCTTATTATCGCTTTTCGTACGAGCTTGCTTTCTCTCCAGTTACTTCTCTGCAGGTTTGAACCTGTCATCTCAGTTAAGCTGGGACTGAGGTGCGAGAAACAATGGCTGCTTCACTAGTGATCTGCACCAGAGGGAAGCTATTGTTTTTGTAGTATAAGGCTCTGCCTGGTGCCAATATTTATCTACGATTTTGTGAGCAGCATAAAGGAGGAGTTTTGTCACCAATAAGCGTGT
Organism: Ixodes scapularis; assembly: GCF_016920785.2. Lineage (NCBI taxonomy): Eukaryota > Metazoa > Arthropoda > Arachnida > Ixodida > Ixodidae > Ixodes > Ixodes scapularis. The sequence continues at coordinate 69,418,813 of NW_024609835.1, forward strand.
TTCAAGAGATACAAACGTTTTAAAAAAGCAGGTCCACGTGTTACACAAAACGAATGAGCCGGACAACCGTCCGCGTCAGCCACCGATGACGACATTCAGCGTGCACGTGGACAAGTTCTGTCAGTAGACGAGTGACAGTGGATGACGTGAAAAACCATTTCAAGGTGATACCTCATATGTCCTATTACAAAAAAAAGGCGACGTGGGCGTTGTGCCCGAAAGATGGCCATAAAGACACTTTATCAAGCACGCGCCGCTCAAGGCCAAAGCGGAAGCGCCTTAGAAATAAAACACAAAGAAAAGCACAGCAACAAAGATGCTTCGTCACGGAAGCCGTAAATCCGGTGGGGGCGCAGCGCCTGCGCAGTGGGGGACCTCGATGTCACCGCCGGAGAGCCGTGTGCAAAAATAAAGCAAATGTATATAGATTATATATATTCGTAAATATCTTATTACGCTCGCTAGATCTCGTACCGGCCCTCACGTCGGCACAAGAGCGTGTTTAGCTCGCACATGCATTCTTCAAATATATATCGCACTCTACTGCAACGACGCTTCCCCTGACAGAAGGTTACGGCGTTCTGTTTGAGATGGAAAGCATTTCACCAAAGGGACTGTAAGTCGTTTGCATTCCCACACGTAAGCAGTCTTAAGTGTCTGTGCCGAATTTTCATGTTCTTATGTAGTATTTCATGAGAAGCTTGGGTTTAAAAAAGTTTGGATTAATATATATTCTACAGCCAGAGTGCGGATAATGTTTAGTTACCCTCGTATAATATTCTGGGGGATGAGATTCCCAATGCTCTTCCCCTACAACACTGTTGCCTCTTCGATATCAAGTAACTGACGGCACCATCCCCTTGCCAAATACATGGAGATTTTAGCCTTCACGAGACGCATTCTGTGCACTAAACTGCCCAGAAAAAAGACATGTTAACAGCGCTTCAATTAAAGAATGAATCTAAATACGAATAATAACTTTCGAAGCATGCATATAAGAAGGCACACGACTCAGCGTTCCACATCCGTTCCCTTGTTGCCTCTTCTTATTTTCGGTCTCTTACCAATGTTACATTTTGTACCACATACTCCAACATAATATTCATGTGAAAACATCGATGATGTTGATGGAATAAAATTGCACTACATCGCGAGCAGAGACGTGCAACCGGAAAGCGATTAACTTCTCAAATTTAGAGATCCCCAAATTCCCTACGAGATATTTATTCAAGCTATAGGAGCGTGCTCCGACAAACGGTACCTTCGCTATTTATTCAGATTGGTCCGCTTTCTTTCGACAGGACATATCTCATTTATGAGGCTCGTAATTCGTTCTTAGATAGCCCAATTTTGAGAAAAAAAAAAGCAGCGTAATCTGTGAAAGTGCTCTAGAAAAATGACATCCTGTATTTTTTTTTCTAACTCACTTTTTATATATATATATTGCTGTAGCGTCGGTGCAATTAACGCCCGGGATTTTGAAGAGTCGATGGGGCGAAGAAAAGGGGCTAGAGCCCCTCGTTAACGAAAGAGCAAAGACGTGCATGAATACTTTTTTTCTCGCGAGGATCAGCTCTTTCATTGTTTGATGTGAAAAGCAAGGAAGCTCTAAGGACGTCTTTTCTTTCTTTGCTCGAGTTCGTGTTAATAGGTGGCTGAGGCAAGGTCTTACTTAATTCAACTCGCCCTTTAATGCGCACCCAATTTCCTTTTTTTTCTAGATGAGAATTTCTTTTTCACGTGCTTCTTTTATTCGTAAGAAACTATACAACCCTTTTTTATTTCCTTGATAAGGAAAGAAAACACGTAAGATTGCGAAGGGCAATTTACGTAATGAAGATGATACGACGCGTGTCAGCTCAGATCATAGATCGTACAAAATCTCTTGTTTAGACGTTTTTACTCAGTTTCAAATTGATCTACAAGTGAGCTTAGCAGGTATATGCCTCATAATTCACTGACGTATTACAAATGCCAACTATAAAACAAAAACTGATGCTGTACGGCTTTTATGAAAGGTTATTAACTATTACCAATGTTTACGGAACTCTCAGTAGTACGGTGCGTGCCTATTGGATCTTGGGGGTATTTGAAGTTGCGCCCCGATGAATTAAGAAATATCTTGCCTACTTTTGGTGTTCTGGAGGTGCCGCTGAGTCATAAATGGCCATCTTTATATTTTTGTTTCACTGGCATAGATATAATGTGAGTTTTAGATAATAAGTTTGTTAAATATTTTTGCCTTAAAAAGAAAAATTATTTTGTAAATTGAGAGTAAAAATTTGAACACATTCTACATTTCAGTCGCCTGGACATCAGTAAAGAATCTCTTACATAATATATAACTGCGAAACCAAGTCATTCATTTGTTGACTTACCGTTGAAGGATCTCCTATGGATAAACGTTAGCATTTTACAAAAACGGTTATTACAAATTAAAATTGACAAAAAACCAATAAAAAAACACGCGAAATAAATTTTTGTTTTAAACAATAAAAAAACTTCTCGCCCTGTTAAAAAAAAAAAAATTATCACCACGTTTGACACACTTACCCTGTTAGTGTTTTCTTTGAACAATTTATTATTTAATTTTCCCCAAAGAAACGTAAGGGCGACACGTAACCTGATTTGTATACTAATTTATTTGATCAGTGACGTGAAATTTAAGTTCTTACATCAAGGATCTTTTTTTTTTTTTTTTTAACTTCCGACATATACGCGTGTTTGTTACTTCTCTTGTCGACTGTTTGTGCTAACCTTTTATCACAATACTGCAGCCTACCGTCTAAAAAACCCGTGCATCTACTTTCCTGCACAACACCTCGAAGAGCCAATCACCGCAACTCACGGCGGCAGCTCAGCAAATAACGAAGCCGAAATATAGGTTTAGACCAAAAAAACGCAGTCTGAGTTGTGACACTAAGCGATGCAAAACATATATTTCGGCATCGTCATTCGCTTAGCTGCCTCTGTAAGTTTCCGTCATTGGCTCTCCAAGTGTTGTGTGGGAAAGTAGACGCACGGGCTTTTTTGGAGTGCATGTTCCTCAGTCGCGTAAAAGGCACAAGACTTAGCTAAGTTTTTGTCATTTGTAGGTAGGCGGTACATTTATTATTTTAGTTCCTCTTCTAGCAATGGTATCTCAGACTTTCCAACAGAGAACTGTTAGAAACGTGTACGATTTTGTTGAAGACACTAGCCCTAAGTGAAATATGAGTACATACACAAACTAAATAACAAAATATTAATTAGCTGTAACCTTATTCGTATTCCTTTCATCTGTGGTCCTCCTTGTGACACTAGCATTGAACTGATGCCGTGACATCTCATGATGTACGCGGTCTTTTCCGCTGCGTGTTAAAGCACAATAAAAGCGTAAATTTAAACCTATACGGAGAGAAAGTCATCTGCTTCTTGTGCAGGGGCTACGGTGACGTCAGAACAGCGCCGAGGTTTGATTGTCCTCGATGGAAATGACAGTGGGTACACCTCAATGCTAGATGCCGCAAGGTCCACCCACTTTTTTTTTTCCATTCAGTCAATAAGAGCTCGGCGTTCTGACATCATCGCGACCCCTGTGCAAGAAGCAGACGAACTTGCCCTCCACATTGCCGATAATCTGGTACCAATCGACTTAAGTCGCTTCACACTGCCGTTTCTCCAGCGGTAACAAAATGTGTGACTGTAATCACACAGAACAGAGTTTAAAATTTAGTATTTTTAGCGTAATACTGATAAAAAAAATCGTATTGCTTAACGAAATAATTCTTTCTGCGAAAGACCAGCAATGGCGAATTATATTCCTATTTGTAGCCATGACATTTCCAGCAACTCACTAGGGGTCCGCCTTCGCGATTATGTACCCGGAGGTACTCTTGCATTGCACGAGCTCGCATGCTCGGCAGGCAATCTGTTCAAAGCGCGGAGTTTGTTCTTCTATATCTTACAACGTTCAAGCTTAAAGTGACACAGGAGCGTGATAAAGGCTCATAATTTGCGCGTGAAACGTCGGGAAAGCGTTACTGCCGCAAGAGATACGAGTTCATGTATTGAGTTACACGCAACCCGGGCAGTATCACTGTACAGCTTCCGCTGAAGTCACCAGTGGCACTGCTGCACGTGTGCACGGTTGTTGAACGACCCGTCACCCGGAAAGCTGTCAGTTCTGCTACGGCGGCTAATATGAAGGCACCCTATTGAAAAACACAAAAGCCCATCATGATATTGCTGTCAGACTGGTGGCGCGGAGGAAAGCGTCACAGATGTGTGGTATGTCGATCGCTGTGACACGCGCGGGTGTCATGACCGTACTGCGAGAAAAATCGGCGAAGTGATTTCTTGTTCTCAGTAAAAATATAAGTGGCTAGGCGAGAAAAAAGTAAACAAGAAGTGTGGAGTATATAAGCGTGCCAAACTGTACTATTGTCAGCCTGTTTTAGAAACATGCGCCACTCTTGAAACCTACAAAGCCAAGAAACTACTTGCTAAAATTTAGAAATTAAAAATTCTCTCTGTACGATCTCAAAGTTCATTGACCTAGACTAGGAGGATTTTTGCTTTTCATTGAGATGTGCACTCCGGTCCTCCCCAGATGATCCGTGACTTATTTCGGCTGCACCGAGAAAAACCTGTTCGGTGGCGGGGGCATGTAAGTCGCCAGCAGAGGTCACTACGTTATTCCAATTTAATCACATAGTAAATAAAGAAGTGTTAGCTGCAGTACTAAAGATGTAAAAAGTATGCAGACGCAAGAGACACGTGAGAGAGCACGTAAGCAATTGCTCAGTCCTGAGAAAGTACACACACCAAAGAAGCCTCTTGGAACAAAGCTGCCGCCAGCCATTCAAATCAATATAGAAGTAAAGCACTCAAAAGATCGATTCCATACGTAGGTGTCAGTGTACGCACACACGAGTCTTAGAAGCTTCCGATGTAGGCGTTGGCTTTTTCAGACGCGGATCGGCTTTAGTAGACTATGACTGTTTTTAATGCGTTTCTTTTTTTTAAACTTGTGCAGCCGTGTAGCACCATCACGCTGAAAAGAACAATATGCAGAACAGGGTTCGAGAGCCTGAGGACACGTGCATTGATACGAATCATAAACTGCTTTTCGCACCGTGGCATGAGAGAGCTGATGTGTTCTGTTTTCGAGACATCATTTGACAGGGGACAGGGGTAGAGAAACAAGCAGCAGAAAAGCCTGACGTTCAAATGTAATGCTGCGTCTCTCGCAACTCCACAAAATGGCCTTCAGTGTACACAAAGCCGCCTGAAAACGGCGACGTTGAAAGAGAGATAACTTTAGATGGAACGTGACGCTTTTCTCCGTTATGTGTGAACGTTTCCACGAGATGTCGATTCTTATTTTCTCAAAAACTTTCGTGTTCTCTTTTCGGAAAGTCACCGAAATCGACGTCATCAAGTATTCAAAACACGAATTTTAAAGGTCCTCCTTCGACTAAAGCGAAGCACAAGAGGTAGAGCTTGAAGAAAAGGCGAAAAAATATCGTTGTGTTTTCATCATAGCCGCGAAACACAAACTGTACTGAGACAAGCTGCTCGAATCACCCAAAACCCCCCGCCTCCCCCCCCCCCCCCTCTCCTTTTTCCCTCCATTCTTCTTTTTGTAACCAAGAAGGGTGGGTGTTGTTTGCACTAGAGGAACGAGGTTTTAAGATTACCATAGTTCCTACATTCACAATAAAAAGTCCACCCGCGTTAAAAAAGTAGGATGTTTCTACAAGAAGCCGCTGGATTTACAGCAACCTAATAGTAATACCAGCTGATTCATATTCCCATTTTGTATATATATTATATTTTGTAGGTAAAAGACGTACCTCGAACCGATTTGAAAAGTTTCAAAACAAAGTGCGAGTCGCGGATTGGGTCTAAGTCAAACCTTTCTGAGTAAGGCCGATACGTCGGCTCGCACTATATTATAAAACTTTACAAATCGATTCAAGGTACGTCTATTTCTTATCTACTTTTTGGCACCCTACGCAGCATATTTCCCCACTACATACTGTATGTAAATACATAACAAAATAGTAAATGATCGAACGCAGGAACGTTTATGGAAACGAAAACATCGCCTTAAAACAACATTGAAACATTCCTTCTCAACAGTTTCGCCGAGATCACCCGGCTTCTTCAAAACTTTGACATAAAACTTAAATATCAAGTCAACATTCAGTGGCCATTGGGAGAAGAAAAAAGAAAAGAAGGCAAGGGCATGAAAGAACACACACAGGCATACACAATCATAGGAAAGCAAGCACAATTAAGCATTACAAGGCAGGCAAAAAAGACAAGGTCCAACAAACTGCAATGAAAAAAAATATATTGTCACAACCCGAATAGGGTGTCTGCCAATGCCACAAAAGAGCAACACTAAACAAACAAAAATATACAAGAAATACGTATGCAGTCGGTCGTTTTCCTCGTTGCTTTTAGGATCATAATTATATAATCGAGAACAAGCCATGCAAATAGACAATATACGCTCGAAGACTCGAACTGTGCTTGATGTTATGCCACAGGGTCACATACTAGGGCCTCTACACTTCAAAGATTACCTTAACGATATTGTAAATATTAGCCGTACAGCCAAATTTGGCTGTTTGCCAGACAGCCAAATAAAAGAGAGCAAGTTGTTTTGTTTCGTTATTAGACTGCGAAAGTTGGCGACAAGAAAGGACGGCTGACCAACCTTCTCAATGGGACTCGATTTGAAAAGGCTGCCGATTGGTTACGTTCGAAGAATTATCATTTTGACAGGGATACGTCGTCCTCGACCCACATTTTAGGCGATGTCAGGTTTGATAAACCTAAATTCAATCGTCTATAGGAGATATAACATTTCAAGTGTCTCGGCGTTGTATTTTTCTCCAATATATCATGGCAAAATCACGCTAACCACTTACTAACATAAATAGCTCAAATTACTGGGTAGTTGGTCGCATCAGACACCTTCTGTCTACGGGAATTAGGTTGCTTTTTTAATAATTCAATTTTTGTACTCACATTTAAACTATTGCCAATTGATGGAGCCAACTATATTTTCAAGCCTACAGCGTGTTCACTAAATGCAAAATAAATATACACGGCACATCATTAACGCGCTGTTTGGTACCTCAAGTGCGATTATCTTCCATCGTTCCCGCGTTTTCAGAGGCTACAGACTATATAAATATCGTGTGAGCGTCCGCTTTAAATAAAAAAAAAAAAACATAAACAAGAATATCAATAATATACGTTATCTGACACAATTGCAAATAAAATTTTTAAGCTATTCTACAAGATATAAAGATAAATGGACAGTACCTACAACTCGACTGAAGTCCGGAAAATGATGTCTTTGTTATTCATTGCCATCTCTATAAAAAAGCTATCAATTTGTTAATTTTGATATATGCACAGGCAGGTACACTGAGCTTCGCGCAGTGTACGAAAACATGAACACCTTTTTTTTTCTGCTACTGAAATATGCGAAGTTTTTTATGGTTGGTTTTTTGTGTTCAGATATTTAATCACTGCGTCTTAGTGTAGGCCAACGTCTCTGCTGTCTACTTTTTTTGTGGCTTTCGTTGATTTTGTGATAAGAGTTCTTTGTATTACTGTATATTTCGTGTGTTATTTATTTTACTTTTTTTACCCCTGTTTTGTATTTGAGGGGGGCTGAGGACCAGTCAAGCCGCTCGGACAGCGTTTTATTCTCAGCTGCCACCATGCATATACACATGATAAATACTACTACTACTACTACTACTATGCACGTAGCAGAGCGCTTTAAAAACTACAGAATACACAGAAAGAATAAAACACGTGAATGACGAACTGTGTGTGTCTGTGTTCGTCCTTCACGTGTTTTAATCTTTGTGTGTATTCTGTACTACTACTATTATCATTATTATCATTATTATTATTTTCGCTGCTGACCTCCGCAAGAAGTACGTCGAGCTGCTACTGCGTGCCTCCGCATTGGAACTTTTCGTCTGCCACCCGGCAACAAGCGTCGCAGCCACATCGGAACCGCAGCGTCACGGGACCTCATGCGAAGAACGGGCAAGAAGCGCCCGCTTTTGTATTCGCCGACGTGGCGAGCTGCGTTGCGTTAGTCCGGATGAGCAGCCAGTGATCCATTCCCAAATGATAGTGCCCCGATTTTGAAGGGGAAAGCCCGCACGGGTGGTCGCCCTTCCAGACACGACGAAGGTGAGTCTACCGAGTTTTAATATTTTGGCTGGTCGTGGCTACCGCTGAAGGGTTTGCGATGGACTGCCTTTTATGCTCAAAGACTCTCCCTTCCGATGGGAAATGCTTAACTTGTGTCGAATGCGAATACTCCTACCATTTGGGATCATGTGCTGAAGTGGCTGAGAAAACGTTCAAAACTATGGGCCCTGCGAAACGCGAGAAGTGGAAGTGTAAAACCTGCCGCCACAGGGACTCTCGCTTGGGTCAGGAATGTAGTCAGGTTGACTCGCAAAGTCGTGGTGGCGGTTCGACGACTCTCAATGAGGTGAATAGAAAAATTGATGTTTTATTGTATATTAGGTCGAGTGTTGATACGTTGCTACCTTTGCCGGCTAAGGTCGAGGAATTGCTGGCCCTTAAGCCCCCTATAGAAGACCTAAAGGATCAAGTCGGCAAACTCCCAGCATCAGTTGAATTATGTTCTGCCCAGTACGATGCAGTGTTGGAGTCGATCAAGAGTAATGACGAAAAGACCGACCGTCTTGGGGGGAACTGGTGGAAGTCAGGAGCACTGTTGCGGAGCAGTCTCGCACCATTCAGCAGGTTCAGAGCGACCGAAGTGATACACAGACGTTAGCTAATAAAACTACTATAGAAATACACGGTATGCCAGATAGCCAAAATGACAATCCTGGTCTGCTTTTGAACCAGATTGCAACAAGTTTAGAGCTCCCCGCCCCCCCCCCCCCAACAAAATGACGGAACTTCACTCTATTGCCTGCCGTCTGGAAGGGGAGCCACTGCACCTATCCTTGTAAGGTTCACGTCGAGCTGTGTCAGAGATAGGTGGATGAATCACCGCAATCGACTACGGGAATCTTCGCCTACAAATCTACTTTCCCTCGTTTTAGAGCGCAGCTCTTAGGGGCCCGTTTCCGGCTTGAGCGGCGTCGCCGTCGGCGTCGGCGTAACCGCGCGGTGCATCATGGGAAATGTCCCATAATGCACCGCGCGAGCCCCCCACCGGGGTCACGTGACCTCGTGGGAGGTCACGTGACCCCCGAAGTCACGTGACTCCCCTGAGGTCACGTGACCCCCTCTTCGAGGTCACGTGACCCCCGCCGATGTCGCGTGACCCCCCGATGTCATCGCCACTGATAACGTCACCGGCATCCACATCGTCATCGTCATCATCACTGATGACGTCACCGGCATCCACATCGTCATCATCACTGATGACGTCACCGGCATCCACATCGTCATCGTCATCATCACTGATGACGTCACCGGCATCCGCATAGTCATCGTCATCATCACTGATGACGTCACCGGCATCCACATCGTCATTGTCATCATCACTGATGACGTCACCGGCATCCGCATCGTCATCGTCATCATCACTGATGACGTCACCGGCATCCACATCGTCATCGTCATCATCACTGATGACGTCACCGGCATCCACATCGTCATCGTCATCATCACTAATGACGTCACCGGCATCCACATCGTCATCGTCATCATCACTGATGACGTCACCGGCATCCACATCGTCATCGTCATCATCACTGATGACGTCACCGGCATCCGCATCGTCATCGTCATCATCACTGATGACGTTACCGACATCCGCATTGCCATCGTCATCATCACTGATGACGTCATCAGTGACGTCACTGATGTCGTCACCGGCATCCGCATTGTCATCGTCATCATCACCGATGACGTCATCAGCGACGTCACTGATGACGTCACCGACATTCGCATCGTCATCGTCATCATCACTGGTGAAGTCATCAGTGACGTCACTAATGACGTCATCGGTACCCGCATCGTCATCGTGGCTGATGACGTCATCAGTGACGTCAGTGATGACATCATCGGCATTGGGGGTCACGTGACCCCCAAGGTCACGTCACCCCCCCCCCCCGGCCTGGTTAGTTTAACCCCCCCCCAGTGCCCTTCCCTCCTCCTCAAGAGCTGCGCTCTAATTCGGCGTTACAGGAAGTTGTAAGCGGCTTTAATTTTTTTTTTATGAACATCTTTCCCGAGTTTGCAGAGAGCTCTTTTGGAAGGCGAGAGTGAGGGGCAAGAAAGTGAATTACAAGTTTGTTTGGGTTAAGTCTGGAAATATTTATGCAAAAAAGGCCGAGAAAATGGACATTGTCCGTACCAACAGTGTCCGGGATCTTGAAAAACTGTTAGATGATCATGGCAGTCACTTTCAATAAGTGTGAGAATTTCGATGAGTTTGAGCAGTTGCTCACGACACCTTTTAAGTAATTTGCCGTTCTTAATATTAATAATAGAAGTTTCAAAAAACACTGGGAACACTTTCGAGCGTTGGTTACTAAAGTCTCCTCTCGAATTGACGTGTTTGTCTTAACGGAATTGTACGTTCCAGAAGCTTTGCGGAATCTTCTCAAACTGTCGGGTTATAAATCCTTTTAGTTTTCTCGTCAGCTATCAATTGGAAGTGGGATCATGATTTACGTAAAAAATGAATGGCTGGTTTCAAGACAAGATGTAACTTTTAATTACGCTGTACGTATTTTGTTAAAACCTGAAAGTTCTAACCACTCTCTTGATCTCGTGGCTTGCAATAGACCACCCTCCAAAAGTACAAGGCAATTTCTTCTAGAACTTAAGGACACCCTTTTCGCGATTGGTAGTCAATGTTTTGTTTTGCATAGTAGGGGACATGAATACAAATCTCCTGAAATATGACAAGTCGCAAGTATGTGATTACTTAAACATTCTCGCTAGCGTAGGTATTGAAAGTACCATCAGTGTTCCTACTCGAGAGGAATTGATGGCCGGTAGGCTCGTGTCGTCCTGTATCGATCACATTCTGGTCAGGACGTTTGACGTAATGGTAAAGTCAGCAGTAATCACACAAAAATTGTCTGACCATTAATTTGTTGGTTGCCAAATAATCTGGCAGTTGTTTCCAATGGTGGAAAAACCATTCGAATTACAGATCAAAATATACTCGATAGCCTGGTATCGTGCTATGATGGGTGGTTCCCGTTTCGACCCATTCCCAAAACAACCTTCCCGTTTGTACCTTCCCGTTTCGACCCGTCTCAAAACGACCTTCCCGTTTCATCCTTTCCCATTTCGCCCTTTCCAGAGACAACCTTCCCGCTTCGGCCATCGTTCAGTTAGTTTGTATTGTTCGTTAACAGTTGATTAGGTTCAAGGGTCCAGTGTCTGTTCTCCTTGCTCACATCACTTGTCCCTCTCCCTAAACAACTTCGGAGACAGGGCACCGTAAGATAAACGCTGTGTCAGGAAGGGCTCACCTGAACATTTACAACTTCATCGACCTTCAAACGGGATGATCCTTGAGAAGGATATCGCTGCAGCAGCTTGCAAATGGTGGTGCCGTGCGGGCCAGGTGACCGCCGCGAACTATCACAATTGCAGTGCCGCCTTTCTGATGGCGCGATTTTCCTTCTCGACTTCCTCAACCAAGGCGATAGCATTTTGTGGTTTATGATTTTCGGCTGCGTACGTGACGGTTCTGTGTTTGAACTTGTAAAAAAATGAAGCCGCAATCATATGCCCGTCAGCCTGTTGGATTCATCACTTTTCAAAAGTATCCCGTTCATTATAAGGAAGTTTTAGAATAACCTACGTAAGCGCTTTGGGTAACCTAAAAGTAGCGTCGCGATATGAAAACTTAGGCAACGCTAATTTTTGCTTACTCAAAGTGCCCTTGCCTGCGTTACTCTAAGACTTCATTAGGTGCTTTCGTAGACCACGTTTCCCTTTTCGCTAAGCCCTCCGCAACGAAAAAGCCGCTACTGCGCCTGCGCGCGGATGGCCTTGACTGTGGAGTTCTGGGTATCGTAGCGGGTTGCGAAGGAGCGTCGCGTGACTTCGAAAACGGTCTACGAAAGCTCCCTGTTATTGTACAGAGCGCGAAACCGTTAGCGCGAACAAGTGATTGTTGGTTTTAGCTGTTTATCTACAAAAAAATCAGAATACTACCATCAATATTATTAGTGTGTTTGAAAGTGCTCATCTGGGCCACTAACCTAAGCGGTAAAATGGGATACCTTCTAATACCATTTTCAAGTAAAAGTCGAAAAATCGCCAAGATCGTGTTCGTGGTAACGTTTTCGCGCAGTGTACATAGTCCATTTCGTATTTACAAATTTTGGGGATCATCTTGAAAGAAACATTTTTTAAGTGGTTCAAGTAAAAATATATTTCCTTGCAGCTTGTCTGAACGTATTTCATATTTTAATAATACGTTTACAAGCAAAAATATTTCACAACATAACTGAATTGCTCACCTGCACCTTTATATTAATTGCATTAACATGATTTCGGGACATATTCTTATGAAGAAAAACTTCGCAATCCAGGATTAGGACGATGGACACTTTTTGCGAAGAGGCTGAGATGCGCGGGGTTTTATACCAATTTGGCAGGTTCAAACGGGACGAATCCAAACGTAAAAAATTTCTTGGCTACGGGTTCAAATATGAAGGGCGTTTCGGGAACGGGTTGAAACGGGACAGGTTCAAACGAGAAGGTTGTTTCGGAATGGGTCGAAACGAAACGGGACGGGTTCAAACAAGAAGGTCTTTTCGGGAATGGGTCGAAACGGGACGGGTTCAAACGGGAAGGTCGTTTCGGGAATGGGTCAAAACGGGACGGGTTCAAACGGGAATGGGTTGTTTCGGGCTACACCCCCTATGATTGGGCATCTTTTCTTGATTCTGTCTCTTCTTCTGATGTTTATTCCAAATTCATGCTTGTTCACGACTCATTTAAGGCTAAGGCGCAGCGCACAGTCGTGTTTAGAAAGCGAAGGCAAGAGCACGTAAGAGCACGTTTGGTTGAGCTCTCAAATTTTGGCTGCGATCTCAGATAAAGGAAAGTCGTGGATATGCTTTAAGCGGACACCTAAAAAATGTTAAACTACGAGCGGAGTTTTGTGCGGCTACACTCTCAGAAATGCCTGCGCGTCTACTTACCCGCAAAACACTCAAAGAGCCAATCATTGCGATCTAGGAAATCAGCTCAGCGAATGATGGGGCGGAACAACTGTTTAGACCTTAAAATTAAGTCTGCGCTGTGGCATTACGCAATGCAAGCACGATGCTTTGCATTGCGTAATGCCACAGCGCAGACTTCATTTTTAGATCTAAACAGATGTTCCGCCTCATCATTCGCAGAACTGATTTCCTAGATTGCAATGATTGGCTCTTTGAGTGTTTTGCGGGTAAGTAGACGCGCAAGCTTTTCTTAAGAGTGTAGAAACAAAGTAAATGCCCTTGTTCGATCAGCCAAATGAATTTATTTTCAGAAAAAGTTATCGGAAAATCGTTCTAATATCGCAGAAACCTGGTCTCTAGTAGATGGTCTTCGAGGCTATCAATGCCGGCGCTCTCTTGATGACATGATGGTTAAAACTGTTTAAGATAATATTTCAACGGTTCCGTAAAACGTGACCCGTTTTTTTTTTTTTTTTTTTTTTTTTTCATCTTCATTTGAGCAATCAGTAAGTTTGCCCGTCGAGGAGGTGACCTTGAATGAGTCAAATAGAGCGTCGGCTTTTTTCTGCAACACGAACGAGACAGGTTTGCGGTCGATTTTATTCAGTTTGAAATGTTGTAGATCTCCTGGGGCTGACGAAGTCACAGTCGGTTTTCTTCAAATGAACTTTAATTCCTTAAAATACGTGATTCTTTTTATGATCAACAGTTTTATTAAGTTGCCATAAGTTTCGGAAGAGCTGAAAACTGCTATTGTGCGGCCGGTTTTTAAAGGCGGCAAACCGTCGAGGATGGAGAATTATCGCCCTATATCTATATTGCCAGTTTTGGGACACCTTTTAGAAAAACACATTTTCCACATTATGAGTAGATTTTTGGACAGTTACCCACTGTTAACTGATTCGCAATATGGTTTTGTTCCGGGAAGGGGGGCGCAATTGCTCTTAGATGACGTCGCCGATTATTTGCACTCTGCGTTCCATCATATGTTTTCCTGTGCCCTTTTTTAGACGTTTCCTTGGCGTTTGAAACGGTGAATCATCCTATTCTGTTGAGTAAACTGTTTAAGTACGGCTTCCCCGGGCCTTTTTTTAAATTGCTCTCGGACCTTTTATGGTCGATCGCAGCGAGTGCGAGTAGGTCTACAAACGAGCGCCCTTGTAACCTTTGAGCGGGTGTCCCTCAAGGCTCCGTGCTATCGCCTTTGCTTTTAACATTCATATCAACGATCTTGCTTCTGCGATTCCTCAATGCTCATGTTTCCTATACGCCGACGATGCTTTACTGATTTCTGGACATATCACATTTGACAGCGCATTAAATATATTACAATCAATTGCTAATAAAAATAAAGCTATCGACTGGTGTGCCTCCAATCACTTAAAGGTTAATTCGGCGAAAACTCATCTGATATGTTTTCGAAACCCATTAAAGAAAGGGTTCATAAACAAACCTTTCTTCTTGCATGGAGCAGACTGTGTCGGTTGCAACGCAGTTGCAACCGACCAGCGCTAAATACATGGGCATCATTTTCGAATCAGATTTCTTATGGAACATACAGTTCTGTCGCCTATGTCGTGTGTTGCGAAATGTAGCTCGTTTATTGTACAATATTAAAGCTTTTTTGCCCTTTCATGTTAAAAAAAATGCTCATTCTTTCCGTAGCATACGTTGTTCTAAGGTACGGAGTGACCGTGTTTGCACATAGTTCGGGGCAGTGGCATTCGAAAGTGGACAGTATTGTGACGTCTATTTTGAAAAGTGTTGCTTGCAAGTCTGTTTTTTCAGACATAACAATTATTTTGCATGACCTGGAAATGCCCGATTTCTATTCATTGTTCAAGCAAACTGTGACACTTCGATATATTTGGACCGATAACCTCAAGCTTCCAAAACAGGAATCCCGCACCCTCAGGCAGGCCGAGCGTTTCGAAACGCCGTGTTATTTCCCTAGGTACGGGAGGACAACACGAGCTAATTATGTGCCAGATGTTTTCAATAGTCTTCCTGACTCAGCTTTTTCGCTTGATTCAAAAACAAAAGTTGAAAAAATGGCTCCGTTCAGTTATGTCGGACACAGCGTAGTGTTCTTTGTCTTCGAGTGTGTTCTACGATATGTATTTATAAAATATAATTATGAATATTTTCTGATTTATAGTTTCGAATCTGTGTGTGTGTATGTGTGGGAGAGGGGGAATGGGGGTGATGAAGTATCGGATAGTAAGCATGTTCCCCGAAGCCACTAGGTTGCTACTCCATTCGACAATTTCCCGGGTCCCCGTCCCACAAGCCATTGCAGGCTTGTGGGAAGGATTGCACACATGTTTTTTGAGTGGTCAATAAATTATTAATATTATAATAATAATAATAATAATAATTATTATTATTATTAATATTATTGATATTATTACTTTCGTCAGCATATGGGCGGAGAGGGGTCCCTAAGGCAGCCGACATGACAAAGAGAGTTGGGGGCGGTGGCGGCGAGCAATGGTGGAGGTTTTTAATGAAGATGTTTGGGGCGTCCTTGGAGAATAAAAAAAAAAAACTAATCCTTGCAAATTGAGCAGCTTCATTCAAGAAACAAAAGAAGCAAACAAAACGTAAAAAAAAAAAATTGGTTTTGCGTTTGCCAGTTATAGACGTTTGCAAGTAGCCGCGCTTCGAGAGCTAGTCTGGCTACCGATGGAAAACGGTTTGTTTGGGCGCAAGTTTTGAAACCGTGGGTACGTCACATCAATGCCTGACTATCAGACGATATAGACATACCAGCAGCAAGATCGCGGCGCCCAGAGTCCGTTCTTGCAAACGTCTAAAGACAATTGCAAGCAGGGCGCCTCACTGGTGTCTTATGCGTGCAAGCATGTGCAGCATGCGCGAGAACCTGGATTTGTCAAGCTTGCAGTTACACTCACTTACCCTGACGAGCAGAGACACGGGGCGGCTAGGTGCCCTGTCTCTTGGCGATGTGTGGAATCAAAAGCGTCGCTGTGGTCGGCCTTCCATGATTGGCCGAATGTTGATTAGGACATCAGGAAAGGTTTTCTCGTCGACAGAAATAATAGATAATAGTAATGTAAGAACTTCAACCTTGACGGTGTTGGCAGTGTTGGTTTCAGTGGGCAGTGATCTCAAGCTTCCACCATGCGAATTATAAACACCGTCGAACTTCTTGTTCGTGAGGTAATGACGTCCCGAGAGGAAACCATAGGAGGGTGCCACCAAAACATCTCGCCGCTAAAAGTATTTTGTCTTCAACGCTGTAAACCAAAACACCATATTCAAGGGTTGTTTTTTTTTTTGGTTTTTTTTTTTGCGCTTTAGTTGCTGGAGGGTGATTCTATCTAAATGCACCGACTATTGCAGCAAATTTATTTATTTATATAATTTTAGTTTTATCTTCTTGTATTATATAAATATTTTTATTTATTTATGGCTTTTTTATGTTCCTCTTTGTGACATTGTTAACATGATTTCCTTAGTTCTTCATATTCCCTACGAAAGTCACAAAGAAGATATCCCACCCACCCTCACACCCTAAATGAAAGCGGTCGCCGCTTGAAACTTCAGCGAATTAAACGACTTTCCTGAATCTCCTTGACCTCCGTTTTACATAAATATATATATATATACGGAAAGCAGACTTGTACGTCGTTCAACTACTCTACTGAAGTTACTGTAGTTTAATGACTTTTCTGAGTAGTTTAGTAACTTTCAATTACATTTTTATTTCAGTGATTAGTAGTCTACTTTAATTACCTTTTCTGAGTAACTTCCACTTAAATTGCAAATTACTTTGGAATTTTAGTGGTTGTTTTTCCTATCAACAAACATTCCTGCATAAAAAAGATAAGATGTTGGAAGATCAGTTGATATCTGCAAAGAGGGGGAAGCATGGGGCATAGGAAAGGGGGGTGAAGGAGAAAGTGGTTTGGAGAGTCGGAAACCCCTTAAAGTTTCACCAGGCCCCCACTGCGACAACCCTGCTACGAGGCGCGAGGAGCGAAAAGACACGACGCATGAGAGGCCAAGTAACTGTGGGATTAGCGCCCAGGACTGCAGTTTCTTTGTGTCCCGAAGCTCAAGTAGACGACCCATTTGATGAAAGGGCTGGTCCCCGCTTCTCCCCAACCTAGAAACTCTCGCCCACTACAGGACGTGCTCTCAGTGCACCCTCACTCAAAGGAAGCAACAAAATGCAGCACCTGATCTGAAGCTCATTTGGTGCTCCCGTAGTTTGTGCTGTAGTCGGAGAATCACTTGCTAAACGGCAACACAAAGGAAATTTTTTTTTTTTGCTTTGCCTTTCCTCCCAAAACATAAAATATTCAGATCTTCAAAGATTTTAAGATAGTTCCAGAAACCTTACTAATTCCCCCAACATTTTTATATAAAAATAATAAACAATCAGTGTTGGAAAGTACTTTAAGTACATGGTACTTAAAGTACTACTGTTTAGAAAACTTGTACTTTACTTGAAGTACATTCTCTGGGCATGTACTTGTACTTTACGAGGAAAGTGAAACTCCCGACTTCAATGTACAATCCCCGAATTTAAAAACAAAAAAAAATGACGCATCGTCATGGGAAAACACCCTCTTTCAAGACGGCTATGGCGGCTATAAGACCGACACAAATAAGTTGTTTATAAGCTGAGTGTGTCAAATAGCTCGTCAGCAAGAGTAAAAGTACTACTCTGTGGTGACTTGACTTTATACAATATTTGCTGCCATTTCCGTAAAAAACTGATGCACCTCTGATCACCTCTGGAGCAATGCGTACGAGTTAAAAAAACACAAAAAAAAACACTATATAGCGAATCAAGCGGCGTCATGAAAGTTCCTGTTAAAAGTACTGGTACTTTACCTTGAAATGTATTTATAGTACGTTACTTCAAGTACATTGCACCGGATGAACTTACTACTTTACTTGAAGTACATAACCTCTAATTTCCTTTGTACTTTACTTCAAGTACTTTTTAGATGTACTTTACGCAATACTGTAAACAAGCAAACACTGTCTAAAAATCAAACTCAGGTACTGATAAACCTCAAAGTAGAAATGACACATTTGCGGTACGTCATTGACCAAACAAACAAGAAAGAACAACACAATTAGGCACGCAGACGCAGGCCCAGCTAATAAAGCATTTCTTTGAATAAAACAAAAAAAAAGCAATTTGATTTATATTTGGCTAGCACAATTTCGCTAACGGATCGAAACCTATGCACTTTCTTTTTACCATAACGAAACATTTAAAAGTAACTTCAAAGTAACTTCAAAAGTAATTCACTACTTTTTACGGTAATTAGTAAATTTCTCAATTACTTTCCATTTGAGTAATTTCTACTCTACTCAATTTACTTTTGAGGTCAATACTCAGTAACTTAACTTAATTACTTTTTTAGTAACTTGTGCGTGTCTGACGGAAAGCAATGTAGATGTTGGCGCTGTAACATTGCCGGCTACTTCATATTACTTGTAGCACAAAATAATTTAGTAAAGACTGCATGTTATGTTACTTTATATTTCGCCAACCGCTCTTGCACTGCCGAAATGTCAAAGAATCGCTTTGTTTAACTGAAAATAAAACATCTGAAGTGCCTCTGTTGATGCACTCAAGACTGCGTTGTGTATAGCGGTGTCGAGCTTGCTCTAGTATCGTAAGCAATATTACTCAATTGCAACAGTAACATTATATACTAGTCAGTTTTGTAACATTCATGTTTCACAAAACGTTTTAGGTAGTGCCCTAAGCTTTGAAGCAGGGGGCAGTGGGCATTGCACAATGTAATTCTATTATATAAGGAATCGCGAAAAACTGAGGCGACGCCTTCTATGTAACGTAAGGTTTCTCCCTGTGCCAGTTGTTAAGGCACTGTTTATGAGAGCTGATTTATGCAAAGGCACCACTGCTAGCAGCTATTTCAATACCAAAAACTACTCAAATACGAGCCAGCAACAAAATAAAGAAACGTCGCGCTACCTCCAGCATTTTGACAGTGGGACTTTAACAATGCTGAAGCACCGCGTACGCCACTCTCGCTTAACACGGGAATCGTGCCCCCTAGCTATTGTCGCGTTCGCCAGCAGATCCTGACTGCTGACTAACAAAGTTTTAGGGAAAACGTATGGCTGCTGACAAGGTGAGAACGGCCAAGGGCGAGCTTCACTTGTCCCATCTTTCCAACTCGAGCTTCCAACCTTCGACAACGCTTCGACGTCTTGTGAGCCTCAAACGTACTCGCACGCCAAAGCAAAAACAAACTACAGCTATACACCAACACAGTATTTGCAAACAAGCCCGCTTTGCCCGCACCAGGTGAGGCCACTGCACGTGCGCACAAGCCAAAATCGCGAGGAGTTAAGCGTTTGCGCATGAGCAGTACCGGCAGGAGTGCCACCGGAATGACGTGACGTCAGTGAGTTGAGTTGGTCTAGACTTTGTTTCAACTTAAATTCAGACGCCATCTAATGCGACGAATCGAGCAGCGTCAGAAGCACTAGACATTGGGCTTTTTGTTATGACTGGTTCAGCGATGATAAAACAGGTGCAGAAAGATGACGAACATTGTTATGGTGCGCTTTTGACGCTTTCTGATTTGAGGTGAAACGAAGTATGGCGCTTTTTGAAGGCCGAGCGTTCTCCTAATTTGTCACAATAGCGGGACGCCAGCAGTGTTTCGCGTCAAGCACTGTGACATACAAAATAACCTCGCGAAAGACAAACTCGAGAAATAAGAACCGGCAGGTTTAAGGATGGGTGCCCTCCTAACAATAATATCGCGTTTTTGTCTTTTCTTGTATTTACGTTCATTTATATACATTTATTCCACTTAAGTTCAGTGCCTCCTGAACGCGGCTAGGCCGAGTATATGTATTACTCGACGCCAGTGACCCGAAACAAAATTATCAACTCCGGGCACTCTGGCCGCAAATGGCGAGTGACCACTCCTCGTCTCCATCGGGATGTCGGTCAGGGGTTTCTTCCAGCAAAGGCTCGCCGAAAAAAAATGTAGTCCAAAATGCGACGAGAGTTGTGCGCCCTCCTGGCCCTCATCCCCAAATTTGATTAGGAAGCCAGCGTCGGGGTCTCGGTGAGACGCGCACAAAGTAATGCAATCAGCTCTGTGGTCTCAAGTGCCCTCTCAGACCAGGTCGACATGTGCGCCGACTCCTTTAGCCCTGTCCACGTACGAAAGCCAGGGGTGGAAAACATAGAAATTATGGTAAATGAAAGAAATGGCTAATTTTATAGTGCACAGGCAGAGACATTTGAATTAAATTTAATTTCATTAGTGTTGAATTAGAAATGAATTATTTTCAGAATTCTACCGCCAAAGTATCTATTGTGTGTATATACCTTTGACCGAACATCTCGCGCTAACCGAGATACAAACCCCATGCGCTGCGTGTTTTGTTGACTGGCTTTTTTTCGGTTTTACTACTAGTTCAAGGGAGAAATTTCTAATTGAAAGGCCTTTATATCCAAGCTTGGACTTAACTTTTCAAAGACCGAAACCGCGTCGACGCCAGTATCCTCTAGTCCACGCCAAGGAAAATATGTTAAGCCCATAACAGTGTTCTATTTTTAATGCAACATGTGGCACTTACATAGCGCGACACAGCTGTAGACCAGTGTCCGACGTCCTGGACCCCATCGATAAAAATAGGAAATAAAATTCTCAAACGCAGGCCCTATATGAAGAGGGGCTGCGCATAAAACAGGATTTTCGCTTTTTACAGCAGTCTTGGCATCGTTGTTGTTCTTGAAGCTTCGTGACTCTGGATTTCTGACGTTCTTGCACTACAATATGTTCCAGGCTTTATAAACAAACAACGGAGTCTTCAAAAAAGCGCTTGTCATGGCGTTATAAACGCAAATATAAAAAAAAAAACATGTCGGCCCACATGGAGCAGAGCAGACACTGGTCTATAGCGTGAACAGATTGGTGCTTTCTTGCCTTTTCTTATACACGATCGTGAGGCAGATCAGCTTGAAATAAATCGGTAAATTAAAAGGTACGATATTCTATATGTGCTGTTGTACGCAGTTAGAAAGCTTTTACATTTCAGTTTCATACAGATTTTCCAATCTCAGAGTCAACTGGAAACCAAATACAGAAAATACAACTACTCAAACATACAACTGCGCAGTCATTCCGTGCATCCACAAGCAACGCGTGGGGTACAAAACTATATACTTTCTTGCTGCTTAAACAGTCTCAAAATGCAGTTACAAAAAGATGTCACAGATGGGCTGACGACTTCGCTAGATACAAAACAACAAACTATTTCTGTGCGAACGTGCATTCCGCAGGGCGGGCACGAAGATTAAAGTATGTACAATCCTGTAACCAATTTCTACCTGAGCCTTTTTTGTCGGCCACAAAAAGTTGGGCGCCAGCCGATCACCCAAACGGCCAATGAGATTGACAGCTCCAGTGCTCAGATTGCTTGGCTGGGAGAGCAGAGACAGCGAAAAAACTTCAAAAAAGGCGCATCGACTCGGATGGTGCGCGCGACCCCCGAGAGATGGCGAAGAGGCGCATCCGTCACACGAACCGGACGCTCGAATAAATTTTACTTTTAAGGAGGTTTATCCGGAAAATGTAAAAAGGCATCGGAGATTTAAAAAAAAACTTGCCTTGGTCGTTGTGATAAAGCCGGGAAGCACAGAATCTACCGTGCGTGCATTATGCGGGCGTTATGATTTGCAATGCTTGGTTGCGGGAAACTTTGAGCGGTTTCGGATGCGCTGCTCACACGACGCTCTTGAGATCTCCGGGTTCATAAGAGTGATGAAGAGGAGATTAACTAAATTGTCTTAGGAGTAGAGTGCGTGAAGAGCATGTTTTAATATAAAGTTTTTTGTTTATGTGCTCTGCGTCTTGGAAGGGTCCGGGTAGGGGTTTGAATTCTTGGTGCTATTGGATTATCAGGAGCCCCTCGTTGTAAATTATAAGTGAAAGGGCAACTCAGGTCAATACTTTTGAATTTAGGGTTACCATCGTTTTCAGCTAAACCAGTGTCTTGAATTACAATGTATTATTTTGTTTTCGACATTGTGTCTGGTGTTACAAATATTACGCCTCAAAAATTAATTTCGGGCGCACGCCCGAAATCATACTTCCAGCCGGAATTGGGTTTTGCCGCATAAGCCAAACCCAGACTATCTTTTAGAGGGACGGGAACACTAATCAGAAGCCGCACGGCCACGACGTGACGTCTCAAAGGTGCTGTGGTACGCCGTACAACCAATCAACCGCAGCTCCACCGCGACGTGACGTCACAAGGGTGCTGCTCCATGGTTGCTGGGCTAAGAGATAATCTGCTTGCCGCTGGCTAAAGAGCAGCTGGCCGTATCTTTAAAATCGGTTTTAGTGCAGCGCGGCCTCTCTTAATCGGAATATTTCGGTTCTAATCATATTTCGTGCCAATAAAGCAATACCACTTATTTGTTTCGGTTTCGTTTTTGGCCAGAGTTGCCCTCGAAGTAATCGCGAGGAGAGGAGGCTTATCACGCCCTTCATCACTGCGGTGAGCAAGTTCTGCATCTTGCGTAGGAGTTCAGGTGAGGTGAGAACCACGCCGAGCTCTGATTGGTTTTGATTCAAAGGATAATGGGTAGACCCCAGTGCTAGATGCCTTGAGGTCTACCCGCTAATTTTTTAATCAGGCAATAAGAGCTCGGCGTTCTCACATCATCGCAATTCCTGTAAAAGAAGCAGACGAACTGGCAGTCAGCATCGACTTTTGTTCGAAGTTCTGACGTATTATGCCCGTTACGCTTTCACTTGGTATACCTTATGAACTTATAAATTCGCCCCCTTGGATGTCGTGACTTCATGTAGGGAGCTGCGCTTTGTCTGGAATTAGCTGCGCGCGCAGACGGTCGCCTGCGGACTAGATATGCTGGACTAAGTATTCGCCGCCGAAAGTCGCCGGCGGTTTACTCTCCGTTTGAATTTAGGTCCCACCGCATTCGGCACTCAATTCATTTATTCATTCATTCATGTTTAGGGGGCCACAAACAGCATGACGTCTTTTTAGTGGTGCACTTTCTAGATTAGTATGTAAAAGCACAACAAAAATATAAATAGGAAGATACACTTTAGAACAACACAACAAAATCGACAGAATTTCTTAATCTACGCGCGTCATAAAAAATATCAAGGCTACTATTTGCAACAATCTATTCACAATGGCTATACGTTAATTAAAGCCATGTCTTTGTTTCTCCTTTATGCTATTCAGTAGGATAAGACATTGTATGCGATCTACAAGAAATCCGAGGAACGCGTAAGTAAATGCAACTAAGTAATACACATAAATCAATTATTCCATTCGCGAACCTGCGCAGAAACTTCAAATCATGTCGCATTCTTATTTTATGGAATGTATTCACTTTCATCAGTCTGCATATTTTATCATAACCGTAGTAGTAGTCTAAATAAAAGTAGCAGTCACAAAGTACACGAATAAATTTTGTTTGAGCACGCTCGATGATACATGAATTTGTAACTCCAATACAATTTCAGACCACCAAGGGGTATTCAATACGACTACGCACGAGTGAGCAAAACAAACGTAAAAAGCGAAGTGAATTAAAAAAATTGCATGTTACGCGTATAATGGCTCCCAAAACTTTAAAAGATGCATTCGTTATAACAATGACATGATGATTGAATTTAAATGCAGGATTCAAATACACTCCCGAACCTCGAATCACAGGAGCACGAGCAATAGCGTTGCCGTCTAGCGTATAAGAAAAGGTCACAGTAATTAGCTTTCTCAAAAATGACATACTTTATGTCTCCGCTTCATTCAAAACAAGGTCTTTCAGAGATCACCTCGCCGAAATTCAATTTTTATCACACTGTAGACGGTCACAGTCCTTTACGCTATTAACCACACTAAACAACTTAATGTTGTCAGCGAATAACAGTAATTGCACATGTTTAATGGCGGAAGATGTATCGTTTACGAAAACTAAAAAGAACAAGGGACCAAGATTGCTGCTTTGTTGAACACCCGGTGAAGATAAAAAGGGAGCAGATAAGCAGCTCGACACTCGCAAAAAATTTACCCGATGAGATAAATAACCTTCGAAAAGCCGATCGTTCTTATAACACAGACCGTAGTTGCACAGCTTTCTCAAAAGTAGCTGATGATTTAGTTTATCGAATGCTTTAGTCATATCGAAGAACACGACATCTGCTTGGCTTTAGCTACGTACAAAGGGTACGATATAATTCAAGAAGGAGCACAGGTTAGTCTCCGGAGATCGGCCTTTCATCAAACCGTGCTGTTCTGAAATAATCTTATGACTAAAATGTGTATAAAGCCGATTGGACAAAACAATTTCGAAAATTTTTGTTTGTTAAACTACAAGGTACAGGGACAGGTCGATAATTAGTAACCGCCGAACGGTCACCCGATTTATGCAACGAAACTACGATAGATCGTCTCCAAGCGGCAGGAAACCTTTTCGACTCACTTGACAAATTAAAGATGTGAAGCAACACTGGACAAAGTAGTTCAGCACAACCCTTTACAATAAAATTTGGAATTCCATCCCCTCCTGCAAACAACTTCGGTTACAATATTCTAATAGCCTTTAATACTACACCTTCATTTATTTCAACGATAAGACGAAAAAAATATATATGCAGTTTGTATCCGAGCATGGCGACGGGCAATCCTCAGTATTGAAACAAGAGCTAAAATGCTTAGCGAAAAAATTCGATACATGAACCAGATCTTAATAAAAATCCTCGACATTTTGCAGTGTGTTAGTGGCAACATTATCTTACGTGCTGTCCTTGACATATTTCCATACGCACTGCGGCCGTGTGCGCAATGATTGCTCCATAATGTTATCGCGCTCTCGCTTACCTTGCTCAAACAATCTTTTCGCCAATGATCAACACTGACTATAAATTGTATACCAATCTGATAATTCAGTTTCCTGATAAAGACGATGAAAGTATAGTTTGTGTCTTAACCACTGTCCAAGTTGCTTTGAGAACCATGGGGGATAGTTAACTTCCGAGATACCCTAGCTCTTTGGTATAAACAGTTCTTTGCTTTCCTATTCGATGGAGTCAATCAATAGGCAGTGCCAAAAGTGCATCGTCACGTCACTCATTGCTTTTATACGTTTGCTACCGCCGACTAAACCAACCACGCACAATGAAGGCGCCGCGTTCCTACGCTTTTTTCTTGCGATGACTACATAGCTCGTCATATGAAAGCAACAAAAAAATTGAACTGGCGCCGGGACGTTGCAGTTCACAGACAGACTGCTTAATTGACTTCATGCGATCGCAGTGCCGGCTTTGATTTGATTTATGCATAATTATGTTGGACTGAGTATGAGTCATAGCCGACTTTGCCTGCGGACGAACTAAGTACGCTGGACTCGCCACAGACGCTTGCCAGCGAACCAAATATACTGAACTATGTATAATTCTCCTCCGACGGTTTTCTGCGGAATAAGTATGAATGACTGCCAACGGTCGCCTGCAGACCAAGTATACACTCGACTATGTATGAATTCCCGCCAATGGTCGCTGGTGGGTTAAGTATACTCCGCACTAAGTATGACTCGCCACCGGCTGTCACCCGCGGACTAATTACGCTGGTCTAAGTATGACTCGGCGTCGACGGTCGACTAGGGACTAAGGTAAAGCATCACTCACTTCCGATGGGAGCGTGCGGACTAAAGGTTTTTTTTTTACTCCGACGTTGAGAGCAGCGAACGTAGCGTAGCGCAGAACGTGGGGCTTCCATTGACGAAAATAATCCCTGGAGAAGGGGAACAAGAGGGACAAAGGACAAACACAAATCTCCAAACGCAGGTAGATGACTGGTGAGCGACCGAAAAAATCCGCCTGGTCCGGGTATCGAACCCGGGACCTCTCCATTACAAATGGAGCGCTCTACCAACTGAGCTAACCAGGAGTTAGACGTCAGTAGAGCAAAAGGGTTTTTTTTTTCAGCTGCCACCAGTCTAACACCGACAAGGGTGAAGCTTGCAATTTAATGTTATAATTATAATGCAATTAAATGCAAAGAACAAGCGAGCTGGACAAGAGTTCTTGCTCGCCGGCGTCCGCCGGCGAGCAAGAACTCGATATCTGCGACCAATCGGTATACGTATGCGCTGCGCTACGCCGAGTTTGCTGCGTTCGAAGTCGAAGTACAACAGAGGCTTAACTATATGCTGGATTAATTATCACTTGCCGTGGACAATCGCGTGTTACCGCAGGCGACAGTCGGCGGCGAATCGTACTTAACTCAGTTCCTTGCGCTTTCGTTCATCTCGTACTTGTGGCGCCAAGCCAAAGATGTCGGACTCCAGATCCCATAGTCTGGGGTTCGATTCCCGCTGAGCTCCGTGGTGAATCTTCCTTGTTTCGACTGTGTGCTCTTATATGTTATAATCATGTATAAATTGTTGTCTAATTATGCACCCAATAAACTGGGGATGCCTGTCCTTATGTTCACGTGGCCTGCGTGTTCGTTCGTCACACTCGAGCATTACATTTTTTCATGAAATTCAGCGCGTAAACGCATCATATGTTAAAACTCCTCCTATGTGAGGCGAGCCCTTGCGCAATTCAATGGGCTACGTCGTTCACGTCCATCTATCCATACGAATAAAATAATCCATGCCTTTTTTTAGTTTCGGTCCTGTGGCTGAGACCTGCAACACTCTTGATCTGTTTTCTTCACGTGAAAGAAGCAACAACCACAACAAAGTAAGAAGAAACAATAGAGAGTTTTAGAATAGCGCACGCTAAAGTTTTGCGTACGCGAAGAATAGCGTACGCATGCGCCGAACGCTATTTACGTTTTGCGCTTTGCGTACGCTGTTTTCGGAAATTGCTTGCGTACGCAAAGAGTCTTTGCGCTCCTCCAAGGAGGATTTGTGATGAGAAGTTGGTTAAAGCCAAACGAACAAAGTTAAAAAAATAGCGGCTCCCAGGACCATGTTTGCGCCCGCTTAAGCGGCATCGCTAGTCCGACGTCGGCGGTATCCTCGCGACTGCGATTTTCAATGCCGGACGACATCACTCGGTTTGGCAACGATCACCGGCAACTTGATGCATGAGACGCGCTAACATTTCTCGGCGAAGGTACGATATGCGAACGTCGGTACACGAGCGGTAGCACTCAGTTCATCGAACGACGGTTCATTAACAGATTGTTATATTGATATGCGGTGTTTCAACAACAGATTGTTTCACCGACAAATAGTGTCATCAACAGCTCAGATTAGCTTTTTTTCCGTGATAAGCTGCATAAGAGGGTCGGACAGGTGGGCTAATACTTTTGTAATGAGTTGCCGCAGACTGTCGCCGCGTAGCGGCGTGAACGCAGGTCGGCGGGGTGGGGGTGGGGGGGGGGGGGGGGGGGGGGGGAGTACGAGCATCAACACAGCAGTACACTAACCCGGTTATTAATTATGAGCTCTGCATTGCAGCCTTTTATACTCGTCGTTTTGAAGGTACGAAATTTCTCGGTGACCACCTATGCAATAAATAATATTGCCATCATGTGAGTTTTTTCTTCAGAAATGTCATACCTTTGAAAGTATTTTGAACGTCCCAGGGGATGAATCTCATAGTAAAAAGTAAACACTCATGCGATAATGTTTTTAAAGCCAATAAAACACGCCGCTTCACTGCAGTTCCATGTTACGTGTTTGCTTCCCCGCGCGAACGTCGTCGACAATTTTTTATCGTAGTATTTGTTTTTCTATTTGTGCTGTTTGGGTGTGACTGCAATTGTGGTCTTGAAAAAATCTATGCAGAGGAGGTATTTACTCAGCTGGAAGCGATGCTTGACCAACAGAGAAATCGCCTTTCGATCAACTCGAATGCAGTCAAAGCCGCGACTTGCGGCAGGTGTTAAGTGCACGGAGCTACGCCGCGGTGAGCTCGAAAATTTCTAGAGCTCGTTCCAGCGCACCACTCGGAGGGAAGTTTCGCCAGGAAC
This sequence comes from Ixodes scapularis, assembly GCF_016920785.2. Lineage (NCBI taxonomy): Eukaryota > Metazoa > Arthropoda > Arachnida > Ixodida > Ixodidae > Ixodes > Ixodes scapularis. The sequence continues at coordinate 69,447,027 of NW_024609835.1, forward strand.
CGCTGTATATGTAACCCTCAAAATAAAGGATAGCTTTCTTTTAATTTTTTTTTGTCGTTTGGGTAAAATTCTAGGTTGCAGATATACGCACTTTCAGTCATATTGCCGCGCGCGCAGCTGGCCAAGTAGGCAGCGCGCGCGTGGCCTAACGATTATCGCGCTTGCCTCCCACGCGAAAAGCTAGGGTTCGAATCCTGGGAGTGACGTGTCTTTTGTTTATTCCTGCAATTTAGTGTTCTGGAGAATTCGAGAATCTAATTGCTTGTTCCAGGCCCGAATGTTCTACGCGTCGAAGTTTCTACGCTGATTATTCCAGAAGACCACTCATGTATATAAGGGGCTCCGCGTGGCGAGCCAGAGTCAGTTTCGCCCCAGCGTTCGACTGTGCTGCTACGCCGACTTCGACGCTCGGTTATTATCTTTTGTACCCTTTTATTTTTGGCACAAGTTCGCCACATTAAACGTTTATTTATTCTTGTTTATTTTCTGTTTTTTTTGGTCACCACCCGTGACATTTTGGTGGAGGTGCGGGGTCCCGCATGTCCGTGCAGCGCAGCCCTCCGAGTTCCCGCAGTGCAAGTCCGGACCCAGCCTCCCGAGGACCGAGCGAAGACCAGATCGAGATCCGATCCAGTCGCCGCGCTTAAGGTCTACCCCCGGAACACGGACTTCTGCCACCCCGGACCAGGCAGCCAACGAGGCCGACGATGGCCAACCAGTCACAAGCCCCCGCCGCTTCTACCGTCATCTACATGCCCGTCGCACCGCGGACGGCTGCCCCCTTCCACGGTGAACTCTACGAAGACGTAGAAGACTGGCTCCTGCAGTACGACCGAGTGGCCCGCCACAACGGATGGACTGATGAGCAGCGCCTCCAGAACATCTACTTCTCACTGGAGGGAACGGCAAGGCAGTGGTATGAAAATCACGAAGTCGCCTTGACCACGTGGGAAGTTTGTAAGAACGAATTGAAGAAAACATTTGTCAGTCAACACCGACGTGAGCGCGCCGAAGACCTGCTTCGAGGGAGAAACCAGGCACCCAAGGAAAGCGTGACATCTTTCACTGAAGACGTCCTCCGCCTGTTCGCCCGCGCCGACCCGCAGACCACAGATGAAAAGAAGCTGCGGGTACTCATGCGAGGTGTCCGGGATGACATTATCGGCGGCCTTGTCCGTAACCCTCCGTCGACGGTGGAAAGCTTCATCTCGGAGGCAACCAACCTTGAAAGGGCGCTCCCCGCAAGGGCGAGCCATTACGAGCGGTATAATGGCGTCACCGTGATTTCACCATCTACCTGCAGCATCAGTTCCGGCAACTCTGACCCCACTGCGATCCGTGAGATGGTCAGAGACATTGTCCGCGAAGAGCTGAGGAAGTTGGTGCCGGCAGCAGAACGACCAGCTGCGCTCCCACTCACCGAGCTCGTTAAAGAAGAAGTGCAGCGTGCCATTCAACCGGAGTCTCCTGTCGACATCGCTGAACCAGAAGAACCGGTGGTAACCTACGCTTCAGTAGCCCGACGACCACCACCGGCTGCTCACCAATACACGCCGCCACCTCGACGAGACGCCCCAACGCCACACTACCTCCGACGACAAGAGCGGGTCCCGTACGTCCGTCCGGAACAGCCCGCACCCAGAAAAACAGACGTGTGGAGGACGCCCGATCGACGCCCCCTGTGCTTCCACTGCGGGGAAGCAGACCACACTTACCGCCGATGCCCGTACCGACGACTCGGGTTGCGCGGGTTCCACCCGAACGACCCGCGGCCACGTTATGGTGAACGCCCTCGGGAAATCGACGAGTACCTGCGACGACCTCAGTCCCCTGAGCCAGCGTCCCGCCGAGAGTTCCGGTCACCGTCGCCACGACGTCCAGCCTCGCCGATGCACCGACCCCGACGTGAAAGCCTGTCGCCCCTCGCTCCACGCCGGGGAAACTAGGCGCGGCAACCCCTGGAGGTGGAGTTGCCGAAGACGACCGACGTAAAGAGCCTCCAAGAACGCCGGAGCGCTCCCACTCTCTCGACGGTACGCATCACAACGACGTCCCTGCATCGGTGTCCAACAACCTACACATCATTATCGACGGCCACGACGCATCGGCACTCGTGGACACCGGAGCAGACTACTCAGTCTTGAGTGGGAGGCTCTCTCGCCGCCTGCGAAAAGTGACAACGCCGTGGGAAGGCCCTCAAATACGAACCGCCGGTGGGCACCTCATCACACCAGTCGGGCGATGCACTGGTCGCGTCGAGATCCACGGTGAGACGTGCCCTGTGAAGTTCGTCGTTCTGCAAGACTGTTCCAGGGACGTTATCCTCGGAATGGACTTCCTCTGCGAGTATGGCGCCGTCATCGACCTCGGAGCAAACCGGTTAACGCTACGAAAACCTGTTTCGCCACCGGAGGAACCCATAGCGACGTCGTCTGCGGTCCGAGTCCTCGCAAGCCACGTGAACTTACCGCCGCGGTCGAGTGTTTTCGTACCCGTCGGGATCACCGAAGCTTTCTGCGGCGAAGTTCTGCTCGAAGGAAGCCTCCAGTTGCTTCTTGGAAGAGGAATAGGCGTCGCAAGAGGGGTTGCTGAACTTCAGAATGGCCGCACTGTGGTCCTCGTGACGAACTTCGAAATGAAGCGCAACACCTCACGAAAGGTACAGCCGTGGGCCAGGTCGAGGAACTCCGAAACTCCGCCGCTATCGCCGCCATTACTGACGAATCCTCGCCAGCTCAGCAAGACAGTACGTCGCCAGCGCAGCTCGACATTGACCCTAAGCTTCTGGGCCTGAAACGACGACAGCTCAGTGACCTCCTCACCGAATACCGAGACTGCTTTGCCACGTCGTCAAAGGTGCGCCAAACCACCGTTGCGAAGCACCGCATCGTTACCGAGGACGACGCGCGGCCTGTGCATCGGTCACCGTACAGAGTCTCCGCTAAAGAAAGGGAAGTGATCCAGGAGCAAGTTCAAGAGATGCTGAACGACGACCAGGGTTGTAAAAGTTACTTTAAAAATGTACCTAAGATACAGTTACAGTTACTCCTACGAGAATGTACTTAGGTACGCACCTAGGTACTTGCTTAAAGATGTACCTAGGTACAGTTACTTTAAAGATGCTGTCTTTATTTATCTTCCCCGAATTTGTAAAAATATATTGGAAGTAGAGCTTTTTATACTAAGGATACACTAAAAAACGAGTTCGATAAATGTGCTTTATTGGTGTCAATGCGATGTCCACGTCGGTGTTGAGTACTCACGTGCCTTGTCCCCACACTCCAATTGGTTCACCGAGGCCACAGCTTCCACTGTTTACCATGTCACGCCGAAACCGCCGAAACTCGCTTATTGACGTTCTTGCCCTCAGAGCCGGTGCTGACGCCGACGGGTCCAGAAGACGTCGCCCGCATGAAGACACGCATGAGTCGAGTGCATATGCACCTAACCTTTGCGACGACCACCGAAAGGCTTCAAGCTTCCTCGTTTTATTTTTTCTTTCGTTAGTCAGCAAAAAATGAGGTTTTTTTTTTTTTTTTTTTTTTCGGCACTCTTTTAATTTTGATAACTGCAAAATTTAAGTCCGATTTATTGAGTGTAAACTGTATGATATATACAATGTTACATCGCTTTACGATTGTAATTATAATTTATTTGTAATCATATTTTATATTGCATTTATGGCAGAGCAGTGCCGCCACCAGGACAAGATACGGGCAACAGAAACTGCGCACATCGTTCAAGTTATCTCCTCCCTTGTATGGTAGTCAGAGGAGCTTCAAGCACGCAATGAAGTCGATTTCGGTTTGAGATGAAGGAAGCAGGTCGCTATTTTTCCTAAACGGAGTTCCGAAGCGATTAAATAAATTGGTGTCGCTAGAACCGCATCGCTAATTCACCGTTCGCTCAAATGAACACCTACATTCACTAAGTCACGTGGTTCGATGAAATATCATAGGCGGGGCTTCGTTCGCAAAAACGTCGTTCGATCAAGTCAGTGCCTCCAATGCCGTACCCAACTCAATATTAATCACGGCACATGGTAGTGGGTTAATACTTCAAGATTTATAGTTTCTACCATTTTGACGAAGTGAATAGAAAAGTACTTGTAAAAAGTTGCTTCACTTAGTTACAAGTTACTGGAGAATGTACCTAAGATACAAATACAGATACCGAGAAATTAAAGTACCCAGGTTTGTACCTCAGGTACAACAAAAGTACCTAGATACCGATTTCCAGTTACTTGTACCTAGGTACATTACAGCCCTGACGACGACATAATCCAACCTTCAAGCAGACCCTGGGCCTCTCCAGTCGTACTGGTTAAGAAGAAGGACGGAACACTTAGGTTCTGCGTGGACTACCGGCAACTGAACGCGGTGACGAAGAAAGACGTCTATCCACTCCCCCGCATCGACGACACGTTAGACCGGCTGCGCCACTCCCGATACTTTTCATCGATGGATCTGAAGAGCGGCTACTGGCAGATCGAAGTCGACGAACGGGACCGAGAGAAGACAGCTTTCGTCACGCCGGATGGGCTGTACGAGTTCAAGGTGATGCCCTTCGGACTGTGCACGGCGCCAGCAACTTTCCAGCGTGTCATGGACACCGTACTGGCAGGACTGAAGTGGCAGAGCTGTCTCGTCTACCTCGACGACCTCGTAGTGTTTTCCAGCGACTTCGACGAGCACCTGCGACGACTACAAGCTGTTCTCCAAGCCATACGAACCGCCGGACTCACCCTGAAGCCGTCAAAGTGTCGGTTCGCCTATGACCAGCTGAAGTTCCTAGGTCACGTGGTCAGTAATGAAGGCGTTCGCCCCGACCCAGAGAAGACTCGCGCCGTCGCAGCATTTCCAGCGCCGACGGACAAGAAGGCCGTGCGAAGGTTCCTTGGGCTATGTGCCTACTATCGGCGCTTCGTTCGACACTTCGCAAGGATTTCCGCACCGCTCACAAGCCTCACGAAGGACGCCGAGCAGTTCGAATGGGCCGAGGAGCAGCAGCAGGCATTTGACGAGCTGAAGCGACGACTGCAGGCGCCTGCTGTTCTTGGACATTTCGACCAGGATGCGGAAACCGAGATTCACACGGACGCAAGTAACGCAGGACTTGGCGCGGTACTGGTTCAAGTACAAGAGGGCACCGAGCGAGTCATCGCCTACGCAAGTCGGACATTGTCCAAGGCGGAGCGAAATTACTCCACGACTGAAAAAGAATGCCTTGCGGTCGTCTGGGCGATCACGAAGTTTCGTCCGTACTTATACGGAAGCCCGTTCCGCGTAGTCACGGACCACCATTCGCTCTGCTGGCTTGCGAACATCAAGGACCCGTCAGGACGCCTTGCGCGATGGAGCCTCCGACTACAAGAGTTCAACATGACCGTAGTCTACAAGTCGGGCCGCAAGCACAGCGACGCCGACTGCCTGTCCAGAGCTCCCGTCGAAACACCCTCCGACAGCAGCGACGACGATGACGACGAGTGTTTCCTGGGCGCAGTGAACAGCGACGACATGGCCCGACGTCAACGAGACGATCCTGAGCTGCGTGCACTAATAGAGCACCTGGAAGGGCGTGGGAGTGCCATACCACGCGTTTTTTCACGAGCCCTGCCGACCTTCGCCATTAGACAAGGAGTTCTCTAAAAAGAGAACTTCGGCAACAACAACTCCACGTGGCTGGTGGTAATCCCGACCGGCCTTCGAGAGGAGATCTTCCAAGCCTGCCACGACGACCCGACGTCCGGACACCTTGGTTACAGCCGAACTCTGGCCCGTATTCGTGAAAAGTATTACTGGCCCAAGCTCTCCAAAACCGTCCACCTATACACACGATCATGCCATGAATGCCAGCGACGAAAGAAACCTCCAACGAGGCCGGCCGGACTCTTGCAGTCAATTCCTCCGCCAACGGCACCTTTCCAGCAGATCGGAATGGATCTACTTGGCCCTTTTCCGCCGTCGACGTCAGGAAATCGCTGGATCATCGTCGCCACAGATTATCTCACGCGGTGCGCCGAAACGAAAGCCCTTCCTTTCGGAACTGCTGCGGAAGTTGCCAAGTTTTTCATTGAATTCATTGTCCTCCGGCACGGCGCTCCCGAAGTCCTGATCTCAGACCGTGGATCCTCGTTCATGGCCCAGCTGACACAAGAAGTCCTTCGTCTCAGCCACACCAGCCATCGTCGCACCACGGCGTACCACCCTCAGACCAACGGGCTGACGGAAACACTCAACAAGACCATCGCCGACATGATTTCCATGTACGTCGACGTGGAGCACAAGACATGGGACGAGGTGTTGCCGTATGTCACCTTTGCCTACAACACGGCCGTACAAGAAACCACCGGAGTGACACCCTTTCAACTGGTGCATGGGCGCAAGGTAACGACAATGCTGGACGCTATGTTACCCCACGAACCGGCTGTCGACGCAAGCGACGACGCCCAGGTGGTTGCCCAAAGGGCAGAAGAAGTCCGTCAGCTCGCCAGACTCCGGATTCAAGCCCAACAACGTATCGACACTGGCCGCTACAGCCTTCGTCGTCGGGACGTCCACTTCCAGCCCGGAGACAGGGTGTGGGTGTGGACACCGATTCGCCGCCGCGGTCTCAGCGAGAAACTCCTGAAACGTTACTTTGGACCTTACAATGTGCTTCGTCGACTCGGGGACCTGAACTACGATGTGATGCCCGACGGAACAAGAACATCATCACGCCGCCCACCACGACCGGAAGTCGTCCACGTCGTGCGACTGAAGCCGTACTACGCTAGATAGGACTGTGGACCTTATATGTTCCAAAGGACTCTAGTCTACCGTTATTTTTATCTGTTTTGTTCTTGGGTTGCATCGGGTCGATGCACTTTTTAAAGCGGGGAGTAATGCTGCGCGCGCAGCTGGCCAAGTAGGCAGCGCGCGCGTGGCCTAACGATTATCGCGCTTGCCTCCCACGCGAAAAGCTAGGGTTCGAATCCTGGGAGTGACGTGTCTTTTGTTTATTCCTGCAATTTAGTGTTCTGGAGAATTCGAGAATCATGTTACTTGTTCCAGGCCCGAATGTTCTACGCGTCGAAGTTTCTACGCTGATTATTCCAGAAGACCACTCGTATATAAGGGGCTCCGCGTGGCGAGCCACAGTCAGTTTCGCCCCAGCGTTCGACTGTGCTGCTACGCCGACTTCGACGCCCGCGACGCTCTGTTATTATCTTTTGTACCCTTTTATTTTTGGCACAAGTTCGCCACATTAAACGTTTATTTATTCTTGTTTATTTTCTGTTTTTTTGGTCACCACCCGTGACAATATTTTAATGCTGTTCAGTCATTTACCCAGAAAACAATCACTCTCGGGGTGGAGACAACAGGACGTTGCAAACGACAGTTACATTGGCCACTGTACGATAGAAGCTACGGTTCAGACCGGCGTTCTAACATGGCTATACGCAGGTTGATCGATTTCACCGGAATGACTCAAGCGGTCTTAAACTATTTACTGTAAAGCTGAATGTCAACCTGCGACACTCCGCCCCCTCCGATCACGGCCCGACCAGCGGCATCAATGCCCAACAATTGGCGTCATCTCATATTGGTGTCGCACCACTGATACGCGAACACACGGTTGCATTGACGACAATTCCAATCTTCGTTCACAACGCACAACACTGCCATCGCGATGCTTCTGCTATGTTGCTAGCGCGCAGAAACACAAAACCACATTGATTGCCTGGTAGCACTCGGCAGCAGAAAACAAAACCGAACTCAGCAAAGACACGCAAGCACCCGGCAGCAAAACCTGCCTGCCTTGGACACAGTTACCGCGGTTTTCATAACGTCGTCAACGTTGACACGATAAAATGAGGTCGACACCTGATTCCGCAATACGGAGGCGTCCATCTAGCCCAGTGTACGTTGCGCTGCTGGCACTGCTCCGGAACTTCTCTGTTTTTAACGAATTCGTTCGCTCGTTTGACAAAATTAGTCATAGAAATGTCAAGGCAAACAAAATGGTCTGCACCTTTGGGCTGAGAGACGGAATGGCAAGCGGCCTTTGCCGCCCGCGGGATCTCTATTAACTAAATAACATTTATTAAACAACGCGCGTCGCGGAACCCTTTTCCCGTCTGCCTGGAGAAGGGGAAAAATATCTCGTTCCTCCCATCTTCTCATGTCGGCTTTGGAGCGCGTCACTAGAAGGGATGAAAACGCGCCTCTTTCAAAGTGTATGCTCTAATCCCCCCCCCCCCCCCCCCCCCCGCCGCCTCCCCTTTTCGTTCTTTCGACGCGCAGAACCCGCAAGTGGCACGGAATCATGGAAGCCGCGCGCTAAAGTGAAGAACTAAACAAAAAAAGGAGCATAGAAAAGGAAATGAACTCTCCAGATCAATATCAAGTGGGTGCAATTAGCGGAGAACTTAATCCCCTTCGCCTTCCAAGCATCCTGTGGTGCGCAGGCTGCGAAAGGCGGAATTCTCGACGCCTCTTCTAGACAAGATGAGCGGCAGAGAAAGAGAGCTCAACGCCTCTGTCGTGAATGGCACTAGCGTCCGCCTTCCGAGACAAAAGGCCTGCCTCCTATAGGTTTCGCCCGCGTTCCCGAATCTCGAAGCGGGCTGCTCGAAAATAGAGCCTGAGCGACGCCGTTCCGACACTTCGAAGAAAGGATCGGCGACGAGAAGGGAAGGAGACGACGAGAAGGAACCATCTTCGTGTCTCTTCTCCGCTCCGCCGGAAAAGGCTTTCTCTGCAAATCTCGTTACAGCGGCAAATTAGAAAACAGCCTGTCCCAACTCTCGCTCCGGGAGTCGGGGGCGCTGTAAACAGGAGTTTCTCAATGCGCTCGGCTCCCGTAGAGTGGAAGCCCAAAAGCGCCGCCGCCGCCGTCGTCGTCGTCGTCGTCGTCTTGGTTGGAGCAGACGCTTGTGGGGAGGTAGAGCCTTAGTCTAAAAAAGGGAGCAACGCAAACCATGGAAAGCGTTCGAAATATAATGGCGGAATCTTGGGGCGCAAATTGGTTGCTCGTGCGCATGCATAAACCAACGAGAAGGTTAACGGGTAGAGAGGCTAAGCCAAGGGTGGCGACTCTTCCAGACGATCGACGCGTTCTCCGCCTCCTCAGAACCTGGATTCCAAATAAATACATAAATAAAAACGCGTCCCATAAACCACGTGACCCCGAGCAAGTAGTTGGAAACACTCTGAAATCTAGGCATACTGGTGGGAATCGAGGACGCGACGTCGTCGAGGGCTGGCTTAGGCGGCCACGTAAGCCGATTGATCGGAGTAAACTTTTCGATCGAGACGTTTCGGGATCCTTGAATTTAGCGAGCAATGCCCTTGAAGGCGCGAAAGGAAACCGTGGTCTTGAGGTGTGGAGGCTTTCCGGGAACGGCGCTGTAAGCAATGACAGGATGGCTGTGATTGAGCTTGTCGAGTATACCTTTAACGCGAATTTTACTCTTCTTTCTGATGGAACTAAAGTTACGGAACTAGATCACTCTGCGATTCGTTCCTACTGGAACACGTGAAAATGGAGAAGGCAAAGAGTAACGGCCTCGTTACTCCATGAGAATCTCGCGTGATCGGAAATCGTTTACAAGTCGCACAGCCTCTTGCCAAAATGTGACGGTGAAATTCCTTAGATTTATTATAATATAACATAAATCATTTTCTCAATTTTTTTTTTTAAAGCAAAGAAAAAAGTGAAAGCCGTTTACAACTCCCTGTAACGCCGAATTGGAGCGCAGCTCTTGAGGGGGAGGAGGGAAGGGTACTGAGGGGAGGGTAGACCCCTCCTCCTCCTCCTCCTTCTCCTCCTCCTCCCCTCATTCTTTAATATGCTCCGGGGGAGTCACCTGACTTCGGGGGGAGGGGGTCACGTGACCTCAGGGAGGGGGCCACGTGACCTGGGGTCCACGTGATCTCGGGGGTCACGTGACCTTGGGAGGGATCACGTGACCTTGTGGTGACCTTGGGAGGGGTCACGTGACCTTGGGGTGACCTTGAGAGGGGTAACGTAACCTTGGGGGGTCACGTGTCCTGGGGGTCACGTGACCTTGGGGCGACCTTGGTTACGCCGACGGCGACGGCGACGGCGACGGCGACGACGACGGCGACGCCGACGCCGCTCAAGCCGGAAACGGGCGCCTAAGAGCTGCGCTCTAAAAGACAAAACACAACAACTTGGCTTTTGCTGCACGTGACACAAGCTTGGAGGTAAAGGTAAAACAGAGCAACAGTAAAAGGAAAGGGTATTCACTTCACGCCCTTTTACTCAGCTAATAGACGTAGACAAAAAACGCTAGGAATGGGGAATCTAGTGCACCTTCTTCTTATATCGCAGCAATCAGACTGTTTCACTGCCCAACTGAAACGTCGACGCACGAAGTCCGCAAGCAGGAAGTGGAACGTTATGAGCCCCGTCCTCCGTTCCTTAAGCTGTCAATGTCCACACCAAGGCATCTTTCCCGATCCCGCATGGAAGTCCTGCCTCCAGGGCCGATTGAAGCAGCGCGCACGACCCGAACCCCGGAGGCGCGAGGGAGTCCGCGCTCATCTAATTAGGTATTCGGGAGTCGCATAGTTTGTCGACGAAGGAGGCGACAGGATGATTGATCCTCCGAGGCCTTCGTGAAGTCGCGTCGCTCCCGCATTAAACGGCTCAGCGGCTCCGCGTGGACGCCTGCAGGGTTGATGCGATAATTTACAGGATGCCATAGTTGGAGTCCCACAACAGCCGAGGCCCGTTCATGCGTGGCGTGTGTTGAATCGAGTCACGTCGGCGAAGATCCTATACTATATTGTACTAGTCGAGCCTTCGAAGGAATATATATTTTATTCGGGCGGGTTGCATTTGCCGACGAAGACGAATAAACATAGCGACAAAATGCTAATGAGATGAATATAAAAATAAACTATATCATTGGCCTTTGAAACTACAGTGACAACGAAGGCGGGCTGGTAAATTGCATACATAAGTAAGATCTGAGACCCCCAAAAATGAAAAGAAGTATCATAAAAATGGACAGACACACCATATTTCACATTCGGCATGCGAAGATTCTTCTTTTTCAATTTGTGTAATTTCTTCTTGCTTTGATATCAGGTTATAGTCATATTCCTAGTAGGTGTTGCCGTCCTTCAACTACTACTTTATAGCAAAAACAAAAATGCGAGGTTCTTTTTCCTATGTACTACATTCCCGTATCGGCAGAAGGTATGCGATGCACTCACAATATAGCTAGGCTCTTCATGTAATAAGCATGAGTAGAAATTTTCCAGATTCGAGTTAATATCTCTGACCAACATATTGTCGTTATTATCCAAGGATTCGGTAGAAAGTTTCAAAATAAAAACTTCCGCATTACAAAAGACTGGTTATCTCTTTATTACCGGTGGCCTTTATATTAAAACAAAACATATTAATACGGTTTTTATTTCTTCAAATACCAGGTATACGTGTATATACGGAGATGCATTAATAAATTAAAGCGTAAATGCAGTGACCAGAGTTATCAATTAACTAGAAATACATGCACTCACATTTTGCTTTTGAAAATGTGAGGATGAAGCATACATCACTATGGACCCTTTTTTCTAATTATTTCATTTTCATCGTATTATTTCCACAGATGCCGACAGTCAGTATTTTGAAAAAAACATTTTTGTTTCCGGATTCAGCTTTAGACATAAAAAGTACAAAGCGAATACATAATATACCCCTCCCTCGCTGTACGACGCAAGATGTTCAGCCATATAATTAAGGGTGGAAGTCAGGGTTTAAGCTTTCGGTCAGCTAGTATTAGACTTAAAAATTGGAGGAGGTCACGAAGGCACAAGATCGTCGATGGAGACTTTGCTGTGGGGCGTAATAATTAAGTGAACGTTTTGCAACCAATGTTTCAAGAAAGACCTCGTTTTGTCAGAGCGATGTTGCTGTATGAACGTAAATTTACCTGAAGACTTCCTTTGGGGCAGTACTCTTTGACGAGGCAGCAGTGTGGAGGATCAATGCAGGCTCCGATGAAGCGAACAATATGATCGTGTTGAAGGTCCTTCATCTGAAATAAGAAACAAGAGTAGCTCGAATGTAGTGAACCTTGATCTTTGACATAATAACATAAAGTAATGGTGTTGTTTGTCAATCTGAAATTGAGCCTGCTATTGCATTAGTTGCTGTGTTTTCAGTAGAGTTGTGATGCCTGAGCAATCAAACTTCTAACAAATAAAAATAACTCACTGGACGTTTTGAAAGACAATTACTGCAAGTTCCTAGATCTTAAAAAAAAAAAGCAAACCGACCTGGTTTGTCCAGAGAACTAAAGACGGAATAGTTAAAAAAATCTAATTTTATGTTATGAAAAAGTCCAGTGCTGAGTTATGATAGCAGAACTGAAGGGTGGCATGTTCGCAATAATTTATAATTATTCGTTCATTACATAATACAGCAACGTATATATTTGTTCGGTTCATAAAAACCCTTCAATTCAACAAACATCACTACCCGTTTCCATAGAGCCCAGACTCCAGCCTGAGCGAAATAACAACCGTGACGTCCAACATGATCACGAGTATATTCGGGATAGTCACGAAAACACAATGCACAAGCTAGAATCTAACCTCCACGTTTACTAGTTTTCTGATTATATGACCTATGGCGTCACACACAGAACTCCGCATAAAGCTCAATGTTGCACGTAGGCGTTTCTTGAAATCTTTCTAATTACTCCGGTATGCGTTGCCTCCGCCTAGGAATGATATCAGGAAGAGAGTATAAAGTTGTTCCCGCACCAGGGGATTCGCGCTACTTGAAATGATTTATTATAAAAAATATAAAAAAAAGAATGGATTCAACCAATTGTCCAATTCATAGGCGTAAAACAAACTTTATTGAAAGGTACCCGCGCAGGTTTTTGTGGCATCGCAGCTACACTTAAAATACAGGTTACAAATACACGGCAAAATATAAAAAGAAATAAAATTAAAAGAAGCTGCAAAGTTCTGAAAAAAATCATCAAATAAAAGAAACGTGAAGAATTTGATGAATGTTAGTAAAAGTGTGGTAATTTTTTTTTCTTATTACGACTTGAACAGCACGCCGGAGGGAGCATACAAGCTACAACATTATGCGATGATTAGGATTGATGCACGCGCCTTTAAGCGAGGTGATTCGAACAACATTTATTGTCAACTGCATACGTTCTACGCCTATGCGCGAATTCAAAGTTGGTCCCTGAGATCACAAATTAATCATGGCTGTTTCCAAGAATGTGAAACTCGATTACCTGGACGTGTACTATATACGGACACAAAAAGAACAAGAAAAGATTGCCAGTTGTCAGAACTTTAGTCAACTCAGCTATACGACCAGTGTGGAAAGGGCGTTAGCACTGGCCGCGGGAACTTTTATAACGCGCCGCGACGCTCATTACCAGTCATTTCGAAGTGTAGCAGCGGAGCTGCTCTCTGCCATAAATCTGAACCATGGTCGCATCAAAACGCGGTCAGTGCCCGTTAGATGTCCCGGTTTCTGCCACAGGGAGCGTATGTGCTGTAAAACGCGTGTGAGCGGCTATTACCTTCCTCTCAGATTCGTGGTTTGGTTCCCTTTCACCGTAAGTGAGGGCAGAGCCAAAGCTACAATACATACAAATACAGAAAAACATACAAAAAGAAAAATGTCACTATTCACTGCCGTTTATTGACTTGGTCGATGATAACACACGAACATAGAGAAAGATGGCAATCGCCGTGACGTTGCGCGCTTGTTTCTTCTTGATTGGCTCAATTTGCTTGTACCATCGGATGCGCTCTGGCTAAACTAAGCATAGTACGCATGTAGAGGGATGAAATATCGTGAGATATCGCGAGATATTGTGAGCTTAACTATTATTAAGTGAGACGCTGTTTTGCGGCGGGCACGTGTACTAGACTGACGCTATGACTTCAGTGGCGAAAGGGGACTAGGGTGGCGCTATAGCCTCCAATATATATAATAAATATTTCGCCGGATACTTGCAGAGTGATGTTTCATTTTGAAGCAGTGTAGCGGAGCAAACGACCGATGTCGAAGCAAAAATTATGACAGGATAAATAAGTCATTTCTTTTTGTTATGAAGCAAGAACGTAAGATACGAGTATTTAGGGTGAAAATCTGGCGATTACAATATTTTACCAACAACAACATTCCATTTAGGAAGCAAAAACCAAGCTCCAGTAAAACTCTGTCAGAGACAAAACGAAATAAAAAGAAAGACTGAGCAGACCATATAAGATCACTCCTTTTTCGAGAATAGCAAATAGAAATTTGATAAAGAAACTTGGTCAGATAGGTGCCCAGTTGATTTATGGGCTCAAAAATTAGTTCAATTTTGAATAAGGCGAGTACGGTATAGATATCATTAGGATGGCGGTTGTTTGTTTAATTGTTTATTTATTTCGGACCCGAGATAATACAGTTATTCACATGCTGAGGCAGAAAACGATAGTAGAAGTCGTCTAACTGTGACCCTAGCGCCAGAGTACGCTTGCAACACACACCAAGGGTCAGCACATGTTTGCGCGAAAAGAAAAATGAGGACATGCGCACATAGAGCAGCAAAAGAACTGCAAATAGAATAACAAAATATTGTACAACCAATGGGATTCATCCGATGGAAATGCTTTAGCATTTGTTCTTTTCACCCCTTTTTCGTCCCTTTCCATTCGTTTAGGACCCCTTGCCATTCCTTTATCAATGCCTTTCCTCTTCGCATTCCGCTGCACGCTTCCGTCGCCCTGCCTTTACGGCAGCAGCCAAACGACGCTTCCGCTCTTCCTCTGTCTTGGCCTGACGTCACCGACGCGTGGCCACGGCTTTCTAGCGTCGTCGCTCTTGGATACATTCACCCATGTCACTCGTGGAAAGAACCACATCCATCGCCGGAGCGGTCACTGGGCTGGGTCTCATTCCAGAGTGGAGAGGCGCCTGCTCGTCTCTGGCTTTGCGCCAGCTGTGCGACGTTCGTATTGGTCCGAAGCGTTGACGTCAGCACGCGTCACCCTCTCCCTCCCGCCCCGTCGCTATGGTGAGACATTATATCTTAATCACGATACCTCTCCACCATCCTACTGTCCTAGCGACATCATGCATGGTGTTGACAAACGGGTGCATGGACCGACACCGATAGATATTGTCAGGAATGGCAATCGATGATGCGACGAAAACTTAAACAACCTGAACGTTTAATGGGGCGAACTTGTGCCCAAAATAAAAAGGGAACAGAAGATAACAATAGAGCGTCGCAGGCGTCGATGGCGGCGTAAAAGAAGGATCGAACGAACGCTGGTGCGAAACTGACTTTGGCTCGCCACGCGAAGCCCCTCATGTATACGAGTGGGCTTCTGGAATAATCGGCGTAGATGGTTCGACGCGTAGCACATTCGGACCTAGGATAAACAGCAATGTTCTCGAATTCACCAGAGCATTAAACTGAAAGAATAAGTAAAGACGAGTAAGTCCCAGGAATCGAACCCTGGCTCTTCGCGTAGGAGCCAGGGTTCGATTTGCGTACGGTCACCGGTTTGAGTGCGGAACCCCGTCTGCGTACATAAACCCGTTTGCGTTCGGGCGCCCATTCGCGTACGGACACCGCTTGCGTACGGGCACTCTTTTGCGTACGGGCGCCGAATTGCGTACGGGCACCCGATTGCGTTCGGACGCCCGTTTGCGTACGGGCACCGGTTTGCTTATGAGCATCCGTTTGGGGACGGGCACCCGTTTGAGGACGGGCACCCGTTTGGGGACGGACACCCGCTTGCGTACGGGCACCCGCCTGCGTTCGGGCACCCTTTTGCGTACGGGCACCCTTTTGCGTAGGGGCACCCGTTTGCGTACGGGCGCCCGATTGCGTTCGGGTGCCCGTTTACGTACGGGCACCCGTTTGCGTACGAGCACCCGTTTAATATAGGTATTAGATCGATAAGGGTGCCTGTTTGTTGTGATGCCCTTTTGAAAAACATCCAGGCTACCGTGGAAAATCCTTCTTTCCTATTGGTACCGCCTAAAATTGGTCCACCAAGCACGCGCAAATAACGAGTCGGTGCTGTTTTTTTCAGTCGACAAATTTATTAAGATTGCTCGCTTATGAAAGTACACTGAAGGGGTTCACACTTTTTGAACTTGAAGAGCCTAACAAGCAAAAATAGGCGGGAAGCTGAAATAGTGTCACGGGTGGTGACCAAAAAAACAGGAAATAAAAAGGAAGAAATAAACGTTTAATGTGGCGAACTTGTGCCAAAAATAAAAGGGTACAAAAGATAATAACAGAGCGTCGCGGGCGTCGAAGTCGGCGAAACAGCAGAGTCGAGCGCTGGGGCGAAACTGAATCCTGCTTGCCAGGCGCAGCCGCTTTTGTACACGCGTTGGCTTCTGGAGCATTCAATGTAGAAGGTTCGACGCGTAGAACATTCTAACCTCTAATCAGCTACACGGTTCTCGAATTCACCAGAACATCACATTACAGTGTAAACAAAAATGCGTAGCCGCGGCCAGCAATCGAACCCTGGCCCTTCGCGTGGGAGGCAAGCGCGATACCCTTAGGCTACGGCCGCGCTTTTTTTTTTTTTTTTTTTTTTTTTTTTTTTTTATTGCATGGGAATAGAGGACGAGAGGACACATCGTAGGTTACATAGGCAAACATTATGATCTAGAACACTTTGATATTCATTAAGCTGGAGAGCAAAGGCAACCAGTCGGGCAGAATTTCGCGACACTCGTATATACTTTTGATTTGGGCTACACACTGAGTAAAATAAAAACTCACAGGTTTTGGTGCCTGAATGGCGTTTCTTACATCCATCCGAGATTTCCAAATACTATATAAACCCAAGAGCATAATGAGATCATACGGCACAGTGTCTTCCGAAGAAACAGGGAGGAAACGTATTGAATGCGGTAAAATGTTAAAGTCTTTTTTCAACGTGCGCTGCAGGACATCCCAGAAGAAAATTGCGTCCCAGCAATCAATAAAAACATGTTCTGTAGTTTCTGGTGTTTTGCACAGTAGACAATTCACTGTCCATGGAACGAATACCCCTTTTTCATTTAGCCATACTTTGGTCGGTAATACAGAACAGTGCAACTTAAAAAAGAAAGTTTTGGCTGCTGGAGGTATTCCCATCTTTTTTACGCGACATAATACATCTCGACCAGGGCAGTCTTCATAGATCGTGCGATAGATTGGTGTTGGGAAAAGAACATCCACAAGGTCTCTATATAGTTTTTTTCTTGAAACATTTCCGAGATATTCCCTAGAAAATCTGACACTTAAGAAGTTGAAGGCGTCCACAACTTCTTTAAGGTACCCCACTAACCTTGGGGTTCGGCCTCCCACCGATGACACCAAAAATGATGGCAGGTGGGATGCCAGTGTCGTTTGAATCATTTCACGAACGAAAGGAGTCTCTTGATCTCTGAGAAAAAGAAATCGTGAAACCAATTGGCGGATAAACAGATGCGGCAGGCCGATGCCACCTTCTGGGATGCGCCGGAAAAGGTTGTCCCGTCGCATGGGCTCCCAGGTGGATTTCCATACAAACACTGCAAATATTCTGTGAAATTTTTGGATGTTCCGCCTTGCACAGTGCAGTACTTGCAAAACATACCAGAGTTTGGCTACAAGAAAAACGTTGCAGATTGTCGACCTTGTGAAGATCGACATATCTCGGTGAGACCAGCGCTTAGCGCGTTGTTCCAGGTTGGTCGCCACATCCGACCAGTAGGCCGAGCTGTTTCTGATGTGCTGTAGAGGCACTCCTAGGTATTCACAGGGCGTACAGCTCCATTCGATACCCTCGTATTCAGAGGGCGTCGTTGCCCAGGATCCGTGCCAGAACCCTCTGCATTTTTGCAGGTTCACTGCAGCACCAGTGGCCGCACAGAAACTGCGCGTGAGCGCTACAACGTGACTGACACTTGCTTTGTCCCTGCAGATGTAGGCAATGTCGTCTGCGTATGCCAAAACTTTGGTTTCTACACCGCGCAAGGCGTAACCTTTCACCTTCTCGTTTTTGATGATACTCAGACACAGAGGCTCTAAATATAGAGCAAAAAGTAAAGGGGATAAAGGGCATCCCAGCCGCACTGACGACTCAACCGCTATGCTTTCCGAGACATTATTATTAAGTATTAGGCTGGTGTGACAATTAGTATACGACATCTTAACGCCCTGTAAAATTATTTTCCCAACACCAACCTGTTCCAGAATCTTGAAAAGCACATTATGTTGAACCCGATCAAACGCCTTCGCCAGGTCGATTTGGAGCACCGCGACTTGACTGACTTCAATGGACACAGACTCTAAAATGCTACGGACTACGTGAATGTTACTTTGTATTGCTCTTCCCTTAATTCCGCATGTTTGGTGGTCCCCTATTAAGTCAGTGATTACCCGCTGTAACCGAGCTGTCAAAGTTTTAGCCCAAATCTTATAATCTACATTACACATCGTAATAGGTCGATGACCACCGACGTGGCGGAGTTCGTTTTTGTCCTTACTCTTCGGAATTAAAACTGTGTGCGTACGTAGAAAGGAGGGGGGCAGCGTATTTGATTGGTATGCCTCTCGAAATAGTACTTGCAAAATTGGGCAAATTACATTTTTATGCATTTTATAAAACTCAGAAATAATGCCATCGGGGCCGGGAGTCTTTCCGTTAGGAAGGCCATCGACTGCATTTTCTATTTCTGCCAGACTAATGGGGTCTTCTAGATCCTTTATCTGTTGTTCGTCTAGACGCGGGAGCAGGGATATCAGCCTGGTGAGGCATTTGGTGTCTTTTATATCTTCGTTTTTCCCAAAGAGTAAACGGTAGTGTTCGACGAACACGCGCTGAATCTCCTGTTTATCTGTAACTATTTTATTGTTATGCTCTATTTCTAAAATTTCCTTCGTCACGGCGTGGCGTTTTTCGTCTGCCATTGCTTTTTTTGTAGGTTGCTCTCCTAGGAGATATCTTTCCGCTCGGGAGCGCACGACCGCGCCTTGATATTGCTCTTGATATAGGCTGTCTAACTGAGCCTTTACATAGTTTATATCTTTTGCTCCCTGTCCTGGGTTTATAAATTCAAGCTCGTGCAAAAGACGCAAATCATTCAGTAGATTTTTTTCTTCTTTATGTTTATGGAAACTAATTATTGTCGATCTTTCTATTGCCAGTTGCTTCAATTCTTCCTTGAAGCGCTCCCACGCCGCACTAATGTGTTGCTTCTGGCTAGCTACTTGTTTAAGCAGTTGTCTCGTGTCATTTGTAAACGTTTCATCTTTAAGCAGCTGAGAATTAAGCTTCCATAGCTTCCAATTGATGCGTTTCGGTTTTCGAGATTTCTGGCCTATTGTTATGGCAACCATGCAGTGGTCTGTAAAATAAACTGGTTCTACAGCGTAACTGTTTAATTCGTTCATGAGTTCTAAAGAACAATAAATCCTATCCAGACGGGCGTGTGATGCTTGCTGGAAATGCGTAAAATAAATGGTGCGTTCTCGCGACTGGAATTCCGCCACGTCGGTCAAGTCGCACTCTTCAATTAAGTCAAGTAACAAATGCTCGCTTTTGTCGAGACGCGTTCTAGCGGGAATCCTGTCCTCAGTTTTCCCGACACAGTTAAAGTCTCCAAGCATGATGACTTTCCGACCACAAAGTGCATGGGAACGCAAGTGGTTAAAAAAAGTAACTCGATCGCTGACGTCGTTAGGGGCATAGACACAAATCACCCTCCACTCTGTATTTGAGGCGGTAAAATCACACATGACAAATCTGCCAGAAAGGTCGCTCGTTACCGCTAATTGGAACAGTTCAATGGACTTCTTAATTAAAAAAAACACCCCCCTGAAAACCCAACGGCGTGACTTACACACACATCATACTTATTCAAAAATAAAGGTAATGCCTGCTCCACCTGCTCTTCACTCGATAATTTTGTTTCTTGAATCGCCAAAATGTCAATTTCTCTATCCTCAAGTAAACGATGCAACTGGTATTGCTTTTTCCTGGAACTAAACCCTCTAACGTTTAGAGTGGCAAAGCGAAAACCTTTGGCCGTTTTGTTTTAAGGGGGATGTGATTCCTGAACCTGCCGGACTGATTGTTTCACAGTAATAAGACGCTTACATGCGGTGGTGGCGGGAGGTAAAACTTGTTTTCTCTTGCCTTCATTCCCTTCCTTTGGTGCATTGGCGTCGGCGGCGGAAGTGTCCATTTGGTCACAGTCACGGCGGTCGTCCCTGTTGGGCCGCGCACTGCTGTCCTTAGGCGGTAGTGCCTTCAGCTGTTGCTCCTTGCTGGTTGGGCTACTGCTGAAACTGGAGTCCTCCGCAGCTTTGGTGCCTTCGGCCCTCGAAGAACTGGCTGCAGCTGACTCAGCGTCCGGGGTGTTGCTGGTCATCGCCGTGCTTTCTGGGGCTAGGGGTGTGCTTTCTGCTTGAGGAGTTGACGGAACTTCACCAGTCGCGTCCACAACCTCAGAGACGTCCATGAAGTGTTCTTGGCTTGTGTCCTCATCACTGCTGCCCCGTAATGCAGAGGCGTACGTTGAATAGCACTCACTGCTCTCGTGACCGAATCTGTGACACTTAACGCACTTCGGAGCGCGGCATTGCCTCCGAATGTGGCCTACTCTTTTACATCGTAAACACAGTGGCGGTCTTCCAGGTACCAGCAGAAGTGACTGCACGCCATACACCTTGAGCATATGGGGCAGCTCCGCAGAGGTCACGGCGTCGTGTAGCGTCAACGAGACTTCTCTGTTTAGGGTCTCCATAGTTTCCATGCCCGGCACTCTCCATTTTTCTCTCGTTATGGTCCGCAGCTTGCCATATGGCTCGAGGGCTTCAGCAACCCGCCGGTCCTCCAAGTATGTTGGGAGCCAAAGCAGCTTCACCTTGATATCCTTCGAATTCGGGTCGATCACGAGGCATTTTTTACCCTTTACCTTGAGTTGTCCAGCCGCCTTCACCTTTTCAGTGGCTGCCATGCTTGTCAGGGTCAACATCCATACGTGGCTCATTTGGTACTGGCCCAACGACACCACGTCGCAGCCATCGACGATTTCCTTGAGGCCGTCACGAAAGTCGACGGCTCTGTACGGTCTGCCAGCGAGGTCGGCATGCAGAAACACGGAATTCATGCACATCTTTCCGTCCGGAAAACGGGGAAGCAGAAAACGATAGTCATCGGTAACGCCGGTGGCGGCATCGGTGATTCCTCGGCTCGCGGGAGCCGATAACGCGCTGTTATCAGAGCGCTGCATTTTCCGTCCGCTCTCGATGATAGCCGGAAGCGAACTCAGGCTACGGCCGCGCTGCCTACTTGGCGCGCGGCAGTAGTAAGCTATTAAATGTATATATGCGCTGCAGTGCACACGCGTAGTTCTGGGAACGAGTTTGTCATGGAGAGTAGTGAGGTTGCTTTAATACGAAAGTTTAAACCCCTGACGTGAAGCCGGCAAACGGCAGCTCAATTCCCACTGGCTGGAACGCTCCATGTAGCTTCAGAGCAACGGTCTCGTTGTTGCTAAGAGGTAAACTAAACTGCTGGCGGCGCAGCGCAAAGAGTAAAAAACACGTCAAATATTTCTCAAGCAGGGTCCTGTAAAAAAAGTAAATTAATGGCTTTAAATTAGAAAATGTCTAACGGTTCGGTTTGGGGGGCATTCGAAGCCGGGCCTTTGGGGCGCGAGACGAGCACGCTTTCCCGACGCTACGGGGGCTGTATTTATTACAATAACCAGCAACAATTTATGGTAAATACCAATTAAAAATGTACCGCAAAGCTTTTGCAGTACGTATTAGAAAGGCTGCGTTTCGAACAGTGCTTTACACAAGCCCAGCCACTCTGATTTAGGCTCGCGTGTGGCAAAAGCCCTTTCGACCTGTTTTACGAGTGAAAAGAAATAGAAGCGTACTTCTTTGTCACTGGGGTCCGCATGCCGAACTGCCATGCAGGACCGCCAAATGCTACACAGTCCCAAATGGAAAAACATGTCACCTGGTAACTACGTATACCAGGTGCGCGAAAACAAAATTGAAACCGGAATATGAAAACCTGCTCGATGGTCGCAGGTTGTTTACACAACCGACACTCCATTGGTCATGCACATGTACACCCTTCTCCTTAAGCCAAGCTTTCGTATGTGAAATATTGCACTGCGATTTAAAGAAAACATGCTTTACTGAAGGGGGAATGCACATACGTTTCACCCGTTTCAGTACATCACGGCCCCCGCTGCAAGCCACACTTCTGTACAAAGGCACTGGAAATGTACTTCACAACAAGTCACGTTTTAGAGTTTTTTTTTGCATACCACCGACAGGTAGTCCAACAAGAAGTGCGAAGTAAAAAAAAGATTCAGGCCATCGACAACCTCTTTTACAGCGAAGCGGTGTATCTCTACAAGCCAATGGTATTTTCGTGTCGTTGGTGTTGTAATAAAAAAACTCCCGGCGAAAAATTGAAAGCAAAATAGCATATCTCCTTTCAGATCAGGCGTACAGCTCAGTGTCTGTTTCAATAAACATAAAGAACAAAGAAAACCACAAAAGAAGCATCAAAACCACATGAAGGATGATAAGACGTGTGTGAACAATGGGAACACATTCCCACGCGTCGCGGTAACGATTAGGTTTGCAGCTGCTTCGAGAGGGGTTGACGTCATTCGAAGCCCTCGTGTGAAGTGCAAACCACATAATGGATGATAACGGCACGGCGCCTGCGAACAATGGGAAGCACGTTCCTTTTCCCTCGCTTGTATTTTCGTGTTGGCGTTCTCACGGAAAAAAAGACTTCAGAAGATTGAAGCGAAAGGGACAAACACCACGCATACAACATACAGCACAACATTCATTTCAATAAAGAATAAGCACAAAACAAGCATCCTAACCATATAATGAATGATAAGGAGTTTTTGAAGCACACCGCATACGTTCCTGGTGAATATTACTGTTACCCAAGCTGCCGCGGCGACGGCAGCTTGTGACGGGACGAGTTACGTCACTAGCCTTTCATATATGAAAGAACAACCCACCTATACCACGTTTCCCATTACGTCCGGACGCAGCGGATGCTACGAGCTATCTTAGCCAATTCCGTTCTGTGGACGTGGCCCGTGATACGCTTTACGCGCGTGGCTGTGCCCCCTATCTAAGGTGACGTGGCACTCACACAGCCTCCGATTGGCTCCGATGGCTAGTAACATCCGCTGCGCTTAAACGTAAGATAAAACGGAGTATAGCAACTGATGTCATTATTGCTGCACCACCGCGATGAAGAGGTCATAATTTTTTTTAGTAGCTATATTTTGGTACGTTCTTTAAGTTTTGGCATGTGCTCGAGTAAACTTGCAAAAACTACATCGTATTTTTTCTCTGTTCATCTGGCGGTACGGTTGGGAAAGAGTATGTCGCTTTAATTTTTTTTTTTGTCGCGTGAGTAAAGGAGGGCTTTCATTATCACCTTTGTTCATCAAGCAAATAGTTTCGAGTTTCATGCTCCACAGAGACCAAAGCAATCCTTTTCTTCGTGCTATCATCCAGACAAGATTGTTAGAGGAAATTTATTTTTTTATTGTTGTTGTTGTTTTCTCGTATGGTCACCAACAGTGTAGAATCGGTAGTTCTCTGAGCGAAGTGGTAAATGCTTGTCGTTTTCTGTCTGTCAGTTTTTCTATAGAATATTTGTCCACTGCCACAAGCAAGCGATTATCGCGTGACATTATAAAGTGTTCTCCTCGAACCACTGTACCGTTCTATGTTCCATGCAGGCCTAGGACAGGACGTTTTGTGTAGGGTTAAAAAGATGGCCATCCAGCCTTCCATAAAAACATTTTTCGTTCAACTACACACAAACACGCTTCCAGTAAAAACCTGGCTCGATCAGAAAAACAGCTTTGCACCATGGGGTGTCACTGCTTTCTGTACAAAAAGCCTGAAACTCTGGAACATGTATTTTTAGACTGCTGGGATGCCTTTCTTTTTTTGGATGTTCTTCAGCGAACTCTTAAAAAGGACTTCGCTTTATCACCACACGGCATTATGTACTCCCTGTAGAAAAACATGATGATTTCTCTATTCATTTGGTCATGCTCTTGGGCCTCTATACAATATGGCAGAGCAGAATGGCTGCGAGGCACGCTCATGTTAACACGCGCCCTGTAAGATCGTATTTTATAGAAAGTGTCCAGAGACTGAAATCGGTGTACGCCACGATGGTCTGCCCTCCCGATTGGGTGCCCATTCTGGATGTTCTGGACAATGTGAAGGACTTACAAACTTTCATGCCCGCGCACCACGCGTCGTGCTTGTGATTTTAACATTGTGACAATATTTATATTCTTTTTTACAAGCAGACAATAAAAAAAAAGTTGAATAGGTCATGCATATATAGTTATGACTCCCGAGGAGCAGCGTGAGTACTAGGAGCGGCAACGGGAACAGAAAAGGCAATACGACCAGCGGCGGCGTTCTGCGGCCGGCGGCGGCATTTCGTATAGTGCAGAAGGCAATCGGTTGCAGGTGATACCACAGCTTCGCTGACCAACCTCCTTCACAGCGTGGATTGGAGCTCCAATATTTTTGGAACCCGTAAAGCCTTGGTGATCTCGCCGCCACAGGATCACACAAGGAACACTGGCAAGTGAGGTGACAATTTTGTTTGGATGAACGCGCATATGAAGGATTGCTCGTGATCGCGTAGAAAACATAATCTAAAAAAGAATCGCAAAAACGAATGTGATAACCCTAGCCCCCCATTACTCACACGATGAAACAGATTATTACAGCTCACAGGCTCCCAAGACGATTCCCAGATAAAATTTGCGAACACGCGGTGAATGCTTCGCACATTCATGCAAGCATAATGAATGACTTGTAACAGGTACAATAATTTGGCAATACGAAAAACATTACAGAAAGTCGCATGCGTGAAAACGGAGAGATCACGCCCCTTCCAGTAAGAAGCGCGCCTGTCGAGTTCATTGGCGAAACCCGACCGAAAGCTTTTGTTTTCGCAATAACAATTGTGTTACCCCCCTTACGAAAATGGCCATATCTGGAGTTATATATATATATAAAAAAGTGAAAGCTGCTTACAACTCCCTGTAACGCCGAATTAGAGCGCAGCTCTTGAGGAGGAGGAGGGAAGGGCACTGGGGGGGGGGCCAAACTAACCAAGGGGGGGTCACGTGACCTTGGGGGTCACGTGACCCCCAATGCCGATGATGTCATCACTGAGGTCACTGATGACGTCATCATTGACGATCACGATGCGGGTACCGATGACGTCATTAGTGACGTCACTGATGACTTCACCAGTGATGATGACGATGACGATGCGAATGTCGGTGACGTCATCAGTGACGTCGCTGACGACGTCATCAGTGATGATGGCGATGACGATGCGGATGTCGGTAACGTCATCAGTGATGATGACGATGACGATGCGAATGCCGGTGACGTCATCAGTGATGATGACGATGACGATGCGGATGCCGGTGACGTCATCAGTGACGATGACGATGTGGATGCCGGTGACGACATCAGTGACGTCACTGATGACGTCATCAGTGATGATGACGATGACGATGCGGATGTCGGTAACGTCATCAGTGATGATGACGATGACGATGCGGATGCCGGTGACGTCATCAGTGATGATGACGATGACGATGTGGATGCCGGTGACGTCATCAGTGATGATGACGATGACGATGTGGATGCCGGTGACGTCATCAGTGATGATGACGATGACGATGTGGATGCCGGTGACGTCATCAGTGACGATGACGTCATTGGGGGTCACGCGACATCGGCGGGGGTCACGTGACCTCAGGGGAGTCACGTGACTTCGGGGGGTCACGTGACCTCGGGGGGTCACGTGCCCCCCACGAGGTCACGTGACCCCGGTGGGGGCTCGCGCGGTGCATTATGGGACATTTCCCATGATGCACCGGGGTCACGTGACCTCGGGGGGTCACGTGCCCCCCCCACGAGGTCACGTGACCCCGGTGGGGGGCTCGCGCGGTGCATTATGGGACATTTCCCATGATGCACCGCGCGGTTACGCCGACGCCGACGGCGACGCCAACGGCGACGGCGACGCCGACGGCGACGCCGACGCCGCTCAAGCCGGAAACGGGCCCCTAAGAGCTGCGCTCTAAAATATGGGTATATAAAAAATTGGGCATATCTGCCCTTATCAAGCACATCAGTTTATGTAAGGCTAGATATGCCCAATTGTTTATAAATCCATACCTGGGTCTGCCAAATAGGGGTATATCTGCCTCCCATATCAGGCCAGATACGTTCCAATCAAGCAAGGCAACCTTCATATACAGGGTAGTTTTTCATTCTTGCAGAATTGTTTTGAAAAAAAGCCATGAAAGCTACACTTATGCGATTTGTGCGAGTGAGTTATGCGCCCAGGGTGACATTATACGGGTGGCTAATCTTTGCGATAAGTCGGCTAATTGATTTAAATTCACTACTTATCTTTTCATTTAGTGAAAATAAACATATGGTCCCAATTAGAAACTTGCTGAGCGTCATCAAAAATCACTATATCAGTCATTTTCGGAAAGACTTTGAGCGCGTGAGAAGCGTAGTAGTGCACTAAAGTTACCACTCGTGGAGCAGGTACAAGGCTAGCGGTTTCGGTAAGGCGCCGGCGCAATTTTTCCGTCTCCTATGCCCCCAGCCTTGTACAGTCACGATCAGAAGTAATTGGAACACGGGAGCGGTGGCCCAACTGCATTGCAGCGCAATCTAGCCGCGCTCGTAGGAACTGATAGGAGACTAAGCGCATGCCT
The DNA here is from genome assembly GCF_016920785.2 of Ixodes scapularis. Classification (NCBI taxonomy): domain Eukaryota; kingdom Metazoa; phylum Arthropoda; class Arachnida; order Ixodida; family Ixodidae; genus Ixodes; species Ixodes scapularis. The sequence goes on from NW_024609835.1 coordinate 69,473,859, forward strand.
ACCTGCCGGTGTCGACAGTCCCTCTGCACAGATCTATCCATTTCATTTACCGGTGGCGCAAATAATCCTTCGCTGCTTCTCAGATACAGCACTTCAACCGTGGTGGCGTTGATAGCGTCCGTCAGCGTTACGAGGACGCTCCCCGCGAGCGCGAACTGAGGAAACGGGTGCACCCCAAAGCGGTTCGGTGCTGGTTCAATGGCGCGGCAAACGCTGCGTGACGCATCGCTTTGTAGAAAAAAAAAGGTCTTTAAATTGTTCTCGAATAGATAGCAACACCAGCTGCAGAAAATTACACCCAAAGTTGACAAAGATCATTAATTCCAAGCAACGAACAGCGTTTTTATTTTATTTGTGTCAAGATAAGATATTAAAGGGCATATTAAAGATATATTATAGACATTAAAGACCGCGGGAAGCCTGCCCGCTGCCTGCTATCAGCGCCATCGGGGACGTAGCGATGCGTCCCAGAAGCGGTAATAAAGAACGATTCGAACCGCCGGTAAAAGGAATAGGTCGAGAGGAACGGAGAGGCCATCGACGCCGGCATGCACGCATTCGCGTAGTCTCCTAACAGTTCCCACGAGCGTGGCTAGATCGCGCTGCAACGCAGTTGGGCCACCGCTACCGTGTTCCAATTACTTCTGATCGTGACTGTACCAGCTCCACGAGTGGCAAATTCAGCGCACTACTACACTTCACACGCGCTCAAGATCTTTCTAGGAATTACTGATTTAGGGGTTTTGGACGACGTTCAACAAGTTTCTAATTAAAACCATATGTCTATTTTCACTACTTGAAAGTTAATTAGTGAATTTTATATAATTAGCCAACTTATCGCAAAGATTAGCCACCCACATAATGTCCCCCTAGGCGTATATCTCACTCGCACAAACCGCATAAGTGTAGCTTTCACAGCTTTTTTTAAAACAAATCTGCAAGAATAAAAAACAAAAACAAAAAAACACCCGGTATATTGTTGTTTCATACAAATAACAACCAAAAGTGACTTCTCATCTGTATAAGAGAAATACAAATTGGATATTGAGCATGGACGAACCATTATTATTTTTACATGAGCTGCGCTTTACGCCACTCCTGATTTCGCTCAACTTAATTCAAAGGGAAAGCAGGATTATCGACGTTCGCTTAAGGAATGTCGATGAAACGTTATGTCGACGAAACGTGTGTTCATGAAACGTGTATCCACGACAAGGTGGCCGCGGAACGTGTTACCACGAAACGCAGGGAGAATTAAAAAAATCGGTGTCCTACCTGCAGTTGTGACATGATTTCCGTATTTCAGAGAAATTATTCTCCCGGCTGTAAGGAGTTAGACAGGGCCTAATTATAGAGGTAATCTGGAAGAGTACCTTTAGAAAAACGATCAATTGTCGCGGAGTAGGTTGCAGCGTGCTTACGTTGATGAGACGGGACTTGAAAGGTGTAATTCTAGATATATGTCGACACGGCCACGGCAAAACCACAACTCAAACACAAAAACGAGCAGGAACGTGTCCGCGAAGATTCAATACGATGTAGCATAAGCTGTCATTTGTAGAACGGAACTTTAAACGCATCACACAAAAACTCTTGGGTTTCTTTGAAGAAATCGCTTGCAGAAGCAGAAATCCGCAGCAGCCATGCAGGGCGCACTCAAGACAAGCCAAACTAGGTCCGGCAGACACACTCCGAGATTGCCAACGGCTAATGCGTCATCCGTCAAACCATTTGACCACCCACCTTCTACCACGCTTTCAGCTTAGGGAGAGAGAAAGAAAAGGAGAGATGGAAGAGCCAAAACGGGAGTGCACATACAAAAGGCTTATCTTATGGGGCATTAGTGACAACAACGAGCGGATTCGTCACTTGTACCTAAGGTTGATAGTGCAGTGAATGCTATGTGTGGCCTTGGGCTCCAGGCAGGTGCCGTCCCAGCTAATGCCTTCATACTCTGAAAGCGTTGCGGCCCACGTCCCATGCCAAAAACCACGGCACTTAGCCGTGGTTTTTGGCATGGGTCATCAACCGCCACCTGTGAGGCCACAGGTGGCGGTTGATGACCGCCACCTGTGGCCTCACAAAACTAATTACCACCAAACGAACTGCAGCGCTGACGCTCTGCTCATCCCAACAAAAAACCGCGTAGTTGTCTGCGTAATTCATAACTCTCACTTCAGCACCGCCCAAACTAAACCCCCGACACTATTCGCTGTTGAGCACGCTCAAACAGAAAAGCTCCAAGTATACAGTGAAAATAAAGATGACAAAGGGCATCCCTGCCTGATGGAGGAGCGAACACTCATTGCTTCAGTTAACTCCTTGTTAACGATAAGTCTCGTCGTACAGTCCTTGTAAGCCATTTAGGCGCCCTCCAAAAAAAACTGAACCAACATTGACTCGCTCCAGAACGTCAAAAAGAACGTCGTGTTTAACACGATCGAAAGCTTTGTCGAGATCACTCTGAAGTATGGCAACTTGGTCCGTGCCGTCATCACATGCCTCTAAAACACTACGTGCCACATGAACGCTTGTCCTTATGGAGCGGCCGTGTATGCCACAGGTCTGCTGTTCACTTATAAGTTGACGGGGAACGCCCTGGAAACGTCGTGCTAGGATTTTCGCGAAGATCTTGTAGTCTACGTTACACAGCGTTATAGGTCGGTAACCTGTGGCTTTCCGTAGCTTATCGACGTCCTCACTTTTGGGGATTAAAACTATGTACGCTCGTGTAAACGAAGGTGATAGCATTTTACGTTTAAAAGCTTCAGAAAAAAACACGCAATAATAAATTACTACAATGCTTTTGGACAGAAAAACCAAAAAAAAAAGAAAGCCATTTGGCCCCTTCATCTTTGAATTATGCAGATCGTTAATGAACCTTATTATCTCCTGAATGTTGATAGCCTCCTCGAGCCTTTCTTGCTCCTCTCGATTGAGTTGAAGAAGAGACTGAAGTAGTCTCTCGCACGCGCGGTTTTTCCTCCCTTAGACTTGGCTTTCGAAAAGCTCCTTATAGTGCTCGACGAAAGCTTTTTCGACCATACTTGAGCTCGTGCTGCTGATTCCCCGGTACTCGACTTCCTCAATCTCGTTACGTTGCGCATACGTCTTCTCATCAGCCAAGACGCCGTCCATTCAGCTTCTTTCCTAACAAATACTTTTCCGAGCGAGCTCGGACTACGGCACCACGGTAATGTTTATGGTGCAGCTCATCTGAGTGCTCCTTGACTCCTTCCAAATCTTTAAGACCAATGCCAGTATTCTCACACTTAGCTCTCGACAGTACTGCCAAGCCGCCGTTGAAGCTGCTTTCATTGCGTAGAGCTTCAAACGCTGGAACTGACGACCTTTCCACAGCTGTCATTTTACTCTCGTTTAAGATGTCCCGCTGTTTTAAAAACGTCGTCTCACGTTTGTTCCCGCTAAGTTTGGAAAATGCCGTCTACTTCTTCTAAGATTGTTTGATCAGTCAGCCGCTTTAAGTTAAGCTTTCAAAGCTTCCAGTTAAACAGCTTCAATGGCGTCCTGTCACCTATAGTTGTTGAAACCAAACAATGATCACAAAATAAAAAAAAAACAGGCGTCACGCAGTATTTTCGCAGCATGGTTGCTACAGAAGCCGACACGTAAACTCGATCTGGGGCCCTACTCCGGACACTTCGCGAGAAAGACGGCGAGAAATCTAGTGGCTATGATTGGCCGGCGCCAAGGTCAAGTGTGGCGTCTGCCAATCACGGCCGCCAGATTTCTGGCCGATCTTTTCGCCAAGTGTCCAGATTAAGGCCCCTAATAGCGCGTGCGAGTTGGCTTGGAAATGTGCGAAACGAATCTCTGACGTAGGGTTCCTTGCAGTTCCGGTATCTACCAAATCGAAATCCTCGAGGAGCTTGCTCAACATGGGAATACTTCTATGTGCTCGCCGCTGGTATGGCGGCCTATCTACTTCTCTCACGACGCACTTATATCGCCTACCAGCACGACGGTCCTATCGCATCGTGCAAAATGGCGTAAGCCAAAGAAAAAAAATGAAAGCCGTTTACAGATCCCTGTAACGCCGAATTAGAGCGCAGCTCTTGAGGAGGACGAGGGAAGGGTACTGAGGTTCACGTGTTCTCGGAGGGGGGGGGGGGTCAAGTGACCTCGGGGGGGGGGGGGGGGGGTCACGTGACCTTAGTGGGGTTACATGACCCCCTCCCCAAGGTCACGTAGGGGTCACGTGACCTAGGGGAGGTCACGTGACCCCCAGAGAAATTTTTCCGCTAGATTTAGCGGCGAAATTTTTTCCGCTAGATTTAGCGGGGAATTTTTCCGCTAGATTTAGCGCGGAAATTTACCTATAATGGACCGCGCGGTTACGCCGACGGCGACGCCGACGCCACTCAAGTCGGAAACGGGCGCCTAAGAGCTGCGCTCTAAAGGAAACCCGGTCTTTCACCGTGCTCGGGGCCACGGTGTAGGAAGGCTTTTTAGGTGTAGAGACTCCGCTCTCCGCCGCGACCAGATAATGACACCCTGCACGCTTGGCTTCAACGAGCCAACGCCAGATGGCGCGGTAAGTTTCAGGCCATCCGGCAGCGCACCGGGCCGCCTGTGCTAGTTGCCTGCTTGCTTTCCGGTGGCTACGGGTTCGCGTAGGATGTGGTATGTAGGTGGGGCCATTCAACTATCATCTCTCTCAGCACACTGAAGTTTTCATAACACAAAAAATGGCAGACGGACAAACAAGAGTAACTCCATAATACCAGCCGACGCGGCGGTCTACGGGTGAAAAAGAAATATCCCTCTGTTGTACATAATTTCTAGCCTAGCTTACATTCCGTCGTCTGTTTTTTCAGTAGCGCAACAGTAACGTCGCGAATCGTTTGTAAAATGAATAAACTCTGATTGTAGCGCAGGTAAACGAAAACTTGAGTGCGACCGAAAGAAACAAAAATGCACAAAAATAAAGAATGATTAACAGAAACCTTGTTAACGGATAATATGGAACTGAATTGCTTTAAGCACCGTTCACGTGACTTTTCTAATAATATGTATATATATATATATATATCGGGTTCGCAAATTACCGTTGATTCGACTGGACTATTAAAAAACAATTTTTTTTTCAACATGTGGGGCAGCTAATGCGATTATTCTTTTCCATTTTAAGGCAGCCTTTGGGTTTTCATAAATTGAACTGCTGGCCGAATTGGCACGAAGTTACACATTTTGCACGCAGACATTAATGAAAGCAGCATTTTTTGAAAGGTTCACTTTGTTAGTACACTTACATTTGCATGTAGCAGATTGCAGCAAAAGATTATAGTAACCACACTCGTCAAGTAAAGCAAACCGGTTTTATTAATGGCACTTATAATATAATAAAAATATCATCACAAACTTTTAAAAAAATCGCTCTAAAAAAAGGCGCTGTAAAAAGCCGCTGTTAAAACGTTGTTTAATGTATGGCACACTCTATAGTTGCTTTTGGAGTTCTTTTGCACATTACAAGTCGCACAGTCGGGACTCTTTCTTATTTTCTCGAGACTGCTTCTTTTGATCTCGATTTTTTTCCTCTGCAGTCCTGTCGCATCCTCATTCGATCCGAACCCTTTTGTACGTTCGACCGAAACCGGAGAAGCGACTGCCTTCCACGGAGGCGTCTGCATTCCACGAGAACGCCAGACAGAATCCGACCCTGAACAGATGGGCAGTCTGTTGTGTCTGCGTCTACCGCATGCAAGACAATCCCCTACGAGGCTCCATCAATTTGGAGAGAACAACGACCGAGCATGTGACTGATGCATTCTGCAGACGTCTTTATCCTGATCGTCTCTTTTACTAATATTTTTATGTCGTTGTTTTCCCTTTCTAAAATGTTTACGTTTCCCCAGGCTGGAGAGCAGTCGGCGCATTCATTCAAATGTTTGGGTATTTCCGAATTTGGATCTTTGGTTTTTACATTTTTTTTATGCTCGGTTCACCATTGAAAAAAAAAAATTAAAAAAAAAGTTGGAAACAATTAGAGGCGGCGTAAGCAATGGGTGACTTAGCCCACGTTCCGGCGGAGGGCCGACGACGTGACGGCCTGAAAGTTTTGGCGCCCTCTTGGGGCAGGCGGAGAAAACATAGGAAAGGAGGGGACGTGATGTGTTCGCCGTTCCGACGGGGCGAGGAGAGGAGTATCCACACCTAAAGAGCCTTCCTACACCGTGCTCGGGGCATATATACAAATAAGCCGCCAACGAACTGTGGCAAACTAAAAATCGATCAGAATGAAACGCCCTTCCTCATCAGTCGTGACGCTCAGCTCCGACAAGGGCAAAGACTTCCTCAAGGACAAAAACAACCTCCCGAAAGACCTACAGCATCGGTAACGCAAACCTCGCACGGAAGTAAAAAGGGATTCAGTGCGTTAGCCACCTGTTCCTGATGAGCCATATTGGTTTCTTGAACCGCTAAGAAATCGGGTCTATCCTTAAATAGCAAACGTTACGGTTGGTACTGCGTCTTGCCTGATCTAAGACTGCATACATTTAGCGTTGCTACTTTTATGGCAGTATCGTACGTACAAATAGTAGAGAGTCATTACGCAACACTTGCCTTCACGATCTTTCAAAATCCTCGAAACCAGGCGTGCCGCCTTACTGACTGTCGCGTCGCGGCCTTCCGTCCGAGAGCTCGTAAGGCACCGCCTCAACGCGTCCCCATCAAAGGGTTGGGGTTGGGGGTCGTGCCGGGCGCCAAGGGTGTGTCCTCCAGACCGCGCTTGACGAAGTCTTTGGTCTCGTCCATGACTAGGCCGCCTTCGGGAGCCTTCTCTGCCGGCGGGGGACAGGCCGTCGGTAGGGCCGCAACGACCTCGGTCGACATCATCTCAGTGGTCGGAGTGCCAGGGTGATCCGCGGGGACAGCAAGTGTAGACTTTTTCGACGATTTCTGCCGCGGTGACATGCGGTGAGGCGTCGTCTCCACCAGGGAGCACCTGTTGCTCCGCAGACGGTTGGACGTCGCGCTGCAGTCCTCGGAGGGCCAGCTCTGCCTTTTCGACATACATTCTGAGCGGCGAAAACTCGTCCGTCTGAGTTCCGCCGGTAACATGGGCGTAGGTCTTGACGCACTCTTCTTTGTCATGTCCAAAGCAGTTGCACTCCGAGCACTTCGGTACACGGCAGTCGTGTCTGATGTGCCCGGCGCGGTTACAACGCAGACAGACCGGCGCGCGTCCTGGGATGACGACGAGGACTTAGCTTCCGTGGAGCCTCCGTTGGTGCAGTAAACTGTCGGGCGTGACACCGCTCCTCAGTGTCATGCGGATGATGCGCGTGGTCGACACGATAGCTTCGAATCCCTCAACGCGCACCTTCTCGCGGGAGACTTCGACAACTATGCCATAAGGCTCGAAAAGTTTACTCACCGCGCCCTCGAGGGACATGGAAGGGTTCCCCGTACACCCGAAGGCGCACTCTGGTGGAACACTGGTCGAGTATGACGCACCGCCGACCTTTCACGCTCAGTTCCTTCGCATTCAACAATCGTTCCTTGGCTTCTGGTGTCCGAAGCGTGGGCATCCAAACATGGTTAATCTGATACGAACCTAACGAGGCTTTATCAGACAACACAGGAATTCGTTTTAGTACCTGGCGAAATTCTTTTGTCCCATATGGACGCTTCTTGAGGTAGCAGTGAAGCAGCACCGAGTTTATTCATGTTTGCCCAGTGGGTACAGAAGGCAGGACAATATTATACTCTGCCGAAGAAGTGCCAGCAAAAGATAAGGTTCCACGGCCGGCAAGAGCAGCTATCGCCGCTCCATTTGAGCTATAGTCAGTTACAGCGACCGGCGGTGCTTAAAGCTCCTTCCGTTCAGCTATTTGAGCACCATCTCTTATCCGTTGGTATCCTATGAAGAACTTCCGGTTTAAGCCGGAATTTTTTTTTATTAGGATGACAGATGTTGTTGTTGCTGCTCACAGATAAAAAAAAAAAAAGATATCTTGGTAAGGTGAAACAAATATTTTGGTTAGCTAAACTTTCGCACTCATACTTTGATCTCAGTAGTCGGTTATTTTTTGTATTTTGACCGTTGAGAATAGTTGCGCTTCGGCTGCCGCGGTCGCGGCTGCGCACTGCATTGGCTGCTCGACGGCACCTGTGCCAGAGGTGCGGTGGTGGTTGTTGTTTGCGGGCAGTGGCGTTGGCCTTTATTATTGGTCTGTTTCGTCTACCAGTACGCCGAGCAAATGGAACCTTGCATATTGCTAGACTCAGCGGTGCTCTGATTCCGGTGGCAAGAGTGCTGTCAAGTTTTTTGGGGTTTCCGAGTGACGAAAGGTAGACAGGGGCTGCTTTACTTCTTTTGGTTATACAGTTTCGGATTGGCGAAAACGTGCCGGGGCATGTTTCATATTGGTAGAGTTATTGGAGAAGGTTAGAGGTGAAAGGGTATTTGTGTTAAATAATTAAATAACAAATATAAATAAATCTTTATTTAATGTGTCCAAACACAACCACAGTGTTCTTTACTTTGATACACACAATAAAAAAGTAAAAACCAAGCAAACAAATATGGCCGATCAAAGGACGAGATAACATAAAACTGACCAGTGGAGAGATGCGAGGAATGTACGCACGCTAAATGGTTGCCATGTGGTATCTTAACTTTTTACGAAAAACTGAAATGTCACTGAATCTATCCAGGCTAGACAACGCGCGTCTATTGAAAGAAATCTGCAAACGAGATATTGGCAACACACTACAAAGTGTAGACCAATTTGTAGACCAAATTGTAGACTAGACCGCCTCAATGAGGTAGAAGACCGCTCGCGTCAAGAGAACCTGGTGTTTCATGGGATTAGTGACACACCAGATGAGACGTAGTCTCAGTCAGAGGAAAAAGTTATTTCCCTATACAAAGAAGAGCTTAGAATAGACCTTGAGCTCTCACATATCGATCCAGCACATCGCATTGGTCGCTACGCCCCCAACAAAACAAATCCTATAATTGTTAAATTTGCTCTGGGTAAGGTGCGGCAGCAGCTTCTACCCTCCCGGCCTTCGCTAGAAGGTACGACCTTCTCGATAGCTAAGGATTTCTCGCTAAATACACGTACTGCACGCAGCAAGTTAATCGAACATGGAAAGTCACAAGCAGCTCCTTTTAAAATGTCTTTCAACAATCTTTTACCGAACGGACGATGTTACATGTATAACCAACCTGCGACACTGTCTTTGAATGTCCAATTTAACAATCAGCTAGTAGAACTAGAACTAGAGCGCACCCAACTCATGAAGTTGGGGCAGAACCAGTTAGTAGGAAAACAGTTCAGTCACTATGTAGTAATGCCAACGGTAGCAACACATTGTTTCTTCTGTACGCGAATATTAGAAATCTAATGCCAAAGCGTGACGACCTGAATGAGTTGCTTGATGTAATGAATGTTAGCATTATCGCACTAACTAAAGCCTGGCTCACGTCTGAAATACTTGATAGTGAAATCGTTTTAAACTCGAGTCATTAATCTTCTTTTGATCTATTTTGTAGTGACCGGGTTTCAGGGAGGGGCGATGGCGTCCTGCTTGCTGTAAATATTCGTCTTCAGCTACGAAAGTTGAACATTATATCAGATCTACAAATCATATTTGTTTCCATAAACTGTTCAAACGGTGCAATCATTGTGGGGTCTGTTATCGCCCACCCTGTAATATTTCATTTGTTAGCAAACTGCGTGATGCACTGTGTGACGTGAGAATGAGGCACCCTTTATCAAAACTGGTTTTGGTTGGAGACTTTAACTACCGAGACATCGAATGGAGCAGCGACATTGCATCAGCAACTGCATCTCGGAATTAGTCTGAACTTTTTATAAACTTTTGTCTAACGTTTAACTTCGAGCAACTTGTAACACAGCCGACACGAGTGACTGAGTCATCGTTCTCGGTTCTTGATTTAGTTCTCACGTCGCACAGTGAAATAATGAAAGATGTAAATATGTTAACGGCCTTAGTGATCACAAATGCATCCACTGCTCTTTGCACATTAAAAACAACGCGGCCATGGTATATTGCCGCAAAATTAGAGTATATCCAAAAACTAACATTGAACTCATTAACATCGGCATAAGGTCCCTTCTGGACTTATGTATGCCTATTTTTTTGGATCACTCTGTGCAGGAGAATTGGATTATTTTCAAAGAAACGCTACTCGCCCTAATTGATAGACACATACCGCTAATACAGTTTCAAGAGAGCCAGTCAGCACCATAGTACACTTCAGAGCTTAAGTCGCTCTGCAAGTGGAAGAAACGATTGTACCGACGTGCACAACTTATTAACACCGATCAGGCCTGGTCCTGCGTTTCTTTTGATTTCGCAGTGTACAAGTCAGCCGTCGAGAAAGCCAAAGCACAATTCTACCAGCACGATATTGCCGCTATCCTCAAATGTAACCCACAGAAATGTTGGAGCATAATTAATCTCCATTATCGTAAACCAGTCTCTTTAGTAAATGACAATGGCATTTCCCTTGCCGAAGATGACGCTGTTGAAACATTTTGAGACGCATTTTCTGGCGTGTTTAATATTACCATCATCACATCGCCGTCAGATATTTCATCACTGTCCGTGCCACCTGGGCATCCAATTACGTTTTTGGGAAAACGGCATTAGCAAATAATAGACGCGCTCAAAACGTCATCGTCACCAAAAGCTGACGACAAAAACCGCAAAATATTGAAAATAACCAAACCGCTGTATACTGTTTTTCTAACACCATTATTTCAACAATCCTTAGATAATAATGATGTCCCCGATGACTGGAAAGAAGGTAAGGTCGTTCCGGTTCACAAATGTGGCGATGCGCACTCTCCTCCAAATTTCCGGCCCATATCATTAACTTATGTATGCTGTAAGCTCATGGAATATGTCATTCATTCTCAAGTTATGGAAATTCTGGAACAGAATAAATTCTCTTTCCCCAATCAACATGGGTTTAGGAAACACCGTTCATGCGAAACGCAGCTGGCAGCGTTCCGTCACGATATTCATTCTTCTCTAAAAAAGTGTCACCAAGTTGATACCATATTTCTCGATTTTTCTAAAGCTTTTGATCGTATCTCCCATCAACTTCTACTAGCAAAGCTGTCCACACTGTCTCTTGACTCATCCATTCTAGCCTGGATCGAAGGCTTTCTCACCTCTCGAAGCCAGCATATGCAAATTAAGAACTGCCGTTCCCGAAGCATATGCAATTAAGAACTGCCGTTGCGGTAACCCCCGGTATACCCTATTTTTTCTCGTGTATATTAAAGACCTCGCTCTTTCATTGGCTTCTAACGCCCGTCTATTGGCTGAAGATTGCGTCGTCTACAGAGCCATATCTGACACAGATGATTTGCGTAACCTATAGGCTGATCTAGACCAAATTAACTATTGGTGTTTAAGGTGGCAGATGCTACTAAATACATCAAAATCCAAATGCCTCTCTTTCTATCAAACTCTTCAACATTTTCACTCTTCCTACTCTGTTGGTAATCTTAATACTGATTCCGTGTCGACTCGCAAGTATCTTGGCGCTCACGTCACTCATGACCTTTCTTGTAAAATCCATATTAATACTATCATTTCCGACTCAAACTGCACGCTTGGTCTCTTGCGCCGCAATCTTCGTCTCGCGTCCTCATCAGTGAAGCGACTTGCATACATCACATTGGTACGTCCGAAACTAGAATATGCATCGTCAATCTGGGACCCCCAGCTTAAATACCGTGTGTCCGACTTAGAATCAGTTCAAACTCGTGCCACTCGCTTTATAACGTCTCAGTAATCTAGGTTTGTTAGTGTTACTGAACTGAAACGAAATTGATCATAAACCCCTTTGTGTTCACGCAGGCGCATCGCTAAATTATGTATTTTCTACAGGTTTTACTTCGACGATCATCTGCACAATTCATTCATCTTGCCACCACATCGCATATCACCTCGCATTGACCACCATGCAAAAGTTGGCCTCTTGTCACGCGTTATACAGCATTCCTAAATTTTTTTTCCCGGCGACATATGTGGACTGGAACGGCCTGCCCGAAGCCATCGTCTCTACTCAAGACATCGATTCGTTCCGCCAAATGTTAACCTCGCTATTTTGTTAACCCACTCCCTTATTTAATACCCTGACTCAGGGTTCTTAAGGTATTTAAATAAATAAATAAATTGAATGTACGTAAAAATAGTAAGATGCCTAGGACACGGAAGGGAACGTGAAAACGAACACTTCCCAAAAGCAAGTCAGTGTCGAACACCCCATTCACAACGTTGTACAAGAAAACTAGGTCACGTTCCAGCCTTCTGCTTGAAAAAACCTCTATTGAGAAGAAATTCATAATTATAATAAAAGCGGCGTTGGATGTGCATATCATATACAAAGCGTATCAGCCTTTCGTACGGATTCAATGCTCAACGACTGCGTGCGACATAGCGAATTCCAAAAGAACTGAACCGAATTCAAGCTTAGATCGTACTAGCGCACAAAATAAACGAATCGAGCATGCAGAAGTTCTGAAGTGCTTAGTCATACGGTAAATCATGCCCAGCATTTTCGTTGCGTTTCCGACAACAAAAGAGTGGTATGGAGGGGTCGGTGTTAGAGCACCTTAGCTCGGTAGCACGTGCGTGGCGCAGTTGGCGTTCCAGAGGGAACCTGCCAGAGACCGTGGCGATCGAATCACTGTCGCTATATAATTACAGCAAAGTTGAATGCGCGATTGCAGGTCTGAATACTTGAATAGTAGTTTCGTGTAGATACTCTCACCTTGTTGTGCCGTGATGTGAACTTTTTTTTTTTTTTTCTGTATAAAGAGCGTGCTTAATAAAAAGATAACTTCCAAAAGAAGTGTGGACTTGTGCTCAGACTGGCGATGTGCGCCCATCTTAAGCCACGGAACACCAGCGGCTGGGCGCACTTTGCATTCATTGATTGACAATATGGTAAGAAGTGGCTGAGACTGAATATACACTCTTGCCGAGCCGATCCCTATCGAGCGACGCTAAGTCAAGTGCAATAGCTTCGAAATCGTCGGATATTCGTAGAAGGTAAACACACTTTCTTTTTTTCTAAAATAGATACTGCTTTGTAGAAGAACAAGACGGCGGCAATGGGATGCAAGCCCGTCCAGAGCAGTTACCTCTTCTCTCAACATCTGCGACAATAGGACGCAAGTTCGTTTAGAGTTCGAAGGCTGATCTGAACTTCGGACGCACTTGCATCCAATCAACACCTTCTAGAAGACAAAGCCGTACTGCTCTTCTCGTGACGTCGTAAAGGGAGGCAATCGGGGGTGATCGTTGAAGCGAAGGCAACGCGCGTGGATCGACCTTCATAACGCGCTTTTAGTCACATACGCGTGTCTTACTGACTAAAAAGAAGCTGCACATAGCAACGGCTCTAGAAATCATTTTATTACACGGGCAAAATATTACACCGCTAAAGAATCGGTACGAAATGACACGAGGTATGCGTATAAGACGTCTATAGAAAAATGTGATTGTTTTAAGTCAAAAACATTGAGTCACGCAATTATTGCGCTATGAATGCATATTCTATACGAGACGAGCAGTGATTGGACACAGCAAAACAGATCGTAGTTAAAAATCAGGTAGATGTAGTCAACGCGGACACGGCTAAACAAGTGCAACTTACATTGTAAACATAGAAGTAAAACAGCGCTAACGATCACAAGGTCAAGTAGGAGAAGGGACACAGACACAGCGCTGACTCACGACTTACTTTCTTTCTCATCTTTTTAAAACATATCAACATAAGAAAACAAAAAATGAAAAATAAAAGAAGAAGAATCCAGCATGTAAGACATCCTCTCTGTGATATCCCATCTGAGGAATTTTTTACAGCGCGAGTTCTAATGCTCTGTGCGTACCTGTCTTGCACGTGGCCTTGGCTGCATGTAGGCACGCGCCTGTTGTTATAGGATCACTTCCATGGCGCGTGCCCACATGCAGCCAAGGCCGCGTGCAAGACAGGTACGCACAGAGCATTAGGGCTCGCGCTGTGGTTTTTTTGGCTTTTTTTTATTATTTTTTTTTGTAATGGTATATAATGTATAGTTTTTATAAAAAAATTAATCAGATGGCATATGACAGAGAGGCTGCCCTACATGCTGGATTCTTCTTCTTTTATCTTTCATTTTTTGTTTTCTTATGTTGATATGTCTTAAAAAGATGAGAAAGTAAGTAAGTCGTGTGTCTGCGCTGTGTCTGTGTCCCTTCTTCTACATGTCCTTGTGTTCGTTTGCGCTGTTTTATTTCTATGTTTACAATGCATCACCGACTAGCCCACCTCCAAACATTACTACTGCCACTTACATTCATGTATGCGACGGTATCGCGTGCAGTCACTGAATTCTTGTATTATAACCCGGCCACATGAATAAATTAATGTAATTTTAATCCAATGACAATATGGGTCGACAAATCAGCTTACGACGCTCGTATTATCACTCAAGACCGCGAGCTGATTAAATCTCATATCATCTAAGGAAAATATACTAACTTTTTCGTGTGGCGGGGGTGCTAAACCTAATATTCACAGTCAAGTGATTTACTTCTCCCAATGGGCTCGAGCTGCTTTAGAGAAAAATATAACTTATTTAGTATACAATGTTACTATTGTTTTGATACAGTTAAGATTCTATGATAAACGTGGTAAAGGCAATAAAATAAAATTAGTACAAATGAACACAAAAGCAAAAACAATGCAGTTTCAATAATCACAAAAACTTGATATTTCCTTCCAGTGAAAACTAGAATATTACCACGCATATTCACTAATGTCGACGCAACTGCACACAGATAACGACGAAGAACAAAATTCATTCAATCACAAAATTAAAAAAAAAACAAAAAACGACTGCAGCATTTTCCTTGGGTCCTACATGACCAAGAAAGCCCGTAAATAAGTTGGTTCTCACCTGTCGATCGTATCCATATGTCCCACAATATCCGTCACGAAAACATTTAAACACGAATTCCAAGAAGTCTCAATCTGTCGAGAGAGAGAGGTATATTGATAATCGACCAGTGCCATTGCTAGTTGTCACAGATGTCACTCAAACCGTAGCAGGTCTTGTTCCGCGAATCCACGTAAATGCCGTAGTATCAAGCGAACAAAAAAAAAAAAAAAAAACTACACAAGACTGCGGGGACGACAGAAAAACGACGGGAAGAAGGAAGTACGTATCAAGCAAACCACACACGTGAGCAGTGGCAGCAATGTGGGACGAAAGGCTTAACATTGTGAACCCATTTTTCGCTCGTGTGAGCTCGCTGCGGCGATGACTGGATTTTTATCGGTTCCCTTCCCTTCTCAAATGTCTCAGCGTTCCTATTCAGAGAGTCAGCAGCTCACACAAGACGTAAATTTACCAAAATCAGAGCCCGTATGAGGGGAGAAAATGTCGCAAGGGAGCCGGTTCATTCGAAAAGAGTGGGAAGCTTGGGTACTGCACGTAGTCCCGCGATTACCGGGATAATCAAAAATATAAATTTCGTACTTTAAACCTTGGTAACGCGTTGTATATTACGTTTATATTATATACATAATAAATTGTTAAAGTCTGCGCTTTAAAAACGTATATTAATGAAGGATAAACGCTCACGAACACCACTGCGCCACTCGACAAGAAACATTTTTTTATGTCGATACCAGGTATTTTTTTTACGTAAATGCGCCATGGCCTTCCTTCTTTGACATTGATTCGTAAACGCCCAGAGCGCTATGGCTTTCTCTTGTTGTAGGTGTTTTGTTGATCCTATTGTCGCCAAGAGTAAGAGCGAGGGAGAGGAGGGTTAACGTTTCTCCATTTTCTCAACGTTTCGTCATGGCAACCAAGCGGTTGCCATGACGACGGCGCGCGTATTGTTTTTGTGCAAACCCACCAACGGTTAGGGGGTATTTGGCGCTGCAAGGGCGGGGGGGTTACAAACTTTTTGCTTATACAGGTTAAGAAAAGTTTTCGAGGGAAAAGAGGGCAAAGGAGGAGAAAGCGGACGGAAGGTTGAGGGGAAAGGATGAAACCTCCTCTTCTCTACAACATTCCGTCTGCGTCTCCCTCCCCAGCCAGGAAACTTTTCTGAACCTGTCATTGACTTTAGTCTTCCTGCGACCGCCTCGTGCGGGCACAGAAGCAGACTCCGACGCTACGGCGGCTCCACGGTTCCGGCTCACTAAAGGTCTGACTAGAGCGTGCGTCATGCTTTGACGTTGCCACATGTGAGCAGTGTTATATGTCTTTGCTCATTTCTGGTTTAAATTTTAGAAGTCTGGATGGAAAACACGCCGTAAACACTTGAGACTGCTTGCGTGCAGGAATGCGAAAGCATTATAGTCCCAATGGTGGAATGTTTGCGAGCAATGTTTTTACACGTATTAAAGTTGTTTCTGCCGGTATTGTATGCGGTGTGCCGCCGTAGATCTAGACGCTGCTTCCGATGTCAATACTGCAGATGTAGACGCGGTCGGCTCACAGTCCACCTCCCGAAGCACACAACGAGCACAGATGAAGTCTGAAGCGTAACTGACACGCCAGAGGCAGCGCGCCAAGTTTTAATTTTGCACATGGCTCACCGGCGGTGACATCACGGCTCCCCCACTGCGCAGGCGCGGCACCCCCGCCGGCTTCACGGCTTCCGTGGCGAAGCATCTGTGTTGCTGTGCTTTTCTACGCGTTTGAATTCTGAGGCACGTCCGCTTTGACCTTGGGCGGCGCGTGCTTGATGTCGTATTTTTATGACCATATTTTTGGCGCAACGTTGACACCGCCTTTTCGCGTAACGGGACATTAAAGGCTTTCGCCTCGAAGGAACACTAACACCCCCAAACAATTTTTTAGGCGATTCATTCTGCTGTCCAAAGACTACCCAAATAATATTTTGCTACAAAGTGACGTATATTTTTAATAAAGCCAAGAAACGAAACTGCTCGAAACCTAAACCTGCTTACAGAGGTCGTAGAAATATAGAGGAGGAGAAAGTGCCGGAAATCACGTCGCTACACCCGATCGCGCTTTTTAGACCGCAGCTCTTAGGCACCCGTTTCCGGCTTGAGGGGCGTCGCCGTTGGCGTAACCGCTCGTTGCATTATGGGAAGTGCCCCATAACGACGTCACACGTGGCGTCACGCATGAGGTCACGAGGGTTACCTTCACGAGGGTTGCGCAGGTTAGCTAGCCTCATAATTGTTACCCTCACGAGGGTCACTCTATCAAGTGTCTAGAGGGTTACCCTCACGAGGGTCACGAGGGTTAGGAGGATTACCCTCACGAGGGCTACCCTCACGGAGGTTACGTGGGTTACTCTCAAGAGGGTCACAAGAGTTCCCCTTTACGAGGGTTACCCTCGTGACGCCATTATAGGAATCACGTGACGTATAACGTCACGTTTGATGTCGCGCGACGTCGCACGCATCTAACAATGCCAATATTCCCGCTACATTTAGCGGAAACATTTTCCGCGAAATTTGATGAAAAAAATTCCGCTAAATTTATCCTAGTGACGTCACGAGGGTAAAATTTGCTCGTTAAATATAGCGGAAACTTTTCACCTTTATATTTAGCGGGGAAGTAAGAGGGGCATGCCGCCCCTCCGTACCATCCCCTCCTCCTCCTCGAGAGCTGCGCTCTAATTTGGTGTTACAGAAAATTGTAAACGTCTAATTTTATGTCTCGTTTTCTTCTTCCTTTTTTTTTTTTGGTGGGGGGGGGGGGGGGGTGCGCGCAGCAGATGACAGTGTGGCGGGTACCATTTGCCGTGCGACTGCTTGGCCGTTATTTTGGTTCCGTTCGCTGTTCTGCATTTCAAGACGTTTTTCTTTGTAGATTGAAGAGTTGGAGATTACTAGTTAGTGCCCGTGCTGAACGTCCGTGATCGCCCCCGAAAAGAATACACCCAAAATGTTGCGTGAAGAGCTGCCTCACGGGTTCTGCCTCCAAAAGTGGCATTGTGTGGCAGAGTCTGCACACGTTTTCGAAGGATCAACGGGATCGGGATTCGGGACCAACGGGTGGCTGCAATTCTGGCAGAACAGTTACGGGCACCTGAGAGTGCGGACGCTAAGCGATTTATGTGCCCCTAGCATTTTGTGGAAAGTAACTACATTGAGATCGCTGGTGTCAAAAAGGGAGTCCCAACCATTTAGTTACGCAACGTTTTATCCAGAACCTTTTCTTTTTTTTCAGTGATAAGTGTAAAAAAGAATTGTAAATATAGCAAAATGTTCGACAAAAAAAAAAATACAGCATGGCTATACCGCGGTTGGCGCCTGGCTCCGCTGCGTGTGAGGTAGACACTCATCCACTGGGCTACTCTAATATTTTTAAATATTTGATTTCACAAATTGTTTTATGTGTAATGTCCATGAATGGACCTTCAAGGTATTATGAATAAATAAATAAATAAACAAATAGGATACCCACTAGCAGACAACCGCCCGAGCGATATGTTCAGGCACGAGAAGTCGCAACTACTCGGCGACGTCTTCGTGCAAATCGGCTTGGTGATAGGGCGTGTCTGACGGAATTAATCCTAATAGTTTTTATCGGTGTAAAATTTCTCTTTCGAAGGAAGACAAATTCGCCGGAACCGCGAACGACACTTCTGAAGTAGAGGTCCCACGGCCGTCGTCCGTTGCCATCGCCGTCCGGACCGCGAGTCCCACGATACGCGATACGACGACATGTTCAGAATTACGCAGTGAAAGCACAGAACGATTCCGGTTCTCTGTGCAATTTTTTAAAAATATTTTTTCATCCAAGGTTTTTGCAGCTGTTTAGAAGGCACAAATGGTGCATCATAATTTTTTTCTATTTTTAATATTGACTGTGTGCCTTCAATGACCCAGGTATTTGATTAAATTTGGTGGTTGCGTCTAAACCTTAGAAAACGGCCCTTGACTACAAAGAATTGAGTGAGCTCCACTCAAACTTGCCAGTTTTTGGTGGGCGGTTTTCGGGTTGGAAAGAAACCAAATTTCGAGCCGCAAATTCTGTTCTGGGTAGTTGGGCTCTCTTATGTCTTTTACAACTACGACCATAAATGTGTCCCTTTGATAGGGGGGTGTCCGGCAACGAGGCCGTAAAGACCCTTGACGTGTTTGTGTTTGTCTTGCACGTAGCGTGATATACCTAATTGGACGAGGCCTGTGCCAATCCCGCTGCCTTTAGAAGCATATAGACACGCAGCACTGAAATGAACGGCCCTTGAAGTCGAATGGCAGCGCGTTCCCACACTAATGGTTGGCTTAACGTGTAAGAAACGGACAGCGTGAATTTGATCAAGGGGCTTTGGGAGGCCCAACGTGGAATCACCACCTCGCAGCTGATCACGCTAACCGTGACGGTATGTTAAGAATTCTTGCTGCACCCGCCGTCCGCCACTCTGGAAAGTAAGCTCATGAACACAAGTGGAAGAACACCCGCGGGGTGCTTGTCGCTACGACAACACGCAATAAATAAAGCACTATGCTCCGTTTTACCTTATGAATGACCGCAACGGGCGCTACAAGTCATCGGAGCCAGTCCAAAGCCGTGCGTATGCTCGGGAGGGGCACACCGACGCGTAGGGCGCTTAGTCTGCAAATGTTAGGCTAGGTGGCGCAAGCCTCCGCCCGTTACAGTGGGTATAGCCATTACCATCCATCCATTGATCCAACTGTGGATCGAACTAGGTCGGCTGCGTATGAGGCAGACACCTTACCACTAGCCTGGGCTACCGCTTCAGGAACTTGTTGTAACCGCTGTCTATGTTGACGGCGGCAGGGTCTATCTCCACGAGCCAGCAAATCCTGCGTGAGCTCTGTTTCCAGAGATGTCTATCGTTGCTAGGGTGTCCTCCTCTCCCTCGTTTTTTTTCTCTCGACGCGTTAGGGGTTAGGGCGATCGGATACAGGCCGTCGGCGTATGTGTCAGTGCACTGGGATAGGCGCCCATGTGACCCATAATTAACGCAAACAAAAATTTTCGGCAGACACGCAGATATAACTTTAGAATTTTACGATGCATTCTGTATCAGAAAGCAAGGGGAAAGTAAGTGCGTCAGTTATATGCACCTTACAGACACACAGTTTTATTTTTTGAACGAATAGACAGAAAAATGGTACTAATAGTGTGTGTTGGTTTCAATAAACCTTCGTTTGCGAGTGCACTTCGTCTTGCCTACTTCCTTGCCCCTGTTTATTCGTCTCTCTTCGTTTATCACGTGTGACTATTTGTACCAAAGTGACCTACGAAAACACGCTCCCTTTTTAAGCAGACAGCTGAAATGCTCACTACATAATACACCCTCAATGGTTCCAAAACGCGATGGAATTCTCGTCCGGTGTGCTACTCGGTTTAATACGAAACGCATATGCGGGCACCATAGTACGCGCTCCCACCCTATCCTTTTATTCAGATTATCTGCTCCCAAATGACAGCTTCGTGGCTCCGACGTTACATCTCAGCTGTCGCTGTGTTTCACCTTACAAATTGCGTGTTTTTTTTTAATTATGTTACACTTGATGTACATTAACGACACATGACTGTATCAGGCGTGTACAAAACAGAAACTAACAAGTGAACTTCGGCCTTTAATGAAAATTTTGTGCAGCGGAGTAATTTTGGTTTCAGCGCAAGCTGAAGCACAGGCGACACTCAATAGATTGTCCTTTCGATCGCCGGAGACAATGTGACTGCTGCAGCCAGGAAGGAAAAGGAGATGGGAATTCTCGGCGTCAACATTTTTCAACCCCCGCGGCTGTGTTCTGGCAATGCAGCTCTAGCTGAGGTACAATGTTAGGTCATAAAAAAAAATCATTTGACAAGAGTGATAATTCTAGGAACCCAACCTAATAGACGGGTGGACATTATCCTTTATTTTGTACGACCAAACAACACGACTGACTTGTCTGCCTTGCCGAAAACAATTTCAAGCAGCATTAATCCAGAAAATGCAAGTTTATCTTTGTGAAATCATGTCACGAATGGGAAAGATTCTCAATACTTTACATTCTCACAGTTTCGCAGATTAAAGGGCCGTCTAAATAGCACAACGCAGGATGGGTGCCGCGACGCGGCACCGGCATACGGCTAACTCCAGTCTACTTTAGTTCTCTTATATTTTATGCCAAAGGGGAAACTCTTTTTTCCGCTTTCGTCCTTGGACAGATAGAGTGTGTTCATCACAAAGGCGTGAAAAGCCACTCACACGCTCTGCTGATAGTCATCAAGGCCTACGCTGTTGTTTTCGATGCAAATCTCGCGAAAACATAGAAGGTGAAGGGTCTACAAGGGAAAAAAGCCGCGCTGTTTGCATAGTTGATGTACAAACTGAAAATGGACAGGTGGACATTATCCTTTATTTTGTAAGCCGGCGCTGTGACGCTTTACACCATCCGACGTGTCCTGTTTGGACGGCGCTTAATACCCATGCCCTGCTCGGGCTGTTCAAACTATCTTTAGTTAACGGCAGACTTGTACCGTACGCATTACAAGTAATCAAATTACTTGTAATCGATTACTTTTTGGAGTAATTTTGTAATCAGTTGATTACTTTTGTTAGGCAGTAATCACAAGAGTAATCTGATTACTTTTTGAAGTAATAAAATTACTTGTAACCGTTACAATTTGTCCACGGGACCCCCGTCCCCCGACACACGCCTTTTTTTTTATAAAATGACAACAATAAAATTTGCTTTTTTTTTTTTCAAACGGAGAAAAGAAACATTTTTGCGGAGCTGTGGGGAACGAGGTCAATCTCTTTCTATGCACAGTTTTTGTGAAATGTCCGTTTTTTTGTTTTTTTTCGAGCTGGGACTGGGAGTGGGAAGCCCCAGGAAAGCCACAGTGCGTGACAAAGGCCATTCAGGGCAAAGTTTGAGCAGTAGAATGTAGATTTGTGAGTCCTTCGTTCAAACTATCCCCCTCACCCACACACACAGAAATAAAAAAAAATTAAAAAATCCTGCTTAGGGTACCTACTCGCAGCCCGTAGGAGAACCAGAACCGAAGAATGCCTAGAGCGGATACAAAATATAACAAAGGCAGTTGAAATATTTCCTTGTGACAAGCAATGTTTCGAGTTGAGAAGTGGTCGGGGCGATCTCTTCCGCTGATTGATACTACACCCGCTGATTGATACTACACATGATCCGTTTCAAATCCTAGAGCTGCTGCTCTTTTGTATAACATCCGAGCTCATCCACATGTGAATAATAAAATGAGCGACGAAAACTTTGAGCGACAACCCTTGCTAAGCTTAACAAGATCTAGAACCCCCTCCGCTCTCCCGCCCCCCCCCCCCCCCCCCACACACACACACACTCACACACACTGGCGAAGGCCCAAATCATTAAACGTCTTCAAACGAATTCTATGCTTGTGTCCGCATTGTGAAGGTGCAACGACCACGAAGAGGGAGCCAGTTTTTCTTCTTCAATACTTGTGCAAATGTGAAATATAGGTAGGAAGTAGTTCATTGTTATGAGCGCTAAAGATGTGTCTTCACACAATAAAGTAATCGGAAAAGTAACGATTACTTCTTTAAGTAATGTCCAATTACTTTTGCCGTCGAGTAATCAAGTAATCTAATCGAATACCTTTTAGCCAAGAGTAATAGTAATCGTAATCGATTACTTTTTTTTAGTAACGTGTACAAGACTGGTTAACGGCAATAAGCACCCTCCGCCCCCTAATTATTTGACTCCACTGAACTGATATGGTGTTACCCCAATTCATTCCAATTGAAACCTAAATAAAACAAAACCTATTATTTCATCGTTTGAAATGGTGTAGCAAATCCATCATCGGCAGAGTTTTTATTTTCGAGATGTGTTTGACGCGAAATATAACCAACCTTTTTGTTTTATTTTTTTTTAATAAAGAAAGGAACCTAAAACTTCGAATGACACCAAGCCAGAAAGACTTAACAAAAGCTCCATTCACATTTCAGAATTACATATGGCATATTGTGTGCGTTATGCAGTGCTAGCGAGTCGACGGAACAAGTGCTTTTATAGCGCACGGGGTACCATTCGAGCTCTCCCTGAGTCCCTGATGGATACGACGAGAGCGCTGGCAACTGTTGGCAAGGACGGAAAAACGTAAGGGATTTCTAAAACAAAGAGAAGGTCAGAAGATTAGTGGAAAAGGACTAGACAAGCGCGATAGTACAGAAAAAAAATTTGGTGGATTAGATGATTTTACTACAGAGGAGAATTTATAGTGAAAATTAAAAGAAGGGGCTATAAATATTACTATAGGTTAGGCGGCACAAGCAACGACCCCATACGAAGGGTATTGCCAATCCCATCTATCCAACCATCCATTAAGTTCCTAGTAGCACTGGCTTCGGCAGCCTATGAGGGTCGTTATGAAAGCAGATCTCATCTTCAAATAAACAATTCCCCCAATTTTTGAGGCTAAAATTCTGCCTGACCTCCCGTTTCCTTCAAAAAGAGTTAGTGTCTGAACCCTGACCATCGTTAACAGTGCCACGAGCTTTACTATCTTCAACTCAATGCATCCAATAGGTGTTTAACTGCCGTACAAGCGTATTATGCTAAATTTTAGAACAGGTTATTCATTATCATCTTGCCAACTTCCTCGAAGCAAACACCTTTTAATCTATGTCAGCATGGCTTTCGAAAATATATTTTTCTGCTAAACACAACTCTCGTCTTTCACTCAAAATCTGCATGCCATCCTTGACCGTGGGTCGCAGGTGGACTGTGTATTCCTCGATTTTTCGGGAGCTTTCGATAAAGCCGGTCATCCACTATTGTTGTTCACACTGAGTTAGCTCAATATTTACCTAAAGGTGCGGAACTGGATTGAAAGTTTCTTGCTTAATCGTTCCCAATTCGTAACTGTCAATGAATATACTCCCTCATTAACTCCCATTAATTCCGGATGTTCGCAGGTCTGTTGCTTTTTCTTATTTGTATTACCAATCTCCGAGACTCCAATTTAATCCTGAATGCCTATTCACAGATGACTGCGTTATTTACCGTGAGGAATTGACGGGCAATAACATAAGCTTGTTGCAGGCTGACTCGTATCAGTAACTAACTTGTGTTGTACATGGTTAATAAAACTAAACATCCTTAAGTGCCAGTAAATGCGTATGTCTCGTCGCAATGCCTTTTGTCCTGCTTACAACCTAAATAACATTTGTTTGGACTCTGTGTGTTGTTACAAATACCTTGATGATCACATAACATCCAGCCTTCCGTGGAACATTCACATAGAGCACGCCATTAGCAATGCTAACTCAATGCTTGGCGTTCTGAGAGAGAAAAAAATAGACGTTTACAAATCTCTGTAATTCAAAGTTAGAGCGCAGCTCTTGAAGAGAAGGAGGGGAGGGTACGGAAGGGAGGGTATGCCCCTCCTCCTCGTCCGTACCCTCTTCTCTTCCTTTACTCCTCTCCTCCTTCCGTCCTCCTCTGCTACTCCTCCCCCCCCCCCCAGCAATTACTCCTCCTCCCCTTCTCCTCTCCTTTTCCTCCTTTCACCTTATTTCATAACCGCAGGTGAAATCTTCTCGCACTATGCGTCAAGTAAACTTTGCGCAAAAAAAGATGTAATGCAGGCTCAAACCTGCGCTACCATCCAACATTGCACAAGATATTTGATGCGTCGCCAGATGACGTCTGTGATCAACAGACCGCGAAAACGTATTTAGTGGACCGATCATTTGAGCTCGCCAGGTAAATACTCGAGCTATATCTTCCTTCCTTCCGACTAGCAACGCCGACAGGTCAGCTTCCGCTAGATTGACCGCCGGTTCGCGTCGCATCACAACAAGGCCAAAAGAGCCTCGGGGGTAAGAACTCATTTCTTCCTCGACTGACCACCGAAGCAGTCTCCAGCAGGCGAGTGACTGAGCGAGACCGAGGGGCAGCTTCTGTTCGGTGCGAACTCGGTGGCAGTGAGTAATCCTCGCGAAAGATCGCGGCTTGCAGGATCCCGCTTTATCCTATTTTACCCCAAGAATCGCGACTTAGGACAGCGTCAAAGACAAGGAGAAAAATCCTCGCTTTTATTTTCTCCTTCTCCGTCTAGCGCGAACTCATCTTAGTACTGAGGTCTGTTTCCATGGCAGCTTGTTGCAAAATTGAATACACAAAAACCTGGGATAAAAGCAGAGACATAACCTCGGAAGGCCGAAGCTGTGAACCACGGTCAAATTAAGCGATGGCCTTGTTTTTTGCATGCTTGATTTATGTTAAGTCGCCGAGTCCCGAAAGAAAGATGGAGCAAATGTTCGTGTGAGCCGCTGCGCGTATCGCTCACCCAGAAAAGTTTTTAATTTAGGAGCAGGGTTTTCGCGCGCAAGCTTTCGTGGTTTGTAACAACCAACTCACGCTACAACGCGTGCGTGTGGTTACGTTCCAACTTTAACATATATAAGGGCGCGAATTCCACAAGCCTGCGATTTAAGGTATGAACCCTTCCCTTCCGGTGCTTTAGATGGGTCAGGGGTTATTCTCCCAGCAGCTTTAGCAACAATAACGCATAAAAAAAAATTTTGCTGTCGAAGCATTTTTATGTTTCTACTGATCTTTAAACGTCGTACTTATTCAAAAAAGAAATAGACGAACGAACTTGAAATCATGCATATTACATCTCATGATTTATACTTTATGCCAGTGCTTAAACTGTGTCCGGCATCTCTTATAAACCTTTTGAGGCGTTGGTTATACCAAACTATGTACCTTTGAACAGCCTGAGCGGTAGCTAATGTCCATTTACTGCTGTAAAACTCAAACCACCATCTTGTAGTGTGAGCTTGTGAAACTGAAAACAAAACAGCGAGTCCACATCGCCTTTTCTAAGTAACATGAAAAACATGACTCGTAAAAACCAGCGTTGTTTAACCGTTTTAGAGCGCAGGTCTTAGGCGCCCGTTTCTGGGTTGAGCGCCGCCGCCGTTGGTGTAACCTCGCGTTGCATTATGGAACGTTTCTCACAATGACGTCACACGTGACGGTACGTCTAACGGCACGTGACGTCACTCAACCCGGAAAAATTGTTTTCGCTAAATTTAGGGGGAAAATTTTTACGCTAAATATAGAGGACAAAGTTTCCCACTAAATATAGCGGGGTAATTTTACCCTCGTGAGGTCACACATGACGTCATTTGTGACGTTAATTGAGCGAACGTGACGTCACCTGAATGAATATGACGTCCCGTGAATGGATGTGACGTCACATAAAATTTAGCGGAAAAAGTTCCTCGCTACATTTAGAGAAAAATTTCCCCGTAAAATTTAGCGGCAAAATTGACGTCACGTGACTTCAACACGGATTCAGATTTCTCGCTAAATTTAGAAAGAAAATTTTCGCTAAACTTCCCCCTAAATTTAGCAAAAAAAATTTGTTAAATTTCCCGCTAAATTTAGCGGGAAATTTAGCGGAAATTTCTCGCTAAATTGGAGGGGAGCAAGGAGGGGGGGGGGATACCCTTTGTCCTCCTCCTCAACAGCTGCGCTCTAATTGGGCATTGCAAAGAATTGCAAACGTCTTCAACCTTTTCGAGCAGTCCACAAGTATTATTTTAGAGCGCATCTCCGAGGCGCCCGTCTCCGGCTTGAGCGCTGTCGCTGTCGCCGTCGGCGTGGGCGTAACCGCGAGCCCCCCGACCCCCCCCCCCCCCCCCCCCCCCCCCCGAGAACCTCGGGTGCCTTCGGGGGGCTTCGGGAGAACCTCGGGTTTCTTCAGGAGGACCTCGGGAGGACCTCGGGTACCTTCGGTGACCACGGGAAAAGGGAGTTCACGTGACCCACCCGAGGTCACATAACCTCCCCCCCCCCCCCCCCGAGGTCACGTGGCCCCCCCCCTCCCCCCCCCCAAGGAAGCTTGGCCGGCTTCGAGCCAGAGACCTTTCGTGCAGTAGCCCGACGCGGTACCTGTCCGCCAAAATTAAATTACCAATTAATTAAATATTTAATTAATTAATTAGGTGGGAAAAGAGGGACGAGGAGGAGGAGATGAGGGCAGTACGTCGAAGAATGAGGAGGTGAAGGAGAAGGACGGGGGAGGAGGAGGGGAGGAGATTGAAGGTTGAGGCGAGGAGGAGGTAAATGAGGAGGAGGAGGGGCATACCCTCCCCTCAGTACACTTCCCTCCTCCTCCTCAAGAGCTGCACTCTAATTCGGCGTTACAGGGAGTTGTAAACGGCTTCCTTACTTTGTTTCTTTGGTAATTTGATGCACTGCGGATGTTGATTTTGGCGCGAAATTTTATTACTTGGCAAGTGGTAGCCTGCTGTTTGTCGAGAGAAAATTGGCCGTCGTGATTCAGATACTTCAAACGCAATATATAAAAATTCGTGTTCAAAGATGTTTCACTAACAAAACTAAACATTGTACCTGGCTGGTATCATATGCCCCAGGCTACTGGGTGTGTTGCGATTAAGTCAGTCGCAGGAAAAGGTCAATACGTCCGACGAAATACTTAGCCCCCCCCCCCCCCCCCCCCCGAGTACCCAATGACGGGTCACATCGCGTATTCGTGCTCGTCCTTTTTTGTGAAGGTCCACACAGGCACGCCTCGGTACATCTTTACAGTAAGAGACGATATGGCTCCTCCCTAATCTCGTACAACGTTGAGCTCTTTCTTGTGAAATTACGCATTATTAAGTTAGCTTCCTGATTAAACTCATGTAAAATAGATATATAATTTAAGTAGAAGTCAATTTTTCTTTCTATAATATCAACCACGGGAACTTCTGCTACATTATTATATTTAATCCTGGTAAATTGCAAATTTGCGTTGTGCCCCCCTCCGCGCCGCTATTGATTACTTTTTATACACCCCTCTGCACAAAAACATGGTTCTAGCTCCCCAGCAAAACGGAGCAAACGAAGAGGTTGTGCATGCTATAATATTATGAATTCTTAATTGAAAAAAAAATAATAATGTTGAGCCTTTGTATATCGCTTACGATACAATTCGGGAGAGTAAATCACAGAAGAATCGCCAACCCAGAAATCCTCTTTTGTTGCACGCAAAGGCCGAGCTACGAAACAGTTTAGTACCTTGTCGGACCGCTCTCCTAGAATGGTCGTCGTGCATTAAAGTTTCATAGATCTGCGGTGTTGCGACGTTTGCTTAAATTGAATCATGGCTGCAGAGAATATCCAAGCACAATACAAGAAACTGGCTGGAACACGCGCGTAGTTTGGACGCCCGCCGAGTTCTATTATAGCAAAAATAACAACATGAATTTTATTCAACCTGGACTTATTAATGAAGGCATTCCCTTTGCGTCGCCGCGTTACAGGTCTACCACAGAACTGGGCAGTAATTAACACATGTTATAATGAAGAAATTAATGTATTAATGAATGCAGCAATTACATTTTTTTTCATTTTCATAACACGTTATTGAGGCATGGTGCAAATGTACTCATATCTTATTCGTTTCTCGATTCACTTCAGAATGCGTTTAAAAAATCACGTACAAGAAACACAGTGCCCCCCAAAAAATATATATACTTCATAAAGGGAGGAACGATCTTGTCCTTTAGGCTTCTTTAGAAATGGAGCAACGTTTGTCCCTGCAGACGAGGGAGCAATGTTTCTCTTTCGTCTGCGTAGCAATCTGGCGTCCCGAAATCAAGTGAGTCGTGCTCGGTTAGGTTTGACGAGGGCGCCAGAACGCTACTGATATCGTCGGTTTTTATGCGGAACGCTGCCGCGATTCAGCCGTAAAGATCCAGCATAGTCTTCGGAAAGGCAGATACCTCGCATCACTGGCGGTGCCTGCTAAGCAGCTATCACAAGAAACGCAGTCAACCGCTTCGTACACATCCAAACAAGTCTCTGTTTTGGGAGCGAGAGCTGTAGCAAAAATAAAATATAACATTAGCTTTTCAAGAACTGTATTTATTTCCGAAGTCGATTCGTCGCGCCGGTGAGGAAACTCGTTTCTAACGCCGTCACACAGTCTTGTTTTGAACACTGCGATTTTGAACGGAGACGACCGAAACCCGGCCACTGCTCGCACGTCACGCCTTAACTTTGCAATTCCCCGCGTCGCACCTTTGCGCACCTATGTCGTTAGCATCGCACTTCAAAGAGAAGGTAAACAATTAGTGAAACGAAAAGTCGCCCTCGAAAGAGTTAATTCAAAGCAGCCCGCTTGGCTCATGGCACGGTCCAGAAAATATCGCGAAACCTGAAAGAACGTTAAATCGCTAGCACACAGATGGCAGATGGAGGCAGAGTAATTGCAAATGACTTTGTTCATGTCACTTTCGCGCTATGGAGGCATTACTATTAAGGCAAAATCCTTATATGTATCATCGTTCAGTCGACCTTCAAAGTCCTTATACACGTCGGCAACAAGACAGGTACCAAAACGCTTAAGTGCCCACTCAAGCGAATTAGATGCAATGAAATTAAAAAGAATGACAAAGCAAATTAGAAGAAATTAAGTTGAATTAAGAGTCATTAAAGCAAAGTAAGAGTAGTCATTAGGAAATAAAACGGATGATAAAATGAATTAAGAGGAATACAAGTGAATTATGAGGAAGCAAATTCAATTAAGAGGAATTAAAGTTAATTAAGATGTATTAAAGCGAAGTAAGAGGAGTACGAAGAATTGTGTGCTTAAAATCTGGAAATGACATATTAAACAAATAAAGAGAATGCAAGAAAAGGGAATGTGAAAAAAAAAAAAAAACGTGAAACAAAGTAAATCATGTGTCTGTCTTCAGTGCATCGGCGCTTGGGCTTCTCCCTTCAGCTTGTCTTAATGATAACATAAGAGACCTAGTTTGTTTGTGTTTTTTTGTGTGTTTTTTAACGTTCGGGCCATCCTAGACACCGGGAGAAAAAGATGACTTAGGAGCAACCAGGAGACGTGTGCGTTATTGACATACGTGTTATAGAATGCTAGATTGTCGTGTTCTGCCCTGCCCGTATCCTGCTACGTAAATAATTATTTTGTTAACAAAACACTACCACACATTGCTCAACTTTGGTTTACATGGTGCTAATAAAGGAAAACGATAAAATTAAGCTTACCCTCTCAGAATCGTCAGTGCCATCCGGAGTGCACGCCTCAATGCGAAACCTCGCGTTGAATTTTGTTCCTTCTTGACGGGCGTAAAAACGTCAATCTCAACTCCGCATTTATTTTCTCCGGAACACTAGTGCCGATAACTAAATAGTGTTACACATGCAAAGTGCATAGGTCGCGGAACATCTATGTGAAGTTTAAACGTACTTCGATTGATGGTCGAGAAAATGGATGGTGCTAAACACAAACTGTCTTATTGTGACCCCCGTCTTATTTTATCCCGCCTTTCTCTAGACGTGACACTAATTATTTGCGAGAGCCAATAAAACAGCACGCTTCCCTCCGGTTACCGCCAGCCAAGTGTTTGCTTCCCCGCAAGGCACATCGCAGAATGGCACGAGGGACGCCAGTTTTTTTTTTTTTTTTTATAATTCTATTTGTGTTGGTTTTGCGGTGTTCGTGTGTGGTGGCAGTGCTCGTTTTCAATTAACCTCTGTAGAGGGGGTATTCACTCAGCAGCTGTAAGAAACGTTTCCGAAAAAAAAAAATGCTTTTCGACTTATATGTGAAGGCAGTCAGAGCGGCGATTTGCCACAGATGTTGTGTACGGTTAGCTATGCCGTGGTGCGGTCGAAAACAAGCAAATGGTGGAGGACAATTTGCGTAAAGGGGTAATTATGTTGCACTTTGTTATACGTCATCGGCGGAAAAAAAAATATAATCGCCGGTTGTTGTGCCGAGCGGCTATGCCGAATCTACAGAGTGACATTAATAACGAGGGCGGTGTTCCGAAGTCATAATTTTTTGTCCCATAGTCAATGCATGATTTTTACGTGTAGCCTTGTACGTTGAGAGCTCGCGGATTTGTCATCAACGAGAGGACTAGTCGAAGCGCGCATTCGGCTTGATCCAACAATCTTAGAGTCAATTTAGTTAAAATAAAGAGCACGAACGCGGTTTTGCTCCAAGAAGGGGGCCGAAGAGGCTGAGGTGGTCCAAAACGTATATTATTGAGGTGTCGTGTAGATTCGGGATCAGTTAAGTACGAACAAAAAAAAGGAAATAGCTAGAACGATGGCAGGTAGGTTTTGTAGGCTCGGCTGCAGTGACTGTCGAGAAAAACGTATCTGGCTTTAAGAAAATGCAAATTTACATATCACCACGTCGGTCGTTTTCTGATTTCACTTAATGCAAATATTTGAAACTGCAAATATATTAACGTACGTGCTCCCTTTCTCTCATGAATCAAGCATTTTCAACCCTTTTTCAAGATCCCAATCGCTCTCGGAAAGGCGACAGCAAGGCATTGCAGACGACAGTTACATTGGTCACTATGTGATAGGAGCTACTTCTCCGACCAGTGTTTTAACATGATTATTTGCACGTCCATCAATTGCTCCATAAACGCTTAAGCGGTCTTATTACACTCTTTGAGAGGCAACCCCGGCCAATATTTTCAAATTCGGTGTTACGACGACTGTTTTCAACTGCGTCAGTGTCACTGAATTACAAGGTTTCGATATTGTGTGTATGTTTGTAAATATCACGTCTCGAAATTTGGTGTAGGGAGTCTACGGTAAAACCGAAACAATCTGCTGGAGAGGAATGGCAACACTGATCACCAGCTGTAGGGCTGCGTTGTGAAGCCAAGGTGGTGTTACGGTATGCGTCGCCCAGTGTGGCTTGACTGAGCGAATATGATTTTAAATTTGTACAAAACACTATTTACCATGAGTCTTTGTAAAGTTCGTACTATAAAAGACGTGATTTAGTAGTCGTCTTTATGTTACATTTTGTAGAGAAGATGAACTGATAGGGCTATGAAATGTTTAAAAGTTTTGATAGCACATACTTTATAAAGTGATCGATGTTAGAAGAACAATTATCGTAACAGGGGTCCGCCTCAAAAATGACTTCGAATCTGGGCACACATTCACCACAGGTCAAGAGGCGGAGCAGCCAAGTTCAGACATCCCATACTCCTGTGGTTGAAAAAGCACATCTAGGGAACACAGATGCCAATCGGAAAGTTCTCTGAAAGGAGCGTAATAATTTTGGGTCTATAGAGCAAATACACCAGGTCAATTTTCTGCTTACTCCCCATTAACAATACTAGTTTTATTGGCTTCGGGGAAAACAATATTGATTAAGCAGCGGCTTTCATGTACTCGCTTCATATTGTTGAAAAAGAGAAGTCGGTAAACTAAGCAGAATCACAAATATTTCAGACTGCACACGAAGGCTGCGATGTTAAGCTATCGCTGGACAACTAAGCAAAAAAAAAGTTTGTTTTCGTAACTTGTAAAATGTAATGCAAGCGAGTAGAACTTTAGCTACTCTGTGACAATCACCGGGATCAAAAAAAGATGTTCTTGAACACGAATAACGAGCCTTTTTTTTTAAACTGATCTATATATTTATTTATTTCATTCTCACTACAGAAGCAGATACTTCGAAAAACAAAATGTGAACTTTCCTTCTAAATAGCTGACGATTGAATGAGGTGCTAAAAGCAACACTGTTGCCCACTCTGTTAATTTAGACTTCAAATATCTCTAGCCAAAAGCCGCTGTTAGCAATTTAAACGTAATAGCCGCGTTTTTCACAAAATTAACAAAAAATATTCGTGAAAAAGAAAAAACGACAGGGCTGCTTCTGCTTGATTTCGTCCTTTCTTTAGTGTAGTCTTTTCAGACCACCAAGGACAGCTGCTCCGCCGAGTATAATTGTAGCATTTAACTTTTTGTTGAATAATTTAAGAATACATATATATATATATATATATATATATATATATAATTGCTTAAAATGACTCAGAATTGAAGATGACTCATT
The DNA here is from genome assembly GCF_016920785.2 of Ixodes scapularis. Classification (NCBI taxonomy): domain Eukaryota; kingdom Metazoa; phylum Arthropoda; class Arachnida; order Ixodida; family Ixodidae; genus Ixodes; species Ixodes scapularis. The sequence goes on from NW_024609835.1 coordinate 69,506,744, forward strand.
AACATATATATCACCCGGAAAAAAAATATTTTTTATTTTCACGCATTCTTATAGCAGTTCGAAAGTATATCTGAGCGCCGCTATCTTGTCGATGGCATGTGTAGTTCGTCTTGCTATCATTGCTAATGAGTACCCGTGGTAGCCATACTCGCGGCAAAATAAAGCATCTTCCACCCACGCAGACTTGTACGCGTTACTAAAAAAAGTTACCGATTACAATTACAATTACTTCACTGTAAAAAGTTAACGATTACAATTACAATTACAGCCTCAAAAAAGTAATTGAAAAATTACCCTTAAGTATTCGATTACTTCCCGCGTTACTTTTCATTCAACTTCTTTTCATTACGGTAGCATAATCCTTGGGGTCTAGCGCTCAATTGTTCCGTAAAAAAAAAAAAAAAGAAAAAAAAAAAAAAAAGCTTTGTATGTTTTTGCATAGGGCTGAGTGAGTGACGGTACCACACCTAATCCCTCTCGTAAAAAAAAAAGAAGTTAAGTTTAAATAAATTACTCACAAGAGGCTGGATTAGGTTAATATGTATACCAGGATGCAGTGTGCGGTGTACCAAAACAAATGTACCCAGGAAACGAAGCATAATGAAGTGGCCTACTAATCCTCAAGGTCCCGGGCTTATTGCTTTCGAAAAGAAAAAAAAAAATTTTGACCGTTGCCCAGAGCTGAGTGTCTCCCCAGCCCCATCTCAATCCTCTCCCCCACAAAAAAAAAGTAATTGCGAAAAATTGTGATTAGTAATTTTGTACTCGATTACAACAAGAGTAATTCAATTACAAGAATCATTATTCCTTCAATGAAGTAATTGAAGCGTTACAAAATTAGAATAAATGTAATCAATTACAAGCAATCCATTGCTTGTAACGCGTTACGCACAAGTCCGCACCCACGGTAGCAAGATTAGCCTTCAAAGCCTGGCTCATTGCAACCGTCTATGTATCTAGTTGGGATCACTTTGGTTACCAACTCGCGTTCCGAAATTAGGCAAGCGCATGATGGGTGTGACTGCGAGCAAGAGCGACGGCTCACAGCATGTTTTCCAAAAAAAACTTGTTGTGCCTGTTCTTGGACCTTGTTCACCACGAGTAAAGGTTTTTGGACCTTCTGATCTGACTTAGAGATGGTTTTTCAGATAATTCGCAAACATATTCAAACGACAAGCGACCCTTTAGTGAAAAATCTTACATGAATCAGAAATGTGTTAGTTCAATAAACACATATGCTCAGGCACGATCATATAAGTGCTTATAAGAAGCATATAAGAATATATAATAAGAACAATAGAGGATTACATAAGAAGATATAAAAAAAATCTAATTTGTTTCTTTTTACTTGTTATATACTTTTGTTTGGTTCTCACATGTTCTAAAATAATATTAATTTGATCATATGCTTTCATGGGGAGAAGAATGTTCTTATACGAATAAGATTTTTCACCAGGGCAGCGCTGCCGTAAAGAGCTATATCCCTCTTGACAACGTCCCAAGAAACGATTCGTACGGCGACCACGTCCCACGTATGTAAATAGATATCACTAAGTTCGTTTGCTTGAAAAAGTTACTAATATTTTTTTTTTTTTTGGATTCAAACCGTTTTAAAGTTTCTGATAATCGGTTTGCTCTCAGTTTTGCAAATTTGATTACAACAATCGTTAGAAAAGCCGATTTCCCTATCTCTTGATATAATGAGTGTTATTACCAGCAATATTCTTCTCTTAGTATATGCCTCCATAAAGGAAAACTTCTGCAGATTGGCGAGTGAACAACAACGTTGATTTGAATTAAGTTAAAAAGATGAACACGCGCGTTCCATCTTGTTATTTAAAGCGACACTGACAGACAACTTATGCTCGCCGAGGTTTTCATCTGAACGTAACCTATAATAGCCCATAGTCTACCCAAAACACAATTTGCAGCTCTAAATTTGTGTTCTTTCTACCCGAAAACAGCCGGTCAAGAATTGGCCGGTGTCAGTCGCGTTCACTCGTTTTTTTAGGGTCACGTGGTGTTTAAACTATAGCGTACCAAATATGTTCAAAGTAGTGGGTCATGTAAGGCACTCATTAAATTTTGAAGATAGAAATGATAATGAACCCTATTTTTGTGACCTCAAAAATTCTGCCAATACGTTGATGGAAAAAAAAATATGGAGATATCACAGGGAGTGCATGTACACGTCATTCTCAAAATGGCCACGTGCCGCTGACTGGACGACGCGATGGCGGCGCACGACGGACCAACGTTGAGAGGGAAGTGGGGCTGATACATCGGAACCGGCCAATCAATCTTCAAGCACAGAACATCGAGTGAAAGAAATAAAATCCAGAAACAATCGCACGACAAACGGTGCACGCAACTTCGACGTCGCCGTGTGCTTCACATGCAAAAAAAGCGGGAAAAAAAACTGGCTGCAAGGTTTTTTGGCAACTCTCTCCACCTCTACTTTTTTTCCTCCTCCTCGTTACAGGTTATCTACATGTCTCGGCCATCAGCTTCCATGCTCATGGTCCGGTTTCCGTTTCAAGCAGTTGCGTTTTTTTTTCGTTTTTTTTTCACTTTATAAGGTATACGCTACTTTGTAGCACAATATTGAGTGGATGGTCTCCTGGCGCCATATTAAATCGTCTGGCAAAGAAATAAAAAAAATAAATCATTTTGGGGTGCCAGTGCCTCTTTAAGGCGGCTATTGCACTTAAATTCTATTTAGTGTTAAGAAGTCCACTACACTTTTTCTAATATGGCGCCAGCTACCAAGGTGGTAAAATTTGGCAAGTATTTAAAAATGTGACCTTCATTTTAACTGTTTCCGCTACTTCCTTGTGCGGTTTCAGATCATGCTTGCGTACCGCTGCCGTTCCCGTGTGACTTAAGCGAAACATCGACAAACTGTTTTAAGAATTAACACCAGAAACTTAATACTCTAAAAATAGGAAGCAGCATAAATACGCCGGAAGAAAATAAAAAAAAATGTTGGAAGCAGACTAAAATATTGTTTGGTGAAATCGCGTCATGAATGAGGACAAGCGAAAGGCAGCACCAAGTGAATTCTTCTTGCGCTCGTTCGTTTGCGCTTCCTTGAAGAGCACCAACTCTGCGAGAAATGGAGTATCATCTCTCTCTCTCTCTCTCGATACCATAAGGATACCAAGCCTCCAGCAAGCGTTCGTTTCATTTTCATGGCGCTTTGACTGCGAGAGAACGCTCCAAGCTGACGATACACCAGAAAGTTAACGAAAGTAGGAATGTCGCGCTGGAGGCGAGACAACTGAAAGGGTTGTCCGCTCTTTTGGCCGGGGTTTTGAGTAAAAAATGAGCCTGCCATTTTAAATGCAGCGCTTTGTTTTCCGCGAGATCTCGAGGCTCGATCGCCGAATACTGATGCGTGAAAGTGTAAGACGCAACGACAGCTCACAGAACGGCCGCCAGAGCCGTGACGTGTGCAAACAGCCGCGGCCGAGTAAACAGGAGCTGGGAAGTTGGGCGAATACAGGGTGAGCCTCGAGCCGAGGACGGACGGCACGCTGTCCGTCAACCACAAGTGAGAGAATTGAGAACTTGACAGAGCGCACGGGCAGTTTGCCCCAAGCGTCAAAAAACCAAGGAAATTCTAAATACGCTTTTATGTATGCTGCGGACAGGCCGATTATACTCTGAAAGGTATTGGGGCGATTAGCATTTTTAAGAAGGCAATAAAGCACACGTTTCCTTTGTTTGTACTTTGTGAGGCGAGGCGTGCAAGGTCTCAAGTACCATCAGAAAATGTGGGTTATTCTGGCTAGTGGCTTACCATTTTCGTGGAATCGTCGATCAATCAAGGAAATTTGTTTTGACATGCATTGATAATAACGTATTTGTCCATAAAATAATCCTGTCGACGAACGAAAACCTACTAACACGTAGTAATACATTGTTTTTCCTCTGGTTGCGGGATATTTCGCTTCTTTTATTGTTCCGAAACCAGGGCGTAAAACTGTCCCCGCGTCGCAGCGGTTGAAAGAGTAGCGGGGGCTAAGGCGACTGCAAAAAAGTGGGATCGATGTGTGCCAAATCTTTTGCAAATATGATACGTAATCTTGTATGGTGTTGTTAAAATTAAATAGAGATATCATGAGGAGGTTTTTTGAGATCGTCTAAACATGGGTGGGCCTGGTGGCATCGCTACCACGATGAGCACTAACTCGCCGTTCGTCTTGTTCGTACAGATCCTGATCTTCAACGTTTCCTTCGCTGAGCCCGCGGTTGTGTCTGGCTTTTGCCCGGCACGTGCGTGGTTTGCTACATCTGATTGCTCGTGGGATGACGGTGCGATCAACTCCCCTGGCCTGTCTTTCGGCGTTTTCGACTGGGCCACTATCTTCGGCCAGTTTACAAGTCAAGCGGCATCGACAACAACGGACTCGCCTATAAACGAGGAAGCATTGACCGCGCCGGACTGTGGGCCTGGTGGCATCGCTACCACGATGAGCACTAACTCGCCGTTCGTCTTGTTCGTACAGGTGCGTAATTCCTGCTGCCTTTATACGAAAAAGAGTAGTAATAGGTGTTTGCTCTTGCTACCAGGCCCCCAGTGTTGTCTTGCCATTGTGTCTGAGTGTACTGCCGTGATACGGCAGTTGTTGCTCCTCTGTGGAGATGTAGAGGTAAATCCCGGCCCTGTCACCACAGAAGCTATGATGGCGTTGCTGACTAAACTTGACGCCGGCCAAACAACTGTACTCGACGAGCTGAAAGCAATCAAAAACAAACTTACACTCACTGACCAGACGGTCAACGCTCTGTCTGACAGAATGACGCGGATAGAGCAGGAGTTTTCGCATTTTAATTCAATTCGAAATGATCTTGACGAACTCCGCGGTGTCACGGCGACCCTTACTGACAGTTTAGCGACTCTGGCTGAACGCGTAGATGACTCGGAAAATAGATCGCGGCGCTCGAATCTTCTTTTTTTTTGGCCTCCCTGACTCTGATAGGGAAACGTGGGCACAGTCGGAACAGAAAATAATAAACCTTTGTTCTCAACATCTTGATATCAACATCATGCCAGACGGCATCGAGCGTGCCCACCGACTAGGTCGATATCGTCCCAATCAGAACCGCCCGATAATTGTAAAATTTGCTCTTCATAAAACCAAAGAACGAATTTTTTCTCAGGGTAAAAAGTTCAAGGACACTAGCTTCGCTGTAAGTGAAGATTTCTCTCCTTCGGTTCAGCTTGCTAGAAGGAATTTGTTAACTTTCGCGCGTAACCAAGCTATGCCCTTTTCCTTACGTTTCAAAACGCTCCTCATTGGACAAAAACGATACTATTTTGATGACGCGTCAAACACCGTAAAAGAGTGTCCTTCTTAACTAACCCGATCTTTTCGCCGCGGTCATGAACCCACTCCCCCAAAGCCACTGTCCTTTATTTACACAAATATAAGAAGCGTGATATCTAAACAAGACGAGATATGTAGCCTAATTGCATCTACCGATTGTGACATTATTGCGCTTACTGAAACATGGCTGTCATCATCGGTAACTGATACAGAAATTTTTACGGGCACTTCTGGGTTCAATATATTCCGCAAAGATAGGGAAAGTGGCCGGGGAGGGGGGGTCTTGATTGCGATAAAAGATAGTTTTGTGTGCAACCTAGTAAGCTTGTCTTCACCGTTGGAAATGCTATGGCTTTCTTGCACGGTTCAACACGCTTCGCTCCTTATCGGTGTATGTTACCGACCCCCTCACAGCGATCCATCTTTTCTAATTAACCTCAATGACGCTTTCAATGAATTGTGCCTTAAATATCCCAAATCCAGTATTCTGCTTTTCGGTGACTTTAATTACCCCTCTATTGATTGGCCCGCCTTATCCGTTTCGGTCCCTCTTGATACGAGTGAAGCGACTGGTTTCGTTAACCTTTGCTTCAATTTCGATCTCTCGCAGCTTGTAACTAAACCCACACGATCAACCACCCACTCTTCGAACATCCTTGACCTCATCCTTGTTTCTGATCCTGACTCTCTAAAGTCGATAAACTACCTACACGAAATAAGTGACCATAAAGTGATTTACTGCACATTTTCTTTAAATATTCAGTCAAAATCGAAGCGGAAGAAAACCGTAAAACTATACGAGAAAGGGAATTATCAAGGAATGAATACTGAGCTAGGGAAATTCTTAGATGTCCTTTTAATAGACTTTGACAATCGGTCCGTCTGTGAAAATTGGACTATGTACAAATCTAAAATGCAACAACTAGCTGAAAGCTTTATCCCAACTGTGACATTTTCCGAAAGCGCTTCTGCTCCACGGTTTAATGTTACCCCGAAACGTTTAAGCACGAAAAAAAAGAGACTCTTTCGTAAAGCCAAAACCACGGAGCGCAGCTCGGACTGGGATAAGTTCTATAGTTCCGACAGACAATTCAGAAGCGCAATCAGAACACAAAAACGAGCGTTTTTTAATGTTGATCTCCCATGCATGCTGCAGAGCAACCCAAAAAAGTTTTGGAATGTCGTTAATCCTAAACCTGAAATAGTAATCAATCTTAAAAACGACGATGACTCTTTGGTTCCTGATGACGAATGTGCAGAAAAATTCAATGATGTTTTTTGTTCAGTGTTCACACAAGAGTGCAATGATATGTTTTCTATGGTTCCTCCTGCCTTTCCTACATCCATGGATGGGATCACGTTTGAACCGGCTGGCATTGTGAAAATCATCGACACCCTTAAGATTTCTTCATCAGCCGGTATTGACGAAATAAATGTAAAAGTGTTGAAAAATACTAAAGATCTATCTAGCGTAATATTGGCAAAGCTTTTTGCACAGTCACTTTCTACTGGTTCCTTGCCATACGACTGGAAAGTTGGGAAGATCGTCCCAATCTACAAAAACGGAAACAAGTGCTCCCCTTCTAACTACCGTCCCATCTCCCTAACAAGCGTGTCGTGTAAAATAATGGAACATATCATCTACTCCAAAATCATTCATCACTTGTTAGAAAACAACTATATCCATTCCGCCCAACACGGCTTCCGAAAAAACTTCTCCTGTGAAACTCAACTCGCGTCTTTCGTCCATGACCTGCATGTTAACCTCGACTCTAACATTCAAACTGACGCCATCTTTCTAGACTTTGCTAAAGCTTTTGATAAGGTCCCTCACAGACGTCTCATATACAAGCTTAATCAACTTAACTTAGACCCCGCGATTTTGAACTGGATCATTAGCTTTCTTACGCATAGACATCAATTCGTTACCGTTAACCAGTCATCATCCTCTATTGCCGAAGTCACCTCAGGCGTTCCTCAGGGATCGGTCCTTGGACCACTCCTATTTCTAATATACATTAACGACCTACCCGTATCAATCACGTCGCATATTCGCCTCTTCGCTGATGATTGCGTCATCTACCACCAAGTAACTAACCCTTCGGACCACCAACTCATTCAAGATGACCTCATACGAATTCAAGCGTGGTGCGAAGAATGGCAGATGTCTCTTAACGTCCAGAAATGCCAGCTCGTGTCATTTACACGTCGTGTAAGCCCCTCCGTGTTTTCCTACTCACTTAATAACGTACCTCTGCAGAAAAGCCTTTCCTATAAGTATCTCGGAGTCCACCTCTCATCTGATCTTTCCTGGGCTACTCATATCAGTCACGTTATCTCCACTGCTAATCGCTCACTAGGCTTCTTAAAACGTAACCTTAAGCTAGCCCCTCCTCACCTAAAGCTGCTTGCCTACTCATCCCTTGTCCGTCCTAAATTGGAGTACGCATCTGCCATCTGGGACCCGCATCAGGCCTATCTCATCAATAACCTCGAATCACTCCAGAATCGTGCAGTACGTTTTATCTACTCAGATTATTCTTCCTTTTCTAGCGTAACTAATCTTAAAATCCGTGCAAACCTCCCTGTCCTTTCTGTCCGTCGTAAACTTGCTAGGCTATCTCTTTTTCACAAATTTTACTACAGTCAGTGCCTCCGGTCATCATACATCATATCTTCAGAATACCGGCTTCGTCGTACGGGACATAACCTCGGCGTAAGACGCCCCAAAGCAAGAACCGTCACCTTCCAGAATTCATTTTTTTCACGCACTGCCATTGATTGGAACGATCTTCCCGAGAACGTCATCATCACTCATGACCCGATAGAATTTAAGAAACGCTTGCTAGACTCCCCACTTTAGATTTGTACGAACCATCTATATGTGTACAGTTTGCCTTTCACATTTGTGTGTTTTTGCTCTTTGTACGCGAGTTGTTTTTGGCGTGTTTTCTACCCTTTTGTTTTACGCTCTGTACCCACCCCGTATGTAATACCCCCAAGGGGGTCCTTAAGGTATCTAAATAAATAAATAAATAATTCACTCGGCGGGCGCGAAGCATCCTAGAAATTTATAAATCATAACAATGCGCGGCCGATTTCCCTATCGCAACACACCGAAGTCCTCTCCGGCGATGGGCAGCCAAGACAACATGTGACCAGAGAGAGAGAGAGAGAAGGCTCGCGAAAAAAGAAATACTTACGCGGGGGCCAGATGGTCATCATTAGTTGTGAGGAGGAGAGGAGGGGATAACATGTGACCAATGAAAACGCCACATTTTGTTGAGATTGCAATCGCGTTTATTAGAAAATGTGTATGCTTTTTAGGTGATAAAAGCATATAGTAGAGCTGAAAAGTGATAATTTCTCGCAGAGAACGAACATAACACTGCAATAATCGCCTCAAAAAGAGCGCACTATATCTATATATCTCTCTATATATATATAGTGAACGAAAAGGGGAGAAGGTGATTATTGAATTTATTACATTAAAGTTAGGGAAAGGGAAATGGAAAGAGAGCTGGCGAAAAATTGGGCCAGGAGCGGGGATTGAAGCCGCAACCTTCGCCTGTCCGGGGCGACGCCTTAACCGATTAGACCATCCCGGCTTTTATTTTTTTATTTTTCTTTATTGTAGACGATCCCGGCCACTGGTTTCGGCGGACTCAATTTCCGACCAGCTCTCCGTGTACTATTAGTTTCGAATTCGCTTAACTGGGTAGACGACAACCCAAGCAGCACATTACGACCGGCTCAAGCTTGAGCCAGACTGGGTAGCCGGGGAAGTTTCACTGGGCCTACATTGTTTTGCCCCATGGCGCTAGGCAGCCCCATCCTGGTATGCCAATCTGGCGACTACCGGCAGTTCCCTCTGTAGCCATGGACTGGCTCACCACTGGAATTATGGCCTGGGCCAGGCGGGAAGCTCCGTGGTACGCCAAGCTTGGCTCTTTATTGTATATGCAGCATGGGCCAAGTTATTGGCCGGGTGGTCAGCCAAGCTTGGCTAGACAATAGAAATTCACCATGCAGTTAAATCAGTTTAACTGGCCATATTGGCAACACACGTCCTAAATTAATAAAATTCAACTTATTTCCCCACCTCCCCCCCCCCCCCCAAAAAAAAAAAATACATACTGCAGGCCGCCAAAATAAACATAAAAACATATGTACAATGCAAAAGAAAAAAAAAATTGCATGATATTATTCATGTGTCCCAGGCGGTTGGCGAAATTCTCCACATCTTCATGAGTGTCGGGGTTCCTGTGGCGGCTAACATAGTACCCCAAGGCATCTGAAAAAAGAATAAACATAAGTAATTAGAACCATGACAGACTTATTTGCACCCGTCTGTTCTACAACGGTATGTAACTAATGCCACTAATAAAAAAAATATGCACTATCATAAACAGTAGGAGAGGGAATATGGAAGCGTGTCCCAATTGTACATGTGGTGCCAGTCTCGCGGCAATTAAGTAGAAACCGCATGCAAGCGATTTGACGAGCCACGAGACAAGCGGCGACGACCCTCTTCACTGTCGTTCGGTCACTGGCGCGACGCGGCAAACCGCATGAAAGCGACGGGAGCAAGCGACCAAGGCGATGAGCGACGATTTCTAGAAATCCAAAAACCGAGCGATGCGACAAGCGACCGTGGGAAATCTCCGCCGCTAGTCGCTGACTCTCGTCAGTCGCTTAATCGCTTACATGCGGTTCAGCCTTTACGTAGCATAGCGGACGACAGACTAGGAAGGCAGGAAGGGGCAACAACAGCAGGATCCTCCACCTCCACCTCTACCACAGTGGTCAACCATTGCGGTAGAGGATCTCTGAAGCTGAATGTGTACACTGGCGATTGTATTAATAGCGTGGCTCTTTAAAATTGGGTTGTAAAACGGTTCAGTTTTACAGGCACCTGATTATGAAAATGAATCCAAGGTCGAGCCTGCTTACCTGGCTCGCTGGCGCCGAGACAGAGACAGCCATTGCCCGCGCTGCAATGAGGACGGAGCGAATTCCGAACACGCCGTTCTGGGATGCAACCATTTCGCCCACGAGCGAGTGAACCTCAGGCGAAGGACGTCACCAGCCACAGGAACCATCGGCAGAGGCAGCACTCAAAGCACCGGGAAACTATCTTATTCAAACACAGCAACTTGTAACCTCCCCAAGCAGAACAGCAGCGCGAACAAAGACCCAAACTAACGCCAAATTCCGGTTTTCTTTTCTTTTTCTTTTTTTCGGAACTGCGCCGGCCGCCCTCTCAAACTGCCGCTTCGAATGGACGTGAGGGCCGCGCTGATTGGCACGAGCGCTCCCTGTCCTTGCACGTGAGCAGCTCTCCTCTTTGAAGGCATCCGCGCTGCGCGCGGGGAGACAGCATCATCCCCGGTCCCGGGGCAGTGGCGCATTCCAGGCGCGTGATTCATCTGGAGCATCTGGAGGGTGCGGGATCGTTCCCGCGCTTTTCCGACTTCACGTGGGAGGCTCCCCGCCTCGGGCACTTGCGCTTGTAGCGGCTTCTCCGTGCAAGCCAGGGTAGATAAAGGTCGCGGTAAAAAGCGGGAAAATTATAAAGTTCGAGTTCGACCATTTCGACAGTTTGATTTCCAATTTGTCCGGTACAATTCCACTACAATCAGTTCATTTCGGGTGTGGCCTGTTCATATCCAAGCTGTTTTCAAATAGACTTTTTTTTTTTCTTTTTCACAGGGGAAAACGTGTTCTTTTTTATGTCTCTAGCTAAAACAGATTTCTTGCACTCAAACGTCCTTTTCTAGTGCGAGAGCTCGTGCCACAAAGCACCAAAAATATCTTAAGAGAACGCTCATACGAATAAAACAAATTGGAAAAAGTTAAACGAACTATAGAGTAACAGTGGCTTTCAGCGGGCATTCTGGGTCCGATAAAATACGAGCTTGAGCCACGGAACATTGCATAGCGGCAATTCTCTGACATTCCTTGGCTCACCCTATCTTCGATCCGGCAACATGCCCGAATATTGGCTGTTGCTTGTGTTGAGCGGACCAGGGAATTCCTGCGAACCACCATGGAAACCCAAAGCTTGGCAGAGGCATTGCTACCCTGGCCATCTCTGACCGAGGAAAGTCAATAGACAGCCAGGGTTCATCAAATACTGGCAGCGGCCTGTTTACACTGGCCATCAATGGATAAGGAAATTGATTGGTCAACCAGGGAAGACATTCCCTGGCAGTTCCGTGGCTTTCTGGGGCAAGGAAACACTGTGAAACGCCAGGCTGGCATACAGACGTAAATGGCTGGGCAGTCAAGGCCAAGCTATCACAACTAAGTGCCAACCCTGACACCAGCTAAACCAAGCAAGTGTGCTACCTGGGAACCGTTGTTGATTTAAGATCCGCGCTAGTTTCGAATTGCGGCAGTGACGTGGCACGTCATCTCAGCTTTGCAAATGTCGGAAAGAGCCCGTCTACCAAAATATCTAGGGAACCCACTATATATATATATATTTTTTTTTTTTTCTTGTGGAGGGTATGTGTCTTGTTGTCAGCTCGTTCTTGCTCGTGCTCGGTAAAATCGCAGTCTGGGCTGTATAGGCACCGAGCCGCGCGGACTCGAGATATCACACCGCGGTTCCACAGGCTGGAGGCGCAAGAATCCTTCGCCTGCTATTGGCTGAGTGTGGACCTGGTTTCTGAACATGCCCCTCCCATCTCTGGAGATGACCGATCTTTGATTGCTTTTTAACGGGGAAATTGGCCGCGCATTACCATAATTTAGGGATTTCTAGGTTGCTTAAAGCCAGCAGAGTGAGTTACCGCCATACTACAGCAATCTCAGTCACCTCCTACGGCAGCTTTAAAGGCGGGCCTTTTCTGACATTTGCAAGCTGAAATGTCGAGCTACGTCACTGTCACAACTGAAAAGTAGCATGTGCCTTAAATCATCAACGGGCGTCGTCTACCCAGTTAACTGAATTTTATATATAAATATATATAAATAAATAAATTTGCATATATAAATAATGAAATATATATATATATATATCATTAGCTTAACTGGGTAGACGACAGCCGTTGATGATTTAAGGCCCATGCTATAGCTTGGGCCTTAAATCATGAACGGGCTTTTATGCAATCCGTTGATTCGTCAACAATTAAGAAATCAACGGATTTCTTAATTATTGACTGGTATAGAATGCGAACTCTTTTAAAACTTGAAGCTTTCCACGTCTCCCGGAGATGACGGCATTCATTCCACATTTCTAAAAAAATAACACTCAAGTTTATTCGTTAATAATACTATCAAAGATTTTTTTTTCGTGGTCAAATCATCTCTGATTTTCGACTGCTGAAAAATCGGGAAGGAGGTTCTCATGCACAAGACTGTTAGCACGCATTGTCCGATTAATTATCATCCCCTTTGTCTAACTAGTATACCGTGCAAACTCCTGGAACATGTAATTTACATTAATATCGTTCAGCGTTAGGTAAAATTACTCATGCAAGACTCAGCTTCTATCCTTTACTAATGAATCTATTTCCTGCTATATATAGTTCATCAACTCTTCACTACAATATGATTCACTTTTCCAAAGCTTTTGATACTGTCTGCCATAAATTTATTTTGTAAAAACTAAGTAAACTTCATGTAGACCCTACTGTATTAAAATGAATTGAGTCCTTCCTGTCTAACTGCACGCAATTTGTAACTGCTAATGACTAGGTATGCCGCAAACTACCGAAGTTCGGGTTCGAAAGGTTCGAAATTTTCGAACCTTGCTAAGGATCAAATTTGTACAGTTTGCAACTTTAGAACCCCGCTAATGTCTGAAATCGAATAATTCGAAAATGTTAATGTTTCTGAAAGTCGAGTTCGAAGATATCCATCTTTTGTCAGATAGTTCGAAATATTGGAACATTTCGAATTTAACTAAAATTCAAGATAAATAAAAAATAAACAAAAAATAAAAAAATTAGATGCAAGTTTGGAAAGTTTTAAAGTTTAGATTTTAAGTTCCAAGTCTGAATTCCACAAATGGAAACCAAATTCCGCAGAGTCAAACTAAGTTTTCATGAATTCACAAAAAAAAAAAAATTTCGCGAAATGTGCTACAATATTACTAGAAACGTTGACCATTTTTCTTATGTCATAAATATAGTCTTTCATAATTGTAGAATTATCCGAGATAATTTGGAGCTTTCACCCACCCACCTCCACACTAACGTTTTGTTCATTAACACTCCTTCATTCTCAGTGCTGTGGTACTGACGGTACTGCCGGCATGCCTCGTTATTCCTTTAATTTATGAAACAAGCGTAGAACCGGTTCAATTGTTCATCGAAAGCCCCGAGGCAATCAGATGAACGTGCTTCCTACATATTTGCAAACTATACTTCGTTTCAGCTTCGGTCCGAGCGCGGCCGATGCTATGAGCCGAAGTTCAAATCAAAGAGCGCTAAAAGCGCAGCGTCATGACGTGCTTTCTGCGCTTGATAGAACTAGCCGGCGGAGGAGCGCGCGCACAAAGAGACGGCGAATACCAGCTAATCCTATAAACTACAGAGAGCACGCGATGACGCTGTGCCTCTTTCGCAGTTTGATTGGCCGTTGGACTCATAACATCGGCCGCGCTCGGACCGAAGCTGAAACGAAGTATAGTAGCATTCCGCTCAAACGTCGCATTAATGCAATGCTGGCATAAGACAACTAAATATGCAGGACAACACATACACATGAGGGCATCCAGGCTCCCTGAAAATGACTGCGCGTTTAGTTTCGGCGGGATGATCCGTGGGATGGAGAAGCAACTGAACACAGGCACAGCATCCGACACAGTTCAGGGTTGAGGGTAATGCAACCAGACTCAATTAGGGGACAACCCGGCCTATTAGAGCTGATCGGATAATGACCGGTTGTTATCGGGCTAACCATATTGCCACTGCCCGCAACTTTTATTCTTCGACTAATCAACGGATATTGGCCGCTCTAAAATAAAGACAGTTATTAATGAGAATGAAGCGCCGATTCAACGTTCGCTGCAGCGCATCGGCGTCCCCCTCCCCGCGCGCCTTTCCTTGACGGGAACAAATCGATGGACTTGTGTTCAAAAACAACTAATGCTAAGAAGGACGCTCCCAGCAAAGCGCCTCGGTTGAATTTCAAGACTGCAGATCAGGGATCTTTTGGCCTGCAGGTTACCTCTGGGCAAACCTTCAGAGTTGTGCGCGGGAGAGACTCTCTGCGGGAGTCGAAGGAAAAATGTTTTTGAGTAACGTTTCTTCGCGTATTAAAGTTAAGGAGGACGTACAGGACGACAGCGAGGACGAAGTCCTAGAGATCGACGCCAAATATGGCGTCTAGGACAACCTCTAGGACGACGTCAAGGAGGACGCCGAGGACGACATGTCAGGCAACCTCAAGGCCGACATGTAGGACGACGTCTAGGGCGACTTCAAGGACCTCTAGGACGACTCTAAGAAAGACGCTAGTGGACGACGTCTAGGACGACGTCGAGAACGACGCTAGTGGACGACGTCTAGGATGACCACTCGAACGGCGTCAAGAGCGACGTCTAGATCGACTCCTAGGACAACCTCAAAGACAACGTCTACACTGTTAGCAAGTGCCGTGTATTTGGTGAATATTTGGGGTGAAAAACACGCTATTTACACAAATTACCATAAATTTACACGATGAGTAACGGATAATACGTTCAGATATCATGCGAGGTTGTAAAAAACGTGTTTTGGTTCGGTCATACACGCATAACCGTGTAGCCGACCTCGATAACACGCGTCGCCTCCGGCGACGACCGCGGCATTGACAGCTATCGAAGCACCGGAATGCTTGGGGAGACACTTAGAAAGGACCGTCGAGACAAATGCCGCGGAAAGAAACATGTCTCGGAAACAGATATGCACCAAAAGCAATTACGCCATGTCGCGGGACGTTGGCGAAACCCGCGCTTACCGTGGCTCGCCGCCATTTTCTGGTCGATGGCAATACGGCTTCCCTCATGTCGCCCATGTTTGCATTTAGTTTAGGGCTCTTGATAATAGTTTCTTACACACCACAAATAAAGTCATGGGTCCAATTATTCGTTCAAAACAGTTAAAATGGATATAAAAAGCGTGTCATCGATGTGAACACGTGACATTGCAGTTGGTTTCGTTTTTGCTTCAACCTTCAACTGCTTCAACTGCAAGCGATCTGGCCGATCTAACGTCGATGTACGGTGGAAGCAAGAGCCGGTTGGCTTTCGTTCTTTTTGTTTGACCGGAGAAATTTCTGGCAGCCGCTATTGTTTTGGTTTGACGGGACGCGAGAAGCTTCGCATAGAGCTTCGCAGTTTGCGAGCACATAGTGAAGACGTGACCGGAGAAGTGCCCCTGTGTCGTTCCCGGAAGACGGAAAGTACCATTCGTCGTGTGTGCTTTGAAAGCGAGGGGAGTCACAGGGTCCACGAGTGCGCAACCACAAGCCAAGGTTCACGACAGCGCTGCGTTCTTCGGCGATCTCGTTCTGTTTGGGGCAACACGACGATGCGAGAAAGGGCCGAAACGTTCGTGGTGTGTGGTGCGGTGCTTGTAGGTAGAAACCCGCACTAACGCGGAGCTCATATTGGTTGTTGTGGGGTTGCGTTTGATGGGTTTAGCCCCGTCGTCGTCAGCTGATCCGGTCCAGCTGGTCGGGGAGGACGCAGCGAGCGTTCTTAAAAGTAAATCTTCCTTCGTTCCGTTTCAAAATGTGGAAGATTCCCGACGCATACCGTGAGTAAAATGCTGCGGACGTTTTCAACAAAATTACGTCGTTTGAATTGAACAAGGGACTTCGGATAGTTTCCCTAAATCTGCCGTTTCTATGCTTCGTGTCGTTAGACTGCATTTGCACAGCGACGTGTTCGCACAGCGACGCACCGCTCGAGTAGATGATTCGGTCCCGCAAACGACCGGTTATACAGAATTCCAGGGAAACTTAAGTCACCACCGATGTTTTTTCCTGTAAATCTCGTGTGACTCGTGTGAGTTTGTTGCGCTCATCATGCTGTGTGAATAAACTAGGGCAAGATTTTCTACCTGCCCACAGATGCATGAACTGAGACCAATTTTTTACGTAGAGAACATAGTGGTTTTTCTTTACATTGGGAAGAGGCCCGAATGTGTCTCTTTTCCCTCTGGCACTGCCCCAAGTTTCAGGTTGCAGTTTCAGTAGACATACCTACTAACAGGTACAAACTGCTCTAAAGCAGGTAAAAGACTGGGAAGCCAGGACGGTGCGGACACCGTGTTTTGCGCTTCTCGCAAGGTGACTGATGCTTTTGCGAGGTATGCGGAATATGCAAACGATTTTGTTATGCCCTTCATTTCCGTCTCCAGAGAAAATAATAAGATTATTTACAAATTTAGGCGCAATCACAAGCCAAGATTTACGATAACAGTGCGTTCGCTTCGGTGGTCCGTGTAGTGGTATTATACGCTGCTTTCTGCAACACCGCGTCATGACGAAGAGCTGGAACGGTAACGGTCTGTGCTGGGCTAGCGGTTGACAGAAACCCGCATCGCCCGCATCGGCACCGAGTGCACTTGGGCTGTTGATGCTCGAGCCTTTCATACGCGGCTTGTCGCCAGCTGATCCTGCTGCTCGACGGTGAGGAAGCGGCGAGTGTGACCTCTGAAGTAAATGTAAATCCTCGTTCATCCAGTTATCCAGTGTCAAAGTGTGGAAGATGTCCAACGTGTACTGAGGGCGGGAACTACGAGCGTTTTGCCTTGCTTTTATAACCGAAACCAGAGCAGCGAGATAATTGCCTTGCGTACTCCAAAATGACGCAAGCAATAAGTTTCAAGAGGTCGAGTACGTCAACGCGTATGTAGGCGAGACTGTGCACTGTTTAAACGCTTGCAGTATCCACGAGTGCTACCAGAAAAACGACGTCAACAGAGAAGGAGCTCGCGATTTTAGCATAATGCAGTGCCACGGGCTCGTGAATTTTCAATGTGGCTATATAGAAATATTTAAAAAAAAACAAAAAAAAAAAACGCATCAGCGCCACATTAATGATCACGAATAACACCGGTCACAAACTCCCAAGTCTCACCGCTTCGCTCGACACCAACACGACATACGACAACAATCTGCATCAAAACGCCCCAAAAGTGAAGGCGTCTGCTCCCGTACGCGTACAACAACTAGCGGAAGTGAAGTGTTGGGCGGATGTCCTTCACAATAATGTATATAAAAAATGCCTTGCGCAAGTATAATGTCCATTGATTATTGAATGCGTACTGATAAAATCCCAATCATTTGTTTTTCTATCTTATTCAAGCGAGTCGGACTGCTCATAACACTGGTCAAGCATGAAAATAACAAAAATTTGAACTTTTTCATGGCCGGTTTAAGATTTATTGTTAGTACATCGTTGTTTTTCGCAAAGGACTAATTTTACAGATTTTGTCTCCATACTTTTTAAATGCAAACAGTTCTTACATACGGCTGTCCATTTTGCCGTGTTTTGTGTCTTCTTCTATAAATCGGTAACGGTCAGCGACCAAAGAGCTCACCCGTACATATCAAGCATATATACGCCGCGGGGAAAGTCCGTTGTTAGTAGGAAGTGTCGGGCGTAGTGTCGGTGTTTTGTTTGTGTATGTGTCGCGGCTGTGTCCTATGTGGTGCTCGTGTTGTCTGTGATGCATGTAGAGTAACAGTCTACTCGTGATAGTTCCCAGCGTATTAACCGACTCCTGCTTTTTTTTCATTGGTTGCTAGAAATCGCACTAGGTGGCGCAAGTTACCGCCCGATTACAAGAGTTTGCTTGAGCTATTTATCCATGTAAGTTCAATATTCTTTTTTTGTTTTTGTTTTTGTCTAGCGGTTTTGTCGTAGCTGCCGACGCCACCGACCGCCGACGATGCACGTAGGTACCTTTGCACGTAGCTACGTCCGCCGCTCGGAGACTGTTTACTGTGCATAAAAGACATCGAACGAGAACGAACGCGTCCTGTATGCTTTCAGTTCGGCTGAAAGGCGCGGCTGGCTGGGCTCGTCCCTCGCCTGTTCTAGGCTGCTGGCCGCCATGTTTCATAAGGAACACGTTGAACCGTGCTTCTCGGAAGGCAAACGCGGTGTAGCGTGTTAACTTTACACAGCACCTCATGTGTAGACGAAAAACACAGATGGCTCCGTGTAAAACGAACACGTTTCGACGTGTCCGCTATGGGACAACGGTTTACACGTCTGGGCGTGTTATTTTTGCTAACAGTGTAGGACTAACTCAAGGACGACGTCTAGGACGACGTCGAGAACGACGCCTAGAGGACGACGCCTAGAGGACGACGCCAACGGCAACCTCTAGGACGTCCATATGATTGAGCGGCGCGTGAATGATCACGTATTAGAGTGCAGCTCTTAGGCGCCCGTTTCCGGCTTGAGCGGTGTCGCCTTCGCCGTCGGCGCAACCGCGCGTTCCATTATGGGACGTTTCCCATAATGACGACACACTTGACGTCACCCTACTAAGAAAAAAACAGTATAAACTGGATTATGGAACAGAAACTGTAACTGGATTTCTTGATGGAAACTTGAAATCTAGTTTGCAGACAATTATACTGTTTTGTTTCGGCAGGGCACGTGTGACGTCAAGAGGGTTATTCTTGTGAAATTTACGAGGTTATTCCCACGAGGGTCACGAGGGTCACCCTCATACGACACGTGTGACGTCGCGTGACGTCATAGGCACATAGCTATGCCAATATTCCTGCTAAATTTAGCGGGAAAATTTTTCCACTAAATTTGGTGGAAACCTATTCCCGCTAAATTTACCCTAGTGACGTCACGTGTGACGTCAGATGTGACGTCATGAGGGTAAAGTTGTCCTGCTAAATTTATAGAAAATATTTCTCCGCTAAATTGTGCAAGAAGGAAGAGGGGCATACCACTCTCCTCCATACCCTCCCCAGCTGTTGCACAAGAGCTGCGCTCTAATTCGGCGTTACAAAAAATTGTAAACGTCTTTATTTACTTTTTTTTTACTGGCCATCTTTCGGGCACACCGGGGCCGCTTTTTGCTCAATGGGACAAGTAAGGCTTGAACCTTAAAAAGGTCTGAGATACGAGGCTGAAGCCACCCAAAAGCGATCCTCCAGCGCTTTACAAGCGCGTGGTTTGTAGCGCGATCAGCTAACGGCAAGACTCTGAGTGCGATTCCAACTCCACTTCCCACCTTGACATGTGTGAAGTACATTTCTGGACTCGGACCTATACGGGTGAACTTGCTTCGAACTTTGTCGAACTGTTGCTCAGAAGTTCAAAGTTCGTCGAACTTTTAAACTCAGCAGGTTCGAAAGTTCGAAAATTGTCAAATTTCTTAGGGTAATATGTTCGGAAATGTCGAATCCCATAGCGTGAAAAATTTGAAGTTCGAAAACAATCGAATTGCTCAGCGCCGAACATTTGACCATCTTCGAATTTTTTTATGTAGTCAGGTCGAGACTTTGCGAACTTTAGAACCCCTCGGTTCAATCTTCAAACCTAAGGTTCGCAAAAAGTTCACGGCACCTCTACTAATGACTAACTCTTCTCCGTTCTCTGTAATGTCTGGCGTTACACATGGATCAGTCCTAAGACTCCTCTTGTATGCCATCTTCATAAACGACTCAACTATTAGCACTCCCTCAGCAATAAAATTTTTTGCAGATGATTGTGTCGTCTGTCGGAACATTACGAGTCCTTCTGATTATGTCATTCTTCAATCTGACCTAGAAAACATTTCTTCTTGAAGTGATACTTGGCTCATGAAGCATAAGACGACTGAATGCAAACTCATGAACATTTCACGTCATGCCTACGACGCTATGCCAACAGCTCACTCACCCAGTTCATACAAATATCTCGGCGTTCACATTACTCAAAACATTTCTTGGCAAACTCAAGTACGACTACTTAACAAGTAATGCAAATCGTACTATCGTGTACTTACGGCGAAACTTTTCTTTGACCCCCTCTAGTTTGAAACGTCTGATTTACAAAAGTTTGGTACACAAAAACGTGAATACGCGCCATCAATTTGAAACCCTCATTTAGACATGATCATTTTAACAGAGACACCATCCAAAATAGTTATGCGCGTTTCATTCTTTTATAACTGCGTACACACTGTTAGCGTCACAGCAATAATATTAAATTTAAACTTATTCAAGAGCATGCGGGCGCTGCCGAGCACAATGAGCTTAAACACGAAATCGCAAATACATGGTTGAGCTACTCGAAAAAAGAATGTGGACAAGAACGTGTACACGACGAGGTTTCGGGCGGACACCCCCCCCCCCCCCCCCCCCCCCCCCCTTCAAGTGATAGACGCGAAAAACGGCAATGAACAAGCAAGGGTCGTACACGTCAGTAAAATCAATGTAGGTACTCTTGTCCACGTTCTTTTTTCGAGTAGCGTAACCATATATTTGTGATATCGAATCGAAACTTACCCGATCTCGCTTTACGCCATAAAATCTTTCGACTTTGTCTTTAAAAAAAAAAAAAAAACTACAATCTTAACCCGCTTCTCGCTTATTTACTTTTCCAGCCGGCTTCATACATTTCTTCCCACAATGACCATCATTTCAAAGTTGGCGTGCCCAACAGTTGAAACAATGTGCATCTGTGTTCTTTCACTCCCACCACATGCAGCGACTGGGACCACGTCCCTGTCTCCATCACTTACATTATAGACACCGCTCTGTTCAAAACTGTCATTTAATATTATATATTGCAACCCTGCCTATTTTGTGTTTGCTTATGTTGCTATACATTTTCCCCCACCCTCTCTGTAATTCTTCGGCTTTGAGAATAAATAAATAAATAAATTAATATTTTTTTATTTATTTATTTTACTTTCTGCGGTTTTGTAAAGCGTTGAATAATTCGATTAAGTACGGTTGATTCATCTGCATATTTTAGATTATATCCTCTTTGACGACGACGTACGATGATTAAAGGGCCAGTGATATGTTCAGACGTGGCTCTTGATTCTCGCAGATAATTATGATACTGTGTCTCTAAAGCTTATAAACAAAAATAACAGATTCACTCGCGAGGAGACAAAGAGCGAGAGGATTTCTGGAGCACAAAGAGAGCGTACCATAAGTTAGCAATCATCGTGCCGCGTTCCACAAAGCGACGTACGTGTGCTTCCAGAACCCGACGAAAATAATCCCTGGAGAAGGGGAACAAGGGGGACAAAGGACAAACATAAATCTCCAAACTCAGCTAGGTGACTGGTGCGCGACCGAAAAAATCCGCCTGGTTCGGGTATTGAACCCGGGACCTCTCCATTACAAGTGGAGCGCTCTACCAACTGAGCTAACCAGGGGTTAGACGTTAGTGGAGCAAACGGGTTTTATCAGCTGCCACCAGTCGTACACCAACAAGGGTGAAGCTTGCAATTTAATGTTATGATTATAATGCAATTAAATGCAAAGGTGCAAGCGAGCTGGACAAGAATGACGAAAATAATCCCTGGAGAAGGGGAACAAGGGGGACAAAGGACAAACATAAATCTCCAAACACAGCTAGGTGACTGGTGCGCGACCGAAAAAATCCGCCTGGTCCGTGTATTGAACCCGGGACCTCTCCATTACAAGTGGAGCGCTCTACCAACTGAGCTAACCAGGGGTTAGACGTTAGTAGAGCAAACGGGTTTTATCAGCTGCCACCAGTCGTACACCAACAAGGGTGAAGCTTGCAATTTAATGTTATGATTATAATGCAATTAAATGCAAAGGTGCAAGCGAGCTTGCACCTTTGCGTTTAATTGCATTATAATCATTCCAGAACCCCTCTGATTGGATACATATCGTTTCTCGTGCATTAATAAGGCGGAGAGGAAATGCCAGAAAGTCAAGGTTGAATGGAGGAGAGGGAGGAAGAAGAAGTGATTGTAGGTAGAAGCGATATTTTGCCTGTCTACAATTTATTTAAATAACAGGGGCCCAGGGTTCTCCCGGGTGACCCTGTCTACAGAAACGATATTTTTAGACGGCAAAGTCGTCTACGAGGAGAGAGATGAGCTCCACTGGGACCAGTTCGACCGCATTTAACTGCCGGGTTTTTAAGAAGACATCGGAATCTTCAGACTACATGGTGATTCTACCAAGACTACCGCAAGGTATACTGGTCACAAACTCTCTATTTCTACATGCCGACATCACCAGAAGGCCTTAAAAGGCAAGCGACTTCAAGGAAGCGATCGTTTCTGTCGTTGATCGGAAGGAAGTCCTGGGCTTAGGCCCATACCAAATGAGTCACCTATGAATGGTGACCTTAGGAAATGCTGCTGCCAAGCTCCAAATCAAGGCGTATAAAGAGTTCCTCATCTAAGGGAAAAAGTGAATAATCATCGATCCGTGCAAAGAGGAGATCAGACTGAAGTTTCTGTGGCTGCCAATCCCGATGCCAGACTGTGAGGTGAGGAAGGTTTTAGAGGCCTTTGGGACAATCAATGAGATGAAAAGAGAAAGATGTAGAGTGTCAGGGCTTGAAGATCTGGAAATTACTACCCGAGAAGTGACGCTCGTCCTGAAGCAGGACCTGGCAGTCAACAAGATCCCGCACCTCTTAAATGTGTACGGCACCAACATGCTTGTCGTCATCTCCGGAAGACAAACAACCTCTCTGCCTTAGGTGCAAAGGAATCGGGCACATCCGTCGGCGATGCTGCACTCCTCGGTGCACGCAATGCTGGAGATTTGGTCACACAAACAAAGAATCCAAACTCCAGGGAATCATGACACCAGAAGCTGATCATGGCGAGCACATAATGGACGGAGAAGAAATGTGCAATGAAGAAATCCAACCGACGCTGGCGTTAAAGGACCCAACAACCGAAAGCGAAGAGTTATCCTGCAGTTCAAACAGAAGTTTGATGGAGGAGCACAGGTTCGATGTAGACATCATTTCACCACCACAAATAGGATTAAAAGAAACTTGAATGAACATAAGAAAAGAAATGAGAAAGCAATCCACACACTCCAAGAAGTCGGTCGAGGTTGGCAAGAAGGAACGAAGGCACTAAAAGAGAGCCAAAGTTAACATCAGCGAAAATTTGATAGAAGAACTTGAGGCCACTAAACTTCCAGTGGACTCAACGGACCCGCAAACTCGACTTTAGCCCAAAGAGCCGCGGTTGAAGCCCGAATTCAAGGACCGAGAAACCACCTCTCTGGCAGCTTTCGAACTTGAGAGAAAGGAATAGGAGCTAGCACTACCATGACCACCCAGATAAGTCCCTTCATTATTTCCACGATAAACGTCCGAGGGATAAATTCGAGTGTCGTGATGTAGGCGAGTTGGTTCATGGTAACGGAAATAAACAGCGCGCAAAAAATACACGAGTACGAAAGGAATGTGCGAACGACGCAAGCGCTGTTTATTTCCGTTACGATAAATTCAAGAAAAAAACAATACCAACTTTTTCGCTTTGTACAGAAATATGACAGTGACATCGTGGCCCTCCAAGAAACAAAACTGTCCGAACAAAATACTCTATTTTCTGGATGTAGCTTATGGATGGATTCCTACGATGTGTTACACTGTCCCGCAGTTGAGTACTCAGCAGGGTGCGCAATTCTGTTAAAAACGATATGAAGTACCAAATGGGCAGTATTCTCGAAGGGACTGACGGTGGTCGCCTCATGGTAGCTAATGTTCTGTTGCAAGATCTGGCTTGGCGGATAATTGTTATATATGGATACAATAACCCAGCGCAGAGGGAAAGCCTTTTTGTTAAGACAGAATTCACGCCAACACAAGATTCAACATCATTCTACTGGGCGATTTTAATTGTGTTTTAAATAAGAAAGACAGGGTTCTATCAACAAGCATCGTAGATCCAAGTGCGGAAATGTTAAGATCACCGATTCGAGACTGTTACTTGATAGACTTCGCCAGAAATCGCGCGCTCTGTTACACACACTTTCAAGGATCGTCTCATGCACGTTTAGATCGGATGTACGTATCTGCTTCAGTTAGTACCGCGTTGATACCTACAGCGTGATCCCTGTCTTTTTTTCTGATCACTGCATGATACTAGTTCGTGTAAGTATAAAAACACACCAGTAAAATAGAAATTCAGAGTCTTCGTCACTATGAAAAATGAACAAAAGTCTCCTTGAAAATGACGATTTTGAACGAGGCGTCTAATCAGCCCTAGACATACCTGAGTGCACGAAAGAGGGTGGGGTCAGAAATAGGAAACCTTTAATCTAAACATAAAAAAATGGCAATAGAAATGTCATAAATTGTCGCATAATATGAAAAAAATACAAGAAAAGCATCTGAACAATGACATCTTCTACCTGTATCGTCTAGAATGCCAAGAGCCCAAAAAGTACAACGCTGAACTAAGAACCCAAGAAAGAAAACTGAGGAACACGATCAAATACGATACGGGGGCGCCGCGGTAAGAACGCGCACTCTGGAAATGATAGAGGGAGAACAACGGACAAAAAGATACCTCAACGCGGAGCGAGAATACATAAAAAGAAACAGATTACAGTATTAAGCAAAAGCGGTCGCCTACTGAACGAAGGGAAGGAAATAGAAGATACCTTCTTTTCTTATTATGATAATATATTTGCTGCAAGCCTGCTCTCTGTAACAGTCCAAATGCAGGAATCGATATTAACTGGGTTGCCAATGCTTAAATCAGAAATGACCGAAACACTAGACACCCCCATCGAAGTGAATAAAGTCAAATTACACATACAAAAAAAAAATGGAAAGGCTCCGGGACCGGATGGTTTACCAGCCAGTTTTAACACAAAATAGAGCGAGAAACTTGCGCCGATACTTCTAAATATTCTTAAAGAATCATACAGAAATAAATGCTTACCTCCATCGTTCCGGAAAGCACACACTGTACTGATTCCCAAATCAAAATACCCGGACCAGCTCCAACGAGTGGACGGTTATCGACCGATAAGCTTACTTAATTGAGACTAAAAATATTTGCACGGGTGCTTGCTGGTCGTTTACAGAGCGTGACATCGATTTTTAGCAGGAGACCACTAGACATGTTCCATAAAAGGAAGGAGCATACAAACCAACATTCACATCATCCGGTCTATAATCGAAATTTGTCAACGAGCGTATGAACCAGCGGCCATTCTACAGCTTCATCTTGCCAAGGCCTTCGACAGAGTTCAACACTCCCTTATTTTTGAGATTCTCAAGCACATAGGAGTAGGAGAAAAAATCGAATGCGGAATCAAGATCTGTTATTATGATTATCAACAAGACTACTAGTAAACGGAACTCTCACAAGAGCCATAAAAGTCCAATGCTCGGTGAGGCAAGGATGCTCCATGTTGCCACTGCTCGTTGACCTCTACCTTGAGCCCCTCTGCAGAAACATCATAACCAACAACGAGATCCAAGGTTTTCGCGTACACAGCTGTGAGGTCAAGTTTCTTGCCTACGCGGATGACCTGGCGCTGGTGTGTACTAACAAGCCAAGCATAGAAAACGCAATGTTCTGTGTTTCAAAGTTTTGTGCCGTGTCGGGAACAGCGGTTCGTGGTGTAGAGAGTGGGGATTGACTCCACCTAAATACGTAGACATGCAATGGTCCTCCACAAAATCACAATTCTTGGGAGTGCCATTGAGTGCAATAAATAATCCCAAGCTTATATGGAACGCTGTAAGAGAAAACGTTCGAGCCGCGGCTAATATCTGGAGCTTACGTTATCTTTCTACTTTTGGTAGAGTCGCTGTATGCAACCATTTTCTTTAGTCAAAATTAACGTATCTTCTGCAGGTTATGCATTGCTCAAGGCTAACAGTTAATGCATTTAACAAAATAATGGCGACGTTCATCTGGAGGTCATCATACGAGCCAATGAGAAGATCCAATTTATTCCGACAAATGAACGACGGAGGACTTGGCCTAGGCCATATTGCCGCCCAAAGAGCCGAGAAAGCAACGCTTGGTCACGGTCTTCTAGAAGATTTCCGTTCATTCTCGCACCAAACGTAGCTTTCCCTCTTCTTTATTATTCTCGGAAGTGCCAGTTCACCCTTGCCTCGAGCGCGCGACGCTCGAGCCTTCTTTGCCAAATTTTCGAGATAGTGACGCACGTTAGATAAGCAGCTACCCGCTACCTTGTCGGGTCAGTCTCGCTCGCGCTTTCTGTTTCGCCGCCGAGTCGCCGCCTGCTTTTCTGCTCCCTCGACGCTCTTTCGTTACTTATTTTGTTGGCACAAGTTCGCCCATTAAACCTTTGTTTTCAGTTCAATTTTCGCCTTCTCGTCGCCTTAATTTGTGACAATATATTCGTAAGACAGCTGAACGCCAGGTGGAAATTTTTCACACAGGAGCAGCACCCCTTTTTAGAGTTGTGCCAACAATTCTTCTTGAAAAAATATACGGTACCTCTAGGTGAAGATGCAACAACCACAAGCGATGTAACAAAATTACGAGGATTCTATAAAGAAGTCGCGCACACATTAGAATTTTTAAGAACAAGATTCGACAGTGCCTTTTTGGCTTCGTGCACTAAAAAGAAACTAGTTACTCAATTACTGATTTCCCAGATCCAGCGTTTCGCATGTAGCCTTGCGCCCCCTCCTCTGAACTGCATAACTGATGTTTTAAAACGAGTTAAGACAGTGCCGATACCACCGAAGTGTAAAACTTTCTTTTATAGATTTCATTCTCGTACCGCACCAGTTAAAGAGTGGCTCGACTCTCGAGACATTGACACATATGGAAACACCAATTGTAGACTTTGCCACGTAACCGAAACCTTCAGCCGTGCCTTCATTCTCTGTGTTGACGCTGTGTTCTTCTGAGATGTCTTCAAGAGAACACTCAGAAACGATTTCGAAGTCGGAAAGGCAAACTTTCGGTATTTGCATTTTGCTGACCTCCTCGACAGTGTTCAAGATATATTAGCAGTACTAGTTCTTTACTGTCTGTGGAAAACGCGCAAAATAGGTACAGAAGCAGGTGTTGTGAAGCCACCCTGGGTTAATTTAAAAAAAAAAATATATATATATATATATATATATTGCAATTCAGGTAGGCCAAGACATATTGGCCACCTGTTATGAAAGGGATGAAAGGGAATAATAGTAAAGAACCTTGGTCGTTCACCTGATATCCTATAGGCTATGATGTTATGGGTTGAAGAGGTCAAGTCAAATGAAAGTTTAAGTGATACCTACCTGTAAAGTATTTTGCGATGAGTGCTGATTTCTCTGAACTTTGCTAAATGTTTCTTGTTTTCAGATTTGTTACATCACTTACCATAATTCATAAGCTTGTATATAACTTCACATGGTAGAGCGGTTAGCACACCCTTTCGGACAGTGGGAGACTCAGAGTTCAATTCCTGGTTCCGTTGTTTATTTTTACTCCTCGGTGGTTATATATATACATATATATACAAGTGTTTTACAAAACCGCCAAAAGTCTTTCAGTGAAGAATTACGAACATTCATAAAATTATTATATTCAAATAAAAAAAAAATATTCTCTCGGGACCGCTTTACTCGTGGTGGCGGACGTTAGAAAATGTGCGATACTTACTAATTAGTTAGCTAATTAAATAAAATGTTTAATTATTTTAGTTAGTAAAACTAAACATATGGTCCCAATTAGCGACTTGGTGAGCGTCATCGAAAACCACTAAATCAGTAATTTTCAGAAAGCTTTTTGAACATTTGAGAAGCGTAATAATGCGCTAAAGTTATCACTCGTGGAGCAGGTACAAGGCTAGCTAGCAGGATTTCGATGTATAGTCAGATGCCTATTCACGCAAGTCACTATAGCTGTATACTGTAAACGACTTAATTTTTGCAAGGACCTAACTTTCGCGAATTTCGCGAGTCGCCTACGATTCGCGAGATATAGGTCCTGCGAACAATTCCGGTAAACTGTAAACACATTCAAATCTATATTGAGATCCCACCGCGTCGCGAAAATTAGAACCCGCGTATTATTCCAAAACTTCAGCTTTGGCAGCTAAACCGCGAAGTATTGAGATATCGAAAAATAAGTCGTTTACAGTATATAGTAGCGTATAAAGATACGTTGGGCAGGATCATTAGAACAGGCCTCGCGTTCCAAAGCAAATCAAAGCACCTCAAAAATTGATACCACATACAGAAACAGCAGAACTGTTTTTTTGCTTTGTTTTTCGTCCAGACATAAGTTTACTGAACTGTTTGAAAGGAGCCTCATGGCCGTATTTCAAATTTTAAACTTCTAACCAGAATATGAGCGCCTTTAAAAAAAATACAAATTACAATATAAAAGCAAGAAAATGGCCGCTCTAAAGGATTCTTTGTCCTCATGGCAAATATGCTACATTAAAGTGACGGAAAGGAATTATACTTTTTTACTTGGGTGTATCAGGCGAGAACGAGTCACTCAAAACTGATACTGTGAATTTGTTTCTTATATGATAGTCAGAGGCAAGTTATCATTGCTTTCAAATCGAGTATATTACTGTCGTTGTAAGTAAATAGTGATCGTCCTGAATCCAATACGTGTGTCATCTCGTTGCTGCTGCGAGCATTAGTGAGAAGAAAAATTGTGCAAACTTGCGGTTTTGTAAAACCTGCTACAAACCGAACCACGGCCTACCATCGAAGAATTTTTGATCGTTTTCGAAGTGATCTTTCCTCTAAGAAATAAACTCTGAACGAAGCTACGTAATGTGAAGAGTAATCTACGATTTCTTTAACTTGTGTATTATTTAAATCTACATACATATATCAGACCTCAATCTATCGATCAGTTTTCCAACACGAAAGAAAAAAAGCAATAAAAATCGAATTTGAGAATGTCTCATATTAACTTCGCTTCGTGCTAGCAATTTTCAAAAGAAACTTTGGGTTTCAAAAGCAGGCACAACATGACACAACAAAACCTCATTTTTCACACAATCTAAAGTGAATAAAGGCTGTCCATAATTTACGTCATTGTTATCTCGTCAGTTGCACTCGGTATCTATACAGACACGCTAAGTTACAAAAGTTTAATAAAATGTCAGGCATAGAACTGAGAACGCATGCACAAAGCACGATCGAAAAGGAAAGCCCTCGAAGGAGTAGAAATATGTGAACGCGATCAGAAACTAAAGAAAACGACAGCAAGGTCTAGTTCTGCTCCGAACTGCAAGGCTATTTTTAGCGTACGTGCGGCCGCACCTCGAGCCAATTTGCAGAAGTCTGGCTTAGAAGAATCAAGAGGAATGGGAGTCAGAACGTGGATAGGTGAGAGACGTTTCTCGTACTCGCATGCTTTTCAAACTAAGAGGCTTTCCAAACATCGGGACGACTGTCAGAGAGCTGTCAAACACAGATGCAATTCAAATATTCTAAGACTTCCTGTCCTTCTCGAATTTCTTTCTGGCAATTTAGAGATTTTTTTTTTTTTTATAACGTTTCAACTCTCGCTCAAAGCAACTAAATGTAGAGAAATGCGCTGCGTATGAAGCCGCGTTTAGTGCGGAATTGAGACTGATGATGAGGAAGCAGACGTGACGAACCACATCACGGCTCAAGGCACATATCAGAAGAAATTTCACCTGAAAAAAAAAAGAAATACTTTGTATCTTAAAATTTTAAGACACGCTCTATAATTAATCACGCACGCCTCGTTTAGTATAATGCAAATGAGTGTATCAAAGGTTGTTTTTTTTAATTCAAGAGTGGTTTAGAGGGCGCAACGAAGACCATGAGCACTATTCAAAATAATGCTTGACTAATATTATGTGTGGCACCGCACATTACCAGAAATTACACAACAGTCCAATGCCGCTCTGTCACGTCACGATATGATCAGATATAAAACTAATTCTTAGAAAAAGTGAAGCTTTTACTCGCGAAGAGCAGTACTGACTAAGAAAGATTTATAGACGTCAGGCTTGTCCGACTAATTTCGCTTTATTTTGACCTAAAATGCATTAGAGAGCGAAAGGAAAAGAGCGCCTGCTCGACATCCTTTGCCCTCTCACTCGTCGAGTGAAGTTTATACTTCCACCGACAGAGCTATTTGCATGAGGTCGAGTCATGATGGGAGGTGCATCATCTGCATGAGAGCTCGTGGAAACTAAGAGTTGCTTAGAACCTTGACCTAGCACCCGTGTCTTCGATAGCAATGCAAACAAATGCATGGTCCTTTCTTTCCTTTGGTTAGTTATTTCGTTATAAGGTTAATTTCTCCCAAGTTTCAAGTAAAGAAAAAAAACTCGATGTGCATTACCCAGTTTTTATTAATATTAAATTCAGAGGCATCCACAGGTTTTGCCTTTGAAAAAGTTTTACCCAGATCATCATAAAAAGTTTTTGACAAAATGGTATAAAAAACGGGAAATTTCCATCTTTTAGTAAGCGTCCTTGATATGTAGGTACTGCTGAACCCCATAGGAAAAGTCTTGAAAGGCTCTATAGCTATCGTAATATTTTTTTATTTAAATATTCAAACACCTTTTGTCGCGCAGAGGAGGCCGTAGAGTCATTAAAACTACTTTGACGTTTGAAATCAGAGATACCTAGCGGATTATCGTGAAGTCATGGTCATGTAAGATTCCAGTTTTGAATATTCTAATGGTTAACGGTAAAACACACTTAACAAATTAATTTTAATATGGTAGCATTTGATTGCAACACATGCGCGAAAATGTCTGCGTTCGTCCTTCGCAGCTCGATAGCTAAGTTTAGCGCGAAAGTCTGAATTTCTCCGCAATTATGTCCGATGCGACGGCCGGTGCGTCTAGTCTGCTGACTGACACCATTTGCTAGTCGTGCAGCCAGACTTGCGGCAGTGTACTGCGTCGTCTGCTATTACAGCATATTCTGTTACTACCAATGGAACGCCCATAAGACGCGGTGCGTCCGCGTCTGCCATCGCTTGCATCTGTCTGCTATGCGGAGCGCAAGTTCATCTACTTCGTGCACAGGGGTTGCGATGTTTTTAGAACTCCGAGCTCTGATTGGCTGACTGAAAATATTGTGGGTAGACCTCAAGGTATCTAGCGTTCAGCTCTACCCCCTATCCTTTCAATCAAAGCCAATCAGAGCTCAGTGTCGTTCCGACGACACCGCAACTCCTACGCAAGAAGCAGACGACTTGCTCTCCGCTTATACGCAAGGAGCTTATAATGGCCAGGAGTGTACTCTCAGTGGGCCACTGAATGGCCACAGTTCCCTCTCAGTCCCTCGGCGATCTCCATAAGGTGTCTTTTTTTTTCGACTTGAGTTTTGTCTCGCACCACAGTTTCAAGCTTTTTTATTATAACAAATTATCACCAGCTCGTCTGCACACTTGCTGTTATTTAGGAAACGCAGTTACTGGGCGCCGCCATGTAAATATGAGGCAAACAACTGTGCTGCCAAGGCGGTGCCATGACAACGCGGTTGTTCGCCCCATTTTTACATCGCGGTACCCATGAACTGAGTTTCCTAAACAACAGGGAGCGCACAAGCGAGCTTGTGATAATTACTCATGAATTCATTATATAACGCATAAAACTGTGGTGGGGAAAAAATCAAACGAAAAGACTTTCAGGTCGAAGAAAAAGATCCACAGAATCGGTGTCCAACAGGTGAGATTCGGAGCCCAACACTTGCCTGGCCAGTAGAAATTCGACATGTGGCGAACACCCTAGACTCCGCGCCGGGAGCGCCGTGTAGAGCGAGTCGTGATAGCGCGGCTTTATAAAGCGATCATACCTAGTGTCTTACACAGCAAACCTTAACACATATAAGAGTGTTTGATAATTGTTTCATACCAAGTGCACGTATTCAAATCGCTGTTGTTGCATTTTTACTATGTGCATTGTTTTGATAGAAATAGTGAGCGTGCGAGAGATTGTTGTAACACCTTTTTGTCAGCTTTGGAATTGTGTTCAGGTAAAATTACACCTTTTAGAGGGAAAATGGATCCGCCTGGAAACACATTTTTTTTTTCGAGTTTTGCGGGATAGGCTTTACTGGAATAATCGACCGGAGTCATACAGGGCTTTGCGTATAGCACATGTTTGGGAACCTAGGGAAAAGGAGAGAGGGAAGGGGGAGAGGGCTAATTTAACGAAAAAGAGGGAAGGATTATACACAAATTAAGAAGAGACTACAATTTCTCACAGTTTTGTTTTGATTTTGTGAACCGACGCGAAGACACCTTACGCTATCACAATCAACAAGATGACATGGCGGTCGAACGGACTGACGGACCTGCGTCGTTGGTCATTCAAGGTAAGTTCTTGATTCTTTTTTTTCTTTTTTTTTCAAGTTCTGAAAGTAAGTATACGACTTGGAAGATATCATAGGTGCAATATGAAAATTTCCGATCAATGTAGGTCTCTTTTTATCAGAGCAGTACTAAAGTGTTGAGTCTAAACGTATTTCTATTTGAGGTGGGCGAAAATCTAAACTCCCAGTCGTAAACTGTTAAGTTAAAAACCATGAACTCCGCTCAATAAGTTTAGGGCCTTCATTCGCAATACTTCAGACAGTTATTCCTCTTGGCGTCAGTAACACTTGTTTACGTTTCAGTAACGAAGCTATGCTGGTGATTATGTTTACGGTTTAAACGTAGAAAATATTCCAATAAGGTAAAACAGTGACGTAACAGTACGTTGTGTCGAGATGCGACTGCAATAACCTGGGACATTCGTGCTTTGTAGGCCGCGTCCCGAGCCACTCGTTCAATACGTTGCCTCACGAGGTAGACGAAGCACGAGTTTATCGGTCTTTCGGCCGTATCTCTGGGTAAACCCCAGCTTCTCCTTTTGGAGCCAGTTAAACCAGCGCCTCCAGCGCTAACGCTCGTAAATTTACAAGAAAGTAGAAGTATCTCCAACTCGCAATGATTCCTTATAGGCGTTGCGAGGTAACCCGAATAAATAAATAAATACATATTGTGCGTCCCAAAAAGTGCTAAAATAGCGATTATTTCCAATAAAGGCTCATCCAGTCACAGTATACGAATGCAAAGAGATGAACGTTGTTGGACACAGAAAGCGGGCCCCATTTCCTCCTTGTAAATTTATAAAATTGCTTATAACATTTGGGCCAAATAACGGCAAGCTCTGAAACCTTGGCATCTGGTCCAAACCGCTAGCGCAGCTTTTTGGTGGAGACGGAGCGCTTGACGATGCAAAGTTTGTTTCCTGTGGCGAAGAAAAAACACATTTTGCTCGGAGACACCCGGTAGATATTTGTTTGCAGTTAATTAGTGCCAACGTTCTAGCTATAAATAGTGCTACACACTTAAACAGTTTAGTACCTCAGATATAAATACCAACATTTTTTATGAAAAAGTGAATTGATTTTGTATCCGAAAATACGCAAGTCGTCCATACTGGCACAACTTCTCCCAGTTGAAACCCCAAGCCACTCATTCATTCTGAAATGAAATCTACAGAGGCAATAGTTTGTAAATTATGTTTCATTACTAATTTCCTGAATGTCACTGTGAGAAAGTAGTAATTGTAATTACTCAAATATTAAAACTGCATTGCATTTCTCACGTTCTAGTAATTGTTCTTGTTATATATGACTGCTTCTTGTTTGAACTACAGAGTGAAACCACACTCACTCCATGCGGCCTGCCTTGTATTGTTTTCCATGGAGACCGGCCGTAACTTCCTGGAAACCTGTTTGTTCATGCACTGTCGGCGAAACGTTTTAGGACCATCAGCATCACCGAAGACCTACCAGCTCTGATGTCGGTGTTCTAAATGTTCAGTATCGAGTATTCTAAAAGTACACCTCATTGCAGCAGCTGTCATGGAAATGTTGTATTTCGGACTAATTTCGGACCTTTAGCTGCTTTGTGAGTCGCCTGGTTAAAAACGCTTTTTCTTGCAGGCGGGGGGTGTTTTGGGAAACTTTTGGAGCACAGCTCTTAGGCGGCCGTTTCCGGCTTGAGCGGCGTCGCAGTCGCCGTCGCCGTCGGCGTGGCCGCCCGCATTGCAATATGGAAATAATGCAAGCGGGCGTAACCGTGCGTTGCCTTATGGTAACATTTTCCGCTATACTTAGTGAAAAAATTTTCCTGCTAAAATTAGCGGGACGATATTCGCTAAATATTCCCGCTAGATTTAGCGGCAAAATGTTCTGCTACATTTAGCGGAAAAATGTTCTCACTAAATTAAGCGTGAAAAGTTTCACGCTAAATTTAGCAGTAACATGTTCGCTAAATTTTCCTGCTAAATGTAGCGGGAAAATATTTTGGTAAATTTAGCGGAAAATTTTTTCTACTAAATTTAGCGGAAAATTTAGCAGGATAATTTCTCCGCTACATTTAGCGGAGAACTTTCCCCGCTAAATTTAGAGGACGCATTTCCCGCTAAATTTAGCGAGAAATATTCCTGCTAAATTTAGCGGGGAAATTTTCCCGCTATAATCAGCTGGGAAAATCCCACGCTGAATTCAGTGAAAAAATTTTAACGCTGAATTTAGCGGAAAATTTTCCCCGATAAATTTATTGGGAATATTGTTCCACAAAATTATATGAAAAAAGTTTACCGCCAAACTTAGCGGGAACATTTTCGTGTTAAATTTAGCGGGAAAATTTCCCGCTAAATGGGAACGGAGCAGGTGAGGAGGGGAAAACGAAGGGGGAGAAGGGCATACCCTCCCCTCCTCGTCCTCAAGAGCTGCGCTCTAATTCGGCATTACAGAGGATTGTAAACGTCTTTCATTTTTTAATGAATTTTGCATATTTCCTTTGGTCCATATTGTTTTATATCTGTCTTTTTGTATTTTTCTTTAATGAACGTCCAATCGACAGAGTCAGCGCTCTTACTCCTGAAAGAAATAATTCTAAATAACATTCAAAACAAGCTTTTAGGATTAGGTGTTTTGAATGATTTTAGTAAGGCGTTCAACTGCCTCAATCATCAAATACTACTTGAAAAATTAAAGTGTTATGGAATACGTGGTCCAGCATTCTCACTCTTGGATTTGTATCTTTCCAATCAGCAGTGTGTCAGCATCGAGGGGCAATCATCTTCCCTGAAAGCCGGAACCTGCCCTTTTGTGTCAGGCGTCGACGTAAAAAGCTTAAATATTAAGGGGAACGATATTCTCGCGCATTTTGGCAGATGGTCTGAGGTAAATTGCCTTACAACTAATGTAAACAAAACCAAGGCAATCATATTTTG
Source organism: Ixodes scapularis (assembly GCF_016920785.2). Taxonomy (NCBI): domain Eukaryota; kingdom Metazoa; phylum Arthropoda; class Arachnida; order Ixodida; family Ixodidae; genus Ixodes; species Ixodes scapularis. Next base: position 69,542,227 of record NW_024609835.1, read on the forward strand.
GTCACTGAATAAACACGTCTCGTTCACTAAATTCCTTACCTTAGGTCATACAATAATCGATATAGTTAAGTACCACAAAACGGTTGGCGTAATTTTCTCTGAACATCTGTCGTGGGATCGCCATACTGACAATTTTGTCAGCAGGTTGTGCAGAATCATTTATGTAATTTGAAGATTCCATTCAATATTGCCTGTAACATTAAACTCATGATTTATCATGCCCTTTTCTCATCTCATATAAATTATTGTTACCTCGTGTGGGGCACAAGAACAAAGTTTGAATTTAACCAAAATACTGTTACTTAAAAAAAAAAAAAGATACGTGTTATCGCGAATGTACACTACCTATACCACGCTAAATCGCTGTTCGAAAAATTCAGGATTATCGCCAATACAAATAAGCAAGTGTACCGTCTTTTTGTGATTTCATTTTCGGAAGAAATGAATTCAGTGAATATCTTTGGCGCACCTCGGACTTCAATAAAAAGGAAATCTCGATGAGTATGCGCTGCTCAAAGATATGGTATGTTCGTCGTTTCCGCACAAATCATGCATCAGAATACCTCCGCCATATGGTACCTTCTCTCCAATAGGTACCATCTAGGAAACATAGATATATGCTATCTGAATAGAGCTGAATTGTATATGTGTTTTCTCTAACGCGCATGTCTCCGTACGACATTTTCTTTTTCTCGCTTTCGTGTAATATGCTTGCTGCCAAGCGTTCCAGCGCTGTCACATGTTTACTGTGAAGGACGTGTCTAGTTGGTAAGAGAAACTCTATATGCTGTTTAACGAGGCTTTTCAATGTACCACAATTTTCTGCTAGATTGCTATGCTTCTTTTGCTTTAGGGCCCCAGACCCAGTCAAGTTACCGTGAGGTAGGTTTTTGTCTGGAGGCCCGCAAGAGTAAATTTCTGGAAAGAAAGGTTTCATATAATTTCATAATTTTTTTTGGGAAATAGAGCAATAGGGTAGAGTTACATTTACCTACTCGTAGCAAAATTAGAATAGGATCACTGTTATTACTGATTTTCAAGCGCGTTCCCATACGTGCCGAAGTAATCATAATATTTCACAGAATATTCTGTTTTAGATAGCGGTATCTCGGCCGTATTGTGAGAGAGTAGATGTGAGTTTCAGTACCCAGGACATGAAGTTCTGGGTTTTATAGCCTCCTTTTTTTTTAAGTGGCTATAAGACACAAAACCTAGAGTAATGACTATTGGAAGTTACAGGTGCTGTCAGACGACGCAGATATCGCTACTGCAGAGCATAACTATGGGGAGAACATGCGGATAACATCAGCATGGTAAGGAAACACACCAAGAATCATCAGCAATATATCACCCGGACGTGACATCAGTCGAATGGACCACTCATATTCAATCGCGATTGAAGCACGGGACATCTTTCTGTAAAACAGATCTAGTCTAACAGAACGACAGTCAAAAAGAAGACGTTCTGGTGATACCTAATTATTTTGTGTAACAGCCGAGACTGTGGGGACAAAAAAGCCTCAAGTTTAAGAAAATTGCACAGAGCGGAACGCCTCAGTCGAAGACACAGAAACGGGAGAGGTTATTGATGACATGAGCGCTGAAAATTGGCTAGCCAGGCATTCGCGATTGGCACAGCGCTCGCTATGATGTCTTTATTTGGAATAACTTTGCTTTCATCGGCTGAAATAAGACACTGTCAGACTTTCTAGTTTCATGGTGCTATTTTTTGAGAATGCGTTGACTCCAAACTTTTTTTGTGCTTTTTTTTTTCTTGGACACACCATCAAACCAAGTTCGTAGCCTATAATAAGTAGCCAAGATTAGGACTCATGACACGTCACCACGTGGCCAATCCTGGTTGTGACATCACGAACGGAATCCATGAGAAGGCGCCACCAAAGAAATTCGGGGCTAATACTAAGTAAAAAAATAGAGTTTTTTATTGTTATTTCATTTATTTAAATTGTTTATGAACTAATGAATTAATCAACTGAATTACCGTGTCACCTGTGCATTTCTATATTTAGTAGCTTTTTATTGGTTAGCTTAAAAGGAAGGATATACAAATGCGTTTTTTTTTGGGGAAACAGGTTGACGTGCACCACGACACACACTTTGTGGTAAGTGGCGAACTGATTGACGTGCCGGGGACTCCTTGCTGGACAGCGGAAGATAGTGGAGCGTCAACCAGGAAGGCTGCCCCAACATGGCCCATGGCAGCGACTTCCGTTCGACTGTGCAAGTCGAGAGTCATGGTTTTCGCCGTACGTCGGATGACTTTAAAAGGTTCGTCGTAGGGCGGTGTCAAGCTTTTCTTTAAACCTTCTTTCCTCAAGAAAGCGGGTGAGTACGTTGACACGTCCTGGCTCACAAAGACTTTCTGGAAGCTTGGTTTGCCTGTGCTTCCTTTTGCATGCTTTTGCTTGTTTGTGCTTGCTTGTGCTTGCTTTTGTTTGCTTTTGCTTGCTTTTGCTTTCTTTTGCTTGCTTGTTTGTGCTTGTTTGCTTGCTTGTGCTTGTGTGTGCTTGCTTGCTTGTGCGTGCTTGCTTGCTTGTGCTTGATTGTGCTTGCTTGTGCTTGCTTCTCTGTGCATGCTTGGTTGCTGCTGCTTGCTGGCTTGCTGCTTGCTTGCTTATTTGTTTGCTAGCTTGTTTGCTTGCTCGCCTGCTGCTGGTTTCAGCTTTTCGTAGGCGTCTTGAAGTGGCGGCAACGACAACACGCCGTCTGGTGGATCTGCGATCTCTGCAGGTAGAGATGCGACGGCGTGGTAATAGCGCGATAATTGCGAAGTGATCCGCCAGAGATGGAAACGGGCCTCGTCCTGCGTGACCCAGACTTGCGGGTTCTTGGGCCAGAACACTGGAAGTGGCAGTTCGATCGTAGCGAGAGCGGAACTGGAGGCTGCTGTCGTGTCACCTTCGGATGAAGCGTTGCAGCAGTCCATCTTCGCGATGGAGCCGAAGTCCGCGGTGTGTGAGCGACACTGTTCGAATTCTGGGTAACCAATCTTGTACGAACGTCAGAGCACAACGGCATCGGGAATCGAACTCTTCAATCACATGCTCGCGAGAGCGTGAGCACACGGCGTGGTGCTCGCTCTCAAAACAAAAATGTAAACGTAAACATTTTTAGTTCAGTCACATTTGGGCGGCACATTGCACTTGCGCTGAGTTTAACCGAATTCGAGGGTTGCTATGGCAACCGCTGCGTCGGCTCCAACGCAGCTGTTGCCGACGGAGCTGTTGCCAAAGCAACCCTCGCACTCGATCGGACTCAAAGCAAGTGTGCGAATCGCCTTTTAAGAGTTATTTTCACACTTGCGTTGATATCAACCGTGCGCGAAGGTTACCATGGCAAGAGCTGCGCCGGCTCCAAACAGAAAAAAAAAAAACGTTTTTTAGGCCCATACGCACATTCGCGTTTCAGCGCGGTGCGTTCCGTAGCGGCAAGCGGACGCGTTGCGTTGCGAAGAGCGCTTGCGCCAAAGTTGTACGCACTGTTGTGTTGACACGCAGTCAACAGCAGTCAAGAGTCAATAAGAACGCGCTATCGTCGCTAGCGGCTCACCAATAGTAAGCGAAATCCAAGCCAACATGGCGGCGCACAGCGACAGCGTCGAAGTGTTCGATCTTGGGACAATCCCGCTGGCTTCCCCGACGTTTTGTAAAGCTTGAACCATCGCAGCCTTGGAAAATACACTCCCCACCGCTCCCCAAATCGAAAAAGCAAGTTTTGCGAGCGGAGAACGGGATATGTCTCGCCGAGTCGGCGGAGTGGCGCGAGCGAACACGTCACCATCCTCTCCTCTCTCGGCTTCTGATTGGTCGAACGCACCGCGAAGCTTCGGAAAGTTGAGCGAGTCTCTACTCGCTTGCGTCGCGTTACGGAGCGTTGCGGGAAGGCGCGCGTCGCATCGCAAGCGACCGATTCTGGCCGCAAGGACGCCGCAACTCACTCAAACGCGTTCAAACGCGTGTGCGTATGGGCCTTTTACCCCGCTTTGTTGGGGCCGACACAGCTGTTGCCATAGCAACCCTCGCATTCGGTCGGACTCAACGGAGGTGTGTGAATCGTCCCTTAAAGGCGACGCTTAAGCGTGCTTGAAGTTTTTATGCGGTGAGTTAAGATACTTGTATGCGTATTTGAGACTAGCTATTTTTTATTATTACTGAAAAGAACACACTTTCAAAGCAAAATGCATTAATTTTTTCTTCTGACAATAAACTTTTTTTAAAGAATGATTGTTTCCCACAAAGTGTGTATGCTGTATGATGAAAACTCGTTTGTTTCTTTCTTCGTTTTTTGTGGTTTTGATCAGTGTAGACAAACGTTCAACTAACGCTGATTGCCGTCATTTTGAATAAACTTTGCTAGCAGCCGCGCCAACCGGTGACCGATTCAACAGGGTTGCAAAAATCAGCTTTTTTTTCTGTTTCGTAGGCAAGCAATGTTGTCTGCTAATTCACTCAGTGGATTAGATGTTTAAAAAATGGTTTCTTCAGCTTTCAACTGATGACACGGTTTCTTCTTATTTATTTATTATGCATAAATCTAACCGTGTGATTACGTAACATCACTTTCTCAATTAACTTGGGATTTTTCACTTAGGTGACCAAGCTCAGCAAGATGTGGATTGAAAACTCGCACTGAATCAAAAATCGCGAAGCTGATTCCCAACTTCAACTATTGCGATGCGGACGGGCCTGACTTCTAAGTTAGAACCGGTGAATACCGGCCTATTTTTCCCGATCTATGTGTTTGCAATTTCTTCACCCTCGAAATGGGCGAGGTGAACGCTACACGCTCTGCCTCTGGCCAGCGACCAAAAATGCCAGGGAGCAATACCTTATGATATTTGGATTTCGTGGCAGCAGTCTCCCGTAGTTACACTCTACCCGCCCTTGTGCACTCTAACGCGGTACAATTCTAGGAATCGAGCGCGGAGGAGTATATATAAAAACGAATTTTTGGCGGGGTTACAATTTGCAGGTGGCAGCCAATAAATATCTGGACCAAGGTTCATACCGACGTAAGTGCAGGGGCGCTTGCGTTTTTGTAACCTGATTATTGGTTGCTCGCTGGTAAGGTGTCATTTTCTATTCGCAGACGTCGTGATAGCCCTCTCTGCCGCCCGCCATTTATGTTGGTGGTTACGGGACGGCATTAGCAACTCGTGAAAAAGTGCATCCGGGTGCTGCCCAGCAGCGTTGCCAGTACGAAAAGTGGTCGCGTCACTAGTCCCGCATCAAAATTTCCCCAGATTGAAAAACAAACAAACACACACACAAAAAAAAAAGCCAAAAAGATATGAAACAATGGCACTCAGAATATATAGTTTAGGAACAACTTAATTAACCCAATCGATTTCAAGTACACGTGCGCTTCGTTCAACGATGCGCACTTGTACTTGTACAACACGGACCCAGCGAAGCGCAAATACCAACGTGCTCGTTGTAATTTCGCCGCGAGAAAGAAAGGTACAAGTTTTTCGCACGGCTCACGCACCGCGCGAGATAGTTTTTACAAACTATGGCTGTCAAAACTTTAAAAAAAAATATTTACTGCGTTAGAAACGCCTGCACTTTGATAAAATAACAAACAAGTGATATTAAATGCATACGCAAACATACTGTCGACGTCGAGCTGGTCGGAAAGCCATCCGCCGGCTGACGTGCTACATACATTTCTACTCTCTGGCGGGCCTCCTTTATTCTTCACTATTTTTCTTGATCTTGCGTCTTCAATACTTGGCGCTCAGATTATGCGTCTCTATTTTAGACACGCCAAAGTCAAAAGGGGGGCGGGGGGGGGGGGGGGGGGTTGCGTGCCAAACCAAAGACGGGCATCTGGCACGCCCCAGGGGAGGAGTTAAGATTACTTCGACAACCAAAGGTTCATTTGACGTTCAACCGAAAGTAGTTTAATCTAGCGATGATTTGTGCCACCAAGCGCAGTGTACTTTAAAGTGTCATTGACTGCGCTTTCTTTTGCTTGGGGTCGCGAAATACGTTTACTTGGGTTTAAACGAATTTTGATTATTGTATTGGTTCATGATCCAGAACACAAAAGGTTAAAAAAATCTCACCATATCTACAAAATTGTGTGCAAAATTTATCGTCTGGCAATAATGCCACCCTGTGTTTCCGTTGCAGCGCGCAGCAATTTTCTTCCGCTTTCGTTTGCAGCAACGATGCTGGCTAAATCGCCGGCTAACTCAATTTAGACAACCAAAGAGTAAGCCCCCTGATTTGCCAGCAGATGCCACCGAATATTTGATGAAAAAAAATGCTTATACTGAGAATGTTCGGGCAATCAGCGAACCTTGTAGCCCGCTAAAACAACAGTCTTGGCGGTAACTCAATATAACGTGTTATCGATAAAGAGAGGCGGTGGTTTTTCAAGCTTGGATGGAACTGCGCTGCGGAGAATTACAAATAACGGCATTGGGACTGGAAAGGCGGCTTCACATCAATCAATCAATCAATAAAATGTTATTTAGATCATCAGTATTTACTCATCAAACATGATTTAGCAAAGTATTACGATAATTACGTCATACAAAAGACGCGTTCCTCGTCCCAGTGCCGTCATTTTTAATCATTCGCCACGCAGTTCAACCGAATCATGGAAAACAACCCACTAGCGCAATCTCAAGCACTGTCAAAGGTCACGGTTTGCAACGCTTTAACAACAAAAAAAGGAGGGAACCTACCATTTCGGCGGTTGAGAAAAATGTCGGCATCCTGAAATTGCTGCCGAACTCTCCTAGTATAAACGACTCTGTCGTAAAAGCCTCACTGCCACAACAGAGACATGGCCATTTGAGTCATCGCATCCAAAACAAATGCTAAAGGAAAAAAATGTTATCATCCTTACGTTGAAAACGGCGGTACCCCGGCTTAAATCTGATTAAAACGATACACAAAAAAAAGTTAGCATAATTAGTAAAACCGCTTCGTTGAATGCTTGGACCGCCCGCGAATTCCGCTGACGTGTATATTAAGGAACGCGAATTTCCTCTGGCGTAAACGGAACGGTTTTCTCCGCGAGTTAGCTTTCACCAATGCAAGTCACGCATTGAACAGGAAACAAGGAACAAAAGCCAACCCTAAGTAAGAGCGAAAGAAAGAGTACGTGGAAAAACACCCAAATTCCACCAACAAGGATCGAAGAAAAATGACAATGACAACAAAACTGCACAACAGAACCTGTCAGAGAGTTCTTTATTACACTAATCTCGCCACGGAATCCGAACCGCGGAAGAAATAAGTGTCCAATGTAGTCTTTCCTTTTGGGTAATCCTGTCGAGTTTCCACCGCGTCTTTGTTTATCGATGCTGCAACGTTGCCTGTGGCGCTCCGCGCGAAAAGCCTATCGTCCCTGTTTTCTTTTTCTTTTTTTTCCTTTTTTCTTTTCGTCGTTTCTTCGTCTAATGTCCGGCCGCGAGTAATAACGGCCCCGGGAATGTCGGCTCCAGCCATCCTTTTCCCACGCCCCAATTACGTCGCTCCCCGCGTTTTTGTGCGCGATGGAACCTTGCGAGAGTTTTCATTACGTTCATAGCGTTGATTGATCGCCCACCTCCGCGATGACGAGTGATCTTAGGGTCGCGCTCACATGCCGTCTTCTTTAGGTGCCGACCGGTGTTCTTAATCTAAGGCACATAATATATATTCGACATAGTGAATGAATTTCAGTTGACTATTCCACGCTCCTTAATCCGAGACTGGGGTATAAAGTGAAAACGTAAAAGCAGAAGGGACAAAAAAAACTGGAAAAAAAGAACGTTGAGACTTTTTTTTTTCTTCCCGTTTTTCTGTCCCTTCTACTTTTAAGTTTTATTGCATAACCACTCTCGAGTTAAGTTGAAATTGGTAAACATTCACCAGCTCGCCTGTACTCTAACCGTTTTTTTTTTCACTACACTCCTCTTTGTGAGAGACTGGTGAGAGACACCTGAACGTTATGTACATCCAGTTTAAGAAACGTGGTTTAATTAGTTTATATTTGAACACACATCTGCGCTCGGGCAAAGCAATGTAGACGTTTGCAAGTGCGGGTTCGGCGCGCCGCTACCTTGTTCTTGGCGTAAATACATCGTCTGATAGCCAAGCCTTGCCAAAGCGTGTCCAGAGTTGCCAGACTGGCACTTAAACATGTATGGAAGGATGACTATTAACGACTGTACCTTTTATAAGAGGCAGGGGCTTGCGCCACCTAGCAAGAACACGATAACGAAAACCTGGTTTTCCCTTTTCCCTTTCAAGCCAATGCGTTTCTTTAACTATAACCAGCTCATGAAGGTGATCGCCAGGCAGACCTTTAGAGTATCGGGCAAAAAACACCTAAAAACATCCCCTTGGGTAGGAGGTCGCCAATTTTCCTCTGGTCGAGCCTTGTCGGTGGTAGCTTACAGCAGACCTGCTGTTTGGCAGGGCTGATTCTTTGGGTCGGTGCCAAGCGGGAGGGAGTCGCGCCCACAATGAATTTTTCATCCATGGTGGGCAGATTAGCTTTGAAACGTAGCTACCAGCAAACGTCTTGGTGTATATTTAGAACCACCAAGGAGAAAACTAACTGATATAATGTTCCGATTTAACATTGCTCGATTTTAGCGCGGGTTCTTTTCGTATATTGCGAGAGCGTGAGCTGATAAGGGAGAGATAGTCAATTGGACACCGATGCTTAATGGAAACTTGAAACAATATTGAGTTCGAGTATTACTAAATGTAAATACAGTGGTAAAACCTAAAAGGCTAAGCACAACGGGGTTAAGGGCCAGTCACGTCATTTGCAGTGTGAAATATCCAAGCCTTTCTGACTTTGTCGTGATGCAATAATTATTTAAGAAAAAGCCTTACAGCTTATTAAGGCCACAAGTTCTTCTTTTGTTTTGCGACGACTAGCGCGGAGATATTCAAGAGGGAACCTCTGCGTGAGGAGCAAACGACAGTCTTCCTCGCTCTGATGGAAGTAGACAGTGGACAGAGACGAAGGTAACTATAGCATTTGCATCTAGCCACCATCCATCCAATTAGAGCTCGGCGCTTCTGGCGAAGAGGGTGAGATGGCGCTTGAGCGCCGAGCCCTTATTGAATAGATAGCGGATAGACGCCAAGGACTAGCTTCAGTTTCCTTGACGCACCGTCTGCCTACAATAACAGCGAAAAAAGGCCGGCTCACACGTTTCTGTCGACCGGGCTGCGCTCTTTTGTGTCGTACCGCACAGCGCCTCGCCTTTGGCTCGTCGTGAGGGTCGCCATAGCAACAGCTCGGCGCAAGTGGTCGAAGCCGCAGTCGGTTCCAACCAAACGCGACGGTGTGAACGAGTCTTAAGACCGTAGTTTGCTCCTCGCGCAAATGCAGCATCCGGCGTTCGAGTACCAAACAACGGCGCCGTCTGCTAGTTCCAGCAAATGGCTGTCACACCTTTTCTACGGCTTTCGGAAATATTTAATCTTCGAAAAAGGGGAGAGGACACACCTCGAGGGGTGCGCTGATCTTGTTGACTAACATCTACCAGACGCCTTCTAACAAAGGAGGAAATCACGGCCGATACGTCATCAGCTCCGGACCGAAGAGCATCTGCGAGGACGGAATTCCGTCGCACACGCCATCACTCCCTCTCGCCGGGACTCTTCTCCGCCATCTATTTGAATTGTTCTCTACATAAATTTTATCGTACAGATTATGAAATTGTCTTGAACTGCTCGGCTCCTCCCCTCTAAAAGGTTGTATGCCTTCGGATGAGAATCGGTCAACCAATCAGTTGATAAGGAAGTATTATCCTCAATGCAAATAAGTATTATAGAGCCATTGAATAATAGTATATACGTCGAAAAGTTTGATTACTGTTCTTTGGTATTTTATGACTGTCATCGAAACTATTCCCGGAGAACATTGCGATGTTTTCCGGCAATGATTCAATATTTTTAGATCCGGTGGTTGAACCAGAAATTCCGTAATTTTACAACTAAAGATTAGCGCAAGCTGTGATACGGATGGTATAAAAATCAGGCAGGTAAAGCATGTTCTTCACTTGATAGCCCCAGCGCTATCCAATTCCTTTAATCTTTCTTTAGCCATAAGCGTATTTCTGAAAGAAATGCAGAGAGCTAAGGTTTTAATATTGCATAAAAAGTGAAGAGTAAAAAAAATGGAAAATTACCGACATAATTCAATATTACCAGTTTTTCTAAAACCCTTGAAAAAATATGTTATACACAGTTGACTAGGTTTCCAAAGAAGCATAACTTAATCAATACTTCATATTTTGGATTTATAAAACCCAAGGCTGTATGCCTCTTAAGCTGCCTTTTAACAATAAAAAAATATTCTTCAAAATTTTAGAGAAAAAAACGTCTTTTTGGTGTGTTTAGTGACTTCTCAAGGGTGTTTGATTGTCTCAATCACAAAATTATTTTAGCGAAATTAGAGACTTACGGTTTTCGAGGGTATGCTTTTCAGCTCATATAATTGTATATGGAGCATCGATTACAATACGTCTCAATTTATCGAATCTCCTTTCTTACAAAAGCTTTCTCCTCTGGAGTAACGCAGGGCAGTATATCGGGTCCTTTTCTCTTCAATATACACAGTAAATTATATTATGAATGTTAATTAAAAAACTAAATTGATAAATTATGCCACCGACACAAGTATACCTTTTTTTTTTCTGCAGAAAATACTGATTCGTTATTTGATAAAACAAACCTTATGCTTTCTGGGTTAAAAGTGTGGAGTAGATTTTATTGATCTAAAAAAGAAAACATTGAGAGATCAAAAGCCGTGCTCTTTTGTCACAAAAATAAGGTAGTCACCCATACGAAAGACGTGAGCATAAACGGAACAAAGATTTATATTGCAGGTTTGCTTTAAGAAACTACTCGTCATTTTTTCTCATAATGATATGAGATAATCACGTTAACTACATTATAAAAAGTTGTCATAAGTTGTTCGCATGTTGTACCGTCTTCGTTATACTGTGCGGATAGCCGTTAAGTTTATAATTCCTTGTTCTACTCCCACCAAAATTATTGCCATTTATTTGGGGGCACATCAACTTTAACGAATCTGAAAAGGGTACACCTGTTGCAAAAGAAAGCAAGAAGGAATATAGCAATATTCCACATCAGTCTTATCCATCTGACCTATTTAAAAAGTTCCGCATCATCAACGTTTACAATTTGAATCATTAAATATTTAGTACCAGTCTAAAGATAGAGGTCACTAGGAATACAGACTTTGTAATAACCATTGGTGGTCTCTCAAAAAATAATACCCGTGGCGCAAAGTGTAACGAGGTGGTCATGCCATGGCCCACAACCATGGCCCACAAACGATAAATGGAATATTTCTGATCTGCAAATATTTTATCAATCTAAATGCTTGGATTTATGATTTTAAGAAAAGGTAAAAAAGAAAAATTTTATCATTTCTTTTATGAATGCTTATGATTATTAGTTGCATTTACAGTCCTTGTTCGTTATATCTGCTGAACTTGTTATGGTGGCTTTTGTATCTTGCTTTTTCGTATATTTTTATTTGTGGCTGTGCGCCCGTCACTGTACTCTGAAGGGCAAGGTGAACGTCACGCTGCCTATGTAGCTTTTTACCTTGATTACCGCGACAATTTTGTGATCGAAATGAAAGTATCTTATTATTATTGTATTTTGTTGTTCAGTTGAAATTGTCATTTTAGTGCATTTATTAGAGAAGCGAAAAGGCGTTGATTCCCAAGAAGTTTGATATGGCCAGGAGGTTTGCACTTATAGCATTCTTATTACATTATAGGACGTAAACGCGCACAGAACTTTGAAGTGCTGTCTGCATGATTAAGTACTCGGTGCCGGATTTTCACCGGTACGTGAGTCTAGACAGAAACATGGTTAACAACTTAGTGCACTAATGCGTTCTCCTAAATGTATATACCCTGCTGCTCGTTTGACGTTTTTCATGCTATATTTATTGTTTTGATCCTTTTTATTCCACACGCCTTTCAGGATGGAGTCTTTCCGCAACAGTTGTCTCGCATACGATGCAGTAGCGCCGAGTTATATATGATGATCACGGCGGTTCCTGTCCTTCCGAACGAAGTTTATCACGGAACACGTGCCACACCACGTAACATTTATCTTCGTAAAAGCACCGCAGAAGTAGGAGAAAAGCAACTTAAGTTGCGCCCCAATTTTTTTCCTCCCCACCCCGTGTAACAGAATTGATTAATGTTTCCTGGAGAACATAAGCGGTGCTAATGACGTCTCCACTTAGCATAAAGTATCTCTAGAGTCGCTTAGCTTAACAAAGAGATGTTCCCGGTGCTTGACTACATTAAATGATATGCGTTAATAACAATGACCGCTATAAAAATATGCATTAGGAACACAAAGTTCTCATATTTGTTTTTATGATGTGATGCTATGTAACAAGTCTGCACGACTAGGAAATGTTAAAATTGGCAAACACGTCATCAAATTTTTTTCTTTTTTTTTTGATGGGAGCTCTGCCGCAGGACTTTTTACAGATATTGAGCGATTCGAAATTCGCAGTAAGATAATTTCCCCAAAGAGTGGTTTCATTTTTTATTTATAATTCTGAGGTTGCTCTGTTTCCACGTGTTTTGAAAGGAACAACTTTACAAGCAACCTTTCTCGAGCACAGAAGACAACCGACATGACTTCACTCCGCATCTTACCGCAAAACATCTGTATTCATCCCAGATTTTGGACTGAATTTCGATGGACCTATCGTTAAATTAGCCAAGCATTAAGGAGAATGCAGGAAATGTAGGCTTACGCGCCGCACGTACGGGCGTATGCAGCAGTAACTGATCTGTAGCAAAATCTTAAACAAAAGGCATCTCTCACTGGCGTTCATCAACGCCTTTTATTGGCTATTTACTTCCAAACCATTCTACGGAGAAGGAGAGAGCCTACAGCGCGTAGATATATATGCCTCTCATAGTTCTCCTTGATACTTAAGATAATTTAGCGTGAGGTCTATTATGTGCTCAGGCAACAGGCTCCGAAAAGGACATCTGCTTTATGGTATGCCTGCGCAGTATATGCCCATTTGACACCGAGCAGTTAATTTTCTGAGCCATCGCTCTCTATCATCAAAAATATAAAGCTAAACGTTTGCAATGCGTTAAGAGAAAAAAACGCCAAGCATTTTTGTTAAGAATATAAAGTGGAACATATAACGTAGGCTTTCTGTATTCAAGAAGCAGGGATGTGAGATCACAATACTAGTTTCTCTCCTACTGCAGTTTAAAGAGTGGATTTATTATTAGTTTATTCATTCGATTTCTTTCCACTGCCACACAAACCTCTATGCGCCTTTTAGTGGTACACTACATACGCCATAATAAAAATTCACATGTCAAGAACAGATGCTGACATGAGCGATAAAAGCCAAATCGCTACAAGGCAAAATATGACGCCAACTTTCAAAATACATAATTTTCTAAATTACTGAAAAGTAGACCTCACTGACACCGAATCTCAGTGAGCTCGAGGTATAGTGACAACCTTTCAAAATATGCGCCGTGCTGCTGCATTCCAAGGACATACCTCCAGTAGCAGACGCAGTCGGCCCGATCCCGGGGCTTCCTGGCATCTGAACGGAAAAGTTGAGCCGGGAAGGCCGAGCGGCCGCCGACCGCTTCTGGCTGATACACACGACGGACTGATCCTCGGAGGGATCGATCACCTGGCGACATGTCCGCGGTTCGTCCGTCTCCGAAGTGCATCCACACAAGGGAGACGACGAGCGGACGCCAGCGAGGACGGACCAACCAAGTCGCCGCCCCACAGTGTCGCGAAACTCCAACATCGCACCGTGACATCGTTGTCCAAGAGAAATTGACGTTTGCTACCGTGATAAAGAATCGTACGCCAGTGTTACGTACAGCTCGAGACAAAACACCGCGATATATAGGCTTCGCGCAAAGCGCCACTAGCTTTACTAACCCAAAGCATCACAGTGACACAGACATGGCTCTGCTCGAGAAGGATTCGGCGTAAAAGCGAAATTTTAGGATCTCGGAGGGGCGTTTGGAGATGCCTTCGCGCACCCCGCGCTCGTGCACAATACCCATGTACTTACACCACAACCACGAGAAAGGTTTTGCTCGGTGAAAGCCCGATTAGAAGTGCAGGAATTATCGCGGCGTGCTCGACGAGTTTCGACGGAAGCTTCTTGACACAAACCCGAAGGAGTACCGGAACCTGCGTCGCGTCAGCCGGACGAAGTTTCGTAGTTTCTTTCCCGCGTGGAACCAAGAATCGCGAGACGAAATGAACAACCGACCGCACAATACACAACGATGCGCCATTTTCGTTTTGATCGCCCGAACACAAAACACATTGAAAACATTGTACCGTTGCCAAACTAAACGCTTTTCAAGTCAATCTCTTTCCTAAAATCCGCGAGTGAAAAAGGCGATCGACTTTATCAGTCCGCGCGTCCGAGGACAAGGCGCGGATGGCAGGAATCGGTGACGTGACGGTCACGTGGTAAACGGTCCGCGGACGAAAATCGCGATTCGGTCCGTTCCCGACAAGATAAGAGGGCGAGGGAGCTTAAGAAAAAGCAGGCTCCGGCGCTGCCCAACACCTCCTAGAGAAGAAGGCCGTAGTGCTCCGAGCGGTTACGTCACAATGTCGGAGAAGGAAGGCCATGGCGCAACTACGAGAGGAAATATCTGGTATCGGCGTGAAAAAAATATTTCTTGTCGATCGACGTGAAAAAAAATATTTCTTGTCGATCAACGCGGTTGTGTTCGCACACGTTTATGCGACATTAATATACGTTTTAAAAGAGCAGCCTTGTACAATTATTATATACATATAATATAAACGGAATATACAACGTGTTACCAAGGTTGAAAGTAGAAAATGTATATTTATGATTGTCCCTTTAACAGTTGGAACACGTGCAGTCCCGCAGCTCCCCAAACTTTTCGAATGAACTGGCTCCAGTGCGACATTTTTTTTTCCCTCATACAGGCTTCGATTCTGGTAAATTTACGTTGTGTGTGAGCTGGTGACTGTCTGAAAAAGAAAAAAGAAAAAGCGCTGAAACATTTTAGAAGGGAAAGATACCGAAAACAAACCCAGTCATCGCCGCAGGGAGCGCACACGAGCAAGAGATGGGTCGCCAACGTTAAGCCTCTCGTCCCACATTGCTGCCGCTGCTTTCGTGTGTGATTCTTTTGAGACTTATTTCCTTCTTTCCGTCGTTCTTCTGTCGTCACCGCATTCACGGGTAAATTTTTTTTTTTTTTTTTTTTTTTTTTTTGCGTTAGCTTGATACTTTGGCGTTTACGTGGATTCGCGGAACAAGACCTGCTACGGTTTGAGTGACATGTGTGGCAACTAGTCAACGATGACACAGGTCGATTATCGATAGACCTCTCTCTCGACAGAGAAAAACTTCTTAGAGTTCGTGTTGAAATGTTCTCGTGACGGATATTGTGGGACTTAGGGATGCAATCAACAGGTGAGAAACAACTAATTTACGGGCTTTCTTGGTCATGTAAGACACAAATAAAATGCTGCAGCCTTTTTTTTTTTTCAAATCGCAATAGAGTGGTATCTTGTTCTTTGTCGTTATGCGAATGTAGTTGCGTCGACATTTGTAAATATGCTGCGTAATATTCTAGTTTTCACTGGAAGGTGAATTTCAAGTTTGTGTGATTATTGAAAGTGGGTCGTTTGTGCTTATGTGTTTATTCATATTAATGTTATTTTATTGCCTTTCCCGCCTTTATATTAGAATGTTAACTGTATTAAGGTAATAGTATTATTATATACCAAATAAGTTATATTTGTTCTAGGGCAGCTCAAGCCCATAGGGAGAAGTGAATTAGTTGACAGTAAATAGTAAGTTTAGTACCCCTGCTACACGAAACGTTATTATATTTTCATTAAAAGATATGGGATTTAATCAGCTCGTGATCTTGAGTGATTATACGGATGTCGCAAGCTGATTGGTCGACCCCATATTGCCATTTGATCAAAATTACATTAATTTTGCCATGTGGTCGTTGTATAATGCAGGAATTCAGTGATTGCACGCAATAACATTTGCCTAGCCGTGTTCCCGTCGACTACGTCTACCTGATTTTTAACTTTGATCTGTTTTGCTGTGTCCGATCACTGCGTCTCTCGCCATTTAGTCTAAGTATTCGTGTATAAAATAACCATTACTACAGCAATAATTACGTGACTCTATGTTTTCGACTTAAAACAATATCATTTTTCAATAGACGTCTTATGCGCCAACCTCGTCCCATTTCGCACCGCTTATTTAGCGGTGCAATATTTTCCCCGTGTAATAAAATTTTTCTAGACCCAGTACTATGTGCAGCTTTCATTTTAGCTAATAAGACACGCGTATGTGACTAAAGGCTCGTTACGACGGTCGATCCACGCGCGCTGCCTTCGCTTCGATGCGCGCCGCCGATCGCCTTCCTATGCGACGTCACGAGAAGAGCGCTACGGCCTTAGTTTCTAGGAGGTGTTGCGCTGCCGAATGTACATCAACCGCAGCCGATGGCTTCCCAACTATCACAAGAGCCACAGACGACGGGCGTGCAGCGTTCGCTCTTGCTAAAGACGGAGCAGTGCATTCGGGAGCAACCGGGAAAAAGAAAAAAAGGCATCGGTCGTTTGCTCGCTCGGTCGCTGTTCTCTCTTTTTTTTTTTACTTTGTTTCTTTTTGCACGTTTTGTATTCCCAAGTCTTGACAAGAATCGTGGGCTCTCATACTAAAAACATTTCGCCGTCTCCGGGCAGACTGCTGAGGGCGAGCAAGAGGAGCCCTGGCGTCAACGCCGGCTGACTGGAGCCTGAACCCGACAAGAGCGAGCCGTTTTCTTCTTTTTTGTTGTTGCCGAGAAAAAAGGGTCGCGTGATACGTGATACCTTTCCTACTGCGCATGCACGAGTTACTTTTGGCGGCCTCCCTCGTCTTCTGTGCCTCTGTCGCTTCTATCCGTTGTCTCTGAGGCGTTGCAGGACAAGCTGCGCATATCAGGTGCCCAACACTGTTGCAAGAATTCAAAACATAAGGTTCAGCTTTCCTATTGCTTGGTGTCTAGAAGCGTGAGCTTATTTTTAGTAGTGTGTTTGCTGTTCGAATCGAGCATTACTATATTATTCGTAACTTCCCCGGTAAAAAGGGAACCACGTTGACGTTGTTCTCCCACCTCACGTGGACGTTACCAATAACGCAGTGCGATTTGATTCGAACTAAATTCGGTATCAACGCCTCTACTTCATATCCAATATGAGAATGTTTTTAACTTCGCAGTATTAATTTGACGCCAGGAACTCGTGGCTTTGAAACGGATTGAAAGGAACGCTCGTAAATGAACGCAGCTCTATATTATATTTGCATCATCATTTGATGCGGCGCCGGCATGCCTATATTATTCTCAAATCCAAATGTGTCGTCGGTATCTGTTAATGGACACCTGAGGGAGCACAAATGGGTGCTCGTGCCAATTAGAACTTGCAATGATAGCCGGCACATCCTAGGGGAGCGTAATTAAAGCAGGAATGGATATAAAGCAGCACGTGGTTGAAGTTGCGAATAGTTCGGACTGGGGTGCCGTGGGCCTCATAATAACAATAATAATTATATAATAATAATAATAATAACTTATTGACTCGGGATGATTTTGAGAAGACAGGGGCGTGTCCGTCGAAGCCAGCGAGGGTTTGTAGGACTGAATTAAAGTAGCAAAGAGAGCAGTTAAAATGACTCTTCTTATAATAACGTTTGTTTATGCGGTTGGGCCTATCCACGGGACGCAGGCTCGTGAAAGCGAGCAAGGGAGTGTTTGACTAACCAACAATATTAATAACAATAATGACAATATTTGCCTCAGGCTCCAACGTGGGCTTCGTCAAGATGAAATGTTACCTCAATTTTTTTTTTCTGGAACACCGCTTGACATTGCTAGTTCTGTTTCATTTTTGATACAAGTGATCTTTTTATACATTCATTTGAAGTCTCAGGCATTGACTTCAGTAAATACCGTTTATACTCGTATTTTTTATTTACTTTATTGTATATGGTACTCATCTTGATGCAAATGCAACAAGTACCATAACTTGATTTGTTTATTGTACACCGCCTGACATGAAATTCACAGCAATATGTGGCCTCCGGACCATCGCCGAGGAATTCCTATACACGTGAGTCACCATGCTGTGAGCTGCAGTGTGGTCTTCTCATATTTCTACAATCGCCAAATAATATATTTTCAATAACGTGTTTAGTCTATTAAACCTGTTCATGCAAAAATATGTAATAATTTTTATTCATGAACTTTGGTTTGTTCATCAGCTTTATATGCTGACCTTTGTTTAAGCGTACGAAACGAACGTCCTCACCATCTTTGCTGAAATGAAAGAGCACATCCAGGCCATTATGCAACGACTAGTGAGGGTGGAAGAAAGCTTAATCAGCTCTCACGGCTGAAGAGCGAAGGTGATGCCTTTCACTTGTCAATGCTACCATTGAAAACAATCGATAGCCTGGACAAACTGGAGGACACACTGACGGATGATAACTACAGGCACAACTTTGTGAGTATAAGTTTCGTACACTCATAATCTGTCAAACATGCTAGACATTTTTTTATTGCACGTGAACTCAACACATTCATTATTTTATATCAGTTTTTTTCAGGTTCAGTAAATTTCATGGAATGGAGGAGGAGACACCGCAAAACTCGATGTAACGGACGCGATGTGAAGGTTTGCTCGGAAATGAGCTTTGCAAGAGCTGCAGCCTACATGGGGAGAAAAGAAGTGGACATTATCTAACACCATCCTATACAAGTGCATCAAAGGTAAGTCTGCTTAATAATTTTTTTTTATTTGAACCTGGTATACGTATATATCTTACATAACATGAGGACGAAGCAAGAAATTGAGAAAGACAAAGACAATTGAGAAAGACATTGGAAGCTTCACCTCTCTGGCTAGCACAGAGAGGGGGGAGTGAAAAAAAAAAGAGCTCTTTGTATGTAGCTTGGTGTATCGATGTCTAGCTCCGTGAAGCTTTTCTCGGACTCAACGGCATACCCAGCTTTGCAAGAATTTGAACAAGAATATATATTTCGCTACCAACTTGAAATTCACTTAAATTTCTCTCCAATCGTCAAAAACCTGCCTGGGAAAAATATTAAAAGGCAGCCTAGCTATGGTCGTAAATCCATTTTAAGGTATGGGATGTTGCAGCTCTGGAAGATACATTTAGTACATTGTGCTAAACGTATAACAACTTTTTTATGATTTGCCCACATAGTTATATGAATCAGTGTGCATCCTAAAAACTGTCCTCGTCACTTCAAGCAAAAAATGTGTGCATGGTTTATGTGCTGTGCTGGCTAGTTCTTTCGAGATTTTGTTGTCAAATGGTAAAACACGATGTTTCGCGTTTCAAACGTTATATTTTGATAGAATGACAAAATAACCGATCTCACATCTGCTGATTTAATCAGATAAGCAGAAGTATAAGAAATTCAACGTCTGCAGCCAATCTTTTCACATTAGGGTTGGGACGTTAAAAGGAGTATAATCATTATAATCGTTTTCATGAGCATAGGACAGAATTAGCTTGAAATATTACATTATCAACGTCACATTTTAAGCTAATTTAGAGTTGTCTGTTCAATCAAGGCATTCCAGAATATGACCAGAAGACAATATATGTACTTGCATGACTTTTTCTAGGACGAGTCCTAAAGGTGTAGAAGAGTCAAAAGAAGACTACGTAGATAGGAGGATTTCAACATATCTGGTGGACCGTGGGAGCCAGCGACAGAGGAGGTGGTCGCGAGAAAAGAAGAAAGAGGAGCGAGGAAGATGGCAACCCTGCAACATAACTTTGGAAGTTCTAGTCACGTAGTGATTTGAGTTAGCAATCTTTCTATAGAAATCAAATTATAATCCAAGTTTTCCTCGAGACGAGCGATTCTAGGAGGCTTTTGTATACATCTTTGCAGTAAAGATGTTTCGGTTTATTCCTCAGTCGGGATTTTGAGTAAAACTGTGTAAATGTAATACCAAGTCTATATTGTGCATGCTGCGAAATACGTGGGCCCAGAAATTCTAATCACTCAAGTAGCTCCGAAATGTACCCAAGTTACAATTACAGGAAGGAAACTTTGTTCTAAATTAGTTGTGTTGCCAGTTAGCTTAGCCTACATATTTTAATTCGTATGGTTCTTGCTCTTTTATGTACTTCAATAAATACACAGCGCGACCGCAAACCAGATGGTTGTGCTGTGCTGACAGAAATCTGCAACGGAGCGATAAGGCAACCATTATATATGTGATTAGCAAAACTTTTTGAGTAACTGAACACTTCTTACGGTGCCTTAATAGTTTACTCACTATAAGGGAAAGTGGTTACGTTTTCCTGGTAGTTGGACTACAGGACTGACCTTGCTGGTCGGCGCTGGGCCCCTTCGCGAGCGCCGCGACCGCGAGTTCCCAATCCGTCATCTTAGGACATGCAGAGGTGTCTCATTTCTAGATTTATGACGACCAGCCGGATGAAGCGTTGTTGAAGTCTGCCGAGCGAGCGCCGTACTTTACGTGCTCGATCGCTGTTACTTGTCGAATAAGTTTCTTATAACCTTGTGTAAACGCTGGCATCTACACCTGAGGACCCAGATAAAATTTTATGAAAACGCAGCGCGCGTATGGGAGCGACACAACTCTTGTCGAGATCGCAGAGAGTTGATAGAGTTTGGAGATGGTTCAACTCAAACCAATTCAGTTCATGGGGAATCCTCTCCGAGATCTAGGCTGTCTATGCTTTCAGAACGAGCTGTACGGCTCTCTTGCAGCGCTGCGCTCTTCGTGCATTTTTGTTCTGCTCAGAGGTAATATCACGGTTTTACATGATATTACAAGGAATGTCTTCAGAAAACAACGGTGACCGAGCACAAAACAAGCCGCTTAGCGCTCACCGAGCGGGTTGTCACAACGCTTCACAGAGCCGAGTTTAGTGTGACCCAGGGAACTTCCGCTCGCCTTGTGGTGGCGAAGCGGCTAAGCTCGATTCAGCGAAGTCCGGAGGACTACATCTAGAGGCAATAAAAAACGCTATAGACACGGAGTCGGCAACCAGGGTCGTCCCGACGACGGGGGAGGCTTTACGACTATGGTCGGGCTGGGGTCGGGCCGACTGCGACCTCGGGACCCGACGCTGGGCCGACAATTTCCCCCGATTTCTTTCGAGGTAGCCCCGACGTCGCACCGACGTTTTGTTCTACCTGGGATACCGCTCATTAGCTGCAGCGCTTGCAACAAGCTAACCCCAACAAAAAAATTAAAAACGCACAATATAGAGTTTTTGTTATAGGGCTAAATAGTTACCCGTAACAAAACCATACCTCTACCCTCCTGTGGGGCTTGCAACGTTACATGTAACTTTGCAAGCCCCACAGGAGGGTGGAGGTATGGTTTTGTTACGGGGAACTATTTAGCTCTATAACAAAAACTCTATATTGTGCAACGTTGCAAGCCCCATAGGAGGGTGAGGTATGGTTTTGTTACGGGTAACTATTTAGCCCTATAACAAAAAATCTATATTGTGCGTTGCTTTTTTTTTTGTGGTTAGCTTGGGCTGGGCGATACACAGTTGCAACTCTGGATCGCATGCATGCGATACACAGTTGCAACGCCCGAATTGACTAACTTTGAATGTACAGTGGGCATAGCCACTCCGGAACTTTGAGCTTGCCTGTACGCGCTCTTCAATAACCTGAACCGATTGCCGAGCAGGTATATAGCCAACGGTAACTTATGAAACGCAGTGTTTATTGTAGGCTCACGCTTTTTGCTTTGTAATTCATTCTTCCGCGGTATTACTGACTAACACGACCATCATTGGCCGTGGAGCGTTGACAGGATGTTAGGGACTTGTCACGCTCTGCGTTTTTTCAGATGTGAATGACTGTATATAGTGACGAACGCATAGAATGAACTCGAGCGTGGCATCCAGCGAAAATTCAATTAGAAGTTGATCTCCCTATAAAGTGACCGACAGCCTAAGAGGCTCAGGCCGTGGTGATTTCCAAACATCTTATTGGGTCTTTAGCCCCAATATAAACGCTAAAAAACGAATCACACACACACACACAACCAAAGCGTGATTTTCTTTATGCTTGCTGTTGCCACGCCATGCATTATTTACGCGATCGGTGACTATAGTCATGGACAGCTTAAGAAACACGTGGCTTATTCCGTGATCACGCTTGCTTCGCGATTCGTTCTTTGCCGTTCCTACCGGTTGATGCTGCAATTACGGGGCGTGCTAATGACACGCCTTGCATTTTATAAGGTGTCAATTACTATATACAGGACAGAAAACGCCAGAAAGCCGAGGTGGAGTGGTAGAGTGGTTAGCACACCCGACCGGACATTGGGAGGCCCAGAGTTAAAATCCTGGCTCCACCGTTATTTTGGCTTTCTGCGGGTTCGTCAAACATTGATTCTTTGATTCATTGGAATAAGTACGGTTCAATCATCTGCATATGTTGGTTATATATATATATATATATATATATATATATATATATATATATATATATATATATATATATTTCAACGCAAAGCGGGAGCTAGAATCACCGACATGATGAACATTTGCGGCGCTATATACAGTCAGAAACGAAAGACGTGAGGGTATGTTCCAAATCTTACCCGAGTAACCTGTCTCCTACGTCAGCGGGTAATAATACCACGTAACACCACGAGTAAACAATCCGCGACTCGATTTCGGAACGGCCTGCAGCACCTGGACACTACGCGGATTGGCGTCGTCTTGAGCTACGCGGCCAAAAAGAAACATAGTGGCGATTGTGGAAAATAGCAGACAGTCAATTTTTATCATGGAGCACTCGAAACGACAATAATTTTAACCGCTGTATTTATTTTTTGACAGTGACGACGTTGTGTTTTTAAACTGGCTCCACCGGCTCCACTTGCTCACCTTCGTTTTGAACAGTATATTGATATCAAAATTACTTACTTCTTTCTGTTAGGCATCAAAATGTTTTATTTATTCATTAACGCGATCGCTGTGAGTCTGGTCCAGGTGCCTTAAACGTGCAAATTACCCGAATATTAATTACACCAATTAAATTTTGCGCAAAATTTAAAATTCGCTTCCACACGGTGTAGCGGCAAGGTGCAGGGGGCTTTCTCAACACCGATATGTAACTTATTACGGTCGCTTTGATGCGCACACGATTACAAAATCACACAAACAGCTTTCAAACCGCTCTAATTATTTGCTTGGGAAGGAAGACGGGGTAGGGTTGTTGACTAAACATATACATAAAATCTGCGAAGTCTTGGCCACTTTACAAGCGTTAGCTTCCCATTACGCACACTGTGGGGAAAAAATTACTTCTACATCATCTACAGTGTTCGAACATAATCTGTCTTGAACGTAAGCATACGGATTTCACTCCAACGTCCAAGACGACGATGCGGAAAAGCTCCTGTTTGCGCTGGCAGTCCAGTAATAACAACTAGTGTACCTTCTAGCAGGAGGAGCACGGTCTGGATGGGGTGCAGTTAATTCATGCGTTGAAAAGAGAGAATCGCGATACCCACACATAAATGGCTGCACCTCATTCTCTGACATTTCGAACGGCTGCCACTAGTATTACTGAAGAAGCTACGCCTGAAAGTAACGACACTTAGCGATCGTGTGGCTTAAAATTATGGTTGCCAGTTATCTGAAGCTTTATCTGAAAGTAGAGGGAAAAGCTTGTCTGTCCTCCGCATATGTTCGAACAGTTCTCAAATGAGCAAAGCAATATTACATGAGCTTACTAACACTGAATCTAATGCTGAGGAAGTCGCACTTTTGAATCACGACAATCGGACATTGCTTCTGCTCTGCACAAGCCCAGAAAGCGGCGCCCACAACAATAGGGAGTTTTAGAAGAGCGCACGCAAAGAATAGCGTCGTCGCCACTGCGCATGCTCCAAACGCAAACCAGGTTTTGCGCTTTGCGTGCGCAATTTTAGCGTGCGCTATTTGTCGGAAATAGCGTGCGTACGCAAAGAGTTAATGCGCCTCTCCAAGGAGGATTCGTGATGACAAGTTGACTAAAGCCGAGACGAGCAGAGTTAAAAAAATGGCGGCTTGCAGGATTATGTCGGCGGCTGCTTTGGCGGCGTCGTGAGTGAGACGTCGGCGGCATCCTCGTGACTGCGATTTTCAATACGGGACGACATTGTACTCGGTTTGGTAACAATCACCGGCAAGTTGGTGCTTGCGACGCGCAAACATTTCTCGGCGAAGGTACGATGTGCGAAGGTCAGTACACGAGACCCCTCTTGCCGAGGCGACGCAAGCGGACACGATCGGTCAACGGCTCGGGTCGCATTCTCATGTCTAAACAAATCTCAAATCGTGCTCTGGACCAAAAAACTTGTTTTTTTTTTTTCTGAAGTTACAGCATATTGGGTGTGGAATAAAAAATGTTACTGTATCCTGGTGGCGTCGCAAGCCCGAGATGCTTCGGCTTTTGCGTCGCGACGGAGAAACGCTATTCTAACTCTCTTGAGTCGCGTGCGCACAAGCGCTAAATTTAGCGCTAGCGTGCGCTAAAATTGCGTACGTTATTTTAAAACTCCCTGATATCGGGGAACAGAGTGCCGATACTCTAAGCGTAGTTGATCTAGTGGCCCTAGTTGCCACCAAAGTTAATGAAGCAGACGAGCTTTGACGGCTTTGAGTACAGAGAGCAGACGACGAGCGAATGGCTAACAGATCACGTGACGTCTTTACTCGATTTTATCCGGCGTTACCCAACGTTCAGAGCAGGGTCGCGTGTGTAATTACTCCGGAGTAAACCACCTGGTTCGGGAACATGAGTTATGACGTCATCGAGTAAGCGCGAGTAACTCTTTAAACGCCAGGGTACAAAATCTACTCCAGTGTCGGATCGAGTAAATTTTGTACCACAGACGTGCTCTACCATCGCAGAGGGCGGAAGGTTTAGGAGAGTGAAAAAAAAGACGGCTAGTGCGCGACCACCGACCGGTTTCGCCGTCCAGTTCAGTCAGCCAGCGAGAGGCATGCCAGCCGCACGCTTTCGTCATCTGGCCAAGAAACCGAGTGATTTCTTTATGTATGACGTCGGCCGGCCCAGCCTCTGCGATGGGGACATCTCCATGGAAAGTGAGTTCCCCGTTGGACGACGCCGGGACACTGCTCAACCAAATTCCTTTGCAGGCGGGTCGCCCCCTTCCTCCAGGGAGAATAAATATGTGAATTCGGTGAGATTGTGCCTTGGACAAGGAGTAAACTAGTGTGTGTGTATGTGTGCTTTTTTTCCCCCCTATCTGGGTTTCTTTTGTTCTCAGGTTTTCGTATCTGAATTATTTTTGTGCCGCGTCGACGAAGCTTCTGGGTTTACTTGAAAGCTTTATTTACTACGTGCGTTCGTTAAGTCAGTATTACTTACGACGGCGCACCGGCCACCTAGGACGCTGCAGTACAACTTGCGCCATTTAGGGGAAAATAGGGGCGGCCCGGCAGCAGTAAAGGCGGCGATTGTATCGCCATGTTTTGAGGCGGTGGAAACAAGAACCCTACGCTTGAGCACAGAAGGAGCGCCCCGAGGAAACATGGATGCTAACGTCTGTACCCGTCCTAGTGGCCGGAGTGGGTTAATAACATATTTGACGTCGACGTGACGTCACCATACTTTTCTCTCTTTTTGTTTTCGCTCATCGGTCGCTCTTTTTCTCGCTTCTTCGCTCGCTCGGACGCCGGGGGCGCGTTACAATAACCAAGGCTATGGCTGTGCCGGCCTGGCGTGGCCTCCCAGATAGAGGCTGCTCCCAGATAGAGGCTGCTTAACATATACTTAAATTATACTTAAATATCTTAACTTACGAGAGCTTAGCAAACTGCACCCCATCCGGGATTTGTCCTTTTTGGATAAAGTCATCTGTGATAGAATTGATAGTATTTCACTCTTACCATCTGCGAACTTTCATGTACCTTTTCGTACTGGTAGGTTTCTTTTGCAATTTTACCCAAATACACCATACCATGCCTCGCCTATGTCTAGGATCCAGCACCTTCTTAACGAGCTTTCTTTCCCTGATCTTGACATTTACGCAGATACGTTTTTAAAAAGGGTAAAGCATTTATAGAGTGTGAAACTTTGTTTGCGTTTCTAGCATTGTGTCTACTTTTGATATTAGCTCTTTGTGTTATCTGTAGCGTCTTGATGTATCTGTGTATTGCGTTTGTTAATTTCGTGGCTAGTATTGATTAGTCTGTGCCTCAACCTGTGCCTCAACAAACAGATGCATCTTCAATGTGATAGTTATTTTGTTTATAGTGTACCAATAAGTAGGCCTTCGTGGCCGTTTTTGGACACAACCAGAAAATGAAGTATAATAATATTATTATTATTATTGAATGCGTGTTCAAATAAAATTATTATTATTATGGTTATGATTGAATTATTATTATTATTATTATTATTATTATTATTATTCTTGTGATAATCATCATTATCGTCCCCGAAAGCGGTTGTCCCTTTTCGACAGCTCTGCTGATTTGAACCTGTACTCGCTTCCTTTTGAAACATAAGGCGCCAGCAAGCTCTCTGTGACTCAGGAAGTACCCGGCATCACCGCAAGCACAAGCCTTGGTCAGAATCAGGTGACCTAACTCTTCACTGGCCAGCTCGCACTAAGTAGGCCTAAGCGGCTTCACGGCTTCACCAGACGTCCCTTCTGGAACGCTCGTCCTGCGCGAGCTCGCCTGCAATGACGATCTGCACGGTGAGCGAGCAGCTCGCGCCGCCCTGCTTAACGCCTCAGTCGAACTCAAGTGACACGGACGCGCTGTACTGCATACCGACTCCTACGCTTCTACAATGTCCCCTCCACTCCAGTGCGCGCAATGCAAGGAGAAGATTATGAACGACGGTCGGCACATGTCCTGCGCCGACTGTGGAGCATTATACCATCTGGGGAAACTTTGCTCCGGTATTGCGGACAGTACATTCAAGACCATGGGCGCTGGAAAACGAAAGGCCTGGCGTTGCCGCGTATGCAGACAACAGCAAAGCGGAGATGGGTCTTGTAGTGAGGCAGATTTGTCGCAATGCGCGTCTCCTGTCACTACGGAACATTTTCAATCTCTTGAAGCTAGGCTGGAGTGCCTTACTTTATTCAGGGCCAACGTTGACACCCTCCTCGAGTTGCCAACCCAAATGAACCAAATGCTAACGCTGAAGCCGGTAGTCGAGAGCCTGAAATCTGCAGTAACGGAGGTTCAGGAGTCCATCGCCTTTCTCTCGGCTAAGTACGACTCTGTGCTGTCGACAGCCACGAACAACGCAGCAGCTATAAACGAACTGCGCAGCGAAACCACATCACTGAAAACAGTGGTAACGGAGCAATCTCAGATAATCGAGCACCTGCAAGAAGAGCTCAATGACAGTGAACAGTACAGTCGTCTCTCAAACATCGAGATACATGGACTTCCTCAATCCCCAACTGAAAATTTAGTCTCCGTTGTCAGTGAGTTGGCGTGTAAGCTAGGCCTTGGTGACTTTCGGCCAAATGACATAGTGGCAGTGCATCGTCTGCCTTCTCGACGCGATGGCCCTTCAGTTGTCCTGGTTAGATTGGCATCCGTGTCACTAAGAGAGCAGTGGCTTGCCACACGAGGTAAGCTGCGTACCTTGGCGGCAGACAGTTCGTTGCCAAAACTCTACCTGAACGAGAATCTAACGCGAAGGAACAGGGAACTTTTTTGGATGGTGCGTGAGAGGGCAAGGGTCAAGCAATATAAGTTCACTTGGGTGAAAACTGGGAAGCTATTTGCGAAGAAGTCAGAAAGCTCGCCTGTAGTGCGCATCTATCGGATGGTCGACTTGGAAAAGATTGTCTAATTTTTTTCGTTTCTTAATGGCTTGAAAATAAGGCGAGATAACTACCACTTCGAAAAATGGAAGTACAGTTTCATCGATGTTCAGATTTTTCTTCTTTTGAACGTCTCTTGAGCCCAGTCAACGATAGTGCTCTTGGCTTATTACATGTAAATATTAGGAGTATTCGTAAATATTGGGACCAGTTTGTAATAACTATCAACAGTGTGATGTCAATAATTGATGTTTTTGTGCTAACAGAGATCAATGTTAAAGAAGAGTTTTGTAGTGCCTTTCAGATACCGGGATATAAATCATTTTTTCTTACACGACCAATTGGTCGAGGAGGAGGAATCGCGATATTCGTTAAACATTCATGGTGTACTGAAAACTTTGATGTAGATTTTTTTCATTGCGAGTCTTTGTCCTTAAGGTTATGGAATTCTGAGTGGTCGTTGTTGTTATTGGCACTGTACAGACCTCCGTCATCTAATGCTTTAAACTTTTTGGAAGAACTCAGAGATACACTTGGTAAATTCCAGTCCGTCGACATCTTTATGATAGGTGATTTTAATATTGACACCCTTCAACCCATTAACTTCCTTGTTTGTGACTATCTGAATTTATTAGCGGAGTTTGGTCTAGAGGAACTGATTCTAGCTCCGACTCGAGAGGAACTTCTGGGTGATCATCTCGTTGCTTCATGTCTTGACCATATTAGCGTACGCGCCGCAAATGTCGTTGCGCAGTCAGCTGTAATAGAACAAAAACTAGCGGACCATTACTTTGTTGCGTGTCAACTTACATCAAAACTTAGCGTTAAAACAAAAACAGAAACAACGAAAAGAGTTGAAATAATTGATAAAGTAAGGTTTGATAAGTCACTTAAGGCCTATAATTGGGATAGTTTGTTGTCCATTCAAGACTTCGTTGAAATTTACAGTACGTTTAGAAATTAATTCGGCTCTTTCAGGGAGCAATCCAAAAATATTATTACTGTCAGGCGGCGTCAAAATGCACAAGTGTGGTTAACAGGGGATATCTTGTCATGCATTAAGTATAAAGATGCTTTATGGGCTAAATGCCGACGTTCTCCTAAAAATGTTCAGTTAAAAATAGAATTCCGCGCTACGCGAAATTGTGTAAATGCGCTTATCCGGTGCGCTAAGAGAAAATACTTCCGAGAGAGATTTTTGAAGGTAAGGTCAAATATTCGTGAAACTTGGCGTTTACTAAATCAGTTGCGTGACTCTGGTGTTAGGAGATTCATTGATGATTCACTTGAGAAAGTATTTGATCTTAATATGACAGTGGCTGGAGGATTTCAACAAGTTTTTTGCTAAATTTTCTGGAGTAGCGCCTAACGATGCTACGTTCTCCACAGAATATCTAGAGTCTAATGTTTCCTCGGCTTTCCTTCCTCAAATGACCGAGCTTGATTTACGAACTTGGCTTTTCAGTTTCAAAACAAACAAGGCGCCTGGCATAGATGGCATCAGTGCAGAAGACCTGCAACGCAATTATAACTCTATAAAACACGTGCTTCTTTATATGTTAAATGGTTTTATTTCTTCCGGGATTATCCCAGATGATTTAAAAACTGCACTTGTAAAGCCTTTATTTAAAGGAGGAGAGCGCAAAAAGCTCGACAATTACCGCCCAATTTTTATTTTACCCTGTATAATCCAGATCTTAGAAAAACATATCCTTCAATCTATGACGGGGTTTCTTGATCGCTTTAACATTCTATCGCCAACCCAATATGGGTTTGTCAGTGGACGTGGGACCCAGCCACTTCTAGAAGATTTTGCTGATGAATTGAATCATACCTTTGAGAAGCATCAGGTTGCTTGCGCACTTTTTATTGATGTGGCAAAGGCATTCGATACCGTGAGTCATAATATTTTACTAACTATATTGCAAAACATTGGATTCCGCGGCCCATTCCTTTCACTACTTCAGAACTTTTTGTCGGGAAGGACAGAACTAGTTTCCATAGCGAATATCCGAGGCTCCAAAGTTAGCTTAAAAGCTGGGGTTCCTCAGGGATCCGTTTTGTCACCTCTCCTTTTTAACATCTTTGTAAACGATATGTCCAGGGCAGTTTCCTCATGTAAATTATTTCAATACGCTGATGACACGGTATTGCTGTCGCAACACCTTGATTATGTTGCAGGATCACTTTACTCCAAGACGACACTTGTCACCTACACGACTGGTTTAGAGCTAATTGTCTCACGATCAATATACATCAAACTAAGCTTGTTTGCTTCCATAACCCAGTTAAACTTATAACTACCGATTATCCACTTTATATGCATACATCTCGGTGTACACCTTGCGACTGTCGTCCTGTGTCTTATGTTGATCAAGTTAACTATCTAGGAATACAATTTGAGAGTGACTTGTCGTGGAAATCCCATTTATCCCAACTTTGTAGAAAACTGCGAAAAATATCCTGTTTTCTGTATAATGCCAAATCTCTAATACCCATTTCAACCAAAAAGACAATAACTCACGCTTTAGCATATAGTGTATTACGCTACGGAATAACTATTTTTGGTCACAGCCCAGGACTATGGGGCAAAAAAATTGACTCAGTTTTAAAAGGAATATTTAAAAGCATAATGTACGGTGCAACATCACAAACTGAAGAAGAAATGCTAACATGCTTGGGTTTGCCTTTTTTTTTATCCTTTACTTGTACAAACGGTTGTTCTAAAATACTTCTGGAGCGATACTTTTAAGGTACCTCGTGTCTTATGTAGACCTCTTCGGCGTATTGAGGGGTTTGAAGTGCCTTTCGTAGAAACAAAGTACGAAAAAAGAGTGCGAAATTTTTACGTTCCATTTATTTTCAACAATTTACCAGATGATATCTATGCTGTGGACTCTTTAAAAAAATTGAAAGAATCACTTCAAGGTATTAGGGAGAAGATGTGACTGCATGTTTCTGTTTGCATATGTTGGAATGACCATCATCACCTACATTGTTCTGCATCTGTAATTGAATTTGAGCTGTGAACTTCTTGTTTCTGGGGACTCTTTCAAGCATGAATTGTAGGGTGCTGTCCCACAAGCCGCTTCTGGCTTTGACAGGCCCGTGTATCTGCCTTGTTAAATGCGTGTTCCAATAAAAATTTATTATTATTATTATTGTTATTATTATTATTATTATTATTATTATGTCACGCCATAATAATTTTTCTGACTCCACTCCACACACTCGAAATAAACGCCTCTCATATAATGGTTTGGTTCGATGATAACCTCCTAGACGTAAACCGCTCTAAAAGAAAGCTGGTATGTTTTCACAACCATCTTAAAAAACGCCAGGCTCGAGTAAAGTTTTTGCTTCACCCTTCCAGTTGTGCTCAATGCAACTGTGTATCAATTGAGTCTTTTGATCACGTGAAATACTTAGGTGTGCATTTCGATCCTGATATGTCTTGGAACACACATATGTCATATATTTGTAGCAAATTATGAATTGTGTCTTGTATGCTTTATAATACTAATTTTTTTTTATGCCAGCCGGTATCAGAAAAATAATCGTCCGTGCGCTTGCTTACAGTATCCTTCGGTACGGTGTTACGGTATTTTAAAACTGTTCGGGTCGTTGGCAGTCCAAGTTTAATCCTTTACTGAAAGGAATCCTGACAAGCGTTGCATAATTCTAACTTTTCCAGCAACAGGGACATTTTTTGAAGTCTTCCATTGCCTAATCTGCGTTGTCTTTTTATACAAACGGTAGTGCTTCGTAGCTTTTGGCAAAATGAGTTTAAAACACCATATCAGTTTCCCCGAATACTTCGTCGCGTTCCTCCTTTTGTAGTGCCAATTTGTTCGACCAGGTACGGTAAATTCACTCGGGATTACTACGTTCCCTGTTTGTTCAACGCCCCCCCACACACTTTCATTGTCATTACATCACTGACACAACAGAAGAAGGAACTCAAGTTCACCAACCTTGATTTCATAGCATATTTTTGCTGTGTCTGCTTGCTTCGAGCTTGAACTGTAATTAGCTAAGTTGATTTTAACTTAGTTTCGCCTCTTCTTATTCTTTCCCCTCTTACTTCGTTTTCGCTTAACTCCTTTTGCATTTCTTTCCCTTCGTGCTTTTTTTCTTTCGTGTTTTTTTTTCTTTTTAACGCCTTCCGTGCTTTTTTTTTTCCTTGGTGTTTTTTTTCCCTTCCTTCGTGTTTTTTCGTGTTTTATAGTTCAACTTCCTGTCTTACATTGTGGAATCACGATAGCGGTATTTTGAACTTTTTATGGGCGCCATCATACAAGCCCGCTGCAGGCTTTGATATGCCCGTATTTAATACTTGAATTCCAATGTGTGTGAAAATAAGATATAATATTATTATTATTATTATTATTGTACTGAAGCACTTTTTTTTCTTTTTTTACACACAAAGTGACTAGCGGATTTATTGTGTGAAATCTGTTATTTGATCCTATGCATTTTGTTTTTTGTGTGAACACACCCTGCGTAAACTTGCCTGACTCAGCAAGATACATTCGTGTCTTCAATACGATATATCGTGTTCGTTTTTCTTTTTGCATTTTTGCGTGATTTCGCGCGCGAAAATGTTTGGCAGTCAGTGTTATTTTTTATGACTTATCTTCATGCTACATACATGTAAACACGACTAGAACACCAACTCTGACTTTTCGCCTGTACCCTGATGAAACATTCAAACGTGTGTGTGTGTTTTGATTTTTTTTTCCTATGTGCACGTGATATGAGTCCGTGCGAATATCCGGTCTGCCACACTGCATGCTGGATCTGGTCCCACAAGCATCTGCTGCTTTGACCAGACCCGACACTCAAGTGGTTATATTTGCAATGTTGATTAAAAATTATTATTATTATTATTATTATTATTATTAGTAGTAGTAGTAGTAGTAGTAGTAGTAGTATTAGTATTATTATTATTATTATTTTATGTTTCTAGAACGTTTAGCCCGGTAAACCCAATGGTGAGAACGGCACAGCGTTTGAATCATTACTCGGAAAATCTTGATATTTTCCACCCTTGCTACAGGACGCTTGTCCTTCCTATTAAAAACTTGCTCGTACAGGATGAGCACTGCTGAATAGCTCCGTTATGTCTGAATTTCGTCATCTCTATGCCGTGCTTTCTGGTGGTGCACTTGATATCCTACGGTCTTGTGTTCCGTGTCTACGGTTACTTCCTCGTTTTTAATTCATTCTTTATAATTATTCGTGCACTGGCTAGTATTATGCTTAAAAATGTTTCTTATTTTCTGCGGAGATGTGTATAATGTTTTTTTTTATCCACCAGTGTATCACCACCAAGACATCAGGGTTGTTCCTGGGCACTGTATAATAAACAACGATTGATTGATTGATTGATAAGGTCCGTTGTAGAGGAGGTGAAAGAGACGATCAGGGGAGTCCAGACCTCAATGAAATTCTTGTCTGCCCAGTACGACACGATTTTGGTGATGGTCGCGGCTAATGACCAGGTCAATAATGAGGTCAGGGCTGAGGTGACTGAGCTGACAGGTCATATGCATGAGCAGGCTAAAGAGATCCATGCTCTCAAAGAAGAGCCTAACACCAACGAGCAGCACAGCCGTCTTTCCAATCTGGAGGTTCACGGCCTGCCTCAGCGACTTCAAGAACACCTTGCAGAAATCATTGCAGACATTGTGCGGAGGGTGGGCGTCTCCGACTTCCAGCCGTCCGAGGGGGTTGCCGTACACCGCCTCTCGAGCGGAAAGTACGGGACCCCATCAATTTTGGTTAGGTTCCAATCGGTTGGTGGCAAGAAAAAGTGGAAAACGGCACACGGTAGGTTGCACGCTCCACGTACTAAGCCAGGGTTCATCGCTGCCGCGTCTGTATTTCAATGATAACCTCACTAAGCTCAACCGAAAACTCTTCTGGATGGCCCGCTCCCGCGCCATAGAACCGAACTCCAAATTTATGTCGGTGAAGGACGGCAACATCTTCGCGAAGAAAGACAAAAAAAGGCCGTCCCATCCAAATCTACGGACACGCTGACCTGGAAAAAATAATGTAACTTGATGGCTTCGTCTCAGTTTTCATTTTCCAGGCTATCGGATTTTTTGAGCCTTAAAGAGTAATTTTTCATTTAGCGGCAGCATCCTATATACTCTGGTACACGTAAATATTTGCAGCATCAAAATATATTAAAACCTGTTTTTTTTTTGTTTTTTTTTTAAGAGATGTCATCGCCGACGTTGATGTATTTGTACTTTCGGAAATCAACGCTCATGACGGATCAACTGAATGTTATCATCTCGACGGTTTTAGTAAACTTTGTTTCACACGACACGGGAGAACAGGAGGCGGTGCAGCCGTATTCGTAAAGAATGAGTGGCACGCAGAACGTCGGGATCTCACGTTCGAAGCAGCTGAATACTTAGCTCTAAAATTGACAAACTCGCAAAGCAGTTTCTTTCTGCTTGCTCTGTACAGAGCCCCACTTGAAAATATTTTCAGCTTTATTCGGGAGCTCCGGACGGCACTCGAGGGACTGGAGCTACTACGCTGGGACTTTCTAACAGCAACGTGGTGGATTACTTAAACTGGCTTGCGGAATTTGGAGTTGACTGCCTCATTGACTCGGCCACAAAAGAGGAGCATCTTTTGGACGAGTTGGTCCCAACCTGTATAGATAATTTGAACATAAGAGCGCCTGACGCTTTAGTCAGATCGGCCCGGATTGGCCAGAAATTGGCGAACAATTTATTTGTTGCGTGTCTTTTTGTTTTGGGAAGAATCCGCCGGAGCGCTCCCTAAACCGGCTAAAATCACTATAGTTGGTTGGAAACGTTCATCTCACCAGGGCGTTACCGCTGGAAGGATCTTGTGTGCTCGTCAAGTACATCCCAACTTTATGGCAGGTTTACTGAATTTCTATATTCTTTAAAACCGAATGGCAAAAAAAAAGGTGAGAGCTCGAAAACGAAAAACTGACCTTCCGTGGTTTGGTGGTGGCATTTTGGCAGCAGTTAAGCAGAAGGAGCTGGCATGGGCTCGCAGCAGGTATAGCCCAAAGAGTAAACAGCTAAGATGATACTTTAAAGTAGCCAGAAACTGCGCCAACGCCATGCTGCGTTCGGCGAAAAGAAGACATTACAAGAGTGAATTTCTTCAATCATCTCGTGACTTTGCCAAGAGTTGGAGTCTTATAAACGAACTCCGCGGGATTCTTGTTAGGACAACCTCCGAATTAGAGATCTGTTTTGGCTGCTATGCATTCTCACTTGCAAACGACTTTAAAGGGTAACTGCAAAGAAAAAAAAGTTTTTTTTAAACAGCCTAATTGGGACAAGCATGTCACAAAACAAATGTTCCGCGAAAAAAAATATTTTTTTTATCAATATTTACGTTACAGGACGTAATTTAGTAGAGTCAGAACCTCTCCACATTTGAAACTCCCGCTCTTTCGACCCCCGCGGAAGAGGAGTACGCCCCGCCCCTCACTTTGCGGAGTTGAACGGAGCAGCGTCTCGACTTCCGGCAAGATCTGGCAACTACGCCAGGCCGCGGTATTGTTTTGGTTGTTATGGTTTGACGCGGTTTGCGAGCACATGTAGCGAAGACGTGACCGGAGAAGTGCCCCTGTGATGTTCCCGGATGACGGAAAGTATCGTTCGTAATCGTCGTGCGCGCTTTGAAAGCGAAGGGAGTCACAGAATCCACGAGTGCGCAACCACAAGCCAAGGTTCACGACAGCGCTGCGTTGGTTTCGGCGATCTCGTTCTGTTTGGTGCAACACGGCGATGCGACAGAGCTGAAACGTTCGTGGTGTGTGTAATGCGGTGCTAACACGGAGCGCAAATTGGTTGTTGTGGGGTTGACGTTCAACCAGATAAGTCCCGTCGTCGTCAGCTGATCCAGTCAAACTGGTCCGGGAGGACGCTGGGAACGTTTTTAAAAGTAAATCTGCCTCGTTCTGTTTCAAAATGTGGAAGTTTCCCGACGCATACCGTGAGTATAAAGCTGCGGGCGTTTTCAACAAAATTACGTCGTTTTAATTGAACACTGGACTCCGAATTGTTGTCCTAAATCTGCCGTTTTTATGCTTCGTGTTGGACTGCGTTTGCACAGCGACGTGTTGCATCGTGCGGTGTGAATAAATTTGGGCACGATTTCGTACCTGCCTACAGACGCATGAACTGAGACCATTTTTACGTAGTGGACATAGTGCTTATTTATTTTCTGTCTAGTCGCGGACGTTAGGTGCACACGGGGCGAATCTCGACGGCCTCCAGAGCGATATGACGAGAACGTAACTAGACACGTTGGTCGCTACGCGAACGCCCGATTGCCTCCAGCCAAATAGCATTCCTTTCGGGGCGACATGGCTGCTGGAAGGCTCACTGTCGTGATCACGCATCTGACATCTCCGAAAAGTCAGCATTTGCACGCGCAAACAAACAAAACAAAAAAAAAAAAAAAAAAGCGCGCTAAGCAAGCAAAGAGGAAGACGAAAGAACCGCGCTATGAAAGCCAAAACCCCGCGTCGCTTCCTATCACTAACACCTGCGACAGCTGCTAAACACACACTACTTCACTTCAAGAAGTACCTGGGTCAGTACGAAACGACGAAACACTGATCACTTAGGCGAAACGATTAGTCGAGGCAGGCGAGACAGGCGGGAGCAGAGACTTCGGCGGCCATGAAAAAATGGCGAAGCTTCTGTTTGTATGAATCCAAACGGAAGTGCCCGTCTTGTAAACCTTTTGTAAAGAATAATAACTCTCATCACATGGGTTATTCTTTAAACGTAAAAATATGCCGCTCAAAAGGAAATTGCAACATATAACAAAGGTTTAACAATCAAGATCTAAGCTGTCAATCAAACTAATTAGCCAATGAGGACCTTTTGGGATTGACGTCACATAATCACAACTTCGTGGCGCGCGATTTAAAACGGACGAAATAGCCGCAAACTAAAATGAGTCTCACGCAATAAATATTGCTGTGAAAAATGTTTTTTCTCGCGGAAAATTTGTTTTTTGACATGCTTGTCCCAATTAGGCTATTTAAAAAAAAACTTTTTTTTCTTTGCAGTTACCCTTTAATGGATATTTCGCTTTGTTTTCGGGAGTTGTTAAAGGCCGGGAGGAAAGAACCTTGACATTGAAGAGAAGCGTAGCTCCGTCTGCTTTGCCTACGTGTTTGGACAGGCAGGAGTTGCATTCTTTAATGACCGGCCTTGGCTCCAACAAACCGACCGGTGGTGAGAACATTGGAATGTGTGAGCTCCGAAGGAACTTTGACGCCTTGTGTATTGTGCTGCTCATTATTCTAAACGAAGTACCAACTTCTGGTTACACACCGGTCGACCTGAAGACTGCAACCGTTAAGCCGTTCTTCAAAGGTGGGACTAGAGGAAAGTTTGAAAGTTATCGCCCAATATCAATCTTGCCTTCGTTGTCTAAAATTTATGACAAGCATCTGTTCAATGTTATGGCATTGAAAAGATGCATTCTGCTTTTGCTTTCTCAGAAGCATAACCTTATGCCATCCTGCCAAAACGGGTTTGTCAAGGGTCGCGGCACACATCCTCCACTGGAAGAGCTCTCGAACGTGTTGAACACCAGTTTAGACAATATTCAAATCCTCTGTGCTCTGCTTCTTGATGTATCCAAAACGTTCGACACAGTTAGTCATAAAATACTCCGTCAAAAACGGAATCTTCAAGGTTTCAGAGGTCTTTTTTTTTACATCCTACTAACTTTTTAACTAACCAGTCTCAGATGACTTTAATTGGCGGCAAGAATGGTTCTAGGGCTTGGCTGAAAACTGGAGTGCCGCACATTCTAAGAAATCCTGCTCGTCTACTTACCCACGAAACGCTCAAAGAACCAATCTCTGCGATCTACGAAATCAGTGATGAGGTGGAACATCCGTTTAGACCTAAAAATGTAGTCTGCGCTGTGGGATGACGCAATACAAAGCGTCGTGCTTGCATGGCGTACTGCCACAGCGCAGACTTAATTTTGAGGTCTAAACTCATGTTTCGCTTCATAATTCGCTGAGCTAATTTCGTAGACCGCAGAGATTGACTCCTCCAGTGTTTTGCGGGTAAGTAGACGCGCGGGTCTTTCTTAGAGTGCAGGGTTCTATTTTGTCACATCTATTTAACAATTATTGTAACGACGTGCAATCTTGTATTCAGAACTGGTTTATCAGTACACGGATGACACCCTGCTTTTATCTCGTCATATGCAATACAGTACCGCAATAGATATTCTGCACGATGACGGAATACACCTGTTTGATTGGTTTGTGTCAAATCTTATTAATATTAATTTTTCAAAAACGAAACTTGTTTGTTTTTCAAACCCGCTGAGCAGTGTTTGCCTAGATAGGCCCTTGATTTTGCACACATCATGTTGTGCAGATGGCACATGTGTTCCTGTTGATTATGTTTGTGATGTTAAGTACATGTAAATTGTGTTCGATTCTGATTTATCCTGGAACACGCAGATGGCAAATATTTGCAAAAGAACGAGAAAAGTATTTGTCTATTGCATTCTTTTAAAGTTTTTGTTCCAATTTCGATGAGGATACTTATTATGCAGACATTGGGATGCAGTAATTTAAGGTATGACATTACTTTATTTAGAAATTGTACCAGGCGATGGCATACCAGGCTTGGTGGTATCTTGAAAGGTATGCTGAGAAGCGTAGGTTAGAACTCGGAGTTTCTTGCAGAAGAGGCGTGTTTAAATCGTTTCATTTGCCTAATTTTGAGACTCTATTCATGTTCAGACACACCATTATCACCAGGCGCTACTGGACAGTTCCTTTAGGAATCCCAGATACGTGTCTAAGTCTTTCAAGAGCAATCAACGGTTTGAAGTGCCCAGAAGAAGAACGCGTTATGGAGAAAGCGCACGATATTTTTATGCACCAAAGATACTTAATGAGATTCACGAAGACTCACATAACATAGAGTCGGCGCAAAAATTATAGAAAGCTCTTAAGTGTGTTTGCTAAAACCCATCTCAAGAGGGATCGAGAAAAAAATTATGTGATGTTTTGTGTTTCCCTGCGTTAGGTTTCATAGTAATGTATTGTCACATAGCGTGAGTAATCATATGAAATTAACTTTCTTATTTTTTTAATTTAGCTGTTTCCGGCAACAGAATTTATTAGCATTTGTGATTTTCTGTTTCACTTCACGAGCAGCATGCTCATCAAGGTGGTGTTCATAAGAGATCGCTTCGATAAACCCTTGTCTGTACCTGGTTTGTGTTCGTGTCATAAACATTATTATTATTATTATTATTATTATTATTATTATTATATTATTATTATTACAAAAAGCTGAACTTGGTGATTCTTCTCTCATGAATAAATATTATTATTATTATTATTATTATTATTATTATTATTATTATTATTATTATTGGTATTGTTGCTGTTGTTGTTAACGTCTGTTTCCCTTTTCATATTTGTGGGGGTTTGCTGTCTCGCGTGGGTGGCTACAGATCTCGATGCTAAATTTGATTCAATCCTAAGATTTGATGACCACGTAAACAACATGGTTGGAGTGTCACTACGAGCCCTGGAATAGCATGTCGCTTAAACAAGAAAGTTTAACAACCCACCAGCCTTCCTGACACTCTATTTTTCATCGAGTCGTTCCCAGTTAAAACGCGTCAGTTGTTAAATGTTATTTGCGAAACTAACTCTTTAAGAATATAACGTTTTACAAAAGATGCATCTTCATTTTCAAATATTGTTTTTTTTAGTGATCATAAGCATCACCTGAACTACACTCTAAAAAAAGTATGTGCGTCTACTTTCACGCTAAACACTCGGAGAACCAATCAGTGAAACTGATGGAGGCAGCTAAGCGAATGACGATGCCGAAACATCTGTTTAGACCAAAAAACGCAGACTGAGTTGTGACATTAAGCAATGCAAGCGTGACGTTTTGCATTGCTTAATGTCACAACTCAGACTACGTGTTTTGGTGTAAACATATGATTCGGCATCGTCATTCGCTGAGCTGCCTCCGTAAGTTGCGCTGATTGGCTCTCCGAGTGTTGTGCGGGAAAGCAGACGCACACACTTTTTTTTAGAGTGTATAAGGCTCCGCTGGGACGCGCGAACTTACCTTACATAAACGTCAGGCAGACTTGTTCTTCTTTTTCAAACCCCCGCATGGTTTGATAGCGTTTTTCAGATCTGTTGTCTGAAATGGGTATTAGGCTTCCGCGAGTCTCTATACAACACATATCAAAATGTTTTGGCTTCTGGAAATCTGAGTGAGGTTAACCTCATGTTTAGACACTTAGCGTTATCTGCTGCAACGAAGGACTGCATGTTTTAAACTCCTGTCGTCTAAAATTTGATAAACAAGATTAACTCTTTTTTTTTTATTCGGTCTGGGACTAAACAACATAAATTGAGTGAGCTGATAGCCTGAAATTGTTTGCCTGCGCAGTTGCTTCTTTTCGATATCTACGAAGTGCATTTACTTTACGCTACTGAAAGGCACTCCAATCGACACTTCAATATTGTCTTTTTTGAAGCAGCCTACTCAATGTCTTTGAATTTTTCGTACAATGTTATAAATGCCTTGAACTCACTGGTGTCAAGATATGATAGATAATTATTTTCTTGCAATCATCCCGTGCACTTCGCAGTGTGTTTTCTACTCGGTATGCAATAGTGTATGTTGTATATACCGCCAATGTATTAGCTGTATTTTTGTATTTGAATTTTCAGTTTATGCGTAATTTGTAGTGTGTGCAAGTTTCGGTGTTCCAGCACTAACACCGTACGACGTTCCTGGGAACCTAATAAAATTGATTCTCGATTGTAGTAATATGGCGAATTGGGCGAGTTGGTATACTTTTGCGCAATGAAAACAGCTAAAACGACGAAGACAAAGTGAAGAAACAAACACGACAGGACGAAGCTATACTCACAACAGTTTTGATCACACCGTCCTGCGGTGTTTGTTTCTTCACTCCGTCTTCGACGTTTGAGCTGTTTTCATCATGTATATGGTTTTTGATTATTATTATTATTATTATTATCACTATCAACATCATCATCGTTATCGTCGTAATCATTATGACTATTAGTAATATTGTATTAATATTATAATTATTATATTAGAAGTAGTATGGAGTATTATTATTTGTTTGTTTCGTGTCGACAACCCTGTTTATCAGCGTGACGGGGTATAACGGCAATAGCAATTACAAAATAAACACGAACGAGATTGCTCGAGAAATTTTCCGGAGAATTTCCAATGAGAAAGAGACAGAAAACTCGAGCTTAAAATTTTTAACGCGAATCGATGCATTTTTCTTTTATCCCAAATTAAGTCGGATCACGTACTTAACGGGACTCATTGAGAGGCACCGAAAACCTCCAGAGAAAGCGTTCTAATTCTTCGAAATGCGCGTATGTAAATAAGAAAGTCTTATCGCTAGTTTCTCGTTTAGTTCTTTAAAAACAAACCGAAGAAAAGGGTATTTCTGCAAATGTGGAAGCTATGAAATGAAAGAGAAGAGCAAAACCTTTTGAGCGAAATATAATTATAGCGCTTGGGACGGGCAACAACAATACAAAAATGAGGGTTTCGATTTCGACTGCTTGCGAACGATAAACTCTGGAGGACGAATTGTTGAAAAGAGCACGAACCCGGAAAGCCCCCGACTCTCGCGAATATGCGGCCCCATTTATCCATCCAGAAAAGGAAAGGCCGCCCAATACTATTTTGCTGCGACCCTAGAGAGAAATTGACGTTTCCAAGAAGGGACAAAGAAAAAGAGTGTTCGCTTACGTATTTCAGTTCCAGGAGAAGCGACCGTGTGATGTCGATCCTCGCTTTATTCAGGGGTTTAATCGCCACCAGGGTATCCTACGGGAAGAGAAAATGCGTGAACTGCGCTTACTATCAACCAGCAGTGGAGTGTCCATATATTATCGCCATCATTAAAAAAAAAGACGTTTCCTTCTAAAACAGATGTTAGAGCTCGCGAAGGGAGGTTTAAAGGTAGTTTAGTAGAAAAATGAAGCGCGTTCTGTGAATGATTGGAGAGTAGAAAGAGAGCCCGCCTTGAAATGGTGGCTCTTTTGTCTGTTCTAACTCACAATCTGGATAGTGAAGTATGACTCATAATAGGGGGTGTTAAACGACACCATGCAATTGTGAATAAACGAACTCACGGTGATTCTGCGCTCCACTGTACTGAAACTGCTAGGACAAAACCTAATCTTAATTGGATAGCTTCTTTTTTCTTTTCTTGGCTTAAAATTAGGCAATTTTTACTCTACCGAACGGGTCTATTTAGACAGAAGAAAAATGCTGCCCACGCAGAACTCATTACGCACCCAAGTAGATCAGAACCCAAATGAATCTGTATTCACTTATGATTATAGAATCAGCACTGCGAGTTTTTTGTTATTGGTGCTGGCAAACTGCGAGCACTTCATTTTTATTTGGAATAAGTATATATTTTTTTGCGAACATGCAGTTGTCAAGAAAAGCTGGTAAAACTATTCGAGAAAACAAAATCAGTGTTCTCTTGTTTAATCGACTTTCATTGATTAAACAAAGTAAGTTCATTTTGGTTACATCTCGTGTTGGAAAATAAACTGATCATAGTTTAGTCGACTGAAGACTAAATTGTGGTGATTTCACATCTGGTATTTTGTAAAAAGATGCAGTTCTTTCTGTGTGTGTGTGTGGGGGGGGGGGGGGGGGGGAGCGGGCGGCAAACACTGATTGTACCGCCAACAAATTAAAAAATAGATGTTTTGATCTGTATTGCATACTGAACCGCAAAGTAATGTCTAGGAACAGATAGTCGTTTCACTCACAACGGTGGCATAACACTTTTTCTAAAAATCATACTTGCTATTTTTATCTGGTCTATAATAAAGAC
Source organism: Ixodes scapularis (assembly GCF_016920785.2). Classification (NCBI taxonomy): domain Eukaryota; kingdom Metazoa; phylum Arthropoda; class Arachnida; order Ixodida; family Ixodidae; genus Ixodes; species Ixodes scapularis. The sequence continues at coordinate 69,585,108 of NW_024609835.1, forward strand.
GAAAAGGGTGCATAGAGCAAACAATTCAGGGAAATTTCTGCTTATAACCGCTGTGCTTATATATATGAAGGTTATTTCGAGAGTTTAAATTTTAAGGTGTGCAAGTACACATAATAAGAATATGGGATTCGGACACACTGTTCCTTTGGTTTTTCGCAGCACCTTCCAAAAGGACATACAAATTAGTAAATATCTTTTGTATATATTGTCTGCAAGGATATGAGCACACTGCAAGCGACCAATGTGGTTATCTCTGAGCAGCAAATATTAAACTGAATAGTTCATTATTTGTTATTTAAACTTTTTTAATATGTTATGCATTGGAGAAGAATTATATGGCTATTTTATAAGTGAACTCTTAGTCAAAACTTTTCCGTTCGTGAACACCGTCATGATTTGAACAACTCATAAGGAAAAAAAAACATGTATGGACGAAGCAGTTCTTTTTAACTAGCAACGGATGTCTAATGATGCCACCCTCGATGCGTCAGCCCTTCCCTCTGATGACCCCAAAATCCGTCAAAAAAAAAAAAAAAACACAAAAGCCCTGGAAAAGAAAGTAGAAACCCCGGAGAAAGAAGAGACTGTTAAGAAAGAAGGGGAAAAAAATGAACGTAAGGGTACTGTTAAGGTTTCCGTTAAGGAAAGAAAATGAAAAATTATTAAAAGCAGAAGAAATAAATAGAGACAAATTTAAGGGAATAAAATTAAAAGGAGCCTCAGACACTCTATTTCAGTCTTTGATAATTTAACGGAAGTCGAGGCAAAGTTCAGATCATCACCGGCCGTCCGATAATACTCAATTATTTTTCTTCCAACTCTTTTCTTGTGGTTCCCGATAACTCGGGTTTCATGTAAGTGAGGCTTATAGTTCAAACAAATGCGGTTATGCTCCACAAAAAGGTGAAGCGAGTCACGGCCTGCTCGGGTTACTTTGAGGAAGTGCTCCTGAAGCGAGTGTCGAGGCACCTGGCAGCCTGTCCAATGTACTATCTCCGCAGGCTAAGAGAATGGATGACACCACCTGCTTTTTGCAGGGCACAACCTGGTAGGCATGTTGGAGAGGACAACCATTTGAAGCACTGTTGTTGTTGACCATTTTGTAAGGTTGTTTAAGGTGCATCTTGCACGAGAAAACAAAGGAAGTATCAAAATGCGCTGCGATGGCATTCAAGCGGTGAGCGGAGGTATGGACATAAGGAATGCTGACTGCTCGCGGAGCATTTTTTTTGGCAGAGCGAGAGCTTCCGGAATCTGATATCAGAAGAATGAAGATAGAAGTTAAAATATCGATTAACTATTCAACCTTGAGGAAGCGTCCTTGATGTGTTGCTCTGCTGATCGCAACTAAGTGGTCACAGGACATGGAGCAAGAAGAGATAAAGAGGGAACGAATAATGGGGGGCGGGGGGGGGGGGGGGGGCATGCTTAACCAATTTTGAGGGAGAACTGCAAAAAGGGAGAACACGTTATTCTATACCGCTTTTTTGTCAAGCCCCGTATAGTCCGGAGCGGAGAACGTAAAGACTAATATATTGGTGCTGTAGGCCTTCGTACGTGGAGTCTTCTCTTGAAATATTAGGGCCTGACGATGAGTAATTAAAAGGGTTCACAAGAAGAGACCAAGGTTGGGTGGATGATAGGGTATTAATATCCAATTACCGAAAGCATAGCAATCCTTGTGCCTAAAACAGCGCACACGAACAGAGGGAAAAGGATAGAAAACGGGAAAGAGCGCTGACTGTTTTCCTGTCTTCCATTCTCTCCCCTCTGTGCGTGTGCGCTGTTTTATGTATGTCTTCAAAGTACCAGCTAGCTCAACTTTCTACGTTACAGCAATTCTTGTGAATTTTCAAGGCGTGCTTTGACTTTACGATCAATGCATGCGAGAAAAATCTCATTCAGGATTGACGCAATGCAGGACCCAATGGAAATCTCTTTGTTTTGCCTAAAAACTTCCCCTTCTTACTAGACAAACGTAATTGGAGAAAAAGGGCAATAATATTTAGGAAACCATTCTCAAAAGTGTCAGATGAGTTTTGAAGCTCTCAGGTGCCATGCTTTTGGATGGCATTTGAGACTGGTTCCATTAAAAAGAAAGGGTCCAACCGATAATATAGCTGTCCGATAAGTCAATCCAAACTTAGTAGTTCAATGGAGGAGACGGAGACCAGAAACTGGCTCTAACGAATTGGCAACCCTGAAAAATGGGGAAAGGTTAACCAAAGTAAGATTATTTTGCAGGTAGATAGCCACAGGTCTCTGCTAAAAACCCTTCTCAAAGATGATGCGACTCAGTGGGACGCCAAGTCTGTGTGTTATCGCCGTAAACTTTCCAGTGAAGTACTCTTGACTGAAGCCCCGATTGCCGACTTAAGTGCAGGAATATTCATTGAAAGCATACGTTTTTTGCTTGTTAGCGGTGGGACACTGATGGCCTTGTCTAAGGAGAATCAAAACTATTTTATAAGGTCTTTACATTTTCTTCGTATGAACATTCATTTAAGACTACAAAGACACCAATTATATCTGACTCAAGTAGTTTCAACTGATTTTGACGCATTTTTGCAGCTGTGCACCCAGTTGGAACGTCTTCTGTGTGTGGGGACGGTTAAAGTAAAGATTTAAAGCGCGATCCAAAACAACGCGTTTTGTGCGCGCGAAAGTCGTGCGCTTCCCAGAAAAAGGCGTATTTCGTGACGTTTTTGCTGTTTCCGCTGCGCTTTCTGAGTCACAAGCGTGCGCGTTGGTTAGGACCGTGCGCTTTCTGGCGAGCGCATCGACGGCGAAGAAACGCGGAGCCGGAGCTGGTGCCCTCCGCCGATTGGCCGAGAAAGGATATGGGAGAGGAGCGCAAAACTACGTCACAGCAGATTTTGTGCGCGTTCAGAAAAAGTTTAAATTATCCAACTTTCTTATGCGCGCCCGGAAGGAGCAAGGAATCAGCGCGACGTCACGAAATACAAAATTTCTGGAAAGGGCACGACCTACGCGAGCACAAACGCGTTGGTTTGGACTGCGCTTAAAAAGGTATTTGGGGCTCCAGCGAAGCAGTACCTAACTGTATTCTTTTTCGGTGAAAACGCAGAAAGACCGTGTTCCACTGCACAGCATCACCTCTGAGAAGAAAATACTTGCAAAAAAGCATCTTTCTTTGGTTCACATTTCCCAACCTTTCAGGGTTGCCAATTTTTTAGAACTAGCTTCTGGTCTCCATCTCCGCAATTCAACTGCTGTGTCGTACCATATGTTTTCGCTAGACATCGAAGAGCTATATTATCGGTGGGACCCTTCCTTCCTAAGTAAATCAGTCTGAAATGCCATCCAGGAGCATGGCACATGCAACTTTCAAAACTCATCTGGCCTTCCTGAGAAGGGTTTTCTAGATATCTTGGTCTTTTATATCGAATTCAGGCCTGCAGCGTATGAAGGGGAAGTTTTCAGGCAAAATCAAAGAATTTGCACTGGGTCTTGCCTCGTGCCAATCCTGAGTGAGACCTTTCTACTATACGTTGATTGTAAGGTCAAAGCACGCCTTAAAGTATTCACCTAAAATGGCTAAATTTAATGCTGAAGCATTAACTGTCCCATGGAGCGAAGCCGGCGTTGTCTGTAATCGTCTGTAGAAGCGAAAAATCAGTTAAATTCCTATTGGCCAAAAGCACAGCAACGCAGATACTTCCTCACAAAAGCCGGCGGGGCGCTCAAGGTCAAAGGGGAGGCGCTACAGAAATAAAGCACAAAGAAAAGCGCAGCGACGAAGATGCGTCGTCACAAAACCGGCGGGGCGCTCAAGGTCAAACCGGATGTGCCTCAGAAATAAAACACAAAGTAAAGCACACCAACACAGATGCATCGTCATGGAAGCCGTGGAGCCGGCGGAGTTCGCCGCACTTGCGCCGCGGGGGAGCGTGATTTCACCGTCGGAGCGCTGGGTGAAAAGAAAGACATGGCGCGCTGCTTGTAGGAATGCGCTGCGTGTAGGAATGCTTTTGCATCCCTACACGCAGTACGTTTAGCGTACGCTAGAAGTTGTTCGGTATGTGGATGAATATCTAATCATCCACCCAAACTTGGTCTCTTATTGTTGTATTGTGGACGCCTTTATCTCCTCATCGTCCGACCTCAATTTTTTAAGTGAAGACTCCCCGCACGGAGGTCTGGAGTACCAATGTCTTCGACTTCATCTTCTCTCCTCCAGTCTATGCTGGACTTTCCCACAACGGCATTAACAGCCTTTTCTCCCTTTTTGCACTGTCCACTCTAAAGTCATCCAGCATGGAATTATTCGGTCTTCGTCATCTCTTCCCGTGCTAAGTCTTGTGAGCACCTAGTTGCGTTCGGACTAACAATACAACAAAACGCCTTCTCCGGGCTGGATACCCGAACGACCTTCTAGCTTCCATCCTCATTCGTCTAATAGGATTTTCCGGAAGCTCTCGCTTTCCCAGAAAGAAGGCTTTACGAGTAGTCACCATCCTTAAAGGGGCCCTGCAAGTACTTTTTACTGGTTTTTAATTCGCACCGAACCTCAGCGTACTGAATGTAGTAACTTAATGAAACTATTCTTTTCTCGAATTTCGCTTTGTTTTAAATGGTATGGGCATATTAAAATTACAAAAACAAGCAAAAAATAACCTCCTTCATGACGTCCTTGGTTGCTTGAGTGGCCGTGAACTAGAGGAGGGGCAGTGAGCTCGGCGAGCGCTCACGGCTGCCGCACTCCGTGTCGACGGCGCGAGAGGGCGCCACTAAAGCATGTTCTGTATGCAGCGGGCAGCCAGAGCGGCTCTCATTGCATTTGCTGCGCGATTAAACACTAATTCAGCATGACACTTCATTGGCCACAAACGACAGCAAACACGGGGTAAAGATCAGTTAAGAAAGGGAAACACTTCGCGCTGCCATACCGCCAAAAGTCCAAACCGCAAGACAAAGGTGCTCGCCGAAGGCCTTTGAAATGCTCGGAGCCGATCGGATCCTGCAGTCCATACGACCGCAGCGCCTCCGCGCACAAATGAGACCTTTCCGTGTCGGCGCCTGATCCCACTACTCCTTTCTAGTATGCGCCGCCTTTTCCACCGCTTGGTGGCGGGTATATCGACAGGTCATTTCTTGTTTCCGTACTTTATAATCTGCATTTGTTTCTTTTCTGATCTAAAATACCAAAGAAAAACTACTTTTATCAATTATTGAAACGGTTCGCGCCACTTATATTTTTTTTATTTTGACTAAAAAGAAGCTTTTAGCGGCTCTGACCAGTAGTAAGCCCAGGACCAAAGACGTCACATATCGCGCGCTTTCGGTACAGCGGGTCGCCCCCGTTGGTGGAGGAGGTTTCCGCGTCGTCCGGTTAAAATATGATGCACTGAAATTTAGTTACTCTCTCCATGCCCGCTGGCTTGCCCGAACCCCAAGAGACGTGGAAACCACAAAAAAGGTAGACGCTTAAATATGATTGCAGGGCCCCTTTAATGTCCAAACTAAGCTCATCATTTCGAGGCCATCAAAGCGCGTTTTGGTACTTATGCAAAAGGGTTAACGGTCAACAAAAATAGCACATCGAAGGTTGTTCTCCCCAGCATGCCAACCCGGTTGTCCCGATGCAAAGTGGTGTATTTCATCCCCTTAAAGGGGTGTCCAAAAAAAAATACTACAAAACGCACGACTCCGACAAATCGTGCTGCGCTCCGCTTCCGGCCGCTGGGGGAAAATTTCCCCCTTTCAAATGACTCAAATCTGCCGGAGGGGAAACTTCCCCCCGTCCAATCTCCCTTTCGCTACCTCCACGGCAGCCTTGCTCTGCTCATCACGTGGGTCTGGACAGCCACTCACACGCTCTGTGTACTGTCGGTCAATCGCTCAGGGCCTCCGCCGCTGTGGAAGTCCCGAAAGCAGGAAAGAGAATACTCGAGTGTGAGATGGCAAGCCAGGCGAGCGCGCGTCGCACTGATCTCTATTTTAGTCGGCTGGATCGCGGATCGGGAGCCCGTCGGTGTCGCCACCGGAGGCCATTGCTTGACACCAGGCAATACACGCGTCTATGGGAGAAACGCACAAAAGTAAGAATATTGAAGCCTGTACGCTGTGCTCGGAAGCCAGTATTTTATGGTGCGCTGCGATCCTTATGTCCGGTGTTTGGAGATCGAATCGGTATTTGTCAAACGTTCGGTCGCCGAATGAAAAAATCAAACGTACCGGAGAACCTACGGCTGAGCTGGCGCGTCGTGTCCAAGGTCGTGTCACCTTCCAGCAGCTCAGTGGATTGGATAGGATTCCCGCGGCTCTTGTTCCCAACGTACCTCGTATAGACAAACAAACCTGGTTGGTTTGGAGTTTAATAAGATAAATGATATATTCATAAGTTTTCAGTGTTTCTACATGCAACTAAAAGTCTCACTGTTCCGCACTGAACTTGATTCTTTTTTTTTTCGAGTTACGAACGTGGATTTTGACAAAGAAAGCTCAGCCGGGGCGGCCGAAATGCGCGGTTCGGAGCAGGCATCTCCCAAATCCACCCGAAGCCGGACCTCTTTGGCCTTCCTGCTGAGGTGACGGCGGTTGTAAGGTCGGCGACTTTGTGAGTCGAGGGAGATAAACAGTCATCAGGCACACCATTGGCAGGTGGCGTGTGACGTCAAGTCTGACGAGCACCGACGTCAAAGAAAAGTGGAGGAGGTGAGGAGGAAAGTCGTGAATTTGGCTTGGCCGGTGTCCAAGCAGACATTCGAAGGACGACTACCGGACGCTTCAATTTTGACGATTTTTTCAGGAGTCGTATGGCCTGACGATTTTCGAAGTAGCCTGGTTGGACAGGACCTGCGGTGATAAGTACATTTGACAGACTGGCAGATGCCTCAAGACTCATCTCAGGGAACACATCCTCGAAAGAACCAAATTATTCAGTGACTTTCTTCATACTAATGTAAAGCATCACAATTGTTTTGTTGCTGTGAGTATCATTTTGATGCAACTTGAGTTATCGGGAGACACAAGGACAGATTTGGAACATAAATAATTGATTTCTGTCGGATGGCCGGTCGTGATTTAAACTTTGCCTCATATTTCCTTAGGTCATCCAAGACCGAAGTGAAGTGTCTGAGGCAGTGTTGGCGGTAACGCGTTAAGGGGTGTCCAAAGAAGATACTACAAAAATCGTCCGGCCACACGATTCTGACAAATCGTGCGGCCGTTTTTCTTTGCCGGGGGGAAAGTTTCCCCCGTGAAATCTCGCCTGTGTCCTCTACGCCAGTCTTGATCTGCTCCTCACATGGGTCCAGAGGGCCTCTCACACGCTCTGCCGGCTGTCGGTCAATAACAAAATGCCTCCGCCACTTTGCAAGTCGCAAAACAGTAAAGGGAAGACTCGAGGGTGAGGGGGCAAGCCAGGCAAGTGCGTCGTGTCCAAGGTCGGGTGGTCTTCCAGCAGTTCTGTAGAATGGATCGGATTCCCGCGGCTCTTATATTCCCAGCGTATCTCGTATACACAAACTTGGTAGGTTAGGAACTTGATAAAATAAAATATATATTCTTAAGTTCTTAGTGTTTATACTTCCAACTAAAGGTCTCACTGTTGAGCACTGCACTTTATTATTATTATTTTTTCGAGCTACGAACGTGGATCTTCACAAAGAAAGCTGAGCCGGGGTGGTCAAGACGCGCGCTTCGACGCAGGAATCTCCCAAATCCACCCGAAGCCGGACCTCTTTGGCTCTGTAGTCTACTGTGCATTGGATCGGATTCCCGCGGCTCTTATACTCCCAGCGTACCTCGTACAGACAAACTTCGTAGGTTAGGAGTTTAATAAAACAAAACAAATATTCTTCAGTTCTCAGTGTTTATACATACAACTAAAGGTCTCACTGTTGAGCACTGCACTTTATAATTATTATTTTTCGAGCTACGAACGTGGATCTTCACAAAAAAAGATGAGCCGGGGTGGTCAAGACGCGCGGTTCGGCGCAGGAATCTCCCAAATCCACCCGAGGCCGGACCTCTTTGGCACACAGCAGAAAGACGCGGGTCGCGGGGTAAATTTTTTTTTCTTTTTTGTATCAAAAAAAGTCGCGCGCTGAGGAGGACGACGCAGGGAGACGACGCTTTTGGACCCAATTCTTCCCTCGACGCGCGCGCTTGGGCCAATCAGCGAGTGACCCAATGAGGTAGAGGCGCTTAGAGTGATAAACCGGAAGTTCGGAAGTGGCCCCACCCCCGGTTGCCACCATGTTGTATGCAAGTGTGACGCGAGTCGTCACGTGACCTCCCAAGAGCCGTGACATCAGAGCTTGCGGATGCGAGGTTGTTCGGTGCGCGGTAGCCATGATGTGTAGCAGCTTTCCGACGGCTTCGGGCTTCTTCGTGCTCGCTGACGCAGCTATAATGCGAAAATATGAAGAAATGAGACTTTATACCCTTTTTGCGCAAGATCGCTCTGGATCATCTGGATACTAACACTTGTAAGGCAACATCACCCGTATCGCCGTACCGGTGCTCGGATTCCCGGATGTTTTCGAAGATCGATAGAACTTTGAGCGCTTTTAGCATAAAATTTTCGCATTCTCTTGGCTTTGTTTGAGCGTTGGAATATCTGAGAATCGACGCGAAATCTATGCGTCGGATGTAGGGCCTATAGGGGAATTCGTTTCACCCCTAGGCAACTGCATAATCACAGCAACTTTTAGCGAGGAAGCTTCTGCGACTTTTACGTTTTGTACTAATCAACAATTTTGCGATATAACTTCTAGTATAAAATATTCACATTTTTCTAGCTTCGTTTGAGCGTTGGAATGTCTGAGAATCGAAGCGTAAGGTATACGTCGCGTTAGGGCCCAGGGGAAGTGGTTTCAGACCTGCGTCACCGAATAACGATAACTGTTAGCGAGGAAGCTCCTGCGATATTTAACCTTTTGTGCTAATCGGTGATTCTACATTGGATCGCAATACTTTTTTAAAGTGAAAAGCTGGCGTTTGCTTAATTGACTTGCGCGTAAACTCTTATAAAGCATTCGAACCAATCATTCGGAAAAAAGTTCATCCGTTATCTTCATGAAGCAGTTTATTTGTCCCCTTGAGACTCAGAACACTGCAAGCCTTCACATTTTTGATTGATCAATACGCGAAATGTTGCATCCACTGTCCCTTGGAAATCAGTATTAGTAGGCTCTTTACCTCGCCGATCGGTATCAATAGTCAACAGTAACTTCCATGTGTATGATCATACTCCTATTAGATGGTTGTCTAATTATCATTCTAACATCTAGAATCTTAAAAAAAATCGAGCCCCTGCACTCTTCAGAGGTTCAGAGACGGAACCACACATATCAGCAGTTCGCTAGATGTAATGCAACTCGGAAATGGAAGATTAACTGCACATTTTTTCTCTTTCTAAAAATTTATTGCAGCAATATTTTTTATTCAAGTCTGCATTGTTTTAGTGGGTGAATTATTTACTTGTTCCAATTACCTGGACAAGATTGTTCATATTTTTGTTCATCCCTTTCCCGAAGAGCAGTCTTGTTGAAAAATGTTGACTACTATTGCTTTCCGTCTCCTCAATAGACTTTTTTTCAAAAGTGTGGGCCGCCTATTCTTTGTTTCATCGTAACTTGGAAAAGGGCAACCTCCACAGCCCCCTCAAGCCAATCAGAGTGACGGAGTGAAGATGTGTGACAGATATCTGCAGATGAGCATTCGTGTCAAGTGTCTCTCTCCAACGTGCACACTGACTGATCGAGACTGTAGCCTTCGCTGTTTGTTAAATTGTGATGAAACAAATTGCAGTAGTAGCTACCCGAAGGAAAAATCCATCAATGTAACCCTGTTTGGCAGTCAATGTTTTCTAGTGGACCGCTGACTGTGCCTGACCGTACGTCAAGCGTGTCTGATTGGCCAACAAGTTACTCTGACCGACAGTCAAACTCCAGTCAGACTCCGCTTGTTGGCTTTCTGATGGTTTTCTGGTGGCAGTCGGCCGCCGCGAAATGCCATCAGGATGTCTTGGTGGCGATTCTGACTACGTCGATTGTCTCTGACTGTACGTAAAAAAGCTTTGACGTGCAGACAGACGTACGGTCAAAGGACGTAAAGTTCGTTCGGATACCACTATTTCGTCAAATCTATGAATACAAAAAGTAATCTATGCACGAGAAAACGATTTCGGGACGTGAGCCCATAAAACCGCTGACGTTAGAGATATGACACGCAACCGACCGACAACCTTGATCAGAAGCCCGCCGAAGCGCCGAACACAACACTTCGCTTCGCCCATAGAGGCTTCGCCGAGCTTTCATGAACGATCGCTCTCGACTCGTTTTGTTTGCCCGCTTGCTCCAACCTGTCGATCCTGCCCGGGCTCTACAATGTCTTATGTTTTAGTAGAATTTCTACTCGACAAGACCCAGCCTGTTGTGAGTTCCGACGATGTAAGGGACTTTAGCGGTGTAGTTGAAGACGACAAGGTGTACCAGGTCTACTGGGCCGGTGACGTGCGAACAAAAGGATCGTTCTACGACGCGAAAGTGCTCTACATGGCAGGTGAGCAGAACTGAAGTGCGGCGAGTGATGTACGAGTGCTTTGCATAACATGCTGACGACTGAACTGCATGTGCAGCCGAAGCATCTCGTATAAAACGAATAGTCAAATCGAGTTTCCAAAGCGGTGTCGTAGCATAGCGGTTAGGGTGCCCGATTTGTACGCAAGTGGTCGCGGGTTCAATGCGCGGTGGCCATGCTTTTTTTTTTTTTTTTTTCTTTCTCGAGCATTTTGTTTTATCGAGGCATTTGGCGATATTTATGAGTGCGTATAGCTTTACTGTTATATAAATGCTGCCCTTGTTGATGAAATTTCCTTGGCAGTGGCAGTCAGACGTCATCTGATGGACCATCAGATGACGTCTGATGGACCATCAGATGACGTCTGATGGTCCATCACGTTCCATCAAGGCTGCTGACTGGCAGTCAGTGTCCCAAATTACGTACCTTGATGGAATTTTCAATAGGGTACTTTAATTACCCAAGGCCGTCAAACTTTGAATATTTGTTCGACAAGAATGTTATGTCAGCCATCACCCTGAACTTGGCTCAGCGCTAGTGTTGGCGGTAACGCGTTACAAGTAACGGTGTTACCGTTAACGCGTTACTTTTTTTGGTAACGTAGTAACGTACTCGTTACTTTTCCAATGAAGTAACGGGTAACGTACAATTATGTTACTTATTTGGAGTAACGTGTAACGAAATTACGTTCCGTTACTTTACTTCCTAAAACTTAAAAAAATTAAATTTTAATTTTTTTGTGTGTGTTTTTAAGTACCCAGTCATAAAATCCTTAGTCAAAAAATGTCGCTGTCCTCCACTTTTCTTTGACGTCGGTGCTCGTCAGATTTGACATCACACGCCACCTGCCACTGGTTTTGTCCTGCGGCTCGTTGACCTCGCTACCGCCGTCGCCTCGGCTTGAAGGCCAAAGAGGTCCGGCTTCGGGTGGATTTGGGAGATTCCTGCCTCGAAACCTGCGTTTCGCTTCCCGCTGGGAAAGAGAATGACACCCTCGTGTCACTCCCTTTCCCGTTTTCCATGTTATAAATCAGCTTCATATATACTTCCGCGTTTTTTCTTTTAACTATTCGGGTGAAACCCTAAAAAAGAGAGGGTAATAAAGTTTCCGCATGGACATATTTTAGCTATGGCGCTTACGCACATATCAAACGTCGAAACAGCAAATGTTTTAGTTCGTGAATAAAAAGTAACGCAACAGTAACGGGCGTTACTTTTTATCGGTAACGGTAACGCGTTCCTTTTATTTTGAGGTAACGTAGGTCGGTAAAACGTTACATTTATTTGCAAGTAACGAGTAACGTATTTAGTTACTTTTTTTCAGTAACGCATACAACACTGCTCAGCGCCTATTGGACTCGAAGGCTGCATTAGCGTTCGACATGAACTGAAGCCCAATCGTGTGCTTTACACCGAAAAAAAATTTCTGACACTTGTGTTGCTTGATGGGGTTTTGCAAAGGGTATATTGTGTCATACGTATAGGAAGTGAACGGCTATATAACAATGCATCAGCACATACTGTTAAACTAGATGCTAAAAGGTGTGTTTGTTTTTGCGATCAACAAGTTGCAGCAATAATTATTTCTTACGAGTGTAGGGTGATGCTTGGTGTCCACTCTTGAGAACAACCAACCATTCTAGTTCTTCAAGTCACTCAGCGGCATTCTCCCTCAAAGTTGGAAATTGTGTGCTTCGTTGCGTGGACACAGATAATTGGTGTCAACAAATTATTAGATATTGTCCTTGGACGACAACCCACACCAAGTCAACTGTCCTTGCATTGCCGCCCACTTGCACTGTCGTGCTTACCTCCCGTCGAAATGATCGGGATCAGGGGCTTCGGGGTAATGTCGGCACCAGGGGCAAAGGCCGCCGAAGATAATCCTCAATGTCCCGCGGACATTCCTCGAGACGTGTTCGAGGGTTGTTCGGCACACACCCTAGCAGGCCAATTCATTGGAACGGGCACTTCCAAAAGACATGGTCGGTTTCATGCTGTGGTAGCAGAGTGGTTTTCGACCGTCATTCACAGCACCTACGTTTTCCTCGATGTACTTTGTTCAGCGCAGACCTACACTGGCTCTTCCCTTTGTCCGGAACGCTTCGGCGTTGGGGTGCCTCGTTGAATTGGCATTGAATACTAACGGGTAGCCGGTGGTGGTCGTCGTGACTTTGTGGCATATGTCGCCCTCGGTTCGTTTGGGGCCGCTGCGCTCGAAGAAGACTCTGTTTGAATTGCCTGTCGAACTTGTTCGGAAACAATCATGGCAATCAAAAAGCCCGGCAACTGATGGCAGGAAGTAGCTCCCTGATCTCCTCCCCGACAACGTCCTGGATGTCGCGGATGCCTGGGAGTCTGGCGTCGAGGTTGCAGCTGGACGACTCGAGTGCCGAGACGCTGGGGAGTTGTTGATAGTGAGAGGCTCGGGCCTGCAGTCTACATTCAATGTTGGAAGCCTCGGTAATATGAACCCTTCGACTGTTGTCGTGGGGTTGCGGACAAGGCTGCCGAATGTGTTTTTCCTCACATGAGGGACATGGGATCCTTAGCTTCTTGTCTCCTGTAGCATCAGGGGTGGCGTGGGTGTTCGATCAGGCGCTAGACACCCTCCACGAAGGTGGCGACGCTCTTGTTGGGTCTGTGTCCAGGACAGACTCAGGAATTCAGCTCTCTCTCGTCAACATTGGCTGATGAACATGCACTTCAGGTCGATCTTGCACATGTCACACGACGTTAAGGAGGTTTCGTGGTTCTCAAACCAGCGCCTGGCAGTTTCTTCCACGAGAAGTATAGGCTCTGCAGAAGCTGGTTGTCTATCGACCCACTGTGGCGGGCGGCACGCTCATATTGCCCTCGGCGTCTTCATACACCTTCCGTGAAAGGGCGTCGGAGTGTGAGGTGCGAAGGGCATGCAAACAATGGTGGGAGCGGACGCAGTTTGCTGCTACAGGTTTGTCATTGTTGGCTTAGTCAGCTTCGGTTTTACTGGCACAAGGCCGAATTCCGGTGGTTCTTGCTGAAAGCAGCGACTGCCTCGGTAATCATGTTCTTCGTGGTATACTTGCGAGGTTCGTCTTTGTGGTACTCGCTCGACTTCCGGTCTTTCTGCCGGGCTCGGGATAGGACTTGTTTCACGGCTCGCCGGGGGTTTAAGGCGCGGGATAGTGCCACCCCTGTCCATTATCGGGCAACTCGGCTGAGGATCCGCCAGGGTGCACACAGAGTCAAGGGCTATGGGTAAAGTACCCAGCACCTCCTCCAGAATATACGACAGCTGAGCATGGCCTGGAACTTTACAGAATAGTAAATATTGATAGAAGATAGGACTGTAGCAAGCATCCGTGACAATATAACAACACTGACAGAAAAGAGTCTATCCCAACCACTAAAGAAGCTGTATTGCTTTAGTGGCATTCTGTCCGAATAAATCCTCGTGAACGAACTGAACTGAAATTGATGTGGGACCACTTTTCTGGTTATGAGCCGTTGCAGACTGTCGTCGCAAAGCGGCGTGAAGGGGTGGACTGTGTAAGTAACATGCGCAATGAAATGTCCATACAGCTTGCAATACGCGTAACGAATGTTGATTAAACTTTTGTGTCGACGAAACGTGCGACAGACCAGCGAAATCAATACCAACTGCAACACTTGTGCTCCGAGAAAGCGCACGTCTACGCCGGAAGAATTTGGGAAGCAGCACAGTATCATTTAGCACGGCGCGGGGTCTACCAGCTTCAAGGCAGCTCTCCGGTGTGCCGCACAACCGAAGCGAGCCTTCGGTCATTTGAACGAAGCGGCACCAGCGGCACCACGATTGCACACTGTCAAGTACGACTCACGCAATTTCCGTCGCTAAACTGTGTATCCAAATATATTGCACACGCTTCACGGCAGACCTCGAAGATTCCGATGGTCAACGAGAGCACAGAAACGTCGCCTTAAATTTGACCAGGTCCGAGCAACGAAGGGCAGATTGTCTCTTCCGCAGCAATATCCCCGTAGGTCACCAGCGAAATGAACACCGTTCCTCCGTATTTTCGCGCTATACCTACGTCAGACACCACGCTGAACTCTGAAGTCGCTTTCGACCGGCCTCATATGACGGCTTTCGCGTCTGAAATCAGCTCGTCGAGACTGACGACAACGAACAAAGCATCCGGCAAGCTCCGGCCAATACTCCGGCCTAGCTGGGGCCAGCCGCTGCCTGGGCGCTGCCATCTTTTCTGTGACATCACGTATTTGGTTTGGTCACGTGACGAGTGGTCGAATTTGCGTACAATGGCGGCGGCCCTATGGGGGTCACTTTCGAGGACAAACCGGAACCCCGGTTTATCGCTCTAAGCACCTCTACCTCGTTGGAGCGACCGAACTTGACACGTCGCCATTTTCCGGTTAGGACATGTTTTCGCTATTTTTATTTTTGATCTACGAGGAAGGCGAAAAGGCAGAGGGGTCAAGGGATTCGTGCACACTCGCCAGACGTGGCTGGAAGCATTTCAGCCTGAAGAGAAGCAAGCAGATTTGAACATCTGACTGTGAGCAGTGTTTTATGTGCTTTTACGACGCCGGGAAACTACTCTTCACCATTTGCGCGAAAGCTGCCACCGAAGTTCGCAGTGCGTTCCGACCTCAGACTGTGCGGGAGCGATCACACCAAATGTGTTGTGTATTCTTTGTATGCACGCCACCACTACGCAATACAACAGTTCTTTGAAAACACAATCGCACAAGGTGCGTGCTGTGTTATAGGTGCGGACGCGCCGGCGTAGCAACATGCTTTGCTTGCAGAAAAACACGGCAAAACAGCACCTTCCGAAGCTGTCGCTCGAGTCCATGCCTTTTGCAAATGCTGCATATAACCGGAGTGTAAACGTACATACAGGGTGTTTCAGAGAACGCAGGCCGAATCGCTCCTGCTAAAACTCCTCATCGCAACGAAAAAACGCTTGCAGCGTTTTGGTCCAGGTCCGGGGGTCCGATTAGGAAGATTATTAAAGTCGGGGATAATTATGTTGTTAAATATTTTTGCTCAATTAACTCTTTTATTATTGATTGTGTTTAAGGGCATGGGTTCAATTAGAAAATTGCTCAGCATCATCGAGAAACACTAAATCAACAAATTGCAGAACTATAAAAGGCACGCGAAGCATTTTACGGCTTTCTGAAAAAGCGCAAACATTCGACGGGTTTTTAAGTTTCCGGTTACTATCGGAGCGGATCTCGGCCCCGGCGGCACCGCACCCCGTGGAAAGATAGTGCCACCAACCTCTGCTGCGCTGTGACACGCGTTCGCAATCGCTTTGCGAACGCGGATCCGCTTCTAGTGCGAATGAGCGGTTAGCGAGGTCAGCCAGACGCAGACGGCGTGTGACGTTAAATCTGACGAGCACCGACGTCAAAGAAAAGTGGAGGAGGCGAGGAGAAAATTCGTGATGTTGGCTTGACCACAAAAATTGCCAGCAATACGACTCCTGCAAAAATCGTCAAGATTGAAGCTTCCGCTTCAATTTCCACGATTTTTGCAGGACTCGTGTCGCCCGACGATTTTTGCAGTGTTCTGTTTGGACACCCCTTTACATGTAACGGCGTTACCGGTAACGCGTTACGTTTTTGGTTATGTAGTAACGTGCACGTTACTGTTTCAAATAAGCAACAGGTATTTACGTTACTTATTTTGATTAACGTGTAGCGTAGTTACGTTAAGTTACTTTACTTCCTCAACCTAAAAAAAAGGATATCTATTTAAATTTTTTTCTGTGTTTCTAAGCGCCCAGTCATGATTGGCCCCACAAAAGCCCCCAAAATATTACCTCTCGTCCCCACAAGGACATTCCTGTTCTAAGGAAACCCCAACGCCACACCCATTGACATTGTTTCACCGAACGCTGTAACGTTGAATGGCAGGCACGATGAACTAACGTTTTTCTGAGTTCAACTCCTAATACCCCGAGAGGTCACAGATTCAGGTTTTCCTACTATTCTGACCGGGTTGTCGAACCGGACTCGAACCCAACCGAAAACCGGAACCGAACTCTTAGTTTCATTCGAACTGGAACTGAACTGAACCAAAATCTTTGTCGCCATCTTAGAACTTAACCGGAACTGAACTGGAACTGAACCGGAAAAAAATATAACAGTAACCAGTTCAAAAAGGTTCAAGGTGATTTTTAGAGCGCAGCTCTTAGGCGTCCACTTGCGGCTTGATCGGCGTCGCCGTCGCCGTCGTCGACATAACCGCGCGTTACATTATGGGACGTTTCCCAAAATGTCGTCACACGTGACGCCGAGTTGGTAAAAGTTTCCCGCTAAATTTGCCGGTAAATATTTTCGCTACATCTAGTGGGAAAATTTTACCCTTGTGAGGTCAGACGTGACGTCACACGTAACGCACTCAACCCGGGAAAATTTAGCGGAAAATTTCCACGCTAAATTTAGCAAAACTATTTCCCGGCAAATTTAGATAAAATATTTTACTCTCGTGACATCACACGTGACGTCACGTGACCCTCCACTCTGTACCCTACCCTCTTCCTCCTCAAGAGCTGCGCTCTAATTCGGCATTACAGTAAAATGTAAATGTATTTCATATTTTTCTCTTTTTTTTAATATCACAAAATGAGTATTTGAAAATATAAAAAAAAATCAGCTGTACCTCTACGTATGGAAAAAATCTATACATGTACAATATTGCAATGTATGATAAATTCTGGGTTTCGTGATGCTTTTGTATTGACACAATGATTAACCACGTG
Organism: Ixodes scapularis; assembly: GCF_016920785.2. Lineage (NCBI taxonomy): Eukaryota > Metazoa > Arthropoda > Arachnida > Ixodida > Ixodidae > Ixodes > Ixodes scapularis. The sequence continues at coordinate 69,602,414 of NW_024609835.1, forward strand.
TCACGTGGTCACGTGACGGCATGGTTTCAAAACATGCTGTTAAGTAATGTCACGTCATGTGACCCCGTGACGTCAGGTGACTCACTGCGTCAAGTCGATCTCATTTGGGAAAGTAGAAACGTAACATGACATCACGACTGCGCACCAAGAATCACTTGACACCATGAAGTGTGCGATTTTCATGACCCCGAGTCGAATGCTTGTGTTCATGACAATCAGCATCGCGAAATATTGGAGTACCGGTTGTGTTCAATTAAATGTGATAATATCCGAAGCACAGGCCATGCTGTATGCTGTCCCAACAATAGCGCATGACTATGCTGAACACTGACGGTATATAATTAGCGTCAGGTCACGTGGCCGTTTGTTCTATTTGCGAGTCGAGGAGGGTAAGCCGTTTCTTTCCTTCATTTTCTCGGCGCCTGCCATTGCGTGGAGGGGAAAACTAATGGGTGTTTTTGCAAGCTATAAACGTCAAACATTGCTCCTTAGCGGTATTTACTGAAAGTACAAAAAATGTTGCATTACTCATTGTATATCATGAAGGAACCCAAAGCGAAACATGTTTTCGTTCTTGCTGAGCTGCCTCGGAAAGTCTTCTCCGAGAATAGAAGCATTGAAAGGACTCATTGTGACTTATTAATCCGTCGTTACATAGAACCACATGTGTTCTATGTAACGTCGGAATCTGAAAGGAAAGATCCTATGTGGCCTCAGGAGGGAAATCTGAAAGGAAAGATCCTAAGTGGCCTCGGACGGTCAGCCGAACTTTGGCAGCCGCTCTACGTCTCGGAGGAGCGTCGTTCTCAAGTTCTTCGCTAAGTTTACACCACCTCTTCATTTTGTTTACACTTCACAGTTGAGTGAAAAACAGAAGCAGTGGCGGGTCACAGTTAACAAGGAACAAAACTAATTGCCAAATTAACACCCCCAAGCGAAAGAAGCTGTCCCTAAGGAGTAAAAAGTATTCTCTATAGACGCAACGAAAAAAGAAAAGAAAAAAAGAAGAGGGGGGGGGGAGTCAGTTTTAAAAACGATACTGTGTTCTAACGGTTCCTCTGCCCCTAATATTCGGCGCAGACCAGGAAGCGTGACCCCGGAAACTACTTTGTTCGCAAAAACACTCTTGCCAGAGAGCGTGTTTTCGTCGTGCCCGAAGCTTGTGCCGTTCCTCACGACGATGCACTAATATTCATAATAGGTGATTCTCAAATAATTGGCTTGCACTGAGCGCGACCTTCCTGGAGCGTGATTTTGCACCACCGGATTTGATTTTCTGAGCGAAAAAAAATCGCAATGACCACCAGCACATAGTGTGATGACGTCACGTGCATACCGTGTTAAACAGTTCAGCTTTCTGATGAAATGCGATGTTCGCAACACTTGCAATAGACTGCCAAATTGTAAAGTTGCCCAGTATTTATAGCAGTTTAAAGATGATATACGACATCCTAATCGTTAGAACGCATAACTAATAAAGCACAGAGTTGTAAAGTGGAGCCCCAAAACAAGTGCACTTAGAACCAAGTATAAGATTAGCCTCCCGAGGCAATATTTTGAGAAGTTTGCAGCTCATGCAAGCTGATGAAATCTTATTCATATTAGGATATTAATTATCTTTGTTTGTCTTTCGCGCTATTTAGTCGGTACGTATACTTAGGAATATCATTTAAGGCATCGCTATGCATTTTGTTTTGCAGTAAATCGTTTGTGTAAGGAATTATTCAGAAAAAAATGCCATTTATCATCTCTCCTTCTGCCCATTTCATGTATTTGCTTTCCGAGCTATCATGTGAACACAAAATTCTTTTTGGTACGCCATGCAACCCAATGTTTCGCACTGCCTATCAGCGAGAAAAAAAAAAAGACGTTTCCGCAGGTTTAGCAGGTGGCGTAATTTTAGGTATCATCGTAACGTGTCGGTCTCAAGCGGTTATGTGAACTTCATTAAGTCAAATTTATCATGATAATAAAATAGATATAGATACTGACTGAAGATTTGACAACATAAATAAAGGATCGATCGCCTTAAACATATACATAATAAATACCCTATAGGAAATCCATGTAATGGGCTCACCAGGTTTTTGTATATGTCTTGACGCACTCATAAAAATGTTTAAAAGTGTTTGATATGTCCGTCCAAAGTTTCTAAAGGGATAATTCTCAAATTTTAATAATTCTCAAAGGATGCAAGAGACCCGTCAGTTTTTTTAGAGGCCTGCGGGGTCTGTCCCAATCATTTCCGTGAAAATACAGCGCCCATCAAAATCATTTTAAAGAATATGTGGGAGAGATCACGCGACACTTCAGGATATATTCGTCAGGGAAGAGAGCTGACCATTTTGTTCGAAGGCCACGACGAGTTTTGGAAATTAAGGAGACTTTCCCCTGTCCCTTCTCGTCGTGGCGCGGCCCTAGCGAAAAGGAAACGGGCGCACATGAGAAAACCCGCGTTGAAAAGGAGGTCGGCTCTCTCCAATTCAGTTTTCCTATACCCGTTTTCAACTCAAGCACCGTAGTAAAAAAAGTACGGCACCTCGAGGAGCATTAATAATTTCTCTGTTTATATTGATAATTAAGATAAATGTAGGAGTATTTCACATTATAGACGTACACGTTCCAAACGCCAAAACCACCACTTTTTTCTCTGGCAACCAAAATTTGTCAGAACTACTTCGAGCCGCGTATCATCAACAGGCAAAACTCGCTTTTCTTTCTTGAGGTAAAAACGGGTATAGTTTCCACCGCTTCCCCCCTTGCACAGTTTTTCTTCGTCAAGTCCTCGCTCACGAGGAAGGTACGGTACGTAGGGAAAATGGGAGGGGTAGGTTTTGTTGTTCATATGCAGATAATCTGTTTAAGTCAGTCGAAGCTCAGCCTTCGTCAGAAGCTGGTCGACCTGTTCTTTCTCCGTCAACGAGCGCAAAATAAATGCACAACAACGAACGGATGCTCAGTGTCGGCTTCCCGTCCAGTTCATGCGTGGGACCTATCTGCTAGAGCAGGTGGGTGTGCGGATGAAGAAGGTTTCCCAGTGCTTTGTGGTTTGCACCTCTTCTTCCGTCCGGCTTCAGAAGCATACAGCGAGCGAAGAAGACGCTGGAGACGACACTGTAACTGCTAAGGATTTCCCAACAGCGGTGAATAACAGGCTGAAGTTGAGCTAGTTGGTACATAATTTAGGTAAATGGTCAGTGTTTGTCCCTCTCGTTCTAGCTGACCATTTACCTAAAAAAGCGGTGAATGTTGGTGGCGTGTTCTTGGTTTCAGCTAAACCTGCTACTGACAGTGAGTATGTGTCCGTGTGGTGGGCCTGCTCGGTTTTGTTTTCTTGTGGTATTTTTTATTTGCAACATGCATGTAAAACTCAATGTCTGAAATAAATTTTCAATAAAGTTTTAACGAACAAAAGGTTGGGGCGCAAACGAGCTGGTTATCCGTACCTTCTTGTCCCAGTTTCGGGGTTTTAGTGAAGTGTTTAATATTTTTGAACTCCACTTTTGGTCTATTGTTTGCAGTCATTTGGGCGTCTAAAGTGTTGAAGGGCTGATGGGGGCCTGAAAGGTTAAAGCGTCTGATGGGCTGAAGGGGTTTGTAGGGCTGAAGGGTTTGATAGGCTGAAGGGGCTTGAAGCGCTGAAAGGGTCTCATAACACCCTCGATAGATATGTTGTAAGTGATTTGGGAGAGCCTTACAAGAGTTGCATCGTTAAGGTCCATCTGTTTTTCAGATATGACTAAAATTACTGTTTCTATTTGTTTTTATGACATGGCTCTCTTGTTATTTATTCTCACTGTGACTCGTTTGTAATATTATTTCTGCTGTATAAACTGAAGGGGGTAGAGGCGCTGTCAGACACCACTTCTTTATCTCTGCCCCCTCTGCCGATTAATAAAATCCGCAAAAATTATTTTTTGATTTTGAAGCTAATTGGAATAATTATGTGTCCCTGACACATATACCTTCTCAAACATATAGAAATCTATTACTGCCTTTTTTTGCGTTGAAAATAACTTTTGTGTCTGCGGGCTGGACAAAACCAAACTACGCAGGGGAGCGTGGTGTATCTATGACTATTACGCACGCAAACCGTCAGAAAGTGTCCAATTAAGAAGCTGCATGTCGAGTAAAAAATAAAATACTATTTCGTTTTAACCTAAAATCATCAATTAGCAACGGTGATTCTTATTTGCAAATTCAATTGACCGGCATCTTGTCAAGAATCGACCTCAGTAGCCAGGCTTATGCCAGTTTATCCTGTATAAAAATATTCACTTGGGCAAGCGCTATTTTAAACTAAATTCGATCTGAGTTCGAAGGTGCTTATGGATTAGAGTGAGCAAATTCGATCACTCTTTTCTGCATGATTCGTCGCCTGCATCACGATGCTGAGTGTAAAAAATATTTGGTTAGAAAAGCAAGTATTTTGATTGGCGGTCAGTGTTTCTATAAAAGACAGACTGAAAGGGCTTGGCCTAAATGTTTCGTGTAATTTTGAAAATAGATAGCTTTTATCTGAGTTGTGTCGTCACCACATTTACATTGCGAAACTTATTGTGTGAGCCAACGTTCATGATATATAGGGCCACGCAATGCCCATTGCATGACTTTATGCATTGTAATAAATTCCTTATTTCAAGAGCAGAATCATGTTTTAACTAATATTTAAGTGTCGCAAAGGTATTCCAATCATAGGTATTTTATGCCACCTACCACACTTCGCGACATTTTGATACTTGTAAATAGATCAGCTTCAACTTTAGAACTCTGCTTAAACACCAAGAAAAAAGGACAGGAAAGGACAGTATAGTTCAAAGTTCAAGCTGATATATTTACAAGTATGTAGCAACCAGCTCAACTCTTTTTATTGTTACTTAGACATTTTGCTCCAGTTAAAATATATGTGACTTCGGTGAACAAAAAGATGTTGTCGTATAAACAGAACGTTTTGCATGGTAACGCAGATTTTTACTGTTGCGTTGAAATTAAATAACTGAATTTCATACTTTGACACCTGAAGATAAAAGTGGATTGTTTGGAGGATAGAAACAACAACTATATAGCTAGTCGTTTCAAGGCGTAAATTGTGCTTATTGCAGCAAAAACGCGGAAAATAGATTCTCAATTTAGCGGTTTTCTGCTCCGCGGAACTGAACCCCAACTTAACCGAAAGCCGTAACCCGAAGCCGAGCCGAACTGATAAAATTTCTGTTCGACGCTCTAATGCTGACATCTTCCTTTTGCGTGTAACTCAAGTGGCTGTCTTTGTGTGAAAAGGCAACCTGCAAATCTTATTGTTCTGAAGCAATGGAGGTTCATAATCCCCAGGATGGTGCACATTGTAATGTTCACTATACCGGAGGTCAGGGGCCGAAGAGTAGGTACAGAGAGGGCAGTCCACAAGGATGACAGGATTATCAAGAGACTGAGCTCTAAGAACGGATATGAGGTCATAAATGTGAATAGGGAGGTATACCAAAAGAGTCCGACGCCCCCCGCTCCCCCCCCCCCCCCCCCCGGTTCAGCCGAGACGGCATGCACCATGGGGAACTGACGGGAGTGCGAATGGGGGAGAGAATGGGCTTTAAGGCAAAAATTTTGTACGAGCCGGCGGAGCCCTCAGGTAGCTGATAGATCAGTGTTGTACGGAACGGCGTTCCAAGAAACGGCGTTCCTGGAACGCGTTCCTTTTAGGAGGAACGAAGGAACGCCGCCGTTCCATTTTGCGTCGCTGGAACTGGAACGGGAACGCGTTACATTTTTACTAGAACGGAAGGAGTAACGGCGTTCTTTTTTTCGTCCAGTGGGGTAATTTTTATTTTATTTCTAACAGGGAAAGTATGAAAGTACAAAAACAATATCTTTACGAAGTGCAGGATCTCTTAACTTTTTGGCTACTAATCTTATGGATTATTTTGTGTCGTCCTCGCTTGCTAACAGTTTCGGGTGCAGGAGAGCTGGTGGGCATTGATACTTTTTTGAGTACCGGAAACTGCGGTAGAAAAAGCAAAACTTTTTGTGGTAGGAAAAGACAAAAAAAGAGGGACGTTTCAAACTCAGGTACTTTCTTTGGTTCCACGAATCCTCATACACCCAGAAATCTTACTTCGACTACAGCCATTTTTGAACTTCAATAACGAGACCTACAATTACAACAAGATCACAGACTGCCAGATATCGGACTCACCCTTGTATCCCGAACATTACTCACTTAAAATATACATAAACAAATAACCTTTATTCCTTCTCTTTTCCCCAACCTTCAAATTGAACAACAAATTCAACCTTAACAACGAAGTATTTGTAGCTTTCAAGACTGACTCTCCAAAATCCCTACCCTCTTCTTAACTTGCTCGTCTTGCAGACAGCAACATGAGGAAGCAACTGTTGTTAAGTTTTAACACGGGGCTCTATTAAATTGAAGCGTGTGAGGTTGTTGTAAAACGCTCGTGCAATCGTGGGTAAAAGTACATTTGGCTCGTCTGAATTGTCCACTACAAACATGGACATAGCTGAGATTTTTAACATGAATATATCAACAAATGAAACCCTACTTCCGCGTGTTTTCTACTCCTGGTGCCCTTCCACCACGACATACAAACTCGTATGTTGACTATTAATGGGATAGATAAAAAAACTCTGCTTGATTTAACTAAATATGGTAATTAGCAAAAAATACAAATGTAACGTATATGTAACGATACGTTCCATTTTTTAAACTGTAACGGGAACGAGTTCCTTTTTCACATATGGAACTTGTAACGGGAACGCGTTCCAAAAATCAGAAGGAACGAGGAACGAGCTTTCGTTCCTTTTTTTGAGGAACGTGTACAACACTGCTGATAGTTCAAATGAAAATAGGCAGGATGAGAGAATGCCTCGCAGTATAAAAAAAAAAAAACAAGCAACTCAGTATAGGATTTATAAACATCCAGGGGGGCAGGAATCGAATAAAGTGGGAAGAAACTGGCGGAACAACTAAATTATGAAGATTTTGTAGTGTATGGATTGGCAGAGACATATCTCAAAGATTTGGAGGGCCCACGTTATTTGGCAGGTTGTTATTGGATGTGATGCAATCGATGTGAAGGGAAACAGAAAGGAGGTGGATTTTGATTGCTAGTGAAAGGAGAGGGGCGGGAAAGGGAGAGGGATAGCTGTAGAGAACACATGTGGTTAAAAGGCAATATCAGACCTTAAGACACGCTCGTAGAATTTGTTTTTTTGAAAACGGGAACTGATTCCAAAGAGGAAAATGCACAAAACCTGTCGTGTATCCACAAAGACGTTGGAGAAAATGGAACTGATCGAAAAGTAAGTACGTTAGGAGACGAAAATGCACACTTAGAAGACTTCGACGGATATCAGATTTAACAGAAAGGATGCTACAACGATTATGTGATGCACTTGATCTAGTGTTTGTTAACGCCCAAGTAAAAATACGACGCAAAAATACATGGGAGAGAAAGAATTCGCACTCAACAATAGATTACTGTCTAGTATCTAGCAAACTGTACATGGCAGAAATATATGAGGAAGGGACGAAAATCTTAGGAAATGATCATAAACGATTTAAAATAAAGTTTGGTGCAGCAGAACCAGAGACTCAAATTCTTGAACGAGAAAGTAAAACGACCCTAAGCGACCCACAACTACAAGATGTGTCAGAACAAATTGAAACTGTAGTTTTCAAACAATTAGAGGAAAAATGTACATACGACGATTTAGTAAACACTTTTAAAAGAGAGTTGTAGATGTTCAAAATCAAACAAATAGGAAGAAGATGAAGCAAACACATCGAAAAACTGGTGGGACACTCAAGTTAAATTGAAACTGAAGCAGTTTTGTATTTGAGAAAAAACGCTTCAGTGCCCTTCAGTTGGCCTCCAGGATCACAAATAAAGAGATTATTTTTCAATCTGGTGAACGGAGGCTGAATAATTAATTTTTAAAATACCGCCGAAGCCCCTCCTTCCCGGGGCCTGACATCACACTAGGAGTTTTCAGAATCTTTGCTCTCGCATGCCTTCAGCACCCGTCAAAGCTATGCACGCGCACTATGGCTATTTTCCAAAAGGTCAGAAAGAGATGCCACGTCTGGTGTCAGTGGTGTCAGCCAACATTACTCGATTACCTCAGTATGGAACTGCCGCGGAAGGGAGTAACCCCCCGTCACTCACTCCATTCCGCCTCCCGTTGTTCGAAGAGCCATCTAGTTTGTTGCGTACGAACGGTGTGTTTCATAGAGTACGATGTAGTGCCATCTAGAAGGCTGCGCGTCGAAAATTACGTATTCCATTGAATACACTGTAGTTACCACAGTAGCCGTCCGGCGCGTCGAACGGCGGGAGTTGAGTCGTGGTGAGTGAGAAGGGGGGGAGGGGGGGGGGGGGGTACTGCTCGTACATGCAGCGTCTATGAGCAGTTTCGTAACTGAGCTAATCTAATAACGATGTCAGTGCGGAAAAATATACCTGGCAAGCTTGCAATTGCACGCGCTGCCCACACGCGCAATAAACGCTTGGCTGCCCAAAGATGCTAGTATGACGTCACGACTGGTCTGAGGCTTTTCCGAGTTTCTCGCGTTTAGTAACACCTTAGAGGAGAACGAACGTTTTCAAATTCAGGGGATAGAAATACGCCAAAATTAACCTCTAACACACTTTTTGTTTTCTTAAGAATTGTTTTTTTTTTTTTTATTTTTTAAGGCGGCTTTAGCAGGGCGACAAGGGCCTCAAGTGAACACAGACAGGCGAAGAAAAGGGGCAACACACCCCCTCAGGTAGCATCAAAATGAGATACATTTCAGGAAAAAAAAAAAAAAGCATCTGTTCTTATAAAGGCCAATATTGCTAGAGCTGGAGTGCACCGGATGATAGAGGTAAATCAAAACGATATGAAGGCAGCAAAGTAATTCTGGGACCACGTTAGTGCAGATAGGAGAAAAACAGAAGGGTTTCATTGTTCGTTGGCCACACACGAGGTGATTTCCGTAGAGGGGGAGGAGGAAAGGGAATTTATTAGACGAAAAATCAAGGAAACGTTCACAGAATTTGAACCGAACCAGTTTGGATAGAACACAAACAGCAACACGGCACAAGACGAGAACACTAACGAGAAAACTAAGACGACTACGGGAGAGTGGAACAAAGCAGAAAGTAAAGTACCGGCTGGAACGGCGACAGGCCCAGATGGCATAGGAATCAGACTAGTCAAGGCACTAGGTACAAAAAGTAAATTAAAGTTAATCAGGCAACTGATCAAACAATAATGGGAGAAGAGGTACCCAATGAGTAGAACTAAGTAGAATGAGATTACTGTATAAAGACAAAGGAAATAAGGATAGCATAACATCATACGGTCCAATAACAGTAACTTTGGTACTGTACAGACTAGCGATGCAGATAGTAAAACGAATGAACGAATAGACTGAAAACATTTTTGGTAAGCTACAGAACGGGTTCTGACAACATAGAAGACTAGATGGCCGATTATTTATCATCACTCATTTTATACAGGTGGCACGGATGTGAGAAAGCAAAACGTTATGGATAGCATTTCTAGACATTAAAGGGGCGTACGAGAATGTAAGCTAGAAAAACTTATATGCAGCTGAGTGAGTATGATTCAGATGCACATTTGATTAGGCTTTTGCAACACGTAAACAAGAATAACAAGTTTGTTATAACACGGGAAGCAGAACCGGCAGAAATAAAAAAAAGACGACTCGGGCAGGGTTGTCCCCAATCGCCACTGTTTTTATTTTGTTTCATTTTTACCTGAGTAGAATGGAGATGAAATTATAAGAGTGCAATTTCGGCTTTGATGTGCCATATATATAGACAGGGGGAGAAGTAAATCGATTTATACCAAGAATGTTCTACGCAGACGGCATCGTGCTATTAGCAGATAGCCAGGATAAGTTACCTCAACTGATCAAGATCTGTGGAGGAGAAAGTGACTCTCTGGGCCTGAAAATATGTAGCGACAAGTCGGTAATTATGCTTTATAACGATGAGAAGGGGGACCCACTGAAAATTCAAGACGTTTTAACAGAACACGTAGAGAAGTATACATATATATTTCGGAGTATGGATTAATGAAGAAAACAATACTTATAAGTACAGAAAGAAATATGCTAAGGAAAGTAAAAAGGAATGCAGTAATCATGAAGCATAAGGCACTAGAAATTACAATAGATATGAAGTTGTTAGGGTAATATGAAACAGAGTCATGGTGCCGGGTTTGTATTTTGGCAATGCGGTACTATGCATGAAATCTGAGGTCAAGTTTACTTTAGAGATCTGTCAAAGGAGCGTGGACAGACTGACACTGGGGGCGCCTGGGTATACACCAAATGGAGGAGTGAAGGGAGATATAGGCTGGCCATTGTTCGAGGTTTTCAGGCGATCAGTAAATTGAAATTCGAACAAAGGCTGGACACAATCAGGGATACATGATGTGCGAGAAAGGTACTTAAGCTTCTATTTATGCAACGTCTGGACACCAAATAGACAGATCAAACCCGAAAACTGAAGTTAAATTAAAACACCAGCAGTCAAGTGCTAGGACTAGGACGGAGAAGACTACCCCTGCAAAAAGGGAAGTAAAAGAAGCCAAGCGGAAAATGTGTGAGCGAAAAATGCAGGGAAAATCAGCTTTAACAGTGCATAGGTGTCGGAAACACAAAATAAGGAAGGAAAATTGGTGTGATCATTCACAGGGGAGCTTGTCGTTATTGGAGGCTAGAACGAGAGTATTGAGGACCATGACATATAGGGCAAAATATACGAAAATGGCTACGCGGTATGCCGTATGCCAAGGGGAAGACTCGAGAACAGAACATGTGGTGTTGAGGTGCACAAAGCTTGCTCCCGCCATCCCTGAGGATGCGGCGGAATAAGCTAGAGCGCTGGGGTTTGCTGAGAATGGAAGAAAAGACGATAAGTGCATTTTAAGAACAAAAAGAACATTAGAAGACAGGTGGAAATTATCAAGGGAGGGTGGGTTTATAACTAAACACCACAGCTAGGGACTGGCAGGATAAAGAAAAACTGAGAATACCTTCCGCATGGCTCCGGCCTAGTCTCCACCTTGTCTCCCATTGGGCCCGATGCTGGGTTTACGCCCACTAGGTTTGACCAGAGGAAACTCGGTGGCACCCTCGTCGAGGAAAAAAGCGGAATCTGGTGCTTTAAGTTTTTTGTCCGATCCCTCAATTTCATTTTGGTGATATCCCACACCGCTTGGTGATTGTTACAAGATTGCAGAGGGGAAACAAATTGGCTTAGTAGGTGCAGAGTCACCCTCTGTGTTTATAGTTTCTGAGCTAGGTGGCGCAAGCTACGGTCCAATATAAAGGAAACAGCCGTTAGCATCCGTCTATCCATTCATCCTTCCATGCGCCAGAGAAGGCGCTTCCCGGTAAGTTCTGCTGAAACGTGCTATACTTCGTTTCACCTTAGGTCCGCGCGCGCGGACGATGTTATGAGCCGAAGGCCCAATCAAACAGCGCAAAAAGCGCAACGTCATGGCGTGCTCTCTGCACTTGATAGGACTAGCCGGCGAAGAAGCACGCACAGAGAGATGACAAATACCGACTGGTCCTATCAACTGCAGAGAGCAGTCAATGACGTTGTGCCTCTCTCGCTGTTTGATTGGCCCTTCGGCTCATAACATCGGCCGCGCTCGTACCGAAGCTGAAACGAAGTATAGGCATAAATCTTCGATGTCGCCCACCAGCTGTTGGAGCTGAAGACGACAAAAAAAAAGAAAAAGAAAAAAAAACCAAAGCCATTCAAAATTAGAGTTGTCCTCACGTGTAGAATGGCTATGGCAAGTACGGCTTCATTTCCGTTGCCAGGACTGAACAGATATTTCGAGCTGACAGAAGTTAAAGATGGCAATTTAATTTTAAGTGTCTTCTTTGTGAGAAAGACCAGAACTCTAAAGTTCTGCCAGGTGCTCAAGCTCCAACTTGAAAGAGCCTTTCAAGGTAAGCACAATTTTTTCTTCTTGCTCTTTAAATTTCTAATTTAATTCCGTTTTTTTTGCGTTGAGATGAGTGTGTCTTCAGTTATTATCAACAGAACTTTGTCAGGGTGTTATTTCATATCAGCCAGCTTATCGCCTACTGTTTTACTAAGTAATCTGCTCTTTTTGTGCAGGCACTACACAAACAAAGCCTGGCTTTGTTTGAAACTCTTTGAAAGAAGCGGGGAATCAGTCAAGTGTACGGATGCCCTGGAGCCAGACCCGCACATTCCAGAGAGCAAGCCAAGCTTGACTTATACCGCCATCAGTCCGTACCTCAGGTGCAGCTCTATCAATTTGTTAAAGATTTCGTCATCAATGCTTTCAACCTTTTTCGGTCATGAAGGAGCCTTCATTTGTGTTGTGACTTAAAGAAACACCCCAAGGGCAGGAACATGCTTACTCGTTCAATGCTCATCACGCACTGCCCATGCTCACGCTTCGATGCACTGAAGGAGAATTTCCGTCACCGCAGACTACTGGACCTGCTTTCGCACGCACGGTTCTTAGCTCAAATGGCATTTATTTGCAACCATACGAGCGACGGTTCACCTATCCACAGTTCTGCCACTTTACCTAAAGACATACGAGTATGTTGATATGTACTAAATTTGCTTCCCGAAATTTATATTTTTGAAGTGTTTCGTGTGTTTATGGTGTTTAGAAAAATTCATGTGCAATTTTTTTTACCTAATCTGCGAAGCGATATTTTTTCTAAATATCGATTGCCCGGGCACGAGTACTTCCTTATAAAATAGTACGAACATAATTTCTAGGGTGGCTAACCTTGATGATTATCATATTTTATAGTTCCCTCGCAAATAACTTCTAGATGTTAGCTTGGAGTGACAGGTCTATGGCTTGTCCCAACACCTTCAAAAAAAGTCGCAGCTTTGGCTTGCCGACGTGATCACGGGAGCGTGGGGTTTGTAAAGCTGGCCACGATGCTAGAGGAAGCATTGAGCGAGCTCCACCAAGTAGCCAAGATTACAAAGGTTATCATAGACAGCGGGTCAAATTTTATGAAAGATTTTCGGGAAGTCTGTCTTACTGTTTTTTTTTAATTGTACTCTTTAGCACACACGTCTAGTGTTCAGACTGCGTGTTATCTACGGTGAGAAGGAATTTAAGGATGCAAACGAAGATAATTGTGAGCCCGTTAATTCACTGATCGATAGCGTCGAAGAAAGTAGGGGCCGCCTGCCACCACACCACCGCTGCTCTCCAAACAATTTGAACCTCATCGCTACGGTTGGCGCGGCTCGTGCAGAGGCTGTTAATCATAAATACTCCACAATTAAGCAGACTGTGTTCACCAAGTTGCAAAAGCTTTGAAAAAAAGAGAAAAAAAAACAGGGGAAGTACGCGCAAGCAGCTGACCTGACCAAACCCCATGCGGGATCTACGTACTTTGGCCAAATGTTACAAGGTTGAATTCTACCTTCAATTCCATGGACACTGTCAAGACGTTTCTACAAAAGGAAAGTTCTCTTCTGCAAGCTAGGAATTCATGGGCTGCTGCCACCCAGTGTTGGCGCTAACGCGTTACAAGTAACGTCGTTACCGATAACCCGTTACTTTTTTTCAATAACGTTGCGTTACTCGTTACAGCTTCTTCCCATTACCTGAAAACAAAAATGTATATTTAAATATGTTTTGTTCTGTACTTCGTTTTACCTTTACCATCACGGTGTTCGCAGTGTTCCTTTGCAGTTTCTATCATCACTGAACCAATCATAAAAAAAAGTCCAGTCTCATGCACTTTTTGACGCCGCTTGATTTGTCCCTTAGCTTGTAGCGCGGGCTGCGTTTAGACTTAAGCTCAAACGAAGTATATGCGCCAAGTCATTAATTACTGCACTCATTTTAGTTTCCACACATCTTCAAATTTTTGCCTTTCCTTTCCCCACTTAAAACGTCACACGTTAGAAAACCCCAACGCTTATGTCCTTTGTCCCGGTGTCGAAAAACGCTGTCACCAAGAAAATGCTATTACAGTCATTGTAACAACAAAAACTAACGCAGAAGTAATTGTGTTACTTTTTATCGGTAACGGTAACGTGCTCCTTTTATTTTGTGGTAAAGTAGGTCGGTAATGCGTTCCTTTATTTTGCAAGTAACGAGCAACGCATTTCGTTTCTTTTTTTTAGCAACGCCTCACGCGGCTGCCACCTCAAGAGCCCAACTTCCTCAAAGAGTATTGCAGGGTACGCCAAATATAGCTAGTTGTCGTGACTTCCTTGGTGGAACATCTGGCGTTTCATTACAGGACAGAAAACCTGTCTGCAGCTCCCTTAATGTCCCGCAAGGTGACAACTACATTCGCAGTGAGAATCTGCTTCCGATTCTGAACGTTCTCATCAATAATATTGAGCCTCAACAGGGTGCTGGACTGCGCTACTGCGGACCTTTTGCTGAGTCCATCTTGGCCGGAATTCACAAGAGCTAAATCTTGAAACGCCTAAATCGCAGAAATTCCTTTAGAGCACTATGAATTGTAATGTCGATTACGAGAGTCAAAAGGGTAAGACCGTCAGTTGAGCGGTTTTATGGTCGATGTGTCCCGCGCAGTAGTACGTTTTGAAACTTGTGGCTTGCGACGTCCATTTCTGTCGCAAGTGATCGACCAGACTCGTTCTCTTTACTCAGTGGTATTAATTACAGCTGCACGCATAGAGAGCCAAGCCGATATTAGAGTTGTCTCCCCTCGCTAAGTTCTTCTTGGGCGCGGGGAACTGCCCCTCCGGACAGTGGCGCGCCTTTCACGGTGTTTAATACAGGTGGAGGGCCGAGCGTCTACAAGCCTTGCTCATTTGGATCAAATACAAGAATTATTTCACTAACACAATATAAATTTCGCTGGTGCAGCTTTTATGACGTGATAAATCAAAATGGCCTTCTGGTTGCTGCTGCACTGCTGCCGAGACTAAAGTTGTCGTGGATTCCGGATGAAGTCGAACGAAATGCGCACCTGACGGCCGTCAAGAGCGAGCTGACAGTCTGTTCGCGGCTTGTCGACTCACATCATCTGAAATCCGGTTCTCCTACAAAAGAAAACGCAGCAGAAGAGGAAAAATGTTTTGGAAACACGTTTGGAAGTGGAAGCACCTTCGTGTCTCGTGGGGATGATGAGCTTTCGCGGTATTTTTTTGCTGCCACACAACTCTGCATTGGCGGAGCTAAGAACATAATTCCTCTGGCACACAAACTGTTTTTCAAAGTAGGCATAGCACTACCATCGATCGCACCTGTTGAACACCTAATTAGCGTAGGCGCAAACACGTTGATCAAGAGGTGAGGTAAGATATCAGATGTCATCTTAAAAATTCAGCTGTTTTTAGAATAAAACAGCAGAATGTGATTCCGCTAACGAGGCAGCTTGTTCAATGCGAGTACTTGTACTTCTTTATGTTGTGAATGAAATGTATTCAAAGTTTAAAACCCAGGAGGTCTTACTTTGTGCGCAAGTGTGGAAGGCCGGTTCTTCTGTTAAGTTCCGTGCCAACATGTCATAAATCAGCCTCACACATACTTCCGCGCTTTTGCTTGTTTCTGCTCAGGTATAACCATAAAATAGAAGGTAATTATGATAATTTCTGCATGGATATACTGCTTTGTATCTCCGGCTCTTATTCGCACCTCTCATGTCGAAACAGAAAAATTGCTAGTCTATGAATAAAAAGTAACGCAAAAGTAACGTGGATTACATTTTGTCGGTAACGGTAACGCATTTATTTTATTTTAAGCTAACGTAGCTCGGTAACGCGTTCCTTTTATTTTTATGAAACGTAGGTGGTACTTTCATTTTACAAGTAACGAGTAAATCATTTGGTTACTTTTTTTTCGGTAACGCCTACAACACTGTCCTGAGGCAGGAGTGAACTTATTTAGGACAAGTTTGTTCAACTACTGGTCAATATGGGAATCGTGGGCGCGAGGGCGCCAGACATTGGCCCGCGAAGGCCAAGAAAGAAGATGAGGATGGCGCGGGGCAGGGCTTGCTATGGGCGGGAAGCTCAAGAATGGTTGGCAACGGAATGGTGAAACGTCAAGCGCTTCGTCCAGCTCGTCCAACTGTGAGACAGTAAATCCTTCGTAACTTGCGCTGTGAGATCTCCTTCGGGGCGGTCGAGGTGGGCGCTGATGGGGCGTTGGCTAAAGTGGGCAGCCAAAACTTTTTTAGACTGAGTCTTTTTAACCTTACTGTTACAAGGTTACACCGATGGACATTGTTGGCTCCTTACTGTTTGGGATGAAGGAAGGCAGTTAATCTTGAACCACGACCCCCACCAAGCAATGGACCTACAACCAGACGCGTATCTCGAGGGGGCGCCGGTACCGTGCATTTTTGTGTCTTACGTGAAGAACCTTTGGAAAACTGCTCGACTAAGCTCAGGCAGTAGTCAACCGATAAAGCAACGTTGAAGTCAAATGGGCGCAGAAAAGCCTGGGCGATCTTCTCTCAGTGTACACATTGTACAAACTGAAGCTAAAAAGCGTGGTTTCTTTGACATCTTAATTTTTAAGTAACATCAATTAATTTTTATCAGCGAAAACATTTTTTTGTTATATTGGTTTGCCTTATTTTTTTACTTGATTAGTTTTTTTTCGAACAATTCACGTAATAGCCGGAGCCTAAAGAGATCTCGCTCCCTGCGTTCCTCAGTGCCAGCATGATCTTCATAGACTGTGCGCGCCGGTTGCCCATTTATGGACACCTTGCACCTAATTCGCGCAAGGCATGTTACTCCCGCCGTTCGTCCCACCCTTCCCCCTACCCGGTGAGGAGGTGCCCAGTGGGAACAAGTTATATGCGCCACTCAGAGAACGCAAGATCGGCCTGATAAATAGTTCGCTACCGTGACAATGTTTTGTGATCCACAGCTGCCATATACACAGGGTGTTTCACGTAAGAGTGACAGTATTTAAAAATGAGAAAACTTGAAATAAATACATGATATTATCAGGATTACGTTGTCCTCCTCGGCTGATGTAAGCACATGCGAGTAAAGTGTTCATTAGACAGCTAATTATCAAAAATCACTAATTATCTTTTTCCTGTTGTTTTAGACAGCATGTTTAAATTAGAGATTTACTGCTCGTCGTTTATAAAGGCAAACTCATTTGAGGGATGTCCGAAAACAATAACTTCCCTTTGAGTTATTCTATAGCGAATTTTGGCAAACATGGCAGAGGGAAACTTAAACTAACTCGGAAAAAGAGCGGTAAGGGCGGAAATAGTTTCACTCCTGAAGAGGCTTCGGGACGTGACGTGTAGTGAGACGCGTACGTTGTAGTCAGCACATGACGAAAAGCTTTCGACCAATCCCATCTCGCCTCATGGCCCGATCCCGCAGCGGCCTTGTTGGGATAGGTAATGAATCGAAAGTCATCGCGTGCGTCTGATGACGGTGCTCGTGAACACGCTAAACTTGATAGATTTCACCGTGCGTTTACTTTGAGTTAATAAAGGTAGTTCTGCGTTGTAGCTGTTTTCTCCGCTTGCGCACAACCACAACCGCACTTTTCTTATCAAATTTAGGCTACACGTTTTTATAATTCGTTTCTACAAGACGCATGTGCAATGTAATTTTTGATCCGTCTAACGTCACTCATGCAGTGGTCACGATAGTTGTTAACAACAAACACTTTTTCGGTTGATTTACTTTAATAAGGTTTTGATTTTACATTGCATGAGTGCTCTACAAAATAAGTTCAAAGTGCCTGCCCTCCATGCCAATGCACATCGATAACCGATTTTTCCTTCCGGAC
This sequence comes from Ixodes scapularis, assembly GCF_016920785.2. Taxonomy (NCBI): domain Eukaryota; kingdom Metazoa; phylum Arthropoda; class Arachnida; order Ixodida; family Ixodidae; genus Ixodes; species Ixodes scapularis. The sequence goes on from NW_024609835.1 coordinate 69,620,222, forward strand.
ATTGCTCGATGCAGCATTCCCCGTGGAACATTCGCCACAAGCCGTGACAAATTCTCTGTTTGAACTCATCAAGGCTTGTCGTCTCGGTGACATAAACTTGGTTTCTAATGTAGCCCCTCAAAAGAAAAAGTCCGTTGGAGAAAAGTTTGGTGATCTCGGAAGGGCGTCGGTCCACCATGCCCAATCTATTGTCGAGGAAAGTTTTTGTCAAGGAAGCGAACTAGTTGCGAACAGGCAAGTGGTGGAGCACCGTCATGTTGAAGCCACATTGAGTTAAGAGTGTTTAGAGGAATCTCTGAAATGAACTCGGCCACAGCTCTGTTTACGACGGCGTCTATGAAACTTTTTCTATGAAGTCAGCCTTCATAAATATAAGTAAGAAATACGACCATAAAATATACCACACCACAGGTTCGACCACCGCTGCACTTGGTGTTTGCGCTGGCAGCTCCAGTGTGGATTTGAATTTGACCAGTAATGAGCGTTGTGCAGTTTCTATGTCCATTTTTGCAGAATTTTTCATCTGTCCATAAAGCATTGTTCAAAAAGTTTCCCATCTGGTAAGTTCGAATGGTTGTTCAATTATACAAATCTAGGCGTTTCTCAAACTCTTCTAAGTTTAAATTATGGTGGAGACACACGTGGTAACGGTGGAGCTTGTTTTCGGAAAGCACTCTCCATACCGAAGACGGGCTACCTCCAGAGACCCTCGCAATCTCCCTCACGCTGGTTTCCGGCTTATACTTACATATACGATAATATCACTCTTCAAGTTTTCCGTTAAGACGGCTGTCGGCCTTTTTCGCTGAGGAGGTTAAACTGTTCCTGTCGAGCGAAATCGACTAAGGATTAATTGAACGAAACACGAGCTGGCGCACAGTGCTGTGGATGCTGAACGGCGTAAATCGACAATGTTGAGGTGACTTTTCCTTGTGCTTTGCCGCAAGCAAGAACCATATCTGCCTTTTCTTCAGTTGAAAACGCTTGCTGCGAGGCCATCTTACAGTACGCAACGCGGTTTGTGGCCTGCATTACTCTATCCGCTTGGCGGCGTGGGTAATCCAAGAAAACCCAACACCCACTGGCATTGGTGTCAACTAGCTGTGACGTGCATTTCTGACGACTGTGAGGGGTGATGAAAACGGACGCTAGAAAGCGTGTGAACACTGGGTCTCTTTCACGCCTGCCAAGCTTTAAGCCGAAGCTCGAATCGCGCTTAGGAAGCGTGAATTTTAAGCGTGAAAATCCCCACGCTTGAAACAAACCTATAAGCAATTGCCTTTTTGTCATGTTTGCTAAGCGTGATAATTTTAAGATTGTAATATTTCTTTGAATGTTGGTATGAAACGCAACAGTTTACAGAAGTGTTAGCCTTTTGACTGCCGACTTTTTTTCCCGCATGTTAAACACAAACTTTGGTCTCATGCACAAAGCTGTAGTATGTTTTATAAAGTATATTTATTTATCAAAGACATTATTTTGTGAGTTCAAAGTTAATAGATCTGTAAACGCCTCCGAACTAGGACATTTTTTTATCCAATAATACTTTTTGAGACACTTAAGTCACTTTTTGAGACCCTCGGGTCACTCTTTTCAAGTGGCCTTAACCGTCCTCTTTCTTAAAGTTTGTAACTGGACCTTTATACATTTTTTTAGTACATTAGTAAATTAAAACAACAAAGTTTTCCCTTTCGTTTTGACAATGTAGCAAACGGAAACAGAAGTATTTGAAACCAAACTTCCTACATGCCATGAACAGGTGTTCTTACAAGACAAAACATTACTTTGCACGTAAAAATATAATATACAGCAGGGTTTGGAGAGGCAGGGAGTAAATCGAAACTGAAATCTGCTTGGCAGTGCGCTCCAGTATGCTCGGGCGTCGCACAAAATAGGTTAATTGGCAGCAATTTTTTTTCCAAGAAAGGTGCTTAACAATTCGCAGTAGGCAGAATTTTATTTGTCGTTATTTAGGAAATTGACGTTGTGTGTTATACAAGTTCGTTAGAAAAAAACAAAAAACAACTTAAACAACATTTTGTGAGCCCAAATGCAGAGCAAAATTATAATTTAAACGCTAAGAGACGCCTGGCTGAAAACGGCTGGGATTTGCGTATGACAGAACAATGTGTTTTGGCGACAATCAGTCGAGCGAATTTCAAGTCCTTCACTCACTATCCATCCTGTCTCGTGGAAGGGGACGCCCTTCGAAGCAGACACAAACAACAAAAGGCTGGGGACCATTTGAAGCGGATGAAAGTCTCTCGTTTACATGTGCAAAAGTCTAGGAAGTGGTTGGAGCATAATGTATTGCCGTTTTTCATGTTTCCTGCCTTATCTTGCAGCTTAAGAACCATATGGCTGTGGTAAGAATCAAAGAAGTAATATTAAATTAAAACATTTATATCTGGGAACTTCATTGTTAATCATTAAGAGAAGTTTGTTGTAAATAACTTACCTTGTAATAGGCTGTCCTGATAAACATTTGCTTTTCGTTTCGCAGTGCCAGTGTTTCCGAAGATGTGCTACTCTAAAAAGGAAAAGGCAGAAACAAATTACTTCAGGTCCTGAACAACCAAAAACAGTCTGGTACCCTAGTCGTGCATGGCTATAATCTGGTTGATACCGGAATACCAGCCAAAAACTGGCAAAGCTTGTGAAACGCGACTGAGAACATAAACTGCATGACGCAGAATTTGGTAAAAGTAGCAATACAAAATATTTTATTCTTCTCAAGTTTATTGCAGTTGGTTACTCTTTACAGGTTTTTCTTTTAATATTGTTTACAGATTTTATTTTTTAAAAAAGAGGCTGAGAAGGCTACAAACATGAGGCTTGTGCAGGTGAGTTATACGGCCAGGGGGACATAATGTGGATGGAAAATCTTTGTGATGAGTCGGCTAAATAATTAAAATTTGTTAATTAACTTATTAAGCTGTGAAAATAGACATGTGGTTCCCATTATAAACTTACTGAGCGTCATCGAAAATTACTAAATAAACATTTTTCTGAACGACTTGAAGCTCGTGGAAAATTCGGGAGGTCACCAAAGTTACCACTTTGCTGCCCTCCCGAAGCTATCACTTTCGTGCCCTCCCATTCAGCAGGCGCAAAGCTAGCAGTGGCTAAACGCGGATAATTAGATTATCATCGCGTTCCGTCACTACTAGCTTTGCGCCTGCTGCACGAGTGGTAACTTCGGTGCGCCCCCTAGTTCCCTACGAGCTTTAGGTCGTTCTAAAAAAAAGTTTATTAAATGGTTTTCGATGACGCTCAGTAAGTTTCTAATCTGAAGCCTATGTCTATTTTCTCTAATTAAAATTAAATTAAAAATCGAATTATTTGCCGACTTATCGCACATAGTAGCCACCTACATAATCTCCCTGGCCGTATAACAAACCAAAATAAACCGTATCATTGTAGCTTTCTCAACCTCTTTTTAAATTGTCTGTAAAAAATTTAAAAAAAATCCTATATATAAAGCGACCGACGACGCTTTTAGCAGAAACACACAAAAAATGCTCGCTTTAGAATTTGCGCGAGCGGACATTACAGAAACACGCACTACTAACCCGCTTTGTGTTAACTTTTCAAAATAAAAAAAAATACGAATTAATAACAACGAATCAGTAAAAGCGAGACTCATCACTCTTTTCATTCAAAGGAGCCAAGATCTCAAAACAGTCGCACAGAAGTATCACATAATTCTTAACCGTTCAGTTGCAAATTGTGTCGAGACAAGCCAATGCCTTTACCAGCAAAGAGTGTAAGATACATCAGCCTCAAAAAAGTATCAAATTCGTATTACTCATGCTGAGAGATGTGTTTGGTAACCCCGACGACAAAAGAAAGCGCAGCAGATAAAAAAATGCTTACGCTCGTTTTTGTGAAGCTTATTCTGGATCCGAAAGCCTTCTGTCTTTTAGACAACGTCTGATTTATATCTTCCCATCGAATCTTCCATGTCATGGACGCCAGCTCGGCTTCCAGTTTAAAGTGCCTGTTTGGAGAGAAAAGTACGGGCATAAAAATCTTCCTCGTTTCTTCAAGAGTGAAGTACAAGACGGCCAAACCGTTTCCCTTTGCGCCCTTGGTTCCAGTCTTTTCAAAATTGCTCTTTTTGTTCTCTCTTTCTTTCTTTTCCCGCGTGAAATGATTATAAAGTGCCTACCAAAACTTTAAAAACTTCCTTTTGAAATGTCATTTTGCCTTTTGATATAAGAACTTCTGTTAAAATAGGGGTATTTTATTGAAAGAACATTGAAAAAATAACAGACTACTAAAGCGAGGCGGACAGCTACTGATAAAGGGTCATTCGATCTGGTGAGACGAAAGGCCTATGTTGGACTTCCTCGCTAAGATGGAAACCTCCAGGAGACGGCTCCTATTTCAAGCTCAATCTATCAAACAAGAAAGTCATAGAAGAAGGCGATAAATCCTAGTTAATTTCATATTTACAATGAGAAAGTACGGAACCTAAGGGTTGATACCCATGTATAAATATTGTGACATTTAAATCAATGCAATTTTTGCAAGCTTCCCAGCTAGAGATTCTGATATGTTTCGGTTGGCTGGTATTTTTAAAGTCATAATCTGTATTCGAAGAATGTACGAACACAGAACCACCGTTGGAGCATATTGGAAGCTACCGGTGGAAGGCAACTAAATATATCTTTCGAATTGTTACATTTAATTTACGCTCCGTATAAAGGTAGGTCGAACGTACCCAAAGATAAGAATCTAAAAATATGTCTGGCGTAGCCGCGATGGGGGAAGGGTTGTATCACTGGGCTGTAACGTGCCCGCACTGATTCCCCACTGTGTATTTTCATCCCATCTTTACTTCTCATTACTACCGTAATTACTCGATTCTAAGCACCCCTTTCTAGAGCGCAGCTCTTAGTCGCCCGTCTCCGCGTATAGCGGCGTGGCCGTCGCCGTCGGCGTAACCCCGCTAAATGTAGGGTAAAACTGACGTCACATGATGTCAACACCAATTCAGTTTCAACGCTAAATTTTGCGGGAAGTTGAAGTGGTGTTGAGGTCACGTGACGACAATTTTCCTGCTAAATCTAGCGTAGAATCTGAATTTGTTCATTTGTGACGTGACACGAAATCATGTGACGTAATTTTCTTCACTAGATTTAGCGGGAAATTGTACGTCACGTGACGTCGACACCAATTTAATTTCCCGCTAACTTTGGTGGGGAAAGTGAATTGGTGTAGAGGTCACGTGGCGTGAATTTTCCAGCAAACTTTAGTGCGGGTAATGTGGGAAGAGGGGAGGGTATGGAGGAGGAGGATGGAAGGTACGCAGGAAAGGGAGGGGAGGGTACAGAGGAGGAAACGTATATATTCTGAGGAGGAGAGGAGGAGGAGGACGAGGAGAGGAGGGGGAGGGGAGGATGAGGAGGGGAAGGGAGAGGTGGAGGGAGGAGCAGAAGGAGGGGAGGGTCCTCCATACCCTCACCTCCTCCATCTCCTTCTGCCCTCTTCTTCCTCTCCTCCTCCTCCTCTGTACCCAAGTCCTCCTTCTCCATACCTTCCCTTCCTCCTTCGTAACCTTCCCTCCTCCTCCCCTCTACCCTCCCTCCTCCTCCTGCGTACCCTCCCGTCACGGTATATCCCAAAATCAAAATATCTCCAGAGCTGCGTTTTAATTTCGCAATACAGCGATTTGTAAACGTTTTTTCTTTTTTTTCACCCACAATGTTTAAAAAAATCGGGCCGGGGGGGGGGGGGGGGGGGGGTATTAGATTCGGAAAATGCTCCGAAACTACGATATCTATTTACAATAAGGAGGTTCAAACGATAAATACCACGGCAGAATTGAAGCCAACTTTACCGTTGCAATGACGCTTGTGTTTATATGTTGAAAAAAAGTTGCTTTATAAAACTGAAAGATGCGCATAGTTGCTTTATAAAACTGAAAGATGCGCATACACCATGCCGGTATGCACATGACATATGAAAATGTTTATAAAACAGGCGCGCGGTTGTCGTGTGTCTTAGCACGCCGGAGCTCGGGAAACGTGGAACGAAAGCTTGCTCTGCCGAATTCGGGGATCCTGGGTTCGAGTTCAAATCCCACCCCTGCTCGTTTCAATATGGATTAGCATCTCAGCTGCGTGCGGTCGTGTCTCACTTCCGTGTTATGCACGTTATTGACCTAGAGAATTGAAGTCTCGCTGGACTTGCCAAATGTCTGATCAACAGCGTGAACTAATATCGTCACAAGCTGATAGACCAACCTCACGCTGCCTAAAAAGTATCGTCGTTTTCGTGTTTTTGGTTTGCTCAGACAATAAATCCATGGCCCAAGAAAGGTTAAACAACGAGAAGCCAGTGGCGCTGAGATATAATTGCAATATATTTGCAACCTATACGGAGTGTTTATATATAAGCTTAACATATTTGCTTAAGAAAATCCGTGAAAGTGCAGTTGAGTTATACGACCATGGGGATATACTATACGGGGCCAATGGTAACGATCAGTCGTATAATTAACTAGGCTATGTTAAATAAACGCATTGTTTCGATTACGAACTAGGTGAGCTTTAACAAAGATCCCCAAAACAGTAAATACTAGAAAAAACTTGGAGCCCGCGGGAAGCACTGTGGAGCGCTGATATTACCACTCGTTCAGCAGGAGCACTTTCTAAGTGATGACGCGCAACAAGTTCTTTTTAATTAGAACCTTATGGCTATTTTCAAAAATTAAAAAAGTTACTTAACAAACTTAGCTAATTATTCTACTTCCTGCGACGATCAGCCCCTATGTCATGCCCCCCTGGCCGTATAGCTCACCTGGACAAACCGCATTAGTGTAGCTTTCACGGCTTTCTTTTAACAAATTTTGAACCTTAAAAAAAACACCCTGTATATTATATAGGATAATTCCTATAACAACCAGTTTATTATCGGCGATAATAGTAACTGTTGATTCTTACCTGAAGACAAAAAATGATGCTAAGCACACCACCAACATGAGGGTTCCGAGAACGGACGTGATAATGATGTATTTCCTCTGGCTTTCTGAAAGAAAAAAAGAAAAAAAAAAACAGGAACAATTATTGGCTATAAATAAAAACTGACCGGATGCTGTACTCAATTTAAACTCATTCTTCAGGCTTAAATATAAATACGAATCCATGACCACCAAAATACATTTCGATATGTATTTTGTTTGTGAGAAATATTATTATTTTGGTATGCATTTCGCTTACATAAGTCATGCACTATAAGACGTGAACGCGAGTCCCGTGATTAAATACTCGGTTTGATGAACACTTTGTAGTTGCACCTGCTCATTTTATTAAGCGGCGGACAACATTGGTTTCCATTCAAGTTCACCTTTCCCAGTCGTCGCTTTCCTAGTGCAACCGCAGCGCTCTATATCACCTCTACGCCCGCAAACTTTCATTGCGTCAAAATAGCAGAATTTTGACGCTGATTAAATAGGGAAAAATGGCATTTATCCATGCAAATAAATAGGTCATTTTAGGCTAACCTTGCTCAACTTTTGCTGCAGCCGATGCCTTTGCTAGTTGAATCGGGAGTTGTGTTCCTTGTACGATGATGAACTGATTTTGATAACAGCAGCGAATAAAAGTAGCAATCTTAATGCCGAGCAGTGAGCCTACTATACCAGAAGGCAAAAGAGTCTCCATATGTCGTTTAGAGCATTCTGAATATTTTGCCGCATCTCGGGGCACCGCTCAGTTCGCGTGTTTTTCGGATTAAAAAAAAAAAAAAGGCTAAACAGGCGATTAATTTTGCTATACTTCTTTTCTTTGCACGCTCAGAACGCTATCCAACGCTAGAAGCGCCACAAGCACAGGCATAAAGCAATGCGCAAGGTAAAATATAATTACTACATTTAAGTGGTTTAGCCGGTGAAATAATATAAACAAAAAGAAGACAAATGGCGGGACGTTGCTCTCTTGTTCCGGCTTTTTCGTCCCATCGACCAATAGCGTCTGCTGTGCTGTGATTTATAGACAAACGAAGTGTAGAAGTAACTTTTTTCAGTAACTGGCGACTATGCCTGGCAAGCTTATAATCAAAATTGTGGCTTCATATTTACTTAATAAAAATGTAATATTATAAACTCAATTGGCACGTGATTATCTAAAACGTGATGCACCATCCTTAATATTGCTGTCGGCGACGAATAACATTCCAATTTTCTCGGACTAAAATTGACCGCTGTTTTTTTGTATAAAAACCCGGAATATTCAATACACATATGAGACCTACTTAAAGTATTTTTTTTTAATTTTTTTGCGAAAAGGGCAATACCGCTTAAAGTTTGTCTATTTAAAAATTAAGTTTACTTTCTTACCATCTAGGAAGTCGAGAAGTCAACTCTTAGGATGTAATAGTACGCTGCTTGGAACGAGTCTCAAGATGGTGTGTTTAGCGTCCTATTCCACCCTTACATCGAAAGTGGTTCCCCAAGTGGCAACAGATGACTTCACAAACGCCGGAGTGTTGTGCTGTCGGATGACGCGACCCTGGCGGTTGATGGTAAAAAATGCACGCGAAACACACGCAGTCGTCACGGCGTCCCAACTCCGGGATGTAGAAGCTTCCGTGGACTGTCAAGCAGGAGAGCGCAGCAAGACAGGCGTCTTGTGCATCCACCACCGCTGCTGCGACGCCGCAAGGATCGCTGCCGGCGACAGTATGACTTCATCAGAAGGAAATTGCGAGACCACTCGTTTTTTGACACGCTGAAGGAGGAGGAGGAAAAGACCAGTTCCAGGTGCGACAGTAACAAACCCATTGCAAAAGTGCGTGCCATCTACTAGCTGATCCGCCGGTAATGTATTTACTGGTCGCTAGTGCACACTGGGTCAGCGTTCGGGGAGGTTTCGGATCCAATGTCTCGCTTCCAACGTTACTAAACCACTCAGCAAACTCGCCCTTGAAACCTGGGTCGCTGGCGTCCACAGAGACCGATCTAAATACGATAACAACGCCACCCTTAAGCGACGAGTTGAAACATGGAAGTTGCTTTATATGGCCACTGCAAGATGACCCTGCGAGGTGACGCCGCCGGCCCTCCGTGACTCGACGAAACAAGTAAACGCAGCCGTGCAGTTCACGGAGTGGCCGCTGCGGGAGAAATGGCAGCGTTGCGATCGCCATTAGCTCGGTACAGGGATAAAGATCGGCGCCACGTTTTCAGAGCAAGCTCTAGGGCAGTTTCCCAACTGAGGGGTTCTAGTAACGTTGTCGGGGAGGTTTCGGATCCAATGACTCGCTTTGTGCCCCCCGAAAATGGCGGCTGCCAATGTTGCTTGATGGGGTTTCCAAAAGAGTCTATCGCGTCAAAGTATTTTCAAAATCGGCCAATCACGCTCGGCACAGAGCGATAGAGCGAAATTCGCTAATCTTGCGGACGACTTGTGTCGCAGCCAAATCTGCGTCCTCTGCTTGGCATACCCCTTTGTATCGTTTATCGCCGCAGCACAAAGTACCGAGCCACTGAAATGAGGACGCACGCGCAGCGTACGATAGTTAACAGGTGTGAGCAATTGAGCAAGCTTAGGACTCGATTCACAACCTAGCGTACATAAATAGTTACTCCCTGGAAGCCATTAGTATAATCGTCTAAACTTTGCGACTGTTTTTGTTTAGTATTTATGTTTACGTTTCCAGACAAAAGCTACCCTAGCCGCAAATGGCGCTCTAAGCCAAGAGCGACTTAAGGAAGACAAGGTCAGCGCAGCTGGCGCCGTTGGATGCAGCTGCGGTTGCAGCAGAGCATGCGACGCAAATGACATTTGGGCGGCGCCTGTCATGTGGTAGATTACACGAGTGTTCGTACTACACGGGCGCACCATGAAGTCGACAGCGCGAGACCAACGCTGTCCGCCACAACTCAAGTTTCAGTATCGGACTGCGGTCATGATGAAGCAAAAGTTTATGAAAAATATTTTACTTTATATAAAACAACTCATATGAGTCTCTTCAGTAGTGCCTCTCAATATAAAATCGTCCCTTACATTTTGTATTTAAATGAGCACAATTGATATTGAAAAAAGATAAAGGGAATATTGTGGAAAAAAAAAACGATTTCCTTTATACCAACATTACCAACTACTGGAAATAGCCAAAAAAATTAAATAATGCTGTTGGCTCTGGCGGACGTCAGAGTCAGAATAAAAAGTGATAATTAGCCATTTAGACTTGGCAGCAGCGGCAGCTCGAGCAAGTACGCTCCAACTTATCACCTGTATTATTTGCAGTGATCTTTCGGCGTGGTCATCAAGTTTCAATCAAGCCGACGTCAGTACTACGTGCTTTGGTCACTTGGTTCCATCGGAAACGCCCCCAGCGAAAACTGCGACATCAACGACGGAAATCGCCCTACATAAGGCTTCCCAAGCGACCGGGACCGCACTTCTGCAGCAGCGGCAGCTCGAGCAAGCACGCTCCAACTTTTCGCCTGTATTATTCGCAGGTTGGTCGTTTTTTTTTTTCGCATAGACTACAATTTCAAACTGTACCGCTGCCGCTGCTTTGACATATTGTGTCAATGTCTAGCAATGATGATGTGCTCTGCGCACGATGTGACGATCTACTTCCAGATGACGGTCGTTTTATGTCCTGTACTGAGTGTCAGTCCCAGTACCACCTGGGTAACTAACTGCTCTAGTGTGTCTGCCAGAAACTTTAAAGCAAAAAGTGATAGCCTTATAAACTCATGGAAATGCCACGGCTGCACAAAAGGTGGTGCGTCAGGCAATCAAAAGAGCATGCAAGCGCAGGAACACAGCATAGCAGTCATTCCTGCTGGAATCAATGCAAAACTTGACGCCCTAATGACGTTAAAAGAGACTGTTGAAAATATCGAAACATCTCTGCAACTGATATCGTCCCAGTACGACGGGATTATGAAGCAGGTGGCCCAACAGGAGGAAAAAATAACAGATCTGCATAAACGATTAGAAAGAATGGAAAAGCAGGATCTTCAGTCAAGTGTTCATGAACTGGAATGGCGCAGCAGAAAGTTAAATCTCGAGATCTACGGTATCGCCCAAACTAAAAAAAAAAAAAAAAAACTTACTTTGCAAAATGAACGAAATCGCTGCCACACTGGAAGTTCCACCCCTTACTGAAAGTGACATAACTGATATGCACAGGCTCGCATCACAACTAGATAAGATGCCGGGTATTATTGTCCGTTTCGCGAGACAGAGCAGCAGGGAGCTTTGGCTAGAACAGAGGAAAAAGCTGAAGGGTATAAAACCCTACGTGGACATTCAAGAAAACACGACGAAGCGCCACCGGGAGCTGCTGTCGGCAGCAAAAGAATGAAGCAACACTAGTCAGTACAAGTACGTCTTGCATAGGAATGGTACCGTGCTCGTAAGGAAAGCTGACGGGGAGCGAGCGCATGTTGTTCGGTGTCGAGATGACCTGTCTGAAATTGTATAAGTTTCCGATTGTCTTGACTTCACACTGTAATGGCCGAGCGGTGTTTTATAGCTCCCCATGAATTAAAACGCAACGTTGGTAATGACCACTCATTGAAATGCTTTCATTTAAATGCTCAATCAGCTAGAAACAAACATTCCGATATTGAGCAACTATTGGACCAGTTCGGTTTTGTGTTCGATATAATCATGCTTACCGAGACTTGGTATTCGGACGAAGATAGCGTACTTTGCTTACCAGCCTATAACGCTAACAATTTAAACCGTACCTGAAGGCGTGGAGGGGAAGTTGCCCTTTTAACTAAAAAGAATACGTGCTGTGAAATACTTACCGACTTCAGTGCTGTCACCAAAGATTATGAGATACTATGTTTACGTAATAACCAGAATGTGTTCGCTGTTTGTTATCAACCACCCGACGGCAACGTCACGAAAATTTTGAGTTTTTTCATACTTTTCTTAGTTTTGTAAACGAGTCCAATTACAATATTATCTGCGGTGGTGATTTTAATATAAACATGCTTGTTGACAGTGCTACGAAACGCGATATGATCACTATTATGAATGAAAACTGCTGCGTGAACACTGTATCTGCTCCAACTCGGGTACGATCAGAATCTGAGACCCTTATCGATCTGTTTATAACTAATTTTGATAAACAACACAAATCTGGTGTAATAGGCTGTGATTTGAGCGACCATCTTCCTATATTTTTGTGTGTAGAAACAACTTTACCAAAAAATGCTAAAAAAATTGCGAAGTATATTTTTAACCTACAACCTTAGACAAGCTAGATGCTTTCCGTCAGTGCATTTCGAATGCCGATTGGTGTGCGGTGTACCTTAAAAATGATGCTGATGATGCTTATGACGCGTTCATGAATGAATTCAAACATATATATAATTGTCGTTTCCCGTCTAAACTTTTGAAGGCATCAAAAAATGCGCGAAAACCGTGAGTAACAAAATATCTTTTATGTCAAATCAACCACAAGGATTTCTTATATAAGCTGTTTTTAAGAACAAGAGAGCCAGAAAAGCTTCGGATATTTAAAGCTTACCGCGATAATTTGCAAAAAGAATTACGTCGTGCGAGGACGCGATATTACAATGCATTGTTTAAGTCATCTCAGGGGCGTTCGGATATCATGTGGAAAAACCTAAACATGTTGCTACATCGTAATTGCTCATCAGGTTTCGTTGACGAGTTGACTTTAAATGGAGAAAAGTTAACGGGAGGCCTCTTGGCAGATGTGTTTAATGAATTATTTAGCAAATTTGGCTACACTCCAACGAATCTTAATGCATACAGACACATTGATCAAAGCAATGTTCACTCTATATTTTTAGACCCAGTTGTTCCGATGGAAGTAATCTCTATAACAATGTCATTAAAAAATAGTGGTTCCACTGATGCCAACAAAATTCAGATTCGATCGGTGAAGTATGTTATCGATCTTATTGCTCCCTTGCTAACGCATATTTTTAATGTTGCTATTGCTACGAGTGTTTTTCTAAAAGGGATGCAATTGGCCAAAGTGTTAGTGCTGCATAAGAAGGGTGCGAAAGATAACGTAGGAAACTACCGCCCTATTTCGATACTTCCAGTTTTTTCAAAGGTTATTGAGAAAGTGCTACATCACCGGTTTAGCCAATTTTCGGACAGGTATGGTTTATTAAACTCGGCTCAATTTGGCTTTAGAAAAAATCTTTCAACTGAAGCGGCCCTTCTAGAACAAAAAGAACATGTTCTAGAGCATTTTAAAAATAGAAAGCTAGTACTTGGTGTTTTCGTCGATCTCACTAAAGCTTTTGATAGCCTAAATCATAAAATACTCTTACAGAAACTAGAACATTATAGTTTTCGAGGCGGCCCGTTAATGCTTCTGAACTCTTACCTCAAACACCGACAACAGTACGTGTAGACCACTTTCGAAAGTCACGTGCCGATTAATAGAAGTTCAGCACCCCTGCACAATGGCGGAACAACTGCATCCAGAAACGTGCAAGTCATTCTAAAAGATAGCGAACGTCGGAGCGTGCTCCGACGTTCGTCAACGGTACAAGCCGACGGTCCAATGAAACAGCTTCGAAAGTGCAACGTCACTGCGCTCATCACATTTCCTTTGGGTGTGTTTTTTGCAGTGTGCCATGACGTTGAGGTTTTAGTCCGGCATTGTGAAGGGATTTCACAGCTGGCCACAGAGGGCAGTATTTCGAAAGGGGTCTATACCTAAACGGCTATTCATCTGCAACAAGAACTATGACGTCAGGTGTCCCTCAAGGAAGCATACTAGGTCCCGTTCTATTTAATATATATGTAAACGATAGAGTGAACCTCGATCAAATGGTTAAACTAGTCATTTATGCGGACGATACTAGCATATTTTTTCCGCTGACGAGCCAAATTTACTGATAGCCCATGCAAATATAACGTTATCAAAACTAGAGTCTTTGGCACAGGCAAATTCATTGCAAATAAACACAAATAAACAAAAACCATTATTTTTCGTCCGAAAAATAAGGCTTTATCATGCACTAATAGCCTCATCTTAAACACAATGCCTATTGAAATCGTTAACAGCTCTAAGACCCTTGGAGTCATCTTTTCTGAGAGCATGTCATGGGATAACCATGTCATGGGATAACATGTATTATTATGTAATATCTAAATTATCTAGCATTGTTGGATTAGCAAACCGCAACCGCTCTATCTTACCAACTTCCGCCAAACTGATTATTTACAACTCTCTTGTTTTCTCTTATACAGCTATTGCCACCTTATCTGGGGCACGACCACAGCTGGAAACTTAGAAAAGGGTTTCCTCCTTCAAAAGAAAATGGTTTTAATTATCAGCAACGCCCCACATGACTTTCATACTGCTGGTTTGTTCAAAAAATACGCTGTCATAACCATACATAACTTGTACAGTTACAGGTTGACCGCTGGTTTTAAAAGAGATCAACAACGAAACTCACAATTCCTGACGACTCTCCCAAGGTTAACTAGAAACGTTGTAACCTATCCTGCACGGCACGCTGAATATTGGAGGGTGGTACCTCATAGAACTAACTATGGCCTGCAAATGTTAAAATATACTTTACCACATTTACTTAACAGCTTTATTAGTCGTGACTTTCAACTGGACTCGCTCTCTATGAATGAGCTTCGAAATTACTATGTACAATAACCGCACAGTGTAACGGTTTTTGTGACAATCTGTCATGCCGGAACTGTTTTTGTAACAGCTATTTTTTTTTTGTCTTTGCTTTTTTTTGTTTCTTTGAGCTGTTATGTTTCTGCCACTGTAGGAGGTCGGGGACCCGTCAAGCTGTTTTCACAGCTTTTTTCCCCGGCCTACCCTTCATCATGTGATGAAAAAATAAAGACATTATTATTATTATTATTATTTATTGGCTAAACTCGATCAAATAACTTATTTTTATATATTCGCAGATCTGGCTCATTCCAACTGGAGATTTTATTTGCTTCATCTAAATATGTTATAGCCGCTTTTCGAAGTAAATTAAAAACAACTAAACTCTTCTCCCTGCTATTTAGTGGCGAAGTGAGGCAGTTCAAATTTTGCCAAACCGAAACTAATGGAAAAAAAAAAACTGGTTCTGCGGTATTTCGCTGCAGGCGACATTGAAATACGGTAGTATTACTTTTCTTCTATGAAGACTTGCTTTCCTATCCCTAGTCAAACTTCGCTCGCTCTCTCTTTCTCTGACTCCCCTCGCGTCTTTCTGGCACGTCGAGCACGGCCATACTCATCACGCCACCGCTTCTGTTTAGCTATTTCTTCTTTAGTATTCCTTCCTCTTGAGAGACATTGCGAAGACTGCGGCAAGTCCAGTGAGTGCGTTGTTCCGCAACTCGCTCATGGAGAGTGGAACGACACATGTACGTCCCTCTCCCGCGACCGCACGGCTACTGACTCTCTCTTTGACTCTATCCTTCCCTCTCTCTTTTTAGCTCATGCATTTTTTTCAATTTTTCTTAAACATTATTTTTGGTCATTTCTGCATGGTTACTAGAGATGTCGCGAACCCCCAGGCCCAAAGCCGAAAGGTTTCGATTATTTTGAACTTTGTTAAGGTTCGAATTCAAAAAGTCTTAGATATCAATGCTTCGGAAAGATCGTGTTCGAAGGGTTATAATTTATTGACAAACGAGATTCGGAAAATTTGAAGATCTACAATTTTATTAGGATTCGAGTTCGAAAATTTCAAGGATTTTGATTGTCTTCTGGGTACAAGATAAAAAAATCTAACGTTTCGAATTCACGCATAAGAAAAAAAAAATCGCGAACTGTTAAACAATTTAATTGAAAACATTCCACATGTCTTGTATGCAGTAAGTACTTCATTTTCAGTACTTTGGTACCAACGATACTCCCTGTACTGGTCGGTATTTATCCTAACTCACGAAACAAGTGGTGAACTGCTTGAACGGTTAATCGCAAAGCCCTGAGGGCGCCACCATCCAGTAGCGGGACTGCGATGGCTGCGCGGCTGCGTTGTTTTGAGAAAATTCTAACCAAATATAGTGCAAAAACAGCAGAAATCTATATTCATAAAAAAAAGCTTTCACAACACCGTTGCTGGCACTGCTTCAAAGAGCAAAAACCGATTGTAACTGCAGCCGCATCTCCGTAAAGGGCTGCGGGCGCCGGGGTTCCCTTTTGTCCTTTTGTATACATGCACTGTGCCTGTGTGTGCACACTTGATCACATCGTGAAAATCTCAGAGGTTGTCCGATATGTGGAATCCTTTTTGAGACAAGCAAAGAAACTCGAAAGTGATTTACAGGATTATCGATCCCAGTGGTAGAATGTTGATGTTACTACGGCTGGACAGAAATGTGGTAACAGCAAAAAGAAAAGCAAAAAAAAAAAAAAGAAATCTGTGTGTGCAAGTTTCGGCAATCACTCCATCAAAGTAACAACCGTGCCCGCCGAAAAAAAAAAAAAAAAACTGGTGAAGTTTTTCTTTATGCATTAACGCACTTCAATTTTTTTTTTTTTTTGTTTCTTTCGCACAACGCAGAGGTTGGAACAGATAAAAAACACCGAGCCTTTTGTTAGCTATCGAGGACTATGAGAAGATACTTTATGTTCTACTGGGAATTACAAATAACGAAACTGAAACCAGCGAGACACGAAATGACGCTGGACTGTTTTCCACCCAATGCAGAGTTGCAAGTTCCTGATTTTGCTCGGCTTTTTGAACATGATACTGATTCACATAGATCGATCGCGTTCCGAAAAGGCTGTAAGATTTAAAAAAAAGAACATTCACGATGCTGCATGATACATGAAAGCACCCCGGTATTTTTTTTTTTATAAAAGTGAAACGCTATTGAGAGAGTCACTTGAGTGAGGGCATAGGGCCAGCGAAGAGTTGGAGAATCATAATTAAGAGCTGTCTGAGATAAAAAGAAATAAACATCCTTGAAAAAAATTTAAGGGACGAATTAACGACCAAGCAGAAAATGGAAACGAACATGAAATGTACGCTCTACCGTCTTTATATACAAAAATCGACCAGAGATCCACTCGCCCACATGACATGTATGCCAGATTTGCCTTCCTCCTGAATGTTGCCTTACAGTGTTACGATGCACGAACGAACTTAGACAAAATGATGCAGTTTTGGAAAACTCTACAGCTGTGACGACGTCGCCCATGAACTGCATGGATATATTTTTGCAGATTGTTGTTCTCAAAGCAACTAAGCTGAAAAAATCAAGACCTTAAGAACTCTTTCACCTTTTTGTCCGGCATGGACATAAGAGCGTCATTTTTCAATCTTCCCATCACCATTCAGATACTGCTAACCATAGCAGTTCATATCGCTAGCTGTGAGGGATTGTTGGTCAAGTATATATATTTTTGTATTTGTGGGCTTTCATGAGCCAGGACAGATTTTGTGATCTGTCTCTGTTGACTGTACGAAGAGTAGAAACACACCAAGCTTGCTGTGATGTCGTCGTATACCAAATTGCCTCAGCGGTACCTAGAAGCGTTTTCCTGTAGATATTATGCAGTGCTATCATGTAAATATTTTTATTTTATATTTGTTCTACGAATAATTGAATTTGGCAAATAAAATTTCAGTAGCCTATACACAGTTCTTTTCTGGCAATGCTATGTGTATTCGCGACTCCAGCAAAACGGGCACCACCAAGCGGTAAAACCGGGAACCAGCCGGAACAGGTCGCTTTGCGCCTCTCCGCGTCTCTGACGGCTTTCGGAGACACGTGTTTTCGGCGCAGTGGCGAACAATGTAATTTTACGATGGTCCAAATATTTTTAAAGTTGGCCTGAGTGTTCATTAGTGTAGTGAAGCCTCAGTAGATTGTTTCCTTCCATCGCGTGTTTGAAAGCCCGTTTACTCCACAACACACGGTCGCGTGCTTTCGATCTCGTCGATGGGGAGGAATCACGGAAAAACGTTTTGATTTCATGTCAGTCTCGAATCACATTCAAAGTGATGACGACTTTGTAACTGATAAGTGATTTATTTAGAAGGATGCAGAACAGTAGACTGAGGGCGACAGATTAGGTGTTTCACTGACTGCAACACAATGTTGCAGTCAAGTGAATGGGAAGGTTCAATAGCTGCTTTTCTTGAGTTTAGTTGTATCCGATTAGCTTCAAGATTGAGCCACCCACGCCGGTCGGTGCGTTGGCTATTTATCTTGGGTGCTTTTCGCCGCAAAGCCACTGCATAACACCGAATGAGTTAGGCTGAATTCGCAATTACTTGATTCCGGAAAACTTGCTCGATGCATACGATTAGTAAGGGAAATTGTCTGCTTTCAAAAGGTGGGGGACGCGTCTCGCAAAGTTAGAAGCTGTCACGACATTATGATCTATTGCGCCTCCAATATATATATTATATACCCGTCCAAGCCAGCAGCAATATACGTGTATATTGCTCAAGTTGTCCGGCCACAAAAAATACTCAATTTCTCCGCTCAGAATTCGAGTTCAAGTTCAGTGCAGAGCGGTTTCGCGTAAATCAACGGTGAAGTGCAGAGCGGTTTCGCGTAAATCAACGGTGAAGACTCTTTCAGCTTGTCCGCATTCGTCTCCATACTGCGGGCTAGAACCATTTGGCTGAGTTGAAGTAGTATCTCTCCGTCTGTCAAATATACTTTTATTGAGCAGTTCAACTAATAGTTTGTCAACTAAACCCATATTTCAACCCGACGTATATACTAATATCGCTTTAGTGGGACGTAGTACGTAATATAATACATAACCCGCATATTCGTCAAAATGACTTCTCGATTGCTACTAAATCCTGAATTGAAATACCAGTATCAGCTGCTTAGTGCTATCAGCAGCGGGCAGACATGCTCCCTGCAGCCTTTTCCTGCAGCCTTGTTGACCGAGCCGGCGACTGGAGCTGTTTCTTTAGAAGCGGATACGCACAAAAGCTCGATTTTGTGGACAGATAAGTCGCACGGTCGAGGCAGGCGAGTTATCTAAAATTACTCTCGGTGGAACGATTCTGTAGTCACTGCCGCTTTTCTTAGCTGATTCATGTTGATTAGAGACTATTAACGACTCTGTGGAGTCCATAGTTTCGGCTTAAAACAAAATCTCCGAAAAAAAAGTTTGACGTGAAAATAACAAAAAGCACAGGGAAAACAAAACTATCCTCTGTAAGTTCATGTGCACCGGCTACACTTAACCGTCGCAGTTCAAATATCTATAAATAGGGTATTAAACAAAAGAAAATCTGTTAAATTGAATGCGCCATTCAATCGAATGCGACGCGGACTGTTCCCAGCCGCCCTCTTTGTTTGGTGGTGGCGCCCCCTATACGTTGCTGGAGTCACGAATAACTTTATCTGGGCGTCTTCGCGAATTGTCGAGCTTTTAACACGCCCACCAAATTTGTTTCTCTTTTATGTGGTTCATAGTTATTTAGGACCAATATGACCTTCTAAAAGTGTACATTTGTTACCGACAAAATTTGGGTGCCAGGCGATAATTTCGACCTGGTCTGAGAGGAGCTTATCTTGTGTCGTATTTTTGTTTCGCGTGTGTTGAGTACAATGCAATTGGACAAACGTGCTAAGACACAACCATTCCGTTTTCTTGTATACGCAGGATGTAGTACAAAATTATCGTCACCATTAGGAGCGCTCTAAAACCACTCGCCGTTGGCGCCTTCACTCCTAGGTGCGCCATTTCTCGTCGTTTCCGGTGTCTAGATAAGCTGTCCTGTTTGAGACATTCATCGGAGACAATCTTCGGATTACGCCGCATCGCGTGTTACGTACACAGTGCAGCAATATGAGCCAGTTGGGCGAGACAAAGGCCATACGTCCCGTATGGCCTTTGTCTCGCCCAACCTAAACGCCGTTGCTCCCGCTTAACGAACGCCGGGTTTGTTAAGTCGTTAAAAAAGAGATCAGAATAAACTACCACATGTCCCATTGTTGCGATCTGGCAGCCGGTTTTATAGCATGTCGAAGGCACCCCATGCGAGAGTTTACTACTTTCATCTAACACTCGACTGGGCTCAGTCGAGTGTTAGATGAATTGTTAGACGAGTGTTAGATGATATATTCGTCAACTGTACGATCTCTTATTTCTGTGCTTGGACATTCTAGTCCAATGACAAATACTGTGGGACCTACCAATACATCACTGAATACCCCTCTTCTATTTGAGGGGGATGTCTTTGCCATTGTGTTTCTTATGTTCCTGCTTGCTCTCTTCCAAAGTAGCAGTAGGCGATAACTCAGCATGCCTATTCGTACATTTTTACCAATAAAAACAAAACAATCATTTTGACATGAAGTACGGAAGTAAAATTTTCGAAGCGTTTGACAGATACACTCTAAGAGAACAAAAAGAAACAAAAGGTAGCAACTACGCGTTTTTCTCTCTTCTACTGACGCGACCCTAAGCGTAAGAAAGCTAAAGGAGGAACGGCGAAAATAATTCCTGGAGAAGGGGAACAAGGGTACAAAGGATAAACACAAATATTTTTCAGTCGCGCACCAGTCACCTAGCTGTGTTTGGAAATTTGTGTTTGTTCTTTGTTTCCCTTTTCCAAGAATTATTTTCGTCATTCTTGTCCAGCTCGCTTGCAACTTTGCATTTAATTACATTATAATCAAGGGAGGAACGAGTCGTTTTTCTCCTTCTCCTGGCAGAAGGGAGGAAAGTTCCGCCCTCCAGCCTAAGCCTCTTTCGGTTTCGTTTATTTTAGGCATGTCGCACACGTTTGTAATTGATTTTGTATTTATTCAGGATCAGTGGCAGTGAAGACCGCCTGTAATTCAGTTGCCCAATCCAAACATGCAGAGCAAATTGGTTGCATCGACATTTTTAGAACTAATATTTTCAAAGGAGCAAACGAAGCCCCTAGAAACTGTGAAGCTCCTGAGTAGTGGCAGCAGTGCTCGCACACTGAGTTATGACGGATGTCTTCGCAACTCGTAACACGTCGCTACACTAATGTCCCAGCCTGTCGCAACCCAACTCTGCAACGACTTGGAGACGGCATATGTCAGCTTTGCGTCCCAAACAGGCAGGTTTTTTTGCCGTTTGCGTCCACGTCTTCTGCGCTACCGAGTTCGGTTTGTTTCCTGTTACCGAGTGCGACTCGACGAAGGCCGTGGTTTTGTATTTTTGCTTGTCATCAACATCGCCATAGCAGTGCTGTGCGTCGTTAATGAAGATGGAATCTTCGGGAGCGCGACAAAGCAGTGCATGTCAAAACAGCACCATCAAAATAGCACGCGTCAAAACAACATGGCGTCAAAATAGCACCGCGACAAAACAGCATGCGTGAAAATAGCACGCGACAAAACAGTACTGCGTCAATGCAGCACAGTGTCAAAAAGGCACAGAAACGAAACAACCCGAACGTAACGTATGTTTTTTTCGGAATTCTTAGCTTGCGTTTATGGCATGCCGAGAGAGCTGCATCTAGGTTCCGCTGTCTAGGTGCAAATAATTTCTAACCCCGTGAATATCTTAATTTTAGTGGGATTTACGATGGTACCTAGTTCGGCATAATTTTTGTAGGTGCAATATTGTTCTAAATCTCATTGACACTACATCCCAACGCATATCGTTACTTCGGCAGTATATCACGACCCATATTATGGAATAGTTGCAAGTCAAATACGCACCAGAAATGCAGCTGGTATAAAGCCCATAATGTTAGTGAATGTGAGTGAATTCTATGACTGCGAACATGACCGAACGGCCCAATAGACCTATCTCACTGAGCGTTCCACGCATGTGTGGCGCCATTCACAGTATGATGGTGCCAGTGCACGAGACAGCTCGTGTCGTTTCATGCCGTTTCGTGCTCTACTCGCCCAGACCCCCAGCAGGGTTGTCGCATGTGAAGGAAAACTATAGTTTTCAGGATGCATGCCGGCAGCGGCGGTAAAACGAAAGAGGATGGTGAGATCGTTCTTTCAACAAAAAATTAGAATTGCTAAAATAAAAAAGTTTGACAGTATGAGGCCACCTTCTACAACCATTGCTTATAAGCTAGCTATTATTGTAATTTGTAATCACAGTATTTCGCTTTCACTACAATCCTTCAATTCTCCTGTACGGGTATGGCACATACATTTTAGCGCCACACTCTATGTTGTCAGTGTGCTGTTTTGATGCTGTGCTGCTTTGGAAGGCGCTCTTTTGTGGATGTGCCGTTATGACGCTCTGCGTTTTTGTCGCTAATTTAACATGTGCTGTTGTTGTTTTTTCTGTTTTGCTCTGCGCTATCTAGACCAAGTTTTGTTTCGAGGCGTGCTCTTTTGGCGCGCGCTGTTTTGTCATGTGCTGTTTTGTCACGGTACAGAAATCGTCGCCGATTTCATCATGTGTTTCCCGCACCAATGGTGTAACAGCAAGATAGGATTACCTATACCGTTGCAGGTTGGCATTATAACTTACGTTAAAGAGTTCAAATTGACCGCTTGAACGATTATCACGCAATCGATTAACCTGCGAATACTCATGTTCGAACGCTGATCTGAGCCGTAGCTCCAATCATACGGGTCAGTGTAACTGTCCCCTGCTATGCCCTGTTGTCCCCTTCACGAGCGCGATTGCTATTTCGGGGAAGGGCTTAACAGGTTTCAAAGGGACCGTGCAACAACGTTTGAACTTCGGTCAAATGATTGTGGTAGTTGTTCCCTGTCACGTCTGGATTTAAGAACTCAAAGCAATTTTGTCTGTGCGCCTTGGTTTGTTCTAAAAACATATTGTCAGACAATTTATGTTTTGGGCGCCACTAAACCACTCTCAACTTTTACAACGGGTTCCGAGTCACGTGCTCAGCAGTGACCTGTTCACCCTCCCCCCCCCCCCCTTCCTCCCCCTCCCCGGTGGACTGGGGACACAGACAATCCGGTTGGGTACTCTTTCAGATCCTCCAGCGCGCGCGGCCTCTGCTCGCGATGCACGTGACGGCCTTGGAGAACGTGGGCCTGAGTGATGTAGGGAAGGTGAGAGAGGGAGGCGAATCACTTGCCTTACCGGAAGGGAGCTGTGCTTACGCAGTAAAAACAAGTTTAGGCTCAAGGGGAAATAGTTTCGTTCACATCGGCAGATGGCGCCACTAAATCTGAATCTGGTACAACTTTGTCGATAATGTGAGGTTTTACACGCATTAACTCGTGTTGGAACGACAATATTTATAAAATATAGCATTGCACAACGCACCCAGGTGTGCGTCAAGCCTTCGTTCCCATGGCCGCCGATCCGCGGCTGCAAATCGCGAAATACTCCCGTTCTTTGCTTTGCTTTTACGCAACGGAATTGCGATATTTAAAAATAATTAGGCGGTTTCTCAATCCCTTATAGTACTGTAAACGATGCAAAAAAATAAAAATGAAAATTTTTTAGAAGTTAAAGTTGTTGCATTGCCCCTTGGAACATTACGGAAAGTATGTATATTTATAGTTTGGTACATTGGAATTAAACAAAATAAAACAGAAAGACCGATTTGGTGCTACGTAAATTTGCTTTGTGTTATAGCCGGATAGTTTTTAGCCAACAATCGACTTGTGGCCAAGACGCTTTGTTTCGAACTCGCCGCAGCGTATTTAGATGTACACAACACCTGCCGCAAATTGCGGCTTTTCCCGTATTCATGTTGGCTGAAAGCGATTTTTCTGTCCGTGCTTCGCAGCCTAAATAATTACGGCATGAACGTTCGCTTTTTTACTAAGAAATTAATACATTGGGCCGTTGCAAGTAAATTCTGAGGAATAAAATTACTAGAAGAAAGAAACATACTAGGAATATTTTGTTTTCTTTGTTGCATCGGTGATTACCGAGAACATCCCTACCTTCAAAACGACAAGCATAAAAAGCGGAAGCGCAGTCTAGAGAATTAGTGATCGGGGTAGTGTGTGTTCATCCTGATGTGTGTGTGTCCTCCTGCGTATTATCTTGCTGTATATGAAATATTCAGTTGCTGTGCCAACGTATGTTGGTTTGCGCGAAGTGTGACATGTGTGTAAGATATAAAAATCATACGCCACCAAATGCAAGCATTTTGTCGCGTATGATTTTGGGCGGTACTAGCGCCACCCAGCGTTACTCGCAACTACTCTGCTTGACTATGCCATTTGGTGTCGCGAGCAAACCGTTGTGTCCCCCCTTTCGGTACCGACAGAGGCATGATATGTTTAATGGATTTATAGTCCTCACCCTAATTTAAGGCTTCTTTCTTTCAATGAGCCAAGTAGGCTGCTTTGAGTTAGATCTTTTGAGAGCGGTTTTTGGTATCGCGAACGGTTTACCACTCTCCGCGATGTGCGGTGTTGGCGAAGGATGTATGGCTGGAGGTATAGCAACGGTATGCCGTAAAGTGCGGCAAGGGGCCGGGTTTCGGTTGTATCCCTCTACAATTGCAGCGTTCAGAAACGTTATCGTACACAGTGAGAGGACTAAGTAACTGCGTCCGAAACGGAAGTTTCTTTACCTACGCGGGAGCTGGCTTCTGCAATACATATGGTGCTTGGGTAGCTCGTGGCATGTTTTTATTTGCTACTCCTCTTGCCCCCAAACCAGTGGCTTGCCCGGATGGGCGCGAAGCATGTGACTGCTTTTCTATAGCTGCTTGCAAGCAGTGAGGAATAAAAGGGGGAGGGGGGGGGGGCGGGGAGTGGGCGTCAGTAGTTCGAATTATTTCCCTGTTCTTAAACTATACCAAGTATAAATCGGGGAAACGTTTCGTGTAAAGACCGACAATAGTCGTATTCGTAGCATCCTCGTTAAGCCTAATTTAGCGAAATTCGCTCGATTCAGGGTCATTGTAATGAGATGCAGACGAGGGAGGAACCAAATACCGTTCCTACTAATACAAGAAACTGAAACAAAAATACACGTGGTTGGCAAGAGACACATAACTGCTGCCATCTTTTGGCGAGGACTGGACAACTCGGTGCTGAAAATCAAATTTGTATCATTCGTGTACTCCACTGTTTTTCTTCCTTACACTATCGTAAAAAAGGCATAGTTACCCATTAAAATTGAGTAACACTTGGTTATGGCAGCTTTGTATTAATTGATGTGCTCCAGAAAGTTCATATGCAAGTCAGTAAACTTGTTCGCGTATCGAACCCGTGTCGTTATATGACTATCTAAGGCTATTCATAATTATTCCTAGTTATTTTACTTTTCAGCAGTTAGGTCACCTTCATGTCGTTATTAATAGCTAAAATATAACAATATTGTGTCATTCGTGTTTTTATGGGTGGGAGTGGCTTCAAGTGGCTCATATTGGTTTTCAATACCTATTCTTGGTGAGATCAGTTTCGCTTTGCTATGAATAACTATTAGTGTGGTGCCTGGGACGCGTCTCCGACAGGTGTGTTCACCGCGTCCAAAAAAATGGCCCCTCGATTTCCGCCTGATGTGGTCACAGAAGTGTCATGCTGTCGCCGGTCGCGATCCCGGCGGTATTGCAGCAGCGGCGGTGCATGTGGCTAACGCCTCTTCTTTTACGGGTCGCTCTCCAATGTGACACTTCACGGAAGCTTCAGCATCCAGAAGTTGCGAGGACGTGACGACAAAGACACTCAAGTTCGCTTGTGCTTTTCGCCAGCCTCTCTGCGACCAACCGCCAGAATCGCCAAATGCAACAACAGCATGGCACTCCGGCTTCTGTGACGTCATTTGTTGCCACTTCGGGACAGCTTTTAATATATGGGCAGCATAGGACGCTAAACACAATAGTCGGAGACGCACTCTAGGAACCATACTATTAGCAACTTTTATTCCCACTTCTGAGGCATTGCCGTTTCAGGGTGGGATTAACTTCAAGTATTGGCGATTGGCTATTGGAATATGTTCTTGGTCAGATTGGCTTGAAATGCTACACATGACTCTCAGTCGCTATGATTGACATTTAATGCAATTAGTCTGGTCACAGATTTGATTGACTTTAACTGGATATTATTGGCTATGGGCATATATTACGGACCTGGTTGACTGCAATTTGCTATTACTTCCTGTAAGCATTTCTTTCTGACTTGGTTGGCTCGAATTGGAAAAAAATGGCTATTGGTGCTTATTAGTCGCATTGTTCTGCTATTTCGATACTTATAAAGGAAAATGGCTTCAAGTTGCTATTGTTGGAAATTAGCATCTCTTCTTAACAAAATAGTCTTAAATCGCTTCAGAATGAAAATTAGTGAGAATAATTGACAATGCGCTATCCATACACTTTTTGAATATAAATATTTTTAAGTGGCTACTACTGGCTATGGGCAGTTCTTGCCCAAATCGGCTTGAAATGTCTATATCTACAGCAACTATTATTGACAATTTATGCAATTGAAGTGTGTATGGATTTGATTGATTTCAACTGTATATTATTCGCTAGAGGCATCAATTCTTGAATTGGTTAGCTTGAATTGGCTGTTTTGACTTTAAGCATATATTTCTTACATGGTTGGCTTGAACTGGCTGCAAATGGCTGTGGCTAGTATTGAAATCATCTGCTATTTCTTTGTCTACAAACATTAAGGCCTCATGTGGTTATTTTTGGTTATTAGCATCTATTTGTTTCCAGATTGGCTTCGTATGGCTACAAATGTCTATTCATCAATGTAGTTGAAAATTTTGAGCTATTTCTGTGTTTATAAATACAAATGACTTGAAGGGACTATTGTTGGCGCTAAGCATATATTTTGTTCGATTGTCTTGAAATGGCTATACAGGGTTATCGACAGCTATTACTGACAATTTAGTCAATTGGAGTGTTTATAAATTTGAATGACTTCAACTGGATATTATTGAGTATAGGCATCTATTCTTGGCCGGTTGGCTTGGATTGGCTATTACTGACTATACGCATCTATTCCTGACCTGGTTGGATTGAACTGCCTGCAGATGGCTATAAGTGATAAGAATTTATAATAAGCAGGTATATCTGTGTCTATGAAATTAAATGACTTTATATAACAATTTCTGGCTATAAGCATCTATTACTTTGTACAAACTGGAGTGGCTTCATGTGGCTATTAGCATCTATTTTTTTTATAGATTGGCTTCAAATGGCTATGAACGGCTATTCTTGAATATGTTGACAATTCTGTGCTATTTCGTTGTTTATGAATGAAAATGACTTAAGGTGGCGTTTATTGGATATAAGAATATACTTTAATCGATCTTTTAGAAATGACTACAGATGGTTATTCGAAACTAGTAATATAATCATGATGTGTTTTTACGTTTGCGAACTGGAATGGCTTCCAGTGGCTATTTTTGGCTAGTAGCTTGTATTTATACCATATTGGCTTTAAGTGACTACCAGCGGCTATTTATGAGTATAACTGACAATTCTGCACTATTTCAATGTTTATAAATGAGTGTGGCTTCCAGTGGCTATTTTTGCTTAAACAATGTTGGGTCTTCGCATCTCTTCTTAGCACATTCGGCTTAAATTGCTTCAAAATGGCTATTTGTGACTAATATTGACAATGGTGTGCTATATGATTTTTTTTAAATACAATTGGACTTGCTATTTGTGCCTAATTGCGACTATTGTTGACACTCTTGTTTTTTTTTACATATCTGATTGACTTCAACTGGTTATGATTGGCCATAAGCATCCATTCCTGTCCTGTATTTCTCGAATTGTCCACAAAAGGCTCTGGTGCTTATAAGCCGCAAAGTTCTGCTATTCTATACTTATGGCAAAAAATGGCTTCAATTGGCACTTGTTGGCTTTAGCATCTATTATGAATAAAATTGGCTTTAAATGTTCTAGATTGACTATTAGCTAGTGGCCACCATTGACAATACTGGCTACCAATGGCTACCAATGGCTATCGCTAGCTTTTTGAAAACAACATGTTAAAAATTAATTGCTCCATCAAAAAAAAAAAAAAAAGAAAGAAGAAATATTTTGTAGATAATCAGTATCTCTACTGAGTCACACCCACTTGCTGCATTTCCGGGGAAATAGCTAGTTGCCCGTTTCCTGACGCCTCGATAACTTTCGCCTTCCGTCTCCTATTTTATTCCGGAGTTTCCTCTATTAGTCTCCAAGGTATTTGGAAGAACATTGCTCCCCTGTTTTCAGGGACGAAATTTCCTTCTTTTCTGGAGCAACATAGTTTACAACGGTTAAGGGTTGAGCGTGTTGATCATACTTGTAAATATATCAGCTTAAACTTTAGAATTATATTTGAACACGAAGGAAGAAAGGGCAGAAGAGGACAAACACCCGAACACCAACGGCGTTTTACTCTAAACTTCTTCCTTGCGCGTTTGCTTCTTCATTCAGAGGCCAAAGTAGGTCACGATAAACTTATTACATAATAAACCTATTGTTCTAATAAATATTGCTACTGATAATTACACTTATACACTCGCATTGTGTGTCCTTGTGATGGTGTTATTAAACCAAATATTTGCCTGACATCGTGCAGGATGATTTTCTTGTTGATGCTGCGCGCTAGTAGTCTGCCCTTGCTCGGGGTGGTGGCGAACAAAAAGTCAACAGTCTCTGGGTCCAGTGAATGAATACATAGAAAGGATGGGCTTCAATAACTAGAAAGGAACTGAATAACGGTCAAGAGATGAGTGTGTTGATACATACTTGTAAATATACGAGCTTGAACTTTAGAATTATACTTGAACACGAAAAAAGGAAAGGTAGAAGAGGACAAAGAGCTGTTTGTTCGCTCCTGTCCTTTCATTCTTCCTATTCAAGTGCAATTATAAAGTTCAAGCTCATATATTTACATAGTTTAGATGATTGTTGCTCCTTTTGATAGAGAATATAAAGAGCTTTTTTGATTCTAAGATTGTAGCTTTGTTCCGTACGCGCTAAAAAGTCCTATAGCTGTTCGTATAAAATTCACATTTTGTTCGCATGAGTAAGAAGAAGCGGATCAATACAATCAGGGGCGCAGATCCCACGATTGCATGTAAAAACGAATTTCAAGTTTTCCTCTATCTCTATTATTTATTATGCACTGAGCCCGTCTGCATATTCCTTAGAGACTACGTTTCTTAGGACTTGTTTTTTATTGCTTGACAAAAACAAATATGTATTACTGCGGATACTATAAGCTGAAATAGCCCTTCATGCTTCCTTCGAGTTCCTGCCAGCTGTGGGAGAGCTTTTGGTGCAGACAAAAATATTTGGATCAGAATTACCATGTCCTCTAACGACTAAGGTATCGAAAAATTTTTAATTTTTGACATAAAACACTTGACTACAATCCGAAGTTCCCAATGTGTTCTTAAATTACACATCCTATACATTCATCCCCATAAAACCAATAGGCGAGTTTACAAGCCCACCTCCGGTCCGTCGTTCCGCCAGCCCGGCCCGGAAATCAAAGGAAGAGGGACAGAAAGAAAAAAAAAACAAAGCTGGGCGGGGCTCTCTCGTCCCACTCATTATCCTACAAACCGTCCAGCCGTTTTAATTTCCAAGCTTCACAGTTAAACGGTGGCAGGCCGCGCCGACCGACATCTGATCCACACATCCGGATCTGCCAGACACGCTGGCAAACAGCCAGATGCCAAACCGCAAATCGAGCACATGAAACCGGCTTCAAACGCAGATACGGGGACAAGCCCGGCTTGGCAGAATACGCCCATGGTCGCGGGGAGCTCGAGCCATGTCCTTAACGAGATTACCCGCACGACAGCGAGCCCCCCGCGCCGGCACAGAACCCGCACGCGAGCTTCGGGAAACCCAAGGAAGCTGTTTCCCCGGATCCCAACACCGGTCTCTAATGAAGAGCGGCGAGGGACAGAGGCTGCCAGACGGGGATATCCAGAGAGCCCTCCTCGCCCTCCGAAAGGCTTTCTCCGAAACTAACCCTGTTTCGCCCTTCCCTGGGATGTCCAGGGAGTTTGTTGTCCCTAATACTTCCCTCTCTCTGTTCCCTCCTCTTCAGCCTCTTCCTGGAGGTAGAGTTTCGGGAAGGGCTTGATTACGGGGTGTCCGAGACGTTAATTATAATACCAAATCTCAGTTCTGCTTTCAGTCAAAATCTCACGCTTCATAATTCACGTTATTTTTAACTCTTGGGCAAGGGACAACTCACAAATTTGTGCAGTTTCATTTACTAATACTCATATACGATTGCAAAATTCAACCTCGGCGTGCTGCCCTGTCTTTAAGGGGTTCCGTTAATGGGTTCCAGCTTGACCAATCGCTCCCTTATTTGAGATATCGTAAGCCGTGCGGGCGTCCGCAGTTCAGTACTGGGCACATTTTGACAGGCAGTAAGCATTGCGAAGCTGATTCCAAAAGACAGATTAGCCTTTCAAAGTCGCAGCTCGAGTGCTGTAGAAATGTGACTTCCTATACTGTGAAACCTCAAGATTCGCGAGCCCTATATTTTCGTGAATTTCGCGAATTGATAAATTCGCAAAATATAAGGACACGCGAAAATGTTGGTCCTTAAGAGTTTCAATGCAGGCGTCAGCAAATCGCGAAATTTAGTGGCCGTGATTATGTCCTCTTTGACGGATTCTAAAAAAAATAGGGGCAGCGAAAATTAAGGGTTTTACAGTATTACTGTATTTTCGTGCCCTCGATTGTCTGTGTTGCACGATATAAATGAGGTTGCAACCCTTAAATAACCTCTGAAAAAAAAATTGTCTAGCAGTCTGGTTTGGACACGCACGTCAAAAAATTAATTTTACGGGAAAAAAAAATTGTTTTTGAGCAATATTGACGGCGCGAGACGCAATTTCAATTTTGTCGGTAGTCACCTCCTTTCTACTAGTTGTTTCTCTCGGTGTTTCGGTCATGTGAGGTAGAGCTAGATCGGCTTCGCCTCCACGTCGAGGAGGAAAGACCGAATGAACATCTCGCTGAGCGAATGACCATTTCGTGACATCATGAAGTTTGTGCGCAGAAGTTCAAATAAATCTCTGACCGCCAATATTGCTTTAAATAGTTTTCCCGTAAAATTTATTTTTCGACACACATGTCCCAACCAAACTTTAAAAAAAAAGTTTTTTTTTTTCTTTTTAGCGTTTTTTAAGGCGTTGAAATTGTACATATTGAATCAAAAGTTGCTTTAGTCATAAATCACTTAGTTTGAAAAGCTTCCTCTCCGGATTTATTCTATCTTCCGTGCGATTAACTTTCCATCTCTGCTGAAGTGTCGCAGTATCAACACAGAGATGCGCGAAATGTTTGACTGCTCGTGAATACGCCCACAACCAAATGTACTGAAACGGCTTTCCGACGGTTATGAAGCGTATCGCTATATGAGAAAAAAATATTTGAAGAATGTAGAAAACGATTTCGCACCCTCGACCACTTATGCATCTTGATGAGAAGAGTGGCAACCATTAGTAAAGAAAGCTATTCATTAACACAGATACGAGCGGACGTGTCATTGGGCGGTGCTAAAGGCAAAGTTAAAACGTATGCCTCTCGTGAACGTTTTTTTTTTTTTTTTTCATTAAAGGGAAGCTACGGAGCTTCTTGAAAAAAATGAGTTAGAAGTGAATTCTAGTGTATATTTACCCCGTGAACCCGACTACCCGAACGATTTGCTGCGCAAGTATTGTTGAACGCGAGAAAATGCGAAAGACAGTCGCTGTACGTGACGTCATCGACGGATCTTTTGAATGCCCAAGGCGAGAGAGGCGGAGCTTAAACCCTATTTTCAAATTGCTCGTATGGCTCTCCAGCGCGTCGCACTAAAATATAATTGTGATATCTGCTATTGTAAAGGCCAAATAAACGCAATTCATGCGTTCTTTCTCAAATGCAGAAGTGCCCCAACTTCCCTTTAACGTGTGTGAAGATAAGAGTATAACAAAAAAAATATTATAGATGGCATTAATACCTTTCTACTTGTTCTGCAGTTGCCAGCGCGATGCAGTTTTCAGTTACAGCAAGTTTTTAGTGGCGAAGTAAACATATGCTAATAAAATAACTGAGACAAAAAAGGGAATTTGATTGCAGACATAATGCGGACGAAAACAGCCAGGTGATATATGCGGATCAGGTTTTGCTAATTCACCCCAAGTTACTGCAGAAATTAAATCAGGCTTACTTAAATTATACGTGCTAGGGTGTGCAGTCATTTTTTTCTGTGTTGAATACAATAAAACGTTTCTCTTTGTTGTTTTCTAAAACTTGCGTTGGCATAAGAACGTGTAAATAATAATTGTACGTACTTGCAGTGTTCCAACTGTTTAAATCAATGTCTCAATATAAGGTTTATCCATTCAGACAACTTATATAAATGCGTCTGAAAACGAGCCTTGGGTAGAATTTCCCGCAAACTTTAGTCATATTATCTCCTTTAAAATGTACTCCTTTAAAAACGCTAAGCAACACAGGAGTTGTTTCAGGTAATTACAAAAATTTAAAATAATTTTCAAAAATATTTTGTGCTTGTTTATGGAACCAGGTGCCTGACAAGTGCGCGATCACCTCCTCGTTTTATAGAAGTATATATGTATAAATTCATATATAATTTTATTTAAATTCAGTAGCAGCAATAACACAAAAAATGTAGTAAGTAGGTACCTGACAACCTAGAACGTATATTCCTAATATTAAAACGTGCGATCTCATTTGCATTTCAACTGTCGAGAACCCCATCATGATAGCTGATGCTCTCTCAGATCTGCAAACAACTACGTGGGCGAACATCTTTTATCTTTATAGGTATGGGCCTCTGAAATTTCCTATCAAGGTCTTTGGTTATAAGAAACACACCCACTTGATTTGGAAAAAAAAGACAAAACAATATGAGCAGCCATAAAGTTGTCTGAAATATGACAACACCAAATAAAATGAGTGAGATAAAACTCGCATGTGCATATAACTACAACGTTCACTTTGTTTTTGGTTTACTGCTATAACCAGTGCTACGAAATGTATTTTTGTGTGCATGTACTAATTCACTACTTCTCCATCACACAACGATTTCTACCAACTCGAACTTTATCGCTCTATTTCTTAATATATATTTTGTTTTCTTACACTGCATAAGATGCCACCTATGAACGTCTACACGGTCGCAACATTGAGGCTTTTGGAGAGATTACCACAAGCAGGACGGAATCAACAACTGACCGCAGCATATTATCTACGCCGGCGAGCCTGCCTGCTTCGAAAATTCAACTGATGACGCTAGCACCCCTTCTCGTTCGTAGACCATTGTGCAGCCGGCGACAAGCATCGGTGACGTCAAGTTCGATGGCATATAAGCCTCAGGCACCTTCCGGCGAACCAGGCCACGACACCGACCGTGGCACGATGAACTCAAGCTTCTTACTTGTACAAGTTAATTACCTAAATCACTCTAAGAGCATCAAAAGTAGTAATCGCAGTTTGATATTAGTGTCGTGCCCAAACGACTTTTGTGACCCGCGAAAATGGTTGTCAGTGTACTTTCTGGCGTGTGCTAACATTGTTTTGTTGCACTTGCTATTGATGCTGTCTGGGGACGTAGAGCAGAATCCCGACCCTTTCACACAGGTACAGGCAGAATTTCTCACTCAAATTCACCCCACGGTGTTACAGCTACCGCACGGTCAAACTTATTTAGTAAGACAGATCTCACCGAAAAACAAAACCCCCCAACACGGAACAGTCGGCACTCCAACTAGATGCGCGGGTGAGCGCACTCGATAAACATTTACCAAGTACCCGATCAAACGAGATACCATGCAAACAGCCGAATCCGAGTTGCAAGCTTCGCAGACAGAGCTGGCACAACTAAAAAAGAAAACACGTTATATCGCACAAGAAAGCCAGTCACGCAGGTTAAACTTGGCATTCTTTGGGATTCAGAATAAGAAAAACGAAACATGGTCGGAATTTGAATCATCTGTGGTCGGGCTTTGTGCCACTAAACTCCAACCACACATAAGCCTTGATAAAGACAGAGCAAACCGTATTGGTTTGTTTCGGGAAAATAGAAATATGTCAATTATTGTTAAAGTTTGTTCTATAAACACACACAAGCACAAAAAAAAACGATTTCAGGTTCGAGCTTGAAACTTGAGAACAGTGGCTTTGCAATTAGTGAGGACTATCCTCGACCTGTGCAGGTGGCTCGACGGAGACTACTGGAATTCACCATAACGTTAGATACTCGTCACAAACTTCTCGTAGACCAATCGTACATTGGCGAAAAGTGCTTTGTCTTTAACGCGAATTTAGGCAGAGTGGTTGAAATTGAAATATAGCAACCCAAGAACCTTGGTTCCGTCACCCGGCGTGTAAAACAGGTGAAGAAAGGTAAAAAACGCAGCCGAGCTGGTGAATGACATCCATAGTAACCCTGGGACGCAGGAAAATGAAACAAAATCAGACAGAACAATGAAGTCTCTAGAGAGACTTCGTTGTTCTGTCCGTTTACTATGGATTACTATGGATGTAAAACAGGTGGATATAAAACAAGTAGATGTAAAACAGGCGGAGAGGGTTAGTATGGATGTAAAACAGGTGAATATCAGTGCGAGCTTCCATTTAAATTACTCTACTGCCCGCTCTTGCCAAACACTTCACACTCGGTTGTTTTTACAAATATTAGAAGGGTACTTTCGAAATGAGAAGAACTGCATTCATTGATTGAATCGGCAAATGCTGACATAGTGTTTCTAACGGAGACTTGTTTACGTCCAGAAATAAAAGATATAAAAGCGTTCCCCAAGAAACATACGTTTTGTATTGTTTAGATGTGATAAAGGCGTTCTTATCGCAGCCAAAAACACAGTATCTTGTTATCGGGTAGCAGTATGTCATCATTGGAAATGGTTTGGGCAATTGCATCATCACGATCGCATCAGGCCTTACTAGGATTTGGCTATAGACTGCCAGATTATTCTTATGATTTTGTTACGGAACTAAATTATGCGCTTTTTTCCTTTCCAAAACGTCTCCGAGAGCTAGTATGACACTTGTTGGTGATTTCGATTATCCCCCCATTCACTGGTAGCTTTTTTTGTCGTCGCTATGTGCTACGTCACGTGCATTCATTGACACGTGTTTAATGTTCAACTTAGTTTAAATGATAAATCAACCAACCAGGATTTTAGGTTCTTCCAGCACCCCTGATCTATGCTTATTGTCTCATCCCAGCAACATTAACAGCATTTCGTAACTACAGGGGCTGAGTGATCACCTAGTAATACATTTTTTGCTGGAACTTCCTGCATACCGAAAATCTGCACACCGTACATACATCGTAAATTATAATAAAGCAAACAGTCGGCTAAACAACCGCAGAACTTATGGTGGAAAGGGCAAAAAATGACACTTTCCAGTACTCTTTCTTTCCCAGAACAATCCTAGATTGGAATAATCTTCCACGGAGCGTAGTTCATTGTGACAACGTTGATGGTTTTATAAAGAATATGCTTACTTTGTCGACCGAGCCTTAACGTAATTGTATGCCGAACTGTTACTTAGATCATACTGTTGAGTTGGTGCTGTATTGCCTTATCTGTGATAATACTGTCATACATGATTTGATGTATTGTACAGTGGCATCTATAGAAGTCTAGAATTGTGTAATTTAACTCTATACTCATGTTTCCTAAACGATCAATCTTGGTGTTCTTTCTTTTTTTTTTACTCTGTATGTTACTGCTGTGCTGTAACTGGTTTTGATCATTTTTACGCGTCTGATTGAAGAGCGTGCATTTCGTCATACCGGTATTTTGTATGTTTTTGTAACCATTACTCCTGTAACGACCCGATTCCGGGTGAACAGTATTAATAAATGAAAATAAATAAAATATATAAACGAGGGCTTGGAATCATTTTGCTGTTCTTTAAGCCCACTTTTAACCAGGATTCAATTAATCAGAACTGGGGCCGCTTTAGAATTATGATGTCTTCACATTGCAGTTTTTACTTACCGCGAGAAAGAATTCGATTAGATAACGTGAATCCATGGTTCACGAAAGCAATTAGTCGTATGAATATCAAGAAAAAAAACGACATTTTTACGAAAGCCAAATTATCCATGACGAACAACAGCCTTTGGGATAAATATTCAAGTCATGCAAATATATATAAAATGCGATCGCACAAGCAAAACTAAAGTTTTTCGAACATGATTTCAAAATATTCTCACGAAAAAACCCCACAAATTTTGGAAAATCATAAACCCCACGCGTGCGAACGCTTTGGTTCGTTGACTACTACGGTGTAAAATTTGAAGATGAAGAAAGCATACCAAAGCTTAACACATATTTTTATTCGGTATTCACACAAGAAGATCTCGATATCAAACCTAACCTGAACACGTTAGACCATGCGCCATTGAACCCGATCGATATTTCGTATCCTGGTATTGTGAAAGAAATTTAAAATCTAAAAAGTTCTTCTAGAGCTGGTAATGATCTGATAAACTCAAAGATTCCGAAAAATACAATGCAAACAGTAGCTCATTACTTGTGCAAAATATTTCAACAATCATTAAATTCGAAGAGGCTACCGCATGACTGGAAAGTAAGTAAAATTCTGCCCATTCACAAAACGGGGGACTGGAACCAAATAGCAATCTATCGCCCCATACCAATCACCAGTGTTCTTTGCAAGCTTCTCGAGCACATCCTATATTCAAACGTAATTAACTACTTGGAATATAATATCTTGCTATGTTTGAAACAACACTGGTTCTGCAAAACGTTTTCCTGTGAACTCCAGCTGTTACACTTTATACATGACCTATTTTCTAACCTAGATAACGAACTCCAAATTGACGCTTTATTCATCGATTTACCAAAAGCATTTGATAGGGTGCCTCACCAATGCCTCATTAAAAACCTATCTTCCCATTAGCTTTCTCGATACATAATAGACCGGATCAATGAGTTCCCCACAAATGGCACGCATTATAGTCATTAATAACAAGATGCCATGCAGGACCTCTGTCACCGTTGGTGTCCCACAGGGAACCGTACTAGGCCCGTTATTATACTTAACATACATCAATGACTTAACGAAGCTTCTCTGATTCCCCGTGCGTCTCTTCGCACATGAATGCGTCATTTACAAAGTCATCAAAACACCAGATGACAATAGAAGACCTCAAAACGTCCTCAATATAATTGAGCAGCGGTGTAACAATTGGCAGATGAGCCTAAACAAAGAAAAGTGCAAGTTACTAACATTCACTCGTCGAACCAACTCGTCTAATGTTTCTTACCAATTAGGTATCAATAACATTGGTCACTGCACATCATATAAGTACCTAGGACTTCACTTCACCACCCCACAACGTTAACGAAGTTGTTCTCAAAGCTAACCGCACACTTGGATACTTACAACGCAACCTCAGACTCTATTCGCCCAAATTCAAAAGGCTAGCTTACACAGCCCCAGGTTCGATACCAACTAGAATACCCATCTTCAATTTGGTCACTATTCCAAATGTATCTCTCTAACAAAGTAGAAAAAACAAGAAAAAACAACAACAGAGCACTAAGGTACATTCACTCCGACTACTCTTCCCACAAAAGTATCACTTCACTTCGTAATCCGGCTGATCTTCAAACCCCCCCTTTTTTTTTTCGTCGAAGGCTTTCTGAGGTGCCCTTCTTCGTAAAATGCATCATCAAAATTCGCAGATTAAAATGGCCCTTCTCAGCGCCCCAGATAGAATTTATGCTAGGGTTGGAAATGTGTGTAAAATCAAATTCATCCACACTTCATCCTTGTTTTTTGCAAATGCCATGACACTTCTTGCTTTTGACGATTGGAATTCATTACCCAACGACATTGTACAAGAAATTAACACCTCTAAGTTTTGTGAACTTTCCAATGCTTTCTTGGATGAAATGAACGAGTTATAAATTAATATAGTGATTTGTTAACTTGTTATCACCATTAAACATTCGTACCATGTTTTTTTTTCTTTGTTTTTGTGTATAGACAAGTGACTTCTTACCCACTTGTGTAATACCCGTGCACGGGTCCTCAAGGTAAATAAATAAAATAAAAAATAAAATGAAATCCACTCCCAATTTATTCTCTATGAAAATGTTTCACGTTCCGTGCTACCAAAGCGCATGACGCAACATTTTTTGTACCCTATTCAGTTAAAAGGCTAGGGCAAAAGTTTCTTCTCTAAAAAAATTAAAAGAACCAGGGTGGTTTTTTTTTAATTTTATAACGAACGACGTCTTTTGTGAGTGTGTTGCAATTGAGAATTTTTCACATTTATTGTCCTCCAAAACAATTCAACACAATCAGAGAATCTCTTTGTTTCGTGGAAAAACTTCGCAATTCCGAAAGCGAAGAAAAACTCTTATGCAATTTACCCTTTAACTTCATTTCCATCTTCTTTGCTTCTTTTCAACATTAGTGGCAGGCACTCTTTAGCTTTCTCATCTTTATGTCTGTCGTGTATCTTTTTGTTGTATCTATTTCATCTCGTCTTCTGTTTAATTTTTTCTTCTTATTGCGCACTGTGTCTATTCTGATAACAGAAACTGCACAGAGCTATTGGCGCACTCGCGTTCTTTCGCTCTTTTGCTCTCTCAGCGTCCCGTCATCTGTCGCCGTGAGAGACACGTGGGCATTAAAGCCAGACGCCGTGCGTCTAAAAGCAATCAGCCGTCACAATGAACCCCCGTTCTCGGCGGACCTTCGCATCTATTTCTCGGCGTCCTGATAGACTTTTCTTCTCTACTTCATTTGGCATTTCGGGCTGTTAACGCGGCAATGAAAAGCAGCCTTTTTTTACTATCTTTTTTTCGTCACCGAAGCGCTTAGAATGACACGCCATTCCTGCGTCCCTTGGGAGTTTTTCTGCAATGTTCGTGATAGACGTTTTACGCTTTCCGCCGTTGGCGGGGTTCGGAGCACTGAAGAGCTCTCGTGACTAGCGCTGCCTCTCTTGCTCCGAATCATGATTTTGGGATTGAGGTGTTTTTCTTCCTGGCTGCTGCCTTTGTCGGCGTTAATTGGGACGCAGCTCGAGATTTCGGTCGGGGAATCTGGCTGAAAGACGTCTCTCTTGTTGTGAAAGCGAGCGTTCATCACTAACGCGATGAGCTCAGCGTGATATTATGTTTACCCAGATTAAAATGCGTATCACTTTTCTTAAATTTATATAAAAGTTTCATAAAATTTATTTTTCAGTCTTGTACTGCTGGAAGCCCGTACTTTATAAACATGTGCTTCGGATTGGTCTAGAAAATTATATCGCTATATAAGAAAACGATCTGCTAAAGCTCTCCATAAGCGTGCTTTATTGGTGCCTATTTTAGCGAAGATAAGAAACATATCTTCTCTACAAATAATCGATTGTCACGTGACACTCTCCGCAAAAATTCAAGACGGCGCTTGATTGTGTTTGAGGACCCTCTCATACATTCGGGGCGGCGTGTTCGGGGCAGCATGAGTTCAGGCGTAGGTCTTATTACTCATCTTGTTGGTTTGGAAACTAAATCATGTTCCGCCAGGGTTGGATCGACAAACTAATCCAGAACACAGATCTGCAGCTATAGGTGCCTTTCTTTCGTTTTTGTTTCCTTTACCTGTGCCATTCTAGTTTGTCACCCGACTTGCAGTCCTCACTTCTGTGTAGAATGGGTCAAGCTTAAGAAAATTCAAAATCACATTCAGCTACTCGAATGCAAAATTATATTACAAAATGTCTCCACGTATTCTCTGCCATTCGAAACTTTGATACGTCGTGCAAGTTAGCATGTGGCCCCAAAGTGCGGCGTCCGGGTTGTTTTCCTTTTTTATGCCACATTCTGAACGAGATAAGTTTCCATAGTGTTATTATTATTCTATTTGCGATACTGTTAGACCAATCTTATACACTCGAGTCTGTTCCAACATAACATCTTCAGGAGAAACGTCGCCTTCTACACGTGCTAGAAGACTTCCCTATGGTACTTTGGCTGCACATGCGCCGAAATATTGTCAAATGAAGAAAACTCACGCAAAATAAAAGCTTCTGCAGATTATTTCTTTTTTTTGCTAGCAACTATATTGATATAAATATTCTTTTTAGAACCGTGATACCCTAAATTTACGTTTCTCCACTGGCAGAACGAGGACATAAGAGCGTGACGCATCGGACAACGCCATCGGAAAATATCAGAGACCAGAGAAGCACTGGCGCTGAATATCGACCGGACGTAAGTGTGGCGGCTGCCAACATCCGGTGGCTCAATTTAGTGCCACGTGTAACATCCACATCGAAAAACGTTACGAAACAATTGGCTTTCCCTTTGACATTTCCGAAAGGCGCTCTAAATGCCTAGCATTTCCAAATGCCTTTTCCCACGTCCGATTGAAACCATAGCCTAGCTGTCTCGCAGATCACACATTGCAGTGAAACAGGCCTGCCCGTAAACTAGCGCTTTGAACGACCGCGGTCGGCCGCTTTATGATGGACTTGGCTTCGAGTCGCTACACGATCCGGCGGTCTTGTTTTAAAGCAGCGTTTTTTGTTTCTCCCCTTTCAGCTGGCTGCGCCCATCGATGTCGTTCATCCGCCTCCTTGGAGGTACACAAAACCCGAAAGACAGAACCCTCGTAGTAGGTATGCACCAACTCAACTGCCCGCCGTCACGCCACTCCGGTGGTGCTGCTCTCGAAGTGCGCATGCGCAACAGCACCCTCTCAAGCCAATCTGGTTTCTGCGCACGCGCAGTGCCTACATTTGGCGTCGGCCAACGAGAGCTTGTTTGTAAACAGCGCGTAGGTGGTGTGGGCCTATACGGAGAGAAACGGAGGGAGAGCAGGTGGTGAGAGCGCGCGGGGAAGTCGAGGAACCAAGCTGCGATCGGAATTTTGAGTGGGTAGGAGCAAAGGCTAGCCCGCCATACTCTTTCCAACTGTCTCCTTTCAATCAAAGTGAAAAAGAGTGTTGTGTGTTCCTCGTGTTAGAACCCCGGACGCCCACGTTAGGCGTTCCAACGAGTTCGAACGGTGGGTAGATACAAAGGCAGCTAGCCGGTGTACCCTTTATCCTTTTATTAATTTATTTAGATTTATTTGTGGTGCTCTCAAACAGCTTAAAGGCCTAAATAGGGTTAAACGTACCGATAGCCTATGACAATAAAAATGAAATAAACAAATATAGTCAGAATCTGTGAGAAATCATTGATCGTACACTTTCCTTAAACGTTTTAAAGGGCATGCGAAAAATCGATATCGGCGTTATTTAAATTGACATAAAGAGAAGTTCCATACAAAACAACGAAGCTTCAGATTATGAGGACCGTGTTTAAAGAGGTTTCTTGTACCTGTTTTGTCGTCGGGGAACATGAAACAAAATCTTATTAAGTAACAAGGGGCACACACTAAGAGCGTTGAATACTTTGTATAAGAGCATTAAGTTAGGAATTTATCTTAATCTTAAATGACGCATGCAAAGGAAAAATACATTTCTTTATTAAACAGCCTGGTTAGAAAAGGAATTCATAAAACAAATTACAACAAAAAATAAATTTTTAGAGCTATATTTACGGCGCTATGCGAGTTCGTAGTTGGCGCCCGCGGGCGCCGCGAAGTGGCCGCTATTTGTCACGTGACTGGCCGCTATTTGTCAAGGGGTACTTGCGCTCTTTCGGAAGCTTCCTATGGTCTCTAAAAGTTACTTATGCATCTTTGTTTCAAGTGCAACAAAAAAACGAAGATTAATGAGTAACTTTTTAGAGCCCAAAGGAAGCTCCTGAAAAAGCGCAAGCAGACGTGATAGACCTGTGCGCCGGCCAGATGACGGCGGCGGCGCCGCGGAGCGGACGAACTTGCGCGGCGCCGGCGGCGGCAGCGTGGAGAAACGCGTTGAAACTAGGGGTGTCGCGAACTTTTGTCGAACCGGAATTTTAGGTCGAACTTTTGGGGCTCGACTCGTTCGAACCGGTTCGACGAACCTTCGAACGTTTAACCAGATTCGACCATCGAGTTATTATAATGTACGCTAGAGGTTCAAGTGGCGCTAGTGTGCTGACGCAATTTGAAGCAGACAGCAGCCAGTCGCAACTTTACTTCCGGTAGTGCATTTCTATGGGAAGAAATTAGTGCATTTTCTCCCTGCGCTTGATCATAACGGCAGATATCCCGAATAATTCGGACGTACTAGGTAGCTTAGAACATTTCCCAGTCAGGCCGACGAAATAATTGGTCAGTTGCGGTGGTTTTCTTTAAAATCCCTCGCATTAAAAACGGCGCTAAAACGGCTTTGTACGTGTATTTGTGCGCACTGTCGGACACTCTTAGCGCGAACACAACGTCGGCGCTTTTCAGAGTGAGGGATATACGTGCCAAACGAACAAAGGACATTTGGAAATTAAAAAATACGGGACGAACTACGCAAAAACACTGGATCAATAACTACCCGCGCATGTACAATCAAAATAAATTGGAAGCCAAGTAATATATTCCAATTTTATATAAGTACCGCTTTATTCTTTCTGCTCTGGCCGAACCTCTACGTTCAAACTATCACCAGCACGATCGAAATCTTTGAGGACAAGTGCCCGATAAAAGCTGCCCGGCAGAGAAAACAATACGAAGACACACCTTTCATAGCCCACGTGCTTTATTATTCACGTTTTGAATGTTTTTATCCGCTCATGCACGACGGGGTCATTTTCATGTAGTGACAGGACTGGCGCATTAGCAATATATAAGCGTCACCGGAATGCTGGCGAGCCTTGAACACTTTGTATATTCCTTTCGATCGTAATTTTGCTTTGAATCGTCACTTGTTTTTACATATACGTGCTGCGGAACACACCTTTGGGATTGAGATGTAGCGAAGTTAAACATCGTTCACTAATGAAAAAAAAAAAAAAGCGCTAACTGAAGTAATTACACTTTTACAGTTGCATACTATTAGGTACATACTATTCGGTACGACCCAAATAACCAAAGTTATTCGTGTTATTTTCCGGCGAAGAGACAAATATCACGCGCATGTTTCCATAGGAATGCACAGGAGCACCGCAGAAGCGGACTGGTTGCTTTCTGCTTCAATTTGCGTCACGGAAGTCGCATAGACACTAGCGCCAGTTGAACCCCTAGCGTACTTTATAATAACTCGATGGATTCGACCGCTTCGACTTTGTGGACAGTGCGGCCAGATCTGGATAAAAGCATGTCTAGATTCGAGAAAAAAAATTTTATGCAAAGGGTCATTTTAATTTTATGAACAGTTGCAATTTAAAGAAACTAATTCTACTTACTGAATAAGTTAATAGCTTATTGTTTGTACTGTATTGACTCTAATAACCAATGAGTGCTGTCCTTCTTTCATCCGCATGCGCATAGCAGTCGAATCTGAGTCGATTCTTTGGCAAACCTTTTACAAGTTCGATAAAGTCGAACCTGGTCGACCTCAAACCTCACCCGGTTTGCGACACCCCTAATTGAAACGGCGGCGCAGCGTACGGCGGCGGCGTGACTTTGAGGCGGCAGAGGTGCCGCGCGACAGCGCACAGGTCTACCACGTGACCCGCGGCAGCTCCCGCGGGCGCCAAATACACATTCATTTTGCGCCGTAACTATGGCTCCAAACATTTTTTTCCTTCGCTGTAAATTCGTTTTATAACATTCGTTTTTCATCTAGGCTGTTTAAAAGAAATGTTTTTTCCTTTGCATGTGTTCTTTAAAAGGGCAATGCAACAATTTTTGTGCTTTGCGCAAATACCGCTTAGAACGGATCCCAGACGTCAGTGACCTGTGAAATACCCATTCGTTTTTCGCCACACGCAATCGAAGTCGCAGAAAAAATTAAAGAAAAACGAGCACCGTTCAGCCCCTCAACTCGCTGCCAGAAGAAGCGGCCGCGTGATCTGGAGCCGATTCTATGCCGCCAATGTTGATAATAGCCATACGCAGGGGTTCACAAAGCACAAGACACGCGCTGAGTTCCAGACGTTGTTATGACTCAGCTACCGCCATTGCAACGCTTGTCGTTGCAATGGCGGTAGCTGAGTCATAACACTCGGGCGTTGCAACGCTTGTCGTTGCAACGCCCGAGTGCTTGTCGCGCATTGACTATCGCGAACCCAAATCGAATGCTCACGCAATGCTCGGGTCTAATTTATGAGCCGCATTCAAATCACTGGGGGATTCTGCGACCCCAAGCTACGTCATCACGTTTCGCGGGGAAGAGATTGAAAAAAAACGCTCAATTTTGTCGTTGAAATGGCACAGCAACAAAAGAGTTATATGGTCAGTGGCGCTG
Source organism: Ixodes scapularis (assembly GCF_016920785.2). Classification (NCBI taxonomy): domain Eukaryota; kingdom Metazoa; phylum Arthropoda; class Arachnida; order Ixodida; family Ixodidae; genus Ixodes; species Ixodes scapularis. The sequence goes on from NW_024609835.1 coordinate 69,664,348, forward strand.
CGTGCGAGTATACTGGGGTTTCACTAGTGCGAGTAAGCTCGTGTAAAGTGAAAAGCATTCCGAGCGAATATCATTGCACTGCCCCTTTATTCACCAAATAATCAAGGCTGGGCGCTCTGATCGTCCCCATTCTTTTAGTTTCTCTCCTTGAGACCACGTTTGCTGCCGCTGAGACCTCACTGAGGAAAGTCCCCGATCCGAGACCAGCGCTTATTCACATTTGGCGACTGCACACTCCTCGCTGCACGACCTATATAGGCTGCATCCCAGACTCGGATACGGAAAGCGCTTAGAGCTGGCCCTTAAAATTATATGCACTTAAATGTACACATAGGATAACACTAAGTTTTACCTACGGAATGATTTAGCAGATAGTGGTAATTATTTTGTACAAACCACCGTCTAGGTAAAAAGGAATAAAACATTTACGGTGTAAGACTCCAGGAATCACTGCCGTTTTCTCTTAAAATAAGGTTTCGTATAACTTTGTTTTGATTTACTCAATAGTTTTAAGACAACCTACGTCCTAGAAGCATCTGAGTGCAAGCAAAGCAAAATTTCTTAGAAGGCTTGGTGACATTTCGTTAAGACTTTCAGCGAAACATCGGAGGCCACCTTGGTGCCTCAAGGATGCCCTTTCAAATCATACTTTGAATTCATCTTCTTTTGTGCTACTTTTCTTTATAATGACAATTCATGCTTTCTTACGAAAGCCTCTCAAACTGCGTAAGAAACAATTTTTTGTCAAAATGACACACTTCAGAGGTGCATCCAAGATTAGTCTAAAACCAAATGAAGCCCGGTTGAAAATGCTTGCTTTACTCCGAGCTGAACAGCGTCCACAAGGCAGTATTGAAGAAGTAAAGAAGTGAGGGTGATGAAATAGAAGGTGATCCGACCTCCGAGTTATTAATGAATTGTTCGGTGATCCGCACGGATATTCCGGTATAAATAAGCAGGAACTTAAATATTAAACATTACTACATATTACTTCAAAGCGTGAGAAATTCCAAGATAAGAGCGAGATGGCGAGCCTGTTTAATAAACGAAAACTTCACTTGTCTAAAGATAATTATTTGAGCAGCAATACTAGCCGCCATATGTCTGTGCAAGGAAAGTAAAAAAAATAGTACATTGCTCACTGGACGTTCGTTTTTTTTAATATATTTTATCTTTTTTAGACTACTCTTACGATTTGCAACGATTCGTGTCAAAACTTTCATTTAGGGAGCACTTACGTGGACAAATAAGTGATAATGATCCAGTCGCACGTTCGAAGGAACGTAATCGTATTTCTTGGCTTTGGGTTATTTCCGTATAGTGGTGGCGCTGGCCGTGCTCGGAGTTGGAAATCGTCATATCCCGGAGCAACGCGTGTGCCTTAAAACATAGGCACTTGAGTAGATTATCAGGCGTCTTAAGTGCCCCGCGATTCCCGGAGCGGTAAAATTAGATTAGAAAATAAATAAAAAATATTTCATTTAAAAATAATAAAAAAAACACTTTATTGCACAGTTAGAAGGGAGAATTTTGACGATTGTTCGGATAGATCCGGTAACGATGCCCGACAACGACACGATGCACGCGAAAAGGCGTCGGTGGAGTGCCCGGTATCGTTATCCGAGACAGCGGAACTATTTGCTAAAATTCCATATGAACGAGGGAAACGTCATATACGCGTTCACCTTCAACCAAACAGCCTTTTGGGACCCGACAATCCGTGTTTCATGGTAAAAAAGACGCGCAAGCATTTTAGAGCTTACGCGGGATCGCCGCAACCTATAATAAAATTCTTACGCCTATTAATGTTATTTATTAATTATTATTCTGGTGGGTTAGGTCCTGCTGCCGATAGATCTTGTTCAAAATTCCGCTGCGCGGAATTTTTTTTTTTTTTCATTTTGTCCTTTTAGTCTTTTATTACGTACAAGCCATTCATTGCCTTGTGCTTTATAGGCTATGGCAGCACGACAAATGCGGGACATGGTGTGTTATGTTCACACTTGTTGCTTCGCGCTTCGTTGATATGCATTCTTATCTGCTAAGATACCGCACTTTCAATGGAGAGTTTTAGTGAACCGTTTTTGCACAAACAATACGATACGTCCGGCTCTCCTGTATGGAGTCCGCACTCGCGAATTCAGTGCTGCCTTACAGCAGTTCAGTGTCCAAACCGTAAGCTGTGATCGTGTGATTAAAGCGGCTGAAATCAGGAGCGTCTCAACGCGTTTATAGAACGGTTATTTTGCAATGGGAAAGAGGCTGGCCAAAGCTTCAAACGTGAATGAAAGTATTCGTCGTTGTGCCTGGAAGAAAATCACGGTGGCGGTGAACGAATCAAACCGAATTCACGACAAGTAAAACAGAGAAAATATGAAACGTGAGCAAGACACCAATGCTTTTTTATAATTATATTGTTTTTTTATTTCGGTTTGTGAGGAAGTGGCATATAGCCAGCCGGCAACAGCCAGGCGGCGCCAGCGGAGTGAGAACCCACGTTTATGCCGGTCTCGTTGTAACTTGGCAAAGGGTGAACGATAAGCCCCACACTGCGTGCCGACGCCTTCGATATGCGCTACGTATACGACAGCAACACACACATATCGGAGAATGACGCAGCGAAAATCCTGATACATCTTCGCAGTAAAAGCGTACTCCGGTGATACGTCGTCGCGTGGGGAATGTCCCGCCAGGGCCGTAGCTTCCGCCCTACTGGCATGTTATGCGATTACGGCTTCCTGGCCTACCCTGTATTTCTAGATTCAGAAACTAAGCTGAGCGGCGCCACCAGAGATGTAGCTCAGGTTTGGACAATGCAGCCGCCACTCCCAGGCATACCGAATGTTTCTTGCTTCAGTCGCTAGATAGCGCCAGACCAAAAAGCATTGCAGGTAGCCCGAAACTCAGTTGGTTGAAGCGTCGCTCTCCCCTTTTGATTAAAGCGCCGACGACACGGGCTCCTACGCTGTCCGATGACCGAGCCGTTAGTGGTTGTTGGTGTGCGGCGTTCGCAGCGCGGAGCAAAGGTGAGCTACGTCGTCTTTGTGGAAGCGAAGTTGGCGTAGCACGACCCACTTCATCAAAGCGAGGTCGAACGTTCTGAGTCTCGCCATCAACCATCTCTTCCTTTTTAAGGTAGACAAGCCAAATAAAAGGACTTTTTCTACGTTTCTCCTGCCAAATGAAGGCCACTCGAGCTCATCGTCTAAAAAACATAGCGCTATGATTCCAGCGAAGATCACCTGCTCTTTTAGCAGACGAACTGTTCAGTTACGGTGGGGATGCCACTGCCACATTTAGCGCTCAAATTCTAGCAAAACGAGACAAAATGTGGTTAGTTTCACAAAGTTGGCTTCCGGCTATTTCTGAAAAAAAAAAAATTTTATCTTCAGTTCTGTGAAATTACCAAACATTCTTCCTTAAAAAAAAAGAAAAAACATACCCCCTCTATACCCACTTTTCGAAGCCATTGCGCCTTTCCGTTGCCAGGGGGTGCGATCTGTACCACTCGTCTGCAAACGCGGTTCTGTAAAAGCCGTTTATAAAAAAACTATCGGTTCGAGCTACCGATTGTAAGTACCGATCGTTTTGTCTGTCGACAGTGTTTTATTCCGGTTTCCTAAAACTCTATATTGCTTACGCAGCGACGATAGGCTAACTATAAGCTGTCCGGGACTATAGTGACGCCCCCGCGAAATACAGCTGATTTTACTCTACCTCCAGAATAAAGTTTGTTGCGTGTTTGCAGCTCCTAGCCCTAAAGCCGGGGCACACTGCTTCTCCATTATAAAAAGACGGTCTTCACAAAGATTCGAACGCGAGCCACCGCGAAATCCGTGCTTCAAATGCCGCATGGCAATGAGTTTAAGGAGAAAACTTGGGCATGCGGCATTCGAGCCACGAATATTACGGTGACTCGTATTTGCAGACCGTCTTTTATATGATGTATGAACAGTATGAACAGTATGAAAATTATGAACAGGCTTAAGAAAATCTGCCCCAAAAATGTTTGCTGTTCGGCTTTTTGACTATTTTCTTGTGTGTGTGTGCTGCACTTGTTTGATGTTTGTATTTTTTGTTTGTTGCCCCGTTGTTCTTTGGTCAGCATGTTTGATGCCCGATTGTTTTAGGCTTCAGCTGCTAAATTAAAAGAAAAAAACTCCCGCATGCATTTCTCCGCAGAGTACTTGGAGAGCAATTTAAATTTCTAAGTCACGCCCAGGACCTGGCTAGTGACGAGGCACACAAATATTTTGCATCGAAACATTAACCGTGGGCTTTGACGCCGAGCATCATGTCACCCTCTGTGTCGGATAACAGGCTTCATTTTTAAGTGTATACCTATTTTCGCCATCGCCATCCGCCGGACTCCTGTATAGATCGCATGGCGAATATCACTGGTAGGTTTAGATCAGTGGCCCAAAATCTATGAAGAAGAACGCGATCCACGTAGATTAGCACAGAACCGCTGCCCTTTTGACCCGACCATGGGAACATTACGCCTGCCCCGGGGAGGGCTGCGCTTACCATACCCTGATGATGACAAAACGGCAAATATGCCGGACTGCAGGGGGACAGATATGTTTTGTTCTGTTTTTGTGTTTGTTACAACACAAAGAAATCGGGTTTTGTTTCTTCGTTTTTTTTTTTTTTTTTACAGACTCAGCTTTATTTGTTTTTGTTTTGAACCGATGATAATTGTAGGATTAGATTAGGCAACATTGTGAGTGCGTAGAGACATCGAATTGAACGTTAGAGGATTTTACCAAGAGTAGAAGTTTTACAACAGTTGTTCGCTACAATTAAACATTCCATTTTAATCTTGATAATTCAGCATAAGGATATGACTTCCAGATAACATAGTCGAAGTAAGGCTTCAAGAGTGATAGTACTAACCAACTCACTTCCCTCGGAGGCAAAACTAAAAATTATATTTATATAGTTAGTGCACGCTCAGTGGTCAGAACTGTGAAGGTGAAATATTAGATACAGGAGCTTATTGCCTTCTAAAAATTTATCTGCAGTAGATAGCAGTGTCGTTCAGACCCGAGAGCACCCTCGGTTTTCATGTACGTATATTACAAGAAAAGAAAATCAATTAACCTCCCACAAACATGCCAGTGGTTGTTGCACATTTTCCCGAATGACAGCTGTTCCATCCTAAATGCTGCGGGGCCTTTGCCCATAGTACGAAAAACTCCGATATTAAAACACCCGTTCTATTTTCGCCTAGTGTTAAAATTCCTGTGCCTATTAACCCTATCATTATGCCACTAGTGCATTCTCGTTTATATCATCACTCTTTGTGTCTTTTTAATTAAGACGCACTGTTTTCCCGAGGCCATTGTGAGTCAGCTCTATGTTTCTGAGCATTGTAAGCGTGTTAGACGTCCATTTACGAGGCTTAAAGTGAAGAGCCAGGGGGGAGGGGGGGGGGGGGGGTTGGTGTAAAGGGCGGTGGGGTGCAGGGCGTTTGAGAGCCGAGGCCATTTTCAAGATGGGGAAAAATAACGCGGATATTCGCAGCGGGTTAATCGGGTTAATTACTGCACCAATGTGGATATCGCATTTCTGAGTTTGATGCAGACTTGTACACGTTACTGAAAAAAGTAACCGATTACAAAACAATTACTTTACTGTAAAACGTAACCGATTACAGTTACAGTTACAGCCTCAGAAAAGTAATCGAAAAATTACTCTAAAGTATCAATTACCTCTCACGTTACTTTTCATTCAACTTTTTTTGTTACGATAGCATAATCCTTGAATTCTCGCACACAATTGTTCAAAAAAAAAAGAAAAAAAAAAGCCTAGACTATTTTTGTTTAGAGCTGAGTGAGAGGCGCCATGCACCCAATCCCCCTCGTGAAAAAATGAAATAAAATAAAAAGAGTACTGTTTTAATACATCACTCACAAGAGGCTGGATAAGGTCGTTTTTTATACCCGGACGTAGTCTCCGGTGTACCAAAAATAATGTACCCAAGAAACAAAGCATATATATAGTGAAGTGTACCCTACTAAGCCTCGAAACCCCGTGCTTACTGCTTTCGAAAAAAAAAAAAAAAAATTGGCCGTTGCCCAGGGTTGAGCGACTCCCCATCACATCTAAACCCTCCCTCCCTCTCAAAAAGATAATAAATAAATAAATAAATTGAGAAAAATGTAATGGGTAATTTTGTAATCGATTACAGCAAAAAAGTAATTGAATTACAAGGATCGTTACCTCTTAAAGGAAGTGTTTGAAGCGTTACAAAACAACAGTAAAATGTAATCGCTCACAAGTAATCCATTACTTGTAACGCGTTACGTAAAAGTCTGGTTTGATGTCGCCGTAGCCGACATACTCTACCAAGGTTTCGAAAATGTTTGGGTCGCGACATACAAACTCACATTGAGGGCTACAATAACTATTTGCTCCTAAGCTGTTTTTTTTTTCCATTCCGGAGGGGCATTTGTACTCATCTTTCCTGTTCATTGTCGAGCAGATAATACCCTCCATTTCCTGACCATACAAGTCGGACATGTATCTTTACAAGGCGGTAAGTTGGGCGAGTTTGTGGAACATCTTCAATTGAGAAAACAGCGCAGAAATTTGACAAAGGTCGAGTGAAAGAAGTGCGCGGACAAAGCGCTGACTATCAACTAAAGTTTACTTTTCAAGCGAACCAGAAAATAAACACAGGGAGCAGAGGGTTCTTTCCTCTCTGCTCCCTGTGTTTACTTTCTTGTTCGCTTGAAAATTGAACTTTAGTTGATAGTCAGCGCTTTGTCCGTGCACTTCTTTAACTCGTCCATTGTCAAATTTTTGCGCTATTTTCACATTTGAAGCTGCATCTTTACACAACGCGTGTTTTTCACTGGCCATCAACTGTGTCTCGTCCTTATGTAGTTCGCTTTTCAATTAAATTTTGAGCGTTTCCATCGCTACAAACCATTAGGGCCAATGAAACTTTGGGCCCCGCTCGGTCTAAAGACGAAACTAAGTATGGCGCGCAGCGAGTCAGGTGCATGCGACCGAGCGGCGGACAGCCACCGACCCGTAACGCGAGCGGCAAAACCGATTTAGCACCGCAATAATTATTCGTTCCCAAAGCGGCGTCAATTGAATGCCGAGCCCACGTTCCACCAGGGAGCATTCACGGACGTCTCCCGTTCGCCCGAGGCTGCGTCCCTGAACGTCCGCAATAATGCAACTGGACAGGGGGCATCTGATTTGTCCGGATTAGCTAAGCCACATCGAACAAAGCCCAGCGTCGCTATCTTGGCCGAGGCGCGCGCACGTGCGTTAGGGCCCTAACGAGTTCTGGCAGGGCACCGACATGGGGCAGCGGACCCAGCACGTTGGGAGAGAGATCGCCGCGAGCAGTAAACCAGGCGGGCGTTTCATTAATCCCCGCCTCCAGCGGCCATCTCCCTATACCGATTCATCGTGTTGTTGCGCATTTTGCGATAACGCTCGTCAGTGCTGGCTAATTCGAATTCCGCATCGGTAGGCTTGGCTAATCCTAGATCGCAATCTCCTCTTCGACGTGGTTTAATGACTAAACGATCACGAAAGAATATTCCCCTGCTCAGATAACGTAAGCCCAAGAAAGATCCTGGAGTTAAGAAAAAAAAAAACTGTCTCAAAAATGCCAAGAAAAGCAAGATAGAAAAAAGAAACGGGTGGAAACGGGGATTGAGTTAACGTCTGCTTCGTTGCTTTGTTTTCCCGTGGGTAATTCTTAAAACACAAATGCGGTCCCTGACAGCTTAAGAAGCTCAGGGCGTGCTGAGTACCAAGCATCTCATTAGCGTTCGGCAGCTGATAAAATTGCGACATTAGCGGATAACAACACGCATATATCCTCCTCTATACTGAAAAACTCTGGCAGATCGCCACGAAAAGTGGTTGCCGAAATGGAAAGGGTGGAGCGGCAGGCAACGAAGGAGAAGAGAGCCACGTGGTTGGTGCCCCGCTGCGGCGAGCCGCCGAAACTCACTTGTCCCGAGCGAACAAGTGTGTTTCGGTTCCTCGCTGTTGGAAAGAATGTACGCTGGCTTCCATGTTCCCCGAGAAATGGCACTTTGATGTTCAGTGCTACCAGACCCTTGCGCTCCAAATCTTCGACCAAGCACTCTATGGCTCCGTCCTTGAACTGCCAGGCTTTGTGAGTATAGAAAACGCTATCAAACAGAAAAAAAAAAAGTTATATCACGGAGCAAGAATGGCGAACGTACTAAGCAACTCCTCGCGTTTCTTAATCTTTTGGGGACTAAAATACGACTGCAATCTCGAAAATAAAGTTTCAGTCGTATCCTAACCGCTCGATCGCTCGAGCGGTATGGTATGATGCGATATCAATCGTTCTAACAACAGTCGCGCTGATTATCAACGAGACCCGCGCGTCTTTTTTTCCGCACAGCACATGGAAAGCCAATCATCGCGTTCGACATAAGCAAAGTAGCGAATAGCAAAGGAAAGAGAAACATTTCTCCGCAAAATGCGATTTACGCGCAGATAGCAGTTTTGCGCAAGGACGCTATCTCTGTCCCAAGAGTGGCTTCCCCCTCCCCGCCCCCCCTCCCCCCCCTCCCCCCCCCCCCCTTTTCTGCTTCTGTCGTTTGTGGTGATTGAGCAACCGTGTTCTCTGCGGAAAAGTGGACACAGAGGGCTTTGTTCGTAAGCAGTGTGTTCATTACACGGGTTGATATTGAATGCCCCGTTTTTTCCCCTAATGAGCGTGTGTCTGGCGCTAATATTCCTCTTTGGTTTGGGATATATTTTTATTATTATTCTTGATGTTAAGCATGTTTTTTTGTCGACTACGTTCCAGCAGCTGGTGGTACACTATACACCTGGGCCCTCTTAAATATCACTGTCACTCAGAGCTTAGGAGAGACATTTGCCGTGTGGGAGGGATATGAGATTTTTGTTAAAGGGACACAAACAATGTATTTATGCTCCCGAAAAATTCCGGTCGAAAATGAGCCGCGTTCAGTCGAGCTCACTCTATTTTCCATGGTCACACGGCGTTCAAACTATAGTGGACCGAATATATTCGAAGTCTTTGGCCATCTAACGCATGTGTTCAGTATAAAAAATCGGAAAAGAATATGAGCCCTATTTTTGTGGAAGCAGCAAATACGTCGATTGAAACAGTAAATGTTGCAGAGATTACAGAAAGTATATGTACTACGTCATTCTCAATATGGCGTCGTACAGCGGGCTGTACGACCCACTGGATGCGCACGGCAGACCAACGTTGCGACGGACTTGGGACCAGCACTTCGGCACTGTCGTTCGCGGTACCAGTCAATCGACGCTCGAACGCAGAACAGCGAGCGGAACGGATATAAAAGCCAAACAATAGCACGACAAATGGTGCACGCAACGTCGTTGCTGTCGTCGTCTGCTTCACGCGGCGGAGAAGCGAAAAAAAAAAAAAGTGGTAGGGTGTAGTTATGTGACATCCGGGAATTCTTTCCTCCTCCTCTACATTTCTCCTTGCCCAATAACCCCGTCGGTCCACATCGTCCACATGTCGCGAATATGAGCCTCCGCGCTCATGTTTCGGTTTCGATTTGTAACACAAGGTTTTTTTTTTTGTTTCTTTTTTTATATCTTTATATTTATGATTCTGTAGCAAAATATTGATGGGGTCTCTGGACACCTTTATAAATCGCCTGGAAAAAAAGTTAAAAAAAAACAATATTAGTAAGTTTTAACTTGTCAGTGTTTCTTACAGAAAATCAGGGAAGAAGGACGTTGTTTTGTTTTTAATGGGACAAGCACGCAGATTAGAGGAGATATATTCCTTTAAGAAAGACAAAAGAAAAAAAGCGGCCATCCCTCTTAAATCCCAAGCAGCGTCTCTTCTAAACTTGCGTGCGGAGGATAGAGGGGGAGGGGGGAGCCATTATGACTTTTACGTTGTCATGCAGTGCGGCGTAAAGTCCTCGGAAATCGTGTATTTGTGCGCCGAAGAGTCCCATTGCGACTTAGCGATATGATCGCTGACGTAGGTTTTTTGGGACAACGAAAGTGCGCTAGAATTACCAATGAAAAATCGAAATGCTATAAGCTTTTTCAAGCGTGCTGATTAACCCATTGTATGTATCTTGCATAATATTTCGCGATGTACACCTGTCGTAGTAAATCGGCTTGCTTGTCACAACGGGTGATAGGCGGACCGGCGCCGATTCGGGATTTAAATGCTTTACCGACAACGGGCATACCGGAGAGAAATTTGAATTACATCTATTTGACTTGGCTTGCGCGTTACAAAAACAAACCCCCAAGTTGCAGGTACGTAAATATACCTAGGCTCAGCTAAACAACCGCAGTAAAGAAAAAGAAAATGTTTCGCTCCTCGCAGTGCATTACTAACTTACTCAGTTATACAGACAATGAAGACATATGTAGGTGCATTTTAGGTTCGATATACGTCACCTTAACGAGACGTTCACGTTTCAAACGCAAAAAGTATAGCTTCTTCCTCCGACAAACATATCTTGTAAGAACTACTTCGCGTGGCGCATGAACGTTGCGCAAAACTCCACGTTTTTCCTTTAGGGGAAAACGAGTATAGACTATTCGTCGCATAGTCGCGATGAGAGTTCTTGTTCACTCCTTCTAGTTTCTAGGTTAGTAGTCAAAGATGAAAGAACAAGAGTGCCCAGTATTGCTACTGTTCGTTCGCTCGCCCCCTGTCGTAATTCCAGGATGCTCGCGCGCACTTTTAATTGTTTTGGAGCCGCAGCTCCTTGTCCTTTGGATGCAGCGAGTTTAGCCTTCCCGAAGCGGTACGCTCCTGGCAGTTTGTAAAAGTGTCTGAGTCTGTATTTTGCCCTGCATGAGGTTTCTTTTTTAGTATTTTTTTATTCCTGTGATGCTTTTAAAGGTAACCATTTTGTACGCATGTATTCAAAGTAAATGCTTCTATAGCGTGGCTATCTTGGACTAAAACAGAAGTCAGCCCTCCGTATGGTGTGCTTACTGGGCCTCTTTCAACTTCACATAATAAGATAGGTAAGTTATTTTATTTTAATGTGAAAGCGCCATTACCGTGGTTCTCAAATTTGATGAAGGCTAAGGATAAAAACTGGAAGCGCTATTTTGGAAGTAAATTTTGTATGTACAGTCATGTCGCGGCAGTATGGACAGCTCCTTTTCCCCCGAAAAACATCTATAGTATAAGCTGTCCATACTAGCGGGACAAAAATGCATGTCTTTGCCCAGTGTTTCACCCGATAGTTTGTGTCAATATAGCGGCGTATTCGTATTAACGGTGTTCATAGTCTGTCATGGAAAATAGGGGCGCTCTGTAATAAGAGTATCGCTTTTATGAATGATTACTCTTGCAAATTATTACAAAAATATTATTTATTTAAGCAACATAAAAGCGTTATGATACATATTTAGTTCGTCCTATGTAACAGGCTATATCTAGTACAATAAACATTTGTTCTAATATTTGCTTTGTTTTTGGTGATTTAGGACACAACGCGCGCGTCTTTCTTCCTTGAAAGGTACACGGTAAATTTTTAAAGAAAATTGTCCCTTTTCTAAGGAGAAGCGAAAATCGGAGTGGCGTTTGTGGCGACCGTATCCCTCAGAAATTTAAAGGGACGATATCCCCCTGATTTGCAAGGACGAAATCTCTCTGGAAAAACGGGGAAGACACTGAGAGAGCTCTTGTCCCTCTGACTTAAGACGGCGATCGTCGCTCTAACGTTTAATAGGGGCATTTTTTTTAAATAAAGTCCCTTTGAGTTATGGATATTTAAAAAGACTGAATTATTGCAAGGTTTGCTATGTTATTAATGTTATGACGAAACTTACCACAGTACGAATGTGAGTATACTGTCTGTTTTGCTGAGTGATGTGATTTTGGGGGCAAGGAGTGGGGGGGGGGGGGGGGGGGGGTTGTCGCCTCGTCAGGTACATCTATTTCAGTTGTGACTGTCTCCCAGAATTTTTTTTATGCTGTCTGAATAAAACAATTACATTGACAATTAGTAAGAGGTACCAGGTTTCGAGTGTAGGAAACGTGCCTAAAAGCAGCCGGCACTATTGAGGAACATTGACCGCGTACCTGTTTAGGGGTATAAGGTCCCTTTTTGGCGACTAGAAGGACACGTAACTTTGCTCTCATTGGTCTTTTAATCATGCAATTATGTTTTTATTAAATATTCTTCATTTTCATTCAAAGCACCCACTACTGCATACCTTTTTATGTCACTACTGCATACGTGGTTTTATGTCTTATTTTTCCCCACAAGAGGTGCTAAACGGAGAGGTAATTAAATTAATGGCTAGGTTAATTTCGCAATATTATCATTCAAGTAATTGCAGTTTTTGTAATAACGTGTATTGTCAAGGTGGTGGGATGTTATTCTGCCATTCACGTACCAAGAAACCACAGCAATGCACAGCAGTGCACAATGTTTCGTTTTCGACTAGCCTGACTTATCATTCCAACACTATTTTTTTCTTTTCACTTTCTATACTCACAAACGCGCTTAATTGTTTTTAGCTTTGTCTGACGGGTGAGATACTGATCGCAATTGGCCCTGTGGACCCGTATGCGGAGGCGCACTCACCGTCAGTGCACTCGGACCCGTCGAAGCCGCAGCGTGGAACGTCCGGCGGCGGAGACGTGCGGCCTCCTGCCCAGTGGATGGTCCGATTTGGAACGTCAACGAACTGATGCCTCACTCCGAGATAATTAGCGACGACCTGAAAAGAACAAAAACCCCAAACATCAGCTTTCCTTGCCGTCCCCGCGGACGTAATGTCACCGTCAGGAAGAATATCGAACGAGGCCTTAAGCCTGGGCGGGCTTCCCTCGATAAGGTTATTAAACACCAAACTCCTAAGATATCTCTCCCTCGCGTTCAATTTAAGCCAAAAATTCACATGCCTCGGAACGTTACTACAGAATATTTTTATGCGTAAATAAAGTTTAAAGCAGCAAAACAATATGTCAGTACTATTAGCGTGTATCAATCTTTTTGTTCAACAGACTGGTCAGTTCAAAATGAGTCAATAAAAATCGCACAGAAAACAAGCTACAATTATAAAGCCTATATTTACATTTTGGAATATTGTTGTCCGTTTTGTAACTATTTTATAAACTTATTTAGGTGTTTTCAGAGAAGAAGAACCGGTGGAATGTCCACATCGGTGTAGATAAAGAAAGGCACAAGACAGTACGAAAAGTGCAAGTCCGGTAACGGGAGCTCTCCGTCCAGTGGGCTTGTGCAACTGTATGATAGAGATTTTTTGTTGTTGTTGTTTAAATAAACATTTAAATCATCTTTAAATGCAGCATATATAAATCTTAGTATATCAGGTCGGAAGATAAGCGATTCAACGCCACTCGGCCAGCTCCATCGGCTCGAATCTCATTTTCGGAGACAAAGAACCGCAGGTCTCAACGTAATCTCCCCCGGTTGAAAAGGTACGCTTTGTTTTCGCCCTAAACCGAGCAAAACGCCAAACGCAGAACACTGTGTGTCCGGATGAAAAGTGGTTGGCGCCCGATCCAAATGTTGTTTACGCACCCATCGCGATAGGAGGGCCGTGTGCATTATTCATCTTGGCACCGCTCGCGTCAGAGCAGAAGAAGCTGAGAACCGCTAAACGCAAAGAGCTGAACGCGACGTTCGAGGCCGCGGGCGGAGATGAGAACTTCTGTGGCGTTTTGCAAACAGGCTGTTTATTGTAATCCGACGGCCCGCCTGCGCTCTAAATATATATATATATATATATATATATATATATATATATATATACATATAAAAAATCGCGTAAGCAACTTATATAAGTTGCCACGGGTGCTCCGGTTCTAAGCACGTAACTGAAGGCATGTCCCTACCTGCTCCTAGAAGAGGCACTTACTGAACTAATAAAAAAGAAAGAGAATATGCAAAAGAGAGAGAGAGAGAGGGAGAGAGAGAGAGAGAGTAAGAGAGTGAGAGATTGGGGGGGGGGGGGTACGGCGCTTTTCAATACTATAGCCATTTTTTTTTTTTTTTCACTGGCTAAACAATAATGTCCGGAGCAAGGAACTGTTGGAATAAGAAGGTCAATATGAATACAATGTGTACTCGGTGTTCGAGGTAATTAAGGTTTCGAATACTAAATTCACTGAACAGTAGGTAGGACGGTTTATACTTTCTCTGTCATATCAGACGCTCTCCCCGCAAGCGGTAGATGCTGGCAAGTTACTTTCACGCGACAAACTCGTTGCATAAAAAAATAAACCGTAAAAAAAATACAGGCAAGCTTTTTTATGGTTAACATCATTTACAAATGCACTCAATATGGTGCGAGAAACTCAACATATTGCCAACACAGGCACACCAGGTTTGCGAAGGGGCAAACCGCACCCGAGAAACACAAAGCCAAAATGGCAGAAGTCGAAAGTCATTTTAAGGATGGCCCGAGGTAGATGATGCGTGGAACAGCTCCGGCGGATTTACATTCCAAGTCGTCCAGCTTGAGCATCGCTTAACAATGAAATTATGGGGGCCGAATTAACGCGAAATCGATTTTCTCGCTCGGGAGAGTTGTGCTCGGTACGTACGAGCGAGAGGCTTTCTTTTCGAAAGGGCTGTATCTCGAAAAGGTCCTTGTGCCTCAGGAAACTTTGACAGCCTCAGTACACATGGTTATGCAACAGCAATGTCGAGCGTCGAAAAATTATTTTTTTATCAAGTCATGTACTTTATTGTAGACTCTGGCTACCGAACTTTGCTGTGCAATGCGAGGCGGAAGTTCGTCTGCTTCGTTTGCAGGAGTTATGGTGACGTCAGAAAGACACCAAGCTCTAATTGGCTATGATCAAAGGATAGTGGGTAGACCTCAAAGCAAGCTGCCTCGAGGTCTACCCACTATCCTTCAATCAGAACCACTCAGAGCTTGGCGTTTCGACGTCACCATGACCCATTCAAAAACAGCAGACAAACTTGCGCTCCGCATCAACTAAGAGGCGAATTGAACTTTTAGAAGAAAGAGGAAAGGGAAGGAGGGAAGGCCGAGGCTCGTGGCGGGCGAGGCGCGTGAGGCAGATCGAAGGCTGGAGACCAGCGGAATAGGCGGTGCAGAGCGAGCCCAGGAAAGAGCCGAACCACAGCGAGCCCAGGGGAAGAGCCGGATCACAGCCAGCCTCAACTCACCTCCTAGGACTCAAGCTTGAGTACCAATTAAACATTTCTTTAACGATAGCGCTTCTCCGTTTGATTTCCTTGGAGCGAATGGAACTCGGCCTGATCGGGTTATATTCACAGGCGACCCACATATCTGGCGCCCAACGTAGGGCCCGATCAATCTGCCGTTGTTTCTGTTCGTTCCCGGGGAGTTCCACGAATTCCGATTTCTAGACTTAGGCTTTCAGAGCGCAGGTCTTAGGCGCCCGTTTCTGGCTTGAGCGGCGTCGCCGTCGCCGTCGGAGTAACCGCGCGGTGCAGTATGGGAAATATCTCATAATGCACCGCGCGGGACCCTCATGACCACCCGTGACCACGTGTGACGTCACGAGGGTCCCGCGCAGTGCATTATGGGGCATTCCCCGTGATGTACCGAGCGGGGAGGAGGAGGGAGGAGGACGAGGGGCAGCGGTGAAGGAGGGCGAGGAGGAGGAGGAAAGGAAGGGGGAGGGGGAGGAGGAAAGAGCGGGAGGAAGGAGGAGGGAAGAGAGGAGGAGGAGGCATGAGGAGGTGGAGAGGAGGGAAGGGTACGAGGAGGAGAGGAGAGGAGGAGCTTGAAGGATGAGGGGACGAAGAGGAGGGGAGGAGGAGGGAGAGGAGGGCGGAGGAGTAGCAGGTAGGAGGAGGGAGGAGGTGAGGAGGAGGGAGGAGGGGTATACCCTCCACCCCTGAGTACCCTTCCCTCCTCCTCCTCAAGAGCTGCGCTCTAATTCGGCGTTACAGGGTGTTGTAAACGGCTTTCATTTTTCTGTTTCTTTTTTAGAATTTGTGTTACTCCGCTGAACACCAGTGTCTTTAGCGCTCCGCCGCCATGTCCAAGTCTCCGAATAAGGCCGCCCCGCCCGAGGCTTCAACCCGCAGTCTAAGAAAAAATGGAGGATCTCGGAATAAGGCCGCCCCGCCCGAGGCTTCAACCCACACTCTAACAAAAAATGGAGGAAAAAGGTAGCAACGGCGCGTCTTCCTCCCTTCTACTGACGCGCGCCCAAGCGGACACGAGACGAAGCGAGGAACGAGACGTTTTTCTCCTTCTCCAGGCAGACGGGAGAAAGCTTTCGCCCTCCCGACTCATCTTCTTTCGGTTTCGTTTTTCGAGCACGTCGCGAACGTTGTCCAATTAAGGTTGTTGAGTTGATTGAGCTTCAGCAGCAGCGAAGGACGCCTGTAATTTCGCCTTCTAGTCCAAACGTGCAGAATATTTTGGTTGCGTTGACGTTTTTACCACTAATTTTATCGAATGGGCAAACGAAGCCACTAGAAACAGCCAAGTTCCGGAGCTGTGCCAGCAGCGCTACGTACACTGGGTAAGATGGCCGTCTGCGGATTGCAGAACCCTCGGGAACCACGCGCAACTGTGCCGACGTTTTTGAGGTTATGGAAATCGCAGGAACTTTGTCCAAGACAAGCAGCTTTTTCTGACCGCTGCCTGGGTGCCTTCCGTGCCAAGTGCCAACCTGCAATGAACGTGGTTCTGTATTTCTGCGTGTTAGCAACATGGCAGCAACATCGTGATGGCAGTGTTGTGCGTTGTGAACAGAAGACTGGAATTATCGCCGATGTGACCGTGTGTTCCCGTATCAGTGGTGTAGCAACTAAGAACAAGATGAGATGACGTAAACTGTCGGCCACTGATGCCGCTGGTCGGGCCGCGGTCAAAGGGGAAGGGCTGTCGCAGGTTGACATTCCGCTTCACATTAAAGAGCTTACGACCACTTGAAGGATTAGGTGCAATCGATCGACGTGCGGATAGTCACGTTGGTACGGTGGTCTGAACAGTAAGCTCCTATCGCACAGTGGCCAGTGTGACTGTCGGTTGTCTCGTCCCCGAGAGCAATTGCGCTCTGGGGAAAGGACTGAACTGCACGAATTTATGACGGAAAGTACGTATATTTACAGTGTGGAATTTTACCATTAACAAATAATAGTAGGTAAAACAAAAAAAAAGCTACCCTTTATTTTTCTATTTAAATATACTACGGTTTCTGAAGAAACTGCCCTCCAAGTGGAGCGCAGGGATGAGCGCTAGAAGTTTTCGAGCTCGCCGCGGCGTAGCTCCGTACACTTAACACCTGCGGCAAGTCGCGGCTTTGACTGCATTCAAGTTGATCGAAAGCGATTGAAACATCACTTCCAGCTGAGTGAATATCTGTTCAACAGAAATTAATTTAAAACATCAAATTCAGCCGTGCGCGAACTGCACAAATATAAAAACAAACACTACATAGAAATACTGGCTACGACGTGCCGTGCTGGGAAACAAACTCATGGCATGGAACTGCATTGGAGTGGCGTGAATTATTGGCTTTCAAATAATTACGGCATGATCGAGCGTTTTCTTTTTATTAACAAACTCATACCCTGAGCCATTCTAAATACTCTCAGAGGTATGACATTGCTGGAAAAGTAAACCAACATGCTGGGAATGTTTTTGTCTTATTGCTTAGGCGGTCACCGAGAAATTCCGTACGTTCAAAACGACCCGTATAAAAGACGGAAACGCAGAGCTTGGGTGTAGTCATCGTGTTAGTGTGCCGTTGTATGTTGATGTTTTTATGTGCCATGTACGTATATGCGCTCAATGTATGTTCACCTGATGCTTGTAGAATGCGTAATGTGTCTACATATGTGTATAACACAAAATTCCGAAGATCCCGAAGCGAAATGATGGCGTGAGGAAATACACACATGTTTTGTAGAACATGAGTTGGGCGGTACATTGTGCCACCTAGAGTTCCTTATTGGCTCCCTACGGGAGCCAGAGTTGTGCGTTTTCTACGTGCCGCCACGACGCTATTCACCCGAGATCCGATCACGTGAGGAGCCGGATCAAAGGTTGTGCGGGAAAGCAGACGTTGCCCGCGCTCCGCGCGCGTTCCTTGCCCTGCTTTGGAGCGCGCCGCGCGCATCGAATGCCCGGCGCCGCTATTCGCCGAGTTGAGTCACGTGAGGTGCTGGATAAACATGCCGTGCAGGAAAGACGGCGCTACGGGGATGAACGCGCAACTCAGGCTCCCGTAGGGAGCCTATACAAAAACTCTAGCGCCACGAAAAGGCAAACAGCGCACAGTAAAGGGGAACCAAAGAAGTGCACACAGGACAAGCGCTGACTCTCAACTGAACTTTAATCACATGAAAACAAAACAAAGAAAACAGCAAGCCCGCCCAAGTCACATGATACATTCACCACGTGTCCCCCCCTCTTGTCCCCTCCCAAAAAAAAACAAAAAAAAAAGAACAATCTCTTTACTACTTAAGCCCAGTGACGTTTGGCTTACGCAGTTGACACCTGCTTCGATAATTGCATGCGCCTCTAAAATTTCTCTGTTCATTTAGTCCATTGTATTGCCAATTATACAAGTCTTACTGAAGATAGGTTTGCACCCACATTCATGACAATGCAATGGCAGATGCCCCCCTACAGCTCTCACCACTGATCGCAACGACATGTCATGCTCCCGCAGTCTGGGATTAACAGATCTGCCCGTCTGACCGACGTATGCTTTTCGACACGTTAGTGGAATTGTGTACACAAGGCCCATCTTGCAAACAACATATTGATTTTCATGCTTCTCCGTGCAAGCGGGGCCTTTGGCCTTCTTATCGCCAACTCTCGTGAATAGTTGCGCCAGCTTACATGGAGCGGAAAGCACCAATGACACATTGTACCTCAAGGCAACTTTATTTAAGTTGTGTGAAATTTATTGAGATACGGTATTACGAGCGGTCTGTTATTTGGCCTTTCCCTCTGGGGACGGGGCTCAACCTTAAGTTTTTGTTTTTTTAACAAACCCTCCGCAACGCTCAATAAAACCGAAGTTAAGGAAACCTGCCACTTTTTGGATATGAGATTAGAATTCATCGCTAAACATGTTTGCTGGTCTTATCACCCACGATCAAAGAAGGGTATTTTTCCATATTATTCATCGCACTCCAAGCTGGTCAAGAGAAGCATTGTCTCGTCTTGCGTGCAAGCTGCATTTGAGAAGTCATGTCATCATATGGTTAACGATAGGTTTGCCCGGGAGGTTGAGAAACTGACAGTGGCAGGTTTCCCAACTTCGGTTTTATTGAGCAATGCGGAGGGTTTGTTAAAAAAAACCTCAAGGGGGAACCCCGTCCACAGAGCGAAATGCCAAATAACAGACCGCTCGTAATACTGTACCTCCATACAAATTTACACAACTTGAAAAAAGTTGCCTTAAGGTGCGATGTGTCATTGGTGTTTTCCGCTCCGTGTAAGCTGGCGCAACTATGCTCGAAAGTTGGCGATAAGAAGGACAATGCCCCCCCGCTTGCACGGTGAAGCAGGAAAATCAATATGTCGTTTGCAAGGTGGGAGTTGTGTACACAATTCCACTAACGTGTGGAAGAGCCTGCGTCGGTCAGACGGGCAGATGTGTTAATCACAGACTGCGGGAGCATGACTTGTCGTTGCGATCGATGGTGAGAGCTGTAGCTGTAGGGGGACATCTGTCATTGCATTGTCATGAATGTGGGTGCAAACTTATCTTCAGTAAGACTGGTATCATTGGCAATAGAAGGGACAGAATGAACAGAGAAATTTTAGAGGCGCATGAAATTATCAAAGCAGACGCCAACTGCGTAAGCGAAACGTCACTGGGCTTAGGTAGTAAAGGGATTGTTTTTTTTGGACACGTGGTGAATGTATCATGTGCCGTAGGCGGGGCTGCTGTTTTTTGTTTTGTTTCAAGGGATTAAAGTTCAGTTGAGCGTCAGCGCTTGTCCTGTGTGCACTTCCTTTAGTCATCGTTCACTGTGCGCTGTTTGCCTTTTTGTCAGTATGAATTAACAACCCAGATCGCCACCCTTACTCCAGCGCCACCTAGCCTAGCTGCTTGCAATTACTCTGCCTGACCCTGCCACCTGGTGGGAAGCGATCTAATCTTTTTTTACGCTACGCGATAAACAGCGGCTACGAGTTTGTTCTTTTTTCGAGCGGCTTTTGGTTTCGCGGATTGGTTTGCCGTTCTTCCGTGATGTGCGATTGACGAAGGACTTGTGACTCGAGGAACAGGAACGGTAAGACGTAAAGTGCGCGAAGTAACTGGGTATCGGTTGTCTCCGTTTCACATCGCAGTGCTGAAGACCAGAAGACTGAGTAACTGCTTTTGAAACGCAAGTTTTTGCACCTGCGGGGGAGGGGGGGGGGGGGGAGGTGGATCTGGCTTCGGAAATAAACACAGTTCCCGGAAGGCTCGTGCTAAGCTTTTATATGCTGCGCACCTCGTCCCGCACAAGAGACGTAGCGTCCTCGTTAAGCCTTATTAAGCTCAATTTGCTCGATTCGGAGCCGCCATAATGAGATGCAGGCGACGGAGGAACTTTGCTCCTCTGCTTCAGGGACGAAAGTTCCTCCTTTTCTAAAGGTACAAGACCGTTTCTCCCCTTAGGAACAACTATCGATACCCTTTTTCTAAGAGTGCGGTCATTGGCTGATATTGACTCGGACGCAGTAGAAGGGACAAGTGGGCAAGCGAGCGTTGCGGCAGCGCTGGACCTTTCAATTCCAGCGATGAACTTGGGAGACGTCAGCACCATGACGGCGATGTTCGCGATGTTTTCTAGACAGATTGGTATGGCCCCAAAGGTGGTAAATCCCGCGCTTACGCCCATGCCCCTCCTGCGGTTGAGCGGGCCAACGGCGACCTATTCGGGCTACTCCGACGGAACATCGGTGGACGATTTCCTGGAGGATCTAGACCCGTACATTGCCGCGTTAGGCGCGTCGGTTGAAACGGCCCTGATACAAATCACCCAATCACGCTGACGGGCAACACAGCCCATTGGAAACGAATGCAGAGGCCGTTCTTTTCGATGGCAGATTTTCGGGAATGGTTCAGGGAGGAGTTTCTGCCACCCGACTATGAGATGCGGATCAGAGATGAGCTCGCCAGGTGTACTCAACATCCGGACGTGAGCCTTATCGAACACATCTGCACTCTTCAGGAGCTCTACTCCAGAGCCGAACCTACAGCGTCAGACGCGGTGAAGGTAGCTAGCTATATAGGGCGGCCCACCACTGTCACCCTAGATTTTAAGCCTCGTTGCTCGCAAATGATTTCGCTGATCTGGAAACACTTGCCAGATAGGCGTGCACCGTTCAGGCGAGCTTGCTCAGCGAGTTGCAGTATCGCCCCCATCCACGCGTAGAGGAATCTCTGGAGCCGGGTTGCGCCTGGACAGGACGAGGCACGGGAGCTTGAGACGACTCACGTACGCCGTTCGTGGTTGTTAAAGAACATAGGAGTAGCGAATCTGCTGTGCCCCGTGCCTTCGATCCCTTCGCTTTTGAACAGAGGCTCAGAGCAGCCAACGCAAGCTCTTTCAGGGCGCATTCCCGTAGGGGAGGCGGCACAGCTGACCACCGCGGAGTCGCGAATCATTACGAGGATCGCGGGAACCACAATGACCCTCGGCGCAGCACAGCATTGCGTTGTGTTAGCGGCGGACGCTTAGCACACAATGGCAGGGGACATGTCAGGTGCTATGAATGCAATCAGATTGGGCGTGTCAAGCGTCAGTGCACATGGACGGCACCTGCCCCCATGGGTCTCGGAGAAAACGGGGGAGGCCGGCGCCACTAATTGGACTTCCCGACTCACCGTTGCAGGCCGCTGCCGAGGCCCCTCATCTGTCTGACCGCGGGGCTGGAGTTGCGGTCAGCGACCGGTTGGTGTTCGCCCCGTCGACATGTTGGACTTAGGGTGTGACATCTACTACAAATGGACCAGAGTGAACGCGCATGCCGGAGCACTTTTGGGTTTTATACGGGAGGCACAAATAGCGCACCTAATCTGAACAATCAAGCTATGCTTGTTGCAGGAATAAAAAAAAATAAAAAACGCCTACGCTTCTGAACTTGGGTAAGAGGCTACCGTCTCCGCTGGAGATCGGATTGCGAAATAACCAAGATTCAACAGAGCGCCCGCTCTCTAAGTACGCGATGGGCTTGAAGACTTCCCTCTCAAGTGCGTTGAGCGACGCAAGAGAGAATCTCGAGGCCGCAAAGATTGAACAGGCGGCCCAGTACGATAAGAGTCATCGTAACCTAGAATACAAGGGGGAGGGGTGGGGGGCGACCTCGTTTTCAGGAAAACCCATCATTTGAGCATCGCAGCGAGTGAATTCGAAGCCTCACTTCCTCCAAAGTGTGAAGGGCTCTACCTGGTAAAGACACGAGTGTCATGTCTCACCTACCAGCTCGCTCAGCAAAATACGAACGAGGAGCCTGGCCCGATCCTCATCAAATACCTGAAAAAGTATCATCTTTGTGATCGGGATACGAGGAACCAGAACGTACCGGACAAAACGAGGAAACCTCCGTTCCGCGTGACTCTCGCACGCTACCGGCAACGCGTTCTAGGCTCGGTAGCCGAACAGTGCGCGAACCCGTCGGCGAGAGATCCGCCAGGGGCTCTGCGCGGCACAATTATCTAATCTTCCTAAGATGCTAATAGAGCTTGTTCTGCCCAGAAATGACCCCCCCCCCCCCCCCCCTTTCCGGTGGGACCAGAACAGGCGGCGCCATCTAGGAGAGTGACCTTGCACCTCCCGGGATACCGGTGAAGCCTGCCAGAAAAACTCACAGGGTGGTAAATCCCCCCCACAGAGGACCAGCAGGCGAAATCCACGAATTGGCTAACCTCTTCAACAAACGACCAATCAGAACAACCGTCAGGCTGGTAAACCCGGTTAGAATAGGCGGTGTGATCAACCCTGGCCTCGATCACATCTTTAGGGACAGGGTGGTGGAGACGCGGATTACCGGAGAGGCTTGAATGTAGTGGCCTCGACAGCGCCTGGAGAACCAGCTCGGCGCACGCCCCCCCCCCCCCCCCCCCCCCCGCCAAACCGTGGCCACCTGGACGGCTCCCGACGGCCAAGAGGCCGTCCACTTCGTGTCCAGCGTTCGCTGGAGGAATTAGCCCCATCCAAACTGATCCCAACTGCCCGCCAGAATCCGGTAGCCTTTGCAGAATGTACACTATATTCCTTTTCGCTCCCCCAAACATAATCCAGACGCCAGCTGGCTATGCCAAGTCCTGGTCATGCATCAAGACACCCATGAAGCCAGCTGCCAGCATGAGGACTTTCTGAAGATGGGACGTCCCGCCTGCGTCGCGGCTGCAGTCGAAAAACTGCACCGAGACCGGCCAGACTTTCTGGGGCCTCAGCTGCCTTTGGCGTGGAGTAAGTCACAAACCAAGTCAATACAAAGAGTCCTGCCCCTGTCCAAGTTGAGGAGGACAGACCCGTCGGCCGAGACCCGGCCTCCGGGCCCTCCACTAAACGCACACCGGCCCCACCAACGTCGGCTCCCCGTTCAAAAGTTGCGGCCCCATCAACATCCACCGATATCAGCGACGACGAGATGGATGAACTAGAAGAATATCTCAAAGAACACCCAATGACACTAGCTCTTCAGACCCCCGGGTGACCGAGCCTTGAGGAAAGTGGAGCGTAGAAGAAAGAGAAGGAAGGAGTGAAGGGCGAGGCTCGTGGCAGGCGACGCTTCTGAGGCAGATCGAAGGTTGGAAACCAACTGAACAAGTGGTGCACAGCGAGCCCAGGGAAAGAGCGGGACGACAGCCAGCCTCGGCCCACCTCCTAGGATTTACGCTTGAGTACCAATTAAACCTTTCTTTAATGATAGCACTTCCCCGTGTGACTTCTTCGCAGCGAATAGAACTCGGCCTGTTCGGGTGATATTGACAGGTGACCCACAAACTAAAGCCGCGGTCTCACTGCTAGTACATCATACACGATATACAGTGTTTGCTGCACACAACACGACAGATTTATCTACGTACACGCCACAAAGTAAGCATAATTAGAACACGCATGTTCTAATTATGCTTACTTTGTGCACATGTATGCTTCGAACATGTATAAAGGCAGTTTTTTTGCATTACCAGTGTCACAGCCAGGACCGTCATACAAGGAAGAAACTCCAAACTGTCTTTTGCATAATGTTGTATAGTGTGGCTGCGATGCGATCTTATTTGACCTAACAGCGAAACTCACGACTCCTATGGGCTGCTAGGCACCAGAGCCAGAAATAGATTATATTTAACCCTGATCCTCATGCCCCGTAGAAAAAATTAAAACCCATCCGTTTTAGTGAACTTCGCGGGAGCAAGTACCAAATCTAACTGCCTGTGCTTGAGTCCCTTACTGATGTCCACATTGAGATAAGATGGGGTATAGTGTGCATACTCGTATAGCTCGTGGCACCATGTATACTTGCTCAAAGCAACCGACGTGATCGGGTTCGAACGAAATGTGAACGGTGACAAAACTTCGACCCCTCTACCGGCGCTGCTTCCAAGAGTTGGTTGTACTTGGTGGGGTTCAAATACATCGCAGCAGGGCGCTACGAGGTTGTGCGTTCTTATCTGATGTGTTTGAACCTCGCCAAGCACAGCCCAAGTTCAGAAGCTGAGCCTTTAGTGGGCTCGTAGTTCCGTCACTGTTCTCATTTCATTTGAACCCGAAGGTACGCAGTCAAAATTAGTGATTTTAATTGGTTCCCATTATATTATTTCGTCACAAATTAATTTTATAAAATAAAAGTAATTAGCTGTCTTTATACATCATTCCGATGGTAAGAAATCCGCAGTTCAGCGTGCGATATACATAACCCAGCACGCACATTTCCGCAGCTTTTGAAAGCCAAGAAGCATGCGCCATACGCACGAACGCTCAATAGTGTCATAAATGACAAATGATGAAGCGACGATTGACTAAAGGAAACTAAAATTTTGATGAGACGAACTTATGCCCAAAACCAAAACACGAAGAGGTAGCGTCGCAGGCGTCGAAGGTCGCCAGGGTAGCACGATCGAGCGCGAGAGCGAGACTGCCTTGTACGGCGCGGCGGAGCCTGAAAGCATAGAATATTCTGCTTCGATCCTTTTTGAAGTATACATTCTAAGCATGAATAGGCTAGATGCTTTTTCAACCTTCTCGAATCTTCTACTTTCATAAAGAAGGATAAAACGACAAGCGGTGCCGGGAATCGAACCCAAGTCACCTGTGTGTGAGCGAAACACGCCGCCGACTCGGCTACGTAAGGGCGCGGCATTACTCGCCCCCCTCCCCCTTAAGAAGCGCATCACCCTACAGCAACGTGAATCAAAACAAGGCATATAAAAAGATGATAAACAAATGCCGCGCTCAGCTGCTGATGCCGAAGTTCTCTTTGTATAGTGCACCCTGGACCAACACAAAGGTTGGCAGTATTCTGGAAAAGATACTGGGGACTGTGCCTCCTCGGCCCTCCAAGTGCTCGATTAAACCGAGGAATTTAGGGTCGCCCCACTGGAGTGTTGCCATGTCAATCATGTTGACGGCACCGATGAAAACATCGTCGTCGTCGTCGTCGGCAGTCCTAGCGGGAGTTGGCTTGACGGGGGCGCTCGAGAGACAGTCGGCATCCCAGTGTTTGAGGCCGGACTTATACAGGACAGTCATGTAGAATTCGTACAATCGGAGACTCCAGCGATCAAGGTTTAATGACGTGTCTAATCTTGTCGAGCCAACAGAGCGAATGGTGGTCTGTGACCACTCGGAACGGGCTCCATAATGCCCATGTCCCACTAGAGCGACAGACAGAAACAGAAGACAGCGACAAGCCTCAAACCCATGCAGCATGCTCGCGATGGTACCTTTGGCAGGCAATTAGTCGTTCGCTGCTCGTGAAGTAAGCACGAGCGATTGCAAGTCTGCCTAAGATACCCTCGCGTGCATGATGCTCGTGTTTGAGCATAGCCTCCTTTATCCAACAAAGCCTCTCAAATCGCGAAAGACTCTGGTTTGAGACTTGTCGCTGTCGTTTCTTTCTGTGTGTCGCTCTAGTGAGACACGGGCATTACAGGCACGGGCGGAATTTGGTTATCGCCCAGACAATGATAAGGCATTCCTTCTCGGTCGTCGAGTAATTTCTCTCGTCCTATGAAAGTGTCCGACTGGCGTAAGTGATAAATCGCTTGGTGCCCTCCTGTATTTTTGACCAGCACTGCTTCGAGTCCTCTATAACTTGCGTCTGTGTGAATTTTGGTCTCCGGAAATCGGTCGAAATGTCAGAGGATGGGAGGCGTCTGCAGTCTTTCCTTCAGCTCGTTGAAGGACCATTGCTTCTCTTTTGACTACTCGAACCTTACGGCGTGTTTCGTGAGATGTCTCAGCGCGCAAACAGCTTTTCAAAATCTCGAACAAACCGCCTACAATATGCACAAAATCTAAGAATTCTTCGCGCGGTCTTCTTGTCGGACGGCGGCGAACATTCTACCACGATGCGCGCCTTCTCGGGGTTACGGCGAACTCCTTCGTTTCTCACAACGTGACTCAGAAACTCGAGTTCGCCGTAGGCGATGCGGCACTTTCATGGCTTGAGCGTCAGTCCCACAGTTTTGATGGCGTGACGCACGGCCCGAATGCCTCTCAGGTGTTCGTGAAAATCCCGTGAAAATACGACAACGTCATAGAGTTCGGCGACACAGCTCTGCCATTTCAGACCTGCTAGCACGGTGTGCATCACACGCTGGAAGATGGCTGGTGCTGTGCAAAGTCAAGCCCGAAAGGCGTCAACTCGCAAAACCCGTCGGGCGCGACGGGGGATGTTTTCTCGCTGTCGGGTTCGTCGACTTCAATCTGCCAGATTCCACTTTCAGGTCCATTGACGAAACTTTCGGGAATGGCGCAGCCGGTCCAATGTGTCATCGATGCGGAGAAGCGGATACACATTTCTTTTTTGCTCACGGCGTTCATTCGACGGTAATTCACTCAGAACCTTAGAGTTCCTTCCTTCTTGTTTACGAGCATAACTGGATAGACCCAAGGATTGCTTAAAGTTTCGATGATGTTCCTGAACTTCCTGTTCAATAACCTGTTTCTCCTTTAAAGAGACTTGATACGGTGACTGATGAACAGAAAAGGCGTCATCGTCGATGACCACGCGGTGCTTCGCTACCATCGTTTGCGAACCCCTGAGGACGTGGAGAAGCACTTGTTAAATGTGCCGAGAAGCTCAAGCAGCTGTCGTCGTTCCGTAGTAGGAAGCATCGGGTCGATGTGAAGTTGCGAGAGCGGCGTTCTCTCGTGCTGGGATGAGGTCGGCTCATCCGAAAATACAGCGATTTCTGCTCAGTTCTGGAGTTCATTGATATGGCCCACGGTGATACCTTTTGTAAGATGTTGCGGCTCTTGTCATAAATTTGTAACCAGGACAATGGCACGCCCGTGTAGTTCTACCACTGCTCTTACGAAACTGATTCCTCTTTCTAGAAGCAACTGAATGCTTACCTTTGAGCAGAACTTCGCCGCAGGAAGCTTCATCGACCCCGACGAGTGAGAAAACGCTCGACCGCGGTGGTAAGTTCACGTGAATTGCGGGAAATTCAACCGCAGATGACGTCGCGTTGGGTTCCTGGTGGTGGGACAGGTTTTCGTAGCGTCAGCCTGTTTGCCCCACGATCGATTTCGGCGCCGCACTCGCATAAAAGTTCATTCCGGGAACAATGTTCCTCGCACAGTCTTGCAGAATGACGAACTTATCAATGGAGGACTCACCGTAAACCTCAACTCGTGCAGCGCACATTATAGCCGGCGTTATTAGGTGGCCTCCGGCTGTTCCTATTTGCCGGCCATCCCAAGGCGACGTCACTTTCCGAAGACAGCGTGAAAGCCTCCCACACAAAACGGAGTAGTGTGCTCCGGTGTCCATGCACGAGTGCCGACCAGTGTTGCGGAATGGGCACCGCCATTTCATTCGAATTCCAGTCCGGGGAATTATAGTTTTAGACAATTCAATTCCTTTCAATTCCTAGGCATGGAGACACTGAGCCCATTCCCACTTCTGGAATGGCTGAATCGTTCCATTCCATTCCTTTAATTCCTAAACGTAAAAATTGGCACTTAACAGCTACATTTTGTTGCCGGCATAAGCAGCATAAAGCTGACATTATCAAATGCAGAGACAATTGAAAAAAAAAAGCTAAATTCCTTGAAAAGCACTGATTTTTACTAACCGAACCGCTGGTGGCAGAAAGTGTCAAGGTCAAGGGGCTTTCTCGAAACATCGAGAAAGCCCCTTGATATGTCGATGCTTGTTTAAGACATCGGTCTCGCGACTACGTGGCTCACAACAAACAGCAAAACTTAAATCCACTCATTTTCTTTTCGTTTTTTCTAACATTTCTTTTGCATTTGACTTTTAAGACATACGCGGCCAGCGTGTTTGTTTGATAAGACCATAAAAATTTCCAGTTCGTGCGTGGCGCAGGAATAAGCTATATTACTGTATTCTTCAAATACTGCAACACGGCTAGTACACTGCTGGAAGCGACTCCACGCACAGCGGCAAGAACACATCCTCTGACAAAATGCAACCTCTGCAGCGCAGCACGAGGGACCGTATAGACCACGTCACGAAACCTGTTTTAAAACGCATAAGTTCACGATTGCTTTACGTATCTCGATATTTCTTATCATATTCAATTCAATTTTTGGCTGGTTCGCCTGTCCTTTTCCACGTCCTTCGCATACTCATTCTCCTGTTCCCTCTTCAGATGGCGAATAAAGTTCGATGATATACGCCGACTGCACCGTGTATAGTTTGGTTGCACAACTTTCAGCGTGCAGCTTGTTTATTTTCTTCGCGACTAATGTAGAAAAATGTCTTCCATGATGCCATGACTCGACCTGTATTTATCTTGTCTTCTCGTCCGAATTGTGATGTTCCTCTTCGCGCTGATCAAGTGGCGGGTTCAGGCAGCAGACGGTACCAACCGATTTATTCTTCTACCTCGGTGTCGGTTGTTCGAGTTGTGGTGACGGGTCGGGAAGTCAGCGTTGACAAAGCTCTTCACATCAAGATACAATTAACGGGGTAATACCGCACCGTTCGAATTGACATTACCCGTGTTTCCTCAACAACACCGTCCAGCTGACTTCTCACCGCCTCAAACAGGGTCCAGGACAAGGGGCACGAATGCGGACCGGACAGCCAGACGCGCGGAAGCCAAAACGTCAGTGGCAGCTAGCACCCAGCTCTCATTCTCAGTTGCCCTCACAGCAACGGTCGCGCCTCGTCTCGCGCGGGACGAACTTTCTGCAGGTCTAGTCAGTTCGGTCACACCAAGAGCGGTGACGATAGTCTACTTTACCTTACGATGGACCTCAATAGACAGCACGAGAGCCATCGAAACCAATCCAATGCTTTCTGAGTGTCGCGTGACCCTGCAGTCCCGGTCACGGTGCTGGATTGCCTAGGGTGACTCGTAGCGTCGGCAGCGGTCCATCGCATGGTGAAACGAAGTATGCAGAGATTAAAGTCAAAGGAAATGAGCGGAAATCCCCTAGCTTGCTTGTAACCCCAATCGACTAAAACATATAACACAGAGAACAAGCATCGGAACAAAGACCAAGTAATAGGCGGACTTACACTACAAATGCAGTATAAAAAAAAAAGCCTCGGCACAAAGCGCAAGAGGAGAAGAGGGAAGTGAAGCTCGCTTTGGGTATTAATGCCGAAGCAAACCCACATTTCGCACTTCAAAGGAGTGCGCACGAATGAGCGTGGAAGGCAGCAGGGTTGGCTGCCTGCTAAACAACGCGCCTCGAACTACAAGAAAACAATACCTGATCATCTTTCGACGGCGCCCGAGTCAACGATCGAGTTATCAGAGCTCGCGAGTTATGAGTCGCTTCCGCTCCCAGATCTCAGAGTGTGCGCGCGCGTACATTCTACAAACCGTCGCAACAACAACAAAAAAGCATGACAGGAAGGACGATGAGGAGTTGTGCATGGCGGTTTCTTCCTTTGCCGCTCCCTTTTCTTTTGCTTGGTGCTTGGTTTCTTGTTTCGCTCTTGTGTAACGCCATCGAAGCCCGACGTCTGCGCGTCCGTGAAAGGCGCCACGTTACCTCTCTTTCCCCCTTTGCTCTTTTCTTTGATGCTTGTTTTTTGTAATGAATTTTTTTTTTTTTTTTTTGCGTATAAGTTTGTTAGGGCTCCACGCGGGCTAGCAATTTCCCGCTCATTTTATTTCTGAGCAAGTGACTCGCTGACTGGCTCGGATTAGCTAACCGTAAACACTAAAAAAAAAAAAAAGGAAGAACTGTGTCAATTTCATTCCCATTCCATTCCGAGCGAAAGGCACCTAATTCCATTCCCATTCCATTCCCCTCAACGTTGCCCGCATTCCATCACCCATTCCCTTCCGGAGTCGTGAAAATGCGGAATGATTCCGGAATCATTCCAACTCCGGAGTGGCAACTCCGCAACACTGGTGCCGACGCATCATGACTTTCGATGGTCACGTTGAGGCTGTTGGGCACCGTTGCAGAACAGTCGCTCCAGTGCATGGCGTCGGTCGAGCGAGGTGTCTCCGGCGTTTTTGGAGGCTCTTTACGTCGTCAGTCTACGGCAAATCCACCTCCAGGGTTGCCGCGCTTAGTTTTCCCGGCCCTACAAGGGTGACAGGCTCTCACGACGGGGTCGGTGCATCGGTGAAGCTGGACGTCGTGGTGACGGCGATCGGGAGCCGCGGCCAGGTGCAGCTGGGGGAGACTGAGGTCGTCGAAGGTATACCAAATACTATGTAAGCCAATACTGGCAACTCCGGCTGATCGCGGGCGAAATATGATCGCAGCGCCCCTGGCGAGCTCGGAGTCTCCGCTAGCAGACGAATTCTCCACAACGCATTGGTTTTGCCTTTCCCGTGCGAGGTGACCAGTGAAACAAAATTGTCACGGGTATTCGCTGCTTTAAATGTTAAGAAATAGGTGCCACCTGGTGAGTCAAGGACATTTTCGTCGCGTGGGAAAGATGTTAAAGCTTGTAGGGTGCAATTTTCGGGCTCTCCTAAAGAAAACACTCTGTCAGAAGTTACGTGAGCCAGGCAAAACACGAATGTACTTTCGCCCTGCTTCTTGAAAAAGGGCAACGTAAAAAAATTTTAAGAAAATTGCTACGTTTGAACATTACTGTTCATATCGATCAATTCATTCTGTTGTTGCAATTCTAATTTTTCATGAATGTATTGCTTTAAACCGTTTAGTCGAATACGCGAGCTGACTCATCCCGATTGTCTCCCCATGAAGAAGTAAAAGCCAATTTCAAACAACGTACGTTACTGCGATGTCAGTATGCTCTGAAATAAGTCGATTGTGCACATGCAAATCTGATGCTATTACTGAAACTAATAAAAGCGGAGTAACCCCCCCCCCTTCTCCCCCCCTCCCCCCCAAAAAAGCACCAGCTGGACGGTCGTGCGTCTCCTTTCATTTTTCAGTCTACTTTCTTTTTATGTTTGAAGCGACGCTACGCCGCCGCTGTCTTTCTTCCTCCTGCGTTAGTGTTTTTAGAGCGCAGCTTTTAGGCGCCCGTTTCCGGCTTGAGCGGCGGCGGCGTCGGCGTCGCCGTCGGCGTAACCGCGAGGTCACGTGACCCTCCAAAGTCACGCCAAGATCACCCCAAGGTCATGTGACAACCAAGGTCGCGTTACCCCCCAAGGTAACGTGACCCCCAAGGTCACGTGACCCCCAGAGGTCACGTGACACCCGTCACGTAGCTCCCCAAGTCACGTACCCCCCGGAGTTCACGTGACCCCCTCCCCGAGGTCACGTGACCCCCCCTTTCCCCCCCCCCCGAAGTCACGTGACACCCCCCCCCCCCCCGAGGTCAGGTGACCCCCGGAGCATATTCAAGAATGAGGGGAGGAGGAGGAAAAGGAGGAGGAGAAGGAGGAGAAGGAGGAGGTGTCTACCCTCCTCCTCCTCAAGAGCTGCGCTCCAATTTGGCGTTACAGGGAGTTGTAAACGGCTTTCACTTTTTTGTTTGCTTTTTTCTTGTGTTTACTTGATGTTCGAACCATCGTGTATTTTGCTTTGCCTTGTTCGGCTTAGTTTTTACTTTCTTTCCTTCGCTTCGTCGCTTATTACCACCGGTTCGCCTGCTGCGCTATGCCCGGACATTTGGAGGGTCGTCTGCAATTTCGTTACTTTTATGTGTGTGTGTGTTTTCTTTTTTTTTCATATTCGTTTCTGATAATTTCCTATGTTCGCCTTCGATTGAGTTTCTGATCCGAAATCTTCATATGTACTTTTCTGGATACTTAATAAATATATTAAAAAGTGAAAACCGTTTACAACTCCCTGTAATGCCGAATTGGAGCGCAGCTCTTGAGGAGGAGAAGGAAAGGGTACTGAGGGGAGGGTCGACCCCTTCTCCTCCCCTCATTCTTTAATATGCTCCGGGGGGGTCACCTGACCTCGGGGGAGGGGGGTAACGTGACCTCGGGGGGTCACGTGACTTTGAGGTGACCTTGAAAGGGCTCACGTGGCCTCCGGGGTCACGTGACCTTGGGGGTCACATGACTTTGGGAGGGGTCAGTGACCTCGGGGGTCACGTGACCCCAAGGTCACCCCAAGGTCACCCCAAGGTCACGTGACCCTGGGGTGACCTTGGGGGTCGCGTGACCTTGGGGTGACCTTGGTTACGCCGACGGCGACGCCGCTCAAGCCGGAAACGGGCGCCTAAGAGCTGCGCTCTAAAAGTGTAAGCTCCATATACATTTCTATTCGGATTCTATTTGAGTACGCGGTCACGTCTGCTATGGGTCATCGTTGGTTGATCAACCGGCCGCCTTCCGACATACACCAGCGCATACTTGGAGATGACAGGCATGCCATACGCCTGCCATCTCCAGAGCAAAAACAAGTTTTTGTGATGTAATGAAAAATCCTTCTTCCGCTTCCCAAATACCGAACAAACGTGAATAATTAAGTTACTTCAAATTAAACTGCAAGAGCTATCCACGTCTGGCTTCAAAGTCGCCACTGACGCCTCAACAGACGAATATTTGTAACACACTGCTAGCACGTAGCAGATTGCAGCGTGCGGCTCTAATTTACCGGGCAGTGTGAGTTGGACTACGTTATGCTTTTCTCTGTTTTGTTCTTAGTTCCTACCAACGCCGCGAAAGCAAATAAACAAACGTGTAACGTGCAACTAATAAAAAAGCCAAGTTTTTCTTCAATAGTTTTATTGTGTTTCTTTCGCTTTTTTATTTTTAATTTTTTTTTGTTGATTCAACATTAACGGTGAGCGCCACTTCTAATTTTCAATCCTCCTACCAACGCCCCGTGCGATCGTCGTCGTTCAAGGAGGTCTTTGCTGGATAATTTGTATCTTTGCAACGTCTGCTAACTTCTTTGTTTCATTCGCCGTTGTTCACGACAGTTCCCCATTTCTTTTTATTTTTGTCTGGGATGGGGACCCGGTCTCTTCTGCAAAGTTCGGAAAGTGTTTGCACGGTAATTTTTTTCATTTTTCTCGTTACTTTTTGTTTTTGTAATGCTGCACAGGTGGTAATTTTAACATGTTCTTGGCGCACGTTTTAATAATCACCTATTCAAGTAAGAAACTGGGACAACGCGGTTTGTAACGGATAAACAGTAACCTCTTACGACGTAGTTCGAGTAGCTAAACTCCTTTTTTCCGCTTCCCAGATGCGCTTTAAAGGCGCGTGATCCCCCCGAGTGGCGTTTGAGACCTCTAAACAAACTGCTCTATCTTTGTTTACGCGCGCGTTATTTTTTTGCCCTGCAGTTGCGATCAGTGGATTCCGCTTTGCAAGTGGACTGCCAACAATTAAATTTTCAGCTGTTGGGGTGACGAAACGGGGCACGCAAAGCTCGTGGACGTCACAGAGACTATACTTTTCCATTGCGTCGTCTGCTTCCGTAGACTCCGAGTCCGCTAGAGGCGCCACTGTCACGTTCGTCGCCACTCCCATAGGCTTTCGGAGGAGTTTCCAGTATTGGAGAAGCTATATCGTATTTGGGTA
The DNA here is from genome assembly GCF_016920785.2 of Ixodes scapularis. NCBI lineage: Eukaryota > Metazoa > Arthropoda > Arachnida > Ixodida > Ixodidae > Ixodes > Ixodes scapularis. The sequence continues at coordinate 69,698,417 of NW_024609835.1, forward strand.
TACCATTGGACCTCCTGTGGTCGCTCACCGTAGTTTGGGCGTGGGCCGCTTGGGGGGAGGCCGCGCAGCTCGATTTGCCGGTGGAGTCAACGGCGGTAGATATGATCGGCTTCCACGCAGTAATAGCACAACGGACATCGATCGGCCGTCTTTCACACTTCGGTCTATCTTGGCGCAGCTTGTTTTGGGCGGTCGTACCCCCATCTTCCTGGCGGCGATAATACTGTGGCGCTGGAGGTTCGCGTCAGGGAGCCACCGTGCCGGAACGCGGGGCTGGTGGTGGTCATCGGACCATTGCGGCGTAGCTTAAAACGGGCTCCTCCGGCTCAGGTATGGTGACGAAAACGTCAGACTGGAAGGTTCGGTGAACGTCCTCTCCGACGACCACAACGAGTGAGAGTGAGGACGGGTGATCAGCAGCTGGTAGGGTCTTGCGGAGCTCGTTCCAAACAATATCGCGGACGATTTCCCGGAGGCTCTTGACACCGGCTGTGTTGAGGTCCAGTCGGGAAGACGAAATGGTAGAGTAGTAGGCGCGCCGGCGAGTCGGTGGTAATGACTTGAACGATTCATCAGTGCGCGCTCGATATTGGTTGCTTCAGTTACAAAACCATCAACAGTCGTCGAAGGATTACGGACTAGGCCTCCGAAAGTTTCGCTCTTCACGCCACACATAAATGCGCGAAGTTTCTCTCTTTTCGACGGCCTCTGGATCGGTTCAGGCACTTCGACGCAGGACATCTTCAACAAAGACGGTCACACTTTCACTGGGGCTCTGCACCCTTGTTTGAAGAAGGCCCTCCTCTCGCTGCCGACGATGGTGGTTGATGAACGTCCGCTGCATTTCGGTGGCGCAGGACTCCCATGTAGTGAAGGAGGCTTCGTGTCTTTTAAACCGGTACCCCGCAGTGTCTTCAAGCGAGAAGTACAGGTTAGGCGCTGCTCAGTTGTGCATCAGTTGTAGGAAGTTACACGTTCATAATGCTGCAGCCAGTCCTCTACGTCCTTGTGGGCCTCGCCGTAAAAGGGCGTCAGAGTGCGGGGAGTGGCGGGCAGGCGACAGATGGGGTAGACATCGTTGAAGTCTTGTTCTTTTCCTCCTGTGGTAGGGGTACAAATTTCGGGGTTGTCTTTTTGTACGGAAGGCTTGCTCCTTGCTTGGACGTGGTGTCTTTGGAGGGATACGCTTCGTGGGCATACAATGCGGCTATACACCGTACATCTACGAAAATGTCACGAATGGCAATTGATAAAGCTTCGAATTGCTAAAGGAAGTTAAATATGTAATGGGGCGAATTTGTGCCCAAAACTAAAATGCAAAAGGTAGCGTCGCAGGCGTCGAAGGTCGGCGGAGTAGCACAATCATCAGCAAGAGCGAAACAGACAAGTACGGCGCGGCGCAGCTTCTGTCAAGCTTTCCCTGGAAGCGTAGAACATTCTGCCTCAATCCTTCTCGAAGTATACATGCTGAGCATGAATACGCTAGACGGTTCTCCAACATTCTCGAATCTTCTTTTTTCACAAAAAAAAAGAGATAAAACGGTACGCAGAGCCGGGAATGAAAACCGAACCACCTGCGTACTAACCAAACGCGCTGCCGACTCGGCTAAGGAAGCGCACTGCAGTATAGTACCATTCGTAAGTTCGTTTTTGGAATCGTGCATACTCGTTTTCCGGTTTATACGCGAGCAAAACCAATGTTGCAAGCACGAGCATGCTGCCCTGAATGTTATGATTGCACCAAGCGAGCACGTTAGCTTGCTAGGAACGCTGAAAGCTCGTATAAGTGTAGTACACCTAGGGAAGCCTATAAGAAAAACGGAAAACATTTTCCGAAAAAAAATGAACTCCGCGCAATGATACCGAGTATAACGTCTTAATGCTCAAATTATGCTTCATTTAACATCGCAAACATTACTTGTAAACATAAACTCGTTTTGTTTCTCGGCACACGCCAAACTCCTTCTCCAAACCTCACAGACCTTCGATGGATCATATGAAAAATTAATGTACGGGCTGGGTTTTGAGGGCATACTAGTTCCAGAAACATGCCACCATGACGCAAAGTCTATTCGCGTAAAATAAAAATTTGTAGCTAGATTGATACGATTATGTCCTACAATAAATCCACGTTTTTAAGCCGGGCTAAACTGTCTCAACTTGTTTTCTGCCGTGTATTGCGGTGCCAACGTTTTGTCAAAATGCGAGAGCAGCCATGGCCGTTTTCTCTTTTATCAGCAATTCTTGCGTGGCCAGGGAAGGAAGAAGGGAAGAGAGAGAGAAAAGCCGGAGAGCTAAACTCTTTCAAAAAGGCGGCGTAAGAAAAAGTAAGGTTATAAAGGGTATGCCGTTTCTATTTTTGTACTTTTGCCCCGAGCAGGCAAGCATTTCCGAAAAGCCGCACCAAAATCCGAAAGCAAAAGTAGAAAGAGAGTCGGCCAGCTGCGCTTTTGGTTTTATGGCCGTACGTCTGACAGTTCAATGCCTCCTTTCCTCGCACCCACTCTTTTTGGGCGGCCTTTAGAAAGAAGACAATGGCTCGTGGAAGGGGGGGACGTAAATTCACAACAAAAATCCGGCCAAGAAGCGTTAGTAAGAAGACGTTTCTAACTCGGCGGAGCGCAAACTATTGGAAATTTAAAACTTTTACCCAAGATGAAATACGCAGCTGTCACTCGACCCGATATAACCGTCAAACTACAAGAAAAACTAATAGACAAAATTAAAATAGCAACTTAATGTACCACGCGTGCAAATTGGTTGTTCGTGTAGTTAGCAGTCCACAGCGGACGCCGCGAGCCATCCGAGGCAATTCAATGCTGCATAAGCGTCATGTGATTGTCGGGAACGGTATAGTGATGTGAGGGGAGCGTTGTTGTGTGGCACGTTTACGGCGCTGGATTGGCTAGGCTGGCTTGGAGCGTCCGCTGGGATCATTCGTATGGTAAAACTGAGTATACAGCATTCCAATGTTTACAAATCCACAGCCCAACGTGCGGCCTCCACAGCCCATCTTGCGCAAGTTTGTCGTTTCGGAGAACGAGCAAAGCGCACGTCATACGCACGAACACTGCAAATGGCGCAGGACAGAAGCCGTTTCTTGGAATGCTCAATAGCTGACGAGACAATCAAAGAGTACAGGTCATCAGTGTCCAGCCAGTTCATTTGCACTCTGCTTGGCTCAGCGTCCAACCTTAAGAGGGACTTTGATGCGAACGAGAACTTCCATTAGGGAGATTTCGCAATGCATGACCCTTGTCCGGATACGGACCCAATCAGCTACCTAATTATTGTACCTAATCATTGTAACTTCTGTATTAAACAGGGAATAGGCTTTTGGGCTAGATTACATGTTCAGGGAAAATGTCCAAAATACGACGTATACCGGAACATGTGGGAATAGTTCAGTGGACAATGAACTACACGGGAGTATTTACCGCACATAAGTTAAAGATGCGCGTTTAACACAGTTACATTCTCTGTTTTTAGAATTTATTCGGTGTCCATTTTTGCTGGTATTTTCGAGAATGCAATTAAACATTTAAACACACCGTTGTTATATCACTGTATTTGGTGCGAGAACGTGTAACGACTCTGTCTAACACAAACATAAAGGGCGTACAAGCAAACGTTTTCGCAACAGATCAATAATTAAGTGAAGGAGAACTTTAATCGGCGAAAGTGTTCCATAAAATAGGGTGTACACAGTGGCTGCCATAGCCGTGTGCGCTGCTTCATCCTGATCAAAGTTGGAACAGACCTTAGTAATGCTTGTTTCGTAACACAACTAAAATAACGGTTTCATATCTTAGTTACCTTTTTATATACAACACTTCTCTGCTTTGGAGCTAGTGGAGATTCTGAGGGATTTGAAAAAAATTATATGACATCACGTCCGTTATGCTTGGACAGTATTCCCTAATATATTCTACACGAAATGACGTTTTGGCATTTCTTTAATTTCTTATAACTATTTTCAATTTGCTTATTTTCTTTTATCCTTAAAGGTAAAGACACAAATGGCCTGCAGGCGAATGACCACATTGTAAACTAAAAGAAATATATTTAAAAAAAATACGGATGTGACGAATTGCAGAGACAAAAGAGACAACAAAAAAAAGCCCCAATGCATGTCAAGATATCAGCTCCACGAGCAAAACAAAGTGCAAAAAAATACAGCTCCGAGAAACGGCATTTTAACTAATATTTCAAACCTGATCTCGAACAAATATTAGGAAAGTGTTCTGCGCTTCGGGTATATACTGATAAAGCTCAAAAATTAACCCCAAACCGGTTTTATGAAAATAAAAAAAAAACAAAAAAAACCCCGAGTTTTAGCTGTGATTGAATAAGAAAACCCAAGACGGACGAGGTGAAAGTACTTGTTTATGTGTTTTTTTTTTTTTTTTTTTTGTGAGTGTTGACCCAGAAAAGAGCCCCAATAAAGTGTCCGAAAGAATTCTGTTCCTGAACCGCATATCATGTCTCGTTTATGTTTTGTTATTGGTACGGGGAAACCTTCCAAGTGTTCGTATCACAAGCCATGTTCCTCCGAACTCAAATAAAAAGAACCCCGAAAATACGGAACGCTATTTATTTAGGGCCCTAAAAAATAGTCTTCAACAAAATTAAATTGCAGATCACAAAGACAAAAGTCATAATAGGGAAATACCTAACTTTCTGTAAAAACATATCTTTTTACACTTTCCGGACTTTCCCTACATCCCCTCTTAAAGCTCACAGCAGGCACCGATCCCGCCAAACTGCTCTTGCATCAGTTTGTTACAGTACGAGTTGTTCTCTTTTTGCGGCGGGCGCTGTTTGTGCCACTTTCTGGAAAAATCCGGCGGCGTCCGATCGCAAACACCCACGTGATTGAGGAACACGTTCTTCCCCATTGCCGCCGTGGCATCGCTCTCTCCCCATCACCGTCACCAATCGCAAAGCCACGTCTTCTATGACAAGACGCGCTATCACTCCCTCTTTCTCCCTCTAGCTTGCCCCCCCCCCCCCCCCGTCCCCCCCTTCCCCCCCTTCCCCTTTCTTTCTGAACAGCAACACTGAGACCGCACCCGCCGCCACCGCCGCTGCTTCGGGGTTCTGTAATGTCTTTGGTGCTTTTGCAAAAGTGGCGCGGCTTCTAGCTAAACCCTCCCTCTCCCCTCCCCCCTCCCCCTCCTCTTCAAGCAGGGCCAGACCACGCGAAATTCGCTCTCCGTCCTACGATCATGAATGTCAAGTGCGCCGCAGCAGCATGTATCACGCAAGCAGTGACCACGAAACAAATATTTTTCTTGCCCCGCGTATCGTATTCATGCAATACGCGGGACAAGATTAAAAAAAAAAAAACAATAATAAAGACACATTAAAATTTAAAAAAAAACATACAAGGTTGAAAAAAAATGTCAAGCGAGGCTAAAAAAGAAAAAAAAAATCTCTATTTGTATGGTGAACAAACTAGCCGGAATCTGCTACGATCGCAGATTTTAGGTCGTACGTGCATAAAACCCGCCCTTTATATCGATAATTCTGGCTTTCTTCTTTTTGTTTTCACTTATATATATATGCGAGTTTCTGCGACCACTAACGAACAAAACCGAACGCCTGGGACCAACTCAGTAGAACGTCTCCATGAAAAGAAAGGGGAAGACGATGGCGCATTGCTCGTGCGGCGTGTTATTCGCCGCAGCGAGCGCACGCATAGCTGGGCAGCAATGCTAGTCACGACGTTCGGGTCGTTGAAGCGTTCGCCATTGGGCTCGTCTTCCGACGTGAGATGTTTTAAGCGCCACAACAGTTGGCACCCCCGAAGTCCTTTTTGTGTGAGAAAAAAAGGTCTTCCCTGAAGTTTCTTTTAACAATATGCAAACTTCCGAGATCGAAACTGTCGCGTTGAAAAGAAAGAAAAAAGAAGAGTGCAAACCCCATTAAAGCGCAAAATGAAAGTCCAGTGGAGTGGAGCAAAAAGTCTGGTTTCAAGTTCTTTTTCACAATATGCACATAATGAAAATTTATGCTTTAGCTTAGGCAAAAAAAAAAGTTAAAATTACAACAACTTAAAACGAAATGAGAATTAAAGTAGTTTGACAGACACGGGCGGATTTGGCATTTAAAAGGACAATCCATATTCAGTATATTTAAGAATTAAATGTTAAATGTAACCGGGGAGTTTGCCCATACAAAAACGTTATGAACGTTTATGAATTTCATGAAGGCAATATTAATACCACTTTCGTCCAAGGATTGATAAACAATGGAACGTCCAAGATTCGTCGAAAAAATTACCTTTTAAAAAAGGCCTCGTCAGTTGACGTCCCACATCATACTCTAAAGGCCGGTTCCCACAAGCAGTGGAGCGCTGATATAGCGCTGTTCGCATGTCAATACATATTCAGCTGAACGCTGCCGTCACCGTGCACGCGCTCAGCGCAAAGTTAGCGCTGTGCTTAGAGCACTCCGCTATATGTGTGAACAGGCCTTTGTGCTGAACGCGCATGCACACCACGAGCACCGACACTAGCAACTCGCACATAAACCTGTCAAGGTCGTTCGTGAGATTGAGGGAAATATTTTCATATAGAGAGCTCTGAAATAACGAATTCCCTTGTAAGGTCCTTCTGAGGTCCACACATATGAGGGCTCTTCGAATAATTAAAATTTGAGACGTTGCCTCCTCTTTTACTACCTTCTGTTGTGTTCTCTTCCTGCCCCAGTCTCAGGTTTACAACCATGTTCGAATAATTGTTTTGTCACTTCGGAAGCGTAGCAAAATTGGTTTGTTAAAATGCACTTAGCTCCTGAATATTCCGCCCCAGCAAATAATTCATTAAGAGAAACGATTTTTATGACCATTCATAAAACGGACTTCAGGGATCCTATGCTACACGGTGGAACTAAATGAAACCAGGGACCGGGACAAACATGTCTGCTGCGACCAATCTCAGCAGACGACGTTGTCCCGGTCCATTGGTGCCGCTTGGTCCCGCCGTGTAGCATGAGGCCACTGGTTGCTGCCATTTTTAGCGTTCGTGCGCATGATGAATACTTTGTTCGCATCCCTAAGCGAAAAATATATCTTTTCTGGGATGTGGTGGTGGCATGCTGGGGTTTAATTTTGTAAACAGTACAACGCCCTATAGGCCTTTTTCTCTCGGGCAGGGTGCGCTGTAGCGTCCACGAGACGCGACCACAAAAAAGGCGCCTCCTCTAACGTCCATGGACGAGACCATTTAAGGGTGACGTGAAGCGGTGTCCTAGCCTCCTATATGCTCAGTCCAAGGGCGTTAACTAGCATTTTAACGTCCCTCCGCGTTTGTCCAGAGGCAAAAGCAGGGCGTTTTAAAGGACTCAACGCGACGAACAACGGAAACGCGGTCTAGAAATGTCCGATTTGGCTCGCTAGGGGTGCTGCTTATAGCTTGAGAGATAGAGGCCAATACTGCAAAATAAATACTTAACACTGTCCGAACAAATAAAACACAACAAAGAATGACGCAAGGATAAGTTCAGGTGTCTGAGCAAAAAGTGAGCAGTGCTTTTTTATTCCAAAACTAAATTAGGCATCCACCAATGTTTCATTTCCTCCCACGAAATTCGCACTACCGCTTCGAATCAGATGCCATATTTTCAAAACTATCCATTATTGAATTCATATGTTATAAACGATTTTCGGAAATTTTAAATGGGAACATTGTGGCTTGCAACGCCCACGAATACAAAGGGCTGAGGGGCCAAAACCACCAAGAACGGACCTTATTTTCTTCCATTCAAATTTCCAGGAAATCACTCATAACCTTTGAATAAAATAATGGTTCTGAAACTTTGGCATCAAGGCAGGCTTTCTACAAACAGCGTCTCAGCTGAGGCTGAGTGAAAGAAAGCACTGCCAAAGTGCGTTAAAATACGGGCGAGGGAACACTCTCTTTCCTTGGCCTCCTCCCCGTCCAGCCACCTTGCTGTTTATTGCGATAGGGGTACATGTTCTCAAATATCTGATGACATTAGGATTTTAGCGCGGCACAGAAACAAGCCTGCCAAAAAAAATTTACAAAATATTCTTTTTTTTTTTTTTAATGGCTATGATTTGGGCATGTATGCAAGCGCTCCGTCAATTGCCCTATAGCGAGTGCGAGGTTGATCCTTTTAGGATGTCGGGCAAGTACGCTTAAGCATGTGTCGGCACGATGGGGGAAGGGAAATGCTCTCGGGTTGATTGACTTTGTGTCTACACGGTTCTTTTTCTCTTTACTTGCTGTACAGTGGACAAGCAAATATTTCAGATGTAAAAAAAAATTGAGGTGTGTGTAAGTTTATGCAACCTAGAACTTCGTCAGCTTCGACGGGCGACTTGTGTTCCAGCAGTAAATGAGAAATTTACCCAGTTCTGTACAAACCGCAATCAAGGGGTCTTTAACGTGCATCACGTAGCAGTGATACACGACCGCATGCCGGTATGATGCCCATCCAGATCGAAACGGGCAGGGGTCGTGATTGAACCTAAGATCCCTGTGTTCTGCAACGCGAGCTTTCGCTCCACGTTCTCCAAGCTGATGTGCGCTAGGCCACTCGATCGGCCACCGATTTCCATTTTTTCAGTTGTAAGGCAGCAGTGTGTAAACGTTTTCCTTCCACTGGTCCTTCGCCTTTTTTTGGTACGTTTTAATACCATTTCAATATGGCATAACCAACTAAAACAAAGCAACAAATTTTGATACGTGACGTTTCGACTTAGTTTATTCGGAACAAAAATATAAGGTTAGTCATTACAAACTGTAAGGGAGCTTGCATACTTTTAGTCATCGCTCAGAAATACCGAACAAGGTCGTCACGTTTTTACTAGAGACTTTTAACAACCCGTTGCCCTGTACCGCGTACCGCAGTACCGGAGTCTTTGAAGCACGCTTTTAAGCGCGCGTCAGAGTGTCACCGCGACCGCGGGGAGCCCGGTTAAAAGCGTGCTTCAAAAGTGAGGTGCGCGGGACTCGGTAACGGCTTACTAAAGTCCCTGTTAACAAAGAATGCGTCATATGGCGGGCACCTAATTATTCTGTCTCCCTCTTTTCACGAAAACTGGGTTGTGCTTGAGACGAGGACGAAGGTGGAGACTGGGCAACACAGAGCGCTGACTCCAAAAGTTTAATCCTCGTGAACTAGGAAGTACTAACCCTGCGATCATTTTTCTTTCAGCCAATCCTAGTCCTCGCCAAGCTCGCAGGAACGCTACCTTCTTGTCTGTCAGGTCAATGGAGGCAACCGCTCACACAACCTACACCAAATCTTTTGATCAGTTTTTTTAACATTCAGCACTAACGATCTGCACTGATCCTTCTTTGAGTTTCCTCTTTGTGTACCGCAATCCCAGTCGAAAGTTCAGACGCCGACTGCCACCTGAACGCCGACGTAGTGAACGTCCCCTCCCTGATTGAACACTAATGCCAGCCGAATCTCTTCTTCGAGTGTATGCGTGTTATTGCCGACGAGTAGAAAACATCACGTGTTCAGACATACAGCAGCGCTTCGGTCCGTAAAACCAGCGTGCTCCAGGTTCCCACAAAAAAAGCACTAAAAAAAAAACAGGCGCTTTTTAAACGTATTTACTTTGATGCAACAATAGGAACGGATTAAATTATGTTCGACTCTTTTGTTCTCTTTTGCCGGCAAGCGAATACCAGAGCTCTGCTCGGCGCTGTCCCATTTTAATTGCTCCGTTTTCCGCGCGCTCCGTCTACGGCGCCTCACAACGGAGCAGCTATCATTCGTGGCATTCAGTGACCACGTGTATACACAGTTTTTTTACATTACCGCGCAACGTTCTGTGTTACCACTTCGTTTTCCACGCGAGTACGGCAAGGGTGTAATAATATGTTTTTATAAAATCGGTCTTTAAAGTTTAAAATTATTCGTTTTATTTTCGTCACTTCCTTAACATGACTGGTTATAATTACAACATAACACGAGACAAAATTTATTAGATCCGCTCATTCAGGCAGAAAATACGGAGCAGGGTTGCGAATAAAAAACAAAGTGAGAACCCAGACGGCTGCATAACGTAAAGTTTTGCGTTAAATAAAAGAAGGTTTTATCGCAAAACCAACAAAACCGACATCTTATTCTCATGTTCACTTCTTATCCTGTGTCCGAGTACGCGCTCAGAAACCACAAATTTCGTCTTTAGCGAACTTATAGTATATTGCTATAATTTACATTTTTTATAATTATCTTACTCTGCCTGACGGATTTTCGGCATACGAGGGTAGGTAAGAATAACATTTAACAAAGAATAGTTCAGGGCTGCAAAGATAAAAAATTTAGCTCGTGGCATGATCAATTTGTCTTTTTGTTAATGAGATATTGGCACCGAGAGAAAACGCAACAGTAAAAAAAGAGCTTTGCCGAAAAAGTCCGCAAAACCTTCTTTTGTGTCAATCTTGCGCCATGAAAACCACAGTCACTGAAGCCATAAATAGTATCTTCCTTAATACCATGAGCTATCAAAGAAAAATTATGATTGTACACCTAATCCGTCGCAGACATTTGCATAAGCTCTCGGTATATTTTGTTTTATATGTTTGTTCAACTACGATGCTAAATTAATTATGTGCGCCGCCGTTTCACAATATATACGCCTCACTTGCCTTTTGGGTAGCTCTAATGCAAAAACCTTTATGCTCAAAATGAGAGATGGGAATTTAATGCGACAAGTTGCACGTGGTAACTTCTTTTTCGAACGACTCGCAAAAATTAACGTGAGTAGTTTATGCAAGCAAGGCACAAAAAAAAAACAAAAAAAACAGTAATGTTGAAAAAAAGAAAGAACTTTTGGCGAGCTGAGAATGTGGATATTTTATCGCGAAGGTCATTGTATAGAACGGACCTGTAAGGATCGACGAGAGCTCCGCTGGTGGGCCGTTAGCACCAGGGAGATTTGGCTGGGGGGAAAGCGCTGTTGTTAACACTTCCCTTGGCGGGCGACCTCGAGAGACAGGCGTGCTTTACAACGCGAGGTTCGGAACGCGCGTTTGCTGCCGAGAGAATCGGAGCGTGCGTTCCGGGCCGGGAAAATGAAGTTACACCACCACCACCACCAGAACGCAGTGGCTCTGGCCGGCGCTGTTTACACGGCGCGTTTACATCGGTTTAGTCTTTCTCGCCCGAGTGTGGGGAGTCGCGGTAGAACGGCAACGTCAGACCACCTCTGGCAGAATGAATTGCGGGATGGCTCACTTAGTCGGCGCTATCCACACTGGGGTCGGTTGTCCGCTTCGCCATGCGAGAGATGGTTTTGCTTGCATCCGAACCAGCCCGACCTTTGACCGTGAGATGTACGCAGACCGCGGGTTCCCACCCAGGAATATAGGCAATTCCTACGTGGCGAGAAAGTGAGCCGATTGGTTGGCAGCGGGAAACGCCTGTCTCACGAAGCGTCGAGGATTCGCCGGCCTACCGAAAAGGGACGGACCAACGAGTGCTTTGATGGGAAACTCAGCAAGTGAGTTCAGTTCGTGCTGGGGCTCGAGAGCTGTCGCTCCGTAATCGAGTCAGGTCGTGGGATTCCGAGGGACTTCTGTCCCCGTAATCGGGACGTAATCCCACGATCCAGCCAACTCCCGAGCTTGGATAAGCTAACACCCGGCCACCTCCTTCCCAACCGCGTACAGGGGAAGTTATCATTTCGCAGTATTATTTATCTGTGTAATTTCATTCCCTACAAAAGTATTAAATTGTTTAATCCCCAAAATAAACTGAAATAGTCGTCGACGGCCAAGGGAAGCAACTTGGTCTCCGGCAAGACCCGCCCAGCTTCCCACAACGGAGCCCGTCACACCATCCGGACCTGGCAGCCCGGACGGCGCAAGGTGACCGAGCAACGAAAGAACCCGTACTGACCTATTTAAAGTTTAAAAGACTTTATCAAAGGACTTTGAAAATGCATAGCGATGAATTGTGCTTTCGAATGAGAGTCCTGAAAGAGCGACCACTGATTAAGATTTTTAATAAAAACTTCAGTCATGACAGTATTCAACCGTGTCCTTTTACGAAACATTATCAGGTGGAACGGGTCCCCAAATCCAGCAAATGTTTGACAATCATCAATTTAATCTAAAATAAAGATTTTTTTTTTAATTCGCTGATTTTTATTGAGCTGTAAGCATATATCCAATGGCTTCTTGCGAAACGTTCATAGGTGGCGGGAAGGTTTCTAGATTGTCCAGCTTAGCTTGACAACTACTGCTTCATCCTTTCGATTCCCGCCAGATGTTAAAGCTCGTTACGCGGAGGGCAGGTTGTAATTATACAAAACATAGATGGACACGTGCCTCATATATTTAGGGTATTACGGAACGTAGGTCAAATCGTTTCTGTGGAAACAAGTCATCTCAAAAATAAAAAAAAGATAGCAACAAGAAAAGATTGATGTCCTAGTGGTCTGTTTTAGATAGCTTATTCAGGAAAATTATAACGCTACAAAATTCTGTTATAAATTTTTTGACTATCTATTTAGTCAGAGAGTGTAAAGGTATGGTTCAGGTTGAAAAATTGACTAATGACCTATCAGAGGCCGACCTTGCCACTCACAAAGCAAGCAAAAGTTGCGCGAAAATCGTTTGGCAGCTGCTCTGGGCAACCGGGACAATGTCGACGTTCTAAGCTTTCTTCAAGAAACTGCGCATAAGTTATCTGTTTGAAATGCTATAAACGAGGAATCGCTATGATGTGACGAGATATGAGAAATATATTTTTTTCTTTTTTAAGGCTTGAACCATGCAAAGGGGGGCTATATTCAGGGACAACTTTTCATGGCTATTAGAAAAGAGGGTTAAAGCGCGTGCACATCGACCGGCGGAACCTCTCCCCTAACTTTAATCACATTGCCAAGGAGATATATCTTCCACTATAACTAGGAGTTCGGCAATTTGATGTTTCGATGTTTTGAGTTTTCAGCTTTTTGTAGTTTCGTTTTTTTTTGTATTTTTCTTTTTTTTTAATTTTCGGTGTTTAAATTACGGCATTCCGATGATTCGGCATTTTGGTTTTCGGCATTTTCAATTCCGCCCCTATTCGTCACATAGGCAAATTCGTAATAGGGCGATTGGTCACTGACACAACTCGTCGAAAAACCGGAGATATGTTTGAACGTATTGTTGCCCACTTACTAGCTCTTTTAGCGTACGGTCGCTACTGTTATTTAGCTTCTGCGTAGTGTCATCTTCAAAAAGATTATTTACTTGTTTCGTTTGAGGTTGAAAAACAATTTAGGTCACCTTGGAAGCATAAAATATACAACTTTTAGGAGCCCGACTTAGTTACTGTTCATGTCCGGCGCAGACTTCGAATGCGCGACACATACTGCGCATGCGCGACACGGAGAGAATGTAGCTCGTCTACGTGGGCGCAACAACCACATGCTGCGCATGCAGGACCAAAAGGTTTCACGTAACATCCCAAAAGTCTTTATCAATTTACCATACTTTTTTTTACTAGTTACTGATAGAGGTGCCAAGAGTCTGGTGGACAGGATATAATTAGACGGTGTCTATTCGTAATTAGAAAAAATATGATTTCTTGTGTCAAGAAAAATAATTAAATCAAAGAGGGGGTTGCTGGTAGTTGTACTCTCTTGAAAGAACTATGTTCGATAAACATAAAAAATTCAGCAAAAATAATAAATATATGCTAATAGTCTGACGAACTGTCATACTGACGAACTGCCCTATGACAAATTGTCCTATGTGACGAATAGCCCTGATACCAGTAGACGTGTTACAAATTGTCTTTCGGCAAACGGTCCTACAGCCCCCTGGGGGAACGTGTATCTATTAAGCCGCTAAATATATCAATATAACTCTAAACTAGAGTCTAATTTGGGAGAGAAACAAATATTCGCCTCGTTTTGTTAAACTTTGCCTTGAATGAGACATGAAATTGCGGCTGCAGGAGATTGGTTGTCAAGAAACTGCAGTGTGGCAAGCAGTATAAAAAAAATTGTTATATCATACTTGCACGCAAAAGGAATGGGTCACCGACCTACGCTACATCAATATAAAAAGAACGCGTTACTGTTATCCATTTAAAATATTACTTTTAAGTTGCTTTTTATTTATGAAGTAAAACTTTTTCTGTTTGGACGTTACAGGTATACATCAGCGTCATATTTCAGGAAATACCTTTTTTTTTTTTTTTTGCGGCATACCTGAATACGAGAAAAAGTTTTAACAAATATACGAAGCTGATTTACGGCACGTTCGCTCAGAACTTGAAAAAAGAACCGGCCTCCCGCATTGCACACACACATAGAAAAACAAAAACAATTGTAATGCAAGTCTTGGGAAACTACGTAACCCTTTACTGAAAATTAGTAACGTAAGTGCACTATTGGTTATTGCTGTGAAAGTTTTACGAGTATTGTTATTACGTTACCAAAATAAGAAGCGTGTTACCGGTAGCGCCGTGGTTATAACACGTCACCGGCTACACTGCGAGGAACAGCCCAAAGTTTTTGTCATAAGAAGGGCAGTAAGAGTTCAGTTACCATACTAAAAGTAGAAGAACATATGCATTTCCTGAATCGCCACGCTTGCCTGCATCGTCCTAATCTGATTAAGAAACCTAAATTTTAGCTCTAGTCAATGAATATTTTGAAACCAATCGAAGCGATAGTTTGACTGGTTGTCGGATTTAATCAAGTCGTTTATTGCAACGCCGCTGTCATCCTCGGCTGTTTTCGCAAGGAGTCACTTGACTTCTATTACGACTTGATCAGAACCAGCACCTCTTAATGAACACCGCTAACATGTCCGTGTACTGAGAGGCCCGTGACGGCGCAATCATTGATAAAGTCAAAGCAAACACGCGCTTAACTAAATTGGGGCTTTCGCAAACAACGCCTGTGTACGAGCATGCATATATTATCGAACGATGTTTAGACAGCGCGAAATAAAAAGTGTAAAACTTGTTGTCCAGCACTGCAGCAATTTCGGATTTTATAGCAAGAAAAGCGACAGACCAAATAAAACGATGCGATTAACAGTGCACGGCATCTTCAGGTGAGGACTAGCGTTCCTAGTGCGAGAAACGTACGCTGGAATAAAAACGGACGCCGCTCGTGAAAGTAGCCCCTCATTGGCATGCACAGCTGCCGTGAGAGTTTCTGCGTTCTGTCGCGGATTTCGTAGTTTTTGGGGTTATATGTCACGTTTTTGTACCGGTACTTGTAACTTGTGAGCCCTAAAACAAACCTTCGCCCAATGTCTTTTTTCTTTCTTTTTTTTTTTTTTTATTACGCGGAGGCAGAGTTTTTGGCCTCGTTCGAATTTTTGAGCATTGTAAAATGCAAACAATTGTTCAGGTGAAGTAGTGAGCATCATAAAGGAGCACTGACTAGCATTCGATTATCAAATATGTATTGGTCATTAATCCGTGATAGGCCGAGTTGGCACTTGAGCAGTCGGCTAGTGAACAAACCAAAATATTTTCGACCGTTAAAACAAAACAATTTTGAACGAAAACGAAATAAAATAAGCCATGGTTTATGCAACCCAAATATGCCATTGATTTTTCTGCTTTTTCAGTTCGCATTTGAGTATTTATGAAGATGCGTAAGACTCCCCTAAGACATTTGCGTTATAAATTGTTTTATCGGGTGTCTGCGAACGCGACACCTATCTTAAAAATAATTGTTTCCAAACAACGTGCTTCTTTGTTTTTTTGAAAATGTAAGACACGTGTTTACTTTAAATGGTTATAGCTTCAGTCATTTCAGACATTTTAATTGACAGTCCCCGACTCTACGTCAGGTTCTACTCGCAATATTTCTAATTGGTGGTAAATGTTTGTTTGTTTTTGCCGTCGACTGCGAAGAAAGTTCAAGAAGTTATCGCGACAGTGTTTAAACTAATTAGTTTACTTGGAAATGGAATGTAAAAAGTACAAGTAAGTACAAATTTTTCTGGCCATCGGATGTCTTACTGAGAAAATTACCACGTAGCGTTAAATAATTTTTCTTTTTTTCTCACTTCGAGCGCTCAACACAATTGCACTGCAAGACGTTGCTATAAACACAACTGTTATTTTATTTAAAAGGCACCACACATATGTCTTCCAGAAAGATGGTAAGTTTCTGAAAGTGATCTATTATATAAAATTAATTGTTCTACCGTGTGGTGCAAGTAAATAGGTGCCAAAGAAACTTCTCTTTGGAAAATAAGTGCAATATCTGAAAACACGGAAGCCGGCATCAGGCAAAATACAGCTCAGTGATAGACTCCTTCGTAAAGTCGTTCATCATGTTTCGTCCCGTTGTTAAAAAAAACTAAAAAACAAACGACACAATTGTTTGTGTGTATGGCGAATAAAATTGTAGAAAACTCCTAATAGTCTAAGAGCCTCTCGTGTCTCTTGTTGCGCAACAGTTTTAGAAAATTATGTGAACCAAGCATTCGTGTGTCCTCTTTCGTAAAAATCGAACACCACGTGCCTTGGCTAACAGAAGAGGAGAACCAGACGCGCATTGATCATGTGGCCTGTAACGCGTTCTTCAAACCTGTAGTTGAATGATCGGCAGGCACGAGCTTATCCCTAAAAGTCATCGAATGGCATATTGAAAGTTGAAACCAGAATTATTTATATTATGACATTTGTGTACTTCATTTTTTTTTTTTTAAATTTACGTCGCAACTTTCATTAAATGTAAGTACTCGCTATGTTTGAGTTTCATATCAGCGAGCGGTGGTATTTCTATGTTTTTATGTTGATTTTCAGCGTTTACATCTAGTGTGAAAGGTGATCCAGGTTAATTCGCCTATTCTGTAGCTCCACAGAGTCCGGCTCATTTTCGAGCTCTCGTAAGGCTTCGGCGGTAACTCTGCACCAGACGGGTGACGTCACTCTGCGGTCGATGGTAGAGCCGCGAGAAAAGGCGCCTCCTCGTCAACGGCTGCTAATTAAAAGTTTATCCCTCTCAAGATTTTCCGAAGAAAGATTGACGAGGCAACTTTTTTTTGCTACTCCTACGTGTTTTTTTATTTAATTCTTAATATCGCATTGCCTCATAAGTAAGCGGAAGTAACTTGACCGGAAGATGAAGAAAGGCACTTTTAAACGGCGTATGAAAATTTAATGTTAAGCCGGAACTCAATCAGAAATTTAGATAAGCATTTTTTTTTCTCAATCTTTAGTTAAGCTTTTCTTTCAGAGCCATCGCGACACTCCCGACTTCCTTGAGTCATTTCTTCCACTCGTTCGTTCCCTCGTCTTCTCGTCAAAATATGTAGGAAATGGCGGCTCCACTTTCAACCTTCTTTTGTCCGGAAAGCAGCTCGCGGTTTCAAAGTACTCGAGAGCAGTGAAGGGTTTTATTGCATTTAAATACCCCGTTAGAGTATGTGCTTGTGATCTTAATAAGTTTCGCCGACCCCTCCCCCCGCCCTTTCCCCTTATTCTTTTCGCAGAAACGCCAAGTTTCAGGCGAGGTGCCGTTTTACAAGATGATTACGCGATAAGCGGAATTTTACTCCGAATAAACTAATCTGGCAAAGTCTGGCGGCAAGTGCGGAGAGGTTATATAAGTTACTATGAAAAGCTATTAACAGAACGTATTTTAATATTGTCCCATTTTGACTCCTTTTTTTTTCTTGTTGCGTTCGATTGACGATTAAAGGCTGGTTCACACTGCCCCATTTTCTCACGTTAACTTACGTTACGAGATATTACGTTGAAGTCACCGGGACCTCTGTGTTTCATACTAAGCAAGGCTACCAGTTCAAGGAGAAAGCATGACACACGACATTCGAGACACAAATGTTTCGGTGATTTATACGTAACGTAACTTAACGTAAGAAATGGCACTGTGTGAACGGGCCTCAAGTCTGTTGCGTTGGAGGTCACAAGTACATCTTCTCTCGTCTGCAAGAGTACAATGTATAGCAACGAGGGATTATGAAGGAGCCCATTCTTACTTCTTGGGGAGACGCCGCTGACCACTATATTGAAATTAATAGAAAAAAATGAGAAATAAATATTATATTAGAACAGAGGATTAATAATTGTATTATAGCATATTATTAGCCACGAGGATATAGCAAACATTTCCTATATACCCATCGCATTTAAGGCCCAAACGAAGCTATGGAAAGGCATTTTAGTTCTAACAACGATCATAGAGAAAACTAAACAAGTAAAATGTTAAAATTCTAAACAAAAATTGTAAAAACTTAAAGTATCGCGAGCGTTGAAGACCTTTATACTCACATGGTAATGTCCAGTGTCGGGGTTCATGTCTAAAATGGAGTAGTCCAGGTCCCTGTCACCTTTCTCGTTGACTCTAACAGTTCCAGTGATACCTGCAATAAAGGCGCGGATAATAATTGTTTAATCATTTTGCCGTGGTTCATTCCAGTCTGTTTCAGTCGAAACAAAAATGAGCGAACTTTTTAAGAACGACACGAAAGGAAGTGTCCTAAAGTCGTTCAAATGAAAGCCAACGTTAAACTAAAAACCTTTTTTTTCAAAACGGCGGATAGCGCTATGTGGCTGCCAGAGACTCCTTTGCAAATCAGGGGTACTAAACTAGCTAAATGCCTCATTTTCAGCTGAAAACCCGACACATATTGTGAATGACAAACTTCCTGCAACAATCAGACAACGTTATTACAGTCTACGTTTCACACATGAAACGCCCATTATCGTTGTTTGTATCGTACACATAATATTTTTATTTTATTTAAGTGAGTACATAAATCGCACGCTAGACGAAATGTTGTAAATATAAAGTTACGGACAAAGTCTATTCCTGGCTGAAGTATATGTAATCTATTTCAAGTGCAAAGTTCTAAATCGGAGCTTTTAACGTTTATCGATGATGACTAGCCGCCGCGCACTAGTATTAAAAACAGCCTACTCCTTGCGTTCGAGCCACCTCACTTTATTTTGATAGGTGACTCAGACTGGAGTGAGCCGGTCTACAATCTTTCATGGCATTCTCCTTCTTCGCTCATTATTCACCTCCGCCGCCGAACACCGACACTTTTTGTACCGGGAAAATTGACCGTTTTACAACTGCCTACGCGAAACGTGCTTGCCCTCACGCGCCCTCTTGGTGGGGGAAAGCCGACTGCGAAACTGGCCGGAGCGGCTGGACACTGAAACGAGCCCGCGAGCCCCGGCCGAAAGCGCCACAAGCAATCTACCCGTCTGGCCATCGGTGAGGGCGGAGTATCAATTTGCTTTCGAGACGGTATCAATCACCTCCAAGTGTCCGCTGCTAGGAGCACGCAGTGCTCGCTACACGGACCCATTGGACCAACAACTTTCCCAGGAATGAAAGAGCGACGAGAAAGTGGCGTGATGTCGGCAAGCTGTACGCCAAATTTATGCGGGGAAAAGCACGTCGTGATTAATATTCATGCAGCACCCCCTTCCCCCTTTACTTTTTTTTTTTTTTTGATAGCGATCAATATCGGGGAAAAAAAATACACGCGCTCTATTTTTAGTGAAATATGAGCCACCCACCATAGGAATATTTTTGATGGACGGTGTGTGTTGGAGCTAAATTGCCCAGGATGTGTCACTTTAACCGCACTTTGCGGAAACTTTGTCGCGATGCATCTTAATAATAATTCCGGTGAAATGTTGGTCACCACTCTGTTGGGTACGTACAGTTTCTGGTTACGTTATTGTATTAAAAAGAAGACTAAAGAAAAGCTATTCCGAGGCCATAAAATGGAAGCGTAAGTGAAAATGAAGCAAAGTCGACCATTCCATCACATTTGAGTGAAGCGTAACTATAGCTTTTTTTTATATTTGCACGTACCTGTTCATATTTAAGGTGATTATTCTTTTATCTAATAAAAATGCATAAATATTCAAGATGAAATTTATTATATTGATATTGATATCTTTCAAATCTTCGCTCGTTCGTTCTCTTTTCCACAATTTTGAAATATAATGAACGTGCCTTTGTTGTGCCTATTTATGAAATTTCAAATATACTAGCTCGAGCAGAATTTTTTTATCTATAAATCATTCGTCACCCATCCGTCCACCCTACATTTATTCTAAAGAAATTCGACGTCATTCATTCATCTATCTTACACAACAATCAAGAATCAAGAATATTCTTATTAGATGTCCACGAACGACAATGCGGTCTTGGTAGTGGCGCACTAAAACTTGAGAACTGAAACCAAAAAAGAAACAAAAAAACTAAGAGCTCTGATATATAACATATAACAGAACAATAACAATAATAACAAGAATAATAATAGTGATAATGATAACAAGAACAACAGTATTATGTGTATGTTAAGACAACCAAAAGTTAGTCAGCATTAATGGGTGTCTCGTGTCTGAACTATAGAGGAGAAGTTTCACGAGTGAAATACAACCACTGGCCTGCGGTTCTTAACGCGCACCCCGTACCCCGCACGACCGCGCGCTGGTCCGGCGCTCATCGAGATCGGAACGGGTCGGGGTGGGGATTGAGCTCTGCATGCTTGGGGTTCTGCAGCGCCAACGTTCGCTCCACGTGCTCCAAGCTAAGGTTCCCTAGCACGTTCCGTCACCAGACCCTTACATACACAACCAATATTAAAAGAGCTTAGTACAAAGTAGGAAAAAATCATAGTTTATCAAATATTGTCGCTGCATTCATATGCGGAGAGCACGTCGTCTGCTTCTTGCGCGAGGGTTGCGATGACGTCAGAGCGGCGCCGAGTTCTGATTGGCTTTAATTGAAATGATAATGTGTAGACCTCAGTGCTAGATGCCTCGAGGTCTAGCCGCTATACATATATCTATAGAACATAGTTACAGTTGCGCACACGTGGACAAGGACAGAGAAGAGGAACACGTAGACGACAGGCAATCTTTCTAAACAGAGTTGGTTTAGTGGTTTTTGATGGTGCTTATCAAGTTTCTAATTTTTACCATCTGTTTATTTTTACTAATTAAAAAGTTAATGTACAAATTATACGTAATTAGCCTAGTGGTCATTACGATTATCCGCCCTATAGAATGTTCCCCCAGAAGTGTAACTTACCTTTACAAACCGCGTACGTGTAGCTTCCACAGTCTTTTTTTTAAACAAACATGTAAATAAAAAAAAAAAAGAACTGTATTCACGAATTTAGCTTTGTTACGTCACGGTGCGGTGGTGGCGCGTCGGGCGCACTTCCGGTCTAGGGCTGTGTGCGGAAGTAACTATGAGAGACGTGCATTCCTGCATTGGTTTTGAAGAAACCAGACAAAAACCTGCCTTCTGGTCAGAACACCACGACTAGGACTGTGCCAAGAGAGTCGGAAAAAGTTTGAAGGTCAGTTTTCATGTGTTTTCTGCCTGCTCGGTTCGTCCGAGAACGTGGATAGGGCCATGAAAAAGGAAAACCAGACGCCGTCGGTCTACGATTGTTTGTTCGGGAAGCACTTTTGGTTGTATTCACGGATACTTGTGGTTGTCAGATTTGTGTATTTTGTTCCAACATAAACGCAAGAAAACCGCGAAGTTGTACAGACCACCTGCGGACTACGTTCAATGCGTCTTCAGTTCAAACGGCCGCATGATCGTTCGAACTGTCATCTGCTCTCAAACATTTCTGCTTGTTGTCGTCTGCTTGTTTAAACGAATGCGGCCCATAGACCAAACTTCTGGTCATTGCGATAACAAGTATGAGTATAACTAATAATATATATATATATATATATATATATATATATATATTAAGTTTGAAGGTTGGTTGTAAACAGTACATAAAAATGTAGATAATTGTAACCAGTGGGCCATCAATGACCTGTTATACCTGATTCACTTGGTCCGATTTTGCTTGCGACTTTCAATATCGACGTCGACATCTGAGCTACGGTTCAGGCTTTTGCAAACCCGAGCGACGCCATGACTGAAAATAGCGAGCAGAATTCCAGCGTGCGAATCAAGCTTTAGCGTCCATTCTGCGGACTCCACGCGGAATAAATCGCCGCATGTCACATTATTCAAGCGAAGTTTTTGCGGTATAACGAGCCTCTTTAATTTTGCTAAGGCCGACACAGTAGGCAGATAATGCCAGGAAACGTAGAATCGACCATTCCAACGCGAAAAGGAGCATGGGGGACTCACACAGACACCGACAACATCGCATTCCAATGGTTTGTTTACGGGCGACAGTGGGCTTTTTGCCCGCACTCCATCGCGCATGCGCGGAGCCGGTGAGTTCGCTGGGGGCGCTCCGGTTTGTTTGTAAACATGAGTAGGTCTATAGGAGGGTATGGTCTGGGGCTGGGGCGATCGCATCTCCCTGATCCCTTTATGCCCCTCGCATCCTCTTTCGACGCCCGGGGGGGGGGGGGGGGGGATGGAACGCCCCCCTTCCCGTTCCCCTGTTTATAAGCCCATCTTAAAGGCGTTCCCACTGAGTGACGATGAGGTACAGCACCGCGTGAAATTTTCGAAATAATTGTTCTACAGGTTCTGCAATTAAAACGGTTCGCTTTTTATGCATTCACGTGAGGCCATGACAGAATTCTAAGCGAGAGGCTCGTGCTACGCCTCGTGTGTGCAGACGCGTTCAGTGACGTCCTTTTACAGTTCTAATCCTTGACATCTGGGTCAGGATTATCGGTTGTGAACGACAGGTTTGATGCCGCGTGTTCGAATGGACGGTGACAAGTTGAATTGTTTACGACGAAAGCCTGGAGTCGTCGCATTCTCAAAATATCATCGTCAATATCGACAACGTGGCATTATTCTTGATTCCGTTGATGAAAGCATAACTAATCCCAGTATGGGTAACCTTAGCATGCCGATCACACTGACGCTTTTGGTAGTCAACATGGCCAATGGTCACTCAGAAAAAAAAAGCTGTAACATGATATTTTATTCCACTGATGAGGGGCGGGGGGGGGGGGGGGGGAGGGGGGGGGGGAATGGGGGGCAACTTCCCGGAGTCGAAATCGGCCCCAAAGCGCACAACGCTACTCGGATGGTTTTGACAAAGCCACGTCAGGCGAGGCCAACAAAAAGAAAAGGAACGGCATGGACGCTTTTCAATAAATTCTGCTCTATCGTCAGAGAAAAATGCTACAATTTTTATCAGTGTGACAGAACAGATAGGCGTGGGGGAGGTGTTTTAATCGCTGTGAATAAAGCCATTGAATGTTATCACGTGAACATTGTTTCCCCGTTGGAGCTTGTTTGCGTACGCCTACAGTGCGCCTATAGAAATATTATTTTGTGCGTTTGTTACCGTCCTCCCAACGCTCCTGCAAATGTTTGCTCGGATTCGCATGATGCTTCAAATATGATTTGTTCAAGGTTCCCCCTTGCACCCATGTTTTTACTAGGTGATTTTAATCTTCCCTTGATCAACTGGTCTACACCGTTTCCCGCTGCATCTAGTAGCTCTTCTGATTACTCAGATTTTATTAGTCTCTGTTCTGAATTTTCTTTTTCTCAATGTGTCACTGAGGCTACTTGGATTACTGATGCGACGGCCAATGTGTTAGACCTTATTCTTACAACTGACTCTAATCTCGCTTTTTCTATAACTTATTTGCCGGGCAATAGCGACCATGCTATTTTGAATTTCAGCCTGCAAGCTTCCTCGCATGTTGCGAACAAATCTACCAAACACTTTCTCGATTATAACAAAGCAAACTTCGGTGGAATAAATAACGAGTTGGCTTGCTTTTTTGACGAATATTTGCCTGCGTTGTCAGAACGCACGTTTGAGACTAATTGGAACATGTTTAAAAACAAAGTGAATTCTCTAATTAATTTTATTCATTCCGTGTAGGAATATCGTATTTAACCGCATGTCTCCCTGGTTTAATGTAACTCTTAAACGCCTTGCTAATAAGAAAAAACGCCTTTTCCGCGCTGCAAAGTTGTCTGGCCTCGCTGAGCGCTGGGAGCTTTATAAATTTGTTGTCAACGCTTATAAGGCAGCCATCAAGCAAGCAAAACTGACTTTTTTAAATTTTACCCTTACTTCAATGTTACCAAATAGCCCTAAACAACTTTTGGAGTGTTATGAACGGGCCTAAAGGAATGGCTGTATCGCTCACTGATGTTGAGGGTATTGACATTCCGAAAGTTCAATGTGCATCCATTCTGAACGACGTCTTTGTCAAGGCGCTTACTGATAATGATGGTTAGGTTATCCTATCTCTCCAGATTATGCATTCTTTCCCATGAATCCGCTTGCTTTTGATTACGACGGGATTGTAAAGTCGATTGATAATTTGAAAGTTTCGTCCTCGTGTGGTGTTGTCAACATTACCTCTAAATTTCTCAAGAACACTAAACATTACATGTCAAGTTTTCTTACAAAGCTTTTTGAGCAGTCACTCAACCTTGGTGTCTTACCGGATGATCGGAAAAAAGGGAAGGTGGTTCCACTTCACAAGACAGGTCACAAACATAATCCTCTTAATTACAGACCCATTTCGTTAACCAGCAAACCCTGCAAACTTTTAGAGCACATTATTTATTCTCACTTAGTTAATTTCTTAGATTCAAATTCTTTCTTTTCCCCCTCACAACATGAATTTCGCAAATCTCTCTCTTGGGAGACTCAGCTTTTGTCTTTTACTAATGACCTATTTTTGACAAAGTTTCTCATAAATTATTACTTTTTAAACTTAGCGAACTTAACATTGATCCTAATGTTTTGTCGTGGATTACATGTTTCCTAACTAATCGATCTCAATATGTTTGTGCCAATGAAACTAATTCTTCCCTTAGTCCTGTTACCTCTGGTGTCCCACAAGGTTCCATTTTAGGACCTCTTTTGTTCCTTATTTATATAAATGACTTACCACTGTGTGTATCATCCTCAATAGGTTTATTTGCCGATGACTGTGTAATTTATCGTGAAATAACTAACGACTCTGACACAACATTTCTTCAATGTGACCTGTGTGCTGTATCCGAATGGTGTAACTTATGGAAAATGACTCTTAACACTAACAAATGCAAATCCATGGGGGTTTCCCGTCGGAACACGTCCCCATCACCATACTCCATTTCTAACAACCTACTGGATTCTGTGACGTCTTACAAATATCTTGGTGTTCACATTACTTCTAACGTTTCATGGAAATTACATACTGATCATATTATCGCTAACGCTAACTCTATGCTTGGATATCTGAAAAGAAACTTCTCTTTAGCCTCAATATCATTAAAATTGCTTCTGTACAAAACTCTAGTTCGTTCAAAATTAGAGTACGCCTCATCAATCTGGGACCCCGGTCACACAACGCTTGTGACTAACGTTGAAGCTGTTCAAAATCGTAGAGTACGTTTTACCTATTCTAACTATCCTCGCACCGCTAGTGTATCATCTATGAAAACCTCATTGTCCCTGCCTCTTCTTTCCTTACGGCGAAAAATATCTCGTCTATGCCTTTTCTACAAAATTTATCACATCAACGCTTCACTAAAAGATAAGTTATTCCTTAACCCCGCATTTATCTCTTTACGCATTGATCATCGTTTCAAGGTCGGCATTCCTCACTGCGAGACATCAGCATACAACGACTCCTTCATACCAAGAACGTCTTCAGAGTGGAATCACCTTCAAGCATCTTTAGCAGCTATCCGATCACTTGATTTATTTAAGGAAGCGCTTACTAATCACTTTTGTTAATATTTTGTCGAATTGATTGTATTTTAATCACTGCCTTTTACGCATGCATTTTCTTTTGACTGAATGCTTATATGCCCCGCCCCCTCTGTAATCCCCTATGGGCCCTGAGGGTATTGAAATAAATAAATAAATAAATATGAGACTGCCAACTTCGACGGTGTTGACTTTAGAATGTAAATGCCCCAAGCCTCCGCTGCGTTTTTAGAAACCATGAAGCATGTTGGTCGCAGCTGATATTCCTTGTCGTGACGTCGCAGGTATGAACGTATGAACCACGGTCGTCTCCGCGCGATCTCTCGTTCTGCTCTTGTCCGGCGCCGAAAGGTGAGGATTTTTTGCGAATCAATGAAAAATCTCAGAAGAAGAATCGGATATCCGGGTTTGTGAAATAAAGAACATCGCGGCGATCTTTCGGCTCCTCTCCCACTATGTTACACAAAAAACAAAAACAAAAAAACAAACAAAAAAAACTTTGCGTTTGACCAGTTCAGCGACCCAGAACTTTAAAGATTGAGAAAATTAAAAACCCGACCGAGTTGGGTTGGAACTTCAAACAATGTTTAATCGTGTGGCAGCAACGTGCTGCCACCTCCACTACGAGACGCTTTTATTTCCTTTATTTATGTATTCTTTTTATTGAAAACTCTGTCACCTCATATCACCTTTAAACATTTGTTCTGAAGTAGCAGTTCTCAAAAGAAGGCCAATTTTCCTATCACATCAAATAAATATCAATGAATAAGTGTCGAACCTTTAGCATTCAAGCGCAGTAGTGCATAACTCCGCTGCTTCGCTGGCGTGCGCTAAAATAAACACCGCAATCCACATACATCTCCACTAGAACAATGATTAAAAGAAACACGAGCACATATATGGGAAGCTCGCACGTGCCTTCAAATGTCCTGTTCCACATTTTCTGGGTGATGTAGCTGCCGTTCGTGATGGATACCCCCTCGCTGATAGTCTCGTTGACGGCCAACGCGTACAAGAGCACAGCCTCGTAGACTGCAGATACGAAGGGGTTCACCTGCGAATAAACAAAATGCCTCGTGAGAACACCAAACCATTTACAACTACAGCGAAATTTAAAGGGATCATTGGCAGATGTTTTAACGTATCGAGCTACGAATTTGAATAGAAGCGGCTTTCTTCTGCATCAAACTTCCGATGCACAAGCAATTTCCTGAGTAAAAAGTAAATTATCAAGAGCTTAAATTCGGTGTCTACGGTGACTTTCTTCTAAGAAAAGCATGGCGTTCAAGATTCTTAGCGCGCAAAGCTTTCCTCCGACTGTTCCATTTGCCGGTTAAGGCTAATATTTAAAAAGAGGGACTCACTGCTGTTTCAGCCGCGTGGAGGCGCTAGGTCCACGCCGCAAATAGTCAAGGCAGTGATCAGACTAGAATAATTATGGAGCTCTCTAATGGAGTGTGCAATAAAGAAAGAAACAGGCGGCAGGACTCAAGATGGCAGTGTCTTTAGCACCCGGCTCAGGTTAAGGTAGTTGAAATGTTTGAGAAGAGCGACAAGAAGAAGAATGTATTAGGGTACGCGGAATACGTAGATACATTAAAACAACTGATACGACACTATTCAACAAAAAGGCATCGTAGACGAAGGCGGCGGAAGCGATGGTGGGGTGGAGAGGTCCAAGCTGCAATCCAATTGCGAAAAAATGTGACTCGGCAGCATTGTTTCGCACTCCACACGGGGTCCAGCCAGGAGGTCGCAGAATAGTAGAAAATGTACTAGGAATAAAAAAACTCCACCAATTAACTGGCACAACAAATTTTGGCAGCTGCAGACAAAAATAAAAATAGGGAAATACGGGTGGGTGGGGAAGGCGGGCCCAGAAAGTTTTGGAAATGTCTGGGTACCCGGACTGCAGGAATCAAGCTCCAATCCTCATAGACAAGCGCACAGGATTTGAGGTGGAGGGGCTTCACCAGTGTCTCAGAGAACATTTGATGGAGGTGTTCGCACCAGACGGAACGGCGCCGCGCCAAACTATCACCACAGAGAGCAGCACGGAATGTACTCTCGCGAGTCCCGACGAGAAGATTGGCCCGGTGTCGATTGTACGTGCTCTGGCCTATATCAAATGCAGTACGGCTCATGGCTTAGATGAGATACCATCATGCATCCTCAAAACACTACAGAAGGATTTGAGAGAACACCTAGCTGAGATCTTCGCGCCCACATTCTCATGTGGGGAAGACAGCCTGCACCCAGAGACTAAAGGCGAGAAAAGGTTGTACTTCTGCCGAAGGAAGGAGGACATAGGAGCTCCCTCCTGAACTACAGGAACCTTAAAGTCACCAGCATTGCGTACAGTGTTTTCGCATGCATCCTGAAAAAGCGCATGACAACGTAGGTGGAGTAAGAGGGTCTCCTCACCAAGCTCCAAGAAGGGTTTCACCGTGGCCCGCGACTGGAAGACAACGTGTACACCCTTGCACAGTGCATTGAATTAGCTCGAAAAGAAGAGAGAAGACTAATATGCACCTTCTTCGATGTCGCTAAGGCTTATGACAGCGTTCCACACGACAAGCTTCTATCAAGACTGGAGCAGCTCGATATGCCAACACAGTGGACCGAGCTTCTTAATTGCTTGTACAAAAGCAACACGGCGACAACGCAGGTGGGAGAGGTCAAATCATAAGAAATCGTAGTAACACTTGGACTGCGTCAGGGATATCCACTCTTGCTGTTTTTCCACATGTTGTAAGTCGTGCAACTGGAAGAGCGGTTGATGGAATAAGGACTGGGCTTCTCACTATCGGACGTGGAAGACTGAGAAACCGTGAACTGGGTGCTACTGGGACTGACCTTCCTGGACGACTTTATGGTGACGACTGGCTGTGAAAGGAAGATGCAACAAGTTCTAGACATATATGCTAATTATTTTGCCATGCTTGCTCTCAAGTACAGCACATCCAGGTCCGCCGTGATACGATTCGCGGACACTGAAAAAAAAAGCTTGATAGCCTCAGAAAGGGAGTTGATGTATTACCGGTACTGAACAAGTATAAGTACCTGGGTATTGCGTTGTCCAACGTGGGAGACTATCTGAAAGATCACTGAGTCAACCTACGTCAGTCTGCCACACGGGGAGCTAATATCCCTCGTAAGCGCAGCCTATGGAGCGGTAATAGAGTCATAATGAGCCGCAAAATGGGGAAGCCAGTGGTGGTGCCAGGCTTGACATTCGCCAACGCAGTGGTGTGCTTAACAGGTGCCGTAAGAACCACCTTGGAGCGCAAACAACAAGAAATGGGAAACCAAGCGCTGGGCTGCCATGGCACGGTGCGAATGAGGCAGAGCAGGAGCACCCGGCTGGTCATCTTTCGAAGCGAGGGAGGCGACAAGCAAGGTTTCCTACGACGGGCGGCTTCGACTCATGTACCGGTGCCGCTGGGCCAAGAGACTGTTTGTATATACGTATATGACTTCTCTGCAAAGCAATGGACCTTTTTCCAGTAAGGAGCGCCTCGTGACGGTTTCGCCGCCTACTACAAATGGAGGGCAACCGGACTCCCCTTCTCCCATGGAAACAGATTAGTGTCGCAAGAAAACAGTGCCCCCCAAGAATGGCGAAAGGGCGGTCAAGGTCAAGGGAAAAGGGTGTGCGCGTGCGCAGACGCTTACTGGAAAAAGGTCCATTGGAGAAAGCGCCTTTACCAGCCAGAGAAGAATTTCGGCTTTTTTACAAAGCCTGTGCAGGCGACCACGAGTCTGTGGTGCGCATGAGGGTGCGAGAACAGAAGAATATGCAATGGATTTTGAGGCTGCCTGGACAAAGTCAATCCTGAGAATGTATGCGGAATTAAAACAGAAAATCACTGCAGAGACGCGGCCGTACGACAACAGCTTGGGCAGTCGCCTATTGTTCGAGGCTCATGTACAAACAGCGCTTCAACGCTAATGAGCAGTCCACTGTGTGTCGAGTATGTGAGGTTGAGACCGAAACAGCGAAGCACATCATACTCTTTTGTGGGGGAATCCAACCATCTGTCACTTCTCCCGCTAAAAAGGTGAGCCAACTGCACCAAGGTGTCCCACCTCTAGCGACAGCGCTGGGTTTTTTGACAACAAGCGAAAGTTCAATAAATGCTGTGGCCTCGTGGAAGACCATCGAGCAGACGAAAAGTTGACTGGCCGGATTCGTGGCATCAAACACAACTCAGGGGGCGCTGAAGTCACCCCCAGGCTTGGAAAAAACTAGTCGAGCCCGCCCTTTTTAGAGGTAGCAGCCACAATATCATCGTCATCATCATCAAGCTATCATCCTTATCTTCATCATCTGTCTTACTTGGCTAGCCGCCCGAATAGTAAAATTGAGCCTTGTTGTTCGTAATTATACTCGTTTATTTTCACCACAACACGAAGTTACCTTCCAGGAAACGGAAGGTTGAAAGACTAGTGATGCTCTTCTAAAACCAGGAAAGATGTCGGATACACGCACGCCTGATTATTTTCGGACGAACTGCGCGTTTCATAATTTTTGCCTAAAAACCACTTGCCTCGATTATTCTGATCATCCCGGGAACCACGAAATATGTACTGATTCTGTTATGCCTGGGTTATGATTTGTTATGCTTAGTTGGGAGGAGCGTTTGGTGGTTTCGGATGCCCTGCAAACGCGACTCTCTTGCGATCTCCGGGTTCATTAAAATGATCAATACAACTCCCAATTTCTTCAGGAGTAGAGCGTGTCACGAGGATGTCTTAGCGGGAAGTTTTTCGTGCTCTTGGATTGCTCTTGGATTGTGCTCTTGCATGGTAAGAAGACGATTGTTGTAACTAAAGTAATAGCAAGAAGACTAGGTTTGTCACGATCTTTATAAATTGTCCTTTTTTAAGTTCTGACGTCGACGTCCGATTTGCTATTCCTTGGTACTTTACGATTCACCCCGGGATGTTCTGAGGCGAAGTGGAGGACTACATTTTTCTGAAACCAGCTGCGCGCGCCGACGGTCACCTGTGGGCTAAGTATGTTGGAATATGTATCACTCGCCGCCGACAGTAGCCTGCGGCCTATTGGAAGCGCGCGACACCTATGGAGGGAGCGCCGCTCCGCCTTGGATAGATGGATGGGGCTGAATAGGTTTAATTGGGCGACAACTTGCGCCACCTAAAACAAACTTTTTTTTGTAAAGCTAGTTGGCAGCGTTACCAGTGACAGCTTCCAAGTTACACTGCATAGTAAAGTGCTGCCCGCTCCGACCTATTCTAAGGCTCCCGCAGCGTCCTCGCAGCGTCCTCGCCTCGTCCCGCGGCCCTGTTTCTTGATCCAGGTTTGGAATATAGGTTTGGCACCTCGGGCATTCAAAACCGACACGACGTCCAGCGTTGCTCTGGATGTGTTTTTGTCATTTGAGCCGCCGGAGCTGCTACGAGCTTCAGTCCATCGCGTGTCCCGCAGTCGTGAGCGGCAACGGCGCCAGCGTACCGCCATGTTTTGTTTTTGTTTGTTTTTCGCGCTGGAAGATGCCTTTACAAAACGCTTGTGTGTTCGACAGTTCCGAAATCACTACAAGACGACATTCACCAGTGCCAGTAATTGATAAAGTCTACACAAGAAGTACGTTTCCCTCCTCTTATTATTAAATTGCTCTTCGCTCGCCGGCAGATCGAGTAGACGTGATGGAATTTAGATGATCGCGGCGGTTTTTGAAGGTAAAGGGAGGGGATCTGTGTACTCCGTTTCCAGGCCTCGTGCAAAAAAATAATTGCGGCGAGTGTGGCCCGGAACGTTTTGTATAGTGCTGTGCTCAGGTAAACTTACATTGATTAGAAACAAAGATTGGCTGCTACTCAAGTTGCCTACGCCAGTCCGGCCGTGTTCAATGCGAAATGCTTCTGCCAGGAGCCGCACCGTGGCGCTACTGTTTTGTCGTACGTAAAACCTCTTCATGTTCCAAAAGTAGCGCAAAGTGCGTCGATGCACGAGTCACGTGCAACGTGCAGCCCTTGGAAAGATCATGGCGGCACAGCGCAGGACTGAGCTGGATTTCAAACGCCATGTTCTTCCCAGTAATGTAGAGCATGTGTCTTGAGCATTTTCATAACAATGAGTGGCGCCAGTTTTTTCAGGATGGAGGGGCTTTACTCGTACGTAAAACCCATTCATGTAGTCGTACGTAAAGTCCCTCGATAATATGCACATTTTCAACCATTGTTGTGTAAACGCGCAAGATACGTGCGCATTTACACGCGGCACGGAACCACAAAACTGCAATAGCGAAACCACGAGGAACTGTGTCGACGTTTTCGACGTTATGGAAATCGCAGGAACTGCGTCCAAGACAGCCAGGTTTTGCTGCCGGCTGCCTGGGTGCCTTCCGTGCTGAGTTCGGTTCAGTTTTCCGATGCAGAGTGCAGCCGGCGTTCAACGTGGTTCTGTATTTGTGCGTGTCAGCAACATAGCAGCAACATCGTGATGGCAGTGTTGTGGGTTTGTGAACAAAAGACTGGAATTATCGCCGATGTGACCGTGTGTTCGCGTGTCAGTGGTGTAACAACAAGATGAGATCATAAACCGTCGGGCATTGATGCCACTGGTCGGGCCGTGATCGGAGGGGGCGGGGTGTCGCAGGTTGACATTTCGCTTTACATTAAAGAGTTTAATACCAGTTGAGGGGTTACGTGCAATCGATCAACGTGCGGATAGTCATGTTGGAACGCTAATCTGAACAGTGTAAGCTCCTATCGTACAGTGGCCAATGTGACTGTCGGTTGTCTCGTCCCCGAGAGCGATTGCGCTGTAGGGCAAGGACAACAGTACGAAATCGTGACGGAACGTACGTATATTTACTGTGTGGAATTTTAGCATTAAAAAACAATAGGTAAAATCGAAAAACTACCCTTTATTTTGCTGTTTAAATATACTACAGTTCCTGGAGAAACTGCCCTCCAAGTGGCGCGCTGGGATGAGCGCTAGAAGTTTTCGAGCTCGCCACGGCGTAGCCGCGTAGCTCCGTACATTTAACACCTGCCGCAAGTCGCGGCTTTGACTGCATTCTAGTTGATCGAAAAGCGACTTCTCAGCCCGTGAAGCCTCACTTCCAGCTGAGTGAATATCCGCTCTACAGAGATTAATTCAAAACGGCAATTGCAGCTTTGCGCGAACAGCACAAATAGGAAAGCAAACACTACAATAGAGATACAGGCTACGACGTGCGGTGTGGGGAAAGAAACTCATGGCTTCGAACCGCGTTGGAGCGGCTTGATATATTGCTTTTAAATAATTGCGGCGTGATCCAGCGCTTGCTTTTTAATGAGAGATTCATCCCCTGCGCCATTCCAAATACTCTCAGAGGTATAACATCGCTGGAAAAAAATCAACATGCCGGTAATATATTTTATTGCTTATTGAGTCAGCGAAAAATTCTGTAGGTTCAAAACGACCAGTGTAAAAGACGGAAACGCAGAGCACGGGTATAGTATTCGGGCTAGTGTTGTGTGCCGCTGTATTGATGTTTGTATGTGCCATGTATGTGTATGTGCTCAATGTGTGTTCACCTGATGCTTGTAATGTGTGTATAGTAGTGGATCCCCGTGCGCATTAGTGGCCTAAGAAAAAATTATTTTTTGTAGAACATGAATTAGGGCGGTACCTAGCGCCACCTAGCCTAGCAAGTTGCAATTACTCTGCTTGACCCCGCCATCTGGTTGCAAGTGATTTAACCTTCTTTCACGCTACGCCGGCTACGCGATGAACAGCGGCTTCGAGTTTGTTCTTTTGAGAGCGGCTTTTGGTTTCGCGGATTGGTTTGTCATTTCTCCGTGATGTGCGGTTGGCGAAAGAATTGTGACTCGAGGAGCACCAAAGGTAAGACGCAAAGTGCGCGAAGTTACTGTTTATCTTTTGTCTCCGTTTAACATCGCAGTGCCGTCGACAAGAATACTGAGTAGCTGCTTTCGAAACTGTACCTGTGGGGGGAATCTGGCTTCGGAAATAAACACAGTTCGCGGAAAGCTCGTGTTACGCGTTTATTTGCTGCTGCTCTCGTCCCGTAGACGAGACGTAGCATCCTCGTTAAGCCTTATTGAGCTCGATTTGCTCGATTCAGGGCCGCCATAATGAGATGCAGGCGAAGGAGGAACTTTGCTCCCCTGCTCCAGGGACGAAAGTTTCTCTCTTTCTAAAGGAACATAGGTTACAAGACCGTTCCTCCCCTAAGGGAGGACTATCCATACCCTTTTTTCTAAGAGTGTACGTTCCCCATGCTTTTGAGCGCGCCGCGCGCCTCGAACGCCGGGCGCCGATATTCGCCGAATTCAGTCACGTGACGAGCGGGATCAACATGCCGTGCAGGAAAGACGGCGCTACGGAGATGAACGCGCAACTCTGGCTCCCGTAGGGAGCCTATACAGAAACTCTAGGGGAACCTGGTTGTCAGCGCAAAGCCTTTGCAGCGGTAAGGACCCCAAACATGTCGGGTTTTCAAACCCGACAACAAAAGAAACGGTAGCGCGAAAAGCGCCAGAAGCACAAGCGGACATTTCATCGTTCGCTAGAAGTGTGTTTCGGCGTCTCGCTGCAGCGGGGCGGCCGTCACGTGGCTCTCCTAAAGCCCTTTCATGTTTTAAAAGTAGCGCAATGTGCGTCGATGCCCGAAGCATGTGCAACGTGCAGCCCCTGGGAAGATCATGGCGGCACAGCGCAGTACTGAGCTAGATTTAAGACGCCATCATCTTCCTAGAAGTAGCGCGCGGCACGTGCCTCGAGCATTTCTACAACAATAAATGCGCCACTTTTCTCAGGATAGAGGAGCTTTAGGCTCTCCTCTCATTCGTTGTCTGCCGCTCTCCCTTTTCAATTTCGGTGGCCGCGTCTCGTGCCAATCTGCGAGTCTTTGTCAGTAAAGAGGATGCTATGGTGGCGCAGGATCTTTCCACGGGCCAGCAGCCGCTGGTGTGCGCGAGCACAGGCAAGGAAATTGACGCTACAAGCGCGAGCATGTGGCCCAGAAGAGTGCTCGTACTGCACGAGTTCTCGTGCTTGGTAGGCCTACAAGTCCGAAGCTTGCGCTTGTAGCATCGGCTGCGTATGGACTTGAGCAGAAGCCTATTAGCGGCGAGACGTTTTGGTTGCGATCTCCTATGGTTCCCTCTCGTGACGTCATTACCTTACGAACAACAAGTTCGATGGTGTTTGAAATGAGCATGGTGGAAGCTTGAAATCATAACGCTCTGAAATTAACACTTCCAGCACCATCAAAAATTAAGTTCTTACATTCCTCTTATTTTTGGCGATGAGAAATCCTTTGCTGATGCCACAGTCAGCATTCGGCCAATAGTGGAAGGTCGACCACAGTGACGCTCTCCATTGCGCACGTCGCCAGTAATTAGGTGGATGATCATCTCAAACTTTATTGAAATAAGTTTAAAAGTTATATTTTATTTAATCACTTTAATATTCGTTCTTTCTTCTCACTTATCTTTAAATCTGTATTTATGTTTACATTTGCCATGATTCTCCTGTTTCTTTAAATTCTTTTCTTGATTTTTGTCATTTTGTCTTCCGTATCACTTCTATAACTCCTTTCTTCTCTTTTTTAGTATTCTATTAAAGCACCACTTGTGAGCATAGCGCTGTCCTAGGGGGAACGGGATCCCCAACCCTGCCCGATTCGATCTGGATGAGCATCAAATCGGCGTGCGGTCGCGTATCACTACTGCCTGGTGCACGTTAAAAACCCCAGGTTAGGAGCTGTACCGCACAGGCAAAGTTGCTTATCTACAGCTAATACACCAGACGCCCACTCAAGCGGGTTAACTTCCGGCTGTATAAACGTACAACAACAATTTGCTTCGCTGGGGGGAACGGTGGGGACTGAGCTCAGGGGCCCTAAATTTAATCCCCACCCCTTTCCGTTCTGATCTGGATGAGTATCGTACCGGCGTGCGGTCGTGTATCACTACTGCGTGGTGCACGTTAAAGAGTCCAGGTTAGCGGTTGTTACTCATCTACAGCTGACTCACCAGACGCCCACTCAGGCAGGCTAACTTCCGGCTGTATAAAGATACACACAACAATTTGGTTTGCTAGGGGGAATGGTGGGGGCTTAACTCAGGGGTCCTAAGTTTATTCCCCACCCCTGCCCGTTTTGATTTGGATAAACATCGTACCGGCGTGCGCTCACGTATTACTACTGCGTGGTGCACGTTGAAGACAACACTCTGGCTAAATTGCTCATCTACAGCTGAGACACCAGACTCGCATTGAGGCAGACTACCTTCCGGCTGTATAAACATACACACAAACTCTTGTGTCTACGTGTTGTCTTTGTCTGTTCTTTGCTTTTTATAATTTTAGTATGTTGAACCAACAGCACACCTTAGTATTTTTGCTCATTTTGGGAACTTTTGTTATACAAAATGTACTATCTTTGGCCACATTTGCTCGTAACCTTAGCTCGATACGCTAAGCAACTCATTTATGTTGACCCCTTAAAGGATCCGCAATCCCTTTAACTCACGCAGTAGATAATTTGATCTACCGCATGGGAAGATTGTATAACCTAGCGCCACTGCATTAAGGCTTATCAAATTGCGTAATGTACAAGGTGGGACCGTAGCAAATAACACATCTTGCACGCTTCGCAAAATTCGAATTTTTATCAAAATTTTTTTTTTAATTTTTTTTTAAAAATTTGAAGCACGCGAACGCACGCTTTCGTCAGAAGTTTTATGTCTACACACCTTTGAAAATTCGGAGAGGACGGACAAAGAAGGGTACAAACACACAACGTCTCAAACGCAGGTACTAAAATTTATTGGTACAACCGTTTAACAGTTGTCTCATACACACATCTCTCGGAATGTGCAGACGTCTTTGTGACCTTCCCCAACGGTACATGTTTCTAAATTTTTTGTTCAATTTTTTCATATTTCATTTACACAATTTATTGGTGGTTGCGGAGGGGTCCAGGGTTAGGGTGGTTTTCACTTCCGACTTCAAGTTGAACAGGCTTACACCGCTCGTGGGTGGAGTACAGGGTTGCCAAATACGGCACAAGGGAGCCGCCGTTAATTGCCAGGTTGGCGTAGTGTATGATATTCCGACGACCTGTGGGTTCTCTTACGTGGGGCAGGCGAAACAGTGCCTTAATTAAAGGCTTCTTGAGCATATGGGGGCAGTCAAGCACAGGTCTCCGAATTTGGAGATCGCTAAACATGTGCAAGAATGCAATAATTGTTTTTCAGATTGGGGAAAACTGTGGTGGTAATCAAAGAAGAAGATAATGGAAAAAAGAGTCTTGAAGGAGACAATCAGTGTTGTATTCGTAGACATTTGTATCAATCAGCCGTCCATAGCACTAGACAGAGCGACCCAAAAACGTTTGCTGTTGTAATGGCTTGTTTGTTTTTAATTTTTATTAGCCTTTCTTGACGTGTTCCTTGTCAGCCCTATTGCCTCTACCATTGTTGTGTACGAGAGGAGGTCGTTACTTTGAATTAAGATCATTATGAAAGGTACCGTGATGGAAGGTCACAAAGACATAAGAAACATGAATGGGAGAGGTAATTATTAAGTGGTTGTGCCAATGAAAATTAGCAGCAAGGTTTGAGATGTTTTGTGTTTGTCCCCTGCTTCGTCCGTCGTCTCCGGTTCTTACAAAAATGTGTAACAACAACCACTAGCAAGTCTACTCACTCTTTCTTTTATTCTTAATTTTAGAGTTCAATTGTCAGGTAGCAAAATATTAAATATTAAAGTAAATTGGAAGCGGTGAATTTCCTATGTTCTATACCAGTCTGTTTGTCATCTGCACACTGGTTCATAAGCTCGCTGCCGGGTGGTCTGCTGACCGCAAAAACGCCAAAATTCGATTGCAGAGGTTAGGGAGGAGCGAGATAGTCGTGATAATTAATACTGTTTTCGAAATATATCAACAATGACCAACTAGGAGCAACCAGTGTGCAGACGACGAACATCCGGTACAGGGCATAGAAAATGCACAGCCACCGTTATTGCTCTGATAATGATATTTTACCCCCTCTAACTTGAGTTCTGAAAAAAAGATAGGCATAAACCTACTTATCGAGCTAGGTTTGTGTGACAACTTTCAAATATCTGCATTTGGAATCACAATTTTGAAAGGTCTTCCAATCGTGGTAGTCCTTACGACCGCACCCTATATATTGCAAAGTTTGTTAGCCTATCGCGTTGTCTGGGTTTTATAAAGTGTATCTCTGCGTTATGCATACAAGATGGTGACTAAAGAAGAAAAAAACACAAAGTGGTAACAAATTTATAAATCCTCAGGAACCAAATAAAAATGATCGGACAAGTGGGCGGCTCCACGTAGCGAGCAGTACGTTGCTCCAAATGTTGATTTTACATTGCAAAATTTTAAGACGTATATTCGTTCCACTTCAAAATGAAAACAACCTTCATGTGAATGTGAGTGCAAGACACTGAAGTAGCTGGACGTCTTAGACAAATAGTCAATGTTTCGTACTCTAGTGAAAACCACCAATGCTTTACCACTGGCCCGCTTGGTCGTTTCCATCAGTATCCTGCTTTAAAAAGTTCAAGAAAGTTGTTCTCACTTTTACAGGAACCAAGCCCTTTTTTTCGTTTTGTTGTTACAAGGTACATCAAATATTGTCATCCCACATATTTGTTTTAACCTTAACGTATTTTTTTATGTTTGAACACCCATCAGCGGGGTAAACAGCTGATCAGATAGGTCCTGACTTGGGTTGTCCTGATAGTGCTTTTTGTCTGCGCTTAATGTTTAGATAACGGTACACAAAAAATTCTTACAAAAATATTCAAACTAAGAATATTGGCCTACTAAGTTTCTTCATGATAAGTTCAAGCTGACATCTCCTGTCCTTCAAGTAACACAGAAAGACAGCGGGTGAGTTTGAAAACTAATTAAAGCGATCTGAGCACGCTTGCTCAAATTACTTGAATAATCCAATGGCGGTTTAAAAAAAAATTTGAACGAACCACAGCGGTTCTAACAAGTCCGAGCCCTCTCACCTCCACTTGTTATTAGAACCTGTATGAAGGACACCGAATTTTTTTTTTTTTTTTGGGGGGGGGGGATTTTTGGCGGCCGCTAGAACCGAAAAGTGTGTGTGAGCGTGCGTGTATGTGTGCTTGCGTGCGTGCGTGCGTGTGTGTGTGTGTGTATGTGCGCTAGCTTGCTTACCATGTTCAGACACCTCTCATTTCTCTCCAGCGAGTTCACATACAGCATACATTAGGACTTTCACGGATTTTTTATTGTTGGTGGTAATCCATGACCAACCAGCCTTGGCTCCATAGAATGTTGCTTGCTTTTGTTGACGTTTGCTGATGTGGACCACCAGGGTAACTCGGTATACACTTAGTATTTTTTTTATAATTTTCGAATTAATAGCGTTGACACCGGCTGATGGGGAAATTTGAAGGTTATAAATTAGTTTAGCAAATCCGGAAGGTGTTACCGAAGTAGGACCCATTTATTTAAAATTTATATCCGGTATACAAGTTTAACACTAGAAACATCCTAATTTGTAAAAATCTACGCAATTAGGTTTTTAATGGCGGGAGGGCATTATGCATCTAATATAAAGCAATTTTCACAGATAGTCGGCGTGTTCAGGGGGATGACTCGGTTGGTAAAATCAGTTTCCAAAACATTAATGTTTTTTTTTTTTTTTTTTTTTTTTTTAGTAATAGACGGTAGGTTACAGTTCTAAAATTTGCATTTAAAGAAGAGCGAGCGTTCAATATAGAGCTTAGAGGAAAAAACATGTTTGATCCAAGCCCAATTCGATTTCCTTACAATATTAAGCAAACTTTTTTTTTTGTAACCCAAAGAGTGTAAGATTTTATTATTCCATGGTTTATTGCTGTTGGAACGAATGTCAACACATGGGACAAAAGCGGCAATAAGCTCAAGAAACTTTCCCTTAAATAGTGACCAATTGTCGTCCAATGTATCATCAAAAAGTTTTCAGCATAAATGTAAAAGAAATGTGAAATTTCAGCGTTAAGGTTTGTAAGGGAAAAGACAAATGCCGAAAGACTAGGACAAAGTATAACGACGACACAAGCGCACTCACGGCTGAAGTTTTATTTCTGAAAAAAAAAAACATTAGTCTTATATACACTTTAAAACACCCCACGTCACTTTCCACGAGCCCACTAATTATCTAACAATAAACGCTCTTTGTCTGACAGAGTCACGGAAGGTTCGCTTATGCACTTATCTGCACTCTTCTCCTTTATTGCATACGCCTCATAAATTTGCCTTATAATCTTTTTGCTGTATCGCCGCAGGATTGACATGTCATTGAAAACCGGTGTGCACTTACATCGGTTGCACTGCACAGCCAGGTGCCTAGAAATTGATTGTTTTAAGGAAGCAGCGTGCTCTCTCGCGCCGATCATTTACACAACGCCCAGTTTGGCCTACGTAAGACCCCCCGCAGGAAAGTGGAATGTCCTACACAACACCAGTCTGACATTCCACGAACTTATTCTGGTGTTTTTTCTTACACTCGTCACTCTTCCGTTCAGGATCATTGATTTTCCTGCATAACGCAGAGAGCTTTTTAGGGGCCGAAAAGACGACAGGAACGTCGTAACGTTCCGCTACCTTTTTCAAGTTATGAGATACCGCGTGAATGTAAGGGATTACAGCGGTTCTTATTTTTTGGCGTCCACGAACGTTTCTTTCCGCACCCTAAATTTATTTTTAAGGAACTCTGCAGCTTCAACAATCGATCGCAGCGGAAAACCCGCACTTGCGAGCTGATCTACCTGTAGAAGGAAGCTCCTTCCCATTTCCTTCGGACAGGATTTTTTCAGAGCGGCTCAGAGCACGAAATGGCAATACCTCTTTTAACTAACTTGTTAGTTAAAAGTTAGTCAGTTAAAAGAGGTATTGCCTCGTTTAACTAACTAATTTGTTAGTTAAAAGTTAAGTTATTTAAAAAAGGTATTGCCTCTTTGTGCCTCGGAGACGCTCTGAAAAAATCCTGTCCTGAGGAAATGGGAAGGAGCGTCCTTCTATAGATCGGCTCGCAAGTGCGGGTTTTCCGCTGAGATCGATTGTTGAAGCTGCAGAGGGCCTTAAAAAGGAATTTAAAGGTGCGGAAAAAAACGTTCGTGAACGCAAAAAAAAAAGAACCGCTGTAATCCCTTTCATTCACGCGGTATCTCATAACATGAAAAAGTTAGCGGAACGTTACGACGAACCAGTCGTTATTTCAGCCCCTAAAAAGCTCTGCGTTATGCAGGAAAATCAACGATCCTGAAGGGAAGAGTGACGAGTGTAAGAAAAAACACCAGAATAAGTTCGTGGAATGTCAGACCGGTGTTGTGTATGACATTCCGCTTTCCTGCGGTGGGTCTTACGTAGGCCAAACTGGGCTTAGTGTAAATGATCCCGCGAGACAGCACGCTGTTGCCTTAAAACAGTCACCTTCTGGGCAGCTGGCTGTGCATTGCAACCGATGAGGGTGCACACCAGTTTTCAATGACATGGCAATCCTGGGGCGATACAGCAAAAATATTACAAGGGAAATTCATGAGGCGTATGCAATAAAGGAAAAGGATGCAGATAAGTGCATAAGCGAACCTTCCGCGACTTTGTCAGATAAACAGCGTTTATTCTTAGATAAAGAGTGGGCACGCGAAAAATTACGTGGGTTGTTTTAAAGTGTACACAAGACTATGTTTTTCCGGAAATAAAACTTCAGTTTCGAGTGCGCCTTGTGTCGCCGTTTTCTAACTTCGTCCTAGTCTTTCCGCGCTTGTCTTTTCCCATAATGAACCAACTGGTCCAAGTCACAATTGTGTTAATTTTTATATATTCTTTCTTCAGGATTTGGGGAGCATATATTTTATTCCTCCTCAAAGTTTAATTATCATGGCTTATCTAACCTGTAACGCCTTGTTTTGAAATTTTAGGGTGATATCTGGTTTCACGAAAAAATTTTCTTCGCGTGTTTGTCTTGTGCACTTTTTTTGTTGCCTTGTGCGCACGAAGCTGTAGTATGTTTCGTTTGTACGGAATTTCACTAAACTCGCTGCATCATGCTCTATTGAGAGTGTTCAAATACGCTTCGTGGGCATAATTTACGACAGGTATTTCGACTGCAATCGTTACCACAACTATGAACAAGTACTAGAAAACTTGGGTTGCACACTTTGTTTGATAAAAGACGATTACGTGGTCTTATGTATTTATATAAGGTTGTGAGCGGTGCTGTGGGCTTACCCCTTTCGTGAAGCACTGCCTGTTTTCATGCTTATTTAGGCCCAATCGATGTCAGAGTCCTTTTTACACTTCTGCTTTGAATGGCACATCACAGCTAATAGAATGCAACTATAATTCAGCAAGCTGGACCATTCCATTGCAGGCATTTCTAGCCATCTGATTTTCAACATAGGATTGAGTCAATTATTTTTACATAGTTATGACCTTGTTTTGTTGCCTTCATTTATTCTTGATGACGAACACTGTATTAATATTTAGGCCCTCTACTGTGTTTGGACACCCAACAAAAATAAAGATAATTATTTTTATTATTATTATTAAAAACAAAGTCGCTCCAATATCGCTCAACTTGGTCCCTTTAAAACGGACTTCCAGGCTATCAATACCAGCACTCCCTTGATGATGTTGTCGTGAAAAGCTTTGGCGATAATGTTCCGCAGAAGCCTGAAAACTTTAACGGCTATTTCGCTGCTTCTTCGAAGCAATCCTTGAGCATGGGCGCCGAGGAATTAAGTCACCCTAAAAAATATGAATAGTGGGTCTGGTTTTCTCTATGACA
Organism: Ixodes scapularis; assembly: GCF_016920785.2. Classification (NCBI taxonomy): domain Eukaryota; kingdom Metazoa; phylum Arthropoda; class Arachnida; order Ixodida; family Ixodidae; genus Ixodes; species Ixodes scapularis. The sequence continues at coordinate 69,740,848 of NW_024609835.1, forward strand.
TAGGCAAGGGAGGTTTGCGGTTAGCTTTGTTCAGTATCAAGTCGACTAGATCGCCGGAACTGGCGGAATTCCTGGCGGTTTTCTTCAAAGGAATTTTAATTCTTTAAAAAATGTCCTTCTTTTTATGATTAATTGCCTTATCCGGTCACATTCGGTACCGAAAGGGCTAAAAATGGCCATTGTTCGACCGATTGTTAAGAGGGGCAAACCAAAAATTATTGAAAATTACCGCCCCATTTCTATGTTGCCCATTTTGGGACACCTGTTAGAAAATCATCTTGTTTTGTTGATCTCTAGCTTTTTAGATACCCGATGATATCGGAGTCGCAGTACGGCTTTGTACATGGAAGGGGCGCGCAGTCGCTCTCATACTATGTTGCCGATGATTTGAACGCACCGTTTGATGACAACATATTTTCATGCGCGCTCTCTTTGGACGTTTCCAAGGCCTTTGATTCCATCAGTCATTCCATTTGGCTAAGTAAATTGTTTAAGTTCGGCTTCCAGGGTCCCTTTCACGAGTTGCTGTCTGATCTGCTATGTAATCGATCGCAACGATTTCGATATGGTTCAGAATTAAGTACCATTTCTTATTTTCGAGCGGGTGTTTCGCTAGGCTTTGTATTATCACTTTTTTTTAAATTTAATATAGCGTGGATGTCAATGACTTTGTTTTTGTCATTTCCGACTGTGTATGCTACCAATATGCCGACGATACCTTGCAGATTTCTCGGCATCTTAATTTGGACCGCAACTTACATATATTGCAATCAAGTGCTAAAAAAGCTATTGAATGGTACACCTCCAATCATTTAAAAGTTAATTCCACGAAAACCAAGTTTATATGTTTCCGTAATCCTTTAAAACGGGGGTTCATAGACAAGCCTTTTTTTTACGTCGTGGTGACTTTGAGAGCTGCAATTGTGTTCCTGTTGAGTGGGTGCAGTGCACAAAATATATGGGTATAATTTTAATCGGATATGTCCTGGAATAGGCAGTTGGCCTATACATGTAGAGTTTTGTGGAAGGTAGCTTGTTTGTTGTATATTATTAGAGTTTTTGTGCCCCTTCACGTCAGTTTAATTCTTCTTCTTGTCCTGGCTTACAGCGTATTAAGGTACGGATGACTGTTTTCGCACACAGTGCTGGGCTGTGGCATACAAAAGTGAACAGTGTTTTCAAATGTAGTTTGAGAAGTTTGGCCTACAAATCTGTTCGTTCAGACAGCACAAAAAAGTTTAACGATCTGGGCAGCTGCCAGTTTGGAACGCCCAAGATGTTTCACGAGGTACGGGATGAGGTCTCGTGGTTATGATGTTTCCGATATTTTCAATAACCTTCAAGCCATTATAGGCTCTGACGGACCCGTTAGAACTTTTGTACTATGGAACGGCAGTAAAGATTATTATTATTATTGTTATTACTGATATTATTATTATTGTGGGTATTATTGTGGCTTTGTGTTCATTTTTGTAAATTTTTAGGGCATTTTTGTTTTTTAAGATTTGTCCGTTGTGTGTGTTGTCTGTACTATTGATTCATGCTCTGTTAAACCTTACATGTTTACTCAGACGTCTTCTCTGTGTTCAAAATTGCGGGTAAGCAAGGTGTACATCAGCTTACTTTGGTAAAGTTCACATCTGTGGCCGTGAAGGACCGCTGGATGAGGGCTCGGAACAAACTTCGACTACTCCAGGGCAACGGCTCAGCTGAAAAAATTTACTTCAACGACAAACTAACTCAATCCAATCGTGAACTATTTGAACTAGCTCGTTCCCGTGGTAAGGAGCGAGGACACTAGTTCGTCTGAGTTAAAGATGCCCGCGTTTTGGAAAAAAAAAAGAGGAGGGCGGCACCTCTGGTGCGGGTACGGCAGCATGGTGACATTGGCGTAATCACATAATGGCTATGACCAGCTTTGTCCGGTTTGCCGATATTCAACCGTTTACTGACTCTTGCGCCGCCTCTTTCTTGAATTCCTTCACTGTAGTTTATGTCAACATTTGACGCATACGGAAATACTGGGATGAACGTAGAGCTACTGTTGATTAACTTTATGATAAAATCGATGCTCTTGTTTTAACTGAAATAAATGTGAGCTCCGACTTTTTACCGCCGTTTAGATTGCCTGGTTTCCAGAACTGTTTTCACACCCGTCAAGATACCCGAGGAGGTAATATCGGCATTTTCGTGATGGATTCCTGGCTGATGACTGAGGTTGACGTAATGTTTACGCACTCAGAAAGCCTGAGTGTTAAGCTCTCTCACTCCCATCAGACAATTTGCCTTTTGGAACTATATAGACCCCCCTCGTCTAACTGTATGAATTTTCTGGAAGAGATGAGAGGACACTTAGAGGAATTAACTAACGAAACAACGTTGTGCTTGGTAGGGGATATAAATATTGACACCCTCAAAAATTCACAATCTATCGTTTGTGACTATTTGTCTCTAATTGCCGAGCATGGAATATCACCAACTATTCAAAGTGCAACAAGAGAGGAAGTGCTGAAGGACCATGTTGTGTCCTCATGTCTCGACCACATTAACGTTCGATCCTCCGATGCTTCTGTCCATTTTGCTGTAATTTTGCAAAAGCTAGCTGATCACTTTTTTCTTACGTGTGAATGTGTCTTCTCTCCTGAAGTGGTTCAGGAGGCCGAGCGCATTTGCCGATTATAGATGCTGAACTTGATAACTTTTGACCGACTGATTAAAAACTATGACTGGGATGATTTTTGTCCTCAGTCAACAGCAACAACATTTACCCAATGTTCATAACATCCTGAACAACTATAGAGATTCATCAAAAAATTGGTATATGTCAAAAAACGTAAACCCTCACTACCTTGGCAAACTTTAGTTATTCTAGAAGCAATAACTTTAAAAGAGCCATTGTAGAAGAAGAGTCGGAGTTCCCCCAACAACGCAGTACTTAAACTAGGGTGTAAGATACAAGGAAACCGCGTCAGCGTTCCCTTCTCTCAGCGAAACGCTCATATTTCTCTAAAATATTTGCGATGCTCGCTCTGACTCCACAAAAAAAATTTGTGTATTATCAATTACCTTTGCGGTCATGTGCGAAAAAATATGACAGAGATTCTTTGTGACCACTTTGGCAAAGACCTAAGTTCTACTGCGCAAGCATTCAATACTTCTAGGGGCGAAGCTCCTTAAGGGGCATTCACAGAAGGGAATGCCCTGGTGTACAGTTTACTGCGGTATGGCATCACAGTTTTCTTCAATTTTCCTCTCCTATCGCACACACGAATCGACCGCATTTTGCGTGGTCTTGTGAAGAGTGTTGCTTACCGCACGGAATACTCATCCAGTGATAACTTGTTCGCCTCGCTTAAACTACTGTCGTTCTACTTTTTATTTCTACAAACGGTCATCTGGAAACACTTCTGGGGGAGCGAGTTTAAAATCATCTCGACACCAGTCCGTGAGCTTCGAGCAGCTCCACGTTTCCACACCCCAAGAGCGAGAACTCGTTATAATGAACAGAACTGTAACATTTTCGTACTCGGAACTATAGTATTTCCGTACTTTAAATTTTTTGTTTATTGAGCTGCATTTCTTACTCATGTTTGCTTTTTTCTTACAGGACTGACAGTTTTGCGAATTCATTTTTTGTCAAAACCGCGAGAGAGTGGAACGACCTCCCGGAAGATATTGTGTCCATTGATGATAATGACGTTTTCTTTTTTTCACTTGTTATAATGTTTTCTAAAACCCCCTACAAAAATGCCTACAGGGCGATGAAGGTACAATGTAAATAAAATAAAATAGTGTAATCTCTAGACCTGGTCTTAAAAGCCCTAGCTGGTTTTGACCGGTCCGACATCAACTCTGCCAGATATGTATGCCTGAATAAAATTATTATTATAGATTATTATTATTATTATTGTTATTATTATTGTCAACAGTGCACTGCTTACTCGACGTTTTTTGTTTTTTTTTCTGATACGGCCGTGGCATTTTACTAGTACACTTATACGTGTTTCGGTGTTCTCTTCTTTTTTAATCAATCATTTTGATTACTTTTTTACTATTAGTCCGTCGCTTAAACTAGAACAGCCTTAAAGCTCATCTTATCTTATATCTGTTTTATGTGTGAGTTTTTATTATTATTATTATGTGGCAACAAAGGAAGTCATCTGCATCCTCCATGTCGCAAGAACTGGAAAAGATTTTCTGCTACTTTCAAGGGTGAAAAGTGACGCTAGTGCCTATGTGTGTGTTTTTCTATAATTGTTCTGACTTAAAAGCTTTTTTGTTTTTTTTACCGTTTGTCTGCAGTTGTAACTTCTGTAATAACTTGGTGATGACTCTGCTTTCTTTTTTTTTTTATCTAGAACACCTACTTCTCTCCCTGCTTTTTTTTTAAATCTAGAACTGATTTTAAAATGTTACGCAACTATATAGCTGGTTTTGCCGCATAAGCCCATGATGGCTTTGGTGAACTTGCACTGTGCCTTGAATATCCTATTCCTTAACAAATAAAATTATTATTATTATTATTATTATTAATATTATTATTATTATTATTATTATTATTATTACTGACGCCTGCCTGACCTGTTCCCGCTGCTTCTACGGACGACAACAATATCTGCGGTGTTCCAGATGCAGACTGCCTGCGCATACCAAGTGCGTATGTTGGCCTGCCGACGTACATGAGTCTCTTCTATCTGGTGTGCCCTCTTTCACCTGTGCGAGCTGTGAGAAGATCAGTGGTGGTGCTAGCCCTAAGCACGTCGCCATGTCCTCCAGCGACCGCCGCGACGTAGCCTCCCTCTCCCACCTCTCCGTGTCGCCCTCACCCACCGACGCCGCTCGTCCCGAAACGGGTGAGAGGTCACTCTTCTCCCTACATCCTCAACGCGGGCGTCGATTCTCTGCGGGCCTTTCTGCTCGACGCGCTTGAGGGAATATCCTTCCTCACGGATCAAGTTGCCGCGCTCAGGGACGAAAACGCGCACCTCCGTCGAGAGCACAAGCACGACGCCCAGCAGCAGGGAACCATGCTGCACAACATACAAGCGGAGTTGAGGAGCTTTCGCCAAAAGCCCAAGAAAGGCGGAAAACAGCCCCCATCGCCCTACCCTGTGGCGACCAGCCTCCTCCAGGACCCGGTTACTTTGATGCGAGATGAAAGAGGCAACACTTGCCCTTTAACGAAGGCTATGTGTGCGTCAGGCGCCGCTGTACCTGCTGCCATTGGAGGAGCACGTTCCGAGGCCTCTATTCTGGATTCGAGGATGCACTCCTGCCATCAGGACAAGTTGAATCTGGACGGAGGAGGCTTCCGCGAGACAAGGCCAAAGCTCCCCAGGACGAGGCGTCCTTTGCTCAAGGGAAGCGCGTCAGCCAGCGGTATTCCCGTGGCACCACCTCCCTCTCAATTACGGCGACAACCTGCTTTGTTCGTGACACGACTCGGCTCCAATTGCGACGCTGCAAGCCTCCAGGCTCACATCGAGCAGAGTGGCACCCTGAGTCAGCTTGCATGCAGGGACTGAAGACGCGTCACGTTGGTTACTCCTCGTTCCACGTGACGGCTGCTCAGCGGGATATCGACAAACTGTTTGACCCCCTTCTCTGGGCAGAAGGAACCCTTTAAAGAATTCACTGGCCAGCTTACAGAGAGCCACATCTATGAAGCGGTCAGCCAATCACTGCCCTCCTCCGGAAATGCCGGTGAAAATACATCACCTAGATATTTACTACCAGAACGTCCGTGGTCTTCGCACAAAGACTAACGAATCTTTTTCTAACGTCGCTTTTACAGCTGATTCTATTACTGTTCTCACTGAAACTTGGCTTTGTCAAGATATTTTTTCTCCTGACTTTTTTCACCAAAGTTTACGGTATTTCGGCGTGATCGCGAATTCTCTAGTAAGAAAAAGACGGGGGGAGGCATTTTGATGGCAGTTGATGCGTCATTACCGTGCATAAGACGTCCTGACCTGGAGACATCGCTTGAGTCAGTGGGGATAGAACTGCAAAGTGCCAGTGGTGAACGCATTCTGCTTGGCGCCTACTACTTGCTGCCCGACGCCTCTCCTGGTGAATTTAACCAGTGTTTTTTTGCTATTGAAAGTACAACTAGTGCCCTAGACAAATTCAAACTTATTGTTCTTGGTGTTTTCAATGTCCCCAATATAAGCTGGGAAACAGCCATAGCGTCTTTTAATAGTTACTACCTTGTTCAGAAATCTACGTTTTTAACTTTGCATCATTTACGAATTTAAAGCAGCACAATTGTGTTCCCAATTGCGAGGGAAACATGCTTGATTTGTGTTTCTCAGATTTAGATGGTATACGTATAACTGAGTGTGCCTCAAGATTAGTTTCACCTGACAGATATCACCACCGTCGGTAGATCGTGGTAGCTCTTCGAGAGGGCATGAGGCGTTGTTTATGGAGCCATTCTAATGTGACTAGTCCCAATTTTTAAGCTGGAGATTACGTTGGTTAATATAAACATTTTGCCGATTACGATTGGTCATCGATCATTCGATGCACTGAAGTTGATGAGCAGGTTCGTGAGTTCACACGCATCGTTCGAGAAGTTATGCACCAGTTTATCCCGTTACGAAGAACCGCAGGTCCTAGGTTTCCCTTGTGATTCTCACATGAATCACGCAAATTAATGAATAAGAAGTTTCACGCTCACAAAAAATTTAAAAAGAACAGTCTCCCTGGATGGAGATCAGAATATAGGCGTCTAAGGTCTTCATGCAGGGAAGTTATGAGGCGTGATCGTCAGACGTACGTTAATTCTGTTGAGTTGCAATTAACTCAGATTCCCATAAAATTTCGGAAATATGTCCGGTCTCGATCAAAGACAAAATGTGGGAGAAAGATCACATTACTGAACTCACAGGAAAACTCCACCACAGATGTTTGCGATATTTTTGCCCATTACTTTCAGTCCGTATTTAGGCATCAACCGAACTCTCTCATTAACGACACGCCAGCTGCCTCTAGTAATGCAACCTGTATTGCGTTTTTTTGATGAGGAGCTTTTACATGAGTGCGTAAAGAAGATGAAGCCGTCTTTTTCCTCTGGTCATGACGACATTCCGTCGGTCCTATTAAAGGCCTATAGTGCCATATTTATCCCTATTTTGGTACACATTTGTAACAACTGCGTAAAAACTGAAGTGTTTGCCGTCTTGTGGAAAACAGCACTTGTTGTACCCGTACATTAGTCCGGTTCAAAAACAAGCGTCTCAAATTACAGGCCTATATCTCTTCTTTGAACATTGTCAAAACTCTTCGAAATAGCTTTACACAAAATATTGTCGTTTAAGCTTAAACATTCTCTCATCCCTAGCCAACATGGTTTTATAGTGGGTCGCTCAACCACGACTAACCTTTGTGGTTTCATGTCGACTGCTGCTCAGGTCGTCTCTAATAGAGGCCAGCTTGATGTGATTTACTTTGACTTACGCAAAGCGTTTTCTCTTGTAAAAGTGTAAAAACTATCCACGTTACGCTGTTACTTCAACTCTCCAGCGTTACGCTCTAATGTGGATGCGTTGCGACGCGAGCCTGTGAAAATGAAGAGACCACGCGCAGACTCTTGATGGATTTGAAGTTACTTTGCCAGCCGAACACTATTTTCAGTTCGGTATTCTCATGTACAATATTTCTTTTGAAAACAACGCTGCACATTCTATCACGTTGATTGGAGTTCAAAACGTACCATCGCCAGCGTAGCTTTAATCGTCTCTCGAGTGTATGCATGAAAGCTTATTTCGCTGGGTTGCACTGCCTTAAAAATTAGTCGCGGGATATAAAGCATTAAAAAAAAGATTCATAACGACGCAGATAATTCTTTAATTTTTTTCTGCTTTTTAAGCTTATTTATTTCACCAGGTAAATATAGAGGTACAGCGGCTTCCCGTCTACAAGTGTCGCCACAAAAGGGTTCAAAACAAAAGGCGAAAAAAGTATCGTATGTACTAAAACAAGGAAACGAAAGTGCAACAAGCGAAGAAGGCTCTTGCTACTTAAAAATAGCATATTCAAGCTAATATTTTATGGCGCGAACTCAAGAATTAGTGCAAGCAGTCTAACCGTAGGAGAGAAGTGTGCGTGTGTGCTTGATAGTCCCTAAATATCAATTTTTAATAGCCTCGCGCTATTTTGCCGGTACGGAAGTACACATTGTCCTTCCTTTATTGGTCAGAAGAATTGACAGCAAAGGCATGTACCCGTTTGTGCACAATACGTCGTTATTCCAGGGTTTTAGTCTGTAGACGATTGTATACAAATATAAAAACATTTCTAAGCAACAATGCGTAGGCATTGTTGCTTAGAAATGTTTTTATATTTGTTTGGGATGGATTGGCTGCCAAAATAAATAAGACAGCCAATCCATTCCTTCCATCTAAAACATTAGAAACGCCAGAGCAGAGGTATATATACGGCGGGTTGTCTAATTGTATGTGCCTAGCATATATGAGTAAAATGTGCGTGAACACTGATAAAGCCATGGCGTGTAGCCTGTTGTGTGAGATAAATTGCGGATAATTCTAACTCACAAAATTGGTTCCTTTCTGTTCTAAACGTATTGGAAAAACCCGTTATTATATTAACCATTACCTCCGTAAGCCTGTATATGACACGGTCACACGTGCATGTGCCGTGTCGTGTTCTTTTCCTCTCATGTTATTTATTTATTGCGCGTCTAAACAGCGCCCGCTCTGTTCAAAACGCATTTATGCTATCTCAAACACAGTTTGGATGTTACTAAAGTTTTTCTATCACGTCGCGTCAGCGGTTTGTAATGTCCTGATGACGCTGCATTAATTATTAGGAATCCCCATGCAGCTCCGAGCAGATAAGGGGCTGAAGCCACCCGCACAACGCCCTCTCACTCGAAAAAGCAAATGTGAGAACGCATCTGAAGGGTGTGGTTTCCACAAACCTCGAGCTACCTGTCTACAAACACAGAAAAAAAACAAAAAAACGCGTGTGTAATGGCTTTCCCTGAGGCAGCGATTTCCCGAGGTAAAAGCGAGGCAAAAACGAGGCGCTCAGAGCGAGCGACTGTAAGGGAGGCCGTAATGTGTTCGAGTCTAATGAATTCAGCTGCCTGCGCGATAACAGATGCGGTGAGGAAGCGCCCAAGTAGATTACGCCTCCCGCACGTAGAAGTCTTCCCGCGAAAGCAGTTGCATAGAACACTAAGCGCATGCAAAACAAATGTCGCCCCAATTAAATAGGGAAAAGTAAAGAAATAAAAAAAAGATTGGTTAAAATAAAGGAAAGCAGCGAAATAATAATAATGAAAGCACCACAGTGAGGGGATGGAAGGTGTGAAGACACGTGTACGACAGCATTAGGCTCTTAACGAAACAACCCTAATTGATTTTTTTTTTCTCTTGCTTTTGTTTTGCATCGTATGTAGACTTTAATGTTCCGCTCCACAAACGAACGCTTCGCTATAATAAAGGACCCATTGATAGGCCAGCTCCCAAGCCGTGTTTTATTTTGTCCGGCTACACTACCGCGCGGTGGTACTAATGAGCTCATTGAACTCCCATTACAAAGTATTCATCTCTCTAGATTTTGTTTGACTTTAGAGTATTTATTTTCGTTTGTTGTTTGCTACATTTACACTACAGTCTTCGATAATATCTACGAAACATGGGCAATACGTTGCGATTTCCTACATAATGAGATGACTGGTAGTACACATTAGATAAAACAGAGCCTCAGATAGAACGATGTGATGTCACATATGCTTTGTTTTTTCAAGATCAACTAACCGAAGACTGAACTCTCAAGCTTTTTTATGTTACCAGTGTAACGTGGTATTCCTTAGCTTAAATAGCTCTTTGTTAATTTGTTCCAAACTATAAAGCATGTCGCACTTTCCGAAGTTCTTAGTGTGGACAAGCGATCTTTTTTACAAGTCGAAATTCAAGAAACTATGGACGCCTAAAGAGCAAAATTAATAAACCTTATGCCGCGAAAAGTTAAGAGAGATTAATTTCCTGCTTGAAACAGAGCACAAAGAAAATATGCGGAACTTTCATCACAGACGGGAAGAGAACCCGACGTTTCAGAGGAGTTCAGTATACACGCACCCAAACGCGGGCTGGCAAACTAGAGTTCAGTTGTCCACGATAACCAAATCTATCTTTTTATATATTCCTCCCGTTAACAACAAAACCAGTACTGTTTCAAAACGGTTAAGGTGTTTTTTTTTCTGCATCAGCACTTATTTTACACGGCATCCTTAACGTATTTTAGCTAAGGTCCTTTAATTAAAAGTAATTTGGTATATCAAGAGTCTTTGGTGTCACTTGGTTTATAAAAAAAGACTGTTTGGTTCACTGGGGTTACTTGGCTGAGTCCGTGACAAAAATATTTAAACAAGTAATATATAGTTTAATTATGTAAATCTTTCAGTTTCTGTTTTAGATAGGAGACAGGACTGAACGGCGTTCAATTTCGTTTGCTTCTTATGCCTTTCGTTTGTTTGTTTACCCCCCCCCCCCCCCTTTTTCAAACGCGTCCACCTGCTTTGATTCTTCCCCCGACCTCACACAATGACGGCGCGTGCTTCGGTTCCTCGTCAGCGCGCATTCCCCGTGTTATCTAAGTTGCCCTTTGATTGGATCCGGCGCGCCACATCACCATCATTAACCAACCAATCAGTGTTCCGACGCGCAATAGGCGCATTTCGGAACACTTGCTCGACGTATACATATTTAGTGCGTCTGACCACACTTGCTATGGTGGGTTTGGTGCTGTAAATCAGGGACTGCTGCAATGCCCCGTTGACCCCTCCCCCCCCCCCCTTTTTTTTTTTCGTGGTTACGGTATACATGTTTATTTTTACATTCCTTCGGGAGAGCCGCGCCGGTACGTATAGTACCGTCAAAGATGTTTAATAACTTTACGATCGACGTGTTATGGTACATATAAAACAGTTTAATGTGACGAGCCCGTTTAAAAATCGCCCCAATGCACAGTTTAAAAAAGGAGGGGGGGGGGGGCGGGGGAGGGTGCGTGCCGTCTTGAAGCGCTCTCGTGTTCGGCATCTATATTTCTCCGCGCCTGTTTGAAATATTCAACAAATTGTGCGAAGAGTGAATATGCGAGATGTCACACAGAGGCGGGGTGGGCATGCGCGTATATAGACACAGCCTGCTGAAGAAACCCAGGGCGTTGCTTGTATAGGTCATGCTTCTTGCTTCGTGATTCGCTCTACGGCATTCGGATCAGCTAATGCAATGTTTTCAATACCTGCTGATCATTAACAAAATGTTCGGTATTCACCACGTACTGCGTATCCTTAAGCAACCAATGACCCCGGCTACATACACCTACAAAAGTACACTTAAGCAGTCTGAGAACGGGGCAGAGTTGAAGATGAAACCTTTCGCCATTAGGTAACTCCGAGTATTCGTTGTTCGGCGCGGCTATCATTTAGGCACGATGCAGAGGCAATTTACGACAGAAATTAAAAACAAAAAAACAAATTAAAAAAATCATCTTGGGTGTTTTGTTTGTGCTTGGATCAAATTCGATACTTGACATAAACGAGCTGACGTATAGACACTTTTGCGCAGGCCCAAAATAAACTTTGGGCTTGGCTGGAACTTGTACTTTGCGGATGCATACCACGACTGTATTTAAAATGCTGCCTATCAAAAGGTAACAGGATGTAAATTTGGTCACAGCATACCTGCGCCCCAAAATCACTTTTGCAAGATTGAAACATGACATTCTTAGTCATATCCTTTTGTAGACATTTCGTGATTTGACCATGAAGAGATGTTGCGTGAAGACTATTGAGGGAACGCTCGCACAGTCCTGGAATTACGAGAATCACAGAAAGCGTCTTTCGTTCACAGCGCTCGCACCGGAGGCGCCTAGCCTTTTATAGTGCACGGTTGCATGGCTGGATGACTAACACTCTTTCTTGATTCAGCGCCAATTGAAGCTGGCGCTCTCATTCATGAGGTAGTCGAGACAAAAGTTTGGTAGAGGGATTGTGGGTTTGTTCTTTTGTCGGGTAAGGGTCGCGTGTCTGAATAGAGGGGGAGCGTTTTTCCGTTTCCCAGCTAAAGTGCAGCAAGCTCTAACGCAGTTAATGGCTCGGTTGCTAGTTCCCCTTTGAAGGTTACTCAGTTTGAATGAATTATTAAAAAGAGCCCACTCGCAGTGGGTGAGCGGTATGTTCTCATTGATTTGTACGCAGTCGGGTACAATGTCAAGTTCGACTCGAAACATTTTATAGACAACTTTTCTTTGTAGTAAAACTACCGGAAACGTAGAAAAATTATACAATTCAAAAGTGGACTATAAGGTCAACGAACTCGCATACCAAATTCCATAGAAAAACTTACTGTTATCAGCAAATATATAAAATAACAATGAAGTGGCTGTGAATGGAGCGTCAAACTGTGCGAACGAGTCCTTCGTAGAGGGCGGTGGAAAATACTTCGGGCAGTAAACGTATTGTGACCTTCGCTTCAATGGAGGAACGAAAATTACTGTCAATCTTTGTAATTTATTCGTAGTACTTTGCGGGTGCATTGCTCACAAAGCTGTTTGTCGGAATGAATATATTTTTTTTTTAAATCCACCACACATAAAAGAGAGCTCATAGTTAACTCAGTGGTGCTGTAGCTGTAAGCTCCGCGTTTCCCCAGTAAGTGCTGAGGAGCGACGACGGCTATCTTCCCCCCTCTTCCTTTCCTTCTTTCCCCCAACCATTTTTGGGTTATGAAACAGCGACGATTTTTAACATCCTAGTTCTGGTTTTGTTCTTTTTAAAACAAAGGAGCACATGATCACACAGTTCGTCATACTTCAGCAATAGTGGAGTGGTACATGTAACAATGTTCTGTGAATTGGTTCAGTAATTAATAATTATTGCTATATCAAATAAATCTCATTGTACCTGCAAATTTGACCTAGTCGGCAGCGCATCGCGACTTAGGCTATCTTCTGAGTTAATGATTTTACAGGTACCTTGTTGTGATACATAAAACAGTCAGAAAGCGTCTTTACCTTTATAATGTAATTAAATGCAAAGGTGCAAGCGAGCTGGACAAGAATGACGAAAATAATCCCTGGAGAAGGGGAACAAGAGGGACAAAGGACAAACACAAATCTCCAAACACAGCTAGCTGACTGGTGCGTGACCGAAAAAATCCGCCTGGTCCGGGTATCGAACTCGGGACTTCTCCATTACAGGTGGAGCGCTCTACCAACTGAGCTAGCCAGGGGTTAGACGGCCCTTGTTCCCCTTCACCAGGGATTATTTTCGTCGTCTTTACCGTGTTTGTCGTGTCGATGGTTCGTTAAAATATTTTGACAGTCGGCATTGCCTGGCAAGGCTTACGGATTGAAGACTATGCTGAAGGGCCTATACTATGACGTGTTTGAACTTCTACATGTGGTTCGAGCTATATAAAACTACACTTTAAATCGCGACAATACTTAAAAATTAATAATGTGTAAAGCGCCTATACATCTGCTCACTGTGTTGATTACACCTCACGAGTGGGCATATCACCTGTGTATTAGAGGGCAGGCCATTTTATTTCATCTCATTTCCTTTTCTCTTCAGGGCCCCAAGGCATTACAAAGAGGGGTGATTTTTAATACAAAATATTTTTGGTATATCATCAAACAAGGCAAAAAAAGAACAATTGCTAAGGAACAAGAAGAAACTTAGTAATCGCAATTTTAAAATCAGCAGCATCGGTTGTTAAGATAATGGGCGCCGGAAGGCGATTCCAATGTATTGTGGTTTGAGGAAGAAAAGAGGATTTAAATGTGGAGGTGTTACAATGGGGGATGCCTACCTTTAGCTGGTGATTTGTTCGTGATGATATGTAGCATGGTTTTATCAATACAGTTTCACGCAGTGTGGGATAAGAGTAATAAATCTTGCGAAAAAGATATAAACGAGATAATTTTCTACGAAAAACGAGGTTAGGTAAATATATAGATGCTTTCATAGAGGTTACCTTGGCTGTGCTATGATGGTTTCAAAGAATGAAAAGAACGGAATGATTCTGAATTGACTCTACAGAAGATGCAAGGGTGATATTGGGGTCCCAGAGAGAGGCTGCATATTCCAGTTTAGAGCGAACTAAAGCTTTTTTTTTTATAAAAGAAGCTCTAGAGACACAGGAGTTAGCGAGCAGTTTCTTTTGAGATAGCCTAGTAATTGATCAGCGCGTTTTAGTCACATATTCGACATGGATATTCCAGGAGAGGTTATTGAATAGATGAACACCAATACATCTTTAGGAGGAAACAGAAAGCAGATTTTCATTATTGACGCAATAGAAAGGACATGTGTTATTTTGACTGGACACTCTCAAAGATCTGAATTTAGGAATATTAAGTTCCATTAGCCAACGTGCGCAACAATGAGTGGAATTATTAATATCAGTATGAAGTACGGAATTGTCAGAATCCTTTAGAAGTATTTAAAAAATAACACAATCTTCAACATACAAGCTTACAAAATAGGAGACACGTCTAGGAATATCTTTAATATAATTAAGAAATAAGAATGGGCCGAGTACGGAAACTTGTGGGACACCGGAGCTTACGTGAGATTCTGATTAGCTGGTTGCGTTACCTGAAGAAATTGGGTGTGGTTTGTAAGAAACGATTCTATCCAAGAAAGTACATTGTGATTAATGTTTAGATCACAAAGTCTCTATCTTCTTTTTTTCTTCTTTTGTCATCGTTACTTTTTATTGTATAATTGTACCGCCGAAAGTACCTTCTGTTTCCTATAGGGCTGAGTAAGGTCTGAGCAGTGTGAGAGAGGTATTCATTCTGCGGCATTTCTTACTAAAACACAGCCCTGTATAAAGCAATACTCTCATTTTCTTACGCTCATATAGACCTTTTCATCTCGGTAGTTACCTGATCGGTGGACAGGGGGCGCTGACAAACTCGGCGCCATAAGGTGGCTTCAATTTGGTTGGTTTCGGTTTCAGCGGGGCTCTCGGCTGTGTTGGTGTGTTATGTCGTTTTCGCTTAGTCTTGTGATATAAGTATCCCTTGTGGTACACGACCAATGATACAGTGGTAATGGTCCACCTTGAGAACTACAACATGAGTACGAACCTAAATTCTGGACGTGTTAACGAACACCTTCGTCTGATCATGTTCCTCGTTCTGCCAGGTTCGGCGGCGAAACGACTGAAATGATGAGGGGGGAGGGATAGCGATGTCTACGGCTGCGCTGGACGTACCCGCTGATAATTTCCATAAAAGTAAACTAATGAAGAGACTAAAGCACAGGGGCCATGAAAAAGCAAGTCGACGGCCTGATTAACATTGTGCTGAATTACACAGAGCAGATGAACTCGCAAGTTTAGTGCTCACTGTTCGGTTTTCGAGGACACAAACGTTTTGTGAAAATTGCCGACCGGGTAACCCCCCTTGTTTTGACGCATGGACTGCAAAAAAGAAGTGATATTGACTCCATCTGTTTCTTTAGAGAAATTAAGTACTTGAGACATGTTTCGATAGTGCTTTCTTGGCCGTGTGGGACATTTTTTCAACTGTCAGCCCTGTTAAGATATAAGGTATTCATAAGCAGCATTTCGCAATGTTGACCTTGGGAAACTATTTGTTATACGGATATTTCCTTAAAACGTATTTACAATATAAAATGAGTGAAAAACCCGGCGATTGAGGTCTGACGTCTGTCTTCCTTATAAACCGGGGAATAAAATAAATGGGGCAAGAGGATTGACCTCCAGCAAGCTTGGCTCCAAGTCAAATGCCAGGCACCACTTCATGGATTTGTGTAGAAAGATCATTATTTGTTTAAACAGATACGGTTTTTACTTTACGCAGCGTCGAGAGTAAATCAGGCATCGACAACGCTGCACTCGAGTGATTTTCATGCAGATGGTTTTTTTTCGGGGTCACATTATGCGTGCTTGTGGCGCTTTTGTCAGACACTCACAAGCTGTCTTTGACACGCCTTTCCCCAGGGAAAACCAACCCTTTGTGTTTAAAGAAATTATTTGAATTGGATATCTTCAGAAAATTGAATGACTGCAGACATAAGACCTAGCACAGTGTATAGTTTCTTTAAAGTCACAAATAAACAGATCAAGCGAATGTTTATACCGCAAACCAATGAATTCCCCTAATAATCAAAAGAAACTGTTTGGATTTGTTTTGAAGGTAAAGCACGATACTTTCAAGAAACGCACGAAGTGACTACTTGCGCTGAATATATTTTTCTTCTTTAGGATCATAAATGTTTGATTAGAAACATAGCTTGTGCTTCTTATTGCGCCACTAGCACTTAAGCAAATTTGCGCCTTCATAAATAATTGGCCTCTCAACCCTCGTGTGTCTTAGTGTCACCTACATGCTCAATGTGAGCCAATGCTAACACTGTTTCCTTTCCTCACACGTATCTGGCACGTCGACGGTGCAAATAATCAAAACATGCTACAAAATCAAGTGCAGAAGTCCTCCACATTATCCGGGAATGCAGTCCGGTAATGAAAATATGCTTTAGATGACACTTTATAAACCAAGGCAATAAAAGCGTGGGAATACGCGACAAAAACCCGAATACAACGCCTTCGCCAGGGCGCGGAGTGAAGGGAGGATCGACGATTTGAAGCCACTTTATGGCGGCCGCGTCACGTGATTCCAAGATGGCAGCGCCCATGCGACGTAGTGTGGAAAGCTCTACAGGCGAATTCTGGTTCGACGTTCAGTTAGCTCCACCAAAAAAGATGCCCAGATTTTTTTTATGTGTTTCAGTTAGCATACGTGAAAACAGTTTCATTAAAATGAGGGGAACTGCTCCCTGAAGATACGCGCAATGACCCAGGGAAATGCCTCGAGCATTTTTCTGGTCATGGCAGCTGTCTTCCGGCGAAAGTGCAGAAAACGAGTGGAGGGTTTCCTGCGTATTGCGTTTCCACAAGGTGAAGAGCAAAACCAACGTAAGCGGAGAATAGGAAACAAAATGAGGGTTTTAAATAACCTCGCGTAATGAGGCAATCTACCGCTTACGACCCCTCCTAACCTCCTCTACCGAAACGAACCGTGCGGCTATGCGGCGCAGCAGATTGCGATAAAAAAGCAAACCCGTTGCCCGGCGGAACAAGGGAAGCCGACGGACACGCCTGTTTATTTTTATCCCCTTAACCTAGAAACGCCCGGAGAACGGTGGTGGGGTCTTGCAGAATCCCACAGGGACTGGAGAAATAAAGAGGCGAAAAAAATAGGAAAGGCCGAGATAGCGTAAACCAAAAATCTCGAAAAACAAATAATAAAAAAAAATGATTCAAACGTACATTCACGCCTGACAAAGGGGAGATGACCACGGAGAGACTGGGAAGACGGCGAACTCCTTTGGGTGCGTCAAAATCGATAATCTAGGGAGGGCGGCGGGTGGACCCGGTGAAACTATCGCCAAGAACGGCTCCGTAGAGAGATACGCACCAGCGCCAACTGCCTTGGCCTAGGAAGAAGAAAAGAAACGTTAAGGAGAGGAAAATATCTGAAAAGCCGAACAAGAAGCAAAAGACAAAAACAGAGATAGAATAACAAGAGGAGGAAGAAGGCTAGGCCGAACCGGGCAACTGATGGACTGAACGCAAGCGGCGCAGAGGCGAATTTTCTTCGCTCTTTGCAGAGATACCCTTTTCCCTAGACAACGGGTCTTCAATATGTTGGTCTCAGAGATCGGATTTGGGGTGTGTCGCAGTCTAGAGGCATGGAAAATAAATATTATAATAAAATATTAAAGTTTAAAAAAATATAGAGTTGTTTAATAAATTCATTTTATTTTGAAATGCAATATTGAAGTAATTATTACACTGTACAATACCTTTGAACGAGAAACAGTGTTTCAATATTTTTGACGTCTAGCTTAACTTTTACGTATCTACAGTGGATGTGAAATGCAAGACTAAAACCTTGTGTGCCTCTCTGTTATGCTGGGATAACAGCATTTTTAAACTTTTAAACTGTATCAAAAAACGTTTGCAGTAACACCGAGTGATTATATTTGTCTTGAATTTAATTTACGTAACACAACCCGTTGTTATATTTTAGTCACAAGTATAGCGTGCTTTAGGCAAGACGCCCTGCGGTGGAAATCTTGAATATGATAAAATCTGCGAGAAATTTTTATTTAAACTAAAAAAAACGACAAAAAACTACTTATAGAGCTGCCGCTCGGTCAGCTTTATGTAGCAATCAAGTGGATATATTTTATTAATACCTCACAAAAGGAACCAGACCAATTAACAAGACCAGTAAAGGTTATCTTGGGAAAATGACAGTGGAATTAACTGTTTGTCGTAATCGTAAAGTTATCATGTCGCATTAAATGTTTAAAGCTGAAGTCACGCAGCTTATACATTACACAAAATACACTCTACATACAGATTCAAACGCGAGTCACCACGAGATTTGTGCTTCGAATGTAAATGACAATGAGCTCAAGGATGATCTTGGCATGCAGCATTTGAACCACGGATATTGCGGTGACATATGTTTGCATACTGTCTTTTTCGTGATGTATGAGCAGTATGACCCCTGCTTAAAAGCTGAACTTAAAACAAGGACTTTAAAACCAGGGTTACAAAATATATTAACTCTTTAAAACAGCGTTTCAGGTGATTTCGAGGTGCACCAAGGTCACTTGGTAAAAAAAAATAACCATTGCCACTGAGGCTGAATGAGTGAAAGTCGTAGCAACTTAAAGCCGATGTCTGATTCGACTATTATTTAAAAATAAATAAGGTATCTGAGTGATAAAATAGTTACGATATATTTAGGCCTACATGGGAAAAAATCAAACAAAGAAAAATTCCAATTCAAATAAAAAAAAGCACCACCTTCGATTTTTTTTTAATTTAGGTACCCCGTTATACCCTATTTTGACATTCATTTCTATTAAAACATGATGCATAATTTTTTTGAGAAAGACGAAATAACTCCCCAAAGTAGGGTTCTTTTTTAAAGCCTACACTTAGCAGTGTCCTATACAAGAAGTGACTCCGAGTTCTAGTTTCATGAAACTTACACCAATCGTTCATATTTTCATTCATATAAGGTAATTGATAACTAGAGCAATCGGTCACACAGTAAAAGGGAGGAGAAACTATATACAGCATTTTACAAAAGCGTACAAAGTGGTATTATATTAGAACCTAATGACTCGAGAAAAGATGATGCTGTGTGAAGTTTTACCTTCCGGTATATTTTACATTTAGCATAAAAAAAATAACTTTACTGCAACACACAAAAAATAAAGTTATAATACTAAAATTGTTTAGGTTCGCTATGTATTTCCTATTACAAACAATTTCACCTGAAGGATGCCATTGCGCCTGACTGGAGCAGCTTCAATGCTCTCGGTGTATGAAAGAATCGTGGCAAGCCGATATATTTTATCCTACTCGAGGATAACATTCTGCGATTTTCTTATTCTGATCGGACAAAAATTATTAGAAACTGCCAACTAAAACAGTAGGTTAAGTATCCCGTGAAGAAAAGTGTGATAAATAAGATGTCCCTGGATTCAAAATGAGCATCCTTGGGAAATCGAACTCGGCACTTTACGCTAAAGTTTTCCTCGCTGTACCCATTTAATAAAGTTTCTTTCAAACAGATCCGACTGTCCATGCTACATATACGTCACAGGTCCCTTCTGTTCTAGACTTGCTGAGCCGCCACGCGTGCGAAGACTGAATGCCAGGGAAGGCGCGCACCGTCAGCCACTCTTCTTTTTTTTTTTCTTTTTTTTTTGTTCCCGATACCGAACAACCTCATCTTCGTCCAGATACACAAGATGCACGCGTTTCAGTTTCTTTGATAGAACGCTCACCATTGCCCTGGCCGTCTGAATAGCGCTTATTGAACGTTCTCTTAGGTTGTTCAGCGTCGCCTGGTGCTTCACGAGTGCGCCATGCATTTTTCCCATGTCCAGATGCAGAAAATAACCACTGGGCTTGTGGGCGATTGTCCTTTGCAAACCGGTGAAGCTGGTAGCGATTCTCGAAATGACTGGCGGCCCCGTCACTTACGCACGTCACGTACGAGTATACCGCAACGTTGTCTTCAACTCAATCCACTTTTTCTAGAGTCAAGCAAGCGTGAGCGGCTCGTGACACAGGTCCTCACTGATGATGGCAAAGCTGTTTGTAGATTTTATTCTCGTCACTACACATGTAAATTTCGAAACTTGTTTTTTTTTTTTTTCCAGTGGCATGCTTTCACTTCGTCGGGAAGCACGATGGTCCCGTTTTCAGCAAAGTCAGAATGAAAGACAATGCTCCCGCGTTGAATGCATGGTTTTTCATCGTAGATCGCTTTACCTTGCGTTTGCCGGATATGGTTGTGAAATACCCAACTTCCAACCGTCACTTGGATGACTTTTAGGAAAGTCTTAGGTTCCAATGTTTATTTCAGAAGCACAATCTCTTCATCCTCCGGGATATCAAGTTCCTGGAGTGTAAGAGACTGGCCTTTTGGGCAGTGATCGCAGTCTCCTTGAAGGCACAGTCCTGATGCTGCGTCGCACAAAGACGCCGAGTTCATTTCACCAGTGTTGAATGTTGAGCCTGTAACGTTTTCTAGAGCGGTAATACAAAGGTAATAATTGGCGCAGCGCACACAAACGCACACTTCCAGGTATGGAATACATTGGACCCATCTAGGGCGCAACGAATAAAATTTCGTTAGCCCAACGCGGGAATCAGGATGCTTGTCTTTGTATATACGGAAGGCCTCTCGAATTGAGCGTGTCATGAAGCGCTTTGGCACGAACGCTTTCTCTCCGTTGAGCATGACAGAGATGACGTCCTTCTGGTTGGGACTTCAGCGCCAACATTGTAGCTCGTCTTTCGTGAAGTACTCTAGGGCAGCAGACACGCTCTCAGGGCTCACGTTGCACCTCGTGTAAGGATCCCGCTCATACAACACGATATGATTTTCCTTGAGTTTTCGGGATTTTCTGATGGGGTACATTGAGGCCTGTAGAATCATCTTTTAAACCTCATTCTTGGTCAGTGTTGACGACAGGATCGTAAGCAGCTGACAACGTTCCCGGAGAGCGGTGGCGTTGTCAAAGGTTTGCCGAAAGTTGTCCACCCACTCAATGCATCTGGAGCATGTTGGTTCGGATGACCCCGATGGTGCGTCTCTGCCGTACGCAATACGTAGCCTTGAGCGTACAATCTTTACAGCAACCTGCTCCAATTCTATCTGCTTTTTGTTTTGACGTAGGTAGGCCTGTCCCGACTTCTTACGATGCTTGGTTGTCTTAGCGGCGACACATCTGTAGGTAGTATGTTGCGATTTAGATCTCCAACTGCTTCTTCAGCTGGCACAAATATGTTAGAGCACAGCTCTGAGCTTCGCATCGAGATCTCCTTAGCATGAAGGAGCATGAAGCAATGGTAGAACAGGTAGTCCGTCGCACTCACTTTGGTGGAACAATCAGGTGGAAGAATTTGCTTCAACGAGTTTAGGTCCAACTCGCCAACACTTCGAAACTTCCGCTGCTTTGGTATAGTCTTCTTGTGCTTGCAAAAGTCAGCTGCACAAAACACTCGTTTCGAAGCTCCAGGACGTCTTCATAGCGCACACATAAAAAAATAGAAATTAAACCCAAACTGATGGCATATTATTGCCAAGTGAAAGAACTACGAAAGAGGGTGCACAAGTGACAAGTCCGAGGCTGAGGAGCTCACTCAGTGCAAACGTACATTTGAAAAGAGAGGTCACAACTGAGGCAGTCAGCAAAGCTTGATCCACGTCAAAGGAAGAAAGATGGAAAGTCTCCAGACAGAAAGTTCTTGTCAGCGGCCTTCGAAAAAGACTTCCCGGAATCGCAGAGTCGTCCCTATCGACGCGTTGATATGAAAGCACCCTAGCTTCTACCACGTGGTTCATGACACAGCCTGAGCCATGTTAGCGACCCGTTCGCGAGAGGTTGGTGGTGGGGTTACGTTGATGGTCATTCGGATTAGCCGTTGCTGTCCCGAGCTACCGGCTGCAGTGCCTTATCGCCGCCTGGTGTCAACAACGAAAACACACACACCCTGTCTACAGCGAAAATACAAGCGTTCACTGCACACGCGTCGCCGCCGCCTTTAAGCTTTTGTGAAATTGCTTTCTTTTGCCGTGGAGAACCGTCTTATTGAAAAAACGGCTAAAGTGCAGGCGAGCTGGTGGATATTTACCATGATGGAACTTAACCCGAGACTGGGGTAGAAACAGAAACTTAAAAGTAGAAGGGACAGAGACAAGTGAAGACGTTCTCTTCTTCACTTGTCTCTGTCCCTTCTACTTTTAAGTTTCTGTTTCTACCCCAGTCTCGGGTTAAGTTCCATCATGGTAAACCGTCTTATCTTGACAACGCGCTTGAAATCCTTCCAGGCGGGCATACACAATATCGGGAAGCGTAAGGAGGAATACCCGTGGAGTAGAACTATGAGAAAATTCGGAGCCCGGAATTGGCCGCTATTAAGCACATGACAAGCCTTTACTCCGGTGCGAATACGCCAGGCAAATGTCGATATCGTCGCCGTTGTGTTAGTACACCGTCGCGTACTGCAGTCCCCTAATGGGGGAGGGGGGGGGGGGGGCGGGGGAGGGGGATCTTACTGCGTTAACATGGCGAGAGTGTTTACACTCTATTGTATTTACGTGAGTTTCGGGTATTTGACGATTCTGCTGTCGGTTGGTGTGCCCCTTTGTGCCTGATATTATCGCCCGTGACACCAGCAAGTGAGATGGCGACAGGCATGACTGCTCAGTAAACAGGCGTTGGCGGCCATATTTTGCTGGTTGAAGCGAACGCCCTTGTCTTTAACAGCGAGCGGGGAAATGCGAAAAAAGATAGTATCGGCCGTTTTGCCAGAACTAGCGACGAGTGTCGTCTGCGGTTTCCGGCAACTAGTGCGCCATAATCGTGAGCTTAGGGAGGAAATTATTTTTGCTAGCCACAGAACATCACGGAAAAAGGGAATTGCTTGAATATGTTCTTGTTTTGGATGTAGATCAGGGATATATATGAGAGAGAGAGAGATTGAGATAGAGGGGAAGAGAGAAGAGCATGTAGTGCCGCAGGAGAATAAAGTAAACAAAGTTCCTAGTGGCCGATGGCTGCATGATCTTTTCTCGGATCACGAGTCCGTAATATGATACCTCTTTGTACACAGTAGTTTCTCCTGAATTTTAGTCTGCGAACGATTTCTATAGTTATCAATGACCTCATCTGAATAAAAATATATAAAAGATTTTAGTTGGTTTCATGAAAATGGAACTCAGTCACTTCTTGTATGGGGCACTGCTAAGCGTAGTCTTTGAAAAAGGACCCTAATTTGGGGAGTTGTTTTGTTTTTCTCAGTAATATGATGCAACATGTTTTAAATAGAAATGAATGCCGAAATAGAGTATAACAGGGCACCCAAATGTAAAAAAATTGAAGCTGGTGGTTTTTTTTTTTTTTATTCGCATCGGAATTTTTTTTTACTTGATGTTTTTTACCATGTTTTCCTAAATATATCCTAACTATTGTATCACTCAGATACCTTATTAATTTTTTTTAAATATTAACAATATATTAGTAGAATACTATCTGCAAATTATATAATAATGATTTAATTATTTCATAAGATACAGACCTCCAAACTTTGCCATTTATCGTTCGAGCAGGCACGTTTGGAAATTTTTAGAAAAATAAATTTGCTTTACAAAAATAATATTACTTTATTTTACAAGCAAATGGTACCCGTAGTTTGCGTCTAAAAAGTATTAGAATTCTCCCAGTCTTATCATTTTAGTTATTTACTCTCAAACGTGCCCCCTCCATCAGTGCGCGTTAATGCAACTATCCACCTCTTCATGCCTTACGATTTTTCCTGTCCCCAAATATTTTTTTCTGGACAAAACTAAGTTTGGATTAGTTCATACCAGACACTAGACAATAGAATCTAAAAACATGAGTTGATTTAAAAATGTCGACTAGCCACTCTTTGGTCGATTTTATCTGAAATCACCCAGCCTCGATTTGCCTTGGCGAAATCGCAAATTACATAAATAAACCAGTATAATCGAAGTGTATATACGATTATACTTGGTGTGCAAATAACCGTTCATGAGACTTATAAAATATTATAGGATTATGTTTAAAATATGCATATTAGTGTTTCCTTGACCCATTAACTGTCCTTTTAGTTTTGCGGAATTTCTGACCCTCAACCGTTTACTTGTTGCCTTAAAAATTACGCGCCTTGCATTTGAGGTAGGGTTTCTAGCCACAGACAGCCATGAAAGCAAGATTTAAGAAATAATAATTAAGACTTCATTCGTGCTGTCGGTTGGCAGAGCCTGAAACTAGGCCATGAGCGACCCTGATTCCTCCAAAACGGTTGAGTGAGTGAAGAGGGGAAAGCAGACAAGCTATACTTATCCTGAAAGGGTTCGGGGACGGCTCAACGCTGACGATCTAGGCCCGTCCAATATGGTTAAGAAGTTAAAAAGGCAGTGCAAGCATTTTGACGTTGACGAGTTACTTTTAGTGTTTATATTAATTACCACAAGTGAAAGGAAACAACTCGCCTTCCCCCGAAATACCGTAATCACACCGTGCAAGGCCAAAGCAAGTAACAGACTATTTTTGACGTGCACATAGGAACCACGGCGCGATATCATTATGGCGTAACTGAATATAGAATTTTCGCGTTTAGTTTAAAGGATAGTTTAAAGTCAGGTTTCAATATCGTTATCTACACATTAATAAATGCCTCAACGTTTTGTCTAGTCTAAAATGAAGTTTTATTATTCTTGTTGTTTAAACATGAATAGATGCCTCAAAATCCTTCCATAGTCGCCAACTTCCTATTCTACAAAGGGTCTGTGGTTCAGTTCTACCCGAAGTCAACAAAACCATCACCTCTCCGCTGCGTCCGTGATGAAAAAAACGAAACGTCTGTTTACTCTGATGTACCCTTGCTCGTCAGAGATCGGCTACCTGCCGCAATTCTAAGATATGCCTGGTGCTTCGACGTGACCGAACTGGAGTTTGCAAAGTGATCTGATGTGAGGCAAAAACATCCAGACAACGAAAGGAGTGCATGAGCGCCGGAGGGAATAATTCTGACTGCAGCACAGCGCTCTAAAAACAGAACACAACCGGAAGCTCCCCGCCTACCATCAGAATGTTCATGAGCACGTGAGTCGAAATGGGTTAGGAGTTGAGAGGTACCACAAATGCCGATCCATATCGTGTTTTAGCAAAGAGAAATCCAGTGCGAGC
Organism: Ixodes scapularis; assembly: GCF_016920785.2. NCBI lineage: Eukaryota > Metazoa > Arthropoda > Arachnida > Ixodida > Ixodidae > Ixodes > Ixodes scapularis. Next base: position 69,766,169 of record NW_024609835.1, read on the forward strand.
AAGCGAAAAAGATTGTTTTCTGTTTTTCATTAGAGACATGAAAAGGACTACTTCCCGCAACGCGTAGGCCGAGGTACGAATTAGTTGTACCGACCCTTTAAGGACTTTGAGTTCACGGCTTACCGGAATATAATCGTAGCACGTTGAATCGAACAGAGACAAATCACACGCACCCTATCTCGCTACTTCTTCCTCTTATACCGATCCGCTTCCAATCGAAATAGTCAAATCTCGATTCGATACGCTACAGCAACGCTATGTGGAATAATCAAGGCCTTCAAACGCTTCACTCCTCTTCCATGAAACGTCTCCACAGTCAGATGGCGCTGTATAAGCAATTGGACCCGAGCCCGATGCCAAGCGTTTTTCTGGCCGTTGATTAGACACGAGGCCCAGCCGAGCACTGACGCAGCACTCGTATGCAATCTGCGTCTTCGCTACATCACACTGTGATGACGTCACAATTATAGTGCACATGCTTTGATTTTTTAGGTGGTGTTGGATACGGTCGCATCCACGGAAATGAAGTCGCGGGCTATACATCCTAAAACATAGTGCAAGGCGAAAAAAAAAAAAAAAACGGACAAAAAGTAGAAGACACATAAACAGGCACTACTCATAACTATATTTAAAAAGTTCAGAAAGAAAAAAAAAATACATGTTTCGTTACCTCATCAACTGTACCTTAAAACGAGAAGATATTATGTATATATCAGGGTGTCGAACCGGAACCGAACCGAACCGAAAACCGGAACCGAACCGGTATTTTTTCCGGAACTGAACCCGAACCCGAACCGTTATATTGTTATCGCGATGAACCCGAACCGGAACTGAACCGGAAAAACAATAACGGTTACCGGCTCATGTCAAAACGGTTCGGCCACGCGCTGTTGACAGTGGGCGCGTTCAGTAGCGCCTCCCTTGCCTCCGAACGGAGTGCCTCGAGTTGGAGCATCGGAGCGCCTACTGAACGGCAAAAAAACCCGCGGCTCCAAACCTGCTTCTACGCAACTTCCGCTTCCTCCCCTGTGCCAGACAGTCTCCGAATAAACTGGAAGCAGACGATGGCGAACACGATCACTTTTGTTTGGCGCCGGCATTGAAGAAGTCTTTACAAGGTCGTTGAAGAAGAAGCGGGTGATTGTACACATCAGCGCTGCTGTTCGAAGCGATGCAACGCGATCGAGTCCTTCGCTTGGCGGTGCAAAGGCAGCTTCCGTTATAAAAGCCGATAAAAAACGTCGTCAGCACACGCAAAATACGGAGCTCAGCGAATCTACCCCGCCGGTTGCGATACTTTCATACGGCCATAAGTTTCTTCTGCCCTTCGTAACGAACTTCCTATAAAATGTATTCGTATACACACGGGAAGTTCGGCCGCGCTCGGCGATCAAGGTTTTGTCGGCCGAAGCGAGCCTCAGCCAACGTGCACCCCGATTTAGCTTCGCAAAACAAAACATTAATCGGTATCATGCTCTGCGTGACTGTCCAACCGGCTTCCAAAGTCGCGTTCATACCCTGCCTTGCTCTGTTCAGCGCGGACAGGACTATCGTCGATATTTTCCGAGTTCCCGTGCAACGGTGATCAAGACACGGCGTCAAATGAACGTTTGCGTTGTTTATTAGCATATTCAAACCAAACAAAATACGGTCCAATGCATTTTCCGAAAGAGCCTTACCTGAAAAGGATATTCGAACGCGTTATTCGTCTTACCTTGAGCACTTTTCATTAACAAAAGCGAGCAAACGGCGCACCCGCGATTGAACCGAAGCAGCTTATCCCGCCATATTGTTTGTTTTTTCCTCTTTTAGCACCGGAAATCGTCACCAGTCAGGAAATTACGTCATTTTAGCTCTTTTGACTCTACGTGCACCGTCTCCGGACTCGGTGCTTCGGAGCTTGACTCCGATGCCCCGGAGTTACGTGCACCGGAAGTGACTTTTGGCTGTCCAGTGGAAGGAGTCAGTGACTCCTTGACTCCGGGGCCGCTACTGAACGCGCCCAATGAATGTGCTATCAATGCCATTTGTTTTTTAAGTGCCGTCAACTGACACATACCCCGCTTACATATTTTTCTTCTCCACTCAGTCTTAGGAATATAAACGCTGCATCCATGAATCTTGACATAAGAACCAGTATTGCGCTGGTCGCGGCTTGCACGGAAGAAAAAGAATTGGAAGGCTGTGCAAAAAAAAATCGCGTCAAGGGATTTTATTTTTCTACAATCTCGTAAATCCTAAATGCTACTGGGTGCTCATTTCATAACACGTTTCTAGAACGCGCGAGTTCTTGAAGCTTGCTTCCATCGGAATGAGAAAAGAAAAGGCTGTGGAGTTTGATAATAATGCATCCGGTTTTGTATAGGCACTTAGAAGATAACATATTTGTGAGAGAGCGAACTCTTTTATTATAATATTTATCCTATTACGTCCTTCCGGCGTTGCGTTCGGTGAAGTGTTTTTCATATTCCATATCTTGTTTAATGAAAACTTCTTTAAGAGTCTAATTTGAGTTACCGAAGGCTAGTTCAAATAAAGAAAGCTGTATTTTCTCCCCACTGTTCCTTCAATTGCTTACACGCCGAGGTGGCGGGATAGTTAACGAGTTCTACTTGTAAGTGGGTTTGTGAGGAGGTCGCGGATTTTACAGCTACTGCGTCGGACCCAATTAGATGAAGTCCGAATGCGTAAACGTCAGTGAGGTAACCTTTGAGTGCACATAAAGAAACCATTCCTGGTAGAAATCCCTGAGCCTTACACTACGATGTATCCCGTTTCGTATGTGCTGATTTCAGATGTTTTATTTTTAATTTATTTTGATGTTGCAATTTGTCATTTATAATTTCCGAACCGGTTCGCGAACCGGTTCGCGGATCGAATTAATCGATCTGGAACTGAACCGGAACAAAATAAATTTACCTGAGCTTGAACCGTAACCGAACCCGTATTTTTTTCGGTTCGACACACTGATATATATATATATATATATATACGGAAGAAAACGCACCTGAGACGGTTGTTGGAGTTTTTAAAACATATTATTGGTAAAGTAGGACGACGTTTCGCCCTGAGCCAGACCTTTTTCGAGACTGGCACATGAGATGTCAGATTGACGCTCCCTGACCACGTCACGTGGCATTCCAAACATCTGGTTTGTCTCAAGAGTTCACGGTACCCCCCGACGCAGGCGTCCCCCCCCCCCCCCCCCCCTTACCCCGCGTAAACCTGACCCTCGTGAAAGAACTCGCACCATGTCGGAAAATCTAACTGAAGCAAAGCGGTGGAGGAGGGAGGAGGAAGAGCAGCCACAAGAACAGCAGGCGGCAAACTCTCGCCGGAAAAAAGAAAAAAAAAACAGCTTTTGAGAAAAATGCCTTTAGCGGTGTCCGAGCGGTGTACCAGCCGCCCCCTCTGTCCGTGAAAAAAACACACATCTACATATCCCCCCTTCATGTAATGAACTTCAAGACAGGGAAGACGAGAGGCGGTTCTGGACTTCCTCGGCAAAAAAAAAAAAACGAAAAAAAAACCGGTTGCAGCTTTCGGGAAAACTTGCCCCAAGCGGTGCACGAGCGGTGTGCCGAGCCGCCTCCTCAGTGCCTAAAAAAAACAACACACACACGCATACATATCCCTTCTTTCACATAATGAACTTCAAGACGGGGAAGACGAGGGGAGGTTGTGGATTTTTAAACCGATATGACTGCTCAAGATGTGTTAACTGCGTGCATGGACGTCATTATTCCAGTGTGTTCATTAAGTAGATTGCATGCATAGATGACATTATGCCAGGATCTTCATTAATACCTGCCCGGATTGAATTAAATTTGTAAATAAGATACGATTCTTTATGCTCGCAACACGTTATCAGCTGCCCTTTCAGTCAACAATATTATTAGAACGAACTCTATATGAAACATATCGTGGATGGCCTAAAGCCTGTGGATTGTGTACGCTCACGCTGATACAGGAGGATCGTGACTGTTAACCGCGTGAATGGAAGACGTAATGCCGGGATGTTTATTGATCGCGGCTTTGAACTTGTGAATAAGGTAAGATTCTTTCTGTTCGCGATCTCGGTTGCTTTTGAAACCAGTTTGTAAAATTGTGACTTCGAGCTTATCAAATGAGTGTTTTGGATCGCTAACATGCTTTGAAACGGAAAGTGTGGGGTTTTATTTTGCATGCGATCTGTGATTATTAAACCGCAATCGGAAAGGTGACTCTGTCTGGCCCACGTACTGCGCGCCGCAAGTGCTACACTGTAAAAGGTATACTACATTACTGGTGTCGCAATTTAAGTTGCCATAAATTTTGTAGGTGAAGTTGGAGTTTGTACTCTCTATGGAGTTTCTCGGTGTTACGTGTGGGCAGACCCCACATCCCGACTTTCCGCATGGCCGACTCCCAGTGCTCTCAGTGGCAGTTATCGTGGACCTGACTAAGGAATCCTTAATGCTGCGCGAGCGTCTGTACACCACACGGGGGACGGTAGTAATAACTTTTGCGAGGCGTTCACTTTGCTGCAAAATATTAAAATGTTTCCTTAATATGGCGGTGACATTCGGAGACTTATTGCTGAAGGTCAGCACGAGGCTGGCCTGTCGGCTTGTCTCCGCCTGGGGACCGCTGTCACCTAACAAGAGGTCGCGATCGAGGGCGCGCGCCTTACTAATTGCGTCGTTTATGATTATTTCTGGGTACTTCTGTTCTTTTAGAACTTCGCGTAGTTGATTGGTGTTGGAGTCAAAATCATCGTTATTAGAACATACACGTTTAAACCTGTGAGCCTGGCTGTACGGAATACTGGTTCGGCAAGGTCGAAAATGGCAACTGTAGAAGTGCAAATATCTCTGGCTGTCCGTGGGCTTTCGATACAGTTGAGTGACCAGAGTTGTGGCCTTAATTATTACTCTAACGTCTAAGAAATTAATGTCAGTTTTCGAGTAACTGTGTGTGAAGCGAATGGAAGGGTGCGCGGAGTTAAAATCTGCGATGAACTTGAGAAGCTCATTTTCTGAGTGTGACCAGATAAAAAATACGTCATTAATATACCTTCTGTAGAACATCGGTTGGAGCGGACAGGATGCGAGAAAAGTTTTCTGAGTGTGACCAGATAAAAAATACGTCATTAATATACCTTCTGTAGAACATCGGTTGGAGCGGACAGGATGCGAGAAAAGTTGATTCGAGGTCGCCCATAAATATATTTGCAAAGTTTGGTGCCATTTTCGTGCCCATTGCGGTCCCTCTAGTTTGAAGAAAAAATTTGCCGTCGAATTCAAAAGTGTTTAACTCAAGAACCAGGTTCGAAAGGACAGCCGGAACTTGGCTCTCCGGGAAGTCATCCCTAATGTGGGCCTCAAATGCCCTCACAAGCGCCTCTATGTCGTCTTTATGGGGAATATTGGTGTACAGAGCAGTTACATCCATTGTCACCAGAAAAGCATCCTTGGGTATTTGAATTTTAGAAATTTCTTTGAGAAAGTGAGTCGTGTCCCGAATGTACGACGGGAAGGTAGGCGGGATGTGTCTGATGAGGTTATCAACGAAACTAGAAATTGGCTCGGTGAGCGTTCCTGAGCCCGATATAATGGGGCGCCCAGGTATAGCGTGTTTGGCAGTTAGCCCCCGTAAAGTTTTGTCGGTAATTTCACCTTGTTTTTCTAGCTCAATAAGTCGCTGGTGTATAAGTTTGGCATGCTGGCTAGTTGGGTCGTTGTTTAGATGACGGTAGAATTTGGCATCGTTTAGCTGTCTATAGCCTTCTTTTATGTAATCCGAGATGTTGAGTATAACAATGGCACCCCCCTTGTCAGCTAGTTCGATTATGATATCTTTTCTGTTACCTAGATCCTTGAGCGCCCTGCGTTCGGGAAGCGAGACGTTATAGTGATGGGGTTGCTGATTTCTATAAGCTGACACAATGTCCTTGTGGACCGCCTGGATATAAAGGTCTAGATGCTTATCTCTGTTGGGACCGGGAGTCCAGCCGGACGATGTCGAAGGCAGAGGAGATGCGCCCTGTTGGGGCCTATCAAAGAAGAATTCCTGAAGCCGAAGGCTTCGTGCGAAATTTCGAGATCATGAAGGAGAGGGAATTCGTCGTACTGGCCCGTGGTCGGGCAGAAGTTAAGACCCCTTGAGAGGAGCGACTCTTCGTCGTGGGTTAGCTTTACACTGTTGTGTTGGGTGTTTAGGGGTACGGCGAGCGACGAGGAAACAGGACCAGCCAGGTTGAGGACACGAGCCAGTCTCCTCCTTTATTCCTCGCCTTCTACTTCTACAGCTGCAGCCCGCGCGTCTCTCTAAGAGCTACTAGAACATCTTCCCCTTTCAATATCTAGGAACCTAGCCGGTCGACAGGTTTCACAGTACGCCCACTCCGCGTGGTTGGAAGGCCTGTAGATGTTGTAGGCAAGGAAGCCATGCTATTGGTAGCGAGGGATGATCCTTCACCTGCGGATTGTGCATGTGTCGTGGGAACGGGAATTGGAATCAAGTGTCCTCGATTTCTCCTCACAACTCCCCGGTCGGTCTCAACCATGTATGAACGGGGCGCTTCCGAAGGCGACGTGACGTGACCAGTTTGTCTTTGGTCTGAGACCCACACGCGTTGTCCAATATGCAGTGGCTTAAGTGGGTGTACTCCATGCCTTCTGTCGAAGTTCATTTTTTCTTTGTCCCTGCTTTGTTGCTCCCAATTCTTGAGGAGATCGGGATCCGGAATCTTTTGGATTTAGGCGAGATCCGACTGTAGGGAGTGAGGTCCTTGTGCGCCTTCCCATCAGGAGCTCTGCGAGGCTGTAGCCGTTTTCGAGAGGTGTGGCTCGGTGCGACTGAAGTGCGCGATAGGCGTCATCGGTCTTCTTCATGCTGCGCTTGATTATTTTGACAGCAGACTCTACAAAGCCGTTACTTTGCGGAAACGTCGGGCTGGAAGTTTTATGGTGGAAGCCCCAGTCTTGTGAAAACTTAAAAAATTCTGACGAGTCGATCTTTTGAAACTGTGGGCCATTGTCACTGAACACAGTTTCTGGTGTGCCATGCCTGGCGAAGATAGATTTGAGGTGGTCGATTACGGATGTTGTTGACAGACTCGTGAGCGGCGCAACTTCTGGAAATCTAGAATAAAAATCGGTGACCAGCAAATACCATTTTCCTGCGAGGTAAAACAGGTCCATGCCTACTTGTTGCCACGGTCTTTCAGGGAAAGGCGTTGGCATCAACGGCTCTCGTCTGTTGCTCGTTTCTTGGATGCACTGGTGACACCCTCGGACAAAGTTTTCTATTTGAGTCGATATGCCAGGCCACCAGACAGACTCGCGTGCGCGTGCCCGGCATATAGTGATGCCTTGATGTCCGTGGTGTATTTTACTCAAGATGTCTTCTTTCATGAATTGGGGCACAAAAATCCTTGAGCCTTTCATTAGAAGCCCCTCATTCATAGAAATATCGGTTCGGTATTGCCAAAAGTCCTTACACGTCTGATCTGCATTGTTCTTGGTAGGCCACCCCTCAGCACAGTATCTGGTCAAGAGCTGACAGGTGATATCTTTTTCTTGTTCCTCCTAGATTTGCTGAAGTCGTTTATCAGTAGCGGGGATACTGGATTTGATGCCGTGAACGTAAGCGTTGATCTCTTCTTCCAATTCACGGCTTGGGACTTCAGCCAGAGGATGTCTGGACAAGACGTCAGCGGCGATGAGGTCTTTACCTGGAAGATGTCCGATGTCATATGAGTACCTCATCATGCGTAGCTTCATGCGTTGTAGTCTCAGCGGGATGTCTTCTAAACTTTTTGTGGAAAAAATTGGGACCAGAGGCTTGTGGTCAGTTTCGATGATGACTTCCAATCCTGTGATGAGGTCACGAAATTTTTCACAGCTCCAGACCACGGCCAACCCTTCCTTTTCAATTTGAGCATAGCGCCTCTCTGTGTTGCTGAGTGTTCTTGACGCATACGCGACTGGACGATACGTGTCGTCACTCTGTTTTTGTCGCAGAACTCCGCCAATGCCATATGATGAGGCGTCTGCCGAGATCACTGTTATTTTCTTGGGATCAAACACAGCGAGTATTGGGGTTGAAGTGAGTGCTACTTTCAAGGCGTCAAAAGCCATCTGTTGCTCACAATCCCAGACCCAAGCGTTCTTCGAACTCAAAAGCGCCGTCAGAGGATGTGCTTTTTGGGCTAAATGCGAAATGAATTTTCCGAGATAGTTTATCATTCCTAGAAAACTCTTCAGCTCACTCACATTGGCTGGTGTTTTCATTTCCCTGATTGCCGCGAGCTTGTCGTCATCAGGGTGGACCCCAGTTTGGTCTATGATGTGGCCTAGGAACTTTACTCGGGTTGCCTCAAAAACGCACTTAGAGTCGTTCAGCGTGATTCCTGCTTGTTGCAGCCTTGCAAGGACTTCTCTCAGTCTTTTGTTGTGTTCTTGTTTAGAAGAGCCGTAGACGAGGATGTCGTCCATGTTGCATAAGTGGCCCTCAATGTCGCTCAATAGCTGACTCATCTTTTTCTGATAAAACTCTGGTGCGGACGTGATACCAAATGGAAGCCTTTTGAACTTGTACCTCCCGAAAGGAGTGATGAAAGTTGTCAGAATCTGCGACTCTGGTGCTAGTTGAAACTGCCAGAAGCCGGAATTGGCGTCGAGCTTGGAGAAGAATCTTGCATTCCCCAGATGTGCGAGAACGTGATCCGTGGTAGGGGGAGGGGGAAGTTCTCTCTCAACGAACTTGTTCAATGATGTGAAATCCACGCAGATTCGATAGCTTCCATTTGGTTTCCGCACCACTACCATAGCAGAACACCAGTCCGTAGGTTCGTCCACCGGTTCTGTAACGTCAAGCAGAACCATGTTTTCTAGCTCTTTCTTTACCTCTTGCATGAGAGGTACTCGGATCCTCCTCGGGGAGGCTAAAGAAAAGGGGACAGCCTCTTGGTTCAATCTTATGGTGTATGGCATGTTCACGCAACCAAGACCTGTAAAGAGCGAAGGGAACTCAGCTTTAGCGTTCACTCTATCGGAGTTTGAAGTAGACACTTCATTAAGTCTCTTGACGACACCTAACTTCTCGCTGTCTCGTCTTGACAGGAGCGGAGATTCAAGGTTCTTCAGCACATAGACATCTGTCGCAACTTTGTTGGTCTTGTACGTAATATCGCCGCGTAGAACTCCGACGACGCGTAATCTGTCTTGACCAGGTCCCCTTAGAAGTTTTGTCGGTTCTGTCAAAGACACTTGTTCAAAGTGTAGGTACACGGTTTCAGGGATCACCGTGACGTCGGCTCCTGTGTCGACCTTAAAGGACAAAGGGACTCGTTGGAGCTCCACGGTAACAGTCCAGGGGTCAGTGTCTTTGGCATCTACAGTGCCCAAAAAAAAGGGGTGTTCCTCTTCGGCGATTAGCTCTTGGACAGCTTTAGCGCCCAAACAAACTTTGGCGAAATGTCCTCTTTTTCCACATCTGTGGCAGATCGCAGCCTTGGCAGGACATTCACTGCGCGCGTTTCGATTATACCCACATCCAAGGCAGTGGAGCCTGTCGTCGACACTTTTGGTGGTCTGAGTAGGTAGCCTCCTTTGCGAAGGACGGGCTTCTGATCAATACGATGCCCTGACTCGACTAACGCTGTCGGATTCTGGTCGAAGGTCAGTTTGTTGTCTTTTGACAGTTTCTGACTGGCGAGCCATAGTGGTCGCTGTTTCCAGGGTTAAGTTAGCGTCTAACTGCATTTTTTCAGACAGTTTGCGGTCTCTGACACCCACAACAATACGGTCTCTGATCATCTCGTCGTGGAGAGTCCCGAACTTGCACTACTGAGCCAAAGCATGAAGGTCGGTCACGAAGTGTTCAACGGGCTCCCCGTCTTCCTGAATCCTTGTGTGAACTTTTGATCTGTCATAGATCAAGTTTCTTCGACCAGTGAAGTGATCGTCGAACGCCTTGTGTACTACTTCGTAGTGAGTCATTTGGTCGGCGGTTAAGCTGAACGAAAGCAGGATATATTTAGCTTTGTCTCCCATACAATAAATGAGAGCGTTCACCTGTTCGACGCTGGTTTTTCTTTCGAGTCCGCTAACCATCCGAAATCTCTCGCACCGCCGGATCCACCGGGGCCAGTCTTCTGACTTTGAGAAGTCAAATTCTTCCGGTGGCTGGCAAGTGAGCAACGGAGTCGCCATCTTGTTTCGAAAAAGCGGGATGTTCCGACGGCTCAGCGTGTAGAAATCGTCGGTGGTCCCTGGCTCTACTGCTTCGTCACCTTTTAGGAAGCTTGAAAGACTTGTGGTGGGGTGGGAAAAATCCAGTTAGGCTGCCACCATGTTGTGTTGGGTGTTGAGGGGTACGGCGAGCGACGAGGAAACAGGACCAGCCAGGTTGAGGACACGAGCCAGTCTCCTCCTTTATTCCTCGTCTTAGACTTCTATAGCTGCAGCCCGCGCGTCTCTCTCAGAGCTACTAGAACATACACTGGATAAATTAACTAGGTTGCTACGATCAAGAGAGTTATTCTGCATGTCCCGTCCACTCACCGTCGTCGGGGGGTATTTAATATTATCCCTAGCTAGCTTACTATTTTTTGCCTCCTTGATGATCCCACGTTTCTTTTATTCAAATGATTGTAGTGATGCGGTTTCCTGCGGTGACAGTTTGTTGGCGTGAAGCAAATTACTTTCAACCCTTCGAACATTCGTCGAAGTTGTCTGACAGTGATTTTTAACTATTTTTACTAAATCGAGAGAAGCATTCGTAAGCACCGCATTCCATTTTTCTAAATTGCTTTCGGAGAGATTTGTCATACTAGGTGGAAAAACAATTTGTAAACCCCCGGGAGCAATGCGCGCGTCGAGGCAGGTCTCAAGGTATGCGGCATGTGACTCGTGGCGTATCCTCTTGTCCGCTAACTTCCTAATTTAAAAAAAAAAAAAAAATGTGGTGAAAAGTTAACAGGTATCTCACTCAAAACAGGAGGAGCTTTTGGTGTTTAATATATATATATATGTACAACACGGGCACTTCACACCATCGCACGTGGTCTCCGAGGAGAATATAAACAAATATGTGCAGATGAAATTACCGTACTTAATCCAATGAATCAAAGAATCAAAGTTTTCAGGAACACGCCGAAAGCCAAAAATTGGCGGAGCCAGGATTTGAACTCTGGGCCTCCCAATGCCCGGTCTCTGTGTCGTTATTGACTAAATATATTTTTACTGATATCAGGGGTTCGGCGTTCCGCGTTTGTGACTAGCGTTTAATCGTGATGGCGTTGCTTCCATGTGCCGAGAAACTAAGTGAGAGGACGGCACGAGAGCGCACGGGGACTTAGGAACGCTGAGCTCTGGTTGGAAGGATTAGTGGGTAGACCTAAAGCTAGCAGCCTCTGCCTCCACTGCACTCGTCGAACACGTCAGAACGCGGAACGCCGGCGTCCGACGTTTGGCTCTCGCATCGAACGCGTTCGACAAATGCACTGGAGATAAAGGCAGGCAGCTTTAGGTCCACCCGCTAATCCTTCCAACCAGAGCTTTGCGTTCTGATGTCCCTGTGCGCTCACGTCTCCCCCTCTCCCTCACTTTCTCGGCGCAAGGTCCCTTATAGCTTAATAGGAAACACAATGTGATCCCGCCTCTTTCTTCGTGATTTGTTCTTCGGCTGTTTTAGCGGCTTATGCAGCAAATCTCATTGGCCGCGGAGCAATGACCATATGCTTGGGAAGCTCCGCATCCCTGCGCATCTTTAGCTGTCAGCGACTATATGCGTAGAACACTCTAAGAAACGCCCGCGCGTCTACTTGCCCGCAAAACATTCAGAGTCAATCTCTGCGATCCAGGAAATCAGTTCAGCGAATGATGCGGCGGAACATCCGTTTAGACCTAAAAATGAAGTCTGCGCTGTGGCATTACGCAATGCAAAGTGTCATGATTGCATTGCGTAGTGCCACAGCGCAGACTTAATTTTGATGTCGAAACAAATGTTCCGCTTCATCATTCGCTGAGCTGATGTTGAAGATCGTGGAGATTGGCTCTTCGAGTGTTTTTTGGGTAAGTAGACGCGCAGGCATTTCTTAGAGTGTAGAATGCGCACGGTCATTCAAATAACGGCGACTTACTCACCTCATCGGTGCTATACTCGAAATCGAACTCTCTCCTGGCCGCCTCGTGCAGCGCGTTCTTGAACTTGGCGAACTCCGAGGACTCGGGGATCCGGGTCTGTACCACCAGCAGGGCTTCGTAGGCTCTTCGGGCACGGGAGTTCCGCTCGGCTGTGTCGGACTCCCGGTACCAGGGCCTCGTGTTGCTCGTGTTGCGTCTGAAAAAGCCACCCAAAAATGAAAAGGAAAGGACACACGAAAAAATAAGAGTACGACTGACATTGTAATTGTAGGGCAAGGCGAACAAGTGGCGGGCAAACACAAAATATTCAGCCGTTCGCTGCGTTTTCTCATTGTTTCGGAGTATTTTAAGTTACTAGGTGTCGGAAGGACCACACTTAGGTGTCGGGAGGATCAAACGTTTCACTTCATCTGAGAACACAGCAGATCTCGTCGAGGCGTATTTTTCCATGCCAATTGGAGGAACATGCTGCGAACTGTATACAAGGCTCGCGTTGACTAGCAAGCGTTTCTTTGTACAAATGCACGACCTAAATATTTTCTATTCTGGCCAGCAGCAGCCACCATTTAACTTCCGTCGAAACACAAACGGCGACTCTCGCACGTACGTCTTATTTTTTACGAATGAAGACTACGGATGCTGGTTACAACTTCTAAAATTGTTCTAAATTGAGTATATCGGGTCACATAAAATTCAGTGGCTAGATCTTTGCATGACTTTTAACCATTCCTTTTGGCCACGTAAAGGGTATGGGTGCGAAGCTTTAGCCCTTATATGTTTCACATGGAAAGATTTCAAACTAAAAGCGCGCTCTGAGATTTTCTCTATTTTTCTTTTAATTTGGCAGTTTATTTTTTGTATATTTACAATAAAAATTTTATTATTTCAATGTCCAGCGTATTTGTCTTGTGACGTAAACATCACTTTTAAAAAATTTTGTATTTCAACTAAACGTAGTGGGTCTCCGCACACTGCGTTAGCATATGTACGAGTTCAACAACACTCGAACCATAGCTAACCCTTTTACCCTGGCATGCGCACACAAAGGTACCTAAATACTGTAATGTTATTCTTTTTTTTTATTTTTTTGCTTCTCACACAGTTTTTAGCGAACGCAAATATATATATATATTGCGATAATTAAGGTACCTTTATACGGGTAATTGTGCAATCTACTGTCTGAGAAGGCAATGAGAAATGGCAACTGCCTTATATCGTTCTAAAGTAAGTTGGTTTGGTAGTTTCCGGTGATGCTCAGAAGGCTTCTAATTGGGATCTTATGTTTATTTTCAGTAAAAAAGTATTACATTTTACTGATGGTTATTTAGCGCATAAATGTTTTTTTTTTAATGTTTGCCGTGACTAGCAATTTATTCTGGGGAAGGTCTTTTTTGTTTTGTATGTTTTTTCTCAACCTTTTTTTTAGGAAGTTTTGAAAATCTTCGCTGGCACACCCTGTATATAAAAACAAGCCTAGACACCTCCCTAGTTTATAATCATTATTTGTGCCGTAAATAGTATTCGATGCCAACGCGTGGTAATGTCACTACAACAATTATACCCCTGTGTAATGATGCAATCAATACGGCGACAAAAAAAAAGGAGAAAGAAAATCGGTGAATACCAACGGAGAAAGAGGGGAAGAAATCGAAGTCGAGCAGAACGTCGAGATTCAGGGCTGAGAGCGGACGGATTTGGAAAAGCTTGCTCCGGAATACACCGGCGAAGCTGTCATCCATAGAAGTTTGCCGACCTGTCCGCACTGTCAACTCTGAACGGCAAGCCTAGCTCAAGAGCGAACCGGCAAAGCCATCCCAACAACCGGTTGACTGGTCACCGGGGAGGCGCCTAAGACCAGCGTAAACCAGTGCCAACCTCGGCAATTCGAACTTCGGAAGTACGCCCTTTTCTTTTATTTTTTTGCTGAAAATTTTTCTTTTTTTTTCCTTTACGTGGATTCGGAAAGGAGAACAACAACTAGGTGCAAATATATTTCTTGATATCAAAAATCAGACGGACCTCTCAGTTTCCTTTCTTTTTACGATAAAGAACCTGACAATAACTGGCGTCCGCGACAGTACACTGATGACCATCCGTCTGGTTTTTGGAGCAACATGTAAGTTATGGAATTAAAGGAGTTGATGGCCCTGGGTGAAAAGCTGGGGATCACAGGAACAGAATTACGAACATGAGTTGATCAGGAACGAGCTCGGCAATAAGAGGACAGGGTGGCGGAACGAGAGGCTCTCGGACAGGAAGCGGAACTGTGGGAAAGAACGCAGAGAACGCCCCAGCTTAAACTTAGGGTGATTGAGGCCGAGGGGTCGGCAAGTGACAGGCATGGTGTGGGCGGTGGTGAAGGACCCCAAGGAGTTCCTTTGTCCCAGTATCTCAGGACCCATAAGCTAAGGCCGTCGATTGACGACCAAAGAGATGAATTGGATGCGTACCTGAAAAGATTTGAGGTTTTAGCAATGGGACAGGAGTGGCCAAGGGGAAAATCGGCCACTGCATTAAGCCTTTGCTCGGTGGGTGAGGCCTTAAATGTATTCGGAAGGATGTCCCCGGACGATTCCTTAGATTATGAAAAAGTAAAGATGGCACTTTTACAGCGGTTTTGCTTTACAACCGAAGGATATCGCGAAAGATTCCGAGGAAGCTATCCAAATAACGGCGAGACAGGTAGCCAGTACGCCGCGAGGCTAGAGAGATTATTCATTCGTTGGGTGGAGGTGGGCCTTCGTCCCAAACCTACGGCGATCTACGGGACCTTGTGATCGCCGAACAGTTCATCAAGGGCTGTCATTTGAAGCTGGCTGTTTTCCTCAAGGAGCGGAGTTGCAATACACTTCCCTTGATTGCCGCGGCAGCGGATAGGTTTATGGAAGCGCACAGGCAAGACAACCTGGCGCACTTCAAGGAGGACTATAGCCAGAGTGATAATAATTTAAAAAATGACCTGCCAAGTAGCAAGCAAGAAAAAAAAGTTCAGGTGATTCTTGTGCGGCAGAGTTGGTCACCGAGTGACCGACCGCGTTCCAAACCAGAACAGCGACACCTAGTATGTCAAATTTGTCAGGGATCGGGACACGATGCCAAAGAATGCTTTCAGCGGAAGGGCAGCAAAACTCAGCTCTAATGCTTTATGGTACCTGAATCTGAAAGTACAGGCTGGGAGTGTGAAGAGTGTGACTTGCATAACGATGAAACGCACGGTGTGGAGCATACCAACGAAGCACTCGTGAGTGGTGCGATAAGAAGGAACAACAACCAAAAAGACGCATGCCAGTAGAACATGGACTACTAAACGGACAACCCGCTAAGGCTTTACGAGATACTGGCTACAACACCATTATCGTGCGCAGAAAGTTGGTTGGTCCGCAGCACCTGACGGGCACACAACGCCAAGTGGTCCTAGTAGACGGAACATGCAGGTTGTTACAAGAAGCAATCGCTAGAATAGCTTCTCCTTACTTTACTCGAGAGGTTGTCGCAAAACGTATGAACGAGCCACTTTATGACGTAATTATTGGCAACGTTCAGGGAGCCAAGGAGGTATTAGACGTCGATCCAAATTGGAGAAGTGGGGATGAGGCTGAAGCAGCAAAGATTTTTCAACCGGAGAGGAAGATCGTCGCCGTATTGAACAGCCATGTTCCTGCTACTCCAAATCCCACACCCAGCCTCAGGATTGAAGATGTCACAAAAAGCGTCCTTGAAAGACAACAGTTGAAAGACATGTCATTAGATATCTGCCGCGGAAGGATTGCAGGCACTCACGTGACAAAAGGGGGCAACACCTACAGTTTTTATTTAAGCAAGTGAGTTTTCTTCCGCAGATGCCTCCTCGCAAACGGGAAAGAGTTCCGCCAAGTGGTGGTCTCCAGAACGTTGCGTCAAAATATCCTCAGTCTCGCTCATAATATCGCAATGGCAGGCCACCAGGGTATCAAGCGTACGAGTGAGAGAGTCCTAGAATCTTTTTATTGACCCGGCGTTTTAGCAGATGTTAAGCAGTTTGCTCGTTTGTGTGATCTGTGCCAGAGAGCGATTCCTAAAGTAATGTTGTCGAAAGCCCCTTTTGGGCGCATGCCCATCATTGAGACACCTTTCGAACGAGCTGCTATCGACCTCATTGGACCGCTGTCGCCCACTTCTAAGAATGGGAATCGGTTCATACTAACCCTAGTGGATTTTGCGACTGGATACCCAGAGGCCGTCTTCCTACCGTCCACTGACTCGAAAACTAGCGAAGGGGTTAATCAGAATATTCTCCAGAGTGGGCCTACCAAGTGAGATTATTTCTGACAAGGGAACGAGCTTTGCCTCGGAGTTGATGAATGAGGTAACAGAGCTGCTCTGGATCAAGCACATATTGTCTGCCCCTTACCACCCCATGTGGAATAAACTGGTCGAAAACTGTTACGGTACGCTCAGGCAAATGCTGAAAAAGATGTGCGAAGAGAAACCTTAGTCTTGGGATGAATACTTGGCCCGGTGCTCTTCGCCTACCGCGAAGCACCACAGGCGAGTATTGGCTTTTCTCTTTTTGAGTTTATTAATGGACGACACGTACGAGGCCCGTTGTCGGTTCTGAAAGAAATCTGGACGGGAGATACAATCAGCCCGAAGCTGAAGATGACATATCGCCATGTCTTAGAGCTACAGAGTCGGTTGCAGTAAACAATTGAATTAGCTCACCAGAAACTGGACGAAACACAATAGAGTCAAAAGCGACATTATGACCGAAACGCGAGAGGCCGACAATTGAAAGTAGGAGATCGGGCCCTGATCTTGCAGCCTACCAGCCATAAGAAATTGCTTATGCAATGAAAAGGTCCTTTTCCCGTGGTCGAAAAGAAAAGCGAGGTCTACTACAAGTTAAATTTAGGTCATACAAGGTTTTTCATATGAACATGTTGAAGCGGGCACTTTCGGAATTGCCTATTCTTAAAAACGCAGACTTCTCGAAAGAGTTTGTCCTAAAAACTGATGCTTCCGAACACAGCTTGGGGGCGGTGCAGAACACAAGGGGACACTGCATCCTTTAGCGTATGCCAATAAGCGACTCCTTTCGAAAGAGAAGAACGTTTCTGCGATTGAGAGAGACTGCCTGGCACTCGTATCGGCAGTGAAAAAGTTTCATCTGTATTTATACGGTAGGCATTTCGTGGTGCAAACAGACCATCAGCCGCTTCATCACTTACACAAAGCAAAGCAGCTCAACAGTCGTGCGCTCCACTGGAGTATGTTGTTGCAAGAATTTTCGTTTTCAATAGAACACATTTAGCTCAAGAAAAACGTAGGCTGATTACCTTGGTTGGTTGTGATTTTTTGTACTTAGCAAAAAACACATCATTACTATTTTTTTTGATAAAAGACGAAAAAAGAGACTTAAAAGGGGGCATAATTGTAATAATGTGATATAGGGTGCTCTAATGTGATCAATACGGTGAAACAAAAAAGAAATAAAAGGGTAGGATACCAACGGAGAAAAAGGGGAAAAAAGAGAAGTCGAAGAGAACGAGGAGATTTAGGGCTGAGAGCGGACGGATTCGGAAAAGCTTGGCTCTGGAATACACCGGCGAAGCTGTCATCCATAGAATTCTGTTGACCTGTCCTCACCGCCAACTCTGAACGGCAAGCCTGGCTCAAGAGCGAACCGGCAAAGCCATCCCAACAACCGGTTGACTGGTCACCATCGGTACGCCGGCAGCTGGAGCCGAACGAGACCGGCGACTGCCACGAACTTTGGAAGTACGCCCTTTTTTATTTATTTATTAGCAAAGAAGTTCTTTTTTTTTTTCTTTACGTGGATTCGGAAAGAAGAACAACTAGGTGCAACTATATTTCTTGATATCAAAAATCACACGGACCTCTCAGTTCCCTTTCTTTTTAGCATAAAGAACCTGACACCCTGTTAGCTCATTTCAAGCGAGTGCACTTCAACCCGTTGAAACACACTCCAAGTGTGATGGTGCTACACGAGAAAACTAAGTGTCACTCTAAAATTATGGCAATGACGATGGGTAAAGTAATTAATTGTTAAGCAAAATATTAAACTGCAAACGCATATTATCATAAATAACTCCGTCGTTTTATTAAAAACACGTTACCACAGATCTTTGCGCATGTTGGACAGTGGAAGAGCGTGGAGGTGGGGGGGGGGGGGTGACTTTTCTTCGTGAGAGCCTGACGCCTTTCAGATGAGAGGCAGCTGGAGCTGGATGCCGACGCATCGGCAAGGATTTCGAGTGACAGCGATCAGTTGCTGCAGATCAATGTCTTCACCATAGCCGCTCTCATGACCGATAGCCTACCCGTGATCTGTCGAGAACGGTGGAGTTTCCAGAAGAACGAACGGTAGTTCGAAGACACCTTGCCCCGTTTGGGCGAGTTCCATTTCAAGCAAGCTTTTTGCGTTTCTCCTGCCACCTTCAGATTCCGGGTGGAGTCTTGCAGGTGCCTTCTGGCCGTCGCTGGCCGTCGCGAAGATGCCAAGGCTGGAAACTTGACTAGGCGCTTGTTTTTTTACAATTGACTAATTTCTTGCCATCAGAAAACAAGTGCGCATCTTATATTACTCCTATCGAAATGATGCTAATTTTACTCATCGTTATTCTCTTCTATTATTTTTTTCCTTGAACACTGCTATCGAGATTACACACTTGGTCTAACGGAGCGAGCGTAGTGTGCTACCCGAACACACTTCATCGGAAGTCTGTTCTTCGGGCAGGGCTGCGGATTGAGCTCAGGATCACTGACCTCTACAGCATGAGCTTTTTCTCAACGTACCCTGGTGAGCGCTAGCCCACTCAGCCACCGATACCCCTTAATAGAGACACGCTAAGAAATTAGACGTTTGCAATTCTCTGTAATGCCGAGTACGAGCGCAGCTCTTGAGGAGGAGGAGGAAAGGGTACGAAGGGGAGGGTTGCCAGGTGCTCCTCCTCCGTACTCTCCCATTTTCCTCTCCTGCTCCCATCCCACTTAGCGGAAAATTTTCGCTATATTTCCCGTTAAATACAGCGGGGAAATTTTCCCGCTGAATTGACCTGTGAAGTCACATGACATGTCACGTGAATATTTGAGTGTGACATCACGTGACATCACAAGGATAAGATGATCCCTCTAAATTTAGCAGCTAAATTTAGCGAAAGGTTTTACCGCTAAATTTAGCAGGAAAAATTTACCCTTGTGACGTCACACGTGATGACACGCGTGACGTCTCCTGTGACGTCATTTTGGGAACCATCTCATAATGCAACGCGCGGTTGGGCCGACGCCGACGCCGTTCAACCCGGAAACAGGTGCCTAAGAACGGCGCTCTAAAACAACGTTACATTAATGAACGATTTTTACGCCAATTCGATGATTCTGATCGAGCATCGCAAGCCAAGATAAAGAAAGAAACATATCCAACCTTGGCGTTCTGCCTCGTCCCACGGAAGTCTACGAGGAGGCCCTGACACTGCCTATTTAGATCATAATTATCGTTTTGCCTGGAATAGTTACATGCTGAAACAAATGTAGGCTCTATCCTTCTCCGCTAACCAAGATTTACTTTGTCGTCGTCTTTTATCAATTCACCGCGGCGCTAATCTTTGTTCAGATCAGCCTAACCTTTAAGTCCCCCCCACCAATTTTTTTTTTCAATTCCACTCTCCTACATGTCCTCTCTTTATGAATTTCCTATTCTTTATAAAATAAAATTTACGCCACGCTTTTGGTTTCTGTGTTGTTATGTTTTACTGTTGAAACACTCCTATCGATGCCACGGACTCGATCGAGTGAAGTGAGTTCGTCAAACTCACTCGAAGACAAGTGTGTTCCTCAGGAAGAAGCGGTGTGTCACACTACAGAAATAACACTAAAGGCGAAGTGCACTTGATTGAAGCGCACTAAATTAACCCGTCTAACAGGGATATTATTTATGGCTCGCTAGCTACAAGAACAAATATACTAAATCGTCCTATTACACTAAAGGTGTTCTAAAGAACCTTGCATTATAACATTGGCTTTGCAATTTAAATAGACGCATCCGGAAAATCCCAGGAGTCCTTGCAACGAGGTGAATTGTGGGGCTGCTTGTATGTACGCTCATTCCAGCTCGAGCGGGTAGCGGCGCGATTCCTCCTTTCTTATCGTTCGAAGCTCAGAACACAGAAAACAATTAAGCGAAGGGAAAATATCACCATAACCTGCTCTGTCTTGCCAGTTTTGCTTTCCTCCTGCCTTTTCTTGCTTTTGGAAAGCACTAACTGTTAAACCAACGTCAACTTCGGCTTCTTGAATAATTTCACGTACCGTTTATCTGAACGTCACAATGCGTAAAGCAAAAGCTGGGGAAGCACATAGTTTCGGAAAGGTCTATTTAGTGTGCTATATGATTACACTACGATATACAAAGTATTTATTTTCGGTAGACTGACAGGGCATTTATGCTCACCAAGGTTTTTATTTGTGCTATCGGGAGAAAATGAAATGCGAACAGAGGGGCGCGTGGCTCGCGGTACAGGCTGCGCCCCCTGGAAGTAAGCCTAAGCTCGAGGACGTGTGGCCCAACGTTATTGTGTGGCCTAGTTAGGGCGCCTTCATGTGCGCTTTGCTTAGGGTGGAGTAGGGTGCCTTCATGTGCGCTTTGCTTAGGGTGGAGACATCTGGCCATTTTGTCTCACACTTTTATTTTTATTTTTTGTTGAGAAGCGCGTGAAAGAACCTGTCCCTGCACGCGCTCGTGGCGCTGACTGTGCTACGGCGACATTTTGTCTTCGTCGATTTCTTTGTATTTTACCCGTGAGCGCGTGCTGTCGGCATCGGGTACTACAAAGGGTGGCATCACCCTTAACAGAAGGACATTGAGGCACCCTAGGGTGGAGACATCTGACCATTTTGTCTCACACTTTTATTTTTATTTTTGTTCAGAAGCGCGTGAAAAAGTGTGTCCCTGCCACCGTGGTCCCTGCACGCGTTTATGGAGCCGACTGTGCTATGGCGGCATTTTGTTTTCGTCGATTTCTTTGTAGTTTACCCGTGAGTGCATGCTGCCGGCATCGGGTACTGCAAAGGGTGGCATTACCCTAAACAGAAGGACATTGAGGCACCCTAGGCCTACCTCGCTGTGTATAGGGAGTATTCACTGGACGCCATATTTGTGGGTGCGGTTTAGAGCGCATGCTCCGACCGAGTTCACATCAATAGGCTGCTGAGACCGGCACTCTTGATGGTGCGGAATGCACGTCGCAAAAGAACTGTGGAAGCTCGCCATCAGCACGCGCTCAGCATTCGTGCACATAGCTATGGCCACCAGTGAATACTCCTTATAGGGAGTATTCACTGGACGCCATATTTGTGGGTGCTGTTTAGAGCGCATGCTCAGAACGAGCTCACATTAATAGGCTGCTAAGACCGGCAATCTTGATGGTGCGGAATGCACGTTCGAGAAAACTGCAGAAGCTCGCCGTGAGCACGCGCTCAGCAGCCGCGCACACAAGTATGGCCGCCAGTGAATACTCCCTATAAGCCCCTCAATCGGCGCTTCCCAAGCTTCGGCATCGCGCCGGAGCTTGGGAAGCGCCAGGCGCGAGTAAGCTCGCCGATAGCAGCTAGAACGCGCGCTCAACCAGCGCGCGTTCTAGCTGCTGCTAGCGGCGAGCTTTCTCACGCCGCTTGCGTTTAGCGAGCAACGGTAGCGGTGATAAGCGGTCATAGCTGTCAGCGCACCGAGAGGCGCAATGTCGAAGCTTGGGAAGCGCCCGACCGAGGGGCGTATTCGCGTCTCCAGCTCGACGCTCGCCCTCCCACGACGGAAACGGGAAGCGCTCTAGTGAGGGTCCCCCTATTCTCCTGCTCAGCGGGCATGGCGGAACTGCTCGCGATCATGGCTCGCGAAATGTCGTTTCCGAATGCAAACAACACTCTTCACTGTCCCAACGTAGTGCACCAGCCGGTATCGGATTGTACCTCACTGGAGAGTTCTAGTATTGCGCATGGAATGCGCATAGAAGCACACGCCAGATTTGTGCATTTGGGATAGAGTTGCATGCCCCACGTTGTGCGAGCGCTCATCGCCATGCGCCATCCAAGACCGCAATTTTGGGCTCCGCGAACGCTTATTATGGAACACGCAGAGCTAACGCCAGCACACAGCGCTTGCCTTCCCTCGTATACGCAATACTAAAACTCACTACTGTTTCAACGGCTTCCAACGCCAACAAAACGTGCTGCAGTGAGCAGACGTGAAAGCAGGTAGGCGTCCCTTAAAACTGAAAAGGCTGAGATTGGCAAAACGATGGAGCATAAAAACGAAAGTAACTAAGTGTTACGAAAAGATTAATAATTAAAAGATGTTTTTTCTTTAATTTTCTTTTTTCTACTTATGGGCATTCGGTCGGGAAAGATATTGGTGGCGACTTTGGAAGTCTTGCCTAAAGTCAAAAGTTACGACATTGATAGCAAGTATACTTTACCCACAAATATTGTAATTTTTACATGGATTTCTCAGATTATCTAGAATGTTTTCATTGATTTTAGACTATCTTTTTATTTTATTACTTTGTAATTAAAAGTGCTGCAACTGGCACCAGGGGTGATAAATAGCACACTTTTGATTGTCATATTTGTTCGCGCGTTTGAAATTAGATCATAAGCAACTAATTATATTACAGCCTGAAAAATACGTATTAAAATATTTGAATTTTAATCTTATTATTATTAATAAAAATCACGGCAATGTATGCCCCCAATTAAAGCAAAGATCACGAAAATACGCCATTTAACCATAATAGTATTTCCAGAAATGTATAATTTTGTTTTCTTTTTAGCATATGAAAAACTCGGACATTGTTATCAAGATAGACAAATAGTCAAACACTGCATGTAATATAAAGTCCTATGCGTCACCGCGTTGCTATAAAAAAACACACACACACTTCAGCTGTCTGACTCGGATTCCGTCTTTGGGTTGTTGCAGTGAGAACAGCGTTTATTATTTTATACGTTTTGTGGACATATCGTCAAAATTAAAATTATTCTCTTATTCTCGTGCTGGAAATAATGTTAAATCAATTAATCATTTAATACAAAAAAAATCATTAAAAGGCCCGCAGTTCATTATTTAACATGACAATTATCTGAGCGAAAAAAGGCAGCGAGAACGCACAAATAACAGCACTGATTTTTTAAACAACTACAACACCTACAAATATGAGCCTGGACTCAACATAAATGTCATAAAATAAAGTTTCCGCGAACAACTTTTCTAGCTACATAATTACGATGTCATACAGATCGTGAGTTACGAAAGAATCCGAAATTAAGACCTATACCGAGACATTAAATCCAAAATAGAGGTTGGTTTCGGTTTTGCTCCGGAATTAAAACGCTCATCCTTGCTTAAATATTACGCTAAACACCGTGTCTGTTTTTGAGGATAAAGAGGTGACATGCGCTCATAACACCCTAGCTTCCCCGTATTACCAGAAATAACTTGTGTCGCTCAGTGAAGCCAGCACACTAGACAGGTTCAACAGCGGCACGCATCTGCGACCTTCACTATAGCTGCCATTTGGGAAAGTGAGTGGCGCCACCTATAGTTAGTTGGAGTCGCGAATACACATCGGGGTAGGCCACACAGCCTCGCCTTGTTCACTGTACTTTAAGCTCACTTCCGGGCGGCGCAGCCTGTACCGCGAGCCACGCGTTCCTCTGTTCGGATTACATTTTTCCCCGGTAGTACATGACATATGACAGCCCAGCTACCCAGAACAGAATTTGCGTCTCAAAATTATTTTTCTTTCCGGCCGAAAACCGCCGACCGAGAACCGGCCGGTTTGAGTCGCGCTCACGCTCTTCTCCGTGGACACGTGCCGTTTACAATGGTTTCATGGTTGTTATCCTTGGATAACAAGGATAATAAAAAAAAAGTTGTAAAAAATATGATTCCCGTTATTTGTGGCTTCTAAAAAGCTGCCAATACGTTGATTAAAAGAAAAAAAAAGTCACACAGTCACGCGATTTTTCGTATCTTTCTCCTTCTCTATACCATTTCTCCCTCCCCAGTCCAGTTTCGGTTTCGGTTCCGAGCAGATGCGTTTCTTTTTTTGTTTTTGCTTTTGTTTTATTGAAAATATATTTGACACTGTAGCAAAAATTTTGATTGGGTAGTCTTCTGACACCATAATAATTCGCCTGGCATAAAATGAAAAAAGGAGGGTGTCACTGTCTCTCTAATATATCTGTTAAAAAAAAAAAACCCGTCGAACTTACACTTACACGGTTTGTACATGTGAGTTATACCGCAAGGGGGAAATTTCTATAGTGCGCTAGTCTTAACAATCAGTCGGCTTATTAACTAAGACATGTTAATTAACGTTTATTTCTTGACAATAAACGTATGGTTTCAATTCGAAACTTGCTCAGCGTAATCAAAAACTGATCAGTCAATCTTAGAAAGACTGAGCATATGGGAAGCGCGGCGGAGTGCTTAAGTTACCATTTGAGCAGCAGGAGAAAGGCTACCGGTGCGATTACGTGCCCGCGCGGTTTTTACGTCTCTCATCATTAGCGTTTTATCACCCCGGCCTTAGGTCTGTCGCACGAATCGTAACCTTAAAGCACTACGGCGCTTCCCACGCGCTGAATGTATTTCTATATAATTACTCATTTAGTGGTGTTCGATGACACCCACCAAGTTTCTAATTTAAACCATATGTCTATTTATACTAAATAAAAAGTTAATTAAGAACTCTTAGGTAATTGTTTGAACTACAGTGACGATTATCCCCCTATATAATGTAACCCAGGCAGTATAGCTCACCTGCATAAATTACACTCGTGTAGCTTTCATGCCATTGTTAAACCAATCTCTTGAACTTGAAGGGAAGCGTAAGAGCCTCTTGAATACAACGAGTTAGAAGTGAATTGTAGAATATTTTATCCCGTGAATTTGAATATAACGTTAGTTTTCCTCGAAGATGTAACTGAACGCCACAATACCCAAAAAAACCTCCGACCAGTCGTTACGTCATAAAAGAATCTTTCGGCCGCCAAGCGCGTGTCCATCGTGTAAGCATCGCTTGCAATTGCAAGCATGTCAGGTATATTTCTCCGCACTGACACCTGTCGTAGCGTGTGTTCTGACTTTGTTTTTTAATAACAAGAATGCGCGTGCATAACTTTGATAGACGGTGACGATGCGCTAGAGCGGAGGTTCCGAAAACTCCTTTTCTGACTTAACGCTCCGAAAACGAGAGGCTTCAGGGGTACTTTGGAAATGATTTTCTGCAGCCTCCGTGCACCAAGTTAAGCAATACTTTCGATATGCGTGATCCTGAAGGCCAAATGAAGACGATTAAAGTGTTTTTACTCAAACACAAAACCGCTCCAGCTTTCCTTAAAAAAATATTAAATAAACGAAATAAACATCCTGTATTGACTACGAAAGTTGCAAAGAGCGGTTGTTGTTTTTAAGCTTTATTTTTTTAGTTTGTGCATTACATTCTCTACTTTTCAAGCCTTCACAATGTTTCAAATAAGCATAACAGGGTGATTTCAGAGAAGGTCGAACGAAGGGTGGCTGGTCGGGATTTTTAAATCAACTGATGATTTTATATGCTATTGCCTAGTGTCTGGTATAAACAAATTCACATTAATTTTTGACCAGAAAAAGATTTGGGCTCAGGAAAAATCGTAAGGCTGCAAGTGGTGGACAGTTGCACTAACACGCACTGGTGTAGTGGGCCCGTTTGAAAATGAATAACTAAAGGGATAACGTTACAAGAATTCTAATAATTAAAAAAAAACTATGAGTAGAGTTTGCTTGTAATATGAAGTAACCAGATTTATTTAAGTTTTATTTATTTTTCTAAAAATTGTCGAACATGCCTGCTGGAATGACAAATGGCAAAATTTGGAGGGCTGTTTCTCATTAAATCATTTAATCATTATTATATACTTTGCAGGTAGTACTCAACTTATATATGGCTAATATTAAAAACAATAAGGTATCCGAGTGATACGATAGTCGGGATATATTTAGGCAAACATAGGAAAACAACCAAACAAAAAAAACTTCCGATGTAAATAAAAAAAATAAACACCACCTGTGATGTTTCTTTTGATCTGGGTGCCCTGTCATACTCTACTTTAGCATTCATTTCCATTAAAAACTTGTTGGAATATTTTATTGAGAAAGAAGACACAACTCCCCAAAGTAGGGTCCTTTTTCAAAGCCTACACTTAGCAGTGCCCTACACGAGAAGTGACTCTAAAATCCATTTTCAGGAAACTGACGCAGACCTTTCGCATATTTTTATTCAGATGAGGTCACTGACAACTACAGCAATTGGTCACTCACTAAAAGTGAGGAGAAACTATATAGAGAATTTTACGTACAGCGTACACAGAGGTATCATATTAGAGACTAGTGATTCGAGAAAAGATGATGCAGTGTGAAGTTTGTGGGCATTGCGGCCCATCACGGTGCAAAATAACCCGCGCTCCGCGCCCGGCGCGCAATGGGCGCGCGAGACACGCCAGGCTTGGGGGGGCTCGGCAGTCGGTTGGCTGCCGCCAGACAGTAAAGGTGTGTGCTATGAGATCTGCCTCGTTGGTCCTTCTTTGTGTCCCTCGTTGGACCGGCGATCGGCGCCCCGGTTGGCATTGCGGGGGAAGGACTTTAAACGGCTTTCACCCTGCCGTAGTCTCGATCCAGCCGGCCGGGCACGTAGCCGGGGGTCCGAACCATCGAGTGGTCTCCCGCGCTCCCATTGCCCGAAGGCGTAGGAGTCCAGCGCACGGGGGGGACAGACCGCGCCATCCAGGGTTTGGCGCTGAGTCGGACCTCTTCTGGGCCCGGGAGCTCGCCAGGCACAGGACGGCTCAAGAGCTTCTTCAGGCGGTGGCGGAGGCCGATACTGCAGCTCGGCCAGGAGCGTCTCTTGTATGCCGTGAGCGTCCCGGGCCAGTTGCTCCAGGGTGGAATACGTGCGGCCATGCAGGTAGGGCCGGAATCTTGGGTGGCTCTGCTGCATCACCCGAGCAACCCTGTCCGACTCCGACGTCGTTGGGCAGGCTCTGTCATAGAGCTCCTGCATCACCCGTACATATTCGACGAGGGTCTCGTCCGGGTGCTGGGTCCGGCGCTCCAGTTCTCGCTGGACTCGAGACTGGTACCCAGGTGGAAGAAACTCATCTTGAAACTTCCGCCGAAAGTCTTCCCAGGTGAGGAAGGGGGCCAAGATGCGCCACCAGCGTGCGGCGCTAGCCTGGAACGCCACGGGCAGCACCCGCGCAAGGACGTACTCGTCCGAGGCTCCCGTGGCGAGCTTATAGGCCGCCAGCTCGGCCAGGAAGTCGGCCACGGACTTCCGGTCGTCGTAGCCCGTGTACAACGGAACCGGCACTTGGGGTCGCGGCCCTTGCCCTTGGGGTCCGTGGTCAGCCAGGACCAGGCGTTGCGCGACCGTGTCGCACAGGTTGGCCACCCGAGCCATCAGGTCCATGGACGTCGGGTCAGGCGCCTCTGCGGTCTCGCCTTGGTCTGCTGCGGCTCTATGGCGGGTCTGCATCGCAGTAGCAACCGCAGAAAAACAGGCGAACACAAAAACAGAACAAAAGAGAACACAAAAGAAAGGAAAAACACTTAGTATACTACAGTATGCACACTATTCACAATGTCCAAGCCACGATGGCAAAGATGGCGTCCGGTGGCCGAGGCCTAGTCGAACGACCACGTAGGCCTATCGGGGATGGCAAAAGCAAGAAAACCCAGGCTAACACGCCTAAAACGGGCTAAAAGCCTGCGGTCCAACCCGCGGGCGAGCAGTAGGCCTCACGTGGAGCGCCAAATAATGTAGGGTTCGGTGCTACTGCTCACCCGCATTACTTTCGGTATAATTTATATTTAAAATAAAGAAACAACTTCGCTTCCACACACAGAAAACTAAAGATAAAATACTGAAATCGTTTACGTTAGTTATGTATTTCCGCGGACAAACCATTTCAGGTGAGCGGTGCCACCGCGCCGGACTATAAGAGCTTCGATACTCTCGGTGTACGAATGGATCGTGGCAAGCCGAAATATTTTATCCTGCGCGAGGATAACGTTTCGTGATTCTTGTATTGTGATTAGATAAAGATTTTGAGCTATCACTAAGTAAAATAGTAGGTTAAATACCCAGCGAAGAAAACTATGATAAATAAGATAACCCTGCATTCAATATGAGCATTCCTTGGGGCGTCAAAGTGAGGACTTTACACAAGTGCTTTCCTCGACGTACCCATTTAATAAACTTTCTTCTAACTATATCTGACTGTACGTTCTACATATATGTCAAAGGTTCCTCCTGTTGATGACTTGTACTGCCGCCAAGTGTGCCGAAACTGATTGACAGGAAAGGCGCGCACCGTCAGCCACTCTTCTATTTTTGACGATACCGAACAAACTCATTTTCGTCCAAATACGCAAGATGCACCCAGTTTCTCAAATAGAACGCTTACCATTGTCCTGGCCGTCTCAATTTCGTTTATTGAAAGTTCTGTTAGGTTGTTTAGCGTGTCCTGGTGCTTCACGAGTCCGCCAATTCCGTCGCATGCATTTTCTCATTTCCTGATGCAGAAAATAACCACTGGGCTTGTGGGCAATCATTCCGTGCAAACTGATGACGCTGGTAGCGATTCTTGAAATGACTGGCGGCCCCGTCACTTACGTACGTCACGTGCGAGTTTCCCGCAACGTTGTCTTCAACCCACTCTTTCACTTATTCTAGAGCCAAGCATCTGAGAGCCACGTCGTCACAAAGGTCCTCACTGATGATAGCAACGCTGTTTGTAGATTTTATTGTCGTCACTACACATGTAAATATCAAATTTTGTTTTCTTCAGTGGTATGCTTTAACCTTGTCAGGAAGCACGATGGTCCAGGGTTCAGCAAAGTCAAATGAAAGACAATGCTCCCGCGTTGCATGCAGCTGCGTTTCATCGTAGATCGCTTTATCTTGCGTTTGTCGGATGTGGTTGTGAAATATCTAACTTTCAACCGTTACTTGAACGACTTTTGGGAAAGTCTCACAATCCAATGTTGTTGTTGTTGTTGTTGTTGTTGTTGTTTTTTTTTTACAAGGTCGCCGGAGTCTTTTGTTGCAAGCACAATCTCTTCATCCTCTGGGATATGAAGTTCCTCGAGTGGAAGAGACTGGCCTTTCGGGTAGTGATCACAGTCTGCTTAAAGACAGAGACCTGTTAGTGGGTCGCACAGAAATGCTGAGTTCATTTCACCAGTGTTGAATGTTGAGCCTGTAACGTTCTCTACGGCGGCAATACAAAGGTAATATTTGGCGCAGCGAACACAAACGCACACTTCCTGGTGTTAATTACATTTGACCCATCTAGGGCGCAAGGAATAAAGTTTCGTTAGCCCAACGCCGGAATCAGGATGCTTGTCTTTTGTATGCACGAAAGGCCTCTCGGATTGAGCGTGTCAGGAAGCGCTTCGGCACGAACGTTTCCTCCCCGTCGAGCGTGACAGAGATCACTTCATTCGTATCGGGACTTCGGCGCCAACATTGTAGCTCGTCTTTCGTCAAGTATTATAGGGCAGCAAACAGGTTCTCAGGGCTCACCTTGCGCCTCGTGTAAGGATCCGGCTCATACCACAAGCCATGCTCTTCCTTACCTAAAACGTAAAGACTGTCGCCATGCTAACCTTTCCTAGGTTAACATAGCGGCAGTGTTTACGCTCTATTGTATCTAGGCGGGGCTAGAGTATTTTGGGGTTCTGCTCTCTGTCGGTGTGCCTCTTTGTGCCTGATATTATCGTTAATGGTGCCAGCCAGTGGGATGGCGACAGGCACGACTGCTCAATAAACAGGCATCGGCGGCCATATTTTGCTGGTTGAAGTGAACCCCCTCATCCTTGACAGCGAGCGGGGAAATGTGAAGATTGTATAGACTGTTTTGCCAAAACTTGCGCGGAGCGTCGTCTGCTAACTCCATCATCAATTGCGTCATTATCGTGATCTTCGCGATGAAATGATTGTTGCTAGCCACAGAACACTATCACGCAGAATGGGAATGCTTGAGTATGTTTATATTCAAGCTATAAGTCAGGGATATATAAGAGAGAGAGAGGGAGAGAGATTGAGATAGAGGGTGAGAGAGGAGCATATAGTGCCGTAGGAAAATAAAGTAAACAAAGTTCCCAGTGGCCGATGGCGGCAGGATCCTTTCTCGGATCACTAGTTTGTAACATGATAGCTCTTTGTACACACTAGTTTCTCGTCAATTCTAGTGTGTGAACGATTTATATAGTTATCAATGGCCTCATATGAATAAAAATATATAAAAGATTTGTGTTAGCTTCATGAAGCTGGAACTCAGGGTCACATCTTGTATGGGGCACTGCTAAGTGTAGGCTTTGAAAAAGGACCCTACTTTGTGGAGTTTATTCTTTCTCAATAAAATAACGCAACATGTTTTAGTAGAAATGAATTCCGAAATAAAGTATAACAGGGTACCGAAATTTAAATAAAAAACGAAGGTGTTTGTTGTTGTATTTTACATTCGCATCGAAATTTTTTTTGGTTAATTTTTTCCCATGTTTGCCTAAATATCGCCTGACTATCATATCATTGAGATACCTCAATGATAATTACATAATAATGATTAAATTATTTCATGAGATACAGGCCTCCAAATTCGCCCTTTGCTGTTCGAGTAGGGAAGTTTGGCAATTTTTAGAAAAATAAATAAAATTAAAATAAATATTATAACTTTATATTACAAACGAGCTGTACCCATAGTTTGCGTCTAAAAAGTATCAAAATTCTTCTAATATTATCATTTTAGTCATTCCCTCTCAAACGTGCCCCCTCCATCAGTGCGCGTTAATGCAACTGTCCACCTCTTCGTGCCTTACGATTTTTCCTGTCCCCAAATAGGTTTTCTGGTCAAAACTAAGTTTGGATTGGTTTATACTAGACACTAGACAATAGCATATAAAAACATCAGTTGACTTAAAAATGTCGTCCAGCCACCCTTTGGTTGATCTTATCTGAAATCACCCAACCACGTTTTTGTTACCGATGTCTTGCTTTTGCAATAAAGTAAGTTTTGTTTGAAAACGATTTTCTTAATATTTTATTAGCACAGAAACGTACATTGTGCATTTTGAAATAAAGCGAATCACTGAAAATTTAATACACTGCACCCTCAAACTCCGATTTATACTATTTAATTGACTGCCGGTGGGCCCTCGAAGACCAGCCAAAATCGTTTTTTTTTTCTTTCCACTAAACTTCTGAACGAATTAGTGGATTCGTTCAATATGTTTTGTTCTCATTTACATGCCGGAGCGCTTGCTTATCTTAAGAAATATCTGTAAATAAAAAAAAATAATCCTTGCCCGACAGAGAAAACACACTTCATTTGGTAAAAGGTTACGCGTCCCTCTCCGGACAGCGCCCCAATCACCTAGCTGTGTTACCTCTGTTTGGAGATTTGGGTCGGTCCTTTGTCCCCCACGTTCCCTCTTCCTGAGATTGTTATTGTTTATTCTGTCCAGCTCGTTATCACCCTGGCATTAGTAGACCATTTGCTATATCCCCCGAGCGCCCCGGCCAGCGCTAAGAGAACCGTGGGAACGGTGTTCCTTCAGCTCCTAGGATCGGTAATTGCGAACCTATTCTTGGTTACACTGTTTTTAAGCGTTATTCGGAGTCACCCTGAACAAACGCCTGATATTTCCCAATGATCTGTCATATCCTTTTAAAATTTCCCTCAATTGCAGCGTTTTTTGTTAGTGTGCATGCTGTCCACCCTTTAACCTGGATGGGCTGCAGATATCTTTTACAATATTATCATTCTCCTACAGCTTCAAAGACGGTGATATTAAGTTAGAAACACTAAAAATGCTATGAACAGCCCCAAGGTACTCCGAGCTTAAATCCTGTTTTTTTTTTGTCGTGAATTCTCGGCTTTTTAAGTAATCCCTGCTAAAACAAGAATCACAAGAATGATAATTTTGTAAAAGATTTCTGAAGCTCAGTAAGGTTGAAAGGTCGATCGCATGTACAGAATCAAAAACGGCTATATTGACGATAAATTTTAAAAGTGATATGATAGATCCTTTGGGTATATCAGGTGCTTGTTCAGGGTGACTCCGAATTACGCTCAAGATCTGTATAACTGTTGAATCGGACAAAATTAGCTCTTAGTAGTGAGCTGGAGGACCACCGTCCCCATGAGTGCAGGTAGGGGCGCTTGGGAATATTGCAAATGGTATGCTGCATCAACATCATAATTTTAAAATGCACACAGTTCATCCTTGTTGTTGACCTCCTGGTTGGCTCAGTTGGTAGAGCGCTCCACTGGAAATGGAAAGGTCTATGGTTCCATACCATGACCACGCCAGAACCAGTAATTTCAGGGCACGCCAAACTCCTAACAGTGTTTGTACTTTGACTCCCTTGTTCCGCTTTCCCAGGGATTATTATCGTTTATTTTGTTCAGCTTGCCTCTACCTTTGTATGAACAGCATTCCCGTCATAACCTTAAGGTTCAAGCCGTTCATCCTTATTGGTGTTAGACTTGTGGCGGCTCACAATACGCGTTTGCTCTACTGACGTCTAACTCCTGGTTACCTCAATAGGTAGAGCGCTCCACTGGAAATGGAGAGGTCCCTGGTTCGATACCAGGACCAGGCGGAATTTTGTCAGCGCGCGCCAGTTACCTAGATATATTTGGAGATTTGTGTTTGTCCTTTGTCTCCGTTGTTCTCCTTTTACATGAACTATTATCGTTTATTCTTCCGAGCTTGCCTGCACCTTTGCATTAATTGCATTAACATCTGTCCGGTCACCTCTCACGGATAAATTCCGCGGGGAACAGGAGTGGTCGACGACCGCCTGAAGTGCGTTGGGCGAGGGTACGTCGGTGCTCTGAGGTGGAGCCAGCCATCCCTCCCAGGAAAGGATGTGGGAGAGGGATGGGGAAAGGGTGGGTGGTTTACAGGGGCAGTAGGTGTGAGAAATGGAGGGGGGATCTCCGTGTTTTAGGCTGGTGGGGGAATCTGAGCGTTTGTAAATATCGTGGTGGGATGGTAGGGAATTTGTCTGGGCTTGTTTGACGAGGGAGATTTGGTCTCTCGACATGGTCTTTAGGGGAGGGGGAGGGGGAGGGGTTGGCGGACATGATATGCTCTTGCAGCTTTTCTCGCAGCCCCGACTTCTGCAGTGCTCGTTCAGTGTTTCTGTCACTGCCGAGCAGACGGTCGGACATGACGTGGCGGGGCCCGGGGAGTTTGCGCGGGTGAAACAATGGGTTGTTTCATTTCCCTCCACGCCTGGCGAAATTCCTTTTCGGGGTGCCGAAAATTTGCTTGATTGCCTAGGTTAGCCGTGACGGGGTTCAAGGTATTCTTGGTTTAATTTCGTATGGCACGCTGCGTGTCCGTGCAAATGAACGTGGGAGGGCGTTGGTTTGCATGCTGCAGGGCTTTGGTGGTAGCATACTCTTCGAAATCGTCAATCATCATGGGGTTCTTGTAAGGTTTCGGGAGGATGCTCATACTTTAGTGCGTGTCTTGACGAAGGCGATTTTACTGTACGTGACTTAGTGGCTGTCGTCCGTAACGTACGTACCGTGCTTCGTCTCCGGCAGGCACTGCATTCGTTTTTCGAAGGCTTCGTTGCGGAGCTTTCGTCTCTCGGTGCACTCTTAAGAAAAGCTTGCGCGTCTACTTACCCGCAAAACACTCAAAGAGCCAGTCATTGCAATCTAGGAAATCAGCTCGGCGAATGATGAGGCGGAACATCTGTTTAGATCTAAAAATGAAGTCTGCGCTGTGGCATTACGCAATGCAAAGCATCGTGCTTGCATTGCGTAATGCCACAGCGCAGACTTAATTTTAAGGTCTAAACAGATGTTCCGCCTCATCATTCGCTGAGCTGATTTCCTAGATCGCAATAATTGGCTTTTTGAGTGTTTTGCGGGTAAGTAGACGCGCAGGCATTTCTGAGAGTGTGTTCTTGCAGAGTCTAGGTTCTTCGGTAGTGGTTCCACTGCAACGTATGGATTGGCGCTTTCGCATGGTGAAGGAGGTATCCGGATATGTGGAAGTGGGGTCCATGTTGATGTCGAGCATGTGCAAAATTATTCGCCCTTGCTCCGAGGTTGAGCGGTGTAGTATTGGCCAGTTTTTGTGCGCTTGTATACGTCCTGAAAGAGTGTTGAAGGATCGCGTTGAGGAGGCGTTCAGTGGACGCGTATCAGGGCACCTTCCACGCGAGTTGGTACAGTTTACGAAGGCCAGTTTCAAATTAAAAACAGCGCGGGAAGACGAGGACCAGACAAAGAAGTGACACGGAGGTGGCGCAGCGTTACGTCCATGTCACTTCTTTGTCTGGTCCTCGTCTTTCCGCGCTGTTTTTAATTCCAAAGTATGTACCTACTCGCCCAAGCCTCAACTTTAGCTAGTTTCAAGCTTGTCAGTTTGGGTATAAGTTGTCGTGAGGTATGGCAGAGTGTACAGAAGAGGATATATGACGAAAGAGTCGATGATTCGGAGTAGGTTATGTTCTTTGAGTTCCGTTCTGTGGGTTGTATGTAGTCCGATGAATTAAGTTTGTGATCCGCGTGATCTGGGCATTAGGCGGTTGAGTGATCCTTTTGGTTTGCCGTTGAACTGAGACACTACCCCTAGGATTTTGGTTCGCTTAACTTGCATTTCCTTGCCCGGCAGGTTCACTTTTATAAGTTTACAGTTAAGGTAGGGTGCTTTCTTGTACGATGCCATCAGCAGTTGAGACTTTGTGGAAGATAGAGCGAGCACTATTGCGTATATGTATACTTCGATTGCATCGCAACACTGTTGAGGAGTGCTCTCGATTTGTCCGGGGCTTCCTCGTGTGGACCACAGAGTAATGTAATTCGCACAAATTGAGTGGTATAGATCGGGGACGTCGTGCATGTTGGTAAATCTGCCATTGCGAGGTTGAATACTGTGAGGAATATAATTGAGCCGCGCGGTGTTCCGGACGTCCGGTTTGTAAGAAAGTTGTGCACGTAGTCGTACTTCTATTGTCCGCATCCCGCGTTGATGAGCTTGAGCAGGATTGCTTCGTGTTTCATGTTGCCGTATGCTTGGTGTATGTCCAGGACTACCATGCTGAGTGAGCTTTAGGGGGGACTCTACACATCGTTTTGTATCTATAGTTGTGTATCTTGGGTGAATGCATATTTTGTGAAACCCGTCTGGCTTGGGGTCAGTTTGTTTCTCGTTTTGAGGTGCCATTCCAGTCGAACTATGATCATTATCTCGTTTAACTTTCTCATACCGGAAGTGAGGGAGGTATGTCTAATATTCTCAATTGCTGAGGCTGCGCCGGGTTTGGGGATGAAACAAATGGTGTATGCTTCCATTAGATTTATACAGCCCCGGTCGACCGCATGTTATATTATAGGTCGAGGAGCTGGTTGAGCTTTTCGTCGATGAAATTGTCTTGTACTTTCTATGTCATAAGGTCCTTACCTGGGATAGTGCTATGTTTTATGGATGCCAGCAGCCTGCCGAGGTCTCCCATAGTGAACGGGCCATCCATCTTGAGTGGTGGTAGAGTCGGATTATTGAGTTCCGCTGTGGGGGTTCTGTACCTTCTGGAAAGTAAGTCTCCCTTAGTTTTGTCGTAGGTCTTTTGCTGATATCTCCTGTTTAATTTACATTCTGGTTGAAGGGTCTCGAGTGACTGTCGGCTGAATCATGCTTCGGAGTGTTGACCAAATTCATTTGGTGGACATGTGAGGATTTAGTGAGTGGCACTGTTGCCTCCAGTTTTTGTGTGCCAATGTGGCGGCGACATCCTGGGACTCTTCGGCCAGAAGCTGTATTCAGTTCTCGAGGGTCCTATTTGCTTCCCTCTTTTTTCCATCTCTCGATGAGTACCAGTCTCGTTTTCCATAGGGTTCACGAGGTAGACCCTATGGGGCCACCTACGAGAACCTCCCTATGTGGGTTCACGTAGGGAGGGTTCGTAGTCGTATTGATATAGGTTTGGCGTTTCATTCTCTGCTCGAAGATATTCTCTTCCCAATTGTCCATGTTATGGAGGCTTAACCTGCGGAATTGTTCCTGGCAGTTTTTGTGCCAGTCCGTGGTAGCTTTTGTCGGGGCTCATGGTTGCCTTTTGTGGTCTGGTTTGTTAAAACGAATATTATATTGTGATCGCTACGTAGATTCTCCTCTGTATTGTCCCACGTCGAGTTAGCCGTAGCTCTGTAGAAAGCTAAGCCTGAGTTTGTGTCCTGCTGCGCGGTGTTGCCAGTACGAGTAGATCGAGTTATGTCGTTAAGTACAGAGAACTGAGCCTAATGTTGCCTCTCTTTGAGCCTCCTGCCTTCGGTGGAGGTTTTGGGGTACCACCATGCTACGTTTCGGTAACTAAAATCCCCCAAGACCAGGCACCCCGTCTTCTTGAGGGATTGCTGGGGGAATAATTTAGCGACCGGGGGTATGGGTGTATAAGGTTGGCGGAATACGTTCTTTACTACTTCTTCCTTCATTGCCGATGGGTGTGATTTTGTTATTATACTTACGGTTTCGGCGTTTTTTTTTTTGTTTCTTGGACCGGTCTTCGAGGGCTGTACATGATATATGTTTCGTTATTAGTGTTACTACATTGGGGCGGTCGTCTTTCGTATTGTTGTAATATGTTTCGTATCGTGGGAGTTTAGGTATGTGGTTTGCTTCCTGTAATCTTACGAGGTCAGGTGGGTGGTGAGATACATTGGCTTAGGTCATGAGTGACACAAGTTTAGCTTTGATTCCTGGGCAATTTCATTGCCAGATTATAAGGCTGGGTTTTCCCTTTACACGTCGTTGATTCCGCGGCATTGCGTGTCCATGATATTGTTAGGGAAGGAAGCGTTTTGCGGCCCAGCTGCTCGGTTCAGCAATTTACGTGGTGGGGACAAAATTGCCTCTTCTAGAGGTATAATTCTGCGACTTGTGTGTTCAAGGTTGAACTTTATGTGTTCAAGTTTGTTATCTATAAAGTCAAAGAGGGCGAGTATGATTTGCGGGTCGTTTGAGGGTAGGGGTGGGCGGAGGGCCATTTCGGTAGGATGGAGGGTTCATTTTAGGGAGGTTTGGAAGGGGTTGGAGAATTGAAGAAGGCTGGTTTACCTGCTCTTGGGCTGCTCGTCTTGGATTGTAGTTTGTGAGTTGTACACTGCGGCCTTTCAACCTGAGAGATTGAGGCAAAGAATGTTTCTTCGGTGCCGGTGGTTTAGAACAAAATCTCTCCGGGATTCGGGATCTTGATCTGCTTTGCGGGGCCGGCAATCTCCTCCAATCTTGTTGGTGAGGTCGTGCGTCCTGTCTGATCTGTAGTCGTCCTCAGCGCGCGGGTCGAGCAGGCTGGATATAGGAGCGAGTGTGGTCCCACGCAGTATTTGCATTTAGGATCGCAGTCGTGTCGCTGCTTCTGCTCTTGCGGGGTTGCTGAATATTTTTCGCGGATGATGGATGGTGCAGCTAAATCGGAGCAGACACCTTCCCGGTGTCCGATGCGGTGGCAGCACTGGCACACTTGGGCCTTTCGCCAGCAGGGACGGCATCGGTATTCTTCATGCTGGTAGAAAATGTAGTACGGAGCGTACGTTCTCTCGAAGGTGATGACAACGAATAGCGACTGCCACTCTAAAAAAAGCCCATGCGTCTTCTTTCCCGCACAGCACTTGGAGAGCCAATCACCGTAACTTACGGAGACAGCTCAGCCAATGACGATGGCAAAACATATGTTTAGACCAAAAAATGCAGTCTGAGTTGTGACATTAAGCAATGCAAAACGTCACGCTTGCATTGCTTAATGTCACCACACAGACTGTGTTTTTTGGTCTAAACAAATGTTTTGGCATCGTCATTCGCTAAGCTGCCTCCGTAAGTTGCGGTGATTGGCTCTCCGAGTGTTGTGCGGGAAAGTAGACGCACGGGCTTTTCTTAGAGTGTGCCCCAGCATTCTGGGGTTTAGGGTGCAAGCTCAAGTTCTGATGAGACTCCACATCCGAAATTCTGAAGCGGCTCCGCGTTCTACATCGTCATTGACTCCTTCGCAAGTCTGGATTTGTAATGCTTCGTAGCCTCTGAGTTGGTGACTCTAATCTCAGATGTGTACGGATGTAGTTTTCATGATCTTATCGCGAACGCATTGTCGAAAATGTAATACGGTGATAAGATTTTGCTGTCGTTTTAGGCAAACCATGGTGTCGTTAGCGTCTCTGAGGTTGAGGTTAGCAGCTGCGGCCCTGCGTAACGTGAGAAGGTGGGTCTGATGTTTTTTTCTTCTTATCATAAATAGTTGTCCAATTCTCGGTTTTGGTGTGTGGCTGCATTGTCGGGTTCGGTGATAGGAGCGTTGACTGTATCACTTTTCTCGTGGCTGTGGCGCGTTGGCGGAATGCCGCCGCAGCTGCGTCACACCGCGTTCCACATCGGCTGCGTCTCACGGTGTCCGACCGAAGCTCCCGGTGTCAGGCGTAGCGTCTTGTCTACTTGGGTTTGATCTGGACTGATAAATCGGCGATCATTGGCCCACCTTGGAAATGCTTTGTATCATTGGATTCCCGATGTCGCTGACCTTCGACTGTGACCACTGGATCTATGAAGCAGGTCTTCGACCTTCAAGACTTAGAGTAAATCGCGCGGCCGTTAGGGTGAAAGGCGTCCGAGCTGAGGTCGGCGTCGGAACTCCTTGTCAGAGAAACAGACTGAAGCCGATTTGTCACGTAAAACCACAAAAGAACGCTACTTTTATTAATTTAACCCAGGTTCGAACACTGCACCTTGTCATTCTAGTTACCTTGCCCTCACTTGAAGATGGGAATTTTCTTTGATACACTATATATTTATGCCCGAAACTATGTCATTAAATGCAAACATTTCAAACAACTTAAATGATTAATCAAACGTCATATTAAAACCTCAAAATGTTGATAAATTACCAGAGCGCTACGCCAGCAAGAATCCGCGGTCGAGGCGTAGTCATCTATCAAGGTTAAAAAGTGTAGATCAGCCTGTTTCCTTGGAAAAACAAAAATTCATATGGCTTCGAAAGCTGCCAAAATAAATAAATGCAAAATATATTTTAAAAAAAACGAACCACTTGCTTTCTTTTTGTTCCTTCAAAGCTCCTTTTTTTCTCTCTCTCGTTTGATATGAAGCGAGGCTTGTTAGGCGACTAGCTCACTTCCTATTTTTAATTAAAAATAAAGTTTTAATTTCGCTTTAATTCCATTCTTGGAAGTTACTTTTAATCCTACCCTTTTGAAAAAGGGCACGGCTGAGTTTGGTGATACCACTGCCCACATTTTGCTTTCGTTAGTCTAGTCCAGGGGTGGCCAGGCTCACCCGGCCTAAGAGCCGCAGACAAAACCACGAAACTTCCAAGAACCATGGGGGGGGGGGGGGGGGGGGCGGGGGAGGGGGGGTTGAGGGGGGGGGGGGGACTTTTGTCTAGCTCTAGAGCAATGAATAAAACCCGAACTTCGTTTACTCTATTCGAGTGAAAAGCACTCCAACTGTACGTAGGGTAGCAGTAGCACAAGAGTACCAAACCGCAACCTGTCTTTTGATTTAAAACGCGTTCTATTTCTCTTTTTCAGGAAGTGCGGGGGTAGGGGGAGCCGCGAGCCGCATTTTAACACGCGAAAAGCCGCATGCGGCTCGCGAGCCGCAGCTTGGCCACCCCTGGTCTAGTCTCTGAAGCCACATTTCACAGCGAAGCACAGATACTACTGCTAGAACAACAAAAACTAGCATAATTTATTTCTCTCTTAAGGAGCAAGAAAAGTAATCAACTTCCTATTTCGATGAGCGAAAAAAGAGTTAAAAAAAGGAAGGCACTACCCGCCTTAAGAACTGAACTCGAGCAACTACTCGTATAGCACATACATTTTAGGAGTGCTTCGGGGGTCAATTTTAGCACCGCATTTGATGCGGTCTCCGAATCACTAACAAGAAACAAGGCAGCAAACTTTTACTAGAAGTAAATCAAAACAGTTTATTACGCATCGTCAGTTTTTCGGCGTTTCAGTAATTGTAACCTTGCAGCGTTCCAATCACAGAAATTATATGATTTAGTTTGCTACTGGAAATGTGACGCAGGAATCAGCTTTCCTTTTCCTTGGCCTTTCCACACTGTAGAGCTATAAAGTATGCTTACTCGAGAACAATGGCATTGCAGTACTAAGCTCTGATTGGGAGATATAGTGTGTAGAAACCGAGGCGAAGATTCATTTCGTCCCACCACAGAGGGTGCATTTTAGAGTCACTGCGCCGAGCTCCAACGTTGTATGCTAGTCTAGCAATGGCTAATTTGCCTTACTTGCGACTGTTGAAAATACACCTGGTGTTTACACCCCTCAACTTGACTTTCGAAAAAAAGGAAGGGTAAATAAAATATATTCTAAAAAGATATCTTTTTATTACTACTATTAACTGCAAAGAACGCTACAGCGCACGCGAAAACCATTGGTCGATATGTTGTTTGCTACAAGAATTTCTCAAATTAGCTGAGGCGGAGACTCGTGGCACACATGATCACTGATAACCATATGTCGCCTCTTCGCGTCTCGTACTTATTGATGAACGGGCTCAGAAAAAAGAAATTTTGAGGGAAAAAACTTTTATCTCGTCTTTTTCCCTTCGCTGAAAGAGCGAGAAGAACGAGAGAAAAAACAAGACAAAAGTGTTTTTAATTATTAACAAGCCATTGTAAAAATTTTTGCGATATAAGGTACATTTTATAATAATCACTGCGTCAAAACTAATAATAATCATATCGCACCTCATTTAGGTGACTGTTCATGCGAGATAAAGCACACTATACCATATTAGATTCGTTACTCCATAGAAAGATAAAGAAACGGTGTCATGCCAGAGAGTAGCAAAATTGGTAGGAAACCCACGCTTCTGGTTGTCTGCTGCCTCTACCCGACATGAAACTCTTTGTTTTGACCTAAAAGCCTACACAAGATTAGTATTGCTCTTCTGTTCAGTATAAATAGCGCAGCAGGATGACCAGAAGTGTTAAAAATATTTCAAAATAAAGTTGCAAAAACTTTAATACAAAGCAGTAGTATACTTAGTGCTACTTGAGATTTGTTCTGTTGTATGTGCATGCGTAAGAAGAAGCTGAGTTTTATGTATCTATCTCATATATCCAGATTAATACACTGTCACGCCCTTAGTCAACGAAAACCATGGGTCTTCTACAATTTGTAAACAAGCTTCCGGGCCTGCACCATCATACACATACCTTTGTGTAATATATCACACTAATCGACGAACGGTGGCTGCAAGCTAACCGTTACAGTAAACCCAATACAGCATTTACTACAATGAAGAGCATTGCCATTACCCCATGCGTGGTGAAAAAGATATGGTAAATTAACAAAACTCTTATAAAAGAGGTAAAAAATAATATTACGTAATAGTACTACAGCAAAAACTGGTGAAAATCTCTTGCCGCTGTTGATTAATGTCGGTATTTTCAATATAATCATTCATTACTTTTGCTTAGGAAAATTCTCAGCTGTTCCTGAATTGTCTGAAAAAATGCTGATTGTTTCCTTTTTTTTTCTTTTTTGCCTTTAAACTTTCCGGACTTCTCTCTTCATACGCGAAGAAACGCGCTTTGTCACGTTTTCGGTCGACTTTCCAAGCCCTATACAGAATTTGTTCACTCAATATCGTGTCCTCGTCCCGCAGCAAAGCGATTATCGAAAAGGACGTACGTTCTTAGAAAACCAAAACCCGTTTGAAACATCTCGCCATGCTGTCAATTCGATGCACAAAGTTTCTCGGCCTTTTTTCAACCCAGACATTCACCCAGACATTCACGCAGAAAACACACAGAAAAGTTCACACGGAGGCAGCAAAGAGAGCAGGACCCAGTGACCCCTTTATTGAATTCGTTTCTATTTAATTTTTATTCCTTAATTAAAGAGCGGGATCGAAACGAAAGAGACGGCCCGGTTGAAAAGTAAATAGAAAGTCAACCGGGAAATGTACCGTCGTCATTTTTTTTATTGTTTTTGCTTTTTAAGAAGCTAGAAGAAACTCAGCGGGCTGGGATCAACGAAATGACAAGATTCCCTTCCTCTTCTCAAAT
The DNA here is from genome assembly GCF_016920785.2 of Ixodes scapularis. Lineage (NCBI taxonomy): Eukaryota > Metazoa > Arthropoda > Arachnida > Ixodida > Ixodidae > Ixodes > Ixodes scapularis. The sequence goes on from NW_024609835.1 coordinate 69,808,467, forward strand.
TGTTGGGCCCGCACAGAAGCTGAGTTCTTTTGACAGCGCGAAATAAAGAGTGGACCTCCATTAAAGAGAGATCAGACGTGGGGAGCCAACGCATTCTTCGTTTCACTTCGTAGTGAGCGCGCTGTTTTTTTTTGTTTTTTTTTGCACCATTATTTTCTCTTTGGCTGACGGGAAAAGGTGATGAACGCCACGGTTAGTCTAAAATTTCATTACGCTAAAGAAATGCCTTGGGGTTCCGTTCTGACCGACGAAAAGAGCCGGTCTGTCAAAAGAGTCAATTTACTGAATTTTGCGCGCAATGTATAATTTCTGGCGGTAAGATTTGTGTAGCCTTTGTTCGCCTTGATTTTTATGCTGGCGAAGAATGTAGCCGCGTGTGCAAAAGGATGAAAAAAAAAATAAAACTTATTCACTATTTTTACACAGTTATAAATATGAAAGGTTAAAAATGGGAGGGAAAGTTTTGTTTGGCTGTAAAATACACGGTCATGTGGTTTCTTTAATGTGTATTCACGCCGCGGTGGACAAATTAGGAGAACCAGGTCCGCGGACCAGAGAATTCGCGTATAATGTGGCCTTCACGTCACTACGGACAAATCCGCCGGTCCGTAGTAAATCCGCGGACCTGGCTCTAACCTACATGGTTACCGTGGACCGAAATGAAGACTGCGAGTCTGAGCTCGTAGCTTCGGCGGCTGCTTTCGCTGTACGTGTTACCAAACAAGATCAACACCTCTAAAAGTGTGGCATCGCGCTCCACGCTTTTGCTTCACTCCAAGGTAAGAAAGAACCACCACGCAGCGCACGTGACGCTCGATTTGCATACTGTCGCGTCTAGCCAATCTGCCAGTGAAGAAGATGAAGGTTAAGGGCCCCAGTGACGAAACGGCGTTCCTTTTAATTTTACACGTAGAAAAATTCCTATAACTTCAGTACCTCCATTACGATGAATACCGAAACATTAACGATATAAAATGCCAACTCGGGCCTCAGCAAAGAAATGCGGCGGCGCTTCTACCGGTATGGGCGTTACATGGCAGATAAGATCATTGAGCGCTGACTGATGCGCATGAATCGTGCAGTTTTATTTACCCGTTTACGTTCGCCTGATATCTAAAAGAAGCAAAAAACTTTTTCTGAAAAAGAAACTGAAAAAAGGCGAAGCGTCTATGAGACGTCAAAAAACAAAAAATTGGCCAAGTGGGCGAGGTTAAGTGCGGTGTGCGGAGGTTCTACCGCAGCCTCCTGTTCGTAGGGCACCACAAGCCTGCGCTTTTCCGGGCATGCGCAGAAATCTACCGATAAGATAAGAATATTTATGGCGTCAGTAACCCAAAGGCAATTTGCTGACTCATTGTTTTACGTTGAAGAGTGTTCACACTCCCTTTCAACTGATGGAACCCACTGACTCGTGTGCGAAACCAGGCTGCCTATGGCTAGCATACTATAGTTATAACGCTGCGCAGCACCTATGGCGTTGAACCCGGCTATGACGACGCTCTGCATATTTCGGCAGTTATAGTGCTCGAGTAGGTCACGTTTTACTGAAATTTGAAGAAGACGCCTAGTAAAGCTGTTAACGCTAGTATAACTGTCAGCCACGTCTTGCACGAGAGTCACCCTCCATCAAGGCGGCAAAGTTGGGAAGAGCATGTAGAATCATAAACTTTGCCCTGGGGAATATAAAGGCTTAAAGGCGAGTCGGAAACGAATTTAGCAGCTGGTTTACTGGAATAACTGACGGGAAGGGGCTCACGATAGTTAAGATATACGGCAATAACTCAAATTTATTTTTACTCTACAGCTATACTGCAAAACAGAGTTGGTATTTGTTGTGTCTGATACGACAGCATATCACATTGACACGTCTCACACGCATCGTGCGCAGCAGCAGGCTTCGGTATGGAACCATCACGCTTGACGAAATAGAAAAAAAAACAGGATTTGGAGACAAATAGCCAGCCTCCGGATCGAAATTGCGCACCGATGCGTTCAATAAAATTACCGAAAGCTTCACTGCAAAGACTTTTGATAATGTAGTTGGTAAATTTAAAAGTATAATGACAGGCCACTGCTCAGTATTAACAGAAAGACGCTCTATTTGGTGTCACATAGAAGTGTGTAGCTAACGAATAGACTACTTTCATAAATCTCTGCATGCAGCGCTGCGCGCGTTTCACTCTGGGAATTAGTGGGCCAGAGAGGAGAATGGCATGGTTTCAGTTTCGATCGACACGTCGACAGGAGATCATGCACCGATCTTGGACTATTAACAGTCGTTATCTCATGTTTTCTGTTCCCGAACGCATCGTTTTTGGTCTCTAAACTAGCATACGTAGGAAGACCTCGAAGCATTAAAACAAGCCCAAACCATTCGTAAAGTTTGTCTTGACACATGCTTATATTTTTCTACTCGAGCCTTCCTTAAAATATGTGGACGAGCCAGTGCAAGGAGTCTTTAAGCTTCGAAGCTCGGGGATGTTCCTTGTATACAAGCCAACACGCTGTAACAACCAATAAGTACACGTACACCGAGCTCGTACCTTTAGATTAGTGTTGCTGGCCAAGAAGTGTGTTACTTGTTCTTTTTTTTTTGCGTTCATTAAAGAAATATGCCTTTTTGAAATTACAGTTTTTATTAACACGCCTGAGTACCTCAGGTAAAACTCGGATACACCATTGTAAAGCTAAAATAGTACACGATTATTATCTCTTCTCTGTACTGACCCGCAGCACTGGACGAAGTGAGGTCCCCACCTGCTTGAACATTCTACCAATTCAATATCGCGTAAGCGCAAAAAGTTATCCTGCAGTCATATAGGCACATGCGCACATACAAACCGTTTTGAAGAAAGAAACAGTCGAGCACTTGCGTGAAGAATGTCGCACCGTTCACCAGACGGCACGTATACAGGCGTGAACCCCTACGCAGTGCGCCAAACGAACGAAAGGATTCAAAGCGCATTTGACGGTTTCTGATAGGCATTATATTTGTTATGTGTCCTTACTGACTGAGTATGCCGAGATAATTTCAGACACACCGTCCAGACAGAGATCTTGGGCGTCGGCGAAATCTCATCCGAAAATGCTTAGAGAAGAGTAGGGGATTCTTAATAGGGGGGGGGGGGGGGGGGGGGGGGGTTATCGTTTGCGAAAACTTAATCTCCGATCAGCATAAAACTTGAGTGGGAGATATATAATGATAGGGGGGGGGGGGGGACTTCATAGTAACATTTGTGCCGTAGTGAGGTAGAATTTATTGCGTTTCTTTAAAAGTTCATCCGCCAACGTTGGGCTCAAATTTAAGACTCCTGTGAGGATGTGACTTATTTTTTCCCACATTAAGTAACAAAAAGCGGACGTTTGGCAAACAAAATACGTGCAGGGCTCAAAGTGTAGTTGTGGTTCACCGGTACAAGATAGGATTATTAAAATTGAGCTCAAATATACAATCGCGGGGGTCGGACATGACTAAGCCACGTCATACTACGTTTGCGTACGCGCGCACAATATCCGGCATGTCGAAAACCAAAAAAAGTGCCCCGATCTATCATCTATATCGCTCGGGAATTACAATATTGTACATTCGGGGTGAGTAAACTAATCGAAAACGAAGCAGCCCATTAGGTCACGGCATGATAGCATGAACCGAAGCTGCTCAATCGATACCGAAACTGGTCTTTCGGTTCCCAGAGTGCACTGCGTGGCATTTCGCCACGGTGTGGCGCTTCGAATTTTGGTAGAGGTCTAATAAATATCACCTAAATCATCTGAGTGGGCTAGCGCACGTCAGCTCGGAACTTGTTGAGCGAAAGCTCTCTCTGAGAACCCAGGAAATCTGGGTTCAATCCCCACCCATGCCTTTTTCGATCTAGAAGAGCATCGTACCGGCGTGCGGTCGAGTATCACTACTGCGTGGTGCACGTTCGAAACCCCAGACTAGCGGTCGTACCGCACTGGTTAAATTTCTGATCTACAGCTGAGAGATTAGTCGCCCGTTGTGGCACACACAAATTTTCTGTCATAGCAAGGACAGAGTTTCGTCGGCGTCCAACACAATGAAACAACACTGATAAGGCGGGGTCTCGCAAAAAAATAGCCATAGAAGATGAAATCACTTATTTTCGGGTGTGCGATGCTTGTTGCATTAACCGCCAGTAACATCATTTTTCTACGCATTATAGAAAACACTTTCCCCATTTTTCATGTTAGCGCACGAAACAGCTACAAACAGAAATTACGTTTTGGTGTCGTCTCAACCACTTCCAATCTCCAGAGCCAAAATCTCTATTCTTAACGTATATTTATGCTAAAGCCTTCAGTTGATAACCTAACAATACGTGTCTGTCATCAAGGTCACGTTTGATATTGACAGATTTCACCTTCAAATAGGTGTTTCTGTCGCCCATTTCCTACTTCTAATACCACCCAGTTTCTGCCGCCACACATAGCGGTTTCTTTTACATGGAGGTTATTCAAATCCCACCAAGATCTTCGTGTACTGAATTAAAAGCATTATCTTGTGAAAGTAATGACATACTAGTTAAAGTTCACGAGAGCGTAATAAAGGGCTCGTTCAGGGAAAATAGTTTGCTTTGCTACGGAATTTTGCTTGTGCCTTCGAGAGCGCTAGGCACAACCAATAAAAGTGAGCCTAGCGCCTGGAGATGTTTAGAAATAGGGTCACATAAACATTCCAGGAGCATCGACGGTTTTCTTCCTTTTTGTGCATATAAATAGCGCCAGAGTTGAACGTCTGAAGCAGGAGTAGCCTGTTTAAAACGAAGTAAGTGAACGTATGGTTAATGTTATAAAGAATATGGTCAGAACTAGCGCAAGGACATGCACGAACGCGAACTTTCCGGGTGCTAATTTTCTCATTCATAGCCAAGCTTGGTTTACTGCTCTCTCAAGAACGATTATTTTTCAACTAATTTAGATCTAGCTATGTCCCCCCCCCCACCGATACTCCGGTTATATAAAAGCGTGCTTGACTCCGTAATATTTACTGCCGCGCCACACCCCCTCCGCTGTATCTAAAACAAAACCCGACTTTTTTGTGGATTTGCAATGAGTTTGGCATTTGCTCCCCCAAATTATATATTTGTTCATATGGTTTATCTACTTCATAAACAATAATGAACGAGGTCATTAAAGAAAAGTACCATAACACGCAACCGTACGGAAATTGTACTCGTTTCGAAGCAAGTTTTTGTTTTTTTTTTGTTGGACTTTAATTAGTTTTATTCATTTTCGGCAATACCCTTACAATTAATGTTTTATGCATAGTACATTTACTGTGAGTAATACGTGAACGGTGTCTCTGGCGAAAAAAATTACCAAGCGAAAGGGATAAAAAAAACTAATAATGACATTGTAAATTATATATACTATTTTTATTTCTAAAACCATCGTTTTATTCTAATATTTTTAACTGGTATAATTATAGAAAGTGCTTAGTTCGGCGTTCTGTACATTTTATTTCTTCTCTGATGGCGGTATATAACCTATTCAATTATATTATGCCTGTATTGTTTCGTCGCTATACGTTTTCTTGTTTTATCTTTGCATATAGCATCTCATAAAGTGCACTGTTTTTTGTACTACTTAAAATGTCCACATTCAATACAGCTCTCAATAAAGAGCCAGGTGTACGACTGGGTAAATACAAAACTGTGGTCTTGCTCTCATACAAGGATCTGAATTCAATAGCGATTTTCAGCGATCTGCAAAGTTTTAAATAGAGATGTCGCGAACTTCTCGAGGGTCGATTTCGAAAGGCTTCGAATATTTTGAACCTCGCTATGGTTGTATTTTGAAAACCTCGCAAATTTCAAACCCCACTAAAGTTCGAAACCAAGAACTTTGAAAAGTTCTAGCTTTAAAAAAGTTAGTGCTTGAAGATTTTGATTTTCTTAACAAATAATAATCGTATTTGTTTTTCTAATGTTGAATGTTTTTTTTTCTATTTCTTATGTTTAAAAAAATTGGAAATTCTAATTTCTTGGAGGTAAAACTTAAAAAAAAAATGAAAATATTTTGAATTTAAGTGTGAAGCCTCCGAACCTCAACAAAAATAATCAAAATCCAAAACTAAAAAAAAAAAATATCGCGGGTTTAAAAAAAATGTAGCATATGCAAACAAATATTTACTGGAGACGTTGCTCTTTTCGTTTATACAATAAATACTCCATCCTCACTACTGCGGTACTTTCGGTACTAACTGCATTACTTGGTATTTATTCAGACTCCTGAAACAAGCTTTGAGCTGGTTGAACGGTTCATCAAAAAGCCTTCAGGCAGTCCGATGAACGTCCGTCCAAACTCTCAGCAGAATGGTAGCCCAACCCGATCAAACGCCGCTCCAGACTTGTAAGTAACGAGTTAAGAGAAAGTGATCACTTGTAATCAAATTCATTTTATTGTGAATTTTTAACGTTTCAATTACTTTTGTTCTGCGATAATGTTTGCAGTAATTTAATTATAAAATTTCTAGTAATCAATTACAAAAAATCAGTTATATGTTTCCGAAAGAGCTAAAATTATTGAAACGAGTTTTTTTTACGTAGAAAATTGCTCTGTCTATTTATGCGTCACTCGTCAATGTTCCACCAACGTTGGACACTTTTTTCTTCTAATCAACTTAGAAAGATACAAACATACCAGAAGCATTAGAATGTCAACGCGCTCGTCCACCTTTTGACTGTCGAGCTGTCGAGAGTGCCTCCGGAGAATCCGTCCACGGATTGATTTTTTCAGCTTTTCGCTGCCCCCAACTGAAACGCTTTCAATAGGCGGTCGCAAACGTGAAGCGCTTCGCATCCTAGAGGACTCGGAAGCGTCCGCCAAAGCACATGCGCAACCACGAACTGGTACGTAGTGTTTGTGCGCTACAACACCGCTCTCGCCTTAAGCGCATCCGTCGAGGGGGTCTTCAGCGTCGCGGCAGATTTCTTCGCCAGGAAACGTGGGAAGATGAACGACGAGTGCTCAGGACGTCAACTGCTGACCACTTGGAGCACATATGTATGAATTTTTGATTTAGTAATAAGAAGTTTAAAGAAGTAACGTGAAAAATATTTATTTACTTAGCATGCAAACACCTATATTGGTGTTTGGAAGGTGTTTCCTACCGAATTCGCCGGAGTCAAACCGGACACTGCGTATAAGACAGGTTTAGAAAACGTTAGGAGGAAGAGGAAAGGAGGGGGGTGCGGGCTAATCCAAACCAGTAAAAAGGGGAGAATTGTGCAGAAAATTAGAAGTGTCTACGATTTGGCATACTTTCGGTTTTGAACTCTAAACCGCGGAGGCGCCCCATCCGTAAATAGTGAATGTATTTTTCCAAGTTTTTGGAGCACGTAGTATACAACTTGGGAATTTTAATATGTACAATATGAAAACTTTCGATATATGCACGTCCGTTTGGGGATCATTCCCTACGAGATTCTCGACTATAAACATATCGTTTTCGAAATGGGCGAAAATCGGGACTGCCAGTCGTATGCTATGAATTTAAGAACTATGAACTTCACTCGGTAAAGTGGGTGTCTCTAGTCGCCAGTTTGTCACGACAAATAGGTAGCGAGGCGAATTAAAACTGAACAAAATAAACGTTTAATGGGGAGAACTTGTGCCCAAATTAAAGGGGAATCGGCAGCACGTCGGAGGCGTCGAGTGTCGGCGACACAACAGGGTCGAGCGCAAGCGATAACTGACCACGCGGGGCTCCTTTTATAGCACTCTCCGCAGAACATTCTCGACTCAAACATTCAGCACTATACTACGTTTCACTTTACGTTAAACCGCAGAGAACAATACGAGCCATCCGAGGGCTCTGAAAATATCACGTGACTTAGCGCTTCGCGCAGCTCCCGAGGCTCACGTGAGACCCACGCGGCATTAGATTGACTTCGATGGCTCGTAGCTTTCTCTGCGGTCCGTCGTGAGGTGAAACGGATTATAGAACATTTTGTTCTAGAACTAACCACGACCTTTTCGAATTTTTGGGAAGAATCGTCTTGGAGTGAATAAAAACACCTGCCGGGTCCCAGGATGCGAACCCGGAACCCGTGCGTGACAGTCGGGCAGACAGTCGTGACAGACAGCGTGACAGACGTGACAGTGCTTAGCGGTAGCCCACTGGGCTACCGCTAAGCACGTGGCAATATTTCATTCAGTGATTCCCTTTCACGTCACTAAAATATCATTTGCGTCTCAATAAGGAAGTTTTGGTGGTGTTTATTTTTGCGGTTGAAACCTAAAATATTTGATTGAAAGAAAACAGTGACCTTCAACTACATTACGCCTAGATATGACTTCAAGTTACATTGACATTTATGTTTCTTATGCCGAGTCCCGAGCCATTCGTTGAATTGGTAGCCTCGCGAAGTGTACGAAGCACGAGTGTATCCGTTTTGCAGCCGTATCTCGGAGTAAACTCCGCTACTAATTTTGGAGCCAGTCAAACCAGCGCCTCCCCAAAGGCTTGTAAATGTATGAAAATGTATAAGCATTCTCTCCTCGCAATAATGTCTCTTGGGCGCTGTGAGGTAACCGGAATAAATAAATTGATTAATTGATTAATAATCTGCGTCCCAAAGAAATGCAAAAAGAGCAAAGCTTAGCAATAAAGGCTGATTCAGTCACAGCATAGGAACGCATAGATATGAATGGTGTTGGATACAGAAAACGGGACCCATAGTGTCACTACAAATTTGAGAAAATTGCTTATATCTTTTGGACCAGATAACGGCAAACACTGAAACTTTGGGATGTGGTTAGAACCGCTAGGGCTACGTTTCGGTCGAAACAAAACGTTTACAAATGCAAATATTTTTTTTTTCGGTAACGAGAAAACAATTTTTTTAGAGACATTCGGTGCATATTCGTTGGCAGGTCATTTGTACCAAAGTTCTAGTTCTAAATGGCGCTACGCACGTAAGAAACTAGTCTGCCCACACATAAGTGCAATTGTTTTTTTGTTTTTTTTTCAAATGATTTAGTGAATTATTATTCTATCTAAAGAGATGCGAAATGTCCATACGAGACGACTTCTCAAAGTTAAACTCAAAACCACTCATACATTTTTAAATAAAATCGACTGAGGCGTTAGCTTATGAATTATGCTTCATTACTAACTTCCTGAATGCCACATTTTGGAAAAGTTTTAATTTTAGCTACTTAAATGTCAAAACTCCATTGCATTTCTGACGTTTCTGTTCCTATTTTTGTCATTTATAACTGCGTCCTGTGCACTTCATGAGGACTTCTTTGTGTTATGTTCATTGGAAACGATTTGGAACATTCTGAACGCCTGTTTATCCGTCCAGCGTAAACAAAACTGTTTGGAGCGATTAAAATCATTTAAGGCATACACGCTCTGATGGCAGCGTTCTGGATGTTCAATATCTAGTAAGCTAAAGGAGCCTCAATAAAGCACCTGTAGTTTAAAGGTTGTTTTCAGGCTCAACATTACAAAGATGGAACCTCCTGTAGTCATGTTCATGAACTAGTACAGTGATTGTGTACCACAAACGTTGATGCCAGTTTAGCAGTTTTCCCTCAACTTTAGCCGTGCTGAGAGTTGTATGGTGCACTTTTATTCGAGATTTTTTTGTCATTTTGCTTATATCTTTTCGTCTCTAATATTTTTTTCTCCGTCACGAATGGCCTAAGTTTTGTGCACGGTAGAGACATAAAGTATCCACCCGCTACACTATCCACACGAACACCCCGTTGGAAGTTCGAAGAGGCAAACTGGGGTACTTTTAGTAAGTCACATTTGCTTATATGTAACAAAATTAGAAATGGACATATGTTACCACTGATTCACGGGGCGTTTTCAAAACTGCTGACTTAATCCACATGTTTTGCTTAAAGTATGTTTTGGAATAGCGGAATCTGGGGTGGTCTGATGTTACATGTTACTTTCAGTTACCAGGTCACAAAGTTATGGGTTTTTTAGCTCTTTTTTTTTAATTGGCTATAAAACCTCAAGGGTTAGAGGTAAGAATAGTGGACGTTACAAGTGCTGTCACACAACCAAGATATCCCTACTGCAGAGCAGAACTATGTGCAAAACATGCGGATAACGTCGGGATAATATGGCAATACACCTAGAATCGTCAGTAACAAACCACTCGGATCTTCTTCGATTTCTGAAGTAGGCAGGATATTCTGACGAATGCAAACAAATGAAACAAAAACGTAAACACAGGATGTGTTTTTATCTCGGAAGATTTCAATACTCGAAAATGCATACAAATTTAAGAAAACCTAAAGAAAAGACGTGTTTCTATCTCGGAAGATTTCAGTCCCCGAAAAACGTCTTCATCTTAGTAAACTGTGGCAGTTTAGTCAACAGTTTAAGAAAGTCAATGTGAAAGAGTCAAACTCATTTATGCTAAACTCTACCCGCATGGCAAAAAATATGCCTATTCACCACAAAGGGACGAGATAATTTTGCTGAGGCAATATCATCCTGATAACAGATCTGAGCAATAGCAGAAAATAACGGGCAACCAGAAGGGAATACGGGCAGCATTAATTCTTGCTAACTTTCGTAGAGTCGTTTCCAAAAAAGAGGATCTTGTTTCCCCAATTGATGATACCAATGCCAAAATAGTAATTGGCACCGAAACATGGTTAACTCGCCAGAGTGCTAAACGAAAAGCTTTTTCTGAGTGAGCAATTCTGCCTGTTTCGTAAATATTGTACATTTGTACGGAGAGGTCCTCATTGCAATCAACACACCTATTAGTGCCATACCGATCTATGTAAATAGCGACCTAGAAATGGCTTGGGCCGGAAGAGAATTCGCTCGTTCACGACTTACTCTCGACACCTGATACCGCACACCGGTACAGGACAGTAGTTTTTCAGATAAATCGATTGACTGCATTGAATGTGTTTTGTATCGCTACCCTGATTCTTGTATAATGCTAGGCGTGGACTTCAACTTCGCTGGCGTTAACTAGAAAGAAGGAAAAATTAAACCTTCGTGTTTCAATACACTATAGCACAAAAATTGAAACTTCGTGTTTCAATACACAATACAATCCAAGCCTCGTATTTTCTTCATATAGTAATTTTTTTTGTATTTTTCAAGTCGTAACTCAACCCACCATAAAAATATGCTACTCTAGACTTAGTTTTTGTATCTTCCGCCTATGAGATATACCCAGCAATCATGGACACGGTCCACTTGCGTTCTCTATCTTTGGACGCCGGAACCCTCTCAAAATTTCAATGGGAAATTTGTTCTCTCGTCATAAAACAAAAATGAGCGCAGAGTTGTCAAAGTTGCACCAGACATGGGTTCTTGAGAAGTGTTGACATCGCCTCGACACAAAAAAAAATTATACTAAAAAGTACGCAAGGCTTTTCCAAATGTGATTAAAATTCTGGTCAGTTTGAATAGGAAATCTCGAGAGAGAGACGAACTTTGTGGTATTAAATTAATTTCGGCTGACCCCTGAAAAAAGTAATCGATTATTAAGGAGGCCAGAACTATGCGCGACTCCTTTAGCCAGGTAGATCCACGGTAGTACCATTCAGAAAGGTTCCTGAACGCATTTTGCACGACATACCTCTCACGAGCCGCACCGGGCGACCGTACTCAAGGTCATAAGAAAGCTTTATGCCCCAACGTTGTCTGCGGTTATGGCCCAGCAGTTATCACGCCGGGCTTGTATTTTGGCGCAGCGGAACGCGCCTGGGTTGAACCCGCTCGAGGCTTAGACAAAGTATAGTGCAGGGATGGGCAAAATACATGCAAATATGTATCGAAATACAAATACAAAATACTTCGTCAAATATGTATTTAATCACAAATCTAATTACATTTCCAAAAAAGCATTTAAGTACAAGATACAAATACAACCAATTGTATTTGGTCTCCCTACAAATACTTTTCCAAATACATTCCTCAAAATTTGCGTCAGCGACTTAAGGACACCTGCAACGGGTTTCTGGGTATCTCATTTTAATTTTGCATCGCACACTCGGGAGTTAGTGTGCGAGGCTCTAGTAACGTAATAGAAATATAATAACAAGAAAAAATGTAATCAGCTTGGACCACTTGGATCGCGGATCGGGAGCCCGTCGGTGTCGCCACCGGCGGCCATTGCTTGACACCAGGCCATACACGCAAGTCTATGGGAGAAACGCACAAATGTAAGAATATTGAAGCATGTACGCTGCGCTCGGAGGCGAGTATTTTATAGTGTGCTGCGATCCTTATGTCGGGTGTTTGGAGATCAAATCGGTATTTGTCAAACGTTGGAATCCCGATTAAAAAAAAAAAAAAAATCAAACGTACCCGAGCACGTACGGCTCAGCTGGCGAGCTTGCTTTCGTAGCGGAGTAAACAAAGGAACTTGACGTCAATGAGACCGTCCTCGGGGAAGCCCAGAAGTTGATAAATGACAAAGAAGTTCCATCTCGACAGCGGCTCTCCTGGAGTGAGTGAATTCCGCGTAGCAAAGCCTTCGAGCTTGTCGTCTGCTAAATCCAACTCAACGAAACCGCCACCGACTCCGTGGTTACTCTAGGTAGCTCTCGCCTCATTGAGCTGCACAACAGAGGAGTCACTCTCGACCACAAAATATTTATTTATAAGAACTTTGATGGCGGTCAGTTTTAATGTTTGTACATATGCTATTTGACAGGCTTCCCAAAAAGCATTCAAAAAGTTTCAGTGCCGACAACAGCTTAGAAACAGGGAAAAATGTCACTTTTTGCCGTTCTTCCCTAGAGTCCCATGAATTGGCTGGTGTCAATCAATGGCCGCCGGTGGCGACACTCAGCCCCAGCTGCCGAGTCCGCGGTCCGCGATCCAGCCTACTACAATAGAGATCAGTGGCTTGGACGTAATAGGTGAAAAATGTACAGAGCTTCAAGTAGCTTTTTTTGATGATTACATTTTGGTATAGACCTACGATACCTGCCAAGTTTTACGAGTTTATCGTAAAGCGCCCGTTTTCCAGCGCTTTCTTACGGTTATCGTATTGACAACAATATTTGTACGATTTTTTTCTAATTCCATTGTAAAACAAAGTAAATTGTTTTTGTTCGAGCTGCATCTCGCCAGTTTGCAATTCGGTGTGGGCCACACTGATACATCGACTTGTATCAACGTTACTAAACCACTCAGTTGGGAAACTGCCATAGAGACTGCTCGGAAAAAGTGTCCCCGATGTGTCCACGAGCACCGAGCTAATGGCGAAGACAACGCCGCCAATTCTTCCGCAGCGGCCACTCAAGGAACTGCACGTGACGTCTATTTCGGCTTTAATTGGCCATTTTGGCGCCGAAACAGATACAGCGGAAGAGGTTACAGGAGTGCCACCCCAATCTACCCAGCGGACGCGCCGCGTCGGACTACCGAAGTTAAAATGCACCTAGGTCGGGACGCACTACCTGAAAGCACCGCTGAGGCATGGTTTTATAAAAACAATATAAATTGTGCCGCAAAACCTTGTAAACTAAAGATTTTAAAAACATCACGCGCCCTTCTTTTTGTACTAAACTCCAATAAATTTCATTCAAAAAGAGTCTTTTCCGTTTGTTTTTACGCAAAAACATGCTTTCTAAAAGCTCAAGGTGACCACAGTACAGACAAATGATAAAGAGTGGCGCTGTTGTCGTACTTAGCTCGGTCTCGGTGGACGCCAGCGGCCCAGGTTTCGACAGCGAGTTTCCGAACTGAGTGTTCTAGTAACGTTGACTTGTATGCTGGGGGGTGCAAGCTACCGCTCGTTATAAGGGGTATAGCCGCTAACACCCATTCACCCATCCGAGTCCAAAAGAACTTTCTGTTGAGGAAATCTTCCTTGTGGCAATTTCGGTCGTGGCGCACGTCGTGCATTGCGTTACCGGAACTTTTACGCATGATCCATCGAAACCAGCCTACAACAAGATGTCGGGGAAAAACTACTTTCAAGTGTTCATTCCCAGCTATTTGACCAACTTTCTATTTATCAAGACGTCGCGCAAGGGCGAGAGGTACGCATTTTGTAATTTGTGCTGCAGCGATGTCAACATTTCGCACGCTGATCGCCAAGAAATTCTGTGTCATCTCCAGGGTGTAAAATCGACAGGTGGGCAAACCGCCCATAGAAGCCTACCGCAGCGCCGTGACCGGATTGTGTACTCGTCTGCTTGCGGGTGCCCCTGATTTGCGACAGATGGCGCTGCGGCGAGAGGAAAAAAAGTCGGAATCGGATTTGCGTGGAACTCTCCGGGAGAGTGCGCAAAATAAACCGAGAGCATGACAGTCCTCCATTCAAAATCCACGAGAAACCATTTCTATCAGTTAAGCCGGTCGCCACCGGTCGCCCACCCAGAGTGAGAGTTCGCGGTGCTCCACATAGATGGCGCCACAGAAAAAGAGAACACCGAGGGGGACACAATCCGATCGCTCATTTAGCTCTCGTTTCCCCACCTGTCTATCTTACACCCTGGTCATCTCAGTACGAAAAAGCACAAGGACTCTGCAAAACAAGTTGAAACCAACGAGAAGTTGGGAGGGTACTTTAGCCGATCAACGGACCACAAAACTATCTGAGCAGAATGCCTTTCCACGGCATTTTTGTTGAACAGAACGGGCCGTTCACGGCGGCTGATCACATCGGAGACTTCTTTCAAAAAATGTTCCCAGTCTCAAAGGGAAGCTACTAACTACGCTTTTCCTCGAACCAAGACAGCGTCGATAATAAAGGGAATGGTTGAAAACAAGATCGGTGATGTTGTTAGTAGTTTCAGGAGTGTGCCGTTCTTGGTCGCGACTGACGCGAGCAAAGACAATGTCAATGATGCCAAACTTTATTTCATTATAGTCACGTTTTTTGACAAAGCTGTGAAGAATAACACAGTTTTCGTATTTCTTCACACAACTGTAGCGTTTTTGACGTCCCCTGTAGTATTTTCAACATTGTAGGGTTGGCAGTTCTGACCTACAAACCGAGACGACCAAGACGCGCAGCACTAGCTAGAGATTTTTTTATTGTTGCAACTCGCACCAGTTACGAAAATCTGCACGACCCGCGCATTTAGAATGTTCCAGGCAAAAATATGGATGGAAACCAGGCTGGAAAGCATCACAACTTGTCACAGGCACTTATTTAGCTAGTCTGCCTGTGAACGTCGATTTCGTCACTCTTCTTGGCCTGGACTAGCACCGTAATCACAAAGTCACTAAACGCTTGTGCTTGATTGAGATACACTGCATTCGGTGCAGAAAGTAGTTTTCTTCCTTCTCTGGACAGTTAAATAAATTTGAGGGATGTATTTTCGCCCACAAAATTGTATTTAATTACAATTGTATTTGAAATACCCACGTTTTGGTATTTAAATACACACGTCAAATACATTACCCAATTTGTAATTAAATACAAATGTAAAATACACAAAATATTTAAAATATGTATTTTAAATACTTGTATTTGAAATACTGCCCATCCCTGGTATAGTGTATCTTTTTCTTCAGGCCCGAAGATTGCAACCTATCTTCGTATTTTTCGTATTTAAATAGGCGTTTCGCGTCAGTGCGGAAGATTTATCATTTTTGTCTGGATATTTCGCATGCACTTTGTTTACTCTTGCAAACCAGCACGAACTTACTTGTCGCAATTTCAATAGGGTGCGTTATTGGGGTCTTCGGCTCTGTGTTCTATGTTTTTTTTTTATGTTAGGCGGTATTTTTATACCTGATAACCCGGCAGAAATCGGGCTCTTTAGTTCGACATTTCCAAATTTGGGTCTTGACGAGTTATATTTAGAAAATATCAACAGCTTAAAATTAAATTCACTATTCGCGACTCCAATTCACTATAGGTGGCGCCACTCGTTTTCCAAAATGGCGGGTTTAGTAAGGGTCGGAGATGCGTGCAAATGCTGAGACTGTCTAGTGTGCTGGCTTCACTGAGCGATACAAATTATTTCTGGTAACACTAGGAACCTAGGATGTTATCAGCGCAGGTCACCTCTTTATGCTGAAAACAAAGACGGTAATTAGCGTAATATTTAGGTCAGGAGGTAACATTTTAATTTCGGAGCGAAACCGAAACTAACCTTGATTTTGGATTTATTTCTCGGTATAGGTCTTAATTTTAGATTCTTTGATAACTCAGTGTGTCTCACACTGTAATTTTTTAGTTAAAGAAGTTGTTCGCGGAAACTTTGTCCCTTTAAAGACAGGGTCTTTTATACGCCTTAGAGGTAACATAGAATATTATTATTTGTTGAAAAAATCAGTGCTTATATTTGTGCGTTCTTTCTGCCTTTTCTCGCTCAGATAATTGTCATATGAAATAATGAACTGCGGGACTTTCAATGGCTTTTTGGATATTTAGATGATCAATTGCTTTAACATTTTTACCACCACAAGAATAACAAAATAAATCTAATTTATTAAATTAGTTCACAAAACGTATGAATTCAGAAACGCTGTTCTTATTAGAAAAATTCAAAGAAGGAATCCAAGTCAGGCAGCTGAAGTGTACGTGTTTTTAAAGCAACGCGTGACGCATAGGAGTTTATATTTCATCCAGTGTTTGACTGTTTGCCTATCACGATGACAGTTTTTCATATGCTAAAAAGAAAGCAAAATGATACCTTTCAGGAAAGACTAATATGGTTAATGGCGTATTTTTGTGATCGTGGCGTTAATTAAGGGGCATACATTGCCACGATTTTCATTAATAATATAATAAATATAAAACGTAAGATATTTTAATACGCAATTCTTTAAGCTATAAAATAATTAGTTACTTATGATCTAATTTCAAACGCGCGAACAAGTATGACGATCTAAAGTGAGCTAATTATCATCACTGGTGCCAATTGCAGCATTTTCAATGAACAAGGTATAAAATAAATTCTAAAATCAATGACAACATTCTAGCTAATGTGAGAAATTCATGTAAAATTTGATTAATTGAGGGTGCTATCAAAGTAGCAACTTTTGACAATCGGCAAAACTTCCAAAGTCGCCGCCAATATCCTTCCAAAACAAATCCTCCCCCACCAAAAAAAAAAAAGTTAATTATTGCTTCTTTAACTTTTATTTACTCTCGTATTGGCTCGCCGTCGTTTTGCCAGTCTCAGCATTCCAGTTCGAAGGAACGCCTACCTGCTTGCGCGTCTGCTCATTGCAGCGCATTTTGTTGGCGTTGGAAGCCGGTGAAACAGTAGTGAGTTTTAGTACTGCATATACGAACGAACGCAAGCGCTGTGTGTTCGTGTTAGCTTTACGTGTTCCACACTGCGCGTGCGCGGAGCCCAAAATTGCGGTCTTGGATCGGAGCATGGCAACGATGCGCACGCTGAACGTGGAGCACGCCACCCTAACGCAAACGCACAGCGCTTGCGTTTGCTTCTATATGCAATACTAAAACTCTCTAATAAGGTACAATTCCATTCCGGCTGCAGCCCCACGTTGGGGCAGTGAAGAGAGTTGTTTGCATTCGGAAATGGCATTTAGCGAGCCATGATCGCGAGCAGTTCCGCTGCGCCCGCTGAGCAGGAGAATCGGGGGACCCTCACTAGAGCGCTTCCCGTTTCCGCAGCGGGAGGGCGAGCGTCGAGCTGGAGACGCGAATAGCACGTCGGCCTCAGGGCGTGAAGATTTTTATTCACACTAAGAAAATTATGCAATGTACAGATAATACGCAGAAACAGTGTTCCATCTCACATGATATTCCTTGTTTCTCATATGGTGTGACTAAAGACGCGGCTCCGGTACCACTTTTAGGCATTTCACCCCCACCGTACTCCCCATCCTTCATTTCCCCACAAATGACCTGAGGTCAACGTGGCGAGAGAGCAATTAAAACACGTTATAAAAAAAAATTTAACTACCTCTTAAAGTAGTGCAGGTCTTTCGTAACCTAAAATTTTGTAGGCACTATACTCATTAGCTAGGGTATCGCGCAATAGCGTCATGGCAACAGATCACTTGTTCAGTACTTAGCTTCCATGGACTTGCTTCCAGTCTCCAAGTACCGAATCCCGTAGACAAGCTTACCGGAGAAAAGATCACCGCAAAACCGGCGGATGCGGAGAAAAGCTCACCGGCTATTAAGTGTATGCGTAGAAAAGCTCTCCAATTTTTTATTAATTTTTTTTATATGGAGGTTGTTGGATCACGCGTAACATATTTCAATCTATGAACATTAAAATTCGTCAGCTTTATAAAAAAGAAACTGTATTTTTGTAATATTTTATTAAACTTATTGTGTATATTGCCCCCAATTTAATGATGGGGGGGGGGGGGGGCGAGTGTCTTTTGTGGTTTACTCTTTAAGCAACGAAAGCCTATCTAAAAACTTCATGAACTTGAAGAATAGGAAACATTTCGAAAACCTAATAATGTCTGCCTAAAACCTAAAAAGCAAAACTGTAAATGCCGAAAATCCGAAAGTGCGTGGTTAACAACGCAATGCCTGAAATTCTCTTTGAATCTTTTGTTAACCTTTGAAAAGAATCATTGCAGATTGTCGAGCTAGTTGGTACTGGGAATTTGACGTCATGATGGCGCTTAACACAAGGACGAAGGGGAGACTAGACAACACGGAGCGCTATTTCAACTGTTTATTTTTGAAAAAAAGGGGAGGGGGACATATATACACTCAAACCGCTTCACCTCAGCCAATCCCAGGCCTCACCCTCGCTCGCAAAGCGCTATCTCTTTGTCTAACAGGTGAATGGAGGCAACGCTGACATATTGTGCTCCAGTCTGGAGCACAATATGTCAGTCTTCTGTAAGTTAGCGAATTGGGCGAGTTGGGGGGGTAAACGATATACACAATGAAATCCGCTCAAAGAACGAAGACGGAGTGAAGACAACAAACACGACAGGTCGAGGCTGTAATCGCAACTAAAGTATTCTTAGTAAAAATAACAGAAAGAAAAGACCAGCATGGCTGACACTGATTACTTTAACAAACACCTTCTCATCTATCAGGCACCACACAATCTTCGGAGCTGAAACGGTTCACAGACCGCTATTCACATTAGCTCGCAAAAAAAAAAAAAAAATCTTTATCTGACAGAGCTACCGACGGCGCACTCTCAAGCTGACAAGAAACTGTTGTCTTTTTACGGGTGTCCGATGTTCTGATTTTATACTTGCGGCGTCAATAATATAAAAAAAAATTGGTGATTATTAATTTTTGAGGAATTAGTAAATATGCCAAATGAACTTCAGAAATATTACAAAAAGTGGAGAATTATTCTTAAATGGACGAATTCTAATTGTGTTAAATTGCCACCTGTGACGCACAATTCGCTAAGCTAAGAACGAAGAAAAGATCGGTGACCTTCTTTCTGGATTCGCTCAAAGGCCGGTGAGCTTTTCTGCGCATCTGCCGGTTTGGAGTTGAACTTTTTTCCGGTGAGCTTTTCTCCGCCGCCCCCAAGTACCATCTAAGCTCATATGGAGGCGAATATACGTCGGCGGTCACGCAAATTAGGAAATGTATGTGATCTTCGAGCTTGCAACACTGGGGACACTCTAAAAGTGATCCTAGAATCTGTCCTAATTTACAGACTTTCAGTTGGTTTTCGCCTTCGAGGAAAGTGGGTTTCCGGGGAGAAAGCCAGGTGTGATGATGTGACTCAATGTGGAAAAGAAGATGGAAAAGAAGAAGGGCAAGTCAACCCATGGATCGGCTCGGAGGGAGATGGAAGATGAAGAAGGGAAGAGATTTGGAGTGCGTGCACGGAGCTCGTGCAAACGACTGACCGGGAGAACGTGCTGGGTCGGGACTCGGAACGACACCATCGACCAGGGCAATCGGGGTTCGCTCCTACTGTCTGACCGGCAGCCTGTTCCAGCGAGGGCAGCGCACAGAAACCTACGTTGCCCGGCTCCCTACTGCGCGAGCACTTGGTGCGCTCTTGTGTCATCGACGGAAGCCAACCGCTCCCGCTCCTGACTTCCAGCCACAACCGTCGGCCGACAACGACAGCTCCAGACGCAAGACCCGCTGCTGCGCATGGTGACTCAAAGACATGGTGACAGTTGTGTTTTCCTTCCTCAATTTTTTTTCTACTAAGTTTTCCTTTTTTTTCTTTTAGTATAACCTTATGAACTCTTTGATTTCTTTTGTAAATACATGTTTTAAGAAAAACGAAGGACATTGTATCTTGACAATCATTAACCACAAAGAACCCTCACAACACCAGGTATAACCCGGTTTTCATAAAACTCGTTCCGGGTGCAAAAATTGGAAATATCAGATTTTACCTGAAAACGAAGAACCCTGGGTATGTTTCATAGAGTTTCTGCTGCCATTCTACTGTAAGATCATTTAAGAGCTATCTTAGGTCCAATTAATATTAAAAATGAGTCAGCATGCACTAGAGTTAACAAAAATGATCAAAGTACAAGTGCCGTAATATTTCTTTTTTTATTGTTCCCGTCGGCAAAGTTGACATCATAAACCGATGCGCGATTAGATACCCGCAAGCAACATATCTATATACGACTTGCACAGGACGTCTGCCATGCTGGTGTCAGGTAATAGCCTGCCGGTAAAGCAGTCGAAGGTGTGGTGTCACGCGTCAATGAGCGTCTCGGGACACTTAGTAACACACTGAAGGCTACGCTGTCATGCGTCCAGGCCACATTTCAACGGGTGTAGGTCAATATGGTCCCGGATAATTAGGTCCCGAGTGCAATCCTGGACAAAATGGTCCCAAGTAAATGTTTCGACACTTTTGACACTCTGTTTGAAATGTCGATGTTAAGTGTAACGATTCCTTTAAAGGTGAGCGATAGAAATACAATACGGTCCATTCATTACATGTCGATTCGTCATAAAGAGAATGAAGGCAATCTATGGTGCAGATACCGGATGTTTCGATACAATGTTAGGAAACGACAGTGGAAATAAACATGCTTTTGAACACATGACACGTTGTATTATGTTCCAACAAAAGGTCTACGATTTTGAAGCGGCTCTTGGTATGGCAACGTATTAATATGGCCCACGCCCTTCAGAAGGTCATTCATTGTACGGCTCCCCCCTTGTGAGTACTGTGTGCAGATTGTTAGCAGTTGCTGTTGCATTTCTCTTTCAACTGGTTCAAACTGAAGTTGAACGCACGAAAAGAAGAACGAATGGTAACATGCATGCGCAAAAATTATAAACTAGATAGACAAACGGCTCGCAACCTAATTATTTTGAGAATAGCATTTAATAACCAAAACCTGTGAAAACCAAGCAATAAAATACGAACTTCAATATGACCAACAGTTCATGTTATAAATGCTTAGAAGCAATAAACACACGCAATCTACAAACCCGTGAAAAGGAAGAAAAAGAAAAGAAAAATGCCGCGAAAATTATTTCGGACCATTTTGGCCGGCGTAACACTAGGAACCATATTGTGTGGGTCCATTTTGAGCATTACCATATTGTCCGGGACAATAATGTCCCGGGACCATAATGTTCGGATCCTCATTTGGACATAAAAGGTTGTATTTTGTTTGCCGTTTCCTATTTACCAGTATATCTAAACACAAATAATAATTATTCCTTACTAAATTTGCACAAAGGGTCTCAGTGCCTTTGTTTCGTTAATATTTTGGGGTCGTTTTCTATGTTGGAAACTCGACAAATGCACCATTAAGCAGCTCTGTTCTTAAAGCAGTTAAAGCTCTCTTTAAGAACTTAAAATAATCTCAACAGTGCGTTTTTCGAATAGAGGGGTGGTTTTCGCCAAGCACTGAGCACACGTCGTTTGATCTCTTTGATCTCTTTGAAGGACGCAACGTGGTCGTTGCGGTTTATACCGTCTAGTTATGCTGGGCCTTTCTGCGTGAAGGCTTGTTTTTATACCGCTATCAAATTTTTATGCGAAAGCTTGTTTTTTATTTATACAGCAGCGGAGTATTTTCATTCGCCGGTAAAAATATTTCTGGTGGTACTATTTACTTCTTGAGAAAAAGATATACTACTTCGCAATGTTTTGGTGTACCATGCATACGTCCCATGCACATAAATGTCTTCACCCCAGTCCGGCCTAATTGCTTCCTCAACAAGTTCAGCGAGTTTTTACGCATTTGGTTTTCGTCATAATTCTATCACAGATGGTAGCACACAGCTAATTGTACCTCGTGCAGTCAACCCGAAAACATAAAACACGCCTAATTGGCGTAACCAACGTCCGAGGACCACAGAGAGGCACTAATGGATAGCTCGGCAAAGGTGACATCAACGTCAGCACAACGCCAAAACGTTCTCGAAAAGTGTATGAACTAGTCGGTTCCCGGCACTCTAATTGATGCTTGACCTGATGGATGCGGCGAAACTGTCTTCTAGACATTTAAAAACAAAATGACAACCTAATAAGTGGATATCGCAACATGCAGAACGTCCGCCTTAATTGCTCTATGCGTCCGGATTGAGAAACTATGTACAGTCTTCACTCTTTTTTTTCTCCTGTAGCTATATATTTTTTAAGAATACCTTTAAGAGTTTGTCACATGGCGATTCGTCAAAGGACGACTGATAACAGGCCCGTTGGTCACAGCAGAAGATTGGTCATAGGAATCCGTCACGGGGGCAACCCGTTGCCAATGGTTCGTCCTCTAGAATATGTTTTTGTTTTATTCGGGTTAAACTGGCAAGGTTGATTCAAATAGAACAAAAACATATTTTAGGTTGACTCAAATAGGCAAGGTTGACCCAAGTCATCATAGTTGATCGAACGTGAAGAGGTGTTGTGATCGAGAGTGAACAAGTGTTATGTCATTCCAAGAAAATAGGGGTGGTCGCGACATAAAAAGGTGGAGCGATGCTGACTCGTGACGGGTTTCTGTGTAAGTACATATAGCAGGAGGAACAACGCACTGTTGTATTGGAGTTGCTGCTAAAGATCTTGGGGCGACCCAACCAAGATCTGCATAAAGTCGTCTAACCAGCAGGTGTGTGCCCGAACCTGTTCTACGTTTAACATTGAAATATTTGCTTATTTCAATCACTCGTTTATGTTACAATTGGAAATCGTAAAACTCCACATAACCTATTGTCGAGCACTCCTTTGGCCGTTAGGGATGTCGCCGAGTATGAAATGCCCGCTTCTTCGCCACTTCGACATCGATGAAATAATTTCAGAGGTTGAAGGTGGCACAAACGTTCCAGGCCAGTTCACACACTTGCAACCGAGTAGGACCGACCGAGACAAGGCCGTCGTAGAACCGGATGCGCTACTGCAGAGCTCCTACGCCGTCGCAGGAGGCTTAAAAACCGGTCTTGTCTCGGTCGGTCCTACTCGGTTGCAAGTCTTTTAACGGGACTCTACAGGCGTGTTAAAAATAAAATAGAGACACTGATCGCAACAGGCAGACACTCCATTGCTGGACAGTACGACAGCCCCCACCAGATTGACAGCCTAGTGCAGTGGCTCGAAACACTGTGTACTGAAGTCTTAGACTTCTTATATCAGAATGGTAAAGTTTCTTTCCCATGTATTCTCGATTCGAAGCATATTTGTACATCTACATTATTTCTAGCAACCTAAAACACATATCACGTGGAATCTATGCATGCTTGAACGATTATGCACATCCTCCGGCATTGGATATATTCACACACATATTACTTTTTAATGAAGCATCCTGTTCTTTTGTTCTAACTGCACAGTCGTCAGAGAATATAGCTAGTTACTGAAAATTGAGATTTGTAGATTAATATATCCTTCCTTGCGGTGTCAGTGTGACCAACTGTCCAATGGACGAGTCGCACTATGACGAATGTTCCTATGTGACGAATTATCCTGTCACCAGTCGGCCTGCGACAAGTGCGCAATTGACGAATCGTCCCGATCTCATACTTTTACCACCCCTCTTCTCCCCCCAAACGTAAAGCTTCACCTCGCTTCAGTTAAACTCTTATTTCGTCCTACACTTTCCATTTTATACAATTTATTTATGAGTTTTTTTTTTGTTTTTGTTTGCAAGATAAAGAACAATTTGCAAAGCGAACACTTAAGAATAGGATTTCTGGGAAAAAATTGATAATATTGTCGTGCCGGGCTGTGGCCGGCGGTCACACTGCCCGGCCCACCAGCCACGGCAAGCAAGCAACTGAGCGTACAGACAGTCGAGAGCCGGGAACCAAAAAGCATGTTTATCTCATGATGCCATGGCTTTTTACAGAAGACGCAGGCACAATGTTCGCAACCCAATTACCGAAAGTGTCCGAACTTGACACTAGTGCCGCCCACAACATCTCCCCCCTTAAGAATGTTCGAGAATGCACCAGACACTTTGGCTGTGAAAAAAAGTGAAAGCCGTTTACAACTCCCTGTAACGCCGAATTAGAGCGCAGCTCTTGAGGAGGAGGATGGAAGGGTACTGGGGGGGGGGTCAAGGGACCTTGGGTGGGGGTCACGTGACGATGACGATGCCGATGACGTCATCAGTAACGATGACGATGCGGATACCGATGACGTCATCAGTGATGATGACAATGACGATGCCGGTGACGCCATCAGTGATGATGACGATGACGATGCGGATGCCGGTGACGTCATCAGTGACGTCACTGATGACGTCATTCGCGATGATGACGATGACGATGCGGATGGTGATGATGACGATGACGATGCGGATGCCGGTGACGTCATCAGTGTGATGACAATGACGATGCGGATGCCGGTGACGTCATCAGTGATGATGACGATGACGATGCGGATGCCGGTGACGTCATCAGTGACGTCACTGATGACGTCATCTGTGATGATGACACTGACGATGCGGATGCCGGTGATGTCATCAGTGATGATGACGATGGCGATGTGGATGGTGATGATGACGATGACGATGCGGGTGCCGGTGACGTCATCAGTGATGATGACGATGACGATGCGGATGCCGGTGACGTCATCAGTGACGTCACTGATGACGTGATCAGTGATGATGACGATGACGATGCGGATGACGGTGACGTCATCAGTGACGTCACTGATGACGTCATCAGCGATGATGACGATGACGATGCGGATGCCGGTGACGTCATCAGTGATGATGACAATGACGATGCGGATGCCGGTGACGTCATCAGTGATGATGACGATGACGATGCCGGTGACGTCATCAGTGACGTCACTGATGACGTCATGGGGGTCACGTGACCCCGGGGGTCACGTGACTTTGGGTGTCACGTGACCTTTGGGGTCACGTGACCCTGGGGGAGGGGTCACGTGACCTTGGGGTGACCTTGGGGAGTCACGTGACCTTGGGGTCACGTGACTTTTGGGGAGGGGTCACGTGACCTTGGGGGTCAAATGACCTTGGGATGACCTTGGTTACGCCGACGGCGACGGCGACGGCGACGCCGCTCAAGCCGGGAACGGGCCCCTAAGAGCTGCGCTCTAAAATATAGTCTTACAGATCGAGTCTCTTGGGAGCGATCACTTGTCTCCCAGAACGGGTCGTGTAGGGTTGGCCCGTACCATTACCACGAACACCTGGTGGTGATGCCACACGGGGCACAACACGATGAGGGGAGTCGCCAAGTCCACCCGAGGCTGAACCATCGCCGGAAGCTGGGGTAGCCAGGGGCGTTGAAGATTCGCTCCGGTCGCTGGGAGCCAATGTAGACAGTGGAGCCGAGGTTTGACTGTAGGGCACTAAGTTGCGCCGGTTGCGTTGCAGAACTGCCCCGTTGTCAGTCTCAACGACATAAGACCTTGGGCGTTGCGCCGGGCTTAAGACAGTGCCACGCAGCCTCTCAGGCTGAACCCAAACTCGAGTGCCCAAAGTCTTGGAA
Source organism: Ixodes scapularis (assembly GCF_016920785.2). NCBI lineage: Eukaryota > Metazoa > Arthropoda > Arachnida > Ixodida > Ixodidae > Ixodes > Ixodes scapularis. Next base: position 69,834,251 of record NW_024609835.1, read on the forward strand.
GAGTATGGGCTCGATGACGGCTGTTGAAGTCTGCTGTCTGCTTCCTGCGGTAGTCGGAGTCTCGGGTGACAACCAGGTCTCGTCCCGGGTTAAGAGGCTGTAACTGCTCCTCCCTCTTCGGTACCCGCGTTCGAAGCTGGCGGCCCATCAGCAGCTGTGCTGGGCTGTAGCCGGTGACACCTGGCGTGTCTCTGTAACTGAGGAGCGCCAAGTATGGGTCCTTGGCCTTGCGAAAGAGGTTCTTAATGGTTCGAACCATTCGCTCCACTTCACCGTTTGACTGGGGGAAGTTTGGGCTACTCGTCACATGTGCAAAGCCGTAGGAGCTTGCGAATCGGGCGAACTCCCGCGACGAAAATGGGGGACCGTTGTCAGAACGGACAGTCTTGGGGATTCCGTGACGAGCAAACATACTCTTGAGGACGTCAATGACCTTCCTTGCCGTCGTGCTTCCCAGCGTCACCACTTCCGGGTACCGAGAATAGTAGTCAACTAGGAGAATGAAGGTTTGGCCGTTCAGGTGGAAGAGGTCGACGCCGAGGACTTCCCACGGAAGACTTGGGAGACTTGTGGCACAGAGGGGTTCCGCCAGGTTGACTCGGCACGAGGCACATTGCTCACAGTTCGCCACAAGGGAAGTGATGCTGGCATTGATCTGGGGCCACCAGACTGACTCGCGGGCTCTGGACTTGCAGCGGTTGATACCCTGATGGCCTTCGTGGATCAAGGCAAGTATCGTCGGGCGCAGTGCAGCTGGGATGACGATACGGGTTCCCTTCAGCAGAAGACCATTACAGACTGAAAGTTCTTCCAATACGGGTGCATACTTTGCAACGTGCAAAGGTAACTTTCCCTTGGATGGCCAACCGCCCTGACAGAATGAGATGAGCGTGCTGCATTCACCGTCGGATGCTTGAGCCATCTTGAGATCTTCTATAGGAACTGGAAGCACCTCAGAGGAGCCGTCCACTGTTTCAGCTGCGAAAAGCTCGATGGCATCCAGCTCTCCTGGCGCGACGAGGGCCTTGCAAGGGATTCGAGACAGTGTGTCGGCTGTGGCTAGTAGTTTTCCAGGAACGTGCAGCATTCGGAATTGATACCGCATGAGCTTCAGCCGCAACCGTTGAATCCGCGGTGGCAAGACGTCGAGCTCCATCTTTCCGAAAAGGGAGACCAATGGCAGATGATCAGTCTCGACATCGAAGGAGATGCCACGCACATACTCGTCGAACCTCAGTACAGCCCAGGTGACCGCCAAAGCCTCCTTCTCAGTTTGGCTGTAGCGCTGCTCAGTTGTTGTCAGGGATCTTGACGCAAAAGCGACAGGTCGTCTCTCTCCTGTTGGTTGAGTCTGCAGCAGCACCGCGCCTAGGCCGAAGGAGCTTGCATCTGCTGAGACTGTAGTTGGGTAGGCTGGGTGGTATTTTGCCATACAACGGTCGGACGTCAGCAGCTTCTTGAGAGCATCGAAGGCGACTTCCTGTTCGTACGACCAGGTCCACTCTGTGTTCTTGCTAAGCAGAGCCCTGATCGGCGCTGTCACTTGGGCCACGTGTGGAAGGAAGCGGGCCAAGTGGTTCACCATGCCGAGAAGTCGGCGTACCCCAGCGACGTCCGTTGGTGGGTCCATGTTTTGGACGGCAGACAGCTTGCCGGGATCGGGCCTTATCCCTTCCGCTGAGACAACAACTCCCAGGAATGACACTTGGGACACTCCAAAACTGCACTTCTCCCTGATGAGGGTGACGCCGGCCTTGGAGAGACGCAACAGCACCTGCTGCAGGCGTTGGTCGTGTTCTTTCTTCGTTCTGCCGAAGACTAGGACGTCGTCGACCATGTTGACTGTTCCGTCTAGGCCCTCCAAAATCCATGCCATCTGTCGCTGGAAAAACTCTGGGGCAGACGTGATGCCGAATGGGAGGCGGCAAAAGCAATAACGCCCAAACGGCGTAATAAATGTCGTAAGCTCCTGAGAGTCCTGGGAAAGCTTGACCTGATGGAAGCTTGAGGTAGCATCGAGCTTCGAGAAGACTGCTGCATCGCCCAGAAGTCCCAGGACTTGATCGACAGTGGGGAGCACATGACGTTCTCTCAGGACAACTTGATTCAGCTTGGTAAGGTCAACACAGAGGCGGTAGCCTCCCGACGACTTTGGAACCACAACCAGTCCAGCACACCAAGGTGTGGGGTTGGTAACCCGACGAATGACTTCGTCTTGCTCAAGTTTGGTCAGCTCCGTACGCACAACCTCACGCAGGGGTATCGGTATGCGGCGTGGAACACTAAGGGAAAACGGAACCGCATCTGGGCGTAAACGAATCTTGTACTCCTCCTTGAGCGTGCCGAGGCCTTTGAAAAGTCCCTGCGGCACCTGTACTTTCATGTCGTCCAAAACCTTGACCACACCCAGAGCCTGGATGGCTGGGAACCCCAGCAGGGGCACGGAGAGGGACTTGATCACGTACAGACGCTGATGAGAGGTCTTGCCTCGCCACAGGAGGGTAGCCATGAAGGACCCAACGACTTTTAGAGACTGGTCTCCCGGTCCCGTCAGCAGGTCGTCGACCTTGTCCAGATGACGAGGTAAGTTTGGGAAGACTTCCTAAACAGCAGATACCTCCGCGCCGGAGTCTACCTTGAATCTCGCCGTGTAGTTGTCGACAGTGACCTCGACGTACTTGGCCTTGGCCTTCTCAGTCTCGAGGATTGCATGGAGCTGTAAGGCCGCCACCTTGCTCTGCTTTCGTTTGCGAGCGCGACAGACGTCCGCGAAGTGGCCTTTCTTTTTGCAGTAGTTGCACAGAGACTGCCGAGCAGGACAGTCGGAGCGTGCGTGGGGGCCTCGACCGCAGTAGCTGCAGGAACCCGAGTCGATATCGCCACGTGAAGGCACGGCTGAAACGTCGTCTGACCGTTTCGTTGTCTTGCGTTGGTGCGTCGGACCCCGACGAGACTTCGCAGCGTCGACGTTGACGGTAAGCTGGCCTGACTCACTCCCACGAGCAGTCTTTTCTTTCTCGGCGTCTTCGGCCTGCCTCGCCTGTGTCCACGCGTCCTTGAGGCTGAGCTTCGCGTTCCGACAGAGTTGGTCGGATAGGCGTCCGTCGCAAAGACCGACAACGAACCGGTCGCGAACCAGGCGTTCTTCGACATCGGGGGACGGGTAGTTGCACCGTTTGACAAGCTTGCAGAGCTCGGCGTAGTAACTGTCGACGCTCTCTCCCGGCTGCTGAACCCGCTTGTGGAACCTCGAGGACTCGTACACCTCGCTGAGGGGGTGCACAAAGTGTTCCGAGAAGCACTTGACTACCGTATCATAGTCGTTCAGGGTGGTGGCGTTCAAGCCGAACGTGTCGAGAAGGACCCGAGCTTCGGGGCCCATACAGTAGAGAAGTGTCCGCACCTGAACGTCCGGTGGTGCTTGGCGAAGTCCGGAGGCATAAGCGTAGTCCTCGAATTGCGTAAGCCACGCAGGCCAAGAACCGGTGTTGTCGAAGTTGAAAGCAGCGGGTTGACGTAGGGAGACGCCCGCCCACGTTGGAGCTTCTTGCGAGTTCGCCATGACGGAGGGACGTAGGCCTAATGCGCTGCCATGAGGACTGAAGGAACGTAGGCCTAGTGGACTGCTTCTGACACCATGTCGTGCCGGGCTGTGGCCGGCGGTCAGACTGCCCGGCCCACCAGCGACGGCAAGCAAGCAACTGAGCGTACAGACAGTCGAGAGCCGGGAACCAAAAAGCATGTTTATCTCATGATGCCATGGCTTTTTACAGAAGACGCAGGCACAATGTTCGCAACCCAATTACCGAAAGTGTCCAAACTTGACACTAGCGCCGCCCACAACAAATATGATACGGCTAAAGAGAAGTTATTTTGTTGCTAATGACAGACCGCAAATGAATGCTGATGACGTATTTGTCAAAATAGTTTTGAGGACGACTACCGGAGTCAGATTTTCCTGTGGCCAAGCGAGGAGTACACGAAATCTCAGGAATATTTTATTTTTTATTGTTTCGGTGACCCCAAAGTCATGCGCATAGTCTTCGCTGGACTTGCTATAAAAAGACAACTACAGCATGCAGGGTGTTTTACGGCAAAGGATTAATGCTAGCGTCGTTTCCATCGCTACTTTCATTGCCTGCTTGCTCCCCTTCTCCCGCACAAAGTAGCAAGCCGTGACTAACCTCTCAGGTTAACCTGAGAAATAGAAAGTACAGATAGAAAGAAACAAGTTTGAACTGTGTTTATTATTCACGGACTGACTTCTTGCCGATTCTGAGTATTTAACTCGTAGCAATCGCTGCTAGGGCATATCAGTGGCACGTGCACTGCGAGCGTAGGCCCGTTTAATAACACTGTAGGTGATGCCAGTTTTTATTTTGATATCGCCTCGTTTTCGCAGACAAAAGAAGCGTACCTACACATAGAAAGCGTGTAGCCACATTAGGCATTTACGTAAAGCTTGAGTCTTCCCTTGTAGGTGTCTTTTATAATAATGCTAGGAGTGATTCACAGAGGACTCTAATTTGAAGTGAACGCCTTAATTCTTCAACCAATTAACTTATTATTTCGGTACCAGTACTGGGCAATTAAGCTAATTCAGAAATGCATTAGCCGCATCTGGCCAATATTGGGTCAGGTAAATACTGAATTCTTTTTAATGTTTATATTTCTAGCTACCCCACTCCCTTGCAGGAAAGAAAATTCATTTATGACAACAATTACTTCTGAAAAATTAAAACTTAGATTTGCTGCATCTTAGAATATTACACTACATGAAGTAATGTAAAAAAAGTTTATAAATGTTTTGTAATTACAGCAATATATTTGCCTTAGTTAAACAAAAAAGAACTGAAATGTTCTATAACTAAAAATATAATCGTATTTCTATACCACAAGCCCCTATGATGGCATACATGCCAACCTTTCAAAAGTACGACGGTGCTTTAAACACTTTAAAAGATATATAGTTATAGTATTAATTTTTGCACAATTAAAAGGCGTTTCTACGGACGAGCCGTGCCCACAATTTCTCTGTGCGAACGTTCTTGCTTTAGGTTTTACAGCGTCAGCTGGTAAACTCAAGCTCTCTGGAGATTGTTGTCGTATCAACAAAACACTCTGCTCTCTCCACACCCCAAAGTTGGGATTACAGGTAACACATGTAATGTATCGTTCACTGTACTCAAGCGCCTCTTCGAATATCTTATAAAACTATTATGAACGTCTCTTTTAACATGGCTTTCAATGAGTTACATGCTTACTCTACTTGTGTCTCGGATTTCACCAAAGATGTGATGAAAAATTTACCACCGAAATCAATTATTTATGGCGATGAAAACAAAATCAAGGTCTACTAGTCAACTTTCTAACACCGGGAAAAATGCCAGCCTTCACGACATTTGAACAAATGGTGTAAATCGATTCGATGAAACGGCGTTCGGTGAAGTGTGTGGCAACCGGGCAACAATCTGCGCGCTGACGTGGGCAGTGACCTTCAGGGGCGCACCGCGGGCACGAGCGCGAGCTCCCGATTAGCTCGCGAGTCAGTCGAAGACTGGATTGCATGTCTTGTCCTTTTTTGTTGGTGTTCAGTATGCACCGATCCTCTTACATATCACCTCATTGAATGAAAGGATCTCCGATCCAATGTCTGGATTTGCTATATGCAATGAAGAGTGTGTTTTTTTCTGTATAAATGTGTATACATTAAAATTAGATACATGCTGAATGAGTCTACAGAAAGCAGTAGGAATGGTAGAACGTTTGTGTTGCGTGTTCTTGTAGATATTAGTTACATTATGCCTACTATACTTGTTCCTCAACATGTGGCTATGATTGTTTCCGCCAGCTTCGTCAGGCTTTCAGTGTTTGAAATTTAATAACCTAACTGAAACGTCTAGTGCTTCGGAATTCACATCTGCTTTGTAATACCGTATTCATAGGCTCAGTAAGATATGATCGATGGGGGGAATTAGATACAATAAAAAACCGGCGATTATCAGGCAGACAATGCGAAAATTTTCACTGGGACCATTTTTTTTCGGGTTAGCACTTGAGGCCACCCCTTCCGGGACCAGTTTGTCCGGGAACATACTGTTCGGGACCATTATTAGGCGCCGCCGAAAATGCGGCTAAATAAAATAAGAAAAAATGACGCACTTAGGATATTGAAGGCGCCCCTCTGATCTATCGCCCAAACGTCCCGTATGCCAACGCATTCGCGCACAGCGCGAGGAAATTTACAAACTGCGTCGTTCATTTATGGCGCACATGACGGTGTTCTTGAGACTCCGAGGTGCCTTTTTATACCCGAAGTTTTAAAGCGATACTACTGTCAGCTTGCCTATCCGATGCGGAGTGCTCCAATATCCCTATACGACACGCTCCGCTGTTCATATGTGGCCCGCTCCGCTATCAGCTATGGCCCCTTTGCAGCTATCCTATGTTGCCCACTACGATATCTGCTGCATCCCGTTCAGGGGCGGCGGAGAAAAGCTCTTTGGAAAAAAGCTCACCGCAAAACCAGCAGATGCGGAGAGGAGCTCACCGGCATCTGAGCGGATGCGGAGAAAAGCTCACCGATTTTTTTTTTAAATATTTGTTAGCTTAGTGGATTGTGCGTCACACGTTGCATATTACCACAATTAGAATTGGTTACTTCAATAAAAATAAGTGTCCTCTTTTTTGTAATATTTTTGAAGTTCATCGGGTACATTTACAAAATTCCTCAAAAATTTGTAATCACCCATTTTGTATATTATGACGCCGCAAATATAAAAACAGAACACGGGACACCCGTAAAAAGGATAATTTATTGACAGCTCTGTCAGATAAAGAGGTTTGTTTTCTGCGAGCTAATATGAATAGCGGTGTGTGAACCGTTTTCATGTTAGCGTTTTTTCACTGATAGTACTTTAGTTGCGAGTAGAGCCTCGTCCGGTTGTGCGTGTTGTCTTAACTCCGTCTTCGTCGTTTGAGCGGTTTTCATCCTGTATAACCTTTACCAACTCGCGCCATTCGCTACCTTACAGAAGACTAGTTCTTTTGTATATTCACGAGTAACAACGGTGACAAAGTGCAGCTCCGAAGGTCATGGGTGGCTCGCCGTGGAAGCGCGCTATCACACAAAGCCAACGTGTGGAAACACCAGCACGAACGGCTAGAAAACGTGCTTCTCCGTGGAATATAAAAACCTCGATTTCCTACTGACCGTTCTATTGTGTTTTCAAAGATAAACAAAATAATCAAAGAGAATTTCAGCCACGGCGTTGTTACGCATGCACTTTCGAATTTTCGGTATTTACAGTTTCGCTTTTGGGGTTTTAGGCAGACATTATTAAGTTTTCGAACTTTTTTTTGGTTCTTCAAGTTCATGAAGTTTTCAGCTAGGCTTTCGTTGCTTAGAGAGTGAACCATAAGAACACTCGCCTGCAATTATTAATTTGGGAACAATATACCAAATACGATTAACAAATATTACTAAAAAAGGACATTTCCCATTTTTACAAAGCTGGCAAATTTTAAGGATAATAAATTGATATCTGTTAAGCAGAATCCTAACAGCCTCCATATGAAAAGAAGAAAAAAAAATCGGTGAGCTTTTCTCCGCTTATGCGCAATGGCCGGTGAGCTTTTCTACGCATCCGCCGGTTTTGCGCTGAGCTTTTCTCCAGGATTCTCCGCTCAGTTATACGATGTGGTCCGCTCACCAAACCAATGTTGCCACTCCGCTTTCCGCTCCGTGACTCAATCAGATACGCAATGCTCATGCGGTCCGCACCACTACCCTCTATGGCCCCGTCCTCCAACCATATGTAGCCTGCTCCGCTGTCCTACGCTGCCCGGACTGCTATCCACTGCGGCCCGCTGAGTTATTTCCTGCGGTCCGCTCCGCTATCAGCTATCGCTGTAGTGCCCGTTATATGCGCGGTTGCCCATCGCTGTGCGGAGACCAAGTCGTCTGTTTCTTGCGCAGGGGTTGCTGTGGCATCAGAGCGACACCGAGCACTGATTGGCCTTGTTTGAAAGAATAGTGGGTAGAGGTGAATGCTAGATGCCTTGAGGTCTACCCACTATCTTTTTTTTTTTAATGTGTCAATAAGAGTGCGGCGTCCTACTGACGTCACCGAAACTTCTGCGCAAGAAGCAGACGACTTGCTGTCCGAATATGCATTTAATGAGCAGAAGATTATAACCACTGACTAGCTTTCTGTTTCGCCCAATCGTCTCCCAATTGACCGAAAACAACCACATATTTAGGGATCAGATTCAGTACCAAACGTCTGATATAGAATTTGGTTTTGTTCCGGTCGGGTCAAAATAACGGTTTTGGTCCGATTTTGGGCCCGAGTTTGGGTTCGGTTGACAAGCTGGTAAAAATGTCAAATTACCTGTCTATTGTCTCAAGAAGACTTCCCCACCATGGTCTTCCCGCTGATATTTAACTGCTATATAGTTTTCGGAACAAGCTCGAAATTCAGCCATGTCAACACAACCCGACTGTTGAAATTATTAAACTAGCAAGTATAACATTACCCGACGTACGGGTCCAATGTCTTTACTATTGTTGAACCCCGATAAAGGGTTCAAGAGATTACTTATTGGCGGCACTGCAATCATATTTAAGCGTCTATCTTTTTTGCGGTTTCCAAGTCTCTTGGGGTTCGGGCCAGCCAGCGGGCACGGAGAGAGTAACTAAATATCAGTGCGTCATAATTTAACCGGGCGACGCGGAAACCTCCTCCACCTGCGGGGGCGACCCGATCGGTGCCGAAAGCGCGCGCTATGTGACGTCTTTGGTCCTGGACTTACTACTGGTCAAAGCCGCTAAAAGCTTCTGTTTAGTCGAAATGCAATATATAAGTTGCGCGACCCGTTTCAATTTTTTATAAAAGTAGTTTTTGTTCACTGTTTTAGATCAGAAAAGAAACAAGTGCCGTTTATAATTAAAGTACGAAAACAAGATATGACCCGTCGACATAGCCGCCACCAAGCAGTGAAAAAGGCGGAGCATACAAGAAAGGTGTAGTGGGATCAGGCACCAACGAGCGGCGAGCGTAGAAAGGTCCCGGATGTACGCGGCGGCGCTGCGGTCGTACGGACTGGAGGATTTAACAGGTTCCGAGCGTTCCCAAAGCCTTCGGCAAGCAGCTTTGGCTTGCGGTTCGTCCTTTTGGCGGTATGGCAGCGCGAAGTGCCTCCCGTTCTGAAGTGATCTTTACCCCGTGTTTGCTGTCGTCTGTGGCCAATAAGGTGTCATGCCAAATTAGTGCTTAATCGCGCAGCAAATGCAATGTGAGCCGCTTTGGCTGCCCGCTTCATCCAGCCTATTCAGCACATGCTTTAGTGGCGCCCTCTCGAGCCGTTGACACGGAGTCCGGCAGCCGTGAGCGCTCGCTGAGATCACTACCCTTCCTCTAGTTCACGGCCACTCAAGCGACCAAGGACTTCATGGAGGAGATTATTTTTTGCATGTATTTGTAATTTTAATTTGTCTCCAACTTTTAAAATAAAGCGAAATTCGAGAAAAGAAAGGTTTTATTAGGTTACTTTGTTCAGTGTACTCAGGTTCGGTGCAAATTAAAAAGTAGTCAAAAAGTCCTTGCAGGGCCCCTTTAAAGACCGACGTACTCTTCGCGCTTTCCACTTTTGCCCGCCTCCTCCTTCACTATATCCTCTCCACTTTTTACCTTGCCCCAACTTGACTTCCCTCGCAGCTTAGGAGAGGGAAGCGCTAAGAGGGCTATCTTCCCTGCAGAAAACCAAGGTTGTACGTCGCCCTTTGAGGGGCTCGGTGAAAAACCCAGATTGAATATGATAGAACAATTATCAGACGAACAAGAACTCTGAAGGGTGAAAACAAAAAATAAAACAGGGCAATATAATTTTTAACTGTCAAATATAATGCTACATGACTAAAAAAAATACGACACTGTATGGGTAACGAAACACACACTCAAAGGTTTCGAACACATCTGAAATTTTATTGTCCAAAACCTGGATAAATAGGAAAGAAACGAACGAATAAACGGAAGGGGAGACCCCGAGAACACCTCTCTGCACAAACGTACATTCCGGCAGTTAAGGGGTGTCCAAACAGGATACTACAAACCGCACGACTCCGAGAAATCGTGCCTCGCTCCGCTTCCGGCCGGTGGGGGGAAATTTCCCCCTGTCAAATCTGTCGGGGGGAAACTTCCCCCCGTCCAATCTCCCCCTCGCTACCCTCACGGCTGCCTTGCTCTGCTCATCACGTGGGTCCAGAGAGCCACTCACACGCTCTGTTGACTGTCGGTTAATCGCTCAAGGCTTCCGCCGCTTTGGAAGTCCCGAAAACAGCAAAGGGAAGACTCGAGTGTGCGGGGGCAAGCCAGGCGAGCGCGCGTCGTGTCCAAGGTCCTCTCACCTTCCAGCAGTTCTGTGGATTGGATCGGATTCCCGCGGCTCTTGTTTACAACGTACCTCGTATAGATAAACAAACTTAAGTCCTCAGTGTTTCTACATACAACTAAAAGTCTCACTGTTGCGCACTGCACTTTATTTTTTTTTTTTTTCGAGCTACGAACGTGGATTTTGACAGAAAGCTGAGCCGGGGTGGCCGAAATCCGCGCTTCGACGCAGGAATCTTCCAAACCCACCCGAAGCCGGACCTCTTCGGCCTTCTTGCCGAGGTGACGGCGGTAGCAAGGTCGACAACTTCGTGAGCCGCGGGAGGGAGACGGGCATCAGGAACACCATTGGCAGGTGGCGAGTGACGTCGAGCCTGACGAGCACCGACGTCAAAGAAAAGTGGGGGAGGCGAGGAGGAAAGTCGTGAATTTGGCTTGGCCGGTGTCCAAACAGACACTCCACCGAAAACTAAAGGACGCTTCAAGTTTAACGATTTTTTTCAGAAGTCGTGTGGGCTGACGATTTTTGTAGTAGCCTGTTTGGACAGGTTTTTACCGGGACAATGACGGCCTCCGCGAAATCCTCCTCCTCTCTTAAATTAGAACCGTGTCACCCCTACCGAAAGCGAACAAAACAACTTTTCTTTCCGGAAGCTTGTAGACAGCACTTTTCCCAGTCTAAGAAATAGCCGAAGTTCGTGGTCCAAACCAAACCATGCTTATTAAAAGTGTTTCCGTGTCGTAGTATTGCGACCGATTCCTTTATCAAAAGTTCGTGGTCATCTTTTTGCCTTTCTTCCACTGATGTCACATACCCACAAAGGTATACAATTCCTTTACAGTCGGAATGTACATTTGTGGAAAGAGGTTGTTTCCTTTTCTCTTTCCATTATTCGTTCGTTTTCTTTTTTTTTTTTTTTCCTCTTTAATCAGGTTTTGGAAAATAAAATTTCAGCTGTGTTTGAGACTTCTGAGTCATTACCTGTAGTCTCATTTTTTAAAGTCATGTTTAATGTACACCAGCCCGTTTGCGCCCTGAGATTTATTTCATAAAGCTACGTATGCCTCCACCCTGCTTATCGGGTACGTTGAAGTCATTTTGTCCCTGAATATTCCTATCTGTTTTTGCTGTAAAGCACACGAAATAAACGCCGAAGAGACAGCTTGGGGAAAGACCATGAAGGTGGATGAACGGTGCGAATTGGACAATCCACAGTGCCAGGACAAGCTGCGCACAAAAGGCGTAGCCCTGCAACTGAAAACCCTCAGCGATTGATTTTGAACGCGTTTTTTCAGTGACTGCCTATACATGGCTAGACACAACAGTGAAATAGGCCTCTATAAATGAATCTGGTTATAGAAACCAGATTCATTTATAGAATCTGGTTTCTATAAATGAATCAGAAACCAGATTCATTTTTTAAAGAATGAATCTGGTTTCTGAGTTTTTATCATTTCCGCGTATTTTTTACCCTTTCTTTTTGTTCCACAATGTCAGCACCTATCGTCCGCGATAAGCGGACTTTTTTCTTTCTTTTTTTGATCGCTCCAACGCTTCTTGCACATGACGCAGCACGCGGCTGCAGGAGCAGACGGAAGGCGCAATGAGGAGAGGAGGGCAAAGGCGGACCGTAGCAGGACGGTGAGGGGAGGGATGGGAAAGAATTGCGAGATTGTGATCGACCCGCGAAACTACATTTTGAAAATGCGTATAGGTCGATACGCCACGTGTCGCCAAAATCTGTAACTAAACTGACATGTCCCCGAAAATTAGACTTGAGTGAGATGGACAGTTATGTTCTTGATGAAATCAGTGACCATGATATCGTTTTTGTTGAAATGAGACTTCCCACTGAATATAAAATTACAACACCAAAAGTAATTTATCAGTACATTAAGATCGACGAAGATGCCATTGGTGCATCTTTTCGAGGTCTCGCGTCTACATGCGTATCTGATATTGATAAAAGATGGGTTGAAGCGAACTGGAATATGCTTAAAACAGAGTTTAAAAGGCTGAAATCTTCTTTCATTTCAAAAATTGTGCTAAAAACGAATTCTGAACGGCCGGGGCTTTCTAACGTAGCGAAGAGGTTTTTCCCCAAAAAGAAACATCTTTTTTCCAAAGCGAAGTTAAGTGACTCCACTTCAGATTGGTCTAGTTATAACCAGTGCTACAAGGAATACAAATTATTAATTAACAAGGCAAGAAACAAGTATTACATGAGTGATCTCCTAAATTTATTAAAAACTAATCCTAAAAAAGTTTGGAAAATCATTGGTCTCAAGCGAGAGCGAACTTTTCCTAAAATCTATAATGATCATGGAGGGACAGGAGCTCTCCCACCACGAATTGGCGACCCTCTTTAATGATTACCTCCTATCTATCTTTACCGGGGAACTGTTTCCCTTACCACGAGATTCAATATGTGTTTCGCCTACTTATTATGTGAGCCTGTGACATTTACACAAGAAGGAATTTTGGCTAGCATTGGCCGACTTTCCCCAAGTTCTGCACCCGGAGAGGACGAAATATGAACAAAACTTCTTAAAATAACCCAAACAGTATCTTCTCAGTTGCTTTATCTTATTTTCAAGCATTCAGTAGAACAAATGTACCTTCTGTCATACTGGAGGTTTGGGAAAGTGTTGCCAATTTTTCAATCTGGAGATAAAAATACGGGATGCAATAATACACCAATATTATTAAAAAGTATACCGTGTAAAAGTATGGAACATTCTTTGTATTCCCGTTTTATTATCTATTTATGCGACCATCACCTCCTCTGCACTAACCAACATGGCTTTAGAAATAATTGTTCGTGCAAACCCCAACATTTTTTTGTTTAGTTTGATAATAATTTGCACGACTTCAAAGTAAATATCTTCGACAGAAATCAATCTGGTTTGGGGAAACAATTCCAAAAATAGAAATCTCATACCAAAAGCTCAGAAACAATCAGTTTCAACGTTTTGGGGTGGACTTGACGCCTTCATCAGGAGGGACTAAATGGAATGGGACAGCGAGAGCTTCGACCTCTTCTTCCTCTTCTACTGAGTTGAGGCTTTTTTTAACGTGACGCAGGTCCTGGACGTAAATAGATAGTAAGGCGCCGAGGGACCTGTTAATGTTTTCCGGTGTGTTCTGAATATGCCACGACTCCAAGAACAGACGTCTTCGGATATCTGGCTCCGTGTCTATCACGTATTCGTTCCCGAAGTCGATCCGAAAATCAAGTACCTCACAATGTACGACGACGGTGCTACGCTCGCGATCGAAATTCCGCACATCGTTTTGATGTTGGCGCATGCGTTCGGGAAAATATTTAGTTACGCCGATGTAGGCGTCGGGACACCCCTGCGCACAGTATCTTATAAACGACGCCTTGTGCTTTCTCTTTGGGATGCGATTCTTCGGCCTTGGCATCAGCCGTCCTAATGTTGAAACTGGCTTGTGCGCCACTTTAATCCCTTCTTTTCGGAGCACCAACTGAAGAAGTAGTCAAGTCGACCCCGAAACGTTGGGAACTGAGTGTTCCTAAGTTTTTGATTTGCTATCTTGTTGTTGTTTTTCGGACCGCGCGTGTTCCGAAAAGAATGAATTCAAGTGGTGCACACGCCAGTGCCAGTATAAGGACGGATAATGCCAAGGCCGAAGGATCGCCTACCAAAAGAGAAAGCACGAGGCGTGGTCTATAAGACACAGTTTGCAGAGTGCCCCGCCGCCTACATCGGCGAAACTAAATATTTCACGAAAAGCATGCGCCAGCACCAAAACGATGTGCTCGATTTCAATAGCGAGCGGAGCACCGTCGCCGAACACTTTGAGGTACTTGATCATCGAATTGGCTTTGGGAAAGCGCGCGTGATAGGCATGGAGCCACATATCCGAAAACGTCTGTTCTTAAAGCCGTGGCATATTCAGAACGCAGCGGGGATCATCAACAGGTCCCTCGGGGCCTGTCGATGATCCCCGCTGCGACCTCTTCTTCCTTTAGAAAAGGAAGAAGAGGTCGAAGATCTCGCTGTCCGAGTCACCCCTTGAAGAAGGAGTCAAGTCGAAACTGAAACGTTTGGAGCTGATTATTTCTAAGCTTTTGGGTTTGAAATTTCTTTTTTTTTTTCAGATAATTTGCACGGGTATGTTTCTAGAACTGTTGATGCCATTTTCATTGATCTTGCTGAAGCCTTCGATACCCTATCACCCCCCCCCCCCCAACGTTTGCTCTATAAGCTAACTCAACATTCATCCGGTTATCATACAGTAGATTGCTCATTTTCTCATTAGCCGTAAGCAAGTTAAGTATGTTGATAAGAGAAACTCTTCCAAATTACATCTGAAATCCGGGATTCCACAGGCAGCTTCTTGGGGCCACTTTTATTTCAAATATATATAAACGACCTCCCACTTAATTTATCATCCCACGTAAGACTCTTCGCAGATGAATGTGTTGTTTATCGTCGCATCACTAACCCGGAGGTTGAAGCCCTATTACAACATCTGAATATAATTTCACTTCGGTTCAACACAAGCCAACTAAGCATAAATACAAATAAAACTAAATTGTATAATTTGCAAGCCCACCCTCTCTAACATTTAGAAAATTTGCACTAAACCACTCAGACATAGAGAAAGTTAGAACTTACAAGTATCAAGAAGTCACTTTTGGAGTGGACCTAACTTCGAATTATCACATCAATAACACCGTGCCCAGTGCTTGTAAAGTACTAGGATGCATTAAACGCCATATTTATCGCTTATTGAAAACCATAAAACTAGCCGCATTCTCAGTTGGTAGAGCGCTCCACTGGAAATTGAGAGGACCCGAGTTTTTGATACCCAGACCAGGCGGATTTTTTTCGTCAAAGGGGGATTGGTGGCCGAGTGGGCTAAAGCGCACACCCAGCTCGACCTGCGTGGAACGAAAGCTCGCGCTGCAGAACCCAGGGATCCTGGTTTCGAGCCCTACCCCTGCCCGTTTACGATCTGGATGAGCATCGTACCGGCGTGCGGTCGTGTATCACTACTGCGTGGTGCACGTTAAAGACCCCAGGATAGCGGTTGTACTGCACTGGCTAAATTGCTCATCTACAGCGTGTGACTCGTCGCAACTTAAATGGCTGACCAACTACACGCTGTATAAATATTCCCATATCCCAATTTTTTTTTTTCGGTCACGCACCAGTTATCAAGTTGCGTTTGGAGATTTGTATTTGTCCTTTGTCCCTCTTTTTCCCCTTCTCCAGGGATTATTTTCGTCATTCTTGTCCAGCTTGCTTGCACCTTTGCATTTAATTGCATTCTAATCATAACCTTAAAATGCAAGTTTCACCCTTTTTGGTGTTAGACTGGTTGCAGCTGATAAAACCCTTTTGCTCTACTGTCGTCTAACCCCTGATGAGCTCAGTTGGTAAAGCGCTCCACTGGAAATGTAGAGGACTCGGGTTCGATACGCGGATCAGGCGGATTTTTTTGGTCGCGCACCAGTCATCTAGCTGCGTTTGGAGATTTGTGTTTGTCCTTTATCCCTCTAGTTCCTCTTCTCCCGGGATTATTTTCGTCATTCTTGTCGAGTTCGCTTGCACCTTTGCATTTAATTGCATTCTAATCACAAAACATTTCTCCGGTCAAAATTATAACGCGCCACCATCATCTTGTGTGTTCATCAAGCATGTCTTGTGAACAAGCTGGAATCGGTAGAAAAAAAACACGTTTACATCAGTCACGGCTACTCGTATACCCCGAATGTCCCAGGTATCACAAAAACAAAAAAAAAAAAACTGTACTTAAGACTAATAACCAATAGGATCAATATTGCCCGTCTTGTTTTCTTTTATGGCACCGACTATTCATCGTTGGTGTTTCACAGCCTTCATCTCCAGAATCTATCTTACATTTCCGAGCGCCTTGATCATCCCATTGAAGTTCAGCCTCCCTTCTCCGGAACTACTAAATCTCAAAACTTTACACTTTCTCTAGCCATTGCCGACTGGGACTCATTGCCCACGCACATGAACCACGAAACTGGAGAAAAAAAAGGAATTCCGTAAAATGTGTTAATTATTCTTGTGAAGTGTGTGCAGAGTTACTTTTCTGAGTTATGTGTTTACTTTTATTGTTGTGTGCCTTATTGTACAGGGTGATTCAAGGAGACGCCAGGCTCTTTAAATCAACCGCAAAATTCGGTCTCTTAACCTATCGCGCTACGACTTCGTGCAGCGTTGCCCACAATTGGTGCTCTTTTTTTTTTTTTTTTTTATTAATTCGCAAGCAGCGAATTTATTCGAGGAAAAAGTAAAGAAAGAAAAAGGCTTAGCTCCGATGGAAACGCAGCGACGCCACTGGTCTTCAAACAACACGCCACCGTTTCGCACGGGAGACAAAAGATGGCGCAACGAACGCCTCCAAAGAACGAGCATACGGCGCCGAGAGCCGGCTTCTTTAGCAGATAATCTTTTCGACTCAAAAGCGGCGCGCGTTGCGCAGGCGGCGACAGTCGCAGAAACAAAAACTGGAGCGGTAACAAAAAAAAGAAAAAAAACTGCAGTTTTTTGTCTGCTAAAGACGCCGGCTCTCGGCGTCGTATGCTTGTTCGTTGGCGGCAGTTGGTGTCACGACCGCTTGCGCCATCTCTTGTCTCCAGTGCGAAACGGTGCCGTGTTGTCTGAAGACCGGTGGCGTCGCTGCGTTTCAATCGGAGCTAAGCCTTTTTCTTTCTTTACTTTTTCCTCGGGTAAATTCGCTCTTTGCAAATTTTAGGGGAAAAAAATGCACCATCCGTGGCACCGCTGCACAAAGTCGTAGCGCGATAGGTTAAGAAACCGAATTTTGCGGTCGATTTATAGAGCCTGGCGTCTCCCTGAATCACCCTGTAGATACTTACACCCTCGTGTTAAGTGAACTTTTGAGCACCTTTTAGGTAATAAAAGTAAACTGAACTGAACTTGGATGTGTATTGCTCACTCCAAATCTTGATGAAACCGGGGACATCATTCTGCTAACTGATATGAGCAGAACGTAAGGACGCAATTAAACATTTTAGTGAAAAACCCGAGACTGAGGTGATGACAGACGACGACAAGGAAAAGAAGGAGAGCGTATCAAACACAACTAAACCTTTAGTGAGGTAAGAACTTTTTATATAGGGTTAGAAAAAGAAGGAAGGAAAGGGAACCCTTCTTCGCATCACCTCTCCCCACAAAAGACACGACACCACCTCTCTCCACAAAAACAAGACACCGGACCTCTAACAATGGGGTCAAACGAACAAAAGAACTGACTGCACTAAAGATGACACTTCATTAAAAAAAACGCGCTGGGATAACTACAGATTGCACTGGACCTTTTACTGAGAAAGTCAGCTATAAGACTACACACACACAAAAAAAGGAAATAATGTTAACAATACCATTAGAGTTTTAGAAATCACTTCCATTCCGCATCTAAAGGCAATGAAAGCTTGTTCACTGCATTCCCATATGCTTCGTTATTGCGACCACAAGCGCCTGCTGAAAGAGTCAATAGCAATAACGAAGCATGGGAATGCAGTAAACACGCCTTCTATGTCTTTAGATGAGGAATGGAAGCGATTTCTAAATCTTTAATAGTATTGTTAACAATATTTTCATTTTTTTTATGTGTGCGTAGTCTTATAGCTGACTTTCTCAGTGAAAGGTACAGTGCAATCTGTAGTTTTCCCAGCGTGTTGTTTTTAATGATGTGTCATCTTTGGTGCTGTCAGTTCTTTTGTTGGTTTGACCCCATTGTTAGAGGTCCGGTGCCGTGTCTTTTGTGAAGAGAGGTGATGTGAAGAAGGGTTCCCCTTCCTTCCTTCTTTTCTCAACCCTATATAAAAAGTTCTTGCATCAATTAAGGTTTAGCTGTGTTTGAGACGTTCTTTTTCTCTTGCTTGTCGTCGTCTGACATCACCCCAATCTCGGGGTTTTCACTAAAATGTTTAACAGATATGGTCTAAGAAAAAGAGAGTGAGTGTGCAGGCGTGCTGATAGTTAATCTTTTTGTGTAACAGCCAAGACTGTGATGAGGAATAAAGTAGAGAGTGAGACAGTGAGGAACCTCTTAGTCGAAAAAATAGAAACAGGAGATGTTATTGGTGACAGGGGCTACCGAAAGCGTCGTTTCGGATGGCATTCAAAGGTTGTCCAAACGATCACTATGTCTTTATTCTGAATAATTAGAATTTCATTGACGGAAATAAGAACAATGCTAGAATGCCAACTTTCATGGTGTTATTTTAAGAATGTGATGACTCCAAGTTTAAATCTTGCTTTTTAACCACACAATTGTACTTACTTTCCAACTGATAATAACTAGCCAAGATTACAACTCGTGACATCATAGCGAGGCAAATCCTTGTCGTGACGTCTTGAAGGCATACCAAAAGAGTGCGCCACCGAAACATTTCGGCGCGAATGATCTGTGGAAAAAAATGAGCTTTTTATTGTTATCTCATTCATCCAGAGTGTTTGTGGACCAATAAACCAATCAAATGCCTTACAGTGTCATTCATGCCTCTTATAAATTTAGCGCTTTTTTATTGTTTGTTTGCAAGACCGGTCATAAAAATGTGTTTTTATTATGAAACCAAAGCTTCGCTGTGAATTGCGTGCATGAAATATTACTCTGTATTTGTTGGACATGAGTTCCTCTTTTTGAACCCCTTTTTCGTGTAGTGCAACTCGTGTACTGTGGAAACCTTACTGGATCAAATAACATTGGATTCTGCCCAGAAAAACTCGGCACCCTCGACTAACAAGCATGTACCCCGACTTTTTTTTTTCAAAGAAAATAGGGGCATTTCTTTGTTGTACCAAATTCTTTTTAGGAAGCAAACATAAACAGCTCAGTACTGCAATCGGGCTGCACATGATACTTTGAACGTTAATTTTATCGTCAGTGCTGCCTCTAACGATGAAAAAAATACATCAAAATGTCATGTGTACCTGAAGTTTTCCCCAAGGCTGTATGCATTAATTTGATTTCTAAAAACGTTAAAACAATAGAAGAATTTTGGGACCATTTAAAATAGACAGACAACATGGCTTCATTAGCTGTGTCGCTTCGGGCACACCAAATATAAAGGTGTAGGGATTTCAAATTAGCTATAGCAAATATGTAATGCCGAAACTCCATATTTCCTCGCAAACGTTTGAACTGCTGCAACAAAACCTGTCAAAAGGTGTATAGACATAGATAAAGAACCGATTGTGTTTCGAGGTTTCATGTGAGAGGTGATTTCGTGCAGGAACGCTCAGGCAGTCTTCGTGGTTCTATACATTCTCAGTGTACGTGCCCAAGTAATGGCGATGTCGGATAATTGTAGGAGCATCTATTATGTGGCGCGCACTTTTGAAAAGGTTATATTGCGCCCGCTGTACATTAAATATAAAAAGGGCGACAAAAAAAATCGACGATTGAGATGCTGATCTCTAAGCGGAGCTTTTTCAGTTGGTCTATGGTGGGACAAACTACAGAGCCGCCTATTTCCCACGATGTTATAGCACGAACTAAATATGGTCTAAGCAATTATCGAGAAAATGTTTGCGCCCAGAAAGGCAATTTTGGCGTTTAAAATCATTATGAAAGGTAAACCTTCAAACTGACTCGCTGAGTAGACGGAACATACTCGCAGCGAATTTCAGCACTAAATACACCCTTGACCGCAACATAACGTGTGTCGCAATTTCAGTCACAAAGAGTTACGTATTTCAACTTCTCGAAAAGGGAAATCAAGTAGAAGATTGGAGGTATTCTTGCGAACAAGGTGACTCCAGTCCGCTCAATGGCATTCTCTTATTTGCGTGCGTCTGGATGTGCACGACTGGAGCGCACAAACATGAATTCTGGGGAGCAACTCTGAATGAGGAGTCGAATTTCAGTTTACTCCATTCCAGCCCGACCAGACGCGGACACAATGGACCTGAGACATCTCCACAATGTATAGCGTTGAAACACATGACAGAAAGAACTGAGCCACGTCGCGCCTCTGTGTTGCGAAACCATATCAAATGTCGTCGACACTGTGACGTGACAGCGTTGCAATCGGCCACGTTACAGCGTCAGTGGTAGTTGCTATGGTTACGCCGCGCGGCGACGTGAAGATACACAATTTTTGCTCATAAGTGTTTCGAGTTTTAATCGCCGTAGTCGTCGTGAATTGATCCATGTGTGCGTATAATGCAGTAAGTATAAACTTCTTCTCATGACTTCATCGGAGGATAAACGATTCAAGGAGAACGAATACCACGTCACAAGAGTGAAAGTGATAGTGGAAGACATAAGTGTGACAGAGATATATCACAACATAAGAATACTGAAAGAATGATGCTAATCATGATTCCTGCCCTTCTCAATGTCTGTCGAAGTTGAAAATAACGGACACGACGAGGTAGTGCGAAGAGAGACGTACAGCGACCGGCGTTGAATTTAGCTTCGTTGTTGTGCCACGGTTTACTTTAGACTTGAGTAGTTTACATGTGATAAAGGTGCGAAAAAAATAATGTACACACTGCATCATCTGCTGTGTACGCATGGATTACTTCATGAATTCTACTGCAAGCTACGCTGTGGTGAAGTGCATGTACGAGTTCACGGTGTCAGCAGCTGACCGAGGCACGACGAAGGAAACCGAGACTCACTTCTTCGTCGGCAGTCGTTTCCCAGTATGCACCTCAGCTTATAGGACCGGGCGCTCCCGGTTTGCTCATGGCTTATATACGTCTTTGGTCTGATCTCACGTTGGACGCGATATAAGTTGAACGGTCCCGAAAGAGCAAAATCTTACTATGCGCAATCTGCGATCCAGTTTCCCGTCATGCCGCTTCTTTGTAAACCCCACAAGCGAAGCGAAAGCAAATTATATGTCAGCGTTAAACCATAGGAAGATCGGCATATCTTTTTAAATATGACAATTCCAGCTCATGCTGTAGGTGGAAAGTTCAGCCAATGAATAACGACCTGGCCTTTCTACCGTGAATCCCACAGTAATGATTACATGAAAGCACGCCACTAAAACGCTTACCCAGTTCGAAGCAGTACCCAAGACTGCCTTGATAAATTCACCGTACAGCTATAAAACTGCATGAAAGAAATACTGCTAAGCCTGGGGCAAGCAAACTCTTGAGACTCTCTCTCACGTGCCACTAGCCTTGACCGGGTATTTTTTTAAGAATCTTAGCTACGACTTTCTATCAAGTCATCCCAGGATTTCCGGAATTTCCAATTTAAGCTTTAGCTCCACATGCTTCATCGCGCGGTGTGCTAAAGAGGCAACGAAGCAAAGCATAATATCACGCAATTTAAGACACAAAGCATCAATTAAATTATTGGGCGCTCGCGTGCACACATATGATAACAAAAAACGTAAACGCCTTCGCAATCAAACCCGTACGTACTAACATATTATCCTCATTATTATTTTGATCAACTTTTTTTCCTATTAAGCCAAGAGATACATGACGAAGCCAGTCAGTGAAGTGCACAAAAAAACCCTGCTAAGCGATAAGCTTTTTTTACAGTATTCGCAACTCCAGCCTGCCGCTCGTCCTCTCGCGGACGAGCGAGAAACCAGAGGAGCGGTGACGGCGGCAGAGACGGTGGCAGGGTCTGTCAACCTTGGAGCTGCTATTATCGCATGGTTCTGGTCGGCGTGTTCCTCCGGCATACTATGGTGGCTGGAAGGGGAAGTGTGGCGGCCGGGAGCGAAGGGCTGCACAGACTTGCGATGAAAATAATAGAGGGCGCTGCGAGCGACAGGCGAGTTAGCTCTGGCGTGCGGAGCATAGGATGGAGCGTTGCGCGATATTTTTCCTTTGTTGCGAATACTGTAAAATAGTTTATACGCAAATAAAAAAACATCTAGACGTTTTCTTCAAGAGCTGAATCTACTGACGCCTTTTTAAACAATAGAAAGGGGAAAAAAACTATTCTTGATTTACATTTAGAACAAATGCGCTGGATCAGGTGAACGTCCACCGTTGGTCTTTTTTTTTACTTGATAGCTTTATGAATCGTGGAAACTTCATATGCTTCAGAGTGCAGCATAAGAAAAATGTGACGAACAAGGCATAGAATGTAGAACTCACTTTTATTTACTCTTACAGATATTGCGTCAAGAATACAAGCCAAAGGAAGAAACTACTTGCTCCTCAAGCAGCCTTTGTTTTGACAGTCTTTTTCTTTCTCGAAAGAGTGCATGAACAGGCGTTAGTAAGCGCGACGAGTATTTTATTTCACTAAGTCAGCAAAAAATGTACAGGAAAAGTGCGCATGCAGACAAACGTTTGATCGCCGCTTGATTCGGAGACGCCACACTCTGAACTACAGGTTTCCCCGCTCATCTTAATCCAAGCGACCTGCAATTTATTCCCCGTATCACAAAATTTAATCCAAGCGCCACAAAAATTAATCCTTGCGCTTCCCACTTTAATCCCGGGGTCAGTCAATTTAATCCACAATATATAGTATATGCACTAATTGCCTTTAGTGGTCGTGTTTTGCTTACACATTTGGTAACTTAGAATAATTGTTTATACACTTAGATTTTTTTGGGGGGACAACTGATCATTTGATCACTATTATGGCTACTTGGAGTTACTAGTCACCCTTTTGACGAAGCGTAATTGCTATGTTTAGTACCCTTTTTTGTAACGTGGAGTTATTATGGCGCATTCGAATTTATTTTAGCTGAATGGACATTTTGTTTAATCTTTTTTATTACTCAACTTATCATTGATACAATTCACATGATATAAGTACAATTGCAATTTATGATTATCCTTTTGAATACTTTATGCTATTGTTGTTCCAATTGATCTATAATAAACTCAGTTGACATTATTGTTCCTCTTTTGATTACTTTCACTTACGTTTGATCCATTGGCCATAAATTCGAATTAAACACCATCGTAATGACTTTTCATTACTTCCAGCCAATATCTAGCAAATTGAATTTTTATGTGAAGATTATTAATTGACATTATGATTACTTTGATTACTTTGAGTTACTCACAATTCAACTGACTTTAATTCGGCCTAAGTGACATTTGGTGACTTGTTTACTTTGTGTAATTTTAGCGCCAATTTATCGGTTGTGAGCTCAGTCAGTTATTATTATTACTGTTTTGATTACTTCGAGTTACTTTTGATCCAGGCCCCAGGGGACCTAATTCGGCCTATTGATATTGCGATGACTGTTATAATTTGTTGGGCTTGTAATTACTTTGAGTTACTATTGACCAAATGGACTTTAGTTCGGCCTAATTGACATTTTGGTTACTCGTTTGATTACTTTGTGTTATTATACCTTCAATGATGTATTTTATAATGAACTCAGTTGAGTACATTATTATTACTCTATTGATTTCTTTGAGTTACTTTTAACCCAGTAGACTTGAATTAGACCGAGATTACATTAGGTTGACTCTTGATTACATTGAGCCTATTTTAATACCCTTATTTATTATGAGCCTAATGCATATTATGATTACTCAGAGCCAAAACAGCAGAACAGCCGAAACATCAGAACTTGTAGCAGCCTCAGAAGAGCACCGGCGCCCGCGAACCAACAGATCACCCAAGACCGCTGACTCTCCTGCAGACGGCAGTGCCCCTCGCGGTGGCGGAGATTTTCATCGCAACTCACGCCCCTCTCTGACATGGTGGACTTGCGATTGAGCCGCCGTGGGAGAGAGTCGTGTTTCTCGGCGCTCCCGCCGAGCTGCATGAATCGCCCCTGCCCGCCGCTCGCCCGCCCGAACCAGGACCCGAGCTTCGTTCTTCCGCCGGAAAGCTCCGCTCGCCACCGGAAAGAGCTGCCCGAAGGCAAGTGAGCGTCACAGCCGCATTTTTTCCGAAGCCTCCGTCATCGACGCCGTCGCCGTTCCCGGCCAGTGGGAAGGCTGCGCCTACCATTAGGCCTAGCTCGCCCTGCCTTCGGCTACGATGGCTACCGCCTCCAGCACGGAACTACCGGCCTCCCCCGACACGGAAATGACACCCGACGCATCTTCGCCACCCGACGAAACGCTGACAACATCCAAGCAAGGAACTCCCGCCACCACCATCACGAACAGGCTCCCCCCAAAGAGAGCCCGCAACGAGAGCGAATGCTCCGAGCGCAGCCCGACGGATTTCGAGGACGGCCAAGATGCTTCCGCCGATTTCACCGACTCCGACAATCAGTTACCCTGGATCACCGTATCCCGGAGGAAGAGGATCAACAAGCCGGAGAAAGGCAGCAAACTACCCCATCACGACCTGGACAAATACCAAGCCACCATCCCCCCACGGGCCCGCGTCGACGTCTCAAAACTCCCGAGCTATCTCATCGGAGAACAACTTCAAAGAGCAATAGGCGAGACCGTTCTTGAAGATCGCCTCGCCTACCGCCGCAACGGAATGACGAATACAATTTCCGTCACCGTTTACGACGAACGACACTTAGCAAGTCTACTTCAGCTCACGCACCTTGAGACAGGCAGCGTCAGAGTCGACGTCCAAGTCTACCGAACGGCCACCAGGGAATTCCCACGCGGGGTCATTCATCTGACACCCGAGATCCCACCGGCGAAACTCCTCGAGGGGCTTCGAGCCGACTACCATGAGATTGTTCAGGCCAGGCCGCTGGGATCCAACGGCACATACCTTCTGACCTTCCAACGCCAGGGTGTACCCCGCCGCATCCGCGCCTGGCACGAGATCATACAAGTCAAGCCGTACCGCCCCTCCACGGTGGTCTGCAACAACTGTCACGGCCTGGGCCACAAGTCCGACATCTGCACGCAGGAAAAGCGCTGCCAGTCCTGCGACGGTCTTCTGACCGAAGGACACCGCTGTGAGTCAGTCAAGTGTCGCAACTGCGGCTCCCCAGACCACGTCGCCACCTCCCGGGACTGTCCAGAGAGGAAAAAGGTAGACTCTAGGATCCAAGCCCGTGCCCGACCACGCCCGGCCTTGAACCAACAACTGCATCGCCGGCGAATAGCAGTGGGAAACCAAGGCCAAACTCCTGATCCTCTACCACAGCAGCCAAAGTCGGGAAGGCAAGCCCAGACCCCCCATTCAGGAGACGGGCGAGCCCCGCCCTCCTCCAAGCAGACCAAAAACCCATCGCCCCGATCGACTGAAAACATTACTGACCAGCCAGCGCCACCGCAAGACACGTACGCATATAAAGCCACGCCTCGCAACTGCAGAACCCCATCAACCACGCCGCTCATGGACCAACGCAACGAGCTTCTCACCCTCTTAAGGCGGTATAAGGAGGAGGAAGCAGAGCACGCAAGCATAGCTGCCGACCGCCGACGAAAAATGGCTACCCTACAAAAAAAGATAGAAGAACTGGAAGTCAATTTCCAGCCGGGCCCCCAGCATCAAGTGTCGAGCCAGCCGCAAGCTCACCCAAGCCCGCAACCACCTCTGCGAGACACGCCGCGATCACAGGCAAACCACCCCGCACCCCCTCCAGCAAGCAACAAGCAACCACAGCAGGAGCAGTCCCAGCCTCCACCATCTCAAGGTGACCTCAAGTCCCAAATGCAAGTCTGGCTGCAGCAAATGCAAGTACAACTCCAGCAGCAAATGCAGCAGCAAATGCAGGCCCACTTCAATCAACTCATAGCCGAGCTCCAACACTCAACCCTTGCCCCCACCCCGCCGGCACCGCCGCAGTTCCAACTACGTCAGCCCATCCTCACCGTTAATGTCCCTGGACAATAAGCCGCGGAACAAGGGGGATCCACGCAGCAGTCACACCAGCAATCCTCATAACCAGCAAACTCAAGGCCCCGGGAAATTCATGCCGTCACTAGCCTCGTCCTTGGTTCCGACACAACTTCGAATCCTACAATGGAACTGCAGAAGCCTAACCAAACGCAAAAACGAATTCCAGCTTCGACTGGCTCAACACCGACACTCGTACGACGCGATCTTGATGCAAGAAACCAACGTGAAGGACCCCAGACTCTCCGCATACAACTACTTCCACAACCCTGCGATCGAACGGAAATATACAAAGACCGGCCCCCCTGAAGCACGAGGACTGGCCACCGTCTACCTCAAGGGGACCGTACCACATGCCCAAATTCATACGCAGAAATGGTGCACACCAGACCAGGAAGTCACTGCGGTGCGCACACTCATAGACAACCATAAGCTCATCCTCGTGTCGGCGTACGTCCGCCCTATCGCCGAAGACCCCAACTTCAGTTGGATAGAAGAGTTACGAACGGTCTACCCAGACGATAGGATGGTCATAGGCGGCGATTTTAATGCGCACCACCGGGAGTGGGGCTACGACGACGATGACCAGAGAGGAGCCAGATTACTAGAAGCTTACGAGAAGGCGGGTCTCGAGCTCGCGAACGACACGCATGAAAAGACGAGAGTAGGCACCTCGGCCAACCAGCAGGACACCAACCCCGACCTAACCTTAGTGGACTCAAGAATCGAGGGGATGGAGTGGTCGGTGTTCCCCGACGCGTGGGGCAGCGACCACTACCCCATAGAAATATCGATCCGTATCAAGAACAGGGCCAAGGCCAAGAAAACTGTGGTCACAGTCCTCTGGGACAAATTCAGAGCTCTTTTACGCGCCCAAATTGACGAAAACGACATGTCGACAAAACTTTGCGCCTTGCTAGTAGCCTCCACGAGGGAAGCCTCGACCAAGAAGGAGGTGAACTGGGACTGCCCCACACCGGACACCCACCTCCTATCCCTGTGGGACCACCGCACGCGCAAACTCACAGAGTACAGAAAAGCCAAAGACCGGAACACACTGAAGGAAGTGAACAGAATCACCGCCGAAGCAGAGGAATATGCACGAAAGGTCAGAGTGAACGAGTGGCTCGACCATTGCGCTTCCTTTGACCAGCGTACGTCGATACGCAAGCTGTGGCGCACCTTCCGAATCATGCTCGGTATCACCAAGGTCCGCAACACGATAGAAAACATGGCCCTAGCCCTGGACAAGCCCCTCGAGGACGTACTTGAAGACATGGGAAAAGCCTTCTTCCCCCAACCCTCGACAACCCCGAATGCAGCAATCTACACTCTAGAACAAGCACCGAAAGACCCCCCTCCGTGGAACACCCCGATCACCCGATGGGAGCTCGAGACCGCTATTGACCAAGGGAGAATAAAGTCTGCTCCCGGCCCAGACGGCATCACCGCGAGCATGCTGCGGAACCTACCCGAAGAAGGAAAGCAGCAAGCCCTTCGCTGGTTCAACCACATGTGGGAAACCGACACCTTCCCGGACGAATGGCATGAGTCGTGGGTCACCCCGATCCCGAAAGCGGGTAAACCCCCGAACACACCGAAGAATACCCGGCCTATATCCCTGACCTCGGTAATGTGCAAGCTGTTTGAGAGGATCGTCCTAGCACGCATCACCTGGATCGCCGAGGACCGCAAGCTCTTCCACGCGGCACAAACGGGCTTCCGACAACATTTGGGTACGAGATACAGCCTCCTACTTCTGTCTACAGACGTCTACCGCAAAGGAAGCACCTGCTCGCTAGTCGCGGTCGACATCTGTAAGGCATTCGACTTGCTACCCCACGAAGCGATCATAAAGGCACTCCGAGAAGGTGGCATCACCCACAAGCCCCTCAACTTTGTGAAGGGGTTTCTGAAACAAAGGAAGTACTCTATCAAGACTGGCGACATATGCGGACCTCTAAGGAACAACAATATTGGTGTGCCCCAGGGCGCGGTGATCTCCCCAATCCTGTTTAACCTGACAATGGCCCCGCTGGCGTGGCGCTTGAACAAGATTTCCACCTTGAAGTTCACCATATACGCAGGCGATATCACCATCTGGACGACAAGTGGGAACCCGGCGAGGAGGGAGCAGACCCTTCAGAAAGGACTGGACACCATTGAAGCATTCCTCAGAGAGACCGGACTCTCCCCGTCACTAAACAAAACCAGATACATGATATTTACCCGCAAAGGCTACCCAACTCACGACTTGACCTTCGGTGGTCTCCCCATCGCCCAAGCAGAGACTCACAAGATCCTGGGAGTGTTCTTCAACCAACGAAAGTCCCCCAAAGAATGGCTAACCAGGATGGCCAAGATTTGGAAACAGGGCACGGCACTGGTCCGCCGCATCGCCCAAAAGACCGGTGGTGCGAGCGAGGAGGTGGCCAAGACCCTGATACGGGCCGTGCTAGCTTCCAAGGTACCTTACGGAGCAAACTACTACAAGTTGAATAAGAGTCACTGGCGAGCAATTGAAAGATGGCAGAATGACGCCCGAAGAACTATTGCGGGCTTACCGAGACACACCAAACTGGAGGAGCTACACAGGTGCGTTCCCCTCCCCAAACTACAGGACTTAGCCAAGGACCAGCACGAACTGCACCTCGTCTCACTGCAACACACTAGACAGGGCAGGGCCATACTACGACTCCTGCGACAAGACGTGTCCACGCTTCCTGAACTCGGCCGCCCAATCCCCCCGTGGGAAATAGCAGACGTGGCCTCCAGCACACCTATACCGCGGAATTTGGGCCTGGACCAACCGGAACGGCGCCGGGACTACGCCCAAAAGCACCTGACCGTCGTAACCACGAAACTGGAAGACCCCACCACCATCGTGCTGTACACAGACGCAGCACATAAGGATCTAGTCACCACCACGGCCTGGCACGATCTCCGCCAAAACAAGTCATGGAGCCGCGAAACTAAGACCGCTGGAACGCCCGAGGAAGCCGAAGCCCAGGCGATCCTTCACGCCCTGGAACACGTTACCCAAAGCCTGAACCCACCCGTGAAGACGGTGGACATTTACACCGACGCCCAGGAAGCCATACGAAGATGCCGAAAGCACGACCCCAACAGCCCGACCACCCGGCGCATTCTTGCACTCGCCAGGCGCCTCGAGAGCAAGAACGTTAAAACCACTGTACACTAGGTCCCCGGCCATGCCGGAGTGCCAGGCAACGAGGCCACTCACCGGTCCGCGGAAGCGCTAGCAACGTTTCTCCTTTCGCGGCCACGAAGTGTGGACTCCCTGCCCGGCACTTCAGCCTACTCTGGCGGGACCGGCCCCAGGAAACAAGACGAGACAAGAGACCGGACCCTCTACGACCCTGAAGACGCAATGAGAAAGGTCAAACAATACTTAAAGAAGAGGCTCCTGGCCTCCCTCCCGCGCGAACCCGACCCCATCCCGCTCGGTCGCTACTCCAGGAAGAAAATGGTCCTTCTGCGCAGGATCAGGACCGGCAGTGCCGTGACCCCTCACGACCGACGCAAGTGGGAACTGAGTCCTGGCAAGATCGGCAGAAACAGACCGCCAGTGTCGACAGCCAGTCCGCCGGCCTCCCCGCCACAGCCGCAGCAGATGCAACGCCAACATTCACTGGAACAGCCTGAGATCTGTCCCTACTGCAAAGAAACCCTAAGTGCAAACCTGCACCACCTCGTGTGGGAGTGCGGTCACTTCACCAACGAAAGAAAGAAAGCGCTTAGTCTTCTTCCACCTGCATCGAGGCCGTCCAACCTGGAAGGCTGGGCCCGGCCTGAGGGAGGCTCGGCCAGAATCGCACTGATCCTGGACTCATTGCTCCTGTACTTAGAGAACACGGGCCTGGAGTCGACGTTCTGAGCACGGCCGTTCCTTCACGTCAAAGACTTCCTCAGAACCTGTTCCCTCCTCGAACCACGCCTAGGGCGACCGTTCGAATGTTTCTTCCAATAAACGTTTACTACCTACCTATCTGACATGGTGCGCATACGTCGCCCGTCACACTTCCCCTTCTAGCCACCATCGTCATACCGTTTTAAGAAAAGGAAAGCGAGCGCGCTAAAACATTAATTCTTGCATTCTGGCTCTTAAAAATTAACATGCTAAGTTTTTTAACGCATGTCGACACCTCCGAAACCTGCGATGTGCTCCTACCCTGACCGCTTTGTATTTGTAGCCAGAGAAATCAATTTTAGCACACTCATGAGCGTTACCAAGCAGGCGCATGGGAAATCCTGGAGAATCTATGCCCGTCTCGTCGGCCATCTTGGAACTACCGCCCCGACAACTACAGGGCGTTGGAATTGCGAATAGCTGAGAGGAACTTTTGTCGAAATAGCGAAAAATTAAATACTGACATCTGACCGAGTGTGAGCAAAATGAAACAACAAAACACATTTCCAGGTGCCGGTGTTCGCCGGCCGCGAACAGATTTACAGCGTATTTACCGCCGTCCGCCTATCCCTCGCCTCCATACTCGCGCTTAATTTCGGTTGTGGGAATTTCACCTTCTGGAGGTCACGTGGGGGCTTCCGCGCAGGGCCGTTGTCGCTGAGAGCCTGCCGTATTACCGCCGCCACGCTTGTAAGCACACGGGACATAAAATCTGGCGATCGAGTGGTACGCCCGAGAACAAAGTTAGGTTCGGGTTCTGCTCGCGCAAACTTGCCACTTCCGGGCTTTCATCGGAGCACAAGGCCGCAACGATAGGCGCATCGACTGACCGACGTGCGGGGGATTCGGACGGGGAAGAGGATGGAAATCACAAAGAAAAAATCGTTTAGACGAGGTGTCTGAGACACGTACCGACGAAACATAAAAAGGAACACACACACGCGGACGAACACACACACTCAAACGCTCGTACGCAGGCAAACGCACGCACGCAGACATTGAAGCACACAGGCACGCACGCACGCACAAATACGCCAATTCGCCCACATGCCCACACATGCATACACACGGATAGGAAATATTTCTTTTTGGACAAAACCCCGAGACTGGGGGGGGGGGGGGGGGGGGGGGCGGGGAAAGGGCAACACAACACGAAGTTTCAAACACAGCTCAAGTCACAAAGTCTAAAACACAGCTGAGCTGTGTTTGAGACTTTGCGTTGTGTTGTCCTTCCCACCCCCAGTCTCGGGGTATTCTCCAACATGTTAAACCCCGAGACTGGGGGGGGGGGGGGGGGGGGGGGTTAACCATGTTAAACCTTCACCAGCTTGTTTGCGCCCTAACGTTTTGTTCGTAATATTTCTGTTCGCTAGTTAGTTGATCATGGTTGGTTAGCTGCAATGCCGGGACTTTTTTGAACGCAGAATTTGCACACGGTATACGCTCCCTGCGGGAACTATAGGGGGCGTCTTTGAAAAGCGCGCGTAGCGCCGCTAGCGGAGGAGCTGGCGTTCGACAGTGAGGCGCGTTCGGCAGCCTGCGGCGCCTTTTCGCATGCCAAGCTTTTTGAGCCGATGCGTTGAGGGTGACGTTGCGTGAGTGCTGGCGCAGATCCTAAGAGGGGCATTTAGTTGTTCTCTACTTCTTATATATTGAGTTTGAATCGTTATTAGGGGTAATTTCTTTAGTTGCGGACAAATAAGGAGTTGGAGCAATTTTCCGAAAAGCAAGACGGCCGCCATCATAATTGCTCTGAGTGGGAAATTTATTTCGCTCGTCGCTGTATACGTAGGACTGCTGGAACGATAATATTTGGAGGCGAGTGAGATGTTCACCAAGTTTGTGCACGAAGTGTGCCAAGTTTCATTAAGACAGCAAGTGTGAAAGTTATGTTTCTAACGAATAAAGAAATATTGGACGCAAAAAGTTGTGTTATAACCGGGCTGTGCGATGTGCAGATTTGGGTACATAGGTGCTTGGACTTGACAGTAACATGTCACAGCACTTATTATACCAAAAATGGGTGGCATAGGGAAACCAGATGGAAATTTGTTTTGGGAGGCGTAACTCAGTGGGAGCCGGTTTTGACCATGTCAAGAGAATACCACTCGTCGTGGGAGGTGGGGACTAGTGAACTGTACTTACAATTGGAACAACTTTACGAAAGGTGGTTCCAAAGCCAAGAAAAGAAAGTTGTCGGCCAATACATGGTTTGGCCGTCAAAGCCTTTTGTATTCAGCTGTTGTGTAGTAGCCTGTTGTGCGAGCTGCTGATTTTCGGCACACAGGTATTTTGACATGATCGTAATTTGACACAACACTTATTATACCAAAAAGAGGTGGCACAGCAAAACCAGGTGGAAATTTAGTTTGGACGGCGTAAAAACAAAATGGCAACCGGTTTTGAGCGACAAAGGCTGTTAAAAAATGACCACTCATTGCCGGACGTGCACATTTTACAGGTAGAAAGAGACCAGTGGACGGTACATAGGGAACTTTGCGACAGGTGGCTGTAAAACCAAGTATATAAATTGCTATCTACAAGACTCGGGGTGTCAGCGTTTCCACATCCAAAAGGGCGCTGATTAAAAAAACCAAAGCACACCACATAAACTTCCATACTCAAACGTCGATTGTCCAGTAATTCCAAGTTTCATTGTAGTTTTTCTTAGATTCATATTTGTAATTTTTTTTACCGTCCGAATCTTTCTTCATGAAGTACAGACTGCGTGCCATACTGGTCCGGAAATATCATAATCACGTACGATGGGGACGAACACTCTTTGGAGGGCATTCCTCCAACGAAATTGGCACTGCATACGCGCGAGTGTGGGATGGCATTTCAGTTCGCCCTATCGGCGCTAACACATGTAGGCGTTACTGATACGAAAACAAACGCAGAGCGCAAAGCGGCAGTGTAGAATATGTCAGCCGTGCCGACAGAGAAGCATACATAATCGGGAGACCAAATTTTTCGTGTCGTACGGCACGGGTTTATCGTTGTCGCTGTCCCACAAACTTTGGCGAGGTGAAAAACTGTGAAAATTTGGCCCCACGAGATACGACGCATAACTATTGAAGTAGTTAACGACAAACCCAGCGCAACCGCACCGCTCCGACTTCAATGCATACCAACGTAAGCGGCGTGGTTTCGGTTTTGTTTTCTCTGGCGTTCTCACTGCCTACCTTCGGTAACGGCCGCGCGGCGGCGCGCCAGTCGCGTTGCACTGAGCTTATAGACCATTCCATTTAGAGCTCTCAGGGCGGCGCCGTTTTGTTCGACCACAGCGCCCCCTCCACACATCCGGGAAGTTCAGCAGGTTCGGCGGGGTAAAACGAGGACAAAGGGCACGCGCCCGACTTTGCTAGCAGACGAGAAACCGGGAAGTCGCTGTTCTCCATATTTGGGCTGTACCGGCAGACTGTACCGAATATCGGACTCTCGCTCATGGCTGCCGTTTTGAAGTCGTTCGCGTTCTTAGAATATTTATGGCTACTCCAAAATCAGCCCTTAGCGCTGTTGTTTTATTTCAGTAAATGATTAACTAGCGTATCTTTGTTCCTTTACTTCAATAGCAGTGGAATCAGCCGGCAACTCAACCACTGCGTCCATTGCGCCACGAGAATACGTTTTTATTTGTTATTACAGACTCCCACTCATTGTTGCTAAAGGCCTACATCAGTACAAACTTCGTATAGTAAAATAGCTACAGCAACCGATTTTACTTTTCGCCGGAGCGACCGGCCAATCTGACACAAATTTTTTCATCTTTTTTATTCACACGCTGGTAACATCGCAACTAGACTCGGTTAGTCTTTTTAGCGAGCATAACATTACACTACAACTTGCATATCAAAATCCACGCACCTGCGCTTGATATTTCTAAAATGAAGCGATATTAAACCGAGTTTGAATGCCACCCGGATGTTACGTACAGCCCACTCGGCGGTGCAGATGGCGTACGGGGTGAGAGCGGAGGGCATTTTTTTCTCCCTCCGCTCTTCTTGGTGGAACAGTCTCTATGAACTAGCAAATTTGCTTAAAGCCCGTAGTCAACCAGTTTGGTCCTCATACATTAGCATTAGCCTGTTTTTCGTTTTTCTTTTTTTGTGGATAACGGAATTAGGGCTAGCGTTTTTCAGAGTTGAGCGATTGAGTGTATTCAAAAGATGCGAAATTTGAAAGATACACTCATTACTGACATCCATTACATTATTGTTTTCGAGCTTGATATTTGTTGGTATTTTCTAAGACTATCGTCAGCATTTAATGTCAGCTCTCCTTTTCCGGCTTGAGTTTGTTTGTGTCAATATAGTTCACTACATGTACAGAATGTTAAATACGTACTCCAAGTTTTTTTTTTTTTTCCGCAAACATGAGTTACGTATTGCCCAACGCTAAGTCTCCGCCCAAATGTAGCGCTGGCGGTTCCAACCAGATGCCCAAGTTTCAGAACCAACTGGTATTTTAGTGAAAAAGTATCGGTATTTTTTGAAATTTTTAATTAGAAATGGCGGCCAACGGAGCACTCGAATAAATATATTTGGGACTTGCACATCAAGTTAAATGGCGCCAGTTACAAAAAAAAATGAAATAAGTCCTATTTTTCTATTAAAATTTTCAGAAGATCCCTTCTAGCTTTTGACCAACCGTTACTTCTGAAACTTTGGCATCTGGGGCCAGATTCCTGAAACTTTCTTTGGACAACAAAGTTCGTAAAATTATCTTACGACAAAGTTACGAACTTTTAAGTATTCCCGAAGGAAAATGTTCGTAAGTTTTGCGCAAATTACGACGAAACCACCCTGTCGTAGGATTTCGTCGTAAATTACGCAAAACGAACTAGCATTTTGTTTTGGGAATACTCAAAAGTTAGTAACTTTATCGTAAGATAATTTTACGACCTCTTTTCTCTTAAGAAAGTTTCGGGGATCTGGGGCCAGATTTAAAATAAACCTCTTACGTACGACAATTTAGCTACGAAGTTTGTAAATTTACCATCATCGTAACATGAGGCGAGAACGGTATTCACAAACGCGTTCTTAAGTGAGAGGAGGAAAGTTGTGACATCTTACGGAGAATCGACGACTTCCGGGGCTGTTGCTATGGCGGCGGCGTCTTCGGCAACACAAACAACCAATAGGAGAGCTCGGCATAGTTCGGAGCACGTGGATTTTTAATAACAAAGACAGGCTAACTACTCGTTGATATCCAGCTCCGTGTATGTCCTGTCCGGTCTGTGTGTAAATGTTTAGTGTTTAAGCTGTTCCTCATAAACACAGGCGGCCTTTCCACCACCGCTTGTATGGGGTTCGTGTCCGTGCAATGATATATATACGCTAACACGATTTAAACTCTTCGTTGACTGCTACGAACTCTATCGCTACGAAGTCAACATAACTCTCATCGCTGGTAAAAGCCCCGTGCCAGTCGTTTGCAAAGCGACGTAGATAGAAACAAACCACCGCGGCGTTTTTGGCGGCCTCGGAAATGCAGAAGCGAGCCGACGTTAAAAAAGCTGCGTTTGAACTACGAGGGTGTCAGTAAGAGTTACGCATATACCTGTTCACACTCGGAGCGGACGCGAGCGTTTGATCGAAGTGCTGGATTCGCTCTGTTAGACCGTGTTTCGGTAAGCGCTTCGGAATCGATCTTTTACGATTGCAACTCGATACTGACGTGACGCTCGGTAAAGAAAGGTTGGACCGGCATCGCGTAGATCTCACGATCTTTTATAGCTCAACAGTGACGTAGCGTTGTGTCAGAATAAAAAAAATGGCATACTAATAACAAAATGTACATACCGCGTTACGAAGGCAATCCATACGGCGTTTATTCGAGCTCTATATCACACAAAACAAAGGAGATAGAATTAATGACAGTCCCTTTTCGACGACAGCGTTCGTCACCGCTGCCTCGGAAAACAAGGAGATGACAAGGGGAAGAGATTGACCTCTGAAATTTAGTTCAGCGATCAAACTATTCATGCGGGAAGGGTCAACAAGGGTTGCGCGGGCACATTTCATTCAGCAAGCCAGCCGTTCGTGGGCATTCTAAGGTCTTCGCCAAAGAACCGTCGGAGCAATGCTGCGCCGGAACAGGTCGCAGTGCCTGCTAGGCCTATATTCTGCCGAGCTCGCTTGATCGGTAGGATCATTTCCTTTGTTGCTTTTTCGCGGGTGTCTGTGGATCCAGCGTTCATGTTCGTCGTGATCGGTTTCAAGCACTTTCTCATTTTTTCTTGCGGCTTGAAGTCGGGACGCGCGAAAAGAGCACGTAGAAAAATTAATGTCCGTTAGTCATCGCGACAGAGTAACTACGTGACGCTGTCGGCCATGTTGATTTGATCGTAAAAAGTGCGTAAGACAGCTTCGGAGTGGTCGTAGGATTCTGTCCTAACCTGCGCCAAAGTTACAATTTCGTTTAAAAAATACGGGATTTTCTCTCAAATTTGTCGTCCGCACTTTTTTCGCCGTAAGTTCGCTTTGAGAATCCGGCCTCTGCCCTCTGGCTCGTACCGCACGCTACAGTTGGGCGGAGATTGGGCGTCCTTCGATACGTAGTTAATTTTTTCATTAAAAACATACACGGCATTTTTTTTTTCTTTTGACAACGAGGCCGGGGGGGGGGGGGGGGGGGGGGGAGAGCACGCTGTGTGTTTTGTTCCCTTGAAGTGCAGAACAATAAAGAGAAGCGACTATGTCAGATGTTTTCCTTTTCCCCACGAAGAACATATTCTTCAAAAAAGAAAAAGAAAGAAAAAAAACCCAGACTTAGCTTAAAGTATTGTTTGAATTCGATGACTAGACTAAAACATGATTAAATAGAGCTACATATGTCTTGCTTTCTCCTTTAGAGCCATTTTATTCGGGTCTCTATCTCTGCCAAGCGGTCTTCGGTGGCCCCGGGGCGTTCATAACCGCGGTTCAACCCCATCTAATAAATTGCGTTTCCCGAGTGGAGAGCTTAGAGTGTTTCCATTACCGTTCAGTTTCAAGCATATGAATATTTGGTTGTATTGAAGCTAGAATTTTCTAGCATAATCTACAAATTGAATACGAGAAGAGATACGTCGGACCTTGCGATGATATAGAGGAGAGCTGTTAAATTCATCTGGGGAATGCATAAGAAGCTAAACTCCCTGATTTCACTGATGATATAAAACAATGTAAAATCACTTGCGCAGCGAACAAAGTTTGGCACAGTAAAAGTTTCATCTCTAGATTTCTTTTTAATAATAAGCTGTGCGTTGATTAAAATTTATAGTTAACCCTATCGCTTTCGAATGAAAGTAGACACCACCATCATTAATTCGGAGTGACAATATTCGCGCGAACTAACCCTTGTAAATATTTTCCCGCGCACTTTGTCGGATTGGGAGGTTTTTAAGTTAAAATAATTGTCAAGCCCGTGATTTCAATCAAGCTCCCGACAATCACACTTGCCGATTGTCACTTCGTTGCCCGTGTTTCTTTTCCTTTGTGACTTTCGTGATTCAGGCGGTGCAATACAGCTGAGTTCCTGACAGTTTATGATGATAATGAAATACATTCTTCTTTTCTTTGTATTTTTAGCGTTTTCATATGGCATGTTTACTTAAATTTGATATGGTCAATAAAGTATATTATTGTTTTACACATTCCTGTTAAACACCCTTGTTTTTTGTTTTGTTTTTAGCTGACATTTGTAGTATATTCTGAGACCTGAAGCATATTCTGAAGTATAAAAAATGAATTAGACATAATTAGACATGATAATGAAATACGTTCTTCTTTTCTTTGTATTTTTAGCGTTTTCATATGGCATGTTTACTTAAATGTGATATGGTCAATAAAGTATATTATTGTTTTACACATTCCTGTTAAACACCCTTGTTTTTTGTTTTGTTTTTAGCTGACATTTGTAGTATATTCTGAGACCTGAAGCATATTCTGAAGTATAAAAAATGAATTAGACATAATTTCGTTGAATCAAGTAGTATTATAAGCAGTGTGTCGAACCGAAAAAAATACGGGTTCGGTTACGGTTCAGGTTCAGGTAAATTTATTTTGTTCCGGTTCAGTTCCGGTTCGATTAATTCGATCCGCGAACCGGTTAGGAAATTATAAATGACAAATTGCAACATCAAAATAAATTACAAATAAAACATCTGAAATCAGCACATCCGAAACGGGATACATCGTAGTGTAAGGCTCAGGGATTTCTACCAGGAATGGTTTCTTTATGTGCACTCAAAGGTTACCTCACCGACGTTTACGCATTCGGACTTCATCTAATTAGGTCCGACGCAGTAGCTGTAAAATCTGCGACCTCCTTACAAACCCACTTACAAGTACAACTCGCTAACTATCCCGCCACCTCGGCGAGTAAGCAATTGAAGGAACAGTGGGGAGAAACTACAGCTTTCTTTATTTGAACTAGCCTTCGGTAACTCAAATTAGACCCTTAAAGAAGTTTTCATTAAACAAGATACGGAATATGAAAAACACCTCACCGAACGCAACGCCAGAAGGACGTAATAGGATAAATATTAAAATAGAAGAGTTCGCTGTCTCACAAATATGTTCGCTTCTAAGTGCCTATACGAAACCGGATGCATTATTATCAAACTCCACAGCCTTTTCTTTTCTCATTCCGATGGAAGCAAGCTTCAAGAACTCGCGCGTTCTAGAAACGTGTTATGAAATGAGCACACAGCAGCATTTAGGATTTACGAGATCGTAAAAAAATGAAATCCCGTGACGCGATTTTTTTTTTTTGCACAGTCTTCCAATTCTCTTTTTTCCGTGAAGCCGCGACCATCGCAATACTGGTTCCTATGTCAAGATTCATAGATGCAGCGTTTGTCAAGATTCATGGATGCAGCGTTTATATTGCTAAGACTGAGTGGAGAAGAAAAATATGTAAGCGAGGTGTGTGTCAGTTGACGGCACTTAAAAAAACAAATGGCAGTGATAGAAAATTCATTGTCAACAGCGCGTGGCCGAACCGTTTTGACATGAGCCGGTAACCGTTATTTTTTTTTCGGTTCAGTTCCGGTTCGGGTTTATCGCGATAACGATATAACGATTCGGGTTCAGTTCCGGAAAAAATACCGGTTCGGTTCCGGTTTTCGGTTCGGTTCGGTTCCGGTTCGACACCCTGATTATAAGTATACCTTGAGAGAGCGAGAAAATTTCGTTGTTTTACGTCAAAGATGTCAAGTTCAAGTATCCTTGAACTTCACATCTCCTTGAATGGAAGACTTTTTTTTGAAAACCCCATGTTTTGACTA
Source organism: Ixodes scapularis (assembly GCF_016920785.2). NCBI lineage: Eukaryota > Metazoa > Arthropoda > Arachnida > Ixodida > Ixodidae > Ixodes > Ixodes scapularis. The sequence continues at coordinate 69,873,589 of NW_024609835.1, forward strand.
ACAGAACGATGCATGAAATTTAAACCCTCAAGATAACCCTTATCAAGTTTCAAACCTTTGCCAAATAAAACGAAAAGAAGATAGGACAGTAGTAATAACCAGGTGGTGTTAAAGAAATACACCTGTGATAGGAAAGCTATTTTGTTCTTGGCTGATGCGGAGGGCATAATATTTGGAACAAGTCACTGGAAAGGTGCTTTCAATTATATGGTATGTTTTCTTTGTAGGTTGAACTTAATCAATACAGTTTTTTAGGCGAGAAATATCAACCATTCCTCAATAGCTGATTTACTATCGTCGTTTGAAGCAGTAGCCCATATTAATTATTTTTTCTTCGATAATTACTTTACTTCGATAATACTTTATACAGATATTGATTAATTCATTTATAAACTTAATCGCCTTCTATATTTGAGACATTCCTAAAACATAGGCCAGAATCATCCCAGACAGTTTATAAACAAAGGCACATATGTCTCGCAGGAAAACTACAAGCAAACATAACAAGACCCTAACATAGACCAATGGCCAAGTTTAGCCAGGCGAAAAACTCCTAGAATCGAGGCGCTCCGCAGTGAAAACATTTCGAAACATGTTTACCAATCATTAGTCAGAACAGTCTTGCGTAATATAACTTCAACTTCGAGGCAATTAGGCACCAACATTTATTTTCACAGTGTGTTTTTATTTCAATATAAAAAAAAAGGAAAGACGTTCACAACTTTCTGTAACGCCGAATTAGAGCGCAGCTCTTGAGGAGGAGGAGGAGACGGTACGGGGGGGAGCGTATGCACTTCTTCCTTATCCGTACCCCCTCCTTCTCCTCTCCCCCTCCCGTCCTCCTCTCCTCGTCCTCTGCGCCTCCTCCTCTCCTCCTTTCCTCCTCCTCCCGCTCCTTTCTTTAGGTGTTTAGATCTTGCGATACACCGTTCTAAACACCCCGAGAAAAATTGTTTAGCACGGCATATATATATATATATATATATATATATATATATTTATACGGGTATTCTCGCTCACCGCTTGTCCGGACAAAGGAAACGTAGTTCTCACATTTGGAAGCTAGCTCCACTATGTCCAAGTTCCGTCGGTGCCAGGAAAAAAGACAACAGAATCAAGGCGGGAGAACGAGACAGCGTTAAAGTCAACACTTTGACGAAGCACGTGTTGCTCTTGATGTCATCCTACTTGCTGTCAGCTCTGTGGAAGACTGCTCGGCGTTTTTGATTTCCTCAGCGTTTAACGTGCTCCCCCGATATGGTACAGCAGAACAGGGAGTGCGCGTCCCTCGGGGCCATTGGGATGTTTTCCTGCATGACTGGTACGAAGTTCTTTTTCTTGCACGAAATATCCGGTGAGTGCCGTAGGCGACAGATACAGCGCTATTAAGAGCAAGCCGTTGTCGACCTTGGTGGCACACAAATTACCATCTTCGTCTGACGTGCCACAGAGACCGACGGGTACAGCACAGACCCGTACCTGTGTAGATGGCCATTTGGATAACGGGTACGTGCGTGCCTCTCTGTGATTTATGAATGATAATATTACTTGCCTGCACAACTAGTAGCTGGCATCTCCCCTCCTTTTCCTCCTTTTTTTGTTATCCCTCCTCCCCTCATCCTCCCCCTCCTCTTTCTCCCTCCTCTTTCCTCCTCCTCCTCCTCCCTCCTTATGGAATCTCGTGCGCAGCGAGGACGAGGACAAAAGGGAGAACAGGACACAACAAGGCGCACAACAAGGCTCAACCAACTCGCCCAAACAACCTCTCCTCCTTCCTCCTTCCCCTCCTCCTTGCTCCTCCTTGCTCCTCCTTGCTCCTCCTCGTCCCGCCTCCTCCCTCCTAACTACGCGTTGCATCATGGGACCTTTCCATAGTGCACCGCGCGGTTACGCCGACGCCGATGGTGATGTCGACGCCGACGCCGCTCAAGCCGAAAACGGGCGCCTCAAGGCAGCGCTCTAAAAGAGCTGCGGGTGATATAAATACGTTCGGTGTGCTCGCCGCTTGGATTCGGATAAATAAATCCCCTTGTCCCTGTAGAGCGCTCCCTTTCCTTTCTTTTTTTTTTTTTTTGTCATTATTCGTAATTAGAAGTTTCACCGTCGCTTGTCATGAAGATATTCGTTATGACATATAGCTCGCACATAACGTCGTCTCCTCCTGGTGGTGGTTATTGCGACTTGTTTTACAGAGAGAAACAAATTCGAAGGTCCGAAACGTATGCTGCAGAAGGAATGCGCTCAGAAAAACGACAACCACAACGGCTTCCGGTCTGAAGTCAGAGAAAGTGATGAATACCGATGCTCCACACTTTATTTATTATAATATAACATGTGTTTTATGGAGCCTGTCATGGACGACGTATCCCGTTAGCCATCGGACACACTGCACTTTATACATTTTATTTGACGATACAAGCACGCGCGTGGGATCAGCAACGAATTCAAGCAGTCACTCCTTTGCCGTGCCGTTGGCTAATGGCCTGGCTATTGTTGGACGGTTCAATTCAAAAAGATGTTTCTGCCGCTTCATTGTGAAACTTGTCAGGATATCTCTAATAAGGGCTCTCAAGACATTTTCCAGCTTGCAGACTGGAATAGAGTCGGGTTTCTATTTTATTGAATTTTGTTTTTCATACAAATTTTATTAGTGAAACTTTTCAGGCTACCAGACTCTCCACAATCCTCCTTTATTATCTCTTTACATCTCTTTCTCTCTCTCTTTCTCTCTGTCTCTCCATTATTGAATCCCACGCAATACTTTCATTACACCGGCCTTTCTTTTCTTTTCCTTTATCTTCTTAATAAACCCGGCAATCCTAAAGGAAGTTTTCTACAGTTACATCACATTCAATAATGAGCTCTATTGACCCGTCGAGTATAACAGCGCAGACCATTGCCACCCGAACATCTTACTTCAGCGAGACAACAAAATAAAAATATACCTGAAGTTTCGAGATCAATAGTGTGTTCGCTCCGTGAACATTTGAACAAAAGCAACAAAATGGAGCAGTTTTTTCTTCTTTTTTTTTTGCATTTTTTATAGGTTACTTAAATATTTCGGCACGGATTTTAGCTTTTAATTTAGAAAACAAATAAAGGTAAGTATTGAGGCCTTACATCGAAAAACAACTCAGGCAGTGAGCGACGCCTCGAACACCCCTTGGAGAAAGAGACCACTCAGATTTCAAGACTAAATTTAAAATGGCATTAAAAATACAATTAAAAAGCTAGCCATTTTATATATATATATATATATATATATATATATATATATATATATATGATCAAACAAAAGATCATGTTTATACAAGAATAATAATGACAAGGACAAGCTCAATCTACCCGTATTAATTATTATCAGTGTTTCTTCTTTTAGACACTTTTCAGCATTTGAAACATCTGACGCAGGCACAGCCGAACTATATAAGAAAAATAGAAATAAGCTAAAGCGCTAATTATAGAAAACAAATCGAGCCGAGAGGCGCTTTGTTAAGATAAGAGCAGGACGGCATTTTAGTGGTCCTTCCTACAGCACACGCGTCTTATTTTCAATAACACTTCGGTGTTTCCCGAGTTTCGAGCATGAGCGCATAGACAATGCACTGCAGACGTCTACTGGTGCGCACTGGAGTCTAAACACCCTAATGGCGCTCCGCATTTTTTGCCTGAGGTTGTTTTTTTGTGTTTCGTTTCCAGTTCGAGCCTGTGGTCTTCCTTTGTGCTTTTGTTGCGCGCACCCTCGAAACTCGCGAGACACCGGAGGGTTATCGATTGTTGGAACCTTGCGCTGGAAGCGAGACAACTGGAAGACGTCCTTGACGTTGGAGGCTAGATAGTTTGTGGCGCCTTCTTAGGGTTCCTACCCGTGACGTGAAGACCAGGCTTTGCCTCACTGGTTGTGAATCTAGCTGCTCACTATTTGTTCCGAATGACAGGCTTCATGGTTTACGATTTCATATTACCCCTATTACAGTCGAAGAAAAACAAATCGTATCCGACTAAACAGGACTTGATGGGCTCTTGAGGAATCGTAGAAGGGATCGGTGGCCGGATGGGCTAGCGCACACCAGCTCGGAACTCGTGGAGCGAAAGCTAGAGCTGCAGAACCCAGGGAAACTGGGTTCAAATTTCAATCCCCGCCCCTGCCCGTTTCGATTTGGATGAGCGTCGTACCGTTGTGCGGTCGTGTATTACTACTGCGTGGTTTACATTGTACCTGGGCTAGCGGTTGACCTACACCAGCCGAATGGCTCATTTACAGCTGAGAGTCAAGTCCCCCGTTGAGGCAGACTGAGTAAGCATACACATAACACAATTGAGCGGTCCTGTAAGGCAGAGTGCCTCAATGCTGATGGCTAACTCTCCTGCCCAGAAAACTTGAGGCACTCTCTAGACGAAGGCGGCGCTTTTAGCTGCTCATGTGTGCGTTACATGTTGAGAGTACTAAGATACATCGTACTACAGGTACGAGATCGTGGCTTTCAAACGTAATTTCACAAAACGATTGCTAGTGTTTTAAATACATATCTCAAAGCGAGAAGCGTGAGCTCACACTGGCGGTCTTCATAGTTATGTGAGCTAAGAGGTGACTCAACGGCAGTAGCGCATTTAGGTCACTTCGGGCATTCACGTGCAAATTTCAGCAGCACTACAAAGTCACGTATACTTGCGTGTTCCTCGTGGGTCTAGTAGACTTTCTTGTCTGTTTTACACTTCTTACTTATATCACGCAGCACCCATGACACGCCTTCAATGGACGCATTATTATTTAAAACAGATATGGGGGCAGGTTAGCCTAGATATTTTAATGAGAGTAAATTTAAAAATTGTCTTACTACCGCATTGTAACTTTTTTTTAATTTTTTATCGTGTCCGAACTATTATACTACTCTCTGTCATTGATAACTGCACCACTAAGGAGGCGTCAAGCTGTTTGAAGGTCACTCAAAATAAAATAAATAAATATAAATAAAATTAAAAATGCTGAGCTCTGAGCACACGCCTTTCTGTTATTTAGTTATTGCAGGTGTGAAATGCCTACAGTTTTTACGTGATTGCATGCGCGCGTATCACCAATACTCTGAAAAGTTCTGCCCTCTAGCAAAATTTGCAATGATATTTTTCTCAAACCGAGAATATTCCGCCGCACCGTTTGTTCATGAACAAGCTCCTTTTGGTGGCGATTCGTGGCGCCCAGTTGGAATAAAAGCTGCTAACTCGAACAAAAAGAAGGAAACATAAGCAAGCATGTTAATTACGTGTGGTAAATATGTCTCCTGGCAGTTTATGATATTGTACATTTTGTGTGATGAGATGTTAGTTAGTTTAATGAACTTTCTTGTGCCTCTGCTAGCGCCACAATGTCGGCTAGGCTGAGGAGGCCCTTTACATTTTTTTTCTATTAGGAGAGTTAAAACGAGGAAAAACACCCAAATATCGATGCATTATAAGAACTCATGCTGCGCATGAAGTTGAGAACAATTTAATGAAGTGAGAATCGCCTTAAAAGGTGTGGAACAGATTCGTGCATGTTACAAGATTCCCGGCGCTCACTGGCATTTTCGAACCACACTGCGGACTTCAAGAACTGTCTTCGTAACAGGTTAGATAGTGCAACCGGTACTTACCAGTTGCCACTGTGACGTTAAGACTCGCATCGCAGCAAACAGCACATGGCTACTTAAAGCTACTACTCAAGTTTAGAAAATATTTTATTTCTTTTTCCCATTGTGTGGAAGATGTCCACTGCCAGCACGAAGTATCTGCAAGTTGACTCTTTCTGAATAATGAACTATTGTCTAAATTTCAGAAGTAACTCACCGCTGAACACGCAATAAAGCGTAAATGAAGGTATCAAGGTATGAATACCAATATAAGTAACACAATATATCTTACGTTGTGAAGAGCTCGACAGAGAAAAATACGAAGTCTCCGTTGTCCATCCCCAAGTCGGCAGCGGTCAGCATAATCTCCCGCACGGTGTCCGGTGAGGCGCAGATGACAACAACTGCAAAGTTGAAAAAACAAAACAAAACCTATTATGATCTTTGTGTCGTTTTTTATTTCTTTGGATATTAATACGTAGGCTAGTTGCCAACCCTTTAACGGTATTATGGTCGGTGCGTTTGCCTATCGAAATATTCTATCGTAATTCTGCTTTCGTGGCGAATCGTTTTATTTTTTGTAGATTTAACTAGACATTAATACGACTAGTACGGCAATCCGATATTCACAGTATAGTATCACAGTATAGGCCTTTCAACTGTGTTATTATAGTATGCATTGTGCCAGTTATCAAAGACCCAAAGACGTACTCACTTGCAATATAAGCAGAGCCCCTCTCGCCACGAAAGTTTTGTGACAATTGGACTATATACCATTTTTGATTCCACGCTGAAGCTAAAGCCTCAAGTAACCGAGGCGCTTTTTTTTCCACTACATGATACCTATATCGACTGTTTAGTGAGTTTGCTTCAATGCATTTAGAAGAAAAAAAAAATAAGCTATCTAAAAAAAAGACAGGCTGGGATAAGCCCGAGTGATCTAATTAACTAAAACAAGTTCCCACGGGGCCTGTGCTGCAACCAGTACATAAAAAAGACAAATCTTTGGCCTTGCAGCTCCCATCTCTATTTTTATCTATTTTTCTGCAAAATGAACAAGGAAACATTGAGCCAAAGCGCTTCATATTCCACAGGGAAATTAATCCTTCTCAAAAGTTCCTGCCCCACTTTACGTCAACGAATCGAAATGTGACCGCTGTGGTGAAATCTTGAAAGCCTCGCAACAACCGAAACACGCAGGGCAGCCAAAAAAAAAATTTATAGCCTGGGCTTTCTTTTTTATTTTTAATTTTTTTTTTTTTTTTGCAATTGAAAAGAGGTGTTTGGATGGATACCTCACAATGGCGTCCGATGTTTTGCTGAAGGACTAGGCTGTCACACCGAGGAATCCAAGCAATTCCTTTCAAATTTTGGATACATGACCGCCATTTTTTTTCTTAGTTTTGTTAGAGCTCATTTTTATGTAGTGAATGTTTTATCACGCAGATGGACACGGTGGACCTTTTAACATACCCTTACAGAGCCTACATAAATCTTTGTCACAACAATAGGAGGCCACAAAACTACGCGTAATTAATTTTTATAAACCGTTTTTGATGCAATTATTTCAAACTGAGCAGTGTCAAAGTTACTAGGACGAAATAGGCGCTGTGAAGTACGCAGTTAAAAAGAAAAACAGTGAAATTAGTTCTTTTTTTTTTAATTTGAAAGCAATACCTTTTTATGGGACGAAGCCGAATTTGTCTTTAACCGTCTGTAGCAGCGAAACGGAAGTTAAATTATCCTCGGCCAAAAAAACAGCAACGCAGATGCATCTTCACGGAAGCCGTTAAGCCGGCGGGGTTCGCCGCGCCTGCGCAGTAGGGAGTGTGATGTCACCACTGGAACGCTGTATGAAAAAGAAAGACGTGGCGCGCTCCTTGTAGGAATGCGCTACCAGCAGAAATGCTTTCACATTCCTATTCAGAAGCAGTTTTAGGTGTCTTTAGCGTACGCTATGATTTAATTATTTTTTTTTACTTTTCTTTGAAGTGTAGACACGAAATCTCGATGTATTAGCCCTACCTGCAGATTTCTGTCCTTCTATGGGAATGTTGAGCTAACTCAAAGCAGAGACACTCGTTTAAACGTAGTAGCAAGGATATCCTAGGAAGGAAGGAAGAAGAAATTAGGAATGCAAGAAGTTATCCTATCATGAGCTATCATGGGGACCTATAATTGACATGGCCGGACCAAGCGGGATTTAGAAACGGGACATCCCCAACTGCTGCGATTGGTTAGCGCCGCAGTTGGCGAGAAATAAATTCATGAAAATACGTTTATTGGTGAAAGACAAAACAGGCGGTTGCACTCGTAACCTGACAGGAAGAAAAAAAGAAAAGCATTTTACCGAGGCCAGTGTTCTCTATTTAGAAGATTACGGATCTCAGCAGTTGGAGAAAAAAAGGCGACGAAGTGTATCCACGTCGAAGCGCCGTTTAAACCCTCCTTACAATTTTGGTAAGTAACAATGTGAAATTGAACCCTCCGCTACCCCAGTCAAAGTTCATTGACCTACGTTGACCCTGGCACGACATTTGGACACGGGGGCCCATCGCCCCCACAACTGCAGACGGTATCCACCAATGGACCGACCAACTCATCATCGGCATTCCAAGGACTAGCTGAACGACCAGTACTGCCAAACGGCGAGTGCACGAACGCGAATGTATCGTTAACGCCTGAAACGAAAATGTGCATCGACTCCCTGACGGCTGGGCGGCATTTTTTCAGCTTTACGGACACTGATAATGAGACTACAAGTTCGGTCGACGACGGCTACACTTTGAAGCTATAAAAAAAAAAGCGAATAAACGATCTTGTCACGCCAAGAGTGCGGCGTCCGACAGTAAATCATATCTGTCACTCTGATTGTAATCTTCAAGCCGGTAGACGAGACAAAACTGATTTCCAAATTAAACCGACTAAAACTGACAAAGCTACTTCAATTGAAAGCACCCGCCTCCATAGTTCAAATCCGTGCGAACTGCAGACTCAACCTGATCTCTGTCGATGCACGAAATGCTGAAAGGCTTTCATTTCTTCTGAAAGTGACATTTCTAATGGGGATAGCTGTCAAATCCTTTGTGCCACGTTCCCAAGCCCAACCAACCGAATTGATCAAAGGAGTTGACACTAACATCGACACTTCCGAGATACATGAAGAGTTAAATACCGACATCGACGCAACCATTACGTATGTTCACCGGATGGGTACACCACTACAGTAGCCATAGCTACCTCTCCGTCAAAACTTCCTGAGTATGTTTTCCTTGGTCTAGTACAGCACAAAATGGAACCATTCGTGGAAACGCCAATCCAAGGCCATTGGTGTTGCATTTTGGGCTATTAAAATGTACCTGTCTGAATTCTCCAGTATGCTCGCGTTATTTGCCCGTTTCACGCGGGGCAAATAGTTGATATTATGCCTGGCAGGTGTATAGATGATAGGACACGGGAGCATGCAGCATCTCCCAAGGGAACTACAGCGTGCCGTCTACCAGCGCATTGCCGCAGCTGTAAATTCAGCGCAGCCTTCAGCAGCATTGCCATCCTCGCCACGAAGAAAAACTCGTATGCACGAGCGATGCTGGAAACCATGGCAATCAAAGAAAGTGAAAAAAAACATGCGTCAGCGTGCCTTGTATCAAGCTCGCCAGAAAAAAGAAACGGTATTTGCGGTGTGTAACGTCCCGTTGACTGCAGAACCCAGGGATCCTGGGTTCAATCTCCACCCCTGCCCGTTTCGATCTGGATGAGCATCGTACCGGCGTGCGGTCGTGTATCACTACTGCATGATGCACGTTAAAGACCCCAGGCTAGCGGCTGTACCGCACTGGCTAAATTTCTCATCTACAGCTGGGAGACTCGTCGCCCCTGTGAGGCAGACCAAGTTCTAGGCTTTTTAAACATACCACACAACCCAATTTTTATATCTCGTTGAAGCTCACCTCAAAAGAAAAACAGTACTTGCGGTGTGTCACCTCCTACTGAACTGTGGATTTTTTTTTTTCAATTTGGGATTGTATGTGTAATGTATGTGGCTCTTATTTCGTACCATTCCATTTATTTTTCATTTCATCCTTTGATTATATGGGATTGTATAGGGCTCTCAGGATGACAAGAAAAGGAGAAGCAGATAGTTAAGGTTTAAGAAGGGGAAGAATCAATAAATTAATAGTTGGTAGTCTTGCAGTATTTTTATCTCTGTCGCTTTATTCTATCTCTGTTTTTTTACGTTTTTTTGTCTCCAAAGTTTAAGCTGCTTCTATTCTAGAAAAAGCGCCTTTGCGTATCTCTTCTATCGTTACGTTTCGCGGTAGTCCTGCATTACACCTTCTTGGGTCGTCTGGTAAACATTCCAGTTTTTCCATGTTTTGTTTTAATCAATATTTTAAAACTTTAGCCCATACATAACCTTGGAGATCAGCACAAATTGAGTCAACGTTTGAACCACCTCTTTCTTCGCCCCTTCGAGTCTGTTTGTGATTCTTCTTACTAGTTATGTCCAGTGTTTCCATATTTTTGTCATGTATATATTTAGTTGGGTCGTTCTTGACGTTCGCTATTATTCTCAGTATATAATGTTCTTCTGTTTCTTCGATTGCGTTTCCATCAAATTTTAGTTTTACATTTCTGGGCGCTGCATAGCCGAGGTTCGTGTTCCTGGTCTTTTCGGGTGAGGGAGTGAGTTAAATATATTTTTAGATATTTATCGATCTGATCTAATCGTTTCTGTAGTACTTCCTGCTGGTGTGGAGAGTGGATCGTCCATATCGATATATCAGGATAAGAACGGTGAGGAGGTTCTTCAGTTAATCCACCTCCAACGCGAGTGAACGGCAAGTCAAACCCGTCCAGCATTGGGATCGTCTGCCCTTTGCGCACCTTGTGCGTTTATTTACCCGCCAAAAGCTCTTACGTACTTTCGTTTCCCCCCAACCTCAACCAATGGCGTCACGCGCTTAGCTGCCTCGTCGTCACCTGTTTTCTGTGCGTTCTCTCTGCCGCCCTTTGATTGGCGTGCCCCTTTTTGCGTGTTTCTCCCCGAGCGCTCTATTTCTCAGACACCTGCAGAGCCATGCACAGTTCACTAAGCTCGGGCACCCGTGGCTACGTCAAGAGGTTTTTTGTGCGCTGGTTTCTATACAAACCAAAGGTTTTTTGTTTCATTTTAGTAACTGAGACACCAAAAATAAAAAGGAGACCTCCACAAAAACGGCGGGAAGCTAGCGGAAAAACACTAAACTGGCCGGAACAGGTCCTTTCCCGATTTCTTATCGTCTCTTGTGGTTGCTGTGACCGCAAGTCGCGTTGGTTGTGCCAAAGCAACGAAAACAGCAGGAATCTAAAGACCGCGAAGAAAACCTTGACTAATATTGGCCTAAGAATGTAGGTGAGCCTTGCATTCTTTGATGTTGAGTACAGCGAACAGTTGTCCCAATAACTCTGTTGTTACTGTCATATCAGCGTGTTGCCTAGGTCGCTTGGAACGCGAGCTACGCAAACGCGTGAACAAGACATTAGCGAGTTTTAGTAGACCGTGTCTCCCCCTCCGCTAAGGCCCTCCGCTACCCGGAACTCTACAGCCAAGGCCATCGGAGCACAGGCGCAGTGGCGATTCCGCGCTCCGCTCTGCAGAGCGGCTGCACGTAAAAGATCTACTAAAACTCCCTATTGTGTGTTTATCGACGTTCATCAGTGCGGTAGGGCAGTAGGTAGTTTTTCCATTACTTTTCTGTAGATGACAAAGCCTCTGGAAGCTAGATTACGCTAGCACACCACCGATGGTTTGTCACGCAGTGAAAGAAAATTCGGGCCAACCATTTTAACTCCAATGCTTGCCTGCTGAAACCCGAGCGTTGTGCGTCTAGCTGGCACATGGGACGACGCGACCTGCTTTCGACAGCCATATTTGCCCGAAGGTGGAAAGCCCTATAATTCTCTGGAGTCGCGAATAGCGTCATTGTAGACACTCCTTTCAACTTGAGAATAATTCTTACGGTTATTATAATGTACGCTATAGTTGAAACTGGCGCTAGTGTTTACGCGACTTCCGGTTGCAAATTGAAGAAGGCAGCAGCCAGTTTACTTTTTGCGGTTCTCCTGTGCATTATTACGGCAAGCACACGCGTAGATTTTGTTTTTACGCCGTAGAATAACAGCAATCGTTTTTTGTTATTTAGGTCATAGCAGAGAGTAGGTAACTTTATGAACATTATAAAAGTGCAATTGCTTGAGCTACAGCATTTTTCTGACCAGTGAGTGATGTTTAACTTCCCAGTATTGTCCGAACTCAATCGTATATTCTAGAGCAAGTCTGCAAATAAAAGCGACGAATCGAAGCCAGAACAAAAATGGCCAATAACGTATGGCTTTCGCAAGGAGCACAAACATCCCGATGACGCTAATAATGATCATCTGCGAGATTCATGACACTAAAGTGACAATTTACGACCGGTTAAAAACGCATGACACGGTGAATTCACGCGGATTAGAAAAGTTGTTCCTTTGTTTATTATTGTGCTGATTTTATTGGGCGATAAAAGGTTCCTGCGTTTTCCCTATTTTCAAAGTTTTCGAGCATGGAGATATAATATTTTCAACGCTAGAACAAAATTGCCATTGCACGTGCACATGAGCAGAGAAAGTAAAGCTCATAATATATATTGAAATCGCACATTACTTGGCTTTGACTTTATTTTGATCGTCTACAAGCACGGTCAGGTACTAGTCCAGTGTTAGTGTGTACTTCTTGACGCCTCCCCTGATTTTCAAGATGCTCTTGATTGCTTTGGCACGGAAAGCCTCCTGCAGTAAATAATCGATTCCGTGTTCGCGCTGTTTCGGACAATGTACACAAATGCACCTATAAAGCCATTTTGCACGGTGTTTAAAGTCACGAAGTTAAAAAAAAAAGAAAACTAACTCACTAATATCTACCCGACTGGGAAATGTTCCAAGGTATCTATGACAAAATATTGCTTCGTGATACTTGCTGAAGTAATAGATCAAGCGCAGAAACAAAGTGCACCTACCTTCTCCCATACAACTGGGTTACCGAACGAATTTTAGACTGGTTGCCCTCTGTTGCAGTTTGACACCATACATCATATTACGGCAGTTGAACCTATAGTGTACATTATAGTAACTCTATGAAATATTTAGTGTTCATTCATTCGGCTGAGCCAATCTCACGCGCCTGTGCTATCGTCTGAGCTAGGGATATTTGTTCACAGCATGCTTGTTTATTAGCGGCGTAATGTTTTGGTGGCGCCCTCCTATGGTTCCCCCTTGTGACGTCATTACCTTGCGAACAACAAGTTCGATGGTGTTTGTAAATAGCATGGTTGAAGCCTGAAATCATTGCGCTCTCAAAGGAACAATGCCAACACCGTCGAAATTAAAGTTTTTTCATTCTTCTTATTTCCGTCGATGGTATACCCTTTCCGACGTCATAGTCAGCTTTTGGGCCAATCGTGAAAGGCCGACCACAGCGACGCTTTCGGTCGCGCACGTCGCCAATAGGGGGTGTTCACTGGACGTCATATCTTAGGGTGGTGTCTACAGCGCATGCTCAGAAAGAGCTCCCATTAATAGGTAGCCAACACCGGCAATTTTCGTGGTGCGGAATGCACGTTATTAGCGATGTGCGCGACCAAAAGCGTCGCTGCGGTCAGCTTTCCACGATTGGCCAGACCATGGGCATATGAGCATTGTCAGATTGTCAACTTTGACGGTGTTAGTTTCGGATTACGATGGCTCCTAGCTTACACTGTGCTTTTTAAACACACCATCGAACTCGTCGTCGCACCTGGTGGTAAGGAGCCAGAATAACAACTGGTGGCGTCACGGCGAGGCAAATCCCAGTCGTGACGTCACGGAGGGAAACCATAGGAGGGCGCCACCGAAACATCTCGGCGCTAATGGGAGCTCGCCGTTAGCACGCTCTCAGCAGCCGCTCACATAAAACCCCTTCATGTTACAGTATACTAGAATACTTGGGTAGTGTCGGGACGGGAGCGGTTCGTCTGAGGCGCGTTGTATTGATCGCGACAGGTGTCGACACCGGTGCGTTACCCAGAAACGTTGCGCGTGCGCGGCTGCAGGCGCGAAAATATGAATTTTCGGTGCCGCTTTGATAGAGTGCACATAGGATTTCTGATATAGCTACGACCTGCCAGTCCTCGTATTGCGGCATCAATTACGCTGCGGCACGACCGTTGGCATCGTGATGCTTCAATGTACTGGACGGTATAAGCTACATTATTCTGAAATCTCATAAAAACAATGGCGACTTTCAAAAAGGGATTGCACGTTGTTTCAGACTAGGGTTAGCTGCGACTTTTGGTTCGTCGGATGGTGAGTGTTTTAAACAAATTCCCACTTCCTAGCTCAGACATTAGATATTTTGTGAGAATTTTTAAAACTCGGAAACATTTTGTTTTGCTATTCTATTTTATGGTGGAACAAAGCAGCACATAGAGAAGCCCGAGATTGTTTTAGTATGCTTTAAGTAGTCCAGGTTAACTTCTCTGTATTTTTTTTTCTACCCGTCTTTTTCTTCTTGTCCTTAATAAGCTCGCTTCACTTGTCACTCATTTCGTGTTCATGTATGCGACAACCCACCCAAGCGACGGTCGCAAAGAGATGAGAATCTTATATTTCTTCATGGTCGTCACGACCATCAGACGACCATCCGACGTTCACTTGTAAGAAATAGCTTATAAGCCGCGACAATTTTTATCACGTGTTTTAACATTGAACTTCAGTCCAAAAAATGAGACAACATCGGCTCAGCAAGTAATGCTTTATAAGATTTGAAGAAGAAAACAAGCTACTATTTCACATCATTTAGAGCAAGAAACAACAGCACACGTAAATAAGGCAAGGTAAAAGTTGAAATAGTTTACAGCACAGCATTGGACTACAGGGTTATAATGTCAAGCGCATACATGGTTACAATGTGCAGCGCATTGTCCTTATGAGGGTAAGCCATCTCAAATCCACACATCATAACAATACATCTAACTGAGGCTGCTTTTTGACAACCAGGTAAGTCTCTCCTGAGCTGGGTATTCGAAGTGAACGACCCATTGTTTCACAGGTGTTGTACCAGGTTCACGCAGACATGCAGGGTGTTTTTGTTTTATTCTCCAAAGAAGTTTATAGATTTTTACAAAAAAGGAGGTGGCAGATACGTAGATGCTGTCTTTACTTATATCTGTAGGGCTCGGTGGACAATAAATGGGCAATTGACCGTTGCAATTTTCAATAATTAACCAAATTCTGTTAGTTAACTTGTTCATTAACGGTTCAATTGGCCATGCTGGAATTGCAGTTTTAAAGGGAGTCACTATTAAAGGCTAACACAATTTCGACAATTCGCGAAAAGGTAACGAGGCTCGCGAAATTCATCGTTAAAAGTTTGCCTTTCTCCGCATGATTCAGAAACCGCGTGATGTTAATGATACGTAGAATAGTGACGTAGTCGGCTTGAGGTGTGCTTGGCATACCACGCAGTCGTCTTGAAGTGTGCTTGGCATACCACATCAGGTAAGATGTCGAAACAAAAGAACACCTCCCTTTCGAGGCTGATCTTGTTAGACTTCGGCTCAAGGGAAGTCTCCAAATAATCAACACCGTCGAAGTTGCTGAACTTGTGAACATCCCAGTAGGGAGATAGCACATTCAGGGAGCCTAGCGCGTTGCGATCGATGCCTTGTGGGATTGCGGCAGGAGCTTCGCTGTTCACCACTGGTGACAATGGGTTAGTTTCGCGAGCGAGCCCCGAACGCTTTGCAACAATGAGCTCTGGTGGATTTGCCTTCCGCTTCCTTTCGTCTCGTATTCCGGGAGGGTCACCACTCAGATCCTGAGGTACACTTGACAGGAGAGTCGGCACCGCTTCTGGCGCAAGCGCGGGATGTCCACAAGGAATCCTCACTTCCTTTCCGCCGATTATGTGGACGTAGTCTCGAAGGATGAAGCGGGGCTCGAAGTGCAGCTCGCAGACAGCGCTTGTTTCTTCAAGACGCTTGTCTGATCTTTGCAGATTCTTTTGCCAGAGATCTTTGGAACGCCGAAAAGAGACTCCGTTTTCACGCCTTTCACTCGGATGTAGCCCGTTTGGCAGCCAGGTGCGCAGCGAGAGTTCTGTCGCCGTTTCGACGACGGCATTTTGGCACTACCCTTTAAGCGTGTTTCACATGCAGCGATTTTGGCCCTAGAGCGGCGCGATTTCTGCCGTCGGGGCGCTCGTGCCGCTCAACCGCTGGTGCTGGCAAGAGCGCCGCGACGGCAGAAATCGCGCCGCTCTAGGACCAAAACCGCTGCATGTGAAACACGCTTTACGCGTTCACCATGCGCAAAATCAGAACACACAAGATTCAAAACATATTTCGATCGAGCACACAGAACTATGAAATCATGGTGGGCTTATGGACGCGTGCACCGCTCAAAGTGAAAACAAAAAACAGTAACGTCGTCGACTACGAACGCATTTTCCGCCAAACGTGGCGGGCTGCGCGATTTTTTCCGGGTAACTCGACTACAGTTCCGCCACATACTGTCAATACACGCGACCTCACGAGCTCCCGTTGCCGAGCCGCTCCGGTCCCAACACTACCCCAGTGTTCTAGTAGACTGTATTTATGTTTCAAAAGTAGCGCAAGGTGCGTCGATGCACGCGGCACGTGCAACGTGCAGCCCTTGGGAAGATCATGGCGGCACAGCGCAGCACTCAGCTGTATTTAAGACGCCATGTTCTTCCCAGAAGTGGCGCGCGAAACGTGTCTCCAGCATTTCAACAACAGTGAATGGCGCCACTTTTCACACGATAGAGGGGCTTTACGCGCACACAGTTATGGCCACCAGTGCATATTTCATGTATTCTCCGTTCACCCTAGACTAGAAGGTCCGCCTTCAGCCCGAACTTTCTGTCCTTGCTAACGCAAGTGTGAACGCGCAGGCACGCGAAACCAAAGCATTGCGGAATCCAGCGAGCTCATGCTGAAGGTGCATGGAGCTTCTAGTCTCAGTTTAAGGCAACGTCACTAATTACCTCAGTTCTGGAACTGAGGTAATTAGTGACTGAAGTGAAGAACTGAAGTGAGTGAGGGGGTACCCCCCTCATTCACTTCAGTCCACCTCCCGTCGTTTGAAGTGCCATCTAGATTTTCGTTTACGAACTGTGTGTTCCATAGAGCACGGTGGAGCGCCAACTAGGCGCTGCGCTTCGAAACGTATACGTATCCGATAGAATACACTGCAGTTACGGAAGCAGCCGTCCGGCGCGTCGAACAACGGGATACGAGTCGAGGAGAGTAAGAGGGTACTGCTCGTACATGCAGCGTCTATCAGCAGTTC
Source organism: Ixodes scapularis (assembly GCF_016920785.2). Taxonomy (NCBI): domain Eukaryota; kingdom Metazoa; phylum Arthropoda; class Arachnida; order Ixodida; family Ixodidae; genus Ixodes; species Ixodes scapularis. The sequence continues at coordinate 69,890,562 of NW_024609835.1, forward strand.
CGTAACTGAGCTAATCTAACAACGTTGGCTTAAGGGAACATTACTGGAACAACTCACTGCCATAGTGCCTGCTCTAAAAAAGTGGCACCAATCCGTACTTGAGAACCGAGCCAATGGCGATCGTGACGTGGTCATTTCCCTAGCAGCGGCCACTCGGGGAACTGCACGGCTGCTTGTATTGGTTCGAGAGTATCGCATTCGATAGCGTCTACTGTTACTCTTTTATTTTGGCTTTTATCGACCATTTTGGCGCCGAAACATACACCGTGGGCGGGGTTTCGGGGGTGCTCGCCCCAGGAATTATTGTGGCCAATATTTTCCAGCTCGCTTGCACATTTGCATTAATTGCATCTTAATCATAACTTTACAAATGCAGGCCGTTCGCCCTTGTTGGTGTTAGACTGATGGTAGCTGATAAAACCCGTTTGCTCTACTGACGTCAAACTCCTGGTTAGCTCAGTTGGTAGAGCGCTCCACTGGAAACAGAGAGGTACCAGGTTGGATACCCGGAGCAGGCTGATTTTTTCAGCCGCGAACCAGTCACCTATAGCAGTTTGAAGATTTGTGTTTGTCTTTTGTCCACTTTTGGGGGGTTCCCCTTCTCCAGGGATTATTATTGCCATTTTTGTCCAGGACGCTTGCGCCTTTGCATTAATTACATCTTAATCCAATAACCGTCTCCCAAGCTAACGCGCCGCGAATTCCTACCGAAGTTAGGACGCGCCCGGATCGGGACGTGCTACGGCCCATTCGTCACATGTCGACTCGTCATCGGGCAACTGGTAACAGGCCCGTTCATCACAGCGGAACATTCGCCATAAGATGATTCGTCACGCCGGCAGTTCGTCACACAATGACCCCAACATCATTTCTTTTTATCTTGTTTTCTTAGGAAAGGTAACGAAGGGGGTCACCCAACCGAATCCGTACAAGGTCAGTGAAGTTGACTACTGTACGAACGGGAACAAAAGCATGTCCCAGCGACCCCAAGATAAGGCAACATGCAGCCTTTAGCCTTCATATGGTTTTATCTGGGTCACCTTACTAACAAAAACAATTCGAAAACATAAACTTCGGAATAGGAACAAGTCGACTGAACCCGGCCGATTCTTTTTTTTTTTTGTGCCCCGCTCCAGGGATGGTTGCTTCAGGATTATTACAGACGGATCTCTTTTGCTTTCCACCTCACTCTCAATTTCTAGATGGAGGTACTTAGTACTAAGAGAGGTGGCTATATGCTTCTTCAAAAAGTATATTCCTACACTTGCATTAAGGTTAACGAAAGTACGTTGTATTGGGCCTCCCGACGAAGAGGAGTTTGTAAAACTAGAGTTGTCACTGATCACGCCAAGACTCGTCTAACCTCTTATTCCAGTGACCATACGCATGCCGCTGACCCCTCCAAGATAAACGTGCTTTGGGTTCGTCATCAGATGAATGAAAAGGCCTGTATGTACCAAAATCTGTTCCGGCATGCCCTTATGTTCCCAAAAGAAGTTCACTAACGGTCTTCTTTATTCCAGTGGAAGGCCGTCTAGCAATGCACCAAATACTTCTGGATGCGGGCGGCTGCCTGTGTCAGTGACGACACTGCATCGCAAACTCCCGCACCATCAACACTTCGGCGCACAATCTGCAAGCAAAGGCAGCGGGCGAATTTCAAGTACAGCGTACCATCTTGCAGAGCCGACATACGAATGTCCACAGAGTTGAAGGCAAAGTGCATTGCAGCGCAAAATCACAGTGCGCGACATATTATGATGATAATGACTGTTTTACCTGCATGCAGACCACAGCCAAAGGAGATTCCTTTCTCCTCCACGACAGCGAAGAGGGCGACAGCGTAAAAATCCTGATCTTTGTTACCGAGCGCAACTTGAGCTGTCTGGCTCAGAGTACTACGTGGTTCGCGTACGGGACCTTTAAAGTCAAGCCGGCACACTTTTACCAACTGTACACGGTGGATGCCACAGTCAATGGCGTGGTAGTGCCAATGGGTTACGGCTTGCTACCCAACAAATCTGAAGCTATCTACTACCTACAAAATGCAAGCGTTCAAGAGCTCTGATAAGCGTATAAAGCGAAACGCTCGGTGGTCCTATTATGGGATATGTGTTTAAACACTTCAAAATGTGTTGGGTCTTTTTAAGGTTTTTCGACGTTGCGCTGATTCACAGGGGGGCCGACTGCCTTGAGGTGGCTTACACGGACTTCGAGATAGCGGCTATCAACGCGATACGCCATGGTTCCCGGCGCTAGGATACAGGAAGACTTTTTTCACTTATCCCAGTCGGTGCACAGGAAGGTGCGCTCCAGTGGTCACCAGAGTTGCTACAATTCAGGTGAAGATTTTGCTGTTCTGGTATGCGGCATTCTATTTATATGTTTTATTGTTGTCTTCAGTTAAGCCAATTGGTTACTTTAATTCTTGTGGATTTTCAGATGAGAATGCTTCCAGCATTGGCCTTCTTGCCAATCGCCGACATTCCCGAGGGCTTCCAGGACCTTCTTGAGGTTTTCCCCACCAGTGCCTTGCTCGCGGCGGATTACTTCGAGGACGTGTATATCGGGAGACCCCGTCGAAACGGCTTGTCCGTCGGCCACCTTCCCTCCTCTGGTTTGGTCAATCAGAGAATCAACACTAGCAGAAATGACAAGGACGAACGACAGCATCGAAGCGTGGCACCGGCGACTGCAAGTAAGAACTGATTTAATCCTCTGAGAACTTGGAAGTTTTCTGTAGCACATTGTTGCATTTGTGGCTCAAAATTTCAGTACGGTGCCCACTCAAAAGCTTTCTCCACGATTGTGTATGTTCTTTTTTATGCCAGAGCAACGTGGGCTGCAGTTCTCCCAATATCTGGGCGTCCTGGGCTGCACCAAGAGAGAGCATTCCTTGACAGAGATGAAGTTTGCTCAAGCAAAGGGCGGCACGACATCTTCGAGGGTGTCCAAGCAGCACGCCGACTGCAACCGGCGTCTTCAGATCATTGTGAGCCGCTACAATGGTCGCAATCGTCTTGAAACCTTGGGGATGGCAGCTTGGAATATCGATTTTTAATTTGTTTTTATTTCGCTCAATAAACCTGTTGTTTTCTATTTACAACGATTACTTGTTTGGATGTTTCCTCTCTTCAGTAAAAATGAAATATAACGTACTAATCCTTATTGCATGCCAAGCCAAGTGAATATATGTTGGGAAAATTCGAATATCCGGTTCAAACAGTGGCAAACTTTCCTAATAACAAATCACCCTATGACGAACGTTCCGCTGTGACGAACGGGCCTATTACCAGTTGGCCTATGACGATTGCGCACATGACAAAAGGGCCTACACCCCCTGAAATCACGGGTGAGAAATGGTTGTATAAAAACAATATTAATTGTGCTGCAACACCTTGTAAGCTTTTTTTAAAAAAAATATGCGCCTGTTGTATTGTACTAATCTCCAATAAACGTTCCTACAAAAAATTATAATTTACCCGTTTGTTTTTACGCAAACACAGGCTTTCTCAAAGCTTATGGTGGCCACAGCAACGTTACTGGAGCAAGCTCAGTTGCACAGCTCCGCCTGCGACGTGGGCTCAGTGGCGTGATCTTAGGGCTCAGTGGCGGTCACGAGAACTAGCAGCGCTGCCGTCGAGTCTTGCTTCCGGATTTCATAGTCCGCCAAGCTTGAATATCAGTACTTGAGCTTAAGCGAGTTGGTGATTCATACTATATTTTGTTTCACCTTGTGTTGTACCGCAGGAAAGGCTACAAGCGCGAGCTCCTTGCACTATGGCACATCTCGGCGGCACAAGCTCTTTTGCGCCAAGGGAAGCTGCCAACGCAATGAGGTCGCGCTTCTAGCCTTCGCCGCGGTACAACATTACGTGCAACGAAGTATAACACTTCACAGCGCAAGAAAACAGACGCACACAAAAATAAATTTCAAACACTCAAGGAAAGAACACTCACAATGCGCTGACTCTGATCTCTGTGGTGTATTACACTTCATCTTCATCACCTTTTTTGCTATTATACACATAAAAGTAAAAAAAAAAAAAAGAAATTAAAAAAAAATTAAGCTCTCAACGCGGTGGCAGTAGACGACGCGCGATACAGGGAAGCAAGATCGGACTGCAGCGCCGCTAGTTCTTGTGATCGCCACCTGGGCCACTCGCCTCTGCAGGCGACAATAGGGAGCTGTGAAACTGAGCTTGCTCCAATAAAGTTGGGCTAGAGTAACATAAAAAGATTGAGCACCATCTTGTTTCTTTGATCCTAGGCGTTTCCGTACTCGGGTAATATTCAGTGACTCCAGCAGTAGCCATATAAAGCAACTTCCGTGTTTCAACTCGTCGCTAAAGAGTGGCGCTGTTATCGTTTTTGTGTGGGTTTTGGTGGACGCCAGCGGCCTAGGTTTCAGGGGTGAGTTGCTCGAATGAGTGTTTTAGTACGTTGGCTTAAGGGTCTTCTCTCGACGCCATATTTGAGGGCGCTGTTTAGAGCGCATGCTCAGAATGAACTCAAAGTAGTAGGCTGCTAAGATGCGCAATCTTGATGGTGTGGAATGCACGGTGCAAAATAACTGGAAGTTCGCCATCAGCACGCGCTCAGCAGTCGCGGACACAGATGTGCCCGCCAGTGAATACTTCCTATTGATTCAACTGTCTTACAGAGGAATAATTGGAATAGATTAATTAGTGCGGCTGGTCACCACCGAATCCGATCATCTTACTGGTGACTACTCAGCGTGCTACTTTACACTGCATCGTTTTGCATCATACAACAATGTCGTTGTCCTTTCTGTTTGCCGTTTTAATGTCCTCGTTTATCACTTTGAAATCATGCTATATTTAGACTACTGTATGAAGTCCAAAAGGGGGACATAAATGGGAATTAGAAAAATAACAAAAGTTGTTAAAAGCAACATTACAACAAGTACAGAAAATCTAGAGAGACGCGCATTATTGATGGTGAGCACTCAGATAACGCATGTAAAGGTCATACAATTACCAGTCGATAAAACAGAACTAGAGCCAGCAATAAAATTGTCACTTCAGCAAACCATTACACACAAAAACAACAACAAAAAAAGTTTCTAGACGGTGCCATTTGCATATTTCCAAAGTACGACGCTTATTTTGCTCAATTTTCAATGCGGAGAACGTGGGTCTACTAGACTGTGATTTTGTTAACATTAAAATGGGGCGTTCGTGGCTTCCAGGAGGAGGATGTAAACGCGTCTCTAGAAAGCACCAGATTCTCGATCGATCTAGATGTCGGCCGCCGCTTTGGGCCTTTCGGAAAACTTTTTCTACACTTAATTATTAAACGACGAGATGACCGAGAGAATAAAAAGTGCGCCAACCGGAACTCTAAAAAAATGTGAACAAATTATCAGAACTAGCAAAACACTAAGGTCATTTTTTTTGCTATAAACGCAAACATAAAGCTTTACTTATTTACGCAAGTATATCAAAATTAAATCAAGGTTACGGTTTAATATGGTATTTGGACCTGATGCCAACAACCTGCCCGAGGGGTTGTGCGGAAGACACCTCGATGGTACATTTAAGGCACATTAGATTTTTATTTTTTATTCGTAAAATTTGCCTCACGTCATTCTAAGGGGAAGGATTAAGGAAGGAGTGAATTAGCGCACCGTGCAGGTACTTCAGGGCTCAGGCACCGTCGTAATCCCTGCTGAATCTCACGAACAGCTGACATATTATTATTCCCACAAACCTCAACTCTGCTTTCGTCATAAAGCTACCGAATCAAGCTCCAAACGACTTCCTTTTAGTTCCACGACGTGTCGCAACACCGGCACTGTCCAGTAAGATTAAGACATCCGACGACCTCCCTCCACGTACACCGCCTCTCTTCGAAAAACGAGAGACAATTCCCGAGCGTTCCTAAGAAAAATGACCCCGGGGAGTAACGAAGCGACACTGTAGATACTGGCGCCCCGCACAGGGCGATTCGTCTGGGCGCTCTGGAGACTCCCCGCTGGGGACCTTGCCACGGCGGCGTTGCCGACGTGGGCAATCTTCATAAGGCATTCACCACGCAACGGGGGCCGTTCATTTTGGGGCCCAGCGTGGTCGCAAACGATATCGCACCGTGGAGCCCAGGACTGGCCGCTTCTATGAGGTGTATCGGTGCCATCATTGGTCTTTATAAGGAAACATCCCAAACACCTCTACGGGGACAACGTGCCGAGAATCACGTGGGTGGGAAGACTGTGGCCGACATTTTTGTTTTGCACCCTTTGAAGGACACTATGTAAAAAAAAAAATCGTTTTTATTCTATTCTTTCTTTCTTTCTCTCGCAGTTGTAAAGAACGGAAACTGACCAGTGTATCTTATAAACTTTGGAAAGAACCATACAAAAATGGTTGCCGCATTCCCTTTTTAATGCAGCTCCATATTTAGTTACGACAATGTTCTTTAAAACGTTGCTTCTAGATGTAATTAGACCAATCTCGTCCTTCATCACTATACCCGCAGTGTTAAAACATACTTTGAGAGTGTATTTTTGGTATCACGAGTATGATAGAAGATAGCCTAAGGCGACTGTAGCTAAATAGTTTTACTCAAAGTAGATGTATCAAAACCTGTTTTGTGTTACAGAGTACATTTGAAGGAAAATAAAGGTTCATATATTAAATTATATTATTAACGAGCGTGTTGGTACGATCTACTAGATAACAGAAAGTATAAAACAGAGAGAGGACGAAACACAGACGAGTACATATATTAACTTTACTAAAAAAAAAAAAACCACTAAAACGTTTTTACTATATACTGTATTCGTTTCGTTTATTTCTAATTTGTATGACAATGTAGTTACATGCCTACGTGTTCTTAATAAGCAGAGAACATAGACCTACTTTAATTTTCGTGCGTCTGATCTTGCCACAATTGCTTTAGAGTCTTACATAATTTACCACGCGCTAACTACGCTTTATTAGGCTACGCTATTAAGCTAAGCTAATCACCCGTTTTGCCATAGAATTGTAAATTATTGCAATAATTGAGTTGCAATTGCGCAAACTAAGATTTTTTTTCTCTCGAACTCCTGCTTGTATGCCATTGTACGGGGCAGGGTATTCGTCAAGCTGTCTTGCAGTTCTTTTTGTGTTTCCCCGGCCTTTTCTTTTATAAATTGAGGATAAAATAAAACTATTATGTTTTACTTTTATGTCTTGCTTATCAGGACTTTGTTAATACGATTACTATGCTATATTAGCCACACTTTGGGGACGAACGGAGTAAATACACACATCGTTTTGTCTTGTTATTTAAAACAACTAACATCTAGATTTCTTTTTTTTTTTCGGGGGGGGGGGGGGGGGGGGGGATTTGGTGTTAAGGTGTCAATATTTACGAAACATCGTTGAATTGTAATACTTGTGACAGTGTAATTTTAGCCCGAACACAGCTTCACCAATGTGATAATGCGTTGCACGTTCAATAAAATGTGAACATCAATTCCTTTTTTTTTTGTTCATTACACATTTTGACACGAAGGAAATAAAGGCAGAGTTAGTATCTTTGTATTTCAGCTATTGTCGTGCCATAGTAATGCTAGACAAGTAAACAAAGGGTCAATAAGGTGATTGTGTGTGATATTACGATTTTATGCTTAATATTTTAGTATTAACAGGCGTTCGGGTTTCCGCCCTCATTCTCGTCTTCGGACAAGAAAACTACGTCGACAAAATAAACAGAATTGCAAAATGACCAATAAATGGGCCTGTCAGCTCCTATACGTAGTGTTTCGTAAACAGTCGTTTGTACTTGTTTCTTGTGTACGTAATCAACCTTCTGCGTAGAGTATTCAAGGGCACTATTGTGTTTCTTCTGCGGCAGAGGAGTGGACGTCCTTTCCAAACGTACCTTAAAACCCACATTGCAGCCTACCACGCTAGATGAGTGCCCTTTCAGGACTTGACCTCTCGTTGCTAGCATAAAGTGAAATCTAAGGTGATTCTGAGTATATGTGTATCCGATCTTTAGCACAGCATGTGGCACATATTTCAACTTAAGTACAATATTTAAGTGCAATCCTACCACATTCACCTACGACGTCACTGCCAGGTATTGCCCCGATAGTTGTGAAAAGCTTTGGTTAAGATAATGGGGGCTTATTTTCAGTTTCAAACATGTTGATTTATGTGTGAAAATAGAAAAGTGAAAGCTTGCTGAAATTCTGCGCTCAATAGCATAACTATGCAGTAGAACACTTTGCGCCGACGTTCTGGCCATTGGTGAAAACGGGAAAAAAAAGATCAATAATATTCTAGTTATACGGGCACCCTTAACCGCAGTTAAAAGTGCTTGAGGTCAGACATAACTGCGGTTAAGGGTGCCCGACGGGCATCCTAAACCGCAGACAAGCTTAATTATTTTTAGCGGTTATGGTCAACTATATCATCCTTAACCCCAGTTAAGTCTCACCTTGGTCGCGTCTAACTGCGTTTGAGGGTGCCCGACTAAGTAGTGTATACGAATGTGATAATTACACGGAGAAAATCCTGAACTGCCGATCACAACCACACTTTTGGCGCCACTCGTGCGGCCATGCTGAAAGTAATTTTTCACACTTCGTACTATTCACAGCTCGCACTTTTGATTGTTTATTTTGCAGAGCATCGTGCCTAAGTAGCTCGCGTAACAAGCACTTACGTTGCGCAATCTGACATTCTGAATGCCTTACCTTGCCTTACTAGTGGCGAGATGTTTCGGTCACTCGCTCTTACGGTTTCTATCAGTGAAGTCACAGCTACGATTATCGATTGCCAGCCAATATTCCTATGCTTTGTGTAAAAAGCGCGATGGAAGCAGGTAGTCATCGCGTCTTCAAAGAAAACAACCTAAAAGTACTCAGTCTGACATTTCTTTTATCTACACTAATGGAAGTAGCTTTCATCATACTCGGAGCGTCATAGTGAGCGTTTTGCCAATCCTCGAAGGCCGAACGCAGCGACGCTTTTGATCGCGCACGCCGCCAATACATGGACGGAACGTAACCTCATTGCATCATACCGGTGGCCATTCCCACTTGTTCTTGCCGAAAAGACGAAATTCAGTGATTCATAGTATATGCCGCGAAAGGTCAAGACCAACACAAAAGCAACTGGTGTAACGTCTCTGCAAGCTTTAGCTAGGTTTGGCTATGTCTGGCAAGGTTTGGTCAATAAATGAGCTACGGTTAAAGCATCGGCACTAAGTTCTCCGATCTGCTAGTCTGCACCACCATTTTGGTGCTAAGTGCAGAGCAGACTCAACCGTCGATCGTCACAATTAAAAGATGCGACTTCCTCATCTTTAAGTACGGTGTTGGGAAGCTCAGGTGTTGTTGTTTTGCTCTGTCGCAAACTTTTAGCATTTTCGGAGGACGGAAAAGCGCTTCCTGAGATTTCAGATAATGTTTCAGTTAAAATGGCAACCATGATATTAAGCACCAAGGTGGCTGAAGTGCCGTTTCTCTGGAGCGTATACCATATTTAGTGACTCCAGGCTTGACCAGCGACTTTAGGGTTACGTTACTGGATTCCAGGATTACATGACTTTAGGTATGTTTGAGGTCACTGAATCCTGGGACAGTGGCGTCATTGCCTTCGCAGCCTGCTAAGCGGACACAAACAGATACTAACATGGAGACGACCAAACCTCGCAATATGATTGGCTGATCGGTTTCAGTTTACATGTCAATCGCCATTTCGATTCATTTAAATCTTCGAAGTTTCGAAATGGTCATTCTGAACCAGTCGCGCCGAGATCGCTATAAAGCATCATCGTACTGAATGGGTTCCTTGCCAATAGAAGCGTCTTTTGCACTCTATGTGTGCTACTTATGAGTCATGCTTATTTCCGCATATCTCTTACAATGGTATTGTTGTTTTTGCGTATATCAAGGCGAAACATCTATTTTTCAATGCCGCCAAGCCCCTACGCCGCATGTGGTGGCAGTGTGAAGATGTGCGCTTGTTTCGCCGGTGTATGAATAACAAAATCTTGGTATACAAGAAACGACTATAAAAACCTAGCCGTTACCAATGAATTTATACGTGCTCACCAATAATGAAAAGGTTAGGGAGAGACCGCACATTCCATGCACCAAAATGATGACCGTGCGGAGAGCTTAGCCCTACTTTTTTCTCAGGATCCAGGGATATTAGGTGTCACTACATTACCACAAGATACGAATGCGAGTAACCAGAACTTATGTGATTCGTATGTCGTGTGCCAAGCTACTTCTTGAATAGGCTTGAAATCACTCCCGCACCTCTGCAACGAAGTCAACCCGCAACGGGTACAAGCGCGAGGTCGTCGCGTTTCATCCCGCCGCGACTGAAAGACTCTGGTGCAAGAGAACTGCCAGTCAACTCTACAGGTTCTCACTTGCAGCCTTTGCGGTTAGTCCGTCTTAATACGACGACTAAAGACCCATTCACACAGGAGCGTTTGCTTACGTTCTCTTATGTTATGTTATCAGGTTATAAGTCACCGGGATATAGGCACCTCGAATATAGCGTTCAAGGCAACTTCTTGAACTGGCTCCCACGCTTTTAAGGGAGCACGAATATCCGGGTGACTCGCGACGTAAGCAGACAAAAGCTTCTGTCACATAACGCAATGTAAGCGAAATGTGCTGTGTGACCGGCCATTACAGTGTGAGGATTAATGTCAAAACTTCTAGTGTCGTCTGACCAAAACTCGCGTGGCATCGCACCTCCGCACGGCGTAAGGAAACCACCAATGACAGCAACGGTTGTCATGGTTACGCCACTCAGCGGCGCAATTCTGGCCAATATCTCTTTCACGCTTTAAGCAAACTGTGCTGCGTGAACCGGCCTTTACAATCAGTGCAATAATTACTGTCAAAACGCCTCGGCAACCCAAAACGGGCTCACTTTTCACTACATATATAATTTTTACAGACAAGATCTTTCCTCTCTCAGGTTGAGTGAGAGCAGCAATTACGAAATAAAACTTAACCTCCCCCCCCCCCTCCCCCCCAGATTTTTTTCCCTGCGTGAAAGCGATTACTTTTTTCAGAATTGTGAGTTCTGCGAATCGCTACAAAAAAAAAAAAAAAAAGCACGACCGCAAAACCCGGTGTCCAGACAAGCTTGAAACCGCCAAGTGGGGGAAAATCACCGAGCTAAATGCAAAAACAAAGCAGCAGAAGACATCTAATGCAAAGAACAATATAGTTGAGCAGAAAAACAGAAAAGCAGAAAAACTAACTACAGCGTACGTAAGCGCTCAGAAAATGGAGTGAGGAAACCATATGCAACCACCGTTAAATCCCCTTCAAGGAACTCAGGAACAAAACACAACCATGCGTGGACAACAAAACGTTACATTTCGTGATATTTCCCTTTTATTACGGGGTTTCTTTTCATATTTATACGATGCTAATGGAGCCAAGGGAGCGCGGTTATTCTATAACAGATGCAGAAAAAAAATTTAATTTCTGCTCATTGCCAGGCTCGCGCTCTATCAAAATAAAATAAAACTGGAAATGATTGCACTCAAGAAATCAGCGTAACGTGAAATTGCGTCAATTAATGCACATACTTCTGTTTCTTTCAAATACTCTGCCATTAGCAGTCTGACGTTTCTACCGTCGAAGGACCTCTGCCCACTAACTGCGCCCCATGCCATACGAGAGGTCGCTGTGCAAGCCGCCGCCATCATGAATTTTCTGCGTGAGAAACGTCTGGTGGACAGACTGCGAAGAGCTCCACGGAAGCAGGAAAGAAGCCCGCGTATATATATATATTGCCGTCAGTCACGCTAAATATTTTATAGCAATAATCTGAATCGCTACTATAAATGTCAACCGCATTTCCTCATTTACTACCCAATTTCTCTTTCGTGTATATTGTTGCTTTTAATACATATAATTGATTAAAATGGGAACGAAAGAAGCAAGCGACGTTATTAGTAAGCCATAAAAAACGTCTCTTCGTCGTTTTGCGGAAGTAAGAATGAAAAGAAGCTAGAGGGCGGAGGTAATGATGGGAACATAGCATGTATGTATACTTCAATTGCGATTTGCGCCGTATAAAAGGTCCAGGTATCTATACCAGCTATCATTTTTTGATTTCATAATACTCACAACACTCGGACACAGGTGCCATTTAATAAAGGACCAAATGAAGGAACAATGTTTTTCACAATTCGTCGAAACAATCAAAAATTGACAAGTTCTCACAGAGTTGACAGTGCGCCTCTCCCCCTGCTTCAAACCGCCCCAAAAACATTTTTTTTTTCTGTTTATATAAATATAAATCACGTATCCCTGAACACTCAGCCACCACCTCAATGTAGATCTAGGGTCGGAACCGGATGTCAAGGTTTCAGAACTAACCGTTAACTTAGTCAAAAGTTATAAGTGATATTCTGATAATCTCAATGGGGAAAATGGGTCCCGTTCCTCTTGGTAACTGGCTTCATTCAGCTCTATGTATTCTATTGCTTCACGTCGGCCGCCGTTTTCCCGTTGAATCACTTGTAGCTTTTTAATAAGATAATAGTTGGTTCTGAAACATTGACATCTAGTTCGAACAGCGGGCGCTACATTTGGGTGGAAAATGAGCGTTCGGCGATGTGTAGTTTATTTTTCCGGTAACATACAACCTTTTAAATTGTTTTGGGGGACTTCCTGCAAACGGCCCTTTTGGAATTACTCCAAGCCCTGAGAATACTGCGCAACGGCGGACAGGAGAATGTCTTCATATTTGTGACTCCTCAATTTTAATACGTCCTTAGCATCCATTGTATGAAGTAATTAGATATTGCGTCAAGATTTTCTGGGAATACATATCATTCGTGTATCTTTTATTTGTCATTAAAAAAATCAAACGGCATCATAATCAATTAGTGAAGCAGTTTTAGTGAGCAAAAATGAGAACACCTTTGTGCCAGTCCTATCGAAAGACCCTTCGGAAGCAAGATCGTCCTCCCCATTAGCGAAATTGACTAGAAGAATGCGAAAACGATTGTAAGTAGCTGGCAACTTGATATCAATGGAAAAATACGTGCACTTTTTTTCCACATTTGAATTATGCCATTTCAACCAATAAATGAAATGAAATGGCTTCTTTTTTTGAGTAGCGATACTCATATAGATGAGGCACGTAGCCAGTATTTTTGTTTGTTTAGGGGGGGGGGGGGGGGGCGGGGGAGGCTTGCCCATGAAAATTGCTGTATGAGGGGGAGGGTGGAGAGCAGGCCCCAGCAAAATAGAAGATTTTGGGGGGAGGGATGGGAGGGCGGGTTCATGCCCCCCCCCCCCCCCTGGCTACGTGCCTGATATAGCTACCAGCAATTATTTCCTCGAAGGTATAATTATTACTTCTAAATTTATAATTTCGTAAAAATCTAACAAATTCATCAGCCTCCACATCAGCCCACTAAACCGATTAATTAGATATAACCGATGAATCGGTCGCCAATTATTTATCTTTGTACAGCCCTAGTGCGCATATGTAATAGGCAGGTCTAGATATTACGAAAAAAAAAAAGGCCCTCCAGCCTTTGAACGAGAAAGGGTTGATTATAGTGGTGTAGTGAGTTTGCGCCACCCTTCGGGCACTTCTCCAACTTGTTCACTATCGCGTTCCGGATGAGAACCTTTCGGTTCCGTCCTGTCGGCAATGATGGAGTGGAAACGGTGAATAATGGAGCGGCCATCGCATCGCCAGAGCAGAGAGCCACGTGGCGCCGACACTTCGTGATTGAGCGCATCGGGGTTTGAGCGCCTCTAGTTCATTCGCAGTTTTATTTCGCTTCTCATAGACACCGAAATTTTGCTTGTGGAAGCATTTTCGTATAAGATTGCGCATACGACAGAAAAATGTATTCCTAGGAGTTGTTTTTTTGTTTTTTTCTTTAGAGGTTGGAGTTTTATCTACAACAAACGTAGATCAGGAATTTGAACTTTTGTGTAGCGTTTTTTGGCCGCGATAGGCTTTTCAGCCCCCCCCCCCCCCCCTTCCTTACCTTTAGAATATGTAGTGCTCGATGTTACCAAGACGGACTAAAACCACGTACACACTCTAAGATGTTTTCTATATCCTCAGATACGTTCCTCAGCACAACTTTGGTCGTCACACTCAATGCTCTCTATGAGATGCGTTTTGTAAACTTTTGTGAGTTAAATCCTTTTTCCCAGCAACAAACCTGAAGAAGTCATCCTTTACAAAAACCAGAAAAAAAAAAAAATTCAACTTGAAGTATCAAACGTTTCATTCATACACTCGTCCTCCCCCTTAAAATGGTCTACTTTGTCTAGTTTCCAATCTCCGTACCCATAACTATGCATGATTTGGCAAATTTACCGCAATTAATTGTGAAGTTTTAAGACATAACGCTTTTCCCTTCACAACTTTACATCGTACATATGTCACTGACCGGTTTAAGGAAGGCAAAACATGAAGAGTCCTGAGCATTTATTATCGCCCCAAAGCCAGTTAGACTGAGGAATTAGTCGGAAAAAAACACCGAAGAACGAATCATGAAGCAAGTATAGCGCCAGGAAAATAAGTCACGTCCTAGTCCTTCAATTTGACCTCGCTGATTATACTACACTCTCAACAAAAGGGTATTCGTAGGGTACTACATTTGGGGTAGTCAGAAGCCGTCACAGATATCGCTACCCCCCTTTAGTAATACTAACAACCCCATGGGTAGTCACACGGCATGCAATCAAGAGGAAGTCACAGTGAGCACACCTAAAGCAACATGGCGGCTGGCAAGCGAAAGTGGAGCAATACGAGTAAGGTCTAGCGAGCTGGACTGCTTTTTGCTAAAATACAATTCTCAAGTGCATACGCTTGTTCGCTGCCTTCTGTGCGCACTAAAGCACTCCAAAATGCGCATCGAAGCACCGGCACCGCACCTAGCTATTACAAGTAGGGGCGGCGATGTGAGGGGGGAAGGGGCATTCGAGGGGTTTTGTCCGCGACTGCTTTCGCGCGGCCGGCTCCATCTACTTCGCGGTCAGAAAACCTTCAAAGAAGAAATCGTATAGAAACACATGAAATGATGTCTTTATTGAACAGAGAATCTGCTTGCTGTGCTTGCCGCAAGTGATCCGGCGTTTTCAGTTGACAGCGGCGAGGCGAGGCATCACCGATTCAAGCGGCGTCGGTTCCGATCGTTCAACGCTCCTGCTCACCTGTTAGCATTGGGCGCGTTAAGTTAACGCGCTCGAGCGCGCTCCAGCGGTCAGAGTGCACTCGAGCTAAACTAAACGACATCGTCTCACTTCCGGTGCACGGTGGCGGAGCACGCTCCGCGAGCTCCGTCGTTGGAGATGGTGCGCGAGAGCTCCAACAGGACAGTTTCCGTTGAGGTGACGGCGTTTCCGCTCTCGCGACCAGTCTCGCGGTTACTCACGGTGGTTTCACACGGTGGTCTCGCACGAGATAGAAGAAACATCATAATTGAAGCGTTTTGGGCTCCGGGCCGGGCTGCCGGGCCACTGGGGACCAGAGGCGTCGGATGTGCGCAATCCCTGGCGAGCGAGTTCGCTTCCGAACGCTCCGAGGATGCCACCGCGCTCGCATCGCCAAACCAAGCCGACCACGACCGCACCAACCGAACCCCGCGGCCGAAAGGCTCCGGCCCAGCCAGGAGCTGCTCGTTCTCCGCTACCATGCCGTGCTCGGAGCTTTTGGCGGCGTTCGTGCTTGCGCCGAAGCCTTTAGGGACTCCCTCGGACGCGCAAGTCGCGCCCGCTTGGATGCGTGGATACTTCGACGGCGATCGCTTGGCTGCTCGTGCGATCGTTTCGTCATCGTGGAAAATAAAAAAATAAAAGCATGGTGCTGGTGTAGAAAGGTATGCATACAACCTTCGAATGCTTTTTGTTCTTCATGTACCTTACCGCAATTTCAGGATCAGGCGACCCAATAAATTCGGCCATTCAGCCATCATTATTTAAGGCTTTTGGGAATTCAGAAGGCGTTCAGCGTACCTTTAATTGCCGCACCAACAGCGTGGAGCACAAATACAAGCTCTTGCTGTTGCTGCCGTCTCCGCGCACTTATTTCATCGAAGTCGTCGTCGAACAAACACTTTTTCGACATTTCGACGAGACGGGAGCCATGTTTAAGCACGCGCCGGAAAGGCGGAACCGGAAACGTTAACAAAATAGGCGTCAGATGGCGCCTCGGTACCGAGGTGCGCCGTTAAGCTACGCTACGAACCCGCGCGCTCGAGCGCAGATGTCCGGAGTCTGGAGCTCACTAACTTAACGCGCCCATTCATTATCCACTTTCAAGTCCCTGGTGATCTCCACCGCGTCTGTACACGCACTATTCACCGCACGGATCACCCATTCAACTGGCTATGGGACTGAACCCGATGGGACAAGAAGCCGAGAAACGAACCCTTTGTGGCTGCTCCGTGGAGCCATGAAGCGCCTCCATGCATTTCACTCAAATAAGTAGACACATAAACGCGCGACTCCATGTACTGGGCGGCGACACGCGCCACCTAACGGACAGCGCTCAAACTAAGAAAAAAGAAACCAACAGACTTTCCTCTGAGCGCCTCGCCAGACATGCACGTACTACATAAGGTGAGCTGGCGGGATAGTTGGTCGTTCGTCATTAGTAAAATAGCGCAAAACAACAAGGAAGAAAGGGCGAGATAGACAGGAAAGGCGCTAACTGACAACTGACATTTAATACAGTCTTTATAAACTGTATTCAATGCCAGTTGTCAGTTAGCGCCTTTCCTGTCTATCTCGCCCTTTCTTCCTTGTTGTTTTGCGCTATTTTACTAATGACGTACAACATATTCCACACCACTATTCACACATACCCGACATAGAGACACCATAGAACGTTATACGTGAACGCGTTCACAAACAGCACAAGGTACAACATGAGATATTGACACTCTACATTCCTATACACACAACTATACTCGTTTTCACCTTAAGAACCGATGTAAAACAAGTCCGGCTAGTGGCGGAGTGCTCTGGGTATCCACCAATTAGATGCCGCGATATCGCGTAGACTTCACCACTCTCCGTCGGGAGGTAGTGGGATCTACAATTAGAGACCGAAACCAAAACGAATTGCACTGCCGCATCCTCTAGTGGCAAAAAGCTAGAACATACCTTGTTAAATAGCGTTTGTTTCAGATAAACATCAGGCGGAAAACGAGGGACCACTCTTTTGGACGCGGTAAACACATCAATCGGAGGCGCGTTCCAGGCACAATATTACAACGTTCGTAGGCGTTGACGAAAAAACAAAAAGTAACGAACTACGTTGCTTGCAGAATAAAGGAACGCGCTACCGACATACATACTTCGAAATAAAAGTAACGCGTCATCGTTACGGATAAAAAGTAACGCACGTAACTTTTGCGTCACTTTTTATTTATGAATTGATGATAACAGCGCTTTTTGACACTGGGCAGAAGGGCATGGGCGTTCAGGTTTTCGCTAAAGTGGGGCTTATTTCGTGCGGAAAGACAGCCAACAATTTGAATGTTAGTAAAATGAGTGCACTAATTGATGACTTGATGCCTGTATTTCGTTTCCGCGTACGTTCAGACGCAGCCGCCGCTACGAGCTAATGGGACAAGTCAAGCTGCGTCAAAAGCGAAACTGACTGGAACTTTTGTTTTGTTTATGGTTGGTTCAGCGATTGAAGAACACGTATAGAAACATGACCAATACCGTAAAGTTTCCTTTTTGGCGCTGTCCGATCGGTTGCTTCAGCTCGTAGCGTCGGCTGCGTCTGGGGTTAAGGTAAAACGAAGTATAGAGACGCGAAAAAGAATTTAAGTATACTTTTTCCAGGTCTTCGGAAGGATATGTAACGAGTGACGTAACTATGCTACCCGTCTCTCAAAATAAGTATCGTAATTACGTTACCCGTTGCCGCTTTAAAAAGGTAAAGATTACGTTACTATGTTACATAAAAAAGTAACGCGTTACCGGTAACGCGGCTACTTCTAACTCGTTACGCCAACACTGCCTGAACATCACGCCTATGCATTGCCGCAGCACATATGAAGTTTTTGCTGTACAACGTTATAACTTCATAGCTCTTCAATGGCAGGGTAGTGAATAAAACTCATTTCGGTTTAAATCGTGACATGAATCAGACCAGTTTTACATTGGTGATTCAAATCACACCTTTCCCGTAAAAATATTCCCAAAAATATTTTTATTTAAAGTTTATCAATCATTTGACACATTCTGCGTGCATTTCATTTGTATTTAAATCAAAGAATCATTGAGTAAGCAATATTTATATTGGGCTCACATGAGCAAGCAGAACTGCTCTTTTGAGCGAAAAGGTGTGTTGAGATTGAGTACTACCTCCCACTTCGTTTATCAGCAACGTTGCTATTGCAACAAAATCAGAAAGCAAAACAAAGAAACAAATCTTTAAAAAAGTAATGTCCTAGGGCAATGAAGTCAGAACTCGAAAGCCAAATAAAATAAATATTTTTACAAACTGGCAAAGTCAAGTGGACTTTGTTCTAGTATGGTGAAGATTACTGCTATAAAAAAGTTGTTGATTAAGCTGTACTTCACATTTACAGTAGTTCTTTCTTCCCTGTGGTTTTCTGTGATCGGATTTTAGTGATCAATCAATCAACCATGCTGGAAATGCATATAGTGGCATAAATCACTATTTAACTACAGTGATTTAAATCAAATACTTTTTGTTTTTAATATGTTTTGAAAAATGTGTTGTTTTTTGTTCTCAAGGTTTTTTAGAGATTTTTATTATATTATATCAATGCACTCTCCTGGATAGTAAAGGGACGTATACACCTTGATCATAAAACGTTTGGATTTTCTTTTAATTCTGCACGATATTGAGGTTCACTCCCACCTTCAAACTGATTCGCGTGTACGACCATTAGCTTTCCCGGTCCGTTTATATGGGCGAAGAGCGGTGTCACTAAGACATTTTAAGTACGTGATTCGTGCCGGAATCACGTTTGAAGGAGGCAGTCACGTCTTGTTTAAGAGCAGGGGACGCCATTTAACGACCACCCTCGTGGATGGAACCTTGCGTTTGTGTGTGTGTGTGTGTTTTTCTCTTTTACCGACGAACGTTTCTTTTCCTTGGGTCATGGCTGCAACTACAGACGTCTCAATCTAAGTGCCCCGACGTGTGGCAAAATAATACAGTTGACAAATTCAACGTAGGCGAAGTGAGTAATGAAGGCACATTGCTCAAAAAAGTGATGCGAATAAAGGTTCGTCAAATTTACGACTCCGGTTGTGGTTACGCAAAATTATTTACAGAATATAAAAACCGCAGTCACGGTTGTCCCGTCTGGCGAAGGGCGAGGCTTTGGGGTTGTTGACAAGCAAGCGCCGGGAGCAGGTATATTCGTTCCCTTACTTCTTTTCACAAGTAGTACGTTCCCAATACTTTGTTTTTGCAATTCAGATTATCGATGGGCTCCCTTGGCTATATCGCGGCTCATTACGCTTTAATTTTTAATTATCTCGTAATCTTTTTTTTTTATTATTTTATACGGTTGGCGGTCGTATTGTGGTTTAAGCAGGAGGTGCATGTAGAAATACATTTTGTAATTACGGCAAGAAAAAGCAAAAAGCTAAATGAAAAAAAAAAAATCTTCATTATGGTTAACCCAACCAGAAAGTACAGATAGTACCAATGCCACACGAAAGCGGGGTTGATGCAAGAAATATTACCCAAGTGCCCCAACGAAATTAGGGGGTTGAAAATTAATTGCCGGAAGCAAGTTCCATTCAGATACGGTACATGGGGATAAAAAAAAAAAATAAAAAAAGCGCTTCAAGCCGTGAACGCAAATGTAGTTTTCGAACAAATGAGTTCAAACATTTAAAACTCATTTCAAACCCAATTCAAATCATTATTGGAACCAATGGATAACGCAGTTGTTTCTACTCTACAATTTTCTGAAAAGGAAAATAAAAATTTTAGAACGGAGCCGACTATAATTTTGTCTATAATAAATACCAATCAAATTTAGTGCTACAACAGTTGTTAAAATCCCTTCGTGTCTGCTTTTATTGGGTTTGTTACGCTTGTGGGACAAGTGCCACGGAGCGAGTTGAATGAATGAAAGGTCGAAATTTATAAATCATTGAAGATCGCAATCCGCACAAATATAAATTAACAAATGAACACGCCATGCTCATTTCCGACACACGTATGTCAAGACAATCGATTGGCAAGGCGGTTATATTTCTCTTAAAATACACATGTCTAATTTTAGAAATATTACCAAGTCGGCTTGCGGCCATTTATATAGGTGGTTCACTTGAAAAATAGTTGCTACGAATTTGCGGTAGTGAATGCCGTAGTCAGAGAAACCACGTATTTGAGTCCTGCTTGTGTTAAGCAACATTCGCAAAACTATAACGGATTAGTTTTTTTTAAATATGTATCCTGTTTTTAAATTAAAACTTTGGGATTTACTTTAATGCGACTAAGCTTATGCAATTTTTCTTTTTGCTTGGTTTTTATCGCGCCGCAAAACTTCTTTTACTTTTTCATATTGCAATGTCTAGGCTAGAGCTAATGAGATGTTGAGTCTCCAAAAATACATTGGTGCCTATCGAGGGGCTGGGAAGGTGTTCTCCTTTAGACAAATGCTTAATCAATCCACCAATTTTTTTTCGAAACTATGCTCTTGCATGGCACACAAATTCAGATTCCTTTGCTGGCTTTCCATTTTTCTTTATAGAGCATCTTTCGAAACTCCGAAAGGTCATCGGATATTACCAGTGGTTAATGGTTCCCATATAAGCTATAAATGAAACAATAAGTCTAGAAGACAACGACTTAGAATGTGTGACAGCCGCACTGGCCTGAGCCTGGTATGTTCGCCACACAACTTTTCTGTTTCCACCCTATCCGATTGAAGTCTCCGCGTGTATTCTCCTTGTCTTTTTTGTTTTGTTTTTTCGTGGAAACTGACGAAGGAACTATATTGATTTGGCCGGCAACAAAATCTCAGCCAAACATTGTTTGATCAGGAAATTACGTTGACCTTATTTTTGTCCGATTTTTCTATTTTTTATTTAAACGTTGACCGGCGAACCGGCTCTGCACCCTCCACGGCTGCTAGATTTTGGTTCTTTGTCGTCTTTGGCCCTGTTTTTTTTTTTTTTTGGCGTGTTTCTTTGTTTTTAGATGTCAGGAATGTTGGGGAAAAGGGATGTTCGGACACACGAGAAACAGGCGGTGGTAAAGGCTTGGAAGCAGCAAAGGAATTGCTCGATAATGCAATAAAAGGCTAGTTTCAAGCGGGCGAACTCTTGGGTTTAGGTTTTGCAACGTATATTACTTTATCGTAATTCGGGGGTGGAATGCTTTATATCATAAGAGCTCGTTGTAAAAAAAAAATGCATCTTGGGATCGGCAATATAAAGAATGAGATGAGTAAAAAAACTGACTGATTTACTCATACAATCTCTCAGTCACCACGTGATAATGAGCACGGGTGATTTCACCACATCTTTTGTGGTGTCAGGACGGGGAGGCTATATCCTTTCCTACAGATTTCAGACATGTCTAATAAAACATTCAAAAAAAAGGAAGAGAAATGCCTCCCCCATTTACGGCATTTACGGCCGCCGTCCTTTCTAGACACGCTAAGTGACCTGATCTGCTTGCACTAGGGAGAGTAGGGGTTTTGGGAACGTTCACCCCGCGGAAGACTGCTGAGAGGCTCCATTCACCATGCTTTTTTATAAATAACAGCTGCGAGAAATGCTGAAACATTTCTTCGGGAATTAGCGTAGCAACAGTAGCAATTTCAGCCCATTTTTTTAATCATTTCTGAGTGTTTGTGACATGCTAGATTGCAGGTGGCTAGAGAGCTTAGACCACAGGCCGCCATAATGGGGCCTCCCTAAACATTGGCAAAATCACTTAAAGTTTCTGAATCAAAATTGGCGAAAGCTTTTTCGGTGTACTGCCCGATGTTTTACTAACAAAACGCTTTGAATGAACACAGATACAACATTATTTGTTGGGCTATTTAGGCTTAATGTCAATAGTTGCCGCAGTCTGTCGGTTGTTGTGCCAATCAAACGCCTTTCGCGAGAAGGCGGACGGTCGAGGTAAGTATACGAGTTCAAGCTCTTCTTTGTTTACTTTTTAGTCAGGTAAACTTGTTCCTTTAATTATAGTGCACGAAACGCACTATTTTCGCCCACTTATGTAAAAAAAAATATTTATCTGAATATAATATGAAATTGAATTCAATCGTTTTATGCGGCCAATGGCCCCTTTGATTCAGATGTTATTTCCTTAATATCTGAAGGTTTTCTTCTTTTTTTATTCAAAAATACTTTTGGCAAAGTGCCAAAGACAGCCTCTCAATTATGTAATCGGTACTTGTCTTGTTTTTTTTTTTCTGCTCCGTTAAAAATAACAATGCTCGCTTAAGCCGCCGTCATAAGTCTGACGAAATGAATCCCTGGAGAAGGGGAATGGGAATGAATCCCTGGAGAAGGGGAAAT
Source organism: Ixodes scapularis (assembly GCF_016920785.2). Lineage (NCBI taxonomy): Eukaryota > Metazoa > Arthropoda > Arachnida > Ixodida > Ixodidae > Ixodes > Ixodes scapularis. Next base: position 69,913,078 of record NW_024609835.1, read on the forward strand.
TAAAAGTCATAAGTCTAACTCTTGCAATTGTACTTCAAACTGGTCCTCTCTCTCTTTTTTAGATTTGTTTTAATACTGTCTTACTGAAAGAAAAATCTAACGAAGTTCATCTAGTTTAATTTGTAAAATATTTGAAGCATACGCAATTTAACTCATATTTTAACACGCAGCCTTCAAAATTCAAGCAATATTTCCCCTATCTCGTTGTTGCTCACACAACCTCCAGAGAATAAATCACTCAATATCCAGCTCTGCCCACATGATTCGACTAGTCAGCGCGTCCTAGTCACCACGATATTCTGTGCAACTTTTAAGATTATTGCTTAAAATGTAGAATAGGCTACGATGTTTAAAATTACAGTCCGGGTAATCGCAAGGGCCACGCGCTATACGCTTAATTAGACAGTATCACGTTCAAACTCTGTTCAAAACGTTCAATGTGCACCTCCAAACCAGTTTGAAAGGAGCGATTGTGAAAATTGTCAACACATATCGTATCGTGAGGTTTCAGATCGTAACTCGGGAGCCCACCCCATTTTGAGTCGCTCGAGTTCCCGGTTCCGCACCACGGCCATGTAGATTGGACAGTGGCGTCACTAGGGTCAGCGGCACCTGGGGCAGTGGCCCGAGGCAAACTCCCTCCTCCACCCCCTCCCCCCCCCCCCGCCTTCTCGTTGCCCGCCGCGACACCCCCCGAAGCGCTACACCCGGAGCAGTCCGCCCCCCTTCCCCCCTCCCCCACCCCCTTGTGACGCCAATGGGGATTGAGTTCACATTAAATGAATCGGCAACATAATGCTTGCAAGACACGATCTCGTAACTTTTTATAAGGGTGCAATTGGATTCTGCATTATTTTGTCAAAAATGTCCTACGGAGGACATGCTTCAATCAAAGGTCACACATACAAGCCAAAAATTTTCTATGTGGCTTTCCACCCTTCAGCCCAAGTTAAAAACCACAATCCCCTCATTCCCATCCTGCCGATCCGCTAACAAACCCCTTTCAAATTAAAGATGAAAAAAAAAAAAAACTCGTCGCTGTCTGCTGCAAGAGCAATATGTTTAGAAAAAACTGAGAATTGCAGAAAGACAAACAATAATTTATAATTAATTCTGGTTGCTTGTTTTGTCAGGCCCACGGCAATTTGGCTGTTTTTACGTTTGCGTGATGGTAAGCAACGAAAAAAATATATCCACGATCTTTACCTCCAAAGTACTCTCGTTTGCAATATGCTGTATTTCATGTGCAGTCGTTTGAGTTTGTTTAGAAATCATTAAACAATTCTTTCGGGGAGTGAATAAATTAGTGGTGAAGTAAGCAGTTAGATTGACGGCACGTGACCTGACGTAAGGCCAACTGGTCATGTAAGGTGGCGTCACGATATAAAGTTGTAGTGCCATGTGATACACGACGTCAAGTAAACACCCAACAACGGCAAGGTGCTAATAAAAACACCCAACGCAATTGAATACGTGGAATGGTGAGTTATAAATTACAATACTGAAAATATTCTTTCTCCTTCTCTGAGTGTACTAGTGAGGGAAATTTTAAATTAAAAATTGTCACACAGGAGGAAAACCGACTGTTTTTGTAGGCAAATGGGTAATTATACAAAATAAAATATGTTTGATGTCCGCTTAAAGTAGCCTTTGTATGCGTGAAATGCGTACATGTGAGCAAATTGATAGACACCTTTTCAGAAAGGTTTATCTTTGCGTTCTATGCAATTCGGGTGCGTTTTTCAAGGTTTGTTTTTTTTTTCGATCGACGAAATTGCAAGCAGACAATCCTGTTTTATAATGGTTTTGCAAAAAAGTGCAATATTGTACATATAAACGCAATCCGGGTGTGTTCGCTTCTACGCCATTTACGTATACGAAATATTCACACGGATTTATCACCACTCTTCATTCTCGTCGCCAGGAGTAAGTTTAATTAAAAACAACGTCACACCAAGCCCTAATTACACTCAATTACTGCGTAAAATCTCAAATCGTGGCGGATCCCTTGAGTTTTACTGTCACTCCGCAGCCAATCAGATTGCGGTGTTGGCCGACAAAAAAAAATAACTAAGAACGAATCACGAAGGGAGAAGCGTGAATATCATAAACCCCACCCTACGTTCCTTAGGCTGTCCGCGACTATACGGAGAGCAAGTCGTCTGCATCTTGCGCTGGAGTTGCGGTGACGTTAGAACAACGCCGAGCTCTGACTGGCTCTGTTCAAAAGATAGAGGGCAGCTTGCTCAAGGCAGCTTGCTTTCAGGTCTACCCAATCACCTTCAATAATAGCCAATCAGAGCTCGGCGTTCTGATAACAACACAACCCCCGCAAAAGAAGCAGACGAACTTGCGCTCCGCATACACTCTCAGAAAAAGGGTATATTCTTACACCCCTTGTCCTATATACGACACCCCAAAACTTCGTTTCGACGTACAACGCGCTTACGTCGAACAGACGGCCTCAACTTTTATGATGAGCTTGAGAACGGTGAGATATATCTCATTAAACAGCTAAAGTAAGTACCAAGAACTACAAAACAGGAACACTGAGGTTTTGCAGTCATACCAAGAAAACCACGATTACTTTTTGTTTTGTAGTCAATGGCACGTACATTAGCTATTTCAATAAGTTGTACCACTCGGATATCAAGCCGCCTGTAAAAGTTGGGAACGACGGTTCGACGTCAGCGCGCTGTACGTTCAACAGAAGTTTTGGGGTGTCGAATATCGGGCAAGGGGTATACGAATATATCCTTTTTTCTCAGAGTGTAGGGACCCAGCGTTTTGAACCCTACTTGGCACCTTCTTCAGGGGTCGCTATAGCCGTTCAGAAGCACTATTCCTTGTCTTTTCCTTGTACGCTCGCGGCGATAGAGCGAAGCTCGTTGACGTAGGCGAACTGTAAACTTCCGAGGGACCTATAGCGAGGTTTTCAGGCGTGTTTTGAGCGCGCCATATTTCCAAGAAAGGTTTCTGCTGGGAATTAGTCTGAACGTCGATTATTTGGGGTCTCTTAATGTCATTGCGGCTTATAGAGCCAAATGAATCGCCGTCAAAGGTTCACGTCCAATGGTAAGTCTGATTTAAAAACAGTGCGCACGGAGCAATAATGAGGTAAAATCACATGCAACAGCAAGATTCCTGTGTGAAGGCCTTGTGAAGAAGAGACGTGTGAATTTTGTGCACCAAGCTTTAAAACAAATGTGACATAAATTTGGTGCAACTAGATTTTTTTTTCTTTTTGATGGGCAGAGATTTTTTTTTGTGTGTTTGTTTCTTGCATCCACAAAAATGATATATTGAGACTCTTCAAAACGTATTTCCGACAATATACGTTTCCTGTAGCACCGGTATTTCAGAAGCCTTTGAAGGATAGCTAAAGAGTCAGCAAACCAGGGCATGTGCAACGCGCAGAGTGAGGATCGAGAGCCGCATGAGAGTTGGCAAAATGGAATTTGAAATGTACGTGCGTCAGGTAAATAACTGTGGATATATCGCTTCTTATTTTCTATGGTTTTGAAATAGTTCCGGTTCCCAGCTAGAGGAAGCTTTACTAAGAACGTTAGTTCATGGGACAACTAAAACCGGCTGCTATTTTTATGTTTAAAGGAGCGATGTAGGCGTACAGTCTAAGATATGCCTGCGCGTCTAATTACTCGCAAACGCTCAAGGCGCCAATCTTTACAATCTACGAAATCAGCTCAGCGAGTAATGAGGCGGAACATCTGTTTAGACGCCAAAATTAAGTTTGCGCTGCGGCATTGCACAATGCAAGCATGACGCTTTGCATTGCGTAATGCCACAGCACGGGCTTAATTTTGAGGTCGAAACAGATGTTGCGCCTCATCATTCGCAGAGCTGATTTCGTAGATCAGAGAGATCGACTTTTTGAGTGTTTTGAGGGTAAGCAGACACACAGTCATTTCATAGAGTGCAGGATTTTTAGTTTTTGATGCGAACGTGACGTCACTTAATACGCCCTTTTTTCCACTACACAAGTCTCCGCAGCAGCCCTTTGGTAACAAAAGAACGCCTAAGACCAAACTGACTTATACGTCTTAAAATAATGTTCAATGAGCGTATGAAGGAACAATCGATGAATTGGGTTCTCTGCGCTTCTTTGCACGTTTTTCGAACGCCAATTTAAGAATTTTTGACTATATCATACTCATTCAATTCAAGTTTACAGTTTTTTTTTTTTTGAAAGGGCTTTGTTTTTATATTTTCAAATTAAACATGGTAGTTCTGCCACGAATACGCTAGTACGTCCAAGGGCTAGTCGCCCCTTCCCTAGGCGGCGGACTCAAAAAAAAAAAGCGTTGAGGCGCAACGTGACGTCTGCAAGAACATAACGCCTTGCACAAAATACCTGATGGTGAATTTCGAAACCTCCTGTACTTCAAAAAGGGAATACCGAAAAAAGAAGTCCGGCCTCTGTCTAGCTAAATCATGCATGCACGTCCACGATGCAGAATCAATAGCTACGAAACAGAACACAATCTCTACAGCGTATTTAAAAATTCTGGTCAGCACATTTCTTGCTAGCATCCGCTCCAGGCATGCATTTCTAACTGAGCTTCAAAACGGCAACGCGAGCTGCTGATACCAACATTGTTCCAAGAAAAAAAAATATCTGCTCAAACTCACCTCTAGTGGTTGAAACGGCTCAAAATGCTAAAATGCTATAATAAGCAATATTCTAAAACAAAAAATAAAAAAAAAAATATTAAGTTGCTTTACAACAGACCCGTTTCAAAAGTCCGCGTTAACGCCTTCCACCATTGCTTGCTCACATATTCTGAGCATGCATTGAACGCGAGAGATCTGTCAGCCTTCTGCGTGAACTCGGCTTGGCTCGTATTGGACACGAGTGCTGACGTCAGCGTTCAGCGAGGTTTCGAGTTCAAGCAATTGTGACCGCCAACGTTGCTCGATATACTTTTGAAAAGGGTCTATTGAGCTCGTAACTAAATTATATACATCATGGCTCCTCATAATTCGACAAGACAATTCTATGTTGGTACCCTGTACCACGTGCTCCACTTCTAGCATCTCATTGTAGCCGCCGGTGGTTGAATTTTCAAGACATACATGATAAATGAAATGATAAAAAGAGCCGAAGTTACAAGACGCCAACTCATAAAATGGGAGATTTTTATATCCCTCGAGCAATACGCTCATAGAAAAAATATGAGCTTCCTCCCACCATCTCTGTTCTCCTACATACTTTCTTGTTCATGTTTTTTGACGCTTTTGTGCTGTACATTGCGTTGCAATATGAATGATTGCATCAAACGTGAAGGCGGCAATATTCCACGGGGTATCAGAAGCCTCCCACTTTGGTTACGGTTTTTAGATACAAAAATAATGCTACTAAACTTTGCAATTCAGCTTGAAAAACAGGAATAGCAAAATACAAACAATGATAGTAGAACTCGCGGAAGAAAAGGAAAGCTACTGGACATTTATGTTCAGCGCGACAGCTTTCCTCTCAAGTAGGTGGTAGGTTTTTAAATATTGCAAGTTGAAGAAGAGAATCTTGTTTTAGCAATCAGCTGTAAGTGCCCTTGAATCCAAACATGCATATCTGGCCATTATCACAGGCCTCCATACTTTGGCCATCACAAACCTTAAAAAGAGTGATCTTCACCTCGAGGCTTAATATCAAATGAGGCGGGATAATCGGTGTCTGCAAGGGAGCTCGAATTCATCAAACGTGTGTGTATTTTAGTGGTGAGTTTTTCCTCGTGAAACGTGAAGTTTTATGGCGTAGTTATGTTTTTTGTAGAAGCTGAAAACAACATTATTGAGCATTTAAACAATTATATCTGACGATATCAAAAAGCCGGGTCGGTGCCGCTTTGAAGGCCTGGTTATTCAAATAAACGTGTCTGCAGCCGCTTTGCAAAGTCGCCTTTGGCTTTACTTTTTTTAGTTGGGGAATCGACCTCAAGTTAATTTTAGAGGTAAGTTATATGGCACAACGAATACCTTTAATCTCACTGACCGCTTTGTAGTTGTGACAAGTTGAACTCAAGGAGCAAGCCGAAGCCTGTAATTTGCCATTTGATTCTCGAAAAAACAAGATTTAACCCTCTTGGCTTATTGACGGTCTGAGACACACTAGCGCTGCTTGGAAGATCGTTACTTTAGGCTGATCGGATGTCTCTCTACTTCAGATTCGAGACCTCCTCTTACCCTGACCTAGGCAGAGGTCATCTTATGATAGCAAAAGTAGAAAAATAACCTTATAGGGGGCTACCTTACGTCAACTCTTGGTAGCTTGTATACATGCTATAGTCAATGTCGGGGTGAGAACTGCACGGAGGAGATTTAGCTGTCCCGCCTCCAGCGAGAACTTTCACCCTCCGACAATGCATCGGCACGTCACGCACCTCCAGGGCGCTAGCGCAGCCAAAGCACGGTGGAAGGCATATGAAGCACGTGCTGGAAACCATGTGTTCAAAACACACACCCTTGCGTTCTCATTCTGTCAGTGGCTCATGCAAGAGTAGACGTTAGTAGTCTTATTATCGTTTCTGAGAAATATTTCGGGCACGGATTCTAAATGTAAAAATCGCCATGAAACATTCTGATTCATACTTTTTTTTTTCAACTTTTACAAGCTTCGAGTTTCAATTATGCATAATTTAAAGAGTGTCACGATGTATCCGTCTTTTTTCTTAGAACTTGAAATAATTCATTCGTCAATAAAACAAAACGGATATTGCCAAAAGTATCGAGGTTTCTGTTGCCGATTGACCGGAAAAAAATATAAATAAAGCATTTTATCGAAGTCATGTTTTTTTCGCCTGTGCAATAGCAGCTGCGCGAAATTTCTCCACAATTTTCAAAATCATCTGACGGCAGAATGAGTCTGCCGAGTGAAATACGGTGAACGCCGAATTTTCTATCGGCAAACAATACAGACGTTTCCTGAACAATCGTCAAGTTGCGAGGCCCTGGCACTAGAGCGCTTCGAGAGGCGGCGTCTCTTATACATTCCGGGCAGCGAAGCGCAGCTGGCGAGCCACTCCAGCAGCAAGATGCTGCCAATCACGTACCAAGGCCGCCTCTGATCGATACGACGCACACTCCAGGGGAAAGATGAGCGACGCTTCCCGACGGAGCAAACGTCCCGCTAACGGACAAACGAGGACAATCCTCCTAAGCCGAGGGATACGCAAGAGCAGCCGTGACAGAGGGTGGCTACAACTTTGCAAAAAGTAATCGGTAATGCACGCAACGTCGGTATTTTTGTTGTTGTTTCGCACGAGGGTATAGGGCTTGGGTCGAGGAACCTCGAGTGGAAGAACAATCAAATGGCTTCCCTGACGGAATCTGGCGGTTGATGTATGGAGAGCTCGGGGGTCGATCACGAGGGGCGCATTATGAGTCGATGATACAACAGTTCCTGCCTTGTCTTGCCCACTAAAAAGAAAGTTAAAAGAGTCAAGGTTGCTTCCATTATGCCTTGTAGAGACGAGCGTACTCTTTGCAAGCAAGCGACAGCACTGTTGAGAGCTGGCATGCGTAAAGCGACAAATATTTAGAATGTCGAAGCTCTATGAGCCCTCACGGTTGTGCCCACACACGTGTCGCTTGCTATTTAAGGGTGTGCCTTTTTTTGAGAAAGAGATACTGGCTTGAAAGTCTTGAAAGTGATGGCGGAAACGTTTCGTTACATTTTTCCACACCCTTTGATAGCCCCCGTCCCTAGAACTAAAATTGCATTTACAATTATCCTTGCCTGTGCATTTTCTCAGTAAATAATTAAATATGCAACCAAATTGAAGGTATTTCGAATCATCATCATCATCAGCATTTATTATCCTTGAAGGCCCTTACGGGCATTACACAAGGGAGTGGTAGATTCGTTATTATTTTTCTTAATCGAACACTTCCGCCAATGGCTGTCACAAAGTGTACAAGCCTGCACGCTCGTGAAAGAAGGGGGCTTGCACTTTTTTCCATGCACGCTCTGCATCGTTAAACAAGGGAATGAAATCCGCCTTAAAACTAAAACAATTCCATTGTATTTTATTTATTTTATCCTTAAGACCTTTGAGGACAGTACATAAGAAGCGGGCAACAAAATAAAGTATAAAATTCAATGTTACAGACAGAAACAAGAAATTTTCACATGGAAACGTTTCTTAACACATAATGTGTTATATGGCTGGCACCTAAAGTTTCTGGTAAATCACAACTGGAATGGAGCAGCGTCACTCGAGTGCTGCGTCAGCGCTCGTCTAAACTCGTGGCCTCACTGACTGAAGATGAACTTCAATTACCGCTGGAACAGCAATCGTGCTCAATATGTGCGTTGTGCTGTTCTTTGGTGGGTGACGTAAAAGGGGAATTCCCTTCGTAAGGACCAAGGAAAATCTCCTTTACGTGACGCTCCAAAATCGCTCCAAATTCACCAAAGGAATTCCTTTCTTACGTCACCTACCAAGAAACAGCGCGGCGCGCATATTGAACACGATTCTTATTCGTACGACCAGTAGTACCTCTTGGCCGTGCAGGAACGCGCACTCACATCTACCGCACTAGGACCGAGCATGGAGGGCTTTTGGGTCGCTTCGAATCGACCAATTCCATGTTATGTTGTAATATGTCCTGGAGTCACCGACACAGCCATCCTTCGTATGCCGCGTGCCGAGCTAGCCCTTAAATTGCTTGTCACGCTTTATACGAAGCGCTGACGTTCGGGTGACTCGCGGTCGTAACTCCACGTGCGTGGTTAGAACCAATCAAATGTAGTGAAACGGTACTGTGTGAATATGCCTTCACCTAGAATGTGTGGAGCAAGCGCGCTCGCACATATGTGCAGGAGGCGAAAGAGAATAAAACAAGACCACACTTCAAAAAAGCAGAAAGTCGAGGAATAGAATGGTCCAGACTAGGGATGTGCGGCCGCAAGAAAAGCAAACTTCTCGACTGGAGTGCTAGTTTTAGCGGGGTTTTCTTTTATAAACGCTACGCACGACAATGTTACCGTCTTCGCAGGAATAAAATGCGCTGCAAGTTTCTATGTACAACATCACCGCGAAGCAACACACAACATTTCTTTGTTTCTTCTGCCTTTGCGAAGAGAGTGGGGGGAAGCTACTCCTTATATTTGGAAGCATTGTTTATTTACCACTACGGCCGACTACTCAAACTCGAATAATATGTAGAGTCTGGTAATTGGAATTTTAATTTTGTTTACGTCTTTGTGCGAAATATAGTAGAATACATTCTCAATTTACACGGAAATGCGTGTTCATCTTCCAAAATTTCCTGGCATTGCACGACCCAGATAATTCTATTTCAGTTCGTCCTCGAAAACCCCTAATCGTCGTGGAAACAATACCAATTACGTACCAGTGGTTTCGAATGAATTGCGAACATTGACGGAACTTCAAGCTAGCGCAGCTTCCGAGCTCGAGTTGTGCTTTGCGAGGTTCAAACACATCGGAGAAGGGCGCTGCGACGTTGCGCGTCCTGCTCCGATGTGTTTGGACCTCGCCAAGCATAACCCAAGCTTGGAAGCGGCGCCGGTACTGGGGTTGAACTTCCGTCACTGTTCGCATTTCATTCAAACCGAAAGGTACATGAGAGGGATGGCTGAAGGCAGATTCGCATGGTGCTGTTTTGCTTGGAATTTCGCAGCTGCGGCGTTGAGCACTGCAGCATCCACCACGCTTCTGCCGCACGAGCGACGTCGCAAGTAAAATCGCGCCATGTGAATCAGCTTCTAGGCGTGCTCTCTGGACAGAAGATGCAGGCATCGACCTTGTTTGTTCTTGTATTTAAGTGTAAGAGGCGAAAATGCGGAGGATATTGGAGCGCTGCTCGGGACGAAAAAATGTCATCGTTTGACAAGGCGATCGACGCTGTCTACTACAATTTCCATCAGTGCAGAAGATGAGAGCTAAAATGAAGGGTTTTTGTGACTTCTTCATTCGAGCCTCTGTGGCTGGATGCCCGAGCACGTGAATCATCAACACGTTTCAAATTGCTCTTCATATTTAGTCGTATTTATCAAAAATTGTGTTTTTTTACAGACACAACTTTTAATTTCCCGTTTTTCTTACTATTATAGCCAATATAAAGACTAGTTTCTCCTCTCGAAAAGATGTTTCGTGGTAGTTTTACGGTCTGCTTTTTATGCCCAAAACCTGGAACCAAACCGAGGTCAGGATATAACCCTGGGTAAGAGAAAATCAATATGAGCCCTGGCTGTAAACAAGCCACAACGCGTCCCGCATTTTTTTTCTATCAACTCAGTTGGTGCGGAAGGGACAAAATGCTCCTAACACAAAATAAACTATCGGTGTTTGATGAGCCTCGAGGATTACGTGCGATTGCCTCGCTTCCAGCATAGGCAGCTGCGTTTAACTATGTTGTGATTTTGAGTAAAAGGGCTAAGTTAAACATCCAACACAAAGATGTGGACGTCGTATTTTTGTGTGTGTACTTTTTTCGTACCGTCGTTCGAAAAACCCCAGAATCGGGATAATTCCCTTTCCAGCTTTTCCTGAACCACTTTAAGTGAATCGGCAAATCATTTATACACAAAAACATGTTTTCGTTTGCGAACCAGCTTCTTACAGGAAAAAAAAAACAGCCATATTAGCATAGCACTGCGCGTGAAGCATGAAAGCTCCTTAAATATTTGAACGAAATGCGGATGGCTCCTGAAATATCCAGCGCAATTGTTTTTTTTTTTAATAAATACGAAACGAAATAACTAAACTCGGCTAGAGAGGCCAGAAACAAAAGACACTTCCACACTATTATCTATTGCTCTTGTTTCTTGGTATTTAGGCTCCGATGTTTTGCAATGAAGTATCCGAGCGTGTGCGAAAACTTTTCAAGGCCAATAAAGATCACCTAGAAGACGCACAATCAAACAAACGTTCGACGGCCCATATATTTTTTTTTCGGGCTGACATTTACTGACGGATTAAAGGTTAACTTTGAGTAATTTTCAATGGAAAAAATGCAGTTCTCTTTACTGTTGCTTAACAAGAGCACACGCAAAATGTTTCGATTAATTTCCGCCTAAAAATATAATGAAACTGGCACACAAAGTTTGAGAGGCGCGAAATTACCCAAATTACCCAAACCGCGGCGTATAGTGAACAGCCGCGGTGAATATTAACTTGTCCGCGCAGCCCACCCTGCGCTAGCTACGCCCGATAAGGAAGATTTCTTTGCTTGTTCTGTACTTCTTTGAGCAAAACCTGCAGGCGGCGCTAGCAACGCTCTTATTGCTAGTCACGTGATTTTCGGAACGCGCACGCGAGGGCTTCTGTGCGAACATGTGTCATTGCCGTCTGCGTCCGTCGCGTGCGAGAGAGCCAGTTTGAGACGTTGAGCACGGCATACTTCCACAAACCCGTCTCAACATGTTCAAGCGGGGTTTACTGAACTTCACATTCTGCTAATGTTTTAAAAAGAAGACCATGGGAAAAGTTGCATCTGATTTTCGCTAAAACAGAAGTGATAGCCACGGCATCGCAGAGGCTTGAGGAGCTCTCCAGCCACACTGTCACGAAGTTCGTAAGAAAGAAATACGCCATTAACTTGCGTCGGCGAATATACCGCAGGTTACGCCTACGCCCTCAAGGCATGTTTCTTTTTCTTATTAGAGCGCAGCTCTTAGGGGCCCGTTCCCGGCTTGAGCGGCGTGGCCGTCGGCGTCGCCGTCGCCGTCGGCGTAACCAAGGTCACGCAACCCCCAAGGTCATCCCAAGGTCACGTGACCCCAAGGTCACCCCAAGGTCACGTGACCCCTCCCCAAGGGTCATCGGGGGTCACGTGACTCCCCAAGGTCATCCCAAGGTCACGTGACCCCTTCCCCAAGGTCACGTGACACTCAAAGTCACGTGGCTCCCCAAGTCACGTGACCCCCGATGACGTCATCAGTGACGTAACTGATAACGTCACCGGCATCCGCATCGACATCGTCATCATCACTGATGACGTCACCGGCATCCGCATCGTCATTGTCATCATCACTGATGACGTCATCAGTGACGTCACTGATGACGTCACCGGCATCCGCATCGTCATCGTCATGATCACTGATGACGTCACCGGCATCCGCATCGTCATCGTCATTATCGCTGATGACGTCACCGGCATCCGCATCGTCACCGTCATCATCGCTGATGACGTCACCGGCATCCGCATCGTCATCGTCATCATCACTGATGACGTCATCAGTGACATCACTGATGACGTCATCAGTGACGTCACTGATAACGTCACCGGCATCCGCATCGTCATCGTCATCATCACTGATGACGTCACCGGCATCCGCATCGTTATCGTCATCATCACTGATGACGTCACCGGCATCCGCATCGTCATCGTCATCATCGCTGATGACGTCATTAGTGACGTCACTGATGATGTCACCGGCATCCGCATCGTCATCGTCATCATCACTGATAACGTCACCGGCATCCACATCGTCATCGTCATCATCACTGATGACGTCACCGGCATCCGCATCGTCATCGTCATCATCACTGATGACGTCACCGGCATCCGCATCGTCATCGTCATCATCGCTGATGACGTCATCAGTGACGTCACTGATGACGTCACCGGCATCTGCATCGTCATCGTCATCGTCACTGATGACGTCACCGGCATCCGCATCGTCATTGTCATCATCACTGATGACGTCATCGGTATCCGCATCGTCATCGTTACTGATGACGTCATCGGCATCGTCATCGTCACGTGACCCCCCTAGGTCACGTGATCCCCACCCAAGGTCACTTGACCCCCCCCAGTACCCTTCCCTCCTCCTCCTCAAGAGCTGCGCTCTAATTCGGCGTTACAGGGAGTTGTAAACGGCTTTTTTTTTTCAGTGTTTCATTTCAAATTAACTAAAGTCAAGTTTCTAGTTTCAAGTTTATTTGTTTCCCTTCGTACAAAAAGAGAGGGAAGAGGGGGAAAAACAGGACAAAAACTGCTTGACAGCCCCCTCTACCACTGCAGCAATAGCGGTAGCAGCACTTTATTAACACAACAAAAGAACAAAATGATTGGTACATTCAGCCTCCTCTAATACATCGTAACCATGCAGTAATGAGCAGATATCTCTCCGTGAAACACGTCCAAAGGCAACAACCAGTGGCGGAAAATAATTTAGCGCTCTTGGGGGCTGATACCGAATCATCTCATCGCCGTAGTAGGTTCTGGAGCGCCGGACCATCCGGACGCCGGAATGACGAATGGAATACAAGGGATTTCTTCAGCGGAGATAGACAAGGAAACGAAAACTACTGAATGAGTTACGTAAAGCTGTGTTGAAAGTTAGGTCGAGTTTGTATTCGTAAAAAATTTGTTATTTCAATAATTCCGAATTATTGAAATAGCGGTACCGTGTTGCTGTCATACTTTTTATTGCCCAGGATACGAATTGCCTTTTTGTTTAATACCTGGAGGCTATAAATAATCCTAATATTGGTGTTCCCCCATACCAAAAAGCAGTAATTGAACCAAGCATAAAACAGACAGTTATAGGGATGTCGCATTATAGAGGGAGGCGATCTTCTTTGTTTATAAATTATGCCTCCCAATTAAGACAGCGTTATAGCAATTATTTCGACTTGATCGTCCTCTCGCATGTGCTCACTAAACATTACGCCGAGAACCTTGACCTTCTGTACGATTCCTATGCGAAATGAAGGGAACCTGATTAACGCAGAAACCTACTCCCTTCAGCCTGAAAACAATAGCCTTTGTTTTATTAATGCTTATTACTAACGAATTCAAGATCGTCCAAACATTAAGTTTTACTCGAAACAAATTAACCGTTTTTATTATTTCAAAATATAATTGTCCCCGAAAACAATATGCAAATCATTGCATATATTTCCGACAAGTGGACGCTATTGCAAACGGACGTACCCTCTCAAAACTATTAGCGGTCAAGGTTAAACACAAAAACAAAACAAAACAAAAGAAAAAACATTTTATTTATTTTTTGCGTGTTTAAAACATCGCCTCTCCGGTGCCAGTGGCGCGCTTCTAAATTACCTTTAGTTCAGACAGCTAAGAATTGTCGGAATTCACCGTTCACATGACCCATGTCAACCAATTCAGTGCGATTCCATGGCAAGTTTGTCGAGTCGACTGCTGCAAATTTTAGTCTATGCAAACCATTCTTCTGCATTTCTAACGTATGTAATTCTCAAGTAATAATTATAATTGTTATACCAAATTTCAATATGAAAAGTATTGAAAATTACTCCGCGTTTCACGAGGTGACATGCTGCTACATATGAATAAAGCCTAATTTGAAAAGAAGAAAAAAAGAAAAGACTATCTGTAAAAGCGAGATTCTTACTGTAAACTTCACTATCAAACGAGGTTTTATTGCGCAATCGCTTGAGGTTTGAGCTCGATTACGTGTTGTGGCGGGTGCCTAAAACATCCTGCCCGATATTTCGCCGAAACTACAAAATACAGATTTTTTTCTTAACTTTTGCGTGTTTAGTTTTTATGATTCATTCGCCGCACGAGCACACCATAGGCATGCCAGCCTAGAGTTTTTATGTCAACCGTTCCATGGCTAATTCGAGCAGTACCCCATAAACCTCATAGAAAGAGGTGTGTGTTTATTTCGTCAAAGCTGTAGAACTTTCTCACAGAGTGTCTTGATTTCTCTTACAAAACCCGTGAAAATTACCACACGTACCGTCCCTTTCCTTTATAGTTTTCGTGTACTAGGCGACGATATGCGTTTCACATGACAAACTTCCAATATAACTGCTTTTCGCAATATCAGTGAGAAACGAGACAAGCAGGCCAGCCCTATATCAAAACAAAGGGCTACCATGCGTGGGTATTCAAACAGCAGAACTCATCAATGTTTTATCCTGTAATCGGAGATTGTATACAAAGAAACCCAACAAGCGGATTGCCTTTCCCTGGATATATTGCCCTGTAACATTGAACACGCCGTGAATATTTAACGTTCTTCTTTGTCTCTGTACGAACGAAACGCCCTCTCCAACGCGAGCCGCCGACACTCCTAGCAATTTGAGGGTGATTGCATGCATGCGTTAATCTAAATTCATAGTTAAGGACTTAGCGCTAACGAGGTGCCAGCGTTAGTGGGTTCCGACGTTAAACCCTGCGCGATCGCTCCTAGTTCGATGTGTGCACCGCGATATTATAATGGCTAAATTAGGACATAATGGGACCTCAGTCCTTTTGCCTAAGTTTCATCTAAAAAAGAAAGCCTCGCCGTTTAGACCTTTGTTTCGAAGAACGTGTCAGAACAGAGATTCGCTAATTAGGTAATTGTAATGCCCGTGTCCCACTAGAGCGATAGACGGAAACAAACGACAGCGACAAGCCTCAAACCAGAGTATTTCCCGATTTGACAGGTTTTGTAGAATAAAGGAGGCTAAGCTCAAACACGAGCATCATGCATGCGAGAGTATCTTTGGCAGGCTTGCAATCGCCCGTGCTTACTTCACGAGCGCCGAACGACTAAACGCCTGCCAAAAGTACCATCGCGAGCAAGCTGCATGGGTTTGAGGCTTGTCGCTGTCTTCTGTTTCTGTCTGTCGCTCTACGGGGACAGGGGCACAACAGAAAGCCGAGATAAAGCACAGGAGTCGATTCCTTTATAGCTCGTTACAAACGGCTGACATGCACTGCAGACACTCTGATAGAGTGTAAAATATTTAAACGTATGTGATGTACCTATCCTGGGCATGGACTAACACGCAGATAAAGTATATACATACAAAGTTAGCATCTTAAAACCTGACTAATATTAACTTATATGATACTACCACACTCTCAAAAAAGCCCGTGAGTCTGCTTTTCTGCACAACACTCGGCAAGCCAATCACCGCCACTTACGGAGGCAGCTCAGCAAATGACAATGCCGAAGCATATGTTAAGACCAAAAAACGCAGTCTGAGTTGTGACATTAAGCAATGCAAGCGTGACGTTTTGCATTGTTTAATGTCACAACTCAGATTGCGTTTTTCGGTCTAAACATATGTTTCGGCATTGTCATTCGCTGAGCCGCCTCCGTAAGTGGTGCTGATTGGCTCTCCGAGTGTTGTGCGTGAAAGTAGACGCACAGACATTTTTTAGAGTGCACGTGTTAGCAACGTAGAATCGCGAAACCCCTGAAAAGCAAACCCAGTTTATTAAATTTACATAGGGGAGAGTGTCTTGAAATACAAAAGGTCCAGGAGAGTGGAGATGTTTTTTAGAAATGTCTTCCTCACCTTTGAAATGTTCCTGAACAACGCTGGGCACAATAATTATTTTTTTCCGAAAATATGTGCTGTGTACACTCGGTACTACCAACTTCATGTGATTAGCCTCCCTCATAACATAAGCACATCCCCACCTTTGGCGAAATTTTATTAAGATCATTCGAACATCGACTGCTTCTTATGAAAGCGCAATCTGACCTATTACTTTTTTAGCTAGTATCCTCTTGTCAAGATAAAAGTGCGGAACGTCCCCAGCTCGGAAGTCTTTTTTTTAACAGAAGTTTTAACGATACGCATTTGAAGGTCCTTCACACTTGAGTCGAGAAACACTAAACTTCTACCCTGCAGTTAACATTTCAGTTAAAGCATTTCTGTGTGGGGTTAGTGAAAAAAGAAAAAAATAGCCGGACGATTACTAGAGAACAAGAGATTCAATTAAAGGTATTTGTACTCAAGTATTCTGCGTGAGTCAGGTTAAATATAGAAAACTCACTTTAAAAAAATTAAATTAGAAAAACAACATTACCGATAACATAGTGCGCCTTATAAATAATTCTACCCAAAATTCTTAAACTAAGGTGCAAGTCAACGTGAATTTATCTAGAGCACATTATAATCGTATTTGCGTTTACACGGCTGACATTTGCGAGCAAGGATGGTTTCCCTAAAACTGCCTGAAACAGATTTTTTGTTAGCAATCTCAGCTGGTCAGGAGTATACTGAGCTTCTTTCGATATTCATGTGTAAATATATCAACCCCTTCAAAAGCTAGTGAATTTCTATTTCATCTGCTCTCGACTAGTTTTCCAGCCAGAAGCTTGACAAAAAATGCATTTGTGCTGAAGTCACTTGAAACATACCTGATACTTGCGTCATATTTTATTTTCGTAAAATAAAATGTTCGTGACAGTTAAGAGAGCTTTACTGAATTCTACTTACACAGAGTAAATCATATGAACAATATCTTCATTTTATTTAATTCTGAAATATTAAAGCGCATTGGACTTTTAGCGATAAGTAATTTTAAAACTGAGTGGTTCAGATGTGTAAAAAAACAGGGCAATAAGCGGTGAACTTGCCCCCAGTTGAAGTTGGATTTCACTATAGTACTTCAATAGCTAGCCTGGTTCCTTAAGGTGCATTAAAACTGGCATTTGAATCACAACCGCGGAACGGATCCGCGCGTTCTCATCATCCCACGCGTGCGAAATTTAGGAACTTTAAGCAACAGCTTTGGCAACCCCTTTCCGAACGCGGTTCAACCACAAGCGTGAAGACGGCGTTACTCACAATTTTAGTAAGTATTAAAACCAGGCGATATGGTGGCGCAGTACTTACAAGAAACGTGGGAAAATATTTTAGGAATCGAAGCGATGAGCAAATTTAGAAAGGATGTTGTGAGCACACTGCACGCGAAGGCCTGAAAACAAGGTTCTTTCTTTGGCAAGTGATTTTGTTGTCATGACGAACAAAAATGATAGATTTCGATACTTTGTTGCCGGGAAACGTTTAAAACAAATAAAGCAGTGACACTGAAGTTACTTTGTTAGTAAATTTATAAAAATCTTGTCGTTCCACATTATTTTATGTTAAAAATCACACTCACATCAATATTGTAGACGAGGCTTTGAGAACTCTACGATTGTTTGGCTTGCCTATTAAGAAATGGAGCTAAAGGCACTTTCATCATTATTATTATTGCTAATAGTATTACTACTCAGACTTGTACCGTACGCATTACAAGTAATCAAATTACTTGTAATCGATTACTTTTTGGAGTAATTTTGTAATCAGTTAATTACTTTTATTGAGCAGTAATCACAAGAGTAATCTGATTACATTTTGAAGTAATAAAATTACTTGTAACCGTTACAATTTGTCCACGGAACCCCCCACCCACCTTCCGCCCCCCGGCACCACGGCTTTTTTTTTATAAAATGACAAAAAATTATTTTTTTTTTCTCTTTCTATGTACAGTGTTTGTGGTCTGTCCGGTTTTTTTTTTTTTTTCGAGCTGGGATTGGGGGTGGGAAGCCACAGTGCGTGACAAAGGCCATTCAGTGCGAAGTTTGAGGACGCAGAATGTAGCTTTGTGAGTCCTTCGTTCAAACTAGCCCCCTCACGCACACACACACAGAAATAAAAAAAAAAAAAATCCTGCTGAGGGTACCTACTCGCAGCCCGTAGGAGAACCAGAACCGAAGAATGCCTAAAGCGGATGCAGAAACAAGCAATGTTTCGAGTTGAGAAGTGTTCGGGGCGATCTCTTCCGCTAATGAATACTACACATGATCCGTTTCAATTCCTGGAGCTGATGCTCTTTTGTATAACATGCGAGCTCATCCACATGTGAATAATAAAATGAGCGACGCAAACTTTGAGCGATAACCCCCCCCCCCTTACACACACACACACACACACTGGCGAACGCCCAAATCATTAAACGTCTTCAAACGAATTCTATGCTTGTGTCCGCATTGTGAAGGTGCAACGACCACGAAGAGGGAGCCAGTTTTTCTTCAATACTTGTGCAAATGGAAGTAGTTCACTGTTATGAGCGCTAAAGATGTGTCTTCACACAATAAAGTAATCGGAAAAGTAACGATTACTTCTTTAAGTAATGTCCAATTACTTTTGCTGTTGAGTAATCAAGTAATCTAATCGAGTACTTTTTAGCCAAGAGTAATAGTATTTGTAATCGATTATTTTTTTTTAGTAACGTGTACATGACTGTTACTACTATATTTTCATCAACTTCATAAGCTTATTACCAACGAACAATAATTATTTTTATTCACATTGGTGCCAACCACCTGAACAAAAAGTAAATGCGATCTAAAAATGGCGCACTTTCTTTTAGCAAGGCTAGTACGGAGATATGGTCTTTAAAAAAATATATGGAACGTTACTCGTTTCGTAGCCGACGCCCACAATCGCTTTTTTTCCCGAGCTACACGCGCACGAATTGAAACCGGGTCTACCCATCGAAAGCATCAGCGAGGCGACGACCGACGAGGCGACGTAATCGGGTTAGCACGCCTCGATTCCCCATCTAATTCCCCCGGGCCCGTTCCAAAGCCCCTTCTTCAAAATGTAAGACAAACTATTTCGGAGACGAGGGGCCACGCCCGACATTATTCTGCCGCCTAATCCGAGCAGCGCCTCGTTGAGCGAGGAAGGAAGGACTCTATTATACCGACACCTTTTATGGGTGGTGTTGGCTGTACCCCTGGTAAAACGGTAAGCATAATCTAAATCACGACGGTGTTTTAGCAGCAATATTTTGTTCAAGATTTCCATTTTTTTGTGGTGTCATAAGAGCATCGATTGGCCGGCCGGTAAGCGCGGTATCACGCAGAGGTGTGGCGATGTGAGCGACAAATAGCGCGTGCGTGCGCATGCGTACAAAGCACATTCATGTGCGACCGTCGCTTGACAACTTCACAAATGCAGGGCGTGGTTTATTAAATTCATGTTTCGTGATTGGTTCTTCGGCGTGTGCTCATTGGCGAATGCCGCAATTTGATTGGCTGAGAGCGATAATGAGATGCAATTCGATTGGCTGAGAGCGATAATGCGATAATGAGAGAACTTAAGAAACACGCCCTGTGTTTCTTAAGTTCTCAGGGACTAAAATAGACACTTCTGCTGAGTGCACACAACTCCCATCAAATTTGCTTTGTTTGCAATAAAAAAAAATAAAAAAAATCGCCGAAGACGTTTAAGACTGCTTACGGGTAGGAATATAAAACCCCACTGCGCAGGCGCGGCGAACCCCGCCGGCTTCACGACGGCTTCCTTGACGATGCATCTGCGTTGCTGTGCTTTCCTTTGTGTTTTATTTCTGAGGCGCATACGCTTTGACCTTGAGCACCCCCGCCAGCTTCCGCCACGAAGCATCTGCATTGCTATACTTTTCTTTTGTGCTTTATTTTTGAGGCGCGTGCTTGATGACGTATTGGCGCTACCATCTTTCGGGCACAACGCCGCCGCTTTTTTCGCGTAATCGGACAACGGAGGCTTTCGCCTTAAAAGTGCAAGTTACTTTCACGGTCACTGTAACCTATAGCTTCGAACAGGGTAAATTTATCGGACACCTGATAAGAGGCTTAAAAAAAATTCCGGTCGTAAGAGTCTAGCACGGTCATTGAAGCTAACCTCCACGGCTACAATTTCGCAATGCTTGCCTGCTTCGCCATCATGAGTTAATCGCCTCGTAGGCGGTAGCCCGTATATGCGTCAAGAGACAAAGAATGTGCGCGTGCTTACAGAATCAATGCTATGGTTTTGGCTCGATATTGGTAATTTTGGCACTTAGGATCGAAACCGCATCAAGAAGTACGGACAAGCTGGAGGCGCTCCGTCTATCGATACATCATACTTTGTATTTGTCCCCTTTACAATTGGTACGACAAGGCACTCGTGTTTATTCACCGGCAAAACAGATCCAGTTTTTGCTGTGTATGTGTTTGCTTTTTTTGCGACATGAGAGGCTTGTTGCAGTGCCGTATTCCGTTTTCCACAAATACATATGGTTTGTGGCTAGTTGCCAAAGAGTAATACTCAAGCGTTAAAAAAAAGTTATTTGTGTAGCGTTATTTACCTTTTTTTAGGGGGGGGGGGGTGGGTGGGGGCGAGGTACAATTTGTTTGGCTCAAGGTAATAAATCTCCTTCAGCTTGGCTGCACAATCTTCTTTTTTCTTCAACAGTATAGTCTCGATGTTACGCATAAACTTATCATAATGCACGCTATCTATAGTTTCAGCTGGCGGGAATATTGCAGCAGACTGTAAGCAGTCACTTCTGCGGTGCTTTTTTGAATTCCCGTCAGAAAATCCACAACACAAAGCAATGAACACACAAATATTATGCTCAGCTGGGGGCAGTGCAACTTTCTACACATAACAATAGAGCTGTACAGTGTTTCAAAGTTCTAGAAAATGTCTCTGGAGCCGACGTGGTGCGGCAAGGATCTAACACAAAGACGAGCTACCTCAATTTAGGATGTAGGTTCCTTGCCATTTGTCAGAAGTTATTCAAGACATTGCAGACGATTAGGGAAAGTTCAAAATAGACAAAATATGGATATTTGATTGACGTTTAGTTTTGCCCCATTTAGCTGCGTTCCTGCATTAATAACACAACTACAATATCAGCTGAGCTTGCATTCATAAATTCATTTAAGGATGCTAATTTTGATAGATTTCGCGCTATTTCAAATGAAGTAGTTTGTTGTTAAATAATTTGCAAATGTGTCCTTAAAACATGTTTACTTAACGTGTTTGGTAGTTTTTCTTCGCATAGGAAATCTTTGTGTTTAATTTTAGGAGCATGTGTACATGTTGTAAACCATTTAGAAAATAAACTAAGCAAAATTACTACTATGTGCATGCCTTGGTGTGAAATTAACGGGTGTGCAAAGTACCATCGTGAAGCCTTGGCATTCTCCACGCTTCGAGCTTCGAAATTTCATATCTACAGAATAAAACTAGCTATAACATTCGCATTCAGCTGCGTGCTCCTTTTAAGGAAATGGATTTCCCATATTGTTTTCATAAATATGAAAAAAAATGATCGGGTCAATTATTGTATGATATGACAGGGAAACACCCTTTAGTAAGAACACTTGTTTAGAGAGAAAAAAATAATTAAGCAAAGCAACGACCTGACAATTGCTGGTGGAAAAATGCTCGAGGAAAGCCTTCTGGGACCAATTGGACAGGAAGCTGGACCAATTGGACTGAAAGCTGGAGCTTCGTACCATCTTCTTCGGAGCTAAGCCTCTTAAAGGATCTTTGTCCGCCAGTCTTAGGCTGTCCACGAGATTTCTTTTCCAGTGGCTTAGTGAAGCGTGGAACGGACCATCAGGTAACTAAGGTTGTTGCGTCTTTCACGCGCTCCTCCTTTAGTTCGTCGGTTTTGTACGTGACGTTGAGGCCACTTAATGGGCAGAACAACTGGGTTCGGTGAAAACCGTCCGCCGTATTGACCCGTTTCCCCGTACTCGCGATATCTACCATTTTATTCCTCTACATTTGAACTGGAATACCAAGAATCATTAAATGCAGTCATGTCTCGTTAATATGGACCCGGTTAATATGGATACCCCACTATGTGGACACCAATTTTGGGGACAAACTGGAAAAATACGTGAATTTTTGTCTCGTTATTATGGACAACTCGCATTATGGACGATTTTTGGGGGGTGAACGGAGGTGTCCATATTAACGAGACACCTTTGTATACGACAAGAACAAA
The DNA here is from genome assembly GCF_016920785.2 of Ixodes scapularis. Lineage (NCBI taxonomy): Eukaryota > Metazoa > Arthropoda > Arachnida > Ixodida > Ixodidae > Ixodes > Ixodes scapularis. The sequence continues at coordinate 69,935,596 of NW_024609835.1, forward strand.
ACAAAATGCGATGAAACTGGGGAGATAAAAGAAATAAAAATCAGGTATAATAAAGACAAGAAACGTGATATAAAAGGAAGTATACAGTTGTAGGTCCTGCGATTAGTATCCCGAGAAAAGACACTGTGGAGACAAATTTTAATCGGAAGTAGACATATGAAGTGTGTCAAGTATTAATTGTAGAAATGCATAACAACATACCAATATTGCTCTCCGCGTAACCGCTGAAGAAGCCCTCAACTACTATAAAAATTTATTTAAAAAAAAACAATCAAACAACAACGATGCCAGCAAAATAAGCAAGGCGTTCAAATTAATAAGGGATCTGCGACTGCAAAGTCAAGGGGCTGTGCCTATGAATGCATGAGAGCAATAATTATATAATTTTATTAAAACATATTTAAACTAAATTTAAAAAAAACGTAAATAGTTTTATTGTTGAAAGAAGGACCGAGACTAAAAGCTGCAGCGAGGCACCCTTGAAAATAACACCCCCCTTCTCCATTGTCATCAACATTTAATCGCGCTACCAATGGTGTGTACAAGCACCAAACGAAATCAGGCAAAACATATCGCTGTAGGAAGATACACAATTAAAACATTAAAAAATGTGACACGATTAAATTTATTTTGACAAGGACAGAGCACGAGGCATATTTGGGGATACAATAAAACATAAGGCAATGAAACACCTATAACCTATGGTTCCCATACAGGTAAAGAGAACCCCGTTCAGTGTAACTCGGCCAAGCGTAAATCAGGGGGAGCCTCCTTCGTGACTGAATTTAGAAGCTTCCAGCTTATGCGGATAGTACCTGATAGAAAAAAAAAAGAAAAAGAATCGCGCCGGAACGGCAGAACGCCGTGCTCTGATAGGAATGATGAGTGGCTAGACGGAAACTGGCTGTCTTTGTCTCCGCTGCATTCGTCCAACGTGAACACCAGACGCCAGACGCCGACGTTCTGCATTCTGACGCGTTCGACGAGCGAAGTTGAGACAAAGGGCTTTGGGTCTACCCACGAATCATTTCAACCAGAGCACGGCTTCCTGACGACCCCGCAAGCTCTCGTTTTCTCCTCTCCCTCAGTGTCTGCCCGTATACGGAGGAAAGCCGGAGGGGAAAATTTGAGAACGTGTGGTGAAGTAAGAACGCCCAGCTCTGTTGGGAGGGATTAGCGGGTAGGCGCAAAGGCTAGCTACCTTTGTTTCTACTCGCTCCCTTCAATCGGAGTGAACAACAGCGTCGTCTGCTTCTTGCTTAGGGTTCGGCCTTCCGAAATCCGAACGCCGAAGGCCGGTGTTTGAATTTCGAGCACCGGACTCTGCGCGAAGAGCAGACGACGCTCTCGTGGGCTCCGATTTTAGGGAGACGGCGGATAGAGACAAAGGCAGGGAGCCTTTGCGTCCACTTTCTACTCATTATACAATCAGAGCTCTGCGCTCTTGCGTCGCCGCAACACGCGCTCATCTCCTCCTCTCCCTTAGTTTCGTTCCGCATATATGCGAAGAGTTCAAATTGTAAGTAAGACATTTGGACCTTTATGTAAAGTTGCAGGTTATAAACATTACTAATAGGTTACATATATATTCTGAATTTGAGTGGAATTGGAACGCTTCGCTTTAATTTCGGGAAGCTTAACGTTATAAGATGTTACTTTACGTTCATTATTTTTATTTACTTTACATTTCGAACTTGTTTGCACCGTCTTGTCGCAGACAGCAAGTGATGAGATGGCGAACGACACAGCGGTCGATGTAGGCTCCAAGACGAGTTTATCGAATCATTTATATGCGTAGAGCAAGTCGTCTGCTACTTGCGCAGGAGTTGAGTGACGTCAGAACGACGTTGAGCTCTGATCGCCTTTGATTAAAAGGATAGTAAATAGTCTTCAACTTTAGATGCCTTAAGGTCTGCCCACTATTTTTTTTTTTTTTTTTCAATTAGTCAAGCAGAGCTCCGAGGTTTGACATCATCGCAACTTTTGTGGAAAAACAGACGTACTTGCGCTTTGCATATTTAAAATAAGCTAGACCACCTCACTGTCGACTAAATTGTAAAGGAGCCCAAACGATTCCTAAGAACTTCCTGACTGTTGTGATACGAACAAAAGTTCGATAGCGCAAGTCGCGCCAATTTACTGGAAATGCTCTGCTGGCTGCTTAATTTCCTCTCACTACTGGGTGCCCAACTGAAGATGAAGTTACAGACAGACCAGACCTAGTGTCTTTAAAAGTTCGTTGATTCCTGCATTAATATTGGTTATTTGAAAGAGGAACAGTGTGATGCTCTGGCTCAGAGACCCGATAATTGTGCATGTCTTCATCAATCCTCATATTCGTTTTACACGTCTTAATTTTTCTTTTTTTTTTCTTTTCCTTATAGAGGTAATATTTTTCATAGGTACCTACAGAATACCTACCTGTAGTAGACGCTGCTGGATTGTCAGCATTGAATTGTTGGTTGTTTACATTTACCCTTGAACAACAAGCTGACCACTATTAACACAATTTTATATGTCGATGTTGCTTCATTTAAAACATCAAAATTGGATAGTCTAATTTGTGTAAATATATCCTATGTGTTTATAGTTTCAACAACCACAAAACTACTAAAACAGCATTGTTTAGTTCATGCCCATCACATATTTATATGCGGTGTCGTCAACATGTTATCCGCCTTTCCACAGAATCAATAATCTTAGAAGCGAAGAAATTTGGTCATTTCAAAACTACCGGCGCTGTTGATGAAACTTAAAACATGAATCACTGGCAGCCGAATTTTCGAAAATGGGGTCTTGAGTGAGTTGAAATGTAATTAGCGATTATTACAGCCACAGATACGCAGTGGGTGAATGGACTTTATTAAGCTTCTCAGGGCGCCACTCTAACCGTAGGTACATCCAACATATGACTCAAGTTGCCAAAGATATAACTACGTACATTTAACCTGCTCTAAAAGGCAAGTCAGGATCACAAAACGAAAGAAAAGACTGAAAGTTTTCAAACAGGATTTTACTGCGCAGTCACCCGAAAAAGAAAAAAAGAATTTCACGTATTTTGCCTTACCTGTCAAAAACTCACGTTCCACTCGAAGTCTTCGGTGTTAGGAGACAACGCTAACTTTTCGTGTCTGCGCGCTTTAAATATAAAAAAGGTAAAGCTAAAAGTTTTCCCTAATAATCCTCCCCGACCCCACATCCTCGCGTCCGGGATATTTCCTTTGGAAAACCAGCAAGACGAACGAAAGCAGCTAAACTTCTGGCAGCAAACACAACAAACAGTTCCTTCCTTCTGCCGAGCTAGGGAGCAGCGTTACTCAACCGCAAACTGCAATGGATGTTTCTCAGAGCATGGTTTAACTCGACCTCGGCGTTCGTTGTAATTTAAGATTGTGTAGTTTTTTTGTTTTTTTTTCATGCGTTTGTTTTATTTTTTACTATTTTCGTGCGCTTTCTAGGAAAGTTACATTTATTTACGCGATGTACTCAGTTTTGGTTATCGTTGCGACAGAAAGAAGATGGTTTCCTCCGCAACGATCGCTCCGCGTCCACCGCCAATTTTTATTGTATGCGGTCTCCCGCTTTGTTGTCGTTCGTGTTGTCACCGCGCTTTTATTAGCATTGCTTCCGTTTGCTCCCCACGGAAATCCTTCCGTTCGCCTCTGTCCTTCTAAACCTGCAAAGAGTGAGCGGAGATTATCCCCTTTGTGTAGCCATGTAACCTACTGACCTCGCGACTCGGGTGTCCGACCACAGCGATTTGTACACTCTGTTCTACATCTAAATCCGAGCGCAGCCGACTTTAGAATTGGACGGAGTCAGTGAAGTCGCGCAGAAAATGCATCGTCACGGCGGTCGTCGTCTTGCTGCGTTTGATACTTCCGGTTATACCGTCATCTAGACCTTGTACCAATATATATATTGGGCACGGTGGCATAGGAACCAAGGGGCCGAAGGCGTATATATAACGAAGTAAAAAACTCCCGGTGAGAAACAACAAACAGCAGAAGTTTAGTCAACAGTTTCGCCGAGAGCCTCGGCTTCGTCAGGAGCTGACTTACAAGTACATATATATATATATATATATATATATAAAGAGAGAGAGAGAGAAAAATGAACAACGTAGCGCAGGATGACGAAAAGTATATACGGCAGAAAAGCGCACTTGCGAGGGTTGTTCGAGTTTTTGAAAACATATTCGAAAAGTTCGTCGACGTTTTGACCTGAGACAGACCTTCTTCAAGACAGTCTTAAAAGTTAACTGTCTGGAATTAATTGGGAAATTGTGGTGCAATTGTCTAATTCATTAAAATTAAATAATGAACTTTTGAGATACTCAATTTAGAGCAAACGTTTCAAAGTCAAAGATGTAGAGCGTCTACAGAAACATCCATTTCAGTGTTTTTTTATTAAGAAACCTTGACACCTTTTTTTTTTTTGGGGGGGGGGGCCTTCGAAAAAAGTTTGCGATTATGAAAAAAACGTTTGACTTTGCGCATGTGAACCTTGTATTGCAGCGCTCTCAGCCCTGGCTTGAATAACTTGAATTACTTGAATAAAGAATAAACGACGATTACCGCTTCGCCGCGAGCATCAACGAAAAAACCGGTGAGGCATAAGTCCGCACACTATTGTACCATCGGGTTCAAATGAAATGTTAAAAGAGCACTCAAGTGGATTCTGAGATTGTTTATTTACCATTACATTCAAGGGCGGCCGATTTCTCTATTAAAAATTTAATCAAATATCGTGCCACGTTTCCGTTTCTGCCGCTGGCGCAGAACACCAGCAGGCGCCACCGGACCCGTACGGGAAGGCAGCAGGGGAGGTCATGCGACAGTCAATCACGGGGACGGTTTCCCGACGGACTAAATTGTCTAATGCGCGCGCCTTAGAAACATCAGTCCCCGTAAATTGGGCTATGACAATAAATAGACTATCTCAGAATCCAATTCAGTGTTCCTTTAACAGTGAGGGAGCTTCGAGCTCACTACCGGCGCGGCTCTAAGCTTGGGTTGTGCTTGGCGAGGTTCAGAGAGATCGGAGTAGGACGCACAACTTCGCAGTGCCATACTCCGATGTGTTCGAACCTCACCAAGCACACCCCAAGCTTGGAAGCTGCGCCGGTACTTAGCTCAAAGTGCCTCCACTGTTCGCTTTGCATTTGAGCCCGACGGTACACAATGGGCCGACAAGCAAGAGAAATGTTTGCTACTTTCGACTAGTCGGCAGAAGAGGCAAAGGACCTCGCCCTCGTCAAGCGAAAGTTCGACGAGTTTTTCGCCAAAAAACGAAACGTCGTGTATATAGCCAGGAATGTTTCGCAGACCCCTTGTGGTTCGGCGGAGATGATGGAGGACCCCGCTCGTGGTAAGGGAAGAGAACGTGTAGGTTAATTATGATAATGATTTAATAAATGAATATAACCAAGGGCAGTGTGAAGTATAGTTCTTCATTTGACGGACACACGAAAAAATTCACCTGAAAAAAATGTACGTTTCTTCTCAATTAAAAAAAAAATATATACACCTTTTATCGCCTGGTTTCACTGATGGTGCTGGGCTTTGCGGACCCCTAGAATGCCTTCAGGAACCCCCCTTTGAGAATTACTGGGCTAGATGAAACAATGCATAATCCGCGACCGGTTTGTTAAGGGGCTTCATGACGACAAGCTTTCCAAAAACCTGCAAATGGGCGCTAAACTGATGTTGTCATCAGTGTTAGCCAAGGCACGACTCAAGGAAGTGGTGCACCAGTAGCAGCGAGAACTTCGTTCAGGAGAACACGGCTAACAGGCCTGTTTGTCGCTCAAAGAGGACCCGAACGTGAACGTCGTGAGTCGACGCCGGGATGCACCTTGAAGAAACATCTACGGGTCAGAAACATCACACCGGGACAAGCAGAAGCGGCCAGCAACCAAGATCGCTGTGCCCACCAAAGGCACAGAAGTGTTTGAACTGCTACACCAAGGGACATTTCCGTCGGGACTTCAGAAAGGAGTCGGCGTCGTCTCCAAGAAAGGTGCAAGTGTCATCCGTACAACAAGATACTGGCGATTTTTTTTCTAGGGGCGAAAAATGTTTTGGACGCGAAAGCGCGTTGTGTCCATATAACCCTGACCACGGTACCAGTGCTTGCTCAAATCTACTCAAGAGCAGAGGCCACCCTCGTACCGTCAACTTTTCCCGGTATTCCGTCTAGGATGGAAATAGCTAGCGAAGTACTGACTGGTGTGGGAAAAAATCGCGTTACGGCAGAATTTATTTGTTTGTTTATTTTAATTTGTCCCGCAGCGCCAAAGGCATTGTAGCAGGGAAAGATGAAAGCTGAGTTAAAATGGAAGGACCAAGTGCCGATGCAAACTGTCTAAGTCGTGACCCCGCTTCACCATGTACTTCTAGGGTTGGCAGCCACCGAGGATTCGGAAGTTGTAAACTTCATGGATATGGATGGTGCGTCTCTTGATAAACAAAATTATAATGTTCTGCACCCACGGGTGTTCAATGGCCTTGGAACCATTCCGGAACAATACAATATCCGATTAAATTCGGATGCGGTTTCGTGCGCTATACACCCGCCCCGACGAGTCGCGATTTCTATGCGTGAGGCGGTAAAGGAAAACATCGAAAAAATGGAAGGGATGTGTGTTATTCGGAAGGTGAATTTCAATGGTCCTCTAGACTGGTGAGCCGGGATCTTTCCGTTCTTAAACCCGTCCGGACACGTACGCATATGTGTTGACATCACACAAATAACAAAAATGTCCGGAGAGGGGATACGTGCTCTCAGTGGTAGACCAGGCATTGGGACTGCTCGCAGACGCAGCGTATTTCTCAAAGTTAGATGCTAATTCGGGATTTCACCATGTAAAACTAGCGAGGTCATCCCAGAAACTAACGACGTTCAAACCGCCTTTTGGAGGTATTCTTTCACTAGGCTGCCCTTCGGCATTTCTTCAGCGCTTGAATATTTCTAGAAGGAAACGTCTGAGGTTCTAGATGACCTCCCTGGCGTAGTTGACATCATGGATGATATCCTGGTGTTTCGTTCGGAAAAAGCACAACACAATGAGCGCGTGAAAAATTTAATGGACAGACTTGCAGCGTCAAGCATGGCACTGAACGCTGCGAAGTGCGTGTTCGGTGTAAAATAAATTAGTTTTCTCGGCCACCTTCTGAGCGCAAAAGGCATAAGGCCTGTCCCGAAAAAGCTGCAAGCGGTCAGACATGAAATCACCGGCCAACGTGTCGGACGTACGAAGCATTCTATGTATGGCCAATCACTTGGGCCGTTTTCTGCCTCATTTCGTTCAGAAAACTCCACCGTAGCGAGAACTGCTAAAACAAAAACCACAGAATGGGCTTGGGGCCCCGCTCAGGAAAGTGCGTTCAATGATCTAAAAAGCACGATTTGTTCTTCCAAGTGTATTGCAAAGTATGACCCAACCCACCCAAATGGTTTCGGCAGACGCGTCGTCATTTGTGCTTGGAGCCGTTCTCTTACAAGAAGAGCAAGGGGTGCGACAGCCTATTGTTTCTGCTTCCCGGTCTTTGGCCGAAGCTAACATACGCTACGCTCAGATTTCGAAAGAGGCATTGGCACTAACAAGGACTGCCGAACGATTTGAAGAGTTCATAGGGAGCTTAGACACGACGTTTAAGACCGACCATCAGCTTCTTGTTACGTCGCTGGAACAAAGTCTTATAGATGTGTTACCTCCTCAAGTTCTGAGATTTAGAATGAGGGTAATTCAATACTGTTTTAAGGTTGTGTTTGTGCCGGGCAAGTGCATTGCAACCGCCGATGTTTTGCCGCGGGCAAATCTCAGGCAAATACCAATGAAGAGGAACCGTTCTACGGTTTAAGAAGTTTTGTAGTTCTCTCAGGGATGTTTAATGGGCCTTGACAGAGGATGCGATTTTTTGTCATGTGTAAAAACAGGTGAAACTATAGACGAAGTGTGTTAAATGCTGGCTCAGCTGTCTCCTAAAGACTGGCTGGAAAACCCGTCCGTCAGTTGCTTTCTTCGAACTTACTGGCAAGAGAGGGCCTTACTATGTGTGATAGGTTCGTTGCAAAGTACTAGATAAATTGTCCCGCAAGCACTTCGTCATGAAGTGTTATCTCGGCTGCAGGATGGTCACCAAGAAATCAGAATATGTCGAGCTCTTGCACAAGAGTCTGTTTGGTGGCCTGACCTAAGCAAGTAACTGCCAGTGATAGTAAAAAAAACTGCAACGTGTGTACAGAGTTCAGTTTTTAGAAGGCTGAACCGATGACGCCAACCGCGACTTTAGTTTTTTTATCAGAAAGAGTAGGGGTCGAATTGTGCAAAATAAGAAACTCAAACTATCTTGCAGTTGCGGATTATTTATCAAGGTACCAGGAAATCTGTATTATCCTTTCGACTGGCGCAACTGTTGTTATGAACACACAGCGCTCGTCCTGTGTGTTTCTTCCTCGTCCACGTCTGTTGTTCGCGCTGCGCCCCAAGATGAATTCCCACCAACTCGCCCAACTTTCCATTCTTCTGTTGTTATAGAACGGCGTAAAACCATATTTGCTCGTCATCGGGTGCTAGAGGCAGTAGTATCTGAAAATGGTTCACAGTTTGCATGTTGCCATTTTAAAGAATTTCCGAGTCCCTACTGTTTCTAACACGTCACTTTGAGCCCGAGGCACCCTCAGCCAACGGAGAAGCGGAAAGAATGGTGCAGACAATTATAAACGTCTAGTGCTCAAATCGGCCACCCTTACTTAGCTCTCTTAGCCTACAGGGCCACCTCTGCAATTACCGGAAAAGGCCCGTCAGAAATCCTTATGGGTTGACGTCAACGGACACGCGTGCCAATGCTTCCGCAGCTGGACCTTCAAAGGACCGTTGACTTTAAAAAGCTAGAGATAAAAGATCATCAACTAAAAGGAGATGCAGCGCAAAAGCTGCGATAGGAGCCATCGTGCTAAGGAGCTTTCTGAGTTGAGGGTGGGCGACAAAGTTTGGAAATCTGATAAAAAGGCCAGGGTAACGGTCGTGGCCTAAACAGCTAAACCAAGGTCTTGCGTTGCTGAGACCGAGCCAGGGGTGAAGTTAAGGCGCAACCGCCAGAACTTAAAGGTACTGCCAGCGGAGGCAGAGGACGACGAAGGTTACGACACACCGGACAGTGAGAGTGAATTAAGGGTCAAAGATTCGGAAGCTAGAAGCGATATAAGCTCCGATCCTTTTCCAGTGACTACGAGGCAACGTTACTAGAACAACTCAGTTGGGAAACTGCCATAGAGCCTGCTCTGAAAAACTAGCATCTATCCGTACTAGAGAACCGAGTTAATGGCGATCGCAACGCCACTATTTCTCCCGCAGCGACCACTCGGGGAACCTGCACGGCTGCTTGTATTGGTTCGGGAGTATTGCATTTGATAACGTCCACTGTGACTGTTCTATTTTGGCTTTAATTGGCCATATTGGCACCGAAACATATACGAGGATACGAGGATGCCAACTCACCTCTCCCCCGGCGGACGCGCCACGAATTACTAGAGCAATTAGGACGCGCCCAGGTCGGGACGCGCTACCTGAAATCAGTGGTGAAACATGGTTGTATAAAAAACAATATTAATTGTGCAGCAAAACCTTCTAAGCTAAATATTTTAGCAAACATCACACTCCTGTTATTTTGTACTAATCTCCAAAGAAAGTTCCCAAAAAAAGGTTTTTTTAAAGCTCAGCTCTTCGGCGCCCGTTTCCGGCTTGAGCGGCGTTGCCGTCGCCGTCGCTGTCGGCGTAACCGCGCGTTGCATTATGGGATGTTTCCCATAATGACGTCTCACGTGACGTCACGTGTGACGTAACGAGGGTGACGAGTGACGTCACGAGGGTCACGAGTAATGTCACGATGGTCACTAGTGTCACGAGTATTGTCACGAAGGTCACCCGTGAAGGTCACGACGAAGGTCACGATGTTCACAGTGAAGTTCGCGTGGAAGTCACGAATGACGTGAGTTCACGAGTGACTTTCACTCGAGTGGCCTTCACGCACCAGGCCTTCACGAGTGACGTGACAAGGGTCACTAGGGTCACGAGTGACGTCACGAGGGAGGAGAAAGAAAGGGGAAGGAGAGAGGGGGAGCGGGAGGGTAGGAGAAGGAGAGAAGGATGAAGGAGGGGAGAAGGAGGAAGAAAGGAAGAGGGAAGAGGATAAGAGGAGAATGGGAGGGGAGGAGGAGGAGAAAATGAGGAGGGGGAGAAGGAGCGGCATACTCTCTTTTTCGTACCCTCCCGCCCTCTTGCTCAAGAGCCGCGATGTAATTCAGCGTTACAAGGAATTGTAAACGTATTTTATTTTAGAGCGCAGCTCTTAGGGGCTCGTTCCCGGCTTGAGCGGCGTCGGCGTCGCCGTCGGCGTAACCAAGGTCATCCCAAGGTCACGTGACCCCCAAGGTCACCCCGAGGTCACGTGACACCCAAAGTTGTGTGACCCCCTGGTCACGTGACCCCCCGAGGTCACGTGACCCCCCAAGGTCACGTGACCCCTTCCCCGGTCACGTGACACCCCCAGGTCACGTGACCAACCCCAGGATCACGTGACCCCCGCCGAGGTCACGTGACCTCCCCGATGACGTCACCGGCATCCGCATCGTCATCGTCATCATCACTGATGACTTCATCAGTGACGTCACTGATGACGTCATCAGTGATGTTGACGATGACGATGCGGATGCCGGTCACTGATGACGTCATCAGTGATAATGACGATGACGATGCGGATGCTTGTGACGTCACTGATGACGTCATCAGTGATGATGACGATGACGATGCGGATGCCGGTGACGTCATCAGTGACGTCACTGATGACGTCATCGGTGATGATGACGATGACGATGCGGATGCCGGTGAGGTCATCAGTGACGTCACTGAGTACGTCATCAGTGATGATGACGATGACGATGCGGATGCCGGTGACGTCATCAGTGACGATGTCATCGGGGAGGTCACGTGACCTCGGCGGGGGTCACGTGACCTGGTGGTGTCACGTGACTTCGGGGGGCATCCGCATCGTCATCGTCATCATCACAGATGACGTCATCAGTGACGTCACTGATGACGTCACCGACATCCGCATCGTCATTGTCATCATCGCTGATGACGTCTTCGGAGTCCGCATCGTCATCGTCACTGATGACGTCATCAGTGACGTCACTGATGACATCATCGGCATGGTCACGTGACTCCCCAAGGTCACGTTACCCCCCCCCCAGGTCACTTCACCCCCCAGTACCCTTCCCTCCTCCTCCTCAAGAGCTGCGCTCTAATTCGGTGTTACAGGGAGTTGTAAACGGCTTTCACTTTTTTTTTCTTTGTTTTTACGCAATAGCATGCTTTCTAAAAGCTCAAGGTGAGTACAGTAATGGAACAAGATTGAGCCACCATCTTGGCACCTCGATCCTGGGAGTTTCGGTGCTATGGGAACATTCAGTGACTCTAATAGTAGCCATATAATGCAACTTTCATCTTTCAACTCGTCGCTAAAGGGTGGCGCAGTCATCGTATTTAGCCCGGTGTCGGTGGACGTCAGCGGCCCAGGTGCCAACGGTGTGTTTTTCAATTAAGTGTTCAAGTAACGTTGCTACGAGGACACCGACGGCCGTAGTGACCACACGATAGGGTAGAGTAGTTAAGAAACCGATCAGACTGGGGTTAGATGATTAAGCTCTATCCTGAACAGCACAGGGGCCCTAAGCTGGACGCTCGGCCAAAACGACGGCGAGAAATTTAACGCCCGCGATTGGCCAACGCCACACTTGACCTTGGCACCGGCCAAGCATAGCCGCCGAATTGCTCGCCGACTTTTCCGCCAAGTGTCCAGATTAGGGCCCCTGGAGTGCTAACGGATTTTTTATTTGCTGACAAGTTTTTATCGTTCTCCCCGAAAAGGGAGGTGTGGTATCAGTGTGATAATAGTGTGACAGATGACAACGCTACACGTTGTGTGCTATGGTTATCGGTGACGTCTGCAGAATCGCCAATAAAAGGGCTGACGAAATAAAATACCGGGATTTCTTTTTCCAGACGGCCCGTGCAACCTGGTTCATTATTTGCTACTCGCAGTCGCACGCTGATAGTACGGCGGCGCGACAATAAGAAGCGCACAAAGACAACGAGTGCCGTGACGATGTACTTTTCGCGCTGCTTGATTCGCCCCATCAGATCGTGACGAGAGCAAGCGCTCAGACTTGTGGTAAAACGGTGTATGCTATGGGCAGCACTGCCATCGAGGATTGTTTACAAGGCTTCGTTCAGTAAAGACATTGCACCAAGTCCCCGTGACTGTGGAAGAGCAACGCAATGGACGTAATACAACAATTAGACTTCTTTTAAAATCCCGGCGTTCTAAAGTGCTAACGTATTTTATATCTGCTGACATGTTTTTAACGCGCGTTGCGTTATTCGAGAACATCTTTGACCATGGGGAGAAGTTGAAGGATTTCGATTGCGCCGTGGACGAAGTAGTGCATCTGAGCGCTGCGTGATTGTGAAGTCAGCGCTCACGCACCCATTCATGTTAGGGAGAGCCCCCGTTAAAACACGGATTTTCAGCGTCCGTAAAGACTTACCTATACTTAGCGAGGATTACAAGTATACGGCCAGCCGCGTTCCGTACCAATTCGGCCTGGTTACCACTCCGGAGCTCGCGGAAAATTTAAAAAAAAGATCACTGAGGGGAAGGATGGAACAGGAGGACCGACCCAGTACACTTATTCCATGCATCTTCGTAGTCCTAATTGCATGCGCACAAACTCGCACTTCAACCTCCCCCACCGCAAAAAAAAAAAAAAAGAAATTCGGCTGAGACATTTTAGATTGCTTACGTGTAGGAATGCGAAGGCATTCTTACACGCAGTGCATTCCTACAAGCAGCGCGCCACGTCTTCTTATCGCACATGGCGCTGCGGCGGTGACATCACGCTCCCCCCTGAGCAGGAACGGCGAACCTCGCCGGCTTCACGACGCTTTCTGTGACGAGGCATTGCGTTGCTGAGCTTTTCCTTGTGTTTTATTTTGGAAGCGTGTCCACTTTTACCTCGAGCGGCCGCGTCAACCTCCGTGACAAAGCATTTGATATGACGCGTCGCAGCCAATTTAGGTGCCGTTTTTCGCAGAGACGGGTTTTTAGGTGCTGTTTTCGGTAGTTACAGACGCCGCCGGCTCTGCTTCATGGAACAGTTAATGCTTTCGCAATAAAAAAAAATAAAAAAAACGTATTCCTGAATTTTATTTTGATTTGTAGCCAACACCTACAGTATTATAAATTTAAGGAAAGTCAAAAATTCGAAAATCCAAGCATTGCATTTGGTCGTGGCGAGATGTCGGGAAGTGAGGTTGGCGTGTCGAAACCGCAACCGATACCGTAGCTAAGGGGCAGATTTGTACGTAGTTCAACTTCTCTACTGAACTTATTGTAGTTTAACTACTTTTCAGGGTAGTTTAGTAACCTTCGATTACAATTTTATTTCGCTAATTATTAGTTTAGTTTATTTGCTTTTTACGAGTAACTTTCACTAAAATCACAAATTACTTCTGAATTTTAGGGGTAGGTTTGCTTGTCAACAAACATTCCTGCCAAAAAAAAAAGATATAAGATGTAAGATCGGCTGATTTTTACAAAGAGGTGAAGCATGTAGAGCAGTGAGAATAGGAAGTGATTTGGAGGGTCCGAAACCTACTGATATTTCCACGAGCACCCACGGCAACAACCCCGCTTCGAGACGCGAAGAGCGGACAGACAAGTCGCAACTAAGGCCGAGTATCTGCGGGATAAGCACCAAAGATGGGCGTTTCTTTGAGTCTCGAAGCTCAAAAAGACTTGACGCATTTAAAGAAACGGCTTATCCCCGCTTCTCTTCAACATAGGAACTCTCGCCCACTACAGGCGATGTACACACTGCATCCTTAGTCAAAGGGGTCAACAAAATGCAGCACCCACTCTGAAGCCCATCTGGTGCTCCCGTTGTTTGTGTTGCACTCAAAGAATTGCGTGCTAAAGGGTAATGCAAAGGGGAACTTTGTGCGTTGCCTTTCCTCCCGAAACTCAAAATATGCAGGTCATCCAAGATTCGAAGGTAGTCCGAAAAAGCTTAATAATTCCCAACATTTTCACATAAAAAGATATGAACAAGCAGTGTTGAGAAGTGTCGTAAGCCCACGGTACTTAAAGTACTACTTCAACTAGGTTTAGAAAACTTTTTCTTGACTTGAAGTACATACTCTGGGCATGCACTTGTACTTTACTAAAGTAATTTTTCTGCTACGTTCTTAGGAAAGTACATACAACTGCCGACCTCAAGGCACATTTTCCTAATTTGGAAACAAAAAAGGAACAATCGTCATGTGAAAACGGGCTATCGTCTTTAGAGACGTCATCTGGTAATTTCTTTGAGTGAAATAATGGCGGCTAAAGAACCGAGACAAATAAGTGCCTTATAAGTTGTTTAGGTTAAATAGTTCGTCGGCGAGAGTAAAAGAACTGCTCTGTGGCGACTCAACTTCACGCAATATTTGCCGCCATTTCAGAAAAAAACTGATGGACCTCAATCTCTCCACTACCTTAATTTATTTGCTTTCTATGATGCACCTCCCATTACCACAGGCGCAATACATACCAGTTAAAAAAGAACTATATGGGAAATAAAAGGGCATCATGAAAGATTGCGTTAAATAGTACTAGCATTTTACTATGAAAGTTCATTCTATTTATGATAATTTACTTCAAGTACATTGCACCCGGTGTACTTACTACTTCACTTGAAGTACATAAGCTCTCATTTACTTTGTACTTTACTTTAAGCATTTAAGATGTACCTTACGCAACACTATAACAAACAATCACCGCCTGCAAAATTAAGCTCCGGAAGTCCTAAACCTCAAAGTGATTTGATACATCCGCAGTACATCATCGACCGAAAATTATAAGCGCAGAAGCAGAACCAGACATTGAAGCATTTCTGTAAAAACACAAGCCGTTTAATATTTGGCTAGCAGAATTTCGCGAAATAATCAAAACCTTTGTACTTTCTTGTTACATAAAAATAGAAAAGTAACTTCAAAAGTAATGACTTTTTACGGTAGTTAGTAATTTACTGAATTACTTTCTATTTCAGTAATTTCTATTCTACTCAAAATTAAATTTAATGACAAAACTCCGTTACCTAACCTAATTCTTTTTCTAGTAACTTGTACATGTCTGCCAAGAGGTATATACGATGCGTTGCACGGCACTACGCCACTAGGATCACTTCAATTTTGCAAAAGGTCTATTCACTTTTTTTTTCAAGACGTTCTCAATGCTTGCGTAGTTTCCCCAGCAGTTGTAATCTCGCGCCGCCTGTTAATGGGGTGCAAGACGAAGATAGGTGCTCGCTCAGAACTTCGAAGTTGGAGCAGCGTGGAAACTATGTTAGCCTAGAAAATATACACCACAAACACTGACGCCCAGTATCACCACATGTTATCGTTACTGGCGACGCGCACGATCAAAAGCGTCGCTGTCGACTTATCTCGCCCGAATATGTAATGTGCTCACGTGGAGTGAGCACATTACATATTGGGGTACCCGCGGTGGTATTACATACCACCGCGGGTACCACCCGCGGTGTGGGTCAACGCGAGCTTGTTTGGAAACAGCATGATGGTGCATAGCTAAACCCTAAAAAAAGTCTGTGCGTCTACTTTCCCGCACAACACTCGTAGAGCCAATCAGCGCAACTTACGGAGGCACCTCATCGAATGACGATGCCGAAACATTTCTTTAGACCAAAAAACGCAGTCTGAGTTGTGAAATTAAGCAATGCAAAACGTCGCGCTTGCATTGCTTAATGTCACAACTCAGTCTACATTTTTTGGTCTAAACAGATGTTTTGGCCTCGTCATTCGCTGAGCTGCCTCCGTAAGTTGCGATGATTGGTTCTGCGAGTTTTGTGCGTGAAAGTAGACGCACAGACTTTTTTTAGTGCACACTAAGATGTGCCTGAGCGTCTACTCACCCGCAAAACACTCGAAGAGCCGATCTCTATGATCCACGAAATCAGCTCAGCCAATGATGAGGCGGAACATTCGTTTAGACCTTAAAATTGAGTCTGCGCTGTGGCATTACGCAATGTAAGCATGACTCTTTGGCTTGCGTAATGCCACAGCACAGACTTCATTTTAGGTCTAAACGGATTTTCCGCCTTATCATTCGATGAGCTGATTTCGTGGATTGCAGAGATTGGCTCTTCGACTGTTTTGCAGGTAAGTAGACGCGCATGTATACGTGTCTTAGAATGTACTCACAACTAAGAAGCGCTGGTCGAGGCGAAGTTCGTGCATCTCATCATCACTCTGCAGTCAATCAAATTGCGGCATCGGCTGATTTAAATGACCAAAAACGAATCACGATGGGAGAAGCGTGAGCCTAATAAGCCACGCCGTGTACATTTACGGCGACTATTTGTAGATCTCAGCGATAGACTTCTGACATAAATATGTCACCACGCGCGTTGCATTCTGGGAACCCGCGGACAAACAGCGGAGCGCGTATGGATTTGGCTGCCCACTGATCCCCACAATGCGTAAAGCGGCACTACGCCGCGATGAGGCGTTTCCAGTTTTGGAATAAGTCTACTCTCTCGGAGGAGTGCGCTCAAATATTTTCACAAGCACTGCCATTTGAAGGGCGTTAATGCTTCGGCAACCAATGAACTGCACTAACAACACCGCATTGGTAAAATTCTTGCGGGCTTGTGAGGCTTTCAGTTCTATGGGGACTTCGATTTTTCTCTGAACAATTCAATTGAGACCGTCTGTTCTAATGAGAAACAGTTTTCGTTTTTTTTTTTCTGTTTCTCGGTTTTGTTTAATTTATATTCAAATGCGGATTTCACGAATGTCCGGAGCAATTTCCGAGAACTTTCGAGAAAGCTCTTTACGTAAATGAAGTCGATCGCAGAGACCACAATGGCGGAACCATACCGCGAGCCGTTTTCCTCTAACCGCAAAAAAGTAATGGTGATTGGCAATCGACCTCACCGATTTTGTCTTGTTTTCGCTTCTTCGTTCCTAAAAATGCACTCTATAGCATTGATTGCGTTGCGGTGCTCGACACGGAAGGCGAAAACGTGTCTAACTAAATTCAAACAAACGCGCTCCGTTATTCCCAAACGAGGAATAGTTTTGATTTCCCATCGGCACGCTCCCAAAACGACTCGGGCTAAATTATTCGAAACGGGCGCCAATAACAATACGATGCTTTAGTACAGCATTGGCAGAATGAAAACAGTGGGAGCCCACTGACTGCGGCTGGTAATGTGCGGAATTCCTGCAGGTTTGCTTCACTGAGAGCGCGCGCGAGATGAGGAGGATTGCGCCGGCTTTTATTGCTGGTCGGAGAAGAACCTTTTTAATTATTATTAGGCTATTTTCCCTGACATTTTAATAAGTGCAGGGCGTAGCTGATAACGTTAATTTGTTCCGTGATTCGCTCAACGGCGTTCTTATCGACTGATGGCGTAATTCCGTTGCCTTCGCGCGGGGTTATCTGATGCTGGTTGCTCGTTACACCCGGCATATCTTTCGGTGAGGATGAGAAGCATCGGTTTCTCGCACACTCCCCCAGGTGCCCTACTAAGTCTAACATTATTTCGATCATATTCAGCGTGACAAGATTTGAGAAACGCGCGTTTCAGTATCAAGGAACCTTGTTGTCGCTCTTGTTGCTTTGCGGTAAAAGTTAAGTTCACAACGACATCAACCCTCATCTCCTGCAGAGTGCTTTCTTTTTTTTTCAAGGGAAATATATTTGTGATGGTTGCCCGCTGTATACTCGCGCAACGGCAATCGGTTTGAAAGCCGCTAACAGGCGACGCCCTACACGTTTTGTAATTACAGCGTATAGATTCAACTAAAAAGAGCGACGAAACGTCCTCGTGAAGTTATAAGACTTGCCGGCGCTAAAGACGGTCAGGAAAGCAACCCGTGTCCGCGGGCGCTATTCCATCGATATTGTTCTCATGAGGCTAGACACAGGATGACAAATAAAGTACGCGCGTAAGCGCTTTTTTAGGACATCTGGAAAACGAAACTGGCCAAAGCGCTTCCCTGACTGCTCTTCCTTCCGTTCCCTTCCTTCGATCCCCGTCAAATACACCGTTTACATTACTCCGTTTCACCTTACGACAGAGGGACCCTATACGAGCTACGGAAGTCAATCCGTAGCCGGGAGAGTGTCACGTGACCGGCCATCGTTTGAGCCACCGTTATCAGGTTAACCCTGTTGTGGAACTCCCGCGGAAAGCGGGAAACCCTCTTCTCCCCCTCTTCCCCTCAAGCCCGTAACTGTTCGTGTTAAGTGGAACGTAGAGGCTACTTTTAAAAACTGTATTTTTCGGAGACTTCGGGTGAAGCGCCATGTAGACGGTGTGACTTAAAACCTGCGCAACTGTAGTTGCCAGAGTAGTCCTGCCCCTCCCCCTCTCCCCATGAACCGATGGCGCGTCGAAAGACGGCAGGTGGTCCTAGGGGGGGAGAGGGGAGGTACCCTTGTTCTAATAACGTTGAGTTGAGCGGAGCGATGTGTAGAACGTGAAGACCCGATCCACGCGCGCAGCACTGTACTGGCCAAAGTCACTCGAAGCATCTTTTGCGGTTCATCTGAAGGGTGCCCTGAGGAGGTTTCTGAGATCACTCATATATGGCGATAACTCCCTCTGCTGGCTCTAAGCACTCTATAAAACCCTAAATGATGACAATACGCGGCACATTTTCCTATTGGAAAAGCAATCAAAGTTCGCAACACACCGATTTCATCTCCGGCTATGAGTGTAGAATGTTCCGAACCCAGGACCACTGTCAGTTAGTAGCAAGTGAAGGATCCTCGCTCCGCCGACCGGTGGAACCGCGGAGTGATATCTAGTATGCGAACGGCTCGTCGCCCATACAAACCGAACCGCGATTCAACCCAGCGAGTGCGCCCTCGAGCGCTCGAGAGCCAACAACCAAACTGCACTCGCGCGAAAAACAGAAAAAAATTGGTGGTTTTGAGACGATTATTGCAGTATTGCGTACACTTCCCGCAAAAAAATACCATTTTTTTATGTACATTTTACTTGCTTCTATCATTTACAAAACGCATACACATTTTGTGATAACAGCGTTCGCAATCTCAAAGAAATGTCGAGTTTTCATTGGTCACATGCCTCCCTTACTGCCGGCACAATGCTCCTCTCATCGTCGGATATCATTTCAATCTTTGATTGCTTTTTGACAAGAAAAATCGGACGCGCATCGTTTTAGCTTATGGATTTATAGGATGCTTAGAGCCCGCAGAATGAGCTATCGCCTTCTTTAGGTGATCTCCAAAACCTCCTCACATCACCTTGAAGGTGAAACGTAGCACTGCTTTTCGTTCCTAACCCTTGCCCGCCCTTGCAGCCCACGTCTTCGCCTTCGTCGCCAATGTTTGAGGCCGGTTCACATATTCGCGACACCAACTACCTATAAGGGGGCACCACCACCCAACAAACATGGCGGCTGGGTCCAGGTCGCGTCGGCTCGGCCGGGCCGCCTGAACGGGTGGCGCTTTCAATTTAACAGATTTTCTTTTGTTTGATGCCCAATTTCATAGGTATTGGAACTGAGACGGTGAAGTGTAGCCGGTGCACATAAACTTGCAGAGCATAGTTTTGTTTTCCCGGTGGTTTTTGCTCATTTGATGTCAAACTTCCGTTTCGGAGATTTCGTTGAAAACCAAAACTATGGGCTCTGGAGAGACAGTAATAGACTCTAATCAGTTTTGATCATCTAAGGAAAGCGGCGATGACTACAGAATTGTTCCACCCAGAGTAAGTTTCAGCTAACTCGCATGCCTCGACCATGCGACTTATCTGTCCACGAAATCGAGCTTTTGTGCGTATCCGCGTTTAATAAACAGCTCCAGTCGTCTGCTCGGTCAACAACCCAGGCTCCAGGAAAATTACGAAAATGAAGCAAGCGCTTCTTGAGCCAAGGAGCATGTTAACCCGCTGGCGCCCCACTAAGCAGCTGATACTCGTATTTCAATTCAGGCTTTAGTAGCAATCAAGAAGTCGTTTTGACGAGCGGGTTATGTATTATATTACGTACTATGTTCCACTAAAGCGATATTAGTCTATTCTTCAGGTTGAAATATGAGCTTAGTTGACTAGCTATTCGGTGAACTGCTGAATAAAAG
The DNA here is from genome assembly GCF_016920785.2 of Ixodes scapularis. Lineage (NCBI taxonomy): Eukaryota > Metazoa > Arthropoda > Arachnida > Ixodida > Ixodidae > Ixodes > Ixodes scapularis. The sequence goes on from NW_024609835.1 coordinate 69,955,836, forward strand.
TATATTTGACAGGACAGAGAGCAACTACTTAAACTTAGCCAAATGGTTCTAGGCGGTAGTACGGAGACGAATACGGACAAACTGAGGAGATTCCTCATCGGAGATTCACACAGAACCTTTCTGCATTGAACTTGACTTTAAATCCTGAACGGAGAAAATTTTTATTTTTTGTGGCCGGTCAATCTGAGCAATGTAGACGTATATTGCTGCTGGCTTCGACTGGGGAATAATATAAATATTGGAGGCGCGATAGATTATAATGCCGTGACAGCTTCTAACTTTGCGAGACGCGCCCCCCCCCTCCCCCTCACTTTTTTAAAGCAGATAATTTCCCTCGGTAATCATATGCAGCGAGCAGGTTTTCCTGAATCAAGTAATTGCGATATCAGCCCAACTCTTTCAGTGTGGTCCAGAGGCTTTTTACGCGAAAAGCAGCCAAGATGAATAGCCAACGCACCGACCGGTGTGGTCGACTCAAACTTGAAGCTAATCGAACACAACAAAACTCGAGAAAAGCAGCTATCGAACCTTCCCATTCACTTGACTGCAACATTGGTGCTCCCTCCAGTGAAACACCTCGTCTGACGTCCTCAGTCCGCTGTTCTACATTCTTATAAAGAAGCCACTTAGCAGTTACCAAGTAGTCGTCACTTTGAACGTGATTCGAGACAGAGAAGAAATCACAACGTTTTTCCGTGATTCCTCCCCATCCAAGAAATCGAAAGCACGCGACTGTGCGTTGTGCAGTAAACGGGCTTTGAAACACGTGATGGAAGGAAACAATCTACTGAGGCTTCACCACAGTAATGAGCACTCAGGCAAACTTAAGAAACTTCCGAACCTTTGTCAAATTACATTGTTCGCCCCCGCGCCGACAACACGTTTCCGCGAAAGCCACCAGAGGCGCGGAGGGGTGCGGAGCGACCTGGTCCGGCTGGTTCCCGGTCTTTCGCTTGGTGGCGTCCGTTTCGCTGGAGTCGCGAATAAAACGCAATCGCTATCTCAGCGCTTCATCAAAACTAAAAAAAAAAACCGCTGATTCAGCGCTCTCTTCAATATAGCAACGTTGTCTTGAACATAATTAGCAGTGATGCAACGCTGTACCAGGTCTGTGCACCGATACCCCGCAAAGTCAGGGCTGCATCGGCGCTAAGATCAGCGATATTTCCAGCCTTGCATTAGCGCTGCGCTGTATGTGTGAATAGGCACTTACGCAATCGCCCACGTGCGGTTACAAAAGGGGAGAAAAAAAAAAGGTATCAATTTACGTACATTTTCGCTTGCTCTTTTCCGCCTCTCTCCAGGCAGCTAGCCCCTTCGCTCCGCGTATTTTTTTCTGCGGCCGCCATAAGACCGGGCGGGCAATCTTCACAATCTCGGCGGAAGGAAGAAGATGGATGTCGGGACGGGAAACTCGCCACTACATTTACGCTTTGTCGGCAACCCGCGAGGCGGCTCCTAATTATTGGACATAGTTTCATCCCGCCTCCGGGGGAATGTCTGGATGACACAGCGTCCCGGCTGACTTAGGCGTACCAGCAGGCCGTGGAGAAGATCATAGGGTCGGGCCGGCCCTGGGTAGAAAGGAGCTCCGAAGAGAAAACGAAATTCCCAAGCACGAACAGCTGTGGATGTGGCCTATATAGTTCCCCCTTTGCTCCGGGCTTCAATCTGCCCGGTCACGTATGCCCGGAAGCGTCGGCAACTCGTTGTGGACCGTGGTTTGTCTTTCAGGCTGAGTATGTTTAGAGACGTGGCTCGATGAAGCGAGTTGTTTCGGCGTGATCTAGAGTTGGTCGTTTCCTTGCTTGCCAACATTTATGCGGCGCCACTTCTGGTGGAAAGCATTTTTTTCTTTCGACTTTTCCTAAGTGTGTTGACAATCGTTAAGTAAACATTAAGGACCAGTAGAGATAATTCACGCGATTTCGTTGCATTACACTGTTGTTTTCTGTCGTTATTGAGAAAATTCATTTAATTTCTAGATTGCCCTTCGGTACTTTGTGCGGCTTTCCCATGAATGTTGACAAGAATGAATCTTTGCTTTTGTAATCTGTTGAATATACCACCCCAGCTCTGCAAATTATGAGATCACGAAAACAATTTTAGAACTTTATTGCCTCCACAACATACGTAAGAACTGTCATTCTACACCAAAGCAACAATGCGTTGACTTAGCGTCAAGACGAGCCCTGTGGGAGTTGGGTGGTGGCAAAACTTTGATACCGGTAATACTTACGTTGTTGTAAATAGAGAACAGCATAATACAAATGGAAGACAGATATGTTACCTGAAGAAATCTGTTGAAATGTGGTATTTTCGGCATGTAAAAAAATCATTAGGAAATAAAATTGTGAGATGAAAATGCTATTACTACTTTGTGATCACCGCTGACGAACCTTAAATAGCAATTCTACTGCATTGGATAAATTGCTCAGTTAGAGTGTAAACCTGTGCTCCCACCCACGACGTGTAAACATTCACACTTCACGACGTGTAAACATTCAACGTCTCATTTGCATTGTTACTCACCTTTATCACACCCAATTAAACATGCTTAAAGCACACGCTGTGCTCCAGACGTTGTTAGAGTTCCGCAATCTGCGTTCACGGACGCAAACCCGAATTTACACCGACTGTTTAATTGTTACCGAGCACAAGCTTACCAATGACGCAGTGCTCCGCTCCATTTATGAGGCACATTTAACCGTGACGACTTCGGAACCGAGGCGGAAGAAGAGACAGGTGTTTCAAGAAGGCCAGAAAGGGCGCCGCAATTTCAGTTGAGCTTCGAGCATCTCTCGAAAAGAGCATTGTCAGTTAAGGGCTCTCGCGCAGGCGCCGCCGCAGTCCACGCGGCCTTGAAAATCTGTATGCGAATAAGAACCGACCCTTGAAGTTCTAGTGATATTGCGCGTCTCACAGCGTTTGCCAGAAATACGAGCGAATCTTCGACACATTTGGTCCATGGCGACGAGATGCCCTTTCAGAAATCTCTATCTTCGTGCAGCGTGCTCAAAATGTCCTGAGTCCGTATGGATCACGATTAAGATGCACAACGTTTACAAGAAAGAAATCTTCAGAGTTTCTTGTTCCTTAAACAGTTCGACATTTGCTCGAGAAAGGCGCCGCAGTCACAAATCCATAATTCCCAGATGCACTCGGGCTCATCCGTGCCACATTTGGGTATGAGCACAACCAGGTTTGGGTACGGACATTGCAAGTTGTCCCAGCATTAAAGTGTCCGTGGCTTCCAGCGCCCTAACTCAATGAAGAGAGTTCTGATTGTGAGTGCACAATTACACTTTCATCTCGCTTTCCACTTCTCCCTCTCCCTCTCTTTCTTTTTTTCTCCCTCTCCTTCGGCCTCGTTCGTTATTTCGCTCTTGTATATTTGACCGCCCATCGCCCGATGCGAAAATTCCAGCCACTTCATCCGAAGCCCCACATTGTACCAAACAAAAGGGATCCGCCAAAAAGCAATGCTAAAGCAAAAAAGAAGAGAGAGAAAAAAAAAAGTTGGGACGGGAAACATTTTGCGGTAGTTGTGTATCACGCCACGTGCACAATCCAATCTGACGGGGTCTGAACTGAAGAAGCCTCGGCGCGCATCCGCAAACACGGCAGCGGCAAAGCTCTGCTACAGCGTAACAGACGTCCACAGTCGTATACGAATTCTCGTGCAAGATATACGGACGCAAAACAATGGCATGGCAAAAGCGCCTCTCGTGGGGCATCCGGTCTTTCTTCGTTTCTTTTTTCTTTTATTCCCGAGCTTGGATTTCTCTTCCGTGCCCTCGTCACTTTCCTCGTTTTTGATACGCACTTGTTAGTATTTTCTTTGCGTGATTCTGCCTGATAGAAGCCTGGATGTTTCGAGGACGAGAACAAGACAAACACGAAGAGGCACTGGTCGATGCATTTGTAAACATGGTTAGGTTCGTCAGAGCTATGCTTTCTGAACACGAGCTACGGAATCCAAATGGTATACGAGTAGCGGGAAAGATGTCGAAGTGACGAGAATGCTGCGCGTGCCTCGGCGCGCCAGGCTCGCACACTAAAAACCAGACGGGTTTCGATAAAATATCTACAGCACTACGTGAAGTAACTCTATTTTTGTTTATTATACCCTAATATTTTAAGATACAGTGCGCGTCGTAAAAATACGAGCGGAATACGGATGTATTCAAAAGAGAATTTTAGGGAACCGTTTTTGCAGGTCCGATACGATACGATGAGCCCTCCGGTACAAACTGCGCATGCGCTGCCGCAGAAGACTCGCGCATGCGCAGTTCGCACCGGAGGGACATTTTAACGTATCGGGAGTGCAAAAACGGTTCCCTAAAACTCTCTTATGGCTGTGAAATCGTGTTTACCGTATAAACGTTCCGGTTGCATTCCACTTGGTTTAACTTCTGCAGGCAATGCTCCTGCAATGTAAATTTCCGTGTATATTGTACACACCTGTAAACATTTATATCGACCGTACTTCCACATTAGAGTATCGACGTATCCCGCCGCAGTTTGTCATAATTCATACTGCTGCCGACATCCGACAAACTGGATGCTTCGTAATTTTAATAAGGTATTTGAATGCGTTCATCTATCTGCGGAATGCTCAGAGTCACCCTTTTCAATATCTTTTTTTTTCAGTTTTTCAGTTTCAGATTATCAGTAACTTTACTGCTATGGTGTTCCCGTTATGTATTCTGGCAGCCAGGAAACTCGGTGAAAGAAATTTCTGCTCAAAACGAACGAACGAAAACCAATGGACTCAATCGAGATGTGTGTTGCTATTGGAATAAGAAAGAAGCCCTGGGGAAAACCTAAAAATCGAAATAGCACGATAATAAAAAAAAACAAAAAAAACATATCACCCTGTAGAAAGAACGTAAGTATCCAATGAATAAGAAAAAAGTTAGCGAAAAGCGAAGTCATTCAAACTCCGAGTTCACAAGAGGTTATATATTACTTCCGGGATTCTGCGCAGTAAAACAGAACAAACTCTCAAATCAAGTCGATTGAAGCTATAAAACCTGTTATTTCTGGTGGTAGAGGTTGACGGCCTCCGTTTGTTTTTCCTCCCTTTTAGATTAAAAACTACGAAGAGTGTAAGGCGAGCATAAAATAATAAAAAAATTGTACCAAAAAATAAAAATCAAAAATTAAAAATATATAGTGCATTTTTATTAAATTTATTTCGTCTATACATGCGTACAGGCCAAGGAGACGCGGGTACAACAAAAAAACAACAAAAAAAACACGCGTATATTAGCATCACGAGGCCCAGCCTAGTTTTTTCAGCAGAAGCGGAAAGACGATGAACAAAAGTAAAATAAATCAAATTCCTGTCGCGATGCAAAAAGGTCTATTACAAAACTCGCATGCGTGGAAAAAGGCTTATATTGGTATACAGTGTACACCCAGGTTGACATGATCGATAAGTTGCATTAATGTAATTGTGAATAAGCGTAATGTTTGAGTTTGGACAGAGTTATATATATATATATATATATATATATATATATATATATATACAATTTAGTCATGCATGTCTTAACATCCTGGCTACCTAACTTGATCCGCTGCAGGGTACTTTCGGGACATCGATATTACGAACCATTTAAAAATTACAACTTCTATTTAAATCAGCTGCCTCATCACTTAGATTAGTTTTACTCTTGGTACTTTATATGTGTCTTATAATGAAGGTGCAGTGGAGAAAAGAAACGATAATGAAGTCTATAAAAGGGGTTCTCCCTGGGTGTCGTACGTCACATCGGTAATACTCTGAACGGTTGTTTTCTAAGAATATAAGGATGGCTTATGTTAGCTGCTGCTGTGGTTCTTACAACACAAGGACAATAATTGAGATGTGAAAGAAGTAGAGCGTTGCATATGCACAGAATAATGTTTACCAGGAGGTCCAATCAAAACTTTTAAGAACACCACAAGCTTTCGAAATTTTGCAAAGCATAATTTTAATTTGGAACATCGTTGGCATGTTTTCTTGAAAATATACACCAGAACATTTAATATAAGGAAGTAGCTGAATAATTGAATGACATAGGAAAGTGTTAGAGTGAAAAAAACATGTATTTATTTCAGTCCAAATCTAACAACCTTAGTTTTAGGAAAAAAAATATGCAGCGATTTTAATTATTTGTATTCAGAAGTAAATTCAAATTGCGATATACGAATTTCTCAAGCTGTTTGTCTCAATGCAAGCAAAACCCTACTGTCATTGAAATAAGTCACAAAGGTTACATAGACGCTAATCTTGTTAATGTTATTGATAGGGCTATTAAAAAGTGATGGACCGAATATAATTCCCGGAGCAACACAAATAATTAATTGTAAACTTGTGCACTGATTATTGATGATGACAGCATTTTTGTGAAATTGAAAGCATAAAGCCAACAAATAAAGTGTCATATCACGGAAACTGTTTGCTTGTAACGTATTTTAATAAATATACCCTTACCACCTTCACCTTAGGTCATTTGTGTGCATATTTAGGAAGAGGCAGGGGGAGGATATCTATAGTCGCGGAGCAATAATATTAAAAATAATTGCGGGTGCCGGCTTCTTAAAAAAATTAGGAATTAAGTTTGATTAGTATGGGTAGAAAAATAGACACGACGGGAGGATTTGAAAAAGGCTGCAAAACCCCATACGTAATGAAATTTTTTTAAATGACTACAAGATTATTTATTTATAATATGCCCACTTCACTAGAAGAAGGAATTGACTACAAAAATAAGTAATAGTGCTGTTTAGGGTTTTTTCTGGTACTCAGAGAAGACGGATAAATAGATAATAGACTCAAAAATGAACTGATCGCTTTCGTCCCTGTCATTGAACACAACAGACTATCTCGCACTTTGTATTTGTAGTGAGATGGTACCCGTGAAAGATCGAAAGGTTATGCATGTTGGAGAATACGGGTTCTAATGCGTTCAAAACGTTTTAAAGCAGCGCCCAGCAGCGTCTAATTATAGCGCTTGTCGATCACCGAGCAGTTTGTTTCTGTTAACAAATACATGCATTGTCTCCCTTAAAGTAAAATCATTAGAAATCGTCGTTTCAACACAATAACACGTCCAAACATCGTTTCAACACAATAACAAAACCACACGTCCACAAAACACGTCACAACAACCATCCAAGGTATATATCTTCGCGGTACTCCCAAACATCGAGTTGTACAATCGTGTACAATAAGCAATGGCGACGACTCCGCTTTTAATAAAGGTCTTTGTAGGACTGTTAATAGTAGACAGCATATGTACTAGATCCGAAGGCAAAATTTTTGTAAAGAAAGCGGAAAATTGGTCTGCCCACAAAGCATCTGATTTCACTGCTGCAAATGGACAATTTGGCCACTGCAATACAACTTCTAAGATTTTCATAAATCTTATCTGCACATGAGCGCCGCTAGACGTGCGTGCAAAGTTCCAGATCTCGCATTGGGTTGCTGAGAGCGTTACGGGACGGCGGAAATAATAAATAAAACATCCTAATGATTATACGAGTGCACGCCTATACGACATTAATCCGAATCCAAACGGGAAGGGCTGGAAATTCAACCCAGGACTCCTGGGCTTCTGCAGTGCTGTGCTCCGTTTCAGACATGAGTGGGACGCTGTCAAAATTGCTTGTGCGAGCGTGTGGCTTTATCTAACTCTTCAATTAAACGCGTGCTCTCATCCAAATGGAAGGTTTCAGATAAAGTCACGCGCTCGATAGCCTCTGATTGCGATGGTGTTTGGTGGCGGTCTCGCAAGCTGCGAGAGAGTCGGCGGTGATTGTCGAACACCAAACTTTAAGGTTTTTTAATGGTGGCTTCCGAAACTGTGATAGAACAGCAGTACCTGGGCTGTACGCTTGCGTAGTAGTTATATGGTACTGCGGCTTGTGGTATGAGTGACAAGCCAAAGTGGAGGTCATTAATAATTAATTCTTTTTGGGGGGTCGTGCATTTTCGTCAATGTAAAGAAAAATATATCTGCGACAATTTGTTTTTGTATCACGTTTAGAATTGTGCTTTTTAGATTTTCCAAGAATGTCAGAGTTAAGTAAACGTGATTGCCACTGCAGTGCCACTGCTGGCATTGGGTCTCTAGCGTGCATCACACAAGAATGGAAACGACCACCTGCCGCGGCTTTATATGCTCGTCAAGATCGAAACGGGCTGTGGTAAGGATTGAACCAAGGATCCCTGGGCTAACGTCGGAGCTCAAACTCGGAGACTCGCTTCAACTTTATCTGGTGCGAAAATGAGAAAGATGCGCCGCTAGACAGCAATTTGCATTCGAAAGTTATTACGAGCATATCTGTTACACAAAGCTTGACATTAACGCCATTTTAACACAAAACATGTTTATGGTCTGAATTTCATGCGAAAAGTATAACGCACAAGTGTGACAAAAACGCGTTGAACGCACGCCAAGGCAACAAACACAATACATAGTCCATAGCAGGCAATGTATAAGCATTCGAAGCGTATAAGAAGCATATTTAGTTCATACTTTTTTTAATTTATTTTATATACCTCAAAGCGCACTTTTCGGCATTGTACCAGGGGGTAGTTACAAACGTGGAGACAATACAATACAAAATAACACACAGCATACATAAGTCCTAGGAGATCCACAAAAGTGTACCACGATCAATTATTGCAATAGTATACAGACGTCTAGCGAAACAAGAACGATCCGTTTTGAACAAAGAACAACAAACACAAAATACTTCGCTCACAAAATTCATTCCGGGATAACGTAGAATAATATTTGACATAAAGATTTGAAATTTGCTCTATTTGCAATTTCAACTATACACTGAGAGAAGGAGTTCCTTTCTGAAATGGCAAGATGTAACAGGGAATTGCGAAATTGGTTAGTACTACAATGAAGTGAGCAAAGTTCGTGAGCATGATCATGTTTGTCAAAAATGCGATGGGCTGGAAGTCGTGGGAGCCGAGGGTGAAAGACGAGGCAGATGGCACGTGACAGGCGGTCGGCAGAGAAGTTACGAGCTGGCGCGAGACAGTGCGTGCTGAGCGAGGCTGGGGCTGGGCAAGAACGTCGGAGCCGGGCTGCCTGGCCTGGCCCATGGCGAACCCCGTAGCGGTCCACCAGCGAGCACCGAAGTTCAGACCGGTGGAAACGGGGAGCCCTGGCCATATGAACTGGGCTACGATGATCCCGGGGTGGTTCCGCAGCTAGACTCGGGCAGTGATAGCGCGGGACAGCCAGCCTACGCAGCGCTGGCGTGGGAAGGACGATCCGCAGGCCTGGACACGAACTCCGACAGTGAGCTCTGATAGGCGGGCGACAACAAGGTCGGCGTGCCTGAACTGCCGGCTCTTGACGACGGGCAATCGGGAGGTACAGTAAACCTATTCGCTGTCTTCTCGATGTGTTATGTCACTCGCTGGGTGACGAGCGGAGCGCGTACCGATCGGGCGGCGATTATTAGTAGAGCGACCTCCATAAAGAACCCCACGAAGTAATAAACGTTTTTTGCGAGAATCATGATAGTAATACATGTCGTGAAGGAACATGAGACGGGAGACCCTACGCCTGGTTTGTAATCGAGGTAAATGTGCTCTTTGTTTCAGTGCCAAACGCTCGTGTAATGGGAATAGGTATGGAAAATGAAGCCCCTCCTATTTGTTTTGAATGCTCTCTGATTTAGTTTTTGGATAATCTTGATGAGGAGTCCATATGATTCTAGCGTACTCCAGTTGCGACCTGACGAAAAATTTAAAAGCTAGCAGGTGAGTTTCAGAAGGTCCTAAAAACAGTTTGCGCCTAATAAACCCCAAGGAACGACTTGTCTTTCCACCAGCATAGTTAATATGATCCTGCCAGGAAAAGTATTGGAAAAAAAACGCTCAAGTACTTATATTCATTTACTATGAATAGGGACGACATTGATTGTGTAGTTGCATTTGATTACAGTTTTCTTTGTCGACACAGTCATAAATTTGGTTTTATCCATATTGATACGCATCTGCCACTTGTTATACCACGAGACAATAGAGTTCGAATCGTCTTGCGAGGTACGAGAGTCGTCAATTTTAGCTATTTTTTATACAACGCGCAATCGTCTGTGAAAGGTCTTATTGAAGAACAAATGTTCCGGGGGGGGGGGGGGGGGGTCATTTGTATATAATAGAAAAAAAAAATTGGTCCTAACACAGAGCCCTGCGGTACGCCGGACTTTACCTCCGTGCTGTTTCAGAAGTGATCCGAAATTGAAACCGATGGGAGTTTATTCCTAAGAAATTCTCTAATCGAAAGTATGATTGAGGGGGCATCATTCAGATTTTAAATTTTGTGTATTAACCGCTTGTGAGAAACAGAGTCAACGTCTTAGAGAAACGTCTAAACATATTATAAACGTCTGCTTAAGCAAATCAACTTTTCCAGAAAAATCGGTTACTAATTAAAAAAGTTGGGTTCCTCACGACTTGCCCTTTCGGAAGCATTGTTGTTCACCAAAAATAATGTTATTCTTCAGGACAAAATTGATTGTATTACTATAAATAATGTGCTGCGAAATTGTACACTGGACGCTTGATAATGATATGGGTCGGTAGTTATTCAAACATGACGCATCACAAAACTTATAGACAGGAAATACCTTGGCATGTTCCCTTTCACTTGGCAAACAACCTTCAAGAGACTGCTGATACAACTATGCCAGTATATCACTAGAGTAGGGCTGTGTAAGTTTTAACAATTTAGAGTTAATACCGTCTATTCCTGGTGAAGAATGATAAGAGGGGCCTTTGATAACTTTGCTAACACCACGTGAAAATATAGTGAATTTTTTTTAAGAAAGCGTGGTCATAACTGAATTTACAAGTAGGTAAGGGAAACAATTCATTATTATAGGCTTCACTGAAAAAGTGATAAAATTTTTTAGCAGATTCAAGATTGGGACACAAATTTTCTACGGAATCCATAAAGCCAGGGGTAGCATGACTTCGGCGGATTTATTGACACAAAATGTTTTGGGCGGTTAGACTTCTAATTATCATATAAGCCTTCTAAGTAAAGTGTTGATTTATCCTTTTTTTACTTCAAAAGTAGATATCGATGCATGAAATTATACAAACCCCAGGACACCATTATGGTTCCTTTCCATAACTCTTGTGTAGAAACATTTCTTTTTGTTAAAAAGAGACTTGCTTATTTGTTTAGACAACAGACGGTGAGGATTGTTCTAAATTTTAATTTTTAAAACAAAGTAGCTAAGAATTGAGTTATTCTGATTTTTTAGGGCGGTCCAGTTTTCTTCGACAGGCCATAAGTGGAAAGACCGCTCAAACTCGCCCGAAACGATCCTCATGGCTGACCCGATTTCGACGGCTTTTGCCTTAGAATAGTCGTAGATTTCCTTGAATTAATTACGGGGGTTCTGAGTTACTATGTCGATTTCGACTGTCACCATTTTATGATCACTTATTTTTATAACATTTACACGCTTTATTTCTACGGGGACCGTAGTTGCAAATAGGTCTAGAATGGAGGAATAACATGTTGGCTCAAGAACAACTTGAGTGAAAGAGTGCGCTTGAAGAACATTTGAACGCTCAGAACACTCTGAAACATTTCTGCAGTCGGATAAAGGTTCACAAAGATTCCAGTGAATACCTGGATAATTAAAATTCCCCCCCCCCCCCCCAACCCAACAACAAAAAAAAAAAAGTACAGGCACCCGGGGCAAAGAGATATAACTTCATCGAGGCAAACGCCAAGTTCGCGTACAAAATCGATGGTAACATGTGGCGGCCTGTAGGATACGCGAAGGAAATCGTAAAAGTACAAAAATTTAACACTGGTCCCAGAATATTTCTGTATCGGTTTTTAGTTTGACAAGGACCGAGTGGAAACATTTTTTAAACACAATGAGTACTCCGCTTCCCCTTGATTTCAATCGATCTTTCGGATAAACCGGATAATCTTTATCAAGTAAAAGTTCGCAACTCTAGATTTCACTGGAAAGCCAAGTTTTAGATTAATGAATGACGAGAGGGTTACAGATATTAATTGAACTCCAAAAAATCTTCCTGCATCGAAAGAAGGCTTTTGAATTTAGCATCATGAAAAGTAACGACACCGGGAAAGTGCTCTTTACACGTGGTCATGATACAATTGAAGACCGAACAGGAGCGTGTACCACTCGTGTTCGGTAAGAACACCCAACTCAGAGTTATAGAGGAACATTTGGTCACCGATAAAAAGCTTGTCAAACACAAGGCGGACACGCGTCTGTGGCGAGGGATGGGATCGCCGTACTCCCAAAGCATCTTCGTGCATGACGAATGTTCGCTGAAAAGTCGTCGTCAAACCAAAACGGCACGTTCCCGAGTTGTTTTAGCTTTGACGCATTTTCAATGATTTCTTGTTTATTTTTAAACTTAAGAAAATTAACAAAGATTGGACGAGAGTAGTTGACCCGCTTTCTTCCCAACCGGTGAGAGCGCTCGATTTCGCCCGCCTCTATGCAGAGGTGAGATTTAATCAAAATCAGTCACGATTTGCTCGGATATGTTCCAGGATTCACCGTCTTCCTCAGGAATACACTTAAATATTAGGTTATTCCGACCTTGATGATTATCAAGAGCGTCAAAGATGGTTTGTACGGTGCTAAGATATTTACAAGAAGCAGTAATTGACCGGACTTCATTCTCCAGACAAGTCATTTGTGCTTGGATACCGATTAAAGGTGGCAGTAATGGCAATACGGTAATGAAATAACAGTAATTGAATTACTTACTGTGGTAATGAGTAATGTAATGAACTGCTTTTCTGGTTGGTAATTTAGTAATGTAATAAATTACTTTCAGGCAGTAATTTCGAGAAAACTACTAATTAGTTTTGAAATTACCTTTCTTCCCAGTGACACAGTTCGTTTTCAAGCGTTAAGAAAACAAAAGTTTCTTTGCATGGCGAATTGCCGTGAAAGAGACAACAGAGCAAATAAACGGGGGTCATCAGAGAGCAAAGCCTCGTACGAGGAACGCGTCAGACACAGAAAGGTGGGCTCGAGAGGCGAAGGAGATGGAGAAAAGCTTTCGTGTGAAGACATTGCTAGAAGGCCACTTACGAACTCCAGACAAAAAAGGTCCATCGCGTCGCGTCATCGTGACGGTACGATACTTCGTTCATCCCTAAGCTGACAGTGCAGTGGGAGCTACAAGCTCACCGGAGCCAATCAACCACCTCCCATTTACCCCATGACCCCCTCTCTGCGAGTGGGTATAAACGCGAGCGTGGTTGCGTGGCGAAATGTAGACATGTAACTGGTGCAACAAGCGCGTACCTTCCACCGCACTGTCAGCTTAGGGGTGCATGACTTATAGGCGACAATGCAAAGGGCACATCACATGTGAAGTCACATTTGACCATATTTTAAAGCCTAAGAAGATAGCACACAGATCCCTAGCCTTCTTGCTCTTCCGTCAAGCAAGGTCAGACCGTAATGTTGAACAGAGATGCCAGTAATGGCATTACTGTAATAAAATTTTGATCAGTAAATTACTTTTTGTGGTAATCAGTAATGTAATAAATTATTTTTATAGGCTGGTAATTTAGTAGTCAAATTAATTGCTTTGAGGCAGCAATTTCGATAAAATTACTCATTACTTCTTTAATTACTTTTGTCGCATATGAAAAAGTTCGTTACCGAGCTTTAAAAAAATTTAAAAAAATTATTTTTCTTGTTGAAATGTGGTGAAATGAACATCAGAGCAAATAAACTATTGCCGTCTGAGCGCCAAGTTTCGTACGAAAAACTCGACAGACGCAGAAAGGTGGGCTGAAAAGGCGAAGGGGAAAAGCTTGCGTATTAAGACATCGCTGGAAGACCACGGCTCACGAACTCCAGGTTAGGCAAATTCACGACGTCACGTCACCACAACGATACTATGCTTCGTTCATCCCTAAGCTGACAGTGCGGTGGGAGCTACGAGCTCACCAGAACCAATCAGCCGCCTCCCTTTAATCACCTGGCACGTTCCTTTCTAAGCCTGTGGGTATGAACCAGAGCGCGGTTACGTGGCGAAGGACAGACATGTTACTGTTCCAACCAGCACGTAGCTTCTACTGCACTGTCAGCTTAGGTATGAACGGCTAATAGGCAACGAGGCGAAGGGCACATCGCCAGTGAGGTCAACACATCTTAAAACCCGAAATGGCAGAGCAAACAAATCTCCAGCTTCCTTGCTCTTTCGTCAAGCGAGGTCACACCGTAAGTTTCAACGATTGTGAACAAGAAACGACAGGAATAAAAAGTTTTTTTTTTCCCAAATGCCTTTGCAAAACCACAGAACGTTTTCATGCGTATCCTTGGCCTTGTTAGGTAAAGGTGCTTTTTTAAGTAGGAGAAGATGATAATAAAGCAAAGCAGGTGCCGCTTGCGGCATGCCTCGCTGCCTTTCCTTGGGAACTTTATTCGAGAATAAGACTACGAGCAGATATCGCCATCCACTTGTTAGAAAAGTACACATTTTTATAGCAAATATCCAGCTCTTATTTTGTGACAATGCGCAATAACTTGGGCTCTTCGAGTGTTTAGGAACAATAGTCTTTGAGAGGAATGAAGAGAAATACGTCAACTAGTGGTCTTGGGAGAATAGGATTAGATTGCTTTCAAGGGCAGAAGGGGAACGTTTGAAGTGATGACTCCTTGTAAGAGCCAGCTCACATTGCCCGACTTAACATAGTGGCACGAACTATAACTTCTAAATACAGAGGACGGAAACATATCACCTCTAAATAAAGACCTTCACCACTGAATGAACAGCGAAACCGTTGAGTGCACTGTCTTTGATTCAGATCTAAAGAAGAATTATTTATCATGCATGTTTAACACTTATGTCGTGTGCGCCAGCAAAGCGACTGCTCAGTATGTTTCATTCTGAAATATATAAGACTGTTGCGATGTAAACAAGAAGATTTGAATTTTGGTACATATACCGTAAATATTCGTCATGTTTAACACTTATGTTGTGTGCACCAGTAAAAAGATTGTTCAGTATAGTTCACCTTGAAGCGCATACGACTGTTGCGATGTAAACAAGATCTGAATTTTGGTACATATACCGTAAATAAAATTAACACAAATTACTGACTTAAGGTACTGAAAAACAATGTCAAAGTAATTTTATTACTTTTGGAAAGTTATTGTAATGTAATGTCATTACTTACTGTCTGCGGTAATCTGTAATGTATATTAATTACATTTTTGTAGTTTTAAAAAAAGTCATTAGTAATGTAAGTTAATTGCTGTTTGAAAGCGATTTTGCCATCTCTGATCTTCAACCATCGTGAATAACAAAAGACCGATAGTTAATCCTAAAGGCCTTGTCAAGGCTCCGGAACGTTTCGTGCATTGATCTTGGTAAGTAGAGATGTTTTTGGTCGAAGCAAACGGGAAGCGAGCAAAGCTGGAACCGCTCGCGGTATGCCTCTGTGCCATTCTTCGGGAATAAGCAAACAAAACAATATCGCCACCCGTTTGTTGGTAAAGTACACATTGTAGAGGGTAGCTCGCGTCATCCCTTCCTACAACTGGCGACGCTTCTGCCCAGCAAACGCTCAGTTCCCTTATATGACAACGCGGAAGAACTGGGGCTCTTCGGGTGTTTTGGAAAAATACTCCTCGAGAGGAATCAGGACGTATGCCTTAACGAGTGCTCTTGGGAGAGGAATAGACTGCGTCCAAGTCGGGAGGGACATGTTTCACATGACAGCTTCTTGTAAGAACGAGCTCCCATGGCCCGACTAAGGTTACTGGCACGGACAATAGCTCCGTGTCATACACGTACCTCAAAAAAGGAACGAAAGATTGTTTCTCGTTCCTTCTGATTTTTCGAACGTGTTCCCGTTACAAGTTGTATATGTGAAAAAGAAACGCGTTTTCGTTACAGTTAAAAACATTGAACGTATCGTTGCATGAACGTTATATTTGCATTTTGCTGATTACTACATTTAATTAGAACAAGTTTTTTTATCTATCCCATCATCCCATCAAATAAGAATATATATACGAATTCGAATACCATGATGGAAGGGCACCAGAAGAGAAAACAATCGGATGCAGTTTCATTTGCTGATATATCTTCTTTATAACTCTCAGCTTTTAACCATATTTCTCTTTGTGGTGGGCGATTCAAACGAAGCAAATGTACTGTTACCCCACATTGCACGTTTAAATCTAGCAAAATCTCTCGTTCAGACATCACAACAGTTGCTTCTCCATGTTGCTGTCCGCAAGACGAGCAAGCGAAGAAGAGGGTAGGGCTTCTGGAAGGTCAGTCTTGAAAACTACAAGTCTTTCTTCTTTAAGGTTGGATTGGTTGTTTAGTTTGAAGGTGGGAGATAAGGGGAGAAGAATAAAGGTTAATTTTTGTGTATCTTTTAAGTGACCAATGCTCGGGATACGAGAGTGTGCTCGATGTCCGGTAACCTGTTATTTTGTTGTAACTGTATACGTTTCTTTGTGGAAGTTCAGTGATGGCTGTAGTCGACATTAGATTTCTAAGTGTATGAGGATTCGTGGAAGCAAAGAAGGTAGCTGAGTTTCAAACGTCCCTCTTTCTGTGTTTTTTCCTTTGACTAAAAACTGTACATTTTATACCGCAGTCTCGGGTACTGAAAAAGGAATCGTTATTCACTAGCTCTTATGCACTCAACTGTTACCAAGCGCTGGCCATACAAAATATACCCTATTTCGTTTATTTTGTATGGCCTGGGTTTTTAAGAGATCCTGTTCTTCGTACAAATATAGTTTTTATACTTTCAGAATTTCCCTTTTAGAAATAAAATAAAAATTACCCTACTGGAGTCAGAAACAGGAACGCCGTTCCTTTTTACGTTTTAGTAAAAATGTAACGAGTTCCCGTTCAACCGATGCAAAATGGAACGGCGGCGTTCCTTCGTTTTTTGAAAAAAGAACGCCTTCATAGAACACCGTTTCTTGGAACGCCATTCTGTACGACACTGTTATAACTTCATCAAAATCAGGAAGACGGAATTACATCATCCTTTAACCATGGACCTTCACCGTTGAATGAAGAACGAAACGGGTGAGTCGACTGTCTGAGTCGCACCCAAGGAAGCTATTCATAATGTTTAACACTTCCGTCGTGTGAGCCAGCGAAACTTTTCAGTATTGTACACTTTGAGGTGAATGAGGCCATTACGATGTCAAAAGGAAAATCTAAGTCCTAGTACATATTCCGTAAATAATATAAGCACTACATACTGCGTCAAGATATTAAAAAGTAATGGCAACAAATTTAATTACTTTTGGAAAGTTATTGTAATGTAATGTAATTACTCTTAGTCTGCCGTAATTGGTAGTGTAATATATTTACATTTTTGTATTTTTTGAAAAAGTAATTAGTAATGTAAATAAATAACTTTTGGAAATTAATCTTCCAATGTCTGATACCGACAGGCCATCTTGAACCTGTGTCATGTCCTCAAATATTTTTTTTATTTTCAAGATGGGTCACTCTTTCAGTCAGTTTTTTAACTCCTTCTGCAATACTAGAAAGTTTAGTCGGGTTTTCTCGTCGGTACTGCTTAGTGGACTGCACAAGTTTGTCGAGTGTGCGCTGTAGCGTTACCAAGTGTCCGGGGCAAGGATTCTGCTCTACATCTCCGGCAAGGATCGAGACGTTGCAGAAATACAAGAGAAGCAAAAATACGTGGGCCGAACGCAAAAATGCGTAGGGATGAAAGCTAAAGCCTGCGGAACAAAGAGATAGCCTTAGCTTGCCCCATGATAACGGAAGTAGGACAAACATCCTGTTCGAGCGCTCTAAATAGAGATATCTACCCCCATATCGCAAGGATAAAAACAAATACAAAAAAAAGAAAAGACGCTTTCACTCCTCTGCAATGCGAAATCAAAGCTCAGCTCTTGAGGAGGAGGAGGGGAGGACACGGAGGGTAGGGTTTGCCGCTCCTCCCCCTCCGTACCCTCCCCTCCTCGCCTCGCATATAGCAAAAACTTTTCGCTAAATTTCCAGCCAAATTTGTTCGCTAAATTTGGGAGGAAATTGACGTGGCGTAGCCTCAACACCAGCTCAGTTTCCCCGCCAAAACATAGCGGGAAAACTGTGGAGTTCCATAATGCAACGCGCGCGGTTACGCCGACGCCCACGGCGACGCCGCTCAACCTGAAAACGGGCGCCTAAGATCTGCGCTCTAAAATATACTTTAAGACTTTAAGCCTGATATTGCAATTTTGATAATTAGATGGTAGGCCGGATTTCTCACTTGCGAATGTTAGGCAGATAAGGTTTAGCCAATCGGCCTTCCAGGCCGCAAATCCCGATGAACTTCAATGCGAAAGTCCTTTTTGCAGCACTGGTTGATGACGTAGATGTCGATGAAGCAGAGGGCAATGCACTGAAGAAAAGGCAGATCGGTGCCTACGCTCAAGCTTGCAAGGCCACACGAGACTACGACGAACACGGGGTGACCTTGTGAGTTGGATCCAGGACGAGCCGGCCGCCTCGCTCCGCTAGCTCGTGCCTCGATGGTGAACTGGAAGTGTAAGGCAGACAATGTTTAACCACTCGGCTTTCCAGGCCGCAAATCCCGACGAACTTCAATGCGATAGTCCCTTTTGTATCACTGGTTAATGACGTAGGTGCCGATAAAGCAGATGACGATGCAGTGAAGGAAAAGCAGATCGGTTCCGACGCTCAAGCTTGCAAGGCCACACAAGACTACGATGAATACGGGGCGATCTTGTGGGTTGTATCCAAGACGGAGCTAGCGGCTCCGCTGTGCAAGCTCGTGCCCAGATGGTGAATGGCAAGTGCCAGGCAGACAAGGCTCAGCTGCTCTGCCTTCCAGGCTGCAAATCCCTCCCAGGCCGGAGATCGCAAATCATATGCATAATCATAACTAGAAACCATCGAACGCAACAGAAAGATTTGCAAAAGGGCTGAGCGGGAATCAAACTCCGGACCACCCACTCCGCAGCCCGACGAATTTTCTCGGCGCCGCAAGGAGCAAGTTGAAAGAGGGCGCAAGCAGCAGGGTTAAGTTACACTTGCCGCTCACTGTCCCCAAAGGTAGCACGCGACTGGCCGCGGCGACACATACTTGGTACAGCATATTTATTCTAGCATATACTTTATCCAAAATACTTAGTTCAGTATACTAAGCACTCAGCTAATCATCGGCGGCGAGTCATACATTGATTGTTCAATATACTTAGTTCGTAGATGAAAGCAGGCAGCAAGTCATACTCAGTTCAGCATACTTAGTCCGCAAGTGACCGTCGGCAGTAGGTCATACTTAGTCAAGCATACTTGGTTCACAGCCGACCACCGGAAGAGGGTCACACCTAGTACACCATACTAATTCTGTAGGGTATAGTCGGTGGCCAGTCATATTTTGTTCAGCCTACTCGGTCTGCACGTGACCATGGGCGCGCACAGCTGGCTCCCGAACGACGAAGTTTACTTTTCCACGTGTACTCACCCCATCAGGGGGTGGGGGTAATAACATTCGAAGGGATCGTACAACAGGCGTATAGTTTTGCAACTTGAGACAGAAATCAAGAAATAGCTTAAAGGGCGGAATAAACATCCTCCCCTCGCGATGAGCTCAACTAGCAAAAAGGGATTTCCGCAAATAAAGAACTCAAGGCTCTGCACGCACTCACTGAAGAAGCCGTTTTCTGGGAAAACATCTGATTAAAGCAAGCTCATATGAGACTTTACTGCCTAATAGATGTACGTAAACTTGTCTTGATCATTCTGATAAACTCGGAAAATGCAAGGGTGTGCCACGTGCGCAGCGCATCCGAAATCACCCGCATATTTCTGTAACCAAGCATTGCAAATTATTACGTACGCATAATGCACCCATGAAACATTCTGTGCACCACATGCTTATTAAAATAATGGAGGCAAGTTTATTTTCCCCCTGAATCTGGAGCGATAATCACCATCTATAGGCCTGGGTAAAGCCATCAGCGAGTTGCGCATCAATATTCCGAATTGGTCTAAATACTATAAGACACGACTATGCACTCTCTGGACACTACCAATTTAAAAATAAATCTATTCAAGTACTGTGTCTCATACTGAAAGAAACTCAAGCACAAGTTGTTAAGCTGCACTTCACCTTAAACCGTATTCACTACAGGCACATTTGAGCAGTGTACGTGCATACGGAAGGATCTTTGATTGAAAAGGTTTACTCCGACTTAACAAAACAAATTTATGACAAAGGTACAGACGCTTCGCCACCTATGCAGGTGGCATCTTCAGTATACACTGACAGTGTCAGTGTATACTGACACTGTCAGTATATACTGACAGTGTATACTGAAGATGCCACCTGCATAGGTGGCGAAACGTCTGTACCTTTTTTTATTAATCTGTTATGTTAAGTAGGAGTAAACCTTTTCAATCATGAATTCACCCGGCTTTTGGAACATTTTTGGAAGGATCTTTACAAACGAGAGCATCATCTTCTCCAATACTAATTCCATCTTCCAAGACAAATCGTAGCTGCAAGACGTTCATATTTCAATATGGGAAGAGATACGCAAAAGAAAGTTGGTACCCTAATTTCTGGGCACGTAGTAGCTTCGCAAGTGTGTTGTTTCCACTGACTCTCGTGGTGATCTGCAAGCCCACCTATCATCAAACTGTTATTTGTGAGTTGAAGTTCTACTTTGAACCTTGGTTACAAGCGCTGAATTGACGCACACAAGAGAGAAGACAAACACGGGCGTCTGGCAACGTGTACAACCAGAAATGTTGGCGCAACAATGTTCACATTGTTGCACCAAAGGCGCCTGCCATCATGGAACTCATTCACGCCTCTCGTGAACATTTTCGTGAGTGTGCGTCTCCTGGCATTCCTTCCGGTGCGCTAAATTCCTTGGCGCGTAGGCTTAATTAAATTATGACATATATACTTTATAACGAACAGCCACAACACTCTTGCGCTGTCTAGATCTCTTCTCTCGAAGCGGCGTTGATCCCCAACACATCTTCATTGCTACTTCTGTTTGCGCTCCGGTTGCTCGGGTGTGGTTCTGCTTACGAACTGTGACAAAGACTGTGACAAATACTGCAAATCAATTTATTTAGTTTTAATGATTTTAATTATTATTGCTTATAATTACTATTTTATCGGAATTTTTTCTGCTGAATGTGTACGAGTGAATGTGTATAGCCCTCTCTCTGTTGCCATCCCCTCCATTATTTTGAATGTAGTCCGAGTTCAAAAATAGTCACTCTTATATGGCCTCCGCATTCACCGTTCGGGACGGACACAGAAGCTAAAACGTCTGTTACAAATTCTTTGACCTTGAGAAGCGAAAGACATGCTAAGAGGTGACCCACTTTGTGAGGCCGAACCAACATTCAATGTTCGGGACCGAAACAGAAGCTAAAACCTTTGTTACAAATTCTTCGCCTTTGAGAAGCCAAACACATACTAAGATATGAGGCGAGCCACTTTGTCCGCCCGGACCAAATTGAACAATACATTTTTGGGGGGACTAACTATTGTGGGACCGGTTGGCCATGTGACGAGTCGTCCTATGACGAATGTTCCTGTGTGACGACTCGTCCTGTGACGAGTGTGCATGTGACGAATGGACCGTATCCCGTCAGAAGCATCTGTATCGTTTTTCCTCATTATATATGTGTAAGTGCATTTATCTTCTTTTTTGAAATAGAGTTGTAAGTAGCCCGTGTTTGACTTATCTCTTGTGTTAGTCCTGTTAGCGCTTATAATCATGGTTCTAAACGTTCAGCCTCAACTAGCCCAACAACACGTACTTTGAAGTTTTATTTACCTTTGCAACTGGCAAACCAGGTGGATTCATCTTGTCCCTTTGTAGTGGTCATTTTCTAGAAACTACAGAGATCATATCATTTACAAAAACAGACGCGAGACCACCTATATAGCATGTCTTAATAAGCAAAAATTAAGGAAACTCTGCATGGCATTTACATATCCCGAAAAGTCAATTTTTGCAACTTACTTGTCTCACAGAAATATATCTTTAAAATATTTATCGAGAGACTCTAAGGCACGATACCATTGCATGCTTGTGAATGCCGCGTGAGGACCGATTCCGGGCTTAAACTGCCAAAAGTACGGCGCAGCTGAGGACCTCCTCCACAATGTTTGCATGCTGAAAGCTACTTTAATGAAGCGAGGTTGATAGTTACTGAGCACCATCCAATAACGTAATGCAGAATCATGCAGTTCTGTGAGACTCCACGATATACTTGGGGAAAACAAAACCAACAGTGATGAATTTCAAAAGCCTTAACAACCTAACTTGTGGGGACATAACTGATTGACCAATTGTAGCTTTATCTTTTATCATAACTTAAAAAGAGTGTTCATTTAACGTGTGTTGACGTTGTCTGAACATGAACGTCCATTGATTTAAATGTGCCGTGTTTATGAATCACTTCTCTCAATATTCCAGCGCCCCGTATTGAATCTATACCATATGCCCTTGTGTACCTTCAGACCAGATTGTTTTCTGTGCTTCTTATAAGCTTGTTTACGAGTTCAATCATACGTCTACTTTGTTGGGTCTGCACTGCGTTCTATCGTTCGATAAAACGTTGCGATTTGTGCTAACGGTGTAACTATACGGAGGTGTGAACTGTGGGCATTCAACTCTAAGCTTTTTTTCCTATTCTCCTTCGCATGATACATTCCCCGAACCTCTCTGACGTGCCTTCCTTAAAAACAATTTAAAAAAACCGGTTCATATGGTTTTAACACTTTCCAACATGGAAACCTTGTTGAAAGGACGAGCCCTTGAGTTGTGCAATCAAAACCAATTAATTCATAAAAGTAGTACCGCATTGATTACAAAGAAAAATTAGTGAACATGGTATACTAACATGTAATTCATTTTAGTGGCATCCTTAATTTCAAGTCATTTCTTTATTTTTCAACGATTTCAATATCCAAAAAGTCCTGGATAAAAGATTTGTGCACATAATGTAAACTTAGCTAAGAATATGTGTTGTTGTTTCTGTTTTATTTCAAGAAACTTAGTCCGCGTTAGTCTCAACTGCCACCCAATTACAAAATGAGACTCGAGCATAAGGAACATAACGTTTAACAGTATCAGAACTGTAATTTCATATGATCGCCCCCAGTGCAATTTACGAAGCAGCAACGACGGAGACGTTTGCTGAAGCTTCCTCACTGGTGGTATCAATTCACTAAAAAAGTTCTTACTAAAAGCCTTCGAACCATCCGTCAGATATATGCGTGTCACCAATCGTCGCTTATTTACAATTAGTGCTTAATGACGTAAGCGCTTTAACGATGAAACAAAACAACGCTTCTGGGATTTTTATCAAAGAAAACAATTCAGCCGCTGTTAATGAAACAGTCGTTCATTTTCGCAAAAAGAGAAAGGGGGTCCCGAGTTGTTTAAATTGAAAAGAAAAACAAGTCCCGAATCGGAACGCTTGTTTTTCGCTGCTCTTTTTATTCTGGCGGGCGTACGATACGAACCCTGGAGGAGAAGACTAATGCAGACCATAAAAGCGCCAAAATCCTGCCCACGCAGCATAATACACGAATTCGCACTCCTCCGTCGTACGTTCAAAACGCAAACTCACGAGCAAAAGGAATTCGTTGAATGCAATGAAGTACCATAATGTGCGCGCAGGTTATTAAACAAAGAAATAGAAAGCAATTAGGCTTAATGAGAAGTCTGAGAGCACAGGTGCGTTCTTCATTTGTTTTTTGAGCGCAGGTCTTAGGCGCCCGTTTCCGTGTTTCGCGGCGTCCGCGTCGGCGCTGGCGCAACCGTGCTAGATTTAGCTGGAAAATTGACGTTACGTGACCTCAACACCCTTTGAACTCCCCGCTAAATCTAGCGTGAAAATTCAGTTTCTCAGCTAGATTTAGCGGACAAATTCAGTTTTTCTGTTATAGTTAGCGGGAAAAATGATGTCACGTGACCTCAATTTTCCCGTTAAATATGGTACAGAAACTGAATTTGTTCATAGGTGACGTGACGCCACGTCCATGTGACGTCATTTTCCCCACTAAATTTAGGGGGGAAACTGAACTGGAGGAAGAGGGTCGAAGAGGTGATGGAGAAAAAGGACGAAGAGGAGGGGAGGAGGAGGAGGAGAGCATACCCTACCCTCAGTACCCTCCCCTCCTCCTCCTCCTCCTCAAGAGCTGGGCTCAAATTTCACATCACAAAAATTTACAAACTTATTTGATTTTTTTAATTTTGATTTTTCCTTTAAAGTGGAGCTATATTTTTATTTTCAATTAAAACTTTCTACGAATAGGCAATGATGTCGAAATGCGAGTGCACGCAGCTACGTTTCCTTAAACGCTTTGCTGGGAATATGTTTCTTGCGTCCCTGACGTCGTGGGATATCATGTTGGCTCGTTACATGAAAGTGTGTCAAGGAACATTTAGTGCTTAATAAAAATTTGTCCGGAGAAGCTTAGCTTTATATTTGTTTTTACTTGCTCACAACCTAGGAAAATTGTTGGGGCTTTTCACAGGTGGGACGCTAAATGCACACGTATATCTAAGATCACGGGTATGCGTATTATCGTTTCCTAGAATATTGGCCAATATTGCCAATGTAAGTCAAAGAACAAAAAGTTCAAGAGAGGACCAACGTCCGTGGGCAGGCGGAAAGTTAACGCAATTGATGAAGCTTCATTACTGCAATAACACTTAAAAAACAAGCGAGCTGGTGATGATTCATGGTAATAAAACATTGTGTTCTGTTCGTCCGCTTCTGTGTTCCTGAGTCTTGGGTTTTATTACCATGGAGCTTCATTACGTATGCGTCATTCCTTTTTGCTGGTATATTGACACTGTTAATTTATTTTTCCAGTATAGCGAATGACAGGAATATGTTTCAATCGTTTTACGTTGATATGATCTCTACATATCATAATTACAAGACATTATGTTACTACGGTACTTATCATAAAATAAAGTTTCAGTTTGGCTTCATCTTTGCATAACTATGCAGACGCGCAACCTTACGCACCAAGAACGGCTCTTCAACTTAAACTCTGTTACTCAATGTTCATTCTATCGCAAAACTGAGCCAGCTTCCTTTCTTTACAGTGATCCCTATTCAAGCATCCAACCGCTAAACTTTACGCGAATGTAACTTGAAATAACTTTCCAAGCGTATTCAACATATTTTTTAATGCTCCCGTCTCAATGGGTACAACTGGCGTTTAATGGTGTTCGTGAACCGAACTTTCATATTTTTATCTCCCATCAAGATTTCTTTCGGCATGTACACGAATGGCTGTACATAATAAAAGCAAATACCGTTGAGAATAATACAGGAAACTCCGGGCTAAAATGGGAGACGGAAGTAGAAAGCGATCCTGGCGGTATGGAGTGGACAACTCGCCACTTTCCCCGGAAATGAATCAAGTGGGTCTGACTAACTAGAGGATGTGATAGTCTATGAAATATTCCCATTTTTTGATGGAGCATAGGCAGCATAAGCGCGTGATATTGGACCGCTTGGTATTTTGATGTCAAAATGCAGTGTGTTGTAGAGACCAGTCAGGATTTGTATAGCGATTTTGTACAATCTAAATAATTATTAACCTTTTTCTGAGCTTGTTGATTTATTTGTTTTATTCCTACCGAAACATGTCTTATTAGATGCCCTTGGCTCGACGAGACCATAATTGGCAATAGGCATACATTTTTTATGACATCTACTTGAAATGACTCCAAGTGACTAGAATTGATAATTATGAGATTTTTTTTGTGTGCTTACTCTTATGAACGGCTTCAAGTAGCTTTTGTTGGCTATTAGCATCTTCTTTGACCAGATTGACCTTAAATGGCTGCCAATATCCATTGATGAGGTAATTGACAATTGCCCATTTCGGCGCTGGTGAATGCACATGGTTTCAACTGGCTATTATTGGCGATCAGCCTCCACTTTTATATATATTTATAGATATGGCTACAAATATTAATGAGTAATGAAAACTGAGCTATTTCTGTTTATAAACTGGAATGACTTCAGGTGACTATTGTTGGCGATTAGAATATATTTCTGACCAGGTTGGCTCAATGGCTACTAATGGCTGTTAGTCAGTATAATAGCAATTATCTGCTGTCTGAGTGTTTACGAATGAGAATGGCTTCAAGTGGTTATTATTGGCTATAAGCACCTATTTTCGAATAGATTGGCCGCAAATGGCTACAAACCGCTATTAGTAGATAACTATTGCTTGAGCTATTTTTATATTTACGAAATGGAATGACTGGAAGTGGATAACGTTGGCTATTTGTAATTATTTTTGACCCGATTGAATTGAAATGGCTGCTGATGAATATTGATGAGATCATTAAACAATTACGTGCTATTTCAGTACTTAAAAATGAGTATGGCTTCAAGCGGCTATTATTGGCTTATGCATCAAATTTTAGATAAATTTGTTTGAAATGGCTACAAATGGCTATTAGTGACGAATGTTGATATTTATGGATGTTTTAGTGTTTACTAACTGGACTGGCTTTAAGTGGCTATTGTTGGCTTTTATCATCTATTTCTGACCAGATTGGCTTCAAATGGCTGGCAATGGCTATAAGTGAGTATAATTGACAATTATGTGCTATTCAGTATTTTTGGATGAAACTGGCTACAAGTGGCTATTACTGGCTATAAGCATTTAGATTGGCTTAAAATTGCTATAAATGGCTAGTAGTGACTAGTGTTGATATTTATCAGCAGGTTTTATGTTTACTAACTGGAATGGCTTTTAGTGGCTACTGTTGGCTATTAGCATCTATTTCTGGCCAGATTCGCCTCAAATGGCTTGCAATGGCTATTAGTGAGTATAATTGACAATTATGTGCTATGTCAGTGTTTTTGATTGAAACTGGCTTCAAGTGGCTATTGCTGGCTATAATTCAATTCAATTCAATTAATTTATTTAGTCCCATTTGTACATATGGGTGATGGAGACAGGGAAAAAAGCTGCAAAATGTGCAGCTTGACAAAGCCCCTGCCCCCTATCGGCAGATCGACAGACAGGAAACGTTAACAGAAACATTTTAAAGGCGAAAAAACAAAACTGGCAGTTCTATGCAGGAGAAAAAAGTTTAAAAGTTAGAACTGAATATTGTGCGTATTGTTTTCTTATTTAGCGTATCAAGACAGACATGGTGGTCTCTTAAAAAGTTCAGTAATGTTGGCAATGTATGCTGTAACATTTGAAGCCCATAATTTGTTCTAGGACGAGGTACTCTCAGGGACCCGGCGCTACGTACTCCGTATACCGTATTTTTAGCACTTAGTCTAGAAAACCGCAGTAATGGGTGGTTAAAATACTTAAGGGATGGCGCGTATACTGTCGCAAGCTTATATTTGTAATATTCTTGTATTTTTATTACTTTATGCTTACAGAAAAGTGGATCGGTGTGTGCGTAATAGGACGCATTGGCTACGACTCGAATTGCTCTCTTCTGCAATAAAAAA
The DNA here is from genome assembly GCF_016920785.2 of Ixodes scapularis. Taxonomy (NCBI): domain Eukaryota; kingdom Metazoa; phylum Arthropoda; class Arachnida; order Ixodida; family Ixodidae; genus Ixodes; species Ixodes scapularis. Next base: position 69,983,380 of record NW_024609835.1, read on the forward strand.
AAGTTTATTAAGGTTTGTACTGGTCGTGGTTGCCCACACCAGGTTACAGTAGGATATACGAGAATTGAACAATGCATTATAAATTAAGAGTTTAATACTAGATGGTAATGTATGGCGATGCTTATATAGAATTCCTACGATATTTGAAAGCTTAAGTGTAAGATTTTGAATATAGGAGTCCCATAACAAATGTTCCTGAAAAATTATGCCTAAACTTTTAACAGTGCTTGCAAATTCAATTTCCGAAGAATTCAACATTAACTTTACATTAGGATTGCACACTCTACCTTTTGATTTAAAGATAACGGCTTTTGTTTTGGTTTCATTTATTTTTAGGGAATTTGAGACAGTCCATGAACTAAGCTTTTGCAGACATGTGTTTTCATCGGCTATCATTATATCAACATTGTTCCCTGAAAAACACATACTAGTATCGTCGGCATACATGACAAATGAGGCGTTACTTGCAATAGCGACTACATCATTTATAAATAAATTAAAAAGCAGTGGCCCCAAGACACCACCTTGAGGTACCCCTGTTCGGACTGCTTTCAGCATAGAAGAAAAACCATTAATTTCAACTGTTTGCATCCGAGCGCTTAAGTAACTTTCAATTAAAACAAGAGAATGCCCTCGAATGCCATAGAAATTTAATTGTTTAAATAGAATTTTATGATTTATCCGGTCGAAAGCTTTTGAAAAATCGATAAATATCCCCAACGTTAAAAGTTTGTTTTCTATATTATTTAGAATAATTTCTTTTTGCTGTAGAAGAGCTAGTTCAGTAGAGCGACCTTTCCGAAAGCCATATTGAAAATCAGTAAATATCGAATTTTTCTCACAAAAGTTGTTAAGTCTAGCGTGTATAATCTTCTCTAAGCCATTAGAAAAAACGGGCAAGACTGAAATTGGTCTGTAATTGGACATGTCATTTCTATCTCCTGACTTATATAAAACAGACACCTTCGCAATCTGCATACCCTTTGGAAAAACGCCAGTCGAGAGCGACAAATTAAAAATATGTGTGAGGTACGGCGTAATGATGTCAATCACATATTTTACCGGCTGCACCTGTATACCATTAAAATCAACACATTTACTGTTTTTGAGGTTTAAAAACACCGAACGTACTTCACACTCATCAGTAGGAAATGAGAAGCAGTTTTCTGCTATGCGTTGAGTTAAACAAAGATCACCACTTTGTAACTGAACAGGGGAAAATAGATTCGTAAGATAGTCATTAAATTTATTTGCTAACTCTACTCCACTGAAAGTTCTACCATTTATTACAAGTTCTTTGATAGCGTTTACTTTACCGTTACGATTTAGGATATTATTAACTTTTTTCCAGATAACGTCACTTCTATTTTCATTATAAAACATTTTATAGTAATATGCACTTTTTGCTTTTCTTAACATACTAGTTACTTCATTCCGACACTTTTTAAACATTTTAAGCACATCCAGGTCTTTCGTCCGCACGAAACGCTCATAAAGCTTGTTTTTATTTGTTATCATTTTTAGTATATCTCTGGTAATCCAAGGTTTTCTAGACTTTTTGTGTGGCGTTATTTTTCGAAGTTTAAAACATTCTTTATATAATAGACAAAATGTATTAATAAACCAATCATACGCTTCATTGGCCGAATCCATTGAGAGTATCCCGTCCCAGTTTTGAGATTCGACACGGTGTCTAAAAATACCTAGCGTTTCCGCGTTAACAACCGGAGAAAAAAATGCACTATTATGACACGGTTTTTCTAGGTTTTCAAAATCAGAAAAATATAATTTGGAAGATGATCACTGACATCAGAGCACACAATACCCGCGGTAATCCGAATCAGAGGTATGTTTGTAATAAATAAGTTAAGAACCGTTTCACTGCGTGACGTCACTCGAGTAGGATGCGTGATCGCATTAGAAAAACCGTAAGATTGAAACAAAGAAGAAAACTCAACTTGACAAGGGGTAGCACAACTCATATCTATATTAAAATCACCACCCAAAATTAAACTGTATCCGTTTTCACCAACTAACTGAAATACCCTTTCAAGAAATCTCCAAAAAGCAGATGAATAACCATTTGGAGGTCTATACAATACTGCAAGTAGAGTGTTTCCGAGTTTCACACATAGGGATTCGTAATTTTAGTCATAGAAGTAATGTCTGTCATGAGGCTGCACTGAGTATCTTTTCTTACATACATGGCTATTCCGCCACCAAGGCCTTGAGCAGCGATTTAAATAAAATGTCGAATAATTATCGAAGTTCAAAACATCTGATTCTTGCATAAACCACGTCTCGGTCAGCATTAGCACGTCAAAAGAAAATCCGAAGTCATTAAGAAGAATGCCAAGCTCATCGCCTTTATTACGTGCCGAACGTACGTTTAAATGAAAAACAGAAAATGGTTTTACTTTCTTGTTATCAAAAATCCTTCCCAAATCGGAAGGAAAGCAGACGTCTAAATTGGTCATCTGCACAGAAACAAACAAGAAGAACACATAGACGCCTCAGCCTACCTTATCTACAGTCTGTCACGGTCATCTCTGTCCTTTATCGGAATGGCACGCATGCCTGCAGACTTTCGAACAAAAACCTTTCCATTCCCGTACCACGCGAAAGTAGCTTTTTTCTTTAGCCATGTCTTTTGTGGCCCGAAGACGTTCTCTGTTGAAACGAGTGAGGTTTTCTTGAATAAATATACGTGGGGTAACGTCCTTTAGAGTGCTTCTTTTCTTCAGCCGAATGTCTTTGGTGTCTTGTCTAACAAAGTGAATAATAATTCCGGGAACGTGGTCTTTCCTTGCCAGCAACCCGTGTACAGCTACAACGTCGGAAACCTCTAGGTGAGGAACCTCTATTTTGTCAGCTACTTTATTTAGCTCGGTAATCAAGTCCTCATTTTCTTTCACCGGGATGCCGTGAATCTCTAGATTCAAACGCCTGCTTCGGAATTCTAGGTCGTTTACTTCTTTCTGGAGTTCACCGTTTACTATTCTGCTCATTTTTTTCTTTTTCCTCCAAGTCTGTTACCCTCTTTCTCAGTTCTTTGATTTCAGCTTTTTGGTGTTTGATTTTCTTTTCGAACTCGTCGAATTGCTTCGACAGAAACTGGACAGACAATTCCATACTGTCCACTTTCTCTCTAAGCAGAGGGAGACTGTCCGGTTTCTGGTTGATGGATGCAAGTAAAGATTTCACATCAAGTTCAGGTTCCTCATCATCCCCACTGTTATTAGCACGCTGTCCGGCGCCTCTACAAGGAGGACACCGCCATGTCGACTTTGCCGCTTCACTTTTCCCATTAAAGGATTTCTTTTTTATACCGGCGCATTTCCCGAAATGGTACCTGCACGCGCACATGCTACAACCCACAGGCCCGTCATCCTCAAGGAACGGTACCTGACAGGATGAACAGGCGTCAGACATCGTTCACACAGCACGAGGAAACACAACACAAGACGTTACTGCAGTCCCAGTGGCAGCGGCAGCAGTGACATCATGGATTCGGTCAAGATGAAAGAATAAAGAAGTTTACCAACCTGCAATAGGCGTGTTGTTCGGTTAGCAGTGTTGACAAGACGCTGCCGCCGCTGCCAAATGACTAGCACGGAGAAAACCGCCGCTTATCTTGCCTCGACGTCCAAAGACTGCGCAAAAATTGCTACAAATGGCTTGTAGTGACTAGTGTTGATATTTATAAGCAGGTTTCATGTTTACTAACTGGAATGGCTTTTATTGGCTATTGTTGGCTATTAGCATCTATTTCTGGCCAGATTCGCCTCAAATGGCTTGCAATGGCTATTAGTAAGTATAATTGACAATTATGTGGTATTTCACTCTTTATGGACGAAACTGGCTTCAAGTGGCTATTATTGACTGTAAGCATTTATTCTTTATCGAATTGGCTTGAAATAGCTACAAATGGCTGTTAGTGGCTTGTCTTGATAGTTATGAGCAATTTTAGTGTTTTCTAACCGGACTTGATTTTAGTATCTGTTGTTGTCTATTATCATTCATTTTTAACCAGATTGGCTTCAATGGGCTAGCTGTGGCTATAGCAAGTATAATTGTGGATATTCATAAATAGCCATTCATAGCCATTCAATGGATATTCGTGAATAGCCATTCGTAGCCATTCAATAGATATTCACGAATAGCCATTCATAGCCATTTGAAGTTATTCTGGTAAAAAAATAGATGGTAATAGCCAAAACTAGCCACATGAAGCCATTTCAGTTTGTAGACAAAGAAATAGCTGTAGCTGCTAATTATAAATACTAGTCACTTTAAGCCATTTGTAGCCAATTCAAGCCGCCCAGGTTAGGAACAGATGATTATAGCCAATAATAGCCAATCCAAGCCAACCAAGTCAAGAATAGATGCCTATAGCCAATAATATCCAGTTGAAGTCATTCTAATCTATATAGACCCCAATTGCATAAATTGTAAATAATAGTTACTTATAGCCATGTATAGCCATTTTAAGCCAATCTAACAAAAATACAAGCTAATAGCCAATAATAGCCATTTGAAGTCATTTTCGGTCATAATCACTGAAATAGCATAGAATTGTCAACTATACCCACGAATAGCCATTCATAGCCATTTGAAGCCAGTCTGGAAAAAAAATATATGGTAATAGCCAAAACTAGCCACATGAAGCCATTTCAGTTTGTAGACATAGAAATAGCTGCTAATTATAAATACTAGTCACTTTAAGCCATTTGTAGCCAATTCAACCCACCCAAGTCAGGAACAGATGATTATAGCGAATTATAGCCAATCCAAGCCAACCACGTCAAGAACAGATGCCTATAGCCAATATTATCCAGTTGAAGTCATTCAAATTTATACACACTCCAATTGCATAAATTGCCAATAATAGTCACTGATAGACATATATAGCCATTTCAAGCCGATTTGGCCAAGAACTACCCATAGCCAATAATAGTAGAAACTTGAATCCATTGATACTCAAAACATTATGAATACCATGTCACTAAATGTCACTAATGTTCATTCTGAAGCGATTTAAGGTGATAATGTTAAGATGATATGCAATTGCTAACAATAGCCACTTGAAGCCATTTTCATTCATAAGTATAGAATAGCAGATTATTGCAACTAATAAGCACTAATAGCCATTTTTTGGCAATTCGAGCTAACCAGGTCAATAACAGATCCATATAGCCAATAATAGCCATTGGAAGCCAACTCAGCCTGCAAAAATCAAATAAGTCGAAATAGTGACTGATAATCATTGATAGTCAATAGAAGTCATTTGGACCCCAAATCTGCCATTTAATTTATAAACATGATAATATAGTCAATAATAGCCATATCAAGCCAAATCAGTCTGCACACAATCAGGTAAGTCGAAATAGTGACTAATAGCCATTGAAAGTCTCTAGAAGTCATTTGGACCCCAAATCTGCCATATAAATCAAAAATATGATTGTATAGCCAATAGTAGCCATTGGAAGCCAACTGAGCCTGCATAAAATCAAATTAGTCGAATTAGTGACTGATAGTGATTGATAGTCACTACAAGTCATTTGGACCCCAAGCCCATCTTGTAATTTATAAACATAATCATATAGCCAATAATAGCCATATTAGGCCAACTCAGTCTGCACACAATCAGGTAAGTCGAAATAGTGACTAGTAGCCATTGATAGTCACCAGAAGTTATTTGAACCACGAATCTGCCATATAATTTAAAAAAATATTATTGTATAGCCAATAATAGCCATTGGAAGCCAACTCAGCCTGCACACAATTAAATAACTCAAAATTGTGACCAATAGTCATTAATAGTCAGTATAAGTCATTTGAACTCAGAATCTCCTCCATAATTTATAAATATAATCATATTGGGCACGGGAGCGCCGTAACGACACCGACGCTCACGCACGACATGCTTCCCTTTGTGCAGCTCCCGTTGTTCAAGAAAGTCATCGTCCTAGCGCTGTCACTGGGCTCTGCCTCTTTCATCAGCTGTCCCCATGGGCCACTATCGCCAATGCTTCCAGCCGTGTCATCCATCGAGCCCCGCCAAAACTTCTGTCCAGACACAGTGACGTCAACCTGGCCGAAAACACCCTTAGAATCCCCGGCCGCCGGCCTACATAAGGACGGACCCAGCGCTGCCCCCTTCAGTGGGCACGGGAGCGCCGTAACGACACCGACGCTCACGGACGACATGCTTCCCTTTGTGCAGGTCTGTAAACGTTTCTCGCTACATACAAAAAATTCAAGCTACGTATTCATCTTATGGTTCCCGTGCCCCAAAGTGCTGTTTTGTTTTGCTTGTGATTGTTTTCATGTTTTTGCTAAACTACTATTACTCTCTGGTGACGTCGAAACCAACCCCGGCCCTCCAAAGGTTGATCCAAAGCACATTGAGGATATGCATGTATTGCTACTAAGACTAGACACCAATGTAACGAGCCTGACGACGGGCCAGGCTGCTCTAAAAACCGATGTTGAGAGGGTACTTCATAACCAGACGCAACTCGAGAACTCGGTCTTTGCCCTTACCACCAAGCTCAATTCTCTTGAGAGAGAAATGGCAACCATCGCGCAGGCGAAAACGGATATTTGTGCCCTTCAGCATTTGGCCACTGTACAAACAGCTGTAACTAAAGAAATGACGTCCCGGCTCGAAGATATGGAAAATCGTTCCCGCCGATGTAATTTGATAATTCATGGAATACCCGATAGCGTAGGTGAATCTTGGTCATCCACTGAACAAAAAGTAATAGATTTGGCCAAAAATAATCTAGATGTTACGCTTGATAGCTCCCAAATTGAGCGTGCGCACAGACTGGGAGCGCACTCGCAAGAAATAAACAGGCCGGTTATTGTATGCTTTTCCTCTTACAAGACGAAAAATCAACTACTTCTTTGTGGGCCTAAATTGCGAGGTACACCCATCACTCTCTCTGAGGATTTCTCTGCAAATATCCGCATCGCACGAAAGAAACTTTACTCGTTCGCAAAACCGCAGGGTCTCCCATTTAAACTTCGGTTTGACAAATTGCACATGGGCCCTAAGACCTTCAGCTACGACGCACTTTCGGATTCCGTAATTGAAACTCTCCCATAGGACCGGGCAGGGAGTAGGAGCAGAAACGTTGCCGCTGTTAGCTCCCCCTTTGGTGGTGTTGCCGCTGTTACATCCCCAATTTTTGCCGCTGTTAGCTCCAAAATTAGTGTTTTATACTTAAATGCGCGTAGCCTAATGCCAAAACGAGAGGAACTTTGTTCTCTTATTGCCTCTTGTGATGCTAAAATTGTACTCATCTCCGAGACTTGGCTTCATTCCGGTATAGACAGCAATGAAATATTGCCGAGTCACATTGAGTTTATCATTTATAGGCGAGATCGATGCGGCCGTCGTGGTGGTGGTGTTGTAATATGCGTGCATGAAAGTATTCAAAGTTCCCTTCTCTTTATCTTGAGCTCTGTCGAAGCAATCTGGGTATCAATGAAATGCGGTTTTAAATCAATCCTGCTTGGCGCCTGTTACAGGCCACCCGACGCGTCATCTAATTTTGTGCCTTCTTTGCATAACGATCTGTCCACTTTATGTGTGCAACTTCCTGACCATCCTGTTCTTTTATTTGGTGATTTTAATTTCCCCGATATTAAATGGAATTCTCCTGATCAAGATTGTGTTACCAGTGACTGTCGTGAGTTTCTTAAATTTTGTTTAGATTTCAATCTGTCCCAGATGGTTTCTTTTCCAACACGTGTAAATGACGTGTGCTCAAATATATTAGACTTGGTATTAACGAATCAATCTGAGTGTGTCTCGTCGCTGTCTGGATTCGAAGGCATAAGTGATCACAAGGCAGTACATTGTGACCTAGCATTTCAAGCGCCTGAACGTATAAGAATTGTTAAAACGATAAGGCTATACAACAAAGGAAATTATGAGCAGTTTAACATGGACCTCTCAAATTACTTCTCAGTCTTCTTAGATAAGTTTGATAGTAGGGATGTGAACGAAAACGGGTGTAAATTTAAGAACAAATTATTAGAACTTGTTGAAATACATGTCCCAAGCACCACCATAAGTTCCCGATCTTCTAACCCCTGGTACTCGCGCTCGCTGAAAACACTCAACAATAAAAAGAAACGCCGTTTTCGGACAGCCAAAAATAATAACACCACTGAGTCATGGGACAGGTATAATGAATGTGCAAATGAGTACAAGTGAATGCTTGCGGAACAGAAACGTATTTTCGACCAGGAAACCCTCCCATCCCTGCTCCTTAATAACCCTCGCCAATTCTGGCAAGTTGTTAATCATACCCCACGCTCGCCACTTAACCTGGAAGATGAATTTAAAAACAAAATAGAGGCGAGTCAATGTGCCTCAGTTTTAAATAACATGTTCTCTGCTCAGTTCACCATCCCACGTCCTTTAGCATTGTTACCAACCATTGCTAACAACGCGCCTTATATGGATCCGATACATGTTGATTTTGATGGTATTGTAAAAATTATCAAATCTATGAAAGTGTCTTCATCCTGTGGCGTCGACAACATCAACTCTAAAATACTGCAGGGCACAGTGTGTTCGTCGAGTCTTTTTTTAACCAAAATTTTCCAGCAGTCCTTGAATACAGCGGCAGTTCCTGACGATTGGAGGATCGGAAAGGTCATTCCGGTCCACAAGAGCGGTAATAAATCATCTCCCTTAAACTATAGGCCTATCTCTCTTACTTCTGTATCTTCGAAAATACTGGAGCACATAATCCATAAGAATCTATCCATTCACCTCGATTCCACTTCCTTTTTTAACAAGGCACAGCACGGCTTCCGTAAAAATTTCTCTTGTGAAACACAGCTTCTTTGCTTAACCCATGATTTTTTTACTAACCTCGACTCCGGTTTACCAACCGATGCTGTATTTCTTGATTTTGCTAAAGCTTTTGACAAAGTACCACATAACCTGCTACTAAAACTTTCATCGTTAAACCTTGACACCAACGTACTATCATGGATTAAATCTTTCCTCTCGCAACGAAGCCAGTTTGTTTATGCTAACGACTCCTCATCTGCCTTGGCCCCTGTAACATCCGGTGTGCCCCAAGGAACAGTCCTTGGTCCCCTACTCTTCCTTATTTACATCAACGACCTTCCACTCCAGGTGTCCTCATCAATGTGTTTGTTTGCAGATGACTGTGTCGTTTATCGTAAAATAGCATCTCCCTCTGATTCTGTAGCGCTACAAGATGACCTTAACTCTATTAATATCTGGTGTAGTAATTCGCAAATGTCCCTCAACGTTAACAAATGTAAACACATGCGCTTCTCTCGTTCCACCTTCCAAACTTCCTCTACTCTTACTCTTAATGATGTTCCTCTACAACAAACTGACACGTACAAGTATATTGGTGTTCTTCTAACAAAAAACCTCTCTTGGGACAGCCATGTCAATTCAGTGGTGTCTACTGCTAACCGAAGCCTAGGTTACCTCCGTCGCAACTTCAGATCTGTCCCAAGTAACCTAAAGCGACTCCTTTACATTTCCTTAGTACGATCAAAATTAGAGTATGCATCATCCATTTGGCACCCTCACCTTTCTTCACTAACAGACAGTATTGAGGCTGTCCAAAACCGTGCTGCCCGGTTCATTGCATCTGACTACTCACGTTTTTCTAGTGTTACTCGAATGAAATCTGACCTTTCTCTTCCCTTACTTGCTACCCGACGGAAAATGTTTCGCCTGTGCCTATTGCATAAAATCTATTATTCCCCTCTACTACATCAGACTCTTCTCACTCCGCCAACCTATTCATCCTCTAGACTAGATCATCCGAAAAAAATAACCCGGCCACGATGTTCTTCCACAGCTCATCAAAACGCCCTTCTCCCCGACGCAATTGTGGACTGGAATGGCCTTCCCGGTGACATCGCAGCCATCGAGGATTCCGCCGCATTTCGCGAAGTGATTCATCAATATTGTATTACCCACTCCCCTCTTTAACGCCTCACGGCCTTGAGGGTATTGTAAATAAAAAATAAAATAAAATATAGTCAATAATAGCCATATGAAGCCAATCAGTCTTCACACAATCAAATAACTCGAAATAGGGACTGATAATCATGGACAATCGCTAGAAGTAATTTGGACCCTAAATCTGCCATATAATTATAAATATGAATGTATAGCCAATAGTAGCCATTGGAAGCCAACTCAGTCTGCACAGAACAAATAAGCTGAAAAAGTGACCGATAGTGATTGATAGTCACGGAAGTAATTTGGACCCCAAATCTGCCATATAATTTATAAGCATGATTACATAGCCAATAATAGCCATATGAAGCCAGCTCAGTCTGCACACTATCAAATAACTCAAAATAGTGGCCAAAAGTCATTAAAAGTAAATAGAAGTCATTTGAACTACATATCTATAATGTCAAAGTTTGATCAAAAAGCCAAAATTAGCCGTTGAAAGCCAACTCAGGCCGCGCGCAATCAAATAACCCAAAATAGTTACAAATAGTCATCGATTGTCATTAAAAGTCATTTGGAACCGAAATCCGCCATATAATTAGGAAATAAAATCAAATATCAAATAATAGTCATTCAAACCCAATCTGAGACATAACATTACAAGTATCACAAAATGGTCACTAATGGTCATTAAAGTCTATCACAAATGGAACTACCTAAAAAACATCTGCTTGGTCTATATGCCCCGAAATAGTTTAGGATATTGGCCCAGAGCCATTAATAGCCCTTGGAAGGCAATCTAGTTTATACTCGTTCAAATAACTCAGAAATATAATCCAATAGTAATTGCAGTCATTAGAGGCTAACCAGTCCCCCAAAACGACAGGTAAAACCGAACCGGACACTATTTCTACTTCCTTATAAATACTGACTCTTCGTTAAACAACCAGTGTAGCATTTACTCGCTGTAATTACTACGTCGTGTTGCATTTCCAGACTCAATGGAAGTGAATCTCATGCAATTTAAAATAATGACCCATGGAGCAATTACATATTTGAATTGCTGTGCTTTATTTGTAACTGCAAAGAGCCAGTCACTACAGCTAGTAACAGCCATAGCCTTTAGAGTGGTCCATGAACTGTCAATTTACTAGAAAGTCACTAATTGCCAGTAGGTCATTCGTACCAGGTGTAATACATAGGTCTATATAATCTAAATACTTAGTGCTAATATGATGCGCATCTCACTATCAGAAATACCGTGTACCAGCTCTTGCTCAATTGAAATCGGCACACAGATTTGTCATTTATTCACAATTCCTGATAGTGTGAAGAGAAGAAATAGTGTAGTGAATGACTGTTTTCCTTTTAATTTCGAGCGCATAGCTTACCATCCCACACCAAAAGATGGCAGCACTTCTTTGTCTACCGACATCCTCATGTATTTCGCCTCGAGTTTCCAGTATTGGTAGTCAATGGTATTTGATAAAAGCATGGCAACGCAGGTATACCCTTAGTTATCTATTTGCGTTTCCTGTTTAGATGTACTAATGACCTGTACACTATCGTATTTTTATTTGTATAACTTGCTTTGTGCACCACTCAGTAGACCGCGAAGTTGCTTGTGGGAACAGGAAAATAAAGATTAATATTGTTATTATTATTATTATTATTATTATTGTTATTAATATTATCATTACATTATTAACGTTAATTTTATTATTATTATTATTCCTTATAATATTTGACGTGCAGAGAACGCTTCGTTCGCGTGAGAGGGACACGCCGGATGAGGTTCGGAGCCACAACGGGGGTCCCTCAGGGGTCAGTGTTGGACCCCTTCTTTTTTCCATCTTTATGAATGATGCTGCTGTTATTTTAGATTGTTCAGTTTTACAATATGCAGATCATATTAAGATCTTCCGTGAAATTCGCAATTTTAACGACTGTGATAAACTTCAGACAGATTTATGCTCGTTCACTGGCTGGTGACTAAATAATAATCTGATCTTGAATAAATATAAAGCAAAGGTAATATCTTACGCGCGTAAAACACAGTATATGCGTTCCTTACAACATTAATGCTAGGACCCTGTTTCGTGTCAGCGTGGAGAGGGACGTTTGACTCCTTCCTACACTTTGATGCACATGTTTCGCGATCAATCCTGTCTGTCTTGCGGAAACTTGGTTTTTGATGGTAGTATTGACTGTTTTATATGGTCACTCAATGATTACTCAGAGTCCCACTCGTGGCTACCCGCTTTCCGACGCCGTTCAGTGTTCCCTGTTCGGGTATTTATGATGCAGTGCCTCGTATGTGTAGTGCTTACATCGGTTGTGGTGTGGACATAGATGTTTTTGGTGGGTGCAAAGCGAGTTGTATCAAATTTCTATATGCACTGTATTTAGCTCGTCACAGGTAATACTGCTTGCTATGTTCCTCATCAGAATGAAAATGCTCTTCTTGTTCAGTTTAATTTTTGTACAGTCCTTGCATAGGACCTACCATATGTCTGCATTGGTATCTTTTGATGTGCAAATTTTATTTGTGTTGACGCCAGCGCGCGTCTATTTTTTTGTATTGATTGAAGTTTTTTTTGTATCATCACTATAATATTACCGTTATTTGGCGATGTATATGTATGCTGATTGAATTTTGATTTACGTTAAATTTTTTCACTGTATTCTTTATCTCCCTGTGTTGGGTGGGGATGTGCCATACCAAGGCCGCAAGACCGTTCATGGGAACCGAATAAGACCACTTCTTCATTCTTGAATCTTAGTTATTATTATTATTATACTTTTTTTCTATCACTTATCACCCTGGATAGAGGTGCCCAGTCACTGGACTGTAGACGCATGTGCAGTGAGGAATATTTCGCAGAAATATATTGCACATGGTGGGGACCCGATCTGGAGCACAGTCAACAAATATAGCGGCATTCAGAAAGTGATTATTGTAAAGGTCTATTAGGAGATAACCACCATAACAGTGATCACGATCTGGTAGTATAAAAATGGTTAAAAATATAAATAATTCCAAAGAAATAAAGCTGGCGCAATCTTCCTTCGTTTGTTTGTATTAATCACGGCATGTCATGCTAAAGTGGTTTTTGTTCAAAGCAAGGTCCAGGAGGTTTATACATCGTTGAATTTCTGTGATTTTTTAAATTTTATTCCAAAGATTTTATGGCTTTAGAACCAAACAAAAAATATTCAAGGTCAACGAATATTTTATTCCGGATTGCGCCGCGTCTGCACTCCCTAACAGACGCACTTCATAAAGATGCGTTTTTTTTTATCACAGCCATAAAAATAAGAGTCACATTTACATTCAATCAATTTGTTCTATGAAGGGTGTCCATTCAATAGGCTGAAAAACGCCTATCTTTTTTGAAGGACATGCAATGAAATAATGTAGTTTGACCCAAGGGGCCAATATATATCTCAGTGCCGCGCACCGTGAAGTAGAATCTTGTAAATTGATTCAGGTTAAATACGTGTAGGTTGGTAATATTCACGTGGACTCTTTAGTGAACACCAAAAAAAAAAGGTCCGACAGCGTCGTTTACAATGGTTAGGATTCGTTTCTTCTTCTGCGCCCAGTGAATGTCTATTGTAAGAACCGATGGTCCATCTTGAAATCGAAGGACAGGAGTGGCAGTGTGCTCCAGGCGCACAACATTCAGAACCAACAAACTTTAGGTCCTTCAAGATAAAGCAATACTAAAATTGCATCGCGCGGCGTCAATTTACGGTCTTGAGGACTCGTCGCTTATAGGCAGTGCTACTTTATGGGTCTTCTTTTCTTTCCTTTTTATATTTCTCTACAAACATTTAATACTTGAAATGGGCGTGCCGGTAAGGATAATATCTTCTCCCCGTTATTTCTATTAAAATAGGATATTCGTATTCCTCGGTTTTGGGTGTTGGTTTAATATGGGTATTATTCACCCACTCGTCGCGTCTTTACATTTTGATAAGAGGACTTGCATCGGTTTCTACAAAGTAATCTTCTAAACCCATTAACACTCTCCTGCGTTACTATGCGTTAATGCTATTCTAGGTAAAAGCACAAGAACATTCTTATGTAGCAAAGCCGTTTATCACAGAGGAAGTGCTGTCTTTGTAATATTTAACATTGTCACATTAAAACTTGTCGCTTTGAACCGCTAGGTAGTAGTGCCATATACGACAGGGGATCCTAAACAACGCTCACGGTCAAAGTGTCTACATTTGTTCTCAACGCAGCGATTCCCAAACAAACTCCTTCGTGCACAGGATTGCATGAAACATAACTTTCCGGTGTGTGTTTGGCCTTGTCATAACGTTAAGAGCATAGGCCGAAAGCCCCAAGTAAAGCAATTGATAACGAATGCCATTTAGTTTACTCTACACTGAACGAAATATTTCCATTGTAGTTTGATTTGCCTAAATATAGCTAGAATAGCAAATTTTGACACTAGAAAACAATGTTTTACTGGAATGTGGCAGCGAATACCAATCTCTAATCATGATTTTCACGTACAGCGGGTCAATCACTTCATCCCGATTATATCATTTCTTTATTCATGTGCCATCCTTTCTAATGTTTGCAGCCTAAAAACTTCCCATGTGTGAATACATGTGTTTAATGGAAGGAAACGGGCTCTGAAGTGTTGCATACCGTTTTACCAAATTGAGTAATCGACTTTTCGACCTTCCATATATCATCATCAGAATAAGAAGAATGAAGGGGAGTGTCGCTCGTCTTTTCTTATTTACTTTTATGGGGCTGCAGTCGTTTATATGTACTTTATTTTTCTTTTTGCGCTTCCTTCTTCTTGCTTTTTTTTCCCTATGTTAAGCGAATATTTACAAGCTTGGCTGGGTTCAGTGCGACCAACATCCGAAGACACTTTTTTAAAAGTTTATTTGAAAATTCTTTAGATTTCCTTAGATTCCACGAAAATGCCTTTGTATTCCTAAATATTGGGATTATCGTTATGTTTCAGCTTGAAACTAGATGTCGGCACATCAGTGACCATTTAAAAATTTAAACTACTTCGCTGGGGCCTTTCAAATTTTAGAATTACAAAATAATTCTAGATGTATTAAGATAACCGAAAATTCCTCGCAAGGGACTATAGAGAGTTTTAAAATATATCGTTTATTACACGAAGAACTGAGTTAAGTCCTAATGATTAAAGCAATATATTATTTTTACTGACGTCTTAATATGGAAAGCAAAAATAGTCTAAAGAAAGAAAATAAAGCAATACCGTTTTCACATAAAAATCTAAATTAAATAGCACTTTGTGCATTTTTTTTTTCAAAACATGACTTTAATTTCTTTGAAATGTTGTACAGACAGGAAGCATGGTTACCCCAGCAAGCCAACTTGGCGTCCCAATCATTCCTTTAAAATGTTTTTGTAAATATTCACACCTCTTAAATATCTTTTGTGGTATGTCACAGTAAACGATTTGCATTTTGCAAAAGAACGAAAAAAAAAACAAGCAAAATACCTTGTCCCCAATACCAAAATCTCTAGATTTCAGAAATAGATGTCACTTTTTCCCGTACACTAAGGCTACTATCCCCCGATCTAGGGAAAAATTCCTTGGGTTGGCAGCACTGACCGGGTGTGGCGTTGATAAGAGCTGAAATGCGCGGACGAAAATGGGTCTTCGACCCGTCTCATTATATTAATTCACCAGTGTGGGACCGAAAACAGGTGGTCTGAACTTGGCGGAGCGGTAATGTAACCCAGCACTTCGAAATTCTTATGGTCGAAACAGTTATGCTATTGTGTACTGCGGAATGCCTTCATCGAATTGAGCACTTCAGATAGGAAATAACAAAAATACTTTCTACGCGTGAACAGCCCTAGAAGGCATCCCTGTAGACCTTCCAGCTTTTTTCTCCCAAGAGACAAATGCTGACTCATTGAGCTGTGAACGCAAGCGTGGCCTCTCATATTTTGTGAAAAAAAGCTAGTGCGCACGCTAAGAACCGCTGAACATAGAAAAGTAGACAAAGATGGCAGCGAACAGATCGCAAGTTTTGGAGAGGTCTATAGTGCCAAAAAGCAAAACAAAACAATGTATAACTCACCCTAAAAACCTGAAAGCTCCTTATAAACGAGACTTCCGAACAGCGCCACACTGAGAAAGCAATATTGCACAAAGCGAAACAAATAAAAAGACGAAGACGACTTTTGGAAATCTTCACAACTCAATACTTTTCGTCGAAAAGAGAACAAGGAGCTGCCTACTTACTTCCTTCATCATGCCCTACGGCACTCGTGCACCAAGAAGTGAAAATGTTTTCGGACGGGTTGTGCTTCAAGGGTTTGTCACGCTTTCGTGTCTTTTTCGTGTCTCTATATAACTGCGGAAACCAAATAATCATCTCTTCAATTACTCCAAGAGTAAAAAGTGCAGTGACTTCCAATCGAATGAGTAGAAAAAAACTAAAAACACAAGTGATGAAGTCTTTTAATATACACAGCACTGGCTACCTGACTAGCTACTGTTTTAGCTACATTAGCCACCTACTGAATCACCGTGCAGATGAAAGCAGTCATTACGACGCTGTACAATCTTTTGGATGTCCTCCCCAACGAAGATTGCAACTCGGGTTCTCAGTCATCTCATAATGCGTCAGCAAGACCGCCACTCGCAATAGAGAGTTGTAGGGAACCGTTCTTGCACATTCGATACGGTACGATGGGCCCTACGGTACGAACTGCGCATATGCGAGTCTTCTACGTTCGTACCGGAGGGCCCATCGTACGGTATCGGACGTGCAAAACCGGTTCCTTAAAACTATCTAATGACGTGTAATATGTTTGGAGAAGACATTATGAAATTTCGGGAAGGGCGAACCAACGTCCTTGGTGGTGGGGTCAGTGAAGAACCTGTGTGACAACTGACGGTCTTGCTGAACTCGTGATGGAAGGACTTAGGACCCAGTAGGGAACGTTCTTTGCGGGGCGGCATCCAAAAGCTAGCGGTACGTCTCAATACGTTCTATGGTCTTTGCGGTGATTATGTGGAGATGAGGCTAGAGTACGTATCTAGATTCTGTGCATCATAAGAGATTTTTTTCATTATTCTTGTTTTTAACCCAGTCCATCGAACTTGAAAACAAAACAGCTCTCGTTCTAATTAAACTAAAATTTTCCAGAACCCCTGTAAAGTCTAGAAGCTTAATGTTTTGCCATTTTAATCAGTTTCTAATGTAAAAACATTCAGAGGATAACAAACCTTATACCAAATATATGAAATTGTTCCCGTTGCCTTCGTGCAATCTTAAGTTAACATTAAATACCTACGGAGCAAGAGCTTCGAAAAACATGCGACCTTTCTGCCGAGTGGAGAAACGTGAACTCTAAAAACGTGATTTTAACGTGCTTGGTAACAAAAACACCCGGATAGTTCATTTGGATGACATCAAACTCTTTTGCTCTAGACCACTTCTGAGGCACTGAAACATGCTCATTCAAAGCATTTTTCTTTAAGAAGCTTTAGTGCCTCTGGCTTCGTTCAAAAACAACCCATATTTCAATCAGTACAGTGGTTCAATTATGAGGAATATTCACCGCTTTTATTTTGAAAAAATAGAACAATATCTACTATACACGTCCACAGTCCTAGAAAAAAAAATATTATACTCCCGTTATAAATAACAAAAAAGAATTACGATCTCTTCTTGATTCTACTCTACTTTCTCCGAACGAAAACATGCCGCCAAGAGGTGTCACCTTCCAGCTTAATTGCACTGTGAGTCAGGGTCAGGAAGCGGGAGAACCGCACTCAACCCGATTCGTTTAACATCAAAGGCAGAGGAAGCGACTGCGACCGGAAACCGGAAGAGGTCCAATTAGAAACCAGATAGGGCGATGGCAGCGACTATTTGGTTCCGGAAGCTAGGTTTAAAAGAACTCGATCGATGTTATAGACCTCTCAGAAACTTTGGGCGAAGGGTCACAAAGCCCGCACTTGGTGTAGAATGGGTCACGAACGGTTGACCAACTGGCTGCAAGGCACTAACTCTGAGTGTTGGCTTCTCGATTTGGTCAGTATAAAGCAGACTCATTAGCCTTTGCAGCTGAGTGTTTACGCACGGTCACAAGCACACACGCATGTAAGCAAACTTTTGCGGCATCCAAAGGAAGCTCGGACATTGTCGGTGTATGAGTCGTGCATAAACTAACCCACCACCTTACCTCGCCGTTATGCACGGAAACCTATATTACGAACTTGTGATTGCTCCGATACCTAATTCCTTAGTCCCGTTCTATGACGGTGTAATGGATGTGGCGTACGGAAATAATGTGGTTTAGAGAGGCGCTAGCGGGGTGCTCTTGGTTGTCATTGGGGAGTTCGATAAATTCGTAAGCTGATGTGATATATAATGATTGGCAGAAAACATTGCCTTCCATGGGTTGAGCGAGAGTCTCGCAATAATGTGCCAGCATAACATTCCGTGTGCGCCATCCTCAATTACAGTTTAACAGCCGAATATATAGAGCACTACTTATGTAAGTGCGTGATTGTGTCATAGTAGAGAGTTATAAATCCTGAATTGTTCTTACTTTGCTTTATATTGTTATTCGTTTTCGAGATTATTAAAGTAGTGTATCAAAAATAATATCACACAAGCTGCACGTACGGCGGTAACCTCGACCAAAACTCTAAAAAAAGAAATAGTAGTATTCACAGCATGCGCTTATAGCAAAGATTAGCAGCAGGTGAGCAATCTGCACAAATAACAAAATAGGGTTTAGCAACAGTTTAGTGTCAATTCTGCCGTATTTATTTAACTTGGTCTTAAAACAAATGTATACTGTTTTCTTATTACATATGGCTGTTGTAGTAAAGTTCTACTGTCTAGCCCGTAATTCACAAGAAGTCAATCCAGCGAATAGCCGAAATGTGATCCTCGTAGGCATTCATTCCGACTGAGAGCCGTATTTTTACCTACTCTGAGACATAACTAGAAGAGATCTGCCCTAAATACCTGTCAATGGCAAAGGTAAACGATTTAGGACGACACCCTAACGAGCGTGTTTTCTTCGTTTAAATATTTGAAACAAATGCACACTATAACTTGCCTAAACTTAAGGTTGCGCTGTTGTTCCAGAGGCTTCCATTTATTATTACGCTCTTTCAGCACCTTATTTTGGGTGGTAAGTATAGTGTGCATAAAGCACACTTATTTTTTGAGGGCGTAAAAAAGAGTTCCAGAACGCAGTGCACTGAGGGGAATATACCCGTTTCAAACAGCTTCATCAGAAGTTGTTTTAGTGGCGACGTCTAATAATCATTTCCTGTACCACCTCCCTCCACTGGGAGCTAAGTTCCTTAAACCTCGGAAAATTATGATTATTTTTATATTAATGAACATAAAGCAACATGCTTGTAATCCCATTACCTGCTGAAATCGCCACCGGAGAATAAATACCTTCCACTTTTAGAGTATACAACACGGTAAAGCAGCAAACATGATTGGGATACCTGTATTGCGCATGCTTTCTGACTTTTAGTTTGGTGTGTCCGCATATATCTATGATACCTATTGCTTGTACTCAGAATCTGTATGTATAGAGTCCAGTTGTAGTGAGTCGTTAGATATTCTGGAAAGCTACTAGGGTGTTAGTTTGAGGAAAATTAGATTTACATCATTAAGGGTATAAACATTTTTAGCATCCACTATACTTAGCAGATTCAGCTACTTTTAACGCTCGTTAGGGGGTCGAAATTTTCTTCTAATATCTTTCATACACCTCGTAATATCTCCGAGCAAAGTTCAAGTTCAAAATGTATTTAAAAATTATTGTATCGTCATGAGTCTGACTACGAGGCGAACTTTTTTCAATTGTTAGATCGCTGCTCTACTAGTGATATATGAGAAAGAATACGCGCAGTAATTGTTTTCATTTATTCGGCTTGCTCAATCGTCAAACCTAGTCAACACAGTAAACAAACTGAGAAGCGCGATTGTCACCAAATTTGCTGGCACGCAGAAACTCCTGCGTTTCGCTCAGCCTCACACCAAACGAGCAAAAGTAGCAGACCCGCTGTCGACGTTGCTTTAGGCCAGGCGATTCAAAATCAACACAACGAGTTCTATCATTTTTGCCAGGCAATTATTTTTCATATATCATAAATATCTCGCTCCACTCTCCATCTAACTACACCTAGCCAGCCTTCTCCGTGATTAGAAGGTATAAAGCCTACCGTTCAGCAAAAGCACGGCTTACCGTCGTCCTCTTACATGGAGCCCATTCAAACTGGCACTTGCAGCCACTCGCCTTCTTCAAATGTAAACCCTTTATACTAATGAACGACTGGATCAAAAACCCTGATCCGCACCTCACATTTTAGCTCGGACTGCCATCTTCCGTCGGCGATTGCAAGAGCGCCTTAGGTATAACCATTGGGACGGCTCCCCAATACAAAAGAACAGTGCAGCCAACGTCCCGGCATGCCCCGATTCTCCTTCCTAGGTACGTGCAGGAAGTATCTGCTAACCCCAACTCATTATGCGCGATCAAGGGTCATGTCGGACCCTCGACTGTTTCTCCCTCCTCAGATAAGACGGTCTGCTCCAACCGGGGAGCTAAGCACGCGTGGCTTTGGTATAAAGAGGCAATATATTCGGCACAAGCTGCTTACGCGCGACCAAGCAATAACCTCCGGTGCTGCACAGGCGTCTGACGCGCGGTAAGGCGTACTCAAAAGACGCGTCTAAAGAACGACTTCTCCAGGGTGTAACCTTTCACGGTGGAGTTGAAGGTTTTTTTATTCTTATTTCATTGGCATTGGCATTGTTGGCATTGGCGTACGGCACCAATGGAATTCATTGGCGGTCTTGAGACTGGGTTCAGATGAACCGCAGTAGAAGCTACCAGTCATCGGAACCAATGCAATGCGGCGTGAATGTCACGTGACCCTCGGGGTGGCGCGGCGACGCTGAGGACATATAATCACGTGACATGTTAACAGCGCTTCATTGGCTGAGGTGGCTGATAGCGTACTCTGCGGTTCATAGTAACGTGTAATGGAGTGGATGCTGCGTCCTGGCTAAGACTGTGTGAAAGAAGGCACTACCAAGGCTGGGTCGCGCAGGTGTCTTGTTTCGCGATTCAAGTGAAACTCAGCCCGTATGCTATTGCTTTGGCGGTGCTTTCTTTCACACAGTCTTAGCTAAGACGCTGAGTCTACAAAGCAGGCGCTGGTCGGGGATTTAGCGGGAGAACGGTGATAAACAAGCATTCGAGATCTCAGTGATTTATCATCTAGAAGAAACATATATCTTGATTTTATTTACTCACGCCTTCCGCAAAACATACCCCAACTGGTTTCGTGGTGCTATTTTTGACACTGCTGAAAGCAAGTCAAATAACAATAACGTCGGAAATGTGCTTAATTTCCAGACGGGTCACTGCGTCATTAATATTTTTCTGTTTAATGGCGTTTGCCAATTTTAAAACAAACACATCTTTTTTTTCTCTTTCACGGCGCTAAAACATGTTAAAAAAACCTTTTATTTCAATGCCGGCACCAAAAACGTTTTATTTTTTTTATTATTATTTAATCTAACTAACCCTTTCTAAAACGTCCCCTTTTTTGATTGTGATAAATATATTAGGGACGAGTACCATTTGTTGAGATTTCTTTGATCAGATATGTTTTGGTGCATAAACAATTTTAAAGAGAACTTGGTGAGGAAAAGAAATTGTTTGTAGCTGTCATCTCCATCACCGAAAAAATGGAGAAGACGCTGCGAGTCTCTTCTCTCTGGGACAGAGCGCAGGAGGGTAGCAAAACAAGGCGTTAACTCGCACACCTCGTTATCTTGCGGACGTCGCCTGACGCCCAAGACTGGTTCCCCTTCATTTTTGCAAGCTCCGAATACGCTTGGGACAGTATCGGGCATACACTTTTAGATTTAGCATGGAAGTTGAGAAATACGAATCGTAAAAAAGCCGTACTAAATTAATAAAGTATTTTTGCAGTTAAAGCATAAATCTACTTGTAAAACGTATGTAATACATAGGTTGCAAAGGCTACTCATTCTGTTTCATGTTCACTAAAGAGATCAGGCCTTAATTTTAAAAATTAAGGACTTAACAAAGCAAACATATTAGAAACAGTGTGAAAGAATAGGCTATAATATATATGTTCAATAAATCATTCTGTCTCAAAGAAAAATCGCCAAAAGCACTCTTAATCACTTTGATATTTTGCACCCTGATTCAAGAAATCTCGGCAAAATAGTATATTCAATTATATTATTCAGTTGTTTCATTTACGATTCTAACATAATATTCAAAAAAAGTAAATATTCGTAGCGGTTGGATTTTGCTTTGATAAAGCAATAAACTAAAAGCTCAATTTCAATCCTGTCACATTGTCTTTTTCGAAACCGATATATTCGGACTAAGGATACCCGGATATTCAGAAAGCGGAGGTTATAGTGCATCTCAAACCAGGCCCGGCATATACAGTTAATCACTTTGTCAATATACCACATGTTTCCTTTCTGTGTCTACATGTTACAATAGCTGATACTTAAAACACAGCAAAGTTCCTTGCCTTCTGTTGTTGCTGCTCAAACTTTTATCCAAACACTCAGATAAAACCCTTCGCCTCCTCCATTTCTTCATGTCACAGTGTAGCGGCGACACGCACTCTGGCATCGGGTACGCTTTCAAACCAAAGTTTATAATCTTTGCCGTCTACTTCGTTTATACGAGCAAAACCCTTGACCGAGTGTGCAGATATATACAACGCAATACTGTTAGTGCGAAAAAGCGATAGGTTTTTATTTTTCAGTTTAAATCAAGACGGCGTCATCAAAAACATAGTGTTGGAAAGGGTTCACTTGGGGCACTAGCTATTTGGTCACAACTAATAACAACTAACAACCTTTAAAACTGAAATGCAAAAACGTGCCGCTGTCGTCTTTTTACACTGTCCTGTAGTATATATCTATAAAGATCGTTGTAGAAATGTGGATTTTAATGCGAAGCGCTATTTAACGGAAGGGAGGTCGGGATTTTTGTAGCTGTACCGTGCCGTCACCGTTACGTAGCGTCAGACTTCCCCCGTCCACCCTACTCCGCTTTCTCAGCCTGCTGCGCTTCGCGTGAAGATACGTAAGAACCCACCCAGCCACTTTAACAAGGCCCGAGGACTGTAGTTTTTGCATCACCTAAAGAGGCAGAAAGCGGGGCCACGGTGGAAAAAAGAGAAAGCTGTCTGAACGGCGCCGCCTCGCCACGGAGCAAATGTTTCCGAAGGTTTGCTCCCAGTTCTGACAAACACCGTGAGATGGCAGAGCGTGAAAGGAGCTCGAGGAACCGTCAATAAAGGGAAGATGAAACACTTAATTAAAAAAATTAGATACACGTTACTTTTAGCGTGCTTTTATCTGGTAAATCTGAATATCACGTTCGTTTACCTCGAAGATGTGACTAAACGCGACAAAATACTTAAAACCTCCGACCAATTGTGACGTCATAAGGGGATCTTCCGGCCTCCAAGCGCGTGTCGCTCGAGGGTCGCGCGTGCAATCACAAGCTTGCCAGGTATATTCCCCGCACTTACACCGGTCGTGACGTCTTTTTCGACCCTTTCTAAAAATAGCAAGAGTGCGAGTGCATAGCTTTGATAGGCGCTGAAGATGCGCCAGAGCGGCGATTCTGAAACCTGTTTTTGTTACGTCACGCTCCGGGTAGGAGGGCCTTTAGCGGTACTTTGAAAATGATTTTCTGCAGTCTCCGTGCATTAATGAACAACCCATTTCAACCTTAGGGATCCTGGACGTCAGGTGACGACGATTTAAGTGTGTTTCCTCAAATACAAAACCGTTTCAGCTTCGCTTTAAGCCCCAAACACATGAATGACCAAATTGGCTGCCGTGCGGCGGTTTTCATAGCAGTTGTTAAGGTAACCACCGCGCAGCGGTCGTTTTCGTCGCTGATGTGTATTGGACGTTACACGCCTCGTAGGCTGTGACGTGGCTGCATAGCATAGGTTCGCGTCATAGCCTCTGGTGAAGTTTATATGGGAACCGCCCCGCTACGGCTGTTTCCGTCGCTCATGTGCTTGAGGCTTTATTCATGCGCGGGATTAGAAGGCCACTAGGCGCGCTACCGCGCCAGGGCATCGAGCCCCTAGCCTAGAATGCCCCGCCGGGAGGTATATTGGGGCTTCCACACGGAGTAAAAGCAGGGGGCAAATACGGAACACTAACAGGCCGATTTGAACGTCCCGCTCTTTGGGATACAGAAGGAGACCATGACCTTTCGCTCTTGTTGTCTGCGATAAAGCGGCTCGTGACAGCAAACCAAGCAGCCTTGACCCGAAGTACCATGTACGATAGACTGACCACGAAGTACGGCGGCATCATGATGGGAGGGCGATATTGGCAGTGAACGACAGTAGTCTTGGCGGAGAAACCAACCAATCGAAGACGCGCTAAAGGCAAAAGCCCGTGTCAATATTTGTGCGTTTAGAAGCACAGGCGAAGGTGCCGTAGGTTCCGATAGGGCCATAAGCAGGCAAACCTCCGAGGCGGCATCCGTGTGCCCGTGAAACACTGGCGCTTGTTTACCCAAGCTTCGCCCCCCTCTTCTATCTCCCGCGTAAACCAGGGGAACGTGTACAGCCATAAAAAAGGCCGCCAGCGCGTGTGCCTAAACTTTGTTTCAGCTTAGGTTCAAACTAATGGGACCAGTTAATTAACGTTAAAAACACAAGTCCCCAGTTTTTTTTGTTTTTTTAATGATTGGTTTAGCACTGATAAAACACGTATGAAAACATGGCAATCACCATGACGGTGCGTTTGTGACACTGTCTGATTGGTCCCATCAGCTCGTAGCGTCGGCTGCGTAAGAAGTAAAGGTAAAACGAGCTATACTTGCCGAAGGGTATCGCGTTCGTGGCGTGCTTGGAGAGAGGACAATTGGGCGCTCCGGATATGTCCCATGGTTTTAGTTTGTGAGGATATAAATCACAATAAGCCGCCGAGACACACCTGTAGCCTGAGTGGAATTTCTACCCCCTTTCTGGTTTCGTTCCGACACCTCTCCCTTTTTCCACCGAGCGATGGGCACGGATTGTATTCGCGTCTCCAGCTCGACGCTCGCCCTCCCGCGGCGGAAACGGGAAGCGCTCTAGTGAGGGTCCCCCGATTCTCCTGCTCAGCGGGCACAGCGGAACTGCTCGCGATCATGGCTCGCTAAATGTCATTTCCGAATGCAAACAACACTCTTCACTGCCCCAACGTAGTGCTGCAGCCGGTATGGGATTTTACTTTACTGGAGAGTTTTAGTATTGCGCATAGAAACAAACGCAAGCGGTGTGCGCTTGCGTTAGAGTTGCAAGTCCCACGTTGTGCGTGCGCCTTGTCGCTATACGCCATCCAAGACCGCAATTTTGGGCTCCGCGCACGCGCAGTGTGGAACACGCAAAGCTAACGCAAACACACAGCAGTTGCGTTTGCTCGTATACGCAATACTAAAACTCACTACTGTTTCACCGGCTTCCAACGCCAACGAAACGTGCTGCAGTTATCAGTCGTGCAAGCAAGTAGGCGTTCCTTCGAACTAGAAAGGCTGCGATTGGAAAAAACGACGGAGCGTAAAAATAAAAGTAACTAAATGTTATAAAAAATTAATATATACTTTTTTAATCTTTTAGGCATTTGGTCTGGAAGGATATTGGCGGCGACTTACGTTTTTTGCTGATTGTCAAAAGTGGCGACTTTGATAGAAAATATACTTCAACCCCAATTAATGTAATTTTACATAGATTTCTCACATTAGCTAGAATGTTTTAATTGACCTTAGACTGTTTTATTTTATTATTTGGTAATTAAAAATTCTGCAATTGGCACCAGTGATGATAATTAGCACACTTTTAGTTGTCATATTTGTTCGCGCGTTTGAAATTAGATCATAAGGAACGCTTGAAATATTACGTATTACAATAGCTGAATTTTAATATTATTAATACCAATCGCGGCAATGTATGCCCCCAATTAACGCCAAGATCACGAAATACGCCATTTGACCGAATTAGACTTTTCAGAAAGGTATAATTTTGTTTTCTTTTTAACATATGAAGAACTATGACATCGTTATCAAGATAGACAAGCAGTCAAACACTGAATGTAATATAAAGTCCTATGCGTCACGCGTTGCTATAAAGAATACGCACACACACTTCAGCTGTCTGACTCGGATTCCGTCTTTGAATTGTTGCAGTGAGAACAGCGTTAATTATTAAAATGTTTTGTGGACGTTTGTAAAAATTGGAATTGTTCACTTATTCCTGTTAAACCAATTAATCATCTACATACCGAAAAACCCACTAAAAGTCCCGCAGTTTATTATTTCCCATGACAAATTATCTGAGAGAAAAAAGGCAGCGAGAACGCACTGATTTCAATCTAGTGAAGAAATCAATGCTGATTTCTTTAATCAATGAAGAAATCAGCACTGATTTCTTCAACAACTACAAATATCAGCCTGGATCGGACATGTATGTCACGAAATAAAGTTTCCGGAAACAACTTCTCTAACTAAATAATTACGATGTGAGACACATCTTGAGGTATGAAAGAATCCTAAATTAAGACCTATACCGAGAAATTAAATCTAAAATAGAGGTTAGTTTCGGTTTCGCTCTAGAATTAAAACGCGCATCCTTGAGTAAATATTACACTAAACACCGTTCTTGCTTTCAGGGTAAAAAGGTGACCTGTGCCCATAACACCCTAGCTTCCTCGTATTACCAGAAATAATTTGTGTCGCTCAGTAAAGCCAGCACACTAGACAGGCTCAACAGCGGCACGCATCTCCGACCCTCACTATAACCGCCATTTTGGAAAGTGAGTGGCGCCACCTATAGTTACTTGGAGTCGCGAATACGAGTTCTGCGTCCGCGTTTGGCTGAGACTCTTGTGCTCATTGATTGGACACGAGTCTCGGCCGCAGGCTGACGCAGCTATTGTATCCAATCAGTGCTCCTCGTTTGCCTTCCTCGGGTGACGTCGTCAATGCAGTTCTGAGATCCTGCTCTGTGTGAGGTCACTCACATGATGTGCCTCCTCACATATAATACTAACCAGTATTTTTTCCCAACAACGCCACGGTGCTGGCTATGAAATAGCGTCTTCAGAAATTGCACGTTTATGGCATTTTTTCGCAAGCACAATGATTGTACATACTGAGGTGAAATAGCGCAATCACAAAGATAGGAAGACAAATGGGACAGAAGAGAGCGCTAACTCAGAACTAGAGATTTTACTACCATCAAAAGAATTAAAAAAGAAAAATAATAAAATGAAGAAAGAAAATACCCCATCAAAGACCTTCGCACGTGCATTCACCACACAGCCCCTGATGGCTGATCACCTTTGCACGTGTGAGGGCTCCACTGTCAAATTTAGAAAATCTATTTCCTTGCTTGATAGCGTCACTGATGGTTCACTGATGCAGACTCCCGGGTCCATGATGCAAGTACCTCCCGGGTCACTTTGCGCTATGTTACCTCAGTACGTACAGTCATTACAAGACTTGTACGACACTCGTTACAACTAATCAAAGAATTTGTAATCGATTACTTATTGGAGTAATTCTTAATCCCCTGATTACTTTTAGTACGTAATAATCACAAGAGTAATTTGATTACTTCTAAAAGTAATAACATTACTTCTAATCATTACTTTTTTTTCAACCTCCTCCCCTCGGTTTCCGAGTTTACGGCTACTTCTTCACCACAGTGGCAGCTAAAATTACTACGATTTGTCCCCGTTATCAGCTCCTAAATCCTGTGAACAACAAGGAATGAAATGAAAGTTACTAAACTGTAAAAAATTAGTTTTTTTTCCTAATTAGTCATTGTGAAGTTTGAATTTTCGAGAACAATACAAAGGTTGATGGTTAATATAGCCTAAACGTCTTTATTTACCCTTCAAACTTGAAACGTTTAAGAAAAAAGTAAAAAGGCATCTATCGCCATTTTAATCCCCACCTTCATTATTATAGTTTCCTGGCGTCTTTTCCAAATTTCATAATTTGGGCTTTCTTCACTCTCCATCGCTTTCGAATTCATTCCTCCTGAAATGATATTTATAGACGTTGGTAATGGATAACACTTCTACTGTGTTGGGTCCAATGTACCACACCGTTTTGAAAAGCCCTTCTTGCACTGCTGTTCTCGTGACTCGATAAGGCCCCTTAAGCTATAAAGCAGACCCTGGCAGGCCTTTCCGTACCAAAACAAAGTCACCAACTAGTAGCTTCGGAAGCTAATTGTTCCGTCACATATCAAAATGATTTTTTCGTCTGAAATCGATATTTCTCTTGCTGAACTTCGATCTTTCCGCATTAGTTGAGAGTTAGTTGTCCCCCAACCCCTAGCAGTCTGTAAGCCTTTAGCAGTGTAGCTTCTCTTGGGATCACGATCATGCACCGTAAGCTTGCTATGTAGAACCAATTAGGATGGGCTAGAGCAGCCTCAAGCGAACACTTCCAGCCACCTAGGAAGTTAGCATACATGTTCATATATTGCTGACAACTCGAATGGCACGCTCCGCTGGGCCATTTGCAGAAGGATGGTATGGTGCTGTGAATCGATGGTTATCCGACGCCCTTCTGCCCAACCTTTTAGTTTGCGACTACGAAAAGCTGGTTCATGGACCAAAACGACAACCTTGACTTTCGATACAGATCTTTGCTGAGCAAAGAGATAACACTGTAAGTGCCTTTTTTATCTTTTTTTGCTGTCACTACTCGGGTGCACTCATTGCTGCATAGTAAAAATGCCTCAGCTTTCATCACTCCTTCGCTCTTTCTCTTCATCCCCGCGAAATCAAAGTGAAGCACTTCAAACGGTGTCTTGGAGTGTTCAGTAGGGTCATTTGGTCCGTAGGTTGTTTGTACTTCGCTTTGTGCATTTGGCACTCATGGCAGGACCTGATGTATTGTATTGTGTCGTCTTTCATGTGTGGCCAGATAGAGCCTTTTGTAAGCTTCATAAAAGTCCGCCAGAACCCGTCATGACCTCCGGACTCAGAGCTTCTTTGGAACAACTCTTGAATCTGAGCCACCATTGTGCACAGAACTTTTCCATTTGTCCCCTAAGTGTTCTATCCCTTTCCAGAGCTTATTCACCGCCTCACGTGAACCTTCACAGGACGGAACCAAAATTCTAGACGTCGCGTCGGCGTCTTTGGGCAAAGCACCAGGAAGATGCGTTACCTCAAAATATAGCTTCTGCAGTTCATTATTCCAGCGAACTATTTTCCTTTTTGATTCAGTCATTTTGAATAGGAAGGTGAGTGCTTGATGGCCAGTGAGGAGTTCGAATTTCCAACTGTCCAAGTAGTAACGAAAGTACCTCACCGCCCTCAACACCCTTAGCGCTCCCTTCTGAGTGCTAGTGTAGTTGACTCCTCTCTTTGTGGAAGTCGGACTGCGGCATCCCACAACATGAACCTGTTGAGAAGTCAGTTTTTCATGGTCACGTTAGTAGGGCACGGCACCTGTTGAATAGTGTGATGCCTCTGTGTTGAGCCCGAATGGTAATTCGAAATCAGGCAAGCGAAGAACAGATTCAGATGAGATGATCTTGACCAGTTTCTGATATGGGTATTCGTACTCCTGGTTACAGTCACACTTTGCGTCCTTCTGAATCAACTTAGTGAGGCAGCGTTATTTTGAAGCATGGCCTTGAATAAATCCCCTGAAATGTCCTGTAAAATCGAGAAACACCCGAAGCGAGTGCACATCGTAGGGCTTCCTAAGTTGGGAAATACGAGCAACTGACTTTTGCTTCGTATTTTGGTTGCTCCGTAAAAACCTCTGCCGAAGAATACAACTGTGCTTTTGAAGAATACTGCTCTTGAAGTTGTTCTTGAGCTTGGCATCAGAGAAGCTGGGGAAATCTTGTGCCATATGCTTCTCGTGGTTCTTTTCTTCGAATATATGAGGATGTCATCAACTCAGCCATTGCAAAACCCTCCAATGTAAGGGTGCAAGACCACGTTCACCATCTTTTGGAACCAGCAGAGTGAATTGTTCCATTCCATTGGTAAGCGGTTGTAATAATAGATGTTGAACCGCGTTATAAACACCGCAAGCTTCTTGGTGCCCTCTCGAAGAGGTAACTACCAGAACCATTGGCACATATGTCTTCTTGAGATGTACTTACAGCCTCCTGTGTTATCGATTATACTGTCGATGCGGGGCATCAGAAAGTAAATGAGTGATGTCTGTTTGTTAACTGCTCGGTACTCCGTGCGAAGGCGGAAGGTGCCATTGTCCTTCGGAGCGATAGTGATGGGAGAGGCAAGAGAAGAAACGGAGGGCCGGATGACATCGGAATCTAGCATGTTATTCAGCTCTTGCTTTAGCCACATCCTCTTTCCTTGCGATGTGCCCCATATGGTCTTCTCCTCACTGAAGATTTGTCTTTAAGCTCGTGGATATCCCCCTACACACACCAGTCCGGGTAAGCTTAAAAAAAATGTCAGTTGGTTTGGTAATATGCGAAGTGGAGTGGTAGTATATTCTGAGTCTGTCTGGCATTCAGGTGGCAGATCAACCGAAACCGTATGATTCCAGTAAAGGTTTAGCTTCAGTTGTTTAATGGCAGGGCCTGACGAAAGAAACTCCTATTGCACTCCGTCAATCGCCGAGACTTGAATATACACTGTATCAGACAGGAGCTTGACTGCCACGCTCTAAGTGTTGTCTTGTGTGGCCATCGTAGCTTCGAACACTGGCTGACCTTCCCCTTGCATACGTGATTTGGGTCAATCTTGCTTTTTTATTATAGAAATGGAAGCTCCAATATCTACAAGAGCTTGAATTTGTTGTCCATTGATTGAAATCTTAATATATAGCAAACTTACAGAAGTTAGACACACAGTCTCGATTGGGGCCTTTGTGTCGTACTTACAACCCTTCCCTATTCGTTCTTTTTTGCATTCTCGTTGTTACTGACGGATGTGGATCGAAACATATGGCCATCTGCAAATTTTTCCACAGATGAATGAAATGGAGTCTGCAGAGCAGGTTATGCGTGTTGTCTGCACCACTGGTCATCTCTCCTATGAACAGAGGTTGTTCTAAAGCTGGTGGCGGGTTGTTTGCGCCACAGGCCACTTCTCCCCGGAACAGAGGCTGATGGCACTGGAGCGCGAGAATTTGCTGCCGCTCTGTCATCCAGGCGGGTAAAAAGAAGATATTGCAAGGCCTGCAGTAAGTCCTCGATGGTCTTGGGTATTCTAACTTGTAATTCTCCCGGTCAGCCATGGGAGATAAGCGCAATAGTAGTAGATGGTAATAATTTAGGATCGGCGATCCGCGACAACCCTCTTTTTAAAAAAAAATACTCCAGGGCACTGCCGAACAAGAAGCGGAATTGTGCACCATCTTTATCTCACCTTTCTACAGCATTTTCTTGGAGCGTTGTCAAAGAGTTGGATTTCCATTCGGTCTAAGGCGTTGGCTGCGTTGTGAGCAAAGCGTAACTCATATCATTGTTTGGCTACTCCTTCTAGAAAAAAGCGCATGTTTTGTACGCCAACTCGTTCCGAGGTCTAGGCGTTTCTCTCGGAAGCGTACTCATCGAAAGCAATCTAACCTTCTGGAATAGTTGATTGCCCATAAAAAATATCTGGCTTTATTATCTCGAATCTGGGCATTCCCCCCCCCCCCCCCCCGATAATCGTTGACATCAAGGCCTAAATACTGATGTTTTGTTACAAACCTCGCTGCTGTTGCACATGAATCGCTTGGAGCACGGCTGCAACATCACAAGCTGGAGAACGTTGTGAAACTGTCGAGTCGGAGCCGCAACTTCTAGGTCAGAGCCACAAACTTGCTGCGACACGAGCTTGTGAAAACAAAGCCATCTGTACATTCATCTTCACAAACCCCTTTTCCATCAGCCCCTTCGATAAAATGTTACTTTTCTGGAGGACGCCTTTGATAAGCTCCAGAAAAGTAGAATGCTCTGGCAAGTCCACGGCTGATTCTCCTTTTACTTGGTAGCTGTTGAAAACCACCTAATCAAAGTTTTGAGAAACAAAATTTACCCGCATGTTTTGTGTTTTGTCGGCTGCGTCGAATTATGTAGCGTTCCAAAGAAAAGTCAAAACGCATCTAACGGCACCTTAATCCCCATCTTCTTTACCAACCTTCCAAACTGTTTTCCCCTCCCCTAAAAAAAAAGAAATCTAAATTTGGCCTAAAGCATTTCTACGCTCTGGTGCCCCCCGAAATATATATTACCAAATCATGTCGCAGCTAAGGTGTCAAAAAAAAAAACTTTTGGCATTCCAAAATAATGCACCATTTTGCAATTCACGTTTTGAATGGTTTTCTGTATAAAGATGCGTAGGCATGGAACAAATGCGTGCGAACGTTCCTTTAAGTTACGAAGCT
Source organism: Ixodes scapularis (assembly GCF_016920785.2). Taxonomy (NCBI): domain Eukaryota; kingdom Metazoa; phylum Arthropoda; class Arachnida; order Ixodida; family Ixodidae; genus Ixodes; species Ixodes scapularis. The sequence continues at coordinate 70,015,812 of NW_024609835.1, forward strand.
AGATCCTGTTTGTTCCATTTAGTTACTGTTACGTAGGTAAAGTTCCCAACACATCGCCTTTTTTTTGCCCATTGTGGGTTATCTTTCACCCCCCAAACGTGTAACAGTTTTTCTCCTAACTGATTGCGCCCTTTGTGTCCTCACGTTGTGTCTTCAAGTCGCCTACCACAGATATCTGGAACCAAACCTTCGACAGATAGGATGGGTTACCAAAAGTTGTGGATTGAGAAAATGAGTTGTTTTTCATCCAGTCATTATAATTCAAATATAGATACTACAAAAGGCCCGTTTCCAGGCCGGCAGAAAAATCTACTGTTTTGAAAATATGAAGTCATCGAAAAAGTAACAGTCACTTTTTCATGTAATGTCCAATTGCTTTTCCTTTCAAGCAATCAGTAATATAATTAAATATTTTAACCAAGAGTAAAAGTAATTGTGATCGATTACTTTTCTTTAATAAAGTGTACAAGACTGCGTATTAATTACCAACTTTGCCCAGATATCGGCCTTATAATAAAGGTTGTCTTTACGTCGTGCTAAGATTTACATATAAACCGCGATTGTATTCTGCATATGCACGTTTAGGAGGTATACATATAGATCAGAAGAGCGCCTTAAATTTTTATATAATTTTTTCTAAGACAGAATTTGTAAATCAATTTAGGAACGCTGTTTCCGGTTGTCTTTATATTCTGGTTAGTAATGCACTGGCACTGAACAGACTTGTCTGGTACTCGTTACAAATAACCAAACTGCTCGTACTCGATTACTTTAAGGAGTAGTTTCGTAATCATTTAATTACTTTCATTAGACAGTAGCCACAAAATAAGGTGATTTCTTTTGTAAGTACTAAAATTACGTGTAACCAATACTATTCTTTCCCTCCCCTTACTAAGGTTTTCCTTTGTTTCTACGAGATTCATAATGAGGAATCTTCGAACCAACTATACCAAAAGGAGCATTGTCTACCAAATGGGGAGATCGGGGACATGGGCAGTGTGTAATTGGGTACCCTTACTTTTTTTCAAGTACCAGTCAATTCGTTTTCTCGCCAGGTAGAGAAGTTACCTAATTGAGCATATTTCATCCAACAGTAATTGTAAGCTTAATATATTACTTCTTATTTATTATCATGTACAAGACTGGCACTGGTGAGCCTTGTTCTGTAGGTCGTTTCTTGCCGCAACCACTTGACATATACGCAACACGCTTTTTACAAACAAACGCGGGTTTACCCACATCAGCTGCGGGCACTGCGCTTGCGCAGAAACGGGGTTCACGTGATAGGATGCGCTTGCGCATGCGTAGTACCGACAGCAGCGCCGCCGCAGGGGGTCACGAGATTTGAGTAGAACCCTGGCCCTTCTTCTGTCGCCCGGCTAGTCTGCTGCTCCGGAATGTCCAATAACGTAGAATCTGTGGCAAGCGCCGATGCGGATCGGCCTCTTCTGAGATGTGTCATCACTTGGCAGTGCCGGGAAGGCCGCACTCGCCTCGATATGATCGATAGAGCTCCTTTCATACTGAAGACTTACACACTCCCCCACTCACTTCTTTCCGCATAGCATTGCTCGGTGTCAAAGCAATAAATCTGTAACGAGTCGTCGCTCCGTCGTCTCTGGAAAAAAAAAACAAGCAAAAAAAAACGACCTTTTTCGTTAGCGGTCTCGACGGTACGAGGACATAAACAGAACGTTTAAGCTCGAAGTCGTGGTTCCACCATTTCTTCTGTCCTCAACATCGAACGCGCTACAAAATTACGACCAGGACGTGATTTAGCACAATTTATATTAGTTACGAATGCGAATTGCCCTTACTACATTTTTTTGTTATAATTTTCCTTTCGGTAGCAAAAAAAAAAAATACTTGTCTCTTTTCCGAGCGTGTCCATACATTCATACATAATGCTGCTCTGTTAATTTTTGTCAAAAGCGAGTTATTCTGCCTTATTCATGTCCTTGTTTATTACTTTTTTAATTGATACCGCCAGTCTGTTGGAGCCAAAGCAGAAGTACATAACTGAAACAATTGGTATTTTTCTTTTACTGCAAGCTGGAATTTATCCCCACTTGAGAAAAAAACGGCGAAAGGGGGAAATACATTTTATTTTGCACTTTAGTTGCCGAGAGCGTATTAATACGTATAAAAAATCGGACTTGAGATTATGTACTCACTTCCAAATTACTTTTTAAAAACTGTACAAATTTCCTATTTTGAATTATGTTTTGCATGAAAGGCAGAAGAATTTTATTTTTTCTGCCATTTCCTCTGTCGAAAAAAATCTGGTGTCCTTTCTCAGCAACAGCGCGGGGAGCATATAGTTTTTCTTAGGCACAAGGTGATATGCTTTATTTTTGACAGAAGTCAAGTTCTGAACAATCGAAACATCGGTTACTTTACACTTATTTAATGTGGCCTCAGGAAGAGCTCTTCTTCTAGGTACAGGCTAGTTGTCGTTTGTTTTCTTTGCAGTAATAAGTCCCTCGGGACTCCAGTTCGGTACTTGGTATACTCCTTTATGTCTGCCCTATTCGCCAAATTTCAAGACAGAATTACCTCTTCATATTTCTAACTTATTGCAGGTATTTGTAAAATTCAGAAGTAAACATCTTGCATTCCATGGTTTTAGTCCCGCACAAGAAAATATTCCGTCTTTGTATGTAATAAGGTGATAATGTTCATCCATCACCAGCATACCTGCGATTCTGCCTTATGTTGCTGATAGTAAAAATAATTGTAGCTCTGAGAATAGGTATATGTAAATCTGTGTTATATGTTTCACACAAAACGAGCATCATGTTTCTTTAGTATTACATCTGTAGCGATATGCCCATGTTCTCTTTTCAAACACTTGGAATTCGCAAACGGCTATACTTCCGTTTTTTGCTGTCGTATACGCTATAGAGGAGAAAGAGGACTTATAATAAGAAAAAGAATAGGAAGAACAAGAAGATCATAATAATTATAATAAAAATATTATAATCATAATAATTCATTTTATTTTCCATTGAAATACAGAATAAAAAGTGCTGTCCCGCGAAAGAAGTGTGATTCTGCGTTGGACCAGGCAACCAATACGTATCGTGTCGCGAACACACTCTTATTTTGTAATGCGTTCAATTTCCCACTATCCGGAGGGTGTGTCGAAGACGAGATAAATAGCTCTTTATTTTGAAACACCGATTTATCGATACTTTTATTGAAACATGAGAATTTAGCCCAAGTACATTACAGCAAATATGCCAGATCGAGAGAAGTCGGCTCGTTCCCAAATTTCAGTTACGGGGGCGCTTCGGAAGGTGGGTATCTGTTCAAATAACTTTTCACGCTATATTCTCATACGGTCATCTATAGTCTTTTCCAGTTTATCCCCATTAAAACATACAAAAACAATAAAGCAGCAAAAGCAGCAAATGAAATTGGTGAATCCCTAGGGAATGCGTTAGCATGACCCTTGGGAAACGTCACACACATTCTTCTTTGGGGGAAACGCTAAAGCTGAACCCTTCACTTTTCTCTTTTTGCTTTCTCTTTTGCTTTCTCAATTTTTGGCTACCTTGTTTATGGCTTCGTTATGGGGTCACTCTTAGCGTTTCCCAAAGGGGAACGTGTACGGCGTTTCTCAAGGGTCATGCTAATGCATTCCCTGAGGATCCGCCAATGGATCTTCCTTTATATTTTTTTCCCGGCCCTCGGGGTCCTCGTTCGGCGGCCTTGCACGCTTTGCAGCGGCATTTGCTCCCTGACGTTGCTTTCGCTGTTCACCGGTTTCTGCAGTCCGTCTCCATAATTCACAATCCGTCTTCTTTTGCCGTTTACTTGAACCAGCGCTAGTACTTGGTTCACTCGTTCCATTTTGTAGCACAAACCAAGGCATATGCGATCCGCAAACCTGCAAATTTAGACTCTCCCTGCATCCGCGCGCACTTTGGCTTCCGCCTTATGACGTCGACTTCCTCTCGCCTTTGTCCTTTACTACCCTGCTCCTCTCTTCGCGACGCGCTTTCCTTTCCACTGTTTTGTCCACAGACTGACGTCATCAGCTTTTCTCTGCCATGCGGATACTATTTGGCAACGCATTAGGAGTTGGCGCTGGACTCAACGAGCTTGCAAAAAGAGACCCAATGTGCACAGTCAAACGTGGCCGGCGAAACCTTTGCGGAGAGCAGCTGTCTTCCAAAATTGTGTTTTGAGAACTTCTTCCGTCTGCCGACCACCCCTGTGTTACAAAGATGGCACCCGCTGCAGTCAATGTCCATCGCGCTGTGTTGGCGTGACCGCAGCACCATATGTCGCCCTTTCGCCGGCCCGGCAATCGCTCGCTTGTGCTAATCTTTTTTTCATTGCAGAGTGTACAGTTGTGTTCTATAATCAGATGCAAGTTAAAGGGGCGTTGAAACTGTATTGTAATGTCTTTGATTTTACACGAGCTTACTTGCACTATAGAATCCAAGTATAGACCATTAAAAAAGAAAAGAAGGTACCTGGCCAAATCCATTTTAAGCGTTCGTACGTCTTGTGCGTGATTTGCTTGCTTTGCGCAGCGACAAACATGCGCGTGCTGAGCTGAGGAGATCGCACGTTTTTGGCAAATGCTTGGCAAATGCAAATATTGGAATGGTGTATACTCGTGCGCAACGCTACTAGCTAAGAAGCCTCTTTGTTGCGTTATAATTTCAAGAATAAAAGCCACCGTTTTATTTCATTCCCCCCGTAGCACAACTTGATGATGTTTATTTGGAAATCGCAGTGTTGGAGTAGTCCTTCAGTGGTGATATATTAATGTCGCTCAAACATTTAACCCGAGCATTGCGTGAGCACTCGATTTTGGGCTCGCGATAATCAATAGCTCGACAAGCGTTCGGCTAGTGGCTCGTGTCCAATCGCTGCAATGACGATAATAGCAGAAACAATTTCTAAAACATTGCGCGTGTCATGTGCCTTGCCAACACAAGCGCGTGGCTATGATAAATATTGGTGGCATATAATTGGTTCTAGATCACATGGCTGCTTGTTCTGGCTGCAATTAGAGCTCCTTGTTTTTTGTTTTGTTTTTTTTACTGCAATTGCACCAAGAGGAACACTAACGTAAATTTTGTAGGTTTTAAATGTCAGGGATTTAGTCTAAGTGGTATTCACGCAAAGACCGAAAATTGTTGCACCGCCCCTTTTAGAATGCGCTATAAGGTCCTCCTAGATCCTCATTACTGCCTGCCACTGTTCCTCCACGATGCACTAATAGTGCCATACCCAGGCACACTTTCTGCTGACGTCAGGCAACTCGTTAGGGCTACTTCCTTTATTGGTTGCTCTGCGGGGCGATACGATACCATGGCTGATACGTGGTGGTGTGTATCTGGCGTAGTTTCTTTCGGCTCGCAACTGTCCTGTGCTTTCCTGCTCCATGCGCGCCGCCATTTCTTCGCCGTTGTTCGCTCTGTGTTAAGAGCCTAAAGCAAATACTAGAAATATAGGATAGATGGATGGATAGGATGGATAATAACAGCTGTACCCTTTATAACGGGCAGTAGCTCGCCCTCTTCTCCCCCCCCCCCCCCCCCCCAGCCTAAAAAAAAAAACAACAAAGAGCATGATTTCTCTTTTCCCTTTTCAAGGAAATGCGTTTCTCTAACTATCGCCAGGCCATGAAGATGATCGCCAGGCAGACACTTGGGGGATTGGGGAACGGGAAAAAAACTTAACACATCACCCGCCCCCTCCCCCTGGCGAGGGAGTCGCCAATTTTCTACTCGTCAAACCCTCTCGGCGTCACCTAGCGCGACGCCCACTGAGGGACAGGGTTGAAATTTTGGCCGGAGCCACGTCGTGATCTTTCGAGATGTAAATCTTGCCATCTTTATACGGCTTACCATCTTTAAACGGTAAAGATTCGTTCGTGGCCAGAGGGCCAGAGAATTGGTCTGAGGACGAGCGCCAGCTCTCGAAGAACGCTTCAGGCAGCGCGAGCGAATGCTCGATTAAAGCGAAAAATTGTATAATTAAGACGTTTTTGGATCACGAAATTAGAGAATTGCCTCAGTCATATGGTGATTTTGACTATCAAGATTTCAGTCCTAAACTTTAATTTTAATATTTGCTGTTTATAGAAGTGTCTATTCCCTTCCGTTACACAGGCACGTTCATGGTCTATTATTTTTAATATTATATTCGCGCGCTCTTAGAAGTGTTGATATTTATGTGTTTTTAATTAGCCAATGCATCAGAATATTTTTATTCTTGTGTTTCTTTAACGGTTCAAGCAATTTCTGGGAACATCAAATGCATACGTATCTCAACAAAAAATCCAACGGGTATCGTCGTTTCTGCTTGTCTCCCTGAAAACCCTCACCATACCTGGCATAAAACCAGAACAGAAAGATAAGTAAAAAGAACCGTAGCTCATTTTAGTGCTCCCAAAGAAAGAATGTGAAAGCTTCACCGTGCAAACTGTATAGATGAGGCACAAAGGGGAACGCCTAAGTATCGGGGTAGTAGAGAACGTTTCGGCGCGGAGCTCCCCTATCAAAAATAGAATGAAGAGAAAAGTAGGTTTATGACCCCACATGAGGCTTAAAGCTACCGATAGTGGGGCTGTACATCCTCCGAGCTGACACATTTACGGCCATCCTTTATATCAGGACCTGAAGCAAGTTGCCGTATCCACACCACCGCGACTCCAGGTTTTCAATCTTCTTTTACGACTCGTCGTGTTGCCACCGTTTCTCCGTCGTCCCTTCTGTTTTCTTGGCTGTAGTATGTTTACCCTCCGTGGCCTTCCCACGGTCTGCCAGTTTTTCATTTCCTGGTTGGTCGATTTTTGAGACTGAGATATCAAGAGCAGAATTCAATCGAATCTATACATCCTCATGCCGCTCGGGATTTGCACTCAACTTCAGCGGCAGAAGTGCAGGGAAGGTTCAAAGCATTCAAATCCTTACTGAAAAAAGCATTTGCCAATTTCCACATGTTCACGCGTGCTCTTCCTGCGTGATGTAAATCTGTGGTCGCGATAACTCTTCCCTACTAGCTGACAAACCGTTGCGATGACTTTAACTTGTTGAATAGTTAGATGCTTAACCTTTCCGTGTGACGTCTGCTTGCAACTTTAAAATAGTTCAGTGCCTATGGCAAAATATGAACCAATTTTCAATATTTTTTTTAATTACAATTTCTGCTTATGATTTCTCCTGCAACAGCTGCTGCTAAATTTTAGCTCGGAATTCAAGCGATTAACCTGAGTTCTTGAAGAAGTGATCTTTGCACTTACTAACTTTACTATGTCAATCAACTGACTCGCTCTCCTACTAATAATGACGCCGCAAAGAACGTCATAGCCTTCCCTGTCCTGACATTTTATTGTAGCATAATACATTTTTATATTGGAAATACTGCAGCAATTTAATGCCCAAGAGGCAGGGGGCACAAACTTGAACAAGGGCAAACCCAGCATACCCGAAACCTACGTCTATACACTTCAAGCTGAAATAAAAATTAGATGTAAACAGATTAGTAAACAAGCGTTCAAACAACGTAATATAGAGGAATTAATATCTATCATCAATCAGCCTACATCAAAGAAAAGTACATGAAGCAAAAAGAAAAATAGGATTGCGATCTGGCATAAATAAACGGTGATCAAACGTGGTCCGTGTTAGTTCTTCTGGTTGTTTTTGCGCTAAATGATGACCCATAATTATCCACTAAGTCATTTGTTTCTTGATCATGTGCTGCTTTCGTGCGAGCAAAGCAACAAAAATTGAAAAATGTCGCACTTGTTTGTTTGTTTTTTGTTTTTTTTTTGCTTACAGCCTGTGACAAAGGGTTCTATCGAGTACTTGTTCTTGTACTACAATCTGCATCTCGTTCACTCTATTTATATGTTCACAAACCAGATGTTCATGAAGAGCTTCCATCAAATATATTGAGGCACCAATATATTTTGAATAATTTCTTCCTGCATTGACTCGTGTGACTGAAATTAAAAATTAAAACAGCGCAAGGACAGGGACAAGAATAAGGAGGTAGACGAACAAGGCACTGAATCACAACTAAAGTTTATTCGTGCTAACTTCAAGTATAAATACTGTAACGTCATGACACACAAATAAAGGTAAAATACATATAATGGACGCCACGCGCTCCTTAGCCATCGTTATGCGCTGTCACTGTTTGTCTAGAACGCAACATTCCTTTTCGGATAAATATATTGAAGGAGTGCTGACGCAGTTTTCCCCCAATTTTTCAATTTCCCGCGCTTCAATGATTTCTCGACTGAGTTTGTCTTTATTTTTTCTAATCACTTCACACTTGTCGAAGACGGGAGTGCAGTATCAGTCACGGAAATGCAGGCCAAGGTGACCTGACACAACTCTAAAGACGTTATACTTATGTTCTCGCAAGCGATCATTGAGGCAGCGCCCCGTTTGCCTGACATATCTCCTGCCGCACGAGAGGGGAATGAAGTACACCATTCCCTCCATACAGTTCACAAATCGGTCGTGGTGTTTTCTTGGTGCAACCCTGCTTTCCTTCAGAACAGGAGTTCACTTTTCTGCACAGCCTAAGAAGCTTTTCCGGAGCCGAAAACACCACATCAACACCAACCCTCCTGCCAAATTTCTTTAGGTTGAGCGAGATCTTGTGCGGGTATGGTAAAACGGTTACTTTTTGTTAACCCTATGAGTCTGCTGGGTCGTTTCCTCACGTGCTTTCTTAAGTATGCTCTCAGCAACTGTCGTCAACAGGTAAGATGGATATCTCGCATATCTGAGCCTTGATGCTTGTGTGTCGAAGCTCTCTTTCACCCTGTGGGGGCACGACCTGAATAGGGCATTTCTAAAACAGAGGTTAACAATTCCCCTTTTTACTAGTTTGGAATGCGCTGAGGAAAAAGGCAAGACGGGTTTCTTAGCCCTCGGCTCGTATATCCAGCGCACATGGAAATGACCAAGTTAAAGGCTCAGATCCAGAAACCTAATAGCCCCATTTACAGGTACTTCATGCGTCAGTGCTAGCGGTTTTAGACACTCTTTAAACGTTGGCAGGACTAACGACACAGCAGAATTTATATCTTCTTTGTCACAATCTAGGAGCACCAAATAGTCATCTACGAATCTAAAATGTTTTCCCACTTTGGTTCCTTCCAGTTTGCCTGACAGGACTCTATCGCGGAACGCAAGAAATATATCGCTAAGTAATGGGGCTATGCATGACCCTATGCAAACGCCATTTTTCTGAATAAAAACACCGTCATTCCAGGTCGCGAACATCGACTTGAGATAAAAAGATAGAAGTTGTAGAAGGTGACTCACACTAAGTCCAGATTCATTCTGAAACGCCATGGTACCATGATTGTAAACTCAGTCTTCAACAGATGCGAACAGCTCTTTATGGGGAATCGAATAATACAAATCTTTAATGTCAATCGAGCAAGCCAACAAGCTACGGTTTGGGTGGTCTTTAAAAATTTCTATTATCTCATCAGAGTGCTTCACCCAAAAGAGATCATCAATCATTACCTTATTTGTTTTCAATCATGAAATACCAACTAGCCCAAACTTCTACGTTTGATTGAAATTAAGTCACTGACTTTATTGTTTAGATGTCCAAAAACTCGACGATGTATGAAAGAGTCTGCTTTAAGGTAGAATATGCGTTTTCATCTGCGAAGGCTTTAAAAGTTTCTCGGAAACATTGGCACGTATGCTTGAAAAGATACAGTCCAAAAAATATTAATTTTAAATTAAATATATGCTACGCATGGGTGTAGGTATTTGTGTTATGAAAACCTCCCTTCGCAGCAAGCTGCTACATCTATGTAAAACCCGTCTAGTCCGGAAAGAAAACATTCAACCTTAAACACTGGGCGCGTCAGGGCAACTACGGGCTCGGAGTAATCACTCGAGTTTACGCTTTAACGTAGCTGATATTAAAATGCCCTTTTGTTTAGAGTGACAAGTTTTTGCTGAGTACTGACGCCTCTACTATTTTACCCCTAACTGATTTCCGTGTTTTTCGATATCCACACAATCTCGCGCGACTAAGCTCGAATCCGTAGCGGTGGACAATGTTTCGATGACCTTTTTCCGCGCAAGAATTTTTTATAGGTTTCTTCATCCACCGCAGGCGCTAATTACAACGCGAATAAGAATGTGTTTACCCTGAGACAGACAGACATCGGGGCACACAAGATTTTACGGCTTTGGTTAAGCGACAGCAAACCTTGTAGCCGCTGGCAAGTACAAATGGGAGCGGAAAAGTGACCGCTCGCTCAATGCAAGTCAAGAAAGTTCGTCGTACCCAGAACATTTGGATCTCATGGCAGGTGCTGTACACATGTCATGCTCTTTCGGCTAAGAGCTTGACGCAGATTTTTTGTAAGTGCACAGACGAGGCTTGCGGAAGCGCTTCCTTCAGCGCGACGTAAATTATGATGATCCACGACCGTACATCTTGACGCGGCAAACAGTTATAGTGAGCTCGTTTCTTCGCAATGTTTCACGAGCGCAGATTCTGCGGAAGTTCGCTATTAACATAACACAGCGCGAGTTATGCCCGTCCGGAAGTCGCCCCTGACTGAAGAGTGTGCCCCCCCCCCCCCTTGGAACTCTGTGGCAAGCTGCTTAAAAGCAACCCCAGCTGTATCCCTCAACTCTCCCGGGAATTCGGTGCATCTCAGATCTTGGCGTATAATTAGGGAACACCCGATCCTCGCGACGATGGATTATATTTCGCGAGAATTGAATATAGGCGTGGTAGACTCCACTCTCTGTACGGTACGCAATGGAGAAGAAACGCTTCAGCCTCTGCTTCTTTATTTTGAGTATTACGAATAGAGATGCCGCGAACCTCCCTAGGTTCGAGTTAGAAAAGATTAAATCGTGGTGAACCTGTCTAAGGTTTTGAATTTTTAAACCTCGAAAATTTTAATGTTTCCGAAAGTTCGGTTTTGACGGATTTCGAATTTCTTAAAACATCAAGTTCGAACATTTTAAACTTCGAGATAAGACTTCGAATTTCTCCGAATTTCAAGGGCAAACAAATCGGAGGCTTTAAATTTCTTCGATGTTCAAGTTTGAAAATCCAAGGATTTCAAATTTAAGTTCGAAGTCTGAATCTCACCGACGGAGATTGATTTTCGCAGTTTGTAATTAAGTTTTCATAAATTCATTTTGAAAAATTGTGAAATGTGCGACCAATTGCACAAAAAAAGGTTGCCCTTTTTTATGCCGTAAAGACTCCATCCTTCTTAGTATATGATACTTCCGGTACTATCAGTTATTTCCTCGTTATTTAACGTAAGTCATGAAATAAGCGTTGAACTTGCTAAATGGTTCAAACAAAATCCTTGGGGCTTCCGGTGGACGTCCTTTCTATATGTTTGCGAATTGGAAGATACCGGTCAAACGCCGTCTAAATGCGATAATGAAATGAAACAAAAAAAAAATATGCTATTATACGCCTCTATATAAGGCAACATACTTTCCGAACTTTTATATTGCTGTTTGCGGTTTTTTCTTGTTCCTTTTTTTTTTTTTTTTTTGTCTCTTTGTTGTTTTTTTTTTTGCGTTTGAGTGAACCACGGAATGGCGAAAATACTGGACACATACACAAGATCTCACTGATTTCCAGGTTAAGGAGTACGCTACCAAACTAAACTCAGGTGCCCCCCGCGGTTCATGGAAATACAGCTGATCAGGTGACGACCACCGGTGTACTTTGCTTTCTCGATGTTTGGAACTGTCGGCCACTCTAAAAAGCAAGGGATAATAATGATAAAGGAGAAAGCGGCTATTTAACCACAATTGTCGCGTGTTGCCGACCCTTTCTGAGCACGCTTTTACCTAACCAGCCGCATCTACGATCCAACTGTTTACTTGAGGGAATAGGAAAATGGGGGTTTAGAAATGGCAGCGACTATTTCAACGTCCACTTCAAAATAAAAAAAAAAATATTGTTTTGACGTTCATGCTGACACTTCGTAAGACGTGAAAATATGTTTAAAACCAGTTTGACTCCCTCGTCAAAATTTTTCTTATTATTTTATTGATATCTTAAACTTAGGGACTTCGGAGCTTTGGACTAAACATCAAACACAAATTTGCGGTAAAAAAGAAAATCAGCTTGATAGCAGTCGGCTTTTGCGGTTCACCTTTCATTTTCCTTCAAGAACTCCTATGCAGTTGACTGCAGTTTTTATAACCTAAGTGATGGGGAATGCTACAAAACTTCTCGAAGTACAACTCAGCCATCAGGCCTAACGTAACGTTTGCTTGATTGCGCTACGCACTACAGAAGGCGGCATCGTTGTTTTCATGACTTGTTTCACGTTCTTTAAAAAGGCAAAATAACTGCTTCGCGTGCCATACAAATTGTAGTGTATTACACGACATATGCTGTCTAAAAAGACGTGTGTCTCGTTGAACTGGTATAATCAAAACGCAAACTCCCATATGATTTTTTTTCTTTTTGTCCTAGGTGCGTCGGAAATTGTGTTGCTCGTTTGCACCGGTCAAGAAACTATAGGCAATGTTTGCATTCAGAATACTTTATTTCACTTTTAGATCGTTTCGTAGCCAACCCAGACTCGTTATACACGTAATACACGAACTAGCAACAACATCTAAACCAAATCAACGAACCCAGGAAACCCGGTTAAAAAGAGGGCGAAAGCCATAGGCAAAGAGAGACTTTGTCCCCATTCGAAGACGTACACGCACAGTATTGAAGGCGTGAAGGCACAAAAAAATCGTTTAAAACTATGTGTTACATAGAGCGCGCACTTACGTGCAGAAAAGATGAAAGGATATCCAGCTTTCTTTTGTTGTAGATTCAACCTTGAATTGAAATGCGTGCCGAAATCACGTGCGAAAGCGAAAAACACTGCCGAAGGCCGTGTCACGTCCGAAAATATCAGCTGTGGAGCCAGTGGAGCGCACACACGCTGAATAAGACATTTTCACTGCCAAGTAGGACTAAAACTTCGTGGTTTTACTTTTGGTGTTCAAGTGTGCAAAATGGGTGTTTACGTTTAAAAACAGAGCTGAACGATGCCCTAGCATAGCGCCTCGGTCAAATTTATATTTGCAGACCAGAGACTCGTTTGCCCGCACGTTAGCTCGGGGCAACCTAAGAAGTTGTACACGGGAGATGCTCTGTGCCAGAGACGGAGGAAAACTCTCAGGTAATAGTAATAATAATTTAACATATTGCAGTCACAGAGGGCGATCAAGCAACAAAGCTGCATAAGCAGCTTGACATGTTCTTGGCCGTCTACATGGCACAGCGACTGACGCACAGAAGGAAATAAAAATATACGAAAGAAGCAATAATTCAAAACTCACCATAACAAAATCAGCAGAGATCAAGCACAAAAAAAAATAAAGAAATGCAACTAATAATCGTAACCATTCATAAGAACTAATGATCAAATTCCTTTTCTTGTCATTTTGTTACAATCCAAATGTTTAGATTCGAAAAGATTGACCATAATAGGTTATTTTAGCGCTTTTGCCACATAATCGGTTCTTTGCGTGACCACACCTCCCAACAACTTTCCCCACGGGTAGGATACACATTCATATATATATATATATATATATATTATTTTTTTGATACGACCAAGGGGAAAGTTTATACTTCAGTGACCTCTATCTTTATGCAAGTACTAAGTCCGTAGTGACAGAAACTGTGAGCGGTGATTATGTTGAACCTTTTGAATAGGTCAGATGTATGAGACAAATGGTATTTCGCCTATTAGCCTTACTGCTTTTCTCGCAACAGGTGTTCCCTTTCAAGCTCCGTTGAAGTGGTTGTGACTCAAACTAAATGGCAAAATTTAGACGGGAGTAGAACACAAATTTATAAACCAATAACCTAACGTGTATCGTTAAAATATAACGATGACGGTCTAATATGCGAACAATTAGAAACAACTTTCTAATAACATAATTAATGATATTATCCCATAACATATTATCGGAGAAAATGACGCTTAGAATTTCGGTAGAACATAAGCCTCGATATTGATTGAGTCTTTTATTCATGTCTTTCCTACTAGTAACTACCGAATTTCGAGACAAAAGAGTAGCTACGGCTTTATTTCGTATTTTATATATCTTCAGTCTGTCATGCCAACTGCCATTGTTACGGTGACACCCGTTATCGACAAAGTTTCGCGGAAAATTAGGAGGTGTTTTTGTGTGTACCGTAAAAGACCAAGCATCCGCCTGTTCCAAAATAAGCTCCCAGCCATCAATTTTGTAACATTCGAAAAATATACAAAAATGCATGTTTACGCAATATAGACTAAAGAAGCCCCCATCCCCCAGTTTTACAGGATTATCTTCAAATCTTTAGTTTGTGCTTGCTCGAATTCAGCGGGGAACTTCCTCCGTTGAATTTGGCGTGAAAATGTACAGGCAAAATTTACTGACAATTTGTAGTCTCACGTGACGTTCTGGCGTCAAGTTCGACAGGAGGATGGGTTACTAGAAGTGGTTGATTGAGAGGATGAGTAGTGTGTCATTTGAGGATTATAATTCAATTATGGATACTAAGAGAGGCCGGTTTCCAAACCGGCAGAAAAATCTACCGTTTTGCAAATATGAAAAGATCGGGCAACCAATGGTCCCTTTGTCAATTATTGTCCAATTACTTTTCCTTGCAAGTAATCAAGTAATCTAATTGAATAATTTTAACCAAGATAAAATGTAATTGTAATCGATTCCTTTTTTTTAGTCACGAGTACAGGACTGCTTAATAATCACCGACTAGCCGAGCTCTCGACCTTATTATAACGGTTGCATTTGCGTCGTTCCCAGATATGTCTATATATCGCGGCTGCATCCTGCATACGGGACGTTTAGGAGGCATATCAAAAAGAGCGCCTCCATTTTTTATGTAAATTTTTCTAAAACAGAAATTGTAAACCATTTTCGGAACCCTGTTTCCGGAAGCCTTTATATTCTGGCTGGTAATGCACTGGCACTGACCAGACTTCTTCGGTACGCGTTACAAATAAACAAATTATTTGTAATTGATTACTTTTAGGAGTAATTTTGTAATCATGTAATTACTTTGATTAAAATGCACCCGAAAGGTTAATGTGATTACTTTTGGAGGTACTAAAGAAAACTTGTAACCGTTACTATCCTTTTCCTCCGCTTACTAAGCGTTCCCTTTGTTTCTACGAGTTTCCTACACCTCTTAAGGGCGTGTCACGTCCGAAAGAATCAACCGTGATGCCAGTGGAGCGAACACACGCTGAACAATGCATTTCCCCTGCAATTACGACCGAATATTTCCTAGGTATTCAACGCAGCGACACAGCGACACAGCGACACGTGACTTCGTCAGCACAACACTGACAACACCTTCAGAAACTAAACAGAACGAAACTGCTTCCACTATGACGGCCAGTGACGGCCGTGGAGGCCGTAGCGGCAGTCGCGGCAGTGCATCGGCGTGGTCGCGTCGCAGTTGAGGCGGCTGCATTAACGATAGAGGGAAAGATAATAAAGCCACTATTTCGAATCTTGGTCTCTGCCTTTAGAAATACCAAAGACGATGCAGGCGAGTTGGCAAGCAACATACACACAGGCCCTGTGTGTGTGTTGTCTTGTGCCCTGTGCACGCGCCATGTGTTCTGTCTGTGTGTTATCCACTTTTTGCTCCTCTCGGGTGTTCAATGTGGGTGTTTACGTTTAAAAGCACAGCTGAACGGTGCCCTAGCGAAACGCATCGGTCAAATTTTATATTTGCAGACCAGAGATTCGTCTGACCGACGTCATGTTGTCGCGTGACGTGATGGTCTCACGTGGCCACTTCGCGTGACGTCACACTATCACGTCACTCATTTTTATCTTCTTTCTTGGAGGAAGAGTTGTGCAACCCGTGCAAGAACATGTCCCTCATCTTTACGAACCCCCCCCCCCCCCTCTTGCCCCTTCCACTGTCTGAAGGCATCACCTCCAATAATGTGGTTTCTTCATTGATTCGTAGCGCGTAAATTATTAAAACGGAGATATTAATCAACAAACAATATGAGGCAGAGTGCAGACGAGCCGATGGAAACTAATAGTGTTGAAAATCTTCCCCAGACTTAGGTGAAGGAAATGCAAAAGCTTTTCTTTTCTTCCGTGTGAGCCACGGATAGTCACGAGACATTATATTAATTGGAAGATAATAACCTCCCATATCCATGATACCTGAAATATGTCGGCACGTTATGCTTTGCCACAAAGCTACATATATATATATATTACGAACTAAAAGCCGCAAACTGGTTTTTATTTAGTCTCTCCCGATTTTTTATTAAACAATGCAACTAGGTTTGATACTATTCGCGTCTGTATGTTTCGTAATTATAGCTAAATATTTCAGTCACACTATGTAATGTCATCGCTCTGAAATGGAAATCAGCAATAAGAATTTTTTATTCGACTGACACTCAAACATCCTAAATTTATTAATAAGTACTTAGCTATCAAATTTCATAAAAGCGAATAAGGTATTTGCATAACGAAGCAAAAAAACAGATTCCTGTCCTGCCAATCAGAGACATTTCATCAATGCAATAAAATAAACCATTTTTGATTATGTAATGCACACCATATCCATTTTATGTACCAGAGGGTGCTGAAAAATTCTCGTCCCCATCATCTTCCAGCGATAACAGCAGTTCTGTCACCGTAGTAGAAAGAGCGTTCTTTTCTTCATCTTTTTTTATTTCCCTGATTCAATTCCTGAGTTTGTAAAGCGAGGCTAATATTTGTTTTAATATTGTCAACAGAATACTGTGTACCACATAGGCGGAATTCCCAAGTATTGCCCTCCGGGATGTCACAAAGTGTCTGTTCCTGCAGAAGAAAACCCCAAGGGAAATTTATGAGTTTATAATGCAAACGTTGCGTAAGAAATTGACCGTCATACTCGACTGTAAAGAAGTGGTGTGCCAACATATAGAGTGGGCACGTGGAGACAGAATTTGTTGCAAAGTCGTCGAAGGCCTTCAACAGTGTCGATTCGTGACATTGTTGACCGTGTTCAAGCCCTGATTTTGGCAGATCGACAGATCAAGGCTGAAACAGCTGCCGAAACGCTAGACATGTTGGGGGAACGCTTGGTTTGTAATTAAGAAGTTTGGTGTACATTATCTCTCAGCATAAGGCGGAAATATTTGAATGCGGATGAGAAACGACACCGGTTGTACACCTGCAAGTTATTTTTGCGTGATTCTGAGCGATCAAGTGATACTTTTTTAAAGTTTTTCATAGCTGGTGAATCATGATCAAAACACTAGGATACTTAGACCAAGAAACGGTCAATGCAATGCCGGCCACTCAGGTTTGCCAAGACAAAAGCAATTCAAGACTGAAAAGTTAAAAAGACAGGGTATAGCCACGCTCGTGTTTTTTTTTTGTGTGTTTTTTTTTCTTTTCTTTTTGGGGATAAAACAAGGTAGTTTAATTGCTTACTACCTTCAGGAGGGTTCAAACACTTACTGCAGAATGTTAGTGTAGCTCGTTGTGCCCATAAAATGAGGCATTGATGGAAAAAGGGCATAAAAAGCGTCGCAAAAGCATTCGTTTTTTTTTTTTGTTTTTTGTTTTTTTGAGGGACAATGCGCCTGCTTAACGGGCTGACAGGGCGATGCGGTTTCTGGAACCTTTTGGTTGGTAAGTGTATCAGTCCTCCACTTGCTTGTCAAATTTTGCTTCGTGGCAATGTTTTTTGCTTGCAAACCACGAAACAACATTTGACCGGAATAAAACTTTCGAGCGACTTGGAGATGATATCAACAGAATCAGATAGCAGATTTTTTTTTAATTTTTTTTTAGCTTTTTTGAGACAGCGTTTTAGGCATGCAGAACTGGGAGGTGAATATCACCGATAGCCATTCAGTTTTATGACTGACCGTGTCCTTAGTGGGACCGATCATATTTCAGCGCCGCACGTTTGAACACACACTATTGAACTTTTTTTTTATGTCAGCTCTAGAAGCCTATTTTAGAAGTGATAACATCTTGATTGTAAAAAGAAACGCACAACGAAAGCTAAAGCATGATTTCATTTGATTTATGTGTTTATCGGGAGGTGCCGCCACAAGTAGAAGTTAAAGGTCCCAAATTTAAAAAATGGATGCGCTCAAACCATGTCGAGCGTTCGCAATTTTATGGGGACGTTCTCTGGGCAAAACTGGGTGCATGTGCACAGACGTGGGTTTTGAGTTTCGAGAAGGATAGTTGGGAGTGGTGAGGTAAAGAAGTGCATAAACGCGGCCCCTAAATCACGTGACTCCAATCGAGCAGTTGGAAATATAAGCCCCAGCCCTCGGTTCAATCGGCCGTCTAAGTCGGCATCCGCCATTGAAAGCGTCAGGAGTGTTGGGATAATTTTTTTACACCAAGAAAGCTACGGCTTAAAATATTCGCAACGGAAAATGGACCGCTAAACTACACCCTTTATGAATTCTTGAGCTAGTTAAGTACCCCGATTTTCCGACTCATCTTAGAGCGAGTCGCATTATTTAAAACATCCTATATTTATCGAAATCACATACGAAGGAACGATTATTCTGAACCCTTACAGACCGTCAGGTTACTCAAATAAAGACATTGCGTTAGATAATTAGAGTACGCCCCGAAGGCCCTATGCTAGCTTAGAGAGGTTGCCCGGAGATATCGACAAAATCTGTACGTCCTACAATCACTTTAAAGTAACTGTGACGAAACGTAGTGGAATCCGGTGGCACTCAGCACCTTAGCAGTGTACGATAACTTACGAGCTTATTTGTAAGAACTGCGTCGCTCTACTTTAAGTAACGAATTCAAAGTTGGGGTCCTGCGCGTTCGAAATCAGTCAGTGTACACCAAGCTATCGAAGCCTGCTTGCAAAGCGGGCGAACGAGACCCGTTTCGGGTGAGCTTACTGGCTACTTGATGCAAAACTTCTAGGGAATATAAGCACACCTGCCACTTTACGACCGACTATACTTCGCTGACTTTCAGAACGCCCGTCCGTCAGCGTTTTATACACCTTATAGTTTTTTTGTTTGTTTTCTTTTCTCCCCGAGTTAAAAAGACTTGCATCAGCTAACCTGAATGCCCGATAAGCTCAAATTTTCTAGCTTCAGAGGACGCCATACAGTGCGGTGCGTTGTGAACATTTGGTGGCTCAAATTTGAGTCATAAATTATGATTCTTTGAAGAATGATAAGATCCTTTCAAACCCTTTCGTTCCAAGGAAAGACAAAAATATGTGACCTTTAACACCGGTCGACCTCCATTTTTTTTGTGCATCTATTTCTGTCGTATTTTAAAGAAAGACTCCTATATAAAAATAGAAAATGTATGGTGTTGCCGATATTATTTATATTGTTGTTTGTGTGTGTGTATAATTTTGGTGTTGACCATTTTGATTCATAACGACAGATTACAGGAACTGCGAGGGATTTTGTAAGCTTTGACATCCGAAAAGAAAAAGAAATCATCGCAGGTTTCTCTTTATTTTTTGTAGTATAACAATTTTGTCGAGCAAACCATCATAAAATGCAATAGCTCTACTTTTTTTCTGTGTCTCTCTTTTTTTTTTCTCTCTCTTTTCCTGGCGATTTTTTTTCTTCCTATATTTCATGTTTTTATTATTTTTTCCTTCCACCGTGGTTCGTACTGGAATGAAGGCTTCCTCACACCATAAGATAAATTGTACTAAAAAAAATTTAATCGTTCCGGTGCGAAGCATTGATATTTTTGTCAAAACTAAGGAAAGCTCTACTTTGAACCTTCTTCAAGACACAATGCAATCAGAGACGGTTTGATTTATCTGCCCTCTGACAAGAATACCTGGAAAAACCATCATCTAAAAATGCTGCAATAAGTAAACCCGCACAAAACCTAAGAAATAAACAAACCCATTTTGAGATTAGTTTGTTGACATACCAAAAGAGAAATAAAAAATGTGTTACAATGTTCATTAAATCCTTATTTTCTGTGGAATTCGCAAAAGCTGCAGTGTAGGATCTTTGAGCTTATCCATAAAGAGGGTCTGCGCCTAAAGTTTCACTGGAGCACATAAAATCTGTATCAAAGCACTTCACAAAAGCCAACAGTCAATGACGGGGCAAAAAACAAATGCGAGCTACATAAGAAAAATAGGGTAGTGGCATTTGTTTTTTTAGGGCTGTTATTTATGTTCAAGTTCCGCTCATTCATGGTTTTATCCTTCTACTATTTTCCCAATATTTGTGTGAGAAAGTATTGGTGCACCTGCGTGAGCACCGTTCCCAGCAGTCCACGAGAACTGTTAAAATACTCTTGTTTCAAATTCAGAAATGACGAATGGCTTACTTAATGCTTCTCTTGAAGCCTCTTTAGAATATTATAGCAACTGTGGTGCTCAGCGTCGTACATTCTGCAATTACCGGTATTCACGGCTGGAGTTTGATTGATGCGACTACATCATGCACTGTTAATATCTTGAGGCGCAAAACAATTTTCGATCTGTCCTCCGCACGAGACGCAGTTGTATCTTGTCCAGTAAAAAAATAAAAAGTGTGTCTGATCCTGTATATTTTAGTTATCTATGAATCGGGGATGAAAATTGCAGGAGGACGCTTAAATCTCGCCTTTAAGAGGGGAACGCGACAGCTAATCCTATAAACCCCCACCCGTTCCCAGGCCTTGCAAGCATGTCTCCG
The DNA here is from genome assembly GCF_016920785.2 of Ixodes scapularis. NCBI lineage: Eukaryota > Metazoa > Arthropoda > Arachnida > Ixodida > Ixodidae > Ixodes > Ixodes scapularis. Next base: position 70,036,510 of record NW_024609835.1, read on the forward strand.
TTGTGATTCTAATTTCGAACCGGAACGCTATTGGACGTGTAATCATGAGCTTTATTGGAGCGGTTTCAGCGGCCCGACCGGGCCCGCGATACGAAGGAAGACGCAGCGTCTACTGTTTACCCGACTATACTGCCGCCCCTGCCGAGTGGTTCTGGGGTGTGAAACACCGTGTTTTGCATGCTGATGTTCACGGCTACCCGTACCGAGTCGAGGGCTTCCGGACAACCTGCAACATTTGGTAATGCTCCCAGAAGTCACCGCTTTTGTAGCATATCAGATGAACCACGTAAGGGCTGTGACTTTCAAGTTACTCACGGGTAAGCGGATGGCCCTCGCCGCCGGCGTCCTCGTTGTCGAGGGGCGACGATGCCTCGTCATTGACCTAGGAAACCGACTCATCCGCCTCAAACTGCACTGGCTGCTGTACCATGTTCCTGACGACGAGGTGAGGGCGGCGCTGACACCGTTCGTAATGGTAACCGGAGTGGGCACCGAGAAGTGGTGGATGCAAGGTATTGCGGGCTGCGCGTTGATGGCGCGAAAGGCTGTCATACGGATATAGCCTGGCCTAACACTGGACAACCTGCCGCATCAGTTACGCATCACCGAAGAGCTGGCGCTCGACGTGGCGCCGGGCAGGACGCCGCTCTGCCTGCGCTGCCAGGGGACCGGCCACATCGCCGCGACTGCCGCGTGCCCAAGTGTGAGTCATGCCACCGTTGCGGCCACGACGCTGACCAATGTCTGAAGACTTATGCAGCGAACGCAGGTTCCTGAGGGGGCAAGACAAACCTCGAGCACGTCATGGACAAGGAGAACGCGGAGGAAGTCGACGTGAGTGCAACTACCGCTGCCAAGGATTACCTAGTAGTGTTTCCCCTTCTCGAAGAAGAAATAGCAGAACATTTAGAAGAACCGATAAGCGTAGTAGTGATCGAACAGACGATCGAAGAAATTGACATAAAGGAAGCTCCAGGTCCCGGTGAATGAGCTGCGGCATTTTGCTAAATATTTAAACACGGTAAAGCTGCCCATCTGCATGACGTAATAACCGAAGAAAATGAGGCAGAAACGTTATCGCCTTCGTTTCTTAACGACAATACTGTACTTATTCCTAAAGTTGATGATGGACAAAAATTAAACATTTTTAGGAACTACAGACCTATGCGTTTAGGTAACGTCCTCTATAAAATAATAATGAGAGCTCTCGACCGACGGCTGCAGAATGTTATTTATGACATAGTATGGGATAACCACACCTGTAGTATCCAAGGTGGATCCATGTGCACATTGCAAGGAGTGTATTAGAGTTGTGAGATATTGAACTTGATCAGGTTGCCCTCCACCAGATTGATCTCAAGAAAGCATCTGACCGAGTGCAGTATACTGTCCTGTATAGAGTATTAGATCATGTACGCTAGGGAAGAATTATAAGAAAATTTGTTTAAATGACATATACCGGATGTACAGCACAGATTATAATGAACAGGAAACCAGCATAGCGGATTTTTGTGGATTCGTCAGTTAAACAGGGCTGCCCGCCATCATAGCTGTTTAGTATTTATTTAGAGGCCTTTGTTAAACTTCTGGGGTCGTGGCAACGAGGGGGCCGGACATGGGCCCGCGAGGGCCAAGCCAGAAGAAGAAGAGGACAGCACGAGGCAGAGCTCGGGCAGGAGCTCGCGGATGGTCGGCGACGGAATGGTAAAAGACAAGGCGCGGCCTCCATGTCGTCCAACTGTGAGAGAGTGCATCCTTCTTACCTTGCGTTGTGTGACCTTCCTTGGGGCCGTCGAGGTGGGGCCTGATCGGGCGGTGGCTAAAGTGGACACCCCCAAACTCTAATAAACAATAGGAAAATTAATGGATTTTCATTACAAAATAAAGAGGTCAAACTTCAATCGTATGCGGATGATGTCACCCATTTTCGTAAAGAAAAAGTAGCATCACAGCACCAGTCCGTGAACTGCAGGCCTACTGCGAGCTTACGGGTTCAACCGTCAACTGTCAAAAGTGCAGCGGCTTATGGCATGAACATGGGCCACAAAGCCCGACGTTGTTGAAAACATAACTTTTACGTTGACAGCGTCAAAGTACCTAGGCGTTCTTTTAAAACATTATAAAAAAATCTAACGCACACAGGTCTTCAGTAGTGCAGAAAACGCGCGAAGCAGCTGGCGAATAAAAAGGATGGGATCTGTCTATTTTTACGCGCGCTACCGTCTGTAATATGTCTAATCCCTAAATTTTCGTATGTTCTCTAAGTGCTGGCGTGTGCTAGAGTGAATATTCAAAAATGAAATCGTGTTTGGACCGTTTTCATCTGGAGATCGGTATGGAAGAGAATGCGTCGCGACTAGTTTTTTTCGTGACGTCAGTAAGGGTTATTTCGCGTGTTTGTTTGGCAGGATGCATTTCTTTTATGTTTCTTAGAGACCGAACCAACCCTTTACTTCGGGCCAAAAATTCAAACGACACTTGCAGATGAAATATCTTTGTTCGTTGTTTCTTCGTGTATACCTGAGCAGCGAAAATTCAGCAGTTTTCTTCGAGAAGTGGTCGAAGCGAGTCGTTTTTTGTCTGTGCATTTTTCTCTTTAAAACTTGCCGACTGCCAAACGCAAGGGCTTAACTCGTTACCTTATTGAAATTCGTTTTTCTGAAAAGTTGTATTGTTCCATGCTCCATGCAGGCCAAGAACGTAATGTGTTATCTACAATTAAAAAGTTGATCGTTGCCTATTCTATTTATACTTTTTTTTTGTTATACACCGATTTCTGCTATACACCCTGTCGAAACTTGACTCCAAGGGGAAAACATTACGTAGTGTGAGGCTTTGTTTTTTGTGCGAAAAGTCTGAAACTATCGAACATGTTCTTCTTGACTGCTCGGACGTATTCATTTTCTGGAATATCCTCATGAAAACTATTAAAAGAGACTTACCTTTAACCCCAGTCGGCATCAGGTTTCTACCCGTGGAGAGAAAAGTTAAATCCCTGTCGATCTAGTCATGCTCCGGTGCCTGCATTCCCATATGGAGAAGTAGAATGACTTTGATGAATGCCGATCTGGACACCCGACCCTTACGTATGTATTTCATAGAATAGTGTGCGTACTAAAATCTGTATACGACACTTTAAAATGTGCGCCTGCTTGGGTTTAAATTCTCAACGCGCTTGAGACCTTGAAAGAGGTTCAAATTTTATGACCGCGGGTTCGATTTCCACGAAGTGAATTTAACAGCGTGGTTCTTTTGTTTTGCAGGTGTCCGAACCGGCACTAAGAGAAAAAAATAGTGACTGAGTGACCTAGCCGGTATCATGTAGGACTCGTAACCGAAGTCTCATGGGTGCAAATTCCTCCTTCGCCTAATATTCTTTATTTGGTTAAGGCAAACTATATATTTTATAAGAAAAAATCATGGGGAGACATGCGGCAACCTTTAATTCTCATTACATGTCATCTTTTAATCACTTTCATTCCACGCGTGACGTCACATTTTACGTGAGCGTTGTGGCTACTTTCAAATGCCCGCACGAGGTCATGTGGCTGTGACGTCATTACCCTATCGACCAATCGGGATTTTCCCGTCCCGGCGACGCCGACTCCGAATTTTCTGCGACACGAGCTCCAAAACGCTGTCGCGTTAAATGTGAGAAACATGCAAAATCTAAAAACCAACGAACATAACGACGCCTCCGAATGTCCAAGGTTGCCGGTGTACAAATTGAGCACCAGGAAGTTCGGATGTCATGATTCATCATAATTTAGCATGGTCACAAAAACTGCTCATTGCCAAGCTATGCGAAGTTCCTAGCGGTCGACTTTATGCATTCTCAGCCCACATGCGAAGAGTGGGCTGGAGCATAAACGTGGACTACGGGGGCATCGGGGCTCGTGTGCCCCCTGGTGAGATCCGGGGGGGGGGGGGGGGGGGGGGGGGGGGCAGGGCCCTCCCCCCGGGCCATGATTCTTAGTTGTCTTGTTAATGAGCGTTTGACCGAATATTCTGCAGCCGCAGGCTTTATTTCCATGTATTAAAGAGAATATAAAGACTCGTGGCCGAGTGGAATAATACTTCAGAAGCACAGGAACCTGGGTTCTGCCCCCACAACTTCGCAGCTGGCACAAGCATTTTGTTTTACAGATTTGTGCTTGCCGGGCATGCGCCGTGGTACCGGCGATGAACACACGGCTACGCTTGCACGGTGATTGACATTGACACACAGCGACGGACTGATGGCGATGGCTGAGAAACTGATGGCTGAGAAGTTCCCCTTTCGAAGAACTTCTCAACCTGCCCCCCCCCCCCCCCCCCCCCCCCCCCCCCCCGCCCCCCGGGGAGGTGAAAAAAGTAAATGGTAGTCGTTTACCTGGCGGAAATACGATTCTTCCCACTAAATAAGGAAAGCTACGTCCACCTTAACTGCAACCTGCTGCATTAAAATTTGATATTGCGTGGAGGCTGGTGGTGAGTTTCCGAAAAATGGGTGCGTTGATTATCCTTTTTCATCGGAACAAATCGTCTAAACGCCCACCTGGCAACATTCCAAGCACGTTATGAAAGCTTAAGACTTCAATAAAAAAGATTCAATACACGAAGGCTATAAAGCACTTATTATCTTACTGTTGTATATAATACATACAGAAAAATGGGGTTTTCGGCTTTTGTGCTTATAAAGGTGTCGAGTAGCCCCCTCTTTTTGACCTGTACGTAGGATTTAGCAGATTTAGCCAAGTGTCAAACATAAGTGACGCGTCATCAACGAAGAAATTTTACAGAGCTTGAAAGACTAGTCCTGAACATTTCTGGCCAAGGGACAAAAAAAGAGTAGGTCGCATCGAACGTTCCTAGCGTGTTATGGAAGGTTGGTCACATCAAACCTTAGAAGAAGAGTCAGAATAATAGCTACACGCAGAAAGCAACGGCGTAGGCGAAAATTTGTGCCCAGGCCCACTCATCGCAATAAGGCTGGGCAAGAGGCAGTAAAATAGAGTGCCGACCTCCTAAGGTAGCAGAGGTCTGAGTTATAAGCAATTCGACAAGTGAGTACCGGCCAGTCTCTATAAATATATTAGCCTTAATGCACAACAAGTGCAAGATACGTTCAAGTACTTCCTCCTTTCAAGACAAAAAACTCCACCCTCTCCTACACCCCCTTTTTTTCATATAGCTAGGCGCGTCCGAAAAAGGGGCACTGCAATAGTGTCTCAGAAGCATGAGCACAAACTTGTTATTAGAATAATTTGAAAAACAATAACCGCGGCGTATCCTTAATATCTGTGCCTTTTGTGTTCTATGTAAAAAAAAAAGCCGTCAACGAAACGGAGAGTTACATTCACTTCAAATATAATATATTTTATCGATGTTGTAACTTTTTATGACTGAATGTCAGCTTCTGCCTCGCATAAAGGTTTGACCAAGAGAAGAAATGGTACACTTTTTAAAACTATTAATAATAATGATTATTTTTCGGGTGCCCTAAAACGGCCGAGCGGCCTTCTCTTAGGTACACCAACTCGTGCAATAGAAAGTATTAAACAAAAATCCTACTCATTAAAAAAGAAATAGATATGCATATACACTGACGCGCTATGAAGTGACCGAAAGTTCGTCCAACTGACAGCGAAATGTAGGCAGGGGTGTGGTGATGTCAACTGGAGGTGGCACATTGCTGTTATATAATGTCTGTAAACGAGAAAGAGATGACACACGGCATGATGAGCAAATATCAAAACAGGTGAGCTGTCTCGTCACGCGGGGAAGAATAAATGGCACCATTAATAACCTTATGCAGGATTACCAAGCCAAGGACTGTTCTTCTGCGTGATAAAAGCTTCAGCGAAAATCTATTCAGTATGCATTCATAGTCATAATGCACGCGTCGTCCTATCCATCTGTCATAAACAATTCGAACAATTTTTTTTGCACACGTTCTAAGATCAAAGCCTGTGTTACAGATATCCAATTCCAAATCACAGAAGCAAACTCAAGCCTTGAAACCACTAAGGAATGAAAAAGATGTATTGGACAACTTTATTTAGTAAATTTAAAAACATAAACTTATTTAGTAACTATTTAGTAACTTATTTAGTAACTATTTTAAAGTTCCTAACATCAAATTATTTAGTAATTATTTAGTAACTTATTTAGAAATTATTTAGTAACATAAACTTATTTAATAACAAATATCAACTTATTTAGTAAATTACAAACATCAACTTGAAGGTGTGTTATCATGGCTTAAGCTGCGTCAATATTTTGTCTCAGTTCATGTTAAAATGATGCTCTGAAAATCGTTTCTGTGTCGGACTGTCATTTAGAAAAAAAAAGTGTCTCGAAGCGCGCATCTCAAAAGCGCACATTCGAACGTCTTTTGGTGCTACTTTTTGCCCAGTGACGGGAGTACGGACAATTAAAGTAGCTCCCTCCGTGCATCCTGATGAGTAAAAACGTTGAGTGATTTTAAGGGGACCTAACCTTAGGAGGTGACCAATTTTTCCGACGAAAATACAAAAATTGAATTACTGCAAAAAGATTAATGTTTCAGAGCGCGTAATATTGAGCTTACGTTGCCTTATCTGGTTTCAATCATAAACAATACCCAAGATGTCAAAAATACGTATTTTTATACTTAAAAAAACGAGTTTAAAACAATTAAACTTTATTGAGCTGACAGTAACCATCCTTTTAGTTGTAATGATGTTCTTAATTTGTTTGGTGCATTGTATGCTGAAAAGTAGTTAGCAATAGGAAATAAAAAGGTAAACACACTGATTCAACTAGGTAGACTTCAGTGGTACCTCAAAGCAACGACTATAGAAAGGCCGACATAACAACGCGTGGCGTCGCGCTTTAAAATCTAAAGCCTTTTATTCTCGCACTATAGACCTCCAGCATGTTTGCTATGCGTGTCCTACGCAGAAATCCTGCCACGCGTTGGCTGTCGGTTGTTTTTATCCCGTCAGGTAATGTGATCTGTGAATCCTTCAAAGGAGAGGATTTGCTTGTATTGTTGCTGTGGCGTTTCTATGCGCTTACCAAAGAATACTCCGTCGAGACAAGTAACTGCCTGTTAATACACCAAGAAAAAAACGAGTATGGTTTTCAGTGTTAATCCCGAAAATTTCTCTTCCTCTTCCTCTCGATGGCTGCTGGTAAGTGAGCAAAATCCGATTTCGGTCAAATCCCACGGAAATAATGTCATTGTTCCCGTTCGTTAATTAACTTGTACGTCGATATTCGTACAAAAAAGGACTCATTTGCCTTTCTTCATAGCGACCTAACAATATAACGATCGTAAAAGGGAAAGGGTGCACTTTTCAGGTCTGTTCATGAAGCTTTATTTTAAGGTAGGAAGTCTCATAGCAGTCCCGCCCGCGAATGCCAGGTAAGTCACAAAATATGAGCACGTGATATTTCATGGAATAAGTGGGTGTGTTGCCTTAGCATCGAAAAGAAGGGTAATTAGCCTAATTGATAACGTACCCGACATTAACACTCTATATTATCTCCCGATATAGACAAAAATAACGCAGGACGCTCCTGATTAGAAGCAATATGAAGTTTGAATAAACTTTACAACACGTTAAACCGTGAAAAAATGGAAGCTTTTGTTATGATGTTTATTAACCCATAGCTGTTAGCACCATCTGTTGGATCTATACATTTAAAGATAATTTGTGTACCTCATGTATCTAATTTGCATTGTCGCTCGTTATGCATATCTTTAAAGGGCAGTGCAACGATAGTTCCTTGGAATGCTCTTCGCTTTACATGAGCTCACTGGCACTAGTGGGACCCAAGTGTACTTGCATGCAACGCCACTGGCCAGGAACATCCTTTGTTGCGGTGTGATTTCAAGGACAAAAGCAAGCGCTTGCTTTCAATCTCTCCTTCGCAAAACTTGATGACGTAGATGGGGGGGGGGGGGGTCGTAGTATCCCCCAGGTGACGATGGTTGAATGCAGCTCATAGACTGGACCCGAGCACTCAATTTGGGCCCGTGATAATCAATAGCTCGACAAGCATTCGGGTAGTGGCCCGTGTCCAATCGCTGCAATGACGACAATAGACGAACAACAACAGAGTTTGGAACTCAGCGCGTACCCTGTGCTTTCCCAACCCTTGTGCGTGGCTATGATCAACATTGGCGGCATATGATCGGCTCCGGATAAGGTGGCCACTTGTTCTGGCTGCGAATTGAAGGGGTGAACGCTGCTCATTTTTCTTCATTATTTTTCTGTGATTTGTATTGTGTGTGATGAAAAACGAACGCTTTTTTATGGATAATTAACATCAAGGATTTATTCTAAACTGTGTTTGTGCAAAATACAAAAATCGATGTATTGCCCCTTAGACGGTATCGTTAGGATTCCGATCATTTCTCCTAGTGCTTGTACATCTTAGCTGCATTCGTTTTCTTCTGCCATTTATACGAAGTGTAAGGAAAGAACGCTTCGTTAGGCCTGTTAACCTTTTGTGCCCTTTCTTTTGAATCATGTCTGAAAGTAAATGAACTAAAATAACAACGACACACTAAACACAATTATTCGTTCAACAAAACGTGTGTTTTTTTTTCATTCTGAACGCCTTAATTTTATATATATCCATCGTAAGAAAGGTCATGTCTGGAGGGCATAAAGATGTATCTCTATCGTATGGCCTCCTTCTGCTGAAAAAAAAACTCCCGAGTTGCAAGCTCCAGACGTGTTCTCTTCGATTCTGAGAAGGACGTTTTTTGTTGTTTTTGTTTTTTCCCGGGCAGAAACACAAATACGTCTTTACTCCTATCCCACGCCGCCAACAAACGAGCAAACACAGACCGCATCAAAGAGTGACAACACTCTTCTTTCCGACGGAGCTTTTCATCATCGTCAATGATGCACGTGACCATATAACTGCTCCATGAGCAAATATATCGCAAAAATTTTTTTGGCGCTTTTTTGTTTATAGTTTAACGACCTGTTTTTAGAATAGAACATTCGTGCTAGGCGAACCCGAAGTGCTTCTCCGGGAAACCTCGAGGAAATCGAAACTCATCGTGCATCGGAGGAGCTCTCCAACAACACAAGCTGTGCAATCGAAAAGAGGAACCTGACAGTTGCACGGCGCTTGTGCATTAGCCAAGGTACGGCTAAGGTGTCCTGCCTCGCAAAGAGCGCCGAACGCGGAGTGCTCCAGCTGCTCCCGGTACATTATTCAGACTGCGTCGGCTGTGGCGCTGGGCGAGATCTTACCTACAGGACATCGGGGCCATATAAGCTTCAGCACCATGTCAAAGAAAGAAAGAAAAACTATACTACGCATAAGGGCTTCGTGACGACACTGCATCTTGTATATAGCCAGAGGATGGTGACCTACTTTTTTATGTAATACAATCACGTACGCTGGGAACTATATTTAAGTTGCGATTACTAGGACTTAGACATATTCCACTTCTTTCTTGTTTAGATCAAGCGACTCAATATGAGAAATTCAGTCCGTCTATGCTTCCTCGCAAAACTCTTCGCTGCAATATACGGGGGCAGCTCGTCGAATGACGAGGAGTAAAATATGTTTTGAGCTAAAATAACACAGTCATGTGCTGGAACGAAGAGCATGACGTAAGCATGTGAGACATCATGCTTCGTGCCTCAGCGCAGAGTGTGTTTAGGTCTAAACATACTATGAGCCCCGTCGTTCGCAGAGCTTTCTGCGTAGATTGACACAATCGGCTCTCCCAAGTGAGTGACGCTTGATGCACGTAGATGCATCAAATTTCGTGAAAATGCATAGATGGAGTAAAAGAGAGCCGATGGTAGGATATTGGTTTGTACGTGATTTCACTTTCATTATCCGGCTTCAAATCACCTTATAAACTTAGTACGTAAGAATATTTTGTCAAAACGAAATACAACCTAAATAACGAACCAACATCTTGCAAGGTTTCATACGAGCATATCCCTAAGCACAAGTTTAAGCGCCTTCAACTTGTGCTTAGAGACGTCAAAGAGTCGAATTGGCGCAGATATACTCTAAAGGCTCTCTTATCCTCCGACGTCGAGCGTAGCAAACGCGGCGTATACCACAGTGCACACCGACGCTGATTGGTCGCAGATATTGAGTTCCTGCTCGCCGACCAATGAAAGGCGCCCGTTCTGCGCTACGCTGCCTTTGCTACGCTCAGCGTATAACAGAGCCTTAAGAAATATGGAGTGTCTACTTTCTCGCAAAGCTCGTGAAAGAGCCAATCGCTAAAACGCATGCGGAGGAAGCTCGGCCAATGACGCGGCTGAAAAACAAAAGTATATTTAAAAAAAAACGGTCTGCTCTGAGACGCTGAGTACGACATTTCTTCCCCTAAATTCTTCGCAGAAAGGTAGACGCTAAAGATTTCTTAGATGATACACACCATTATTTCCGATTCGGTTTCACCCTTGAGAGGTATGAGAAAATCCCGAGGTAGGACTTAGCGATAGCAAAACGAGGCGGGCAAGAAACACAAGAGCCACAATCGGCGTTCACGTCAGTAAAACACCCTTCTGCCTCCTTCCGAGTGGTAAGATAAAAGCGCCTCACGCGGATGCGTGAATTACTTTATTATCCCAAACATCATTATGCGCCTGTTCCTTCTCACTTATTTTGTATAATTTTATCTCAAATTTATTCGTCTTCAAAGCGACGCCGCTCGCACAAATGTTGAAAGTCATTAAACGAACAAATCGTGGTTAGACGTTTTGAAAAAGAATCTAACATGATATCTTTACTACGCAACCAAGGACGAAGAGGAAGGACCATGTTTCTCATTAACGAGTCAAATAAGTCAGTGTAAAAAGATATCTCCAGACTGGAGAACGTCTGCTCGGTAAACAGGACGTTTCGTTAGGAAATGGAAAGTATGGAGCGCATAAATCCTTCTAAACTTTTCTCGACGGTTGTTAACCGGTCCCGGTCGTGGAATGCACGTACAAGACTCGTGCGCCGCCGCCGCCGCCAAGTTGCCGCGGGGAACGTCATTAAGCAAAAGCGGCCCCAAAAAAAACCTATTCACGGCGGTCCATGTTGCGCAGCCTAGCGAAAGCGCCCGCAGACCCGAAAGCTCGTGTTTTCCAAGAGTTCAACCGCACCCCTTTTCAACCAAGATCTTACTCTCGTTGACTACTCCTATTCAGACGTTCTAATTCTTGCTAGAAAGAGTCCTTGGCTGCTCAAGACTCGAAGGTTGTGGTTTCTTGTTGGTTTGGAGTAAATTAAAAATAAATAACGTGTTTTTTTTTACTGCCCGAGTACTAGTTTTCTAGAATATTACAGAGATAAGTGCATTGACCGAAAAGGCGTTTAGTTTGAAGTATAGTAATAGTTATAGTAATAATAGTAATAGTTTATTTCCGCTTCATTTTACACACATTTAAGGTAGATGACTTAAATAACGTGCTGAGTTGTCAGCATGTAAAAAAGCTAACATCCAAGAACATTTTTTTGTTCTTTGTATTTACTGAAAGTTTAAAGGGGAACTCTGACGATTATTTGAGCTACCTAATCCAAACGAACCCCATCAGAATGCGGATGGCTTCCTAATTCCAAATGCTACCCCGTTCGTTCAAATTCACTCTAGTTATTTTTTTTTAAGTAATAGTTTGTTCGCTGCCGAAACTGAAACATCGTTTTCCCCAGCCTTGGCTAATTTTCCCAGCCATCCACGCTTGACGTCAGAGGCGGGCAACAAGGCGCGTGGCCGGCAATCGGGTCAACATCTCCTAGATAACAAAACCGTAGTGCTGACAGAGATGATGTCTTCAGCGAAGGCCAACGCTGGTCACAGATTGGACACGAAAATTTCGTCAACGTTCAGCTCAAACCTGACTCGAAGTCGAGCGCTGACACCGCACTCGTCTCTAATCTGCGTCCAGCGTTGGCCTTCGCTGCCGACGCAAATATGTCAGTATTACGGCCTTGTCTTCGAAGCGGTGTTCATTGGGTACGCTCGCGTTCGTCTTTTCAGCGTCTAAAAACCAGAAAACAGATGTGTTTGTGCTTTATGAAGTTCATAATAATCGGTAGTTGCCCAAGGTGTGAGCCCTGGCCTACGTGCTGAGCTATGAAAAAGTGGAGAAACGGAAGTAAGTGCATGGGATTTTGAGAAAAACGTTTTTGCAACTCCGTACGCTCAACCCGCGCCTCGATAGTTTCGTAAATTCGTCAGCAAATCCGTTTTTCTTCTGTCAGAAGCTGGCATTCTACGCTGGTGAAGAAAGGTCAAAGATTCACGAAATGCTTTTTTTGACAAATTGCCCAAGCACAATGAAGAATGCTCGGAAAGCGGGTACAGGTGCTCGACACGCTCGTCTTCAGTAAAGAAACGCGCTATTTGTTTTAGATTTTTATTTAGAACAGAGTACAATAAATGAAGACGTATTCACCACCTTTTCTGTGAGAGAATATTCCACGTCAACCTTTTGACGAACCATTCAACGGCCATATGGGTATATTAATGGAGCTCAAAGCCTGCTCCCTAAACCTCTCTAATACGCGACAAGAACAGCAATCTGTCGAAAGTCATGTCTAAACTCGGACATGCACTTTTATTAGGTGCTTCACTTCTCGTCTTCAACAGATCGGTCACGTGAGTTGAACTCCGAGAGTATCTCGAACTAGGGTCGATGTCCAAAACAAATATAGTGTTTATGAAAACAATCACTGAAGAAATTGTGAAAAACAAGTGTGACTGCGTCGAAATTTGACTATAGTGCTGAAATGTGCACAATCTTTCTCTATAATATAAGTGCTCCTTTTTGGACGGATATCGTAGTGGTCACAGACGGCTCGGCTCTGAGCTTGACGCTCCTGAACCTGTTCCAACTGCAGAAGGATACTCAACTCGCAGCACGCGGGTTATAAAGTATTCCGAGCACAAGAAAGAATATTTCATGCGACACACTTTCTGTGCAACACAGCTTGCGCAAAAGCACATTGACGTGGTTTATCTCCCCATGCTTCCTGAGAGCGCATTTTTTCTCCCACAGAAACAAGGGTAAAAAAAAAGCTTATCCCGGCACTGTTCCTATACAGTGAACCGCCGAGCACAGATTGCTACCCATTGCAAAAAAGCTTTTAACTTTGAATCTGTGAAAAAAAATATACTCTCGATTGCTGGTGTTCGGAAAGCCGCTTCGCGTCTTCATTGACACACGGAATACGTACACGGGAAGAAAAAATAATTTTTTTTTTTATTGTTGCCAGTAGAGAGTAGCTTCCTGGAACCCTCGCGGTGGGCGTAACTTGAAAATTCAATAGCTTCGAGGAAAAATTCTATTTTTCTCGATTATTCTGGCTATTTGGAGAGAAAGGTTATTGATGCGGTCTACCGTTTTCCAGCCACATCGAAGACTTGAGAGAATCGGCGCAGTTTCCTTTTAAGAAACGTTCGACGGTGTAGTTGTCTTAATAAGTAGACTTCGTGGTTTGCCTGTACAAAACCCAAATGTCCGAGAAACGTTTAATAGAAACAGTACTTACGAATGATCGTCTATTTACTGAACTCCTAAGAAACACAGCGCACGACGAGTCTCAGGCTTCTCCTCTCCGCAGCCAATGATATTGTGGCATTAGTATTGTTCGCTGCGCATGCTCTGAACGAGCTCGCACTCATAGGTTCCCAAGACCGGCAATCATAAAGGTGGAACACTGTAGAGCTGGCCGTCAGCACGCGCTGAGCACCTACGCACTCAATCATGGCCGCCAATAAGAACGTCTTATAGCCATTCGGATACAACATCGAACTACTTTCTTAACAATCGCTGAAAGTTATTTTGCAACAAATAAGTTTTTTTTGTGAGGTTTTTAGAAGCGCGACCAAGGTAGGAAGAAAAACTCCCTTACAAGTATTGATTGATCTTATCAACTAACAAGTTCCGTAGATTTCAACCCTGCCAAGTATTGTCCGTGCTTTTCAGTCGTTCCGGTTATTTCAAAGTGAGCCAACAATATGCGAAAGAGATGACAAACATTTCCTTTGCACCTTACGAACGCCCAATTTATTGAAGGCGTGAAACCTGCCTTCGGGTTTCCTATAAATGGTGCTGGCTGTGAGATCTTGAAGCTTAGTGCTTCCGTTAACGTTGTAGTCAGTGAAGATCATTGGAGGCATGAGATTTTTTTTTACATCGATGTCTCACAATGTTAGAGCTCGCAAGCCGTCACTCTCCTTGATTTAGAAACTTTTATCCAGAACCCTAAGAGATTGTTTGGACAAGCCATAAATCTAGTCCTATCTATATCTTCGGAATATTTGTTATCATCCTAAACGGGCAGAATATCTCCACATCGCTCGAGGGGAATCGGATGAAAAACTTTTTGTGTTTCGACTGTATTTACTTTTTTCGCACGAAGGATTCGAATACATCAATATAAACAGAAGGAACAAGCTATCGCGTCAACTTTGTAAGAAATATATGTGATGGCTCTCTAAATAGAAATATGTGGATGTAGAATAATAATTTACTGTGCTATTTCGACAGCTTGTGGATGGGAAAGTTAGACAAACATATTCAGATGTTGGCCTAGCTTCATTTAGCTAATAGACCAAAATGTTCAGATATGCTTGTCTAATTCTTTGCTTTTGTCTGTCATCTTTTGCCGTAGCTGTTGTTTTCTTTTTTGGTGTTTTGATTCGGCGTTGTGGCTGCACAATGGTGGTGTTTGGAAGTGAAGTGTGTGTTGTGAGGAGGCGCTTTTTGCTGTCAGGTCTTAAAGGGGCACTTAAGTTATTTTTCTGGAAGCTTTTTTTTTGTTGGCATATCGTTTGTCGACCTTTTAATCAATAAAAAGTGCCAGTTCTAGATGTCAAGACGTCCTAGTAAACTCAGAGCAATAGAAATAGACACATACTGTTTTCTCTTGGGGTGGCCATCCTCAAGTCCCCACCACCTCCATAATATCTGACCAATGAAAATAGTTAATTGCGTGGAGATTCCGAACGTTACTAATTTTTCTCTTTTTAGGTGCATTGTGCATTATATTTTGACAAAAACGTTAAATCTGTCGGTTTAGGAGGCAGAAAATACAATTAATTTGTTTTTTTAAACAACGACCGACGGCGTCTTTTGTTGTCTGGTTCAAGGCGAGGAATGGGGGGCGTATTGCGATCTTTGATTAGATTTTTAATACGAAAATCGGCCACCCAGAATTCTAATATGTTTTTTTATATGATGCTTAGAGTTTATAGAATGAGTTACAAGCATAAATAAAGGATCTCAGTTTTTTTTGCCTGTTTTCACTGGTGCATTATTATTATTATTATTCAATTTTTATGATCGGATCTCGGTGTTCCGAACGCCTGTTGTGCGAACGAGTTGCTGTGCAGGATCTATGGAGTTTTTTGCCTCCATAATATAAAAAAAGGTGGTTTGACGGGTTTCGTTTGGTGCACGTGTTTTGGAGACAAGTTTTGCGTAGCGCGCGCGGTACGAGAGACTATTAAAGTGAAGGTCTCATGGTATCAAAAATTTAGAAGGCGCTTGACAGTTCTCTTTTTGATTAAGATGACTAAAGCCCGCTTTAATGACTACAGATTGGGAACGCACAAAACGGAGGAGTGCGAGGATTACCGAAGCATGGGAACAGTGCACGAGGGACTGAGTGTCTATAGCAAAGAGAAAACATCCGCCGTCTACTTCTTGCACTTCGTCGTGTACCGTGGCTGACAGGTTATAGGATGAGCAGGGAAACGAACATCTTAATTATCATCGCCCTGCAGCCTATCAGAGTGCAGCATCAGCTAATAATAACGCCAAAGGTCTAACCAAGAAGCAACAAGCCTTCTTCAAGCCGTCAGATACTATATTTAGTTTTTTAAATATTACCGAATTTCGGTCGTTCCCAAGTCGCCCACATCGCCATTATTTCGGTGAAAGTAAAGCAATTTGAGTGCGCGTTTTCTTTGTATGTGTGGGTGTGTGTGTCTGTGCGCGTGTGTGCGCGCGTGTGTGTGCAAATTTCTGGTTATACTTCGTTTCAGCTTCGGTCCGAGCGCGGCCGATGTTATGAGCCGAAGAGCCAATCAAAGAGCGCAATAAGCGCAGCGTCATGGTGTGCTCTCTGCGCTTGATAGGACTAGCTGGCGGAGGAACGCGCACAGAGAGGCGGCGAATACCGGCTGGTCCTATCAACTGCAGAGAGCACGCCATGACGTTGTGCCTCTTTCGCTGTTTGATTGGCCCTTCGGCTCATAACATCGGCCGCGCTCGGACCGAAGCTGAAACGAAGTATAGATGACATTTGTTTTATAAGAAACTTGCGTATGTCTCCAGTGTCTTATCGAGGTTTTTGTCATGTTTATATTTTTATAAGATACCGCTGAAATTTGCGTTTTTGATCAGTCAATATATAGTAATTTCTTTATTTACATGATCGAAAAGAGCTCTCATGTTTAATTGTGTCACGTTGAGATTTCAGACATATCAGCTCATGACAATAAAAAAAAATAATAAAGTCTTTCTTTTATGATTATGTTTTCTTTAGTACAATGTTCGGTTAGGTTATATATGTTATTTTCGCAATTTTATTATCCAGAAAACTGTACCAATATGTTTATGCGCATCCTGCACCAACGGATACAAGCCTCAATAACCCTAGTTATTGATAGAGGTGCATTGGGACATTCTTTTTTATTATATATATCGTGAGGTAGTGCGAGCTCAATAGGTTTTTTTTTACGATATTAATACTGATTTGTACAATAATATACGATAGTGACTACAAAAAGCAAACTGCAGTTAATTTTATGGAAAGTATAAAATTTGCATGGCCCCATCTGCTTAATAATTCACACAGCACCGCGTCTGCGTCACATTTTACATTTGCAAACCCATTGTTGCACAGTGGGCACTACAGCGGACAAAGTTAACTCTTTTTTAAATAAATTGCGAAGTGATATAATACCCGTACCACGGTGCAAGATAATACTCTTCAAGCGACGACAGCACGCTCCTCGCGACGTGCCCGATAAAGTTCGCCCTTCACACCGTGCCCTTCACTCTCTCACTACGGTTTCAAGCGGCGCCGGCAGGTGACTCGTCGACCCGTGGGCACGTACAAGACGGATCGTGCCGCCTCATGCTCCACACGCGCAGAGCTCCAGCGAGGTTGTCGCACGTGCAGAAAGACCACGGCCACGGTGTACCGGGGTGTCATGGCAACGAGATCATTTTTTTCGCGCTCACACAGTTTCGTCGTTTCGCCGCCGGCGACACTGTCAGCCGCGGGTACGGTGGCCGCGGAATAATGCAGCCTTTCGGATGCCCGTCGAACGAACACTATCTGATTCCTCGCGCCGCGCGTTCAGCCCCGCCGTGTCCTCACGTAAAGAGTGTATCTTACACCGTGACCCGTACGCATATTGTCCACTTCAGTGGACATATGTGCTATCGGTTGCCACTCATAGATAGCGCTACAACTTCACTGGTGTTGACATATTCAGCATCCGAGATGGCAGCTTCCACAATTTCCAGGTAAAGCAGGAGCATCCTCGCAAAAGCGTCGTAAACTGTTGCAAAAACTTAGTACTCCTCTGTTAAACCTTTCCATACATTTGAGTAAGTCTTGAGGTGGTAATCTTTATAGATATGAGTGCCCGATAAGTCTTCATTGTTCAGTAAGTGATCTATTTGAGGCTTGTCCGCTCTGGTGGACACCATGAACAGCAGCATCCCGGGGCCATGAGCTATGCACAAATTGTATTTGGTCAGCAGCGATGTAAATATACTGGAATGGTCCAATTTTTTGTTGTAATGAATAATGCGCCATAATTCTACACATTCCAAGACAAAAATTCTATATTTTGTTATTTTTTGTTTTAGAAACAAATGATCTGCTACCAAATCACCTTTGAGAGAAGCAGACATCGATGCTTTATAGGATATTCCACTATCTGACTCAGAAATCAGTGTCCCACTTAAAGACGGACTGCCGTCAGGAAGTGATAATGATCTTTTAGAGAGCAAGGATGATGACATAAATTATGCCATAGAGGATGATCAAGGCAGGTGTGATGATCGCCGGGAAGATGCCAGCCTAATTGATGACTGTGATGAAGATGATCGCGATACGGAACCCCAGGCTCCTCCACCAAAAAAAAAGACGTCGAGTTTTTTTTAGTTTTTTTCTTTGTTTCTAAGCCAAAGTTATGGTCATGGGACGAAAAGGATCATGTGCCCCAGTGCATGCTGTCTACTGTAGTGGACGTTTTGTGATTAATAAACTACATTTATTGAAGCTAAGAAAAAAATCCAGGGTCTCAACTCAATACCAATAGTTGCAAAAACGCAAAATTTTATAATTTGCCTGAACGCTTTTGAAGTATGCATCAAAGGGCTAAACTCCACCGGCAATATGTTTTTTTTTTCTTGTTTTTTGTATTTTAGGTGTGGAATTTAAGGCTTCGTTTATTGTATTTATATCTTTGTTCGTTTTCCGATTCATCTGGAAGGGCAGGGACTAAAGCCGTGATAACTGCGTGATATGAGCAGAACTGCACATATTTTTCTACAAAAAAAAAACAAAACGTACACACACTTTAGAAAAGTGTATATAAAATTACACATCAACAATGCAATAAAAAAATATACACCATACTCAAAACTTTTTAACATAAGTAAGCACTGAAATCTCAGAACCTTTAACATTGAAGACATATTAAGTGAAAACAAATATATATATATATGTGTGTGCGTGGGTGTGTCTGTGTGTGTGTGTGTGCGTGTAAGCATGTGTTTGTGTGTGTGTTTATATAGTTATTTTGTTAATTGGAGTAAGTTTACACGCACAAATACTAGGTTACTCTAGAGTCAAGAGTGCCTACATGTGCGCTTGGCATAGGGTGATGATATTCTTTGCAATACCCGACGCCTCCAACACGCGCCATCAAGAAAAATACAAAGAAATAGCCGTGTCGGCTATTTCCGTGCACTTATTTCGCTCGTGTCGAGAGTCGCGTTTCCTCGCCCACAAAAATTAAAAAAAAAAAACATAAAGAGCGTCAGAAACGAGAGGTAAGATGTCGTCACCCTAAGCAAAGCGCACATGAAAGCAACCTAGGTCTCTATGTTAGTATTAGTTTTACGTGTACAGCTTTTTAATTGTTTCGAACTCTTGAAATAACCGGCGATAGAAGGCTTCTGAGATACATGGGATATTTTGTAAATCAAACATTCCAATATCGTTTTTAGAGGGTTTTAAATTTTAGACATAGGCAATAGTTATCTTTTTAATTTCCAATGGCTCCCATTTTCTATTAGATATCAGTTAAACCAAACTCGACTGTGATAAATTTGAAAACCGTCCCCTCCCCCTTTTTCTTTACCGGAATATAGATTTTTCCGCTTTTACCATACTTTCATTGTATCGCTTAGATCTCATTCAAGATACAAACCCCACAAAGGTTCCCTCTTTTTCTAATATCAAAACGATTGACGTGTGCCCGATTACAACACAGTGACAATTCGTAAAGATATTGTCAAGCGTGCAAAACTCAAAATAAATGTTTCATGAGGTGAACTTGTGCCTAGAAAGTGAAAGGCTGACTGACCTACAATGCTTCTTCCATCGGTGGCGGAAGGGCGACTGGCAGGGAGCAGCGCGTTACCGCTGCTCTTGTATACCAACGCACTGCTTAGAAACGAGCCCGCGTTTGCGCACCCACCAGGTGTGGACATTGCGCCTGCGCAGAAGCCTGATTCGCGGGAGATGAAGCGTCTGCGCATGCGCAGTGCCGACAGCAGTGCCACCAAACTGGCGTGACGCCAGAGAGTTGAGGCACACGGTGCGTTCAGGAACGTTCCAAACGATAACAGCCAAAAATGGGCTGCAACTCTCCAGAGGAGTGCAATAGAACAAAAAAAAGATCCTAGTTGGGCTCGAAGCTAGGGCTGGGCGATTGATCTATTAATCTTCCAATTATTCGATCGACGCTTTAATCGCGATTACTTATTTAATCGGCTGATCGGTTGAACTTAAAACCGGGTGAACGAAAACCAAATTGATAGTTTACATTTTATTTTTTATTTTTTTACTTTGTGACTTAATAATAAAGGGTTTTAGAAGGTCGCTCTGATGATTCCGATAACGATATCCGATACCCCGCCGCCGCCTCTGTGCATTCATCGTATCGTTATCGGGGGCATCGGAGGCATCGGAACCGTCTACCGAAACTCTCGTTTAAAGTGCAAACTTTAACCTGTTCGTCGGCGTAAAACTCGCAAATAAAAACACTATGCTTATCCACAGCTGAAAATGCACATTGCGGGGTTTATCAGCAGAAAAGAAGCACAAAGAAATAATGCGCTTTGGCATTTTTTACGTTATTTTGCCTACAAATTAACGCGACCGATTAATTCATTAAATAATCGATTAAGGGGTGTCGATTTATCGAGTTCAAATTTTTAATCGACGCCCAGCTAGAGACTTCAAACCCCGTTCCTCCACATGGCGGTCGGGCGCGTTGCCAACTTCGCCACGCACGCGGCAAATATTTATCACATAAACAAAAATATACCATGGAGAGAGTTAACAAGGGGGTCCAAGGACAAACACAAATTTCCAAGCAGAGCTCTAGGTGACTTGTGCGCGCTGTAAAATGTCGCCTGGTCCTGGTATCGAACCAGAGACCTCTCCATTTACAGTGGAAAGATCTACTAACTGAGCTAACGAGGATTTTTTTCTTTATTAACTGAGGTGACCAGGAGTTAAATGTTAGTAGAGCAAACGAGGTTCATCGGCCGCCACCAATCTAACACCAACAAGAGTGGAAGACCTGCTTTTTGAGCTTATGACGTTAATTAAATTAATGCAAACGTGCAGACGAACGCACCTGTCACTTAGGTGTGCTTGGAGCTCGTATGCATTAATAGCATTAATATTTATCACATACCATCTTGTAAGTTAAGAAATATTTCCGTTATGGATAGAGTGAGAATCCTTGGATATGGCTGCATTCAGTAATATGAAGCTAAATAGCATCAATACGCGAGGTCTTCTAATAAAAAAAATATATATTTGTATCTTATTTATTACTTTCTTAAATAGTTTGAGACTTTCTTCCGAGATGTTTATAACTGCAGCCAGTAACATTGGAACCGCACGAAGGGTTTCTTTGTATATTATGTGCACTGAATGACAGCGAAAGACGTAGAATCATTTTAACCACCTCAATTCTCTCAAATCACATCACGTCATTATTATAGAACAAGGAACAGTTTGAGGGCATAGAAAAAAAAAAAATTGACTATGCTTTGTCGGAGTCACAAAATCCGTGTTTGCAGTTCCAATGGTATGAGGCCATAACCCCATTCCTCCGTGCGTCGTGGAAGCTTATATGAAAACTATTTACATCACAAGGGCCTCTAACAATAGAGGACGTATGCCTAACGAGGCGTATATTTAATCACGCTTTATTCGGGAGAGCGGTTCAACGATTTATGCTGCATGACCTATCATTACGAAATTATACGAATGTTCGTGTAATTACAATCAATGGGCCATTGACGCAAGGTGGGCTGCAAGAAACCGCGAGGGGGAGGACGGTACATTTACCTGCTCCGGTCGACCGCACGGGTCAGCTCCATCAACGCCCATCGAACGCCCCCTTCCCCCCCCCCCCCCCCCCCCCCCCTCCGCATAATTCCCCGAACGCGCTCGTGTCACGGAAATCCTTCCACGACACGCCTGTGGGTCAGTCCCAGTCTACAAGAAATCGATAGCAGGTCGTCCCGCACTCTCAAAAATTATTCCACGCGTCTACCTCTTACTGAACTTCGTTTCGTCTTACGATAGGACCGCAGTGGACGCTACGAGCCATACCAGCCAATCCAGCGCTGTAAAACGGTCACGTGACTGGTGTCGCAGCGACTCCTCTGAAAAGTCACGTGGTGCTCGCACGGCATTAAAGTGGCTTCGACGGCACTCCTAGCATCCTCCGCGGTTCATCGTTGGGTGAAATTGAGTATGCAAGACGACGCGCTATACACTCATCACTGCGACTGGCGCAAGGAGACGAGCGACTGGTGCGCTGTCGACAACAGCTCCACTCAATCGGCTCTGCGTCCCTCGACACGTGTCTTTCGCGTTCAGTTCTCCAGCGCATGTGGCGTTCCTGTTTTTTATTTTCTTTTTTGTATTTCGTTTCTATATAACAGTGAAATATGTTTGTGGGCTCTGCGGATAAGTAGGTTTACAATATCGTCAAGTGGGAGTGTCACAGCCGGTTCAAAGAAGTATGGTGACGAATACTCGGAGAGATTATAATACAAATAGAGTACTGTTAAGGTTACATCACGGGTTGCGTGGAGATTGTACGAGTCTTTTATTTGTTTATCGGCTCTATTTTGAGTGCCACACAAACAGCCCTAGGCCTTTTTAGTGGTGAGCTGAAACACATCCTGGCTGGCTTGCTAGAGATGGCATGTCAGCTGATAACGGGGAAAAGAAAGCACTGCCCAAGCCAGCACCCGAGCTGAGCGGTGCTCAAACCGCGTCTCAAACGGCATACGCTGGCGCGCCACAGCCTTTGCACTTCTTTGTTTCCCCAGTCTCAGCTGAGATGCTGTTCTAGCAATCTGGCCCAAATATTCTGTTCGTACCAAAAACTTAATTGCTTTGAGACTGAGTCAATTGGCATTTTACTCGTTTCGTCTCGAAGAAATTGGACCGTCCTATTGGAACCTCTCGAGGTTAGTGGATATTTATTATTTGATTTTTTTTAAATATTTATTGAATTTAAAAATGTGCCTTCAATATTTGCTCTATTAAAGAGCGAACGACACGCGAAGAATGGTGTCTCAATAGGACGTTTCCGCTTTTCGTAGGTTTTCATCTCGGTACTGCATGAAAGTAACCAAACGTGGCAAACGTCGTATAAAGACAACGTCCGTTATTTACGTGTCAATAGCCACGTTTTTTTTAAACTTATTTTAATGAATGGACATAAAAAAAAGCCGTCGTAAGTACTTGCCCCTATTTCTGAAGAAGAACAGCGTAGCGCAAAACGGTCTTAGTTGAAACAAACGAGGCAGTCAAGAAAAAAAAAATATGTACAGGTCTACTGAGTACAACAAAATCTTACGTATCGCGTGATTGAAACATCACCGCGGTTCGAGCCCGTAAATATAAAAAAACACAAAAAAAAACAAGAAAAAACATGAAAGCAGCAGCATCAAACAGAGAAGCACATTTTAAACAAACAAGCAAAAGTACCTTTTGTGGGACATGTGTGGCTGCCGGTTTGATCTCAGCCAACTTTGTCCTATAAAAGCTCGGCGAATGCCCAAACCGCCTCCCCCCTATAGTGGCTAATGCATGCACATCGTTTGGAAGTAGCACAGGAAGATATAATAGAGCTTTGTTCACCAATGCTCCGAAAGTCAAAAGAGCATATTTTATGCTGCATTCTGGTGTGCCCGGATACTACATCTCAGCCGTAATAATATTCAAATTTGGGAAAAGCGAAACGACATACACGCTTCACAGAGCAAAAATCTAGAGGTAAAATTTGTTTCATTATATTTCGCAGGGACTTTTCCACGCTAAATTTAGCAAAAAAAAAAAAATTGTGACGTCGTGGGACACGACGTCACGTGACATTGTGAAGTCAGAATGTCGACAATGTGACTCGCCCCGCTAAATATGAAGCGGAGAGATTCTTCCGCTAAACTTAAGCGGCCCGCGACGTCTACGTGCACGAAACACACACGGGACCCGCTGCACAACCTCGCCAATAACTGTTACGGCAGAGTCAATCCCTGCGTTTCTTGGATTGCCAATGAGTCCACCCTGCGTAGTGGACATGCAAAATGACCGTGTTTCTGCGTTATTCTTGGGACGCCTATCATCCAAGATGTGCTTATGCGCCAACACCTAGACACTGTCCTGATTTTAAAAAAAAAATGTGGCATGATTAGAAATTGTCTTTCCTAGGCAATATTGTCCGAAGTAACCCTAAGGGGACCCTGACACCCCAAAAAATGTTTTTATTTTTTTCCAGGCAATTCATAACGCTGTCAGACGGCTACTCGATCAGTATTTTCCTACAGCGTCACCTATGGTTTTAATAAAGTTAAAAAAAGCAACTGCTCAAAACCGAAACTGAGACTGGACTGGACTGGGGAGAAAGAAGAAATATAGAGGAGGAGAAAGTTGCCTGTAGTCACGTGGCTGTGCAACTTTTTTTTAATCAACGTATTTGCAGCTTTTTAAAAGTCACAAAAATGGGTATCATATTTTGTCTATTTTTAGCATTGAGCCTGTGCCTTCGATGACCCACGACTTTGATTATCTTTGGTGGTTGTGTCGAAACCATAAACAACGGCACGTGACCATGGAGAAGAGAGTGAGCGCGACTCAATACAACCAGTTCTCGATGGGCGAATTTCGACCGGAGAGAAAACGAATTTTGAGACGAAAATTCTGTTCTGGGTAGTTCGGCTCTTATATGTCATCTACAAATGAAAACCTTGGCGAGCATAAATTCCCTGTCAGTGTACCTTTGAAGCCGCAATCACTTGGCTCATACATTATACAAAAGATAGTCTGTAGGGTCTTTCCACGTCAGATCCTGCAATGATAGTCCCGGTCATATTTTTTTTATAGTTATGTAGAAAATATATGTTAAAGCCTTGCTCTTGGGAGGAGCATTCATTCATACGTGAACGCTGTAGCTAATTTTATTCCGGAGATATTAAATTTCAAACCGCGAGGAGTCGAGATTCCCAAGTTTTCGCTATGGAACATTGCAACAGCCGTCAAATTTCCACCGACGCTTGAACTTAGTTATATATATATATATATATATATATATATATATATATATATATATATATATATATATATTAAATATTCTGACTGCTTCAAATATTAAAATTTGAAGCAGTCATTCTGACATCTGTATTTTGTAAGCAAAATAAGCTAGGTATGGTAGCTTCTTGTGCTCCTGATTTTGGATTGACATACTGTCTTATTGATTTGAAAACCCTCATTATTTAGGCCGTCTTAAAAGGTAAGTTTGTTTACTTTCCGACGCGTTTCGAGTGGCTCGATATCTGCCAAGCTGTACAGACTGCTGAGAGAGTCGAATCTTCCATATTTGTTATAAATTAATCTAAGGGCACTTTTTTGTATTCTTTTGAGTTTGTTTATAGTTATTAAACTGTGGGGATCTTAGATAATGTCAGCACATTCTAAGAGAAGCCTAATCAAGCATTTGCATCCTATTGGTTTCGTTTCAGGTGTAGATTTTGATAGATTACGCCTTGGGTACGGTAACTTAAATTGACCTTTGGCACAACGCGTCGATGTGGCCATTCTAGATAAGATCAGGTGTTATAGTAATACTGAGATATTTTAAAGATGGAGCTTGGTGAAGAGCATTGTTATCTAGGGAGATGAAGAAGGCAATGGAGAGTTTTTGTAAACGATGGTCGTAGAAACGTTTTTACTTATTTTTTATTTGCCTTGTTTAGCGCCAATTTTCGATTGCGTCAAGACTTGAGTTGAGGTTTTCTTAGTCTGCCATATTCTTTATATAAAAAAAATATAATCAGGTCATCGGCAAGGAGGCGAAAATTTATGTTTTTATTATAGTTAAAC
The DNA here is from genome assembly GCF_016920785.2 of Ixodes scapularis. Lineage (NCBI taxonomy): Eukaryota > Metazoa > Arthropoda > Arachnida > Ixodida > Ixodidae > Ixodes > Ixodes scapularis. The sequence goes on from NW_024609835.1 coordinate 70,062,124, forward strand.
TAGGTCATTTATGAGCGCAAAGAAAAAGAAAAGTACCCAACACAGATCCCTGTGCTACGCCTGAACGCGCCGGTAATGATGTATCTCTCTGTCCTTTTAGCTCGACAAACTGATGCCGATTAAGTAGTCTGGGATCCACCGCAGCACCTTGTCATTTAACAACATTTAGGACAGTTTTAAAAGTAGTTTGGGGTGTGACACATAATCGAAAGCCTTCGAAAAATATAAAAATATAACGTCTATTTGTCATTTTTTACTAGTATTTTTAAAAAATAATTAACGTTTCCACAAGCTCCGCAGCCGTAGAAAGATTCCTCCTGAAACCGTCCTGTTTGGAACAAAACATTTTAGTTGTTTCTAAGAAGGAAAATGTGATTATGAACTTTATATGTTCAAGCAGTTTGGTGACCGTTCATAACAGTGAAATTGATCAATATTCAGGAGCGTTCGTAGTAATTCCCGATTTCTGGACAGGTACGACTTCTGCATATTTCCAATCATTCGGTATGAAGCCCTCTCGTAATTATCTGTCAAATAAGCGGTATAAACATTTAAAGCACCATTCAGTGTACCTCAATAAAAATGTATTTTAAATATTGTCTGGTCCCGCACTTTCTTTTTTTTTTTTATATTTTGTTTTAGCAGAGAAGCAAACACCCCACCTCTGAACGGACAATATCGGGCAGTGCCCGAGCAGGTGCAATACTCGAGGTACCACAGCAAAAAAATTGGCAAATCTCCACGCCTTGAGCTTCACAATTTTATATCTCGGGAATAAAATAAGCGGCGGCGTTCGCATGTAGCTGGATGCTCCTCCCGAGAACATGACTTTAACACATATATAAACTTTGTTTTGCATAACTATAAAAAAATATATATGTTCACCCGGACCATCATTGCACGATCTGACGTGACCCTGCAGACACTGTCTGAGACGTCGTTCCTCCTCGAATGACGGTCACATTGGCCACACAAAAAACTCTCTGCAGACATGTACGCGAATAATTCTGTCATCGCGTCTGCAGGGAACTCTTTTTTTCTATCTTTTACGAGCAGAGCGACCGCGTCTTCAATTGGAAAGAAACGACGTTGACACGCCGCTTTGCCAGTGAATGTACGCAAACTTTACACGCGAGATTATTTCATGTATCTCTAGGGAAATAAGCTTAGGAAATGGAGAAAACCAGAGCGCGCGAAGACGTAAGAGCGCCGAGCCCTGATTGGAAAGATTAGTGGGTAGACGTAAAGGCGAGATGCCTATGTTCCTTACTCACTGTCGCCCTCCGATCACAGCAAACAAGAGCATCGTCTGCTCTTCGCGCAGCGTCTCTCGCGTTCGAGCGTCGGACGGCGGCGTTGGGCGTCCAGACAGGGTTCGAAAAGAGACAAAGGCATCCAGCCTTTGCCACTACTCACTATCCTCCCAATCACAGCTCGGCGTTTCGACGTCCCCACGCGCTCTCATATCTTTCTCGCCCTCAGTTCCTCTCCGTATTGGTCGCGTTTGTCAGGTCTTATAAGCCAGCCACAAATCAATCAGAAAATGACATATATATATATATATATCGCGACAAGTAACGTTGGATGGCATCATTGGCCCGATTCGGCAGTTCGATAAGAATGTTGCCTCTTATAACTATCCATCGCATATATAAAGAATGGCCTTGCGTCTAAGCGCATGATGAGATATGCCTTGTCGTTTCTGCACTGATTAGCATTATGTTTTGAGGGAACCAAGCAGTTGGCCCGCTGGCTGAGTTTCCCCTCAACGCACGACATTCACGCATAACATGGTGCACGCCAATCTATACCGTATTTACTCGATTAATAGCCGCACTATTTATGAACAAGGCCCTTGCGTCTACTTTCCCTCATAACACATATACAGCCAATCATTGCGTTGCGCATAAATAGCATAGCGAATAGCCAGATCGAGAACACGATTGCCCATACAGATTTAATCTTCACAGACGGTATCTTCGCACGAAGGTGTTATCTCTGTCCTGTAAACAGCTGGAATCATGCTCTCGATCGCGGTGATTGACAGTCTGCGTGCTCCGCGGAAAAGCGAACCGTCAGGTTTTCTTCATAAACAATGCGGCTATTACCCGAGTAAATACGGTACCATGAAAAAAATTAGTAAACCGGAATTCTGGCGCAATTTCAGCGTTTGCACCTCATATTTCGAAATGCACGTTTTCATGAAGATTGAATGGGGTTATAGACCAATATATCGTACGTCCTGAGAGCCAATAACTTATCAGTATTCGTCCAATGAGCGAGACGAACCAAGCATTGGGCATATTCGGTTTCAAACAATAACTCGGCTTATATGGCTTCGTGTTTTGATGGCCCTGTGTATTGATGGCTCCATTATTATAATAGCAGCGTTTCCTCGTGAGCATGAGAGCGACTGCGGTATGAACACTTGGATACTGAATGGATTTATGACAGGTATCCGCCGCAGTAATGTTGCTACTAAGCGGTAATGCACTGATGATTGCGAAAACAGATACGTACGAGAGATCTCGGGTTGAGCATACAAAAAGAAAATCGCACGATAGCGAAATAAACCAGCGCTCGGGTATTACCTGGGACGATGAGGTTGGCATTAGGGAAACTATGTTCGTTTGTGTTCCTTCATTTTATGATGTTTTATTTTCTTCGTTTTTTACATCACAGTGTGAGGTCAGCCACAAACAGAATATATTATTGGACCTCATTAATCAAACTGTTTTCTGAAGCATGTCATCGGCAGACAAGTAATCCTTCTTGAGCATTTACATAAATCTCGCCAGGTGTTTCTTTTTTTATTATTAACTTCTCTACGAAAAAAAAAAATAAGCATGATATATTAACTGCACCTTATATAAACCGATAGATAGAAGGAATAGTTTGGGTACATTTATTCACTGATACGAAAACAACGTTGGTTCAAACGGGTCTGAGTGTTTCCCTAAACCATTTGTTAATAAAGATGATTTTTTGAAAGGATCTGAAAACAGATTGTCACTAAAACACAGATTGATTATTCGGCGTTGAGGTTTATTACCTACCTAGGTTTTCACCTAAAAATAGCCCGGATGAAAACCATGTATGCCACTTCAAACTTTTCTGCAGAAAGCGTACCTCCTTTCGGTGTGCCTGGGGAATCAAAATCACGAAGCAGGTCGGGAACACGGTGTAGGAAAGCCTCCGACTCTACCAAGATAACGATAGACATAGCTAGCCTCGGACACAACCAGTATAAGGAGAATCGAGATTATTCAAATGGATATATTAGGTAATATTTAAAATTTTTATCCATATTATTGGACTGGCCTTAATGCGATTATTTAAATAAAACCTTTCCCACAAAAATAATATCTAAAAGATTTTGTTTGCAGATTGAGTCACTACCATTTCTTTCCATGTGATGCTTACATCACCAGAATCATCAAGCACGATATATTTTTTTTTTAAACGAAGATTAACCGACAGGCTAACGCTATTTTTAAACTAAGGCATATTAAACTGTCGAGTTTTCTTCATATCTATACATTCGTTCGTCAGCCACACGGCCTTCCTATTTCCAACCAAAACAGAGCGCGAATGAGGAACTGAAATAGGAAAAGTACGCGTGCGCGCGCACACGCCCACAGGCGGGCAGGGAGAGAAGGCGAGACAGACGCATACAGGCTGGTCACGCAATAGACCAAGGAGGATAGGAGGGTAGGAGAGGGCACGACGTCAGTCGCGTAGCCTTCCCAAGCCACGCTTCCTTGTCGCCTCGTCTCTTTCTCATCTTCCTCCTTACTCTCCTCACTTATCAGCCCAACACGTGACCGTAGCTAGCCTTCGTCCACGGTGTACGAGTATTATCTTACACCGTGTCTTCGTCTAGCCTTCGATCTGATAAAACCTACCGGACGGAGTGCGCGCAAGCCTGCAAGGAATCCTTCTGCAATCAACCATCCATCTCGCACGTGACATATCACGCGCACCAGTCGCCAGGGAGATCTGCGGTCCCGTTGGACGCAATATCGTTTGAACTTTTTAGGACTAGGCTTCACCAATATTGGAACGTGCCCCCTCCTAGTACTTCTAACCTCCTTGCAATAGACCAACACGCGGCTCTGACGTCAGGCAGCCGCGGTCGGTAGCGCTGTCGACGGCACTGCACATGCGCAGACGCTCCACACGAATTCAGTTTCTGCGCATGCGTACTATGCCTCGCCTAGTGTGGGCAAACGCGGGCTCGTTTGTAAAGAGTGTGTCGGTCTATACGTCCTTGTTGCAGAATAAGAAAAGTGAGGCAAACTCCTCCCGCGAAGCCCTCCACCTTTTACAGTCGGCAGAGCGAACGCCGGAGAGGAGAGGCGAGCCTATATCCTCTCCGGCCTTATCCCGGTCAGTCCTATCTGGCGTTCGCGCCGCCAAACGAGAAGTATGGGGAGCATTGCAACAAAAACTTGTCTCTTTTTCACTTTTTTTTTCGAGATATAGGTTGATCTGGCATTGGTCAGTATATTCGGCTTGCCTTACGCCAGCTTGCCACCTCCCTAATGAGACCAGGTCGGAACATTGCACATTATAAAATGACAATAAGAAAAATATAAAAAATCGTCTGCTTCTTGCGCGGGAGTGGCAGTGACGTAAGAACAACGCCCAGCTCTGATTGGCTTTGATTGAAAGGATAGTAGGTAGACCTCAATACTATAAATGCCTCGAGGTATACCCACTATTTTCTTTTTCCAATTAACCAATAAGGGTTTTGCGTTCTTACATCAACGCAAATCCTGTGCAAGAAGCGTTGGAACTTGCCGCTCCGCACTGCCGCGGGACGAGTGTGCGCTCGAGCTCGACGCGTCGTTAATACGCTCTTGTTTCACTCTAAGTTCGACTGCATCCAACGCAACAATCCGGCGGAGCAAACGCAAAAAGTGTATCCTTACGGCGTTTGTCGTTTGTAAGGGTTCGCTGTCACCGACTACATCAATTGCGCGCAGAATAAAGAAAAGCGCAGGATTGTGTCGCATGCACTGTATGTGATTGGTTTAGTCGGTGACTGCAAACGACTTGACGATACGCGTTTTGCGCTGTCTGGTTCGTTCCATCGCATCGCACTGCAGTGGCTGCTGTCAGACTCGGTGTGAAACGGAGTAAGGTAAAATCAGACGTTGTATTCCGTTCGTTGCTATGCGCTCGCGTTGCGGCCAAGAGACCGTTCTCCCAAAACAAAAAAAAACAAAAAACGCAATGGCTGCGGTCAAAGTGTCATGGCGTGCACGAAGCCGAAGGGGAAAATGTCGGGTGGAAGTTTCTATACAGAACTAAACAATGGTCGCAAAATGTTTCCAAAGTTTCCAGATATAGACCAACACGCGGCCCTGACGTCACGCAGCTGCAGTGGCCCTGTCGACGGCACTGCGCATGCGCAGAGATTTCACGCGAATCCGGTTCCTGCGCACGCGCAATGCCCACACCTGGTGTGAGCAAACGCGGGCTTGTTTGTGGACAGCGCGTCAGTCTATATGCTTCATTGAAAAGTAGCTCTTTTCATTTTTTTTATTTTTTTCATTTTTCGTATTGGTATACTGCAGCATGTAGGGTTTGGTCGGCTTCTGTGTACGTGGGGTTGTTCGGGCGCCGCGTACACATATTGGCAAGTAAGGTTTGCTGACTAGCTAAAAACAGTCAGGCAGCCTTTGTTCCATCAAAAAAGATATCAGGGTTTAAGCAAAAACGACTTAATGAAGGTGTATGTCGCGTCATAATATCATCCTATTACACGGTTTTTATTGATGTCGTGGACTGAAACACAAAAAAGCAACTTTTAAACTAATTGTGATTCGAATGAAATAAACCTAATGTAAAAACAAAAATTCGGATTTAATTCAAGTAAATCATATTGACTTCACATTGTTATCGTTTGTTTTTCAATTCTACAGCTACAATCATTGAACACTTTTCGCAGCTTCGTTTCAACCGGTTGACCCGCCCGGCATAATTCCCTTCTTTGTGGTTTCTCCGCAAAAAATAAGACCAGACCAACGAGTGAAATGATAACCTCCATACTTGGCGTGCTTTATATGTGAGGCAAAGCTCTTTAAAAGTTAAAAACGCAAGCCTGCCAATGATTATATTAAATACCGATCATGAAGATGAGCTCGGCTATATTCTACTCCAAAGCTGAATCGGAAACGCAAGCAATAACCTGATTAGGGAGTTTCCGTAGATCGTTTTCGCCGTCCCGCAAGGCCCTCCGCAACCCGCTACGATAGCGGGAACTCCACAGTCAAGGCTATCGGCGCGCAGGCGCAGTAGCAACTTCTTCGCTGCGTAACGCTTAGCGGAGGGGGCAACGCGGTCTACGAAAACTCCCTATTATCTGTCAGAGTACGGTGAACACTTTAAAAGGATTGTCTGGTCAAAACCGGAACGGCATAAGTTATCGCGCTCGTTACGTCGAGGGAGCCTTCATATAGACAAACGTCATTTTTTTTTTCGTTGCTGATGTATGATGTCCCAATATTAATTATACCTTTCATGAGCATGTGTACAAAACAGCACCTTGAATTTCGCCATTGTCAATGGGTGACACCCGTCGCTGCTGCGTGATGCCACATAACGCAAAGGTTTGTCGGGTGGTCGGAATTACAAGCGTTTGTAGATGGATGTCCTGTATTTTGTTTCTAATTACTTAGTCTCATAGGCTGTACCCTACTGAAATACGTTTCTAATAATGCAATTTCCCAAGCCTGTGTAACAAAGTCGTGCCTTTTAGCAGGCTATTACTCGAAACTAGCCGTTAGCGTCGAACAAACGTATGCCGTTTCGCGCATACATAACTGCGACGGCCATCGATCGTACAAGGAGCGCTTAGAAAGATAAGGATGCAGATTTTGCTTCTGAAGCGGCATCTGGGTACACATACCGGCGAATCCACTGAATCGGTGATGCGGCTGCGGCCCGTTCCCGCAGGTCGAAGGCAAGCGGAAACTCGTACAAAAGGCATGTAACATTTCTAGATCGTCACTTCACTCGGAGGAGCTTGGTGAATCGTAGCCGCGCTCTAGTTTCACAGGCAGGCCAAACAGAATAGGGCTGCACGTGTGCTAAAGATAACCTGTGGCCTCGTTTCCAGAGGGTCTAGCTGTTGGTTTCGGTTTCGCTGCATAATCAAACCGATTCATCCGATTTAGGCGAGGAGTGGGTGGACGTAGTTGAATATCGTTGGCACAGCGTCACACCTCAGCTTACGCGTCTTCTGTTCGCTCAGAGCTCAGCTCGTAGCTCTCCTCTGTGAAACGGTTGCTGCAAAAGCGGGATCTCGAACGTGACGGGAACGCACTGAGACGATGAATTTGCTCGTCCCTGCACGTCTCGCGAATCGCAGGCGGTGCCCGGTGGCTCTTGCAGCCAACCACGAAACAAAAATCCCACCCATCTACGAAACAGGTCGAGCGCAACAAAAGTGAAGCACGCTGCGGAATTCACTCGCAGGCACACGACGAGATGGAAATGCTCGCTTTGTGTTAAATGACGTCAGAGCTCCAATGTTGCCAACAAAAGCACCGTTTACGCTAGGATACAATTGGAGCAGTTTAAAATTTAATTACTCATGCAAAGAATCATATAAGATTCAGATAAGGCACGGATGATACGTTTCGAGGCAATAACGATGATATTCGATTGTTTTCTGTAACACAAAATTTGAGCGGACAATCCGTTTACGTGATGTCTGAAATTAAGTAAATAATATTTCTAATAGCAGCCAGATTCGACTGTCTAAGGATATTCAACTGCCCAAGCACATTCACTCAAAAAGGCACCAAAATCAACTAAGAGAGTTCGATGCATATTACCGTAGTTGCGGCTTCCATTGATGCAATCATTGAATTTTGAGCAAAACTTACACGAGCACAACCAAAGGCATACTTATCTTAGAAACAATGTTTAGAAAGGACTCCTCTGTAATAGCGATTTATGAATCTGAGAAGTACATTAATTTTATATTGATTATTATTAAGCTTGCTTTCAATTTCATTTTCACATCAGAAGTTAGTCTGGCGGAATTTTGTCCACGTGGAATAAATACTGAGAAACGGATAATCAAGGACGCTGACTGCCCACTGTTTCAAATCACGTTGCAGTGACGGATAGATACCGAAAATATTTAGTCATGCATACGATAGAGAAGTTTTCTGTTTCGTGTCGTTCTGAGTCACGTGGGTTCAGTATCCGGCATGCGGGACGAAAAAATATAAAAACATTTCAACCTGGAGTATGCGAGAAAATATAGGTGAGGCAAAACAAGAATGCGTGACAATCACGCATTTTTCTTAAACACATTCCAGCGGCGTGGGGAAATCAAAACGATGTTTTACCGTATACCTGCAGAAGTGACTACATTCAAGATGGCTGCGTCCTTGTAGAAAAGGTGTGTAAGAGGGGAAGACATTGCTAGAAGGGCATATTGTTATACACCTTAACTATAGGGACGCAGCGATGCGCGAGGCGCGTAGTCATGTGATATGTTTACAGCGTTGGATTGGCTGGAATAACTCCTAGCCACCGCTATGCTCTGTTCTAAGGTGAAAAGGAGTACAGATGCGCGGCCGGGATTACAAGCGATTGTGTTAGCGTTGATGAGACGACTACATATAAAACGAAGTTCATTTTTTTTTAATGTGTACTTTATTGCTGAAGGCAGCGAATAAAACATCTGGCCTCCTATTCCCCCCTCCCTCTCCGAGTTCCAAGAAAACAACGAGCCCAGAAAAATAAACCAATGAGAGGCAACGTTCTTCCCAACGAATGTCAAGAAAAGGTCATCGTTCAGGCACTAAATATATTCCCGCCAGACAGGTAAAAGAAGATTCCGATCGAGGCTAAATATACGCTTTAGGAGAAGAATCAGGAGTCCCGAGAAAGTTTACACATCAAAATATAAACACAAAGGAGCGGTGTTTTCCCGCGTGCCGCCTATACCGCCAAAGGGAACCCGGGTTCCCCACGGCGAGGGACCCTCAACAAAAAGGGCTCGTTCGTCTGCTCTCTGTGACTCGCCGCCCTCGCAAAGCGAACAACGCTGCCGCTGTTCACTTGGATTCCCCGACCGAAGCGCCCGAAAGGCCGCACGTGCACAGCGGCCGGCCAAACCTCATGGTGAGCGCTCTCCGAGAGAAGCGATCTAGCCAAGCCGCTAAAGCCGATCGCTCGCAGCAGGTTGCGAGCAGGCGGGGGTCCCGGGGCCACCGCAGTTTTCCGGATCCCTGTTTATCCCCATCGTCTATCACGTGTTCACTCTTTATTCCTTCGTTTGTTGTTGTTGTTTTTCGAACATGCGAGCTCAAGACGAACATCCCTTTTCGGAGCTTTAGAAGCACCAATACAGACAGACGACGGCTTTCGGCGGCAACGCGAGCCCCGGCATATAGATTACAATGGCCCTATGGCACAGAAGCCGCAGGGGCGTGTGTATACATTGTTGGGATCCTGAGCGCTACGCGCTCTTGTCTTTGGCGTGTCCATTTTTTTTTTTTTTTTTTTTTTGTTCTTTACGCTTTTCCAGGCTTTGTTTTACGGAAACTCTGTCTTGTTTCTCGTTCACGCTTGCAGAATTTTATCATAGTGCTTTTCACTTGTATTCTTCGGTTTTTGTTCCCCTATGAATCTCTGGTTTAGCCATTGCGAGAGGATGTAGCCAAAGCGCGCAGTCAAAAATAAAACCTCTGCTGCTGCTGACAGTTTTTTCTACGGCTATGAAAAGAGACGGAAAAATCGCGTGGGCGCCTTATCGAACCGGTTCTTTTGTACCTGTACCTAGAGCGCACTAGTGCGCTTCTCACGCGCTCAAGGTCTTTCTGAAAATTACTGATTTAATGCCAATACCCTTTGCCAAGGTCGATCCGGGAAAACCATGAGCTTCCTCCCGTCTCGTTGATGAGGTCATCCACGCGTGGCATTGGGAACGGAAAGAGCTCGGTTTGGCATGCTCAGCAAGTTTCTAATTCGAACCATGTGCCTATTTTTACTAATTAAAAAGGTTAATGAACAAATTTTAGTTAATGACTCACCAGATATATTTGATTACTCACCGAGCTCAAGAAACATGCAGTGAAGACGGCAGCCACGTAGATGTTTGTTGTTTCTTTTTTTTAATCTGTTTCCAACACAAAATAACACCCGGTATGGTCACTGCGGACACGTTTAAACTTGAACTGTCTTTTTTTTAGAAATAAATGAACTGCGCAAAGGACGAGGACAGAGGTAGAAACGAGTACGACACACAGAGCGCAGACTTCCAACTGTTTATTTGGCGCAGACACAACAGTATATATGACAGCAGCAATCAGTTTGCGGTTAAATAAGGTTTAAACATGACCGTCCAAAAAAGAGAATTCCTTGTCTGATAGTGAAACAGATTGCATGCTTATGCAGTCGTGACCTTTCTTTTTAATGAAGTAGGCTTCTACGAGTTTTCTTTCCGTTGCCTCATTTGCTCTTGCGAGAACACGTGTCCTTTGCAAATCAGGATGACAACCGCATTTCAAACAATGTACAGACAGATGTCCGCCTGTGTTGTTTTTTATCGACAGATAGTGTTCTCGTGCCCTCAGGTTGAAACAACGTCCAGTCTCGCCAATGTATACTCGCCCGCAAGAAAGCGGAATTTCATAGATAACACCGGATGCGCATTCCGTGTATCGCGTGCTGTGCTCCTTTTTGCATTTGTTGATGTTCACTCTTGGCTTCATCATAGGGCACACTTTACTGAGTTTGCAGGGCGCTGAAAAGACGACCGAGAGACCATACCTGGCCGCTACCTTTTTCAGGTTATGGGACAGGCCGTGGTGGTACGGGATGACATGCACGCGCATTTTTTCTTTTCGCCTCTGCTCATTACTACCAGTTTTCTGCTTCTGTAGCAAGCGCACACATACAGCAGAGACCAAGTGTTGGGGGTACCCTGCGGCAGTAAGGCGGTCACACTGATCGCGGAAACTGGACGCCATTTCATGAACACATGATTTTTCTAATGCTGAAGTACAGCTAGACATAACGATGGCTCTTTTTACAAGCTTTGAGTGTGCACTGTCATAGGGCAAAAGGCCCTTCTTGGTCCTAGGGTGGTATGACCAGCAGATGTGGTTGTCACTAAACGTTATTTTTAGATCTAAAAACTGGATGGAACCGTTAGTGGTGAATTCATGAGTAAAATTAAGGCCATTGGATGCTGATACGAAGATGGATAGAATGCTAGAAACAGCCTTGTGAATACAATGAGAACCTTCAATATCTAAAAGCACAAGGTAGTCATCGACGTATCTAAAAACGCGCACTACATGCTGATCACAAAGGTGTTGCTGCAAGCGCCTGTCAAAAAAGGACAAATACATATCACATAGCACGGGGGCAACCGCGGACCCGATACAAATGCCGGTCTTTTGAACATAAAACCTCTCCTCGTGCGCAATTACTGTAGAGCTCAAGTAGAAACGCAACAGTTAAAGGAAACTCCCAGTGCTAATACCGCTTTCACTCTGAAAACTAATTTCACCGAACTCCTCGATGCTGTCCTTGACGGCTGTAAGCAAGCCCTCATGTGGCACCGAATAAAACAGGTCCTGAATGTCCACAGAGAAGGCAGTCTTTGCAGATGGAAAACCGCTCTCGAACTCACGAACCACCTCACTGGAACTTCGAACCAGGTAAGGGTCCATTCCCACAATCTTGTTAAGATGGCTCTTGAGGTACGAGCCGATTACTTTTTGCCAAGAACCCTTCTCGGAAACAATCGCGCGAAGGGGGCAATCAGGTTTGTGGGTTTTTCCCGTGAAGAAGACCTCCAGATGGTCAACTTCTGTTTTCTTTATAGCCTTACACAGTGCCTCTAGGTTCTGGTCCCTCAGGAGCCTTAAAGCTAACTTCTTTTGTTTTTTCGGAGAAAATTCCACCTGCTTAAAGTGCTTCTGAACCGCTTCGGTGGCCTTAACATCGAACATCCCAGAGGGCATGACGACAAATCCTCCTTCCTTATCTGCCTGCATAATGTTGAGACCATTGTTTTTTAGGAAAGTCACAACCTTTCTGAAGGGAGGCTTCTTGGGTGGATGGTCACTTGCCGTGCGTAGCAATCGGTCCACTCCCTCCGAGACCGCTCGCTCTCTGCTTGATTCGGCCAACCGGTCGCCGACTTGATTCGGCCACCCGGTCGCCGATTGCTACGCACGGCAAGTGACCATCCACCCAAGAAGCCTCCCTTCAGAAAGGTTGTGACTTTCCTAAAAAACAATGGTCTCAACATTATGCAGGCAGATAAGGAAGGAGGATTTGTCGTCATGCCCTCTGGGATGTTCGATGTTAAGGCCACCGAAGCGGTTCAGAAGCACTTTAAGCAGGTGATTGCCCCCTTCGCGCGATTGTTTCCGAGAAGGGTTCTTGGCAAAAAGTAATCGGCTCGTACCTCAAGAGCCATCTTAACAAGATTGTGGGAATGGACCCTTACCTGGTTCGAAGTTCCAGTGAGGTGGTTCGTGAGTTCGAGAGCGGTTTTCCATCTGCAAAGACTGCCTTCTCTGTGGACATTCAGGACCTGTTTTATTCGGTGCCACATGAGGGCTTGCTTACAGCCGTCAAGGACAGCATCGAGGAGTTCGGTGAAATTAGTTTTCAGAGTGAAAGCGGTATTAGCACTGGGAGTTTCCTTGAACTGTTGCGTTTCTACTTGAGCTCTACAGTAATTGCGCACGAGGAGAGGTTTTATGTTCAAAAGACCGGCATTTGTATCGGGTCCGCGGTTGCCCCCGTGCTATGTGATATGTATTTGTCCTTTTTTGACAGGCGCTTGCAGCAACACCTTTGTGATCAGCATGTAGTGCGCGTTTTTAGATACGTCGATGACTACCTTGTGCTTTTAGATATTGAAGGTTCTCATTGTATTCACAAGGCTGTTTCTAGCATTCTATCCATCTTCGTATCAGCATCCAATGGCCTTAATTTTACTCATGAATTCACCACTAACGGTTCCATCCAGTTTTTAGATCTAAAAATAACGTTTAGTGACAACCACATCTGCTGGTCATACCACCCTAGGACCAAGAAGGGCCTTTTGCCCTATGACAGTGCACACTCAAAGCTTGTAAAAAGAGCCATCGTTATGTCTAGCTGTACTTCAGCATTAGAAAAATCATGTGTTCATGAAATGGCGTCCAGTTTCCGCGATCAGTGTGACCGCCTTACTGCCGCAGGGTACCCCCAACACTTGGTCTCTGCTGTATGTGTGCGCTTGCTACAGAAGCAGAAAACTGGTAGTAATGAGCAGAGGCGAAAAGAAAAAATGCGCGTGCATGTCATCCCGTACCACCACGGCCTGTCCCATAACCTGAAAAAGGTAGCGGCCAGGTATGGTCTCTCGGTCGTCTTTTCAGCGCCCTGCAAACTCAGTAAAGTGTGCCCTATGATGAAGCCAAGAGTGAACATCAACAAATGCAAAAAGGAGCACAGCACGCGATACACGGAATGCGCATTCGGTGTTATCTATGAAATTCCGCTTTCTTGCGGGCGAGTATACATTGGCGAGACTGGACGTTGTTTCAACCTGAGGGCACGAGAACACTATCTGTCGATAAAAAACAACACAGGCGGACATCTGTCTGTACATTGTTTGAAATGCGGTTGTCATCCTGATTTGCAAAGGACACGTGTTCTCGCAAGAGCAAATGAGGCAACGGAAAGAAAACTCGTAGAAGCCTACTTCATTAAAAAGAAAGGTCACGACTGCATAAGCATGCAATCTGTTTCACTATCAGACAAGGAATTCTCTTTTTTGGACGGACATGTTTAAACCTTATTTAACCGCAAACTGATTGCTGCTGTCATATATACTGTTGTGTCTGCGCCAAATAAACAGTTGGAAGTCTGCGCTCTGTGTGTCGTACTCGTTTCTACCTCTGTCCTCGTCCTTTGCGCAGTTCATTTTTTTCTAAAATCATGAACCAACTAGCCCGCCAAAAGGTGTTACTTGAACTGTCTCCAGAGAAGTGAACTTTTTTTTTTTTTTTTTTTTCAAAGACAGAACGTGTTTATGGACAGAATTTCGTAAAAAAAAAGTGTTACACTCGAGTGTAGCGAAGAGGTGTTACACGCTGATAAAGAATGCCTGCCCTTAGCAGGCCGTACATAATCATTCCAAGCATATAGACCTTTCCATCGTTTATCACCGGGCGAGAAATGCTGGGTCACTGAGCTGTGGAGGCATGCGCGGCCTCTGATATACCGCACAGCAGAGCAACAGCGTATGCCCAGAAGATATTTCACAGCCCAGCAGACAAAGATGGCAGCGCTCAAAAGGCGATTTTTGGAAAGGTCGATAGTAAACGGCGAGCAAGTGTTCCAAAACGCGTCTTTGGCGCATCAGAATGCAATGAAGAGCGTGCCGATCAAAGGACAACAAAGCGAAGGTGCAGGGAACGCGCGATGACGGGCACGCCAAGTGCGTACCGCCATTGGTTGAGGTCGGGTTGAAACAAAAGCCGGTGGGCGCGTTTGGGGGCTAAAAAAACGCACGAGGAGGAGCCGAAGAACTTGCACGCCGTATAGAACGCATAGTAAGTCATAATAATAGGTAACGAGCAATGAATAAATAAAATCAGATAGATTCACCGAGGAGCTAAGGTAGGAACCGAACCCCGGACTATGCGATCCGCAGTCCGACATCACGGCTCGTTGCCTCCAGTAGCAGACGAACGAAAGCTCAAGTAACTGAACCAAGTATGACTTGCCGCCGATGTTCGCCTGTGGTAGCACGCGACGCAAAGACAACGAGCTTCGTGGCGACGCACTTTTGGCGCTGCTTGATTAGAGGGTTTAAGGCAACAGTTTTTGCACATCCGATGCGGTACGATGGGCCGTCCGGTACCCACTGCGCATGCGCTAGTCTTCTGCGGTAGCGCATGCCCAGTTCGTACCGTAGGGCCCACCGAACCGTATCGGATGTGCAAAAACGGTTCCCTAAAACTCTCTATTGGCTCTCCACCGGACGGTTGCACCAACTATGGAATTTTAAGTGATACGGAGTATAATAGACCGCATGCAACTTTCGCCCCCGCCCCCTTCCCCACCCTCTCTCCTCCGCAACTCCCCACGAGCAACTCACGACACTATGGGGTGGTTCATCAGGTGCCAAGGGTAAGCGCAGCGGGCGTATGACGTCATAACTTAAGACAAAACTCAATTGATATCGTGAAGAGCACGATAAACCTGCCCTCTTTGCGATTACTTTGATTACCCCAAGGGGCTCCTCGCAATCCGAAAGCGCTAAGCATTAATTCGAGGCCCTACACACACCCGTCGAAGACGCGGAGCCCATGGAAAACGTATCGCTAAAATATCTGCTCGTGACACACTCCGCTCCTAAAGAAATATATGCGTGCATTCAACATTCTTATAAACCCGCGGAGATCACAAGAGTGTGTTGAGTGTGCCGCGCATCCAAAACCACCCAAAGCTCCCCGCAACACAAACATAAAAATATCATAAAGCGAGGCTACTGCACACACGACACATTATGTGCTTCATGGGTTTATCAGAATGATGAAGACAAGTTTGATTTCTTTGTTCATTTCGTAAATTTTCGAAGCTAGGAAGAGAATGCTGTCAGAGTTTAGGATTGAATAAACCCTACTTTACCTTCACAATCATGCAAACCCCCCCCAAAAAAACTTAGCATTTGTTCCGGGACTGTATACTACTTACTGGCCTATTAAGTCTATAATTTAAAAGTTATTGCGCATTATTTCACAAGCACTGTGCGTAAAAATTTCTTTTTGGCAGTAAGATGAAGAGTTGTTCGCAATTCCTTAACACGCAGAAAATTCAATGCGGCGATCAAAACACGCTCAATTTGTCTTTGTGCGAGTAGCAATGAACGTTACGCAAATTATATTAAAATGTGTATAACACCCTAGCGCTCTTAACTGTCATTAAGCCAACGATCGTTGACGTCTCCCAACTGTAATTGGCCTCAACTAAATTTTCCGGTGGTACACTGTACATAAGCCTAACAACCCCAGTTGAGATGCGGGTCAAAGGACACGGTTGAAACCAAAACAAAACCAAAACTCATGTCACACTATCGTTGTTTTTTTTTTCTTTGTTTTTTGAATAGTGATGCAAATTTATTATATGCACACTTTTCATTTAAAAAAAATTAAATCAAATCTTCATCAAAGCTTCAATCAAAATAAAGTTCTTTTTCGTTTTTACAGTAAAGAAATGACAATGAGAACGTTTCACACGAATTCATGAATGAGAGACGTAACGAGAGACAAATCGGCCCCGACATTACAAGGGCCGCCCTCGCCGAGCTTTGGCTTTTGCGACGTGCCTTGATCGTTCTAGCGGCAGCTCTGGCGCCGAGTCATAACACTTCTGAGAATACTTCTGATACGATACTTTTTAAATACCTCCCCCAATCTTCAGCAATTGTAAGTGCTTCGCTGGCTCGGGCCATGGACGCCGATGCGGCGGACACAGCCATCTTTAGCTCTGTTGGGGCGAACACCCATTAGAGATCTGTTTCACCCTACGTTGTACCACAGCTAAGGCAAGAAGCACGAGCTCATAGCGTTGACAGCTGCCCTTAATGCACGAGAGTTTGTGCCGCCGAGATCTGCCCTAGAGCAAGGAGCTCGACCTTGTAACCTAGCTGCATGCGGTACATCGTGAAATAGGGTACAACTGAGATAGACCAGCTCAATCGAACCGTTCCTTGAACGGAATGATTGTTAGCGGCCGCTCAATGACAGTTCGCGCCGCCGTGTAAAGGATACTCCATGGGACGAATATGCTGCGAAAAATCGACGAATTTCGCCCGGTGGCTTTCGCTCTGCGCAAGGAATCAGCTCAGTGGCTGCTACGTTGCGCGCAAAGCGAGCGTGCCGTCGGGCGACGTTCGTCAGTTATTCGTCGCATAATTCGGTCCATGGAGCACGGCCTTAACTCCGGCCAATCGAGATTGAGTCAACTGTCGTTAGCTTAATGACAGTTATAAAGAGCGCTATTGTAACTAGGCTATAACTAGCTTTCATCTAACCAACAAGACATGAAACCCTGAACTTAAAGGGATACTTCAACAAATTTTGAAATATACCCGTCGTGTTCAGAGATAGGCTGAATAGGATCCCCAATATCCGTAAATGACAATTGTAGGTTTGTATTTTGAGCCGGATGGCTGTATTTTTTGTTATACACGGCTGACTCTGGCAAGCGTTCGGAGAGTAGCCAGCGAAGAGCACGCAACAACCGCCGCAATCGTGACGTAGATTATCTCGGGACGAGCAAAAATGCGGCGAGGCTGACGTCGAGAAGATGTCCTAGCCGTTCCAGCCACCGAAGCGGCCGAAGCACGCCAGCGATCGGGCCACCACAACTGACCCCACAGCTACTTTTGTACGAATTATGAGTGACGGGTTGATCTTCTATAATTTTGTTGAGGGACAATAGCGACGTCTGGGCACACAGAAGAGAGTCTCGGGGAGATGGAAGTTCTCTTTCCCCTCTTTTCTCGTGGTGGCCAGAGGCGAGACTTATCGTAGCTAATTGTCAAGGTTCCTAGACGGGTATTACAATCTAGGTGTTAGCGACATCCACCAGGTGCTCTTTGCTAGTCGTTTAATTTGTTTTAAAATTTATTTTCGTGTAATTTTGGTTAAGAGTTTGGTGTGTCTGATGTTATACTGGTCCCTTGAAAAACCAAGAAATAAGCGTTGAAATTTCGTTGTTGTATCTCTTTAAAGTTACACTTTCTCGTAAATCGTCTCGCATACGCCTACTGTTTGGGGCGCTTAAAATTACCTAAAGAAACAGACATCGACCGACATAATTTTCCGAAATTAGAAACGGCAAGAATATGCGAAGTTCCAAGCACCGGTAGGAAGTCACTTCTAATTAAAACATCTCTGTCTCTAATTGCTTTCTCACGCGCCGGCAGGCCCGAGCGTTTGTAATACTAAATTACCTCGAGCTGTACTTTCGCCCGACGCACATAACAGAAGTCCCAACGGGGAGGCAAAACTGAGCAAACAATATAGTTACGCATTGGCCGTAGCTTTACAAGTGTAAAGAACGACACATGCTCGGCGCGCCTCACCGAGCATCGGTGCCCACGTGCGCGTCTCACCCATAATTATAGCGTGCACATTTCTGCTGGTGTTCCGTGTGTATGAGATCATCGTGCGCCCGTCACAACAAATAAAAGGCCCCGACCGTGCACCGCTCAAGCGAAAGACTAACCAGACTTGCCTGCGAGACGGGGCGTAAACACGGTCCGCCCACGAACAAACACCTCTTGTAATCATCGACGTTTACTCGGCTACATAGCGATACGGAGTTATTATTGTTGGACACTGTTAGGCCGTGAATTTATAATAAGGAGAAGCGCCAGAAAGAGGAGAAATGTTTACGCTCCCGAGCACCGTCCATCCACTACGTGCTCGCGTTGAACGTAAATTCGCTGGTCTCTCAGCTGAGTAGCAATTTTCACTCCCCTCCGCCCCCCCCCCCTTCCCCTTTCAAGAAAACAAACAAAAGGTAATATTCTAAGCCACGGCTCCGAAACACCTCCTTTTTGTTTCTCTCTCTTTACAATACTCTCATCGTCATCAGGGGCTAAGCACGTCCGCTCATACAAGACTTCAGAAAAACTTAAGTACGTAAACAACTCCCAACTTTCATCCCCAATTAGTAATTTAATTATTAGCTTTTTACCTCAAAGCCAATTGACCCTTTCTTTTTTTTTTTTTTTTTTTTTTGCGGAGCATAGTTTACTATTTAGGAATTATGTTCAAATTAATGCGAGCAAACTAAAAAGCGGAACGGTGCTTCCGAAAACTAATCTGCACACACATCCGAGTTTGACAAAGTTCAATGACAGAAAGAAACATTTTTATGTAGAATTTTGTTCTACGGCACAGAATAATTAGGTATTCTTTATATCCAGCGAAGGAGCGCATCATTGTCACAAAGCTGCATTATCATTACGGGGAAAATCGTACAACCCTTCCTTGTTTGCAAACAAACGCCGGTTGTTGATGTTGGGATTCTTGCGGTCGTTGTCGTTACACAGAATAACTTTGGTCAGTCGCCTAAGTCAGCATCGCTTTCCGAGCTTGTCGAAACCACAAACAGTATGCACTTAAAAGTTACAAGAACGACTGCTGCTTTAGCATTAGATAGGTTTCAGGCGGCAGCTAGATATTTATAAATCTTCGAGTGCGACTTGTTCACCGGTCTTCCAGGCTAGAGTTACTAGATAGGCTCCTGTTAGAGGAGCCAGAGTCGCGCGTCTGTTTTCCATAGGTCGCCGCGCAGCTATTCGCCGAATTAAACCACGTGACAAGCAAAAATCAAATGCTGTGCAGGGAAGCCTCTACTAAGGTTGCTCCACAGCTCTGCTACCCGCTAGCAGTTAACTAGCCACTACCCAACTGTGCTAATGTTCTATACTATTGCCTGAGGCCGTATATCATCTATTCATAGGATGTATATCATCCATGTATCATATACCTGAGCATTACGACGACGTCGAAGACAGCCGGTGTTCCACCACCCACCTATGTCTTACCCGATTCCGGCCCGTTCGGGTAAATTTTTCATCATGCTGTCTACCGAAAACATTGACATCACGCGTGTGACATAAAGGCCTGACGGGGAACATTCGCAAAATCATGGCAACGTGAGTGTACAACCACATGCGAGCTCGAGAGGATTAGGCCTATCGAATTGGCTTATCGTTAATATGGCTCCTGCATGCCTGAAGAAGGGCTTTCCCGCAAAACTTTGGGTTTCAAGATGGATGAACGTGGAACTCTGCTTCCTATTACGGGAGCCTCGGTATACAGGAACTCTATTCCAGGCTATAATGTGCTTAGGTGAAATTAATCAATATAATTAACCACTGTACTTCGAAAGTGCATCGTTCTGGAGTGGATGAATTTATTTAAGTTATGCCGGGACTTCAGTTTGTTTGAAGTAAATAATTTACTGTACTTTGAAGTAATGAATTGACCTCCAGAACTTGTAGTACGTTTAAAAGAACACATCTTCAGCCGAACTTCAGTGTGTTTGAGACTGTACTTTAAAGTAAAGAATTATTGACCTACAGAAATTGTAATATGTTTAAAAGAACGAATCCTAGAACTCTATGACCCATAACTGTGATACTTGTTTCGCTGTAGATGCTTCAGAGAGCTATTGTTCTGTCGTATTTTTAACATCCAACGCTTTTACTCCTCTTCCAAACACTTTCGCTAAATTACCCAAGCATCAAAGAGAATGTTGAGAAAGAGGTACACGCGCTGCACTTGCTCGCCTTCCCTTTAGAAACGATTCGAAGTAAATAACCAAAATAAACCGTCTGTGGGACGCGCGTGTGAAGTGCAATTTATTTTAGATTTTTGCTTTTGACCAGTCAGAACTGGGACGTGGAACTGGGGTCTCCTGCACGTGCAGCGCGTGTACCTACGTTTCCGGCATTCTTTTTGAATCTTGCGTAATTAGGCAAAAGGTATATCATCTTATCTTTTATGCTTTTCATATTAAAATTCGTCACGGCGCGCAAGAACTTCACAAAATGGTTGAATGACTTCCTTGGGAATACCCCCTATGAACAGTGGATGGACGGATCGATGCTATAATGGCTGTGCCCTTTATAACGGGCGGTAGCTTGCGTCATTTAGCCTTAAAACCAAAAGTATGAATCATCCCCATTGAACGACTGCATGTTAGTTTAGTACCTTTCAAGTTAGGAGAGGACACGATTTTTTTTTAATTCAGACGACATAATATTTTCTTTACCCAAGGCAGCTGGATGCTAGCAGGGAGTTCACAAAGGCTTTTTCGCCATGCTCTGGCTATTGTGGATCTGCTGCCGCTTGGGGAAAAGTTTGCTAGGTTCGACGACGTGATTGCTTTCGGCACGTGATTCATCTCGATCGCCAAAAAAATCTACGAGACGTGTCATACCCATTGTAGTACACGTCAGACGACACAAATATAGAATGGCCTAACACATATCCCACATTGCTGGGGTAAGGCAGATAAGGATCCGAGCATCTCCATCCATCAATACCGATGAAAACTCTTCTTGAGATCCATCTACGTCGGCATTGTATTTACACACTTTCGGGGAACTCTGCTCAAACAATTGTCTTCGGCGACAAAGAAGTTACATATAAAAAAAACAAATTATGTTTGATCTTTTATGGTACGAAGATCACAAGCACCAACAAACGCAGAGGGTCTACGCCGCTTTACTGGGTTGATATGTGGTGCCCCTTGCCTTTATTATTCTTGGAAGCAACAAAAACCCGTTTAAAACTTAAATATCAGTGGGTGATAACCGTTTTTCTCTTAGCTTGTAAAGTATTGCATAAAACCCTGAAAGTTATATTGCGTCGAACTGTGGATATTATAGTCCACCCACTAAAACTGGAGTGAATATACCAATGATCGCAACGAAGCTATTTAAGAAACATGAAATAAACAGTAGTTTGGGGGCATTTCGTCGAAATTGTGTTTTAAATAAACATGTGTTGTTCGCAGCAGTTTTTGTTCCCACGCATCAAATATTCCTAGGAAAAGAAAGAAATACATGTGACTTGCGTGAACCTAGTCACATCAATCTTTTTCCGAATTTGAGTTCCCTGTTTTCTTTTTTACAGAATCCCTTTAATTATCGCACTATTTAAAAAAACATTAATGCACCTTTGCTGCATATACCGAGTCAGTCCCGCGTGACCCACTCGTGTCATGATTCTCGAATTTTTATAACACATTTATTTTAACCTATTATAACTAGAAGCTAACCAGAAGCTCTTCAACTTTTGTATTGCTCCTGATAACGGAATCTTTTTGTCAAGAACTTAAACATGCACAAAAAAAAAACACACGGCACTTTTATTATTTGGTAAGGTTAGCCTAGAGATGTAGTTTTAATTGTAAACGAATAACAGAAAAACTTTCAGCCTTTCTACTCTGGTGAAGACGAACGACCAGCGAAGCTGAACTATGGTGGGAATGAAGTAATGGCCGGCCGCAAGTCGGCAAGCCAGAGTGGAAGGGCTGGAGAGATGGCCGCCATCTATGAGAGACGGAAGCAACCAGACAAACGGCAAACGGGTTGTCTGGTTGCCGCCGTTGTTCATAGATGGCAATAGCTCTCCAGAGTTTAGTGTCATCATTTGTTTGCTGACGGACACGATACTGGGGAAACTAGCCCTTAACAGCTCCGCAGTAAAAAGAAGATGGCAAATTCTCCTGCCCTTTATATATTAAAGTTGGTAAATTACCCATTGCGAATTTTCCCCCGGTGAAACTTTTGTTGTTTATAATTTTTGTTGTCTTGATAACAGTAATCAATTTGTTGATTCCTCGTGCACTATCCCGTTAATGTTCGCTGTTGTACAGGGCTTGTGCTAAACAAAACAAAGAATTCACCCGTCAACAGAGAGACGTTAAAAATGAACTTTTTGACACCTTCGTACTTGCGGTTTTGTCATACTATCTACAATACTCCACACGTCAGTACCAATACTGATAATGTATTTTGTGTGTGTAGGTGTGCATGCTTAAATGCAATCACTCGTCTGCTACTGAAGCAAGTACTATACCTGCATCCTTTCCCCGCACACTCACTTTTTTTTTTTTTTTTTTTTTTGGGGGGGGGGGGGGGTTTCTCGGTGATTTTAGATGAGAGTATCGGGTCAGCCGTGACGAAAATCTGTAGAATCCAAAACACGCTTAAAGAAATCGCACAAAATTTGGGAAACACAGTGCAGAGTATTCTGTGCAAATAAATCGTAAATTTCGATTTAAGCGTATTTGTGAAATTGGTTTAATAAATACCTACACGCTGTTGATTAATATTTTTGAGAACTAGTGCAGCTCTTCTGCATGGTTCGAATTTTGTGCAACTTTGGATGTTTTTTTTCACTTATTTGTGCCGTTTTCTATTAAGTTAAATGTCAAAATTAGTTTACGAGGCACTCGCGAGGCGCTCTAAACACTCAAGCTCGAATATAGCCGCGCTCAGGCCGAGCAACCCTTAGCGAAAACTAAGATGTTTGAAATATACCGAATTCTAATTTAAATGTATTTGAAGTACAGTTCATAATTGTAAGTACACAATAAATAGACCGAAAATATACACTCCTTTTTTAACTTAGTACTAAAATATATTTCTGAAAATCTTTTTGAAATAGCTGTATTTAAATTACGTTTGAAGTTCCCTTAATGCGTTCTGAAATATGTGAATACTAAATTAGTAAGCACAAAATACCTTTCACATGGATTTTTAATATATTTATTTATTTCATACAAAATATACTCCAACCCTAATAACAATGCAGCGATTAAAAATATGTGCAGAATACTCATAAAATACCTGGAAATCGTAAATACTGCTGTGTTATACTCTAAGTATCTTTTGACTGGAATATTTTTGTAGTCTGACTTAAACTACCAAAGTATTGAAAAGCTTGCCTATCAGAAGTTGACTTCAAGCAGATGTGGAGTACACTGAACTGCCTAAATACAATATTTGGTTAGTTTGTCAATTGAGATGTGCGGCATCGCACTGATAAATCAGCCCAGTTTATGTTATTGTTTCCTTTTTTTTCTACCAAGAACAGCTTATGAGTTTCTTGCACACCAATCACAAACGGGGTTCGGGAACTACAGCCACAACACTTGCTGATGGTGGAAAGCTTCAGCAAGTGCTGTAAGCAGATATGTTTGGCGTGGAATTGTGTTACCACAATGTTAGTTCACTGAATGCTTATACTTACTATTGTAAGTAATGTGAGTAGTGACTTTAATATAATGATGTTAAAGACCATATTAAATAGTCAACTAGTAAAAAAAGCAAAATAACTATTTAAAGTGAAAAACTAGCTTGACTCGCTTCATCCTGGGTGGTGCTATGCAGAGAAGCAATAAAATGTCTTTTAGGAGCCGTTTTTGTGGATATTGTTTTAGCGACTGCGCCGAATTATTATTAGTTGTATTAATATGCTTTTAGTAATAGAAATCGTCCACGAACTCAAAACACTGTTTCCCCTTTGACAGACTCCCGAGGAGAAGATCGAATACTTGGAACCTTAATAATTGCGGAGCTGGTCACCGGCCAAATGGTTACCTACAATATGTAGGCTATACAATCAGGTGTTCAGTGCGTCATGGTGTTAGTGTTTGTTCGCTTCTAATGTGTATTTGTGTACGTGTTTAGTAGTGCCTTCTAATACCTCACAAACACATTTACTAACAAAATCCCCCCAAAAATGTGTGGCTGATTTTTAGTGCACGAAGAGCATCTTGGGGCTGAAGGCATTATATTTTTGGTACATCTAAAATTTTTTTCTGATTAACATTTATGATATATTTTGAATACCTTTCGCACGTATTTCGAATGGGGACAAAATAATACAGAATGAATACAAAATGAATATTCATATTCAATATATTTCAAGTTCGTTTCAAGTGCGGCCTCTCTTTGCTAAGGGAAACAACGCTGGTCACGGAATTCTAGAAGATTTCCGTTTATTGTTACTCGGGGCGTAACTTTTAATATTTTGTGTTTGTTTCTTGATCAAGAAAGTGCCTGTTCATTCTCGCCCCGAGCCCCCGACGCTCGAAGCTTCTTTGTCGAATATTCCCGAGGCCGACCCATCGAGATAAGGAGCGGCCCGCGACCTTGTTGAGTCAGTCTCGCTCTCGCTTGCTGTCACGCCGCCAAATCGGCGCCCACTTTTCCACTGCCTCAACGCTCGTTCTTTACTTATTTTGTGTGCCACAAGTTCGCCGACTATATCTTTATTTTCAGTTCACTGTTCGTCCTCTCATCACCCTTCATTCGTGACAATATTTCTTCACGCAACAAGCTTGGTCGAAATTTCGCTTTGAAAAGGTACTGCTAATGTCTAAGCTTCCATGAATAATGATAGCAAAATCAAAACGCGCCTTTGGCATCGTCGTTAAGTAATTAAATTTTGTTTCTTTGAAGTTGTAAAAGAATAGGGCGAGAACTAAATGTTTATCAAGACCCACTTACCCATGAAAATCCTCATTGAATGGGCACGTGGAGTAAATGCTGAGATTTGGGATTAGCGGCGAAATGTACCCTTAGAGGCGTAGATCGGTGCAAATGCACCGATGTTGTATGCAAATCTAAAGTCCAGGAAAGTCCTTCAACACCACTTAAACGGGCAGTTTAACTCGCTGGTTAGAGATTATTTTCTAATTGAAACATGATTATATTTACAAAAAGGTAATAATGTACTAGTTTGTTATGTTTTGCTTTAATTTAATGACAAAACAACAACCGTTTGTTCGAGTGAAGACAACGCGCACGTGAAGGAGGCGACCAGCTCTGAATTATAAATCCTTCTCGGCAGAATTTATCACGCAATGTATAATTTGTCGGATTTTGTAGAAGGAGATGAAGCCGACCGACACAGGCATTAAAGCGGCGAAAAATACGATGATCCTGCAAACAAAAGAATAAAAAACGTCGTCTCGTTTATAGAGAAGGGTCGCAAACACGCGGCCCGCGGGCTGCATGCGGCTTGCGACTCTTTGGAACGCGGCACGCAAACTCCTCTTCACATGCCTCGAGCGCTATATGCGCCATAAACAGTAGTTTTATACTGTCGATTCATTTCAGCTCGAAAGCATCTGTGCTCAATTAACGTTTTCATACATTTTGCATAATATGTTTTTTTTGGGGGGAGGGGGGTTGAGCAATGCTTTTTTTAATATTTGCTTCTCAGCCCTTTCTTCTTTAGATCAACCATAACGACAACACCACGGCTAGCCTGCAAGTGCGAGCTCTTTGCTCAAAAAGGCACCTCGGCTGCACGAGTTCTCGCTAGAAGCAACTGCCAAAGACAAAACTATGAGTTCAGACTTCTAGCCGTTAGAAAATACCTTTAAAATATAGGTATTTTTTGTGTTGCTCCTATACAAATCGTCAGAAAAGCAAAAACTTCCATATGAAAAGAAATTGTTTATGTCTGGTGCGCCACAGCGCAAGGAAGGTGTGCTTGCTTCGTGTACTTGAAAACTATCAGTACGTTGGTGTTTTAAATTTATAACATCAGGGTGTGTCCGAAGTAGTCGTACATGCAAATGAATTCTAAAGATGGCAAAACCGTGAGCTTACAAAAAGCCGAAAGCACAAGGATCCTCTAGAAAATCACAAGCGTGTCGCTGGGAGAGTAGGGTGCTCTGCAACGCTCTGTCCCAAAAAGTCGAGGGCCAGTTGGTCCTCGACCTTTCGGGGGTGGGCTATCTTGCCCTTACACTCGAATGAGTTTGAGACCACTGCTCTAGGGCATCGGCTATGTTACTAATCTCAGAAACAAGAGAAGAGAATACTTTTGTTTTAAGAATTGCATTTCTTCTTTACAGAACGTTTTTCAGCCTTGATTAATGACTGCCATATGGCGATCAGTTGTCTCCTCTCATCTAACTCTAGTCTAAGTTCATAGATGTGCATCGCGTGTGCCCAGTTCAATCGACACTCTTTGGAAAATACACAGGTTTTTAAATTTAAAGCAGGAGTCTCCAAACCCCGGCCCGCGGGCCAGATTCAGCCCGCAGAAATCTTCTGACCGGCCTGCGGCTGGCCGCGGTCTTTCCAATGAAGCCCGACCCGCGGTCCACATCAGAAGGGTCTGCTGAAGCAGGCCGCGGGTTGGGCTGCTAGCTGCGCAAAATAAAGTGCGCGTGAAGAAACAGTGCCGCGACACACTCTAAATGCGAAAACTGAGATAAGAGAAAGAACGAGAGAAACTGTATCGTAACAAGGGTCCTCTCGCCATAGTATTAATTGAACATTCTCTTCAGTAACATTACCATTATTAGTCCCCTGATTTATGTCTGTGTGACTCTAGTAAAATTCCCTTGCGTTCTCATGTGCAATTCGCTTAGTGTCCTCTGACACAAATTTTACGTATTGTGAGCAATAGTTTTATTTTTTTTTCTTTGTTTTTGCACTGCGCGAATGTGCCAACGTTTCTAAGCTCTTTGATTCATACCTGATCACTTTTCTTGAACACAAGTGTTGTGTAATGTAACATTCGATTTGAACTACGTGCACTGGTTTTGATAGCATTAATTTCTGTGTTTAAATTCTTATCTAGGTTTATTTATTTAGTTTCTCTTTGCTTTTATTTACTTTGTTTTTTCGACATTTCAGACTGCTACAGATGGATAATTCGGCCCCTTAGCCAAAACGTTTGGAGACCCCTGCAGTTAACACATTTTTCTAAGCAAATAACGTAAAATCTACTCTTATGCGTTCTGTGCAGGTGAGTTATACGGCGGGTAGTTTTATTATAGGGGGCTAATCGTCCCGTATAAAATGGGCGATTAACTAAGATTTATTCACTAACTTTTCTAGTTAGTGAAAATGAACACATTAAAAAATCATTTAAAAACTAGCTGATCGTCATCGAAAACTACTAAGTCAGTAACTTTAGAAGGTTTTGGAGCGCATGGGAAACGCTGCAGTGCGCCAAAGTTACCATTCGTGCAATAAGTGCGAGGCTGGCAGTGCGAAAATGCAGGTGACAGGAAACAGAAAAACCTCGCGAGCGCGACGAGTTTGGAAGCATTTTAAGGGTACCTAGAAAAACAAAGCATGCGCACAACACCTTTCTACAGTTGACTAATTTGGGGAATTTCTATGAAGCTCTGTAAGTTTCTAATTGATACTATATGTTTAACTTCAAGAACTTATCGTGAAAATTAGCCTCCTGTATTATGTTACCTTGGCCGTACGACTCACCTGTACAGAGTGCGTTAGAATGGCGTACCTTTCATTTTTTTTTATTAGTTTAGCCTAAAATGAAACGCATGTGTCTACTTTCAACACCACCTACGAAGTTCCATCGGCTCCATTAAGAACAGGGAAGGAGATGATCAAAGATGCGCGTATCATCCATGGCATCTTTAAAAGGGTACTTCACAGTTGTTTTTTTTGTTTTTTTTTAACTACCTCAACTAACTACTATTTCTGACTCCCAGCCTTCACCCTCTACGGTATACTATTTAGTATCGCAAAATTTATAATAGGTACTGTGAAACCGGCAAAGGAAAATGATGCAAAAACCAACATTCAACTATACCCGCACTCTTCAGTGGCGTTACGTTGGTAGCAGTCACGCTTGCCAGTCGAGCAAGCAGCTTAAGAAATAAAATATGGCAATCATTTGTTCCGTGCTCGAGCGCGGGTACTGCAGCGAGCTTTCAAAGCATTCGTTTCACACCATGCAACTGCTTCGAATCAGTTGGGAACAAATTCTACAGTCCAAAGAGTGAACCCCTGCATTCTACTGACGTCACTTTTTCCTTGTTGCCAGTAGAGACTTTCAGTTTGAAAAATACTGTGAGGACCAAAACTGTAAATTTAATAACTTCGCAAAAAAAAACACTATGTTTACCTTAAATTTGGGATACTACTTTAACGATGTTTGCTGGTGAGTTCAGAGAAATTTTAAGAAAATCGGAGACAATGAAAAAAGCTGTGGAGTACCCCTTTAAACACAATTGCGTATCTCTTATCTAATAATACTGGTATCGAAGATATATATGTATATATATATTCTTTAATATTCACCCCTGGCTCAAAAGTCTTATTTTCTTTTGACCCCATTTGGGTGTTTTTTTGCTTATTGAGTCACAGCGTAAGCGAATGGCCGACTAGAACCAAAGAGAAATTAACAAACTGTTACGTCGGGGCTACTTCGCAGACAGCATGCCGCGACCAGACGATTAAGCGAGCGGTCTCAAATGTACGCCCTTGCCTCTGCGTGTACTTCTGTCGTAACGTCTCGACGGCTCGACGGAGTCGTTCTCAAGTCGCCGACGTCACGCCTGTGACCTAGGCTTCATTTGAAAGACTACCCTTTTTTCTTTATTGTGTGTGTTCTATCTACGGGTTGGACGATACTTCTTTAGCACTGCTAGGTACGGCAAAAGCTCCGTCTACGAAAAAGGAAAAAAAAAAAAAAACGAACGTCATTCATTACCGCTTCCTTTCCTATATTTTTTTCCTGTGTGCGAGCGAACTTCTTTTTACAGAAATTGAGACAGATTCGTCAACTTGCTTCTGATTATATTGTCGCTTGTAGACGGAGTTTCATTTAATTACCACGAGTTCATATTGCATTAAAAGGCACGCACTTTGCAGAACCCTGTCAACGCGGTCTTAGAAGGCTTTTCTTTTGGCTTTTCCAAAGGATTGGCAATGTATGGCGATGCAGCGTTGGACGGAAAGCTTTCATGGAACATCATCTGATGACCACCAAGTAAGACGGAAATGAGTAGAAATTAACGATACGTTACACGCTTCATTTCAAAGCACGCGCTCCTTTAACATATTTTTTATTTGTGTTCGGCTTTACGACGTCAAGACATTAATTTGTTCGAACCGACGGAATGTAACTACATATAGCTGCATGTTGACGCCGTAAAAGAGTAACTGCGAAGCATCATTATTTTCCCGCCATGTTTTTTATATATATATATATATATATATATGAAAAATTAAACATTTCAGCTACTGATATGTGCATGAGTGCAGGCAAAAAAAGACTGTCGAGAAAATTACTGTTTTATAAGTAATTACGCAAAATGCAACATAAAGTAGTACAACCACCAAAGGTAAGGTTTGTCAAATTATCATATTTGTTGCACGTAACTCGTGCGCGCTCACCAGCCGCTCTGTAATAATTTTTAAAATAAGCCTCCCTTGAGAAGAAAATTGCCAGATTTGTTGCCTTTAGTGAAGTCATAGGCAGCAAAAACAAGCAAGCCCGCTTAAACCTCATGACATCTGCAACAACGCGAGACAAAACTACCCTTGTTCGAACAAAAGTTCATCGTGTGCTGGGGTTGGTTCGGTATGCAGCACAGCGAAGTGAAACAGGCACATGGGCAACCACACGGAGAGAGTTTTAGAATAGGCGATTCCAATGGATTGGGCCCCGAAAGCAGACCTTGGGGTGTCGTACTGCACCTGCGCAGAACTCCTGCACATGCCCAGTGTCATTAGTGCCA
This sequence comes from Ixodes scapularis, assembly GCF_016920785.2. Taxonomy (NCBI): domain Eukaryota; kingdom Metazoa; phylum Arthropoda; class Arachnida; order Ixodida; family Ixodidae; genus Ixodes; species Ixodes scapularis. The sequence goes on from NW_024609835.1 coordinate 70,092,229, forward strand.
AGCTCCAATCTGCTTGGGAGACCAAAAATGTTGGGCCCTTATTTTATTACTACCTTTGTCTATCTGTCCTATCATACTCTTTTTGTTTCTCGTTTACTGCCGAAGTAGCAAGTCGGAAAAAAGCTCTGGTTGACTCACTGTTTTTCAAATAAATGCTCATTCTCTCTTTCTATGCTAGATTGAAACACTGCCCCCCCCCCTCCCCCTCAGCCCTTTTCCTGACATGCAAGTTTAAATGCATTTACTTATTTATTTATTTATTTATCCATACGGCCAGCATGCTTCTATAAATGCCAAGGCAGAAAATGAATAAAACGAAAATGATTATGACAACACATACCACTGCAATACAGGTAGACTTATTGACAAAGAAATGTGTGAGTATCGCGTCGTTAAAATTTTTTACTGATTCTGAATTGAGAACACTTTAAGGAAGAATATTTTATTCTCCTATTGTATGGAAGAAGGACGATTTAAATGGGTGGTGCGCGAAAGCACCCGACTTCAAAAGCCCCACGTCAAACGCCCCGCGGCAAACGCCCCGCCCTTTTATGCCCCGCTTTCAAGAAACCCAGTTTCAGAATTACATTGCGTAAGTCCCCTTTTTCAGGTGGCCTGGTCCTCAACGTGACGGCGGGGCATTCTGCTTTTAACAAAAAAACACTAAGTGTGCACACTACCATGTGTAACGTGATCATGCTGTACCCTGGTTTAGTGTAAGGAATAACTGAATAGAGCTTCCCGTTCTTCAGGCCTGCAATAAACAGATTCACGTCTTGCAACGTTACAAGTGAAAATAGGCATAAAATATCAGTCACTGGTAAAGCATTTGTAGTTACAGCTATTATCGATGAGCGTTTAGCCGAAGCTTTCGTTGACTTTGAAGCACGCGCGGATTCACAGTTCCGATGAAGGGGGTTTTGTCAAAACTGTTAAACCGCAGCTCAAGACGCTATATTTATCTCAGTACCAAACACCAGTTCCATTCTTTTTACGGTGTTATAAATAAGATATGTGTACACATCTAGGTAGATAAAGTCTATAATTTTGTATCGGAGTATGCCTCTATGACACCGGAGTGATGCAGATTTATGCAATTGGCCACTTGTACATCATTCTATGCGTTGTATTTCTCACTTAAAATACCCTTAGTACACTCTCAAAAAGATTAATTAAGTTAAGACAAGGAACAATGCTGTCTGAAGCGCGAAGAGGGTAGGAGGGGGAGAGTGAGGAGGGGACTTTTGGCACGTGGGGAATACGTGACGGGGTAATATCGAACACGGAGTTTTCAAAACATGGGGCTTATAACGCGGGGCTTTTGCGACAAGGATTATGCGGGCGGGGAAATCGTGCAACACCCGATTTAAACATTGTGGTCCTACACTATGATTCGATGCTTGTACGTTCCCATTTATTTCATGTAGACATAGCTTCGTTAATAGCCGAATAATAAATACTTCGGACGCCCCTGGAGTATGTCAGAAAGCCAGGCTATAGTCGGGGACAAGTTAATAACCGAGTGGATGCTCTACCTCGAGCTCGAGGTTCTTGCCTTTGATAACACTTCGTCCCTCGCGCTGCCAAAGCTCGGCCCTAGCCTCCTCTATACTCACAAAACTTGGCAGTTCGACGACGGAGCCATAGAGTGAACGGTCGCAGATTTGAAGCACGAGGATCTGGTAGCACAGAGCATCATTGAGCCATTTTTCGGGGAACCTGGACGTCAGCCCACAGCTTTTGCAGCGGCGAGGAACCCGAAACACACTTGTTCGCTCGGGAGAAGTGTGTTTCGGAGCCTCGTCGCAGCGCGGCGCCAGTCACGTTGATCTACTCTCATCCGTTGTCTGCCGCTCCACTTTTTTCCATTTCGGCGACCGCGTCTCGTGCCGATCTGCCAGGCTCTGTCAGTATATAGGAGGCTATGGCTCGGCGGATGGCAACGAGCGCGTGCTGGAGGCAAAGCTTCTACTGGGTTCTTAGCCTATTGGTTCCGAGCGGGGCCGACTGAAGCGCTGCGATCGCTCGGTGGTAACGTAGTGACAAGTATCACGTGACGAGGCCAGGTATTTTCTCCGCTTTCCATTGCTTCGGTTGTGTGCTTTAGCGAGTAGCAATATAAACTGTTCGCGAAGTCTATTTTGTTTTTGCTATTGCGAAAAAACGTGCGTAAGACGAATCGTAAAAGCAAATTCGAATAGGCCAAGCGAATCAATCGGAAGTTGCGTGTAAGTTACGATGGAATCCTACGATAACTTGATGACCGTCAACACCACCCGGATGCTTCGCCGTGGAGACCAACGAGCATACTTCTACGTGCTTTTCGTGCGCTTCCCGACTTCAAGCAGCAAACGAAGGGGAACGCTCGGTTTACGGGTTTTGGAACCAACGAATAGGATATCAACAACTTTAGCGGCAGCCCAAGTTGGTGACAAGGCCAAGCAAGGTGGGCCGGAAGGCCTAGCAAGGTGCTCGTCACTCGCTGCCTGCGACCAACAACCTTGTTAAATAAAAAGAATCACGCAACCCGTTTCTTTTTTTTTTTTTAAGTGGACTTATTTTGTATGACTAGTTTGAACCTTGGCCTAGATCTTCCGGTTAGAAGGTGAGGCTTTTCTCTTCGCCGTCCCATTGTCAATCTCGGAGTGTTGTGCGGTAGTGGGGGATAACCTCTCGTTGCAGTGACACACTCGTCGATACGATTTGCTGCTTTCTTTGATGTAAAGCTCAAATGAACACGTTGTGTATTAGCCTTGCATCATGTGCTACGTGCACTTTATTTTTCATGTGTCTCTCTAAAACCGCGCAAGCCAACCGCGAAAAAAAGATCTGAGATCTGAATGACAAGTTCAACGCTTGCTCGGTCTTTGTCGCGATGGGTTTCTATTTTCTTTGCCTGCCTGTTTTCGGCAAGCCCAAAAATATAAAACTCGCTCAGGAAATTATGCTGCCCAGAATCTGGGCGTTTCGTCCCTTGACAATCCTCCGAAGCCACGACGACGACCGATTTGGTCGTGGTCAGTTCGATTAAAGTCACTGGAGTTGGGAAAGTAGCACCATTGCCTTCCCACCTGCTAGCCATGCACAAACAAATACCAACATACAGACGACAAACCCACTCAAGATGGTTGGCTCATCGCTGTCGGTGGCCATGGTGATCGCCATTTCGGACCCCTTCGAAGCTTCGAAAGGCTAGTTTAAACCAGTCGCACGAAGATCGTTATGGAGCATCGTCGTACTGAAAGCATTTCTCGGACAATATGAGCGTCTTTGGCATGGTGCATTCAATAAACGTATCACTCATGCTTATTTCACGAGATCTCTTACAATTACGTTGCTCTTCTTGTGTGTTTCATGAGATTAAAATTATCTTTCAATGTCCCCAAGCACCGACCACACGTCTGATGCCGTGCATCATCTTACAGCCATTACACGCAACGTCAGTGCTTGGAGGCATTGAAAAATCATTTTACTGTCTTGAAACACGCAAGAAAAGCAACATAATTTTAAGAGATCTGGGTAAATAAGCACGAGGGATAAGTTTAATGCATGTACAGTGCCAAAGACGCCCATACTGGCCGAGGAACGCTTTCAGTACGATGATGATCCATAGCGATTTTGGTACGACTGGTTTTGACGACCCTTCCGAAGCTTTGAAAGACTCCAAAATGGACATCACTATGGCAACCCACAGCGCGGAGCCAATCAGCTTCAGAGATTTTGCCGTCGGTATGTTGGTATTTGTTTTTCTCCAGCTAGCAGGTAGGACCGCAATGGCGCTACTTTCAGATAGCACGAAACTGGGTCAATGGGTCCTGTTCCGTACGTCGCGCCTTGCTGGAGCTCTTGTCGCCCTGCTGGAGCTTAATTTTGACGCCAAGTAGAGCAAAATAATTAGGGGACACGCAACACCAAACGATGGCTCATATTAACCGATCCAACATGAATTGTTAACGATACACCTCATCTTAAATGCCACCAACGAAGTGCAGAAGTGGTCACGTGATGCATTGTACTACGTCACCACAAGGCGCCACCAGGTGACGCCACTGCATTTTCTTGAGGCTAATTTGCCCTTTTTTGTCTGTCAACAAACTAAGTGGCGCCATCTTTGGGTAGCCCCATAACAATTCCGGTTCGCGTATATTTTCCAATTTTTTTATTCATCAATATTTTATCATAACAGCGAATTAAGTATGACAGTGCTATAAGTGGCCATTTCCAGAAGAAAACGTGTATATTTGATTTCGCAAATAATGCGAAACCCACCGTCAAATTCAAAACCGGAAATGGTTGGGGGCTATTTGCACGCTGGCCCCATCACGTTTCAACTCACGCGAGAAACAGCGAACAACCGACCATGCGGGCAGAAACTGAGGAAAAATAGGAGACGAGAGCACCTGGGGACGACCCAACTCTGGTTGGAATGGTTAAAAGGTAGACGAAAAGTTTGTTACCTTTGTCGATGACGTTAGATCGCGAAACGCCGGCGTCCGGCTTTTGGCGTTCGTAATAATGCAATGGAGACAGAAGCTGCCTGTGCTTTCCCTGCACACACTCGTCGAACGCGTTAGAACGTGGAACAGTGGCGTCTGGCGTTTGCGTTAGAACGCGTTGGAAGAGTGCAGTGCAGGTAAAGACAGCTATAGATTCACGTCCACCCACAAATCATTCCCACCGGAGCCAACACCACGTATTGCCAGAGCTCGGTGTTCTGCGCTGTTTTCCCATCATGTCATCGTCATCATCCTCTACCTCAGTCTCATCCCGCATAGATACCTACATTCCCACCTATTATTACCGCCTGTCCAGGCCTCGAAGTCACCGGCACACTCCCAGTGGTTCGATATAAAAGTTTACTGACTGATGTGGCTTCCCGGTACCGCTTGCTCTTTTTAATACGCTACATGTTGCATAGTTGGGAAAGCGACTGAGGTATTCAAAATTAGTGTGTTCGACCCGTCAATAATTTACCAAATCCTTCTGGAACACCGCAAACATCGCGCGAGCCGCGCAATGCACCGCAGTCTGCCTTGGGGCACGACGCGCACCCGTGTAATCCCACGTGGATTAATTCTTCCCTCTAATTAGACCTCCGAGGCCTTTAACGGAAAATGGGAGTGCATTATATGTTCGTAGCCAAAACTAAATAGTTCTTTACGAGGCTTATCGCGTCGCACTTCATGACTGCGGACTACGGCGGATGCTTGCTTTCCAAACAGCTTGGAGTTCCTGTAGTTTCCATCAGAGGGAGTTACTAATTTATACCCTCCCTTATAGGAGTCATCCTGGGGCTCACTATTATCCAAAATTGTGGAGCTCAGGGCTGGCTGCGCTCCTTTCAAACTCATTAGAAACATATGGCTTCTAAATCATCCGTCGCACAACAGGCAAGCCTTAGGGAGATCAGAAAAGGCTCCTGCGCCATTTGGTGTTTTCACCTCTTATTTCTAAGGCTTTTTACAGGAACTATCTGCCCCTGACCCCAGCTCAGAAAGAAGCCCTCGAAATCCTTAATCGTCGAGCCGTACGGTTCATCCCCGGCCTGCCCAGAATCATACCAGTTACACAACTTCACTTGGCCTCTCAAATTAACTCCATTAGAGAGATTGCAGCTGAAATGCTCAGCAGTCAAATACTCATCCTCCAGGAAACCCGGGCTGACCGACTTACACCGAAACACCCGAGAGATGCCGTATTTCAGGTCCAGTAACAACGGTGACCGCTCTACTTCTTCCGTGGGAGGAAGCCACTTGGTAAACTTCAAACCACTTCCAGAGTCTTACGACCCGAATCCTGTTAATCGAAAGCGTGTGGTAGCAATTCGCCACATCAAAGCCCTTGCCTTTATGGGGGCGGATCTTCTAAATTTGCTCATCTACACAGATTCTGCTTGGGCGGACACGGGTAAACCTTAGTCACATATCATTCACACACCGCCCAGTCAACCTCTATTAAATTCGCACCGTACACCCCATGTTCAAAACCTGCGGAACTTAATGCCATCTTGTAGGCCGTCCAGTCTGCTTCACACCGCCGCCGCAGACGGTTACTCGTTTTCATCGACTACCAAGAGGCAGTGCGGGTATTCACCCGCCAGACCTGTCGCCACAAGACGTTCGGGAGCTCCGATCCCTACGCAAGGCATTCCGCTCCCGGCCAAATAACAGTGCCGCGGATAACCGGCCACCCTAAGATACCGGTTAACGAGAAAGCGAACCCAACCGCGAGGAATTTCTTACGTACCTTTGAATTTTCACAAAGCTGCGTTCGTCTCTCTGAGCCCAGCCCATACCGGGTTCCCACGTGCCCCTTAGAACGAAGAGGGGCAGCACGTATCGGCAGGACAGCGCGACCCTCTGCAGTTCTTCCTCCGGAGGAATGTCCTCTGCCGTCTGGTTACAGCAGATGGGGACGAATATGCCTCCGCAAAACCCAAACACAAAAAGACTTAACTCCAGAGTGGATTACCAGATTTCACCGCCCTGCTTCCCGGATAATATTTGGTCCCTAGCCCACTCTGCCCCCTGTGTAGAGTTCCGGTGACGTGCTCTCGGATCATCTTGGACCACTCCACACAAAGAACCGCCACCTAAATTCACTGCCAGCGAGCTACCGACAACTCAGACTGGACATGCCTTTACCCCGCAAAGCTACCCGACCACCGGAAACATTTTTGACTCGTTGCTTGAATTCGTGCGGCCAGTGAGCCTTCCCTCGTATGTATAACTCTCTTCCTCTCTCTATATCTTTCTCTTTGACCTTTTTGTCCCACCTTCCTCTTCCCACGCCACCATTTCAGACGACTCAATCAAGCGAGACAGCGGCTCATTTTATTTTTATATAAATAAAACCTTTCAACAACAACGAAAGAAAACACCGTTTTGAACTACCTTGTACAGCCCTGATGAAAACTACTCGTCGATCCGCTTTTAGCGACAACGGCAAACGTCGCGCTCTCGCCGCTTTCGTGCGATCACTCCAATCCTTAAACGCCACAACTGTTGCCATTTACGTTTGAGGGTTAGGTCTAACGCAGCAGCTTTGCGTTCATACGGGGGAAATTAAGCTTTGGCATACTAAGCATTCTGGCGCGTAAAATGACCCTATTGTGTTCGTTTTGTCCGATCGCTTTACTCTATGAGTGAATGTAAATAGCCTGATGTAAAACTAGTCAGTTCAAATTCAAATATTACGAAGATCTTTGAAAAAAAGAGGCCTGCTACGAGAAATGTGGCTTGAAGTCAATAAATTATCATCTTGAAAACTACAAACTGCGTACGTGTGAGTGTTTCGAGAAAATTTAGTAATTCCCTTGTAGTGGCAGATGTGTACGACGTTCGCAAATAACGAAACTGCTCTCCAATTCTCCAGCAACACTTGCCTATAGCCTGCGTCACACTATACATAATACGAACCAGACTTGGACGTAGTTCAACTACTCTACTCAAACTACTGTAGTTTAACTACTTTTCCGAGTAACTTGGTAACTTTCAATTATAACTTTATTTGGGTAATTAGTAGTTTAATTTAACTACGTTTTTCAGGTAACTTCTACTCAAACTACTAACTACTTTCGAAATTTAGTGCTAATTTTGCCCATCACGTCACGAAAGTTTGAGGGCAGAAATAAATAAGACGCCGGCAGATGAAGTGGCATTCCCGAACAAGGGGCCCCATCTCAGGCGTCCTTGGGCCAAGGTGGCGACGAGCAGCCAAAACATAACAAACACCGGCCCGCACGAATGCAGGAAGAGATGCTTAACAAGCCTTGGTCGGGTATTGACCTAATCCGGTAATGCACGCCGGCGCCGCACCTTCTGCTGCAACCGTGAAAGACGGGGACACTCCGAGGGTTGTTGTTTTCATGTTGTCTGCCTTTAGTGAGTTCTGACTCAAGCGGTTTGGGGGTTCCTGGGGAGGCGCCACAGGAATGACCTCGCAGCTGGGCGCCTGGTCCCATGGTCGTCTCGTCGTCAGCGCATACGCCTTTTCAAAGCCGGACTCCCCCGCGGACAAACGCAGACACGGATAATCCGTTCATGGGAGCACGTTCTCGCTTTCAGCTGCAATTGTACGAGCGACGATACTTGTTCACGTAATCCTTCGCGTCCTTCCGACCTTCCACGCCAGGGAAAACCTCTTTGTTTAAAACGATTTGCTTGTCAGGCGTGTCAGGCTCGTCAGGATACCGTAGTCGCCGGCGAAAATTGCGAGTCACCCTTGGAAAGGCAGCATCCGCCCTGTTGGACCCGGCGTCAGCGGTGAAGTATACTTCGTTTCGTCTTCTGTTAAACCAAAACAATTTTTTTTCAGTATTGTATAACTAGCACTGCAACGAGACGCGCAGTCGTCCGGATGATCTCATCGTCGCGGCGCGAGACTTGAACCCTTGATGATCAGTTGCACGTACTCGCTCAGCGTACTTCCCGAACGTCGTGGAAATAAAGAGGGGCCAGTCATAACAATCTCAACTTGTTGAAGAAAAAAATAAAAAAGGAGGAGAGTTTGTTACAAAAGACCCTCTAGCCGAGGCAAACCTCACATGCTTACACGACCCCGGACAGCCTGTTTCTCAAATTCAACGCTGCCGTTCCATCCAGAGGGTCGGTGGAACATCTTTATAGCTTTGCTGGGGACGTCTTTAGGAGGGAAAGGGGAAAACTCTTCTATCAAAACCTTTAAAAGTCAATTGCTTCTGCGAGCGGATAAACTATTTTCGTGAAAACGCAACCATAAAGTGACTGCATTTATTTTAGGCTCGCAGGGTTTTTAACGGATCAGAACTGCTGTTCATTTTGCTACCACAAAAATATAAAAAAGTAACTTCGAAACTAACTTCAAAGTAACTCGCTACTTTTTACAGTAGTTTGTAGTTTACTCAATTACTATTACAAACGCGTAATTTCTACTCTACTCCAATTACTTTTGGCGTCGATACTCAGTAACTTAACTTAACTACATTTTTTGAGTAATTTGTACATGTCTGATACGAACGACAGTCTGCAAACAGATTTGAACGCGAGTCAACGCGAGATCCCTGCTTCGAATTCCGTATGACAATGAGTTAAAGGGGAAACTTGGCACGCGGCATTCGAACCAGGGGTATTGCGATGGCTCGTGTTTGCACACTCTTTTTTGTATGATGTGTGATCAGTGCTTAAGAGATGTTTATCCAACAGTATGTTTTTCATTAGGCTTTGTTTTGTATAACTTTCACTATTCATTGCATGAAATGTAGATTATTGAAACATGTCCTTCAAACTTGCCACACATTTTATTAGTCGCGGTTATATGGCAACATTAGCTATAAGAACGATCTCACACAGCTCTCTACGCATGCGTGACGCCGACATAAAGGCTTAAGGGCGATTCGCACACTTGCGTTGAGTCCGACCGAATACGAAGATCGTAATGGCAAGAGCTGCGTCTGCTCCAACAAAACCGGTTTTTACCCCGTTTTGTTGGAGCCGACGCAGCTGTTCTCATAGCAACCCTCGCACTTGGCCGGACTCAACGCAAGTGTGTGAACCGCCCTTGATTCACACACTTGCGTCAAGTCTGACTGCGTGCCACTGAAACAGCTTGCGACGTACGGGCTGCTATGGCAACACCTCCTGTACAACGTAAGCTGAAACGGAGTATAAGTGATGGGGGTTCGCCCCAACAGAGCTAAAGGTGGCGGCGTCCGCCGCATCGGCGCCCATGGCCAGCGCCAGCGAAGCACTTACTATAGTGGAAGATTGGGTAAGGGTTTTGTACCCTTGGCGTTCTAAAACCTAATTGCGTCCAGCGTTTTTCAATCTTTGCTGTCACGTGATAAAATCCGCCGGAGTAACTCGGATCCATTTGGGTAAGATTTGGTACACAGCCAAGGTGAGATCGGCAGGACGTCCCTTTTGAACGCACAGCCTCCGTGACGCGCTCGTTGCCCTTTGCCGTGCTGCGAGTGCACTTTCGAAACTCACGAGACGCTGACGCATATTGAAGGCAGAGGTCGAGCTTGCGCTGGAGGTGGGACAACTGGAACTGCTTCGTGTCAATCTCATCCCGTGAGTAACGATAGTAAAAAATGAAGGACATCAAGATCTGAAAGCCATTGCGACGAGAAACATGGGGGAGAGGAAGAGACGGGAACGCGCTTGGGCGTCAGAACGTCGAGCTGTTGGAATGATTACTGGGTAGAAACAGCTGCCTTTGTCTCTACTCGCATTTCGAACGCGTTCGATTGCCGAGCGCCGGCCTCCAGCGTTCCGCTTGCCCGTTCGGACGCGTTCGAAGAGTCAGTAGAGAAAAAGGCAGCTAACTTTACGCCTACCCACTAATCACTCAAGCCAGAGCTCGTCGTTTTGACGTGCCCGCGCGCTCTCGTCTCCTCCTCTACCTCAGTTTCTCGGCGCATATGTTCGAAGTAGCTCAGCACGTTGAACACACGTGGTTGACCGAGGCTTCCCTGCATAACTTTAAGCCCAGCACGGTCGACGATGTCTTTTGTGCCTACCCCGTGACAGGCAAGGCTCATTCGTCTTCATCAGGCGCAATCAACACGCTGTTCTGCGAAGATGCGGGCATTCCCCTAGAGATTTCGTAACGATGACAGGCTGAAGCGACCGCTCCTGAAGAAGTACCGAGAGAACGACGAATGTACAGAAGCGAGGCTGCAGACCTTCCTCCTGGCTCTCGTTGCATGACTCTTCGTTACGTCACTCGCAGTTCTTACATCTTGGCATCGAGCCAGAACGACACCGATTACCACGTCGCTTTACCGGACCGTGTCCATCCTGGTGCACTTGTTGGCGCCTGCCAAAGGGGAGAGGTTGGGCACGCTGAACCTGGCTTGACGTTGATAAATCTTTACCCCGTAGAGGTGATAACTTGACTGACCCCATTTTAGGGCGCTCCGTAGTACGCACTGGGCAAGTTCAGCGGTTCCATGCTTGCTTAAACCTAAGGTTCCTACTGCGCCGCATCGTGTTCTGGGCTACCTCCAGTTGTGCCGTCCTCTCAAAGAAAATTGCGATGCTCTCAGAAACTTAAAACAAATTTATTTTTATGCTCACATATACTGCAAGCCATAGTACAGTTGACAATTTTAATCATTCTTTAGCTAAACCCGCCCTCCGCCCCCCCCCCCCCCCCCCACGCACACACACACTTCCCCCGATTTCATGGGCGTTTCTGGCCTCCAAATACGCACTAGGTTTCCCCGCTAAATTTAATGGAAAAATTCGCGTCACATGACATATGCACAAATTTTGTTTCTCTAAATTTTGCGGCAAAATTTAATGTTACGTGACCTATGTACTAATTCAGTTTTTCCGCTAAATTTAGCGGAAAAATTAACGTCACGTGACCTAATGCCCCAATTCAGTCGTTTGAATTTTTTGATGCCGTCCTAGACGCCGTTCATGACGTCGTCGAGGGCATCACAGCAAAAGGAGTTAAACCTGATGAATGCTACCGCAATTCATAGACAACCAACAATTATGGTTTGTTTTAGGTCGTTATGTAATTTCACTTGTTTTATTCGTTGTCGACCTTCCCCACGTGTGATAGTTTGTACGTTAAAATAAACATATAAAACCCCCTCGCAAGGCATAACCCCCTTGAAAGAATAGCACTGAAACTCGTGGGCGCGAGTTGCACTTTAGCTGAGCCCCTAGTAAATCCTCCCCTTGGGATAGAATGGAATCGTTCGGAGGGCGCACAGCGACTCCGCCAGTCACCGTCTCGGCCACGCGCTCCCGGTGTGTTTTTCATATTGCATGACACTGTACGGCGAAACACGTTCCAAGCGGATATCGTTGCACGGTTTCTTTAATGAAACACTAACCATCTTAAAGTTTACGTATTAATTCAAAACACACAGTAGCTGAGCCAAGAAGAATAGAAAAATCTACTATAGAAATAGTATGGATAAGCACACTGCATCAAATAAAGTGTCTATGATATTTTATATAATCAACACGGGAGGAAGCACGTATTTGGCGTTGGTGTTTATACCATATAAAGTCGGCCTGTCATGTAGGAGCGGCGACACTAGTTTACGCTATTACGACACATTTTACAAGTGCTGTTACCACCGCTAACCTGGGGTCTTTGATTTGGCTCACGCAGCAGCAATACACGATTGCACGCAGGCCCTCAGAAATATTCAATATGTGCATGATAATGTCTGAATCAGCATGTCCATTCGTTTTCTTGCACCACCATTGCGTTAATTTTGATTTATCTAAAAAAACTGTCGGATTTTCTTCCATTTTTTTTCCGCGCTTCTAAGTAAGTCACAATGCAGCCGAAGCTACGAGATGATAGAAAAAATCAAGCAGTGCTGAAAACAAAGCGTGCTATTAGAATTCGTCGACTTTTTTTGTGCATGTTATTTCCAGCCAGTCCAATCAATAGGCGAGCGGCGTTTTGCAGCTTCCGGTTTCTTATGAAAGTCTGTTTCACAGTTGACTATCGACTACAATGAGCGGCAAGCCTGTGCGAGCATAATTCTGAAAACTCAAGGCTGTAGTTTCCAGAACCATGCATAGACAGGCTTGCAGATCCTCGTCGTCGTTTGTCAGCAGCTAAACAAAATTTCGTAACGAACCGGAAGTCTCCAAACGCCGCTCACGTGAGTGCATCCCAACCTTGCGCAATTAAGCCAAAGCCACACTGCTTATACGCCATACAAAAGACAGTCTGTATACAGATTCGAACGCGAGTCACCGCGAGATACGTGCTTCGAATGCCACATAGCAATGAGATCAAGGAGAAACATGGCACGCGGTATTCGAACCATGGATATTGCGGTGACTTGTGTTTGCACACTTTCTTTTGGATGGTATATGAGCAGTGTGACTCTGGCTTTAGTGTGCGCGTATGTATCTGTGTAGAGACTTCAAAGCTCCAGCTTTGTACAGTGCACTTCCTTATATAAAGATGAGCCATGGACTCCCGTGAGCGGTAGTAGACCTTAAATTAACCTTTGGACTTCTTTAATTGATTCTTCAGATATATAGCAAAAACCTTAAGTACAAAAAAATATACATATATTACACGTGTGTTGAACAAAGCTTCCGAGTAGCAGTTGACTAAAACTTCAAAGAGCGCTCCCCCCCCCCCCCCCCCCCCAAAGTGTCTCCAAATCACTTAGAGCCATTTCGTTCTTGACCGTCTTGTCCTACGCCCGGACAAATCACACAAACAATATTATCTCAGCAGCCTTCTGAAAGCTGGGTTTTGGAACCCAAAACTTAAAGCGCGCTACTCCATTTTTTAAATTATTAACTTATAATCATCCTATAAGAACCAAACTGGAACATTGTGGTATAACCATCAACCATTTTAAGATAAAACAATTGTTCATATGTTTAAATAGTACACAGACGAGTCATGAATTTTGTTTATAGTAAGTATGGAAGATTAGATTTACTGACGGTGTTAACGGGAAACAGAACAGGATGGAAACTCTGGAGCACCGCCCTGTTCACCACGTCTGCAATTTTTTCATTCACTTTTTACCTAGACCGTAGACTTTCAGGTTTTAATTTAAGAGCACCTATATATATCTGCCGGCGTCAAAAGCGCAAAATCGGTTAAAACCGAAAAACACTGATGAACAACCGTTGGTGTCGTAAGTACAAATATGGTTGAAACCAAACGTCACCGATTTCTGATCTATTTGTTTCAGCTTAACCGAATTCGAATTCTTTTGAAATTCTTTACTTATTTCTCTCGGTATGGAAAAGGGAGACAGAGAAAAAGCAACTCTGTTGTTTGATGAGTCTCTTCCTCAAACCGAAACTTCTACTCTAAATTTTTCACGAGAATTGTTTCACCACTAAGAGTTGTTTTTAACGTCTGTCCGAAACAGATCTCCGGACCACACGGATGTTTGAAAAATTAATAAATACTAAAAGAAATCCGCCGATTTTCTTGATAAATAATCACCGGAAACTCGACGGCCTATCTGTAAGCTAAAATATCTCTTATTTCACAAACTTACCGAAGCCGCTTGCAATAACCTCTACATGACGGCTAAGTCAGCACTCTTTTACGCCGTGCTTTGCACGTACCATACTGTTCGAATGGTCGCTCTTCTCTCGCTCAATCAATGATTGGAATTTTCTTCCTTGTGAAGTTATTTTTTGCACGCCTTTTACTACGCAGCGTCAGGAAACTTAATTTACGACACATGTTATGGTTATTTTTAACGCGATAGATTTATGCGGCGATACTCTGTAGAAATTTTGTCCTCGTCGCCCGTCGTCGCCGAGCGCACGAAAAATGAAAAAAAAAAAAACTTTTTTTTGCCTCCCCCCTTTCTGCGAGGACAGGTAAGTCGGGACACCGCCTGCCGTGCCGCGCGAAGCGAGCGAATGCAAGCGAAGAGGGCAGCCCTGGCGTCCCGCCAAGAATTACGCATTGAAGGCATACGCGCTCGAATCATCGTGTTGTCCGCGTGAAAGACTTGTTTTCAGACATCACTCGCGTTATGCGAAAACCCACTTTGGCAGTATCCAGCTGCCACGCGTAATGTTGGGTGGTTTTGGAGACTTCCACCACGCTTACCCACTTACTTCACGAATTACTGCTGGCACTCGTCAGTGGCATTCACGACGCCAACCACGACGGCTATGAGAATTAACCCTGCCGCACCTCTGTCCTCAGGTATGTGACGACACCATTCCTTCCGTATTGCGCAACTGGGTTACAGTTATCGCTTTCGTTTCTTCACACATTGTGGCCGAAAAATTCGACTCCCTTTTTAATTCCTCTACCTTAATTCTGTCGACTCTTGTTTGGTCGTCCGATGACAATGCATATAATTGTATGTGTGTTTGCAATATTGTACAGATTATGCTTCATCGCTATTCTTAACATGCGAGGCTGCTTTTACAGTTCTTGTTATCGTTAGTTTGTCTCGAACTCGGTCACTTATTTAGGTTATTTATTTCTACTGTTTTTCTTTTTACTTGCCTGCTTCAACTATTGCAGTGGTCCGCAGGTTAAAATTAATTTAAATAAAAATTTAAAAATAAAACTGGGAACGAGCTTTATTTACTTTGTCCTTAAAAGTTATTTGATTAAGCAAGGTGCATGGGGCGCAACATACCAGCCTCCATAGTAATGCTCCAGGATGCAAAGCGCCTTCCCAATATGTCGCATTATTGTCAATATAAAATGCGCCCCCCCCCCCCCCCCCCCTGCAGTGACATACTGGGGCAGATTGAAAAATTGCGTTCTTATATCTTCGAAACGTTAAGCGGATTTTCCATCCGACGAGTCGACCCGGCATTCAGAAGCGGCATTAGAGATAAGAGGCTCTTTTCATGAGGACTATAAGCGTGAAGGTTCTTGCCGCCAGGACGCAATCTTGGGAATCACGCGGCACCGAAGAAGCCTAAGCTGAAAGAGAAGAGTGTGCCTTGGTCACAGAGTGTTTCCAACTGCTAGATCAAGGTCACGTGGTTTATGAGCCGCGACAACGCAACGCATGCGCATTTGCGATTAGTGCACGCGGGAGGCGTCTGACATTACATGGCGAACGTTCTCCACGGTTTGAGTTGCTCCCTCTCTGAAATCTATAGTCTTTCTGGAGCAACGAAACGCTCAAGACGACCCCCCTCCCTCTTTCGCCGCTGGGAGAAGACCGTCCGCTCGCGTCCGCGGGAAAGATTGGACGCAGCGTTTCCATGGCAAAGGAAGCCTTTGAAGCAGGCGCACTCCTCTGAAGCTCCGCAGGCGACTCATTTCGCCTCATTAGACATCCTCTGCCAAGTCGCCACGCGATTCTATTACGGAACCCAGGACGCAAAAACAAGAGCAGAGAAGGACCGCTAAAAGCAAAAACGCTGTCACGCTCTCTGACTTCGTGTGCACAGTCGCTAGATGCGTGACGTCGCCGATCACTCTAAAGACATACACCAAAAACACAGAACGTGCCGGGTTCTCATTACAGCTAATGCTGCGAGAAGAGGAGAGACGGGAAGTGGAGGCACGGAATTGATGCCGATGCTAGGCAGAAACGCGAGGAAAACCCCATATTATACAAAGCGGAACAGCGCCGAGCAATTACGTAAACTGGCGGCGACCGAGCAGCCATCTGAACTTCTCAAGAGCCTTTCGCGCACGTTACAGAGAACTGCGCTCTGCTCGAGTTCAGAAAGAACACATTTGTGCCAAAATTAGTGTTGTTTTCTTTTTTTTTTTTTTTTTTTGCCTGGGGATTTGGGTTGCGTTGGTACACGCGAACACTGATTCTAAACTTTTTTTTTATATTGTTTTTTTTTATGAATGATAGCATTAGTCGTGAGAAGCTTTCTTTTGCAAGCTGTCGTTTTCCTAATCCTTCACGAAGCCATTACTGGGTGATTTCAGATAAGATCGACCAAAGGGTGGCTGGCCGACATTTTTAAATCAACTGATGTTTTTATATGACATTGTCTAGTGTCTGGTATAAACGAATCCACACTTAGTTTTGACCAGAAAAAAAATTTGGAAACAAGAAAAATCGTAAGGCAGGGAGAGGTGGACAGTTGCAATAACGCGCACTGATGGAGGTGGCAAGTTTGAAAGTGAATAATTAAAACAATAAAATTAGGAGAATTTTAAAACATTTTACAAACAAACTATGGGTACAACTTGCTTTTAATATAAAGTAATAATATTTATGAAAAATTTATTTAGTTTTCTAAAAATTGCCAAACATGCCTGCTCGAACGACAAACGGCAAACTTTGCAAATTTGTATCTCATGAAATAATTTAATCATTATTACATAACTTGCAGACATTATTTTACTAATATATGGCTATTATTGAAAAAATAAATAAGGTATCTGAGTGACACAATAGTTACAATATATTTAGGCAAACATGGGAAAAAAATCAAACAAAGAAAAATTCCAATGCAAATAAAAACACAACACCACCTTCGATTTTTTTAAAAATTTGGGTACCCTGTTATACTCTATTTCGGCATTCATTTCTATTAAAAACATGTTGCATCATTGCACTGTGAAAGAAGAAACAACTCCCCAAAGTAGGGTCCTTTTTCAAAGCCTACACTTAGCAGTGTCCTATACAAGAAGTGACACTGAGTTCCAGTTTCATGAAACTTGCACAAATCTTTTATATACATTTATTCAGATGAGGTCATTGATAAAAAGAGCGATCGGTCACACAGTAAAAGGGAGGAGAAACTATATACAGCATTTTACATAAGCGTACAAAGTGGTATCATATTAGAGACTAATGATTTGAGAAAAGATGATGCAGTGTGAAGTTGTACCTTCCGGTATATTTTACATCTAGAGTAAAATAAATAACTTTACTTCCACACACAAAAACAAAGATATAATAGTAAGATATTTAGGTTGGCTGTGTATTTACGATTACAAACAATTTCAGGTGACGGATGCCATAGTGCCTAACTGGAGCAGCTTCGATGCTCTCGGTGTATGAATGAATCGTGGCAAGCCGATATATTTTATCCTGCTCGAGGATAACATTTTGGGATTTTTTTTATAGTGATCAGATAAAAATTATTAGTAACCACCAACAAAAACAGTAGGTTAAATACCCCGTGAAGAAAAATGTGATAAATAAGATGTCCCTGCATTCAAAATGAGCAGTCCTTGGGAAATCAAATTCGGCACTTTACGCTAAGGTTTTCCTCGCTGTACCCATTTAATAAAGTTGCTTCCAAGCAGATCCGACTGTCCGTGCTACATATACGTCACAGGTCCCTTCTGTTGATGACTTGCTGAGCCGCCACGCGTGCCAAGACTGAATGCCAGGGAAGGCGCGCACCGTCAGCCACTCTTCTTTTTTTTGTTCACGATACCGAACAACCTCATTTTCGTCCAGATATACAAGATGCACGCCTTTCAGTTTCTTTGATAGAACGCTCACCATTGTCCTGGCCGTCTGAATTGCGCTTACTGAACGTTCTCTCAGGTTGTTCAGCGTGGCCTGGTGCTTCACGAGTCCGCCAACTCCGTCACACGCATTTTTCCCATGTCCAGATGCAGAAAATAACCACTGGGCTTGTGGGCAATCGTCCTTTGCAAATTGGTGAAGCTGGTAGCGATTCTTGAAATGACTGGCGGCGCCGTCACTTATGTACGTCACGTACGAGTATACCGCAACATTGTCTTCAACCCACTCCTTCACTTTTTCTAGAGCCAAGCAAGCGTGAGCGGCGTCGTGACACAGGTCCTCACTGATGATGGCAAAGCTGTTTGTAGATTTTCTTGTCGTCACTACACATGTAAAAATCGAAACTTGTTTTTTTTTTTCCAGTGATATGCTTGCACTTCGTCAGGAAGCACGATGGTCCAGTTTTCAGCAAAGTCAAAATGAAAGACAATGCTCCCGCGTTGCATGCACTGTTTTTCATCGTAGATCGCTTTACCTTGCGTTTGCCGGATATGGTTGTGAAGTACCCAACTTCCAACCGTCACTTGGATGACTTTTAGGAAAGTCTCAGGTTCCAAAGTTTTTTTCACAAGGTCGCCGGACTCCCATGTTGCAAGCACAATCTCTTCATCCTCCGGGATATCAAGTTCCTGGAGTGTAAGAAACTGGCCTTTTGGGCAGTGATCACAGTCTCCTTGAAGGCACAGTTCTGTTGCTGGGTCGCACAGAAATGCCGAGTTCATTTCACCAGTGTTGAATGTTGAGCCTGTAACGTTCTCTAGAGCGGCAATACAAAGATAATAATTGACGCAGCGCACACAAACGCACACTTCCTGGTGTGGAATACATTGGACCCATCTAGGGCGCATCGAATAAAATTTCGTTAGCCCAACGCCGGAATCGGGATGCTTGTCTTTGTATATACGGAAGGCCTCTCGTATTGAGCGTGTCATGAAGCGCTTTGGCACGAACGTTTTCTCTCCGTTGAGCATGACAGAGATGACGTCCTTCTGGTTGGGACTTTGGCGCGAACATTATAGCTCGTCTTTCGTGAAGTACTCTAGGGCAGCAGACAGGTTCTCAGGGCTCACCTTGCACCTCGTGTAAGGATCCGGCTCATACCACACGCCATGCTTTTCCTTGAGTTTTCGGGATTTACTGATGAGGTACATTGAGGCCTGTGGAATCATCTTTTGAACCTCATTCTTCGTCAGTGTTGACGGCAGGAGTGTAGGCAGTTGAAAACGTTCCCGGAGAGACGTGGCGGTTTCAAAGGCCTGCCGAAAGTTGTCCACCCACTCAGTGCATGTGGAGCATGTTGGTTCGGACGACCCCGATGGTGCGTCCCTGTCGTACGCAATACGTAGCCTTGAGCGTATATTCTTGACAGCAACCTGCTCCAGTTCTGTCTGCTTTCTCTTGACATAGGCAGGCCTGTCCCGACTTCTTACGACGCTTGGTTGTCTCAGCGGCGACACATCTGTAGGTAGTATGCTGCGATTTAGATCTTCAATTGCTTCTTCAGCTGGCACAAATATGTCAGGGCACTGCTCTGAGCTTCGCATCGAGATCTCCTTAGTGATGTGCATGAAGCAATGGTAGCACAGGTAGTCCGTCGCACTCACTTTGGTGGAACAGTCAGGCGGAAGAATTTGCTTCAACGAGTTTAGGTCCCACTCGCCAACACTTCGAAAATTCCGCTGCTTTGGTATAGTCTTTTTGTGTTTGCAAAAGTAATCTGCACAAAACACTCGTTCGGAGCTCCAGGACGTCTTCATAATGTAGACATAAATAATTGAAATTAAACCCCAACTGATGGCATATAATTGCCAAGTGAAAGAACTACTGGGTGCACAAGTGACAAGTCCGAGGCTGAGGAGCTCACTCACTGCAAACGTACATTTGAAAAGAGAGGTCACAACTGAGGCTGTCGGCAAAGCTTAATCCACGTCAAAGGAAGAAAGAGGGAAAGTCTCCAGACAAAAAATTGTGGTCAGCGGCCTTCGAAAAAGACTTTCCGGAATCGCACTGTCGTCCCTCCACGCGCTGATATGAAAGCACCCGAGCTTCTACCACGTGGTTCATGACACAGCCTGAGCCATGTCGGCGACCGGTTCGCGAGGGGTTGGTGGTGGGGTTACGTTGATGGTCACTCGGATTAGCCCTTGCTGTACTGAGCTACCGCCTGCAGTGCCTTATCGCCGGCTGGTGTCAACAACGAGAACACACACACCCTGTCTACACCAAAACTACAAGCGTTCACCGCACACGCGTCGCCGCCGCTTTTAAGCTTTTGTGAAATTGCTTTCTTTTGCCGCGGAGAACCGCCTTATCTTAACTACGCGCCTGAAATCCTTCCAGGCGGGCGTACTCAATATCAAGCGTTTCGAGAAATGTCCGTGGAGTAGAACTATGGGAAAATTCAAAGCCCGCGATGTCGATATCGTCGCCGTTGTGTTAGTACGCCGTCGCGTACTGCAGTCCCCCGTTGGGGGAGGGGGGGGGCGGTCTTACTACGATAACATGGCGACAGCGTTTACACTCTATGTATTTACGCGAGGCTCGAGTATTTGGGGATAATGCTGCCGGTTGGTGTGCCCCTTTGTGCCTGATATTATCGCCCGTGACGCCAGCGAGTGAGTTGGCGACAGGCATGACTGCTCAGTAAACAGGCGTCGGCGGCCATGTTTTGCTGGTTGAAGCGAACCCCCTTGTCCTTGACAGCGAGCGGGGAAATTCGAAAAAAAGATTGTATCGGCCGTTTTGCCAGAACTAGCGACGAGTGTCGTCTGCGGTTTCCGGCAACTATTTTGCCATAATCGTGAGCTTAGCGAGGAAATGATTTTTGCTAGCCACAGAACACTACCACGCAGAAAGGGAATGCTTGAACATGTTTTTGTTCTGGATATATATCAGGGATATATATGAGAGAGAGAGATAGAGGGATGAAGGTAGAGCGGAAGAGGGGATAGCATATAGTGTCGCAGGAGAATAAAGTAAACAAAGTTCCTAGTGGCCGATGGCTGCATGATCTTTTCTCCGATCACTAGTCCGTAATATGATACCTCTTTGTACACAGTAGTTTCTCCTTAATTTAAGTGTGTGAACGATTTCTTTAGTTATCATTGGCCTCATCTGAATAAAAATATATAAAAGATGTGTGTTGGTTTCATGAAACTGCAACTCAGAGTCAGTTCTTGTATAAAACACTGCTAAGTGAAGGCTTTGAAAAAGGACCCTACTTTGGGGAGTTGTATCTTCTTTCTCAATAAAATGATGCAACATGTTTTTAATGGAAATGAATGCCGAAATAGAGTATAACAGGTTACCTAAATTTAAAAAAAATCGAGGGTGGTGTTTTTTTTTTATTCGCATCGGAATTTTTCTTTGTTTGATTTTTTTTCCGTGTTTGACTAAATATATCCTAACTATTGTATCACACAGATACCTTAGTTATTTTTTAAATATTACCTATATATTAGTAGAATAATATCTGCAAATTATATCATAATGATTAAATTATTTCATGAGATACAGACCTCCAAAGTTTGCCATTTGTCGTTCGAGCAGGCATGTTTGTCAATTTTTAGAAAAATAAATAAATTTTAAATAAATATGATTACTTTATATTACAAGCAAGCTATACCCGTAGTTTGCGCCTAAAACGTATTAGAGTTCTCCTAATGTTATCGCTTTAGTTATTCACTCTGAAACGGGCCCCCTCCATCAGTGCGCGTTAATGCAACTGTCCACCACCTGATGCCTTACGATTTTTCCTGTCCCCAAGTATTTTTTCTAGTCAAAAGTAAGTTTGGATTCGTTCATACCAGACACTAGACAATAACATATAAAAACATCAGTTGATTTGAAAATGTCGACTAGCCATCCTTTGGTCGATCTTATCTGAAATCACCCTACTTACGCGGCTTAGGAATAATAAAACAGGAGCCACAATGAAACATGAAGATAATTAAAAGGCAAATAGAAATTAGCCGCGTGCGTAATCTAGCAAGCTCTTCTGCCAGCACCACATAGAGTATTTAAAAAAAAAAGCCTACTCACTATACAATTTTGTTGTCATCACAGCGAGATTCGAGCAAAGACGCACATTGGGTACGAGTTCTACGTCAGTTCTCGGCTGGGCCTCGTGTCCAATCAATGCGTCGAAGTACGCTCGGCATCGGGCTCGGGTCCAATTGAGGAGTCGGCGCCATCCCCCTGTGATGACCGTCCGCGGAGGAAGAGTGGGAGGTTCGGTGGCCTTCATTATTCTAGACGGTATGGCTCCTGCGTGGAGCTAAAAGAGACCGTTGCAAGGCCGTCAAAGAGGAAGTTGCTATAGTATGAAGAAGGGGAGCAATGAAGAAACGCTCGTTTCGACATACCTGTCTTACGATATCACTTCAAAGCCTTTGCCACGCAAAGAACAGAAAATTGTGGTGCATGTTTGGCCAACCACCTTTGTTCGGATTGCATCTACACACATTCATTGCGTGGAATGACATGTACAAGGAACATGCGAGTCACAACAGCCGTCGGGGCTAACAGAAACGTTTTTTCTAACCCAAACAAACGTATGTAGGGTCAGGTCGAGGCTTTACGGGATGTTCAGACTCGACGCACTAGTCTAAAACCAGCAATCCTGAAAGTACCTTGAACCGATTTAGTTCGTATACTGTATTTTCATTATTGTAATAGCGTTCGCCCAAATCAGCGTTTTTCTTTTTAATTAAAACGGCTCATTAAAAAAAGCGCTTTTCTAAACGATACGGCATTTCAATCCTGTCGAAACAAAACGTTTTATCACTATTGTTTTGATTATTTGTTACCATTATAGTCACCGCCAGTTTAAGAAACGTGGAGGCGTGACCAGTAATCAGGTTCGCGTTTCTTTCTTTCTGATTGGTTCTTCCGCGCTCTTTTCGGCTAATGTCGGAATCTCATTGGCTACGGGTCGATAATAAGATGATCGGGAGTCGCCACGCCATGCGTTCCTCATTCTGTCAGTGTATGCCATTGTACCCCTAGTCATGCAGACAATGTGTGTCAGACAAAGAAATATTTACTCTTTTCAGAGGCCCCCCAAACAAAGTACCGTCTATTTGGAGTGCCATCGAATTTTCTTTGTTGACGTAAACGCAATGTTCTCCTGCGTTTTTTTTTCGTAATTCGGTGTATAGTAGGCGTTCGCCCTTATATAAATAAGAAAGGCCGTGGGTATATGATTATTTTCTTTCAATATATAAATATTGCTGCGAGCACAGGCGCAATAGCAGCCCGTTTGCTTGTTATGGCCAGCGGCCACCGGTCGTTATTTTTAGCCTTTGTCGGTTATTCTGGAAAGTGCCAGTCAGATATAGCAGTACTTGTATATACTGGTGGCGAATAACCTCGACGGCTGAGAGGGCATAACAGAAAGTCTAGGGTGTGGCTAAGGGATAGGCGGGCGGGCTTCAGACCGGGTCTGGAGTTGGAATATAGGTGATTTCAAGACATGGAACGGAACCGGCATCCGTGTGGTCTGAATCTATCTCGCCCAATGAAGTCTGGGTCCTCTTTTCATAGCTGCTGCCGTTACGTTGTTTGCGTCGTCGGGGAGGGATACCATTGTAATTGGTGGCAGCTGTTATCAATGAAGCTGAGAACCAACGCTAAGCACAATTCGACCGTTTTTTTTTTCTTTTAAACAGCTGTTTATTTTTATGTTGAAGGGGGAGAAGCATTAAGGCTCGTTGTCGCAGTTGACGTCGACATAGATTCGGAATTCCTGGTTCCTGGTCTTCAAAGTGCTCTGTGCTCTCGCTCGTTGTTTTCTCTTGTGCTAGCGCACATGCTGCCGACAGTCCTTGTAAGCGGGCCATGCATTGAATTGAGCCCGGCCGCGTCGGTCTTAGAGATGTAACAGCCGCAGTAGTCAGTCCGTCTTGCGCCATAACGCTGCACGTCAGTCATTCAGACACCGACGGATCGTAGGCGTCTACAATAAAGGCAGCGAAAACGTTTATTTAAAAAAATCGACTAAAAGGCAGTCGAAATCGATCGGCTGTCGGTGTGGGCACGACAGGCAGGATCCGCCTCTATGCACAAAGTACTAAATTTGTACAACACATAGGCTTCCTTCTGTATTTGCCGTGAGCAGTTGATAGCATTCGACGCCAGCACACACTACGCGCATCGTGATCAGACTGGAAACATCTAGAATAGCCAAGAAGGCATGAACAGTAAAGACCGCCACCAGAAATTAGACCATGGTACTTTGAGCATGCGAAAAACACACTCAGATGCACCTTTAACACCATTTTTAGGGCACTTTGGTTGGCGAAATAAAGGTATGTATGAAATTATGTGTAGCGTATGTGTGCGGTTTTGGAGCCTGTTCAACTGAAACAATGGCCCTGTTCCATGTTTCCCTTCAAATCCAATTCCAGTTCCGCAAAGCTCGCGTTCTATAGACGCTGTGTCCATTTGACATAGCAACTGAGCGCAGCTGCGCCAAACACACAGATAAGAAAAAAAGAAAGATCTTGCGAACTGCAGTATGGTTAAAAGTTGCACTCGTTTGATTTGTGATATATAAAAGGCACGCAAAAAAACTAATGCTTTTTTCGGCCTTTTTTTTTTCTTTTTGCCCACTTTTTGCGCATTATGGATGTCGCAAACAGGTGCCAGTGATGTCCGATAAGTGGCGGTAGCAAGCGCCTCAGGTACGCACTTAAACTACAATGTTTTTTTTCTGTTTATTGTTTTTATTCGTCTTATAAGTAGAGTGTTAGACGACG
The DNA here is from genome assembly GCF_016920785.2 of Ixodes scapularis. Classification (NCBI taxonomy): domain Eukaryota; kingdom Metazoa; phylum Arthropoda; class Arachnida; order Ixodida; family Ixodidae; genus Ixodes; species Ixodes scapularis. The sequence continues at coordinate 70,116,919 of NW_024609835.1, forward strand.
CTGCATTTGTCATGTGTCGTATTACAAGTCACCACGATCAGCCTTGACTTTGCGTTACGCTTCGGAGAATGTCAAACAGCTTTTCGCAAATCTAGCTCCGACACCAAAAGAAACCCACCGAAAGTGCCATTTAAATTTCGTCATAAAGAAGCAAGGTGACATCTTTGAGGTCAAACCAAACAGCCTTAGACGGGAGACATTCTATTAACATTAAGAACGAATCGTACACCCGAGCGCCGCGGGGAGAGTTTCTTCGTTCCGACGCCCCTCTAAACCAAACTCAATAAACGGTTCCGTTTCGCCCACCGACCACAATACGGTCCCGGCCGCTGAAGAGAGACACCGCCCGAAGCCGCAATCAAGCCGACGCGTGAAAAGTTCTCCCGCGGCGGAATTTGGCGACGGTCTCGAAGCACCTTGGGGTCAGGAAGTCAGGCGAGCGAGCCTCGGGGCAGGCGAAGGCAAAAAACCGGAAGGCAAGGTGCACGGTCAGGTTTATTTCCTCCTTCCCTCCTCCTCTTTCACCGCGCATCTCGCACTTTTTCCTCGCGCTCCCACGGAGGAAGCAGCGGTCAGACGGGCGAATCAATAAGGGATATTGGCCTTGGGGAAAAGGAAGGACGCGGAAGAGGTCGAGGGGTCGCAGCGTGCCTAGGTTTGAGAGCGCTCCCATCAACTCCATCGAGGTCCCGTGGTTTACGCGCCGCGCTTTTGCGAAACAAGCTGCGATAAGGAGTCGAGAACGTCGATCGCCCGGTATGAGCGTCGATTCGCCCAACACCTACAAGGTGAAAACGCCGGAAGGCTGAATGAAGGGGCAAATGCGGCCGCTGATTGGACACGAGTCTCGGCCGAACGCTGACGCAGCACTCGTGTCCAAGCAGCGGTCTGGGTTTGCATCTTCGGGTGACGTCATCAAAATTCAGCAGCACTTCTTTTTTTTTTTTTTTAATCTAGGATGTGTAGTTTTTTGCTCCGTCTCTTACTCCCCAATATCGTAATCGCCACGCGAAAACGCACGCATGCGCTCGTGTGCACCCGATCTGCGCAGGGGGAGTCCGCTTTTAGATTGCAAGCTCTCTCCGGAGGTTTGAGCTGCTCACTCTCTTAAATTTGGCCTCTCTAGAATGTCGCTCCTCCGGGAGTGAGAGGGAAAAGTGGAAACAGAGAGTGGGGAGAGACCGACCTGGAAGGAAAGAAGGAGTGAAGGGAAAAGTCAGAAGGAGCAACAGCTGGACGACGCTGGAAAAAGTGTGTGGTTTGAGGAGGACGCAGGCATGGTACTCCGGATGTCGGTTATGTGTGGCTTGCGCGACGCAAAGGGTCAAGGGTGGGGAAGAAAAAAAAAAGATGGAAGGGTCGAGAACGACGGTTTTGGAAAGAATCGACGGGTGTATGAGGGGGCAGCAGACACACGACGAGGCAAACGGGCGTAACGTCGCTGCCGGTTTCGGTGGCGGCGAAAGAAGAGGTATTGAATCACGGAGCATGCGAGCGAGGAATTGGCCGAACCGCGAAATTGAAGTGCGCGGTGCGATGAACCGTCGCCCGGTGAATACGCTTTTGCGCGATCCGCAGACAAACCTGAGCAGAAAATTGCAACCTAAAAAGCGGCGCCGTGGTGGAATCGTTTTTTTTTTTTTTTTGTTCCGATTGCGCCGTTTTATTTGGGGGGGGGGGGGGGGGGACCGTTTCTTTCTTTATTTGTTAACATATATTGCCCCTGCGCATGCATTCTTCTTTCGTTTGGACGGTCGTGGTTTGGTTTGGGACTGGTTTGGACTATATTTGGCGACAGGTTAAGAGTTCGGGGGAAACTCTTCCCACCCATTTCCCCTTTAGCAGGGTGGTTGTCGGAGAGGAGGTCATTTTTTTCCAACGTTCGCTCTGCTGAAGGGGAAAGAGGTGGGAGGAGCTTCCCCTCAACACTTAGCCTGTCACTGACTATTGGCGAGGAGGTCGTACTATAGGGGGCGCTCTAACGCAGCTGTTGTCCCCACACCTCGGTGTTTACCCAACACAAGGCTTGTGGACATGCCCACAGGCATTGTGGGCATGTTCACGTTTTAACGTAAAAATACTAACAATGAACGAAGTGACGTTTATTGTTATTGCCAGATCTCTCCCGAAAGCAGTCGTAAGAGAATGCGAGCTTGCCCCGCTTTGGCTATTATGCTGAGCTGGGCATATGCACCGTGCGTGCTGCATTGTTCATTCAGGCCGGAGAGGTAACAAAAGAGCCCCTCCTCCCTTTCGGCGACCGGTGAACACGAACTCAAGCCGAACGCTGACGCGGCGTTCGGTTGAAGGCCGACGACCAGACTCGATATTCTGCAAGGTAGAAGATCCTCCTCACCATGGGAGAGGAGGAAGCAGGCAACGGCGGACAGGTTAGAAGGGGTAGAAGAGGAAGCGAGGGAAAAGTGGAAAGCGCGAACTGGTCATCGGCCTTCAAGTCGGCCGAGCGCAGAGTCATAGTTATTCGTTGTCCCCATCCGTGGAGTTCTAAAGTTAGCCGCTTGGGGCGCCATGGTCTGATCTCCTCCCAAATAATAGTTTGAACTAGTTTGGACTGGTCTTTGAACTGTTTTTGTGAGTCCACGGCGCGGTTACCACCATGCTCTTTTGGTGCTCTTTTGGTTTGTTCGTTCATTCGTTACATCACGTTCCATCTTACAGAAAGAAAAGAACAAGGGTGTGCGAATACTGCTTCGAATTGAACATCGCAGCGTTATTCCTAGCTTGTGCACTGTCAAGAGAACTGGCCATCTTGGCTTCCCCTTGCACTGTCAAGGCTATGAATGATGCAGCGCCGCAATCGATTCGAGCCACTATTTTCACACCCCTAGAAAAGAGTCTTCTAGCACGCTTCCAATGACGCGCCGCCGGAGCGGGATAGGAGGGGACAGCCTAAAACGGAGGCCCAGCGACGACGCCGTTTGCGTGAAACCTCCGACACACGACAGGAAAGACTGACTCTTCGAAGGCAACAGTATGCGGACCGTAGGTGGCGATCAAGGACGCTGTGGTGGCTGCATTCGAAACCACTGCGCCCGAGGGAAGAGACCGACTCTGTGAAGACAGCAGTATGCGGACCGTTGCGAGGTTGGAATGCCCATCCTTCGCTGAATCGGAGCCCCTGCGTTAAATGCTAGCGCATTTTGTCTGGGAATTAGCGGAGCAACAACAGCAATTTCGACATCTTTTTTTTTTTTTTTAGAGAGAGAGAAATAAGCATTTTTCGGGGAGAGCTATGACCCCAGAAACTGAGGGCGAGGAGACAAGAGCGCGTGGGACGTCAAAACGCCGCGCTCTGACTTTCACGATTAGAGGGTAGACCCACTGATCTCTATGACAAATGCTGGATCGCGTTTGCCGGCTCCGCGAATGCGGCCACTGGCGGCCATCTTTTTGGTAGAGTTAGTATTACCTCTAGCCAAGGTACAGATGCTCTAGCACTATTATTCATTCATGGCAGACAGCGTCATGGCAGTTGTGGTGGCAGGCTGCCATCCAAATAGCGTGGGTGATATTTCGTGCTTGACTGAAATTGTTTGACGAAACATGTTTTTGAAATCCGGCGTCAACGGTAGCCCGATTTTTGAGGACCCGGTGAAAGTTTTACGAAATTGCAGCACCGGGGAAAAGCAGCACAGAACGCATAGAAAGTCGCATCGAAAGGAGCATCGAAAACAGAGGCCGGTACGGAGCCTGCTTTCGATGCGAGCTGCGCTGCTTTCCTCCGGTGCTGCGCTTTCGTAGAACTTTCGCCGGGCCCTCAAAGATGAGGCTACCGTTCACACGAGGTTTCAAGAATCTGCTTCGTCGAACAACTTCAGTCAAGCACGAAATATCAGCCACGGTACAGTGTACTAGATCCACGGCTATTTTATGGCAGCGTGCCGCCATTTCGTTGTCCGCCATATTACTATGATGGCTAAAGATAATCTAACTCTACCAAAAAGATGGCCGACCCTGGCCGCATTACCGACCATAGACGCTTTACACACGCGCCAAATTACAGCCGCCATAAGTGACCTTCTCTTGTCTTACCGAGATGCCGAGCAACTGAAACGGTAGTTGACGATCCTCTACAAAGGCCGATGCTTTAGAAAAGAACACAGTTGAATCTAATATGGCAATAACCTGGCCTGCTATGGTAATGATGAAGTGAAATAAACGGAATAAGAGGAAACAAAAACTGAAGGTCAGTTATGGCGGCGTCCATGCACAGCTGCTGCAAAGCGTCTATAGGCGGAGCTGGGGGGCTATGTTGCGCTTTTTGCACTCCCAGGAGACTAGGGAGAAAAGAGTGACGTCAACAACGCAGCAAATGCAGATTGGACGTTGATTTTGTTTTCTTCTGTCAACATCCAATCTGCGTTTGCTCTAGTCGTTGACGCCACTTCCTTCTTCCAAGTCTCCTGGGAGTGCATAAAGCGCAAATAGCACCCCAGGTCAAACGCGATCCAGCAAATAGATATTGAGATCATTGGGTAGACCTAAAACTAGCCGCCTTTATCTACACTGCACTCGTCGAACGCGTTCAAATGTGAAAGGAAAACGCCAGACGCCGCCATAGCACGTTCTAACGCGTTTGACAAGGGCAGTGTAGACCCACTAATCATTCCGATCAGAGCTCGGCGTTTCAACGTCTACACGCGCTCTCGTTTCGTCCTCTCCCTTAGTTACGGGGCGAATAGTCTGTCACAGGATAAATGTGCACTTAAGACGTTCCGAGATCGTGTGTTCGTGGTGATAACTTATCTTCCATTCTCCAAGCTTCCTAGAAATCTAGAAATCATGCTTGTGCGACGTCTATTCCCCACTAAAAATGTGATAGAAGTTCGTACCACGCCCCCTTTCTGAGCGGAAAAGTCTGAAGCACGGAATCCAGGGGCCTCCGCTGACGGCGCCTCCGCTGCCGGCGCCTCCGCTGCCGGCGCCTCCGCTTACGATTGGCTGACGCGCGCCCGTTTTCACGCCGCCGGCGCCTCCGCTGAATTTTTTACTCCAGATTTTCCGCTCAGAAAAGGGAGTGACACGAAATGGCGATCAAACTTTTATTAGGGAAATTTACGTCGCGAGCGCATAATTTTTCGATTTCTGGGATGCTAGTATCCAAAAGAATGTGTATCACCAAGAACAGATGATCTCAGAAACGCCTTTGGTGCACCTTTAAAAGTTCAAAGGAAGCTCCTCCTCTCAGCTCTGCTAAAGTGGAAATAGGTGGGAGGAACCTCATCTGAAATTATAATCCATCACTGACTATGGTACTGCATGAACTTGACATTCCCTGTATTTTTAAAGCAACCATAAAAAAAAAAAATCACTTTTCGTTTAGTGTTTTGACAGTGCATTGCACTTCTAAAGCATAAAACAGGAATTAGCTTTTGTTGGCGCCTTTGTTTGTTTTGTTTGTTCGTTTGCAAGATGTACATCGGGGAGTCCCTGTATTTATAAAAAAAAAACAATGAATATAGCTTCGCGACGGATAATTCCTTTAGTCGCGCCTGCCGGACGTTAAATACGAAAGAGCCGTCAACTAAAAGCAGCAAAACATAAAAAAAAAATAAAACGTAGCCAGAAGCGGCTTCGGAACACGACTCGTCACGCGGGAACACGGATGTTGTCCTGACGAGAGAGTAGACCCTTTTTAAAAGTCCCTCAAGCAACACTGATGGTCGCTATTTCTCGGGCACGAAGCTCGTCATTAGATCCGAGTCGTCTCCAAGCACTGACGCAGCACTGGTTTTCACTACATGCTCAGAGTACGTGATCAAGCAATGGAGAACAGGCGATGACTCAGACGTTTGAAGAGGCCCCATTCGAAAGTCTCGTGCCGATCGATAAAAATTCCTTTTAACCGCGCAGTGGTGGAACAACCGCTGAACGTGGAATTAGCGCGAGCTGGTAGCTTCGACTTGTGCTCCCGCTGCACGAGGGCTCGTGAGTCGGGACACAGTCGAACACAAGAAGCTCGCACTTATGTCCGCCATTGTAAGGCCTAGCTGGTCTTCTAAATAGGTAATATTATCCAGACTCAGTTTGTGTTCAGTTAAGTAGATAAAGCTGTTGGAAACAGCCATGAGAGGTAGACATCACGGGATGATTTGATTTTACATTTTGTTCCAGAAACGTCTTCCATATAAAAGGAAATAGAAGAAATGGAGCCGTTGACCACTGTGCAATGTAGCCGGATATCATCATCATCATTTATTAAACCTTGAACGCCCTTGCGGGCATTACACAAAGGGAGGGGGGGGGGGTTCTTGCTGAAGAAACACGATATAAAGGAACGAACAAAAAGTGGGTTACATGCTGCAGAACATTGTTATATAAAGCAGTAAAAACATGAAAAAATGCATAAACACACAAAACGTTTTAAGGAAAAACATCTGAGTAAATAGAAAAATACACAAAACATTTCTATAAACACGAATTGACTTTGCTATTGGTGCAAATGCAGATGGATGATCCGTTGGGATATGAGTGTGTTATGATCTGTCTGGGGGTCACGATACTGTTAGGCAGGCTACTCCAGTTCGTTATTGTTAATGGCAAGGTGGAGTTAAGAAACGAAACTGACGAGGCGAAAATTGGACGAACTTTACAGACGTTATCAATGCGACGAAATATGTAAGTGGCTGGGAATAATAGTGGAAGTTCTGATGTCATGGTTATCATAGTAAATCTTGTGAAAAAGAGACAGGCGTGATAGTTTTCTTCTGGATGAGAGCAGATCAAGGTTAGCTTTCATTCGTAAAAAAGTGATGCCAATGTCTCGTGAGTAATCTGAAAAAAAAAATCGGATTGCGCGATTTGGAAGTGCCTCTATGTTTTTTATCAATGAGCGTTGCCAAGGGGATTAGACAGATGAAGCGCATTCAAGCTGCGATCTTACGACTGTAGTGTAGGCTAGTTGTTTAACTGATTGTGGTGCTAGTTTTAGATTCCGTCTAAGATAGCCAAGAGAGCGGTTGGCATTAGACAGGACGTGTTTGATATTCCTGTTCCATGAGAGATCGTCAGATAAGCTAACGCCAAGATATTTGTAAGATGGGCACTTGGTAATTACCTGGCTGCACACGGTGTAAGTGAAAGAGAGAGGACTATGGAGCAATTATTTATAACTGAAAACACTCCTTCTGATTAATATGGAATTCTTCCGTCGCTCGAATGGATGCCTCTCCAGGACTGCTTTTGAAGAAAGTAAAAAGCGATTAAGATTAAAAATTGAATTGTTACTAACGCGTATTGATTATGGTTGTAAGTAAATTGCCCCTGTCAGTCTGTTTAGTAGACTCTAAAAAAAGTGTGTATTCTTACACCATTTGTCCCGCATAACACACCTCAAAACTTCAGTTTGACGTACTGCGCACTGAGGTCGATCTGACGGGACTAACTTTCACGAGAGGCTTGATAGCCGTGTGGTACAACCTATTAAAAAAGCTAATGTATGTGTTACTGACTACAAAAACAAGTAATCAAGGTTTTCTTGGCTCTACTGCAAAACCTTAGTGTTTTCTTTCTGTGGTCTTTGATACTCCACAAAAAAGTTTAGAACGGTACCTTGGCATTGTTGGATTCTACCGTGAATTTATTGCCAACTGCGCTGATTTGTCCCGGTCCCTTCACCAGCTATTACGCCGGGAGGTTCCATGGACCTGGATTTCCACTCAGGGAGAAGCGTTTAAAGCGTTAGCAATGGCTATTGCTCATACTGCATCTGCGATACTTCCTAATCTTAATGCTGCATTCGTCCTCCAAACGGATGCCAGTGATTACGGTATAGGAGCAGTACCACTCCAATAACATAACGCAGCGTTGCGGCCCGTTGCATTCGCGAGTCATACTTTTATCGCAAACTGATTGTAACTATACGGTAACCGAAAAGGAATGTCTAGCTATAATAATCGCTCTGAGAAAGTTTGACATGTTCTTTGATAGGGCGGCATTTACCATTTAGATTGACCATCAAGCATTGACATAGCTGAAAAACCTTAAACACCACGCCTGGCGTTTCGCTCGCTCGGCTCTGGCTTTAAAGAAATATGATTTTCAATTGAATACAAACCACGAAAGTTCAATGTCGCAGCAGATGCTCTGTCACGAGCACCCCGCCCCCCTCTCCCTCTCCCCCCCCCCCCCCCCCCCCCCCCCCCGAAAGGCTGATGACACGGTGGAACTCGTCGCTGTCGCCGGCACTGAACTTTGCTGGGGGCTTTCTGTGAGGCGGGGCGAGCTAAGAGAAGCCCAGCAAAAAGTCGACGTGTGCCAAAAAGTATCTCGAGGCTTGAATCAGCCCAATCAAACCGATAGAAACGGGACGGATGGGTCGGTAGACGCACATGTGCACAGCGAGGATGGACTCCTCCTTCCTTACATACCACAGGCAGACGAAACCGACCCCACTACGTCCCCTTTTCGTGTGGTTGTACCCCGTTCGTTAAGACAGGCTTTCCTCTGGTATTTTCATGACAGTGCGCTAGCAGGTTACAGTGACAGTCAGAAACTGTGTCGCGTTGCCACTTGGCCTTGGATGCGCCAGGACGTTCTCCGCTGCACACGCAGTTGTCTACGTTGCCAACAAGCCAAACTCAGGGGAGGTAAACACCCTGGTTTGATGCAGTCAATGGAAAGTCGTTTTCCCTGGGAGATTGTTTCACGCGCTGGGAGATTGTTTCACGCGACATAATGGGTCCCTTTTCACGCAGCCCCAAAGGAAACAGGTATCTCCTGGTAGTCACCGACCACTTCTCAAAGTCGGTGGAGCTTTACCCTCTCCGCCAACTGAGTTCCAGGACGATTTGGTATACAAATTGAGGGACACCTTTACCCGCTTCGGGTTCTGTTCTCAATTAATTTCGGACAAGGCGTCCTACTTCACAAGTAAGGTTTTTGAGGACTGTTGCACAACACTGCGCATCCAGCACAAGTGCACCACTCCTTACCACCCTCCAGCCAACACAGCTGAGAGGGTAAACCGGAATCTCAAAGCAATGCTGGTGGTTTACACCGAGAGTCAGAAAGACTGGGACAATTACATCCCGGCAATGGCTTTCGCCACTCGCACTACGGGGAACCGTACGACAGGGTTCACACCTTCCCAAATAAACTTCGAACGCGAGCTGCGATATCCCCTCGAGAACAGCTTTTCTGACGGCAATAGGGGACCAAACACGTCGTACGCGAGATTCGCTGAACAACTTCGTGATAAAATCACCGACGCTGTGCGAGTGGCTCGAGAAAATATTGAGTTAGCGCAGCTCGATCAGAGGAACCAATATGACCAAGGCAGGAGACCCCTAGAAATTTCAATAGGAGACCGCGCTCTCCGGCGCGTGCACCCGCTTAGTAACGCAGCGAGAAGCTTCCCGGCATCACTAGCTCCTCGTTGGGAAGGTCCCTTAGAAGTTGTTTTACGGGTATCACATTTCGTGTATAGGCTACGACATGTCGAAGACGGGTCGTTAACTGGGCTCGTTAACATTTGTGATATGAAGCCGTTTGTTTCTAGAGATGTCACCCTTTAGGGACGCCCTAAGGAACTCAGTCCCCTGTAAATTTTCGCCACACGAAGGATAGTTGCTCATGGTTATTTTCTATTCAGGCATGCCACCTCGACGCAGCGACACCCATTCATTTAGGCGATCACGGAGCCGCTCCCGATCCCCTTAAGCCCCCAATTCAACCCACGGGGCCACTCCTGCCGCGCCAGGCGACATAGCCGCCGTCAGCGACCGCCACGCACTGCCGAGGCTGCCACCTGGTGCGTGATGGAGGCCGGGCGAATCGTCACACTCGCGTCCCGGATGGCCTGGGACCATCAACCTCAAGTGCCACAAGGGTCTGCACCAGAGTACGTTCCCCATCCCTTCCCGCGGCGGACACTGACGGAGCGCTGTGCTGCATACCTGCCCGCCGCCTACGACGAGGAAGAATACGCCGACATATGTGAACCTCGCCGCGTCCCACTCATTTAATGCGAACAGCATCATCCAGGAGCACTTCACCACGACCAAGAAGACCACCAGCGTGCGCTGGTGCTAGCTGGATCGCGGGCCCTCACACCTGCCGACATCGAGGCCGCCCTCGTTATTGTCGGCCGTGCCTGCCCGGAACGCCTGCACCGAACAATAGCTTCCCCATCAGAACTGGCTAACGTCAGACTTAGCGACGACGAAATATAACCACCACAGTAAACCCCATGCCCTCACAAGCAAAAAAAAAAGACCAAAACGGTTCCGCAACGTCCAAATAAAATTCAAATTCCGGCGCGGCGATAGACCATCCTGCATCGCCAAAGCCTTACCGAGCGCCTTCCACCGGCGAGTCGTGACCAAGGAAGCACGTCTGTCCTGGCCACCCTAGCATCACTTGCAGAGGCCACGGCTCCCAACGCCATGGCTCCCAACGCGACCATATCGTTGACGGAGGCTTTGCAGTGACTGGACGCACGACATCACTATGCCCCATGCCAACGACTCCACAATCATGGCGTCTGCTCTGGGAGATGACCAAAGAAAAACCTCCTAAAAAATTAACTTCTCCCCCCCCCCCCCCCCCCCCGGGAGGGGGAATGATGTGGGGATTTATCGAAAGAAAGATAATAAAGATAGCTTGTGAGGCGGGAGAAGCTAGCGCGCGCTCAGGACGAGCGTGGGTTAGAACGGGTGTGGACACCAGCGAAACGGTTGTCAGTTCTTGAGTCTCCACAATACGTGCGTATAAGTAAAAACGCATGAATCAATATTAGTAATTGAAAACACGTATATAAATGTCTCACAAGAAAATAAGTATTTTATTTTTCTTTTATTTTAAACAGTCGTGTGCTCATGAAGCCCAGCTTAAACACGTAATTATCGAACAAAAGTATCTAAACGCAAACCAATTATGTATTCCAACAAACAAAAAAGAATCTGTAACACAATTGCTAGGCAATAGACCCTTTTCAAACGTCCGCGCTGACGCCTGTCTGCCATTCCTTGATCACTTACTCTGAGCAATGTATTGGAAACGAGGGTTGCGTCAACGTTTGGCGAGGACTCGGCAATTTGGTGAAAACGTAAAACGCAAAAGCGAGACAAGGAAGCCAGACGCAAAAGTGACATGCACACGCGTTACGTTCGAGAAAACAGTAACGCGGAGACATCTGCGAAACTATAGTCGGATGAAAGCATATTTTACACAGTCCTCGCCGCAGCAAATCTCCCTCGCCGATGGCGCCTCACTCCCGTTGGCTGGTGCGAGGAATTATGCGACCATAGCTACAACCAATGGCGTTCTCGCCGGAAGTCGCGGTACGTGCCTCTTGGTATCACAACTGATTGCACCGAGATTTCCCGAGCCGAAAATCTATTTGGTCGGGCATGACCAAAGAATACTGCAGAATTTCTTTTTCCCGCGAAAGTTTTTATCTGCACGCAAGCACAATGTCTCACCTAAAACCACTACAAAAAAAAAACGGCCGGAGGGTTGTTGTGTTTAAGCGACTCGTCCCGGAAAAATAAGTTGGATAAAGCAGCGACAGAATCCACAGCAAACATATAGATCTCGCTTCCAACAGCAATGAAAGCGAGTTATCCGTGCCCCAGCCGTCTGTCTGCGCGGGCATCGCGAGCAACACTTCATTGATCTTCGTCGACATTATTGAGTTATCCTATTAGCGCTCGTCTATACGTTCCCCGGCCAAAAATGATTGCATTTGTCTCGCGCTAACCGACCGCCGAGTTAGAGCACCAGACCACGCCTGATATCTGCCGCGCAGCGGCGCTATGTATATAGTGACTCGGACGCCGTAACATGTTTTGCTGTTGACAGGCAACATTAACCAGCTGGGAACGCCAGCGTTTGTCACGTTGCGCCTCCCAGAGTGCTTATCACGGTACTACTGAAGACAACGAGCCGAGGCTGCAGGACTAATTCGAGGCTAAACCAACAACATATATGTGTCTCTGTTAAACTTACCGTTTCCTGCATACGGTAAATAAAGTGTGCGTACCGGTGCACAGATAAGGAGCGGCAGGATGTTACTTTTATGTAGCCACTGATAACCTAAGAAACGCAGGACGTGGCCAGTCCCTAGCGGCTCATCATCGCTCCACAGCCTATCAGATTGCGTTCTTCTCCGATAAGAGCGCCGAAGAACAAATCACGAAGTGTGGCCATACTGGGCCATACCCTGCGTTTCTTACACTCTAAAAAATCCTGCTCGTCTACTTACCCGCACTACATTCAAAGAGCCAATCTCTGCAATCTACGAAATCTGCTCAGGGAACGATGAGGCGGAACATCCGTTTAGAAGTAAAAATGAAGCCTGCGCTGTGGCATTACGCACTGCAAAGCATCATGCTCGCATCGCGTAAAGCCACAGCGCAGACTTAATTTTGAGATAATATAGTGATTGCGCAGTCGAGCTGGTGGATGTTAACCATTTTGTTCTTAGCCCGAGACTGAGGCAGGAAAAGAGGAAAGTTTCAAAGTAGAAGAAAAATAAACAGTCGAGGACACGTCTCTAACACAGCTAAAGACAAGTTTATTTGGTCACCCTCTTATATGCACTCCACGAACTTTACCACAGAACCTTCTCGATCTCCAAAGCCAAAAGATAACAAAGGTCTCACATCTTTCCAGCACAATTGTCAAACAACCTTGACGTTTTCCACAAGCAACACATAATAGCTCCCCTCACCGGGAAGACAATTGACTGAATCCTTCGCGCACATAGTACACTCTTCCCCTCTACTCTCCGGCCCAGAAGATATCAATCAACACAGAAGATATCAATCCACGTGATACACAAAGGAGGAAACCACTTACACCCTTTCACATTCAACAACCACTTTACAAAACTTTCAAATCCGCAAGAATGTTTTTGCACTGCTGCTAAGCTGTAACGACACCTGACTAATCCAGTTGCCCATTGATTTCATTCTTATTGGGTCTTTAGCTGTGTTAGAGACGTGTCCTCGACTGTTCCTTTTTCTTCTACTTTGAAACATTTCTCTTTTCCTGCCTCAGTCTCGGGCTAAGAACGAAATCGTTAATTTTGAGGTCTAAACTGATGTTCCACCTCATCATTCGCTGAGCAGATTTCGTAGATCACAGAGATTGGCTGCTCGAGTGTTTTGCGGCTAAGTAGAAGCGCAGGCCTTTCTTAGACTGTCCGGGACAGGGGTTAGAGAAGCTATAGCCCGAATGTAATGCGCTTACTATATGTAATGCGCTTGCGCGGGATTGCACTGCCATTGAATGAAGGGTCGTTTTCGTGCGTCTTCCAAATAAAATTCTTCACTTTATAGCCGGCGCTCATGCCGTGTGTTTCTTCTATGCGTCCTCGTCTATTCGCGCTGCTTCCGCGAAGAATTCGCAGAAACTCGCCCAACTATTCATTCTTTTATGCAAAATTTACGTCCTCACAAGGTTTGTTGACTATATGGAGGGTGTTCCACGTATCTTTAGCGAAGCTTTAAAAATATTTTGGTGCATTTTAGGAACACGAAACCAAAAAAATAAGTTTATTCATTGTTTCGAGAAAGTCAGGCTATTTTATTGCATTTTTACGAATGAAATAATTATTTAAGATAAATAATGAACTTCCTAAGTATTCCGTTTAGAGCAAACGTTCTAATGAAAACGTTGTAGAGCGTCCTCTGAAACATCCAATTCAGTGGCTTCTATCAAGAAACCTCTAACACTGTTAGTTTTCGTGTGCTTCCAAAAAAAAAAACATGAAATTTGGAAAATATCATGTGACTTTGAGCTTGAGGAATCCCGGAGAAAAGCTCACCGGAGAAAAGCTCACCGGAGAAAAGCTCACCGGAGATAAGCTCACCGGAGAAAAGCTCACCGCAAAACCGGCGGATGCGGAGAAAAGCTCACCGGCCATTGAGCGTATGCGCAGAAAAGCTCACCGATATTTTTTTCTTCTTTTTATATGGAGGCTGTTGGATCGTGCGTAACATATATCAATTTATTATCATTAAAACTCGTCAGCTTTGTAAAAAATAAAATGTCCTCTTTTGTAATATTTGTTAAGCTTAATGGCTATATTGCTCCCAAATTATTAATCGCGGGCCAGTGTTTTTTGTAGCTTACCCTCTAGGCAACGAAAGCCTAACTAAAATCTTTATGAACTTGAAGAACAGGAAAAAGTTAAAAAAAGGTAATGATGACTGCCTAAAACCTAAAAATGAAAGGTGTAAATGCCGAAAATTAAAAAGTGCTCGCGCAACACCGCGGTGCCTGAAATTCTCTTTGAAGCTTTTGTTAACATTTGAAAACAGGATAAAACAGTCAATGGGATATCGAGGCTTCTTTCTTCCACGGACATGCACGCTTTCTAACCGTACGTTCGTGCTGTTGTTTCCACGTGTTCCTTTTGTGTGATAGTGTCCTTCTACGGTGCGCCAGCCATGACCTTCAGAGGTGCACACTGTCTCCGTTGTTATTCGTGAGCTATATAAGAACTAGTCCTTTGTAAGGTAGGTAGCGAATTGGGCGAGTTAGTAAACGTATACATGATACAAACCGCTCAAACGACGACGACGGAGTGAAGACAAAAAAATACGACAGGACGAAGCTGTTCTCGCAACTAGAGTTTTGTTAGTGAAATTAACAGAAAGAAAACAGCGTAGCCGACTCTGATTACATCCACAAACACCTACTTATCGATTAGGCACTACACAATATTTGGACCTCAAGCGATTTACACACCGCTATTCATATTAGCTCGCAAAAAACAAACCTCTTTATCTGACAGAGCTACCGACGGCGAATCCCGGACAAAAGCACACCGGACAAAAGCTCACCGGACAGAAGCTCACCGGACAAAAGCTCACCGGACAAAAGCTCACCCATTCTTTCACAGACCCGGACAAAAGCTCACCCATATTTTCACAGACCCGGACAAAAGCTCACCACGAGAAAATTTTATGTTGGTCTTAACACGAGTGCGGACAACTTAGGTGCATGCGTGCGACACAAAAAGGCAACGATAAATTAAATCTGACAGGCGCATGGTTTGTTGATTTTAATAGAAACAAGTTTATTTATCGATTGGTTAGAAGCGAATGCAGTCCCCCACTAGCTCCAGCAGTTTTGGTAGATCTCGATGTCCATGCAAGCCCTCGCAAATATTTCTAAGACGATTCTGCAGGTGCAGAGTAATTTTTCGCACCCGCTTTACTGTGGGCTCACCTCTCCGGGCTTTTGTCAATGCCGTGGCAACGTGCTCCTGATTTTGCTGTAGGCATTCAATCAGCCTCAAGACGCTTGGATGGGCGTGGCCGACGAGCTTCTGGAACCCGGTACTCTATCTTTCGCAGGTGTTGCTCATCCGGTCTTTATCTTGAAGAGTGGTGTCGTACATATTCCACCGTACCGGGGGAAACTCCGGTCGCCGTCGGCGCAGAGTCAGGCGAAGGGAAGAATTCGCTCTGGGTGCCGCCGCAGATGGAACAGAAGCATAACGAAAGCGGCCGTTGACTTACGTGCAACCAAAGTAGTCCAGCAGGTAGCCGATGTCACCGGTACACTTTTCCCTGGTGGTTAGTTCTTGTGAAACAAGCTGTGGTGGAAGGAACCCGAGCCTATCTAAAATCCCGCACAATTTTCTAAATTGGTCATCTGTCTTGTACTTTTCCAAAAGGCCGAAATCCCGTTCTTTCAAAATATTTTTTCTAAAAATTCGCAACTCAATGATGGATGAGGTACAAGTTCTCCTAAAAATGGTCCAATGTCCATTGCGTCCGCACTGTAATTCAGCCCGTGTTTCGCCAGGGTAGGAAAAAAAAATCGAGGTGAGCTTTTGCCCGGGTCTGTCAAAAAAACGGGTGAGCTTTTGTCCGGGTCTGTCAAAAAACGGGTGAGCTTTTGTCCGGTGAGCTTTTGTCCGGTGAGCTTCTGTCCGGTGAGCGTTTTGTCCGGTGAGCTTTTGTCCGGTTACCACCGACGGCGCACCCTCAGCTGTCAATAAATTGTTGCCTTTTTTACCGGTGTACGATGTTCTGATTATATACTTGCGACTTCATTAATTTGCAGAATGGGTGATTACTAATGTCTGAGGAATTAGTAAATATGCCCAATGAACCTCAAGAATAATACAAAAACGAGGACATATTTTTAATGAAGTGACGAATGCGAATAGTGTTAAATTGCCACGTTTTACGGAGAATCAAGCTAAGCTAAAAAAATATCGGTGAGCTTTTCTCTGCATCTGCCGGTTTTGCGGTGAGCTTTTCTCCGGTGAGCTTATCTCCGGTGAGCTTTTCTCCGGTGAGTTTTTCTTCGCCGCCCAAGCTTGAGAGCGTTGAACGGCAGCACTCTCAGCCATGGTTTGAATAATCTAGGCTCGCATGCTGAATAGTACACTGCGTACATGACGCTGTTAAAATATTCGCTTTTTTTGGAGCTTTTTTTTTTATCTATACAATTTGTTAGTTCTTTCGAAGCCCTGAAAAACGAAGTGTTAGAGGTTTCTTGATAAAAACCACTGAATATTATGTTTCTGATGACGCTCTACAACTTTGTAATGAAAAATTTTGCTCTAAACTGAATATTTTGAAAGTTTATTGATTGATCTTAATGAATTAGATATTTGGAAAAGGTAAAAAAATAGCTCCAAACAATGAACAAAGTTATTCCTTTGGTTTTGTCTTCCTAAGCGGGTTACAGAGCTCCGTTAACCATTTTGCGAATGTAACGAAATACCGGTGTCGTAACTTGCCATAACTAACGGAACTTTATGTTAATTTGTAGCTACTTTGTACTTCACTGTTAGTATATGACTGTAGCGACCCAACCACAAAACGTCTCCATAAGATTGTCGAACCGTTCTTGAAAAACGGGAACTTCATGCATACGGTCACTGATCTCTATTATAGTAGGCTGGATCGCGGACAGCGGCCTCGGCAGCTGGGGCAGTGGCGCCATCGGCGGCCATTGATTGACACCACCAAATGCATGAAACTCCATGGGAAAAACGAAAAAAAAAAAAAAGACGGCCGTTTCCTCCGTTTCTAAGTTGTTGCAGGCACAGAAACTTTTTGGCTGCTTTTCGGGAAGCCTGTCAAATAGCATGTGTAAAAACATTAAAACTGAAAGCCCTTACAGTTCTCACAAATAAATGTTTTGTCGTCAAGAGTGACTCCGCTAGGTGAGAAATGTAGTGCAGTTCAATGAGACGAGAGTTACCTGGAGCTACCGCGGTGTCGGTGGTGGTTTCGACAAGTTTGGATTAGCAGTAGACAAGCTTGAGGGGTTTGCTGTCCGGAATTCGCTCACCCCCGGGAAGGCGCTGTCAACATGGAACTCTTTTGACATTGATCAACTTCTGGACTTCCCTGAGGACGGTCTTATTGACGAAAAGTTTCTTTTTTTTTTTTTACTTCACGTCGAGAGCAAGTTTGCCAACTGAGCCGTTGGTGCTCCGACACGTTTGATGTTTTTATTTTTTTATTTGGCATTCGAACGCTTGACAAATAGCGATTCGACCTCCAAACTTTATATAATGATCGCATCTCGTCATAATATACTCGCCTTCGAGCACAGCATACAAGCTTCAATACTCGTACATTTGTGTGTTTCCCCCATAGACTTGCGTGTATTGCCTGGTGTCAAGTAATGGCCGCCGGTGGTGCCACCGGCGGGCTCGCGATCCGCGATCCAGCCTACTACAGGGTGAAACAAGGAGACGCCAGGCTCTTTAAATCGACCGGAAAATTCGGTTTGTTTCTTAACCTATCGCGCTACGACTTTGTGCAGCGTTGCCCACAGATGGTGCTTTTTTTTTTTTTTTTTTTTGTAAAAATTGCAAGGAGCGAACTTACCTGAGGAAACAGTAAAGAAAGAAAAAGGCTTAGCTCCTATGGAAACGCAGCGACGCCACCGGTCTGCAAACAACACGGCGCCGTTTCGCACGCGAGACAAGAGATGGCGCAAGCGGTCGCGACGCCAACTGCCACCAACGAACGAGCGGACGACGCCGAGAGCCGGCGAATTTAGCAGACAAGGAACTGCAGTTCGTTGTTGTTACCGTGCCTGATTTTGTTTCTGCGACTGTCGCCGCCCGCGGAACGCGTTCCGCTTTTCAATCGAAAAGATGTCTGCTAAAGACGCTGGCTCTCGGCGCCGTACGCTCGTTTGTTGGCGGTGTTTGTTGCGCATCTCTTGTCTCCCGTGCGAAACGGCGCCGTGTTGTTTGAAGACCGGCGGCGTCGCTGCGTCGCAAATTTTACAAAAAAAGAAAATGCACCATCTGTGGGCAACGCTGCACAAAATCGTAGCGCGATAGGTTAAGAAACCGAATTTTCCGGTCGATTTAGAGAGCCTGGCATCTCCTTGTTTCACCCTGTACAATATAAATGAGTGCATACGGTCGATCCTCATCTGTTTAAACAAGGGCACGTCGCGAAAGTGGGTTGTAGTCTCGTTTCTTTTTTTTTTTTCCTTGAGAGCATTTCGAACTCTAATAGCTTCTGCGAATGGCGGAACTGGCGGAAAATAAATAATTAGGAATGATGAGAACCAGCGCTGTCAATTTCTAGTTATCAGGGGTGTGATACAACGAAATATTAACTAAATAAACTGCATCACGAATTACTACAAAAAACTGTCTAAATAAATCATAAACTTAAACAATATACCAAATAGGCGTGTTTATTATAACTGCCATGATTGACTTACTCTCCTCCTGAAATATACAAGTAAACTGAATTAAGCCGTATTTGAAGAGTTTTTTCTAGCTTACATTAATGAGCATCGTGAGATGTAGCTAAAAAACTATGCGACTAGCAAAACGATCTCGAAAGCAAAGTGCATTCTTTTGGCCAACAAAACTTAACCATGACCTTTTAACGCAAAAAAAGTAAGACATTGAACAATAACTCACCTAATGTGTTTTTTCTTATTACAGTTTGACGTCCCGGGTGCGTTCAGCAGCTGGAGTTTCGGCATACGAAGTAGACGTTTAAACATCAAATTGTTTAACCGTATTTTACTTCAGTTCAAAAATAGCACACAACCCGGGCCATGGCAACGGAGTTTCCGTGGCCGTTGCCATCTTGCGCGAAAAGTGAGTGGGAGATGGCAGTAAAAGGGGCTTTAATGACAAGCGTTCCAAAACAGCCTTTTTTGTTAGAGGCAGACGTTACGTGACAGAGGCAACCGTTGAGTACATGAACTGCTCACAAACAACGCACCTCATAGCCACGCCGGTTTTTGGTCACGGGCCGGTTTAGGCTGCACAAGCAACAAAAAGCGGACGGAGATCGCTTATTATAACCAATAATTATTACTAAACATGATTATGGGAGATGATAAACGAATTGTGGGACCCGTCATTGTTTGGTTATAATCCCACGCGTACTCCTAGCACCTTTTCGTGTATACATGATTAAAAAAGGTGGCCAGCGTTTATAATCTCTTTACCCTAACTTTCTCGTTCACGGCAAAAAAACGTTTTCTTTTTTTCACGCCTGCAGCGGCAAAGTAAGGGCGAAGCAGAAGGAAGCTATCACTATCCCTGCTGCGAATGTGACCTTCTATACAAAAAGTAAAATTTCGTAGAATGGTACAGTAGCCTTCACACAAAACCAGGAACTCCAAGAAGGAAAATGCGGGCGCAGAGTCTAGCAATAGATGATTCGGTCTTTGAATGCCAGGGAGTTGGAGGCATGCTTCCTTGTGTAAGACTACGGTATTTATGTCTGACGAACTGCGATACAAAGAAGGTGCTGTCCGTGGAGGTGACGGGGTCTTTCGTTTAATCTTTTGGCCGCTATGGGAGAAAGGATGCACAGAGTATTTGGTAGGAGGCGACCTTCTGAACGGGAGCCGTTCTTTAGCGAGAGACCGCACCTTTGTACCACGGCGGCAGATATTCTAAAAGAGGGTGACGTCTTTCTAATGACGGACGCCGATCAATGCTGCGATAACCTTGTCACTTGTGTTGGTTCAAAGCGTGGGAATGTCAACGCTTCTAAACGCAGAGTTTATTCTTTCTGTAGTTGACAGAACAAGCATTTATTTGTTTTGAAAAGAACGGCGTGACCTGCTGGAGTAGCTAAGCACGCTAAGGCCAAATTCTTCGAGCGGCGGCAGACTGTCGCCTTCTGAACCGATGTCACTTTCCATCGAGAGGGCTGCTCCTTCAGGGTAGAGCGACGGTGATTTTTGCAGCTTCCCTGTAAAAACTGCACCGAGGACACTTTGTTCCACGCAGCGATAATCTCGCGCCTTTTGGTCCCGGACGTGGGAACTCTTGCGAAGGAGTTTTAAGTGACGCCGTTTATACAAAGCGCTGTTTGGGTTTTTTTGCCTTTTTTACGTACCGTAGTGCACAGAACAACAATTATTTTGATTTAAAACGATCATGTGGCCAATTTTAATCAAAAGTAACATGTAACGGGGAACCTAATTTGATGGGAGATTCCGTAAAATAATAACGACATTACGTTATTCGTTAGTCATTTGTGCTTCAAACGAGTACGTTACTACGTTACTAAAAAAACTAACGCGTTACCAGTAATGACGTTACTTCTAATGCATTAGTTCCAACACTGGTATATCGGCACCGTTTAAATAAAAAGTACAGAAGCCTATGTTTGCGCTCTCTTATCACTAGAATGTGCCTACGCTGTCACAGCAGCTCTCGAGGCTTTCACTTTGCACTCGTAGCTGTCGTTACGCTCCGAACAAAAATCAAAGAAAGTATAATTTCTTCGACTACGTTGCGAAGTTGCTTATACATTAATAATTACGACTGCGAGCTATCATAACAACCAAGCGTCGCGTCGCTTGGCTGCCGTGGAAACTCAAGATGGAATCAAGACGTAAGCTCACACCAAGTAATCCAACGTCAATTACGCTACTGCTTGAAGGAGCCGTAAGCAAAGTCGCTTATTATAAACATATAATGCCGGAAAAAGCGATTAGCAAGGGCTGTGTTATACCCCATCCACACGACCGTAAAGGTACCCTTAGCTAAAAGACCTTTATTCTCTCCGGCCAGTCAATTAACGATCTTCCGCACGTGGCGTGTCCTCGCGACCTAAGAGCACGCTGTGATTCGCCGATAGCAAGGGGCCTATGTTAACGGTACCTTTATGTCGACCGTGTGAGTGGGGTATTAGATTCGCCCCACCTTACTCCCCATGTTCTCTTTCTTCACTTTCCCTATTAGATTCAGTTCGTAATGTGCTTAGATTAGTAGTTCAGGTGTCAAGCTGGTCGACAGAGGGAAGGCATTTTCAGCTTAGCACAGGTACGTTCTCTTCACGGCTAAATTTTTAGCACCCCTGTTATCCGCAAGAATTTGAGGTACACTGCGCGACACTCTAAGCACAAACAGGGCAATAGCGCTTTATCGCCTTTTACTTCGAAAGAGTATTAGCTCGCGGTTGTACCATATCCACCACAAGCTTTTTTCACCTTCAGTAGCCCCTCGCCACCTCATGAGTCACGAGCTTGTGCGCGAAGAAAAAGCACGACGAAAAGCAACGAGCGCGTGCTGGTGATCGGGCATCCAATAGACCGATCTCACCAGCGAGCTTGACTACGCCACCGCTGCCGCAATGCATCGAGGGAGCTTTAAGCGCGAAACACATGTACGACGAAACCGTCCGATCCGACGTGCGGACTGCCGGAATGACCTTGGGGGGAAAGGGTTTTCGTAGCATCGGAGAGCGTTGAAAACCCTCGCCTCCGACCGTCGTATTGCGCGGTCGGACGTCGGATCGGACGGTTTCGTCGTACATGTGTTTCGCGCTTTAGTCTTCCTGCACCTGCGACAACCTCGCTGCAGCTCGGCACGTGTGGAGCATGAGGCGGCACGAGCCGTCTTGTGCACTGCTGCCTGCCTCCTGCGAACTAAAGTTATGGTGGCGTCACGCATGCGCCGAACGCTTGGTGAGATCGGTCTATTGAGACTCCCCGCCGTTCTAGTCCTGAGAGTCATTAGAGAGTTTTAGGGAACCGTTTTTGCCCATCCGATACGGTACGATGTCCGGTACGAACTGCGTGTATGGGAGACTTCTGCGGTAGCGCATGCGCAGTTCGTACCGGAGGGTCCATCGTATCGTGTCGGGAGTGCACAAAGGGTTCTCTGAAACTCTCGACCATCGCAAGTCGACCCACCACTAATGTTCAGCATAGATGCGCGGTATGGTCAGTGATGCACGGGGGAAGTGCTGTGCTCCGGCCGCTGTTAGAGTTCGGCTACACTCGTCATGTCCCCAGCCCGAATGTTCGCTGATGCATTGGTCGTAATCAAGCCCATTCCGGGTGCTCACGTTGCTCATGTTCATTTCATAAGCAGCATTTGTCTAGGCATGGTCACCACCTACCAAACTTGGTGACTCTATATATCTACATCCTATTTCTCATGATGTCAGCGAGCTTTGCCAAGGAAGGACTGAAAAAAAAAAGAAGAGTGTGTTTCTATACTCGAGATTACAACGACGCTGAACCTTCTGTTTCAATGGAATTGCTTGCAAGTACACTTGTATCACACTTTTGTCAGTGTGATTCGTGTTAAGCATGTAAAATTAAGACCTAATATCGTTTCATGGCCACTTTATATTGAGGCTCCTGGTCATTTCTAATGACAGTAACCAATGAACGTAATGCGGCGCGTCGAACATTCGAACTACGAAGCTGGTGAGTTATAATCCAAACGTTTTAGTAGCGAACCTTGTCTCTACCAAGGGGCGTTTTAACATCAATGATGTAGAAAATATAATTTTGAAACAAAGACATGCAAAGAAGTACCTTGCTTACCAGTGTCAAGCAGCCGCTCATATATGTTTGCTTCCGAATTACTTTTTGTTTATATTCGAACTCCCAGAAAGATATCCTGATAGAACAAAAATTGTGTTTAAAAAATTTTAAAATGAAATCAGTTTAGTTTGCTACAATTCACTATTCCTAGTGTGAAAACGCTTGTCCTGTTGATAAGGTCTTTTTTTTTCTTAATTATTATTCCAAATTAGTTAAACGAAATATTTCAAACGATTCTTTACGCAAGAAAAGTATTGGTTTCTTTAATTTAAACTGTGCTCCTCGATAAGAATGGTAGCATATATCACTTCTGAAAGTGCTTTATCAGATTGGTTTTATTGTTTGCGACAACCTACTTTCTTTGTCACTTATCACGCATGAATTATTCTATTGCTTTCAAACCCGTTCTTTCTCATCTTCCAGCGGTGATACAAAACTGCCGTTATCTATGCAAGCTCGGGCACATGTCGCGTGAAAGAAGCCGACGGCTTGCTTGTCTAGATAACGCCGTTTGAGAAATCATGCCCGTTCCAGGAGCCCAAAAGGCCGTTCGAGGCCTTCAATGAAATCCCTCTTGACAGGACTACATTGAAAGTCTAGACGCTTTATGACGTATTCATAGAATGAGCAGTTTTCTAAGTGCACCCTTAAACTCTGTCTGTACTTAGAACTAATAAACATAGAAGAAGCACTGGAACAAACGTCTAGTAAACAAGCCGGTTCTCTATGACGCACTCAAATGTTTAAAAGAAATTGCACAACCAAGAGCAAAAAACTTTCTGCATATGACCTTAACGAATCTTCCATTCCTTTTCAAAGCCAGCACTATAGAGACTCGCACGTCGTAAACTTCGTTGGCAGGCTACTCTCGGAGATTGTCATGGAAAAGATATTTGAATATGCCCACGAGAGCCAATAAACCATGTGCATGACCAGCATACACCACGGGCCTACTTCGCCCCTTTGAGGTCGCCCGTTCATGCGCAGTGTAATAAAGTTTGCAGACTAAGGTCAATTATGAAAATATATCTCTGCTTATATAAACAAGAATTCCTTTTCTATCTTTCAAAATGCCATTATTGCATGTGGTAAAAAACCATCACCATAGAGTCAAGTTTTCATTTACATTTTGTTGTACCAAACTAGCTTTATGCCAACAAAGAAAAACAGATTGAACAAAAATTAGAAATAGTAGAACTTGGTAAGGAGAACCCAAAAATAAACTTCTCTGAGATGGTAGCGAAAGTTCCGAAAGGATAACGAATTTAGTTCTATTCTTCGGCTCCTAAAGGAGCCTCAGAAAGCGAAGTTTCTCAGTGAAACATCGGTTCTAGAACTAAGGCTTCTCGCAAAATGGAACGTTTATGCCGACCAGCATTTACTGCATGACAGGTCGGAATACTTACGAACTCGAAGAAACTTAGCAGATTGCCTACCTTTTCGTTGTCTACAGATTCTCCTATAATACTGCATATCAAGGGTTTCGTTTATGATTGATCCAGGCGTAACGTGGGAGTACGTTTAAAGCGTGTTTTTTTTTTGCGCGAGTGGAGCTCCCATCAAAGTACCTTTTCAAGTCATCTTGGCTATGAACTTGATAGAGCGCCGCACACCTACGCCTTGAAATCTGAGCATAGTAAATTACAACCTAGTGCGATTGCCATGAGGTGTCTAAATTAAACACCTTATTTTAATTTTATTTATTCATTCCATACTGCAGACCAAATGAATGGCCAGGCTGGCACCACCTTTGCTCCTCAGCCTCTTTACGATAGAAGTGCCCTCTGTCTTCTTTTATGTGACGGAAGATATAAGTAACTGATCTGTTTAACTATAATTATCTATTTTTATTTTACTGCGAGAAAGTTTCGGCTCGATGAAATTACTTTCAAACAATGATGACATCAGTGTCGCCGGAACCTGTTGGGACATGTCCTTCATAAGAGTTAATACATTCGTTTCTGCTGAATGGGCAGAACAACACAAACACGTGTACACAATGCAAAACTTTGTGCCCAGGAATTTAAAAAAAAAATTATACAAGTTTGATCATGCTGACAAAGACTGGTAAGCACAAAATGTGTGATAGGTATTCCACTTATGGCCGATTCGCACGGCGGACTGATTAGGGAACGGATAGATCACGTGACGAATTGTCCGTGGCTTGTCCGTCTCCCAAGCGCATCCACTCAAGGGAGACGACGAGCAGACGCCAGCGACAACCGACCGAATCTGTTCACCACCTTACAGTGCCGCGAAACTCCAACATCGCACCGTGGCACCGTTGTCCAGGAAGGAAATCGGCGTTTGCTATTGCGATAAATATTCGTACGCCGCTGTTACGTGCAGATCGAGTCGAAACACCGTGATAGGCTTCTCGGGAAGCGCCACTAGCTTTACTAACCCCAGGCATGACAATGACACAGGCATGAGTTTGCTCGAGAAGGCTTCGGCGTAGAGGCGAAGAAGTTATCTGCTCGCAGCCGTGCGTTTGGAGATGTATTCACGCACTCCGCGCTCGTGCGCAACACAACCACATCACAGCCACAAGAAAAATATTGCTTGGTGAAAGGCTGATTGGACGTCCACCAATTATTGAGGCGTGCTAGACGAGTTTTGACGGAAGCTTCTTGACACGGACCAGGAGGAGTACCGGAACCTGCGTCGCGCCAGCCTGACAAAGCTTTTGCAGTTTCTTTTACGCGTGGAACCAAGAATCGCGCGATAAAATGAACCAGCGAAGGCGCAAAACACAACGATGCGCCATTTCTTTTAATCGTCCGAAAAAACGAAAAAGCAACAACAAGGAAACAGTTTTCAAACTAAATAAACCCTTTTCAAATCAGTCTCATCCTAAAATCCGCGAGTGAAAATGCGCTCGACTTTGTTTGCGCGTCCGCGGACGAGACGAGCGTCGCAGAAATCGGTGACGCGGCGGTCACGTGGTACACGGTTCGCGGACGAAAATCGCGATTTGGTCCGTCGTGTTAATCGGCTATTATTGGCGGTCTTCTACGGGGTCCCTCCTGAAGGCTGTTCCTGCTGCTTCTGCCATTTCTTACGTTCTTAATAAGCTGGCCTACTTTTTCTTCCACAAAGGCGTCTGAACAAGAGAGGCGTCTGAACAAGAGGGGCGTCTCCAAGAGAGGCGTCTGAACAGCACCGCCTCGCTACAAGGCCAGTGCGTCCAAAATTCGATCCCATTTCTGACAAACATCGTGAGATGGCGCAGCATGACATTTCCCCACGCTTTCAAGGCCACGAGAAACGAGCTTCAGCATCACCCTAGAGTGGTAAACCGCAACCCAAGGTGTGCAACGGAAATGCCCCTCCCCCTTTCCCCCTTTTTCCGGTTTCCGCCATCTTGACCCAGAGGGCCCCTGGGCCTGTGTTCAAATCTAATTGGAATGGTTCCGAGTTATTCGGATGGATCGTGTCACGTGACCAGACAGATAGAAAAAAATGAAAGTCGTTTACAACTCCCTGTAACGCCGAATTAGAAAGCAGCTCTTGAGGAGGAGGAGGGAAGGGTACTGAGGTTCACGTGTTCTGGGGGGGGGGTCACGTGACCTCGGGGCGGGTGGCCACGTGACCTTGGTAGGGTCACATGACCAGCTCCCCAAGGTCACTTGGGGGTCACGTGACGTTGGGGGTCTCACGTGTTTACGAGAGTCACGTGACCTCGGGGGTCACGTGACCCCTAGAGAAATATTTCCGCTCGATTTAGCGGGGAATTTTTTCCGCTAGAATTAGCGGGGAAATTTTTTCCGCTAGATTTAGCGGGGAAATTTTTCCGCTACATTTAGCGGGGACATTTTTCCGCTAGATTTAGCGGGGAAATTTTGCCGCTAAACAGTGAGAAATTTTTCCGCTAGATCTAGCGGGGAAGTTTTTCCGCTAGATTTACCGGGGAAATGTTTCCGCTAGATTTAGCGCGGAAAGTTTTCCGCAAGATTTAGCGGGGAAATCTTTCGGCTAGATTTAGTGGGGAAATTTTCCGCTAGATTTAGCGGGGAAATATTTCCGCTAGATTTAGCGGGGAAATTTTTCCGCTAGATTTAGCGGGGAATTTTTGCCGCTGGATTTAGCGGGGAAATTTTTCCGTTAGATTTAGTGGGTAAATTTTTCCGCTAGATTTAGCGGGGAAATTTTTCCGCTAGATTAAGCGGGGAAATTTATCCTTAATGCACCGCGCGGTTACGCCGACGCCGACGCCGCTCAAGCCGGGAACGGGCGCCTAAGAGCTGCGCTCTGAAACTGGACGCGGGTAGGATTTCGAACGGAATTGCACAGAACATTTGCCCTAGACTGAGCTCAAGTAAATTTTGGACCACGGCATTGCTGACCGTGATCTGGCCAATTTAATCTGGCCCGCCTCTAGGCGCAGCCATCTTAACATCTCGCGATCACTAATGTGCCCAACCGGTAAAATGGCGGAAACCTGGGTGTTGTCAAATTTGGCCGCTGGTTTACCGCTTTAAGTTCACTCAAGCTCGTTGGCCTTCGAACGCCGCGCGAAATGGTCTCTGCGTCAAGAGCAAACGCCGTCCATCATACTTCGTTTCAGCTTAAGCCCAGATTGAGCCGATGCTACAAGCGCGAAAAACAATTGGGTTGTGTGTGTGTGTTTATACAGCCTAGAACTTGGTCTGCCTCACAGGGGCGACGAGTCTCCCAGCTGAACATGTGGTGCTGACACATAGACTCCTCCAAACTGCACGCCACGAGCCCACGAGGGCGCCACGAGAAGAGGCCACCGAAATCGAAATGAGATCCACGTGACGGGCGCCCAGCTGTGGCGAGACGCCGAAACACACTTCTCCCAAGCGATGGAATGTCCGCTCGTGCTCCTCGCGTTCCTCGCGCTACCGCTTCTTTTCTCGTCGGGTTTGAAAACCATGTTTCGGATTCTCGCCACTGCAAAAGCTGTGCGCTGACCTCCAGGATCCTCGAGAAATTCTCTGTGCTGCCAGATCCTCGCGCTCGAAATCTGCGACAGGGCACTCTGTTTCTCCGTCGTCGAGCTGCCAGGTTTTCTCAACATAGAGGACAATGCCTGCCCTGCCCGGGGGCGCGTGCTTGACAGGGACGCTGAAAGCCCGGAGTTCGCACTTGTAGCATCGGCTGCGTCTGGACTTAAGGCCTGTTCACACATGCAGCGGAGCGCTACAAGCATAGCGCTTACCTCGCGCTGAGCGCGTGCTGACGGGAGCGTTCACCAGCTTTGTATCGCACCGTCAAAACTGTTGCTCATGGCAGACGACAAGTAGCTGACGGCACGTGAGGAGCGCTACATCAGCGCTTCGCTGCATGTGAGAACCGGCCTTCAAGCTGAAAAAATATATAGCTCTCTCGGTAAATGGCTCAAAATCTCAAGTTGATGAGTTCAAAAATGCCAGAAAACTTAAGTTCTTTTTTTTTCATGGTTCCCCATTGACGGAAAGTTTTCGGTCTGGGTTTTCATTACGCCCAAAACGTTACAGATCTCCACGAAATGCGGTTGATAAAACATTTCTGGTTAATAAAACAAACTAGCTCAACGTAAAACGTTAATATAGAAATGTTGAGGAAACCAAAAACGAGACACAGTACCCTCGTACAAGACATCGGTAATGCGTCACAATTTATTCTAACAATTGTCTGCGGGTAGAACATCTTACCATTGGTGCGGATGCCTCGCATGAACACGTCTCACCGTACTGCTAGTTAAGGTCGCCACTTTTAAGCGTGTGAGGAAAACTGGGAAAATGCTGTAATTGCGCGCTCGGACCATCTGGGTTGCACACTCCAGGTCCTCGAAAACACGTATGTTCTGTTTATCGACACTTTCGAAGGGTGACATCAAGTGGGACAAACGTGTTCTAGAGAGGCACTTTTTTGCGATTATGTTATTTTCAGCTCCCCCCTGGAGGGGATACAGTAGTTAACTAAGAACAACAACAACAAACAAAAATAACCCGACGAATTACAGACAAACCGCTGCTGAACACAGTCTGAAACCATCTCTGTACCCTCGACAGACAGCACAAATGCGGGATTGTCGTGATCCGGCGCGTTTCCCGTTCAACAAGCTGTCGTGTTTCCGCTACCGAAGCGCGAATTCGGATTCAAGTTGTTCGGATGCAAGGCCCAAATCCTCGCACCCGAGGGACCCCTTTGCGCATTGCGAATTCGCTCCCCTCGAAGTGGCCAACAAAGGCTACGCCCTCGCTCCTTTCTGAATTTGCATATCCAAGCGTTGCGCCGTAGCCCATACGGGAAGAGCACTCACCCGAAAGAAGGCGCCCAACAGTTAGATCCCAGATGTAGTGCGCCCAGATTTCAGAGTGCCTCCAACTGCTCGATTGGCGTCACGTGGTTTATGGTGGGCCGCGTTTGCAATACGATCTGCTAGGAGGTGACGAACGCGCGACAACGCAAGGCATGCGCAGTGGCGACGAAGCTGCACGGGAAGCGTCCGCCATTAAATTGCAAACACCCTGGATGGTTTGAGTTGGTTCCTCTCTTCAATCTATGCCCTCCATCCGCACCGGGCTTGACGGGATGCCGGGTTGCATTCAGTACTTGCTCGGCACGACGTTCTCGACGTTGCCAAAGAAACCGGGCGCCCGCAAGTATTGGCGTTTGAGTCTATTTTGATAATGCCGTTTTCGTGCGAGCACGTCCTTTGATGCGTACCACATCAAAGGACGCGCTCGCACAAAAACGACATTATCAAAATAGTCTCAAATGCCAATACTTGCGGGCGCCTGGTTTCTTTGAGAACGTCGGGACCTTTAAAAGGTCAAGATTTCCTTGGTCCTAGTGCCAGACGAAACTCGGAACTGAGGCTGGCGAAGTTTCATCAAAGGCGCTCGTCGCCAACTTTGAAAGAGGCCTTGCACACTGGGTTTGCGCGGTTATCGCGTTAGGTGTTCTGCGTTAAATGCCGTGGACCGAACTGCGTGGAGCTCTTTGGTGCGTTGGAAAATAGCTCTTCTTGCAGTCCCTATGGCCGTTGATAGCTTCAGAAACGACGGGGCATCCATTATCGCTTCTCAGCTAATCAGATTGCGGCGTTTGCCAATAACAACTCCGAAGGACCAATCGCGAAGCAAGAAACGTGAGCGTAATAAGTCACGCCCGACGTTCCTTAAGTGGCCAGCAACTGCAGCGTTTCACGTTCAAGCTAAATTTGAGTCTGGCTGATTGCAACTGCATCTGACCTGCTTTCAAAGCACTCTTTATATTTATTTATTTATTTATTTATTTATTTTTCTGTGTGCGAACTTTCTAACGCGATAACGTTAAGGAGCTCGTGTCGCAGAAAAACCGGCCTCGGTGGCGTGGCAGAAAAACCGGCGTCGGTGACGTGACGCGAAAATCCTGATTGGCCGTTATAGTCATGACGTCAGAGCCGCATGACCTCTCGCGGGAATTCGGAACAACCCACAAAGTTCACGTGAAACGTGACGTCACGCGTTGAATGAACGTGATTAAAAAACATGGCATGTAAGGCGAATTAAAGGTCGCTGCATGTCTCAATTGATTTTCAGTTTTCAGGTTTTAAGGTGAATGAAATACTTTATAAAGTAATTCATTTGCTTTATAAAGTAATCAATTTCCTTTATAAAGTAATTATTTGCATTCATGAAACATTTGAAAAATTTTAGGCGGGATTTGAACCTGCGACCCTTCGGTTGCGAGTCAGACATGCCATAGACTAGGCCACGTGCGCCGCACTTCCTGTTCACTGGCAGGAAGAGCATGAGAAGCGCATGGGAACGCGATCCGAACGGGGCCCGATGACGCTATCGCGTCCCAAGTCTTTATCTATATAACCGTACACACATCTTTTTTTGTGGCTAAGATAATCTACGGCAGCGTATTTCAATGATGCCCAGGCTTAGAGTTTCATGGGAAATTCAGATTCCTTCAAAACGGCCGGGTCTGGTTCGCCGGTTCTCGATAGGAATAAACCTTTCCGGAAATATGTGGCGCCTCTAGCGTCTAATTGGCGCGTTGTGACGCTCAGATGTGCGGCACCTAAGATCAACCAAGAGTCAAAAATGAGGTTCATGTTGGTTTAACAACGCAAAAAGGCAGAAGGACAGCTTAATAGAGTATGTGATATCCTCTTTTTACGTTCGCCTAATGTTTTGTGGGTTCTGGGCCCGTTTGCTCGAATCGCTACTGCCTCCAAGGTACTGCGGCTAACTTTAGCCGCAGTACCTTGGAGAGAAATTTTGAAATCACGTGACTGGCTCGGTAGGGATACGGCGAAACATGCCGGCGCCCCGGTGAGTGAGCGCCGCTCGCTTTGGAACTAATATATGTCGTTATAGGTGCAATATCGCGCGCGCGTTAGTCAGCAACGAATGGTGCAGGAGGCTTTCGCTTTGCCATAGTTCACTTAAATCGCAAAGCATGAGCAATGACCTCGCCGCATTTTTTAGATAGTCTTTCGATTCTGGGCATGCCTAAGCCTAAATGAACGCGATAATTGTCGGCATGGCGACGTCTTTGAAAGGTGGATTGCCTTGACTCAATCGGCCGGTTATTGATAGCACACAAATGCAGACAGCGTCCCAAAGGACCTTTTTCTAAATTTCCCAAGCACCGAGGTGCATGCTACGAGTGTAGTTACACGCGTTGCACGTTCTGAGGTCTGCAGTAGTAGTTGTTCTAAAGCAAAAAGTCTAAAACAAATTTTGCCTTGGACGCGCGTTCGTCAAAGCCTTATTATGATTATTTACTTCGAATCTTTTATGAGAGGAACGCCAGCGTGCGCGGACCGTGGAATTGCACTTCCAGCGTTCTCCTCGATGCTTGGGTAATTTAGAAAAAGGTCTATTGGTATGCTGTCTGCTTTTGTGTGCTATCGATACCCGGCCGATTGAGTCAAGGCAATCCGCTTTCCAAAGACGTTGCCATGCCGACAATTATCGCGTTCATTTAGGCTTAGGAATGGCCAGAAACGGAAGACTATCTAGAAAATGTGGCGAGGTCATTGCTCATGCTTTGCGATTTAAGTAAGGTAAGGCAAAGCGAAAGCCTCCTGCACCATTCATCGCTGACTAACACGCCCGATATAGCAGTTTCACAGCAAGCGGCGCTCACTCACCGGGGCACCGCCATGTTTCCCGGCCTCCCTACCGAGCCAGTCACGTGATTTCAAAATCCTTCTCCTAGGTACTGCAGCTAACTTCAGCCGTGGTTAGCGCTTCGAGCAAACGGGCCCTGATCTCCTAATAATGAAAGAGAATGAACCCTACCGATACCAGTATATGCTAAGCGTTCGAGTAGTCACGAGCGTACATCGTAAACGCCCCACTATTCCCCTTGCCACGAGATGTCCATGGATTTGTCGGAAAGGCCTAATTAGAGTGCCTCAGTATCCAACCGTTTCGGGTGATGTCGTTCTTTGTCGTACCCGATGCCGACAGCACTAGCTCTCGAGAAAAATACAATGAAACAGCCGATAACAGTATGCCACCGTAGCACAGTCAATGCCAAGAGCTCATAAAAATAAAAGCAACGTGAACAAGATAGACCAATATCATCATCTCAGTAAAGCGCACATGAAAGCACCCTAGTGTTATATTCTTACAGTTGTGTGGCCGGCCGGCATGTGGCGCCACAGGATCCCCTGGTGGCCTAGTGGGGTTTGATCATAGAATTGCAGTGCTTTATTTTAAACGAGGGCCCACACGTAGTCTTTCAGTTATGTGTTTGGAACGGAACCTGCGGGAGTCATATGTCTCCGTTCTTTGTCGCTGTCGAACTGTTGGCCGTATAGAACCACGTTCGGCTCGCGCTTGTAACACAGTTCTAATGGTTCTGGAGGCCTTTTAGTTGCCCGTTAAGCCGTATGACCGTATGTATGCACTTCAGCGTTCTCAGGTGTTTTTTTTTTATGTCTTGAATTATATTGCCGCGCCCAGGGCTGAGAAAGCAACGCTCGGTCACGGACCTCCAGAAAGTTCTCGTTTATTCATGTACCGCACGTAACTGCTATCATTTATTCCTGCTTTTGTTTTCTAGAAAGTGCGTGTTCATTCTCGCCCGATCACGCGACGCTCGAGCCGCTTTCGCCGAATCTTCGAGATAGCGACGCACTCTAGATAAGAGGCCGCCCGCGACCTTGTCAGGTCAGTTTTCGCCCCAGCGTTCGACTCTGCTGACACGCCGACTTCGACGCCCGCGACGCTCTGCTTTCTTCTGTTTCCTTCTTTATTTTTGGCACAAGTTCGCCACATTAAACGTTTATTTATTTCTGTTCATTTCTTGTTTATTCGTCACCACCCGTGACATTCTGGTGGAGGTGCGGGGTAATCACATGTCCGTACGGCGCAGCCCTCCAAGTTCCCGCAGTACAAGTCCAAACCCCAGCTCCGGAGGACCCGACGAAGACCAGATCGAGACCCGGTCAAGTCGCCGCATCCGAGGTCTACCCCCGGAACACGGACTTCTGCCACCCACGACCAACCCGAAGACGACGATGGCCAACCAGGCGCAGACCCCGGCCGCTTCTGCCGTTGTGTACCTGCCGGTCGCACCCGGGACTCCAACGCCTTTCCACGGAGACGTCCACGAGGACGTTGAAGACTGGCTGCAACACTACGAACGTGTAGCCCGCCACAACGGATGGACGACTGAACAATGCCTCCACAATCTCTACTTCGCGCTTGAAGGAACTGCGAGGCATTGGTTTGAAAACCACGAAGCGTCCTTCACTACGTGGGAGTCCTGCGCCGCGGAATTGAAGCGAACGTTCCTCAACCACCACCGTCGGCAGCGAGCGGAGGACCTTCTCCAAACAAGGGTGCAGGGCCCCAACGAAAGCGTGACCAGCTTCGTAGAGGATGTCATGCGCCTATGTGCCCGAGCCGATCCGGAGGCGGCCGATGAGAAGAAGCTTCGCGTCCTCATGCGTGGCGTGAAGGCTGAAATTTTTGGGGGCCTTATCCGCCATCCCCCGACAACCGTCGACGGTTTTGTGGCTGAAGCCACTAACATCGAGCGAGCACTGTCGGCCCGAGCAAGCCATTACCATCGACTCGCCGGCGTGCCTGCTCCTCGAACCGCCGCATCTTGCCGACTAGACCTGAACGCCACCGGTGTCGACGGCCTTCGGGAAATCGTCCGCGACATCGTCCGGGAGGAGCTCCGCAAGCTTCTGGCTGCTGCCAACCAGCCGGCTGAGCTGTCGATCGCCGAAGTGGTGCGCGAAGAAGTCCAGCGAGCAATTCAACCGGAGGCTCCCGCCTGCGTAGCACCACCCGAAGAGCCCGCCCTGACCTACGCCGCAGTGGCCCGACGGCCACCGCCGCCTCGCCGCACCTATGTCACGCCGCCCCGACGTCAGTCTCCTGCGCCGCAGCACGACCGACGCCACGACGACCAGGTCCAGTACGCCTGCCCGGAGCCTCGCGCACCCCGCAAGACCGACGTGTGGCGAACGCCCGACCGACGCCCTCTGTGCTTCCATTGCGGGGAAGCGCACCACACCTACCGCCGATGCCCATACCGACGACTCGGGCTACGCGGGTTCCACCCGAGCGACCCGCGCCCCCGGTATGGTGAACGCCCTCGGGAGATCGACGAGTACCTGCGACGACCCCAGTCCCCCGAGCCTGCGTCCCGCCGAGAGTTCCGGTCGCCGTCACCGCGACGTCCAGCTTCGCCGATGCACCGACCGCGACGTGAAAGCCTGTCCCCCCTCGCTCCTCGCCGGGGAAACTAGGCGCGGCAACCCCTGGAGGTGGAGTTGCCGAAGACGACCGACGCCAAGATCCTCCACGAACGTCGGTGGGCCCCCACTCGAACGCTACCAGAGACCAAAACGACGCCGCTGCAGTGGTGTCCAATAACCTAAACGTCGTCATCGACGGCCACGACGCATCTGCACTCGTGGACACCGGAGCAGACTACTCAGTCTTGAGTGGGAGGCTCTCTCGCCGCCTTCGAAAAGTCATGACGCCGTGGGATGGACTACAAATAAGAACCGCCGGAGGACACCTGATTACACCAGTCGGGAGATGCACCGCTCGCGTCGAGATTCACGGCGAAACATGCCCTGTGAAGTTCGTCGTTTTGCAAGACTGTTCGAGGGACGTCATTCTCGGAATGGACTTCCTGTGTGAATACGGCGCCATCATCGACCTTGCGGAGAACAAGCTGACGCTTCGGAAGCCTGCCCCATCGGTGGAAAATACCAAACCGACGTTAGCTGCAGTGCGAGTCCTCGCCAGCCACGTAAACCTGCCGCCGCTGTCGAGTGTCTTTGTGCCCGTCGGGACCGAAGGAGCCACCTGCGGTGTAGCACTGCTGGAAGGAAGCGTCCAACTTCTCCTCGGACGAGGGATTGGCATTGCAAGAGGCGTAACAGAGCTCCAGGACGGGCGCACCGTAGCCCTTGTCACCAACTTCCGGCAAGAGTCGCAGCACCTTACAAAGGGTACAGCTGTGGGCTACGTCGAGGAAATTGAAGACTCAGCCGCGATCGCCGTGATCTCAGAAGACGCCTCTCCGACGCAGAACAAGACAATCACGTCCTCAGAGGTCGACATCGACCCATCCCTCCCAGCCCCACAACGACGACAACTTCGTGACCTTCTCGCCGAGTTCAGTGAGTGCTTCTCCGCATCGTCGAAAGTGCGCCAAACGACGGTTGCGAAACATCGGATAATTACTGATGACGACGCACTCCCTGTGCATCGGCCGCCGTACAGGGTCTCCGTGAAAGAAAGGGAAGCCATCCAGCAGCAGGTACAAGAAATGCTTGACGACGACATTGTCCAGCCCTCAAGCACTCCGTGGGCTTCACCGGTAGTCCTGGTGAAAAAGAAAGACGGGACTCTTCGGTTCTGCGTAGACTAACGCCGACTGAACGCCGTAACAAAAAAGGACGTCTACCCGCTGCCACGCATCGACGACACCCTGGACCGGCTACGCCACGCCCGATACTTTTCGTCGATGGACTTGAAGAGCGGGTACTGGCAGATTGAGGTCGACGAACGAGATCGTGAGAAGACGGCCTTTGTCACGCCGGACGGACTGTATGAGTTTAAAGTAATGCCGTTCGGGCTGTGCACAGCGCCGGCAACCTTCCAGCGCGTTATGGACACCGTCCTCGCCGGCTTGAAATGGCAAAGCTGTCTCGTCTACCTCGACGATGTTGTGGTCTTCGCAAGCGAATTCGACGAGCACCTGAGACGACTGCGAGCCGTGCTACAGGCCTTCAAAGCTGCTGGGCTGACCCTCAAGCCTTCCAAGTGTCGGTTCGCCTATGGTGAGCTGAAATTCTTGGGCCACGTCGTGAGTGCTCAGGGTGTAAGCCCTGATCCCGCCAAGACGTCCGCTGTCGCCGAGTTCCCGAAGCCATCAGACAAGAAGACCGTTCGAAGATTCCTTGGGCTGTGCGCCTATTACAGACGTTTCGTTCGTGACTTTGCGCAAATTTCTGCACCGCTGACGCATCTGACGAAAGACGACGTGCAGTTCCAGTGGGGAGAGGAGCAAGAGCAAGCGTTCGACGAACTCAAGCGAAGGCTCCAGTCGCCCCCTATCCTCGGACATTTTGACCAGTCGGCGGAGACTGGAATCCACACGTACGCCAGCAATACCGGTCTCGGTGCGGTACTCGTTCAGCAACAAGAAGGGGCAGAGAGAGTAATCGCTTACGCAAGCCGGGCGCTGTCTAAGGCAGAACAAAATTATTCAACGACCGACAAAGAATGTCTTGCTGTCGTCTGGGCGATAACCAAGTTCCGCCCGTACTTGTACGGGATCCCGTTTCGCGTGGTCACAGACCACCACGCCCTCTGCTGGCTCGCAAACCTCAAGGATCCGTCCGGACGCCTCGCCCGCTGGAGCCTTCGACTGCAGGAATTCGACGTAACCATTGTGCATAAGTCTGGCCGCAAGCATAATGACGCTGACTGTTTGTCTAGGGCTCCAGTCGAACCTCCAATCTCCGGCGCGGACGACGATGACGACGCCCGTTCTCTAGGCGCAGTTGACGCTACCGACATGAGGGCACTGCAACGCGACGACGCGGAACTTAGCTCCGTGATCGACAGCCTCGAAGGTCGAGGAGGCTCTGTCCCACGGGTCTTTTCTCGGGACCTACCGAGCTTTGTCCTGCTGCGAGGCGTGCTCTTCAGAAAGAATTTCGGAACCAGCGAAACCCCCTGGCTACTGGTTGTCCCCGCCAGCCTCCGAGAAGAAATTTTTCAAGCGTGCCACGACGACCCAACGGCCGGACATCTCGGCTACAGCAGGACCCTTGCCCGGATTCGTGACAAGTACTACTGGCCAAAGCTTCCGAAGACCGTCCATCTCTACACACGATCGTGCCATGAGTGCCAGCGACGCAAGAAACCACCGTCAAAGCCAGCAGGTCTCCTTCAGCCGATTACCCCGCCAACCAAGCCCTTCCAGCAAATTGGAATGGATTTGCTGGGTCCTTTTCCACCGTCGACGATGGGGAACCGCTGGATAATCGTCGCCACCGATTATCTATACTCGTTACGCCGAGACGAAAGCCCTTCCTTCGGGGACTGCTGTCGAAGTCGCCAGGTTCTTCATCGAGTCCATCGTCCTCCGCCATGGCGCCCCCG
Organism: Ixodes scapularis; assembly: GCF_016920785.2. Classification (NCBI taxonomy): domain Eukaryota; kingdom Metazoa; phylum Arthropoda; class Arachnida; order Ixodida; family Ixodidae; genus Ixodes; species Ixodes scapularis. The sequence continues at coordinate 70,154,301 of NW_024609835.1, forward strand.
AAGTACTGATCACAGACCGAGGGTCATCGTTTATGGCACAGTTGACCCAAGAGATCCTGCGTCTAAGCCACACCGAACACCGTCGAACAACGGCATACCATCCGCAGACCAACGGGTTGACGGAGCGGCTCAACAAAACAATCGCCGACATGGTCTCTATGTACGTCGACGTGGAGCACAAGACCTGGGACGAAGTGCTGCCCTACGTCACGTTCGCCTACAACACAGCAGTGCAAGAGACCACAGGAGTGACGCCCTTCCAGCTGGTGTATGGCCGGGCGGTGACGACTATGCTAGACTCTATGTTGCCGCACGAGTCAGTCGACGACGGGAGCGATGACGCCCAGGTGGTTGCTCAACGGGCAGAAGAGGTCCGCCAGCTAGCCAGACTACGAATTCAAGACCAGCAACATGTCGACGCTCGCCGGTATAATCTTCGTCGCCGCGACGTCCACTTCCAGCCCGGAGACAGAGTTTGGGTGTGGACGCCGATTCGTCGTCGCGGTCTCAGCGAAAAACTCCTGAAGCGCTACTTTGGCCCCTACAAGATCATCCGACGCCTCGGCGATCTGAACTACGAAGTTCTACCCGACGGAACGCGCCCATCTGCAAGACGTCAGCCGCGACCCGAGGTGGTGCATGTCGTCCGGCTGAAGCCGTATTACGAACGATAGGACTCTACCACTCTCATCGACGAGTGAACTGTGGACTGTGAACTCCGGCTAGCAATTCTGCTGTCCTTTTGTTTTTTGTTTTCCGTTTTTGTGCTGCATCGGGACGATGCACTTTTAAAGGGGGGGATAATGCCGCGCCCAGGGCTGAGAAAGCAACGCTCGGTCACGGACCTCCAGAAAGTTCTCGTTTATTCATGTACCGCACGTAACTGCTATCATTTATTCCTGCTTTTGTTTTCTAGAAAGTGCGTGTTCATTCTCGCCCGATCACGCGACGCTCGAGCCGCTTTCGCCGAATCTTCGAGATAGCGACGCACTCTAGATAAGAGGCCGCCCGCGACCTTGTCAGGTCAGTTTTCGCCCCAGCGTTCGACTCTGCTGACACGCTGACTTCGACGCCCGCGACGCTCTGCTTTCTTCTGTTTCCTTCTTTATTTTTGGCACAAGTTCACCACATTAAACGTTTATTTATTTCTGTTCATTTCTTGTTTATTCGTCACCACCCGTGACAATATTTTGTAGTTCAACATTTTTGCAATGTCAACCCTTGGCTCTAAAAACTAGCCCCAACTGGGAGGCATTTTAATAAACGCGCCAATATTATTTCTCTTCCTTTTCTGATTTTCTTTTTTTTTATATCATTTTTTTTCTTTCTCAATAATGTTAAAATAACAACCTCATTACCTGTCCCCCGACGTCTTCTCGGCTTGTAAATAAGCACTTCGCTGTTATCTCAATCTTTTTTTTTTTCTTTTTTTTTTAAGAAGCGGCATGTTATTAGTGCGTGAAAAATATTTTTTTTGTCCACAGCGATAAACATTTCGGCACATCCTAATGTCAAAATTATGCATGGAATGCGTGCCCTGCATCCGAGTCGCCTCCAAAGCGCAACGCATCTAAAGGCGGGAACGCTGAGAGACTGACGTGAGCTTATCTCCCTGAAACTCAAAGGGGAATACATCGGAAGCCCCATGGTGGCTTCCGGCAGCTTCTACACGAACGCAATCTGCAGCCCTGTAAATACACCGAACGCACTAATCCGTATAGACAGAGGGCAACTTGGGGAAAGGAGGGGGGAAGGGGGGCTTCTATTGTAGATTCGCGAAGATTACGAGCAGTGTACCGCGTATCGGTATGTCGTATATTGAGTCGGATTAATGCGGCAGACTGGCGACCTCCTCCGTTCCAATCAAAGGTGGCTTGCAGTAATCTTGCGTTCCAATCAAAGCCCTTTTTTTTTCTGTGCATGTGCGTGATACGTCTACTGTTGGGAATTTTCGGCCGCCCAGCGGTAATCCGTGGGCGGCAGCCTCATTAAACACGACTCGCTGTCCATCTGCGTTCCAAATAAAACACGTGATGTGACGAACACGTAAAAGTGGCTTCGCCTAGCGACTGTTTAGGAAGAGGAAGTTTTGCGGTCATTACACACTCCAAGCCAAAGCGATGAAGCATATGTTCATCCTTCGTTTTGAAGCCGTTAGCCTAACGCGGGTATCATTAGGTCTTAAAAAGGAGACCTCCGGACTCGAGTCACCGTAGGATACACAGCGCCAGTCCGTGTTCTATCTGTCTTTTCTTTGTCCGTGTTTTTTTTTTTTTTCGCTTTTTAGTTTTTTAGATAACAATGAACCAACCAGCCCTATCCAAAGTTTTATTTTGCATATATGTTTATTTTTTTACTCGTTTTACATAATTTGCATTGTGAGACGATATACGAGGAGTATGTGACGGGAGTGCATTTGCGTTCCAGCGTGAGGCTCCTCTTTCCAGTTTAGCTCAACTTTGACCCAATGACCACTTCTCCGTTTTGGCGAAACACTTTTGTTCAGAGTTGAAACAGAGTACAAAAGTATCCTGGACGTAAAAAGACACGTTATTTCTATTGTATGGCTTCAGTAATAGTATTTCAGTGGTGCCATCTTCTACATAGCATGCTCGGTCAGTGTATTACGATTGCCAGCCTGAGGGTCTCCAACGTGCACCACGCAGTAGCGGTTACACAAAAGAAGGTAATTGCGTTGTGTGTTTGTTAAGACAAAGCGAAGTTAGGTCATCTCCAATGGGTGTCTGGTGTATCCCTCTGTAGATGAGAAATTTAGCCAGTACAGTAATACTGCTCGCCTCGAGTCTTTAATAACGTGCATCACACAGTAGTGATACAGGAACGGGTGTCGGTACGATGCTTATCCAGATCTAAACGGGCAGGGGTGGGAATTGAACCCAGGATACCTGGGTAGTGCAGGGCGAGCTTTCGTGCCACGTGCTCTGAGCTGTGGTGAGTTACCCCACTTGGGCATTGCCCCCCCCCCCCCCCCCCTTATTTTTTAGAGCGCAGCTCTTAGGTGCCCGTTTCCTGCTTGAGCAGCGCCGGCGTCGGCGTCGGCGTCGCAATCGGCGCTACCGCGCGTTGCATTATGGGAAGTTTCGCATAATGACGTCACACGTAACGTCACGAGAGTCATGACTGACGTAACTCGTGATGTTGCCGCGCGTTACATAATGGGTAAATTTCCCTGCTAAATTTAGCGGGAAAAAAATTCCCGCAAAATATAGTGGGAAAATTTCCCCTTAAACTTAGCGGAAAAAAATTCCCCGATAAAGTTAGCGCAACAATTTCCCCGCTAAAATTAGCAGGAAAATTTCCCCACAAAATTTAGTGGAAAAAATGTTCACGCTAAATTTCAACGGGAAAAAATTCCCCGCCAAACTTAGCGAAAAACTTTCCCCGCAAAATTTAGCAGAAACAAATCCCCGCAAAATATAGCGGGAATATCTCCCCGCTGTAAAAAAATTCCCCGCTGAAGTTTGTGTAAAAATTTCCCCGCTACATTTAGCGGGAAATTTCCCCACAATATTTAGCGGAATAAAATGTCCACGCTAAATTTAGAGGGAAAAAATCCCCGCCAAATTTAGCGAAAAATGTTCCCGCTAAATTTAGCGGGAAAAATTCCACGCTAAGTTTAGCGGAAAAAATCCCCACTAAATTCTGCAGGAAAAAAATCCCCACTAAATTCTGCAGAAAAAAATCCCCCTAAATTTAGCGACAAAAAATTCCCCCTAAATTCAACGTGGGATTTTTTACGCTGGGGGGAAATTTAGCGAACATTTTCCGCTAAATGGGAGGGGAGCAGGAGAGAAGGAGGGGAGGGTAGAGATGAGAAGGAGGGGCATACCCTCCTCGCCATACTTTCCCCTTCTCCTCCTCAAGAGAAAATTGTGAACGTCTTCCTTTCTTTTTCAACCGATAAGTTGGCTGTTCATGAGTGCTGTGCTGCCTATCGCTTAGAGCAGACGACGGTGCCCCGGTGTTATAACAACCGAAACTATGATACACAGACACCAAACCCAATTGTTTTGACCGTTTGACGCTTTCCTTTTCGAAGTCTGAGAGGTCGTCGGGCACCTAAAAACACGACCACTTTGTCCAATTCGCCGACTCACCGATCACCCTGCGCTACACATGCGTCGAGCGCCGCCATGTTTTCCGAGGGAGGATACAAATCCAGGAGGCGACATCACAACGGACTCCGATTTTCGGTATTTCAAAAAGAAGGGCCATAGCGCGTTCGCAATTGCGTTAAAAAACATGTTTTACGATTGCCGTTATAAAATGTTATATAAATGTCGCCTAGAAAGCTTCTAAATTTTATGATTCTTGACGTCACGACTCAAAAGAAGCAAGGAGGCGGAAAGCGGGAGAGGAAAACGCCAAAAATAAAAAAAACGTGCGCACGTGGGAAATTTTTTTTTCTCTGGGTATGATTACAACGTGCATCGTTTTAGACAATAAAAAATATGACTTTTGGGTTGTCAGTGCCCCTTTAAGTTTTATTTTAATACCCCTGACACCTCGAAGCACGCACCGTTCAAACTGACTTTGATATTCGTAAGTGAATGCAGGGTTCAACTACACTATTCGTTCAATTCACCAGTATTAGGCCTTTGAATTAAAATTTTTTTTAAATATGCTATATTCGGTTACTTTGAGTCGTTACAGAACCGGATGAAACGATAAAAAAGCTGAAATTGATCAAATTCTCCAGTATTCGTGTTGACGTGCGTCGTACCCTTTTTTAGACGATGTCTGTCCATTCTTGTCCCCTCTACTTTGGCATCAAGTTTCCTACTCAATCTCGGGGTTTAAACATCAAGATTAGTACGCACCATCTCGCCTGCATCTTGACATTTTACATTTTTTTCTGTACTATTCTTTCTTTTATTTTTGTATTTGACGCGTATGTTTTAGGGCATTATACTCCACTCCTCTTATAAAAAGCAGATTTTATAACTTAGTTGATGTCTACTGCTGTTTCCTCTTTTTTTTTTCTTCTTTTTTTTTTACTACGGATTTTTGGAAGACGGGGATAGGATCAGTTTGCTCGCGTAAATAGCCCTTAAGACGGTACGTTATACAACAAATAGTACGGAAGCGAAATATCGTTTAAAAGCCGGCAGCCCAAAAAAGAAACCGATTCTTTACACTAGGGCGCCGTTACTTCTCTTTCAATCAAGATCTGGCTCTATATATAGCAACAAATATTGCCGTTATACAATGCATTTTAAACATTAAACAATCAAGATTCAATTATAATATGTATAATAGTTTCCCATAGTCTTTGACAACTTTAGAAATGCGGAGCTTCTTCACGCTGCTTGCTTCCTGGTTCGTTCCTTGGCGCTCTCGTGGGCTTATGACGCAACTGCTACGGAGTGATATTACGAATATTTGGATGCGCGAGGCCCCGCGTTCCTTAAAGGGATTGTCCGGTGATATCCGGAAGTTATGAAGTGTTTCCGTTGGTTACGTAGACAGGGCTTAAATATAGTCATATGTGATATTTATTTCATACAAAACACGCCCTTATAGTAGCTAAAACAATAATGAACATCATCACGAAACTTCAAGATCAATTTCTCAAGTATGCATGGCAAGTAGTGTCGGTGACGTCACATCAGGCAAAGTAGCGTCAAAATCCCGGGAGTTGACCTTTTTTTTTTTGGCTCTGATCAACGTGGTTGATGGTGCGTACAAAGAACACCGACGAACAATTGAGCTTCCCTGAATACCGTAAATCCTGCCCTTCTTAAGACCAAGGTATTTTACTGCGACAGCAGTCAAAAGCTGAGGTAGCTCTCTTTACCTGATGTTACGTGAGAGCTTCCGCGGTTGTCAGCGAAAACGCTTTGTGTTTTGCGGATGCAATCTGAGCAGTTGGGTTCTGTTTAAAATTTAATTACTTGCGCGGCGGAGGATTACAAATTCGGATATTGTGCGGATGATATTTTTCAAAGCAATGAAAATATAATCTAAGGGTTTTGTGAAAAAAAGAAAAAAACTTTTATCGGACAATTTCATTAAGCTGTCAGTGACTGGTGCTGCTTTTAGTAAGAAAGTTTTATTTAACGCACGGAAAAATTTACTCGCTAATGGTGGATGAATTTTCAACGCCGTCGTAAGCTGGCTGCGAGGAATTATACGTATGTCCCGATTTTAGCTACTCCGCAGGAAACACCTGCCGGCTAAGCCTCGAACCGCGCTCTGAGATAAAGGGTGACCTACTCTCGAACCAGGACGTTCGCTGCTCGTAGCACAACACTGCCGGGCGACTCTTGCTGACTAGTGGACACCACGGAGCGAGGAAAGGTTTTTAGATGCTACTTATGAAGCGTACAGGCGACATTAGCACACACTACACTGTTAGCAAGTCCCGTGTATTTGGCGAATATTTGGGGTGAAAAACACGCTATTTACACAAATTACCATAAATTTACACGATGAGTAACGGATAATTCGTTCAGAAATCATGCGAGGTTGTAAAAAACGTGTTTTGGTTCGGTCATACACGCATAACCGTGTAGCCGACCTCGATAACACGCATCGCCCCCGGCGACGACCGCGGCATTGCCGGCTATCGAAGCACCGGAATGCTTGGAAACACACTTAGAAAGGACCGTCGAGACAAATGCCGCGGAAAGAAACATGTCTCGGAGACAGATATGCACCAAAAGCAATTGCGCCATGTCGCAGGACGTTGGCGAAACCCGCGCTTACCGTGCTCGCCGCCATCTTCTGGTCGATGGCAATGCGGCTTCCCTCATGTCGCCCATGTTTGTATTTAGTTTAGGGGTCCTGATAACAGTTTCTTAGACACCACAAATAAAGTTTTTTGTCTAATTATTCGTTCCAAACAGTTAAAATGGATATAAAAAGCGCGTCCTCGATGTGAACACGTGACATTGCAGTTGGTTTCGTTTTTGCTTCAACCTTCAACTGCAAGCGATCTGGCCACGGCGCAAGCGCAACGCCGATGTACGCTGGAAGCAAGCGCCGGTTGGCTTTCGTTGTTTTTGTTTCACCGGAGAAAATCTGGCAAGTACGCATGGCGCCGCTACTGTTTTGGTTTGACGGGACGCGAGAAGCTTCGCATAGAGCTTCGGAGTTTGCGAGCACATAGTGAAGACGTGACCGGAGAAGTGCCCCTGTGATGTTCCTGGAAGCCGGAAAGTAACATTCGTAATCGTCGTGTGTGCTTTGAAAGCGAAGGGAGTCACAGGGTCCACGAGTTCGCAACCACAAGCCAAGGTTCACGACAGCGCGGCGTTGACTTCGGCGATCTGGTTCTGTTTGGTGCAAACCGGCGATGCGAAAAAGAGCTGAAACATTCGTCGTGTGTGGTGCGGTGCTTTCTATTCCGGGTCTGTTTGAACCACGCTTTTAACACGGAGAGCTAATTGTTTGTTGCGTGGTGGAGGTTCAACGGGTACAGTCCCGTCGTCGTCAGCTGATCCGGTCCAGCTGGTCCGGGAGGACGCAGCGAGCGTTTTTAAAAGTAAATCTTCCTTCGTTCCGTTTCAAACTGTGGAAGTATCCCGACACATACCGTGAGTAAGAAGCAGCGGGCGTTTTCAACAAAATTACGTTATTTTAATTGAATAATGGACTCCGGATTGTTGTCTTAAATTTGCTGTTTTTTATGCTTCGTGTTGGACTGCGTTTGCATAGCGACGCACACCGCTCGAGTAGATGATTCGGTCCTGCAACGAGTTTGTTGCGCCAATCATGCGGCGTGAATAAATTAGGGCAAGGTTCCCTACCTGCCCACAGATGCATGTACTGAGACCATTTTTTATGTTGTGAACGTAGTGCTCTTTCTTTATTTTGGAAGACGGGTAGGTGCATTTATTAGGGTGCAATCACTTGAGAGTTGAGAAATGGGAGAGCGAGCAAGATTTCTCAACTTTGTCTCTTTCTCTCTGGCACTGCCCTGTTTCAGTTTCAGTAGGCATATCTACTAGCAGGTACAAATTGACCTAAAGCAGGTAAAAAACGGGAAGCTTAGGACGGTGCGGACTCCGTGTTTCGCGCTTTTCGCAAGGTTACAGGGTAAATGCTTTTGTGAGATATGCGGAATATGCAAGTGATTTTGTTATGCCCGTCGTTTGCGTCTCTCCAGCAAAACGAATAAGATGATCTACTACAAAGGCGCAATCACAAGCCAAGATTTAAGATAGCAGTCGTTTGCTTCGGTGAGCCGTGTAGCTGTATTTTACCCTGCTCTCTGCAACACCCGTGTCATGACGAAGAGCTGGAATGGTCACGGTTTGTGCTGGCCTCCCGGTTGACAGAAACCCGCGTCGCCCGCATCGGCACCGAGTGCGCTTGGGCTGTTGATGCTCAAGCCTTTCATCCGCGGCTTGTCGCCAGCTCATTCTGCTGCTCAACGGTGAGGAAGCGGCGAGAGTAACCTCGGAAGTGAATGTAAATCCTCGTTCATTCACTTATCCGGTGTCAAAGTGTGGAAGATGTCCAACGTGTACTGAGAGCGGGAACTACGAGCGTTTTGCCTTGCTTTTATAACCGAAACCAGACCAACGACATAACTGCCTTGCGTACTCTAAAATGACGGAAGCAATAAGTTTCAACAGGCCGAGTACGTCAACGGGGATGTAGGCGAGACGGTGCACACTGTTTAAACGCTTGCAGTATCCACGAGTGGTACCAGGAAAGCGACGTCAACAGAGAAGGAGCTCGCGATTCAGCATAATGCACTGCTACGGGCCCGTGTATCTTGAAAGTTCGGGGTGGTGGCAGTATAAAAAAAAAAGACGCATCAGCGCCCCACACCAGTCTTCACGAATAACACCGGTCACAAACTCCCAAGCCCCACCGCTCTTCTCGACACCGACACGACATACGACAACAAACTGCATCAAAACGCCCCAAAAGTGAAGGCGTCTGCTCCCGTACTGCAACGGCTGCAACTAGCGGAAGTGAAGTGTTGGGCGGATGTCCGGATGTCCTTCACAAATCTATATAAAAAATGCTTTGCGCAAGGATCATTTTCATTTATTTTTGTATACGTAATGACAAAATCCCAATAATTTGTTTTCCTCTCTGATTCAAGCTAGTCGGACTGCTCATAACACTGGTCAAGCAAGAAAATAACAAAAATTTGAACTTTTTCATGACCGGTTTAAGATTTATTGTTAACATATCGTTATTTATTGCAACGGACTAACATTAGATTTTGCCTCCATACTTTTTAGATGCAAACAGTTCTAACACACGGCTGTCCATTGCGCCGTGTTTTAAGTATTCTTCTATAAATCTGTAATGGTCAGCGACCAAAGAGCTCACCCGCACATGTCTAGCTTATATGCGCCGCGGGGAGAAATGGGTATCGAGTAGGAAGTGTCGGGCGTAGTGCCGGTGGTTGTGTTTGTGTACATGTCGGTGCTGTGTAGCTGTGTGCTGTGTTGCCTGCGTTGTATGCAGGGTTGCTATGTACTCGTGGTCGTTCGCAGTGTTAACAGACTCGTCTTTTTTTTTCAAACAGGCTGCTAGAAATCTTGATAGGTGGCGCAAGTTACCGCCCGATTCTAAATAGTTTGCTCAAGTTATTTATCCATGTGAATCCGGCATTCGTTTTTTTTTTTTTTTTTTTTTTTTTGTCTAGCGGTTTGTTGAAGCTACCGACGCCGCCGATCGCCGACAACGCACGTACGTACCTTTGCAAGTAGCTACGTCCGCCGCTTGGAGGCTTTACTGTGTATAAAAGACAGCGAACGAGAACTAACGCGAACTGTGTGCTTTCAATTCGGCTGAAAGGCGCGCGGCTCGCTGGGCTCGTCTGTCGCCTGTTCTCGGCCGCTGGCCGCCATGTTTCATAAGGAACACGCTCGAAACGGTTTTGCGGAAGGCAGACAGGGTGTAGCGTGTTAAGTTTACACAGCACCTCATGTGTAGACGAAAAACACAGATGGCCTCGTGTAAAACGAACACGTTTCGACGTGTCCGCTATGGGACAACGGTTTACACGTCTGGGCGTGTTATTTTTGCTAACAGTGTACAGCGCACACTGCAGACGTACACTCACATCGTACGCTCACTTCTTACACACGAAAAAAGAAAGGAAAAATACAAACGAACCGCGCTGGCTGACAACTTGTTTTGATAGGGCGAAACTTGAAAAACATGATCCAAATTGTTTTCTGTAATTAATTCACACGATACATTTGCACTAACATCGCGGTATCACGCGTGACTGGACATCTATTACCGGCATCGCATACACAGTTATAGCGCCTAGAAATATATTGATCCGATTTGATTTGATGTATTGTGGCATTCTGTGGGAAAACAATGTTCTCTCATTGCCTTTACAAGTAGCATAGACAAAAATAATTCGCCCCTGAGTGTTAAACAAATTAAAGTCACACATTATAAAACGTTCATTAGCATCGGTGGTGAGACACACATCAAGGAGAGGGATAGATTTCTTAACGAACAAAAAACTGACCCCTTCCGTGCCAACTGCAAGTGTTACACATACCTCGTGCGAGGTTAGGAAGGGATGTGGCGCCTTCGAAACTTTCTATTCTTCCGACATTTTTGTTTCTTGTATCTTGCTCTTCTTGAAATAGACGAAATAGCTATTATTGTTTACGAGTAGCATTTCAACATCTAATATTCAGTGTTCCCAGAGTTAAGCTAATGGTAGAAGGTGATGGAAATTTGAGTGCACGCAATATTGGGGTGAATAAGGAGGTTTAAAATGAAAGGCGATGTACAACAACCTCACACAAAACCTAAATAATTTACACCTGTGGTGACAAGCACGAGTAAATCTTCAAATTTAAGGAAACAATGGTATCAAATGTTCTCAAAGTGTGCGTAACCACCTACGGCGAGGTTTCTCTCGTCGGACATCCAACAAAACTCGGGACCTGCGTTTTTTGTTTTGTTTTTTTCTTCCTTGCGGCGTGCGCCCTTCAGGCCACTCGAGGTCGGGATCTTCCTTCTCGGCGCGACCTAACGGCCGCTTGGAGGGATCCTAGCTCCAGTCCATTTTCAGGTCAACATCAGTGGCACCATCTGAAGAGCGGTCGTTTCCATCGACTGTCTTCGTATGCCGGCTTTTTGGGGAAATCGAAGCGGCACTCTCGATGTCTGTGACGGTTCCACCGCAGGTCGCTGTCTTGTCAAGTTCCAGGCTTGAAGCGGTGGTGTCTTGCGATGCGCCTCGTTTGTCACCGACAGAAGACATTTGGGCGTGGGTAATTGGGTGCACAGTGCTGTCTTCGTTTTTCGATGATTCCTTTTCATCAATGAAGAACTCCGAGTCGTCTTCCTCAGGGGCAGGCCGCATCACAGTGGCGTACGTCCGCATGCAATCCTCTTGTTCGTGACCAAAACGAGGATACTTGTCACAGCCAGGTACGCGACATTCTCTGCGGCTGTGGCCTGTCCTCTTACATCGGAGGCAGAGCGGAGCTCTTCCAAGGACAAGAACGAGGACTTTGCTGCCAAACAGATGCAGCAGGTGCAGAAGCTTATCCTTGGTTGCGCCTTCCTTCAGGTTCATTCTCACCAGCCTTGTCATCGTCTGAACATTCTGAAAGCTTCAGCTCTCCATGTGTCTCGGGCTACTTCGTTGAATTTTTCATTGGGCTCGAGGTCCCTTCGCACTGTGTTGTCGCTGATGTGAATTGGTATCTAGTGGAACCGTATTCGCATATCGCACTTCTCGGGATCGATGAGCAGGCATCTTTTGCCTTTCACCAGAAGTTTCTTAGCTTTAAGAAGTCTCTGCTTCGCTGTCAGAGAGTTGAAGGTGAAGAGCCAGACACCGATCATCTGGTACGCGCCGGCTCCGTCCAAAGAGGTACGTCGCTTAAAACGCCGTGGCATTCCATTTCTCTTCGAAAATTGTCAACCTTGTACGGTACGAGCGTCCGGTAATGTCGCAATGAGCGTATGCGGGGTTCAAAACTTCAATACTTATAGGCGGAGACGGCAGAACCCCACGGTAGGTATCCTGGGACATTTCCGCAAATGCACTACGGCCGCTGAAAGCCGTTGAAGACGCTCCACTCGAGCCCATTTTCTTTGCGACAGTTTCGAATAGCGGTCACGCGCTCCTCTCCAGATCACGCAGACACGCTTGCACGGCTATAGGGAACGAGCGAGGATCTATAGGGAGCTATCGCGTTCCACTCCTAAAGGCGAAGTTTAAGCGTCCTTCTGTAATCTTTTTTTGCGACTACTATTGCGAGTGGTGAAAGACGAACGCGAGTTTTATAATTCATTAACGTCAGGGATTCGTTCTATGTGGTATTTGCGCAAGGTACAAAAATCGTTGTATCGCCCCTTAAAAGCAGTGGTAACTGGCTGCATCGGAACTGCCGTCCCTCCGTCTCCAACGCTAGATGCTCGAACTTTTCTCTTTAAGTTTGTTAACACAAGTTACGCTTATTAAACGTTTATTTTCAGTTTCATATCCATCTCCCATTTCCATCCGTAAAAATATTGTCCAAGTCAGATGTTTTATTATTTTTCAACAACACCGATATTGTTTGTTTTCCTTTGATCATGGTAGATAAAAAAAAGTAAATATAAGTGTGAGTAGGTTCATGAAGAAACATTATGAAGGCTGACTTTTTAAAACAATCTTGAAGTTGCCCTGAAGGCATTCTCGCTTTATGTGGAGCGCCTTTCGTGCTCATCTGCGGGTGTTGTGGCGTTAATAGAAGTTCAGTTGTTCGTCGTAGGTCGGTGCCTTGACGAATTCTCGAAGTTTAGGAAGTTCTACGAGTGGTCGAAATGGCAGTGAAGTGGACTTTCGTGTGTTTTCGCCTGCAAGTAACCCTATAAAAGGAAACTCGAGTGTGAAAAAAGTAATTAAAATAGTTGTGTTAATTATAGTTACAACTTTGCAATAACTGAGGCTAAAAGGTTACTAAAGTTCCATCACGAATATTTTAGTCAAAAGTAGTTAATTAATGTTACACATTAATCAAAAAGTTATAATCCTGTCAGAAGGGCTAATTTAGTGCACATCAACCGTGTGCACTTCAGCTATGCTTCAGCTTACCTTATGCCGCTTCAAGTGATTCGGTGCCGCACGAAAACATTTAGTGTCACTCGCAAATCATGACAATAACGATTGGTAAAGTAATATTAAACACGGAAAATGTTAAAGCAAAGTCATAAATGTAAGCAGTGATAGAGTGCAAGCGAGCTGGTAATGAATCGACATCTTGCAGACGTTGAGATGGGGAACGATAAAAAAAAAAAAAGGACGAAGACATTGGTAATATTTTTCTATTTCATAACGACACGTTACAAACACAACGTTACATTAATTAATGATCTTTACGCCATTTTGATCATTCCGATCGATCATCATAAGCCAAGATAAAGAAGAAGATCCAACCTTGGCGTGCCGCTTCGTCCCTCGGAGTTCTACGGAGGCCCACACACTGCCTTATTACATCATGATTATCGCGTTGTCTCGGACAACTACATGCTGAAACAAATGTAAGCGCTATCCTTCTCTACTAACCAGGATAGCATTGGAATTCCTGACTTTGTCGTCGTCTTTTGTCGATTCACCGCGGCGTTAATCATGGTACAGATCAGCCCATACTGTAAGGCTAAATTCACCCCACTATTTTGTTTATTTTTGCAATGACAGTTCTTTTTGTTTTGTCACGACGAATTTCTATTTATTTTTAAAATAAAATTTACGCCACGTTTTTGGTTTCTGTGTTGTTATGTTTTACTGCTGATAAATTTATATTGAGGCCACGCACTCGATCGAGTGAAGCGAGTTCGTCAAACTCACTTGAAGTCAAGTGAGTGCTTCAGGAAGAAGCCGTGTCGCACACTATAGAAATGACACTATAAATGCGAAGTGAACATGGTTGAAGTGCACTAAATTAGCTCATCTGCCTAGGGTATAAAAAAGGCAATAATTGATTACTGTAATTGAACGACCATCTAAGTATGCGTGTAACTAGTCGCTGCTCAAAAACTCTTGCTCATAAGAACCAAGACACTTAGCGTCATAATCTAAAACCCTGGTACAATGAGAAATAAAAGAATGTACAAGAGACACAGCTCCCTCCATCTCTGGGTTTAGATTATGATGTTTGCAAACCGGCTCGCCTGCATACATTCGCTCTTTACACTTAAAGTCACGTTCGGATCCACGACGGCGAACGGTTAGTTTTAAATTCTGACTAACCGAAATGTGCCGCTCTTAGCGTGCACGAGCCTTGCGCTGACGTCCTGCATCCAACTACCGCCGTTAAAACCTCTCTCTGTCGCCACGTCACGTAGAAGGCTGGTAGGATCTTTGTTATTCTTTCGTTTGCATTAGAAGGTTTCCCAACACTGAGACTCCGTTTCGTTGCTTGGCTTTCGAACTACAACTCGAAACTGGGGAAAAAAAAAAAATTAAAGACAAGAAAGAGAGGATCAAAGAGGAGCTTGGACTGGATGAAAGGGGAATTAAGCAGGATTCCGGAATAAAAAGGGAATGGATGCACCGGTAGCGGTTTCGTAAGGGGGAAAAAAGAGGGTTAGGAAAGTGAAGTGTATTTGTTCAGGATTTATGCAGGTTAGCAGGCGAGAACTAAAAGGTAAAGACGAAGGCAAAGAATACGTAGCGATACAGAAAGGCAAGGATGCAAGAACGAGAGAACACAAGGCCGAAAGGACGAACGAGCGCCACAAATTATCGACTCTTGAAAACTCCTGTAAGTAAATTAGTTGCGTAAATTACCGCACAAATATTCCGTTTGAACGCGACATATCTGCTACATATTTTCCAGAAGGATGTGTTAGCGTTACATGCAGATTTTCTTTACCACGAACTTATCATTGGGCTTAACAAAACAATAATTGTAAAGCAGCCTGTAATCACAAGTTCGATTAATCACGCATACTATGGTAACTGCCAAGGTAAAAACTAGAGTCCGTTAATACGTTTCCAAAGTATACCGAAACTTCCAAGCTCTCGCCGTGGTGCTCATAGTCATTCACATCCGTGCCTCCATTTTGGAGCCTTGCAGAGTACCTCTACGCATACCGCGTCGCTGGCGTTGCCGAAGGGTGTTTCATGTAAGTGTGCGGCACTGTGGATCGACGCTTTAAATCATTTGCGACATCATTTACAGTGCAGTCTAGCTGCACTCGTGTAATCATTACTCCGTGCTTCACGTTAAGGACGCCCAGGTTAATAGCCATACCTCACTGGTAAAATATCTAATCTTGAGATGAGTCACCTATCACTGTCTCGATATCCAAAAATACCAAGAATTCATTCGACGAGGGTGGTTTTTGCCGTGTTTGCATTGCAGTGGCGAAATTTATCGCCTAGAGCTTAGCCGCTTATCTCTATCGTCATATTTGGCCGCTGGCATTTTTTAACACTTTTTGAACATTCAACATCCATTTCTTGACAACTGCATACAAGATGTTCAGGACTGCATAGCAACAGGCCAAGAATCTCCGACGAGTCCAGCGTGTAAACCACAACGATTGGCCTGAAAGGCCCTGTACAACGTTATTTGTAATTTTTTTTAATTATTTTAATAGACCGTGAGAGACATTCTGATTGGTTATCTTTTTGTGTTCGAAGTAATTTTTATTTCATTTGTTTTGTTAGATACTGACTGTCTTCTTGGCGGGCGATGTGTTCTGTAGTAAAGTCCTCCCAACATGTCCAAAGCTGAATACCACGGACGCGTTGAGTAGTTCTTATTTTCCAAAATTCGATTTGTTGGGTGAAGTGGAGTGTCACTTATGCCACCGCGCAATCTGGGTGAATTTGCCTTTAACTCTCTTTAATCGACAAGCTTTTTTTGATGTGTGTGATTTATCTTAAATTCTTTATTGATTCGAGCTTCATGTTCTGTTCAACTGTCATGTTCCTTTCGTATAACAGACTATTTAATGGACTGCTAATTTCTTAGTTCATCTGACACTGCTGAGCTGAAGAGGGAGGCTAGCGGTTTGATTTATAACTTGTGAATAATTTGGAGGCAATAGGGGTACATTTGTAAGTACATATTTCTGTGCCGCAAATACCGTAATTCTTAAATCAGTATTTTTTTCTATTCAACGTAGAAATATAGGTGTAAACTTAAATGGCGAGATTTTAATTAACAGGACTTAAGGCTAGATGAAAGGTTGGGGGACCCTGTGATGTTGCAAGAGTAGGGCTGAGCATTTTATGGATCAACCTTTCTACTAGTATTTGGTAATTTTTTTTTTTTTTAAATCACTATCACTGTTTTAATCTAGATCTCTTGAGCTCTGAGTTAAAACCACAAAGCAACAGTAAATGCCTGGCCGGCTTGCTGGAAACAGCGTTTTCGCTGAGACAGGGGTAAAGAAAGCATTGTGAAAGCCAGCGCACCGAGCTGAGCGGGACACAAACCTCGCTTCAAGACGCTCGCGCGCCCCAGCCTTTGCAGTGCTTTCCCTCACCCAGTCTCAGCTGAGACGCTGATTCCAGCAAGCCGGCCCAGGTGTCTTACATGCCCATCTATTTATTCTCGAAGGCAATACTGTTGACTTGTAAAGTACTCAAGTTTATTATATACAAAATAACGAAAAATGATTCGCTGTAAAAGAAAGTTTCTATTATGGAAAAGTAAACAGGAAAAAAGGTCGGTAGGCCTTTCTTAGATTTTATACTTGGAAAGCCACTGAACCGATTAATATAATAGTTAATTAATGGGGGGTGAATAATCAAGCTATATCTTATTTCAATACTATTCATTATTGACACACGTAAGAGAGAACTGCCAGCGTCTTAAGACAAAAGGTAAAGGAATATTTCAAATTACAAGGTATGAGGTTGCCTAGTGGGAACTGGTAGAGATGTTGCCTCTGAAACCCTTCACCTGAATCCAGGCTCCCACATCTGTATCTTTCAGAATTCTGTGCCCAGACCCCTGCGTGGGATCCCATCAAGCTCCTGCCCGATTCACAGCTTGCAGTGATGAATCCTGGCACTCCTTTTTGTTTTAAATTTTCTTCAATCGAAATTCAGAATAAAAGGTATTGACACTACAGCTTGCATTGCAGAGTTTTATATTTACCTGCATGCGATATTGACTTAAAAATTTCCATAGTGAATGTGGCTTGTCTATTGCAGCTTTCTTTTCAGATCTAAATATAGTGTTGTACTGAACACTATTAATACATCTGAAAAGAAAGCTGCAAGCACGCTAGAATGGCTGGCGAAACTATAGTACAGCGCGAGCTTAAAATCGGATGCCGAAATTGAAATACACAGGGCATAAGGTTGGGAGCCAATATTACATAAGCCATCGATTATAACTTGGATGCCAATATTGGTTGAAAGACCCATAACCAAAAGTGGTCCAATGATGGCTTAGGTGCTGGTTAAAGTGTGTCACAACGTTGGCTTAAATTTTTATTTAAACGGCGATCCAACAATGACATGAATTCTGATTCAATATTCGTTTGATTATCGGTTAAATTGTGGTACAACATTAGAATTAGTGAAAGTTACAACATTGAATCGGGTAGCACTTTCGAGAAAACCAAGCCAAGGTTAGACCACAATTGGAGCCAATTTTCGCCATTGGCGGGCCGATGTTGGTCCAACAATGGCGTGCTGCTTGGGCGATGGAAGGCTACATATAGAAAGAGAGAGAGCCTACTTTAGGTTGTTTTTTCGATCTTTGTTTTTCGCATATTTGTATATGTCGTCTTGCACGTTTTTCTAGCGCTTCTAGTGACCGGTCATACAAAATATCGTGTTTCCTTTGCGGTATTTTGCTCCTGGCGATGCTGCCTCATATTTCAACAGATTTTCATGCTATATATAAATATTTTTTTTAAAGAAAATGTAATTAAATTTATTTGTTACCAATATTTTGTAAAACAAAAATTACATTACAAAATACTACCGCAAAAGGTAATTTGACCGGTCATACAAAAATCATGTTCCCTTTTCGGCATTTGCCGCCCTACGATGCTGCCTGCTCACATTTCTACAGTTTTAATGCGAAAGCATTAATTGTCCCATGGAGCGAACCGGCGTTATCAGATTTTTGTATGATATTTTTTAATGACGAGTAATCGAAGTATTCTGTTGCCAATAGTTCGTAATGAAATTACATTAGAAAATACAGCCGCAAAAAATAACGTGGCAATTACAATATTACTTGAAGAAGTAACGAATTACTTCCCAAGTGTGCTCAATGACGTTCTTTTTTTAATATGAAAATGTACAGAAATGGTACTGGTGCCGGTTACTATACGCTGACTGTTTTTCGCTTAAAATGTTAAGCGAATTATCTTAATATATAGCGCTATAGATAGGCATTGGTATACGCGCTGCAACCAATAAAACAAAACATGTTATACAAACATAGAAAACAAATGGCCGCACGTAGTTTCCACGATAATGCTTTCCTTGTACAAAAAAAGCCGGAATGTATAGATCTCGATTGTAGATGCCTCCCCCCATAGCGGTTTAAATAACATTTTCTACTGTCGCTAAAAAACGCAAAAGCACATTAAAACAACAACGTAAAAATATGTATCCTTTTGACCAAAGTGTTGGCTTATGACAACAGAGTCGCGGTCATGTTATGAAAACAAGGTCGTACAAAATGCGCACCGATAACCTGTTAAAATAAATATAGAGACGGTCGATCTAGCCGGCGGAACCTGCCACTCAAGGACAATGTTCTTGGCATCGTGACTGCGATAAGGCGGGACGTCTTACTACAGTTTTTATGGGCGGCATGATGGTATACGCACCGATAATGTCAAGGAAAGTCTGCGACAATTTTGAGGGAGTATAAACTGCTTCACGAGACACCATGTTCTTCAAACAGAAACGAAATCTTCATTGTTATCGATTGACAGCGAAACTTAAAGGGTAACAGTACATTTTCTGGATTTTAGAGCTACAAATGATTTTAGTGAAGGGACCGTCCCTGAATTACAAAATGTCCTTTTTTTTTTTTAGATGTGTATATTTTTGTCGATATCTCAAAGTTTTGTTTCAGGAGTCTACGGCGAAACCGAAACTGCCGGCAGAAGCATGATGACAATCCTTGTGATCAGATGCATGGCCCTCGTGTGACCCAAAGTCCGTACTGCCATACTTCAAATCGTACGACTGGCCCAGTTGCAAGAGCAATTCCAACCCGTCAGGTAAGATACCATGGCTGTTTTAATGCTTTGCCTTGTAGGCATCAAACGTCTCTAGCAGATATTAATAAACATTCATAAAGTTGGGTTCATATTACATGAGCGAATGACATTTCAGCGAACAGCGCCATTTGAGCGAATCGACGTTTTAGCGAGTAACGGGGGCGCGCGTTAACTCACCGCCCCGCGCTGTGCTCACGCCGCTTTGCAGCGGCAGTCTGTGGCGGCTCGTTACAAAAATGTTAACCCACTTGGCCCACACGTAAACGCCACTTCGCGGCGGCAGACTATTCGCTGAAGTGTCTTTCGATGAAAAGCCGGTGCTCACTAAAACGCCGTTCGACTAGCTGAGTGTCCAAGCATTGTTAGAGTTCGGCTGTTCTCATTACCGCAGTAGTTGGACACAAGCCACCACCCGAGTGGCCGCCAAGGCATTCATTATTGCGAGCCGAAGTAGGGTGCTCACGCCATTCTCGTATCCAATCTATGAGCCGTGCTCGATTGTTGTCAGGCGAATGGTTTCGATCCCAAAATTACGTTATCAAGCTCTGAGAAGGCACGACTAAATAGTCCTCTTTTATCCTCGCAATTTTATCGCGACAAAGGATCTTCTGAATCAGTGGTGGTCTGTGCGAGTATACTTGGTCCAGGATAGGACCAGTACGCATCTGCAGAGTCATGAACATTCAAACCCTATATCGTTTCATGAACCCTTTAAGAATTCTAGCACAGCATAGCGTTATGATTGTCAGCCGAAAATAGACGTTCTGGTTATGAACTTCCTCGGGACGTATTACGTAGTAATACGATGCCCCTTAAAAAGCCAACCTTCCGTAAAGATCCATTTTTTTATTTAATTGTTTTGTGTTTAGGACGTTTTTGCGGCGCAGCTCATTATTCCGACTAGAAAAATGAGCAAGCAAGAGATATTAGTTTACGACTAGACTTTTGCAAGATGATATGTTCGCAAAAGTATTTACGTAATTTTAAACGTCACTTTATATTTGTTTCGTTTGTTTTGTCGCTTGTTTCCATGAGAAATAAAAAGAAAAAATTGAACGGAATTTAAAATAAAAAAGCGATCATTATGCTGATGAGAAACGCTTTCGTTTCACTAAGACCAAAAACAAAAAAGAAATATGCAATTCAAGTACCCTTTTTTACTCAACAAGAGAGTGCAGCTCGTTTCTTGCGATCCAAGCTATCTCCAAGCGCTTTATTTTTTTAGAAACTATTTTGCTGCTCACGGGCCTGAGGACGACACGAAGCTCATCTCGTCCTTGGTTAGATCCTCTTACGACAAGCGGTATCTTTAAAAACCACTCAATCATGTTCCCTAAAATATTTATAATCCCCGAAAAGATTTCCTTCCTAGTGACCCTTAAAGCGCGCGTCACACTTTTCCAATGGAAATTTAAACAAAACAATTCAGAAGTATTAAGAGCGATGGTTCCTGAACTTCGTTTTCGTTCCAGAAAACACTTCTGATATCTGTTGAAGACACGCCAGAAGTATATTCCATGCGTGGAAAATGCGTGTGCCTTTGTGGTCTTCTGAAGGGACAGTGCTATCGGCATGAACGCGAGCCCATATCTTTTTAGATATTAAAATGTATGTAGGATGTTACGAAGGTCGCTGCTTAGAGCGTGTACCAATGGGTTTGACTTCGATTACACGGTCCCTTGCGCCACCAAAACATTTTTTTAATATATACCTACGCTTCCGTACGTAACGCTCAGTATAATGTGCGATATCAAATCACCTCACAACTTCTCGCGACAACGTTCGAATAGCACCAAAATATTTCTTGAAGGGGAAAAAAAACTACATGAAAGCTTTATGAGTGGTAGCGAAGGTTTTGATAAGAGATCTTGGGGTGCCAGTTCGTTATTGGATATGGGAGATGAGACCGGGGCGAGTGAGCTCTGTTCGTTAAGTATGTTTAAGTGACGAAAAAATATCGACATTTAGTGGGGACTTAGATTATGATGTTTCCTAACCCGCTCGCTTGCATACTTTCGCTCCTTGAAAACGTTGCTCTCTCGACTTAGTGAAAATCTCTAGCTATTAATTATAGAGATATCCAGGTTTGCAAGCATTTACAGGACTTAGTGACTTTTCACTTTATAGGGTGTAAGTAAATGCAAATGTTGTGCTTTCACCCTTTTGTATACCTTTGTCTAGGTGCTAAGTTTTTTTGTGTTTTACAAAGTTTCACCAGCTTGCTTTTGCTGCGAACGATCGCTTCCCTTTTCTCTCAGTATGCAACAGATATTGCAACAAACGCCGTTGCCGCCGGCTGACTCCATACTCTAAAAGCCAATAGAAAACAGCGAACCCGACCATGCAAATAACAATTTAAGGTCAAGTACGAACAAAAACGCGCCGAAGTAAACATTTAGTAAAATGACGACTTAAAAAAAAGTCTTAAGAAACAAATGACCGGCCGATGTACACCTGACGGTCATCCGTGAGCTCCTTAATAAAGGACGCCGCATTTCCTTATGCAAATCCTAGGGTGCCTCCCTCAACGTCAGTCTGTTTAGGGTGATGCCATTTTTTTTTTGTGTCCGATGTTGACAGCACGCGCTCACAGGAAAAATACAAGAAACCGTCGAGAACAAAATGTCGACGAAGCACAGTCATTGCCATGAGCGCTTGGCGCTCTTTCACGCGCATCAGAAAAAAAAACGCTCGAAACAAAATGGTCAGATGTTATCACCCTAAGCAAAGCGCGCATGAAGGCACTCTAGCAAACCTTTGTTCCGTGTCTCGCAATATTCCGGTGCCCAGAAGCCCCTCGCCCTGAGATGAAAAAAGGCACTCACTTCTTGCGTGCCTGGCCACCTGCTGAAGCAGCGTCTCGAAGTCCTCCTTGGGGTCCTCCTCGTCGAAGTTCTGGTGGTAGCGGCGCCCTCCACCCAGCGCCGTGAACACGGCCGCCAAGTTGAAGAAGCAGTCTGAGTGACCCTTGGCCCTGTCCCTGAACTCGTGGTACAACAGGGCCACTACCTGCCAACCGAACCGGCGCAGCGTCTCGATGAACAGCTGCCCAACTTGAGAGAAGGAACCGTTCATCCTCGTCAGCAGCCTGTAGTTGGTGTGCTTTACGTCGAAGTTGTCGTTTTGGCCAGACGACGTCACCACCGGCAGGTCCCACTCGGAGCTGTACCGTGCCACGGGTGCCAGCACATACGAACAAGCCGGCCCGAAAAAGGCATCCACTTTGCCCGCGATGTAGTGGTCAAAGGCCACGAGGGGCCCGTGCGACGACGAGCAGTTGGTGTTGTTGTAGTTGACCACGAACGTCATATTGCCAGTCTGCCGGAGCGTGTCCACGGCGACGAGCACGGCTGGGACCACCTTGTGCAGCGAGTACGGAAAGGTATCGTCGTCCGGCGCGAGGACCAGGAGTTCGGGTGCCCTGTTGGGGCCCTTTAACCGGAGCGCCTCTTCCCTGATGTCCAGCGCCGCGCCGGGCAGGGAGAGCCTGTGCTTGGACAATTCGCCGATGCACAGGTGGCAGATCACCAGCAACACCGCACCGATGCTCAGGGCGCACGGCGTTGCCGACGGCATCGCGTCACGCTGTGGTCGAAGCGCTGGCTGCTAGCCACAGGTGGAGGCGCGCTCGCGGGTCCGCATGCTCTCCGTCAGTCGACGCACGTGATCGCTTTCTGGACTGCTAGCCGCCGTGCCTTCGAGCCGGGGCTTCGACGCTAGGTTCGGGACCCGAGGTTCGGGGGACTGCGGGCGCCGTGGCGCCACGCTGCGGCCCGCGATCGAGATTGGCAGCCATGAGGGCTCCCCCAGAAGCGCGCCAATTTCGTAAAATTTTGTCGTTCGTTCCGACCACGGTACTCGCACTTACGTAGGGTTGTTGCCTTTGTTGGCTCTAATGCTCGATGCTGTGTTTGCTGAGTTAGTTCACATGGAGGCGAAAATATATCCCACGGTGACTGCTGGCAGACGGCTTATAAATTATTTTTATTAGCCCATTGTCCTGTATTTCTGTAACAGTTTGATAGCAATATCTCGAGTATTTTCATGTATATCATTTTCGACTTGTGCTCAAAAACGACGCTTTTCCCCTCACTCACAGTTTATATTCGTCTTGGTTTCGTGACTGATCCTCCAATCCTTTAAATTAAAGTAGCATTTAAAAAAAAGGTATCAATTGTTTGTTCTACCAGAAGACGTCGTGAAATAACCTTGGGTTTGAGCTTCGCACACTTCACAAAAACCTATTAAGGCAGCATGCGACACAGCATATTAATATCTGAAGCTTAAATGTCGATTCGACTCTTATTTTTTCTGCATTTGTCAAAAATCTACAATGTTTTTGCTGTTTCTTTTTTTTTTTTCAGGAGAATACATTATAAACATTTCCAAAGAAAGTGAACCGATTCCTAAACGTTCTCGAAGCCGACCAGAAGCAGTTTTATTTTTCTTCTGCAAAAAAATAAAAATAAATATGAATCGATTGATTGATTGATTGATTGATTGATAATAACTCTTGGACAGCTAAACCTGACCGTTATTAATCACAAAAATAGGTACGACTCAACAATCCTAAAATAGCATTGAGTAATTGAAATCCGACCTTATTCATGTCGTACCAATGTCTTTGAGTTTTCCTTTTTCTGAGAACTATAGAAGATGGAAATGGGTCGCCTAGAGATGTATATTTGACAACTTTCCAAGAAAGTGCTTAAATGTGTTTTTTGACATGCAGGATTTCATTTATAACCGAATATTTCAGCGGTTGCGATCAAAATGGCGTGTTATGTTGTGTCTAATGAACACATATTTTAAAGCATAGCCCCTGCAATAATGCCTAATAGCAATGTAGGTAAATAAGAATAAATAAAACCACTACTGAACTTTACAAAAAAGATACTAAAATTATAATATATATTGTAATATAATAATAACAAACACGTGACCTTCAATCAAATAAGCAAATAGGCTTCATAAAACAACCAGAATTTAGCTAATGACTAAAGCATCTCTCCGAAAAGTATTTAAAGAAAGACATGTAAATCGTTCCACAGGCACTTTTAAAGGGAAAAGAAAATCGTTACGATTTTTCTGATTATCGAAACAATCTCTCAGCATTCGTCGAGAAGGAAATGGGCATCTGTGTGTAGATATTGCCACGAATGGCAATTGATGAGGCGAAGATAACTAAAAAAAACTAAACGTTTAATGGGGCGAACTTGTGCCCAAAACAAAAAGGGAACAAAAGAAAACAGTAGAGCGCCGCGGGCGTTGATGTCGGCGAAACCGCAGGATCGAGCGCCGGGGCGTCGACTTCAACAAGACCCGCTTGAACAGATGTTTGGACACATAAGACAAAAGCAGGGATGCAACTCGAACCCCAATGTGCCTCAGTTCATATCTGGCCTGAAACACATTGGGATTCAGAAGCTCCTCACACTGTCACCGAAGGGAAATGTCGAGGAGGATGAGACGGACCTCCTCCAGGAGTTGTCCCCATTTTCACTTAGTAGCGAGTCACTCGTGGATGTTGTGCAGCATGTCCCACAGTACGACTTTCCATCTTTGGAAAACATCACTGAGTTGGCAGCCCATGAGGAGTCCCATGTTATTGACAACTCTGCTACTTATTATGTTGCTGGCTTCATTGTTAAAATGTTTACTGAGAAGGCTGCAGAAGGTTGTTGTTGTCCTGACTTGCTTAGAGATGAGCACAGTAACCTTGATGAGCCACATCAGTTTTTTATGATGCTGAAAGCGTACCACGTCCCAGGCAAGCTCTTCGGCAACTTGACTGTGCCATCAAGCGCAGCTTTCACACTTGTTCAGCTGCTCGAGTCAATCTTTCTTTCTGTTATCGAAAGTGTAGCGCACCTCCGAAGTGTTTGTGAAACATTGTACATAACTCTCTCGCGTGTTGGTGATTTTAATTTTTGCACTCCAGAGTGTCGTGCACGGTTTTTAAAAATGTTTTGCCGAATTCGATTGTGCTGGCATGTCCGTTTTGTAAATAGAAACTTGGATAAAGTTCGCTTCCATTCTCGCGTCTCTGGTGTGCAGCTTGAAAAGTTCAGTGGGTAGAAGATGATGTTTCAGCCTTTATGTGGCATCTCATAAGATATCTGCAACAGTAAAATTAATTTTATTGGGATTTTATTGGGCCGTGCAGACTGCACACTAGCCATTTGTTGGGATTATTTGCATTCAGTAGGTTGCACTCTACTGGTCTATTGTTATGACTGCTTTTTTAGATGGTCATGTCTGCTTTTTTCCTATTGTGGTCATGTGGAATGTGTAAGTTCCCATATTGATCTTTGTTAATACTCTCTTAGGTCACTCATCTCGGATGCAACTTTCTTTTCTTTTGGACACTGTTTCTGCTTTACACATATGTGGAGCGTGAAGGAGATTGAGATCAGGGGTGTCCACCAACCTGGCAAGCCTTAAGTGCTCAGGGAATTTTGGATCACCTGGAAAAGTCACGGAATTATCAGGGAAACTGTCAAAAGGTTGGCTAAATCAGGGAAAGTGACGAGTAAAAGTGGCACGGTGGTGCGGAACGAAGCCCGGCGATCAGTTGTCGTCACGGTTCTGCTGAATAACATTGCCCGAAATGTCATCCTTCGAAGGAAGGAACAGGCAGGAAATTTTATCAAAATAGTCAAGGGAAACCTGGAAAAATCATGGACTTTGGAAAAGTCATTGGGTAGACACCTTGTAAGATGTACCTAATTAGGCAGTGCAGATTGCATGCCAAGCCTTGGTGGAATCATTTGTGATGAGTGGGTCGCAGGTACACCGGGCACCAGTCTGATTAGCAGTCTTTTGTCAGCCATTTCATGTGCGCTTGTTATGATAGTGGTCATGGTAAACCTTACATGTTAAATGTGACATGTTAAACGTGACATGAACGTAAAACCTGTATTAGACCGTCCGTTGGCTTTCAGTTCTTGTTATTTTGGTCATTATTGTTACTTAAATCAGCAGGAGCAAGGTATTTTTAATTCTGTAGTTCAGGCTGTGTTAGGGTTATTTAATGACTATGTCACAGACTAAGAAGGTCTATACTAGTGGCAATCTTGTTTAGGCATTTACTTGTCTGTTTTTCTCATTGTGGTCATCGTGCATTTCAGATTTCTTATGCTGAGCGTTTTATTTGCATACAAATTGCATTGGATCAACGAGCTTTGATACTGCATGGCCAGTTTTTTTTAGTATGTGTTGCTGATGCTGCATATGTTATGTGTGTGGTGCACCTTCCATGGAACATGCTTGAGAACACAAAACAGGCTTGCAATCCAATTGCAGTTGTAACATTGTAATTCCAGTTGTTTGATAAGATTTTCATGCATGCCATAATATGCTTGTCATTTTTTTGTAGGATGTATTGTATGTGAATCCTTGATGCACGGTGCTTATGTTTTGTAGTTTTGGTAATTATATACGAGGCACAAACTGCCCACCATATTTTTGTTGCGAAAATAAACTGTGTTGATTACTCCCTGGTGGTGTTCTTCTGGACAGCACAAACCTACATGGGTTTCCTGGCTTGTAAAGTCAGTGTTAACTGTATATAGTATTGTGCATTAGTTGTCCGCATTAGGAATCGTACATACGTGTGAAGTAATTACAGCTGAAATTTACCATGCGGGAATAGTAGGAAAAACATAACTCGCGGCAAACCAGATGGCGCAGGCTACCGCCCAATACACTACGCCAAACTATATATCTATCCATCCGGTAAGTATTTTTATTGTGACTCCATTCATTCAGTTGGGGACTACGACGGCCGCTCGGTGCGCTCCCTGCCAGCTAAATGGGCCGCTGGGGCCTATGGGAGTGTCCGCTCTTTACCTTGTGTAGATTACTCTATGCCACATCGGCCTGGAGGGTCACGCGAAGGATGCGATTGAAGCGCGACTAGGAGAGGTGGGGACAAACATTATTAAAATTTATTAGTTTGTGACTAGAAATATAATCATTTGTATTTTTATACAAGCTGAATATAATTATTAGATATAATCAATCATATTTGGCGCGCTACAAAATTCAAAACTGTCTTTGTTTTTGCTAATATTATGCGTACTTCTTATTAGCGTCCTCTGTACGCCACTAGCAAAAAGGCCGGCAAGCAATAGCGATATTTGCAGTACTTTGTATACCTCGTGGCGCGCGGTAAGGCAGGCTGCTGACGTCCGTCTGGTTGCTTGTGTTTCGGCCTTCAGTGCTCTTCGCTTTTAATTGTTTTAGCGGCAGTTAACTCCGTTTGTGAAGTTTTCTTGTTTGCTCGGGCGTGATTAGCCCAGTTACTTGCGCGGGAACTCGGCAGCCGTGTGCTTGGACCTTGGACGCTACTGCGTCCAAGGGGCTCAACGTCCTTTGCGACGATGAGCACAGCGCTATACGCAAAGAAACGGTGCTCCTTGGAAGTGGGTGAAAGCGACACCCGCACGGCTGGCGTCTCGCTGCACCGGTTTCCCCTCAATTCTCGAAGGTGAGATTTCGCTACTCTCAGTAACATGCCTGCTGTGTGATGTCATGCCCCCTTGTTTGGTCTTCTCTCAACTCTCGTTAGTTTTACCTAAAACTATTAGGGTTGTCTGGATGTGCACGAGAAACTACACCTGAAGCCGTAATATGTTATACTAGGAATGTTTCAACTTCAAAATCACCCTGACTTCACTGCGTTGTGTGCTATCATTATAAAAGTGCCCACGAAATTCAAATTTACCGTACCGGCCTGGCTCTGAGGAGCCTAGGGTCGTGATCATAGGCGTGGTTATCAGTGGTACCGCACATATATATAGTAGGCCATCTGTGCGTAAGACTCGTGTTTTTACTCTTCATAATGTATACAGAGCATTGATGTCATGCATTTGTTAATGTCCTTGCTCTGATTTGCTTTGGTTTGTGGGCATTTTGGCTACATTTCTTTTTCCAAAGTATTCACGGCACCCAGATAACAGCATGCCTTATCTGCAGGCGCGAAGCCTGGGTTCGGTTTTGCAACAACCGAAGTCTACAGGGGAAGACTCCATGGCAGCTACGAGACAGGGTAGTTTGCTCTTTACATTTCGGGGAGTCAGCTTTCCTGCGGCCCGGACACCTCCGTCACAATGCGTTGCCAAGTCTGCTTCCCACAAAAGGTAAGCAGACCAATAAACTTTCCGTGCACTTTGTGACTAAGCATGGTTAACCTGCTCTTAGAAAAATAGTGAAATATTTCAGCCACATGGGGCTGAAATATTGCTTCTGTGGGCTCATAACACTTTTATATTATTTTCAGAGACGACGCGTGGCGACATTTCCAGCAAAAGCTCTCCTGGTTCAGCTATTGTGCATGGTGAGCTTTTTCACTGTAACTAACATAAAGTGGCAGAAACTGCCAGCACTACTGCGTTACCTCATGGTCTTTATTACCTGAACATTTTGCACTAGAACTAGGTGAGATAAGCAGGAAAAAGCTGGTAGAACATGGTCAGAGGTACTGCTAGAAGTTCATTTCAGGCCCATCAATAATGGCATGTTTTATTTGAGGTAATATAATCAACGTCAATATTGGTCCACAGAGCATCTTTTGCCATGCCGCCACCAGTCTTCCAAAGTAAAGCTGCCCATGAAGGAAAGCGATATTCATTTTGCGTTAAAATAGGTGAATTCACCATATATTTGCAGAGCTGAGTTCGCCACTCCCATCGAGCTGCACATACTTCGGCGGTTCAGACTCACGGAGCTTCTCTTGTCACCCTGGCGACCAGTCTTCCGAAATGGAGCTTTCGTGGGAACAAGGTTATTTTTCTTGCCGTGTGTTAGAATAGACACATAGAAAGGAACTCAACTACTCTTCCATGACTAACTTTACGCTAAATTTGCAGAGAGCAGTTCTCCAGCCTCATCGAGCTGCACGCACTCGCGCCGCTCAGACTCGCGGAGTTCCTGTGGTCACCCTGACGACCAGTTTTTTTAGGTGAAACTTTCGTGGGAACAAGGTGATTTTTCTAGTCGTGTGTTAAAATAGACACATAGGAAGGAACTCAACTACTATTCTATGAATAACTTTACGCTAAATTTGCAGGGAGCAGTTCGCCAGCCTCATCGAGCTGCACGTACTCGGGGCGCTCAGACTCGCGGAGTTCCTGTGGTCACCCTGACGACCAGTCTTCTGAGGTAAAACTTTCGTGGGAACAAGGTGATTTTCCTTGTCGTGTGTTAGAATAGACAGATAGGAAGGAACTATACTACTATTCCATGATTGACTTTACGCTAATTTTGCAGAGAGCAGTTCGCCAGCCTCATCGAGCTGCACATACTCCGGCCGCTCAGACTGGTGGAGTTTCTGCGGTCACCCTGACAACCAGTCTTCTGAAATAAACCTGTCATGGAACGCAGGTGAACTTCCTTTTTATGCGTTCAAATAGGGGAATAAGGGAGGACTTCCTCTTCTCCTTCGCTAAGTTCACATTAAATTTCCAGAGCGGATTTCTGCGGCTTCGTTGGACCACACATACTCGTGCACCGTATTAAAGAATAGTCCACTAGGGGCCCATAGTAAGTGGTGGCCGAATATTGTTTGTGCTATTCTTTTAGTCCCATTCTTTTTCATGAGCTGGCTTTCTTAGTTGGTAGAAACAGCGCAACTTGACGAAGGACAAGAAACAAGGAGTATACAGACAGGCGCTGTAAAAGTACACAGGTGGCACTGTTTCTGCCAGCTAAGATAAACAACCAACCCGCCCAACTTTCCGCTCTGTTGAACTTGCTTTCTTACAATAGCGGTTTTGCAAAAGCCTTTATTTATTTCATTTTGTTCGCAGTTGATCACACTTACGCTCTACCTCAAGATGCTGCTCCTGCTCAAGAGCCCAGCGGGGACGTGGCTGACTTGGAGAGTTTGGTTTCTTCACCGTCGTCTAGAAACTCTCTCTCTGGCTGTGCTGCTGGGCCTTCTCACAAATGTGAGTTCTTTCTATGATGCGAACTTTTTTCTTTGCAGGTTTTTTTTCTGAAACCATTAAAGGTCAGACCGCAAAAATAAAAAGCCAAGGCTCGAAAAACACCAGCGGATAATAAACTTTATCTTGACGGCTGATGGCGCAAGGGGTCACATAACACAAGACCGGGTAGCTGGCAGCTACAAATCGAAGTTTGTTCAAAGTTCACCATATTTTTGTGTTTCATGGTATTGTCATTGCCAAACACACAAAAAGACAAAAAAATGTTCCTCACGCAGGTGTTAACACTATCGGATCAAAAGAGCTCAACCGGTTTCACTGAATCATAAGTCTTCCCACAAAACCTCACGTGAGACAGTGTTTTTATAGTTATCGAAAAGCTGCCCTGGTCACATGTGTGTGATGCTGAGCCTGTCATGGTCCATTGTCCTATCTGACAAACCTTAGTTGCCTGTTTTTTTTGCGAGCGCTTCACTGTTACTTACGCGATGGGCGTAAGTAAGGTATGGTCAAGCTTTAACAAAATGCATTTCACAGTTTGGATGCCTATTCTGACTTGCATGCTTCTGTGTGCGCCCTTGTCTTTTTGGACTATCAGGTCTCTGGCCAACATGAAGCGCCTAGACCGACATAAAGATTTGGTGCTTTGCATATGTGTAGTCTGTCATACTTTCTGTTCTTGTTTAAAAACACTTTAAATCGTTGAGGAGTATTCTTGAGTGTGAACGTATTACACATTTAATAAATTGATGGCGAATGCAAGTTTTTCTTGGAGACCTGATCTGGGTCACTTGGCAAATTGCAGCACCCGGCAAAAGCCGCAACATCGACAAGAATAAGATGAACGCCATGAGAGCCAAGGCGCGACAGCTTCAAGAGCGTAACAAGAGGCTCCAAAGATGGCTGCAACGACAACGTCAGATGAGGACTGTGGCCGAAGTCGTTGAGAGTGCCCGCGCTCATGTGTCTCTTGCTGTCGCTGCACTCGTTGAAGCCCATCTTAGAATGAGCAATGTGAGCCGGTTTGGCCGGAGACGGTGCAGCCACAACAAAGCCTTGGCTTTAGACCTCTACTTTCATAGCCCCAAAGGCTATAAGTATTGCAGGTGACTGTTCAGGCTGCCATCAGTAAGGTCACTGCAGCTATGGCTTCAGCGTGTGCCACTGAGGGTTGAATTTTACCCTGACATTTTCGAGCTCATAATAAAGCGGGCAGCTTCTTTTTTTCGGGCCGATCGGGCCTGCAGCATAGTGTTTGATGAAATGCACATAACAAAAAATCTTTCATACAAACCCTCGTCTGACAGGTTTGAAGGACTTGAAAAACGTAGTGTAAAGCAAGGCAAAAAGCTGGCAAACAAGGCTCTTATGTTCATGGCAAAAGGAGTCGGAACACCATGGAAGCAGCCACTTGGCTATTTTTTTGCTCACAAAGGCACACCTTCAGATGCCCTAAAAGATCTCCTTCTCCTGTGCTACAGCGCCCTTGTGGACGCTGGCCTGGAGCCGGTAGCTGTTGTATGCGATCAAGGGAGCCAGAACGTGTCTCTTTTTTCAAGCATCGTAACTGCCGAAAAGCCTTACGTAAAGATCAGTGGCAAGCCACTTTTTTTTCCTTTTCGATGCTCCGCACCTTTTGAAGTGCCTTAGAAACATGTTGTTCGAATACTACTTCAAACTTTGTGATTACCTAGTGAAAAGTTCCGACATCAAGGAAGCTTATGAAGAGGACCGTAAACTTGAGATCCGGTCTATGCCGAAGCTGAACGATAAGCATTTTAATTTGACGTTCTCGTCAAAAACCAATCACTGCGCAGCTGCATTGTATGCCCTTGTTACTTTTCAGCACTTGCCAGCCACAGCTGTTCACACAGCGAGATTTGTTGAAAGAATCGACCGTCTTTTTGACATCCTAAATAGCTCTCAGAAATTTGCAAAGACGCCATATGCCTCTGCAGTGTGTAACGGCTCTATCCATGAGGAGTTTCTGAAAGAGTGCATTCTGGTGTTTAAAAGCCTGCAAGTACTCGGGTGTAGAAGGCAGCCGCACAGCATTCGTGGCTTCTGCTTGACAGTTAGGTCACTGCTGCTGCTCAGCAATCACCTCAGGGCTAATTACGGTTTTTTTTTTACCTTTTAACCCGCCATTTGAACCAAGACGCCCTTGAAAAACCTTTTGCTGTTATACGTTCAAAATCTGGTGCAAACACAAACTCGACTTCCCGTCAATTTCAGGCTGCGTTCAGGCACCTTTTGATTAGCAACCTATTCAAGCTGTCGGAAAAATCAAACTGTGCTGACGACATGATGTCTCTCCTTGCTACGTTCCCAGCAGGCCTCTTGGCACCTTCTCTTCCTCTTGCCTTAGGAAGCACAGTTTTTCTTGACACGACAGACGATTCGCTTTCAAACTACCCTTCGGCAATGGAAGAGAACAACATGGTTTATTTTGCTGGGTGGCTGGCATCGAAATTCCTCAAGGTTCATTCCTGTGTGGGAACATCTCAGAAATGTGAGCTGAGGACAGAAAATGCGTGTTTTTCTGAAGGAAATCAAGTGATTTTCTATTTGAGTGTGAAAGGCACTGCCGACTCCGACATTGGAAACTTCTCAGTCCCTTCTGCTTCTTTCCGATTATTTGTTGCAGCTTGTGAGGAAGTCTTCGAGACAAGTATCAACAACCTAATTTCAAAAGAGAGCGTAGGGCGTACTCTGTGTGTCCTTTTTCACCAAAAGGTTCCAAAGTCTCTGACTGTATCTAACGAAAGTGTTTATGATGATTTGTTTTCTCTAATTGCCAGAGTCAGGCTGCACTGGTTCGCGCGGAAAAAAAAAGTTGAACTATTTGATACAGCAGCAGCAAAGTGTAACGCGAGGCAGCAAGTGCACATGCTACGTACGTGAGACCACCCAGAGTATTTTTAAAGCAGTGTAGGCATGTTTGATTCGCAATTTCATTTTCTTCAGTTTCTCGAGGAGAAATGTAGTCTTCTGATTCACATATATAGCGCTTAAGTCTGTGAAGCGACAATGGCTTGTGAAGTGCAGCATACCACAGGGCTCCAAGATGGTTTACTCCACTTGGCTTCCTTGACCTGCACAGATCAATCGTTGCAGTGTAGCAGCACCAGCAGATGTAAGTCAAAATATTTTCAGCATTATGGTACCTTGCCCAATGGCCGCGTAGACAAGTGTAGTTATTTTTTCTGTGTATTGCAGTGGTGACCCCAGTTGTCCTCGGAACACCGTGAAACCTCTGAGTTATTAGTGGCTGCCTATGAACTGTCAATGTCCTCACAACATCCAGACGATTGTACATTGTCTTATTATGTTATAATGTGCCTTATGTACCGATCTACTAGTTTTCTCTCACCATGACACTTCCAAAATATTGGATACCGATTATTGTATGATTCTAGTGAGTGATCTGATTGAATGATTGTAAATGAATAAAACAAATAAAACGCGACTGTTAATACAACGTTGGAGTGGCATTAGAGTTACTGTTGTGTATTTC
This sequence comes from Ixodes scapularis, assembly GCF_016920785.2. NCBI lineage: Eukaryota > Metazoa > Arthropoda > Arachnida > Ixodida > Ixodidae > Ixodes > Ixodes scapularis. The sequence goes on from NW_024609835.1 coordinate 70,187,934, forward strand.
ATATGATCAACATACTCCAGCAATTTGATCCACTCTTTTTCTGTGACATTACATCATTCGCTTTAAGGTTTCTCACACATTTCCAAGGGATCCTGAAGGAACAAAGAGCAAAACACTTTGGCTCGAGTTCAACCACAGTGCTAAGACACGATGGTGTGAGAAAATGAAACTACTCTCATAGCAGGTCGGCTAACAAAGTCGGCTGCATAAAAAAACGTTTCGAACAAAATATAAGAGCAAGGGCAAACAAGGGCGTGAACGATCCAGTATAAACACAAGGTGTAAACATCCCAAGAAAAACCGAGACTGCAGATAAAAAGAACGACACACACACTAAAAAGTATCAAACAAAGCTGAAACACGGAGCTATATTTGAGACTTTTTAGTGTTTATGTCGTTCATTTCACCTGTAGTCTCTGGAATTATTTTACTTTTCGCGCCAAACCGCACGCACGCATGACGTCACGTTTTTTTTCCGGATGTGTCGTCATTTCCTGTTTATTTTTCGTTCCGCCGGAAATGTCCCCGCGACTCATAGATGGCGCTAAAGCAGCCCCATGGGCCGCCATTTTTTTGACATGTGGGCTTCTACGGAACCTTCGCTACCCATGTAGAACATTCGGTGCGTAGAATATTTGGAACTTGATCAGACGGCAATGTTCTTGCCCTTACGAGGAGGTCAAGCTAAAAGAATAAATAAAAGGACAGCCCACTGACTGGAATTGAACCTACACCTTCCGCGCGACAGTCAAGCGCAGTAACCACTCGGCCACGCACGCGCTTGCTCACCGACGCGCGTGGCAATGTGTCCTAAATTTTGTCAAGCCAAAAAAAAAAAAAATCCATGGAATACAAAAAAACTGCATTCTGGTAAATTCTGCGGGTATCCTCAATTGATTCTGGTGATTGCGTAAACTTTAATTTAATATCAAGTTTGCAAAGAGCGCATTAGACGCGGTGTTACGGGCGCCGCGTTTGAATAAGGTATCTATACGCTCTGCATTGGTCATGGCCAACTTTCTGGGACATTCCAATATAGTTCTAAAATATCACGTTACGTGGCGTGTCAACCTTGAGCGAGATTTGAAGGCGCGGGTTTCCCGCTATGTCAACCTACTCGCCATTCCATCTTTTCCAATTCACCCCTTTTTTGTAATAGCGTGAAATGTTCTTTGACTAGGTGCTCACCCTATTGAAAAAAAAAAAACAGCTTAAGCTGGTCCCAGCTTCAAGCTGAATTATTGCTCTAGCATGCCCAGCTTGGCATGCTGGTCAAGATGGTTGATCTGGTCATACTGCTGGTTTATCTGGTTATACTGGTCATGGTGGTTGATCTGGTCCCAGCTTCAAGCTGGGTTATTGCCCCAGCATGCCCAGTTTGGCATGCTGGTCATGCTGGTGGACTTCCCAACCAGTTTAACCTGTTTGAATTAATACACAGAATAAACAAGCCAAGCTCTTCAGAAAATCCAACTTGGCATCCAATTTATTATTTTCGTACTCACGGCCGCTTCACATGAACTCAGACATATCCTCGGCGCTGAAACAGTACTAAGCGACGCACAGACAGTGGTTCTAGGTGCAAAGCCAACAACGTTAAACCAGATTGCTTGTCTTTCAATACAAAAAATACTAGACACACGCAAAAAACAGGCAATAGCAAAAAAAATAAAAAATTCTACACGGATGAGCGAAGCAAACCTGGGTCCTTCCAGTGATGGGGGCGAAGCGGCAACTTGCGTGGTCGGCAGAGGCGAGGAAATTCGTGTGGCTTGGCTGGCATTGGCGATACTCCTCGGCACCACCGTCATTCACGAGCACACAAACGTTAGAAGACACGAAGCGACGCCTCAATCGGGACGCCCGACATCTTCCCGCACTGAACGGACTGCCGCTCGCTGTCTCCTCAAAACCCACTTCGCTTGCACCGTCGTTCAGGTAGTCTCCAAACAACGCGCACACAGCCGTCCCCTTGAAAATCTGTCCAAGTTAGCGAAACGCGTCTCAAATTCTCCGTTCATACCACTCTCTCTCTCTATTTTCTAGCACACAAAGGTAGCTTGCAGCGCGCCTGACGCGCCCGGTTGTCTACCAAAAGCGAGAGGACAAAGAACAGGACATGGCCTCGTTTCAGGAGGGATCGGTGGCCGAGTGGGGATGGGGTCTTCTTCTGGGACGTCCTCCAACGTACCCTGAAGAAGGACCTCCCCCTGGATGCGCATGGAATCCGTTATCTATCGGTTAAAAACGAGGAAGGTTTTCCCTTTGACCTGGTTATGCTGTTGGGTCTGCACAGTATTTGGAAGTCCCGAATGGCTGTACACAACGCTGACAATAATGTACGGGAGGCGCGGGAATATTTTCGTGAAAGTGTATCTTTGCTAGTTGAAGTCAACAGAGCACAGAAGTGCGAGCCTGAGTGGCTTCCGCGCATTGAGGCGCTTTTGTCCATGAAACAATTTTAGCCTCCAACGCCAGTCACTTCGGACTGGGTTAGTTTAGCCTTGCCCTGCTTCCTATGGTTTGAGCGATATGCCTGCCTATTTGACAATGTAAAAAAATCCGGCAATAAAGAAAAAAAAAATCGGTGGCCGAGTGGGCTGAAGCGCACACCCAGCTCAACGCGCGTGGAGCGAAAGCTCGCGCTGCAGAACCCAGGGATCCTGGGTTCGAGCCCCACCCCTGCCCGTTTCGATCTGGATGAGCATCGTACCGGCGTGCGGTCGTGTATCACTACTGCGTGGTGCACGTTAAAGACCCCAGGCTAGTGGTTGTACTGCACTGGCTAAATTGCTCATCTACAGCGTGTGACTCGTCGCAACTTTAATGGCAGACCAACTACACGCTGTATTAATATCCCCACAACCCAATTATTATCATTATTATTATTTCAGCCTAAGCCGACCTTGGCGCGCGCTCCCAGCAATGCCAGTTCGGCTATCTCTAACCGACCTTGGCGTGCGCGCTCCCAGCATGATCAGCTTGACCACTGGGATTATTAGTACGACCAGATTCGCCAGCTTGTCTCCCAGCATGACCAGCTTGTCTCCCAGCTTGACCACATTGGCTCCATGAAAACCAGTTTGACCAATTAGGACCAGACTGGCTCCCAGCTACACCATATTGAATCTTAAACCAGATTCTAGTTAAACCATGCTGGTTTTTACTTAAACCAGACTGACCAGCTTAAATTCTTGCTTGCCCAGCTTAAACCAGCTTGATTGCCAGTTGAACCAGTTTGACTGCCACATTGACCAGATTGACCAGCTTAGTTACCATCTTGGCCGGTTGGATTTTCATGTTGGTTTTTTCCAATCGGGCAGCATTTCGTGTGTGCGTTTAGGCGTTGTAAGAAGAGATTAGGGGGAGAAGTGAGAACCAATCATATACGCGCTTAGGGCGCCAGTATTTTGTGAAGAACGTTAAGCGTGGCCGCGAAGCTCGATGCTAATTGTTTAACGGAGGAAGATCACGTGACCTAAAGCCCCTTTATACAGGCGAGGAGGAAAGGCGAGGAAAAGCTCGACCTAAAGCCCCTTTATACGGAAAAGTAGCGACATCCTTGGAAGAGTGCCGCCTGCTATCTTGGGCTGATCTAGGCGGCGCTACCGTCGACGCGCGAGCGCGAAAGAGCAAGATATAACAATAAAAGTGTGCATAAGGGACGAGGAGGGAGAAGGAATGCCTACGGCTGTCGGAGTGCAGTGCATGCTATGAGCTTATCTAGCCAATCAAATAACGCCGACTGTGCGACGTCACGGCTTTCATCGCCGTTCTTTGAGCATATTTTTGAAGGCTGGTAGACGTTGACAATGCGCTTTTAGCCTGTGTGTATGTGTTTGCGTATTTGCGTGTCGTGTCTTTCAGCCTTTGACTGCGCTCTGACTCAAGTATAGGAAGGCCGCCTGCTATCTTGGGCCGATCAAGGCGGCTCGACAGTCGACGCGCGGGTGCAAAAAAGCAAAACATAAAGATAAAAAGTTCAGTTTTGAGTTCAGTCTGATATAATTTCAAAAGTTCAGTCTGATATAATTTTGGTGGAAGCTCCAGGGTCGGTTGTCGTTTTGATGGCCCATTTTATGTATATTGGTGGGTTCCAATTGACCTCAACCTTGTAGTTATATCAGTCCCGTAGCACGTGCTGAATGGGGGAACTGATTGTCAATAAACTATTCTAAACGCCGTAGGTATCTGTTCTTATATGCTCGGAGTGAGTAATTGGTTATGTATGCATCACTTTTGATAAGTAGGAGTAAACTGCCGTTATAGTGCAGGTTCTGGCTAATGCGCTGGAAAAGCGGCTAGATTGTGCTAGGCCTGGAAAAAATATATTCCGATTAAAAGGTATTGATCGCTCTGTGAGGAGATTTATTATATCAATATATGTCGTACGGCTCAGTGGGGCTGTAAGCTAAGCAAGCCATAATTGTCGAATCTTTGTAAACATTCCTCAGAGAATGTTGCAGATGTTCTTTGGATGTTTTGGGAACGTTCTTAAAACCTTGTTAGAATGGTGATTAAATGTGTTCTGTCGTGCTCAAAACGTTCTAAAAATATCCCCTAGAAAACATTCCCCGAATGTAGCGATAAGTGCCTGCGCCACATTCTGACAACGTCGATAGAATGTTCTTACGTAAATTTGCAACATTCAGAGAATGTTGCAGAAGTTCTTTGGATGTACTGAGAACGTTCTTAGAACCTTGTTAGAATGTTTCAATGTTGATTGAATGACCTGGTAATGTTCTATGTCGTTCTCAGAACGTTCTAAGAATATCCCTTTGAAGACATTCCCCGATTGTAGCGATAAGTGCCTGCGCCGCATTCTGACAACGTTGATAGAATGTTCTTACGTAAATCTTCAACATTCCAAGAATGTTGTTTATGAATTCCCGGAATGTTCTCAGAACGTTCTCGTGCTACGTGGGATTCTGGTACCTGTAGTTCTCCCCAGTTTTCCGGCCGCGTCGGTGCGCATTGTACGCCCGGCGTCGGGTTAGCACGAGACATTTAGCCAGGTGTTGACTCATGTTTTTCGATCGGTGGCTTTATATTTTGTATGCCACGGAGCTATAACGGCACCAGGCAAAAAGGCCTCGGATATTATGTCTTCCCGCAAGAAAAAAGCATGGCAAAGAAAGGTTGGCAGAGACGGACAGAGCGGCAGGAAAAATAGCGTTTTACAATTTGTTTCGCCACTTGCTTCATAATTTATATACAATTATTGCACGTCAGCTAAAATATGTAAGATTACAGGGCACGAGACATAGAGCGAGCCGAAGTGTTCCGTAAGCTGTAATCTCTCTGACCATTTACTCTGTAGCGGCCTATTCGTTGGTCTATCTCAAATAAGACCTCCGCACTGCTTTGCGGAGGCCGTTTTTAATACACTTCTTACTCGGTGTATTTTGGTGGTTATAACTGGGTTATTGCGACGACATGTTTCAAGCACAACTGTGCTTCAAAAGATCAGGACAATCACTAAAAAAGAGTAGCGATTCCCGATATGCACCACTTGATATAAAACAACTTTTTTTCGGAAGCAGCCTTCTTTTTTTTTTTTTTCATACTAACGCGAACAGATTACATAATGCAATTTAGAAGTGCAACACGTACTTATCGCCAAAAATGTAACAAACGAACCTCATCCATTTTTTGTGGTGGTCTATTAGGTTGGTGTTACTGATCCATTCTGCATTAGCACCAGTCGAGACCGCAGAAAAAAGCTTCCCTCGTCGGGCGACTTTTAGCGTTCGGATCTTGCGCAAACAAAATAAAACTGAGCAGAAACTGTGCACGAAAAATCATCTCCACCCCAAGCTTTCAGGTATCTGGCATGGTTGCTTCTTTTTGTTAGATGCCAATTATTACGGCGCGTCAGGCATGGCCTTTCTGTATATCAGTTCTCAATTGTGTGCATGCTTCTCCCGCTGTTCATCTGTACTCTGTCGCAGAGGCTGTCAACCAGAATGAAACAACTTTTAGAAAACTATCGCTGACCGAGAAAGTCTATTTAGCTCCTCCTACGTGATGGCTGATTAAACGTTATGCACAGGACTGAGCACCACCAAGCTCAGTTTTTCATCACATTTGATGCTGTTCCGTGGTGCTACACCGAGCCGATGGTCCCTCGAATTTTCTTGTTCTTTTCCCTAGCAAAATTGCTAATAGGAATATCTATGAGACTAATAGACATTTCTATGAGACTAATAGGAACTCCTATAAGACTAATAGCAATGCCTATGAGACTAATAGACATTTCTATGGGACTAATAAGAACTCCTATAAGACTAATAGAAATGCCTATGAGACTAATAGCAACTCTTATGAGGCTAATAGGAATCCCTATAAGGCTAATAGCAACTTGTATGAGACCAATAGGAATCTCTATGAGACTAATAGACATCTTTATCACACGAGTAGAGATGTGTATTAGACTAATACAAACTATATTTGTCTAATAGAAATATTTATTAGGTTATGTATGCCTTCTATTAGAATATTACAAAGTTTCATAGACTAATACAAGCATTATGTTAGTCTTGTAAATAATAATTAGACATATTTAGATATTCTATTAAACAAATGGAATGCTCATTAGACTACTTGCAACACAGCCATTCTATTACAATATTAAATGGGCACATTAGAACAATTGAAACTCGACACCACCAAATAAATATGAACAAATAACTGAGATTTATTAGATGTGGAAAACTTTAATTGTCTATAGGTGAGCTGGTCCCCACCGGTACTTTCTAGCTGGCTAACAGAAGTTTCTGCATTGTAAATTTTTTTTATCAAACATAAGAGTGAATGTTCACAACAAATTGTCTTCATTCGATGTACAACTCAAAAAGGCGAAGATGGACCATTCATTCATTCATTCATCCATTTATCTTTTGTGCTCATGAACAGCTTTCTCCTTTCTAATGAAGTAATTATAGATATAGCAAAACGGGGTACGAAAATTCTAGTGATAATTAAGGAAACACTTGAACGCTATACAAGATGGGTTAAAAACGTCACTACATGGAGCATCTATGTTTTGAATGTGTGTCATGAGGCAAGTTCGGAAGGTTTGATTAATTTCGGGAACCACGAGTTCCAGAAATAACAGGCAAGTTCGAAATTGAAACTTAGCTGTGCCCAATAACAGCAGAGCGAGAAGAAAAATTTACAAGAAAAACTTTGTGTAGGCTCTTTGGCTGTCGGAACCGGGAACGCCGGATTCGCCGTCGCCGGCACATTCTTGCGATATCGATACTGCCGCTGCGCTTGCCTGCGGCACGGCAGCGCTTGATCTTTTCCTGCGTTGTACCTCTGTTGTTCCTCAGTGTTCGGCGCCAGGCTCCAAGTACTTTTCTCGTTTGCACGAGCAAGCATTTTGGCGTGAACGAGACATCCGAGGAGTAAACCGCCACAACCCACCTGAATCGTCCGCCATTTTTCTTGATGAAAGATTTATGGCTATGGCTATGGATAGAAGTGGCTGCCAGAATGGATTTCATTGACTATTATCCCTGTCACCTTTGCACTTAATGCCTAGCTGCTGGCGTTCGTTCTTGCGGCTGCAGGGCGGCATTTGAAACATTAGAAAATGTTGTTGATAAGTATTATAATACAAATTGTATTTTAAGATTATTTCGTACCAACACATGAATTCATGTGATGGTAGTTGTCGCACTGGTGGCGCCGCAGCGGCAGCATACTGCACGCCCTTCAAAACTTCGAATTGACAGCAGTCCTTAATGCCCCCAACAAAAGAACGTTGAACAAAAGTAACACGTGTGTCGGAACAATCGTATTCTGTCTCCTTGTGCGGAAGCATTCATGTGTACGTCCGGTTTTAGGGCGGCGACGCAAACGTCGTTATTCCGTGTAACGATATAAAGAATTTGAGCGCAGTTGGACTTACGGACTTCAGTGCCAACCGTTGGTACGACGTGTGGTGGAAGGACACCAATCTCGCTATTTTCGAGCCCAAATCATTAAGATCTATGGTAAGTATCAAAGCATGAAATTTAGTTTATATATATATATATATATATATATATATATATATATATATATATATATATATATATATACCTCTTCTCTTTTAGTGTGCGGTGCATTTGTAGCATCTATAGAATGCCTGTTCCGTTCGCGGTTACGACGTGCATTTTTCTCAGCGACCCTGTGAGGTTGCTGTAGATTTGGTGGCAAAAAGAATGGCAAAAACATATAAAACACCTCTCAGGGATGATGGTCCGGAGGTATTTCTTTTGGAATGTGCATGCGGTTCCCGAAAAGTTTATGTATCAGGTTTTTATAGATACCTGCCGTAGCAGTCTCCCCTGTCAATCTTTGTCAAGCTGTAAATAGTGTAACATGGAAAGAGAACTGAAAATAATTCATACAAAAATTTGCTTTGAAATACGAGTAAAGTGGTCGGAGGCCCACATTCTACCTATTTCAGCCTAAAATATAATTAGTTGATGTCGAGTAGGGATGCTCAAAAATTAAAAGTTTTGATAATACATTCAATATTGCTCTCAATTTGTCATCTTAATTGGTTAGTATTTAAAAAAAAAAGTTATAATTATTTGCAAATATAAACGGTTCAGCGTTGCAAGTTTCCCCTAAAGGGGCACTTAAGAGGTTTCTGAGATAGTCCACTCTTGGTCATGCGTTATTCTAGAGGCTCTAGCATCCCGAGAATCTAAACATAATCCTGCACCACCGATTTTCGTATTAAAATAGGATAATCAGTTTTTCTGCGATTAATCACAGAACCGAAACCGTTGCCGAAAAACGAACGGCGCTTGTCAGCCAATTAAGCGGTGGTTTCTTGCGTCGAGTGATCCGAATGCGAGCTGCTTCTCGGGTTGTTTTGCCAGCACTCCTTACTCAGGTGCACAAAGTGGAGGTTGCGGGGCCTGAGAGAGCTTCCAAAACTAGCCCAGAAATGGTTCGAAAGAGGGTTACCGGATGCTGCTAAATTGTTTTTAGTGGTCCGAGACCCAAACAGTTTGTGTCCCTCTGGCTTCGACCACCTTGTGATAGCATTTCGGCCCTCATACAAATTATGTCTACTGTCACTTTCAACTGCAAATTCCTTATCTCTTTCAGGCTTCTTTGTGCACTATGGGGACACAACCTGCACTGCCGAGAAAACACGCAAGGTTCGCAAGGCAGGGATGAACAAGCTTCTGGCTAGGAAAATTGCTGATTTAAATTGAGAGGTTTGCGTGAATGGTGAGATTTGTATGAATGGGAGAATAAACTGTATTATCTTAAATAAGCTGCACCGTGTACTTTTACTTGGCAAGACACGTAATGCAGTAGGTAAATAGCATGCCGATATAACTAAAACTAATAGGCTACACCAATACAACTAATAAGCTAATACAACTAGTAGACTAATACAACTAATAGACTAATAACCCTAATAGACTAATACAACTAATAGGCTAATACAACTAATAGAGTAATACAACTAATAGGCTAATACAACTAGGAGACTAATACAAAGTGTCAATAAACCGATAGGCTATCAGAAATTTCTATTAGAACTTTTGATAGGGTTGCTATTGCACTAGATGTTCACTTGTTTGCAAGGTAATTGAGACGTCCGAGGAGTCGGAATGCTCGAGTAGTGGCGCCGTTGTTTTTTTGTTTTCTTTTTTCCGCGGCCGCAGTGGGATTACCCCGTGAACGGCAGTGGGCTCACGCGTCCACGAAGACGAAGAAACAGACGACGACGAAGCAGACTACAAAGCGATTCTAAAGTGATAAGACGACTGAAACTTCTTTTCTGTACTTGCTGAGGAAAGTAAGGTATCACAAACAACACAATCTTATGAAGTAAAAACATGCAAGAGAATCAAGGTGATACCGGGGCGTGCCAAATGATAATCTATGATGACGTACGTACGCCCAGCCGTATGTAGCCGGGAAGGTATGACTACAAGTAGCATGGCGGCGGCACCACTCCCGGAATGCGCGCGCCTGCGCAGTTCGCTTGCAACCCAACGAGGTAGGTGTAACCCCGCCCTTGGTTAGTGTGATTCTGAACCAACAGATGGCGGTGGGATCGCCTTCCAGGCCTGTACATCAATATGAAAAATCATGTGTGGTGGCGTTTCGATACAGTGGGGTTCTTTTTCATACTAAAGAGGTCCTGGCCACGGGGGATAAGCTCGCCTCCGGCGGAAATCTCTCCGATGCCACGTCACGAGGGAGGGGAGGAGCTTCTTTTGACTCCGCCCTGGCAAGTTTCCCACTCCCCCTCTTACATTTCCGACCCCCCCGGCGGCGGCGAGTTCCCCAGCGTAGCTCCAATTTTTCCCTACGCTCAGCAGTGAAGGGTTTTTATTTTATTTAAATCGGGGGATCGGTGGCCGGCTGGGCTAGCGCACACCAGGGCCCGTTTGCTCGAAGCTGGTTAACTGACCGCGGTTAACCGGATTTCCCTACCAGGGGGAATTTTAGAGCGCAGCTCTTAGGGGCCCGTTTCCGGCTTGAGCGGCGTCGGCGTCGGCGTCGGCGTCGGCGTAACCGCGCGGTGCATCATGGGAAATGTCCCATAATGCACCGCGCGAGCCCCCCACCGGGGTCACGTGACTTCGTGGGGGGGCACGTGACCCCCCCCCGAGGTCACGTGACCCCCCGAGGTCACGTGACTCCCCTGAGGTCACGTGACCCCCTCCTCGAGGTCACGTGACCCCCCGAGGTCACGTGACCCCCGCCGATGTCGCGTGACCCCCCGATGACGTCATCGGCACTGATGACATCACCGGCATCCACATCGTCATCGTCATCATCACTGATGACGTCATCATCAGTGATGATGACGATGACGATGTGGATGCCGGTGACGTCATCAGTGATGATGACGATGACGATGTGGATGTCGGTGACGTCATCAGTGATGATGACGATGACGATGTGGATGCCGGTGACGTCATCAGTGGTGATGACGTCATCAGTGATGATGACGATGATGATGCGGATGCCGGTGACGTCATCAGTGATGATGACATCATCAATGATGATGACGTCATCAGTGACGACGATGTGGATGCCGGTGACGTCATCAGTGATGATGACGATGACGATGTGGATGCCGGTGACGTCATCAGTAATGATGACGTCATCAGTGATGATGACGATGACAATGCGGATGCCGGTGACGTCATCAGTGATGATGACGATGACGATGTGGATGCCGGTGACGTCATCAGTGATGATGACGATGACGATGTGGATGCCGGTGACGTCATCAGTGATGATGACGATGACGATATGGATGCCGGTGACGTTACCGACATCCGCATCGTCATCGTCATCATTCATCATCACTGATGACGTTATCAGTGACGTCACTGATGTCGTCACCGGCATCCGCATCGTCATCGTCATCATCACTGATGACGTCGTCAGCGACGTCACTGATGACGTCACCGACATTCGCATCGTCATCGTCATCATCACTGGTGAAGTCATCAGTGACGTCACTAATGACGTCATCGGTACCCGCATCGTCATCGTCACTGATGACATCATCAGTGACGTCAGTGATGACATCATCGGCATTGGGGGTCACGTGACCCCCAAGGTGACGTGACCCCCCCCCCCCTGGTTAGTCTAACCCCCCTCCCCCCAGCGCCCTTCCCTCCTCTTCCTCAAGAGCTGCGCTCTAATTCGGCGTTACAGGGAGATGTAAGCGGCTTTCACTTTTTGGTCACGTGACCGGCAGAGTAAGGACCACTGATCTCAATGACAATTGCTGGATCGCGTTTGCCCGCTCTGCGAATGCGGTCACTGGCGGCCATCGTTAGGTAGAGTTATATTACCTCTAGCCAAGGTACAGCTCCTGCAGCCACTGTAATCCATCCATGGCAGACAGCGTTTTGGCAGGTGTGGTGGCTAGAGCCACTCTATATGGCAGCGTAGCTGCCAGAGTAGCGACACGACGCAAAATTATCTAGATTCACGACGTCAGAAGCGCTGATAGTGATCTCCATTTTGGGCCTGGGAGGTTGCCTTGGTAACCGTGCTTCTAGCGACGCCGGGCGGCAACCTAGTCTAGTTGATATCCATTCGTTCATTGAAAAGTGGTATAGGACGCTTGGCATCGCGGTACGGCAGGAACCTCTGGAGGAACGGTGCCTGCTTCTGAAAAATGAGACGATTTGTAGCCCGCGGACTGTCGGGCGACGAGGGCTGCTATACTATCGTACGTGCACGCGTACAAGGCGAGTGGTTTTCGGCGCCGCCGGGAAGGCGGCCGCTTCGTGGGACGAACGTACCGTCCTAATACTTTCGGACTTCGCTCCGATGGAACAAAATCCGATTACGCCGGCCACGACAGGACGATTGACTCGGGACATGACTGCTGCTCGACTGCCCCATAGTGAGCGAGTATATGTTTAGCATCATATTTCTTCAAGACCCGATCATCCCTTCAAGATGAGATTTTCTCACCGACTGGTGAGGAGCGACGTCGACGGGGTTCAACAAAGAAAGACGGCATGGTGATCTCTAGGGAATTGTTGACGCCATCAAAAGAGACGGACAACGAATATGAGGTGTTCTTGCCGACAGGTCAAATGGTCGTTCGGAAGTTTACCGGCATTCAAAAAGTCAATATTTTTATCTGGTGTAGCACACATATTCGTGTGAAAGGGGCCACGAAATTATTTTTAAACTTCTTTACCTGTAATCCATAACTCCAAAGAGAACTGTGAAATCACGCAGTCGTGACATGCTAGGGCACCGGTGCGATGACCCCAAGCTTTCACCGTGCTTTTTAAGCGCACCGTAGAACTTGGCATTCGCAAGTGATGATAAGTTTTGTCAGGACACTCATTGACCAGGAAAGCGAATTCAAATATCCATGGACGAATTGATTGCTGACGAGCACATACATCCGAGCGACACAGTTTTCGTGTCTAGTGCGTGAGTTGGGGTCGGCTGACGTCATTTTAGCCTTTGTAGAGATTGGAAAGAGGATATTTAGAGCCATAGACACATGATGATAACGTCATAGCACACTGACATTAAGAGCAAAAAACGGGCCCAGCTACAAAAAATAAATATTACAGTGGTAAGAAATAAATACGTCTGTAACTTGTTAATTACAAAGACGAACACACCTCTGAGCATCCAAGTTTAATAGTATGTGTTGATGCATTGTTATATAGCAGGACATTTCATATACGTCACTTGAGCAAACGCCAGTTTTTCACTTGAAAAACAAACCAAGAAACACTGCGATCAAATGCAAGCTATTGCAACGAAAGCAAGTTTTATCAAAATCTTCAGAACTGCCAATTCGTAAAATTGGCGATTGGTAAAAAAGGTTAAAGATCGCACGAGCTTCCTCGCTAAAAAATGCTGTGATTATTCGGTGACCCAGGGCTCAAACAATTTACCTTAGGTCCTACACGCCCCGTATACATTTCGTTATGATTCTCAGAAATTCAGACTTTCAAAGGAAACTAGATAAATGCGAAAATTTTATCCTAAAAGGTTGGTGGAGCGCAAGTTCGTCTGCTTCTTTCGCAGGGGTTGTGGTGACGTCAGAACGCCGAGATATGAGTGCCCCGATTGAAGGATGGTGGGTAGACCTCAAAGCAAGCTGCCTTGAGGCTTACCCACTATTCTTTATTCAGAACGAATCAGAGCTCGGCATTCTGACGTCACCACAACCCCTACTAAAAGAAGCAGACGAACTTGCGCTGCGCATATCGTAAAATCGTTGATTAGTATACTTGGGAGTTGTGTGAGTATTTATACAGCGTGCATGTAGTTGCTCAGCCATTTCAAAGTTGCGACGAGTCACTCGCTGTAGATGAGCAATTTAGACAATGCAGTAAAACCGCTAGTCTGGGGTGTTTAACGTGCACCACGCAGTAGTGATACACAACCGCAGGCCGGTACGATGCTCATCCAGATCGAAACGGGCAGGGGTGTGGATTGAACCCAGGTTCCCTGGTTGATTAGTACAAAACGTAAACATCGCAGGAGTTTTCTCGCTAAAAGTTTGTGATCATGCGGTTACCTGGGGCAAAAACAAATTCCCCAAGGCCCAACATGCGACGCATAGATTTCGCATCGATTCTCAGACACTCCAACGTTCAAATAAAGCTAAGAGAATGCGAAAATTGCATGCTAAATGTCTTATCGATCCTCAAACACATCCGGAAACCCGAGCACCGCTAAGGGAATATTACTGATGCTGTCGCACAGGTGCTAATATCCAGAGCGATCTTGCACAGATCATTCTTTCAGATCTTCACGTTATACCTACGTCAGAAAGCACGAAGAAACCCTAAATCGTCGGCAAGGTGCGGCACATCACGACTCCGCGCACCGAACAAACTCGCATCCACCAGCTCTGGGCGCTGCCATCTTACCGATGACATCACGGCTCTTGAGAGGTCACGTGACGAGTCGTCACTCGGTTTCTACGGAAACCGAGCCAGCTCAGCTCGTTGCTATGGTACCGCGTGTGACCAATCGCGGTGAGCCGCGGCACAGGGAAAAGCGTGGCGCAACTCTGGCAGCTACGCTGCCATATCGAGTGGCTCTAGTGGTGGCAGGCTGCCGTCAAAATAGGGAGGATGATATTTCGTGCTTGATTGAAATTGTTTGACGAAACATGTTTTTGAAACCCAGCGTGAACGGTAGCGCGATCTTTGAGGACCCGGTGAAAGTTTCACGGAATCGCAGCACCGGGGGAGAAGCAGTACAGCTCGCATCGAAAGTCGCATCAAAATTAGCATCAAAAGCAGACGCCGGTACGGATTCTGCTTTCGATGCGAGCTGCGCTGCTTTCCCCCGGTGCCGCGCTTTCGAAGAACTTTCTCCGGGTCCTCAGAGATGAGGCTACCGTTCACGCCGGGTTTCAAGAATCTGCGTCGTCGAACAACTTGAATCAAGCACGAAATATCTCCCACAGTACAGTGTACTAGGTCCACGGCTATTTTATGGCACCCGGCCGCCATTGCTCTGTCCGCCATATTACTATGATGGCTAGAGATGATATAACTCTACCTAAAGATGGCCGCCAGTGACTGCATTTCGGTCCATAGCAGGAGCTGGTCAAACGTGATCCAGCATATAGACATAAGATCAGTGGTAAGGACGGCGGGGAAACATGGCGGCACCCCGGTGAGTGAGCGCCGCTCGCTTTGGAACGAATACGTCATAGTAGCTGCAGTAGCGGGCGCGTTAGTCAGCAATGAATGGTGCAGGAGGTTTTCGCGTTGCCCTAGCTCACTTAAAACGCAAAACATGAGCAGTGACCTCGCCGCATTTTTAGATAGACTTTCGACTCTGGCCATTCCTAAGCCTAAATGAACGCGATAGTTGTCGGCATGGCAACGTCTTTGGAATGTGGATTGCCTTGACTCAATCGGCCGGGTATTGATAGCACAGAAAAGCAGAGAGCGTTCCCATAGACCTTTTGCTAAATTTCCCAAGCACCGAAGTGGATGCTACAAGTGTAGTTACACGCGCGCTGCACCTGCTGGCGTCTGCAGTAATAACTGTTCTGAAGCAAAAAGCCTAAAACAAATTTTGCCGTGCACGCGCGTTCGTCAAAAATTTATTATGATTATTTACTTCAAATCTTTTAAAAGTGGAAGGCCAGCGCGCGCACCGTACAATTACACTTCCAGCGTTCTTCTCGATGTTCGGGTAATTTACTAATAGGTCAATGTTCAGTGTAGCCGAATTAAAGGTTTTTCAATTTATGACGGTGTTATATCCAGTTCTTACATGCTAGCCAACCAAGCTGCCGGTGTACCGCCCGCCTTTCACTGCACACTTCTTTCTCATCGTTTCTAGGACTCAACTTTCGTCGTCCTCTTTCAAACGCGGAAGGAAATTTCAACAAGGCTTTTCTTCACTTCATACAGCCAAATATTTAGAAAATTTCCAAACAAGGGTTAATTTAGTTTTACCTTGCCGATTATTGTTACCACGAGCAATAAAAATTGTTTCTGAAGCTCAAATGTATGCCGCGCTGCGTCGCGAAAACCAGGCAGCGCGCATTTTTTGGGTCCCCCCATTTCGGGAACCTTTCCACGGAAGCCACGTATATTCGCTACAGCCAGTAGGTCACACCAGCTACCACCCCATAATAAAACACGGAGCTATCGCTCATCCAGCCCTTGTCAAACTTGGCTAGGTACTTGTAGGTGCCTTGTAGGGAAGGGCGGTTAACTTTTAACCGCGGTTAAAGGGGCGGTGCAACAATATTCAGTTGGAATGTTTTTCACTTTACACGAGCTTACTGGCACTAATGGGACTCAAGGATACTCGCACGCAAAGCTACTGACCAAGAAACTCTTTTTTGCGCTGTAATTTTGAGGACAAAACCAAGCGTTTTCATTCAAGCTCTCCTTCGCAAAACCTGATGACGTAGCTCGGCGGTAGCAGTACCGCCCAGTGACGATATTTGAATGCGGCTCATAGATTGGACCCGAGCATTGCGTGGGGACTCGATTTGGGCTCGTGATAATCTGTAGCTCGAGAAGCATTCGGGTAGTGTCGTGTGTCCAATCGCTGCAATGACGACAACAGCCGAACCATAACAATGCCTGGAACTCAGCGCGTGTCCTGTGCCTTGCCAACCCCAGCGCATGGCTATGATCAACATTGGCGGCATATAATCGGCTCCAGATCACGTGGCCGCTTGTTCTGGCTGCGAGTTGAGGGGATGAATTCTGCTCGTTTTTTCTTTATTTGTTTCTGTGACTTCGATTGCCTGTAGTGAAAAACGAACGGGTATTTCACAGGTCATTAACGTCAGGGATCCGTTCTAAGCGGCATTTGCGCAAAATACAAAAATCGTTGCATCGCCCCTTTAAAGTTGACCGGCTTCGAGCAAACGGGCCCAGCTCGGAGCACGTCGAGCGAAAGGAACGTTGCAGAACCCAGGATGCTGGGTTCAATCCCCACCCCTGCCCGTTTCGATGTTGATGAGCATCGTACCGGCGTGCAGTCGTGTAACACTAATGCGGGATGGACGTTAAAGACCCCAGGCTAGCGGTTGTACGGCACTGCATGGCTAAATTTCTCATCTACAACTTGTAGAATCTTCCCCGTTGAGGCAGACCAAGTTTTAGGCAGTATCAACATACATACAGCCCAATTTTTTTATTTAAATCGTAATGACAAATAAGAATAGGTAACAGCAGGGATGCTAATTATACAAACATTGCTTGGATGTGGGCTAGTTGACTGGACATTGTAATGGTTTGCTGCGCCACGTAGATGCAAGAAAAACGCTCTCGATAAAGATATAAATTAAAGCAGAGTATAGACGAAAAACAACATACAGGAATGGAGCAGACTAACAACTGTGTAGTTTCTTTCTCATCTTTTTCCCCCCACACCACCACACAGCCACAACATTTTTTTTCATTTTTTTTTTTTCAGAATAGGGTGCACGTGGAGCGAAAGCTCGCGCTGCAGAACCCAGGATCGTGGATTCACCCCCACCCCCACCCCTTTTCGATGTTGATGAGCATCGTACCGTCATGCGGTCGTGTATCACTACTACATGGTGCACATTATAGACCCTAGGCTAGCAGTCATACTGCACTGGCTAAATTGCTTATCTACAGTAGGTGACAATGTCGCAATGTTCTGGCATGTTCTCCTGCTGTATAAACAACTAACGGCCAATTTGTTTGTCAAAATACGGTGTGGAAGAAGAAAGATGAGAAAGAAATTACACAGTTGTTAGTCTGCGCCATTCATGTACAGGGTGTCACAAATGAAAATTTACACGTTCTTTTTTACCGCAAAAATAAACTAGGCGTCGCCGAACGCTCATTCTCCCCCCAAAGGTAGAGCTAGAGGTCACAATCAGATGCCAAAGTTTCAGCCCGATTCGATAACTTAATCAAAAGTTATAAGTGATTTTCTGAAATTTTCAATGGGAAAATGGCGGCCGACGGCGTTTTCAAACACATGGGGCTCTATGGCACCAGAAACCGAAAACGGGCGAAAATGGGCTCCATTTTCCCATTGAAATTTTCAGAAAATCACTTATAACTTTTGATTGAGTTATCGGATCGGGCTGAAACTTTGGCATCTGGTTGTGACCTCTAGCTCTACCTTTGGGCGGAGAATGAGCGTTCGGCGATGCCTAGTTTATCTTTGCGGTGAAAAAGACCGTGTAAATTTTCTTTTGTGACACCCTGTATATTGCTTTTCTTCCATCATCTGTTTTAGTTTGAATTTTATCAAGTGCGTTTATCTTGCATCTACGTAGCACAGCAACCCATCAAAATAATTGTAAATGCCTGTAATTGGGTTGTGTGCGTGTTTATACAGCCTAGAACTTGGTCTGCTTCACAGGGGCGACGAGTCTCCCAGCTGTAGATAAGCAATTTAGCCAGTGCAGTACAACCGCTAGCCTGGGGTCTTTAGCGTGCACCACGCAGTAGTGATACACGACCGCACGCCGGTACGATGCTCATCCAGATCGAAACGGGCAGGGGTGGGGCTCGAACTCGGAGCACGCGGAGCTTTCGCTCCACGTGCTCCGAGCTGGTGTGCGCTAGACCACTCGGCCACCAAGTTGTCTCCTGATTGCTGACAACAGAGAGAAGGCAACATTCTAACTCTGCGTTGATAGAAAAAAACTCCAACTGCTGACAGCTACCAATCATTTCGGCGCCAATTATGAGTATTCATTGCATGCCAACGGTCGCGTGCTTAGAACGAGTTTTTCCCACGTGATTTCATACAATCGCATTTGTTCTTGACAAACAACGATGTTTGCTCAGGCAAGCGGTCACATGTGAAGCTTAGAATATTTTGTATTTACTGTGGCACACGTAACAAGTTGCATAGGTTTTTTTTCTTTAACTGGATCGCAGTGGGAAGCGAAAACAATAATGATAAACAAGCGTGTAACAACGCGAAAACTGAGGGCATTGCACTATACAGAAGGTAAGCTTTGTTTCACTAAATGCATTACCAGTAAAGTATTTAGTTTTATCTTGCGAGCGAAGCGAAACGTACAAGTGAGAGCATACTGCCGTGAACTACTCTACCAGTGAACAAGCGCACCATCAAAAGCATCGAACTCGCTTTTATAGCTTTCGGTGCGCTCAAACCTTTGTAAACACAATTGTAATCAATTTTATTATTTCAATTATTTTTCTTAAGTGCGCTTATCATTTTTTGTCTTTTGCGTTCACATGCCATTTTCTTAGTTATATAATATTTTTTACAGAAGTCCGACCAACTATAGTCTGTTTCACTTTAAGTAAGAGCTGCATAATAAAAAAAATGTAGGCAAAAAAAAAAAAAAAAAAAGACCGCGAACACGCGGACACATCAAAAATGCAATGTGACGGCGCATTCAAAATTTGTCGTTAGTTTTTTTAGAAAGCAAGAGTTTCGTAGGGCGACATTGTTACCCGTTGTAGATTATAAAAAGTGCAGTACAACTGTTAGCTCGGGGTCTTTAACGTGCATTACGCAGTATATGTGATACACGGTCGCACGACGGTAGGATGTAGATGGCCGACTGAACCCAGAGTCCCTGCTAGAGCCCCTTGATAAAGACGGTTTTTACAAGTACCGCCAACTATTGTTTTGGAAACGCGTAAGACACGTGCCACGAGCGGGTGCTCCACCGCAATTCGCTTTCAAGGGCCAGTCATTTTAGTGCTGCGCCACCATTTTCCCCCAAGGGCCGCTCGAGACACGTGACTTGTGCACTGGCACCTTTGAGGTTATTTGAAAGACCAACGCAAACACATCGAGGGGATTTAGTTCCTACAGGTTCTGCAGCGTAAGCTCCGTGCTTTGAACGGAGCTCGCGCTCGAGCATGTCTCCACGTGCTCTCATCTGCGGCCAAAACACAGCCAACGATCCCTCACCGCACGTGGTTTAGCCTAGTGAGCTAAACCAAATCAGCTACGCTTAGAGTATCGTCCCTCTTTTCCCCAATATTGTTGTGGGCGCCACCAGCTTGGTGGTTAGTAAAAAGCAAACGCAACTGCCGATCGTCATGATTTAAAAGTGCGATTTTCTCAACATTAGTTTCGGTGTCAGGAAGTTCACGTAATATTGCTTTGCTTTGTCGCGAACTGTTTAAACATTTGTGGAGGACCAAAAAACGTTTCCTGTGATTTCAGATAAAGCTTCAGATAACTGACAACCATCATTTTAAGCACCAAGATGTCAATGAAGCCTAGCTTATTTAGTGGCTCTAACCCGACCGCATTGGCGACGTGAGCGATCGAAAGCGTCGCTGTGATCGGTCTTCCACGATAGGCCGAATACTGACTATGACGTCAGCAAAAGATTTCCCGTCGACGGAAATAAGAGGAATGGAAGAACTTCAATTTTGAAGGTGTTGGCAGTGTTGGTTTGAGAGCGCTATGATTTCAAGCCTCCACCATGCTTTTTACAAACACCTTCAAGCTTGTTGTTCACAAGGTAATGACGTCACGAAAGGTAACCATAAGAGGGCGCCACCAAAACATCTCGCAGCCAATAGGCACAGAAAAAGAACGAACAGCTTGACCTCGCGTTCTAGGCGCTGGTTCAGTGGCTTCATCAGTCCGTGGCGTTGGCTGCGCTTCGAACTAAGGTAAAGCACGGCAAATATTCAGATCTTAGGGTTTCACAAGCCAAACCAACAAAAATCATTTAACACGCCCAAATAGAAGAAAAATTGTGGGTTTAGTTTGACTAACTGGATACTTTTTGACGTGCAACCGAAATATCAGATTGGCCTAAAGTCGAATTGCGGGCACCTCGGCCGATATTTAAACCCGACAAATATGGATTCATGGGCCAGCGCGTTGGATCAGAGACGCTGGGACGATTTATTGTTTTGTGTTTTGTTTTAATATCATTGCCACTTAAGAGCCACCGAGGTGGTTTTTGAAACAAAATACAGTCAAACCATTCCGGCAAGCATAGTTTGATTGCGAAAATGATTCGTGCAAGTGGTAAAAACATTAAAATGTTTTCGCGTATGTGGCGGAATCTGAAATGGCAGAATGCATTTCATGGCACCCATTTTATTTGGATCGCGTCGGGCATGTGTACCGCCGCACAGTAGAGCGCGCAAAAGCAGCTGTGGTGCACCCGCAGCCTCGCGCTTGTTGTTCGGACATCTCTCGCTCGGTCACTGCGGGCATCCAGGCATCTGACACCCGGACACCTGGCACTTTTTCTGTCTTTCACGTGGCGTTCCAAGCGGCACACGACGGAAAATGCACACCAAGCTGTTCTTGAACACGTGTCGCCATCTGTACTTTATGTTAAGAAGCTACAATTTGCCGTAACTGAATGGGGAAAGTTTGAGGTCTTATAACATTCTTAACGTGTAATATATCAATATGAAAGTTCTGGAAAATGTAATATGGAAGGATGCTTCCTAATTTAATGTCTCGTTATTTTGATTAGTTGACGTGATTCCGTTTTTATAGCGCCATAAAATAATACCATTTTAAACTTTATTTTTTTATTTTAAAATATACATTACCTGTACAGTTCGTTGCTTACTTTTTTTTTAATTTATTACATCCAACCAAACGCTCACGTAAAATATCGTATACGATGTGACGCTATAACTCGAGAAATCATTTTTTCAATATTAGAGACTGTGGTCTATTAAAAGTTGAATAATAAACTAACAACTAAAAATAATCATAGTATCGAGACATTAAAATATCGCTGAAAAACAGCTCTGTAATTTTACATTAACTTTATAATTGTAAGATACATAGAAAGCACGTTATAAGCCGTCAAAAAAGCACCAAAACGTCATGCACGGTGGGGTTGCACCTTAAGTGCCGACCATCCCATACTACCATCTCTTAAGTGGTCTCTTAAGTGCCTACCATCCCATACTACCATCTTATGATTTTTTGTCCATGTTACCAATGGTGTTTGATCCACCCGGTATTGTTAAAATTATTGAAAACCTCAAGCTGTCGTCGGCATCAGTTGTTGACGAGATGAACGCGAAATTTCTAAAGAATACCAAAATATACTCCTCGATCCTCTTGTCATCTTTGTTTCAACCATCACTTGATCATGGCGTCTTACCTGAGGACTGGAAAGTAGGAAAGGTTGTTCCAATTCACAAAGCTGGTGACCGCCTCTCCCCTTTAAATTACAAGCCAATATCTCTTACTAGCGTACCCTGCAAAATTATGGAGCATGCTTCACGGCTCTCGCGTTTCCTGGAGTGCAACTCCCTCTTTAGCCCTTTTCATCATGTATTCCGCAAATCTTTCTCGTACGATACTCAGCTCTTGGTTTTCACCCACAACCTCCACTCGGCTTTTTATCGTGGATCTCAGACTGACTGCATCTTTCTGGACTTTCCAAAGGCTTTCGCTAAGGTAACGCATTAACTACTACCAGGGATGGGCAGTATTTCAAATACAAGTATTTGAAATACGTACTTCAAATACTTTGTGTATTTTGAATTTGTATTTAATTACAAATTGGGTAATGTATTTGACGTGTTTATTTAAATACTAAAACGTGGGTATTTCAAATAGAATTGTAACTAAATACAATTTTGTGGGCGAAAAGACATCCCTCAAATTTATTGTCACTGTTCCGAGCAAGAAGAAAAGTGCATTCTGCACCGAACGCAGTGCCTTTCAATCAAGCACAAGCGTTTAGTGACTTTGTGATTACGGTACTAGTCCAGGGCAAGAATAGTGACGACATCGACGTTTACAGGCAGACTGGCTAAATAAGTGCCTGGGACAACTTGCGATGCTTTCCAGCCTGATTTCTATCCATATTTTTGCCTGGAACATTCTAAATGCGCGGGTCGTCCAGATGTTCGTAACTGGTACGAGTTGCAACAATAAAAAATTCTCCAGCTAGTGCTGCGCGTCTTGGTCGTCTCGGTTCTTTGTTGGTCTATACCAAAATGTAATCGACAAAAAAAGCTGCTTGAAGCTCTGTACTTTTTTACCTATTACGTCCAAGCTGATTACATTTTTTGTGATTATATTTCTATTACTTTACTAGAGCCTCGCAAACTAACTCCCGAGTGTGCGATGCAAAATTAAAATGAGATACCCAGAAACCCGTTGCAGGTGCCCTGAAGTCGCGGACGCAAATTTTGAGGAACGTATTTGGAAAAGTATTTCGAAGAGACCAAATACATTTGGTTGTATTTGTATCTTGTACTTAAATGCTTTTTTCGGAAATGTAATTAGATTTGTAATTAAATACAGTTTTGACGAAATATTTTGTATTTGTATTTCGATACATATTTGCGTGTATTTTGCCCATCCCTCACTACTACTATACAAACTTAGACTACTCAGTAATGATCCATACATCTTATCTTGGTTAGAGTGTTTCCTCACTAACAGATTGTAATTTGTAACTGTCAATAACAAAAACTTGTCATCGTCCCTCGTTGAGTCTGGTGTACCACAAGGTTCTGCCCTAGGCCCCCTCTTATTCTTAATATATATAAATGACCTACCTACTAGCATTTCCTCCTCCATAAGCGTATTTGCGGATGATCGCGTTGTTTACCGTGAAATTACTAATGACTCTGACGTACACATAATTCGATCTGACTTAAGTGCAATTTCTTCCTGGTGTGATGCTTGGCACATGCAACTAGACATTATGAAATGTAAGACAATGAGGATTTCACGCAAAGCAGCACTCTGTCCTAACTACTTCCTATCAAATAACCTCCTTGAAAATGTATCAACTTACAAATATCTAGGTGTTCATATCTCTTCTGACCTATCATGGAAAACTCACACCGAATATGTCGTTAATAACAGTAAGCGCATGCTTGGATATTTAAGATGTAACTTTTCTCTAGCTCCATCATCATTAAAATTACTACTTTATGAAACACTGGTGCGACCAAAACTTGAATATGCATGCTCGGTCTGGGATCCCGGTGCAGAAAGCCTCCCATCAGCGCTTGAAGCCATCCAAAACCGGTCAGCACGTTTTATATTATCAAACTACCATCGTACATCAAGCGTCACATCCATGAAAGCTAGTCTCTCACTGCCCCTCCTTTCCACTCGTCGCACTATCTCCCGTCTCTGTTTATTTCGTAAAATTTACTATGCCAATTCACTCTTGAAAGAGCAACTAATCAGTGCCCTCCTCTACGTATATCATCTCACGTCGATCACTGCTGCAAAGTTGGTATACCCACTTCCATCTCAAATTCTTTTTTTTTTTATCTTTCATCCCAAAAACGTACTGTGAATGGCACGGCCTTCCCTCATCCATTGCGACCTGTGCCGGACAAACCACTTTCAGCCTATTTGTATTTCCGTTGCCCACCCCCCTGTAATGCTTCGGCCCTGAGGGTATAATAAATAAATACCAGTGGCGTAGGCAGAACGAAAGGGAGGGGGGGGGAGGTTGGGGAGTCGAACACCCCCCCCCCCCCCGGAAATGCCAAAGCTACCCCCCCCCCCTCCCCCTTGTCACCCGGATGGTGTCACTCCAAGTACTGAGACCCAGTGGCCAGAACAATCTCTCTAGCGGCGGTCCCTACCCGACCCACGGGAAATTGTGCGGTTGAGTCGGAAGCGACCGTCTTCTGGGTTGCAGTCCGTCGAAATCCAGCAAATCCAGGATTCTTTATTACACAAAAGCAAAGTTGCCGTGAGGGCCTCTACAACAGAAAAGGAACGACCATGGCCGCGGGTCAGGGCGCGAACGACTGCTTGGTTGTCGCATCTGACCAGTGTCCGGGGTGGAGGAACTAGGAGGGCGCAGAGGACAGTCCACAACTCCCTGCAAAACATGCCCCTGGGAGTGTCTGTGAGGATCGACATGTTGCCCGCTCGGTGGAAAAGTCCTAGCCCGGTGTTGCATGCATAGGCGCACGCACGCACCGACGGGGGGAGAAACGACATGGTCGTTGGAAGATGTAGTAACACGAAAGAAAAAAGTTGAATCCAATCCGGGGGAACTGGGCAGCCCGTAGCTGCGGCAAGATGAAGCGGGCGCAAAACGTGATAGTGGCACCCGAATAACGAAAAATAAAAAGTCCACGAGCCAGCCAGACGCTGGTAAGTTTTCACACTTTGGGGCTGGCGCAGCACCTGGAGGGTCTTCAACCTCACTCTAGACCGGGGTTCTACGACTGACTGCATATTCCTGGATTTCTCAAAAGCTTTTGACAAGGTTTCTCACCAGCTACTCCTTCATAAACTTAGTAACCTTAACATAGATCCCAATGTCCTCACATGGATAAAATCATTCCTAACGAATCGCTTCCAATTTGTTCGAACTAATGACATTAATTCTTCGCCCTCACCTGTCAACTCCGGTGTCCCCTCAGGGCTCCGTGCTCGGACCACTCTTATTTCTTATTTATATCAATGACCTTCCTGTGCATGCTTCTTCCTCTATTAGTCTATTCGCTGACGATTGTGTAATTTATAAAGAGATAGTTAACGACTCTGACATTTCCGCCCTTCAAGTTGATATTAACAACATCTGCCAAGGGTGCAACGAATCGCTCATGGAGCTTAACATCACTAAATGTACATCTATGAGAGTATCTCGTCATAACAACACTTGTCCCTTCTACTCTATCAACAATTCTTCTCTAGTTTCTGTGTCCTCCTATAAATATCTCGGCATCCACATAACCAACGACCTCTCCTGGAATATCCACGTCCAATATGTCACTAACAACGCAAATAGGCTTTTGGGCTATCTTAAACGTAACTTTTCGCTTGCTCCTCTTTCGTTAAAACTTCTCCTCTATAAAACTCTAGTTCGTCCTAAGCTGGCATATGCAGCTTCTATCAGGAGCGTCGGAATCACCCTTGCATCAGCTGTCGAATCTATTCAGAATCGTTCTGCCCGTTTCATGCTTTCGAACTATCATCGTACAGCCAGTGTAACTTCCATGAAATCGTCTCTCTCCTTGCCTGATCTCTCTTTACGAAGAAAAATATCTCGTCTATGTTTATTTCACAAGATTTATTACTCTAACCCGGCTCTTCGCCAAGCATTGTTTTTAGAACCATCGTACATATCATCACGTGTAGACCATGACCTAAAGGTAGGGATTTCCCCATTGCAGCACATCCACTTTTAATGCTTCTTTTCTACCCCAAACCTCCATTGATTGGAATCGCCTTCCCGCACATATAGTCTCAATAACTAAAACTGTTGATTTTAAAGATGTTATTATCAACTTTTTAACAGATGATGCATGGCGCGTTTTTTTTTCGTTTTTTTTCTGTGTGTGTGTTTGTGTTTCTTGTTGTATTTTGTGCCTCGTTCAACTATGTTACTTTTATGTGTTGACCGCCCAGTCCCCTCTGTAATGCCTTCGGGCCCTGAGGGAATAATAAATTAAATGGAATGAAAAGGTCCCAATAGCGGGACGGCGTGTGAGCGATGGTGTGGTCAACACCGTTGAGCAAAAATCCCCCCCCAAAATAATACGGTGGGTTGGAGAAAACTGAGAGTCCGTCGGGTTCACTCGGATGCCGCATTGGTGAAGGTCCTACAGGAAACGTGTCGTTTGCTCTTAAAGAAAAACGGGGGAAGAATGCGCGAAAAGCAAGTTGTCTAAGTGGGCCCAGGCCCAAAGGCTGCGGGCACAAGCTTCACGGGCTAATGCAGTCGCCAAACTATGCATAAAAAACGGCGCAGGCCGTATCCCGAAAGGGAGCACCTTGTAGCGAAAATACCGTCCATCCAGGCGAAAGGTAGTCAAAGTCCTTGTCCAAAGTGAGACCAAAGTGATAGAACGCATCCCTCAAGTCCACTTTAGTAAAGTAGGGCCGAGCCGGCAAGGGGCACATCTGAAAAACCTTCGGGAGGGGTGATAGTAAGAACTTCGGGCTCGGGAGGTGGGGAATCAGGTGAGAACAATCCAGAACGAATCTGGAGGCCTTGGCGGACTTTGGTACAAGCTGCACAGGCGCCAGGTAGGGTCCGCGCTTGGTAGTTTCCAGGATGCCAGCCTGGAGCATTGACTAGACTGCCGCTCGAAGGTGGGGCAGTTGGGATGTAGGTGGGGCCCGAGCGTTAAAACTCTGACACCACAAAACACAAAGCGAGTATTTCTGGCCGTGTTCCAAAATTTACTCGATCTTACTCCAGGGTAAGTGTTTTGTACCTTGGCGTTCCAAAACCTACCCGCGTCAAGCGTTCTTCAAACTGTGTTGTCACGTGACACGACCTTCCGGAGTAACTCGGGTTCATTTGGGTAAGATTTGGAACACAGCCTTTGTCTCGTCGTTTGCCCATATACCTTGGTTTGCGTGCGAGTGAACGCCTCAGCGTGCTTCGTTTTTGTTGTTGTGCTCGACTTGTTTCCTGGTTGGGTGAGATTTTTGTTGCGCGGTTGGGTGCCACAACCACCGGGCAGCACATGCGAGCCAAGACATGACGTTCCACACTTTTCCGCGAGACGTGCAGTGACGAGCAAAGTGGATCGACGTCGTGCGTAGGGACTGGGTTCCCGTCAAGATCGAGATCCCACTTACGCAGCAATCATCTCACAGAAGAGAGCTACGAGCTGAGCTCTAAGCGGACAGAAGGCTTGTAAGCTGATGTGTGATGCTGTGCCAACGATACTAAACCACTTCCACCCAATCCTCGCCCAAATCAGATCAGTCAATTTAGGTCTGATTCGCCTGAACTGGCTGAACTACAGAGTTCAGCAGTGCAGGAACTGGTGCATTCGATTTAACCGGAAGTTGCACGACCGCTGCACTGGCGTGTTCGATTCATCCCAGTTCTGAACGAGTTCAGACCCAGTTCTTCAAAATCTTGCACCGGCTCCGAACTCAGTTCAGTGTCCGTGCAGAAGTAGACGACAAGATCAGACGGCGATAGCAGACGACACTCCTCGGCCGTCTCTGCTCGTGGTGCCATTTTTCGCAGCTCTTGCTGAAATGTCTGCGACGTTTAACAATAACGCCGATACGGAGGTTGCATTTCCTCTCAGTTATATGATAATAACATACCCGCGGTGGACGCGGAATTGAGATCATAACCGAGGCTAGGAATTTGCTTGATTATGATATTCAGAAAGCGTTTTAGGCAACAGCTCGCGTAGGTTTTGCTCCCTGTGGTGAGTGTTAAAATATTGGCTCACGTAAACCGTTTCTTTTTGATGCTATGTGGGGATCCAGTGTTGATATTCTTACTTACAGACACGGGAAAGGTATTGCCCTCTTGATAGTCCCCGCCTTCAGTTGCTCTTGGATGCATATTGACGACTCCGATACAATGCAGAGGTCTGGGATTTAGTGCGTTGGCACTCGCATGTCCCCGTAGCTGAGCATGATACTGCATGCTTTGTCCGCTGGTATTTGTGAACGCCCACTAACGGGCATGGGAAAAACGCCGAGAATCGGCATTTTTGCCGATTCACGCTTTAACTTGACGCTAAAGTTACGGTCGATAACTGTCTTGGCTAAGACGCTATCGTCAGGCCTTCGTCTTCGAGGTGACCGGTATACCGACCGCGCGCTGCCGCCAGTGACTCCCGACGCAAAATCATCCTGATGCCGCGAACTTATCGTCGAAATGCAAAGATTCCCTTTTTCCCTTTGAGGGGAATTTGCCGCTACCTTCTTGACTTGTAACCGACTATAGTTGAACTTCTTGGCCGAATCGAACAGACCTTGATTAAGCAGCGAAACAGAAACCAACAGCTAGGCCATTTCGAAATAATACCAGAAGTTGTATTTAGCACGCGTGCAGCCCCATATCTGTTTGACTCGCGTGTGAAAATGGAGCGTGACTATGATTCACCAAGCTCGTCCAAGTCAAAAGACGACATGTATTTGAACGGTTCGCCGTTTGCCTTCGACCCGCGGACATTGCCTCCGAGGGAATGACCCGCAGCCTCATCACCGATCCAGTGGATCCGCCGAAACGTGTAGCCAGATGCCGCTTCGTGTACCTAGGTGCCGCTTCAGAGGCGAAATCTGCATCCTTTGCTTTGCAAGCGCCCTATAGTTCGATCGGCGTGCGTTGCAGTGGTGTGCGCGCGAAGCGGCAAACGTTTGCTCGAAGCTTATGGCTGTCTGAGAGTAATATGCTGCTTAAAAGCGTGACTTTTTTTGCACGTGCTTGGGAACTGCATTAAAAGAACCGTATTTCAGTAGGGTACTAGGAGACTATATAATTCGAAACAAAATACAAGACATCCATCGACCAACGCTTGTTATCCCGAACATCCGACAAACCTTTGCGTTTTGTGACGTCACGCAGCACCTACGGATGTCAGCCATTGACACTGGCGAAATTCGGGGTGCAGTTTCGTACGTAGGCTCATGAAAGGTTTAATTAATAACGGGAGATCATATATCAAAATAAAAGTGGCGTTTATCTATATGAAGGCTCCCTCGACGTAACGATCGAGCGCAAGAACTTAAGTACTTCCGGTTTCGACCGGACAATCCCTCCAAGAAACCGAATGTTGTGGTCAATTTAAAAAGCCTGGCCACTCCTTGATACACCCAGTAAAATACTAAAAAAAAATCTACTTTTATAAATAATTGAAACGGCTCGGAACCACTTTTATTTTATATTTGGACTAAAAAGAAGCTTCTAGCGGCTCTCACCAGTAGAAAGGCCAGGACCTAAAACGTCACGATGTCGTCACAAGTTGCGCGCTTTCGGCACCGCGGGTCGCCCCCGTAGGTGGAGGAGGTTTCCGCGTCGTCCGGTTAAAAGATGACACACTGATATTTGTTACTCTTTCCGTGCCCGTTGGCTTGCCCGAACCCCAAGTGACGTGGAAACCGCAAAAAAGGTAGACGCTTAAATATGATTGCAAAACCCCCTTAATTAATTTAAAAAAAAAATAGTGAGTGTGCAAGCGAGCTGGTGATAATTAACCCTAATTAACCTTAAATTTGGGTGCGAAAAAATGAACGAACTTTGAGGTCGAAGGAAAAGAAAAAAGAGAATGTTTCAAAACATTGTGACGTTCTCCTCTTTTGTCTTTTTCTTCGACTCGAAAGTGTAACTCTTCAGCACCACAGTCTCAGGTGCTATATTATGATTAATTTTGCTCGCCTAACATTTTAAACCTCTTCCCTTTCGCTGATCGACTGAGAAGTAGCGAGAGTTCAAAACGGGCTACGGAAAAGCTGCTCCCAGAACATACGGAGCGGTGCGTCGTCTGCTCACGTTTTTGGCGAGAGTAGAATCCCATTATTTCTTCGGAGATGATATAGCATGATTTCGTGATCAAAATTCTACAAAACCAAATTTGGGGAATGTGCTTTGAAGTCGGGAATTGTACTTTCCTCGGAAAGTACCTGAAAAAATACTTTACGTAAAGTACAAGTACATACTTAGAAAATGTACTTCAAGTAAGGTAATTTTTCCAAAACCTATTTGAAGTAGTACTCTAAGTACGATGTACTTCAAGTACTTCCCAACACTGGTTCCACGGCATACTTCGGACCTTTTCCCGGACTTGAGTGATGTTATTTGGTAAGGAAACCGGACCCAGAGTGTGGACTGGGTTCGTGCTTGACGCTCTCTTGCTTGTCTTTCTGTCTCGCCAATAGATCGAATTCCGCGGGGGCATCGGCGAGTTGACGGAATTCGCGGCAATTTCCCCTCTGGCCAGGGTTCAAAGTCGTGCCCTTCAGCATGAGAAACAGGTACTCCTTGTAGAAACACGCCTGTCGGCGCCATTCCGAACTGAGGAACTTGCATAACCTCACTCTATTTCCCTGCGATGGCCTGAACCCTCCGAAGAGCAAGATGACTTCTGGTGGGAGCAGTTTTTCGCGGACAGAATAGGCGTATCTTCGTGCGTCGCAGACGGCGATGGCGTGGATGGTGACGATAAATGTGGCTGAAGAGTGAAACAATTAAAAGGGTCCGATGGAATAGAAATAAACATGGCTAAGGTTGAGGCTTGGGCTAGTTGGTGTGACATCCTTAAAGGTTTAAAACAGCGCAAACGCTGAGGGACGTGAAGCAGAAGGATAGATACACAGCGCTGACACAGCTCTCTTCACTGGTGCTCTACCGAATATGCTCTAGCTAAATGAGTGTATGTTCGAAGGTGGGGCAGGGGGACAACTTTATTTCGCCCAGAATGGTTTTCGGGGATGGGGACGGGAGGGCTCAAGGGGACGGGGTTCCACACGCCCTCCTCAGGCGGCGGCCAGCAACAATTGCCAGGAACCCCCGCACTCTTAGAAAAAAAATGGTATGGACAGTCCTCCCTTAGGGGGAGGAACGGTCTTGTACCCTATGTTCTTTAGAAAGGGAGAAACTTTCGTCCCTGAAGCAGGGGATCAACTAGTTCCTCCGTCGACTGCATGTCATTATGGCGGCCCTGAACCGAGCAAATCAAGCTGAATAAGGCTTAACGAAGACGCTACGTCTCTTGTACGGGACGAGAGCAGCAGCAAATAAAAGCGTAACACGAGCTTTCCGCAAACTGTGTTTATTTACGAAGCCAGATTCCCCCACAGGTACAGAAACTTGCGTTTCGAAAGCAGTTACTCGGTCTTCTCGTCGACAGCACTGCGATGTTAAACGGAGACAACTAATACACAGTTACTTCGTGCACTTTGCGTTTTACCTTTGGTGTTCCTCGAGTCACAATTTTTTCGGCAACCGCACATCACGGAGAAATGGCAAACCAATCCGCGAAACCAAAACCACTTTCAAAAGAACAAACTCGAAGCCGCTGTTTATCGCGTAGCGTGAAAGAAGGTTAAATCACTTGCCACCAGATGGCAGGGTCAAGCAGAGCAATTGCAACTTGCTAGGCTAGGTGGCGCTAGGTACCGCCCAATTCATGTTCTACAAAAAATAATTTTATCTTCTCAGGCCACTATTGCGCATGAGGATTCTCTACTATTAGCCCGAGAGCGAACGCAAGCTTCGCTGCGGTCGCCGCGCCCTGATTGGGTGAAGTGTACCGTGACGTCAGGGGGGAGGACTCCGCTCCGCGATCTCGCATCGGCTTGCTTCCCAGCACTGGTTTCCTGGTTTGGCTTCGTGTGCCGCAAGCTCTTCGAGGAGCTAGACTTCGTTTACCCGGAGTACAAGACGTTGAGTGAGGCCGATATTGACGTGCTTCCGTACATTTTATAAGCCTGCTTGTCCCGTTTATCTTTAAAGGGGCACTCACACCCCAAAGGTCGTATTTATTTTTATTGTCTAAAACAATGCAAGTTGCAGTCATAGACCCGCAAAAAAACCGCATCGCGAAAAAAAATTTTCCCGCGCGCGCGCGCGCCTTTTTATTTTTTGCGTTTGATTTTCCCGCCTCTCGCCTCCTCGCTTCTTTTGATCGGTGACGTCAAAAATCAGGAAATTTAGAAGCTTTGTAGGCGACATCTCTAGAAAATTTAATTACGGCAATCCTAAAACATGTTTTTTAACGCAATTGCGAACGCACTACGGCCCTTCTTTTTGAAATACCAAAAATCGGGAGTTCGTTGTGGTGTCGTCTCCTGGATTTGTATCCTCCAACGGAAAACAGGCGACACCGCTCAAAACCGGTCCGCGCCGCCGCTCACTCCTTTCCTCCTCGCTTTGGGTCGCCATGGCAACAGCAGGGAGTGGTGAAAGGAAGTGGACTCTCAGGTCTCCTCAATTTTTGACGTCAAGGCACCGGCGCCGATCGCGCGGGAACTTCGAATTCGGCTTTGGAAATTGTTTTTTTACTTCACGAATACTGAATTCCCAAATCTCAAATTTTGTGGGTAATGTCCCGGCACCGTTTTTAATCGTTTCGGATAATAAAAAAAAATATGATTTTGATGTGTCAGTGCCCCTTTAAGATTGGGTTACAAATCCCGAAAGCTATCGGCGGAGGCAATTCCGCCGATGAAGCTCCTTGTCCGTCCACACGACACAAGGCAATCTTGCAAGGGGTAGGTGAAGCGGTGGCGCAAGTGTTTCAGACGCTGAATTCTGTTCTGTGCATGTTCATGATTTGGGACGATATTATATCCCGCTTTCAAGGCATTTGAAGTGGCAATTATATCATGGGCCTTTGGGTGGTCGGCAAATTAGCTCGCGACCCCGACTCTGCGCAGCCACTCTGCATGCGCTTGTTCGCAGATGTTTCGAAGGTCCTGCGTCTGATGATCTTTGAAGTGCTCGTGTAACAGGGTTGTTTTACATAAATGTGTCTTCTGCCTGAATTAATTATATAGTTTATACACGTATGCAGGCATATGTTTTAGAAGATGCACAATTACTGGAAATTAGTTTGTATGACAGCAGCAAAAACGGCCGAATTGCCCTCAGTTGCCTGTATGATACGTATTGAACTGCCCAAAATATGCACAGTAATAGTGCCGTAATTTGGAATGTTTATACTTTTTCCTGACATTCTTTATTGCAGCTTTGGGTATACGGAAAACGCACCGTTTAGTGTGAACTGCTATTTCCAATTAAAAGAGACACTGCTGCGGGTCCCCAAAAGCTTCCTCAGCCTCCAAACTCCCTACAGCTGGACTCTCCGACTACAGAGGAAAACAAAAGTAAAAGCAAGCATTCGAACGTCTGTCCAGTGGTAGATACAGCACTAGTAGCAGAACATGTGAAACCTGTGAAGTGCGACAATCTGCGTGAGAAAAGCTTCCGGTATTTTAGCTTCACAACAATTCGATTGAAGTAAAATCTTAATTTTAGGGCTTAAGGGACTAATAATGAGCTAGACACCTTCGCTTACATTAGTTATACATTACTTGAGGGTTGATATAAACAAGTCCACAGACACCACCCGTGTAGTGCATTAAAATGATCTCCGAATCCAGCAAAGGTCAAATGCGAGCAATCTATATAATAAATAAATGTTCCTTGTTTTTTTAGTTTGCCCCTGCACTCGGGCTGTCTTACTTGTGATTCTCTCCTCATGGCTCAGACTGTATTTGGCAAGTTGCTCGAGCAGCATGCAGCTTTTCTGCTTCGGCGATCTTGTTTAAAAACAGAGATACAAAAAAAATAGTCCACATAACCTGCCAATTCATTCAGACTATCAGCAGCATTTATTGTGTGAGATGTAAATCTATAGTAATGCTCCTGCAATCGTGACCATATTTCTTTATTTTCATACACCAGCTGCGATTCATGCGTTGCCGGCCACCATGCTTAAAATGTTGGTTGAAGTTTCACCTTTAGCTACAGGCCATACCTCAATAAAGGCACATATAAAAATTTACACTTCCTAGGAAAAACACGCAAAAAAAAATTGAATAGAAACGAGCGCGCCGACAGCTAGCGCCGTCACAGCCTCCACAGGGCGACCGGGGCGAGTCGGGGAAACATTCTCTCCTCGCCGTGACGTCACCCCGGTTCGCCGTAAGGGGGCGCCACGCGAACTTCTCGGGGCTAATACACACATTACGCATAGTACGAGCATCAGGTGATGATACATTGAGCACATACACATACATGGCACATACAAACATCAATACAGCGGCACATCACACTAGCCCGAACACTACACCCGTGCTCTTCGTTTCCGTCTTCTATACTGGTCGTTTTGAACGTACAGAATTTTTCGGTGACTGAATTCTTTTATTCTTTATTCATGAAAAACCCGCAGCGCCTCTACAGGCATTATTGCAGGGGGGCACAATGCATTAAAAAAGAGATCCACAGTCTCGCGGCACACCACTTCCGCCGGCAATGAATTGCATTCCGCAGTGGTTCGTGCAAAAAAAAGTGAAAACCGTTTACAACTCCCTGTAACACCGAATTAGAGCGCAGCTCTTGAGGAGGAGGAGGGAAGGGTACTGGGGGGTTAAGTGACCTGAGGGGGTCACGTGACCTTGGGGGTCACCTGACGATGCCGATGATGTCATCAGTGACGTCACTGATGACGTCATCCGTGATGATGACGATGACGATGCGGATGCCGGTGACGTCATCAGTTACGTCACTGATGACGTCATCAGTGATGATGACGATGACGATGCGGATGCCGGTGATGTCATCAGTGACGATGACGATGCGGACTCCGATGACGTCATCAGCGATGATGACGATGACGATCCGGATGTCGGTGACGTCATCAGTGACGTCACTGATGACGTAATCCGTGATGATGACGATGGCGATGCGGATGCCGGTGACGTCATCAGTGACGTAACTGATGACGTCATCAGTGATGTTTACGATGACGATGCGGATGCCGGTGAGGTAATCAGTGACGTCACTGATGACGTCGTTAGTTATGATGACGATGACGATGTGGATGCCGGTGACGTCATCAGTGACGATGACGTCATCGGGGAGGTCACGTGACCTCGGCGGGGGTCACGTGACCCTGGGGGTGGTCACGTGACCTCGGGGGGGGGGGGGTCACGTGACCTCGGGGGTCACGTTACCCTAGGGGAGGGGTCACGTGACCTCTGTGGGTCACGTGACCTTGGGGTGACCTTGGGGCCACGTGACCTTGGGATGACCTTGGGGGTAGCGTGACCTTGGGGTGACCTTGGTTACGCCAACGCCGACGGCGACGCCGCTCAAGCCGGGAACGGGCCCCTAAGAGCTGCGCTCTAGAAATAGTGTTTTATAATGTTTGTCCTGAAGAAGTACGGCTGAACCTTATAACAATGGTCTGTGCGAGCAGAACGGTAAGATGGGGAATGCAGAAACTTTGCAGCACAAATTCCTGTTTGGTTGTGATAAATCGAGTAAAACAATTTGAGACGCAGCCTTTTACGACGTTCATTTAGATGCACCCATCCCAGTTCCTTTTAGAGCGCAGCTCTTAGGGGCCCGTTTCCGGCTTGAGCGGCGTCGCCGTCGGCGTAACCGCGCGGTGCATCATGGGAAATGTCCCATAATTCACCGCGCGAGCCCCCACCGGGGTCACGTGACCTCGTGGGGGTCACGTGACCCCCCGAGGTCACGTGACTCCCCTGAGGTCACGTGACCCCCGCCGATGTCGCGTGACCCCCCGATGACGTCACCGGCATCCACATCGTCATCGTCATCATCACTGATGAGGTCACCGGCATCCACATCGTCATCGTCATCATCACTGATGTCACCGGCATCCGCATCGTCATCGTCATCATCACTGATGACGTTACCGACATCCGCATTGTCATCGTCATCATCACTGATGACGTCATCAGTGACGTCACTGATGTCGTCACCGGCATCCGCATCGTCATCGTCATCATCACTGATGACGTAATCGGCGACGTCACTGATGACGTCACCGACATTCGCATCGTCATCGTCATCATCACTGGTGAAGTCATCAGTGACGTCACTAATGACGTCATCGGTACCCGCATCGTCACCGTCACTGATGACGTCATCAGTGACGTCAGTGATGACATCATCGGCATTGGGTGTCACGTGACCCCCAAGGTCACGTGACACCCCCCCTGGTTAGTTTAACCCCCCCCCCCCAGTGCCCTTCCCTCCTCCTCCTCAAAAGCTGCGCTCTAATTCGGCGTTACAGGGAGTTGTAAGCGGCTTTCATTTTTTTCATTTCAGTTGTGCTACTGGAACGATCGTATCTTCCCAGGACAGACCGAGCAGCAACAGATTGAATACGTTCTATAGCACAGATACGAACCTGGTAAGACGGATCCCACACATGACAAGCATACTCTAATATCGGTCTAACATATGCTTTATGCGCTGCCTCCTTAAGCTCTTTGCTTACATGTTTAAGGTTGCGCTGTAAAAAAATTTAAAGCCCTGCCTGCCCTGCAAACGACACTGTTCACTTGAGCTGTCCATGTTCCGTCTTCAGAAAATATAACACCTAAATATTTATAAGATGGCTCAATTCTAATATTTTCATTGTTAATAGAGTACTAATGAGTCAATTTGTTATGTTTTCTAGTGAAACACACATGAACACACTTGCTAGCGTTCAATGACATCTTATTGTTACTACACCATGATTCAATTCGTTTAAAATCTCTCATAACCTGTGTAAAATCCGTTTCTCAAGACACTGCGTTGTACAATGCACAATCATCGACAAATAGACGTATTTTTGATTCAATTCCTCGGGAAATATCATTAATATAAATGAGGACGAGAAGCGGTCCCAACACAGACCCCTGTGGCACGCCAGATGTTACAAAAACACGACCCGAACATGTCCCATTTACCACAACCTGTTGCTGCCTTGAAGCTAGGTAATATCTTAACCAGTGCATCACATTATTATCAATATTTAAAACTTCAAGTTTCTGCAGTAATACCGAATGAGAGACAGTATCAAATGCTTTCTTGACATCTAAAAATATACAATCAACTTGACCTCTATTATCAAGTATCATGATAAAACTCGATTAACTGCGTCGTACATGAAAAACCTTTTCGGAACCCATGCTGCAGATCATTCAGAAAGCCGATCAAAACAAGGTGCTTCATTAAAGCCGAGTACAAAACATGCTCGACAATTTTACAGCACACTGTGGTTAGCGAGATCGGCCTGCAGTTCGAAACAATACCTTTAGATCCGCCCTTTAAAACTGGCACGACATTGGCTATTTTCCAATCATCAGGTAGTTTTCCCTCCTGTATCTGTAGTGGGCGGGTTCGAGCCGAGGCGGCCGAGGTGACGGCCAGAGCCGAGGGCCGCGGAGGAAAGAGTGACACAGCTGACGCTCCGAGTGCTCGGACGGAAAAAGCCCCTGTTTATTCATGCACACCCTTTTTACTTACACCCTAGAGGGCGCCCCGTAGCTCACTGCGCCTACACGCCCTCTACTCCCCCCTTTAGGGAAAACAAACGAGAGCCACAATTAGCTCCCAAGGAACGTAATGAATGACCTAAGCCACATGGTGCGCTACAAGTTCAGCCGCACCGGTGGCCAAACGCAGCGTCCAGACCTAGTGCGCACACCCGACGCTGGCAGTCTTGAGGGAGCAGCAGGGGACCCCTCTGGTGATGCAACTGGTAGAGGACTAGCTGCCCTGGGAGTGGGACTGCCGCACGCAGGCTCTGGGCGAAGTGGAGACCGTAGTGGACCTTGGGATTCCTGCGGCCCTGAACCAGAGCTGCTGAGGTCGTAGCCAACCGTTGCTGGAGACTGCTGCGGTACCAAATGTCTTCGGTTGCGGACGAGGGCACCTGCATCCGTCTGGACCACGTAGGAGCGTGGACGCTGTGCTGGGCTAAGGACTGCCAGCACAATCTGCGTCGCGTATCCACACTCTTTCCCCCTCCCCCAAGGGACGCAAAGCATGCACAGCATGCCGGCGGTTGAACTCCTGACGCTGGCTACGTCGTTGGGCAGTGTCGCGCCTGTAGAAATCAGCCGCGACAGGTGATCCTGAAACCAACATGGCGGTTGGGACTGGGAGGCGGGTCCGGAGGCTGCGCCCCATAAGCAGCTGAGCGGGGCTATACTCAGTCACTCCCGCGTTACGGTAGGACAAGAGGGCCAAGGGCCAGTCTGGAGACTTCTTGAAAAGTTCCTTGACAGTCCGCACCATCCGCTCGACTTCACCGTTGGACTGGGGATACCTGGGACTGCTGATGACGTGGGAGAAGCCGTAGCTCTGGGAGAGGGCACGGAACTCTGCTGATGAAAACTGAGGTCCATTATTGCTGACAAGGGTCTCCGGGATACCATGTCTTGCGAAGACACTTTTGATAATGGAGATCACCGCCGTGGATGTCGTCGTGCGGAGGGACAGCACTTCTGGGTACCTCGAGTAGTAAGCAACGAGGAGAAGGTAGTCTGTACCTTCGTGATGAGAAATGTCCACACCGACTCTCTCCCAGGGGCGGCTAGGCGTCACTGCAGGGAGCAGTGGCTCTGCTCGCTGGACCCGCGTGGTGGCGCAGTTGGGACAGTTCTCCACCATTGCCTTTATCTGGCTCTCCATGGTCGGCCACCAGACAGCCTCTCTAGCGATGGCGCGGCAGCGGTTCACTCCCAGGTGTCCGTCGTGGATGAGGGACAGGACGTGTTTCCGCAGAGAAGCAGGCACCAGTAGACGTCCCCCGCAGAGGAGGAGGTCGTCGCCGACACTGAGTTCAGCGCGATGGCCCCAAAACTGAGCCATGCTGACCGGCAGACTTTCTTTCCGAGGCCACCCTTACTCGCACTACGCCCTCAGCTGAGCGCACTCCCAATCCGCAGCCTGGTGGGCACGAAAGTCTTCGAGGAGGACCGCAAACGTGGGAGGGATAGCGCGGAGCGCTTCTTGGACGTACAGCTCAACCTTGTCGATGGCTGGAGTCGTTGGCAGCTGGTCGACCGGGTCCCGCGAGAGTGCATCTGCGGTAGCCAACTGTTTCCCAGGCACATACTTGACATCAAACTGGTACTGAAGGAGGCGGATACGAAAGCGCTGGATCCGGGGTGGCATGAGGTCAAGGTCCGCGGTTCTAAGAAGCTTGACCAACGGCTGATGGTCAGTCTCCAGGGTGAAACGAAAGCCCCGCAGAAACTCGTCGAAGCAGTTAATGGCCCAGGTGGCAGCCAGTGCCTCTTTTTCGATCTGGCTGTACCTTTGTTCCGTCTCTGTCAGTGCACGGGAGGCGTATGCAACTGGTCTGCGATCCCGTGATGGCTGGTCTTGAAGAAGCACTGTACCCAGCCCGAAGGAACTGGCGTCTGCGGAGAGGGTCGTCGGGAGTGCAGGGTTGTACCTTGCGAGGCAGATGTCCGAGGACAGCATGGTCTTAAGCTTCTCAAACGCTGAGGCTTGCGCTGATCCCCACGTCCAGGCTACAGTCTTGTTCAGGAGGCTTCGGATCGGTGCAGTCGTCTGAGAGAGATCTGGGAGGAAGCGACCGACAGGGTTGAGCATACCCAGAAAGCGTTGGACACCATGAATGTCCCGAGGAACTGGCATACACTGAATGGCCGCCACCTTGTCTGGATCAGGAGCAATGCCGTTGGCTCCGAGGACGACACCGAGGAACTTCACGCTTGACACGCCGAAACTGCACTTGGCGGCGTTGAGGGTGACCCTCACTTATTGGAGGCGACCGAGCACTGCTTGGAGGCGCTGGTCGTGCTCTTCCGTGGTGCGACCAAACACGAGGATGTCGTCCATGAGGTTAACGACGCCGGCCAACCCTTCCAGCAGGCGAGACATCTGACGCTGGAAATATTCCGGGGCCGACGTAATGCCGAATGGGAGGCGGCAATAGCAGTACCTGCCAAATGGAGTGATGAAGGTCGTATACTTCTGGGAGTCCCGGGTCAAACGTACTTGATGGAAGCCTGCAGTTGTGTCCAACTTCTAAAAAACGCAGGCATCCCCGAGAAGTCCGAGGGTTTGGTCGACGGTCGGGAGTACGTGGCGCTCACGCAGAACAACTTGGTTCAGCTTGGTCAAGTCGACGCAAAGCCGGTAACCCCCCGCTGGCTTCGGTACGACGACAAGGCCGGCACACCAGTCCGTCGGTTCGTCGACCCGCCGGATCACGCCCTCCTGCTCCATCTTGTCGAGCTCTTTCTTGACTACGTCCCGTAGGGGTATCGGGATACGCCGGGCTGTGCTGAGGGAATACGGTACCGCGTCCGGCTTGATGCGGATCATGTACTCGTCCGGGAACGTGCCCAGGCCGGCGAAAAGGGCTGGAGAGACTTTCCGAGGTGGTGCGTCCAGGAGAGCAGCGGTCCGGGCCGCTGCGACGGCGCCGACAAACTTGACAACGCCAAGGGCGACGATAGCGGGATAGCCGAGAAGGGGCAGCTCCTGTCCAGCAACGACGTAGAGGCGCTCGTTGACGTGTTTGCCTCGCCAACACAGCGCCCCAGAGAAGGTGCCGAGAACCTTCAGGGGTTGTTTCCCCGGACCGAAAAGTTCCTCGCCACGTGGCTTGTCGAGGACAACTGGGCAGCCAGGAAACGAGCTCGGAACCACCGAAACGTCGGCGCCAGAGTCCACCTTGAAGACGAGAGGGCGCGCGTTGACCTGGACCTCAACGTACCGCCCGTTCCGAGTTACCGCCGCAACGGAGTGGAGCTCTACGGAACCGAGGCACTTCTTTGAGCGACACACTGACGAAAAGTGACCTCGCTTCTTGCAGTGGTTACAGACCGCTTTCGCAGCTGGCAGTCCGACCCTCGGTGATACTCATGACCGCAGAAGAGGCACTGCGCACTTTGGCTGCATCTAGAAGCTTCAAAAACATTGCTGGTTCGAGAACTTTCGGGCCTGTCACGTGACGCAGAGTTGCCACAGTCCCGTTGGTCCCGTCTGAGGTCCCGTCCGCGTGCGCGCTGCACGGGTTTACACGAAGTCGCCGCGTCCACGTGCGCTGTCGGTTGACCAGCTGTGAGGGACAGGCGTTGCTTCTCTCGCTCGGCGTCTTCGTGCTGACGGGCTTGCACCAGTGCGTCGTCCAGGGAGAGGCTCGGTGTGCGGCACAGCTTGTCCGAGAGACGAGAATCCGCCAAACCCACGACGAAACGGTCACGAACAAGAGGGTCTTCAACGGCTGGTGACGGATAGTTACACTTGCGCACCATGTTCCGAAGGGCCGTGAAGAAGCTGTCGACGGTCTCGCCTGGCTGTTGCGTACGCTTGTGGAACCGGGAGCTCTCGTACACCTCGTTTATGGGGTGCACGAAGTGGCTTGTGAGCCGGCGGGTGACTTCTGCGTAGGACTGGTAGGCCTCTTCGTCGGACATCAGCGAACTGAGGACGATGCGTGCCCGTGGACCCATGCAATAGAGGAGGGTTCTGACCCGTGACTCGTCCGGCGCCACGTGCATGCCGGTGGCGAAGGCGTAGTCTTCGAATTGCTGCAACCACGGAAGCCACTCGCCGGCATCGTCGAAGGAGAACGGGGCCGGACTCCGGAGACTGGCGGCAGCAAGGGCAGGAACCGGAGCGTCCTTAGCAGCCATGTCGAACCGCGCGAACAGGGCATCCCACTTCTGACACCATATACTGGGCGGGTTCGACCCGAGGCGGCCGAGGTGACGGCCAGAGCCGAGGGCCGCGGAGGAAAGAGTGACACAGCTGACCCTCCGAGTGCTCGGACGGAAAAAGCCCCTGTTTATTCATGCACATACTTTTAGAGCGCAGCTCTTAGGGGCCCGTTCCCGGCTTGAGCGGCGTCGCCGTCGGCGTCGCCGTCGCCGTCGGCGTCGCCGTCGCCGTCGGCGTAACCAAGGTCATCCCAAGGTCACGTGACCCCCAAGGTCACGTGACCCCTCCCAAGGTCATCTCAGGGTCACGTGACCCCACGTGACCCCCTGAAGGTCACGTGACCCCTCGAGGTCACGTGACCCCTTCCAAGGTCGTCTCAAGGTCACGTGACCCCAAGATGACCCCACGTGACCCTTTGAAGGTCACGTGACCCCCAAGTCACGTGACCCCTCTGAGGTCACGTGACCCCCGAGGTCACGTGGTCGCCTCCCCAAGGTCACGTGACCCCCGAGGTCACGTGGTCGCCTCCCCAAGGTCACGTGACCCCTTCCAAGGTCATCTCAAGGTCACGTGACCCCACGTGACCCCCAGGTCACGTGACCCCTCTGAGGTCACGTGACCCCCCGAGGTCACGTGACCCCTCCAGGTCACGTGACCCCCAAGGTCACGTGGGGGTCACCTTTGGGGTCACGTGGCCTTGAGGTCACCCCCAGGTCCACCTCCCCGAGGTCACGTGACCCCCTCCCCGAAGTCACGTGACACCCCCCCCCCGGAGCATATTAAAGAATGAGGGGAGGAGGAGGAGAAGGGGGAGGGGTTTACCCTCCCCTGAGTACCCTTCACTCCTCCTCCTCAAGAGCTGCGCTCCAATTCGGCGTTACAGAGATTTGTAAACGGCTTGCACTTTTTTACTTACACCCTAGAGGGCGCCCTGTACCTCATTGCGCCTACACGCCCTCTACAGTATCGACTTCGAAAAGATGACAAAAAGATATTTCGCTACTGCACTCGAACATTACTTTAACACCCTAGGGGAGATACCATCAGGACCAGTAGCTTTGGATTAATCAATATAATAAGCAATTTATTGATTGAATAAGCAATAAAAATATTACCAGCATGTTGATTTTTTTCCAGCAATGTCATACCTCTGAGAGTATTTGGAATGGCCCAGGGGATGAATGTCTTATTAAAAAGCAAACGCTCGATCACGCCGTAATTATTTGAAAGCAATAAATCAAGCCGCTACAATGCGGTTCGAAGCCATGAGTTTGTTTCCCTGCACGGCACGTCGTAGCCTGTATTTCTATTGTAGTGTTTGTTTTTCTATTTGTGCTGTTCGCGCAAAGCTGCAATTGCCGTCTTGAATTAATCTCTGTAGAGCGGATATTCACTCAGCTGGAAGTGATGCTCCACGGGCTAAGCAATCGCTTTTCGATAAACTTGAATGCAGTCAAAGCCGCGACTTGCGGCAGTTGTTAAGTGTACGGAGCTACGCCGTGGCGAGCTCGAAAACTTCTAGCGCTCATCCCAGCGCGCCGCTTGGAGGGTAGTTTCTCCAGGAACCGTAGTATATTTAAGCAGCGAAATAAAAGGTAGCTTTTTTTAAATTTTACCTACTATTGTTCTTCAATGATAAAATTCCACACAGTAAATATACGTACTTTCCGTCACGATTTCGTACTGTTGTCCTTTCCCCACAGCGCAATCGCTCTTGGGGACGAGACAACCGACAGTCACATTGGCCACTGTACGATAGAAGCGTACTGTTCAGACCAGCGTTCCAACATGACTATCCGCACGTCAATCGATTGCGCCTAATCCCTCAAGTGGTATTAAACTTTTTTAATGCAAAGCGGAATGTCAGCCTGCGACACCCCGCCCCCTCCGATCACGGCCCGACCAGCGGCATCAATGCCCGACGGTCTACGATCTCATCTTGTTGTTACACCACTGAGACGCGAACACACGGTCACATCGGCGATAATTCCAGTCTTCTGTTCAGAACCCACAATACTGCCATCACGATGTTGCTGCTATGTTGCTGACACGCACAAATACAGAACCACGTTGAACGCCGGTTGCACTCGGCATCGGAAACCAGAATCGAACTCAGCACGGAAGGCACCCAGGCAGCCGGCAGCAAAACCTGCCAGTCTCTGCCTGTCTTGGCACAGTTCTTGCGATTTCCATAACATCGAAAACGTCGACACAGTTCCGCGTGGTTTCGGTACTGTAGTTCCGTGCCGCGTGAGTCCCGCAATCCGGAGACGGCCATCTTACACAGTGTACGTGGTTCTGCGTGCTGCTGGCACTGCTCCGGAACTTCGCTGTTTCTAGCGGCTTCGTTTGCTCATTTGATAAAATTAGTGAAAAAACGTCAATGTAACCGAAATGTTCTGCACGTTTAGACTAGAAGACGGAATTACAGGCGGCCTTCGCTGCCGCTGAAGCTCAATCAACTCAACAGCTATTTATTAAACAACGTGCGCGACCTGCTCGAAAAACGAAACCGAAAGAAGATGAGTCGGGAGGGCGAAAGCTTTCTCCCGTCTGTCTGGAGAAGCAGAAAAACGTTTCGTTCCTCCCCTTTTCTCGTGTCCGCTTGGG
Organism: Ixodes scapularis; assembly: GCF_016920785.2. NCBI lineage: Eukaryota > Metazoa > Arthropoda > Arachnida > Ixodida > Ixodidae > Ixodes > Ixodes scapularis. The sequence goes on from NW_024609835.1 coordinate 70,232,389, forward strand.
GGCGCGTCAGTAGAAGGAAGGAAGACGCGCCGTTGCTACTTTTTTCCTCCATTTTTTCTTAGAGTGTGGGCCCCGGCGGGGCGTCTTCGGCCATTCGAACGACTCGGATGTGGACGTTCGGGTCATAGTTGAGCAGAGCGGTGTCCCACTGCTCCTTTGTCGTAATTACCAAAGAACCGTCTAAGGGACTCCTCTTTCTTAGGGGGCACGCCCAAATGATATGGTGTAGGTCTGCCCTGCCCGCACATTACCTACATTCGCCCGTATAGAGCCCTGGCAGTGACTGTACATGACCGGATTGGGGAACCTATTTGTTTTGGGCGATGAAAGTACAACCGCGAACGTTTTATAGGGCCCCTAAAAATAAAGAAAAAAATTTTTTTTTTAAAACAGTCTGGTTCGGACACGCATGTTAAAAAATAAGTTTTACAAGATAAAAAAAAAATTAGAGCAATATTGATGGCGCGTGACGCGATTTAGTCGGCAGTCACCTCCTTTCTACTTGTTTTCTCTCTCGGCATTTCGGGCGCTTACAGAAGAGATGGAGCGGCCTCGCCTTCACGACCGAGGTGGTCATTCCGGAATGACCAGTGACGTCATGGAATTTGCGCGCAGAGTTTCGAATAAATCTTTCGCAGTCACTATTGCTCTAAAAATATTTTTTCGCGTAAAGTTTATTTTTCGGCACGTGTACGCGTGTCCCAATCAGACAGTTTAAATATTTTTTTTTTCTTTTCATGGGCCCTGCGTGGTCAGTGTGTGGTCAGTGTGGAGCGTGACAGCGGACACTGCCTCGTCGTGCCTGTTGACAACCTTGACGCTGAGACTCCAATGGGGCTTATAGCGGAATGGGTCCGACCTAGAATAACACTCATTACTGATTGTTGGGATGAATACTATGACTTGAAGCTCCGCCTTCAACGCGAGCTCGCTGGCTTCCGCAGTGCTTTGGTTGCGCGTGCCTTCGAGTTAAAACTCGCGCTGGAACGGAGGTAGCCGCACATAATAAAGGCTCGAGCTAGTTGCTTTGGATGAATTCTCGGCGGCTGCACGAGCGCTCGTGCAGGAAGTGCTCCAATCAAGACAGTCAAGGATAGCTCTACGCGCTTACACAGCCTTCGCAGTTAGCTAAGGTGAGATATCTTGGTGGCACCAAGTTTGTAAATGTTTACCTCTCATGACGCCATTACCTTGCGAACAACAAGTTCGATGGGGTTTAATGTATACGGTGGAAGCTTGAAATCATAGCCCTCTGAAACCAGCACTGCCAACACCGTCAAACTTGAGGTTCTTACATTCCTCTTATTTCCGCTGTTGAGAAGTACTTGGCTCACGTCATAGTCAGCATTTGGCCAATCGCAGAAGGCCAACGACAGCGACGCTATCGATCGCGCACGTCGCCATAAAGCGTGTTTCACATGCAGCGATTTTGGCCCTAGAGCGGCGCGATTTCTGCCGTCACGGCGCTCGTGCCGCTCAACCGCTGGTGCTGGCTAGAGCGCCGCGACGGCAGAAGTCGCGCCGCTTTAAGCGTGTTTCACATGCAGCGATTTTGGCCCTTGAGCGGCGCGATTTCTGCCGTCGCGGCGCTCGTGCCGCTCAACCGCTGGTGCTGGCCAGAGCGCCGCGACGGCAGAAATCGCGCCGCTCTAGGGCCAAAACCGCTGCATGTGAAACACGCTTTAGGGCCAAAACCGCTGCATGTGAAACACGCTATACTCAGGGCGAACAGAATATAGTGGATGACGGTCGCTTGAAGGCCGGTTCCCACATGCAGTGTAGCAACAGTTTTGACGACGCGATACAAATATGATGAACGCTGCCGTCAGCACGTGCTTAGATATGTGTACAGGCCTTTAGGTACCTCACTGTTAACCACAGTCTACCTGGATAGCTAGGTTCGACATTGTACATGTACCTTTTTTTAGTACACGGAAGTGACGTCATCACGTCTGATTGGTTGGAAACAAAAGTGACGTAATTTCCCTAGAAAAATGTGGGCGGGGTCGGCAAAACTGGGCGGAGTCGGCTACCGGACGTGACAACAAAATGACGTTTCGTCTTGTACCGAGTACGTTTCAAAAGGTGCTTGCTCGGAACTAGGTGTCATTGGCAGCATGTTTTCGGCGGCGAGGCGTCGCCGTCTCGTCACTTCGACTTTTTCTTTAATAGAGCTTTTTTTTTTCGTCAGAAAGACTGTATCGGGAACACCGCGATGCATTCGAGCTCCCGGAGGAGATCTTTCGGAAGCAATACCGCCTGCCCAAGATCGTGGTGCGGTGGTTGTGCGACGAACTTCGCGAGGAACCGGAGGTGAGGAGAGTGCGTACCACGTCATGACTGTGGAGCTTCAAGTGTTGTGTGCACTGCGCTTCTACGGCACGGGGAGCTTCCAAGGCATGGTGGCGAGCGACGAACACGTAGCGCGGGACCAAAAGACAGTCAGCGTTGCGGTCCGCGCCGTGTCCGTCTCTATCGTGCGTCGTCTCGGGGTCCAGCGTGGCTGGATTCACTTCCCCGAGACGCCGAGCGAGAGGTTCGACGCGGAGAAGGGCTTCAGGCTGCTCGACAGGATACCCGGCGTCATCGGTTGCGTGGACGGGACCATGGTCTTCATCGTTGGCCCGTCCAAGAACGACCCCACCGTCACGAAGGCGGCGTACTGGTGCCGCAAGTACTTGTACGCCCTCAACGTGATGGTGGTCAGTACACTCATGTTACGTTGTCAAAACGCGCCCCAAATCTCAAGAAAAAAAAAAGGAACGTATTGCCGCAGTCATAAAACGTATGCCGTTTTATGACTGCGGGCTGTGGGGTCTCACGACTGCGCGAGCGTGTGCTCTACGTAGCATGTGAGCCGTCAGACGCTTCTCCCAAAAATAATACTTGTCTGTTAAAACGTGCAAGCATCCGTAAAAAAAAACACGCACATTATTTTTGTTTCAAGGTAGTTAGTTGTACCATGCATCCAGGAAGGTGCGTTGATACGCATGTGTCAGACAAAATAACTTAAAAGGTTCTGAAATTGCGACTGCTTTGTGAACCATAAGTACAATCTACTACTTGTGGATTCAGGTAATTACATGTCAATATCTCTCTCACTTTCAGGTGTGTGACGCCGACTGCCGGATAATGTGCATCGACCCACGGTATCCCGGGTCGGTGCACGACTCCTTCGTGTGGCAATTTTCCTGGTTCCGAAACCAACTCGAGCAAGGGCAGCTGCCACGCGACGGCCGGTTCCCGCTTGGTGAGCATACTAAATTCATTCCGTACGCACACGGTGGCTCCCACTGCTTGAAAGCCACAGTACCACACGTACTGTGCTTGTTGTGAGGCACACAGACACAGTTGCTGGAACTCCTTGAAGTGAGACAACACCCAAAGTTTGGCCATTTATCTCTGTTTATGTCCACATAACTCTTACACTCTGCAGGCTACGAAAGCCACACTACACCAATCTCACGACAGTGATAGACTACGCAAGGCATGCGACCGCAGTGCGAGTCGCTGTCCGGTTCGGCCCACTCACTGTTACTGTCTGCCTGTACCCTCTTGCTGGTTGGTTTTTTCATGAAGTTGGAGCTCCTTCACTGATCCCTGGGGGCTCGCCTGGTCGCTTTGACGGTCGTCAGTTTGTACGGAATGGCATCAATTCCTCCTTGGCCACTTGGGGTTCGCCGAATCTGTCCTCGGGTCGTCTCTGTCCCACACACTGGATTCTTTTCCCTGACCCTTCTTCTTCGGTCTGCCTATATAGCTCCTCCTATTAGACCCTCCGTGTCCCAACAGGACCTGACTCCTTTCCAATCTAACCACCCCTCTGTTTTCCCCATCTCCAACTCCACCGAGGATTAGGAAAGAGGTTCGTCGAACTGGCGCCTTATCCCCTTGCTTGCCAAAGACAAGGCCAGCGTGTTCTGCTCTGTCCGTGCCTAAGGTCACGGCCACACTCCCAAAAGCAACAGAGCTTTTATCTGTCGGATGCAAGGGCCTAATAATGCACTTGCATATAACACAGCACCCCTAAGGAATCGTGCACACATCCCATACAACCCACCAGGAAAACACATAGTTACATGAAATAACAAGGAGTTTGCAGGCAAGCTGGTGCTAATTAATCATAATGTAAACTGATACTGTAGTGCAGAAATATTTACACACTTTTAAATCACACTTAAGTTACATTATAATTGACATAGTTGGACACAGCTGTTTTTGCTGTTTTGTTGCCTTTCATTTTTAAAAGTAAAGAATGTAATATGTTCCATTCTCTACATGTGCTGGTGACAGCGGCTACCCCTTGGAGCCTTGGCTCATCACCCCTGTCCCCGGGAACCACGCGACGTCCACCGCTTGCGGCCGGTTTAATAAGGCGCATTCCTCGATCAGGTCTGTTGTGGAGCGCTGCATCGGGCTGTTGAAAAACAGATTCCGGTGTCTGCAAAGGCACCGGGCTCTGTATTACCACCCTTCAACAGCCACCGCCATTATTTCGGCATGTACAGTGCTCCACAACATCTGCCTTGCATCGAGCGAGCCAGAACCGGAGTCAGACTCCGACCCTGAAGAGTCAGAGTTGGAGTCTGAGCCGAGCTCGGACGGTTCTGAGCCGAGCTCGGAGAGGTCAGCGTCGGCTCCCGAGAGGCTGGCTCCTGCCGGCCCTCCGGTCGGCCTTCCGGTCGGCCTCTCGGACAGGGGGAAGGCTCTGAGGCAGCGCCTTGTCGCCCGGTTCGGAACCCGCCGCAGTCGTGCCCGTGCGGAGCGCCACACGCAAGGGGTCCGCCGCCACGGCGGTAGTCCCGACCACCAGGGACACCGTCGGGAAGCCCCTCAGCGCCCTCGCTGCGGTGGTGCCCAGCACGGACGCCGCCAGCGACAGGGAACCTCTCGCCACCACGACTGAGGTCCTGACCACCAAGGACCCCGTCACATCCTTGCCCTCAGTGAAGCCCTCCCCGTGGAAGCCGTGAGTGCACACTTCGCTTCCTGCTCCACAGTCATGGCCGTCCACAAGCTACATACTCTCTTCAGCTCCTACACCTTGTGAAGTTCGTCGCACAGCCAGCGTGCTGCCTCCGGATACGTGTCGAGTGCATCGCGGTGATATCGATACAGCCTTTTTTTTTTAATTTTTAGGAGCAGAAGGCACGAGACGCAGTCGACAGTGACAGAAAAGGTTCGGAGGTTTAGTTGCCAGACCAACAGGTCATCTGGATTGCCCCTGCAAAGAACTCAGAAGTAATTTAGACTACCTCTAGAAAGAAATGCTTGCTTTTGCAGAGATTGCTTTCTTAGTTGCTGATTGAACCAGGGATATTGTTGTCGTGGACATTGTTCCATTTTACAAAAGCTTCAAAGCGTGTTTCCTTCTGCTCCATTTTATTATCTCTTTTATGGTACTTCATCAAAGTTAGGTGATTGTGTTATCTCAAGACAGTGCACATGTAGTTTGTTTTGAAAATTGCTTTATTTCTTAAAGAAAAGCCTGTGACTTCATGAATAAAAGTGTGATAACATGGAATGTAATATTTCATTCTTGGAAGTAAAACTGAGCATCGACTGGAACCATGTAAGCAATTGGGCAATCTTAAGTATATATCACAGATATCTTGTTGAACACTCTGGTCTTATTTGAGCACAATAGTTAAATTTCGAAAGGAAAAAAAATATATATATTCTCTGACTAGCATACCACCATATAAACACTGGACCACTTTGAAAGGATTATCACAGATGTTGCGCCAAACATTCTTATTTGAGCACAGCAATAGCAAGTTCTCGAAAGATAAAAAAATTGTTTCTGACTAAAGCAGCCGTCACTCGCGCGCTCCCCGTTGGTTCCGCCGACCCCTCCGCTGCCCCCGGCACACCCGGCTCCTCGTGGTTCGACATTTTGGTTTGAAGAAGGCGCGTAGCGCACATCCCGCATAATATTGGAACAACTTTCTTTCCAATTAATTCTTAAATGTATTGCAAAAGGGTACAAAAAAGCGGCTTGTTTTAACAACGCCCAGAAGGTTTTGATTGTTTTTCAATACTTTTACCTGTACTGGAACAGATGCGACGGCCAGCGACGCACAGGATTGGTTGCCGTTCCTTCGCTAAACGCAGGAACTGCTCCCCGCGTCGTAGTAAATCCTACCCCGTATCCGCGCGTAAGGACGCCTCAGGGAATGCGTAGCTACTTCCGCTCGTCGGTGGTTGGCTCCGGACGTCGCTGAAACGGGTGACGGGTGTCAAGTTTGCGATGACGTAGCGGCGTCAAAGTGGGCAAAGCCGCCACGTGAGTGTTGCTAGGATACGCTCCTCCTTTGCGTTACGTCACTTCCATGCACCTTTTCTCAAATGTCCAACCTAGCGATCCTGCAGCGCGCATTTTGTCACGGGTACGTCGATTTTCTACGCTCCTGAAAATTCTAGGGCGGCCGTCAACCTTCCAGAAACACCCCGACTTAATGCCGACAATCTTCAGCCACACGAAGATTCTGAAGCACCGGGAATCTCCATTTCCCGGTGAAGCACCGGGAAATGGAGAAAAGGAAGCACGGAGGACAGCTTGCGTGCACGAGCTCCAAGGCAAACTAAAACCATGCAGCACTAGTTGTTTTCCAACCACCTTCTAGCCTCGCACCCAAGTTTCCGGCGTTGCGCGATAGGTGGCGGGCACTTTTTTGCAAATCGTCAATTCCTCCGTTTCATTTGAGAAACAGGGAGACTCCTCTCTACCGGGAATAGTTCAGAGATCCGCTCCTGTGTGGAGAGGAGGGAAAAAGTGGGCAAGAGGGGATGGAGAGAAGGAAACTGGGAACCGGTTTTTTCCCCGGTAGAAGACGATTCTGTAGGTCGGACTTTAAGACATTATTGGAAAGCTCAGCAAAATCGTCTGTTTGTGCGAACGCGTAAAACCCTGCTTGCATCTTTGTCATCAACGAAATAACAAGACGGCACAGTCCTAGTTCACAGTTTGGATTCAAATAAATATATTCGTCACAGTCATTCTGCATCGCATTCGGTTTCCCAGTCGTGTTGCCGCCATCGGCCTGGTATTTCGTCGTCGTCGTCGTCGTCGTCGATCGTCATCCCTAACGTCTGCAGTGGCTGGCAGTTTCTTGCCGAAAAGGTTTCTGCGTTTACTTTAGCCGACAATATTTTAACAATGGCGCAGCTATATATAGCTTCAGACGTGCGTTTGCGTGTACGTCTACTGACATTCAGTGACCATAGAAGATGGACTTTATCGTCCATCTGCTATGGTCGTGACGGCGGTGTAGCGAGATCAAGTGCGTGCTTTGGCCCCTTTGCCGTGCTTTGAATAAAGCTGGACTGAAAAAACAAATTGGCTGCATAATTGGTGATTTTGTCAAACGCGTGTAAATGAGTCTTTCAGAGATTGGGGAGGGTGGTGCTCTTAGTTGAGGAGGTGCCTAGGGCAGGATTTTCTATGGAAACATATTACGTCACATCACTGTATCTGTGTCGCTGCGCGAGCTTCCTTCCAGCATCACCCGGATACAAAGCCTTCGCACTCATTTTCTGTGTCACCAAGAGAGAGAAAGCGCGTTTTTCCGCCATTTCCATTCCTCGTTCAGCGCGCCCTTTTTACGCCACCTGATTGTTCTCTTTTTTTTTTTTTTTTTTTTTTTTACAGCGGGGTTGTTAAGGGCTAGTTTCCCTAGGATCGTGTCCCCCGCAAAGAAATGTCGACACAAAACTTTGGTTGCCGCCGTCGCTCATAGATGGCGGTAGCTGTCCAGAGTGTTGTCTCAAGTCCTCGGGAAAAGATGCAGTGGAGCAGCTTGCGGATATTTTTGGAGCAATCTTAAGGGGAGAGAAACCTGTGCCCCAAGACTGGAGGGTCGGCCGCGTGGTTTTGATACCGAAGAGAGGGGGCGACAAACAGTTCCTCAAGGATTATCGGCCCCTGACCGTGACCTCTACGGTATACCGCACCTTCGCCCACATTATCAAGGAACATATGGCCAGCATGGGCTGAAGAGAACGAACTGCTCACCGAACTTCAGGGCGGATTTCGGAGGTCGAAGGTTGGAAGACAATCTGTTCACCCTCACGCATCGTATTGAAATTGCCCGAAAACAGGAAAGAAGACTGCTGTGCTGCTTTCTAGATGTGGCAAAAGCATATGACAGTGTGCCGCACGCTCAACTCGTGCGACGTTTGGAGGAGCTCCACCTTCCTCATCGGTGTCTAGCTGTCATACGGCGCCTATACTCACGCAATACAGTAATGACGCAACTGAAGGGAGTCGACTCAGAACAAGTCACAGTGACGAGGGGTCTCCGACAGGGATTCCCACTTTCCCCGCTTCTTTATATTCTGTATGTGTCAGGGTTGGATGAACGCCTGATCGAGTCGGAGGTGGGTTTTTCCCTGACACACATGGAAGGAGGCGCATAGGTGAAGTGGATGCTGCCGGGCCTTACCTATGCGGACGATATTGTATTCACGGCGTAGATGGTGGAGGACCTGCAGCGTCTAATATGTATATGTGAGACGGAAACGGCTACGTTGGGCCTTCGGTTTAACGCCAAAAAGTCGGCAGTCCTTCAATTAGCCGGGTCCGATGAGGCTAAAATAAACAGTCTGGTGCTAAACGGCGAGCAAGCGCAGGTACAGGAGTCGTACAAATACCTGGGAGTTGTACTGACCAACAAGACGGAGTACTTGTCCGATCATTATATCCACCTCCGACGGGCAGCCGTGCGAGGTGCGAATGTACTCCGAAAACGTAATCTTTGGAGTTGCAATCGTTTTCTGGTGACTCGCGAACTCTAGAAGGCGGTTGTGGTGCCTGGACTAACCTTCGCCAACGCGGTTCTTTGTGTCCCTGGCACAGTGCGGGAAGTAATGGAACGTCGTCAACGAGAGGTCGGGAGGCAGGCTCTGGGCTGTCATGGAATGGTGGCCACCGAAGCAGTCCGAGGAGATCTTGGGTGGTCGTCGTTTGAGGCCAGGGAGGCGACCAGTAAGATAACCTACGACAGTCGTCTCCGTCTCATAGACCGCGGCCGGTGGGTAAAGAGATTTTTCGTCTACACATATCTCACGGGAATGCAGACTGGCTGGAGGAAGCGGCTGTATCAATTAGAGAAGAAATACGGCTTCTTTTCAAACCCTGTAACTATTACATTAGACAGGAAGTGGGAAATGGAGATTCGAAACAGGGTGAGAGAGGAGGAGGCAGCTCGGTGGGCAGAAATGGCGAAGTCCAAGTCGACGCTATATATATACCATCGATATAAGCACAAACTTTCGGCAGAGACTAGGCTATACGACAACAGCCTGGGCAGCCGACTCCTCTTTGAGTCACCCGCGGGAGGGCTGCGAACGCAGATGTATCGCCGTCGCTTTGACCAGACGGTGGAATCTGCAGCATGCCGTGTGTGTGGTCAGGCGGATGAGACAATTGAACACCTTGTGCTGTTGTGCACCGGTCAGCAACCAGTTCAACCGGCAGAGTGTGGACAGGCAACCCGTGAGCTCGCACTGGCAGAAGCACTCGGCTTTGGGTCTGCTTCCAGCTCAGTGGCAGACTCTGCGGGTGGGACTAACGGCAACAACAACATTGACGCTACACCAAAAACCAACGGAGGGTGGCGTGAGCAGGTGGAGGCCACGAAAAGAGGATTAGAGAACTGGTGGCCCTATTGGAAAGACCAGTTTGAAAATCTAACTGGTCATACTGGTATTTAAACTGGTCAAACTGGTATTTGAACTGGTCAGACCGGTCTAACTAAAAATCAAACTGGTGGAACTGGTAGTCAGACTGGTCTGACTGGTAACCATATTGATCTAACTGGTCACCAGATTGCCTTCTAACTGGTCACCAGATTGGCCTGACTGGTCACCATATTGACCTAACTGGTCACCACACTGACTGAACTGGCAACCAGATTGATCAAATTGGTCACCAGATTGGCCAAACTGGTCACCAGATTGGCCAAACTGGTCCCCAGACAGGCCGAACTGGTCCAACTGGTAACCAGATTGACCAAACTGGTCACCAGACTGGCCAAACTGGTCCAACTGGTAACCAGATTGACCAAACTGGTCACCAGATTGGCCTAACTGGTTACCAGATTGACCCCTCTTTTTCACTTTATTTGTAGGGGTGTGCGAATTCGATAGCGCAGAGTCATTCGTAACCTTCACTGTGCAAAATAAAGTCGCAACAAAAGGTTCTGTTAACAGTGTTGAAGCTATTTATCTGTCATATATGTTCCACCATCTCACGATTGTCACAGGGCGACATGGTACTATAAACAACTAATTCATTTGCAACTGAATTCGTGGCATATTAATGCCCACACGAAAGGTCAGCTTTATTTATTTAGCTAGAGAACACTTCATCAATCCAAAAAAGTGAGAGCCAACATACTTAGATATTCTTAAAGAATTTTTTTTAAATATTTTCTTCACAAAAAATGACTAAACCAGTTTAAATTCTACAAAACTTGAGATAAAAACGTTAATAACAGCTGCACCATGCTTTATGTGGGTGATGGGACAAGTTTACTGAATATAACGCGCCCCCGATTGCAAAGTGCACCCTTTTCTCGAGGTCCGAAAAATGAAAAAAACTCCATGACTTCGATTGTTACTCGCACCAGATTTTGTAGGTTAAATACAGAAATGAAACTTTTCTCACTTGGAACCACAAAAGTTTATTCCGAATGCTTCAAACTTGCGATGAAATGAACGGCGCTGTCTCTCGCCGGTAAGGTCGTCATCATGGCGACGGTCCGGTGCAGCGCTCGTGGGGCAGTATGCATCACTCGTCATCGTTGTCGGGCGACTCCTTATCGCTGTCAACGTCCCATTGCATTTCATCTTCGGTGCCGTGCATAGCGTTAGAAATTCCGCACTTCTTGAAGGCCTTGATAACCATGGCAGACGGGATCGTGCACCGTGCATCTTCCGCTCATCGCACGTGATGCGGCCCAATTTCCATCGCTCTCTGCGCACAATATCCATTTTCTTTTGAATCCAGCATCATTGGCCTTTTTCATTTGGATCAAGTTGGTTTCAATGTTTCTAATTTTAACTCCCAAGCGGGAGAACCGCATTAATGACCATTTTTTCTACATGAGCGAATTGGGCTTTTACAGTCCACATAACTCACAATAAATAAAAAATTGGCAGAACAAGATTTATTAATTCCATAGGCAAATATGTGTTTCTAGAATGAACCTTGCCAGAGCAGAGAAAATGTCTGGCCTTTACAGAACATTTTCTCTATGCAGATGTCGCATAACAGACTAGTGAACCAAATAAAAGCTTTATTTTGACCCATGTACAGCTAGCTTGCAACAATAGTTCGTGACAGGTCAAGTATTCTGTGATGCAATCGCCTCATAAAAGTTCATTACCCTCTGCCGGCCAATCGTTCCCACTTGGACTTTATAATTTTCCCGCTTTTTAGCACGGCCTTTTTGCCCCCTGGCCTGCACCGAGAAGCCGCTTCCAGGCTCCAGCGCAAGTGCCCGAGGCCGAGGCAGGGAGCCTCTCACGTGATGTTGGAGAAGCGCGGGAAAATGTGGCAGTATGAGTCAGGCCCCTGGAATGCGCCGGTGCCCTGATTGCCTTGAAAGGGGAGAGGTGGTCACGTGCCAGGACAGGAAGCGCGCGGGCCAATCAGCGCGGCCCCCGCGCCCGCTCGAAGCGCCAGTCGGCGTCAACGACAGCTCCGGCAACCAAAAAAAAAAGAAAAAAAACGGATCTGGCGCGACGGTTGGGCCCACAGTGAAATCATAACCAGTGGTCCCACTCAAGGCCACTTCCGGTAATCGCGCATACACAGCGCTCCTCAAGCCGGATGGCGACAACTAAAGTTTTAAAACAAAAACAGACAAAAAAAAGAGGGTCAAAAAGAATCGCAATTGACTAAATTGAGTGCATTAATGTTAATATTTTTAGAAAACATATTAAGCTAGGTAATAATGATAAGCAAACATGGAAAGAAAAAATTGAGCAGTTACCGTTAGCTTTAAAAGTTCATTGCCCTAACCGAAGCCATGTTTTTAAACGTTGCCGGTCGCGTTGTCAGCGTTGTCGGTGTTGCTGTTCTGCGAATTTCTCTTTCCTAGTACATTTCCCTTTCGGTTGGATCCTCGCTTGGCGTTTTAATATCATGTGAGTTACCGAATCATGCTATGAATGTGTTGTAAATGGGCCTGCTCAGGCAAGAAGCCAAAAGGCCGGGGACTCACTTCGCCGTTCGATATTCCGGGATTCCGCTTCAAGTTCGTTGCTGGTGAGTGCAAACATTTTAAAGTGCTCGTGCTGTGCTTCGCGTCAGGCCATGGCACGATCGTCTTTTCTCAAACGCAGTGTATGTGACTCGGTTAATTTCTTAGTCGTATGTACGTCGGACGTGACTTGTAAAACGGTCAAACGTAATGAATTGCTTGTTCCTGCGCAACCTCCACGTATCGAAGCTTGCACACCACTTTACTGGAAAAATATAAATATCGTGGCAAATGACGCGGATCAGGACCGAACCTTGGATTTGCTAATCTGTAAAATCATAAAAGTGAAGTTGGCATCATAGCATAAGATATAAAAAACAAAGCAAAAAAACACGCAACATTATAAAAAGTGAATTTACCAGTTGTTATATATTTGCAAACAGGCTAAGCAAGTTGACTGGGTACATTGAACATAATTCTGAATTAACAAGTCAGATGGATGTCCCTTGAAGGGAATTAACGGGAAGGCACCTCCCAAAAAAGTGTTGCTCAAACATGCCAATTTCCTGGACTCACACCTGTCTTCTCTCTCTCGTCAGGATACCCTGTGGGTATGGCAGCATCTGGCACCTGTCGTCTAGCATGCGTCGAGACCCCTCCTCCCCCCGTCAAGCACCAGACATTATTTATCTCCGCTTGGCACGTCATTCAGTAAGACCCACAGTGCTTATCTAATTTAGAAGTATAAGCAGGGACAGATCCAAGGGGGGGCAACGGGGCAGCCGCCCCCCCCCCCCCCCCCAGACAAAGCCGACCCCCCCCCCCCCTCCCCCCTTCTCGCAGGGCAATTTGACATGGCTGGACCCCCCGGTGCACTCGAAAGAAGGGGAGAATAGCACCCTTACAAATTTTCTGCCCCCCCCCCCCCTCGCCCCCCCAAACGGAGTTTCTGGATCTGCCCCCGAGTATAAGGTGCGTCTCACTTCGTCCATTCACTGTATGCTGTTACTTTCTTGTTCCAGTACGATGGTTCCTCGGAGAATCGCAGAGAATACCACGAGGGCGGCAAACGTGTGGAGGCAAGCTGCAAGGGCCGGACACCAGAGACAAGGACCATCAGTAACCAGGGGGATGAAGTGAGAAAACTCAAGAGGCAGCTCATCATCTGGGCCACAAGAAGAAAATCGGAGACCGTACGCTGCGAAATTTGTCGACCTCATCCTTGGGTGGCATGAGCATGTTCTGGTCATATTCGTACGTGAGGTGAACTGTTACTGGAACTAGGTTGACTCATCCTCCTGCAGCTTACGGGGCGTTACCAAAGCTACGGCACTAACGAGACAACCGGAACATTTGGCTGAGGGACGGGACAACATATTGTGGGAGTATTCTCCTCTTACGGAGAGCTCTCACAATACTTGCTTCGTTGCTCTGATTAGCTCCAAAGGGCAGCAGTGCTTTTCTTTGTAAAATTAGGCTGAAACAGATTATAGCTGTAATAGGGCCACCGAAATTGACATTGCGGCATAACATTCCTCATGAGGGTTCTGGCATCTATTCTATGATCTCTTATGCAATTATGAATGTCGCAGCCACAAGTAGTCACTTGACAATAATCTGCAACTCGTCATATGACAAACTGCGTAAATGGTTGGGTAAGTGCAGTAAAGGTAGTTCTGCATATCTGGGAAAACACAGTGGCTGGGAGGGCTCTAGCTCTTCCTCATCACGATCTGTCGTAGGGAGGGCTGTCTTGAAAACCCCTTTCAAGTCATTAGTCTGAAAGGGAGTTTCTGGGATACCACTGACGCATAGTAGTTTCCGGCATCTATGAGACACTTAAGAAGAAAAACCTTGTGGAGTTGCAAGCTGCGAACCAGGTTGCAAACTGTGAGGACGACTTAGATCAAGTCCTGCTTTGTACGAGTGGTTTCAGCATTTGGCATACAAGGTGTGGAGCAGTTCTAATAATTGTAACTTCAAGCTCCTGAATACTGGAACTGTTCCCATCAGCACGACAACTACAGCTGGTTGTCGTGCCAGTAGACCTCGTTCTGAAGTCACCGGAAAAAAACAACAATAACCAGTTGCTGCCATCATGTTGTGTTAGCCAGTGGTCAAGAACAAGATTTTTTCTCTTGAGCTTGGACGAAGTGTTCTTCAATTAGTTTTCTCAAAGCCCCTTTGACACGGCTAACGCAACTGTCTCTCCTCAACGTCGCGCCCCGACGTTGAGGAGAGACAGTACCCAGCACTAGTTCCGGTACATATAACTTTATCTAAACTCGGCTTGAGTTCGCAGCACAGACAACTGCTACGACGTTCTCCGTCCGAAGGCTTGCGATGGCTAAACCGCCCTTTTTTGCTGTCCCTCTTCTTTGTCCTCTTTTCTTCCTCTGGCCGCAAGGCGAGGATTCTTTGTAATCTGGCGCGAACGCCACAGTGGGACACGCACACACACACACGTGCCCGCACGCACAGCACCGAATGAGTCGATAATACACTCTGTCACAAGTGGATGTTAGACTTGAGGGGGCACCGTGTCTCTTTTTGAGAGGCGTTACTGACTCAACTTTCCAGGATTTAGGAACAGAGCTGTGGGAGAGAAAATCGTTGAAGAGGCGAGTGAGGACGGGGGAGATACGACCAGCACAGGATTTATGCAATGTAGGGTGGAGGCTGTCTGGTCCAGGGAGTTGAGAGGAGTTGACACAGGCGAGGGCTTCGTAGGTTTCACTTTGAAGAATGACTATGGAAGAGAGTGTGATTGCTGGTGTGGCCTTGATTGGCTGAGTTGTGGGTTGGGTGGGACAAAGGTTAGGTGCGGTAGGGTCAAGTAATGCTGCAGCCTGAGAAAAGCGGTAAGAGAAGAGCTCTGCTATGTCGTCAAGATTAGAATAGGGCCTGCCGTGATGTGTGAAGACCGGCGCGTGGAACATTTTTTTTATATAGTGAAAACATGCCCAAGAGCTTGGGCTGGCAGGTTGCTTTTGCTCCTAGTTGGTAGGTAATCGTTATGGGAGATATGGATGAGATGCTTGACTTCGGTACGTGCCTGGTGGGCTTGGTTAAGATTAGTGTGATTTAGAGGCACCTTTTTTAATAGTCGGTGTTTACGTCTGATTAAGACAGCAATCTCCTTTGTCATCCCTGGAAGGCTGCCGTGCCTCCTGTTGATCCTTAGGGTGAACACATTTGTGCTGAATTGCTGATATGTTGAGTGAGAGGTCGTCGGCCTCGTCAGCGGATGGGTGATCAAACACGATAAACCAGGGTGCGAGGTGGATGAGCTGATTGAGATTAGGGAGATCGGTGTTTTAAAACTGCTGGAACTTCTTGGCTTGATGACCTCGCTTAGGGCAATGGATATTGGTGAGGAGAGCACTGCGATCACTGCCTGGTAGGCTGGATTTCACTGTGCAGCGGTAGGATAAGGTGGGATTATTAATGCGGACGAGGTCGAGGAATGTAGCGTTGCTGTTTTGAGAAATGTAGAATGAGGCGTCATGAAGTTGGGTGAGGCCAGCAGTTTCCAATACGTCTTACAGCATGTCATCAAGTGGATCAGATGAACAGTGCAGAGAACTTGCTGGGGTCGACGCGCTGTAGGCTCTTTTGGAGGAGGGCGTACAATTGTTCACGGTGGGAGGTTGGGCAGTAGATAGACACCAGAAGAAGCTTGCCATGTTTACAAAATACCTCGACAAAGATGGCTTCTAGACCTGGGGGGGTGAGGTGGTTGAGACGTTGGCAGGGCGGGTGTTATGGCATGGCGAGGACGGACTCCTTCGCCCCAAGGAGGGACAGTCTTGCTGGAATAAAGAGAATTGTGCGAGATTGATTAATTCCCCATTAATTACCCACCGAAGACAGGCGTTCAGCCATGTCTCGCACACAGCGAATATTGTATTCGGGAAAGATTACTTCAGCGCTTTAAAGTCAGGAAGGTTTTTTTTTAGGAAGCAAACGTTGGAAAACCAAACGGGATTGGAGTCTGTAGACTATGATCGCATACTTTTCACACGACAACTATGCCAAACGCGGAGTTGTCATGCGAATGGTGAACGCTGCCGATGTGGCTCGCCGGAGGCGGGTCAGAGAACTACTTGGTAGAGTTGGCGATGATGGTGGGGTACACAAGGGCTTCGTGCTGCTTAGGGGATGGAAAGAGGTCATCGGCCAGGGGTGCGAGCTGGCACGCCGTGCAGAGCCACTCGGTTTATAATGAGGAGAGGCGTCTAGACAAAGCGAGAGATACATCTTCACATTTCTTGTGGAACCACAAATCATAAACGTCGCATTGGAGTGTGGCGACATTGTCGACAGACAGGAAACAGCAGGGGCAGGTGGGACGTAAACCGGAGTTTGAAGGTACACCCGTGAGAGATATGAAGGTGAACAGCCCTCTTTTTGTTTTTGACGCTCCTGCAAGTTTTGGAACAAGCTCTGTTCCAGAAGAGGGCTAAAACGCAAAGTTTAGACCCCAAGCCACATACTATTTGAGACGTTGAGAGTTAATATGGCTGTAGAGAGCCGTAAAACGGGCAAGAATCCAGGTAAGGTGTTCACTTTCATATTGCCGGCGGGTGTGCTTCACCAGTGATCAGCAATAACGAGATTAGGTGAGGTTGTTGGCGGGGGCGATAAGCGAAGAATGCTCAGCCAGGAGGTTGCTTCATGGACGGCAATGTTCAATGGTGACGCTGCAGTCAGAAAGTGGCATTCTAGGTGCTTACGGTTTGTCGATGATAGGTGATATTTTTGTCGAAGGGCCAGTAGCCCTGTTAGGCAGACCAGGAGACGGAGAGTTGTAAAGGTGCGCTGTCATCGAACCTAACAGCTAAACATTGTGCTGAAAAAATTGACTGGCTAGATCCAACATATCTCATAGAAAACTGACCAGGGCGGCAATGTTCGACAAATGTCTTGTTTCTCCTAAGAAGAAAGGGAAGTGATGGAAGTGGCGATATCACGTCTGATTGGTTAGAGGCTCAAATGACGAAAGCGGGAACTTTCATCATTTGAGCCTCTGACCAATCAGACGCAATATCTTCACTTCCATTTCTTTTTAGGAGAAACGAAACATTTGTCGTCGAACATACCCCCAGGTGTGTTGAACATTCATCTTGGGGGGAAAGGACGGGCAGGTCAAATGCACCTCCAAACACAGCTTTATTCTTTATCACATTAACCTGTAGTTACTGTTAAAGCAACTGGTTTGTAATCGCACTCGGGTTGTAAAACTGTCGCGTCTGTGCAGTTTTTTTGCATGATTTATGAATAGCTGTTTTGAAATACCTTTACCGCGACTTTACCTCTACCTGTTTAGACTATGTTTGTTGATCTTAGGTTTATCATTGTTTATGCACATAGCTTGAAGGCTAACATTCAAACTGTTTGTACTACCGTGTATGTTCGATAATACCCGTCAGCAACCGCATCATTGCATGTGCTGTTTGTACTACCGTGTATGTTCGATAATACCCGTCAGCAACCGCATCATTGCATGTGCTGTTTGTAACATTTTCTTATAAATTGTACTATGTAGAGCGAAAATAAACATTTGCCTGGCTGAAATAACTCTTGTGTGAATAAATTACCAGTGATTGTCGTCCAGTGGTGCGTACGTCACAATAAAGCGAAAGCGCAACGCAAGCGGACGCGAGAACCGGGTACACAAAATGCCATGGGGGGCCGCCATCTTGAAAACCAAAACAATAAAAACGAAGCATAAAATGTGGTTAGTTACCCCATCCGTGGTGAGAGGGCGCTTTTACGAGTTTGAATAATTGTTTGAGGAACTTTCGCTCTTTTTGAATTATTTGGTTATCAATATAATTTATATTGTGTGAGTAATATGTAACGAGTTTAGTTCTACAATGTACTTTTATTCACACAAGGCCCTCGATCACGTGGTTAGCGATTACCACAGGCTTATTCTACAGTGGGCAAACTGTATATGATAAACTGTGGTTGGGCCCACGTTGGGCCGGTTGGATCTTTGTTGTTTGGGGCCGCTGTTCTGCTTGGGGAGGATACAAGTTGTCTTCAAGCTGTGTTTGTATAAGATAGTTTGCAGGAGCCTTGAGTGCTGCCTCTGCCGATGGTTCCTGTGGCTGACGACGTCCTCCACCTGAGTTCCACTCGCTCGCGGGCGAAATGGCTGCGTCCCAGAACGGCGTGTTTGGAATTCGCTCCGTCCTCATTGCGGCGCTAGCAATGGCTGCCTCTGCCTCCGCGCCAGCGAGCCAGGTAAGCAGGCTCGACCATTTGGATTCATTTTCATAATCAGGTGCATGTGAAACTGAACGTTTCAGCAACCCGATTTGGAACAGCTATGCTAGTAATACAATAATACAACCGCCAGTGTGTATGCTGCTTCAGAGATATTCTACCATAGTGGTTGCGAGTTGCGTAGCGGACGACAGACTGGGGAGGCAGGAAGGGGGTAACAGCAGGATCTTTTCGCTCCTGGGCGTTGCTTTGCGTAAAGGCTGAACCGCATCTAAGCGATTAAGCGAACGACGGTGACAGTGACGAGAATCAGCGACGAGCGACGGAGATTTCCCACGGTCAGTCGTCGCGTCGCTCGGTTTTTGGATTTCTAGAAATCGTCGCTCATCGCCTTGGTCGCTTGCTGCCGTCGCTTTCATGCGGTTTGTCTCGTCGCGCGAGTGACCGAGCGACAGCTAAGCGGATCGTCGTCGCTTCTCTCGTCGCTCGCCAAATCGCTTATATGCTGTTTATACTTAATTGCCGCTAGACTGGCACCACGTGTACGGTTGGCGCACGCTTCCATATTCCCTCTCATACTGTTTATGATAGTGCATATCTTTTATTCGTGGCATTAGTTACATACCGTTTTAGAACAGACGGGTGCAAATAAATCTGCCATGGCTCTAATTTCTGATGTTTATCTTATTTCAGATGACTTGAGGTACTATGATATCCACCACCGGAACACCGACGCTCCAGAAGATGTGGAAAATCTCGCCGACCGGCTGGGACTATAATGAATATCATGACAATTTTTTTTAAAATTGTAAATATGTCTTTATGTTTATTTTTGTGGTCTGAAGTATGTGTATTTTTGGGGGGAAAAAAGTGAATTTTATCCGTTTACGACCTGTGTTGTCAATATTACCAGTTTAACTGGTTTAACTGCATGCTTGGAGTGAACCAGTATACGCAGTCGTACAGTATTACCAGTATACACATTTTCACAGTCAGACCTGTATGCACAGTTTCACAGTAAGACCAGTATGCACAGTTTGTTTGTCCAGTTCAACCAATTTAACCAGTGGCAATAAGCCACTGGTTACCAGTTCAACCACCATGACCAGTTCAACCACTATGACCAGTTCAACCAGTATGACCAGTTCAACCACCATGACCACTCAACCAGTATCAAACTGGTCAAACTGGAGCAATATCCAAGTTTAAACCTGGTACCAGTTTGAACTGGTTACCAGTTTAAACTGGTCTTTCCAATAGGGGGATGCTAGTTCAACAACGAGGATAACCGAATCCCCACTGGCTAGGGCCCAAACTCTACGGGACCGCCCGATTCAAAAGGGAACAGCCGCAAACCATCATCATCATCATCATCATCGTTGTGTTTGCCGGTTGTTCGCTTGCCGCCGTCACTCATAGGTGGCGCAACCTTTCGAGCCTTTCCACTCTGGCTTGCCGACTTGCGGCCGGCCATTACTTCATTCCCACCATGGCACAGCTTCGCTGGTCTTCCTTCTCCACCAAAATGGAAAGACTACATTTTTAGAGCGCAGCTCTTAGGCGCCCGTTTCCGGCTTGAGCGGCGTCGCCGTCGCCGTCGGCGTAACCGCGCGGTGCATTATGGGTAAATTTTCCCGAAGGAACCCGAGGTCCTTCGGGAGGACCTCGGGTTCCTTCGGGAGGACCTCGGGAGGACGTCGGGCTCCTTCGGGAGGACCTCGGGTTCCTTCGGGAGGACCTAGGGGGGGGTCACGTGACGATGACGTCATCAGTGATGATGACGATGCGGATGCCGATGACGTCATCAGTGACGTCACTGATGACGTCATCAGTGACGCCACTGATGACATCATCAGTGACGATGGCGATGCGGATGCCAGTGACTTCATCGGCATCCGCATCGTCATCGTCATCATCACTGATGACGTCATCGTCACGTTACCCCCCCAGGACCTCGGGTTCCTTCGGGAGGACCTCGGAAGGACCTCGGGTTTCTTCGGGAGGACCTCGGAAGGACCTCGGGTTCCTTCGGGAGAACCTCGGGAGGACCTCGGGCTCCTTCAGGAGTACCTAGGGGGGGGGTCACGTGACCTGGAGGTCACGTGACGATGACGCCATCAGTGATGATGCCTATGAGGATGCCGATGACGTCATCAGTGACGTCACTGATGACGTCATCGTCACGTGACCCCCCCAGGTTACGTGACCCCTCCCCCCGAGGTCACGTGATCTCCCAGATCCCGTGACCTCGGAAGATCACGTGACCCCTTCCGAGGTCAACTGACCCCCCCAGTAACCTTCCCTCCTCCTCCTCAAGAGCTGCGCTCAAATTCGGCGTTACAGAGAGTTGTAAACGGCTTTCATTTTTTTTTCGCTCGCTTTTTCACGCCATCTGTTTCTGTTCCTGGGCCTGCAGCTGTTCCTGGGCCTGTATCTCAGTCAGCAGCGCACTCTGCTTCCCCGCCGGTGACTGGGCTTCGACCCCTAACAGCGGCTGGCTTTTATTTTTTTATCGTTTAGCGGTTATGGTTTGATCGACCTACATATTTCGTGCTTAAGCGGCTCTTGGGGTTGGTTGGCTCTGTAAAGATACCGATTAAATACCTATTTAACAGAGTTTGAAATAAGGACTTAACACAAATGGCAGATTTTCTTAAGCGCCGTATAGACCTTTATCGCATAACCTCAAACCAGCCAGTAACTGACGTACCCTCGACCTGGTGCATTTTTGGATTGCCCGCTGACATAGGGTATGCAACCGCCAAGGGTATGGGCGAAAAGGCTTAAAAACGGACGTCGTGCATGAGTTAGTTTTAGGTGCTCCTTTTTACCGTGCTGCAATTTTCGAAAATCTATGGTTGTCTGGCTACCACTGCGTGGTCGATGGATAAATAATTTTAAAAAGCATAAGAACAATAGCAGCAAGTGTGCCATGAGCACAAGAAGCTGCAGCGCGAGTGTGGCTGCAATGTTATCGAGCTTCGCATTTTCCCCAAGAATCCTTATTTATGAAGTAAGTCGATTGCGAGCTTGAATCGCGAGAGATTCGTATCAGAATCAACGTCACGCTTAAGCTCACGACCAGTTCGTCTACGACAAGAGGGCCGATTTTAATTCCCGGTGCAGGTGCTCCAATTAGGTTATCACTGCAAGCCCCATGGTATGTGAAAGGTATGAAAAAGTTTACATGCCACCACTCAACATGGAGCTATCAAATATCGAGAGCTTACCTGCATAGACTACATTAAGCTGCTCATATATACTTCGCTGTGGAAACTCAATCAAAACGCCCCACCGCCTTCGTCCTCGTTCTCTCGAGGAGGCAAGCTGCAGCTGGATTCAACCGGACAAGCTCCAACCAAGTTATTGCAGCCCACCATAGCCAAGTCTAGCCAAGTTCCCCCTATACCCACACCGTTGCCTACCCAGATAGCTGTGCTGCCAGAACTAGCCGGTATTTCTTTTTCTAAGCCGCTAGACGGCGTCGTCGGCGCCGCAATTCTCAAGATGGCGGCGCTGTTAAAGAAAAGGTCGATATGTTCACGAGCCTTACACGATAAGCATGTTTTTTGGTTGTCTGGCGGCTGCTTTCGTTTTCCCTAGGACACGGGGCTAAAGTATCAACCTGCCGTCAGCCATATTGCCGCGAGCGCAGCTGACTAAGTAGGCAGCGGGCCCGTAGCCTAACAGTTATCGCGCTTGTGTACTACGCAGAAGGCCGGGGTTCGATTGCTGGCTGCGGCTGCACATTTCTGTTGGCGCTGTATGTGATGTTCTGGTAAATTCGAGAACCGTCTTGCTGATTCGAGGTTAGAATGTTCTACGCACCGAACTTTCTACCCTGAATGTTCCAGAAGCTCACGCGTGTACAAAAGGAGCTCCGCGTGGCAAGCCGGGGTCAGTATCGCCCCAGCGTTCGATCCTGCTGTTACGCCGCCATCGACGCCCGCGACGCTCTACTGTTATCTTGTTTCCTTTTTTATTTTGGGCACAAGTTCGCCCCCATTAAACGTTTACTTTGTTTAAGTTTTCGTCGCCTCATCAATTGTCATTGGTGACAATATAATACCATAGGCAAGTGGCTGCTCTGGTGGTTTTTATTAGGCTGAGCAACAATGCCATGCCTTAACTCAAATGTTTTCAAATGTTTTGCTCGAAGTTGAAACGTAAATTTTCTGTGTGAGTTCTTGTTCATTCAGGAGAAAAGCTTTATTTATGATCACGCACGCGGTCACTCAATTGCTAAAGCAGGCAGATTTGACGACTCCAGCTTTTCAACTTTTTGAACACTTTGTCTAATTTTTTTATTTTTTTATTTTCAACGCGAAACCAAATAAGCAGCGAGTAATATTACTGAAATGGCTATAGGCACGCTAGAGATATTCCTACCAACAACAGCCAAACCCAGCCTAGATCATCCCTGTTTTCCAAAGCCTTATTACTGGCTTCGAGGCTGTTATTAGGGATGTCTCCAAGGTCAAGTGTTACAGTGTTCAAGAGTTCGGATGCTTTGCCTTCCTTATTGAAGGAGCGATGCTTCAGGCACAAAACTGGATTTGTAGCCAACCATGGCACCTTCGATGAGAGCAAGAGACCCACCGTCTGGTTTCTAGACGTAAGCAATCAAAGATGAGAAGAAAAGAAAAAAAGGTCAGTGATTAGAAATCTATAGTGTGACTGACAAGCGGTTACAGGCATACTGAAATAAAAAAAAATCATCTATTGAACGACATCAAATAGAAAATAATTTGAAGGACGAAGGACGTCGTTTCGTTCCAGAAATCTACGCACGACAACAAAGGTAAACATGTGCAAAAGTATAAAATGTCAAGGCACAAGAAGAGAGCCTCGCAATTTTTATGACAAAGTCATTATTTTTTTTATAAATAATTAATTTGCACTTTGACATTGCCTTTCTTGTACAGCAAAACATTAAATCCTGACTCAGGACCACAAATGTTGGTTGATATATCTCACATTGTTTATGTATGTAATTTATGTCCGAAAAAAAAAAATCACGAACACATTAAAAGTTATAGAGAGGGACTCAATGGTAGTGCACCTTTTTCAGAGGTCCTGTCTCCAGCACGCGCTATTTGGCTTGCACTTTCGAAACTTACGAGACGTCGAAGTGTTAACGAAGGTACACTCTTCGGCAATATGAAAGACCCACTGGGAGCGCGTGGCCGAGGCGGTGGCTGGCGGGGGCGCTGCGAGCGCTCCGGGCAATTCCATTCTGCTTCGAGGGGAGGACGCTCACTCGGGCTCAGATAAAGCGAGACGCTCTTATCAGTTTGTGCCGAGTCCCGAGTCAGCGTCCTCCCCTCGAAGCAGAATGGAACTGCCCGGAGCGCTCGCAGCGCCCCGGCCAGCCACCGCCTCGGCCACGCGCTCCCAGTGGGTCTTTCATATCGCCGGAGACTGTACAAAGCTCGCGCTGCAGGCGGGTCAACTGACGCTCCTGCAAACTGTTATCATTTTGTCAGGGTCTATATTACCACATTATAGTAATAAGTTGTACTCTCAAAACATTTTCCGGCCTCCGGTCTTTCGAACTCGTTACTATGGTGCTCAGCAGATGGTACCTCGTTGTGTATGCGGAGAGCAAGTCCTCCGCTTCTTGCGCAGGAGTTGCGGTGACGTCAGAACGACGTCGAGAACAGGTTTGCTCTGATTGGAAGGATAGTAGGTAAACCCAAATGCTAGCTGCCTTGAGGTCTACCACTATCCTTCATTCAGAACCAGTCAGAGCTCGGCGTCTTTCAGACGTCACCGCAACTCCCGCGCAAGAAGCAGGCGACTTGCTCTCCATATAAGCACTACAATTTAAACTCTTGTTTGTTGGCAGCACATACAAAGCAAATTATCATTATTGCTAAAAGTGTTTGAGGTAGTTTTTCTGAGACAAAATTTTACATCTTTACGTAATGTAGTTGGAAGTTCTGAGTCATTATTACGACTAGCTCCGAAGGGCGATTAATGCGAAAAAAGAAACAAAATATTACAACGCTGTCCCTTTCCTTCTGACAAATAAAACTTGCATTTTGTCCCCGACGCAGGGTGTCTGGCATCATATAGCATAGGTAGGAGAACACCCATAGACGCTGCTTTTTTCGTTTCTCGAAACTGCTTCATACTTCGATTCCTTCGGCATGTATAAGCTATAGAGAACAGAGCGTTATAAGGCGATATTATAATGTCTTTTTAGTTGAATGAGTCTATCGTATTTTTGTTGCTCCTTGGTGTTTTGTCTTTGGAGAAGTAGGCACCTAACCTGCATGTTTTAGTAATAAAGGTACAGAGACTCAGTTGAACGGTGGAAGTGGATCAAGAGTGCCTTGAATGACCTAGCTGTTCCAAATCAATATCGCACCCGAAAAGTTTGCTAGAAGAATTTTGTAGTCCTTGGAGATTCCTAGTTTTGTCCTTAACGCTAACAAGTAAAAACATTTTTTTTTTGCTATAACCAGATACCGCCAAGATTTGGCTCACAAAGCCTATATATAATATACTAAATATTACGAGAACAGGCGACCGAGAATAAGCAAAAAAAGAAGACCCAGAAACATATAAAACTGAGCATTTGCATTTCTTCTTTGATTCAAAATTTTTAAGTAAAGCAGACAACCTCAGATAACCTAAGAAAATTTGACTAGGATGTCTGCCTTAAAGTCGTTACAATTAGTTAAGCTTAAACGAGACTTGGTTAGTCGAAGACTATTTTCAGGCCTAAAATACAAAACAAAATTTAGCACTTTATAGTCTCAACTCAAAGTAGTTAACACACCGGTCACTCTGTCTCTGAAGAAACCTCTACAAGGACGCACTATACAATCGCAAATAAGCTCCAAACCATTCGCTACAAAACAAACCATATATAACTATGTCTGAAACAGCATGCTGGAGAAAACTTTTGTTTTTGTATAAACTACAAAGGGTACTACAGCAAGCGCAGCTGTAATGTAGGGAACTTGCTCAATTTTAATTACGCCGTTACGCTTTCAACACGTGTTCACGAGAGTAAAAAAATAAATAAAGGACAGTAGATGTTGAATATTTAACAATCGGAGCAAAACGACGACGAGGAGGAGAACGAGCAAGTACATTACGTTATTTCATTCCAATTGGGAAACAGCGAGTAGCCATTGAACCGCCATCGAAAAAAATCTAGTATGTGTGCCTCCTCTCTACCATGGAGAAGGACCCAGGAATTATTTAACAGCCGTGTTCTCTAATTTGAAACGGAGGTTCTCATTAAAGAGAACGCAATACAAAATAAATAAATTTTACAATAAAAATTAACGAAGGCCACCTTAACACCGCTGCTTGAAATGAAAATGAAACGTTTAATCGCCAGTTCTCCCAGTGAACGCCAAAATAACGAACGAGTGTGAGCTCTGTTAAAATGTTTCGAGTATTGCAAACCAACTTGGGCTCCTCCAAGATGTAATATTGTCACGGGTGGTGACCAAAAACAATAAATAAACAGAAAGAAATAAACGTTTAATGTGGCGAACTTGTGCCAAAAATAAAAGGGTACAAAGATAATAACAGAGCGTCGCGGGCGTCGAAGTCGGCGTAGCAGCACAGTCGAACGCTGGGGCGAAACTGAATGCAGATTGTCACGCGGAGCCCCTTATGTACACGTGTGGGCTTCTGGATTAATCAGCGTAGAAGGTTCGGCGTGTAGAACATTCTGAGCTCGAACAAGCCAAGATGCTTCTCGAATTTACCAGAACATTACTTTACAGAGTCAACAAAAATGTGTCTCCACGGCCAGGAATCGAAACCTGGCTTTCAGCGTGGAAAGCAAGTGCGATAACCGTTAGGCCATGCGCGCGCTGCCAACCTGGCCAGCTGCGCGCGCGGCATCACTCCCCCCTTTAGAAAGTGCATCGTCCCGATGCAACCCAAAACAAAACAAAGCAAATAAAAAGAACGGTAAACTAAAGAGTCATTTGGAACACATGAGGTCCACGGTCCTATCGAGCGTAGTACGGCTTCAGTCGCACGACGTGGACGACTTCGGTCGTGGAGGGCGGCGTGACGAAGTCCGTGTTCCGTCGGGCATCACCTCGCAGTTCAGCTCGCCGAGGCGACGAAGTACCTTGTGTGGTCCAAAGTACCGTTTCAGCAGTTTCTCACTGAGGCCGCGGCGACGGATGGGCGTCCACACCCACACCCTGTCTCCGGGCTGGAAGTGAACGTCCCTGCGACGAAGGTTGTAGCGGCCCGCGTCGACGCGTTGCTGGTCTTTTACCCTGAGTCGGGCGAGCTGGCGGACTTCTTCGGCGCGTTGAGCGACCGCCTGGGCGTCGTCGCTCTCATTGTCAGATGGCTCATGGGGCAGCATTGCGTCCAGCATGGTCGTTACCTTCCGACCATGTACCAGCTGGAAAGGAATGAATCCAGTGGTCTCCTGAACCGCGGTATTGTAGGCGAACGTGACGTAGGGCAACCTCGTCACACGTCTTGAGCTCTACGTCGACGTACATAGAGTTCATATCGGCGATTGTCTTGTTGAGTCGCTCGGTCAGCCCGTTGGTCTGCGGGTCGTATGCAGTTGTTCGACGATGGCCGGTGCCACTGAGACGAAGGATCTCTTGCGTCAGCTGGGCCATGAACGAAGATCCACGGTCTGTGATGAGGACTTCAGGGGCGCCGTGCCGGAGGACAATGGACTCGATGAAAAACTTGGCGACTTCAACAGCCGTGCCTTCTGGAAGGGCTTTCGTCTCGGCGTACCGTGTGAGATAATCGGTGGCGACGATAATCCAGCGGTTTTCCGATGTTGATGGCGGGAAAGGGCCAAGTAAATCCATTCCGATCTGCTGGAACGGTAAAGACGGGGGAGAAATCGGATGCAGAAGTCCTGACGGCTTCGTTGGCGGTTCTCGCGTCGCTGACACTCGTGGCATGATCGAATGAATAGGTGAACGGTCTTCGGTAGCCTCGGCCAGTAGTAATTTTCTGGAATCCTGGCGAGCGTCCTGCTATAGCCAAGGTGTCCAGCCGTTGGGTCGTCATGGCATCCTTGGAATAATTCGTCTCGAAGGCTGGCAGGAACAACCAATAGCCATGCTGTGTTGTTGTTGACGAAGTTCTCCTTGTACAGCACCCCTTGCCGCATAAAGAATGTATGTAGGATTCTTAAGAAAGCACGGGGAACCGAGCTCGCTTGTCCCTCTAAGTGCTCGATGAGCGCTCGAAGTTCAGGGTCGTCACTTTGGAGTGCTGCCATGTCGCTGACGTCCAAAGCGCCGAGGAAACACTCACCGTCGTCGTCTTCGATACAGGCAGGACCGGCCTCGACAGGAGCTCTTGACAGGCAGTCGGCGTCGTGGTGCTTCCGGCCGGACTTGTACACAACGGTCATGTCGAACTCCTGCAGTCGTAGGCTCCACCGGGCAAGGCGTCCGGAGGGGTCTTCCAGATTCGCGAGCCAGCAGAGCGAGTGGTGGTCCGTGACCACGCGAAAAGGACTTCCATACAGATATGGGCGAAACTTTGTTATTGCCCAGACGACAGCAAGGCACTCCTTTTCACTTGTAGAGTAGTTCCTCTCCGCCTTAGACAGCGTCCGACTCCCGTATGCGATGACTCGCTCTGCCCCGTCCTGCCTTTGAACTAGCACCACGCCAAGTCCGGTGTTACTGGTGTCCGTGTGGATCTCTGTATCAGCGAACTGGTCGAAATGGCCGAGTATCGGGGGCGTCTGGAGTCTTCGTTTCAGCTCATCCAAAGACCGCTGGTGTTCTTCTGTTCATTCGAACTTTACGGTGTCCTTCGTGAGGTGCGTCAGCGGTGCGGGCAGCTTGGCAAAGTCCCGAACAAATCGGCTGTAGTAGGCACAAAGTCCGAGGAATCTCCTCACGGCCTTCTTCTCAGACGGCAGCGTGAATGCAGCTACGGCGCGGGTCTTCTCGGGGTCAGGGAGAACACCTTTGTTGCTCACGACGTGGCCAAGGAACTTAAGTTCACCATAGGCGAATCGACACTTTGTTGGCTTGAGTGACAGGCCGGCGGTCTTGATGGCTTAAAGCACGGCTCGAAGTCGCTTCAGGTGCTCGTCGAAATCTCGTGAAAATACCACGACGTCGTGTAGGTAGACGAGGCAGCTCTGCCATTTCAGACCTGCCAGCACGGTGTCCATGACACGCTGGAAGGTGGCTGGCGCAGTACAAAGCCCGAACGGCATGACTTTGAATTCGTACGGTCCGTCGGGAGTGACGAAGGCAGTTTTCTCCCGGTCGCGTTCGTCGACTTCAATCTGCCAGTAGCCACTCTTCAGATCCATCGACGAAAAATATCGGGAGTGGCGCAGTCGGTCTAGCGTATCGTCGATGCGGGGGAGCGGATAGACGTCCTTCTTCGTCACAGCGTTCAGTCGACGATAGTCCGCGCAGAACCCGCAGGGTTCCGTCCTTCTTTTTACAAGGACGACTGGGGACGCCCATGGACTTCTTGAGGGTTGAATGATGTCGTCGTCGCCCATTTCTTGGCCTTGATCCTGAATCACCTTCATTTCCTTTAAGGAGACTCGATACGGCGACTGGTGGACAGGGAGCGCGTCGTCGTAGGTAATAACGCGATGTTTCGCTATTGGTGTTTGGCGAACTTTCGACGACGTGGCAAAACAGTCACGGTATTCAGCGAGGAGATCAACCAGTTGCCGGCGCTTAGGAGCTGGGAGCTCGGGGTCAATGTCGATCGGCGGCGGTGGCGTGCTGTCCTGCTGTGACGACGAGGTTTCTTCGGAGATTGCGGTGACCACGGCTGGCACCTGAAGCTCCTCAATGTGGCCCACAGGTGCTGCGGCTCCTCTCGGAAGTTTGTCACAAGAACAGCTGCACGTCCTTCTTGGAGATCCGTTACGTCTCGTGCGACGCCAATTCCTTTCTCAAGGAGCAGTTGGACGCTGCCTTCCAGAAGAGCTTCACCGTGCATGGCTGCGTCGGTTATGACGGTGACGAAAACACTCGACCGCGGCGGTAAGTTTACATGGTCGGCGATAACTCGGATCGCGGTTGACGTCGTGCTGGTCTCCACCGGCGGTAAAACAGGCTTTCGCAGCGTCAGCTGGTTTGCCCCGAGGTCGATGAGGGCGCCATACTCGCAGAGAAAGTCCATTCCGAGGATAACGTCCCTTGAACAGTCTTGCAGAACGACGAACTTCACAGGGCACGTCTCACCGTGGATCTCGACGCGAGCAGTGCATCTCCCGACTGGTGCGATGAGGTGCCCTCCGGCGGTTCGTATTTGTGGTCCATCCCACGGCTGGGGGACTTTTCGAAGGCGGCGGAAAAGCCTCCCACTCAAGACCGAGTAGTCTGCTCCGGTGTCCACAAGTGCTGATGCGTCGTGCCCGTCAATGACGACGTTGAGGTTATTGGACACCGCTGCCGGGGTGTCGTTTCGGTCTCTGGTAGCGTTCGAGTGGGTGCCCTCCGACGTTCGTGGAGGATCCTGGCGTCGGTCGTCTTCGGCAACTCCACCTCCAGGGGTTGCCGCACCTAGTTTCCCCGGCGTGGAGCGAGGGGCGACAGGCTTTCACGTTGGGGTCGGTGCATCGGCGAAGCTGGACGTCGTGGCGAAGGCGACCGGAACTCTCGGCGGAACGCAGGCTTCGGGGACTGAGGTCGTCGCAGGTACTCGTCGATTTTCCGAGGGCGTTCACCATAACGGGGTCGCGGATCGTTCGGGTGGAACCCGCGCAGCCCGAGTCGACGGTATGGGCATCTGCGGTAGGTGTGGTCTGCTTCCCCGCAGTGGAAGCACAGAGGGCGTCGGTCGGGCGTTCGCCACACATCGGTCTTCCGGGGTGCACGGGGCTCCTGGCTGGCATACTGGAACTGGTCCTCGCAGCGTCGGTCGTGCTGCGGCGCATGAGACTGACGTCGGGGCGGCGCAACATAGGCTCGAGGAGGAGGCGGTGGCCGTCGGGCCACTGCGGCGTAGGTCAGGGTGGGCTCCTCGGGTGCGGCTACGCTGGCAAGAGCCTCCGGTTGAATTGCCTGCTGAACTTCTTCGCGCACCACCTCGGCTATCGACAGCGAAACCGGCCGGTTGGCAGCAGGCAGCAGCTTCCGAAGCTCCTCCCGGACAACGTCTCGAATGACCTCGCGGATGCCCGGGATACTGGAGGCAAGCTCGCAGCTAGACGGCGCGAGGGCAGCGAGGCCGGGTGGTCGATGGTAGTGGCCATACATGGGTAAATTACTTTCAAAATGTAATTTAATTACAATTACAATTACTTAGCTCCAAAAGTAGTTTAACTACAATTACAATTACTACTATGCGAAAGTAGTTCATTGCAATTACAAATTACTTTTTAAAAGTAATGCAATTACTTTACAATTACTTATTTCTGAGAGTTACCCCCCACATTGGGCCATATAACTGTAAACGAGTTATATGGCCGCTGTATAAATGTCACGGATTGTACTTTCCTTTTGTGAAATTTGTTAAATGAATTATAGAACTTAATAGTTTGGAGTAATGAACTCCTGCGTTCATATATTCTCGAAACATAAAAAATGGCGACAAAATTCACAGGTGCGAGGTGAATCTCCTTAGAGCTTATGCAAATGGTATCCAAGTCAAACCAAGAAAAAATTAACTTAAAAATAATACAAGGAAACAAATATGCGACAGTACTGGTACCATAAAACTCACGTAAAAATGACTAACAAGAGAAACTTGTAGACGACGTCAAACATTTAAAGGATACGACAACTTACGGAAACATTTCAGCCACGATGATTCGCTGCCTTTCCCTGTCTGTGGACTTGTAACAGGGTAACCGTAGCCCGCGAACTGTGGTCGCTTCCACAAACTAGTGTCACAATAGCAGCAACTCTATTGCCAGGGATTCTGAGTTAATTCAGTGCACGGTAACACCCAAAAAGCTCCTGAGATAAATAATAAATTTAGGATCGTCATGTAGCTAATCATTAGGATAGCAACGTTTGTATCGATGTTATGCGTCTCATAAAGAAGACCGATTTGAATTTAGCATGGCAAGAACAACCTCGAAAAATTCATGATACACTGCAAACGACTTTATTTTCGCGAATTTCGCGAAAATAATTTCGCAACCGCGCCGCGTCGCGAAAATTAGAATCCGCGAATTATTCCATAACTGCGGCCTCTTGGACGCCTCGATTTCACGATTTACTTGAGCGTGTTTCAGCTGGAAGATATAGACAAGCTATAATTATTATTTTTTTTAACTGTAAGTATTATTCAAAGTAACAAGGAAGTTGCCTACCTGCAAGTGTTTCCGCGAATTGGAGGTCGCCTTTCGGTTTATTGTATTTGTTTTCAAATACGGTGCGGAGAGTTTGCTCCTCACGATTATAGTTTTTTACATTGGTGCTAATCTGTTAAGAGAATTTTTCGCAACAAGGCCCCGGCAGCCTTTCCTTTTCCATTGTAGATAAGACTGTTGCAGCTTCTCAATGCAAAGCAGCACTGCGCGCCTCGGGAGGGTTCCACAGGCCAAGACGAGAGGACAACGCGTGGAGGGTCACGATAGAGGTGTAAAAACAAAGTGCAAGCCAAGCCCTCTATAAAAAAAGAAGCCTACAACGAACAACAAATGCAAAAACAAGCTCCCTACAGCTAAAGCCGCGGTTTGTAAGTTTTGGAATCTCGTCCAATCAGGCTGACAATCGGTTGAAAGGGTTAGGTAGAGCGAACACTAAATAATGAAGATTTATACAAAAAGGTAGACGAGGATTGGGAGAAGGAAGAGCAGTGTAGCAACAACAGTTGGAAGTAAGGCAGGGTGAGTCGTGTTAATGAGACCTGCTGCTTCTTTGCTTCTTCGCCTCGATGTTAGAGTAGCACGACTTACTGTTAGTGGTATCAACATACGAGATAGAGGAGAAGGACGTGAAAAACTCATAAAGAAAAGAGAATAATTTCATGAAGAAAAAAGTTCAAAACTTGACTGAAATATGTAAGCGAATATGCTAGCGGCGAAGACGCGTAAGGAGAACCTCGAACCTCCCCGCCTAGACCGGATGATGTGATCGGAGCCAACCAGCTCGACTTCGACCTCCGATGCCCCCGTGTGGGAATGGGAAATAAGAAAGACCCCTAGAAGCAGGAGCAACAGGAAGCAAACGAGACGAAGATTCAGATTCAACTACGACAGGAAGGAAAACGGACGCGAATGTAGCCCTCATTTATCAAATTATTTTTCAAATTCTTTAAATCGTTTTACAGTCTACAAAATCCTTCATTCCGTGCTATCCCAGCCTCTCTTTCCCATCCCTCTTTTCCATATTTTTTTAGCAGGTTGGGAGACACTCTCTCCCCTGTCGCTCTGGCTGTGCTGTCGTCAACGTGGCCAGGGGGGAAAAGCGCCGCCGCCACAAAATCTTCCAAAAGTAATTGTAATTGTGCCTGAAATTTGCAATTACTGACGCTAGAAAGTAATTAAATTACAATTACAATTCTTTTTAGCCAAAAGTAATTATTACAATTACAAATTACCAGGAAAAGTAATTAAATTACAGTAATTTAATTACTGTAATTGAATTACTACCCAAGTATGGTAGTGGCTGGCTCGGGCTTCCAGGGCACGCTCGATGTTCGTCGCCTCGGTGACGAAGGCGTCGACGGTTGCCGGCGGGTTGCGGACGAGGCCTCCGAAGATGTCGTCTCTCACGCCGCGCATGAGGATTCAACAAGGCGGTAAGTTGGGCTAGTTGGTTTAACATCGTCAAACGTGAAAACAGCGCAAAAATTGAACAAAGGACAAGTGAAAAAAGTGCACGGACAAAGCGCTGTATCAACTAAAGTTTAATTTTCAGGCGAACCAGAAAAATAAACACAGAGCATAGGAAAGAACCAATAAAGACACAAAAAATTATACAACCGAACCGACAGGATTTCTACCACGTCATCACCCTCACACATGCTTGCCATTCTCCCTGATAAAAAGGACCTCATCATCCCCCAAGTGCACCGACGGTGCGCTCACACATTGCCCTTCCCCTTTAGACAAAATGAAAAATGCCTCTTCAATCTCCCTGGCGGTCTTACTTTTATTGCGCGCCAAGATCGTCAAGTCATGAAAAACAGGTACGCAGCCGCACCTACTGCAATGTACCGCTAAGTGGCCCGCGGTGGAGGAACGGAGAGGAAGGGAATGCTCCCTCGCCCTCTCGTTCACGCACCTTCCCGTTTGTCCAATGTACACCCTACCACATGTGAAGGGGATCTGATACACAACCCCCACTGCGCATGGTACAAAAGGAGTGCGGTGGTTGACATCACATTGCAAATCACTGTTCCTCCCTCGGTTGACAGCAGTGCACAGGCGTGACAGCTTTGTCCGTGCACTTCTTTCACTTGTCCTTTGTTCAATTTTTGCGCTGTTTTCACGTTTAGCATGAGGATTCGTAGCTTCTTCTCTTCAGTAGCCCTAGGGTCGGCGCGGGCGCTCAGGCACAAAACGTCCTCTACGAAGCCGGTGACGCTCTCGTTGGGGCCCTGGGTCCTGGTTCGCAGTAGGTCCTCGGCTCTCTCTCGGCGGTGGTAGTTGACTAATGTAGCCTTCAGATTGGTCTTGAGAACGTCCCACGACGTGAAAGTGGAGTCATGGTTCTCGTACCACTGCTTGGCGGTCCCCTCAAGCGAAAAGTAGACGTTGTGCAGGCGCTGCTCGTCGATCCAGCCGTCGTGGCGGGCAACGCGTTCATACTGGTCAATCCAGTCTTCGACGTCTTCGTACAGTTCACCGTGTAAGGGGGCAGCCGTCCGCGGTGCGACGGGCATGTAGATGACGGGAGAAGCGGCGGGGGCTTGCGACTGGTTGGCCATCGTCGTCTTCTTCGGCTTGGGTTTGTCCAGCAGCAAACCGTACTCAGGATCCTCTCCCTTGGTGCGGCGACTGGTCCGAGTTTCAGGTTCCGCGGTGAGTGGTCTTCTCACCAAGCCGGGAATCGGACTTACACTGCGGGCCCTTAGAGGGGAACGTTGCACGGGCATGCGTTACCCAGCACGTCCACCAATATGTCACGGGTGGTGACCAAAAACAATAAATAAACAGAAAGAAATAAACGTTTAATGGGGCGAACTTGTACCAAAAATAAAAGGGTACAAAGATAATAACAGAGCGTCGCGGGCGTCGAAGTCGGCGTAGCAGCACAGTCGAACTCTGGGGCGAAACTGAATGCAGATTGTCACGCAGAGCCCCTTATGTACACGTGTGGGCTTCTGGAATAATCAGCGTAGAAGGTTCGGCGTGTAGAACATTCTGAGCTCGAACAAGCCAACATGCTTCTCGAACTTACCAGAACATTACTTTACAGAGTCAACAAAAATGTGCCTCCACGGCCAGGAATCGAACCCTGGCTTTCAGCGTGGAAAGCAAGCGCGATAACCGTTAGGCCATGCGCGCGCTGCCTACTTGGCCAGCTGCGCGCGCGGCAATATTGTACAGCCGAACAATATTAAAAAATAACAAATAAGCACTAATAAAACGATTGCCCCGCTGCAAGCTGTGTTGCTATAGTTGCATAGTAAGGGCGGCTGGAGTAGAAAACAGTGAAATGTATTTATGTCTTCAAAATCAGCAAAGTAATCGGGTAATGTGTTCTATTTTTATTCAATTCACTTGTACGCAACCTGTGGTAATGGTCGAAACGATAAAATCATATAGAAAGGTAGAAGAAAACTTTTTATAATTTTAAAATGATGATACAATGAGGTGAACTAATTAATAATTACGTTGCGGGCGTCTCAAAGCAATAGACAAACAATTTGTCCAGTGCAATGCGACAATAAAACCCTCTGCGGCGGGGAATATGTTTATACGTCAGCTGATTGGGGCAACCCGGATGAATTCAGAAAAGGGGGGAAGGGCAGGGAAGCGCCCCCCCCCCCCCCCCCGGATACGTGCTTGAACCTCCAGATGATGGAAGTTGACCTACTAAATCAAGGTGGACATGGTCAAAGCGGTCGTCCGGGGGTGTGAATGCAGACAAGGATGTGACGATGTGATGACCAATCTTGAAACGTTGGTAGTTCGAGCGTGTTCGTGCCCAGTGTCTGACATTTGCATTCATCTTCGACCGCGCGTAGCGGGTTGAGATGAAGCGATGTGTTGCCTTGATGCCTGCATGAGAGAAAGTGTGGAGGGCCTCAAAGACTACCGGACGAAATGCAGATGACAGGTAAAGTCGAGAAGCGGGACCAGAGAAATCATCCCAGGCAGCACACCATTGATGGACCCCCGTTGGCCCAATGTTGGCAAAAAATGGTTCCAATATTGGTCTGACGTTGGCATTTTCCAAAATGCCACCCAATCCAATGATGGTCCGGCATGGGTGCCGATGTTGGACCACTGATTTCCCGACGTCCTAGCCCACGTTGGACCAACGTGGTTTGCGCTTTTATCCAATATCGACATAGAGGTTTCACCGTTGGCTGAACCAACATTGGCATCCAGCGCCTTACACACTGGCTCTTCCAACATTGGCTTAAATATTGGCTATTCCAATATTGGCATCCAGTCTAATACACTGGCTATTTTTTGCATCCATTGTCTATGCCATTATTGGATGCCATTTTTCAGCCAGTGTTCTAACCAGCGTCACAAAAACAGTGCAGAGAACCAAGCAAGTCCCTTGCTTTTTCCTCAAGCACTGTTTTTTTCTGATACTAACATCTAATAAATGCAGCAATTTTACCAAATTTGGAAACTTTAGAAATCATTAAGGCATGCAAATGAATTTTTTCATAACGTTTGACAGTTCATAATTTATTTAAATCGAATAAAAAGATTTAAAACATTGTTCAACCAGGAGGGCCTAGGCAGGCTCGGCGGCAGGGTCGGCGGCAGGCTTGGTAGTGGACAGGGCAGAGGTCTGGGCAAAGGGCTGGGCAAAGGGATTCTACGCAGGGGCCTGGCCACAGGATTCTGAAAGAGAAAGAAGCGGGGGTTTAGATTCAGGTGAAGTGTTTCAGGGGCTCTCAGTTCTCTCTTACGCTTGTCAATAATAAATATCAAAATAAAACATATTTCATTATTAATCGCCGCCCTTTCATTAACTATTCGATTACTCGGCTCAGTTCCTCTTCAAGTATAAAATCTCGGAAAGGCCTACCGACTTTTTTATGTTTACTTTTTCATGTTATGAACTTTCTTTTCCAGTGCATTATTTTTCGTTATTTTGTATGTAAAAACTTAGAACTGCCTTCTAAAATGAATAGATGCGCAGGTAAGACACCGGGGCGGGCTTGCTGGAATCAGTGTCTCAGCTGACACAATGCTACAGACAAGCCAACAGTGTTCATTTTATACCAGTCTCCATCAAATATTGGAATGCCAACGGCACAGACAGGCCAACTTTGACCATTTTATGCCAGTGCACATCCAATGTTAGCAAGCCAAGGGTACTCAAAGGCCAGCATTGTCCGGTTTACGCCAGCATTCATCCAATATTCGCAAGCCAATGGAGCTGACACGCCAAGATTGCCCATTTTATACCAGTGTTCATCCAATATTCGGAAGCCAATGGAACTGACAGGCCAACATTGCCCATTTTATGCCAGTGTTCATCCAATATTCGCAAGCCAATGGTACTGTCAGGCCAACATTGCCCATGTTTTGACAGTGTCCATCCAATATTCGCATTCGAATGGAACTGACAGGCCAAGATTGCCAATTTTATCCCAGTGTGCTTCCAATATTGTTTGGTCATTGGAGAAGCTGGGCCATCACTGAAGATTCTGTATAATGGCATAGACAATATTGGGAGCAGATTGGCTAAAGTCGACATTCGTTGGACCTTTTTTTGCCAATGTTCTTCCAATATTGGCCCAACACCTTCTGCTGCTTGGGATATATTTCAGGTATTGTGGGCAATATGGCAGAGGCATCTCTTCAAGCACTACCGATAAGGAATTCTGAAGCTACCTCCATTCCGCATATTTTTTTGCGCCATAAAAAAGAGCTTTGAAGTCGATGGATGGTCGCTCAGGTGTTTAGGTGTTTACCGAAAATTCCTGAAAGGGCATCGGCCACTGTGTTTTGTTGTCCTGTTATGAAACATGTGCCATGCGTAAATTCCAAAATGTAGGCCATTTGTCGGATCTCACGTGCTGTATACGATGTGCTGCTCGATGTTAAGGCTTATGTCAAATGCTTGTGCTCGGTAAGAATAAAAAATCGCATTTTTCGCCCACAATGTGCGAAGAAACGAAAACGATAGCTGTAGCATGGTCGCGCAATGCGGATGGAATGGCGCCGTCACCTACATGAGAACGGAGGTGCGACGTGGTTTATGCTCATAACCGTCGTGGTAAACGTCGTGGATGCTTCTGTCGACTGCCACAAGTGATCCGCGAGGTGGGTAAGCGCGGTGGAAGTTTCTAAAACCATCCAACATTACGCGTAGCAGCTGGACATTGCCAAAGTGAGATTCCGTTTAACGCGAGTAATGTTGGATAACAAGTCCTTCAAGCAAACGACGCGAAGAATCTCCATTCATTGCGCAATTCTTGGCGGGACGCAAGGGCTGCCTTATTCGCTTCCTACGCGCTGCCGCGCGGCACGGAGTACGGGAAGCCCCGACTTCCCTCTCCTCGCGGCAAAAGGAAAGAGAAGGTTTTTTTTTTCCATTTTCCCCGCGCGCGCCGCGACGACAATCGACGAGGACGAAATCTCTGCAAAGTGTCACCCATAAAGTTGGTTGCTTAAAAAAATCGCGACCTTCCAGAAATTTATGGAAATGTTCGATAAGAAGAAATGTTCGATAAGAGAGCAAGGAGCTTACGGCCAACTGCACTATAACAGGTTTGAGTTGGCGACAATGTCTTCGAAAAGAAAACAACTTATCGCTAATGTCAACCGACGAATAGTTCAAACACCGCTCCCAGAATGGTATCTGTTGCGTCCCTCAGAATGGTATCTGTTGCGTCAATCACACTTTTAATGCGAGTTAACTCGATCTCGGCGGCGTCATTCCACGGGATTTTATCATCCTTTCTCTTTGATCAATGGAGAAGTGAGTTTAGTGGGTTAG
The DNA here is from genome assembly GCF_016920785.2 of Ixodes scapularis. Lineage (NCBI taxonomy): Eukaryota > Metazoa > Arthropoda > Arachnida > Ixodida > Ixodidae > Ixodes > Ixodes scapularis. The sequence goes on from NW_024609835.1 coordinate 70,270,874, forward strand.
AGGTATAGGCCTCGCCTATAAACATTGCCGAGGGCTAGGAACTCACGAAGTTTACGCACCAAAGTCAAAGGAGGGTAGTTTTCAATTGGCTGAACTTTGCGTCTGAATACCATGCTGGTTCAGGCGATGTCCAAGAAATCTCAGCTCAGATACTCCCAGTTCACGATTGGTGGCGTTGATCGGAATTCCATAGTCGTCCAGTCGAGCAAAAATTTGCCGTAAGTGTTCTTCATGCAGCTTCGTGTTTGTCTGAAGATTAGAATATCGTCGATGTAGGCGAAGCAGAATGTCGATCAGTCCGCGGAGCGGTTGTTTCATAAAGCGTTGAAAAGTTTGGGCCGCATTTCGAAGACCCTACGGCATGCGTAGTTTTCGAACATGCCGAAGGGCGCTCTTCGGGATGTCGGAGGTCGAGCTTTGAGAAAAATGTGGATACTTCAATGGCAGTAGTGAAATCTGGAATGTGGGGTTTAAGATATCAATCGGGGGAACGCGACAGAACAGCACACGACAAAACAGCACGCGACAAGACAGCGCGGTCAAAACAGCATGCGTCAAAACAGCAGAGCGTCAAAACAGCACGGCAACGAAACAGCACGCGACAAAACAGCACAGCGTGAAAACGGCACAGCGACAGAACAGCGCGTGCCAAAACAGCACGGCGTCAAAACAAAATGAAGATCAAGGGCGTGCGGAAATGCCGCACATTATTTAACAGCCTTAGCTTCCGTCTATCAGAAGAGGGCATAAATACGATAGTCTTATTGTCGTTTCTCTGATCGGCGCGAATTTATACCACCTCTCGCAGTCGTGAAATGGGGAAAAAAACGTACTGAGTACAATGCATGCCAATTTCTTGAGTTTGATATTTGCCTCTCCGACGGAAGTGGTAGTGAAGCTCATTTTCGTCCTGTGTACAAATACGAGCACACGACAATAATGTCAGATGACGATTGGGCCCCAGTGCGTCTTAAGGTCGCGTCGGCTACCACAGACAGCAACAAATAAGAAAACCAGTACCTGGTTTACTCACTATACATTTTGAACAAACGCTTTTAAATATTGCAATTGTTTATGAGTCTAGAAATATTCGCCTCAATAAACCGAAAATAATGTTTGGAATAAAAACCGAAAAAAAAGTACGCTGAATTTCAAAATAATATAAACTGAAAACTCCAAACCCTAGCTATATCGTGTCCTGTTTTGACGCTGTGCTTTATGTCGCGGTGCTGTTTTGACGCCGTTCTCTTCGGTCGCTGTGCCCTTTTGACGCTGTGATGTTTTGTGGCTGTACTGTTTTGACGCTGTGCTGTTTTGACGCCGTGCTGTTTTGGCACGTGCTCTTCTGTCGTGCTGTTTTGACGCTGAGCTGTTTTGTCGTGTGCTGTTTTGACGCGAGCTGTTTGGTCGCCGTGCTGTTTTGACCGTGCTGTTTTGTCGCGTGCTGTTTTATCGTGTGATGTTCTGTCGTGATGCAATCAGTCGGGCATCGTGTTGTTGTTAAGAGCCCGATAATTGCCGCAAGGTCTCCATCACCGTTCTTTTTTGGCATCATGTGCACAGGAGATGATCAGTTACTAAACGATGGTTGGATATGTCTGAGCTCCAGCATGGGCTCGAACCCTTGCTTTGCAGATATTAGACGCTCAGGTACAAGGCGGTGTGGACGAGCAAACACGGGCTGTCCGCTTGTCATTATGGTGTGCGCCACCTGGCGTTTTATAAAAGTGTCTGCGGTGCAACGAGTTGTGAAGGATGGAAAGTCTGTTAAGAGCTTAGTCCATGTCGGCTCGAGGGGAGGATTGAGAATCGTCGGACTGAGAGCGGGTGAACTGGATGCAATACCTTACGCGTAGGTGCGTCTCAGCATGCAGAGGTTGTTGGCTTCTCATGCCCACGATAAAATTGAAGAAATCAAGGAAGTCAGCTCCGATGATTGGATACCGAACGTTAGCAACCAGAAACATCCACCGGAATGTCGGACGGAGACCAAACTCTAGAGTTAGGGACTTTCCACTGTCAGTTGTGATTCGCGAGCCGTTTACCGCGCTTAGGGGTGTGAACTCGAGCCGGTTCAGGGGATCCTCGGGTGTTAGAATGAACACACAGACTTCTGTACTTGTTTTAATGAGGAAACGCAATTTTGTTTCCTGCTTGATAACGTAAACGAGACAGCTCTCCTGCGAATAAACCACATGCAGTTGCCGTCTTCAGTGGGTGGTCCTGTCATTTCCCATGTAGGAGCAAGGCTGCATGCAGTTGTTTGCCCGCTCGCCGAATTTCCAGTGGTGCCAGCAGAGCTGATCAGTTGGAGGTGAGGCTGAATGAGATCGAGTACTGCTACGGCCGATGGATGACGAGCATTGACGGCATCTTGATGGGGAACGCTCTGATTGTCGCAAAACGGATATTTTAGTTGAGAGTTGCTCAACCTTGGCACAGAGTCGATGGACTACTTCACTCAGCACAGCCAGTTCAGAGCGATACGAAAGAGGCGAAGGGATTGAACTCCGATCTGGGGCGAATACTGCAGGCGTCCCAACTTCCATAATTTTGTGCGCCATTCGAGCAACAGCACCAAGGGTAATATCACGTGCCGTGGACAAAATAATTCTGACTTGATGGAGAAGGCGCTGCAGGAACAGTTTTATAAAAATGGAGAGGTCCAATGTGTCCGCCTTATCTGCCAGGAGATGTTGCATTTTACGTAGCAAATCCGACAGATTTCGGTCTCCCAGTTCTACGCTTGTAAGGAGGAGTTTTGGTCTGCGCTGCACAGATGCTGTGGTACGGCGGATAAGCTCTGTCTTGGGAGTGTCATAAGGAACATCCTGACAAGGTGCGCGGAGGACGTCCCTAACGATGGCTGTGGTATAGATTGTAGCAGGGTTGCGACAACATAGTCGTACTTGGCCTTTTTGAGCTTTAATCCTTTTTGCGCGAAGTAGGGCTTCAATATGGATAAACGATAATTCCGAGTCTTCAGGCCAGAAATCGGGAAGCTTAGGGGTCATTGACACGACGCCAAGGGCAGGGGGCGATCCAAGCGCAGCGCGGCTCAGCTCACCAGCAGTGAAGGCTTGATTTGGGTCTTATCTTCCTGGGAGCCCACGTTAACCCTCGGTACTCGTTGGGCAGTCGGTTGTTCCTGTGACCGGGTCATCATTTGTGGGATCCTTTATTTCTGCACAAACAGTTAGATATGTGTCTGTCACCGTCGAAATCCGGGATCGTTCTGTGGCGCGTCCGGCTAGCTCGTTGTGTCGCGCGCCGGTGGCTTGCCCAAGCGCCTATAACGACCCGTCGTCTTCTCGTGGGCTCGTGTTACCAGCCGCTACACATTGATTTATATTTATTCGTTGATTTATTCATTTATTCATTCGTTCATTCAATAAGACATTCAGTTATTCACTACTTCATTGACCCTGCTTGAATATCCACAATAGTCTCTGCTGCGCTTAACGGAGACTCGCTCGGCGTTGAAGTGGCCGCGGGATACGCGTAACCCTCTGCACTTGCCTAGAGCTACAAATCTCGGCCCTACAGTTTATTTTAGGTTAAAAGTTCACATAAAGTTTCTTACTAATGCAGGTGTTCTCGTCCACGTCAGCGTGGTGAACCCGTTTATTTTTTTCTTTCTTTTGGTTCGTCGAAGTTTTACCGATTAACCGGTTAAAAAGAATAATCGCGATTAAGGCGTTAATCAATTAATCGGTAGGTTAATTGATAAATGGCCCAACCCTAAACAAAACGGATACTTATTTAAAAAAGCAAACGTAGAAATTACGTTTTGACTTAATTTAAGAGGTCTCTTCCTCTCTTTCCGAAGTTTTATGTTATAAATGTCTTGTTTACATATTGGATAACCTTTCTTGGCAAACGCACACTGACTACGTAACAAGTAAATCAAAGTGAACACTTGGTTATTTTTTAACACTTGGTAACCCGACTGGAATCATTTCGCCACATCCATCGCTCCAACCGCCGACACCGACTTGTTCAAAACTGGCATTTTTAATCATTTATATATTATTTTTTAGTGTTTAATGAGTCGTTAGTGCTATAATCCACTCCTCTATGTATTGTGTCGGCCTTGAGAGTAAATAAAAGAACGAATAAATATATGTCGGGTTTCGAGAATACAGTTTCTCGATTCTTAATTCTTAGTCTCTTTTAAAAATTGGCCTGCACATTTAAAAGCATGAGTAAATTGATTTACTCATCGTGATCACTCTGTTGATTTCATCTTTTTGCAATGCCAATGAATGCAAAAAGGCGACGTTGATCTGGTCGCAGTTTCGCACTTTAAGGCGTCAAAAAAAATAGCTTGATCCACCAGACAGAGCACTCAATTCTTCTAGCCGATTATCCGCTCTATATCCCAATGCCATTGTGTCCAGCACAACATTACACATGGTGAGGCTGGGCAGGAAGGACTTCGTGAGGATATGGTGGTCCAGTAGTTTCCTTACCGTCGCTAAGGAGCACTATTAGAGATCCTGTGACTTGATTTTTCTCTTGGAGCATCTTCCGTAAAAGAAAGCTTCAAATTATTGAGCGCACTATATTAATTCTTACGACAATGTTCTTACAAAATTCAATGCAACTCCATAACTTTTCTATTATTTAAAGTGCTCAAGTTTAAAATGTGATGACATCTAACGAGAACTGAAAGTGTGGTATTTTTGCACTGAAGATTTCATAAAATGAAACAATTGTGACATTAAAGCGAAATGAAGATCAAAACACTACCAAGCAAAGAAAGTGTGTTAACAGGTGGTGAGGCGTTTTCTCTAAATTTTTATTTATATATCTATTCGGAAGCTGTGCCGTTTAATATACAACCCACATCACGTCCATTTTTTTAATTGTTCGAATTCACTTACTAGCCGAAAACAATAGACCGATCTCACCAGCCAGTTTAACTACGCCACCACTGCCGCAGGTCATAGAGGAAACTTATTCTTTCTGGACGTGCGACAACCCCACGGGAGCTCTGCGGGTGTGGAGCACGAGACGGCACAAGCCCTCGCATGCACGGCCCTGTGCCTATTGTGAACTAAAGTTATGGCGGCGTCACATGAACCGAACGCTTAGCGAGATCTGTCTACTATTTCTGCTTCCCGCGGAGCTTCCCTACACAAGTACGTCACAATAGGTAAACAATAGGGAATTATTGTTGTCTGCGCTAGGTGGCGATGTAGACCAGACTCTATGGACGAAGCCAGAGCGTCAACCGTCTCTCCAAGAGCGGCGCTATAATGACGTCACGCACGCAAGTCAATGGATGACATCTGGAATCTGATAGCATGCTCAGATACTTGTAAGATGACCGACCTGCGCGGTCGCCTTTTAAGTTTCGAGCCGCACGCCGGCACCGTATGTTGTTTGTTCCAACGTTAATAGATCGCTGGTTTGTGCTACCGTAATGTTGAGTTACAGAGAGAAGTTCGACGGAATGTTTTGCAACTGCAATCGATTGAACCGCGTCCTGATATATTATTTTGGAAGCATTACTTCTCTCATGTAGCGAAGCAGGCGTTATCTGTACCTGTCCGCAGCAGAAAAACTGCACCTACAAGCGGAATTCCCATTGGCTGCGACGCGTCATATCAGATGCTTCGTCAGAGAAGCCGGCCGGCGCTCAGGTTCAAAGTGGACGCGCCTTAGAAAAAAACACTGAGAAAAGCAGAACAACGCAGATGCATCGTCACAGAAGCTGTGGAGCCGGCGGGTGTGCCGCGCCTGCGCAGTGGGGGAGCGTGATGTCACCGCTGGCGCGCCGTGTGAAAAATAGACTAGGCGCGCTGCTTGTAGGATTGAGCTGTATTACAAGTGGTATTACTATATACTATTACAAGTGGTATTTTTGGAGAGTACAAAATCATTGCACCGCTCCTTTAATGGTGGACGCATCACGCGCTAATTGGTTGCAAGTGCGCATGCACCATGTTGATGCGTGGTGAGGAGCAAAGCGGGTGGAAACTACATCTTCCTTGCTATTATCTTCATTTTCAACGTTTAAGTGACGTATGAAAGCCGTCAGTTTTTTTTTTTTTCTGAGTGCATTGTGATTTTTTTTTTCTTTAGTGTTTGTATTTGGCATCTTGTCGAATAACCTTGATTACTCCAAACCCCACCCCCCTCCCTCCGACCCCCTTTCTTATATGCAATGCCTTCAAGTCCCCTAACGAAACACTGAAATGAAGAAACAAAATACAGGCCTAGTTTGGACACATATTCATTGCAATTTTCCAACAAAAAAATTGTTTGCCAATATTTATGCCGTTAGACGCAATTTAGGGGGGAGGGGGGGGGGGGGCAGCCGTTCATTACAAAAAAATGCTTAGCTAGCTAAGCACTGTTTCTTGGCTCTCATTGGTTTCAGAGATGATTGATGTGTGAAATGTTCGTTGTAAAATTGTTTCTCCATGACGTAATACAATGTTCATCAACAATATTTTCTTCTTATGTTGGACAAACAAATAATCTAGATAGAGTCATCGGGTTGTTTTCAAAAAAATATCCCGAGATTGCCTTTACGTTTGGGTTTGAAGCGATATCAAACATAGCTGTCGGCGTTTGCGGTGTGCTCGACGAGCGTAGATCTTTATGGACACAAACAACGCTAAGGATGAGGACTAGTAGAAGGAGTCGAAAGGACGGGCGCTTTTGAGCTTGTTTATTTTCATTAGTACGAGTTGTTTTGCGTCCACCGAGGTGTTTAGAGGAAGATCTCAACAGATCAGGTTTGCAACAGACAACTCTGGCATCGTGGATGGTTGAGCGTGTTGGTGCCTAAATTACGATAACGAAAGAGGGCCATGGAAGACAAACAGACGGCTCAGGCTTTCGAACTGCAACAAAACGTTTACTGGTTTCATTTTACCTCCCGAGGCTCCGCGGAGAGCGTCATGGAGGGAGGGATTGAGGGTGTTGGGTGAGATAAGCAGGCACCATGTGGCTTTGTCGGGTGCTATGCATGCACGGCGGAAGGTGGGGGTCTGATGTGTGCCATTTGACATGTCACTGTTATGGAAGCACGACTCATCTCACGGTCCATGCTGGTATTTTCAACAGCGCTCCCAGAAACCTGCCCTTCCCTTTCTCTAGCTATCGTGAGAAGGCTGTCAAATCCGGAATTGATATCTCTATCCGAGAGAGAAAGGGAAGGACTGGACTAGTTTGAGACAGGATATTTAATGTGTAGGAACTCTAGGACTTCAGTCTTTAGTGCAAAAACAAGGAATTAAATTATAGGTGTATCATGTACATTTCAGGGAGAATGTTTCTCGTAACTGCGTTGTTATATCTGAGCTAAGGTCGTTACCTAAGAAGTTGTAACCATAACATAGTAAAGCATAACATCGTCCATGCCTTATGGTAGATAAATATTACTATGCATTTGGCGTATTTGAATGGCTATCATACATTCAGACTCATTATTCCTACGTATATAATGCTATACTGGTTAACATTTGATCTTAGAAAAAAGCTGATCTGCTCACGTTCAGAGCTGTCCTAATTCGCCATCGATTGCAAGTTAGGACTTTAGGTTTAAAATGATCAACCATCAAGGCGTAACTGTGGCACTTTGAGTGACGAGAACTTCTCCGTTTCGACGGCATGGCTTGCCATTTGTGTTAAACGTTACTACCCAAACGTATCGTTGCCCGTAAGATTGTACGAAACCAACAATGTGAAGGCATCTTTAAGCATCCATGCGGCCAAATATCTGTAATAAAAAAATTCAGAGCACTGTTCCGTTTGCTTATACCTGCCGTACATCTACATCTAAAAAACAACTGTACTTGGTGCTGCTTACCGCCATACTGCAAGATAAATCCAGCACAAACACGGTGTAATGACCGGAAGAGGGTTCGCCTATTTGTATTTGCTTGAAGACAGTATCAACATTCCTGCTCTTGCTGGGGCTTGCGGTGCTGGGGATAGAATACAAAAGCGTGTACGTTCACAAAAAAGTAATAAAAGGAGTCATTCTGAATACAAAAGCATGTGGAATCATACAAAAGTATTAAAATAGTCATTCTCTCTTTATTTCAAGGCATGACTTGGTGACGAGCTGCATACCCTTGAAAGCGGGTTTGATATTACTATTTTACCTGCCACCTCATTAAGAGGCGATGCAACGATTTTTGTACTTCGCGCAAATACCGCTTAGAACGAACCCCTGACGTTAATGACCTGTGAAACACCCGTTAGTTTTTTAACACACGCAATCGAGGTCGCAGAAAAAAATAAAGAAATACGACCAGCGTTAATCCACTCAACTAGCAGCCAGAACAAGCGTCCATGTTATCTGGAGCCAATTATATGCCGCCAATGTTGATCATAGCGACGCGCAGGGGTTGCCAAGGCACAGGGCACGCCATGAGTTCCAGACATTGTTATGGTTCGGCTATTGTCGTCATTTCAACATTTTGACACGGGCAACTACCCGAACGCTTCTTGAGCTATCGATTCTCACGAGCCCAAATCGAGTGCCCACTCAATGCTTGGGTGCAATCTATGAGCCGCATTCAAATATTGTCAGTGGGCGGTACTGCAGCCGCCTAGCTACGTCATCAAGTTTTGCGAAGGAGTGATTGAATGAAAGCGCTCGCTTTTGTCCTTGAAATTATACCGCAACGAAGGAGTTTTTTGGCCAGTGGCGTTGCGTGCAAGTACCCTTGAGTCCCACTAGTGCCAGTAAGCTCGTGTAAAGTGAAAAACATTCCAATTGAATATCGTTGCACCGCCCCTTTAAGGCATGATCGACAAAGAGTGCGATAACTAAACTAGGCCCACCTTTTTTGAGGGAGCGAGATGGAACGCTCTAACTAGAAGGGGATATTTTGGGAATAACCCCATAAAATCTGATTTTGAAGCGCTCTCACAGTCGCTTGGTTCTTGCCCGCCGCCAACAGATTCTAGATAGCAATGAAGTAGTGCTGCATATTTGGCGGCACATAAACAAGGCCGAAAAACAATTCGTAGCAGGACACCTCGTAGCAGGGGTATAGCAATTCGTCATAGTAAAAATCGTGAATAGTCCAAAACCGCAAAAGGGGTGGCATGGAACATATATGTGTAGAAGATACACGTTTGGAAGACCTCTTCGTTCATCGCCTACTTTCTGCTTTCGGAGCGATCAGTCGCTTTTCTTTTCTAAATTCTGCGCTGAACCTTGTTGAGGAGTTCACGATGCCTTGTTGCGTTAAAAAGCGTTCAAGACACTGTTGGGGCATCCTTTTGGTTCTTGTCTGAGCCCGTTTTTTTTTTTTCTTTTTTTATATTAAAACACTTTCAGGGGTGGATGTGACTCCTTAGACTGGGGGTTCATTTTGTTCGCTTTTGTTATTTGGGTTTTGTTTTGTTAACCGAAAGACTCAGAAAAACTGTCTACTGGTTATGTCGACGAAGAGAGACCTGCAAAGTTAAAATTGCAACTGATTTATCTAAGTTTCACGTTGCTAAGATCACGAATATCCAAATAAAGCTCTAGACCCAAGTAAGACCAACTCTTTGAAGATTTGTTTACAAATGAAGGCGAACGCAGGTGAGAAATTAGTGAGTATTCTTTCTAACAGAATGGGAAATCTACGAAGGTAGTCAGCGTCTATTACGAAAGAAGATCCTTCCAGCCAGCTTCTTTATATACGACAATGTGCCACTATAGGAAGGACCTGGCTCATATTTATTCATTTGAGATCATATGCTTGACAAATTACAAACATAAAACAGACATAGCAGGTTTCGCTCACTCGTGGGACAAATTATCATTGGAACAAATTACCCAATGACGAATTACCCTATGTGACCAATTTCCCTACCACCAATTCACCTGCGACGAATTGTCCTTCGACAAACGGTCTTCCAGCCGCGGTACACATTGGACACTCGTGTCCAATGTGTACCCCGGCTGGGGTACACATTGGACACGTGATTCGTGATTCGTGCTTAATCAGAGAGAGCACGAGTCTTAACAAAACGCCGAGGTAACTTCCGTGTAGAATCTGAAGCTCTCGTTGACCTCCTTTAAATGACCCCGAAAATTCCGCACTCCTCTGTCCAAGGGGCGCGTTGGCTCCGCCTCCCTTCGGGTGCTATTTTGACCAATCAGAGATCCGGTTTTTATTACGACAAAAACACACAATGTACTGACAGAAAGACAAGGTTTAGCACGACGACTACGATCTCGTCTACTCGTCATTTTGTAATTTGCTTGCGGACGCGGCCATTTTGAACTTAATGAAGAGCAAACACAATTGGCGATCCTCATAATTAAAGAAAAGTGAAACTCATTAAATTGTTTAATTTCCTAACGTTCGCGGAACCAGTCGAACCTCAACCTTCATAATAGTTCGCAAAATTCCCATGCTTAATGACTTCATCTCGGCATATCTTCCTTCTCGAAAAGAAATTACTGAAATGTTTAGCCTGATATACACAAAATTTGTATACAAAAACGAAAATATAAAATCGAGCCTTCTGTGTCTCTTCAATCATTCAATAACGTATATGAGGCGACATTCCCGAGCGCTGTTTGGTGAACTTACTTCTTAATGTCTTTATGCTCCAAAATCACCGGCCATGTTGACTTCCCTTCGCATTCTTCGTTCTGGGTGTTATTCACTCCTTTAACGTGGTTCCTTTCTGTACATAACTCGGCCATCTGACGAGACACAAAAGAACCAGTTGATTCACTGCAGATTCTAAACACATATGATATCCAAAGAAGGTAAGCAACATCACTATGTGGAAGGCATTCATGAGATTTCGAAGTTTTGTATATTTTTTTACCTTGAATTTGTTCCACAGGCAGTGCAGATAAATACTGTTCAAGAAGGAATTCACAGTCTAAAAAAAGCTAGAACAGCTACGTATTTTGAACCTACAGATTCTTTTTTAGGAATAATTTTTAGACGTGAAAGAACTGATAGTTTGAGGATTCTAAGAATTTTTTTTCTCAGAATAATACTTGGCTCTCCTAAACTATTTTTTAAACACTAAGATAAAACACGCCTATCAAAAAACATAATTTCCCAGATAAAAAAATAACGTGACAAACCATTTATATTGAGTTAGCACCGACTCCAAAACATGATTTTATCTCAGGATGTCGGCCCAAAAATACTACTATGTTTAGCAATTGCTCAAATAAGGCTCTCAACATAAATATTGCGCCCATTTCTTTTTTTTTTATAGATATGTTTATTTTGCGACACACGTATCTTCTATCTAGGCACTTAAAGAACGTTTTTGAGGAGTTCAGGGTATTTGTATGAGACCGTGATGAGCTAGATACGGAGAAAGTGTAGAAAATTATACCAAATCCTTTTTTCGATGTAAACAGAACCAATACATATATGTTATTATTAAAAGACACGTAGAGTAACTACTTTATTTAGCAGTCGTGTCTTGTAGACCAGTAATGTGACTGTCTGGTAAAATACCAAGGGCTATTATAAAGACAAATGTTTCGTAAATCTCTTGAAAAAAAAATTAAAATCTAGATGTTTGCCAGCAATCCATCTAATGCAACGACTGTGATTGATGCGTAATGTACGTGAAGGGCACTCACGCAATGTCATGTATTTGCATCAAAATCATATTGTTACCGAATATCTGCAGATGGGGCCCTCACTTTTATCTCTCGCAAAGCCCGAAAGTAGAAAAACACAATTTGCATATTAACAGTATACTTAATGCTTAATGTGCAAAAATATAGTTTAGAGGTTTTAGAAAAGTGCACATTTTATGAATATGTTTTTGTAAAAACAACTGGCAGGGTAATCCAGTGTCAGGCTTTCTTGTTAGATTTATTTAACTGGACAATATTTTGTCTAATGGCTGGGGAGCGAAACTGTTGAATTGGAAAAAAGCTAAATATAACCAGCAGGATTGAACATTTGGGCTAGCTCGCAATGGTTCATGGTAAAATTAAAAAGCGCAAAAAAAACAACAACAGCAAAAAAAACAAGAAAACAAAAACAGGACACGTACGAACGATGGGCTTGCTCACAACTGGAAGTTTGGTAGGACTTAGGAGAACGAAGAATAGCCCCTTCCCCGGCTGCACATCAAAGTTCAATCCCCCCCCCCCCCCCCCCCCCGGCTATGATTGAAAAACGAAAAATAACTTTAACGAGCATAATTTTATCGTTTTGATTTTGCTCTTCTCCCAGCCTCAGGTTAATTCAACATCCTTCACATGCGCCGATGCTGAGCAAATGCTTGCTCAGAATATATCAAAGCATAGCGTCCTTTATACTCACAAAGCCTGGCAGTTTGACGACGAAGCCATAGAGTGCCCGGTCGCAGATTTGGAGCGCAACGATCTGGTAACACGGAGCATCAAAGAGACATTTCTCGGAAAAGCTGGACGTCAGCGCACAGCTTTTTCTGCGTCAAGTACCCGAAACACACTTGTTGGCTCGGGAGAAGTGTTTTCGGCGTCTCGCCGCAGCGGGGTGCCAGCCACGTGGTTCTGCTCTCATCTCTTGTTTGCCGCTCCACCTTTTCCATTTCGGAGGCCGCTTCTGGTGGTGATCTGCCAGGCTTTGTCAGTATATAGGAGGCTGCGATCAAAGCAAGTGACGGGTGGCTTCTGCAGCCGTCACCCAAATTTAGATTGTGGAACCAGCTGAACTTACAGAACAAAAAGTGAGGAGATAGGAGAAAACACATCCGATATCTGGACTTCCAACTATTTATTAATCCTCCGCTTCTCCTTCTACTGGTATTGTGTGTCTTTTCAGGTTTTCTTCTTTTTCTTCTTTCTTGATCTTTTTGTAACCAAATTTGTTATATTTAAAGCCTACAAGAAGTCCTACGCTTTTTGCTCTTTCAATTGTCCTAAAACAATTACATTTTTGAACACAGGAACGCACCCACACTTGCTGCAATGAACTGCTAAACAGCCAGACGGAGTCTTACGAAGAGAGGTGCAGTGCTCCCTCAGTCTGTCATTATTGCAACGTCCTGTTTGGTCCACCTAAGCCTTACCAAAAGACAACGGAATGCAGTAAGAGCACAACGCCCACTTGGCAGTGGACAAAGCGATTTACATGTTTCTTCCCGCATACAAAAATACGCCCTATTGCTTTTCCTAGAAAAAGGAGACAGCGGAATGCAGTACACAACGCCCACACGGCAGTGGACAAAGCAATTTACCGTAAATGTTTCTTTTGATGTGAAAAAACCGTCATTTTATTTTTTATTTGAAAAGGGCGTTTTTTCATGTCGGAAGAAACATGTAAATTGTTTTTTCCGCCGCTGTGTGTGTGTCGTGTACAGCATTCCGCTGTTTTGTGATAAGGCCTATACGGGCCAAACGTTACGTTGCACTCATGACAGGCTGAGGGAATTCTGCAACTCTCTTCGTGAGACTCCGTCTGGCCATTCACGCCTCTCTTTATTTCACAAACTTTGTTTTTATAACTCTGTGTTTCGCGACAAATTAATCACTCGTCTCTTCTATATTTCTGCTCGTCATGATCATCAGCCCAAAGTTGAGGTACCTTTCGCTATTACATATACATTTCATTCTTCTTTCCTTCCTCGCACATCTCTCGACTGAACCACCTTCCCGGACCAATTGCACCCATGACTGACACTGTACTTTTTAGGTCTGCTCTTACCAATAATTTTTTTTTGTTGAGTGTGAATAACCATACATTACAGTGTTTTGATCCCAACTTTGCTCTCCCCCTCTGTAATGCCCTCGGGCCCTGAGGGTAAAGCTTATAAATAAATAAATAAATAAATAAACTCTCTTTGTTCGACTCAGTCTTGCCATCTAGCCGTTCGCTGCAGCAGGTGTGGGAGCGCTCCTGTTCTAGAACATTCAAATATTTTAGGACGATTTAAAGAGCAGAACGCGCGAAAGGACTTTGAGACTTTTAATATTAAAACTTTGAGTGATGGCTTTTTACGGCGCACGTGCAACCGGGGAAGGGGCTATTGTTCATTTGTTTTCTGAGGTCCTATTAAAGTTCCAGTTGTGAATAAGCTATTGTCAGTCGTACGTGTCCTCATTTAGTTTGTCCTAGTTTTTTATGCACTTTTTATTTGATCGTAAATATAACCGGCAACAGACTCTTCATTATGGAAATGATCTGATGGCCAACATTTGATTGAATATTTGTTTTCTGAAGTAAAATTTGTGTATTAATTTTCAGCACTGTAAGACCCCTGAACAGAATGCATTAAAGTACTAATAAATGACCGAAGATAGTCTAACTGATATCCGCAGCACAAACGGAATTTCAAGTTCACAATTACTGAACCCTAACCGGAAATTTAATTGTCTTATTCAGTCTTTTTTAGTTTTGTTTTTTACAATGTTACATGCTTCTATTTTTGAGCAGGGTAATATTTTGCTCTAATAGAGCTGCCACTTCACAGCAAAATGAGAATTCTCGTAAAAAAATACTTACCCCTTCAACGTACGGTTCATACATGAGAGATGCTTTTGGTTTGTCCGATTCCTGAAACCGATTAACACTAGCGCATTTTTTCTTTTCACATGTTTTACACGTGGTAGTGACCTTAAGGTTATCGCCGCATTTGATGTAGGGCACGATCTTCGGTTTGTTTAGAACAAAACAAATGCACTTTAGGGTATGATTATTACATTAAATGAAAATTTACAGTGCAGCATTTAACATTACAGCGCATCTAGAAATACAAGTCACTTGTGCAACGACTTAGAAAAAAACAATGACAGTCACAAAAGGTCTCTTTTTGCTTGGGGTACAGAGATATCGGTTGGGCTTGCCGTTATTTAGTTAGTAGTATTTACATCCTTGTGAAAGTTTTATACTAAGATTACGCTCGAGGCTTTTGTCGGAATAAATAAACTCGCTGGGGAGTGAAGTACTTACATTTTTGTTTCTGCACCAGCGATCGTAGACCCTCTGATGCGAGCCCGGATCACCGTATTCTTCCTGTACGCCGTATCTAAAGTGAGCCCATTCATGAACCAGTTTCGCAACTAAAAAAAAAAAAAAAATAAAAAAAAAAAAACCCGTCAAACTGGGTATTAATGTAGCGGTAAACCTTAGAAGCCTAGGCCCATAGCCAAGCGAATGTTAACATTTTCCGAAGCAGTTACATTTTTTTTTCGAAGGATAAAGCTGCATGGTTAGCTTTCTTATTTATGCCAAATACTCTTGAGAGCGTTTGAAAACAGAACGCAACCTTTTTTTGCAATACAAGCCTCAAAACATGATCCCTATGAAATCAAGCTGCGTGAGTGCCGCTCGCGCAGGTGACGTCTATTTACCGCGATTCGTGTCGTAGAGAGTTGCAGATCCAAATAATATGTTCTGCTTTCGATAATATATTTAAACTATTTTTGAACGCTGCTTTCATAGCTCTTGCATTCGAGCCTAGGTGCCTTATAGGGGCGCTCTAGCGGTTTTTAAGCTACCCATAATAAACTCTTTTTTAGAATACTATAGTTTTACTCTTTCCAACAGGCATGCTATTTGCTGTATCAAAATTCAGAACATTGATTCAGAAAACGGCCGATCATCGTTACGGCAAATCCGGCATTTAAATTTTCCCGCGCTCCCAGGTAGGGTGAGGTCACATCTTGTATAACTTTTCAAGTCGAGCAGGCAGCGTTCATCCGGGTTCTCACTTCTCATACCTCATACATAAGACAGTCCGAAAACACGAGTCATTTCAATATTTGTGGTTCAAATGCAACGTGCCCAAGTTTTCCCCTTCAACTCGTGTGCAATGCGGCATTTGACACTGTCTTTTGTATGATATATAAGCAGTGTGACCACATCTTTAAAAACACAGTATTTTTTGCTCTTTTTTTTCTTTTCTTTTGCTTGCTGGCGTGAGCTTACCAAAAAACTATTTCATACCAACAAGCTGCTTGATAACCCGTCGGAAACAAGCTGCATTTCACCCATAATACAACATTTGACATTACGTTTTTCTGTGTTGTTAGTAGTCTCTCAACCTCCAAAGCCAAATGTAAAAAAAAAATTTGCGAAAACAAATCATTGCATCTTGTAATTTGAAGTACCTGTTAGATGTGTCTATTAATGTATTGAAGCAAGTGTGAGACAAATAAGTGACTATCAATAGTTCGTCTTTAAGAAGCTTTTTTTTTTTCTTATTTTGTTTTGTTTTAGCGGAAATTGATACGAAGACAAGCATCGTAGTTGCATTAGTGTCCGGTGAGTAAGCCATTTTCAAGAACTGCATTTTTAAATATCCACTGAACACACAAGCTTAAGAATGGTCATTCGTGCTTATTTCAAATGAATGGCCGGTTCATCTTCATATCGTTTTATGGTAAATTGTAATACATATACAAAAACATAACTCGTAATAAAAACAAGCTTGTTTTTTTATATTGTTTCTTGACTTACTTTCGAGAATCCAAGTTTCTAGTCTTAAGTAATTCAACCAAATCGCGTTCTGATTGCGATATTCAATCGATAAACAACACGTGGTATTTGGAATTGACGGGGTTTTGGTATCTTTTTTCCTTCGAATTGGTGATCAGGTATTTTTTATGTTCCTGAATCGCGCTCATTTTAATACAAACTTAAAAGTTCTACCTGTTTTAAGAGTGTAACTTGGCAGTGAACTTTAAAAACCGCAGCGCCAGCCCTTTCTTTGTAAATAGCACGTTAATAGGTCATTCTAACATTTAAATTTCTCGAGATATAAGTTTATTTATACAGCATTTTTTGTGAACTAGAGAAACTAAGTTGGTTCCCTATAGGGAGTATTCACTGGCGGCCATAGCCGTGTGCGCGACTGCTAAGTGCGTGCTCATGGCGAGCTTCCACAGTTCTATTGCAACGTGCATTCCACACCATCAAGATTGCCGGTCTCAGCAACTAAGAAATGTGAGTTCGTTCTGAGTATGCGCTCTAAACAGCACCCACAAATATGGCGTCCAGTAAATACTCCTCATTAGCGATGTGCGCGACCAAAAGCGTCGCTGCGGTCAGCTTTCCACGATTGGCCAAACCATGGGCATATGAGCACTGTCAGATTGTCAGCGTTGACGGTGTTAGTTTCGGATTGCTATGGTTCCTAGCTTCTACTGTGCTTTTTAAACACACCATCGAACTCGTTGTCTCACCCGATGGTAAGAAGCCAGAATAACAACTGGTGACGTCACGGCGAGGCACATCTCAGTCGTGACGTCACGGAGGGCAACCATGAGAGGGCGCCACCGAAACATCTCGGCACTAATTGTCGGCAAGATGTTTTGGTGGCGCTTTCCTATGGTTCCCTCCGGCTCTGGTTCCCTCTCGTGACACTATTATCTTGCGAACAACATGTTCGACGGCGTTTGTAATGAGCATGGTGGAAGCTTAAAATCATTGCGCTCTCAAAATAACGCTGCCAAGACCGTCAAAATTGAAG
This sequence comes from Ixodes scapularis, assembly GCF_016920785.2. Lineage (NCBI taxonomy): Eukaryota > Metazoa > Arthropoda > Arachnida > Ixodida > Ixodidae > Ixodes > Ixodes scapularis. The sequence goes on from NW_024609835.1 coordinate 70,288,283, forward strand.
TTCTTACATTCCTCATATTTCCTTTCATGAGAAATCCTTCGCAGACGTCATATTCTGCATTCAGCCAGTCGTGTCAGGCCAACCACAGCGACGCTTTTGATCGCGCACGCCGCCAATAAGGCTGATTTCTTCGTATTGATATTCAAAATTGTTTAAAACGATTCAGATACAATACTGTATTTTGAATATCCACCCACACACCAAAAAACGGGTTTTAGGAAAAGGGACAGTTACTTCGATAGTGATTTTGTTACACGAGCTTTCCTAAAAGTTATAAGGATTACTTTTTTATCGTCGTAATTTTTATAAAACTAAATGTGCTGAGTAACGAAAAAAAAATTCCCCAGTAACAATCGACGCACACATCCCTCACCTTTTGCGTCTGAGAGAAGTGTGCGTAGGTATCATGTTTTCAGGCTGGTATTAAAAAAGCGATTGCGTTTTGTTTCCAAGCTCACCACCTCTCGTATGAAGTTCCCGAAGTCGATAAATATGGCGATGCCGATTCTGTCTTACACTGCTGCCATATCCGGGCGTTTCAATACCACCCTAGTTGCTCGTTATCTTTCGACTAGCTAGCCTAACCCGACATCCCATGGGTGTAGGAATGATTTGACAAATTATTTCTTCCGCATCCTTTACGTCTTCCTATAGGATGTTCAGGTGATAACAAAAACGTAATCACAGAAATTACTCACCCCTTCAGCTTTTCATGACGAATGTCCAAGTTGAGGAAACTTAGCGGAAGACGTATGGTGCCGCCATCCATCCGACACAGCCTTATTCGCTCGGTAGTGCCGACATCCCGTACACTCGTTACAGTGAATGGGGCTCCCTTCAGAAAACTACGAGGAACCACCGGCGGGTTCTTCTGCCGCCTGTCGGGACGAACCATGAATATTACGGACTTGAAGTAAACGTGACCGTTTGTCACGTCACGATGCTCTTCTGAAAAGTTTCTGTTTGTAAAGTGAAGAAGTGTAAAAATAAAATGAAACTTCTGCGAAAAGAACTTCAATACAGTATTAAACGTCGGAGCAGTGACACGTAAGAGTACAGTATACGAAAGTGCCTTTGCGAAATCGTAAAGCCGGGGTCACACTTCTTACACATCCTACAAAATACAGTCTACATAAAGGTTCGAATGCGACTCACCACGAGATCTGTGCTTCAAATGCCGCATGGCAATGAGCTCAAGGCGCAAATTCGGGACGCATCATTTGAGGATATTTCGGTGACTCGTATTCGCAGACTGTCTTTTGTGCGATATATGAGAAATGTGACTCCGGCATAAGAAAACTCAAATGTCTTCAAAAAAAAAAAAAAAAGCTTCAACCAATCTTTTTGTGTTTTAGCCGTTTGGGCAGCGGTGAGTCCTATTTCACGAGGGATTTTTTTAAACTAAAAGCAAACAAAAAGAGCTTCTTAGTTTCTATAAAATCGTAATGTGCGCTAATGGTGTGTCTGTCATTCAACTCAGAAACGAGTGTGCGCCGGCAAAACAAGATCTGAGACGCGTACCGGGAAGGGAACAGTTTCTTGCAGGGAAAAAATGTCGTGAGCCAGGCAAACACGACCTACAACGCTGAGTGAATTATGTGCGATATATCCAGGCTTTACCTACTTTCAATTTTCGAATCACGACCGGGTCGTATAGAATATCCGAGAAAACACCAATGTCTTGGTATACGCCGTCACTGTCCAGTTTTAACACTACCGCCATCGCATCTGAGAGCGTCAGATGGAGAAGCCCTAGTGCCTTCATGCTGTCTTTCTTTGTTAAGTAAAGATATCGCATCCAGAGATTTCCACTGAAAAGCGACACAAGGGATGGCATCACGAGCGCAAAGGCTGCACACCTCGATAAAAATAACGACCCGTTTACGAGTTTAGTTTTTCGTAACACACTTGTCAGACTTAGAAAACGTTCAGTATAAGATGGGGCAATGAACGTTTCAAAGATAGTGCCTTCTTTTCCAGATATATTGTATTTCTGTTTCCCCAAATCCCATCAGTGTTGTAAGAATAGCCTAACCCCATTTGGGCACCCGTCCTCAGCTCTCTGCACGCTCTATGAAGTCTGGACTCGATGAAGTGAACATTCTGAGAAGAACTGACAAACTTTGTAGGGCGAAATTCTACGGTTGACGCCAGGCGCAGAAAGATTGACGAAGGGAACATTTTGGGTCACCTTTTCGCAGAATACAAGCTCCCTACTGTTCAGCCTCAACACACCTCCACGAACTATTCCGTTTTCTTTTTTCCGTACCACAGATATTTGTGTTGACTGTTTTTCATGACGTAGTTCCCGATTTTAGAGCGTTTGCTGAAGAAGTCAAGCATTAAAGGCCTTATGTAACTTCAAGATATATATTAAATGCTAAGGAGTCATAAGGTAAGGCTCCGGAAGTCCAAATCCTTAATTAACAAAGTAGTTCAAAAACGTTTTACAGACCATGTACTTGAAACTTATAGATCTGAAATCTGCTCGCCCACTGCAAAGCACTTTTCTTTTCTACCTCTTGGTACACCAACTATAGGGAGTATTCACTGGACGCCATATTTGTGGGTGCTGTTTAGAGCGCATCCTCAGAACGAACTCGCATCAACAGACTGCTAAGACCGGCACTCTTGATGGTGCGGAATGCACGTTGCAAAAGAACTCTGGAAGCTCGCCATCAGCACGCGCTCAGTATTCGCGCACACAGATATGGCCGCCAGTGAATACTCCCTATGCGGAGGGCAAGTTCGTCTGCTCCTTGCGCAGGGGGTAGCGGTGACGTCAGAACGCCGAGCCCTGATTGGCTGATAGAGCCCCCCTATCTGAGCGTCGTCTGCTTCTTTGCAACGTCGTCTGCTCGCAACGTCGTCTGCGTCTGTCTTGCGTTTCCTGCGACTTTCGGGAGTGCAGAGGCCAGATTCACGAAACGATCTTACGCCAAAAATGTGCGTAAGACAAAACTTAAGAACAAATTCGTATTCACGAAACGAAATTTTCGTAAGTTTTGCGCAGGTTACGGCGAAATCCTACGACAGCTCCGAAGCTGTTACGCACTTCTAACGATCAAGTCAGCATGGCCGACAGCGTCGCGGTCGCGACGACCCACGGACGTTTATTTTTCTGCGTGAGCTTCTCACGCGTCCTGACTTCAAGCAGCAAAAAAAAAGTAAAAATTATTTGAAACAGAGCACGACGAACAAGAACGCTGGATCCACAGACACCGGGGAAAAGCTCCAACGGCGACGATTCCACCGAACGCGACCAAACGAGCTGGGCAGTTAGGCCTAGCAGGCACTCCGCCATAACTCCGCGACTCGGCGACCGTCTGCCCACGACCGGCTGACGTGCTGAATGGAATATGCCCGCGCGACCCTTGTGAACCCTTCCCGTGTTATACTTTGATCGCTGACCTCAATTTTAGATTAAGAGGTCAATTTCTTCCTCTTGTTATCTCTTTGTTTCCCGAGGCAACGGTGACTCTCGCCGTTGAAAAAGTGGCGAATCTCCGACAGACGCAGGAAAGGTAAAGCAGCCATCGCTTTGACTAGCAGACGTAAAGCAGACGACGTTAACTGCGCCAACCCACCGGCGCCGTTAAAGAGTGAGGGGTCTCGCCGCACACGAATGGAGGTAAAAAGTATTTGGGAAGGAACTTGCGGACACAAAGCAAACAAACCTCGGCGCCCCGGGACACCTCGACAGTGAGTCCTTTGACTTCCCTCCTTGATGCGCGTCTGCTAGTTGTTAGACGAAAACAACGTACCGCTCGAGTTATTTCGTCTGCCCTCCCTTAAAGGCCAAGTCGAGTTCGCTCCGAAAGTCGCAGGAAAGGTAAGACAGACGCAGACGATGTTGCGAGCAGACGACGTTGCAAAGGAGCAGACGACGCTCAATAGGGGGTCGCGATCAGCCAATCAGGACTCGGCGTTCTGACGTCACCGCTACTTCCTTTCTCATGCGCAGAAGACGAAAATGAACCCACTTGCGAGTCGTATAGAGTGCTAAGCCCATAGCTCCGGATTTTCCACGTCACCCGCTTATACTTCGACAATACTCACTAGAAGTAATCAAATTACTTGTAATCGATTACTTTTAGAGTGCTTTTGTGATCATTTGATTACATTTATTAAAAATAAGTAATCGCAAGAGTAATTTGATTACTGGTGGAAGTACGTATTTAAATTACTCGTAGCCGTTTCTATATTTCCTCCACTTCCTTCTAATGGCACCCTCTGTTCGTACAAACTCCCTACCAGGAAATAATCGGGCCAAGTCTGCGATAGGAGGATGGTTTACCAAAATTGGTTGATTAAGAATAACAGTATTTAATAGTTCAGTGATTTGATTTCAATAAAAGAAAGTTTTAGGGAATCGTTTTTGCACATCCGATATGGTACGATGGACCCTCCGGTACGAACTGCGCATGTGCGAGTCTTCTGTGGCAGCGCATGCGCAGTTCGTACCGGAGGGCCCATCGTATCGTAGCGAACGTGTAAAAATGGTTCCCTAAAATTCTCTAATAGACAGTACGAATGACCCGTTTTCAAACCGGCAAAAATCTGCTGTCTTTAAAATCTAGAGTACTCTGAAAAATAACGGCTACTCTTTCAAATAACGGCCAATTACATCTCCTCTCAAGCAATCGAGTAAGCTAATTTATTACTTTTTATCCAGTAGTAATTCTAATTGTAATATATTACTTTTTTTTAGTAACTTGTACAAAACTCGACATTTCTTAGGCAATGCTCAGCAATTTTCGTCGAAACAAGAGCAAAAAGAAAAACAGATAGGTTACTGTTTTTCTCTACTTAGGGGACTAAAATATTTCTATGCTTCAAAATCACAATTAAATCATTTTTGAACATTCATACGGATTATCTTAAGCCACTTCTGCAAAGTGTCACGCCGATCGTGCGAAGAGTCACGAGCTCACTGCCTTGACATGCGTGGGAATCACGCGCAAAGCACTAACATCCCGAATGGCAGCCTCCAGAAATTGAAGCCCCTCCCTTTCGCAATTTTTAAATTTTTTTTATAAGGGGGGGTAAGGGGGGGGGGGGGGCAAATGTAGTTTTTTGCATAGCAATTTAGGGCCCCCAATGTCCCAAAGGACCAATATATAATGTAACTTGATATTCTATGGTCAGAGTCTTGGTATTTTGGCCCCAAATTGCAAAACCATTATAGTTGAGTTGCTGCACTCCCTGGTTGATTAGTTGTCACCTGGCTTTTTTGGAGCGCAGTTTCCAATAAAATGCCATAATTAGGTTCAATTCTGGTTGTTTGGATGACACGTGCAACTTCGGCTCATGTCTCGTACTTTTGCTACTATGTGAAACACCAGAGAAAAGCGGAAATAAAGCAAAAGGAATTTGGAACGAACGAACACCTCTGTGCAATACCTGATTAGGCTCAAGTTAGGCCCTTGGGATGGCTTAACTTGGGAGAAGTTAGGCGTTTGTTTGTGATGCCTGGGCTCGTATATCAGACCCCTTTTGTGTTTTGTGTAAACAAAAGGTAGCCTCGCACCCAGAAAAAAAAATGAAAGAACATGTGCTTTATCACAGTCAGGCAAGCGGGTGCTGCGGCCATTTTGTTATTATAATGTACGCCAGAGGCGCTAGAGTGCGATTTCAATAAAATTAAGCAGACAATAATCAATATTAAATTGATTTCGGTAATGTCGAATAACGTAGTAGCGCACAACTAGAGAAACACTCGCAAACTTAGACACACCAAAAAATACAAACTCACTCAGCGTCGAGCGAGTGTATATTTTTTGGTGTGTGAGTTTGCGAGTGTTTCTCCAGTTGTGCGCTGTTACGTTATTCGACATGAACTACCAACTTGCCCACGACATGAACTACAACCTTGCCCAATCAGCAGTTTTATCAGCTTAGATTTCGGTAATGCATTTTTATGGGGAAAAAAGTGCATTTTTCTTCCTGTGTTTGATCATAATAGCAACTATCACAAATAATTTGTACGTACTAGATAACTTGGCACATTTGTGATTTACGTAGACAAGAAATGAATAATTACGGCGTTTTTTTTTTTCTCAAAATCATGGCATTAAAAGCGGTGCTAAAATGGCTTTGCATATGTATTTATGTGCACTGTCCGACACTGCTAGCGCGAGCACAGAATCGGCACTTTTCTGTAGGGGGCTTACGTGCCAAAGCAATGACGAGCATTTCTGAAATCAAGAGATTCAAGAACTACGCAATAGCACTGCATGAGTGCCTACCTGTGCATGTAGACGGTCAAAAATTAAAGTAAAGCCAAATAATGAGTGCGATTTGCAATAAATGACATTCGTTTTCTTCACTCTGCTGCTCATGCATAGGCGCAGGGGTAAGTTTGTTCTAGCGTTTAAAACTGATATCTACATGATCGAAAACGTTTTAAATTGGTCATGAAAAGCCAGAAAACTCTTACCGTCCAATGTTTGCCGTACAACAGTAAGTGCGCGGTGCGTTTTAATCGCTCGTAAATAGGGGTCATTTTAGTCACATATAAATCTCGGAGATTATTTATATTTGCGTCATCGGGATGTTGGCGCACCTCAAGAAGGTTATTTTCGGCGTTTACTTGCTATTTGTAGCTTGCCTTTACACACTTGCCGCGGAACATGGGACTGGACACAGAATACTGGGAAAATAAACATCGCTCACTGATCAGAAAAATACTGTAACTCAAGCAAATCACTTTCATACTGTTAATAAAGTTACGTACATATTTGCTACGACCAAAGTAAGAAACCCAATTCCTGTTGTTTTCTGGCGAAGAGACAAAATGCACGCGTGTTTTTTCTAAGGATTCCACCGGAGCACCGCAAAATGGGACAGGTTGCTGTCTGCCTCGATTTAAAATGGCAACTCCCATAGACACTAGCGCAAGTTGAACCCTGGAGCGCATGCATTTAATAAATACGGATGGAGCATCTGCGGCGAGCCATAAATACTGACGCGAACCGCCCGAATACATCAACGAACGCGCCACGATTACACCCAAGGGTGTCTGAAGCCGTTGTGAAAGTCACGGACTACTTTTTGGTGTAACGAATGGTCACTTACTCTCATAGAAGGGTAATTTGAAAAGTAATTACAATTTGGCCTCAAATAGTTGTAAATGCGATTCCTCACTTTTTTTTTCTTAGCAAAGTGTACAACTCTGCCAAAGCCCTTAGATGTGTTTATCTCTTGCAAGAAGCGCTAAATCCGCCAATGCGCCAGTCTCGTGACTCGTGCGGCCCTTGGAAGCAAATGACGGCTCTGCACTTAAAGGAGCAGCCCCCTAGAAACGAATGGCGGCTGAGCATTCGCTCGAGGCACGAATTCTTAAGCGCTCCCATAACAATTGCTGGCAGTGCTTGCAAGAAATCTTCATCAAAAGGAGCTTTAGGCAATGGCACCTGTAGAAGATATTGCCTGCACCTTTCCCCCTCAAACGTCATCACTAGAGTATTCGCGCAGCGCCACCTAGCATGCGTCAGCGTCAAGACGGACGCCTATGTCGCTACTTTGGTCGAGCTTCGGCGTGTTGGCCGCTTGGGACGCGTGGGAGATCCACTAACGATGACGTCGTGCTCAGGCCTTTTGTACTCTATGTGGTTTTGACAGAAGGGAGCAGCCCGAACTATGGAGGCCCGCGCGGTGCAAAGCCGTTACGTGCAAGTAACGCATATTTGTTTTTTGTAAAAGCAAGTTCTGTAAACACCATCCTAATATTTACAAATCTATAGCACCGCGGGAACCTTGACAGAACAGTACGTTATTGTTTTGTCGCTTTGAACAGCGAGCAAATCGCGTATACCACACGTCCGAAGGCACCGGCCAGACGCACTCTACAGCCGGAGTCACACTGCTCATACATCACATACAAAAGACAGTCTTCAAACAACTGTCACCGCCATATCCGTACTTCGAATGCCGCGTGCCAAGTTTTCTCCTCTAACACGTTCCCATGCGGCATTCGAAGCACGGATCTCCCGGTAACTTGTGTTCGCATATGTGTGCATATTGTTTTTTGCATGATGCGTGAGCAGTGTGACCCCGGCTTAATGACACGCGAACAACTAATGTATTGTACGTACAGGGTGTCACAAAAGAAAATTTACACGGTCTTTTTCACCGCAAAAATAAACTAGGCATCGCCGAACGCTCATTCTCCGCCCAAAGGTAGAGCTAGAGGTCACGACCAGATGCCAAAGTTTCAGCCCGATCCGATAACTCAATCAAAAGTTATATGTGATTTTCTGAAAATTTCAATGGGAAAATGGAGCCCATTTTCGCCCGTTTTCGGTTTCTGGTGCCATAGAGCCCCATGTGTTTGAAAACGCCGTCGGCCGCCATTTTCCCATTGAAATTTTCAGAAAATCACTTATAACTTTTGATTGAGTTATCGGATCGGGCTGAAACTTTGGCATCTGGTCGTGACCTCTAGCTCTACCTTTGGGCGGAGAATGAGCGTTCGGCGACGCCTAGTTTATTTTTGCGGTGAAAAAGACCGTGTAAATTTTCATTTGTGACACCCTGTATATAAATAAATAAAAAAAAATTACGAACAATGATTTTAAAATTATTTAAACAAAGAGCTTGCTCATTTTTTTCGCAATTACAGAACACGTTCATTAAAAGTCACTAAAGGTATCCTGGCTAAAACATTTGCAAAAAAGAAACAACGACAGTCGATCTCTAGAGATAGCTCGGAGGCCACCACACGAAAGGCCACATTCACTAAAAATGTTTTTTTTTTTTTTTTTTTAAAGGCGTGCTTTGCAATTTTGGTTGATTCGCCATCTTACTGTTGTCTCCTACGATTTCGACGCAGCATTAGGTATTATTGAAAGGAGCAAGTATCCACCTATTCTGAACTAGGAAGGAACTCTGGCAGTCGCAGCTGATTGGAAGGAATGGTGAAAGAGAAGCTTCTTGAAGTCTCGGTGTGGTAAACGAGCTTCCTCTTAAGGGCGAGGCTTTTTGAGGCCATGAAAGAGCTAAGCGTAGTTTTAACATGCAAAGCGAGGTCCCAAGGACAAATATGTAGTCTTACTTATCTCAAGGGTCAAGCAACGGTCACTCGGAAGGTCGATGAAAACGCAAGGCGTTCGATGCACAAGCTACCGCGTGCCAGTGCGCGTGCCTACTAGCTATCAGGGGCCTATGGTAGTAAAGCGAAGCAGGCAATGAACAAACCTCCCCCTTCAGTCACCCTACAGTAGGGGTCGCTACTCTGGATTTAATGTTCATCGCTGGCGCAGGCAATCGTTGGCTTCAAAAGAGTGAGTCCCGACCTTTATCCACGTTTAAAACCGACGGTGGTGTGTCGACGTAAGCTGCCTTCCAGAGGCTTAATAAAGGATATTATACAGTAGAACTACATCTCTGATTTAATATACTTACGGACATAGATGGCGCCACCGCTCTGGATTGGCAAAAGACATTTCGAAAGCCAAGTCGATCTTACGTGCCTTTTTGCGCTTTCGCTAGTTCACTTTACTTTCGCCGGCGACCTCTCAACGTGAAATAACCCCTATTGAACTTCCGCTTGGTGGTCGATTTTTATAATGAGTCGGCGCACTATTCCCTGAACACCTTGGAGAGGGAACTCAAAAGAAGTGAAGACGGCGCGTGCATGGTGCTTTGATCGGTGCTCGAGCTGAACTTGGCTGAACGTGCCGTAAGCACCAATACTACAATGTACTAGAATAACCGCTCATTCACACTGGAAGCGGATCCGCGTTCGCAAAGCGGTTGCGAACGCGGTTGTATAAAGATCCAGTACAATTGCACGTGCACTCGGTGACACCAAGTGCGCGTACAATTGTACTGAATCTTTATACAACCGCCTTCGCAACCGCTTTGCGAACGCGGATCCGCTTCCAGTGTGAATGAGCGGTAAGCGTGTTTCACATGCAGCGGTTTTGGCCCTAGAGTGGCGCGATTTCTGCCGCCGCGGCGCTCTGGCCAGCACCAGCGGTTAAGCGGCACGAGCGCCGCGACGGCAGAAATCGTGCCCCTCTAGGGCCAAAATCGCCGCATGTGAAACACGCTTGCGATCGGAGCGACTCGCGCGATGCGAGTGGTGTAGAGCGCGATACGTGTCGATACTGGCGCATCGGCAGTACGGTCAGTATGGTTACGTGTGGTGGTGGTTGTGAGCGTGCACCACGTGCACGTGCACGTGCGACGGCACGTGCCGGTTGCAGCGACTTTCTGCTGCCTTGTCGACTGCAGCGCCGCGATTTTTGTCTACACGTGCAGCCTCACATGTTCCCATTGCCGAGTCGCGCCGGTCCAAACACTACCCCGTATTCTAGTACACTGTACTGTAGTTACGCCGCCGCTGCCGCAATGCATGAGGGGAACTTTAGTTTTTCTGCACATGGGAGAACTTGGCTGGAACTCAGCGCAGGCAGAGCATGAGGCGGAACGAGCCGTCTCGTCCACTGCTGCCTGTCTCCTGCGAACTAAAGTTATGGCGGCGTCACGCATGCGCCGGACGCTTGGTGAAACCGGTCTATTACCCTCAGTTCTGTTGAGCTTGAAGCCCCCGAGCTACAGTTACAACAGGAACGACAGCTAGAGCGGTGTGTTTCGGCGCCGTACGATCCGTGCCACGTGCCACAAGACACTTAGATTCTCGGGTGACGTGGTACATCGACGTTTTACGCTGGCCGGCTCCTGCATTGGAACTAATAACAATTTCTAAATATTGTAAACTCAAATGTACGAAGCTCGTTACAAGGTCAAAGTACTAGCGTAAGCCGATGATATTGCCATATTTTGTTGTGTTAAAAAAAAATTTTTTTTAGGCGGTTCTTTTAACCAAAACACTTTTGTAAAAAGACCGGAGCTGCAGTGAACTGGAAAAAAGTGAACTGGGTACTAGCATGGTGAAAAGGCGACAAAACCTTTAATATATGAAGGCATTTAGTGGAGTGAGGGACCTTGTAAGTATCTCGGTGTGCCGCTTTACCAATTTCTTAATAGCACATTTTATTGGTCTCATGTAACTAAGGATTTGAAACAACGAGTGTCAAGGTGGCCCACTCGCGCTCTGTCTAGTTTTGCAAGAGCAACGGCATGGAACATTGTATTATTGCTGAGATTATTTATGTGCTGCAGGTTTTGCATTGTGCCCGCATGAATGTTCAGAAAATCTGCAGGGTGTGTGCTTTGTTTGTATAGAAATCCTGATCAGAGCCGATGAGGAGGGACACATTTTTTTCAACGTATTTCATTTGGTGGAATCGGCTTGCCAGACATTTATGTCACACAACTTGTGTCACGTCCTTTCTTTCTACGAAACCAAAAACAAAAATTTGTCCACAAAATGATACAAATTAAAATAGTATGTCCCTTGCCCCCCTTGCCATCCTTTCTGATCTCATTTCTCATTTCTGAACCTATGGCAACCGTAGGTTTTCTAAACGTAGTCGATTCTTAACTTTTTATCATGACCAGCTTTCTGAGACACGTTGTTTTAGTTACAGGTTCTCACGTCACGTGGCGTATCGACCTTGAGCAAGATAGAGTGCTTTCATACACACGCGCGCTTTTGCTTGAGTGATGATATCTCAGCCGTTTTTCCGCCCAGTCGTTTTTTTATACATATTGAAGCGCACGCAATCTGGTGTCACTCAGCTCGAGTACGTAGTTTTGGCGAATGTATAGACGCCATTTTACCGACCAAGTCACGCACCGAGTGCACGAGAGCGTCACGCGCTGGCACATTCAGGGCAACAATGGAAGTCTTCACCCTCAGACAGACAGACATGTAGGCACCCTAAAGCAAAATAAACGCAGAAATCGAAGCGCGCGACCGCTATCTGAACCTCCTCTCATGTGCATCTTTCCGGCCTCTCACCCTTTTCACCGTTTCCGTCTGGCCATTTACTAGGGGGAATACATTCCTCTCCGCTCCTTTGCATTAGACAGAACGCCTACAGCGCCGAATTCAGCCCTGACGAAGGGGAGCCGAGTCTTCTTTTTTATTTTTATTTTGCAAATCAGCTATCGCCATTGTCAGTCGAAGACATTTCACAACTACGCGCTATGCTACGCCGGCGGTCGGTGCGCCAGTGCAAGCCAGTGTCCCTAGGTGTGAAACAACGTCAAGTGTGTTGCGTGGTTTTTTCGTTTGATACTTTTTCAAAACGATGCACACGATATACCCCGAGTTTCAGCAAACATTAGTGTAGTTTAGGTGTCTGAATTTGGCTTTAAGAAACAAAAAATCTCCCCACTTGTGTGTATTTTGCCGTTTTGCGTTCAAAAGACAATCTGTTATTTTCTGTATTGCGTATGTTATTTCAGTGATGCTCACCACTAGTGTGGTGTAGTTTTGGAATTTATATCCTCTAAACGAGGAAAAACTATTGTTCTTTCTTTTAAGGCGCTATCGGCTGAAGGTCAGCAAAGCATTTTGTCTTCAGTCCTCAGTTTTTAGTCTTTATTTATTTGGCTATGGAGATCCGCGGCACTGCAGAAAGGCCGCAGCCGTACCATGGATTCCCGCGGTGCCGCGTCTAGTGAACATGATAATGTGATGAGTATATACACGCATTATGCCGACGACATGGATTGTTGGTATTATGGAAGATGACAGTCCGATTCGCAGAAGACCAGATTTCGTGGAGGTGGGTTGGGTCAGCAGCGAGCCATGCGGATCTGGCACGCCGTTCAATCGGTGCACGAGGGAGCCCCAGGCACATTATGGCGCTGTTGCTCAGTGGGGTCCACTGGGGTCGAAGCATCAGGCTCCAAGGAGGTAGCCCAGTCAAAGTAGAAGCTGCCGCTTCCGAGGAACCAAGGCTCTTATTAAGGCACCGCCGTCGCCCGGTGTGTCACCCTCTCAACTTTGTCGTCGTTGTCTTCTTTCTTTATACGCGTATATATGTGTAAATAAAATAAGATAGATAAAAAGGCACGAAATCGAACGGTCATTGGCGCGCCGTTCTAGTTATATTTCTAGTTATTTCCAGTTATACACGCCTGAAAGAATTTTGTTCAGTTTGTGTCTGTAACCGAGTTAAAACTTTCCGTACACAGGCAAATTCAAAGCAAAATATATACAATGCAAGTGTTTCTGATCCTACCTAAAAATTGCTTATATTGGAAATCCAGGCCACAAATTTTGATTGTAAACATATAGTTATTATAGTCGTATTATAACCGCCACATTCTTAGTCAATATGCTGTCACAAACGCATCGTACAAATCTTTTTTTCGATAAGCCCATGTAAAGGTAGCTTGGCCGCAAGCTTCTTGGTGCACGGAGAAGTGCTAACTTTACAGGGGCAAAGAGCAGGCCGAATTCGAAAGTCTAAAAAAAAGTATTTATTAAAATACCGAAATCTTAACTGCGGTGTGTGCTGTGAGTCGGCAGCTATTATATTCCTCGGAAACTTTACGATTCTTCATTTCAGTGAAAATAAATTTAAAAGTTTGTCAAAGTGGCCCATAGGACCCAATGCAATATTATTTCGGGCCCAGGAATAAAAAAAATATGCAATCCTGAGGTTCAAGTAAGTATTAAATAAGAGTGTATTAGTGCCCTATATAGATATCCCGAGGAACTTAAGGAATTCGACAGTAGTTCGACTGAAATTATCATTTTACTGCGTTTTCCTGAGAATAGCCAGGAGAGGGCGCAAGGAGACCGTGTCCAGGATTGCTGGGGATGCCATAAAATTTTCACGGGAATGCTGATCTTTGGTGACCAGAAAAGAGCTCACACGAGCACTTCTAGACACGCTTTTTCCAGTCTCTTTCTATCGGGCATTGTTTATTGACGGTCCAGGTCAAGATGTACTATGTCGAGGTTAAAGATGTATCTCCCCACTGCAGTAAAAAAGTATTTTTTAAGCTACGCACTGATACATTGCCCGTGAAGGTAGGGATGCAACGAAGAGTAATGTTTATTTCGTGGTCGGTCGACTGTTTACTGTGCAAACAGCCAGAAAGTGCTGAACACATTTTTATTAAATATTGGGATTCTGTACTATTCAAGAACAACTTAAAACAAAATTTGAAAAAAAAAAAAAATCTGCTTATTACACCACACTTCATTCTTATGCAATCTTGTGCGCAGCAAGGACGCGGACAAAATGTAGAACAGGACACAACAAGGCGCAACTCTCAACTGATTTTTATTGTGTACGTGTTCCGGTATTTATAGTCTGAGCCACCGTCACAGTGACAAGAAACAAAACGACAAAAGCAAAGAAACAACCACCAGAGAGCATGGTTGGGAAAAACAGTATCTCGTTCTCAGAAAAACGTAAAGATTGGAAAATGCAAGTCAACGTTAACACGCGAAAAATGGCATGTTTAGCGGAGAAGGAGCTGGTTTTCCTGAGAACGAGATAGTGTTTTTGCCAATCATGATCTGTGATGGTTGTTCCTTCGCTTTTGTCGTTTTGTTTTGTTGTCATTTTGGACCATGGTTCAGACTATAAATACCGGAACATGTATTCAATGAAAATCAGTTAAGAATTGCACCTTATTTTGTCCTGTTCTACATTGTGTCCTCGTCCTTGCTGTGCATAAAATTGCACAAGATGTCAAACCAACTCGCGCAAACAACCCCTCTTCTTTCACTCTGTTCATTTTCTTCCTGTCGACAAACGTGATAACGTCCCATACCACCTTTCGTACTCCTTGGGCTTTTCGATATATAAAGATCACGCATGGCAGTGCGACATGCAGATATTAACCCCCCACCTGTAAATGACTATTCCACTGAAATCATCCAAGTTAAGAGCATTTATGCTCCCGCAGAGGGTGGACCAGTGACCCTAATCTGGACACCTGGCGAAAAAGTCGGCCAGAAATCCGGCGGCTCTGAATGGCAGGCGCCAAGGTCAAGTGCGGCGTTGGCCAATCACTGCCGCCAGATTTCTCGCCGACTTTTTCGCCAAGTGTCCAGATTAGGGCCCCAGAGTGGCCTTCATTACTAGGAAATATCCTTCAGATGAAGCAGTTTCAAAGTGTTCTGCATTATATTTCAGTGTGTCGAACCGAAAAAAATACGGGTTCGGTTACGGTTCAGGTTCAGGTAAATTTATTTTGTTCCGGTTCAGTTCCGGTTCAATTAATTCGATCCGCGAACCGGTTCGGGGCGCTGAACCGGTTCGCGAACCGGTTCGGAAATTATAAATGACAAATCGCAACATCAAAATAAATTACAAATAAAACATCTGAAATCAGCACATACGAAACGGGATACATTGTAGTGTAAGGCTCAGGGATTTCTACCAGGAATGGTTTCTTTATGTGCACTCTAAGGTTACCTCACCGACGTTTACGCATTCGGACTTCATCTAATTGGGTCCGACGCAGTAACTGTAAAATCTGCGACCTCCTTACAAACCCACTTACACGTAGAACTCGCTAACTATCCCGCCACCTCGTCGTGTAAGGAATTGAAGGAACAGTGGGGAGAAAATACAGCTTTCTTTATTTGAACTAGCCTTCAGTAACTCAAATTAGACCCTTAAAGAAGTTTTCATTAAACAAGATACGGAATATGAAAAACACTTCACCGAACGCAACGCCAGAAGGACGTAATAGGATAAATATTAAAATAGAAGAGTTCGCTGTCTCACAAATTTGTTAGCTTCTAAGTGCCTATACGAAACCGGATGCATTATTATCAAACTCCACAGCCTTTTCTTTTCTCATTCCGATGGAAGCAAGCTTCAAGAACTCGCGCGTTCTAGAACCGTGTTATGAAATGAGCACACAGCAGCATTTAGGATTTACGAGATTGTAAAAAAATGAAATCCCGTGACGCGATTTTTTTTTTTTTTTTTTGCCCAGCCTTCCAATTTTCTTTCTTCCGTGCAAGCCGCGACCAGCGCAATACTGGTTCCTATGTCAAGATTCATGGATGCAGCGTTTGTCAAGATTCATGGATGCAGCGTTTATATTCCTAAGACTGAGTGGAGAAGAAAAATATGTAAGCGAGGTGTGTGTCAGTTGACGGCACTTAAAAAACAAATGGCATTGATAGCACATTCATTGTCAAAAGCGCGTGGCCGAACCGTTTTGACATGAGCCGGTAACCGTTATTTTTTTTCCGGTTCAGTTCCGGTTCGGGTTCATCACGATAACAATATAACGGTTCGGGTTCGGGTTCAGTTCCTGAAAAAATACCGGTTCGGTTCCGGTTTTCGGTTCGGTTCGGTTCCGGTTCGACACCCTGTTATATTTATTAGATGAAAATAAACGGTTAAAATTTCAAAAAGAGATCGGTGGCCGAGTGGGCTAGCGTACACTAGAGTAACTGAAAATGTTTCTAGAATACCTTAACTCCCACGGTTCGCCGCCTTGGCACTCGAATTTATCCATATTCGTGTCGCCATTTTGGATCATTGCATACTACACTGTATACAATAGCTGTTCGCATACCGCTGGCGTTGTCAACAAGACTTTCAGGAAAGTGGCCCTGTGGACAGCCGCTTTAAATCATTTGCGACATCATTTACATTGCAGTCTAGCTGGACTCGTGTAATCACTACTCCATGGTTCACGTTAAAAACATCCAGTTTAGTAATCACACCTCACTGGTAAAATACCTCATTTTGAGCTAGTCACCTATCTCTAAATACCCAGAAATACCAATAATTCACTCGACGAGGGTAGTATGTGCCGTGTTTCCATTGCAGTGGCGAACTTCATGGCTTAGAGCAGTGGTTCTCAAAAGGGGGCCCGCGGACACTTTGGGGGCCTCGAAGGCATTCAGGGGTCCGCGAAGCCCTGCCTCATCAGTCAAGCCCAGCAATAAAAGTTGTATCTTTTTTAAGATTGAGAAGGAAGGTTTCCATTTTCGGGTGAGTTCTCCTGTGTGTACCTCACTGAGAGAAGTCTACTTTACACTAGCCCTCAGTTATATCCATTTAATAAATCATTATTATAATTACCCTATACCCTTCCCTTTCGCTCACCCCAAATGGGATCCCCCATCATTTCCGTCAATGCAGAATGGGTCCGCGAAACATCAGTGGTTGAGAACCACCGGCTTAGATCTTAGCCGCTTATTTCTGTCATCACATTAAGTCGCTGGCATCTTTTGTTTACAATTTTTGAGAATTCAAAAGTCTGTCGTATAAGTGCAGAAGCATTTCATCGATATACTTGCAGGCCTGCATCGTCTGCTTCCCGAGTTTGGGAATGCAGACTGCGCGTCGACCTCATCTGTTGTATATCCAGATATAAAAACTATTCAGATCGGATAGGTCTTCACCGACGAGAAATGTTAATGGTGATGTCGCTTCTTCATTGAACTTAAATGTATTTTGACACAATTTGTAGTTCTACCAAAAGCAGTGTAATGAGGGGAAAAGCATTCCACTCATTGCGGCGGGCGCCTGAAACACCTGAGATTCCGTAATTGTGCAGAATTTTAGACTCCAGAATACACTGGAGGCCAGCTAAACATGTATCGAATTCTGAACTCGCTAGTATTTTTAGAGGAAGTTTGTTTGACCACTGTTCAAGACGTGAGCCAACCACTGCTCAAGACGTGAGAGTTACACGGGCGCCGTCTTCGCGATTTGAGTGTCAGGCTCGGCGGACTTTGGATGAGCTAATGGTCCTCATGGCCAGTCAGACTAGTAAACATATTGTTGATTAACAATTTAATTATTAGTTTCAGAGCACATGTTGAAATTGGAATATAGACGCCAACTACTATGAGAGGCTTGTCCAATTTACGGGTTTTGCGAAAAGGTAATAGTTTCTTAAATATTCATCGGTAAGTTTTTGCCGTTTATACTCCCGATTTTAATATTTCGCACATCGGTGAAGAGCTATCCGGTCTAAACTGTTCTTATATCTGAACATACGACAGACAAGACCGACGCGCGGTATGCATTCCCAAACTCGGGAAACAGACCATGCAAGTCTGCGCTCGTCGGCAGCTACCTGGGCAGTAGAGTAAACTTAAGACGCCAGAATCATTGCATTACGCAAAGAGGATACGTAAGTAGGAAACTCAGGCTAACGTCCATCTCAACTGAATAAAACGTGTTCTCAGGAGAGCGTTGAAGACCTCTCGGCGGCGTCTCACACCGTTGACGCATCGCTGGCGAACGTCGGCGTGCTCCGCCAACAAGGCAGGCACCTGGAGGCATGGTCGGAGAGCCTCATTTTTAAAAATGATTTCTGAGCGACAACAATAAGTACTTTTTGTAAATGTTTTGATATGTTAAACACGTGAGGTGGACTGAACTTTAAGCTATATCGAAAGTTCCGGGCACCGTTGCCCATACTGCTTTTTGTGGCTCTTAATATGGCCATTTCTGCACAAACTGAAAATTTTGCCATTCAATTAAAACGCAAGCAAGCGGGACTGAAAGTTTAACATATACAACGCAATTTTTAGTTTTATGAGAACAAACAAAAAAGCATTGTAGCTAACACCCAAATTCAAGTTGACTAAAAAATGTAGAAGTCTCATCTTTTTGGAGTTCCTATTTGGACCCAAACTGGCGCCTTTAAATGTTTTTATTTAACAGCCAAAGTGGTTATATTACTAAGTAATTATGTGCCTACTAAAGTTTGTGTGGTACGCAACCGTTTTTTCACAATGTTTTTCTTAACTACACGCGTTTTATTGAAATTTCCAAACTTCAGAGCATAATTTCAGCAAAATGAAAATAATTTCTTTTACAAAAATACACTTTTATTTGAGTTCAAAGGCTTTTTTATCCAAATTATTTTTTTTTAGACATATCCTGGACAAGAAAAAGTTTCCGCTTCTTATTTGGCATGGAATAACCCTATAGGAAGGTGCTCAATCGGCCAGCGGATCGTTTAGACCCAAAGTGTTAAGGTTAATTGCTGACTGTTTTTCTGGGTATTGGAGAACAGCGAAAAAATCCTGCATGTTATCAAAGGTCCACAACCGAAGTTATTTGCTGGTTGCTGGATCTGTTAACAAAGGTTATTTGCTGGTGTGGTAGTATTCAAAGTTTTATTATTAAAGGTTGAAATGAATTGTAATAGGGTGCACAAATTGATAATATTTTTGGTGTGTAAAATATGCCAGAAAATCGCGACCTAAACGTAGGCATAATTTTTTTGTCAACTGTGCATTTTACAGATTGATTTGGCCTTACTAAACTTCAAGACGTAGCTCTGTTCAAGTAGTTTACATGAATGGGCTCCAACGCCGACGACCAAGTTGCAAGAACTGTGCGTGTGGCGCCATCTCCCGATAGGTACAAGAAACCCACGGTCTAAAGTCGCCTGCTCACTGCGCTTATCGGCAGATGGCTCCACAAGCCCGACTTTTGGGTCAGGGGATGGTGCAACGGCTTTGGTTGTTTGGTAGGTGACAGCCAGGTTAAGGGTGCTGGGCGAGGGAAAGGAAGGCTGGGAAAAGGAAGCAGATGGCTCGCTGGAGAGGAGAGGAGGAAAAGTCCCCCACTCTACAGAATTTTGCCTGCTTCCCCCTCGCCAGCTTTCCTTTCCCTTGCCCTGAACTTTTAACCTGTCATCAACTATATGCATTGGTAGGTTTCAACTGTTTTCATCATTGTAGGGATTGGACACGAGCCAGTTAGTCACGATCCCAAATCGAGTGTCCACGCTATGCTCGCATCAAATCTATGAGCAGCATTCATCACATGGGGGTCGCCTCGATGACCTACGTCAACAGTACAACCCCCGTACTACGTCCAAGGCCGAACTAAGGTACGGGCTATGGGGCCTGCAGCCCAGGCCACCAGGCTGCCAGGGGGCCCTGTACCAACCCCCGGAAATTAAAAAAAAAAGAATGCTAGTTGATTTAAAAAAAATATAATAACTTACCCGTTTACTCTCTTAATAGTATGCCTTTAGACGCCGTATCTTGTTATAAATACATAGGTGTTCACATTTTATCTAGCCTTCAGAGCTCGTACTTTATTATTAACGCTAACAACATTTTGGGATATCTTCGACGTTACTTTGCAAAAGCACCTTCATCCCTATAACTTCTGCTTACAAGGTCATAATTCACTTTTAAACTGGAATATGCCGTCTCAGGTTCAAAATATTTTCGTTGATTTCGCATTGTCTAACTATGATAGAACTGCAAGCCTATTCACTACAATAAAATCTAACCTTGATCTGCCATTCCTAGCATCTCGTCGCAAAGCCTCTCGTCTCTGCATCTTTTACAGACTGTTTCTTCATCCTCTCTCGCGCGCCAAACAGATTTCACCCCCCCCCCCCCCACCCCCGCCGAAGTACATCTCATCACGATTAGGTCATGTTCATAAAGTCGGGATTCCACCGTGTAGAACCTCATGCTTTTTTTTTTCAATCATTCTTTCCTCGCACATCAGTGGAGTGGAATGGCCTATCCGCCCCATCCGCAACAATTGAGGATCACCAGCAGTTCAAGAACGCCCTAGCTAATATTGTAGAAGTAGGAGTCAATTTACTGTACTAATTAATAATCACTGCCTTTTTTACCTAGACTAAATAATACCACGCGCGTCGGCTGTATTAAAGAAGAGAAAAAAAAAATAGCACGCGCGTCGGTGAGTGAGCCTGTGCGTGGCCGAAAGGTTACCGCGCTTGACTATCTCGCGTTGGCCCAGGGTGTGATTCTTGGGAGTTACGCGTCTTTTATTTATTCTTTTAGTTTAATGTTTTAGTAAATTCGAGAACCCTCTTGCTTGTTCGAGGTCCGAATGTTCTAGTCGCCGAACCTTCTACGCCGACTGTTCCAATATCCAACGTGGGTACATAAAGGGCTCCGCGTGGCGAGCCGCAGTCAGTCTCGCCCCAGCGTTCGATCTTGCTGTTACGTCGACTTCGACGCCCGCAACAATCTGTTGTTATCTTCTGTTTCCTTTTTGTCTTGAGCACAAGTTCTACCCATTCAACGCTTCAGTTCCCTCAGTTATCCTTGGTTTCGTCCTCTTGTTGTTCGTGACACCACTACATTGTACCAACTCCCTTCTCTAGTTCCTTTAACTCTGAGGGTTTTTTAAATGAATAAATAAACAACTCAGACCTAAAGGAGGAACAAAACTTACCGGAGCCTCTGGGCCCTGGCTTTCTAATGTCCCCCCCCCCCCCCCATTGTTTTTTTAACGGTGCAACAGGAATGCCTTAAAGTTCCCTCCTCCAGACGAGCTGGTATTTGTGAGCGCGCTGTAAAAGAAAAAAAAAATTGGGTTGTGTGTGTGTTTATACAGCCTAGAACTTGGTCTGCCTCACGGGGGCGACGAGTCTCCCAGCTGTAGATGAGAAATTTAGTCAGTGCGGTACAAACCGCTAGCCTGGGGTCTTTAACGTGCGTCACGCAGTAGTGATACACGACCGCACGCCGGTACGATGCTCATCCAGATCGAAACGGGCAGGGGTGGGGCTCGAACCCAGGATCCCTGGGTTCTGCAGCGCGAGCTTTCGCTCCACGTGCTCCGAGCTGGTGTGCGCTAGACCACTCGGCCACCGATCCCCCCCGCTGTAAAAGAGTGCTATAGGAACTAGGTGTATGCGTTGCCTCCCACCCACTTTGTGGAAAGGAGCAAAGCTGTCGACGCTGTCTGTCCAGTTGAGGTATTTTCTTTAAAAAGTCTATTGTACTGGGGCCCCATCGACGTGTGTTACGGACAATAGTAAGTTGGAAATGATGCGAGGGCTCAAAAAAAAAAAAACATAAATATTGGGGGAAAAACAGTTTTTACTTTTTTTAAACAAAGTATTAAAAACAACAAAAAACAACTACGAAACCTAGGTTTCTTAAGTGTAAACAAACGTATATTAAGCACATTTGTGCAACGAAAGTTAAAATTGATATCACTGACCCCATCGAAAGGGAAAATAGTCATCACGCACCTCTAAATAAAGTTTTGCCGGCAGAGCAGGCGGAAGCTAAATCACGCTATACTAAACATAATACACCTTTCAGCCCCTAAGAAAACAAAACAGCACGACGACGGGGCAAGTGAGGAAACACAAGCACCTCGGGTTGTCTGCCGCATCGCCCCGTCGTTGCACCGTTTGCATTGTCTAAAGACTATGCACCGACCCTCCCAAATGACCGTTGCTTCACTGTTAAGTATGGCTATAATTATTTAAGACTTTGTTGAACACCTTACATGGAGGAGAAATTACGGTGCTGTCCGAAAATTGTTGGAGTAGTGTGTACGCATGTGATGAGGCCGTGTTTCTAAGTCATGTATGGCGTGTTTCTCGGTCAATGAATCAATATATGAGACTCTTAACTCACAGCCGAGTCTCCACTGCCGCACCAGCATGAGCATAGCTTTAAGTAACACAGCAGCTGATTGACGTGATATAGTCGCCTGTCGACCATTGAAGAAAGGAATTGCTGTATGTACTATAATTAAGGTAAAGCCATGTTTTAACGTCACCTTAAATAATCATAGTAAAAAGGCAGTGAAGTTTAATAACATTCGTGTATTTGGTCGTGACCCTTTTCCCTTATAAGGGTACAACTAGTCCTGCTTTAAAGAGTAGAGGACCAAACTTAAAACCAACATTGGACGAGGTAGATATGCACGCACTACCTATATACCTTCTGTATATTAAGGCGGATATTCCAAAGCAGCGTGTTAGTTAGGGCTACTCTGACACCATGCTTGAGTCATCTCCGTCGTCGCATTTCAAATCAGGGCTCCTCAACTCGAGATTGGAGCGAAAAAACACCAACTTCTGCATAGGTGTCCTTTGAGTCGGTTCCTACTTTCGCTGTGGACACCGCTGAACTTCAACCAGTTTTGTTCGCACATAGTGGAGGAGGGTGGAACTTGAAGGAGGCGACAAGCAATTGGTGTCAGGAATGAAGAGTCACACAGCCCTTGCCACCACGTGGACGGCGGAATATGCTTCGCCGAGTCCTCCAATGCCTTCCTGAACAAGCACCTGACAGGATCCGGTATTCGGCGAGATTTGACAACACTTTTTCCGCATCGAGGCACATCATCTCTGCCTTCTTTGTGATGTAGTCCATTGCGTGGCATTCCTCTTCTTCCCTTAAACACCGCCCTTCGAGCTTCGGGTCGAGCAAATTTGCGGCCGCATGTGCTGAGTGGAAAATAATGTTGCGTCGCTCACGCAGACTTTCAACTACTCTTTCCTTTTCGCCCGCTGTCAAGGCAGAGTTTGGAAGGGCCTCTTCGACTTGTCTTGTTACTTTGAACAGGATCTCATGGACGTCTGAGAGAACAGCAGTGTCTGACGCAGCCTTGAAAATAGCGCGGGCAACTGGTTGCGACACGTGGAAGGTGCTTTGCACATCACGCCAAAAGTAGTCTTCATCCAATATCGTTCTTCTTATTTCCCCGCTCATATGAAGCTCCGTAGGGATCCTAGTTTTCTGTGAAGCTTCTTTATTCTTCAGTCGGTCTTCCAGTGACATCAAAATCCCCGCCCAGCGAGTTTTGAGCGGGTAGTTTTAATGTGGTCTGGTTTCCAGCATAGCACTCTCCTTGCCTCTTAGCAAAGTGAGCCGCAACCACGTGAGCCATTCTGACATGCTTGATTACAGCCTTGAACCTCTTGCAAACTCCTTGCAATTTTACTAGTTTGAGCATGTCCGACAGCAACAAGTTTAGTCCATGAGCACGTGCATCCAAGAGTAGTAATGCTAGAATAGCGCAGACTGACAAATATCTACGCGGGCTTCATGTTGCTATCATTGTCGGTAACAAGACCGAAAACCTTGTCGGTTCCAATTGTCTCCACAGCCTTCCAAATCTTTCCCGCGATGTAGTCCCCTGTCTACCTGTGATCTTCCCTCTCCGCAGCGCTCTAGAAAATAGGCTTGTGTGTAGCCAACACAAAGTTCAAGATGCTCTCGCCCCGTACATTGGTCCACCTGTCTGTGAGTAGAGTGACGCAAAGAGCGGCGTTGACTTTCTCTTCCACCTGCGTCATCACTCGGGCATACTCGGCCTCCAAGACTCGTCCACCGAAAGAATGCCTGGAAGGCGGCACGAATGTGGGCCTGAGGAGCTT
Source organism: Ixodes scapularis (assembly GCF_016920785.2). Lineage (NCBI taxonomy): Eukaryota > Metazoa > Arthropoda > Arachnida > Ixodida > Ixodidae > Ixodes > Ixodes scapularis. Next base: position 70,312,274 of record NW_024609835.1, read on the forward strand.
CTTGCCAGTATCTGTTTTCTGTAGCTGATAAAGGCGTTCCACTGGCATATATCGCTCGAGCCAGCGCCTCATCAAGCTTGCTTTGACACTCTTGCGTCATTTTGTCAACGAACGCTTCTATAGAAGTTCACTGCTTGACATACTGTCGGCCTCATTTTGAGAGTTCGGGCTTTCATTTTCCACAGGTGCACGCTCTTATCAAAAACTTCCACAGATGGGCTCCTGGACCGACATGCACCAAACTTTGATCTTGTCAGGTCGTCCGATGCTGCAGGCCTGATGTCCGGGGGGCACTTGGGACACCTTGCGATGTACTGCCGCAAGCGGGTTGCGTTGGGAAATTCGTATTTGGCACAGCAAAATCTGCAAACCGCTGGCCCTTTACCACCGTTTAGCATGTCAAAGTTTCCCCAAAACGTTTGAGCGCGGTCTCACCATGGCTCACAGCGCACGGTTTTGACGGATCCACGGCGAAAGTCTTTTCCCGAGAACGATGCGCGCGAGGTTTCGGAAACGGCTCTGGAGAAGCTAAAGCGACATATAGTTGTCCCGGTTGGCCTCTCAAGGGCGCACTGCACACAGTTTTGACAGATCCACGGTCCACGGTCAGTGTCCAAACCCGAGTACCATACTCCCGACGTTTACTAAGGGGCTCGGAAAGCTAAAGTGATATGGCTCCCCCGGCTGCCCGTCGAGGGCGCTAATGTCACTAACGGCCTGAACGGCACTAACGGCAGAAACGAAGAACTGCATAGGTGCAATCGGTTGTCGCCAGATGAGTAGTCAAAGCTGAGCTAAATTGACAAAAGTTGTCGTAAACGTTAGAAAAATGTTATATAATATTATAGTCCACCGTAAAATTGGCGGAAATTTCTTGCGGTTGTTGACATATCTCGATATATTTCGAAACGTTACTGAATTATAGCCGTTGAGATAATGTTTCTAATGTTTCCAAAATTTCCAGGAAAAAACTTTTTTTTTGTCGTTTTTTTTTTGGCTTTTAAAATTCGCGGAAATTTTACATCTCTAGTTGTAAGGCAAGTGTTGCCGAAGGCTACACGAGCAACATATATGCCAAATATAATTTTGTGTTCGTTTTTGGTGTTTTAGCGTGGAAAGTCTCCTCCGTAGGGAAGTCTCGAGGAGACTTCCCTATGGAAAGTCTCCTCCGGAGCCATAAGTTTAAAACAGGCAAAAATAAATATCGGTGATCCTCTCGAAGCCATTTTTTCTAACCACTAACAGGCATTCCACTGAACTGGCTCTTAGATGTCCCCTAAAAGTTTTCGAGAGGCAGTGACTGTAAGCAACTTCTCTGTATCCTGTGTCTGATCTTCCGGTCCGGGACACCACGTTGCGTCCCATAGAGTGATATGATCGCTGGAATTTTTTTACGAGCCCCTGAGGTAGGATCAATTATTCTTAGCCTAGACTATTACGTCCAAATGACTAAAAAAAGTTCTCAATTACTGCAATTAAAAGATACAGGAACACTTCAAGAACTAATTGAAACATTTTCCCCTTAAAGGGGCACTGACACCCCAAGGATCGTATTTTTTTTTTTATTATTTAAAACGACGCAACTTGCAATCATAGACAGGCACAAAAAGATAAACGCACCGCGAAAGATAATTTTTTACGCGCACCAGCACCTTTTTATTTTTGACGCCCTCCTCTGCCACTCCTCGCCTCTTTTGATTCGTGACGTCACAAATCAGGAAATTTAGAAGCTTTGTAGGCGACATTTCTGTAACATTTAATTACGGCAATCGTAAAGCATGTTTTTTAACGGAATTGCGAACGCACTACAGCCCTTCTTTTTGAAATTCCAAAAATTCGAAGTCCGTTGTGGTGCTGCCTCCTGGATTTGTATCCTCCCTCAGAAAACAGGCGGCGCTCGCTCCTTTCCTCCTCGCTTTGGGTCGCGATGGCAACAGCACGGAGTCGTGAAAGAAAGTGGACTCTCAGGACTCAGCAATATTTGATGTCAACGCACCGGCGCGGATCGCGCGGGAACTTCGAATTCGGCATTTGGAAGTTGTTTTTTTACTTCACAAATACTAAATTATCAAGTTCGAATTTTGACGGTAACGTCCCGGAATCGTTTTCAATCGATTCGAATAATATAAAAAAAAAAGATTTTGATGTGTCAGTGCCTCTTTAGGGTGGAAAGCATGTAGAAGAGGAGCTAAACATGTATCCTTGATTTTCATGAGAAATGCCTTTGAATGTGCTGAAATGACAGTGGTGGCTATATTGCAATCGTATTCAGACTCAATTATTTTGTATTATTTGGCTGTAGAAGTTTGTTAGCTTGGAACATGATAGTTCAGTATTAGAGGAGAGCGCACGAAGTGGTTTGAGTCCTAATTACTTTAACCACCAAGATTAATTTGTTATCTGTGTAACTTTACTGTTGAAGTTCATAATTACTTACAGCGCGACTGGGACAAGGACAGACAGAGGAGAAACACAGAAACACAGGACAAGCGCTGAAGTGTTTCTTTGTTTCTTGTTTCTGTGTTTCTCCTCTGTGTGTCCTTGTCCCAGTCACGCTGTAAGTAATTATGAACTCGTACCAACTCGCCCAATTGTCCATTTTACTGTTGAAGTCCGTAATTAATAAAAAAGGGCTATGTTATACATGTTCCAATCAATCGGAGCAGTTGGTTTAATAAAAACACTCTAGACGCTTTAAACTCTGACCAAATATAGCCGCCATTGCCGACCTTCTCTTGACTTATCGAAATGCCGAGCCTCCGAAGCGTGAGTTGACGAGCCTCCACAAAGGCCTATGTTAGGGAGAATGAAGCACCTAAAGTGGCAAAAACCTGTCCTGTTGTGACAATGACGAAGTGAAGCGAACAGAATAAGAGGAAACAAAAACTGAAGGGCGGTTATGGCGGCGCCCATGCACAGCTGACTGAAAGAGTCCAGATTCTCGGGGCATTTTTTAAGTCGCGACTTGCGAGGCATGTCTTTAGAGGCAGCGAAATTTTTTTCCCTTTTGTTATGGGATTTTTGCAGCTATCCTTTCGGTTACTGTCTAATGCAATTTGTGCCCAAGCAATCATGCCACCCGACATCAAGGGGGTCATGTGTGCCACTTCTCTAACTGAACATCATGATAAATTTATGCAAGCCGGCAAGGACACGTACCGCATAAACAAGGCTGTAGACCTGGCCAAACAAGTTAATAGCAATTGATGATAAAGCTAGTAAGCAGGCGAGCTAATTTAGGTTGCACATTGTTAAGACCGGAGAAAACGGGAAGAATAAGGACAGAACACACGTCTCGAACTGAGCTAACAACAGTTTCCGTAGGCGTTTATTTAAGATCTCTGTAAAGGTCACCGATGGGACCTAGGCCTCATGGTTATCTTGGGGTTTTCGAGGGGAAGACTGTTATTATACGGCAAGCACGTAGCAAGGATTTTTTTTTTTTTTTTTTTTTTTTTGGGGGGGGGGGGTGGGAGGCGCCCATTGACAAAATGTTGTATGCGGGGGAGGGAGGAGAGGAGGACCCAGCAAAACGGAAGATTTTGGGGAGGGGGAGGGACGGGGGGGGGCGGGGGGGGGGGGGTAAGGGCAGGGCCCATGAACCCCATGCCCCCCCCCCCCCCCCCCCCCCCCGGCTACGTTCCTGTTAAACGGGTTCGTCCGTTTTGTGTGAGCAGCAGTTGTTCTGAATTCAGGGTAGGTTCCTTGCGGTTTTTGTTACCATAGTTCTCTTGAGGTCACTTGAACGTCCTATCGAGGTGTGATGGGGCTCTGTCGGCGGTTTTGTCTAGCAATTGTATAATTGTCAGTCATGGGACGTGCGCAGTTGTCCGGATGTGGGTGCGGTAATAGACGTATATAAGCGGTGGTTTCAATAAAGTTGTTAGCTGAGCTTGAGACGTCTGTCCTGTCCCCATTCTTTCTGTTCATCTCCGGTCTTAACGTTGTGATGTTCATAGCAACGCGGATTCATAATTTTCAACTTTTCAACGGAAGTTTACGAGGCCACGAAGCTGCTCAATGTGCGCCATCGTTCATTGCTTTACGCTCTAAGGAAGTGATTGACTATTTCATTAAAAAACCTCGTGTCCAAAACTGCATCTGCTTCATTTCCACCCTGTGAAACTCGAATTTCCTAACCATCCAATCTATCGACACACAAACCTTCTAATATGTGTCATAAAATGAACGATACGTATTTGCATTTTTACAAGGTGGTGAACTATGCATATTGCCGTCATTGTCGTTACCATTACAACCGTCGTCATCATATTCAGTAGTATCATCATCATTAGGGGCCTCATAAACTGCCTTAACCCAGGGCCCCAAAATTCCTTATTCCAGCCCTTGCTAAATTGGGTTTGGGCGAAGGAGAAACTCCACGGAATTACGCTTTTGTCCTTGAAAATGCACCGCGACAAGGAGGCTTCCTCTCCGGTGGCGTTGCCTGCAAATACACTCTGGTCACGCTAGTTCCAGTAAGCTTGTGTAGAGTGAAGAAAAACTTCAGCTGGATATCGTTACACAGCCCCTTTAACTGAAAGGGGGCAAAAATGTTGTGTATGTTCCTCCAAAACAGGAACGAAAATTCGTTTCTCGTTCCTTCTCAACCTTGAAACGCGTTCCCGTTAGAACGGGTTGTTACATTGGCGCCGACTTGTGCCCGTTACTTCAATAAAGTAGTTAACTACAGTTACAATTACTTGGCCTGAAAATTAATGGATTACCGATAAAAATTAATCACGTAAAAATTAATCGATTAATTACTTCGTTACTTTACTCGATTACTTTGACGTTACTCCAAAGCAACACAAAAACGACACACTGTCTACTGTGTGTTTGAAGGGAAACATTTTGGGCCCCATCAAAATTAAAACAAAAATAAACATATCCATTACTTTCTACCCAATATTTTAGGATAATAATTTTAGGAGACCGAATCTATAAAATATTAAAGAACTTAAACAGGTTCTCAACATAAACGAGCCTTGCGCTGTCCAACTGGGACAGAACTAAATCCCATGAGCATGCGACGAATGCACTTGGGCGGTGGAGGCACGCACACCATTCGAATTAATCCAAGTTTGGCGTCGTCGAGCTTCAAAACAGGATTTACCTGAAGATATGTTTTTTGTATGTTTGCTGCATGTTGCCTAAATAGGGGCTGGTTTACCTACTAAGACGGACTGGCTGTGAGACCAAGATGCGGTACTTGCGTCTCGGTACATTTCAAAGACTCCTCCTTGATGAAGGTTCTTATCCGACCGAATGGGACCCACTTGATCTTCTTTTTTGATCACCAAACTTATCAGAACCAAGACGTCACACAAAATATTAATGCAAAATCTTTCAGCTGAACTGACTTTCCCGTCTAGAGATGATTAGAAAAAAAGCCCAATTTTCAGTGAACAGCACGCTTCCATGTCTTTCACGCGTTTACAGGCAGGCGGCTTCACAACTCCAGTGTCCAAGTGAGTCACCGTTTATTCTCAGAAATCTCGGGCTATGTTTCCTTTCCCTAAAATTTCGGTCTAAGTTCCCGCAGGCCCAATCCGCTGACGAGGACTCTAGTATTTTCGTTTCTAAGAATACGGGCTCAGCTTGGATGTCCCAGGCCGTTTTGTTGTGCTCCCCGACCAGCAGTCCCTTCAGTCGAAAGTTCCTGTTTAAACTGACAGCAGGGTTGATGCTACATTTTTTTTTTTTTTTTGTTCTGCAATCGGATCCCTTATGTTTTTGCCCTACGCACCCGTTAGTGTGAAGTCAAGTGACAGGAGCAACATAGCTGGTTGGTCCAGCCAGTATTCAGCTTTCACAGCGCTGTCAAGGATGAGCAGGGTCGAGGTCTCATTAGAGCTGCCTCTCTGTTTGCGGTGTGAGGGTGTGTATAGGCGGAAACATTAACAAGCAAAGCGCGGTTTTGGTAAAAAAAAATGTTTCGGGGTAACAAGGTGGGAGAATTGGGGGTGGGGGGGGGGGGGGGGGGGAAGGAGGGTAGAGGAGAGGGGGGCGGGGAGGAAGGGAGCGGGCGTATGCACCACTGTCACTCTGTCCACGGCCCCACTTGACACGAACCCCACGCCACGGTTTTATGGTCCATTAGTTTTCAGCTTTTTTGTACGCTCGAAGCAGTCTGTTCGTTTTCCAAGAAGTCGAAGCCTGTTGCCTTTTTGTAGAGCGTCGAATCCTCCCAGCTGGGCTGACCGTACGAACGAGTCAAGAAACGGTCTCTGGCTGGGCTCTCGTGCTTTCCGTGAATTTCTTTCCCTCACCAGCACCTCACCCGAGCCTTGTGTATACCATGCTAAAAGAGCGAAGGCCGTTGTATCGCCCTCCTTCCCCTGCATTTCTCCCTTTGACGGGACGGAAGAATTCTAACGAGTAATTTCAGTAATTCGTGACTGAAAAAAAGTAATAAGATTACATTACAAATTACAGTTTCAAAAAACTAACGGATTAATTACTAAATTACAAGAAAACTAATTAATTACAAGTAATCGCGTTACTGTTAACGGATTACTTCCAAGTCTGCATGATTGGCGTTACCTTTGCGTGCTTTCACAAAATATTGTGCTCAATAATTTAAAAATAAAATAATGCAAACAGGGGAAAATATCCCCGACGACCTTACCTGTTGAGTCGCCAAAATCATATTTGTTCCAGTTCTTTGTTTTCGAATATCACACACTTCCCAGTCTCTTAAGGGCGACGCTAGAAATAGTCGCCAATAAAAAAACCAAACACGTATTAAATATGGGCAAAATTCAAGGAAAGGACACCGTTTTTCCCGCCTTTCCCTCGAGAGCATGAGGAGTTCCCGTACCAGTTCCAGCGACGCAAAACAGAACGTACGAAACGTCGTTCCTTGGAACGCCGTTTCATACAACACTGAGGATAATGAATGGATGAAGTAAAAAGAAAAGGGACAGAAAGGAAGCAAGCACGTTTTGGAAACACCTAGACTCTCAATAGTTCGAGCAGCGCTTTATCATCACGGTCAGGGTAATTGGCTCGAAGGCAACGAGGCAATAAAACATGAGATAATTATAGCGGACTAATGTGAGAACTAAGGACGCAGGACGTGACAGATGCGAGGTACCGTGAGCAAGATGGTTCCGTCAGTTAAAGTTATGCTACCGAACAAAGAAAAAGGGAAAGGTCAGAACAGATAGCTTTTAGCATCACATGAATGGGTCCCGATGGCATTCTAGTTATGTTAATAAATAAGCTGGCCCATCATCCAAGGAAGCATGGAAAGAGCTATGCATTGTCTCAGGTCTACGAGCCAATGATATTAACGAAGCAGCGTCATAAGAGCATGTCATTGGGCCCTTCCTGTTTATGACTGGTTCAGCGCTGATAAAAAAGCTTCAGAAACATTACGAACACAATGATGGTGCGCTTTAAGCTCTGTTTGATTAATCGCATCAGCTCGTAGCGCCGGCAGCGTATAAACTCTAGGTGGAACAAAGAATAGCTGGCAAATTAATGATAAAGAGAAATTCCGCAGAAGCATGGTGAGTAAGCAAACTAAGTTGAATGTATAAGGGAAAGGAAGGTGAAGCTTGGCAGGTAAAACGCGTAGACAATGAAACCCGCTTAGAACGAACCCACGTACCGTGAATTATTGACGATATCGAACTCATAAAAAATTTAATAAAAATGCATTTAAGAAGTACTTCTTATAACGAACAACACATTGGCTACATCGAACTCCCCCCCCCCCCCCCCCCGGAAGGCTTCCAAAAACGTGCAAACAATCGTCGTCTAACCTGCCCCCCCCCCCCCCACCAAAAAAAAAAAAAAATCTAGGAAAGAAAGGAATTTTCAAAAGCTCAAGCCGCGAACAAAATTGACAAAAGGAAGCGATTCAGAACAAAGAGAAAGCTAAAAAAAAAGAAAAAAAAACGCTCCACCCACGCACAGAAAAAAAAAACTTAATCCTAAAGCGGTTGCCTAGGAAGAGAAGTAATTCAAAAAGGGAGAAAAGCAAAAAAAAAAAAAGAAAAACAAACTTTGCACGCATGCAAAAAATACAAAAACAAAAAACAACTTTCTAGCGCTTTGTTACAAGGTTGAAGCGAAGAGATGAGAGAGAAAGAGAAGCTCTCGCCTTACAACAAATGCATCGTGGAAGTTCGTTGTAAACGGTTTTTGCTATTGCGAACTACTTGCTATATCGAACTGATCGTAGGGTTTCCTGCTTTTCGTTATAAATGGGATTGACTTTATATGCGAGTTAAACCAATTTTAAAGTTAACGCTTTAGATGTCAACTTTTTAACAGTATTCTAATGACCAGTATACTGATAAAAACATTAAAAATAACAAAAAAAAAACAAAAAAAAAAACATCGAACCTGAAGGGAGGTTGTGTTTTTCGGTAAATGTGTTGTAATAATACAATACGTTCCTAAGAGAGCTTTCATCCTTTCAAAAATAACCTGACAAAGGCCTACAGTTTGCGTGCACTTTTTTTTTGTAATCGGAACGAGTAAATCAAGAAAAGACTCAATTGGCTGACCTTCAAGCTCGCACCGTATCATGGAGGTCGATTTTATTCGAGTGTTTAATTAGCGTCGAGATGTTTTGGTGGCGCCCTCCTATGGTTCCCCCTTGTGACTTTATTACTTTGCAAACAACAAGTTTGATGGTGTTTGTAAATAGCATGGTGGAAGCTTGAAATCATTGCACTCTCAAAGGAACACTGCCAACGCCGTCAAAATTAAAGTTCTTTCATTCCTTTTATTTTCGTCGATCATAAATCCTTTTCTGACGTTATAGTCAGCGTTCGGCCAATCGTGGAAGGCCGACCACAACGACGCTTGCGCTTGCGCACGTCGCCAATAGTGCCAATATTCAGGTTGCATTCTTAGACCGCGTGACACACTAACCGAATTGCCGGCAGTATCCGGCTAACATTAACCCAATGTACGACGCCTGAGACAGCTTCCGAATCCCGTCGATGGTTCCGTCGTAGGCCCTCCGATAATATTTGCACATTGGCATATTTCGATTTCACAGCAGAGCACCTGCGTTGACATTACTACGAAAACGAATATGCATGCGGCGAAACTCACCTTTTCGTAGTCTTTATTTCCTTTTTGTCCCCCTCTCCTCCTTTCATCTAAGGCTTCCTGTCGTTTTGCGGCCTTATTTTATTTGCGAAAGGGCTTGCATTGCGACCCACTAACACAACATGCAAAAAAAGAAAAACAGTATAAAAAGAATTCCACGCAATAAGCTTATAAACCACACGTAGGTAATAATACTTTTATTAAAGTTTCGCGGAAGGGCTCCTTCTCTCCTGTTGTGCTTTGTTTTTTTAAAGTATATTTTTATCTTGGATATTGTTTTTATTCCAAAAAACTTCGCACTGCAACAATAGGGAAGTTCCCAGCAATTCAGGGTTTGGAGAAATGGCTCGCGCCTTTTTGATGTCTCGCAACAGCAGCCGATACGCACACACAGACATGGCAGGGGAAGAAATAAACATGGATATTTCGTCATGGAACACAGCACATTGTATATCCCACGCGAGTGCCGCCGAAAGGGCCGCCACTTTTTGTTTGTTCCATGTCGTATTACTCGGTGGACTGCACTTAACTGTATCGACGGTGGGTTCTGTTTTTTTTCTTTCCGATGTTGTCTTCCATTATCATTCCGGTGTTCTATTTCGCCTACAAAGTGCTCACACATTCCTTACTTTCCGGTTTTGTGCTCTTCCATCGAAGCTCCAGGACACGCGGTAAAATGAATTTCCCCCTTTTTATTTATTTTTTCTACGAACAATAATACTCTTTTTTATGACAGCTTGTCTGGAATGCCAGCGATGCCCAAACGCAGAATATAATGCGAGATGGAAGCGTCGGGCTTGTACCGCGCATTCAATGCGGGCTTGGTCAGGGTTGCCAGGTCCGGCCATCAACAATCTCCTATAGCCAGTGAAAAATAAAGAAATAAAATAATAAATAAAAATAAAGATAAAGACAGGAGGCTGGAGACACGTTGTGATTTGTCCTCAAATGACTAGAAAACGCTTACCAGCCAAGACGAAACGAGGCAACCGTGGAATGTGGGCAATGTGACGCTGAATAAAGCTTTACTCGCGCTGAAAAACAATTTTCTTTCTTCGCGGCGCTCACTACGCTTCAAGTGCTGATCACTCTAGCCTAAATAGGCGTGTCAAATAGGCATGCTTACCAGGGGCTCTGAGTAGGACAAGCGGCGAGAAAGTCTTGGAGGTCGCCGACCGCCGGGATTGACTAGCGCCGCTCTACGAGTGGCTAGTATTGGGTTAAAGGCGTGGCACCGGTCAATCGAGGCAGTCGGCTGTCTCACCGCCTCTCTCACTGCAATGTCCAACATATACGGAGCGCAAGTTCGTCTGCTCCTTTTTTCAGGGGTTGTGGTGACGTCAGAAAAAACCCGAACTCTGATTGGTTCTGATTGAAGGATAGTGGGCACACCACGGAGCAGCTTGCTTTCAGGTCTACCCACTATCTTTCAGTCAAAGCCAATCAGAGTTCTGCGTCGTTCTGACGTCACCGCAACTCCTGCACAAAAAGCAGACGACTTGCTCTCCGTATAGAGCCCCGGTTGAACCATAGCGTTTCACGCGACTGCTATTCTTGACGCACGCACGTTTCAAGTCGTCACGAGGCAGTCCCGCTATACACTAGGAATCGAAAACAAAACAAAACCCGCAAGTTTGTGACACACATTAGGTCTTTGCAATCCAATAACGGAGGTACTACCAGCATTAAAGAAGCTCCGATCGTTTGGGTCCGAGCTATCTGATTGGCGAAAAAGTCGAGGATAACAAGACTGCTGCACAAAATAAACTTTTACATCATAATTTTTTGGTGAAACAATATTATCAAGATCTTCCGCTCATCTTAAACAAACTTAATTTGATTTGAGCACGTACACCAACACGTGGCCGTGACGTTGCGCCGCTGCAGTGGCCCCGTTGCCGGCACGGCGAAGACGCCGACGCTTCGCATCGCACGAATTCGGTTTCTGCGCACGCCGCAGTGCCCGCATCGGTTGGAGAACGCGGGAATGTTTATAAACAACGCATTGGTCTATATCTAGACATAGGTATCGTCTTTACTCTTTTATACACTCTTTTAGTTCTTTTTCTCAAAGATGTGTGAGCTTATATAACATCGTAAGCCACAGCGCGCACATATCGCACAGATGGTGCTGCGGTTTCACTGGACATCCTTATGCAGTTTCTTGAAGTCCCAGTTATGTAAGAAACATTCATTCTCTCGGCGTTAAGTTATACACGTCTCTTAATGTGTTCTCTGTTTTTTTTACCCAAATAATTTTGAGGAAGAAAGTGGGGAGGGGGGAAGAGCTATATAGCGGGATAACTCAGTTGAAAGGGGAGCGCATATTGAGTCAAATTCCCTCCTTGTTGGGTGCACCGAGTTAGATGAATCATATCTTGGAAAATTATGCTATGGGCGCTCTCGCTGGAAGTCTTGGTCTTGCTATTCATCCTGGAAATACCAACAAGAAACAAAAGTAGGTGTCAGTATAGTTCGGACAACAGGGTACAGTGTGAACACACTGAAACGATACTCCTTGATGACTTTTGTTCGTGATTGAGTGTCCTCTCCTTTTTCGTGGCGGTTGTACATTTTGAATTTGTGTGTCAATGCGCCCCGCTTCTTTCAATCGGTATAACGTTATGTTACTTTGGAGATTCAATTCCTGTTTTTCTGCTCACCGGTAAGATTGCAAGTTTGTGTTTTTTGCTACAGAAGTACCAATTGAAGAGTACATGCTTACTTTCAATAAATCATTATACCCCGGTTCATCCGACTGATCGAACAGTCTAGGCAATTTTAAAATCAGGTACGATATGTATTGACAGTGAATAAAAAATCACGGGCGTATAACGTCGCGGTCCAACTCTCGGTCGAAATGAGCACTTCAACATTACAATTTCCGTTTAAAATAGAAGAACGTTAACAAAAATAGTGTTTTTATACTTTCATGAACCTTCATTCAAGTCATTGTGTTTTTATAATCAAATTGGCCAATATATACTCGAAGGAATATCAGCTTTAAATCGACCACTGTCCGACACCCTCGTACTGATTTGACGCCAACACCAGGCATGAAATAGAAACCACATCGTGAGCGATTTCCCAGCCCATGCATTCACTGAAGTTTTGTGCAACGTTTCGACGTATACTAGAAATTACAACAAGCACAACGCGCAATTTAATGAACAATATGAACTTATATAATCTGCATATTTAAATGCCTTGGCCTCCCGATTAAGGTACAGAGCGCGATACTGTTAGCGCGAACAAGTGATCGCCGGTTTTTCCAGTTTTTTCTTTGAAACCAAGGAATGTCACCCAAGTTATTATTGCTACGGAAAGAGCTGATTTAGTTCTATAATTTAAGCGATAACATTTCGTGCTCGTTAATACTTCTTAGAAGTAAAATCCAAAAATGCGCCGATGTCGCGTTCGCGCTAACAGTGTCGCGATGTGTACAGAAACCAAGTGATTGAATGCCACTAGAAAGCAGCTCGTCCAGCCGTTCACGATAGCTCGGAAACTTTCTAATTTTGTCTCGCTTTGCCACAAACAAAGGGGAGCCACCCCAAGCACAACGACAACAACATGCGGCACTGGTCGTTGGTGGCTGGATCGTCGACCTTGTTAGTTTACCGGCTAAAGCAATCCCCCTTTCATTTCTTCATCGTCATCCTCACCAAAATACATATTCATTTTCGTACCATACGCGGTGGCCCATTCGCCCACGCTGCGTAAGGTGTACCGCTCCTTCGCGCAGTCTCAAGCCCACACCACAGTTCCTATTTCCTAAGATTAATTTCAACCAGAGCGCGGGTCTCTGGTTAGGATGATTAGTCGGTAGACGCGAGTCTAGCAGTCTTGGTATCTACTCAGTGTTCGAGTGTGTTGGAACGCAGACGCCTAGCTCCGAACGCTGGCGCTCTGCGTTCGAAAAGTGAGGAGAGACAAAAGCAGCCAGCTAGCTTTCCGTCTACACACGAATCCCTCCCGTCGGAGCTGGACGCTCTGGCGTCCCCACGCGCTCTGGTCTCCCCCTCTCCCTCAGTTTCTACCCGAATAGTCTCACAGATTGTCTTGGAAGTACGAGCTCACCCCGTCATTCGTTCTTGGCGCGTGTCTTGTACCCACGAAAAGTGGCTTGAATCTTAACGGCCGCCTTGGCAAGATCCGGGTCGTTCAGATCCATGTCTTTGATCTCCTGCGAGAAAATACGAGGAAAATAAGTGTGAAAACAAGGCATCGTTTTGTGCATGGTCCCATATCGCGCAACTGTAAACGCCACACACACACACACACACACACACACACACACGCACACGCACGCACGCACGCACGCACGCACGCACGCACGCACACACGCACACAGCACACACGCGCGCGCGCACACACACACACACACACACACACTTTGAAACCTAGTCGCCATAGCTGCTTCGTCTCGTCGTGGCATCAGGATATAGCCTTATCTTCTCGTACCTCGGATTCTCATTGACGTGTAATGTTTTATCACATCGAGTGTAGGTGGAATTTGTACTATGTAAAAGTTTTGGTTGACGTACAAAACGTTTACGACGCGTTACTTGCATTGGGAGGTGCGTTTGGGACTCGTTACTTCTCGAGTTGGTGTCAAAACACAAATTTATAGTTGTAGTAGAATTACGTTGTATAGCGCGTATATGTCGAGGCTTTTTCTGCTTTTGGAAACGGTTGGCAAGGGCTTCTTCGTGAAGCAGCTAGGCGGAGTGCTTGTTCGCCTGTTTCTTGCACGGGAGTTGCGATGTTAGAACGCCAAACTCTAATTGACTGATTGAAAAAAAAGCAAAATAGTGGGTAGACCTCGAGGCCATCTAGCATTCGAGTCTAGCCACTTTCTTTCAGTCAAAGCCAATCTGAGTTCGGAGTCGTTCTGACGTCACTGCAACCCCTATGCAAGAAGCAGATGACTTGTGCTCTTCGCATTGCTACCGATGTTTTAAAAGAGGCGGAGCGTGGCATGTTATGTTCAGGGTTCCTGCACCGTGATTCGTTCTGCGGGGTCCTCATCGATCGCCTCCGCGAAATTATTGGCTGCAGAGCGATAAGAAGCCGCTCAGAACTCACCTCGCCCTGCCTTTCTTAGGAGCTGTGAGTGACTGCGTTTTTGTTTTCGCTATTCCATGGAAAGAAGAAACGTTGACTGATTTAGCGATTGATTTATTAATGTGGCGTTAAATACCTCATGCAGATAGGTATTGCGTAGCGTTTTCTTTCAACCCTATCTATTTATGATTAACGTCGTATAGGCGTTCATAATAATAACTTTTATTTCTTTCATTCATTCGTGATAAATGAGTCTTTTTTGCAATCTTTCCGTTGACCCGCTCAAAAAAAAAAGCTAAATAAAAAAGGAAAACACACACACAAACATACACACACGCGCGCAGGCACACACACACATGCGCGCGCACGATCGCGGCATTTTATTTTTTAAGTTGCCCCAGCAGCATCCGTCCGAAACGAGGTAAAATTAAACCCTGGACTCCGACAACGTGCTCTAACTTAACGAGTCAACGATAGCCGGATGTCGGAGTTTATTAGTGCGCTGGATATTTCACCGGAGGGAGTCATCGGATCCTCGGAGACAGCGGAAGCGATTGCGCGAGGCCGATGGGGAGAACACTGTCCTCATCGTAAACCCATTACAACAGAGACTGTCTCCGGCAATTTGGCGACAGATAGACACCGATCCACTTTTTTTCGCTAAAAGTCGGGGAGAGAGATGGCGAAAGCAGAATAGCATTACGCGCGGTGCGAGAAAGCCCAGTATTTGTAGTTTTATCATTTTGTTTCGTGCCCCTGTAACACATGTTAATTATTATATGCTATTAGATTATACTTCTAGAATCCACTGCTGCGCGAATGTTGCTCATGGATGTATGTGGTGGTTACTTGATATGACCATGTGCAACGAGGAGTGTCAGGGGTAAGCGGTGCCAAAGTTTTGTCCGTATACGCTTTCTTGTGAAGAAATAAATAAAAGGGTTCTCTGCTTCGTCCCAGTTTTCCGAAGTCGGTTCCTTTCTAATATCAAGGAGTGCGTTGGAACCGACAACCTCTAACGAAAAGAAAAATGCCTTCAGAGTAGTGCAACTTGGCTCGCAGGAAGGGAATATAAATTGGCACGTTGTCAGGCATGCTGGCAAACGTACAGCGAGAAGTATTTCGAAACACTCGGAAAGCTAACTCAGCACCGTCCAAAATGAACGCCCGTAGGCGCATTTCCATGGAACAAAATTTACATTTACGATTATGAAAATTTGTAGTCTCGTGCATACGCGAGTGGCAACCATCAACATTTCTGAATAAGGTTTTTTTTGTTTTTGTTTTCGTTGACGTTGGGGGGGGGGGGGGGGGCACTAAAGACGCTAAGATCTCCCTGGTACTGAGGGGAGGCTTGAAGTGTTGAATTTTGACGGCGTATATTTTTTAACCTCTATGCGTACGCTTTTATTATTTTTTTTCTTAGCTCGTACTTAATTTTGTAAATAAAGAGATTAATATGCTCGCTGAAATACGTTTTGAGGGCGCTTAAATAGAAATGATGTCCAAGCAGACACAAATGAAATGCCACAAATGTAAGCCTAGGCTAATTGTTTCAAACTCCCCATAAGTAAAAATAAACAACAACAACAAAAAAAAAAAACAGATCAAGTATTGACTAAATTTGATCACGCGATAATGCTGATGCGTAGATATAAAAAAGCTAGAGCAGAAGGATTGAGTAGCATTTGCTACAAACACAGCTAGTCAACAAAACTGAAACGGAATCAGCAATATAATAAAATATTCTACGTAATAATTTAACTTTTAGTCTTTACAGCCCCCCAGTTTGTGTCCCTCAGCAATTCGAAACAGTACAACTCGGACATTCTCCTCCGTGTTGTGCGCTACCTGCCCTATACACTCTAAGTAACTCCCGCGAACGTCAGACGATGATGGACTACGGAGTGTCTATGCAGACCCTGGTCCTTGAGCAATGTGTGTCAACAATGACACGTTATAAAAACGGTCTTTCCCGTATAATGTTGTCAACTAGAGTAAGGGTACGAATGAAAAGCGAAAATGTGCAATCTATACTTATCTGAAATTGAAGTGTAATTATTTGACGTTTTTGGGAAGACGCAACGAGTAAAGGTAACTACGTTATCCGTTACTCGAAAAAGTTCACATAAATACGCTATCTGTTCCTGTTTTGAAAAAAAAAAAAAAATGTAACGAGTATGTTACAAGGCTACTAAAAAAAAAAAAGAACGTTCTACGTCTGACGCCATTACTTGCAACGCGTCATCGCTATCACTGGTTGGTATGTGTTCATAAGCATAGTGAGAGAACAAAAAAGAAAAGAAAAAGGAAATAGGATCAGAAAAGGCTTGTATCAGGAACGTGGCACAGCGGCAGAGCTAGGAAGCAGCCGGAGACCACTCCAATCCGCGAGAGCATAAAGCCGTGTCCCCCGTGGACCGTCCATGTCACGGTCTTTGTCTGCTTTGACCCGGCTTTTCGCTCTCTGACCCTCGCTCTAGTATTTTTGTTTCGGGCGAAGATTGGGGCGGCGTGTTCTACCTCTATCGCTGTCTGAACGTGAGATAGTTGATGCAAAATTCGTGAAGACTGAGAACAGGGCTAAACGACGTCGATCGCAATAAAAAAGAGTGAACGCGGCGCCATGTTTGTTCAATCCCTCCACAGTCGTATACTGTTATCCAGCTTGGCATTTATTTTTAAAATACGCTAACTCCATGGGAGAGCGTTTCTGCGCCAACAAGGAGCAGCGCATGTCTGTTCAACGTTTTCCAATGGTGACGGAAGGAGAACTACATCAGACATCGCGATAGTCAGCAAGGACTGAACAAGGAGAAACAATAGAAAGTTGCAGCCCGATTTCTGTTTGTTCTATCTATATTTTTTATCGTATCCGATTCCGCTGCAATGTTAGATCAGTGAGTTTCTTTGCATAAATTTTACTGCCGATAAAGAGGAGATCCAATCACAAAAGCCTAGGACCAGGAAAGGGTACAAGTCCACTCCGTGCAGAATATTGGTTGTTTCTTATTTGCGTTTCTTTTTCCCTCGTCTTACGCACGCGTTCTTTAAACGGGGATTGTGTACCAACCAGCCCAGCCTCCGTCCCTTTTTCAAGATTATTGTGTAGCATGACAAGACATCAGTAGATTTTGTTTTTACTCGGCTAAATAAAACAGAATATGGCGCTATAGTTACTTTTCGTAAATCACAAGCGGGGATAAAAGTTTCAAACGAGAAGATGAATATTGGTATGAGAGTGGAAACCGTCTCACTCTATTTTTGCCAAAATGAGGGCCAGAAATTTTTAATTTTTCTGAGGCCAAACCCACGACTTATCTTCCTAAGCAAGGTGTAAAGTAAATACGAAGCTGACACTCCGCTTATAGCTGCCCGAAGGCTTCTGGATAGCGAAAAAAATACCTAACGCTCGAGACACTAATATACAAATGAGATTGAAATTTGGGATATTTTTAAATACAAATGATATTGAAACAAGGGATATTTTCCCTTGTTTCAAACTCACTCACATTACAGTTGTGTTCCGAATTTCCGATGCAACTTAGCGAAATGAAACCAGGGCCTATACCAGCCTCTTGCACGCGCAATAATTATAGGAGTAGACCGCGCGCAGGAAAGGTGAACGAAAAAGTACCACATTAATCAGTGCCTAGCTCCCCGAGAAAAGAAGAAAAGTAAAATGAAAGAAGTCCTATTTATCTAGAGCAGCGGACGTAATGAATAAAATATGACAGGGTTAGGGTCTCGTAATTCAACTGTTCTTTTAGACTTCCCCCTGCTTGGGAGTAGGCGGCTACCAAGAACGGCATTTGTTTGGGAGCTAGGGAGAGAAAGTTATAAAAAAGAACAGGGAGCGCTACCCTCATGCCCATTAATCTGAGAAAGTATCGTCTCAGATTAAGGTGAAAAATATGACCGAAACACATTAACTACGACGACTTAGTATCAACCCTTTGAACATTCCTTGACAAGCCGGTCAACTGCAAGAAACTAAGAGAGATCACTGGCGTTTCAACTTTTACAATAACATAACTCTAATTTAAAGATGAAACCATGATTAAAAGCATTGTAATAAATACAGTAACGTGGTAAGGAAAGAGTTTAATAGCCCAGAGGGTTTCACCTTTGAAAATGAAAGAGTCCAGAGAAATTGTTCTTAATGAAAGGTAATGTTGTTTTTTGTTCAGAATAAATTAATATTTAACACACTAAGAGTTGTAAATACTGCACGTACTCTGATAAGCATCGTTAATAATAAAAAAAAAAAAACATATTCTTAGCTCCAACCTTTGAGACAAAAGGAACATACATGTGCGCATGCCACGCATACACAGAACCTCGTGCTCAAGCACACATTCTACCTTTTTTTTTAAATGAAATTATTGTAAACATTCATCTTTATAGAAAAAAATGCGGACGAATCTCACATACTTAACGAGATTTACCAACAGGGAAAAAGGAATGCTTTCTTAGAAACGGCGTACAGTCTACGGACATATGAGCTATCGCAACGGAGTGCCAGCCGGAGCCGAGAAATTCAGGCATGGGGCGCTTCGAGCGTCGCATGCGCATTGGAAGCCGTCACTACATGGCGCTCTGCTCCAAACCAACCGTTGCTAGGGCCGTTGTTTTTGATAAAGTCACAGGGGCTCGACGTGAGGTTAGAAATTGTCTGATAATAATGTAAATAATCTTCTTGTAAGCACTGTGCCTTTTCAATGTCTGTTCATCAAAACTCTTTTCTATCGTCTCAGTACCATAAAGCGATGACGAAAGCTCGTAATAAACTTCCAGAACCGGTTTGGCTTGCTAGCAGACGACACGATGACTTCGCGGTTTCAGTGGTTCTTTTTGATGGAGCACGCGACTGCGTCGAATGAAGTTTGTGGATATTCGACGAAACTCTATTCTCGGGGTCAACTTTCTGTGGGATTTCGGAAGCGTAGGGTGCCCGTACAAAGCTTTGATCGACAGTCGACGTGCGCGAGCGTGTAAACGCTTTCCCGTGGAGCTCGCTTCCGCAGTATTAAAGAAGGTGAAACCACTCTGAAGTCGAATAATGCACGACGACGACGTGAAGTCTATCAATTTGCGTACAAAATGTCAGATATGGCCCTGATATATTTTATATACGGCCATATACGATAATATAAGGAGTTATATATCGCAATATACCGCTATATATGGGAGCAAATACGCCCAGATACCGCCCCATCACTGGGCAAATACTGCCAGATGTGGGCATATAAGTGAGTAAATACGGACATATATCGCCACATACGCATGCAAATGCAGCCTATATCGCCGTATGAAAGTTCGAATTCGGTCATATATGACATATAGGGGTAAAAATATTTCCCCTGATAATGATATATGCGTCCGTTTCGGCCATGCAAGCAAAACGTTATATGCACTTCCTAAGACATAAGTTGATTGATCTATATGGCATGAGTCTAATGTAATTGGTTAACTATTGTTAACATCCTTAAAGTGAAGTTATTCCAGATATTTGGACCAGTTAATCAATTGCGCATTTTGAAGATTGAAAGACAAATTAAATTTGGTTGAATGTTTGACGTGTGACATGACAAACTGCATAAGATCGGAAAGGGAGTAAGTCAAGTAATGGATTTGAGATCGCAGCAAGACACTACTTCGTCGTTCCGAATCCTTTTCTCTTCGAAAGGCTGCGAAGCCGTTGCAGCCGGAGTACCCTATACAGCATCTTTCAAAAACCGTTCGCGCAGCATCGCAGCCTTCCGTTTGCGAGCGTCGGCGATTCATCGTGTGTTGAAAGTCGGAAGATGCGCTGTCTGTAGTGCCGTTTATGTGTAACTCTTTTGTAAAAAAATTTGAAATTTAAAAACGCGAACCTAACAGTGCACACATAATTTTAAATGTATGGGTAAATATATATATATATATATATATATATATATATATATATATATATATATTTATTTATTTATTTATTGCTTTGTGGACATCGTGTGCAAAGAATAATAGTAACGCTTATTTTTTCATTTAAAATTATGATCTGGGATATACGGCGTAAAACAGAGTATCTTCAAACTCGCATCGTTTTGGGTCTTTTCGAGCTGGACAGGTTCTTTAGAAGTTCAAAAGCTGGGCTTCATAGAGCTGTATTGGCAGCAGGGTAGACGCGATGCATGTTTAAGGCCAATCGTGTCTTCGGTTATGGTCACGTGACTACAGTCTAGGAGATGATGAAAAGGCACAACACGGCACCTGCCTGGAGCCCAAGGCCACATATAGCATTCACTGCACTATCAACCTTGGGTACAAGTGACAAATCCGCTCGTTGTGGTTGTTGAGAAGATAAGCCTTTTGTGCGTGCAGTCCCGTTTTGGCCTTTCCTTCTCTTCTCTTTTCTCCGTCCCTAAGCTGAAAGCGTGGTAGAAGGTGCGTGGTCGCGTGGTTTGACGGATGACGCGGATGGCGCATTAGCCGTTGGCAATCTCGGAATTCGTTCTGTCGGACCTAGTTTGGCGTGTGTTCCGCCCTATGTGGCTACTGCGGATTTTTGTTTGTGCAGTAGATTTGAAAAATCCTACCCGTATATCGGAAACAAGCGGTTTCTTCAAAGAAGCCCAAGAATTTTTTATGATGCATTTAGTTTTGGTTCTACAAATGACAGCTTCGCCTACATCGTTTTGAATCTTCACGGACATCTTCCTTCTCGTTCTTGTGCTTGAGTGGTAGTTCTGCCGTGGCCGTGGCAACATATATCTCGGATTACACCTTTCAAGTCCCGTCTCGTCAACGTAAGTGCGCTGCAACCTACTTCGCGACAATTGATCGTTTCCTAAAGGTACTCTTCCAGATTACCTCTAGAATTAGGCCGTGTCTATCTTCTGGCAGCCGGGAGAATAATTTCTCCGAAATTCTAAACTCATGTCACAACTGCAGGTAGAATACTGATTTTTTTTTATTCTCCCTCCGTTTCCTAATAATACATTCCACGCCCACCGTCTCGTGGATACACGTTTCATGGACACACGTTTCGTCAACATTAACGTTTCATCGACATTCGTTAAGCGAATGTCGAGAATCCTGGTTTCCCTGGGAATTAAGTTGAGCGAAATGAGGAGTGGCGCAAAGCGCAGCTCATTTCAAACTTAATAAAAGTTGGTACGGTGCAACCCACTTATAACAATAATGAGAAAACCAAAAATTTCAATTGTTATAACCGATTATCATTGTATCTGGACTAGAAACTGATCATTTCCAGTCTAGAAACTCTAAAAACTGATCGTTATAAGCGGTACATTGTTATATGTGGTATCATTATAAGTGGGTTGCACTGTACATGCTCAATATTAAATTGGTAATTTTCTTATACAAATGACCAGTCACTTTTTGCAGTTATTTGTAGAAAACAACAATATATATATATATATATATAAAAGTTACCTTATTTGATTGGGACCTATTTGGCCTTATTTTTGAAGCAGATATGCCCCTATTTGGCAGACCCAGACACGGACATAAAAAAAAATTGGGCATATCTGGCTAGATACGCCTTATATAAACTCAACTGCTTGATATGGCCAGATATGCCAAATTTTTTATATAACCATATTCGTTTTTTTTATGTAAGTCCAGATACGCCATTTTCGTAAGGGAAGGTCGAAGTGCCGGCCAGCGCATGTTTCAAGGATTTCCGGCAGCATATTTGCTTGAGTGCACATTTGTATGATCAAATGAATTGTCTGTAACCGATATCTCTCTCTCTTTATGTTTTCCCGCAGAAAAGTCTGTGCAGATCGTCTTACATTTAGGTAATGATACTCAACCCGCTTGCTGTTTACGACGTCTATCACACTCCAAACACACACGCACGCACACACACACACATATATATATATATATATATATATATATGTAAAACCTAAACAAAGTTATATCCAGCTCCTTCGCTATTTGGGGTAATCAGGGGATGATTACAAGCAGGTACAAAACACACACCCATATTGCGGGCCTAAAATACGAAGTTTGGGGTCTCGAACGGTTCATGTTAGACTCAAAATAATTGCTCCTTCATTACCATACACGTCTACCGCAAAATAAAAAAAAAAAAAAATATGGTCGATGCTGCTTTGATATCATGTTCTACACAAATGCTTTCCTTGCCGTATTTTTAGATATTTCCATACGTCTGAGGATTTTTGTAAGACAGTATCCGGTATCGCACGCAAATACAATCCTTTATTATAGACCTGATGAGTTTTGTAAGGCCTGTCATGTTCCAAATTATTACAAACTCAAAATCGTATCACTGTGAAAACGATTCAACCTGTTGCAGACTGTTGGCAATCAGGTCAGTTGAACACAGAAAAAACAAGAGCACGAAGGAAAGGACTGGACATTCCTACTGTTGCAGACGGCATACTTCAGTCATTCCGTATGCGTTCGTCGTGCGTTCGTCGGAACGTTACTAAAACACTCAGTTGAGAAACTTACCCTTGAAACCTGAACCGCTAATGTCCACTGAGACGAAACTAAATACGATAAAAGCGCCGCCCCTTAGCGACGAGTTAAAACTTGAAAGTTACTTTAGATGGCTACTGCGCTAGAGTCACTGAATGTTCCCAGAGTACCCAAACTCCCATGCTCGAGGCGCCAAGATGGCGGCTCAATCTTCTTTCTTTACAGTGGTCACCATTGGCTTTTAGAAATCATGTTTTTGCCTAATTATAAAACAAAAAAAAACTATTTTTGTATAACATTTCAGTGGAGATTGGTGCAAAATGACAGGCGCGTGATGTTTTCATAGAAAGGTCAGTGTACAAGGTTTTGCGGCACAGTTAGTATTGTTTCTATACACCCATGTCTCACCGGTGATTTCTGGTAGCGCGTCCCGACCTGGGCGCGTCCTAACTTCGATGGTCAATCGCTGCGCATCCACTTGGGGGACGGGCATCGGCAGCCCTGAAACCCCTTCAAACAGTGTACGTATCGGAGCCAAAATGGCCGATCAAAGCCAATATTAAACGGTAATGCTGTATTCCCACTGGCGTTCGAATCTCAACCGCGAAGCCGATCCGCTCGATTTCACCACCAAATGCGCGTGGATATGTACTGCTTCTTTTAACAACCGGGATCGCAACTGGTTTGCGAATGCGGTTTTGCAGCCGGTGTGGATGCGGCGTTTCAGCGGACGCTATTGAATGCGATAGTCTGACTCCATAGCTGAACCACGTGCAGCCGTGTAGTTTCCGGAATGGTCGCTGCGGGTGAAATGTCTGAGTTGAGATTGCGTTTAGTTTTGTACTCGAGTACTGATCGTAGCTACTTTTTTAATGCTGGCTTCTCCTGGCAGTTTCTTAACTGAGTATTCTAATAGCGTTGGTTCGTCGTCTGCAGCAGGCGACTTGAGGAACGGAAGTTGTCGTCGCCAATATATCAGCAACAGCCGGTTCTCGGCAAGTGTCTGCCGTGGTAAGTGTGTAATCTAGGCTTGCTATATCTCTCCTTTTTAGGTGTTAAAATTCCACGTCCGATTTTTACCCATCGTTTTTTAAAGCAAAATCCAGCCCCATCGATTCGTCCATAACAACGCCCCTAGCAATTGATTGATTGGATAAGTGAAGTCATACTTACAAAGTTAATTTGATATCGGGGGGGGGGGGGGGGGGGATAGAGAAAAGATTTTATCTGCATTTCCATTTTTGAAACGTGACCTTGCAGCAAGGCCGATGACAATCGCGCCTTTGCTTGTCAGCAGCCTGCGCAAATTCCTGATGTCTTTGTTTTCCGTGCTCCTTTTAATCAGTACATTCGTTTTCTTTCGTATTAACCTTAAAACAGTCAGTTTCTTTTTCTTTAAAAAAAAAAAGAACAAAGAATTACGTCAAATACAGTTCTCAAGAAACAAAATTATTAGCAGTTTTTAAGGCCACCCTACACTTTATACAAACACTTTAAGCCGGCGATTCTAATAGGCCGTGCTGCAGATCCGGTTTAAAAAGTGTGAATATAGGTAATCTTCCTGAGTCCATTCCTTCGATAACAAAGTGAGACTGGTCCATTACCCCGGCTCCCAAGGCGCGGCAACGCTCGAGGTGCCCTATGCGACATTTTTGTTGCTCCGGTCGGCCCTGCGCTGTGGTAGTTCAAATGTCCGGAGGCTGTACAAGAGCAAAGCATTTATTTCTGTCTGTCTTATGGCGAAAAAGAGCTTTATAAGCAACTACGATAAAGTTCCTCACTTTTTGTCCACTGATTTTTTTTTTTTTTTTTTGGCACAAGGATCACCGATTCTGGCCTGGGTCGCCAGAGGGTAGACAAGTTTCTTCGTCTCGGCATGTGACAGATTCAGCGCAGATAAAGAACAAAGTTGCCATCACCTCTGGTGACAGCAAGCAGGTATTTCTTTGTTGCTCACGCTTACTGCTTTTCTACTTGCGCTTCTACTTTGGGCTTGTCAGTCACGTTTAGATGTCTAGAGTTGAGACTGGCTTCCATGCGACACTAGGGGACCGTTTTTTTAACTATTTATTTATTTATTGCGACACGTCACAAACGTTTTTCGTCTGCATTTTTTCAACTCAGACGTGCGTTCCTCAATGTGGGTAGCCGGGTAGCCCCGTAACATGTGTTACAACTGCTTGCTGATCATCGATGATAATTGTCATCACCAAGCAAACATATGAATAGAGATTTCTATAGAAGAGGTTTTGTGTGGAAACACACTGAGAGATACATTTATTTGAAAAAAGTAGCAAACACAATTTAACTCGGATTGACCTGCCATTTATAGAGAGGAAACGAATAGTTGTGCAAATCTGATAAGTTCTCTGCATTCTGGACCCATAAGGCTGAAGTCTGCACTAGGCAAGAAATAATCTGGTGTTATTGCCGACAAGTTATTAAACATGCATGAATGGAAATATACAACACTTACTCCCGAACCTATAAGGAAGCAGCTCGCAAAACCGCGAAGTTTTAAACATTTTGTTCTACATCGAACAAATTCCCAGAACCTCCTGTTGAGTGCAGTAGCTCTTTGTTGTTTTGTAATCAGGGTCAGCCTGTTTTAAAAATGAATACTATTAAAAAAAATGAAACCAAATACGTTACACTATACATTTACGAGAAACTAAAAATAACGTATTTTCGATTGCGGTTGCTTTGGCAATTAAGAACATTAGCTATGCTTCTTCAGTAACACGCTTCTCTTTCGGTTACAGAAAAGAAGCAGGCGGGCTAAAAGCTGCCTAATTTCTTAATGTTGTACGTCACAGCATTCGCTTTCTTGTTTTCGCTCTCTAGATGTTTTTAGTTTGTATTCGGCTGCACTTTCCTTATAGACAAATTGGGAGTAGTATCCCTCAAATATTACTCACCAATAGTGCCTTCGACATGAATATCTCCAGTCGCATTTCACACAGCCTATCATTACCTACAGCTGTGGCTTTTAAAGAAATAATAGTCATAAAAAAAAAGAAGGTATACTTCGTTTTCCTCTTAAGTGCAAACTCAGCCGTCGCTACGAGCCATTGGGACCAGTCAAACAGCGTCACGAGCAAAACGTCGTGGCATCCTACCATCGCCAAACCAGTCATATACAGGACTGGCTCAGTGAATTCCGCTTTAAACATGTGTATGTCTAAAGCGGAAGGTGACGAAAAGCTTAGATCGTTTCGTGGAGGCGTCGATTTTTACGTTCCGTTTTAGATTGAGCCTGGTGACTCAGTCACCCTACAGATGTTCGAATCTAATAGCATTGTGTCATTAATAAATTTCGCATTGCGAGAGTAAGCTTTTTTTGCATCGTCTAAACTAGAAAGGACGCCATGCCATTCTATTCAAATCAATTTCGCACGCCCCTACAAAAAAAAAAATCTAGTAATTTTTATTACTTGCCACCTTCAAAAATGTCTTGTCATTGTTTCAAATAATGCGCTCAACTTTTAGCGTTAGCTATTGATAATTGTATAACTTTATATTTATTCGTTATGGTGTTAGAAATTTGCCTCTTAGATTGTTTGGCCTGGAAAGGGTTTAACCTTAGTCTGCACATAATAAGTTTTTTCAATTGGTTAGCTCTAAACTCCATCTTTCAATTAGAAACAAGAAGAATAAAAAAAACGTCATACGTCGGGAAGCTCTTCGCCGGCGTCCTCAAACTTTTTGGCGTCCAGTTCTTGGTCCTCTGGCTGGTCCTCGTCCATGCCTTTTTCTTTGGGCTGGTGCAGCGGGCTCTTTCGGACGCGGTGGCCTCGGAATGTGGCTTGGATCACACTCGCAGCCTGGTTCAGGCTCGGGTCCTTGAGGTCTATGTCAGCCAGCTGCAATTGCAAAAAAAAAAAAAAAGAAAAATGTATTCGTTACATGGCATTTTATTACCTTAGTGGCCTCTATGTGAGACATTGCATAAGTGAGGGGAGTCCATCAATTTGACTTTTCTTATAGTAAAATTTAGAAAAAATAACGAAATATTACCGAGAGAAAGGAATCAGTATTATGAAACATTTAAACAACTTAACGACACCCAGCTTAAAAAAACGTTTTTGCCATATGTTGCCCCAAAGCTTGAGGGCAGACTCTTCCAATCAGAAATGCATGGTCTGAGTGGTAGGTATTATAGGCGTTATATGTGAGAAAAAAATGGGTTAATCTCTACAAGAATGACCTAGGTGAGAGGAAATATGATGAACCGGAGAAATAAATGTAGAAAGTCACCATTGGTACAGTTTGTGCATGGAAGATGAAAGAAAGTGCGCTGGATTCTCAGAAGAAAGAGTATAACGTTTTGCTTTGAAATAATCTAACGCACTATTTATGGAGAGCCGCGCATATGCTCCTCTGTTGACCGTGAATATACCATTAGAGAGTGCTCCATGCTTGCTAGTCTCTGAAATACTCACTGGGATAGGCCACATTCTGTAATAAGTTCCCGTTAGCCGTTGGCTAAATAAAACCATCGACACGAGGTAAAACATTTAGCTAAGAAACTCTTTTACTAAGTTCTGTTTGAAGAGTAGTTAACGAGCCTGAAAATAACATTTTATGTTTTAACACAATGTTCTTTGCTCACAGCTCATCGGTTTCTTTTTGATTGTACACGGTTATATTATTGGAATAAAAGCTGACAAAATAATGTCACAAAACATTAATGTTGAGCTTTCGTTTGCCTGGTTTGTAACCCTCACAAGAATTTCTGCCTATTTTATGAGAAAATACAGGAATGGGCAGCCAGTCGCACAGAAGAACCTACTCCCACCAAAATTAAAACAAAGTTTCATTTCGTTTTTTCTTTTTTCTTTTAGGGGGGGGGGGGGGGGAAGTCAGGCGCTAAAAGCTTATAATTTATTATTGGCAGGAAGGTAAAAATGTATTTTATAAAGTGTATACATTTTTCTAACTTATGTGGATTAAATATGAGAAATTCCAAAGTGGAAAAGCTCCAAATATTCCGAATATGTTTTCTCCCTAAGAAGCTGATTCATTTTTCTTCCGCTTGCTTTTAAGCGACAAAGAGTATCAAGTGCGAAAGTAAAAGCGGGAAACTGCACTGTGGCGACACGATCAGTTCGGCAGGAAAAAGTATATAGGTTTAAAAAGGTCGAAATAACAGTTAGAAATATCAGTGTCGAACTTCCATTTTGTTAGAAACTGTTTAATGAGTGCTATGAAAGTGACTAGCGTTCATAGCACTCTTTAACCGACTTGGTTGGATTTTTTCTGCATTAAGTAATACTGTACAAAAGAAGTTTCCCTTTTTTATTATCCGCTTGGTTAAAGCTTGATAAAAATTAGTAAAACTGGGTAAAGCATTTATAAAACTGTGCGAAAAAATTGTAATGAGAATTTTTTTAATTTACAAACAATTTAGATACAGACAATAGCTACTTCCCCGCTCTCCTCAAAGAAGTTTTGCGCCTGGGTTCTCAGCAGAGTGGAAGAAAATCATGACTTATTTTCTTTAAATCCTGCGAACAAGATTACTTTTATTTAAATCAAATTAGTTCGATTTAAATCACTTTAGCTATAAAACAGTGCTTTTTAATCACTAGATTTTTTTTTAAACATCACAGATTTTTTATCTAGCGGTTCGATCACTGAAAACAATGCGGAAGAAAGTATAATTGTACATTTAAAATGCAGTTTAATGAACAACTTTTTATTGAGATGACCCATCAATGTAGAACAAAACGAACTTGATATTTTTTGTTAGTACAAATGCTTTATTTCCTTTTTGTTTGCGTTCTGACTTTCTTGCCATAGAACATTATTTTTTAGTGTCAGTTTATTGGCATTTTTATTTTCTTATGACAGACGTTACGTAATTGAGAAACGAAGTGTATGGTAGAAAAAAAACGTCCACGTTCCAATTTGCTCAGATCACTGCTCAGCCTGATATAAATATTTCTTGCTTGATGATTTCTTAATTTAAATACAGAACAAATGCACATAAAAAATCAAAACAAACGCAAAAAAATTGGAATTTATTTTGTGGAAAAGGTTTGATATAAATCATCTTAGTGAAACTCGTCTGATTTAAATCACGAGTTAAATCATCTTCCTTTCTACTCTCCGTCCTGGTTCTCAGCCCTTTTCTGTCACGTGTCAACAAAACTGTCAGTCACCGCAGACGTGTAATACGTATGAAGGAAACTGCCTGACGGTTCGGGGAGGACGAACACACGACCGTGACGATGGCGGTCAGGGAAAGCTATTGCACTAGGATCATGTGACGGGCTAGTTGGTTATACACTACGAAATTAAAAGTAGCGCTAAAGACGAGGAGAGGTAGGAGACACAGATACGGAAAGGCGCTGACTCACACTGATATCTAATGAAGAATAAAAGGTAGAGAAAGCAGAAGTGCAAGGACATATACGAAATGAAAAAGAAGACTAACCAAAACGAAAGAAAGCAACAATTATTTTTGACTTCAAAATTAAGAAATATGAAAAAAGTTCGGTAAAAATTCCATCGAACGAAAATTCTAAGGAAGTTGAGTGATAAAAAAAACAAGAGAAATCTATGAGGCGCAAGTCATAGCAGCTAAAGGGGATACATGCATCAGTGCACCGTCGGTAGCCTTATCGGCGTAGGAATTGCACTACTTACAATATTTTGCGTGAGAACTTCGTTTAACAAGATTAATTTTCAGAGTCCTGTTCTTCCTCTTTCTTTTTATTCCTCTTTCTTTTTCTTTGTTTCATTTAATTGAAGTAGGTTTCCATTTGAATTTTTTAGTGTAATTTTTTTTTTAATTTTTACCCGACTTTTTTTTTTACATTTTGAAGTCAAAAATATTGTTACTTTCTTTCGTTTTGTTTAGTTTTCTTTTTCATTTCGTACATGTCCTTGCACTTCTGCTTTATCTTCCTTTTATTCTACACTAAATATCAGTTGTGAGTCAGCGCCTTTCCGTATCTGTGTCTTCTACGTGTCCTCGTCTTTAGCTTTCGTAGTCAGGGAAAGCTTTTTAATTTCGTAGTCAGGGAAAGCGTCTGCGGTTACCCTCTTCGCTCTTGTTTTCTTCTAAATAAAAAATTGGGGATCATCGGTATAAAATAAATGTAATGAGCTATATAAAAATGCAACTCAAAGTGTATGCACAATTTATTGAGTTTTAGGAAACATTAGAATGGTTGCTGATGAAGAAACACAATGAGGTTGGCCTTCAGAAAAAAAAAAAAATTTGCTACTTCGCGAAAAAAAATAAAGGCATCGAAGTAGAAATCGCGACTCCACAGTACAAAAAAAAAAAAAAGAAAGAAAGAAAAGAGTTAAGCGTTTATTGATAGCAACGCTAATCTAAAATGCAGTGTTCGTAGCATCTATTATGTAGTTCACGCGTAAATAAAGAATATATATACGACGCTTTTCTTCACTATCTCCTATCGAACGATGCCCCTCACAAGTATTCCCTAAACTTTCGTTATTAAAAAAAAAGGAAACCTTCGAGAGATTGGTCGGGGCGGCTCTGGGTCGGGGCTAACGGTATGACCAAAAAAAAAAAAGAAAACATGATGAGAATGAATAAAAGAGCACATAAAAGGACACACGGGAAGGGGTAAGACACGAGCAGGCACAGCGCGGTGTTTGTGTTTGTGGGCGGCAACGAGCCCCCTGATAACACGTCGACCAGGGGACTTCACGTCGTACGCCTTCTGGGTATCCTGGCCAAAGTGCGCTAACCTGCGTGCTCCAGCACGAGCTGCCTACCTTCGGTTGAAGCATCGGCGACTCGTGAACCTGGAACGTGCACTCGCAGTAAAAGCGCGGAGAAAGGAAACGAACGCTTGCTGGAGGCCGGGCGTTCCAAAGAGACGTCCCGCCGTTCTTACCTCGTCGGTGACCAAATAGACATGGGCAAATTAGTTTCAAAATGTAATTTAATTACAATTACGATTACTTTGCTCCACACCTAGTTTAACTACAATTAATATTACTACTATGTGAAAAGTAATTCATTACAATTACAAATTAGTTTTAAAAAGTAATGCAATTACCTTACCATTACTTTTTTTAGAGCTACTCGATCATGGGCCATATAACTTTAAACTTATAAGTATGGCCGATGCATAAATGTCACATATTGCACTTTGCTTTCATCAAATTGTTTAAAATTAATTATAGAACTTGAGAGTTTGGAGTAATGAACTGCTGCATTCTTATATTCTCAATAAATAAAATACAATTACTTTGTATACACGAAGACGCCAGATCGCTAAGTAAATTTGTGTTGACACACTTTTGTTAGCTAGGGAAATAAAAATGTGACAATTATTCATATCTGAATAATTTATTAGTGTTATTATCAAACTACAATCGACACGCACTAATACAACCACACACACCTAGAAACGTTTCATGTTATTGTAAATTATGTACATCTAGGTGAAAACAAAAATACGAAGACACTTAAGACTGCTAACGTGTCGGAATGCGAGAGAATTCGTATACCCAGCGTATTTCTACAAGCTGCGCGCCGCGCTGAGCCCGGTCGGGAGATCACTGCGGAGGCTGCCCAGGGGGTGGGCCGTGCGGCCGGCTGCTCTGCAGAGCCCGGCCACCTCTCACTCCGGTGACAATCAGATCATTGAACGACGTTTCATCGACCGCTCAGGTTAGCTTTTTTCTGTGACAAGCTTCATAATATGGTCGCCGCGTAGCGGCGTGTACGGGTCGGTCAGGTGAATTAACATTTTTGTAATAAGCCGCCGTAGACTGTCGCCGGCAAAGCGGCGTGAACGCGGGCCGGGGGGGGGGGGGGGGGGGGGGGGTTAGCGCGTGCCGCAGTGATGCACGCGTGAAGAAATGTCCCTACAGCGTGCAATTAGCGTAACAAGTGTCTATGAAACGATCGTGTCGACGAAATGTGTGTCCATGAAACGTGTGTCTATGGAAAGTTGTTCTCGAAATGTAATTCCACGATACGGGTTTCGACAGAATTATAGGACCCTAAAGCTGTTTGGGAAACACAATAAAACTGATTGATTGATGGGGACCCGCCACGTGCCAGCCCGCCACGTGCCAGCTTATCAATCAATTCACCTCCTACAGACTACATACAGGCTTTGTTCTATAGGACAGGCACATTTAGGTGCTGGTTGGCGCGGCTTTAAAAGCTGGTAAAGCCGGTTCGCTCCAAGCCACACCGTGCGTGAGAAAACCTCTATAAGAATAATTTAAAGAAACGTAACAAACAAGTTTCCTACAGTCCAAAGCCGCGGTTTGTGAAGTTTCGGGATCTCGTCCAGTCATTTTAAAAAACGGTTGAAAGGGTTAGGGGTTAGAGTAAACAGTAAAAAGTTTAAAATGTATACAAAAAGTTAGACGAGGACTGGAAGAGCGAAGAGCAGTGTAGCGACAACGGTTGGAAGTAAGCCGGGATGAGTTGTGTTAACGAGACCTGCTGCTTCTTCGCCTCGTGTGAGAGCAGCACGACTGTGCTACTCTAAAACTCTGTGTGCTTAGTGGTGCCAGCAGACGAGGTGGAGAACAGGGACGTCAAAACACATAAAGATAAAAGAATAATTTCATGGACAATAAAAGATCCCCAACTTGACTGAAATGTGTAAGCGAATATGGAAGCGGCGAAGACACGTAAGGAGAACCTCGAACCAACCTCCCCGCCTCAACCGGATGATGTGATCCGAGAGCTCCACTTCGACTCCCGATGCCCCCGGATAGGAATGAGAAATAAGAAAAACCCCTAGCAACACGAGCAACAGGAAGTGAACGAGACGAAGAGCCAGATTCAACTACGACAGGAACGAAAACGGACGCGAATATAGCCCTCATTCATAAAATGTTTTCTCAAAGCTTTTATGAAATTGTTTTACAGTCTACAAAACCGTTCATTCCCTTCGATCCTAGCCAGGGACGAATGCAGGAATTTCCAAAGGGGGAGGGGGGTCAGGTGTTGTTCAGCGTACCGCATGTTTAGGAACCCGCCTCCCCTCTCCCGTTTCCACGCCCTCAGTTTTTACACATGCAGGTATACCCAAGAGGGGGGTCACGACCCAGCCGCTTTCCCATTCCTCCTTTCCCTCCTTTTGAGCAGCTTGGGATACACTCCTTCCCCTGTCACTTTGGCTGTACTGTCGTCTCCGTGGTCAGGAGGAAACGCGTCGGTGCCTCAAAACCTTGCAAAAGTAATCGCAATTGTGCGTGAAATTTCCCAATTACTGACGCTAGAAAGAAATTAAATTACAATTACAATACTTTAACTAAAAGTATTTAGGTACAATCACAAATTACCAGGAAAAGTAATTAAATTACAGTAATTCAATTGCTGTGATAAAAATACTACTCAAGTATGGTGGCTATACGAGTAGAAAGAGAGGGAGAGGAGGATATAAGAGAGCGAGGGCACGTCAAAGAAGAGCTACGTGCCCTGACCTCCCCGCGCGCTTTCATTTCCTCCTCTTCTTCAAGTACTGCCTGTATAGTTGCTACCCGAAAGCTTTTTTTTTTTTTTTATCTTGGGAACCTTAGTTACGACCGAGATGCCTGTCAGTCGCCGCTTGAGAAGAGCAGACGCCTCGCGGTCGCTGAGTGAGCGTCCGCGAGACGTCCGTGTCATAGACGGAGGGCGTCCGAGCAACACCCTTCCACGTTTATCAATCTTGGGCGCTGACGTTCCGAGGCTAAATCTAACCTCGGGATTTGGGAAAGTCGATTCGCGCCTCGTGAAGGGGCAGGGTGGGGTAATACAGCTCGCTCACGCCCGCCGGATGGGAAACTCACTAACCGAAATATGCTGATCCGCGCTGTATTTGGGATAATGTAAAGGACATGCAGAAACAAAATACGTGGCGTGCCCATAGATGTGGAATATTCCACAGCAACGCACATATCGGCGTGTGTGTAGATTCTGCATGCCGACACGTTTTTGGTCAAAGCCGTGCAAAAGTCATGTCAGAACATTCGTCGTCTCTTTGTGTTGTGCAGACATTAGACAGTCAGGGCAGTTCCCTATGTCATTCTAACATCGACACTTTAACGTCATCTAAGGGTCCGTCACGCAACAACTCACGGTGAACTATGAATACACACCTGAGTTGTATGTTGTCTACGAAGAGCAACAGCTTTTCGTCGTACAGGTCTATACGGCAGTTGTTTGGTTAACAAACTTCAGGTGTGAAATTTTTGTATATTTACGGTTTTAATGAATCAAAGAGCAGGAGCTACGGCTGCTGCCTTTCGTCCACTTCACAAGACGCGCGAAACTATTATGAGGACATTTTCTTATAAAAAAATCACAATATTAAAAAAAAAAAAAAAACGAAAATTGGTTGAAGCTGGCATAGAGAACTGAGAATAAAATCTTGTCAAAGTCTTAATTTGAAGTCGACATTCCACTAACAGGCTCACTTTCTTCAGACCCCGAAGATGCCGAATCCCTTTTGCGCAGTACTTTCCTTACTACTGAGAACTAACAAAGACAAAAAGATCGAATCGCACCTGCCCCCCCCCCCCCCCCTTCCTCCCCTACCCACCCCCCGGCCTTTCGTCTTTTCGGGGTACCGTAAGTATATCTCTTTCAGTGCATCAACAATAATATACAAAATTGAGGCTGACATTGCATGTGGCAGCCAATGTATTAGTTGGTCTAGAAACCATAGAAAAGCGCATGCCTGCAGGAGTGACTGTTCCTAATCATTAAAGTGAGCTTGTTTGTTACAGCTCAGAGTTTGGACAGCGCAACCTATAGTTTCGGCTCGACATTGATCAGTGACCTGTACTTTATTTTTAAATGGAGGGAGGACTCTCGTGGCTTCAGTACTCAAAAGCAAGTACTCTCCTACAAAACCTGCGCAAAAGTTTGTGGTTTTTTTTTTGTTTTTGTTTTTTTAAAGACGCAGAGCAGCAGGCAGAACATGGTTTAAGATCACCATTTGCTGTCTTTTTTTTTATCTTCCCGAGCCGTTTCGCGACGCACAGTTTGGAAAACCCTGCCTAAGCGCAACGTCAACTGTCACTCTGTGACTCCAAAGGGGTTCGTCTTCGACGCTGCTTAAAGGGACACTGACAGGGTATTTATGCTCGCCGAGGTTTTTAGTTGTACGTGACATATGAGAGCTCAACTACCCAGAACAGAATTTGCGGCTCGAAATTCGGTTTCTTTCCGCCCGAAAACCGCCGATCAAGAACTGGCCGGTTCGAGTCTCGCTCACTCTCTTTTCCGCGGTCACAGGCCGTTTTCTAAGGTATCGATGCGACCACCAAATTTAATCAAAGTCGTGGGTCGCTGAAGGGACACACTCAATATTAAAAATAGAAAAAAATATAAAACCCATTTTTTTTTGTGGCTTCTAAAAAGCTGCAAATACGTTGATTGAAAAAAAAGTTCCACAGACAACCGGAAGCATTCTGTGCGTGCGTCGTTTCGCGTATCGTGGGACTCGCAGGGACGGCGATGGCAGCGGACGACGGGCGTGGGACCTCTATTTCAGAACTGTCGTTCGCGGTACCGGCGAATTTTGTCTGCCTTTAAAAGAGAAATTTGGGACTGGTCAAAAGAATTGGTATTCATGCCGTACGACAGGCCCGACCACCAAGCCGATTTGCACGAAGACGTCGCCGAGCCGTCGCTCCCTTCTTGTGGCTGAAGACATCGCTCGCGCAAACGTCAAGCGCGACGTGTCTACTTCGAGTGGAATATGCACGCGTAAGATTTCTTTACTAGGTGAGAATGTCGCCAATGCGTGGTGCATCCCGACTTCGACCCGGGAGTGCTTTTGCTAAAGGAAAATCGGCAGCAAACTTTCCAACTTACAGTTTATCGGCTGAATTATTACTACGGAAAAAGAATCCCCACTTTCGATGTGGCCCAGTAGCTCAATGGGAAAGACGTCCCCTTCGCACCCGGTAGAGCCGGGTTCGATCCCCCGTGAAACTTTTTTTTTTCTAAATATTTTTTGATGTCTACATTTCTTTTTTTTTTTTACAATTATTACTGAAGAAACAAAAAAAAAAGAAACAAATGTTGTGGACGACACGTCGCTGAATTAGATGGTATGGGATATCCTTTTTGACACCTGCGGACTCAATGTAATCACTTTCCACATAATACAAGGAGCATATAAATCAGGTAGCGTCCGCTTTCCGAGGTGCCCGTAAATGGTTTACAGGAATTGCAGCCAGCCATTGGTCCCGATCCCGTTGATCTTTCGGAAACTCTGTCGCACAATGCCACTTCTGTTTCGGACGCGGGACATGTGAGCCAGCTCTTCACGCAACATGTGAGCCAGCTCTTCACGCAACATCTTGGGTGTATTCTTTTCGGAGCCGATCGAAATTCACCACGGGCACTCACTACTCATCTCCAACTCCTCAATGTACAAAACAACTCATCTTGGAGTAGAGAACAACGAGCGGAACAAACATAACTGCAAAAGAATCCCACGGCGAGCAGTTCCCAAACGCCGCATGTCGTCTGCTACCGGGAAGGAGAAAAAAAACAAAAAAAACACACACACACGGTCGGGTGTAGCCACGTGACTTCCGCCACTCACTCCCTTCTCTCCACTTCTCCGACCTCCGTCGGGTTTCGGTTTCGGTTTCCAGCAGTTGCGCCTTTTGACTTTATTAAAAAAATACGCTACTCTGTTGCAAAATATTAATTGGGTAGTCCTCCGACACCATAATGAAGCGCCAGGCAAAAAATTAAAAAAAAAATTTGGGGGGTGTCAGTGTCCCTTTAAAACGTTAATAACGCTTCTGAGGTCGCTTATAAAAAAAAAATACAGTGAAATCTTTATTGATACCTAACCAAAAAGTATATCAACGAGAATAAAATGCCTACAAATCTCGCGAATAAAAAGTGCATTATCATCGAATCTTTACTTTTTCAAGAACCTCTTTTCGTTCAATAACCTCTGCTCGCCTATAATAGAACTGCTGTGGGACGGACCTCATAGAAATCTATGCTTCGTTTCAGCTTCGGTCCGAGCACGGCGGGTGTTACGAGCCAAAAGGCCAATGAAACAGCGAAAGAGGCACAACATCATGGCGTGCTCTCTGCAGTTGATAAGACCAGCCGGTATTCGTCGTCTCTCTGTGCGTGCTCCTCCGCCGGCTAGTCCTATCAAGCGCAGAGAGCACGCCATGACGTTGCGCTCTTTACGCTGTTTGATTGGCCTTTTGGCTCATAACATCGGCCGCGCTCGGACCGAAGTTGAAGCGAAGTATAGTCATATATGTCTAACAAGTATTATTTATAAACTAAGAAAAACGTATGGCCGATTCCTGAATTTGCAAAGAACGTCAATAGAGCTTTCGTAAGACTCTTATAAGCCACATCTTCTAGATTTAACGATTACCGAGATATGAACACTATCTTTAATTTTTAAGCAGATGGCATATTCTGACTTTGCAAAGGCTTTATACTATAATATTCTGCAATGGTTGCTCATGTTTGTGATGTATTGACTTACTTAATTATTTTTGTTACAAATTTGGTCAAATGCGTGCCCTAGTAAATACCAATTTTTAAAATGCAAAGCTTGAGAAACATTTTCTGCGAAATGCTGAATGTGGCGGTTTGTGATTGCGCATTCTCGAAGTATGCATTTTTTTAAAATTTGTGCTATTTTTTATGAGATAATTTGCTTAACATTCTTAACCTATCTTCGGTACTGTGAAATAGGTTGAATAAAATCATAGATTCAGAAATGGTGGGGCATAAATATACCGTACGATATTTTTGTGAAACATTTATTTTCGTTCTTTCGGTGAAATGTGCGAGTGTACATATTCCGAAAAGTTTGGCGAAACTGAGGAACAAATATACCAAAGCAGGTAACTTCGTTAGAAGTTAGGTGGGCTCGGTGGCTGTGCCACAACGCAGACCACTAATCCGTTCAACTTTTTCGTGCAGATGTTCTCCTTCATTCTCCTCCGCGCTTTGCTCCCGGTGCTGGCTTCCTCGGACGGCACGACAGCATGCACAATCTGGAACAACGAAGACCAAGCAAGCAGCTACCACCCGGCCATCAGCAACGCCTCGTCACGTCCGGCAGACTCGTCACTCAAGCAATTGATCCTCGGCCAAGTGTGGAGGGCCCCATCGTCATCAACAGCCGCTTACCCGCCCACTATAAACCAGCCGACGCAGCCGATGTCGCTCTGTGGGCTCGGTGGCTGTGCCACAACGCAGACCACTAATCCGTTCAACTTTTTCGTGCAGATGTTCTCCTTCATTCTCCTCCGCGCTTTGCTCCCGGTGCTGGCTTCCTCGGACGGCACGACAGCATGCACAATCTGGAACAACGAAGACCAAGCAAGCAGCTACCACCCGGCCATCAGCAACGCCTCGTCACGTCCGGCAGACTCGTCACTCAAGCAATTGATCCTCGGCCAAGTGTGGAGGGCCCCATCGTCATCAACAGCCGCTTACCCGCCCACTATAAACCAGCCGACGCAGCCGATGTCGCTCTGTGGGCTCGGTGGCTGTGCCACAACGCAGACCACTAATCCGTTCAACTTTTTCGTGCAGGTTAGTAAATCGTGCAGTCTTTTCTCTAAAAAAACAAGTAACTACTTTTTGATACAGCTGCCGAGCCCGCAGTGTTGCGTTGTCATTTCGATTGAGTGCTTCCATGTCATCCGTTCCTTGCTGTTGCAATCGGGGGACATCGAAACTAATCCTGGTCCTGATACTAACGCCATACTAGCCGAGCTAAAAAAAACTATCCACCGGTCAATCGAAATTACTTGCAGAGGTACAAGACCTTAAAACCCAGCTATTAACAACAGATAAAGCGATATCAGATTTAAGCGGGCGCATGACTGCGCTCGAAAACCATTATCAAAATCTCGCCCCCGTGCGCACCGAATTAGAAAATGTAAAAATCGAGACGGCTCAGACGGCCCGTTTGGTCTGTGGCTTGGAGGCACGCTTCGACGATGCCGAAAATCATTCTCGACGCAACAACCTCATTTTCTATGGCATCCCTAACTCCACTGGACCAGAAACGTTTGCCCAATCAGAACAGCTCGTCATCCGGCACTGTCGTGATCACTTGAACATAACCATAGACCCCAAAGAAATAGAGCGTGCACATCGTCTTGGACATCACACATCTGACCGCCCTCGCCCAGTAATCGTTAAATTCACGTTCTATAAGACAAAAGACACCATACTATCTAATGACCGCAAGTTCAAAGGAACAAGTTTCAGTGTTGGCGAAGACTTTTCTCGGCCCGTCCAAAATGCTCGCAAACACCTACTTGCGTTTGCAAAAAGCAAAAATACGCCGTTTTCTTTACGGTTTAAAACACTACTTATGGGCCCGAAACGCTATATTTTTGATGAACCATCACAGACAGTAAGGGAAACAGCATAGCAATTGCCCCGTCAGAAGAAAATAACAGCCCCCTCTCGGAATTCTACCAAAACTAATCTTTCATTTTCCGTAATCTTCACCAACGCGCGAAGCTTTCTTCCGAAACGAGAAATTTTGTCTAATCTCGTGTTGTCCTCTTGTAGTAATTTGTTGATATTAACCGAAACCTGGCTGTCTAAAGAAATCACTGATGCTGAAGTTCTGGCCGATTTGCCGGACTTCCGCCTTTATAGAAATGACCGCCAAGCCACACGAGGAGGAGGTGTTCTCATCGCCGTACACCAGCAGTTGTCATGTTCTATTGTTAACATTACATCCGACCTTGAAATACTATGGATCATATGTCGCGCTTCACCTCAGACGGTTCTTTTGGGAGTCTGCTACAGGCCTCCCCATTCTTCTCCTGACTTTTCTTGTAAACTTAATAACATCTTTAGTGAATTCGCCTTAACGTACCCGAATGCGCATATCCTTCTCTTTGGAGACTTTAACTACCCGCAAATAGACTGGAGCAACCAGATCCCCTCAGCTATAGGCAATGAAGCCGCAAAAGATTTTATTAACGTATGTCTTAATTTTAACCTTGTTCAACTAGTATCCGAACCCACACGTGTTTCACGGGATTCTGCAAACATCCTAGATCTAATACTAACCAGTCATCCCGAAAGCCTATCATCGGCTACTTATCTCCGCGAAATCAGCGACCACAAAGTAATCCATGCTACCTTCAACTTTTGCCCGGTACGACACCAAACAAGCGATAAAAGAATTCGTCTATATGATAAGGGAAATTATGAAGTAATAAACAATGAGCTAAACGCCTTTCTTCCAATTTTTGAAGCATCATTTTCTAATCGCTCTATTAATACAAACTGGATAATGTTCAGAAATAAATTAAATGAACTTGCAAATAAATTCATCCCACTAATTACGTTCCGTGAGAATCGACAGAAACCCTGGTTTACAAAGTCTTTGAAAAAACTAGGTAACAAAAAAAAACGTCTTTTCCGCTCGGCCAAGCGGAATGGAAACCCCTGCGCATGGGAAAAATACTACGCAGCTGAAGACTCCTATCTGGCATCTATACGTAACGCAAAGCATTCCTTTTTTTATGATGACTTACCAAAGATCTTAATTAACAATCCTAAAAAATTTTGGCAAGTTATAAATCCCCAAGAGACGCGCATCATTAGCCTGACGAACGGAGCGGGCGAAATAGTCACTGACACCGAGTGCGCCAACGCTTTTAACTCCGCCTTCTTTTCCGTGTTCACCGAAGAAACCGATGTCCCTCCCTCTTTAATACCTTCTAACGCAGTATCTACTATGCCAGCTCTCACATTCTCTGTAGATGGCATCTCATCATTAATTGAAAATATCAAACTCTCATCGTCAGCCGGCGTTGACGGAATTAACTCAAAACTTTTAAAAAATACCAAACGTGTATCTGCTGTGTACATGACCATGTTGTTTTCACAATCACTTTCTACAGGCATCTTACCGGACGACTGGAAGGTGGGAAGGGTCGTTCCGGTCTACAAATCGGGTAACAAGGACTCCCCACTAAATTACCGTCCCATCTCTTTAACAAGCGTCCCCTGCAAAGCCATGGAACACGTCATCTACACTCATATAATTAATTTCCTAGACTCTATAGACTTTTTCCACCCCTCCCAGCACGGTTTTCGTAAGGGCTTCTCTTGCGAAACTCAGCTTGCACTCTTCGTTCATGACTTGCATTTTAATCTTGACCATAACCTTCAAACCGACGCTGTTTTTTTAGATTTTGCCAAAGCATTCGACAAAGTACCGCACCAGCGCCTCCTACTAAAACTTTCCCAATTAAATCTAAACACTGCTATTGTTCAATGGGTCCAGGAATTTCTGTCTAATCGGTCTCAGTTTGTCTTTGTTAACAACCACTCATCTAACCCTCTCCCAGTAACATCAGGCGTCCCACAAGGATCTGTCCTCGGCCCGCTCCTGTTCTTAATATACATAAATGACTTACCATCGCATCTGTCATGCCGCATTCGTATGTTTGCGGATGACTGCGTTATTTATCGTACAATCACTAACAGCTCCGACCAGTCA
The DNA here is from genome assembly GCF_016920785.2 of Ixodes scapularis. Taxonomy (NCBI): domain Eukaryota; kingdom Metazoa; phylum Arthropoda; class Arachnida; order Ixodida; family Ixodidae; genus Ixodes; species Ixodes scapularis. The sequence goes on from NW_024609835.1 coordinate 70,353,352, forward strand.
TGCCTGCAGAATGACCTTAACCATGTGCAAGAATGGTGCGACTATTGGCAAATGACCCTTAATCCCAGCAAATGTAAACTTGTATCATTCCATCGTCGCCGTAACCCCTTTCTTTTTACGTATACAATTGCTAGCGTCACCGTCGAATCTGTAGAATCATTTAAATACCTAGGTGTAACACTGTCGAACGATTTATCTTGGCGCGCGCATACCACCAACGTCATATCAGCCGCAAACAGAGTCCTTGGATTTCTAAAACGTAATCTACGCCATGCCCCGAAGCACGTACGTTTACTTGCGTACAAATCACTTGTTAGATCAAAACTCGAATACGCATCTGCCATCTGGAACCCTCACCAAGCATATATTACTAACGAACTTGAATCTGTTCAAAATCGATCCACTAGGTTCATTCATTCTGCCTACTCATACGATATCAGCGTTTCATCCTTAAAAGCAGAATGCGGCCTAACACTTCTCTCTCTTCGCCGTCGCACTTCCAGCCTCTCCCTCTTTCACAAGTTTTACTACAGCTCGCTCAACCATGCACCTTACATTGTGCCCCCATCACGCATATCTCTGCGCATTGGTCATCCACTTCAAGTAACACTCCCACGTGCCCGCACTACTACTTTTTTAGCCTCCTTTTTTTCTCAAGCAGCTGCAGACTGGAACGGCCTTCCCCACCACGTCGCCGCCATCACATGTCCGTCCGTATTCATGGAGACTGTCGTCAACCACCTCCCGACATGAATGTCTGTTAAAAATGCTTTTATGTGTAACCCACCCCTTATGTAATACCCCTAACGGGGTCTTTAAGGTAATAAAATGAAATGAAAATGAAATGAAATTACTTAAGCTTTATTTTAGCTTCGGTTAATGATGAATTATGTTCCATGTATAAAACTGCGCTAAACATTTCGCGCGAGATTTACATGCTTATATCTTTGTCAAATTACAAACATGTCCGCTATTACTGACATAATTACCATGGCAGTGTTATGCGGCGAGCTAGCTAGAAACCACGCCAAATCTTATATTCTCTTTTAAACTTGCGTGTGCAAATGTGTGTGTGTGGTGTGTGTGTGTGTGTGCGTGTGTGTGTGCGTGCTTCATTTTTCTTAAATCAGAAAGGTCAAGCGTCACAGTATTTTAACTCATTTCTAGTTTTATTTTCTCTTGTACTTTCATTTTAATATGTTGATATAGAATTTATTAGTATTTACAATTTGAGGAAATATATATCACTTTTCAGTGTTTTATTTCTTAATTAATTTTTATACCTGTTGTAGCGTGAAAGGCGTCACTCTGATCCTTACCTCCATCGTAAGATATCATAATCAACGCTATTTCCTTTTTCTTTCTTTTTTTTAAGTGTGTGTGTGTGTGTGGGGGGGGGGGGGGGGGAAGGGGGAGTGTTACCTTTCAAGTCGGCTTGTAACCCGCAGGCGCATGGCTTTAATTCCACTCGTTTGCTCGGGTAAGTGAACGGTTTTATTTTATACCCCGCAGTGACGTAGTGTACACTTGGATAATTGCGAGATCTCTAAATAATGACGAGCCCATTGCGCTATATTAAACGGTTGAAACTTCAAACTAAAAAAAAAAAACCAAGACGTACAAAAAAATAAGAAAAAAGAAACGTGCTAAGGAATTTACAAATGACAGCAAATTTCGGCTGGTCGTAATCTGTACCATATGTTCTAAGTGCTCTAAATTATAGAATACTCGCTATACAGATGATTACTTTATCGCACAGAAGTATATTTGCAATTCCCTAGGAGTTCAGCGGCAAAATACAAATACGCTAGCAGTGTTGCTGGACTAAAGTACGTTGAATCGGAAATCCTTTTCGTCGTCTCGATGTTTGAACTGTTTCGAGTTACGGGCCGCACGTCAGGACACGTGTGAGCACGGCAGAGCGTCACATATCTTCGAATTATACCGCTCCACCCTGCGTATTCGCACGCCCAGTGTGCGGTAGAATATTCATGCAACCGGAACTAATGGCGCCCTGCAAATTTCTCTGTACGGACGCAACAACGATATAAGGCAGAGAGAAACGAGGGGCGATAGAACCGCCGCTCCGCACAATCTTCGTATCAGATAACAAAATATATTTTAAAAAATGTTTTCTTGCATACATGTTTTTGTAAACTAGGCCCATCATCAAGTCTACATACGACCACTCACATTGAAGCGTGCGTGTAACGTGTCGCGGCGTTAATGTAGCCATTCGGGCTGATTTGCATTCCCGGAGAGCGGGGCCCAGCGAAATTCGCGAAAGCTTGAATCTCGGCCATTTTGAAGCCCCACATTAGAGGATGGGTTCGTGTTCGCCGTTTGACAGTTGCGCTTTAGTATCAAGTGCTTTCATTTCTCGTATAAATCCCACTCGCCTTAGGTATTAAAACATTGGATAAAGATCACAAACACCTAACTAAATAACTAAAGGCCGCGTTAAAAAAAACATGTGTGCGTGTGTGTCCGTGTGCATGTGTATGTGTGTGTTTGTGTGTGTTAAGTTTTACATCCTCAGATACTGTAATGGGTGTATTTAGAAAAGAGAGCCATGTTTTTTGCCTGCGTAAATGAACTACGCATCGTAAAAGGTTGAAGCATAGTGAGAATATGACGCTAGAGGTAACAGCAAAACAAAAGAAACTTGAGAACATGACGTAGCCTGAATTAAAAGATAAAAAAAAATCACGAAACTTATATTTAAACTTCAAACCACCTAAGCCTACTATCGCCAAAACAAGAAATGATACGGTAGAGGCATGTGTCATCTTTATCCGTGAAAACCAGTTGGCAGCCAGAAAGAGAATAATTTCGTCTTTCTTGTTTACAAATTTTTCTACGCTGAAATAAATACCACAGGCGCCCACAATGTATTTTTGAGCGCAGCTCTTAGAGGCCCGTTCCGGCTTGAGCGGCGTCGCCGTCTCCGTCGGCGTAATCGCACGTTGCATTATGGCACGTTTCTCATAATGACGTCACACGTGACGTCACGTGTGACGTCGCGAGGGTCACTTGTGACATCACCACGCGTTTATGAGTAAATTTCTCCACTAAATCTAGCAAAAAACTTCCCCGCTAAATTTAGCAGAAAATTTTCCCGCAAAGTTTAGCGAAAAAAACAATCCCCACTAAATTTAGCGCAAAATTTCCCAGCTAGATTTAGCGGGAAAATTTCCCCATTAAATATAGTTGAAAAATTTCCCAATAAATTTAGCGGAAAATTTTCCCCTTAAATAGAAGAGGAGGAGCGGAGGGTACGGTAGAGGAGGAAAGGCATACCCTCCTCTCCGTTTCCTCCCTTCCTCCTCCTCAAGAACTGCGCTCTAATTTGGCGTTACGGGGGATTGTAAACGTCTTTAATTTTTTTATGTGTGTTTTGACAATATTAGGCTTAGATGAACGTCGGCTCATAAAGATATTTCGTCCTTCTTTCTTTCCTTTTTCTCTAGGTAAACACATGTTCTCTCACTTTCACATTCTATTACGACCACTAACCAATACGTTGTTCCGAGGCACCTACGTTCCCGGAAGGCAGAAAACCTTTAGGAATATCCTACGAGATAGAAACTTACAGAGCGAAAGCACCTATCTTCAGACAAATGTTGACCTTTGCCCAACAGGGACAACCGTTCGTTTGCTTTTTCAGTTAGCAGCGCTCCGCGGAACGTAAGTTTATATTCCCTGATGAATTGAAAGAAGAACTGGCAAGGCGTGGGATGTAGGTCCAATATACTTCTTTTTCGTGATTTCTAGGGGCAGTTTTGTTACTTGGTCCTGTTCCTCGAAGTGTCTCAAATCCGCTGCAGCCCTGCGCTATTTCAGGAACGTCACAGTCCCCTCTGCCGCGCTGTCTTTAATGAATAATAATGGACACAAGCCACAGAGATTTCAAACCACTAAAGAAAGATACTTGGGAATATTTTTTAATGTGTTTCTTTTTTCGTTTTCCGTGCTTTTTTTTTTTCTGCTAGTGTTCTAGGGTGCGTAAAGAAGGAAAAAAATTGCAGTAGGCAGAGTAATGGTTTTAGGAGGCGCCGTTCGCGGTGAAATGTTTCGCAGCCGCCGAAACAGGCCTACGATCTTTAGAGGAGGATAATGCACCTCCTACTTCACGTTTTATCAGATTACAGCCCCTTTTAATGCGATTTGGTCCTCTCTTTCTTACTCAATTTTGGTGCCAGTTAATCTGATGAGTGGTTTCGAGCAAGTTTGTTGTGGTAATGCGTAACCATTATTTATTTAGTTTTTTTTCTCTTCTTTATCTTCTTGGCTACTACAATTGTTCTTTATGCTTTTACTCAAGAGGCAACTTTCGAAAAAAGTGCTAAGGTAAAGCGTAATTAGTGGATGAATTCCTCACCTTGTTTTGGATATATAATCAACACAGGTTGTTGATTATATATGCGGAGGGCAAGTTCGTCTGCTTCTTGCGCAGGGGGTAGCGGTGACGTCAGAACGCCGAGCCCTGATTGGCTGATCGCGACCCCCTATATCTGAGCGTCGTCTGCTCCTTTGCAACGTCGTCTGCTCGCAACGTCGTCCGCGTCTGTCTTACCTTTCCTGCGACTTTCGGAAGGCCAGATTCACAAAACGATCTTACGCCAAAAATGTGCGTAAGTCAGAACTTAAGAACAAATTCGTATTCACGAAACGAAATTTTCGTAAGTTTTGCGCAGGTTACGACGAAATCCTACGACAGCTCCGAAGCTCGCGTGGCCGACAGCGTCGCGGTCGCGACGACCCACGGACGTTTGTTTTTCTACGTGCGCTTCTCACGCGTCGCGACTTCAAGCAGCAAGAAAAAAGTACTTGAAACAGACCACGACGGACAAGAAGGCTGGATCAACAAACGCCCAGGAAAAGCTCCAATGGCCACGATTCCACCGAACGCGACCAAGCGAGCTTCGGCAGTTAGGCCTAGAAGGCACTCCGCAACTCGGCGACCGTCTGCCCACGACCGGCTGGCGTGCTGAATGGAACATGCCCGCGCGACACTTGTGAACCCTTCCCATATTATACTTTGATCGCTAACCTCAATTTTAGATTAAGAGGTCAATTTCTTCCCCTTGTTATCTCCTTGTTTCCCGAATCAACGGTGACTCTCGCCGGTGAAAAAGCGGTGAATCTCCGACAGACGGAGGAAAGGTAAAGCAGCCATCGCTTTGACTAGCAGACGTAAAGCAGACGACGTTGACTGCGCCAACCCGCCGACGCCGTTAAAGAATGAGGAGTCTCGCCGCACACAAAAGAAGAGAAAAAGTATTTGGGAGGGAACTTGCGGACACTAACACGATCACTCTCGGTTCTTAGTAAACAAACCTCGGCGCCTCAGGACACCTCGCCACCTTTGACTTCCCTCCTTGATGCGCTTCTGCTATAGTTGTTAGACAAAACCAACGTACCGCTCGAGTTATTTCGTCTGCCCTCTCTAAAAGACGAAGTCGAGCTCCCTTGTAAAGTCGCAGGAAAGGTAAGACAGACGCAGACGATGTTGCGAGCAGACGACGTTGCAAAGGAGCAGACGACGCTGAGATAGGGGGTCGCGATCAGCCAATCAGGGCTTGGCGTTCTGACGTCACCGCTACTTCCCTTCTCATGCGCAGAAGACGAAAATGAGCCCACTTGCGAGGCGTATTGAGTTTGGAAAATCGAGCGGTACTGCTTTCACACCTAATTATAATAAAGTATTTCTAAATTAAAAATGTTATATATGTATGCGGAGGGCAAGTTCGTCCGCTTCTTGCGCAGGGGGTAGCGGTGACGTCAGAACGCCGAGCCCGGATTGGCTGATCGCGCCCCCCTATCTGAGCGTCGTCTGCTTCTTTGCAACGTCGTCTGCTCGCAACGTCGTCTGCGTCTGTCTTACCTTTCCTGCGACTTTCGTAAGTCGCAGGAAACGATCTCACGCCAAAAATATGCGTAAACCATAACTTAAGAACAAATTTGTATTCACGAAACGAAATTTTCACAAGTTTTGCGCAGGTTACGACAAAATCCTAGGACAGCTTTGAAGCTGTCGTACGCACTTCTTACAATCAGCATGGCCGACAGCGTCGCGGTCGCGACTACCCACGGACGTTTATTTTTTTATGTGCGCTTCTCACGCGTCCCGACTTCAAGCAGCAAGAAAAAGTAAAAAGTACTTGAAACAGACCACGACGAACAAGAACGCTGGATCCACAAACACCCGGGAAAAGCTCCAACGGCCATGATTCCACCGAACGCGACCAAGCGAGCACGGCAGTTAGGCCTAGCAGGCACTCCCGGACTCGGCGACCGTCTGCCCACGACCGGCTGGCGTGCTGAATGGAATATGCCCGCGCGACCCTTGTGAACCCTTCCCGTATTATACTTTGATCGCTGACCTCACTTTTGGATTAAGAGGTCAATTTCTTCCTCTTGTTATCTCCTTGTTTCCCGAGGCAACGGCGACTCTCGCCGGTGAAAAAGCGGCGAATCTCCGACAGACGCAGGAAAGGTAAAGCAGCCATCGCTTTGACTAGCAGACGTAGAGCAGACGACGTCAACTGCGCCAATCCGCCGACGCTGTTAAAGAATGGGGGGTATCGCCGCACACGAAAGGAGGGACAAAGTATTTGGGAGGGAACTTGCACGCTCACCTCCCGGTTCTTAGTAAACAAACCTCGGCGCCTCGGGACACCTCGCCAGTGAGTCCTCTGAATTCCCTCCATGATGTGCGTCTGCTAGTTGTTAGACAAAAACAACGTACCGCTCGAGTTATTTCGTCTGCCCTCTGTGAAAGGCGAAGTCGAGCTCGCATGTAAAGACCTGCACTTCTGAAAGTCGCAGGAAAGGTGAGACAGACGCAGACGATGTTGCGAGCAGACGACGTTGCAGAGGAGCAGACGACGCTGAGATAGGGGGTCGCGATCAGCCAATCAGGGCTCGGCGTTCTGACGTCACCGCTACTTCCTTTCTCATGCGCAGAAGACGAAAATGAGCCCACTTGCGAGGCGTATATGACCCTGACGCAGGGCAGGTCGCAGAATTACTTAGACCGCATAACTCCAGCAGTATTAGACGCCGTGATGCAGCTGATTCTAGCCCAGATGGTGCACTTGTTCCTGTTTAGCAGTTGCAGAGGGTGGTGACCGTCTTGATTCTTTGTCCGAGCTCGTCTATCTTTTTTACAAATATGCGAAGCTTAATAAATAAACGCGAGGATATAAGCTCTGTCGTAGACACTTGCGATGCTAGCATTATTGTATTAACCGAAACATGGATCTCGGCCAAAGTTAGAGACACAAAGTTGTTTCTCGGACTGAAACTGGTCACTACTTCCACACGAAGGAGAACTCCGCGGACGGATGTCGTGACGTCAACAACCCGGGAAACTCCGTCCCCGGCTCCGCCGCGTGCACCTGTGGAGCTTACGTGCTGACAGCACGAAGCCTCCGCGCCTCCGCCACGGAGGAGAACGGGAGAACAATGCCGGGAGGCGTCAAAAAGGGATGACGTATGTGTCACGTGATGCGCGCTCCGCGGAGGAAAGGAGAGGATTTCTCCTTCGTGTGGATACCCCATTATCGGCAGGACAGGGAGTTGCGAACGGGTGGAGGTGTTCTAATTGGAGTTATTAAAAGTATACCATCTTTTGTTGTAAATATTAACAGTCCTCTAAAGGCAATTTGGGTGTGTATGTTCATTCAACATCAAAAGTTTGTATTGGGACGCTGTTATCACCCACCTTCTTATGTTACTGATTTTACAGATAAACTACATGATGCGTTGAATGCAATTTCAACGCGTTTTCCAAATACGCCCTGCTTGTAATCGGTCATTTTAATTATCTTATCATCGTTTGGGGACCGACTGACCCCTGCTCTGACCCATTTTCAACAGACTGTGCAAAGTTCTTAAGTGTACTCTCTGATTTCCATTTCATTCAACTAGTTCACAGGCCAACGAGAGTAACGGCTACAACGTCAAGCATTTTAGATCTGATTTTTACTACTATGCCCAACCTAATTGGTCCAATCGCTTACCTTCCTGGCCTCAGTGACTACCTGTTATTACATTTTACCTTGTGCATTCCTTCAACTTGTGTCAAAAGCCAATTTCGATGCTATTAATGTTGAATTTTGCAGCTTTTTAAATGCTTTTGTTTTAGAACGCCTCAGAGCGCTGTTTTGAAGCTAACTGGACGCTTTTCAAAGAAGCGGTGATTTCGCTCACTGAAAATATATACCTTTGAAAACCATAATTGTAAATTCTACTTCCCCATGGTTCAACAGGGCGCTTCTGAGGTTAGCGAACAAAAAGAAAAGTTTATTTAGAGCTGCCAGGGTCACGTCCTGCCCAGTTTGCTGGCAGTATGACTTCAGTGCTGCTTAGTGTTATAAGAGCGCAGTTCAGAGTGCTAAGCTCAATTTCCTCCGCAATTTACTACCATCTATGTTAAAAAATAATCCGCGTCAATTCTGGAATGTATTCTCCCACCGGGATAGACCCTCATGTATTTCATTGAAAACACTAGACGAAACCCTGATCGAGAAATCTTTGTGTGCTACAATCTCTAGAAAGTGTTTATTGGGTCTTTTTCTAGCACCCCCATCTGTGCGAACCCCAGCGATCATGTTGATTCTTTCCCGTTCATGGATCCTATCATCATTTTTCCCGATGGTGTTCTGAATATCATCAACTGTCCTAAGCTGTCCTCGGAGACTGGAATAGATGAGATCAACTCAAAATTTCTTAAAGCTGCAAATCAATACTCTTCCATAATCCTTGCCCATATTTTTCAACAATCACTTGAGACTTCATTGGTACCAGCCGACTGGAAAATTGGTAAAATTATTTTCTCGCACAAATCTGGTAGAAAAGCGCGCTCCTATCAATTATAGACACAACTCACTAACCAGCGTTCACTGTAAAAGTTTTGAACATATAATTTATACGCAGCTCGTTAACTTTCTACAATCTCATTGATTCTTTTCACCAGCTCAACATGGCTTTAGAAAACATTTATCTTGTGAGACGCAACTTTTGTCTATCACCAGCGTCTTTCATTCGACACTTGATCAGGGATCTCAGGTGGACCGCATATTTCTAGACTTTGCCAAAGCATTTGACAAGGTATCGCACCGACTTTTATTGCTTAAGTTAAGTAAACTTTACATCGACTCTAACGTGTTTAACTGGCTAGTATCGTTTTTAACGGATCGGTCACAATTTGTAACGTGTAATGGTAGTAACTCCTCCTCTGCACCCGTCTCTTCCGGAGTACCTCAGGGGTTCGTTCATTGACCTCCACTTTTTTTTAATATATATTATTGACTTACATGCGGTGGTTTCTTCTTCAATCAAACTTTTTGCTGACGACTGTGATATTTATCATGTAATATCTAATGAATCTTACTCACAAAAACTGCAACATTACCAAGATTCCATACTATACTGGTGTGAACTCTGGTCAATGGGGCTCAATATTAATAAATGTAAAATAATGCGCATAACACGCAAAGTCAACCTCAATTTTGCTTATAGTATAAATATCACGCCCCTAGAACTTGTAAACTCATACAAGTATCTGGGTGTGATTTTAAGTGCTGATCTTTCCTGGAAACTTCGTACTAACTACGTGAGTAACAACGCCAATCGAATGCTTGGTTTTCTGAAACGTAACTTTTATCTCGCCCCATCATCATTAAAACTATTCCTTTATAAAACACTAGTTACGTCCAAGCTAGAGTATGCAAATTCCATCCGGGATCCCTCTACCCTTTACGTCGTTGATTCACTTGAAAGTATTCAGAACAGAGCTGCACGTCTCATAAAAGCCAATTATAAGCGCACCTCAAGCGTAACATCAATGAACGATAATTTGTTACTCCCAAGATTTGCACATCGTCGCAGTCTCTCGTATTTGTCTTTTTCATAAAATCTATCACCATATTCCTCAGCTTAAATCACAGATAATTATCCCCCACCCCTCCCCCTAGTTTGTTTCAGCACGCCTTGATCATCGTCACAAAGTCGGTGTCCTAATTTGCCACTCTAACGTTTATTATGGCTTTTTTGTTCCCAGGATTTCCAAAGACTGGAATCGCTTACCTGCATCGCTCACATACATTAATGACCACGCACCTTTTTGTACATCTATTGCCAATTTCGTGTTCCCTGTTCTTTAAGCATTGTATATTTGGTTCCCATTGTTTAGTATGTTTACTATTGTTCCCACTGCCCTCTGTAATGCCGTGTGCCCTGAGGGTAGAATAAATAAAAAATAAATAAATAAGTATATAAATAAATAAATATATAAATAGGCCTGTAAATAAAAAGAAACACCATCTGCTGTGAGGAAACTCGCCATCCGTCGCATCCTGTTTGCAGATCGCTTTAGCCCATACAGTACCACCTAGATAGAGAGCATTACTGCTAAATCTTATACGTCACCTGCTAAGGGTCACCGCTAGGCATATATTGGAGACGAGTGCTACGTCATACGGTCAGCGTTCGGTTTAACCGGCGTTTAATTAGCAGAATACAAATCTTAGCCGAGCGCTGACGCAGCATTTGTGTCCAATCGTCTCTACTTTTAGTTGATGTTGACCTTAACCTTTCTCTCTCTCTCTCTCTCTCAACGTTAAGTGATACGGTAATAGATGTTGCGGGTGCAAAGAATAGGGTGCATGACGTTCTCGTAATACGTTGCGCACGCGTGCGGTCTTCTGAGAGTTTTGCGAAAGACATATTACACTTCATACAGAGCAGTCACCGAGGCTGGACGCAGCCAAAATAGTCGAGGAGACCACAGGATTAAAAAACAAGCAAACAAGAGTTCTAACATACTATTTTTTCGGGACCCGAGAATAATCGGTCCCGTTTTTTTCCGCATTAGATTTATATGACTGGCCTTCGTTTATTACTTTTTTGAGAAACAAACTGCTGGAAATTACGCAGTAGCTAGCAGTCGTGGATTATATCTTTGCGAAATCACTGTCACAGATTTCATTAGAGAGTGTCCGGTAACTTTTCTTATGGACGACGTTAATTATCCCGGCATCATCGGGTCTGATTTAAGCTCTTCATCAAAAAACCCCTCAACCGAATGTAACCAGTTCTTAGATCTCTGTTCTGACTTTAATCTTTCGCAAATTGTAAGATTTCCAACAAAGACAACACACTCTTCGGCGAACGTGCTCGGCGTGATACTGACTGATACACCTGATTTAATTTCGGATACTTTCTACCTTCCTTGTCTCAGTGATCACTCGTTGCTTAGTCTTTTTTTATAACTCCCGTGTGCCGTAATACAAAACATATCAAACAAATTCGGGATTACAAAAGGGCCAATTACGCAGCGATTAATAGGGGTCTGTGCTGTTCTTCGGAGGACTTTTTGCCAGCGTTTCGCGACCGTTCCGTTCAAACCAATTGGGATTTATATAAGAACAAAGCCATTTCTTTAGTTTATGAGCACAATCCATTACACTCAATTATAACAAACACCCAGTCTCCATAGTTCACTCCTCAACTCCGAAGGCTCTCAAATAAAAAGAAACGTTTGTTCAGAAACGCAAAGCGCATTGACTCGGAGGAATATTGGCAACGTTATAATCTAGCAGCCAATGAATACAAAAAAGCAGTCGGGGAGTCTAAAGATTACTTTTGTAATGAGTGCTCCCATCTATGCTAATCGGTAATCCTAAACAATTTTAGAGTATAATGAATACCAGTGTTGAACGTTCCTTTTCACTTAAAAATGAGTCCGGTGAAATCATTCCCGATTCATTGTGTTAGACTATTCTCAATTACGTGTTTCCTAGTGTATTTAATAATGTTACTGACCCAATTTGTCCATAATATCCTTCATATGACTTCTTTCCCATGAATACAATTGTCATTGATGTGAATGACATTTTAAAAATTATAGAATCAACTAAACAATCATCGTCATCTGGTGTTGACAATATTAATTTAAAGTTCCTAAAGAATACAAAAGAATATGCATCAATCCTTTTCTCTAAACTATTTGAGAAATCTCTTTCACTAGGTCAGCTTCCAGACGACTGGAAGACTGGAAAACTGGAATGGTGATTCCACTACACAACACTGGAGACAAACATCCCCATTCTAACTTTAGACCCATTTCATTCACAAGTATTTGTTGTAAAACGATTAAACATATAATTTATTATAATCTGGTTAATTTTTTTTAATCTAATTCATTCTTAACGTTAACCAACAGGTTTCAGAAAATCTTTTTTATGCGAGACACAACTTGTAAGACTAACAAGTGATTTCCATTAGGTTCTAGATCGTGGTTCACGAGTTTACAGTGTTTTTGCTGGACTTCTCCAAGGCGCTTGACGGGGTTTTTCATAACCTTCTACTTTTTAAGCTTCACAAGCTTAACTTTGAACATCATGTACTTTCATGAATTCACTCATTTCTGACTAATCGTTCACAGTTTGTAAATTGTAAAAATACCGACTCCTCCAAAGTTTCAGTAACGTCCACAGTACCTCGGGTATATGTGCTTGGCCTTCTTCTCTTACTGATTTACATTAATGACTTATCATTGAATGTCAACTCTTCTATTAGTTTATTTGCAGATGATTGTGTTATATATGCGAAATTGTTAACAGTTCTAACATCTTTCTTTTTCAAAATGATCTCGATTCCATATCAAGTTGGTGTAGCACTTGGCGCATGTCATTAAATGTTGACAGATGTGGACAAATGATAATTTACAGGTTATTTAACGATCCTCCTTTTTATATCCTTAATAATATGACTTTAGAGCGAGTTGACACAAATATCTTGGCGTTCACATCACATCTAACCTCTCAGGGGAATTGCACGGTTACCAGGTCACTTCCAATGCCAACCGCATGCTTGGCTATCTAAAACGTAATTTTTTCCCGACTCCTTCAACTTTGAAACTCCTTTTCTATAAAACACTAGCCCGGCAAAACCTTGACTACGCTTCTGCTGTTTGGGATCCTAACACGGAGAGCCACGTCGGCGCCTTGGAAGCTGCCCAGAATAGATCTGTGCGTTTCATTCTTTCTAATTACCATCGTACATCAACCGTAACCTCTATGAAAAAATGTCTATCCTTGCCAAATCTTTCTTTACACCGAAAGTTTCATCGATTGAGTTTATTTCAGAAAATATTTTGTCACAACCCAATCCTTAATACTAAACTTTTACTGGAGCCATCCTATATATCATTACGCAATGATCACATACATAAAGTCGAAATTTCCACAGTGCCACACTAATACCTACTACAGATCATTCATACCTCGTACGTCTGCTGACTGGAATCACCTTTCCACAGCCATCGCCACAATTGTTAATCCTGTTGATTTTAAAAATGCTGTATCCATACTACTAGAACTTGATTCGTGATTTCAGTGTTCTATTAACTTGTGCGTAATAATCCCACCCCTCTGTAATGCCTTCGGGCCCAAGGGGTACCATAAAATGAAATACAATAAATGAAACTCTGGTTTATAAAGATTTTTGCTGCTGTTATGTTTCAATATACATGATCTTGACTAAATATGCCCAGAGAAGAAGAATACAAAATCGCCATTATTTCTTAAAACTATCTAAGAAAGCAGCATGCAGACCAAAGGGCCAAAAAAAGAACTACTGGTAGTTTAATGAATGCCCCTTTAGCTGTCACGAGAGACCCGAAGACAGTTCACTCACATAGCAGCTTTATGAAAGCAGGCATTCTCGAAAAATACCACGATTATAAACTGAAGGTATAACCCAATCTTATATAAACCATATTTGTTTAATACAAAAAAACGTACTTCGACAAAACTTAATGTCTATGTTAAATATGGAACTTATGTTTTGTCAGAATATAAATTTATGATCATTGTTTTGAAGCTCACAAATATGTACACATGCAGAAGACAGATAGTCTATCACAGACCACAAGGCAACCGCATTCCAGAAAATGTTTTTCCTATCAACATTTTCCACGTCGCACTCCTATAATGTAGATGGTTGAGCGTGTTGGTTATTAATTTACGATAAGGAAAGAGGGACATTAAAGACAAACAGACAAGACAGGCTTTCGACTTTCAACAAAACGTTTACTTTTGCTGAAAGTCGAAAGCCTGTCTTGTCTGTTTGTCTTTAATGTCCCTCTTTCCTTAACGTAAACTCCTATAAACATGTGATTTTGTTTAGAACCAAAAGCAAAGTGAGGACATATCACACGTACCCACAAAAAGGGTGCCGCTCAGGATTCTTTGTATATGAACACTTGCACACTCAATAGCAACTCTTGGAATGGGGATGCCTGTGCTAACTTGGGTGCGCCGCAGGGCTCTCTGGTCAAATCGCAGCTCAACCCACTGCGATATGTCGTGACCTACGCCAAAATGTGCTAAGTCAAGTCAAAAGAATGTGCATCCGCCCTTCCGTATTTTTTTTTTTTAATTAAATACTGACGCATTGCTATTTAAAGTATGTTTTCCCGAAAAAGGTGAAGATGTGCCACTTGCATTTTCGTGTAAAAGCCCAAAACTATTGAAGGCGTATTTATTTTTTACGTGATGCGGTATTATTCTGGGATGTGTTCCAGTGCACATTGAAGAAACCACTGTGCATTACTCTGTCCGGCGTACGTTTCTTGAATGCAGGTAATGATGATTGCGTGCCATATGACATGATTATGGTATTATACTTTGTTTCAGCTTAGATCCGACCGTGGCCGATGTTATCAGCCGAAGGGCCAATCAAACCGCGAAGGAGGCACAACGTCATGGCGTGCTCTCCGCAGTTGATAGGACCAGCCGGTCTTCGCCGTATCTCTGCGCATGCTCCTCCGCCGGCTAGTCATATCAAGCGCAGAGAGCACGCCATGACGTTGCGCTTTTCGCGCTGTTTGGTTGGCCCTTCGGCTCATAACTTCGACCGCGCTCGGACGTAAGGTGAAACGAAGTATAGGCTCTTATCTGGACGTCGCGCGTGGCGGGCCGACACGCCGACCTCAATGCAAAGGAAGTTCCTTACGATTTGGGGGTATCGGTGGCCGAGTGGGCTAAAGCGCACGCCCAGCTCGACGCGCGTGGAGCGATAGCTCGCGCTGCAGAACTCAGGGATCCTGGGCTCGAGCCCCACCCCTGCCCGTTTCAATCTGGATGAGCATCGTACCGGCGTGGGGTCGTGTATCACTACTGCGTGGTGCACGTTAAAGACCCCAGGCTAGCGGTTGTACTGCACTGGCTAAATTGCTCATCTACAGCGTGTGACTCGTCGCAACTTTAATGGCTGACCAACTACACGCTGTATAAATATCCCCACAACCCCCCCCCCCCCCCCCCATTTTCCTTACGATTTTTTACTCTTTTTAAGCAAGTGTATTGTGTTGTTTCCAGCCGTCAGACTGAGCCAATGTGACTAGGCATTTTGAAACCACTCCTCGAAATGCGAGCATCTTTCTATGCTCTACAATAGTTGTGTAGAACGTTTCTAGCACATTTACCGTGTGTGTTTTTCTTTGCGATAAACATACATATTAAAAAAATGTGTCGTGACAATGGAGAGACACTCCCTTAATAACTTCTGGGTTCGATTCCCGCCTCGCGGCCACGTTATCATCAGGCTTCACAAAATGATGAACACACAATCAAAGAACATTTCACGTTAATACAGATACCTCATCCGCTTCCTTCATGGCTGCCTGTTCCGCTTCGTCGGCAAGATTCACGTCGCTGCCGGTGGCGCTGTTCCCCTGCCGCACTTCTTTGCGGACCTTGTAGGCACGGAACGTCGCTTGGATCTTGGTTGCCGCTTCCTCGGCCTGCTTCTCTTCGGTCTCCCTCTCTGGCTCGTAGTCTGCAAATATCGCAGAAAGGAAAATTGAAAATTGGAATCGCGGAAGCTAAGATACACGTGGCACGACACATATGGCTTCACAACTTGGCGTCTGGCTATACGCTTCGTTTCGCTTTAAGTCCGATCGCGGCCGTCGCTACGATCGAATGGAATCAATCAGGAGGCAACACTTATTGATCGCCCCTCGCATAATCTACAAGGGCCGTCTCTTCCTCAGCCTTCGATCAAATAAGAACACAAAAAGCGGAGAAAATATTTTTAATATTACAAAATTTAGATACTCGCTAATTTTCCTTCTCCACCTAACCACCGCGCATATTGGGGCACATATCATGATGTCGCACAAACGCTTCAATGCCTTGCTCAAAGTAGGTGGTCGCCATGGTCCTCAGTCATTTCATCACTCGTCTACACGACGCCAGTCGCCACAGGCCTGTAATGCATATAGAAGAAACTGCATGACGTTTTGGGGTGGGCGTACAAACGTCCGTGAGGCCGGCGACAGGGAAAAGTGCATATGGCGACTGGCGGTCTTGTTGACACATGACGGAATATAAATGAAAACCCAGGCGGCAACTTTTATAGAGGAAGGCATCTAAAAACTTGTTCCACATCATAATAAGTGTCTAAAGCTCTGCAGTGATTATGTGTAGCAGTAGCCACAGTACGTATCCTAGATTTCTATATATTAAAAGAAAAGCTTTTAACACACTTCTCGTTTAGTTTAACGGGTGTTGAAACGAAAAAAATAGCCTTCGAATATGCTTCCCGCATTTTAAAACCAACTGTATAGTGAACATGCAATGAACTAAGACAAGTTGTAGAACGCGCGTCTAGCCACATTTGTCATTAACAGCAGCAGCGCGATGGGAACCGCCCAACACATCCCGCTGCTACGCGCAAAATGCAAGAACACAATCAAAGACCCTGCCATCGTTTGAAACGGCAAGATATGCGACTATACCGCGCCTTCATGTGTATTCTGTAATCGCTGAATACGAATGTAGAACCATAGGGGAGTAAAATGCCATCGGCAAATACAGGAGGACGGAGGTACAGCAACAACGGACAACTGCGTTCCCACGTGCAGAGCAATGATCCTGAAATTAAATAACACAAATCGCCACATAACCATGGTTGACTTCTCGTAATGTGCGACCTGACCCATTGCACTGTCAGTCATCTAAAATCTGTCCGATAGGAAATTCTGAGGTATATTTGTGAAGCTGTAGAAGAATTTTTTTTTTCTGACGGCCTCACATACATAGGGTGGTTCAAGTCACCAGGCTCGATCTAAAATTGACCTTAATAATCGACGCCTGCACGTAACAATCTAAACTTTTCGTCAAAGGTGGAATTCACAGGTCGGTTTTTTCTTGTAAAATTACAATGCGTAGCTCTTTTTCTGTGAAAAATAAAGCCCAGAAACTTGCCAGGGTCTACGGCGTGCAGCAACGCAGACGACAGGGGTCCAGTAGGGGGGTGTGTTTGGCGTTCGTTTTGATAGATGGCGCTAACTCCTTATCGCGACGGCTCGCGACCACCGTGGTTTATGAAAATGAATATAATATTTTTGAAATGTGCCTTCGGTTAAAAAATAAATGCGAGCAATAAAAGCAATACTTAAAGTAAAAAAAAATAGCATCTGCATAACGGCGGCGCTCTTGCTGCCAACAGATTTCGTCTTCGTGTCGTCTGCTATCCTTCGCTGGTCGGCTGCACATTCAGACGCTGCTCCCGACGCCATCTATCAATACGAACGCCAAACACACCCCGCTACGGGACCCTGTCGTCTGGGTCGCCGCCCGCCGTAGACCCTGGCAAATTTCTTGGCCTTATTTTTCGCTAAAAGATATCTGCGCTTTGTAATTTTACAAGACAAAACCGATCTGTGAAATACACCTTTGACAAAAAGTTTAGATGGCTACGTGCAGGCGTCGATTTTTACGGTCCATTTTAGATCGAGCCTGGTGACTTGAACCACCCTATAAACTCAGACGTAAAATTAGTTAATGCTTATAGGTTTAACGACATTTTTACTTCCACTACATATCACTGAGTTTAGTGCTATTGCTCTAACAGTAAACTGTGTTTATTTTTTTCGTTAGCCCAGACGAAGAGTAATAAATGTCAGTTAAATATGACAGCCTAATAAAGCTTTACCGCTTTCACAGGATCCATTCATCACGATTTTTGTTGGCATTTCCAGCATTCCTGAGTGATCACTATCCTAATGATTATAATTATCAACTTCATTATCAAAAAGAACAAACATTTTCCAGCTACAAATATTTCTGAAGTTCTACAGAGCATGGTACGCGATAATTTAAAAAGCCATTGTTTAAATTTGTTTCGGCGAGTGAAGAAGAATGTATTGTTAACTAAATGTTATTACCTTCATCTACAACATCATTATGCTCTACGGTAAGTTTCGGCGTTTGTTAACTGTAGTAAAAGAGATGGTGCACACACCTTAGCCGTCGCAGAGGTAGAGGGTTGAATTCCCCGGGGGGAGGGGGGGGGGAGGGGGGGGGGGGAGGGGAGGGGGAGGAGGGGGAGGGGGCGTATATACTGGTTTAATTCTCAGCAAGTGCTTGTGTGCATTGTTTCGATTACGATGCCATGGCAGCCAATCCAGATGTCTTGACATGCCCCGCCATGAGCTGTGCTCGGGCGCACAAGTGGAGAAATATTCAGGTGTCGCGACTTCCGCAATGAAACCTTACATGCATTAAATACAAAACTGATTAGAACGTTGTCATCCTGAAGTCCATGGACTCCTTGAGCGTTTTTGAATGTGCACGGTAATTCAGCGAAACTTCACATAAAATTAAGTGTGATTGTAACGCATATGGCACAAGTTCCTGAATAAAACGAATATGTCAAACCTAATTACAAAGCAACATCGGCGCCGACGATATGTCATTGATTTTCAGCATTTCTGCTTACAGTTACAAAAGCCACACATCATTTTCTAAAGTTGACAGGTTCCGCCGTGTTCGATTCACGTCTTCCACTACAATCGCAAAAAGCGTAAAAAAAAAAAAAAAAATTGGACGGCAACAATGTGACGTAAGAACATGGCATCGCAAAACACTAAAATCTGAGTCCCTTGCACATGGGAGCTTTCGGGTACCATGGGGATAAGGTTCCCGATTCGGCGCTGTAATATACAAAAATGTTTTATCCTTTCCGCATAAAAGTAGAAACGAACTCTGAATCTGTTTGCACAGATTCGGTTGGCGACGTTGCCCAGGGAAAGGAGCAAGAAATCGGGAGCCAACACGGCCTGGGAACTTAAAGCCCGTATTTTGTTTCCTTTTGAGACGAGCGTCGATAGAGCGCCAGCCCGACGTTCATTGAGAGGAGGGGGGGGGGGGGGGCGGTAGGAAGGGGGCGGTGCGTCATTTGTCACTTGATCCGCGCAGTAACGGCGCTGTTCAAACAGCTATTCGCCGTTCCTATACTGTTTGCCTATTACTCATGAGAGCATTGGTGTTCCTTCTTGGTGCGTTTTAGTATCTTGATGGCGACAATGATGGAAAGGCTGTGCCGTCGAGTTTTTGCCTCTTTAACGGTCTGACGGTTGAGTATATATCTGTGTCGTGAGCAAATAAATGGTAGGCTTCATTTTCTATACTTTATGATTGATACGTGCGAACAATCATATTGGGTTTTATGTCGGACCCACATTTCGTTTGTGAAAAAAACAAAAAAAAAACTAAGCTCTTTTTTGTGTGTGGTCATCGCTAATTTTGTTTTTTAACTCCTCCAGTTTGTGCAAGGTTCAGTACGCTATTTTTGACGCAGACTTTGAAACAAAAGTGTTTTAAAAAGAACGCTACACTCAAGCTATGCTTTAACCGCGTGTTTCCTTATTTTTTAGCCATTTTATTTCACAGCTATTGATCGTTTTTCGGCAGCAGCACCAACTATTGGATTAAGAATCCTACAGACAGTTGTGCATGTTAGCGCGAACACGACATCTGCGCATTTTCGCATTTTACTTCTAAATAGTATCAGCGAGCACAAAATGTTATAGCTTATATTACAGAGCTAAACGGAGCTCTTTCCGTAGCAATAATAACTTGGATGACATCCTTTGGTTTCAAGGAGAAAAACTGGAAAAATCGGCAATCGCTTGTTCGCGCTAAAAGTGTACCAGTTCATTTTTTGTTCATTTTATATCAACTTCACCGCTGTGATTACAGGAGGTTGTCATCTATGAAGACACCACGGCGCGTTTTCTTTACGTGTTTTTTATTCTTTATTTTAGTCATTCAAAATGACTCAAATGAAGCTAACACTGGGGCCCCGAACGTGACTGCTCACATTTTCAGTGCCCACAGAAGATCAAGGTATACCGTTATGGGAGCTAGCTTAGTAATATTGGCAGTAGCTTTGATGCACAACACTGATTTGGTTTCGACACGCAAAAAAAGAATATGAGTCTGAGCTTAATTGTTTTTTTAGCAGAGCATAATTCACAAATTTACTAAAAATTCCCCACCCCCCTTTAACCCCCCACAAAACACACACACAAAACAAAGATGAAAGCTGGAAGATCTTTCGCTATCTATCTGAAACTTGCGCGTACTATTTTGAATACTGACTAATTGCTAACAATAAAAAGACAAATAGTAACGGAGGCCACGTTAGGTCTTGATCCAGACAGATAGACTGAGATCAGATTGAGATCAAACTGGGATAGAGAAAAAAACTATAATCAAATGATTAGGGAGTAATCCTCGCCTAAAAAGCAACTTGGCCATCTATAAGAACAAAAAGAAATACATTTTTTTTGCATGAAAGTTGCAATTCGGATGGTATTAGAACGAAGCAACCAGTATCTCTTTTTGCTATAAGTAGAAACATTGGAATCCAAATTATTTGCAGTAAACCATTTCATAAACATTCACCCATTTTTGTAGAATGTCTGCCCTCCTCTATGTTACGCTACTTATGCGGTCCGTTTTTGTGTTTTAATCTTGTATATTCTTAGTAAAATACATAAATACATCAATGCGTGTTTGCCAGGCGCTGTTACCCCAATGTTTCCAAATATTTTTGGGGGTGAAAACTCAGGTTTCTATAACACGGAAAAGGACGTTTTTACAAAACAGAAGTTCAAGTCCCGACTTTATTTCGGGCAAAAATGTTTTTCGCATTGTGGTCGCTGCCGCGGCATTGCGCTAAACGCCAAGTTGCTCCAAAGATTTCTCTCTATCTGTCTTTTTTTTCTTTCTCTTTCTTCCTCTCTCTAACTCTCCTATTTCGTGATCTCTTATGCCCATTTGCCGGGTTGCCCTATACACTTTGTTTTCAAAAAAGGCGGCGCTATCTTGAATTTTCGTCACTTCCAGTACCGGCGAAAACATTGTTCTGGCGTCGCCCCGCCATCAGAATACATTAAGGATAAAAGCGTAACCGTCACCCATCCTTCTTTTACCTCCCCTCTATTCTTTTTTTTTATTTTTTTACAATTTGCAGGCTGAGAATTATTATTATTTTTTGTCGCCCATTCCGGATATGTCTGCATGGTGGCCGCCATCTTGAATATTTTCACTTCCAGTTTGGGTGTGAACGTTGCTTTGCCGTCGTCACGCTATTAGAATACATTGAGTATTTAAGCGGAGCCGTCACCCATTCTCGTTTTGCCTCTCCATTTATTTTTCTTTTTTTACTATTTGCAGGTTCAAATCTATTATTTCTTCGTCCCCCATACCGCTTATTCCTACCAGGTAGCTGACGACGAGAGTAGTCGAAAAAAGGTGTATACTCTATCTCACGAGAGGCGCGCAGCGTTACCAAGGATACAGGGGCGAGAGGATACCGCTAGTAGCTCAAGAGTAGAGAAAATAGGAACTTCCCCCTCCTTCGGACCTTCTTTTTCGTACCCGCACGTGGCCACTTTCCTCCTTGAAGATTAACCCGTCGCTCAACATTCGGACAAAAGTTGCTTTTCGCCCTCTCCCGCCCGTCGTTTCCCCAGTACTGCGCGCAACTGTAGTTGGTGACACGTTAAGGGTCAAGTGGAAACTTCTCCCACCCCTTTCCACTTTAGCAGAAAAAACGCTGGAAGGGAGGTCGCCTCCTCTCCAGCCTTCGCTCTATTATAGCGTAAAGACGTGGGAGGAGTTTCCCCTTCAGTCTTAGCCTGTCACTAGGAAATTTCCGTAGATAATTCCTTCCGTCCATATTTACGCAAGAAAATAGCGAAGCCTTTCTTTCTCCTCTTCCCGCTATTCCTACACCCATGTCAGGTATTGTGTTTGAACCCGCAGGCATCGCTAAACTCATTGACAACCTTAAAATCTTATCATCAGCAGGCATGGATAACGTAAACGCAAAAATTCTAAAAAACACGAAAGACTTGGTTAGCGTGATATTAGCTAAAATATTTTCGCAATCTCTTTCTAGTAGTTTTCTGCCTGATGACTGGAGTGACAAAGATTGTCCCGATTTTCAAAAATGATGACAAATACTCCCCATTTAACTATCGACCCATCTCCCTAACAAGTAGGGATGCCGCGAACTTTTTTCGAATCGAAGTTTCGATGATCGAATCAAGCGGTTCGAAAGATTCGAAAGATTTCGATTTTTCAAATTGTCTACATCGTAAAATTCGACGGAAGTCGAATTTTCGAACTTGTTAAGCTAAGAAGTTCGACGCTTTTCCGACCGTCGAACTTATTACGCAAAAATATTCGATCTTTTTCGAACTTTCGAACTTATTGCGCTGCAAAGTTCGATGCTTGTCGAACTTCCGAACTTGACTGACCAAAAAATTCCATGAATTTCTAACTTTCGAACTTATTTATCAAGAGAATTCGAAAAGTTTCGAATCCTGAAAAGTCAGAAGTTCGACGAACTTCGACCTTTTAGGGTAAAAGTTCGACGTTCGTCGAACTTCGAAAGACCGGCGGACGGTTTCATTTGAATTCAAGTAGTGAGGTTCATTCGTAATTTTTTTCTTCTCGAACATTTACACGCGGTGCTGCGTTCCTTACGAAAGACAATGCCGTTTGTTTCAATGTTCTGGCACGCTTAGTTTTAAAGAAATAAATTCCCGAAGGGGCGAGGAAGGACGACGGGTTTTTGACGATCGTCGTTTGTGCCAGATTTGAAGCGCGCTGTAGCCGAAGCTGTTTATGGTAGAGGTGTTATACTTCTTTAAGAATGATCTATGTATAGCCTAGGTAAGTGCCGTCTTAATATGTGATTATTGTTATTCAACGTGAGTTTTGAAGAAATGTCCAAACATGTATCTACATGCAATTATGCCCTAAACTTGATATTTATTTTCGTCTAAGTTGTTCGAGGTATCGCGTTTAAATTAACACTACGGACAGTACATATCATTGCCATCTGCAGAATACAAAATAATGTATTTATTGTTTTTTTTCACGTAATTAACTCATGGGAGAAGATTTCTAATGGTGTTCAAGTTCAGCACGTCATTAAAAGAAAACTTTTTTTTTTCGCTTCACGTTCCTGGGAAGTATTTCTTTTAGCCCGTACACATTTTGGTAAAAGAAACTTGTTTCGAAGTTCTGAACCTCTAAATATGCAAGAATACAACACTTCCGGTGAATTCGTGATAGTTTTTTGGGTTTTTTTTTTCAGCTTTTTATCTTCGCATTTATTTTTATTTATCTATCTGTATATATATATATATATATATATATATATATATATATATATTTTTACTATTGGCACAGGTATTTAGGTTGAAAAGGCATAGCATTGAACTTCCGAACCACTAAGCATGTGACGAGTAGTGCCTTCTCACAACTAGTTTCTAACCACTGATCTCAATGACAATCTCAATCTCAATGACTGTCATAGAGATCAGTGTTTCTAACAATGACCATCTACGCCATCTTTTATGCGGTGAAGAGCGACAGTATCTATACATATGCATAAATAATTTAAGATTAAAATTAGCTCGACCACGCCCTCTTTCCCCGTATTGTTTTCTTTTTAACAGTCCGAAATATCTGGAAGGAAGGAAGGAAACCGAAGCCCCCTCCCCCCCCCCCCCCCCCCCCCCCCCGCTACCCTCTTTCCCCCGTTTTTCCTCTTCCGACGCCACTTGTATGGTAGAACGCACCTCGACCTCGAGTTGTGTCGGCTTTTTGCGAGGCGATTGCTCCGTTCCTGAAAATAAACCTCCAGGACAAATACAAACTTACTATATGCCAGCGTCAGTCGGGCGGCGTTCGATCGGATTACTACCAGCGTGCAAGGGGTGGCGAGGTAGTTTGCCAGGTCGCTACAAGGTTTTTTCAAGCCTCAACCAACTGTTCGCCCCTGGCCGTTTCGAACTGGATGAGTCTCGTAAAACAGTCTGTTCGTGTGATCACTACTGCGTGATGCAAGTTAGAGTCCCCCCCCCCCCCCCCCCGGGCTGGCGGTCACAATTACTGATGTATGGTCACACGTCACTCTGCACTGCCAAATATTCCAGCACCATCCGGGACACTCGTCGTCTCATCTAATTGCCTGACCAACTTCGCAGAATCTAGATATCACACCCTAACTTTTCTAAACTTGATTTTGTGAAAACCAGCGAGTCGTGAAAACGTTATTTGAAACAAACTGTGGAGGAACTTGAAAACCGGACTTCGAACTTTGAAAACTTGGACTAGAAAGAAATTCAAAATCTTCAAGTTTTTTTTTTTTTTTTTCGAATTTAGCGTTAAAAAAGAATCGAAACTTTGGAACTTTTCGAACTTTATGCAGAAAGAAATTCGAAATCTTCGAATTTTTCGAACTTCATGTCTATAAAAATTCGAAGCGTTCGAAGTTTTCGAATTTCATTTCCAAAGAATTTCGAAATCTTCGAATTTATCGAACCTGAAGTAAAAAAATATTCAAAATATTCGAATTCGAAATTTTAGAAACCGTGAAAGCTGCGAACTTTTCGAATTCGAAACTCCGCTGAGATCGAAAGTTGCGAATTTTTCGAATTCGAACCTTGGTCGGTAC
This sequence comes from Ixodes scapularis, assembly GCF_016920785.2. Taxonomy (NCBI): domain Eukaryota; kingdom Metazoa; phylum Arthropoda; class Arachnida; order Ixodida; family Ixodidae; genus Ixodes; species Ixodes scapularis. Next base: position 70,378,195 of record NW_024609835.1, read on the forward strand.
GAAAATATCGAAATTTTTCGAAATCGAACCTCAGTTCGTTTCGCAAATATTGAAACCTTTCGAAATCGAACCTTGGGTGGTTCGCGACATCCCTACTAACAAGCGTATCATGCAAACCAATGGAGCATATCATCTGCACTAACATCATTCAATTTCTGTCAGACAACTGTTTCATCAACCCATCCCAGCACGGCTTTCGAAAAGATTTTTCATGTGAAAATCAACTTGCATCGTTTACTCATGAAATACATGTTAACCTTGATTCAAACATTCAGACTGACGCTATCTTCCTGGACTTTGCCAAAGCGTTTGATAAGGTTCCTCATAGACGACTCATATACAAGCTTCCTAAACTCAACTTAGATTCCTCGATTGTGAACTGGATCATTAACTTTTGAACTAATACACAGCAACTTGTTACCGCTAACCAGTCATCATCTTCTTTTGCTCCAGTCATTTCCGGTATTCCTCAAGGAACGGCCCTCGGACCCCTTCTTTTTTTAATTTACATTAATGACATGTCTATATCAATAACATCGCATGTTCGTCTTTTCGCTCACGACTGTGTCATCTATCGCCAAGTGACTAACCCATCAGATCACGCACTCATCCAAGATGACCTCAACCGCATCCAAGCATGGTGCAATACATGGCAGATGTGTCTCAACGTCAATAAGTGCAAGCTTGTGTCGTTTACACGTCGCTCTAAACCCTCTATCTTTTCCTACTCCCTTAACAGCGCTCCTTTGGAAAAAAACTAATGCTTACAAGTATCTCGGAGTTCATCTTACATCCGATCTTTCCTGGGCTACTCATATCAGTCACACCATATCTTCTGCTAATCGCTCTCTAGGTTTTTTTAAGGCGCAATTTGAAACTGGCCCCTCCTCACATAAAACAACTTGCCTACTCATCCCTTATCCGACCTAAACTGGAATACGCATCTGCTATCTGGGATCCGCACCAAGCCTACCTGATCAATAACAGCGAATCAGTTCAGCGTCGAGCATTACGTTTTATTTACTCAGATTCTTCTTCTTTTGCTAGCGTCACATCTCTTCGAACCCGTGCCAATCTCCCCCTCCTCTCTGAACGCCGCCGTTTAGCTAGGTAATCTCTTTTTCACAAATTTTTTTACCAGCCCGTGCCTCCGATTATCATACATCGTTCTTTCTGTACGCCGCAACCGTCGCACCGGTCACAATCTTGATGTACAGCGTCCAAAGGCAAGAACCACCACAATTCAGAACTTATTTTTTTCACGTGCAGCCTCTGATTGGAACGGGCTCTCCCAGAACATTGTAACTACTCATGACTCATTAGAACTTAAAGAATTAATACGTGCAATCGCGTTCTAGGTATGTTTTTTTTTTGTTTTTTTTTTGTTTGCATACTAAATGTCTTGACAATGTGGTTTTATTTTATATGCATAATTTGCTTTTGTGACATTTGTACCCTTTTGTTGATGTTTATTGCATGCTACCCCTTATGTAGTACCCCCTACGGGGGTCCTTAAGGTATATAAATAAATAAATAAATAAATAAATTCCGCCCGCAGCGCTCTTCGCAACCCGCTACGATATCCGAAACTCTGCAGTCAATGCCAGCGTCGCGCATGCGCCCTAGCGGCGTCTTCGTTGCGGAGAGCAGGGCGGAATAGTTAAAACAACCTACGAAAACTCCCTATCAGAGAGTTTTCGTAGATTGTTTTCCCAGGCCCGCTACGCTCTTCAGAACAAAGACGCCACTACTGAGCATGCGCGGTGCTAGCCTTGCCTGCTGAGACCCGAAAACTCTCTACTGACAATAGTGAGATAGAGCATTCGCATCTCCAACGCCCTATTGAAGCGGGACTGTAGTTCCAAGACGGATTAAAAGACGGGGATAGATTTTCGTGCACCTGCTCGCTAACGCTAGTCAGTGTGCTTAAATTTATTTATTTGGCCGCAAATGTGAAACAGTCAGGACAGAAGCGAATCACAGGTGACGGAGATGTTGACATACGTAAAAAAAAACAAAAAAAAACAACAGCATGTTGTTCTTTATAGAATTTGCGGAAACATCACATAACTTGTGAGGCTTTGGGGAAAATGACCGTGTGTTTGGGCGCCACTGACATCATTGTGTGTGCCAAATGTTTTATGGGTGTTGAAAATACCGTGTTGTTTGCGTTGTGCCTGGTCATCAGTGCTCTAAAACGTGAGTCGCTCATGGTGACCGTCAGGCTGCGGTAGAGCAGCGTTCACAGTGTCGATGTCTCTGTTTTGAGAGGCGCACAGCTCACTGCACACCGTCGCGGTTTTAATCCACTGCAACACGTGGTCAACCTGCGCTATTGCTACTATACTTCGTTTCAGCTTCCGTCCGAGCGCGGCCAAAGGCTGAGGGACGGTTCGCAACTTCGAGAAGAGCATTCCTACGCACCACAAAGTAGTCCACAAAAGTAATTTTGTTTTAGTAACTGTTTGGTGCGTAAACATTGCACAATATTCCAGATGTGTACTGCTGAGAATGATCTGCAACTAAAATAATTAGTTCTATGAAGTTTATGTTTTCATTAATATATGTGAATGCATGTGGTTTGGAGAAGATACGTATATCCGCTGGCAACACGGCTGCAGCGCTCGTTTTTTCTGTGTGATTTCGTTCCCGTAATGGCCAAATCATGTGCTTCGCTGCTTTCCTCACCAAGCTGCTTCAAAAAGCCCTTTCACAAAGGCACGTTTGGGCGTCAGAGGTCATGATGAATGTCTACTTTCAAATTCGGCAGAAGACTTCGGCAGCGTCGTACCCGGAATGCGTTGCAAACAACGTCCGGGCCACTACAATTCACTGATACGCGGCGAAATCGTGACTCCCCTTGACCTGCCGATCACATTGAATGCCGAGAAGCTGCTGGAAAGGACTGCGCCTCGAGCCCTGGTATATCCAGACAATACAAGGAAACATCAACGGCCGGGTCATCGGGCACCTTGCAATGTGTACTTACGTCTCGAAACTGTGCCGAAATGCCGAACAGGTGGAAAACTCGGACACAGACACCAGCGGCCACAGTCACAGGGGATCTGAGTGTGCTCACATCCCCTGTCACTAAATTTCAGAACGTGACAAGGCACTTTTTGAACTTGTAGCTGACGATACCGTTGATACACCCGTAGCAGACGAAACACTCGGCGAGCGCGGGTGGCGCGGACGACCAGCGGCGCGGCGGAGTGATACAAAAGTGCAGGCGAGATCGGGTGACGTATTGCCGGCGTGTGATTGGCCCCGGCCACACGTAGCTTTGGCTGCGCTCGGACGGAAGCTGAAACGAAGTATAATAGGCAGTTTTAGCATAGCATAACCGCAGGCTACTTTAAGGTGGGGCATTGCAGCGATAGGTTCGCGCTGCACCTTTGAAGCGTGACAATCAGTTTTGGCCAGTAGGGTTGTCGATGGTAGGCTGCAGTAACGCTGTGCATGAACTGCGATATAAAGCCATCGGCGTGTTTAACTGTCTTATGTATCGCTCTGTCATGTAAAATATTCAATTATACAGTATACTACACCTCTCCAACGCTCTTCGGAAGCGGATCACAACCGTTCATATTTTAACGCCCTCGCTCTTTCCGTGAAAACTTCCTGATGCACGAGCATGCCACCAGAACAGCAGCACCAAAGCCGACAAAGCCTGCCACCATCTTCGCCTCCATCCCAACTGCTCTGGTGGTTCGTTAGAGCCACCAGAGCAGTTCGGAGGGTTAGAGTTGCGAATAGTTTAGAACAGACTATGCGCAGGGCACACTAAAGGTTGTGCAAGGGGAAATATTAATATCTCTCTCACAACTTCATTAGTGCACAAAGAGTCGAGGTATTGTCGCCCGGCTTTCCCATGCAGAGTCCAGAGATAACTCGATACTCCTTCATTTCTTGATTTTGAGGTAAATGGCACTTATTCATATACTTTTTATGATCAGGTTGAAACTAAGAAAATCTAATAGTCACGTACGTAGAGCGTTGTGCATGTTTATATTTGTTTTATGCGTTTGGTATGTTCTCCCTGGTCCCGAGTAAATTATGAATATCGTCACCAGGCGACAGCACTTTTACCTTTTTGTGTATTCATGCGTTCATACCCTCTTCATTAGCGTAATCATGTTTTATCCAAACGTGCACATTTGGAAGTTTAAAGCACATGCTCAGCTGAGTCTGAATTAAGAAAAAATATATTAAGAACTGAAGAAAAGAGCAAACCAAATATATAAAGTAACAAGATTTATGTAGAGAACCCTCAGAAACAAGGCAAGCCGGACTGCTACAGCTACCTTTGCATACCCCGATCTACATCGTCTTCGGCACTCGTTAGGGAAAAGAAACTCGAAGAGGAAATTAGGATCGTAAAGAACCAGGGTGTGGTGGGTATGACGTCCAACGCTGCGAAATTTCATTTGGTGAGCTCGTTTCCTGGGCACGGATGTTGCGCCGAGTAGGAAGCCCGCCAGTCGTAGAAACGAGTTTACTGCGAAGTATTCTTCTCTGGCCCACGCCTGCGTTTTCCCCGCTCCTCAAGGATTTAGATGAGTGCTTTATCAAAACAACTCGCACTGCAAGTTCTTCAAGTCCGAGTGCGGCTAAGCATGCCAAGATTCTTTTGGTATTTTATATGGACACTTTGGTCATTTGATCAGGCAGGCGCGGACAAAGGGCGACGACTTGAAGATTAAGAACCAAAGGCATTTGTACAGAAAGAAGACCACCGACATTCTCATTTTTTCCGGACGACTCTCTATAATATACAAACTGTGATCGCAAAAACTCTGTGGTAACCACCAAAACCTCATTCTCACCAATTCATCCCCTTATTGACTAAAGCCAGAATTTTTCGGTGTTCTGCTTTGCGGTTTATATTATACTGTATCAGGGTTTGACAGAATCAAACCTAAAACCTCTATCCGCGGACGTCAACAGACAGGAAATATCTCTAGGTATGCAAGAACGCCCCCAGCGTCGCCCTGGCGCAGACAGTGTACGAACCGGACATGTCCAGACGTCAGCTTTATGTCGCTCTTTCAAGATGAGATATCGGGAAAGTAACGCGGAGCGAAATTGATTGCTCACTCTCGTTTTGCCCGGTGGTGTATTCTAAATATTTCATTCCTGTCTCGCCCGCTACGGTTCATAAATTTATGAAATGGCTCCAACGACAGCAATGCACAAGCAAAAAAGTGAGGCGAGTTTATGCAGACATGTGCAATAAAACAATGAAGAAGTGAAAAGCGACACAAACCCTTCTCGGCATGACTGCATGACTGAGCTAATAACTCATGAGTAATATGACAAGAAGTGGTTTCTCGAATTTCATCTGATAGGAACCTGAAATATATTTTAAATTTTGAAAACAGGCTAATGTGTTATGAGGTATTGGTTACCGGAAGCGCTTCCATTGCTCGATCTCCCTTTTCACGACCAGAACAAGCTGCCAGGTTTGCCTTCGCTGGTTCACGCAACTTCCAGTCACTGAACTATAGCGACGCCTTAGAACCGATACTTCAGTCATCGGATGGATGGATGTTTCTTGCTATATCCTTTGCAACGGGCGGTAGCTTGCGCCACCTAGCCTAAATCTCAAAAGACAAGCATATGATCCCTCCCGCCCTTCTAAGCCAATGTTTTCCCCCTAACTATTACCAGGAAAAATGGGATATCACCAGGATGACTTTTGGGGGATCGGGCAAAAAACAATTGCGGTGGCTTAGCTCGGCTATGCCAGGATATACGTAGCGTGAGCTTATGCGCACAAAGCGAGAGGCGCTATGAAGCGGCTTCGGTGCAGCGTCAGACTTGGCTACTGCGCAACGGAGGCACACAGTTGGGCACGCGACGGCGCCAGTGCGTCTGCCGCGGCTATGACGTAACTCCTCTGGAATGTGCAGAGCGGCGAGGCGCGCGCGGCGGCGGCGGCTCCGGCGCGCCAGCTGTGCCCCATGTAACGTCACTGCTCCTCGCGCATGCGCAGCACGGAGCACGGCTCATTATGCGAGCCACGCGAAACTGCTCAACCTCGGCCAGTGTAGCTCACGCTACGAAAACTAGAAAAACATCAGCTCCTGCCTCTTCCCCTCGGCAAGCGAGTCGCCAATTTTCCTCTAGTGAAAACTTGTCGGCGTTACCCCCGCACCGGACCCCCTGGGGGACAGGGTTGAGAATTTGGCCGGAGCTACGCCGGAGGTAGTCCCAATTTTTCTCTGTCCCGCCTGTCCCCAGCTGTGCTAGTTAATTGTGCATCATTCAGTTTTTTCTAGATAATTTCCAGCAAACTTCTAATCGTCTCTTTGTTACTGTAATCTTTTTTTCTTCCGGTGCTTGAAACCACGGATGCCAGTCATCTCAAGCTTTATCTTAAATTGCAGTAAACTGTTTGTCGTCCTCCAGAAGTCTCAAAAACAATCTGCGAGAGAGAAACATATTATATCGCCCGAGTATCATGACATCATGTCTAACGCTCGGGAAGTCGCATTTCCAAAACGTGTAGCTAAATCAGCTCGCCTCGCACTAAGCACCAAGATAGCAGAGCTCGCAAGAGAATCAGGGAATGGACTGTAGCCACTCTTAAAGCCTCTTCACACACAAAACTCAGCGCTTAATCAACACTAGAGCTGCACTGCTGACTTGAACGTATAGCTCAGGGCTCATTCGGCTCTGTGTCAGCGCCGAGTCAGTAATATTGCGCACATTCGGAGCTGTATCAGCCAGTTCAGCGCGATTTCCAGCGCTGACTAATAGAGCTCTGAGGTAGCGCTGTGCTATGTGTGTTAACGGGCCCTAAGTGTAGGAATTGGTTAAGCCGCCGTCACGCCGCTCATTCACCGTGTAAAAGACACGGTGTTCGCTGCAAAAACGATGACGGAATCATCTTTTATCACGACTCAGGCATGTTCTTAGTATACGGTTTCTTCGTATACATATGCAGGCTTCGAAACACGTCTGCAAACAGTTTTTGAACGACCAACGTGAGAGGACAGTCATACAATCAAGATATCCGCCTCCGTCGCTGTCTGTCGACTGCCTTATGAATGCGTTAGCATCAGTACCCACACTGCAGGGAAAAGCTGACGGTGCTTATCTGCGTGCACCACTGCGGAAAGGGAAGCGCGCCACGTAAAGAGGAGGGGAGCAGTGAAGGGGAGAAGGAGGCGACGTCACGGGGCGCAAGCCAATGCGCGGGCTGCTCGGCAAGGCGAGAGGGGGACGACGTCACAAGGAGGAAAAGAATGCTCGCGCGCGGACGCTGGCGCGAGTCTAAACTCGCACATGTCCCCACTTGGGAAACGCTAACACTGACCCCTCCACTTTTCTCTTTTTGCTTTCTCTTTTTCGTCCTCTAAGTTTTGCTGCTTCTTTTGAGCTTCGTTACGGGGTCAGTGTTAGCGTTTCCCAAAGCGGGACGTGTGTGTCGTTTCCTAAAAGTCATGATAACGCATTCCCTAAGAATCCACGAATGAATCTTACTTTAAGTTTTGTAGGACCAATGTGACATAGTATCGTCGTACAAGGAATACATCCGCCCCAGACGGTGTCGGCCGACTGTCTTATTGTTTGATGTATTATCTTTATGACCTTGGTGGTCTTTAGTGGTTCGAGCGTCACCAATGTTCCTCACAGTCACGTGCCGGCGTTGCCAAGGGCATAGTACCGTGCACTGGACATCGTTAGAGTTCGGTGGCCCGAATATTCGCCTGCAATTCGTTCATGAACAGCCAACGGGTGACGCCGTGCAAGGGACGGATTCATGTGCCCCATTCTGCTTTGACGCGCCTAGTTAGCACCACCCATAGAATAACCAAATCTCGAAAGAACAGCGTATTCTGCCTTTAGGTAACGCCCTCATGAAACTCGGATGGCGCCCTCTTAGCAACGGGACCCGAGCCTGACACAAAGCGTAACTTCCACGGATTCACCGAACACAAAGCACGCCCAAATGTTGACGCTGCACTCGCATGCAATCCGTGCCTGCGCTCTGTTTCATTGTAATGACGTTAAAATAGACTGGTCATTCTAGGTGGTGTCAGCCCAGCACTCGTTTGGAACCGTCATAGAAGTTTCTAAAGAAAGAAAGAAAAAATAGTCTGCGTTTATTATAACACTTTCGTAACGACAATGGACCTTTTTTTTCAAAAAGGGTTCTACACATGCGCAGGCGCTCATCTCGCAGCGGGGAAAGCTCGAACTACGGTTCGAATCCGCAAGATTGGTTGCGCTACCTCTCCCGCCTCCTCCGCGACTCAGATCAGTCGCAGAGAAGGCAGGCAAGGTATCGTAGCTCCCGTTACATCCACTAACCGTAGCTGCAGTTTTAGCCATTTGGTGTTGTCTTTAGGGGAGATTCTGGTTACCTACCCTCTTGCGGTGGTCTCCTGTGCCAAACTAACCTAAATACGTATACGCAACGCAAAATCGTGTTACGATCCATTAAAAAAAAAAGGGGCTTTCTAGAAAGCCTCGGCGGTACTGAATTCTTCAACAAGCTTTCCAGCTCGTAAATTGCACTGCGTGACTGGAAAACCTTGGCCAGCCAAATAATGCTGCGTCTAATATTGTTTTATATAAAAAAAAAATATTAGAAGCGAGTTACGTAAAAATAGGTGACAAGCACAGTGTGTGGTCAGATATTTACAGCATATTTGTAGACTGGCCAACAATAGGAAAAATAGAGGAAAAAGACCGAGCGAAGGAAATTCCGCGACCAGAGCAGCGTCCGCCATCCATCATTCCACGCTTTCTTCTAGCTTTCATTTCGGCGCAAACAAGCTCCCCCAGCCTCTAGCAAAAAAAAAATAAATAAATAAATAAATAAAAAAAAAAAGATTAAGCAGAGACGGCCTTTCTTCACCCTAACGTGTTTTGTATTTTGCGCCCAGAGCAAACAGGATTTACTGCATATTAAAAGGAAGCGAGACCGGGAATCGCATCAACATAAATACGTCAGCATCGTCTCGGTGCTTGGTCCTCCCCCAATAAAGGACAGACACGACTCAATTCACAACGGAAGCCGCGTTAGCCCTGCCAGCCACCAAGAGCCGGGCCGCCGGCCGCGCCGGCCTACGGAATTTACGGCCTCGCTCGCACGACCTCGCTCGGATGCCAGATTCGTTCTGTCACTGCTTTTTTTTTTCTCCCCTCGGCATTGCTTTCGTGAGCTGCTTCCTGGAATACAGCAACGGCGGCGACGGTAGCTACGAGGTATGGTTGGCGAGGCGATCGACCCTGTAGAGATTTGTTTTTTCTTTCAACCTTTCCTTTCTTTCATGTCGTGATTGTGCCCTCTCGCTCCACTTCCGGTGCTCCAGCACCGCCGATTCTGGCCCCGCTTTTTCTCTTCGGAGCGATAACGACCCCGACTCACGTTGTTTTTGCGTGTTGGCCCAGCAGTGTTCGCCAAGGATCGACTTCGAGGGGGCAAATGACGTTTCCGCCTGTTTTCTTTTTTTTCCTTCTGATTCTGTTCCAAAACCAAAATGTTGTTTCCTTTTTTTTTTCTTTTTTTTTTCTGTGGAGAGACAACAATTTCCGCGCTTGGCAAGTTCACGATTATCGATCCCCCGTCTGATTTGAGAAGGTTCTGGAGGTCCGAACCGAGGTGTACACTTATCTTCCACCCGAGTGGGATGGGGTGTTTGGGAATCTTTAAATGTCGTGGTTCTTTACGCTAATGGGGTGCGTTGATCACGAAGGGCAAAGAAGAGCTATGTTGGTAGGTGGATCGATGTATCGAACAGTCGAGGAATCGAAGAAATTTTGACCGCTAAGTTGATTTCGGTGCCCACGGCTCTTTCGCAGAGGCAGCAATTTGGTCGTGGGCGGCGGTAGTGAAAGATCTTAAATTTTCAGAGCTGATGAGGGCCAACGGCGCGTTGGTGATTTTTTTTTTTTTTTTTTTTTTTTTTGAAGGAAGCTTGGATTTGAAACTGGTGCTTTAAGAACATAATACGATATCTTTTTCTTTTTTTCTGTTTCTGTTGGGTTGGAAGGGGAGGAACGTGGTCTTCTTGCAAAAAAAAAAAGGAAAAAAAAAAGAAAAGAGAGAATTGACGAAATAGCCCTTTGTTCGTTGGAAATAGAGGTAATTTAATTATTCTCTAAAGGCTGGAACATGCTTCGAAAAATCAATCTAAAATTAGACGGAAGCAGAGAATGCTTATATATAACTACAAAACATTTCCGAAAAATAACGATTTAAAAGAAACACCCTTCTTTTAAAAATCTGAAACATACTTTCGCTTGAAAACGTTACCAAATTTCGTGCGTTTTTATTTGCGTAGAGAAATAAGCACAATACGCGTACATTTCGGTGCTTACTGTTTTTAACTCTTTCAGATAAGCAAGGTCGAGCGAGCCCCAGATCATTCATTCATGCCGTCGAGTGATGAAACCGAAATCTGGTCATCTTCACATGGGTGATTGTAAAACACAAACACAACCCCGCGTCGGGGGAAAAGTTATTGCGTCTATGGGGCACACTTCTGTACCCCCCCTCCCCCCCCTCCCTCCCCCCGCCGCCGGTTGCACCACAGCCAGTCCAGATATAAGTCATTCCGAGCAACATCGGCAAATCTCCCCAATGCGCACAAATGTCCTCCAGAGGCAGTAGCGCGATATTGCATCGTCGCTATTATCTATCTCTTCATTCTTTTTTTGCCAGCTAGGACCGTCATTCGGCGGACCATCCGTAGATCTACGACCTTCTCACTGCCACAGGCGAAGGATCCGCCAGGCCTTACGTCCGAGCACGCAACCCAAGCGAGAAAGCCTCCTGTCACGTTCAGCCAGGCTTGACACGCGGTCTAGATAAACCGGCGCTCTTATTTCCGTTTGCTTCTCGTAGTTTCGTGTATTTACTGGGGAACTATGTGGCTCGCCCCTTTATCCATCTGCACAGAGGCTGTATTTGCAGAAACATACACGAAAAAATCATTCTGAGTTCGTTTTTTTGTTTTGTTTGTTTGTTTAGTACTGCCGGTAAAGGCGCTTTTTAAGGACGGTTTTGTCGACAGCTCGCGTCGTTTGTTGCTCCCACGTCTATATACGCCTCGGTCGTTGACGGCAGAAATATAGGCGGGCGTGGGTACAAAGTTCTGCGCGTTCGAGGCACGCCGCAGTGAACACTCTTCGTATACCGTTGTCAGATTCCAGATAATTGATGGCTAATTCGCAGCTTCTCCCGACTGTGTAACAGCGAGCTGTTTTGGTGGTTTGAATATTGCTACGGTTTTATATCAGTCAGGGGCTTAGCTACGCGGCACAGTCACAGACCTCGGGTAAGTGTATAGCAGAGAGATGTAGTAATATTAACTCGGTTAAGCAATGTGCTCTATCTTTGGGCATTTCTGTGGAATAGATCTCATCGTAGATAGGTTGTTCGGTGGTATCTGGGGCTCGAGAGAATTGTTATGTTGGAAGAGTCCGCGAGTTTATGTGGGGCGGTGACCGCTGTTGCATGGAAGTAGAAACGAGCTCCCGCATAATGAGCTTGTCCGCTATAAAAACTCGGTTCATGAGTGAGCGAGCATCCTGCTAAAAAACAATAACAACAACAATGTGTGTGGGAGCATTTCGAATGCGTCATGACGGAATGTCCAAGTGGCGCAGCTAGCGCGAGTGCCCAGCGCCAAGACTCGAATCGTTTGTTCGCAAAGAGAACGCTACACAGTGAATATCTTACAGTATTTGTTTATTCAGACTGCGTATATCAATGAATGCCCTATTTCCTCTACATCGTAACACGAATAGGGTAGTGTGCCCGAGCTAACTCATAAAGAAAGACAACTTTTGTATTGCTTTTTGGCCGCTACAGTGTCTGGGAAATGTTAGCACTGCTTGCCAAAATTTGGCATTTGTTATCCATGTTTTCTTGACCTCCTACACGGGAATAAAGAGCACGTTGATTTTACAGCATCACATGACCCATCGTGTCCCTACCATTTCGCCCAATCGACGCCACACCCACATCGCAAAAAGTGCATAAAGAAAAAAAAATTTTTTTTTTGTCGACGGTATACTTATTTTATTGAACCTGATTTTCTCGGCGCTTCGTCAAGTCCAATTCAATCTTCTTCCGCTGTACCTCCTTCGCGCCTAAATTTAGAACAGAATGGAAGCCACGCTCCTGCTGGGCCAATCGACAAATGACGTTTCGTCGCGTCGCTGCGCTTGGTATCATATACCGTCACGCCAAGAGTCGGACCACGTGAATAAAGACCTGCACTTCATTAGTTTCGTCCAGTGAACTCACACATTGCACTTATCTATATACCTTCCAAGGGAGCTGAACCAGAAAAAAAAATAGGAGCAATTTCTTCCCCCAGGTGAACAAAAGAGGTTCGTGTTCTAATACCCATCTGCACGCAGGGACGAGGCTTTTATCTCGCAGAATCCGATACCTCTTTCTTTTCTTTTTTTCCTTTTCGTGCTTACAGAATTTTACCGGAGGTCTCCTGTCCTTGACGTCTCATCCTGTTAGGAGACAGCTGATTATTCGGGTAACCGCGTAACATTTTTATTCTCACCCAAGGGCTTCCAAGTGTGCAGGGCATAATCGCATTGTTGAAGGCGATGCCGTTAACTCCAGCGCCGAGGATCCATCTCTCAATTACTACTGACAATTCTCCGTGGTCAGTTTGAACAGTAGGACTTGGAAGACCCAGAGTCGCATACTGGGAGAGTCTGGACAATGGGTGGAGCAAAGGCCGCCGCCAGCGCCGATTATTCATACCGCGGTCAGAACATAAACTAACAGTGCGACACAGCGTCGGCGAATCGGCAGACCGCGACGTCAGAATATTGGAAGCGACATTTAAAGCGTAAAAAAGAAGAGTTAGATTTCGGCCTCTCGGGGAAAATGGCGTCAATAGCAAATCAACAGCAATTATCGCAACTAAGCATTGTTTTAAAGCGTTCACTCGTTTATTCTCCCGTTCAATACGGACGTGACGAAAATCTCGCATGCGCCAAGTTTTCAGACACGAAGACTTATACCTTTTTACCCTATAGCGACGCTAACACGATATAAATTAGTCGAGTCTCATTTTTAGAGCTCACGATCGCCGTTAGGGACTTTTTCGTGGTATGCGGTTGGCCACGAGATGCTCGCCTATTCAAACTAATAAATGGCCAAACTCTCCCAATACAAGGCTCTGGGAAAACCAAGTATTGCGCGCTCCTACGTCCCGCAAACGTCACCCCTAGTGGATGCACGCAGCACCGCCCAGGTTGCGTCAGCATAGCCGCCAGCGCGTTTCGAAGCGTCTCAGAACGAGCGTGACGCTGGCAGGCGCCAAGACGGACGCGTCCGCCGCTTTACGCGGACGCTCGCATGGAGGCGGCTCGGGAATACACTGAGGCCTGGTTCACAGATGCGAATCGGCGAGCGAATCTGCAAGAATTCGGCCGCCGGGCGTAGCGTCCACTCTGCATTGCTGCGGCCAATTCCGCTTCGGCGGCAGCTGATTAGCTGCAAGTGTGAATCAGGCCTAAGGTATGACGTGTAATGCGCCGGATTTGTATGTTTAGGTGGTACTGATTTAAAGCAACAGCTTCATATGAAAAGAGCCCTGCAGGGACCTTGCGTGCTCGTGTCGGTGTCGGTCACACCTTATAGACGTTTGCGAGTCAGGCCTAAGGGCGCCGCCATCTTGCTGCTCGTGTGGGTACACTTTAAAAAAAAGTCTGTGCGTCTACTTTCACGCACAACACTCGGAGAACCAATCAGCGCAACTCTCGGAGGAAGCTCAGCGAATGACGATGCCGAAATATCTGCCAAGACTAAAAAACGCAGACTGAGTTGTGACATTAAGCAAAGCAAGCATGACGTTTTGCATTGCTTAATGTCACAACTCAAACTGCGTTTTTCGGTCTAAACATATGTCTCGGCATCCTCATTCGCTGAGCTGCCTCTGTAAGTTGCACTGATTGGCTCTCCGAGTGTTGTGCGCGAAAATAGACGAACAGACTTTTTTTAGAGTGTATATCGTCTGATAGCCAAGCATTGCTGAGGCGTAACCGGGGCCTCAGCGATGATTGGCTATCAGACGATCTACCCACACCAGCAGCAGTATATGGCGGCGCCGAGAGGCTGTACTTGCAAACGTGTATAGCAAGGCCAAAGGAGGGACTGTCAGCAATGTATACTGCAGCTGTTAGTCTGACATAGCGCGCGCGACCAATGGTATTGCGCCGCGCAAAGTGGCGCAATACCATTGGTATTGCGCCACTTCGCGCGCACACTCTATGCCGTTAATGTCTACGACGATTATTCTATATTAGGACTCTAATTTCGACAAGGGCACCGCTAAGTCGAGAGAACATTTTCTAGTGTTACAAATTGAACGGCAAAAAAACATGTGTGTACCTTCTTTAGAAATGTCGTTAGTAAACATTTAGGAGAGCCTGCGCGTATAAGGAACAAAATTTAGCACAGCAGTCTAAGTGCAGTTGCAAACGAGTACTTGTGGGAAAGCACCAAGCTTAAATGCGTGAATTGCTGCTTACACTATTTTCGCCACTTAAGGATGTACTACAAATGTGTTTTCGTAAGACTCACTATTTTATAACGAGGTAAATTTTTATGATTTCGTTGGAACCGGAATGGGAGTGGCCTATAGTGGGTAGGAAGTGCGTAGTACTGCTATTGAACTTTCATTGCGCTTTACTGAACGTTTAAGCCGGGCGATATTTTTCCTGTACATTTCTTTGAACCCTGCGCAGCGATTGATCTGAACATTATTTAAATTCAGCGCAGAAAATCCCAGCTAAAAAAAAGCAAAAAAAAAGCTTCAGGTGTAATATGCACAATGACGGGGAAACAAATCATTTTCTACTAGCCATAGATTCTAGGCGCTTTTAAGTTTTTTTAGTTGGTCGTCACTACAACTTGAGGAAAATTTGGTCTAATTTTTGTTGCGTTGGGGCAAGAAGCGGCCATGGATACCGTAATCCCCTACTCTGTAACTCCTGCTCTGCCGGAGCCCGTAACTCCCACCTTTGACAGGGCTTCCAACCCGAGCCCTGGAACCTTTCGCGTCACCGGGCCACGTCGGCAGAGCGAACGGACCGTAAAAGAGGCCAGCTTTCGGGTTCGATCTGTTCTGACTGTAATTCAGGGGCCGTTTAGAGTCCGACTGCGTCCGCTCCACTTCCAAGAACATCTACTTGGCGCGAGTTCGTGTCTATTTTGTCTTTCTGCTTTCGTGACCCTTGCAATCGAAAAATGAGGGTCTCTTCCCTCTTACTTAGCCGTTGAGTTTTACTGGAACTAAAAAGAAAGAAACCCTCCAGTAAATTTGGGGTGCTGGTAAAGAAAGTAAAATGTATAATCAAATCAGCGTCCAAAAATGTAAAACCGGTAATAGAGAAGGAAAATAGAGTAGCTGCGAGAAGATGTATAAATGCGTTGCGGTCCTACGTGGAGGAAAGAGTTTTAGATAGAGCCGTCTTGGTGTAACGTACAACATAAAAAAAAACACCCGTGAAAAAGCGTGCACAAACGGATCGATCGCGCACCCTTCAGCGACGCGTGAAGTGCAACGTAGGATCGAATTCCGACTTCGTCCCACGCTGCTTTTCTACCTCACGATGAACCTCAGCGGAGGAGGCTATGAACCATCGGAGCCAAGTGAATGCCGTGAGAGTGTCACGTGACCTTTTGAAGAGGCACAGCGACGCGCAGCTAAGGTTCGTAGTCAGGTGATACGTACGCTGCACGGGATTGGCTGCGAAGCCTCGTAGCCTCAGCGGTGGTTCATCGTAAAGGAAACGGAGCACAGGACGAGCTTGGTGGGGGGGGGGGGGGGTCTGGTTGGAAGCTATCGGAGGAGGCTGTATTGAAAGAAAATGTAGCGTGCTTTCTTTTTTTATTTATTTATTTTTTGTTCGTTTTCTACGATTGAGACGTGGTTTCGCCAAAAACCTCCTCTGCACAACAGCGATTCTATGTATGCACGTCCGGACGCTTTCCGAATGCGGTGAATGCTATCTGGTTAGGCGGTTACTCCGTGCGTGTCCATGCAATGGCTGTGTCAGAAGACTCGTCTGCTCTTTGATAGCAAAGCCGGAAGAAATGCAACGCTGCCGTTCTAGATTTACATTTTATTATTTTTTGTTGTTGTTTGTATTTTGTTGTGTGTCTTTCGATTAAAACTAAAAGAAGCTTTGGCTTTTATGCATTGATTTTATTTTTATCGCCACACACCGTTTTTATAACTTGCAAATAGCTCCGAGTATTTCAAAGAGCTCGAAAAGCGGAATGAACCTAACCAACTGATTTATTGAAGTGAAGTGAATTGTGAAGAGACTCTGCGACTTTCATAACGTGCCTTAGACGTGAATGGCGTATGTTTGCAAACTTACAGCCAGCTGCAGCGTTTATTCGCATATTTTTCAGCCCACCCCGCCAAGGACCATTTCTAACGTCCTCAACATTACACGTGGTGTACTAGGCTTATAAAATTGTCTAGAAATTCGTAATACCACCTCCATTTTGTAGATACATTCTGCTTTCTTTCGCAATATAATTCAATTTTTACTTTTATTTTTATTCTCTTACCGGTGGTGCTTCCATTTTGACAGCTGCGCGATATTGTATTCCCTGAGTATTTTAGATTATTTCTTTATTATCTCTCTAGTATCCATTTCAGAATACTCCGAGGTCGAAATAAATAAAACAACGCTTTTTTTTTGTTCTTAGAAGAGAGAGGTAGTAGAATAGACAAAAAAAAAAATGTGGGCAAAGCGTAACCTCGGCCCAATCGACTTGGACTGGAGAAGTGAATGTATGGTACACAGGAGTGATCAGGTCAAGGTATGGCGATAAAGGTTCAGTAAAATGTTTACTTCCCTTGTTACTCTATGTCGTAGATGCCTTTCAATGGCCGTCAGGGGCAAGGTTGCCATACGATCGCTGCACCAGCGAATGTCGAATATAATGCACAGAGTTGGGGTCCCGTGCTCATCCGTCCATCGCTGGAATTACATTTTTCTAATTATGATTCCAAATGTCTGTAAAAGTTATCAACCCCTTTTTCAGAGAATGTATACCTGGGGTCAGCTTTATCTTAAGAAGCTTGAAGCCATATTTTTTGCACCGCTGTACGAGCTCATCGTGTTCAAAGCAATGTATATCACAATAAAAAATGAGCGAAAAAACAAGGACAAACTCGTTTTTGCGCACTTTATTTTTATCATGAACAGTTCCCAACTTGTCCAGCTTTAAATTTTTTTTTTTTATATTGGCACACTGATTCAAAGCAGTTAATTATTTGTCTTCATATTTTAAAAATTTCGATACTTTCTTTATTTTGTTTTTAATATACAACCAAAAGGCATTCGATAGCGCAGCCCTGCGAAAAAGCTTATGCGGAGCGCGAATTCGGCTGCTTCGGTTGCAGGAGTTGTGGTGACATCAGAAAGCAGGGCTCTGATTGGTTCTGATTGAGGGATAGTGGGTAGACCTCAATGAAGCTTGCCTTGAAGTTTATCGAATATCCTTCAATCAGAGCCATTCAGAGCCCTGCGTTCTGACGTCACCACAACTCCTGCAAAAGCAGACGAACTTGTGCTTCACATTGAGGATGATTGAAGACTAAAAGCAAAAACAAACAATTTAATTGAATTATGTTGCGTCCGTGCCATGGAGTCGCCTGTTGATTTCCTTAAAAAAAGGAAAAACGAGTAAAGTTTTTGATACTTTTTTGGGCTCTTTTGATGTATTTTGTTTGAACTGGTTCGAATCTATTTCTCATATCCCCAAAATGCACAGTCCGGCATCGAGAACATTTCGAAGAAACATATGTAGCCCACTACGAAAATCACAAAAACTAAAAGACACTTTTTTTTTAAACGTTTAGCTGGCGTTCTCGTTGCCTCCCCTCCCCCTCCCCCCTCCCCCCTTCCCCCCCCCCCCCCCCCCCCGCATTTCAAAGCACTTTTCCCAGCTTACATTTTCTTCACCACAGATTTTCTTCCTAACTCATTAGAGGACACGCACGCTCTATGCCGTTAATGTCTACGACGATTATTCTATATTAGGACTCTAATTTCGACAAGTGCACCACTAAGTCGAGAGAACATTTTCTAGTGTTACAAATTGAACAGCAAGAAAACATGTTTGTCCCTTCTTTAAAACTGTCGTTAGTACACATTTAGAAGAACCTGCGCATATGAGGAACAAAAGTTAGCGCAGCAGTCCAAGTGCAGTTGCAAACGAGTACTTGTGGGAAAGCACCAAGCTTAAATGCGTGAATTGCTGCTTACACTATTTTCGCCACTTAGGATGTACTACAAATGTGTTTTCGGAAGACTGACTATTTTATAGCGCGCTAAATTTTTATGGTTACGTTGGAACCGGAATACTATCGATTATGTTCTGGCACGGCTTTTAGTTGCGTTTTTTTTTTCGCTTTTGTAGAAGCGGTTATTTATAAGAAAGATCGTTCTCAATGTTTTATATACCCATCCTCTCCTCTCAATGGGGCTTTCTCTTCGAATTTCCCAAGCGCATGAAGTCGTTATAGGCACCCTGCAAATAATTTATACTTTCCTGCTCTAGATAAAGAGATACACTTAGTGGAAGGTGCACCCACGTGGCTGCGGTTTCACGTCCTTTTATGAGATTGGGATGATCATGGTGCGATTCTCTGTTTTTCTGAAGATCAAGAGCGGAGAAACGATCCGGTCCTTTAGAGTAGCCCGCTCTCACTAACTTGAGAAGATTCATCACCAACACTACAATCACGGGGATTGTACACTTTGTTAGTTTTAAATGTTCATCAAAGCATTGAATGATGTTGTTTGGGGGAGGTTCATACAAAAAAAAAAACAGGCTCTTGTGGAATTTGTGAGTTCCTATCGTTTGACACTTTCCGCGACTAGCGGAATATTATTTTCCCAACAAAGATTATTTTCCTTATATCACGCGTAGCTCAGTGGAACTTAGTGAACCTTTGCTGGCGATACACCATCTTGAATTGCGCATTCATATTATATTTTTTTGCGATGCAATTCGTGCAGTGAGCAGATGAGCAGTCTCTCAAAATAACGCTTGCTGGTAATTAAGACCGAACGATCAAACATTAAGTGTATAGGCTTGGCAAAAACTTCCGCTCGAAGCGATCATCACAAACAATGTTGCCATATTCGGTTGTCTTTTTAGAGCTCCCTTTACAGTGTAAGAAATAGGCCGTCCGAATGGGATGATTGACATCGGCATAATCATTTCACACTATGAATGGATCACCAATCCATTCATCTCTCCAATGTCTCTTTCGCATGCAATCTTAGTAAGATAAAAAAGCAGACGTTGCATTTAAGATCGCATTGACCCTGACCCGTTCGGTTTGTTCTTCTAATGTAAAGGGTAATTTCAGACAGGTCAAACTTCTGCTGCGTTGTAACGCACATTCTCACGTATCCTCACGAACCCTAGCGTCCCCCCATTGTCCCGAGCAAACTTTTACCTAAAGAAAAGAACAAATGAGCACACCTTTACTGCGTCGTTGACAGTGTGTTTCAAACATTTAGACATGTAGTACCATTAACTAAACTCTAATGTTTGTCCCCGGAGTCGTTCGCTAGAAATCTGCAAAGTGCAAATTAAGCCATAGGGAACCGCCAACTTCCCCATAGTTAGTGTCATCAAGCGGCTAGGGTTGGATCCTATCGCAAAATGAATTTAGCTGTATAAAACAACTTCACGACTATCTTCTAAATGGCTCTGCGTCTGTAGCATTACGATTCGGAGCCACACCTAGCTGAGACCGTGTTATTGGTCGATAGTTGGCCAATGACACGCCACCACTCGCTATCACGTGTAATGCGGCGGAATCGTCAACGAACTGCCGAGCTCCGCTATAGACCAACGCAGTGTTTACAAACAAGCCAGCTTTGCCCACACCAAGTGTGGGCAAAGCGTGCGCAAAAAAAAAAAAAAATCGGGAGGAGTGAAGCGTCTGCGCATGCGCATACCGACAGCAGCGCCACCGCACTGGCGTGACGTCAGTGAGTTGAGTTTGTCGATACTCCGTTTCACTTTAAGTTCGACCGCAGACGACGCCCCGATTTGACGGAGGCATTCAAGCAGCGCCAAAAGTGCCTCGTCACGGCGTTCATTTTCTAATTGCGTTCTCTTTGACCGACTAAGCTAATCACGCACAGTAAATGTGCAGCGATGCTGTGCTTTTCTTTCTTTTTTCTGTATGCGATTGGTACAGTCGTTGATAGAAGACGCGCAACGACGACGAGCGCCGTGACGATACACCTTTGGCGCTGCTTGATTGGCTCTATCGGATGGTAGTGCTGAGTGCGGTCGGACTTACAGTAAAACAGAGTATGCGGAGAGCAAGTCGTCTGCTCCTTACGCAGCAGTTGTAGTAATGTCAGAACGACGCTTAGCTCTGATTGGCTTTGATTGAAAGAACAGTGGGTTGACCACAATGCTGGATGCCTTGAGGTGTACCCGCTATTTTTTTTTATTCAGTCAGCCGATAAGAGTTCGGCGTTCGGACATCATCGTACGCTATGTGCAAGAAGCAGACAAACTTGTGCTTTACATAGCCCAAACGACTTTTCGCTCGATCACCGCTGACTGGTTTCCATTCTTTGCGAACCCGAAGTACTAAGAAGAAAGAAAACAAAAAAAACTCAGGGATCAACACTCTCATAGAACGATGCGGATGCACTCAGGGCGGCACCGATAGACCGGCTCAAGACCAGAAAACCAGGAAGAACCATACTACGGCACATCGGGAACACAACAGATTACCTCCCCCTACACTCCCAAACAGGAGCCCCAAAGAGACGGGGATTCAACTCACTCCATTAGCCCCGTTGGCTCGCAACGTATAAGAAGTAACCACGAGATTCGGCGCGTTCAAAGGGCCACGGAACGCAACTACTTTGTTCGAGAATGCAGCGAGGAGCTCACCAACATATACGTATATTCGGAGGCAGCACTGATCGGAAATGGGGACGGAACCATTGGGTGGTTCACTCTCAACGACGAGACTGCACGCAACAAAGCGCTCAAAGGCGAACGTTGCCTCAAGGAAGCGGAGTTTGAAACTATACTTGCAAGACACAAGCACGCAGCCATACAGCGCAAGCAAGACGCAAGCCCTCTACAGAAACGTGTGAGTCTTCACGGACAGTATGGAAGCTCACGCAGAATGCGAGAAAGTCGGAACATACAACAACATCGACCGGCAATTGAGAGAACTAGGCCAGCAACTCGCATGTGAAGGGCGCATCATACAAGTCGTGTGGGTACCGGAACACTCCGACATCTACGGTAGCGAAGAGACTGACGATGCAACCAGAACGGCGCTGCAAAACCCGAGCCCTCGCGTCCACACTCTAAAAAAACGACTGCGCGTCTACTTGCCCGCAAACACTCGAAGAGCCAATCTCTGCGATCTACGAAATCAGCTCAGCGAATGATGAGGCGGAACGTCTGTTTAGACCTACATATGAAGTCTGCGCTGTGGCATTACGCTATGCAAACATTACGCTTTGCTTTGCGTAATGCCACAGCGCAGACTTAATTTTGAGGTCTAAACACATGTTCCGCATCATCATTCGCTGAGTTTATTTAATAGATCGCAGAGATTGGCTCTTTCAGTGATTTGTGGGTAAGTAAACGTGCAGGCATTTCTTAGAGTGCAGACCAGGATCGCGGGGAGCGAACTCAAGAAGGCGATAATGATGTAAGCGTTGTTTTTAGGTTATGTCCTCCCCTTCAATCCCGTTGAGCTCCTGTCCCTGGGACAGATGAGGCGGCGAAGGTTCTAGCAGACCTGATACCTCAAGACCCGTATGATAAACTACTAGCCGAATCCAGCCGGGGTTATTGCATTATACTCTGCCTCATCCGCACGAACACGGCATTAACCTCAGCCCTGCATGTTAAACTGGACAGTATAAGACTGATCTGACACGCAGATGAACCGGGACCTGCTGTTACCAGTAACTGCACTCGATGCGGTACCGGGGACTTAGCCACCACGGAGCATCTCGTTTGGAGATGTCCCGCTACTACACGAACACAACGGGCCATAATATGCGACCTTCCCGCTCGGCATCGCCCCAAGACCCTCTCAGAATGGATAAGGCCAGAGGGCGAGGTTTAGAAGAGGAAGGTGGTACGCGACTCTCTCTTGGAATTTACCGGGGAGAGTAGCAACTAGACCCCCACCCCCCTCACACACACACGCACACACACACACCCAAACTCAAATGACCTGAGGTAGGGTTGGTGAGGGTATATATATATATATATATATAAATATATATATATATATCGATATAGATATATATATAAACGTTTTAACAACAAAAAATGTACGCTTTTCTTTTTTTTTTTTTTGCGGTGTGATTAGGAGACAAGATCTTCCGCCTTCACCAGCTCGCCTCCGGATCACACTGAAAGAAGAGAGAGGTGTCTTAACGGCTCCGCCTTGCTACGGAGCAAGTGTGTGGAAGTTTCGCTCCCATCCCCGGGAAACGCGGTGAGATGGTGCGAGCATGCGCGCGGAGCCCCAACCCGAGAGTGCCACTGCTGGGACATGCGCGGAGCCCGAGTAGAAACTCGGCCCCCTTGTGATCTTATTCCGACACCTCTCCTTGCAGCGTGGTGCAGAGTTGTGTTATTTCCCCAAAACATTCGACTCTATTGTGGCGGACAGGTGCGTGAGAAATAAGAAACTATGCGCTCGCCGGAAGTGGACCGAGTTATGACAATAACATTTGTGCAGTTATGTATTTTTTTTTCTTTTCAAATGAGTTGCCTTTAAAGTGTGACTGTCTAAGGGCCTTTCTTGTGCGTGTGTTTAAAATACGGTTTGTAAAGTCTCCTTTTTTGCTTCTGGGATATAGTCAGCGTGAAAGGAACTTCTGACATGCATTATGCGGACAATTCGCAGTGGGTGGTTGAACGTATTTTTCGATTACTGTATCTTGAGAAAAGTAGGAGTAATTTTATTATCGCGACTCTTGCCCTTTAGGTAGGCAAGCGGATGCCATTTTTCTCATTGCACTTATGCAAAAATATTCAAAGCAACCGCGTGTCGCGCTAACTTGTCGATGGGCGTTCGATGTTAATTTTATGGCGCCCATATTACATGCAAAGTTTCCTGATCGTAAACACCGCAGCTTTCCATTATGCTTTGTTTTACGCTCAAGTGACGAGAAGCTCTCACGTAAGACCTTATCTCGTATTTTCGTTCACGGAAGTGGAACGGTTTTTACGACGCTGTAAAATCGAGAAGGCTCGAGTTCCTAATCGAAGTGAGACGGTTCGTGCGCTGCCATGGGACAACAGAGGCGCATCACACGCGAGCGAATACATACTAAATAATATACATTATCAAAATCGCTACAATACAAGAGCCAGGAACTGCACGACAAAAAAAAAAAAGTGAAAAATAATTTTCAAAAACTCGTTTTCTTTTTTTTTTTCTTTTTTTCTTTCTACTTTTGCTCTGTCAGTGATATCTTGATGAGTACATATAGTAACATTCGTTTTTGTGGGCTTCCCCTTCTTGAAGAGCATCTCAGTTGCCGGTGCCTCATGCACTTTTTGAATGGTTGAATTATTGCACAAGAGCTCTAAACGTCTACACAACCCTTTAAGGCGACAAATATGAACAAATTAATATCCCCCCTCCTTGGATGACCTACCATGAACCCTGCATCCCACATCTTCTGCCCGTTTCTTTTTTGTTGTTTTTGAAAAAAAAAGACTATTCCCAACCATATCCACCAATGCAGTGCCTAAATATTTTTGACAGAACTATGTATAATCCGGTTCTTGTTGAAAATTATGGTTGGAGTTTTCAAAAATTTATTTTTAGCGAATGTTCTTCTTTGTTTAGGATGAACTAACTCACCCGAAAGATTTTTTACCCAAAGAACCTAGTCTATTTTCATTACCGATATCACGAATATTATATTCTGTGTATATTTACTTCAGGTGCCGCTATAGAATAACTTAAACTGACGAAACATGTTTAGCACATTTCTTATCACATGTTCCGAACATAGGAACTTCGGGCTTTGTTTGCATATTATTTCAGGAAAGGCATACCTTACAAAATTTTCTAAACAGTCTCAATAAAGCAATTGTCCGGTGCGCCGGACAATTGCTGCCCCTTGATATGAAAAAGCCCGCTCACCGTTCCCAATTTTACGCAGTCAAGGCGTAAAGTGGGGACCGCTGTGTTATCGTTGTTCACATAAATGTTTCCTAGCTGTCGGCTGGGCACGAAACAGTGTGTCTGAGCCAGACTTGTGCCTATCTCAAATACTCTACTCAAGATACTGTATCTCAAATACTTGTTTGAGTATCTCGGTATCTTGCAAATACCTTTTATGGGAAGTATTTAATACTCTATTTTAATTACAATTCCGAATATCTTGTATTTATTATCTTAAATACATTTTTGACATTCCGCAATTTTCCGAGTTTTTCGGTATGAAGTGGCGTGGGCGCGGCACGAGCAAGCGTGAACATTCTTTCGAGCAACCGAATCCTGTTGCTAGCTCCGGTTAGCTACGGTGACTATAACTGAGCTCGTAAAAATATCGCTTTTTTGCCGACTGCGACTCATATTTCAGCCTCAAGTTCGTACAATGAAGGTTCTCCCCTCGCTTTCCCAAAGGCACTTTCTTGTTTCTATAGAGTTTCACCCCCCAAAAAATCTTTAAACAAAAGGTGTGGTTTTACAGAAGTAAAGATGCAACCCTGAGGCGCAAGCGTAGCGGGAAACGACCTACGAGAACAATGAAGAGAACTTCAGCTTGGGCGAGTTGGTAATTCATCATAATGCTTCACAGCGCACAAGATCAGACACACTTAAAAAGAAAAATCACGCATACACAGCGCTGCGTGAGTGTTCTTCCTGTGTATGCGTGATTTTTCTTTTTAAGTGTGTCTGATCTTGTGCGCTGTGAAGCATTATGAACAATGAAGACTTGAGTGCCAAGAGAATAACAAATAGAAGAAACGGAGAAATGGACACACACACAAAAAGTAGACATTTTTGTTTTGCTTTCTGTATATTTGACCCCGCTAAAGCAAAACGTCGAGGTTTGTTTTTCTTCTTTCCTTTGTGTTGTCAGTCCGGCACTTATTGCTTTCGCGAACACTGTCTATAAGCGAACATTGAAAAGCAGGGAACAGTACAGGAAACGAACTAGGAGCTGGATGACCTCTCAAAATGCCAACAAAGTGTCCCCCAACGTTGAGTGCTTTTCTGAACGCCACCTACTCGAAGAAGATGCGACCACTGCCGTGGCTATTATGTGGGTTCTCTTTGTTATCCATTCACTCATATCCGTGTCCTAAGTTCGTTTATAGTAAACTGCCCGTACAGGGAATATGAATTGTAATTAAACGATGCCTCTAGGTGCGCCGCAGGATGTGATATTCAGTGATATTACTATTGGCGAAGCGCTCTGACCCGTTTGTCAACCCCACACCTCGGTGTTTAACCAACACAAAGCCTGTGCACATGCCCAGAGGCCTTGTGGTGATGTTCGTGTTATCTTTTTTAATAGAGCGCCGGGCACAGTGGAATAAAAAAATACCAACAATTAGTGAAGTGACGTTAAATGCCGGATCTTCCCCGAAAGCAGTCGTCAGAGGGTGCTAACTTGACCCACTTGGGCTTTTGTGCTGAGCTGGGCACCGTGGATGCTGCATTGTTCATGCAGGCCGGAGTGGTAACAAAAGAGCCCCTCGTCCTCCCCGCCCCCCTCCCCGGAGAACACGAACTCCAGCCGAACGCTGACGCCACGTTCGGTTAAGTCAGCCGAGCGCTGAGCCATTGTATTTGTTGTCCCCATCCATCTAGTTCCAAAGTTAACCGCTTGGGGCGCCACGGTTTGATCTCCTCTATTATAACTTTCTTGCTGTCCCAGAAATGTTTTGTAACATCTATCAGTGATATTGCCACGCGCGTTGCCCAGCGAGCGCGCAGCCGATTGGTTACCGCGCTTGGCTCTCGCCCGGAGGCTCCTGGTTTGATACCGGAAAGCGGACTTCTCTTTTATTTTTCCTTCAACTTGGCATTCTGGTAAGTTCGACAATTTTGTCGTCTGATCGAGTTACGAATGTTCTACGCGCCGAGCGTTCTACGCGCCGAACGTTCTACGCCGAATGGTCCAGAAACCCACGCGGGTACAAAAGGTGCTCCGAGTGGCGGTCTGGAGTCAGTCTCGTCCCAGCGGTCGATTCTGCTGTCTCGCCGACATCGACGCCAGCGACGCTAGCCTTTCTCTATTTTGTTTTGGGAACAAGGTCGCCCCATTAAACGTTTAGTTTCTTCAGTTATTCGCCGCCTTATCAATTATCATTCGTGACAATATTTTGCTCTTTATAGTTGGACTGCATAAAATAGCCCTACGATACCTTTTTCCCCGTTTTGTGTTGTTGCGTGCTAATAAACCATTCTGGTAACACCGATTTTCGTAGCTGCATAATTGTCGTTGTCAATAAGGTCAATAAAAATTAAGCAATGCGGAAGTATCTTCAAAAGTAACTAAAATACATTTCTAAGTATTTGTACTCTACTCAAGATACTTTGCAGTAAAAGTAACTTGAGTAGTTCTTTAAATACTTTATGAAACAGGTATTTAGTAACCTAACTTAAATACTTGATCGACTATTTTTTCAAAGAGTGGTCTGGGCAATGTTATTCTTTTGTGACGTCATTTTTATGTAATGTTGTGGATGTTGCCTGTCGCGTTAAAAATATATATTTGTTATTTGACCCTAATCTAGCCATTGACTATGGGTCTAAAGACTTATTGTATGCATTTCTTGAGATATTATTAAAGAGAAGTAAATGAATGAATGAAGGAATCAATCAATCAATCAATATATGGATCAGTCCTTCAATCAATCGAGAAAATTTCGTCCCTGCAAGATGAAAAGAGGCAGCGCCATTTGGAAAGCACCGGTTTCCGGAGCCATCAAAGACTGCTGATAAGTTAGGTCTAATGAGGCCTCGTCATCGCCGGCTTTTACGCCTTCTTCCATAGGCGTGATTTCACACTGTGTGGACAAATGGCATTGTCGCCACAGTCGGTAACACTGGGAACAGACGTCAGTGGGCACCATTATATTCATTATTGAAACCTCCCAAAATACCTGCTATCCAGCCTTCCTTCCTATTTCTTTCAGTCGTTTAAACCCGCTAGAGACTTAGTCCCAACAAGGAGTGAATAAAGAAAACTCTTCTTCCTTAAAAGGCAACATCTTAAATTACAATGCATATTTTTTTGAATCCCGGAGAAAAGCTCACCGGAGAAAAGTCACCGGAGAAAAGCTCACCGGAGATAAGCTCACCGGAGAAAAGCTCACCGCAAAACCGGCGGATGCGGAGAAAAGCTCACCGGCCATTGAGCGTCTGCGCAGAAAAGCTCACCGATATTTTTTCTTCTTTTTATAAGGAGGCTGTTGGATCGTGCGTAACATATATCAATTTATTATCATTAAAATTCGTCAGCTTTGTAAAAAATAAAATGTCCTCTTTTCTAATATTTGTTCAGCTTAATGGGTATATTGCTCCCAAATTAATAATTGCGGGCCAGTGTTTTTTGCGGCTTAAAGTAAAAAAAAAAAAAAAAACGGAATGATGACTGCCTAAAACCTAAAAATCAAAGGTGTAAACGCCAAAAATCCGAAAGTGCACGCGCAACACCGCGGTGCATGAAATTCTCTTTGAAGCTTTTGTTAACATTTGGAAACAGGATAAAACAGTCAATAGAATATCGAGGCTTCTTTCTTCCACGGACATGCACGCTTTCTAACCGTTCGTGCTGGTGTGTCCACACGTTCCCTTTGTGTGATAGTGTCCTTCTACGGTGCGCCACCCATGACCTTCAGAGGTGCACACTGTCTCCGTTGTTATTCGTGAGTTGTAAGGTAGGTAGCGAATTGGGCGAGTTGGTAAACGTTATACATGATGCAAACCGCTCAAACGACGACGACGGAGTGACGACGGAGTGACGACGACACACACGACACGACGAAGCTGTTCTCGCAACTAAAGTTTTGTTAGTGCAATTAACAGAAAGAAAACAGCGTAGCGGACACTGATTACAGCATCAAACACCTACTTATCTGCTAGGCAGTACACAATATTTGAATCTCAAGCGATTCACACACCGCTATTCATATTAGCTCGCAAAAAAACAAACCTTTTTATTTGACAGAGCTACTGACGGCGCACCCTCAGCTGTCAATAAATTGTTGCCTTTTTTACCGGTGTACATTGTTCCGATTTCATACTTGCGGCTTATTTACAGAATGCGTGATTACAAATTTCTGAGGAATTAGCAAATATGCCCAATGAACCTCAATAATATTACAAAAACGAGGACATATTTTTAACGAAGTGACGAATGCAAATTGTGTTAAATTGCCACGTTTCACGCAGAATCAAGTTAAGCTAAAAAAATATCGGTGAGCTTTTCTCCGCATCTGCCGGTTTTACGGTGAGCTTTTCTCCGGTGAGCTTTTCTCCGCCGCCCTTTTTTTTTTACCCTTCAATATTTTGTAGTTTTGTAAATATCACAGCTCAAAGTTTATTTTCAGGCGTTTACGACGAAACCAAAACTATCCTGCGCAAAGCATGGAGCATGATTGTATCGCAACACTTAGGGACATATTTCTCTGGCAGTAGGGCGAAAGCTGTGGGTGCCCACGCGATTTTTCTTGACTAGCAGCTAACCTCTGGCTGACTGATAAAGAGCAGCGGGTCGCATCTTTATTATCGGTTTTAGTGGAGTACCTTGCTTGACTTTATCTTAATATTTCGGGTGTGATCATATTTCGTGCCTCTAAAGTGATACCAGAAATTTATTGTGGTGCAATGTTTGATCGAAGTTGCCCCTTAAACACTTATATTTGTTAGTCTTGTGCATCACCGATATCACCACCATCCCCACAAGAAAGCCTGTGTGTAAAGTAAACAATAAGTGTTGCCGAAAACGTCTTGGGTCGCCTGCATGTTTCCTTCATTTTGTTGGAGGACGAAAGTTAATAACTGTCGTGCTACTAACACTGATCCATTCAGGACAACGAAGGAAATTACAAATATTTGCGTAATTATATGTTTCTTGTTTATGTTTTGGGAGACTCAAAGATCTCTAAATGATATTTCTGGGGGAAATTCATGAGTAATGTTTAAAAAAAACGGAAATACATTTTTGCACACTTTTCTTTATTAAAACGCCAAAAACACTGGAACTGTAACTTTACAGTAGTCATTGTCGTCATTATTTGTCCAAATTGCCACAGTAGTTATCATGAACCTAGTATTGATAAAGCAAGTTACCGCTGGTTCCCTACGATTAGGGTTTATTTAATTGAATCTTAATGGTAGTAAAACCCACATGGAAAAAAAATTGGTGTCAGCCCTTTGGAAGTACTCCATATAAGAAATATTATCCTCAAAGGAGAACAGAAAACTCACTTCATTGTAAGGTTGTTAAAAGATTCGCGCTGAGTCATCCCAGAAACTTCTCTGAGACCGTCACATTAGCAAATACTGCAGGAAGACAGGTAGGCGTTACTTAAAGCATTACCTCAAGCCTATTACAAAAAGAAAAAAGCTATTGGTAAGCTGACACTTTCACCACGCCACACAAAATATCTTGCAATGCTGTTTCTCGCATGCCTCCCCGATACGACAAGCTAGAAAAACTGGCAGTGACAAACCCGCGCATAACGGTTTATACTAAGGAAAAGACGGGGCTATGCATGCAAGTGCAATAAATCTCGTACGACAATATATTACAAAAAACTTGGCTTGTAGAAGCAACCGCGTCCATAATCAGCTACAGCCTAAAAAGATTCCACATGCGGTTTGATCCCCTTCAATTTGTCAAACCCTCGGCATCAATGAACCGACAAATACCAATCTAGATGCAATGCTGTGTCGTGGCTGCGCACAAATCGATGAAGGGGGAACGCTGACCCAAATGCGGCAACCTTGTAACCGTTTCCGCGGCACGCACGAACATCGGGTGAAATTCGGCTCCACCCCGTAGCAGCACTCTCGGTTGGGCGTTCCCTCCGTGTTCAATTCCCCCGTGGGGGGGGACTTTAGAGCGCTCCGTACTTTTTTATCCGGGGCTCTTTTAGCTCTGCTTGAAAGGAGACCTCGACTGAGTGCGACCACGTGACCGGGGGCTGTCGTGACCAGCTGCTCCGAGGGACGTGGCTCTCAATTTTGGGCTGCAGAAAATGGAAAACTGTTTCTACACTCCATTTCACTTTAAGATGGACCGCACCGGACACTGCGAGCCAAGCCAGGCCAATCCAGCGCTGGGAGCAAATCAGGTGACTGCGCGCCTCGGGCGTCGCTGCTTCTGCCCTTACCGAAAGCCACGTGAAACTCACGCGGCGTTGGATTAGCTCTGGTGGCTGCTAGCGTTCGCTGCGGTCCATCGTAAGATGAAAGAGAGTTCAGTGCGCCGTAGCACTGGCCTGAAAAGAGGAAATGATTGGATGCGTCTTGCTACAAACAAAGCGGTCCCTGTTATATAGGTTTGCGGTTGTAAAGGTGCACCGTTCGTCCTTTCCTCTGCTCGAAATGCGAGTCAGCACCATGGCAGATTAGGTCGACCTTGATGCATCTGGAAGTCACGCGATGTCTTGCCGAGTGACGTTCAGGATGAGGCAAACTTTGTCGCCTTAGGGTGTTTTTACGAAAAAGCATCGAATCAGTCATGAACAGTTAATGAGTCACAGTGGTGCACAGATTATAGTATGATTATCATGTAGTTATTTGGGAATTATGTTTTTATTTATTTATTTAATTATTTATTCATTTATTATGTCTGCAGGTACTAATACTTCCTCTTGGAGGCTTTTGTAGGACGGGTTTTTATGCCAGAACTATAAAGGCCCAAGACAGTTTTGTCATTGCAACACGAAAAAATAAATTTGCAATCTAGTGCATTTGAGCTTCACAACTCACACTTGGCGAAACTAGGAATGCATACAGCAATGAAAAAAACAAAAACAAATATTTGTCGCACAGACAACAAAAGGGGAACAAATGCATAAAGCACCAATCTCGGAACCTTTTTACACTCATAAGAATAGTATAGAAATTTAGAAAAGCAATCCAAGCAGTGATCAAGGGGCGCATAATAATTAACATGGTGTTTACGATGAGACCGGAGACTACCATTCTTGGAAAATATACGCCATAAAAAAAACAACAAAAAAAACAACAGTGGATTGAACTGGGGCTGCCAGCCACATAAAGCACCAGCCGTCCCCCCTTTCAATGTATCTTCCTCATGTTTAATTACTGTTACCAACACGCTCGTTTTTTTTTTGTTTTTTTTTGTACTTGATTCAAAAGTTTCGATTTTTATGAAAAAAAAAAAAAAAAACCTCCAGAAGCAATTCGTTCCAACCTTAAACGTAGGAAAAAAAATTAAAACTCACGGCAGTCGCTTTAACATTTACGTTCTTTAAGGTCTGAAGTACAATAGCCATATATATACTGGCGGCGTGTCACAGGACTTTAGTTGAAGCAGTAAATAAATGCTTGCTGACAATACTGTAAAGGAGACCGCCGACTGAAATTCTGAGCAAAACTTTCAGTGATTAATTTTTAAATATTTTATTGCCTCGCCATTGTGCTGGAAAGTACTTTTCCCGGAACGGCGAAGATATTTGCATTATCTGTGATATCAGAAATGTGTCTTAAACTGTGAACGCTTGAAATTTCTGGAATGAGTTCATTTGTTCCAGGACCCCGCGATGGAATAAGTAATATATTTATGGTTTTTTATAAAACCAGAAATATGAGGGCCATCTAAGAGTCTTTGAAAGAAGTCGTACGTTTTATGAATAAATACATAAAAACACGCCACTACTTGTGTAGCGTTCAAACTAATATCCAGTTTATGTAATTTAACTCTCAAGTGCTTAAAGCGTTAATAAAACAGTGGTTTCAAGCCTAAACTGGCACGCACTATTTATTTCAAGTAATCAATACATCATGGTTCAGTGGTAGCAAGGAAGCAACAACGAAACTTAAAATAAATTAAAAAAAAACACGTCGTTAAAAAAAAAGGCTGTCTATCGAACTGGAGGCTATACTGGTGATAAAAAATCTTGCTACATAAGAACTTTGATTTTTATGATTTTACGGCTTCCAACCTTTAAAAACCTGACGGCATCGCCTAACTGCGAAAGAAG
This sequence comes from Ixodes scapularis, assembly GCF_016920785.2. Taxonomy (NCBI): domain Eukaryota; kingdom Metazoa; phylum Arthropoda; class Arachnida; order Ixodida; family Ixodidae; genus Ixodes; species Ixodes scapularis. The sequence continues at coordinate 70,410,443 of NW_024609835.1, forward strand.
TCATGGTGAAAATGGAAAAGAAACACCCCTAAACATAAGAAAAAATTATTTGAGCAATGATTATGGATGTGAACTGTATTTTCAGGACAATTAACTAAAAAGCTATTGTTATTCTGACATCAAGCTTCGTATGTAAAGTTGAGGCTTGGGCGAGTTGGTACATACTTCGGAATTAAAAACAGCGCGGAAAGACGAGGACCAGGCAAAGAAGTGACACGGACGTAGCACAGCGCTACGTCCGTGTCACTTCTTTGTCTGGTCCTCGTCTTTCCGCGCTGTTTTTAATTTCCTTCGTATGTAAACATGGTGACCGATAATGGCCTCGCGCTGGCTGCGCTCCTCAAGCCATTCCATTCCCGGGGTACAGACTGTTACTGCGGGGCGCTTGGTGGCGCTCGCAACCAAACCAAACAATACAACAACAACATAAAAATAGCGCCGAAATATTACTATCACCGTTATCGTCGCTCTATGGAACTTAGAAGCCGCGCAAAATTAAGATAACTTACAACAAAATAATTATCGTCATTTTCTTAAGTCAAGATCGGCGAACGTAGTTCACAGTTTTATAATTACAATGAAGACATTTTCCAACAACCAGACCTTTAGCCAGAAAGAAGTTGATCGAAATTTGAAGGTTCTTTTTTCTTTAAGCGGGAAAGGTGTAGAACAAATGCCCACGATGTTTTTTTTTCAAACAAACTGCGCGTCTGATAATTTCAGTTAAAAAAGGTAGGTTGAGTCAATCAAAATCAGGAAGTCAATTCAAAATATAGATTCGCATTAAATGGTGATAGTTATTCTCATAGTGATGTGCTTCGGCTCGGGAGAGCTGCGGCGCCGCAGAAAGGCAAGTCACCCACGCAGTGAAGGCCCGCGGCACCGCGTCCAACTAAGATGAGAGTGTATTGCACAGATGGATTTTCAAAAGAAGTTGTGATCATGGTTTAAAAGGTGGTCGAGGACGAGGGAAAGAGGGTGAGCGGTTTTATTACGTTGAATCGTTTGACAATCAACCAATAACCTCCACATAAAATTACAGTTTCGTTCCGGTTCGGGTTTAATATTAAATGCTCGATTTCGGTCCATTTGTTTTCCTGTTCAGTCAAAAATAAAGGTTCTGCTCCGGTTTTTGTTTCGGGTTTCGTCCGAAACCCTGCCCAAAATAGCCCTAGAAGAATCCGCACCATCGAGACAGAGGCGAACTAGCGACCCCCTCGACGGTTACGAAACTCACCACCCCGAGGATCGATACACGTTCGACGACTGCGAGCGTCAGCGCAACAGCTGTCGCTTCGATTTTAATCAAATCCCTACACCACTGGGCGACAGCCAATTCCTCGACCATGACGGGGTCTCCAAAGCCCTTTCTTTTTCCGTCTTCTCTCGCCGCACCTGAAAGTTTTGGACAGCTAATCGGGAGTTTAAAAACAACGTAGCCAAACGCAAAAAAAAAAGAAAAAGAAACGTAGCGTCATCGTTATGGCGCATGTGCTCAGCCTAAACCGCGTTTTGAACATGGCGACTCTGCGCACCTGAAATTCTGGGACAACCTTCTTGGCCCCACTCGACTCCGCTGGTACATTTCCGGCTGACTAGGCACGGAGTGAGCAGTCAAGAGGACTTGCTTGTTAACCATTGATCCGAATACGTTAAGATGGTGCTCTCCGAAGATGGGGGACATCGTTAGAGGCGCCACAGCCACAGGGCGTGACCAGGCAAGGGCACTGGGTTAATGCGTCTCTGAAGAGAGCGCTCGTGCATTATTGAGTGGGGCCGACAGGGGTCCGGCCAGCGAGGCAGTGTATGCGTTCGAGCTCGTGAGCAGCGGTGATTTATCTGCGGTCAGCGCTGACAGAGCGCTCGTCCGGAAGTGGACCAAGGACGCCAAAAATGCCGAGCGCACTGATATGTTAAGTGTGGTTCTTCTTTTCTTTTTTTTTTTAACCGGGAACATGCGTAAGCGGTTAGTCCCTTTTTGGTTTGTGGTGTTTCCGTTTTAGTGCTTCTTGTTTCGTCGGTTGTTTACTTTTTCAGGCTTAAAGCTTCGCGAGTGTTGACTTATTATTTTTTTTAATTCTTTACTGGAAGCCTCCTTTCCCTCGCGGAATGGCGTTGGACGCGACTTGGCTCTTTTGTTTCCTAAACGAGTGCACAGTGAAAGGGATGTTGTTCCTTAACACGATAGCCCATATTGTCGCGGATGAAAACGGATCGACAAGCGTAAACTGCAAATAAAGGTTTAATCGTCGAACTTGTGCCAGAAACAGAAGGAAGAACGATCGTCAAGAAAGCAGCAGCGAGCGTCGTGGTGCTGACATGAGAGCTGGCTAGCGCGAGTGCGGGAGTAGGACTCGGCAAGGCCACACTGGCCTCCTTATTTATTACACTCGGTATCTCGACCATTCAGCTTAGAATGTTTGAGCGTCCAGCTAGCCCGAGGCTGCCTCGGTAAGGCCATGTTGGCCTCCTAAGAGTAAACGCAATTCTTCTAGATGCATGAAATAGCATTCCTTCTCGGCCACGAACGCGGTAATATTGTGTTGGTTAGATGGTATCTGCGCGGAAGTACAAAGCGCGGCGCTATCACGAACAAACGAGTTCCAGTTTTTACTGTTTTTGCTGTCTTTAGAATCGAATCGCTTTCGTTGTCGAACCGAAATTGCAGTTATTACACAAATTTGTCAAGTAAACAGAGTAAGAGGAGCTTTTCGTGTTTTAGTCTTTGCAGTTTCATTACAGTCGGAGCAAGCCCGAATATATAAGCCTGCTTCTTCTGTTTTGTACTAACCAAGACAGTCCACGCAGCAAGTTACGAAATTCCTCGTGCGCTCTGCGCACAAAACTGAAGTAATCGCATCTTGAAAGATGTAGCGACAGGAGGTGTAACTGCGAGCAGAACACGAACATCACGTCTCATGTTCATTCACTTTGCGCAGACAGCGTTTTCGAGCCAATACGTAATTTGGGCTTCGTGATCCGCTCGAGGCGGATCGTTGTTATAAATAACTGAATGTACCTCGATGTGTTATCTGGGAAAGCGGGCCCTTACAATTTGATGTTTTATTCATCTCCCCTCCCCCCCCCCCCCCCCCCTCTTCTCTTCCACTTTCCCCTGAAAAACTTCGTTCGTCGTATAGAATTACATCTGCACGAGAGAGTGGGTGCATGTCCCGTCCTGCTCTCCTTGTCGCGCAGATGCGCGGGTCGCGGAACGAGGCGCCCAATCGACGCGCAGCAGTCTTCACAATGCCTCACAAGAGAAAGGAGAGGACCAAGAGAAGGGAGCTGAATAGAAGTGACGAAGAGCTGAATATAACGGTGCTCAACGTGCCGAAAAAGATGCCGAAAGATAAAGAGCGATGCTTGGCCTCGGATATAGAAGCAAGCCTACATAAAAGACAAGCAATGATATCGCATTTCGACGTAGTCTGCAGCGAAGCAGCTCAGACACATAGGTCCGTCTCTTAAAAGGTCAAACTTTTGGGGGTTTTCTTGTGTACAGGTCATTTTGGCAGTGCGGCGCTTTGGTGGTCGTGACTTAGATAGTCCTGCACACAACCTGCGAGCTGGTATGCGCGGAAAAAACCTGAGGGAGAAGAGAGGATGAGAGCATTAAGACTTGGGCTTGTGCTAGTTGGTCCGTACGAACTAAAAGGTTTAAAATGTGCGAACAAAACGAGGCCAATGAAGACACGTAGACGGCGGGACGGGCGCTATGTCCTGTTACCTCCGTGTCTTCTTTGTCCTCGTTTTTTGCGCGCTTTTCAAAGCTTATTAGAGATGAGAGCATGCTAGGACGCCGGAAAGCAGTGCTACGATTGGAAGGATCAGCGGGTAGACTACAAGGCTAAGTGCCTTTGTATCTACCTGCTGCCTCCCTCCAATCAGAGCGAACAAGAACGTCGTCTGCTCCTCGCGCAGTGTCTCGCATTCGAACAGTGAGTAGAGAAAAATGCAGCTAGCCTTGGCCCCTACCCACTCATCCTTCCAATCAGAGCTCGGTGCTCAGCCGTCACCGGGTGCTCTCCTCTCCTCCTCTTTCTCAGCTTCTCTCCGTATACATGTGAAACACGAAAAAATGCAGTTTTCAAGGATCGGTTACTTCGTTATTATAGAAGTTGTTGGCGTCTGGGTTTACCGAGTCAAAACATTCGGAAAAGCTTAGTCAAAGGCAATTCAATGTATTGAATCTAACAATTCGCCCAAAATACGTTTTGACTTTTATATGATGCCGGACGACAGCCCAAGAAAAGCAGGACGTGGCCAGTGCCGGGTATCTTATTATCGTTCGCCAACCAATGAGGTTGCCACATTTAATAATAACAATGTCCAAGGAATGAATAACGAAGCACACCCTACGTTTCTTAAGTTGTCGGTGGCCATAATATGTAGTAGACCTTCCGAAACTTTTATTCCTTTTGATTATTAGAATGACAAGCAGGTTATAGGATTCGTTCTACTCATCCTTTAGAGAGCAGCGCGTTTTAAGGCGCGAGTAGCATTGTTCTTAATAAACAAGAAGATTTAGATAATTTGGTCCTGGTTTATGCTTCGTCTGTTCACTGCCATCGGCGGGAAATATAAGCACGGGGGCACCACAATGCGTATTTTGCGGCTCAGTATATATGGACTTCCGGTTTTGTAGCTATTAGTTTTTTCAAGAAAGTAGAACTGCCACTGGAAAGAACGAGTTTTTTTCGGTAAAATATTAATTATAAGAAGTTTGTAAAACCTGCGCACATTTAAAGTTTTTTTTTTTAATAAGGTTTGGTTAATAGAAATGTATCTTCGATTTTAGCACCGATTTGTCGAGTGGTCCAGGGAGAAATCAACGATTGCCGCGCTTCGCAAGCTGCAATCCTTCAACGTCATATCTCCTCTTACAATCTATCACGCATATTCGCCGTCTTTTTTTTTTTCTTTTAATGGGTCGGTTGTTGAGTGATTGAACACAATAAACATACTGCTGTCTCGTGCCTCTCAACGTCGCAGTTCTCAAAAGCCGTATCAGTATTGCTAGATTGATATTCCTATAGTCAATGCAAAAACGACTGCATTTTGATTTTCTCACTTCCTTTTCTTTTTCGGCTTTGAGAAGCTGCGTCAGTGCTTTGAAAAAATCGTGACTTTCACCGTTCTTCCTTTTTCTTTTAAATTCCTCTCTGTTTGTACCGCCGTCTTTTGTTCGTTAGTTTGAAATTCTATACCATACTCCAACTCCAGCATATTCAAATCTTTATTGAGCAGATTTAAAATGCGCATCATCGCATATTTCAAAACAAGATCGTCAAAAGCATTTCGAAGTACGGTTTCGAACTGAAAAACCTTTTTTTGGAACGAAGGATTGTAATCTTCCAGCTCATTTCCGTATTGCCATACAGCAGCAAGGTATTTTCTTTCGCACTCAAAATGCAACAGGCTTTATGTTGGTTCGACATAGAAATTCCTAAATAACTAAAATTTAATTTCATCTTCAAGCTGCACCCATACTTAAAAAAATATATAAATATTAAAAAAAGATTGTTTGCATCGTTTCGCAGTTATGAGTTTCTATATATTTACGTTAGTAAACATGATAAAAATATAATAATTTCGATACAAACACTATCGAGTTCTCGAAATAGCGGACGTATAGTCATATCAACCTTCAGAACTTTTGTGGTGTATAATTTCACGTTAAATACGCGTTCTACAGTTTCATTTCCAAGGCTCAAAATTTTGATTACGATTTCCAGGTTTATTCTAACCCTCGGTTCAATATATTGCAATTCTGGGGCTTGTTGACTATTCCACGTTTTAAATGAAATATATTCAAATACTTTCTCAAGCATTAATCGTTCGGAACACGATTTTTTTTAAAGTTAATCCGAAAATGTTTAGAATGAAAAAGTGACCAAGACCCCAAACTTCTGTGCCAGTCACTTTTCTAGCCTCTTTGTTAAAAAAACGCTCGCGCTAGCCACTTTCGAAGTGCTGGAACTTACATTAAAATATTCTAGAAGGCTTACCAATTCAACGATTAGCTGATGAGACGAAGATAATTTTTTTTCGGGATTGGGCGCTTCAAAGCAGGCACTGGGGCCAGAGGCAATATAAAACCCGGAACACTTCGCTGACGACAAAACGACGCCGAAAGTACGCTGGGACGACTTTAGGATAAACGTAAACGAGACCAGCAAACGTTTTTTTCAAATTTCGACACAACTATGTTTGCGATTGTCTATACTTATTAAGTTGCGTTTCGGAGACGAACCCTCCTTCATGGCCTCGTTTTTTTCCCCTCCTGAATATGCTCCATCCCTGTGATCATTCCACCAAGGACTGCGAAAAACCAAACGCGCAGTCTGTTTTTTTTTTCGAAACACATAAATGTGGTTTTTTTTTTCTTGTTTTTTTTTTACAAAAAGGTACCTATAACACGTTGAGCGACTGCGAGAGAGGACTGAGGGAGATGACAGCGCGCGTGAACGTCAGAGTGTCGAGCTCTTATTAGAAGGATTAGTGGATAGATGCAAAGGCTGGCTGCCTGTTCACTGTTCGAAAGCATTCAAACGACAAGCGCCGGCGTCCGGACCTTCAAACGCGCGACACTGCGCAAGGAACCGATGAAGCTCTTTTTTCGCTCTGATTACAAACAAGACAGTGGGTAGTGACAAAGGCAGCTAGCCCCCCTTTGCCTCTACCAACCAACCCTTCCAACTAGAGCTCGGCGGCCTGACGTCTTCTCCTCTTCCTTAGTTTTTCTCCCTACTCTCGTGTCCTTAGTCCTCCCCCGAGGGCCCGTGCCCTATATAATGCATCACACCTGATAAGAATCGTGTGGTGAGTGACAGACTCCCAAAGATCTCACGTGGAGCGAAAGTCGGAGGTTCGGTAGAAATGAGGAAGGACGTTTCACATGGTTGCGATTTCTCGTACTACGAAACACGCTTGCTAGGTCGCTCAGGCGTTGTCTTCATAATAACCCTTCCCCAGCGCCTCTGACGATAAGGCATACGCAGTGCCGCGTGCGCCAAGTTTCCGAAAATTGGATCATGCAAAAGGCTCCTTAATCTGTACTTGAGGATATTAGTTCGACATTCTATAGATATCCAGGGAAGGGATCAAAAATGCGGCACGCAAAACTAAAACACGCACTAAAAAAAAAAAAAAAATGAAACGCCGGCCTTCTGGGTAGTATCTTTCAGTCAGGCTGAAAAGAGAGCGGAGTTAAGAAGTTTCTTTGCTAGCTTCCGGAATGGCGTTGTTCGCCTGTTGAGCACTGAAGCGACTTTTTCGAGAGCTCAATGAAGACTTCAAAGCCCAGAGCGTTGGAGAAAAAAGGAAATAAAAAGTTTTGGATGCGGAAGTCCTTTGACGTCTTTTAAGCTCGAAGGTTAACAGACTGATTTTTTTTCTTTTTATAGTGTTGCACCGAAAGAAAAAAAAAATAGTAAGGTACGTTGCTGGGCTACTGGTTCATCTTAGTTAAACGTACTATAAAATAGGGCGAAAAAAGACAGTAACACGAAGTAAACAAGACAAGCGCTGACTCAGCTATTTTTACCCAGGAAAAAGCAAACCATGTATACATACGACAAGCGAAAGCACATACAGCTATCACGTCGGTCTCCGATCGTGCCAAAACTGAAATTCGTTTCCATGAAGCACAAAATGCATAAAACGTCTTTAATTAAAAAAAAAAAAAAAGAAGTGGGACGGCATGTGTCAGGTGACCCGTCAACTGTGCTTCACGGAAAATAATTTAATTTTTTTTTACATGATCGGATAGCGAATTGATAGCTGTACGTGCTGCCACAATGCATATGCATATATGCTTTGATGTTTTGTGAGCGAAAATAGTTGAAAGTCATATCGCTTGTCCTGTTTACTTCGTGACGGTGGCGTTTTTTGAGCGATTTTTAAGGTCTAATTCAGCAGAAAAAAAATACGTTTGAGCTTAGATCTATAATGCTTTTCCAGAAAACTCTACGCCTATAAGTGCTCGTGGATTTAAATTCGAAGGTTTTATTTAAATTTCCCGACAACTTACATGCAAGTATCCGAGAGTAATCAGACCGCCGGCCACATCTCAAAAAGTAGCCGGCTAAATCTTGTTTTTTATATATATATATATAACAAAACATGGTACCTGTATTAACAGAAATTTATGTTGTTTTTTTAATTTATAAATGATCTTCGCTCGTGTCATTCAGATGCCTCAGACGATTGCCACCCATTTGGTCACAAGAAGCTAGAAACAGACTAGGGATCGTTTCTTTCGCGCTTAAAAGGTAACATTCTAAGCTATTTAAAGCATTGTAACACAGTGTTTCGACGACACGCTTGTCTTCCGCCTGCCCACGTGCTTCCCAGCCAGGTTGTTGACCAAATGCAAGTAATTTCGCTAGGCGATGAAGCCACAGTTAGCGTGTTTACGTTCGGGCAACTCAGCCTGATACAGAGACTGTTTGCAAAATAAACAGTGTGCAACTTTGGTACTGTAGAAATTGAAACAGAATACGCGGTTTAAAATGACAGAAATAAGGGGAAAGAGAGTGGATGAAAGAAGAAATAAAGAAATAATATGACGCAAATGCTTATTTCTTACAGGTGACTTGAAGTTAAAAATGTCACATCTGTGTTTTTGCTGCTGAAGGTTTGTGCGCGCAAAGCCACCGAAAGGATGAACTCATGAACTCGGTATTTGTCTCGTGGGGCGGACAGTTCGTATAATATTTAGCAGAGTGTTGGAAAAGGCAACCACTGCATTTTATTCTTGGTATTTGACCCGAGACTAGACTTCATGCCCATGGGCCTAAACACTGATTTTGTATTGGTGTCAAATGTAGCAAATATAATTACACTATTGAATCCAATAAATAAAAATAAATGCAGTCTAGGGTGAAAAACAAAGAAAAATATCTATACGCCGAAAAATTAAGTACGCAAAGCGACACTAAGCTAGACGTAAGCACGCACACGCTAGGCTCCGTGTCGCTGTTACTTAGAGTTTTCTTTATACACTATGGAAGTGTAGGGGAAACTCTAAGTAACAGCTTGGTAGTGTTTCCTCTAACTAAACTGTTATGTAGAGTTTTCCCTACTGCACATGCATAGTTTCACTGGCTCGCACTTTCAACTCTCGAGGCTTTTACATCCAGTTGAGTTGCCCAATTTGATCTGATAGAGATATTGCGGGCTATCTGCCACGTGATTCAGGCTTCGGCCAACCCTTAAAGGTCCACATGTGGTTTTCAATACATTTTCAGTACACGTGTCAGGTGCTTTTTTATTTTTTTAACGTATAAGCACACAAATTTCAGTTGGTCTTTCCTTTATTTAAGATAAAGAAAAACAAGCTGAGTTCTGACATAGTTAATGTTGCATCGTCAGAGAGCTACAGTCACTGACAGTATAGAGAACACGGGGCGGGGCGAGTTATCAACTATCTCATTATTGATCTGCGGTCAGTCAGATATAAAAATTCTCTAAGCTTCATAATCACAATAAAGCGTTCTATTATACTTTTTTGTTCTCTCAAAGTCATCCGTGTTTTATTTGGTGTGCATGACTCGCCTTGTTATATTTGGTTGGGTATATTCTGTTCAGCTTCCGTAAAGTGAGGGATAATGAGGTTTGTTATTTGTGTGTTCCTTAGATGACTTTTTTATTTTATTGTTGATTAAAATCCATATTCTTGCGTGTTTTTTTATTCAGTACGCATCTTTATCGTTATATACATGGCATTTAGTTTTGCTTTTATATGTCTCTGTGTCTTAGTTCTATAAAAGATTGTATCATGTTGTATTATTTTGCTGGATGAAATGCTTTGCCATGTTATTTTTTATGAGTGGACTGTAAGGGACCGGTTACACGTCAGTCTTTTCTAGCCTTTTGCACCTGCCCTTCTTTGTGTTCTGCCCGAGGGAAAACAAATAAATAAAGAAAAGAAAAATTGCGTCATTAGCCGATAATGACGCCGAACAACCAAAATCAGGAAGCAAGAAGCGCGAAGGTAATAAGCCGCGGCAGACATTTCTTAAAGTAACACTGACAAGGTGTTTGTGCTCATCGAGGTTTTTTAAGCAAAAAAGCGCCGAAAAAATACAGGGACACGGACAAAGCGAAACAGGAAAAGGCGCACTCTCAACTGAAGTTTATTGAAAATTCACACCTTATATAGCCACAAAAACCATGTTTACCCTATCTACTCAGCCCGCGTTTCAAAAATTCAAACTCATTTGTAGATAAGGATAGGGACGTGTCACTTATACAATTCTTGTCCCTTGTCCTAATTTCAAACGCCTCGTGTAATTCCCGCGACACTTTATCTTTGTGCCTAGCCAAGATCTTAGTGTCATTGAAGGCTGGGGTGCACGAGCATCTATTGCAACGAATTGCAAGGTGCCCCGAAGGCGTTGTTCTTGTAAAGGCAGATGTGCTCTCGGGTGCGATCATTAACGCACCTGCCCGTCTGGCCCACGTATGTCATCCACATGTCATGGGGATATCATAGACGACGCCAGTGGCGCATTCGACATACTTATTTCGATGGTTAGTAGTGCACGAATATGAAGATGGCTTTGGGGAATTACTCTGGCGACAAAGTCGCACCATCTTATTGGGCGCTGAAAAAACTACCGGTACATTCTAGCGCTGGGCTACCTTTTTTAGATTGTGCGTGACATTGTGCATATATGGAATGACAACAGGCCTCGTCGTCGGTCTTTTTATTTGAAAGTGACATAAAATAGTCCAACTACCCGGAACATAATTTGCAGCTCAAAATTCGTTTTCTTTTTTCACCCGAAAAGAACCGGTCTAGAATTGGCTTGTTTTAAGTCGCACTCACTCTTTTTTCAGTGGTCACATGGCGTTCAAGCTATATGTATCAAATATATATTCGAAGACGTGGGTCATCAAAGGCGCACATTCAATTTTAAAAATGAAAAAAAAAAAAAAAGAATGTGAACTCCATTTTTGTGGCCTCCAAAAACTTAAAATACGTCGATTAAAAAAAGAAAAGAAAACCTGTATCACAAGTTGCAGGAAGCACAATCGGGTTCGAATGAAACGCGAACAGTCACAGAACTTCGACCCCACAACCTGCGCAGCTTCAAAGCTTAGGTTACGCTTGGCGACGTCCAAACTGATCGGAGTAGTGCTCTGCGAGGTCGTGCGCCCTACTCCGATGTGTTTGAACCTCGCCAAGCACAACCCAAGTTTGGAAGCTGCGCGGGTAGGGGGGTCGAAGTTCTGTCACTGTTCGCGTTTCATTTGAACCCGATGGTAAATGCACACGCCATTCTCACGTTGGCGACGCACTGCGGGTTGCATGGCGCAATGGTGGAGCACGACGGAACAACATTGCGACGGACGTGGGGCCGCTACTTCGGAACTGTCGTTCGAGGTATCGGCCAATCGACCTTTCCAGCGCAGAACATCGAGCGGAAGGGATATAAGTGCGAAACAATCGCACGACAAGTGGTGCACGCAACTTCGTCGTCTGCTTCACACGCCAGAGAAGCGGAAAAAAAGAAAGCTGTCGGGTTTACCTACGTGATTTCTGACAATGAGCTTCCGTGCTCTTGTTTCGGTTTCGGTTTCGAGCAGTTCAGTTTTTTTTCCCTTGGTTAAAAATATACGTGCCTCCGGAGCGAACTATTAATTTGAGTACTCTCCTGACACAATATTAAATCACCTAGAAAAATTTTTTTAACATATTTGGGGGGCGTCAGTGTCCCTTTAAGCTGCCGCGGTGACTATAATAAAATGCATCACTCTTATACGCGAGGCCTGAAGCAAGAAACAAAAGCCAGAAAGCACAGATCCCTCACGACGCAACAATGATGCAACATTTTTGACGCAATTAATTGACATTGCCCCCGGTTATTGACCAGATTCTGCAGCTCTCTCAACCACAACGCGTATTTTTAAAACGAAAAAAAAAAAAGGGGGGGGGGGGGGGGGGGCTCGTAGGCGTCTTTAAATTATTTCGTCGTTTACCCTGAGACTGGGTGTTTTTTTGAAGAGCAGAAGTAACAGAAAAAACAGACAGGTCTCAATCTTTTTTTCTGTTACTTCTGCTCTTCAAAAAAAAAAACGTCTCAGGGTAAACGACGAAATGGTTGACTTCCACCAGCTAGCCTGTACTTTGACTCTTTTCTTGTCTTTAAATTGTTATTACCACGGCAGTCACAATCCCCCTTCTTTTCGGGAGAGTGAACTGTGTCTTTCTTCCATCAGGATATTGAGAGAAAATGTCCGGCACGCGCATAACAATGATATTTCGAGACACGAGTCGTGGCCGGCGAAGCTTCTAAAAATAGCCGCACGTATTGACCACTCTCGTCTTTTAAAAGGCAGGGGGAACCTCTAGCTTTCGCTGAACGTACGCCCACGACCTGTATTATTTTTCCGATGGCAGTCGTTTCAGTCGTGGACCCAACATAGACTGCCTTGTCTTTAAAAAAAAATTCCTTCCTTCGCTGTTCTCGTTCGTGTGTTCGGTCTCCTCGCTGCCACAATCCAATTAATTTAAGCTTTTCTTAATTTTTTCAAGGATTTGTAAAAGAGAAATTACTAGGTCTTTGATCTAAATTTAGTTTCGATGGCGGGCAGAGCAAAACAAAACCTGAAAATTATACATTTTGTAGGCACCTTGGTTTTCTAGATTTTTTTGAACGATATCGTTAAATCGTCAAAGACTTTAAAGTTGGTTGTTGCCTGAATAAAGATCAGGGGATAAATTGATTTTTTATTAGCCGGTTTATTTTTTAAACTGTTGGTTAAAAAAATAATTTCTTTCAGTACTTGACGAAAACAACTTAAAGCTGATTTAAATATACATGATTTCTCCCAAAGCTTGATAAAAATGAAACTGGCAATCACTCTGCTCAAGAGCAGATGTTTTTGTTCAGGGCTTTCATTAGCATATTGTGCCCAAGCACACAAATACCCACAGGCACGTATACGGACGTTTGATTGGGTGCGCCGGATTGAACATTCCTCTTTTGTAAGAGTAAAGGTAAAACAAGCACCAAAGAAAAGCCATGTTTCAGCTATTTTAGTTTTAAAGCAGAAAGACGGGTTTTTTAGACCTAAACCTCGACCTCTCTCAAAATGCTTCCTTAATTGAAAATATTTAGGACCAGCCTTATGTTTTGGACTGTGCTTAAATCTTTGGGAGAAACTTTTCAGGCGTATAATCGATACAATTTTATACTGCATTGCCTCCTTCCTCTTGAAAGAAAACGTAAGAAAAACTGTCACTCGCAGCAATCATGATCGATGCCCGCTTCTTTAATGAGTTAGTCCCGCAAGGCAGATATTCAACAAAGGCAGCTCGTTGACCTTTCCAATATGTTTTTTTAGCAACCCTTTTTAAAAAAAAGGTATGCTTAACATATTTGTATCTATAAAAAAATCAAAACAAATAAGTGATTGTGATGGTAGCATGCCGGCAGCAATTTATAGGAACACATAAAACAAGTGTTAAACTGGATGCCTCTTTCCTACATTTATCGCGCGTTCGCTCGCGTGTACATTGCAACGTTAAAGTTTCACAGTAACAGATAACTAGGGCGGTGCTAAAGGCAGCGCTAACGGTATTGTGCGTGACAGCGAAAGACGGGAAGACTGTCAAAGTCGTATAAAAATTCTTTATGCACTATATTTCGGACGTAAAAAGTTTTGGTGTTCTTCGGCTTGTCCCCATGTTGCCTCCTAAAAAGTTATTTTAAGCACCCTTAAGGGGGTTCTTCTTGAAACACCTATGACGGATTCTTTTAAGTCCCATTTTTTATACGAAAGAGTTCTTCACCGCCCAGCTGCGTTTCTAGTGCGTCAGGAGGCGATAGTGCTTTAGGTAAAACCGATCTCCACGAGTGGAAATAGTTCCTGGGGCGTCAAAGTTTGAAGAGCGTCTTTTTTCTAGAGTGGGGAGAACAATATGTTGACCTTTTCGTGGTATTCCCAGCAGCTTTAGCTTCGTTGTATCTTTCGTCTTCTTTTCTGTTATTCTTGAGGCAATCTTGCTAGACTTTGTTTCGATGGTGCCTTAATCGAGGCAACAGGCAACAATGCGCGAAATTCATAAACTTAAAAAAAAAAGATTTTTTTTTTTTTTTTAACACGGAGAGTTATTAAGGAAACTCTTTAGGCGTGCAAGTTTCCAGCATAGGCAACGTAAACGTATCGGCCACGTCCCTTCACCACCTCGATTGCTAGGCTATATTTCGTGTAACATTTCTGCTCATGCCATAATTAACTAATGTTTTCGACACTCACCTCTATTATCACTCCCTTTTTATCTATCTTTTCTTTAAAGCGCGCAGCTCTTAGGCGCCCGTTTCCGGCTTGAGCGGCGTCACCGTCGGCGTAACCGCGGCGACGTTTCAACATGGTGACGTTTCGACACCGAGCCGAAACGTCCTCGCGGGGTCACGTGACGTCACGGGGTTCACGTGACGTCACGGGGTTCAGGTGACCTCAGGAGGTCACGTGACCCCCGTGACGCGCGTGATCACCGTGAGGTCACGAGGGTCACGCGACGTCACGAGGATCACGTGACCTCACGGTTACGCAGACGGCGAAGGCTACGCCGACGCCTTTTGGAGGGAGGAGTAGAGGAAGGATGAGGAGGTGAGGAGGAGGGAGGAGAAGTATGCCCTCCCCTCAATACCCTTCCCTCCTCCTCCTCAAGAGCTGCGCTCTAATTTGGCGTTACAGGGAGTTGTAAACGGCTTTTTTGAAGACCACTTTGTTTCCTATTTTTGTTTCACTTTTTAATTTGCCAATTAGTTCACCTGCAAGACGAATTTTTTTTCCCATAAATAAAGCTCTACGCGTACTAGTATTCCGCCAGTTCCCTCATAAGTGTTATTCAAATCGAAGCTGAGGAGCCCACTTTTGAAAGAAGACTGACAGCAGTGAATGCACCGTGCATCCGAGATTACAAATTCTACGTTAAAAAATTCCCAAGTCGTCTAAATTATTCCGCCGGCCTTTGTTATTGAATTGAAGTGGTTTTATTTAGACACTAGGTCTAGGGTAACAGGGCAAAAGGCAGATTAACTCCGCTCGACGTAGCCCTACCACCCGCTTACAATGCTCAGCAGGCGAAAACAAAAACAATAAACATTAAAGAAGTACAAGAAGATACAATAGAACATGAACAACAATCAACACTGCATATTTTGTACCGAACTTATACAATCGTAAGCGAACTTAGCGCTTTGGGAATAAATGAAAGAGGGACTACAACTCATACGCAATGAAAATACAATCTAAAAGTATTTGATCAACGTTCCTTCTTCGGGAAAGTGTTGTACACGTTCCTAAAAAGAAAAAAAAAAACGAAAGTTCGTTCTTCGTTCCTTCTGAATTTTAAAACGCGTTCCCGTTACAAGTTTCATCTGTGGAAAAGGAATTCCTTCCCATTCCAGCTAGAAGAACGGAACGTATCGTTACATATAGGTTACATTTGCATTTTGCTGATTGCCATATTTAAATAAATCAGTCAAAGTTTATTTTTTATTTTTTTTTTCTACCCCATTAAATGCAAACATACGAAGCCACGACGGAAGGGGACCACGAGAAGAAAACAAGCGGGAGTAGGGTTTAATTTGATGATACATTCAAATTGTAAAATCTCAGCTTTTAATCATATTCACGTTTGTGGTGGATGATTTAGACGAACCAAATGTACTCTTACCCCACATTGCACGACAGTTTTACAAGAACCTCACACGTTTTAATCTAACAAAGTTCCTTGTTCGAACTTAACAACAGTTGCTTCTCGACGTTGCTGTCCGCAAGACCAGCATGTGAAGAAGAGGGTAGGGCTTTTAGAAAGTTAGTGTTGAAAACTACAAGTGCTTCTTCGTGAAGGTTGGACTCGTTGTTCAGATTGAAGGTGGGGGGACAGCGGGAGGACTAAAGGCTAAAGTTTGTGTATCTTTTAAGTTATCAATGTTTAGGGTACAAAGGTGCGTTCGATGTCTGGTAAGCTATTATTTTGTTGTAACTGTAGGTCTCTTTGTGGAAGATTAGTGAAGACTGTAGTCGGCCTTAGATTTCTGGGTGTATGAGGATTCGTGGAAGCAAAGAAAGTAGCGGAGTTTGAAACATCCCTCTTTCTCTATATTTTCCTTCGACTAAAAGTTTTGATTTTTCTACTGCAGTTTCGAGCACTCAAAAATAATCAATGTCCACTTGCTCTCCTGCACCCGCCAGTTACCAAGCGAGGACCATACAAAATCATTTCTAAGATAAGAAACGAAAATGCTAACGAGATCGTGCTCTTCGTAACTACGTATATTGTTTTTATACTTTCAGAATTTTCCTCTTGGACATCAAATAAAATCTAACCCACTGGACGAGACAAAGGAACGCCGTTCCTTTTTCGGTTCTAATAAAATGGTAACGAGTTCCCGTTCCAGTTCCATCGTTGCAAAATGGAACGGCGGCGTTCCTTCGTTCCTCCTAAAAGGAACGATTTCCAGGAACGTCGTTCCTTGGAAAGCTTTTCTGTACCAAACTGGTCTGGGAGTCTCAGGTGATAATGTTGTTGACTGATGAAATAAATCAACAGAATTTGTCTTCTCGTTGTTAGTGATTAAAGAGGATAAGAAGGAACGTCTATTTTTTTAAAGTGTAAGGCAAATTGCTAGGCAATTGTGTTGCACACGTGAAACGTACTAGCATCACAAACGTTTAAATCATCGTTGAGCAGCATGTCTAGCCTTTCCAGCTATAACGTCTCCGTTCACGGTGCTATCCATCAGATAATTTAGCGCGTAGCCTGTGTGCACTTGAAATAAAGAAAAAAAATGGGAATTTTTTTAGAACCTTCTCGCCCACTCCTCCGCTCCCATCTCGCCTGCTTGCTTACATATCCTCCTCACTCCACTCCTGGTCACATGGCCTTTCCTCCTCTCCCACCCGTCAACCAATCAACGAGCCTTGAGGCCGTGTTTTTGTTCAGGTCTCATTTTCGGGCTTCACGAAATTCCGAACAGGAAAGTTTCAGGTTAAAAAAAGACGTCACTTCGAATTTGAAGAACGCGTCTTGTTTAGGCCCATCCCCCATATTGAATAGTAAACTTTGCCGCGCTCAAGAATATCCAAGGGCAAACTCTCGCAAATATATTTCGCCGAATACTCCAAAGCATGTGCATAAAATTCGCCCGCAAGCAATTGTGCAGCTCCCTCGACTTCCGAAATGCTTGCTCTTTCAGCGGCCCATGCAGAATATTTCCTGCTAGTTAGACGGTATCAAGCTTAAAATCAAGACATACCCGAAAGGGGCACCTGATCCCCGCTGTTTTGTATGAAAAATTCATGAAAATTGTTGCTGAGCCCAAAAACAACCTTCACGCGCGTTCCGAAAAGTGGATAGCTTTTTTTTTTTTTATTTAAAGTTTTTTTTTTTTTTTTAGGTTTTACTCTGCACAGTGACCACCCCATTTCCGAAAATCCCCGTTCTGCCGGGAAGATAATGAGGAGAAAGCAAGGGAGGGTGGGCAATAAAAATATAACGCTGAAACATCGCAGGGATCATACGGTAACCCCTTTCTTTTCTCATTCTTCGTTATATTTTTCTGGCTGGATTATGTGAAAGCCTAGAAATAGAACAAGGTTTTCGCTCAGTGGCGACGATGCGAAAGTCCGACGTAACGATGAAGAAAATTGTCTGGGATATTTTCGGGTTTGTCACTCATTTTCTCGGGCTGAGCTTTAGTCACTGACGAGAGGAGAGGAACAGGAAGGAGTCCCAGTTATCCCCCACCTTTCAGAGCCAGCTTTTTACCTTTGACTGAACCTCGGCCTCTTGTGAGCTTCGAGCTTACTCGAGCAGCGAAAGCAGGGCAGGAGGCGATGAGTTAGTGCTGATGGCCGGACTTCCCAAAAGATACGCCTTGCCGTTCTTATCCCACAAGGAAGTATGGTGTTCACCCATCTTTAAGAACGTGGTTAGTCGTTCCTACTAATGGCAATCTATTTCACGCGTTCGCTCTTGGGGAATGATATCATGTCGTAGCGTACAATAAAAGAGCAGAACGCAAATGAAAGAGGTTTCGTGGATTGCCTGGTGATGTTTTCGCCATTCGAAATTAGGGACAAAACAAATAGATAATTGAATCCTTTATGTGCCTATATAAGGGAATTCCAAGTATGATGATTAAGGTTATTGGTCATATATGAAAAAAAAAAAGAAACGCCTACGGATAATATTAGGGAAACGTTATGTGGTCCTATTTCCATTATTTTTATTTCTATCATTATATCCTGCCAGCATAAGACAGCGCAAGGGACAATGAAACATTCAGAGATTTAGGAGAGCCGCCACGTCCTTCTGAAGTAATAAGAAGCCAAGTAGTATTCAAAAGGAAAAAAAAATATTATCGGCCGAGCAAAGCAGGTGTTAAATCCTCATGAATTAGTGCTTCCTGAGACCATCCTCGTGTGAAATAAAATAAGTGAGATGTAACCGTTCAAACGCTTAAGCGATAACGTACCTCACTCACATTTATGCTATGTGTAATGGCGAGTAAAGGTGAGGATTTGCCGGAAATCCTAAGTCAAAAGAAATTTAAAGCTTTGGTGTAAGTAATCTAGGTATGCTAGTACTCAATCGCTGTAGACTCAACACCTTTGACTGTATTTTGTTGCCTAAAAACGAAGGCTGGGCTAAATACAGCAGACGCACCTTCTTATGCTACGCACTTGTGTTGGAAGCGGATATATAAAAACGAATCGCTCTCGCTTCTTTTCCGTATATAAAAAAGTCGCATTTCCCACCGTATGAGTATCTGAATACGATTCGACTGCGTACGGCTAAAAATAAACAACGTGCACAGTGCACAGACATTGCAGCCCACCTATGCTGGAAATGTGTCGTTCACTTTGTGTATTTTGCCATTCACAAAGTTTGCGCAGCTGTAGATCGCAGTGATCGGTTCTCCCAAGTGCGTTGCGAAAAAGTAGGCGCCCTAGATTTTTTTAGTGTGCTGTGACTGTATTTAACGTCCGATATTTTCTGAAAACTGTCTTCACGCCACGACATGTCTCTGACTAATTGTGCGGGGGGCAGCCTAACATGCGCCCCCATCAAAGATTGTGTAAGATGTGTTAAAGCTTCAGGCAGCACGCCCACGCGGGAACCAAAACGCCGCCGCTTGACAGATAACTCTACCATCCTTTTCTAACAAATCGCGTAAAGGTTGGTCAAACCACAATTTAAATTCGGAAGACTACGTCTGGGGTTCACCTTAAAGTTGCTTCAGAGGAGCTGAGATGCATCTATTTTGACAAACGTGTGCTATTCTAGATTGTCGTTCTGAAATGGCGTCTTTGTCCAGTGATCCGTAAACAATTCTAGGCATTAAAGTACGTAATTGAATGATCTCTTCGGGATGGTAGGTATTATAATACCAGGAACTCTCCGATTTGAGACACAAGCCTCTTGTATGAATCAGGAGTGGTGTTATCATGGTGTGTGAGGAATAATAGAGTATATCGACGTAGCCCCCCCGCCCCCCCCCCCCCCCCCCCCTTTCCTACCCCCCGCCCTTTCTACGTTTGCCGAAATTGGTTCGCTGATTCGGCTGAGTACCAAAAACGTTTGTTTCAGCGCATTGTTTTTTTTGTTTTGTTTTTGTTCTAATTACTTCATTACTGCAAAAATATTAAATGATTTTTTAATGTTTTGTGGAGATACGAAAGAGATGCAATATATATAGCCAAATAGCAGTGATTTTAACGCATTTCTTGAGACCTACCGCCGGAAACCAACGCATCATCTGAGAAATTAGAGTTACGTTAAGCTAAGAGTACGAACCAGTTATGAATATCAATTGTTTTCCTATGAAATACCGGAATTTTTAAACGAATACCCTGAAACAATCGAGTTAATATATATGAAAGCCGTTTACAACTCCCAGTAACGCCGAATTAGAGCGCAGCACTTGAGGAGGAGGAGGGAAGGGTACTGAGGGGGAGGTAGAAATCAGGGTCACGTGAGCCTGCGGGATGGGTCACGTGACCTGGGGGTGCACGTGACCTCAAAGGGTCACGCCCCTCTTCTCTGCTGCTCGGCCCCATTTATGGGAAAATTTCCCGCTATATTCAGTGGCGAAAATTTCCCGCTAAGTTTAACGGGTAAAATTTTCCGCTAGATCAAGCGGGTAAATTTTTCCGCTAAATTTAGTGGGGAATATTTTCTTCTAAATTTAGCGGGCAAAAGTTTACGGTAATTTCAGCGGGGAAAATTTTCCGCTAGATTTAACGGGGATTTTTTTTCCGCTAGATTTACCGGGGAAAATTTGCCGCTAGATTTATCGGAAAAAATTTTCCGCTAAATTTAGCGGGGAAATTTACCCATCATGCACCGCGCGGTTACGCCGACGGCGACGGCGACGCCGACGCCACTCAAGCCGGGAACGGGCGCCTAAGAGCTGCGCTCTAAAACTGCTACATTAGACTTTTAAGACTAACATGAAACAGCTATGTTTACCACCC
Source organism: Ixodes scapularis (assembly GCF_016920785.2). Classification (NCBI taxonomy): domain Eukaryota; kingdom Metazoa; phylum Arthropoda; class Arachnida; order Ixodida; family Ixodidae; genus Ixodes; species Ixodes scapularis. Next base: position 70,430,951 of record NW_024609835.1, read on the forward strand.
ACTGAGCCATGTAACTAACTGCTTGTTCGTATTTTTGTAGTGTAACATCGTATGTTAGAATAAATCTTTAAACTGTGTTAAGGTCCTGCATTTCATTTTTTCTTTTGCTGTTATTTGTGGCATTGATCTAACGTAATGTTATTTGTATTATTACGTTATGTCTCTCTAAACACAGCTGTCTTGCGTATAGGAATCGGGCCTCTAGAATATTTATGTGCCTATTTATGTGTTATTTCCTTTTTTTTTTTTTCTTAATTTGTGTTTGCTACAACGCTGCACTGTTGAGCAATGTGCAAGGGTGGTGGGACCTATGTCAGGTAAAGCTTGTTTACCTTTTACCTTCCCACCCGTGACTCAAGAAGTCAAAATAAAAATTAGTTCTAAGTTCTCAGAATAATATAGCTGAGGACAATAATTTTCTAATATCGTCTTCAAATATTCCCACGATTAATCGCCCCTTGCTTGTTTCGCATACAAAAACGAGTATAAATGACGGTCTTGTTGATAAATGAAAACAAAATATAAAAAATACGTAGCCGCGATCTGCGCTGCGTTAATTCTTAAAGCAAGCAAGAAGGGAAATGTGTGTGTGTGTGGTGTGTGTGTGTGAGGGGCAGGCTATTAGTCATCTTTGGCTTTGTAGAGTCTCTATTTTAATGTTGAACCACACCAAGCGATAGAGAGAACCGCGTGTTCACGTTTAATGTAAAAAGGTCTTTGTTCACGTATCATTTGAGGCAGTAGCTGAGTGCTTTTGAGAAAGCCTTCCTTTCTTTTGGTGGGAGAGCCCCGAGCGAAATTTATCGGGGTGTATTATTTTAACGTCGCTAATGGATATTCCCCGTAATTAGAGCAGCAGTAACCAAGGCACGCGGTCGCCTTAGGCATGAATATTTCGCTTCCTTAACTTGAATAGTACAGGATTCTTATCGTTTTCACTAAATAATTTGTGTTTCTAGTCCGCCTCGTTGTTATTTTAAGGGCTTTGTGGGAGCGCGAAACTGACGGTTCGTAAAAAGGAATCAAGGAGAGAAAAAAAAGTTATGTGCACTGTACATCCCAAGAATTCGTAAAAAAGAAACAAAAAAGGGCTTCACATCTCGAAATGTGAATGGAAGGTTTTCATTTTATATCGAGTGATATAAAAAATAAAATTTCGTTGCTTGGAATAATGTTGACTTAGTAAAACAAATACAGTAATTATAGTGCCTTGCTTGATTGTGCTGAGATATTCGCGCAATTAAAAAGAGGGTGAGATTAGAACGAGAGAGAGGAAAATAATTTATCTTATAAATTACACCCGCTACTGGACCTAAGAAAGAAAGAAAAAAGAAAGAAATACTGAACAAGGCAGAAAACTATTCTAATGACCATCTGGGGTAGGTATGTTTTATTTTCAATCCAATCATCAAAAGCACACCTTATTTTTCTGTTCATCTATGACATCAAAATAGAACTCCTCTTATAACAAATCTTTCTACATCTTGATAATTATAAGGCCCCTAATGGCCTTATTGTGTTCCGATCGACAGTCATATATATATTACTCGATAGATCAACGTTACATATAACGCGAGAAACGTAGGTTGTTCCCTATTTCGCTCCGAGGTTCAGTTAGCTTGTGCTATGTTCAAAATACTTTCCATAGAAAGGGAAGCGGGTCCACGCCGAGGAAATGTTTTGCAGCCTTCGCTCACAAGCCCAAGCCAGATGCGTGCACAACTATTGAAGAACGCTTCAATCGATTTTGCTGCCGACAGATTCACGGATGGCGTGTATACGTTCTTGCGGTGCGGGCAAAACTACAAGGGGCATCATCTGCAGGTGTGTTTTGCTTTGTCTCAGACCTGTGCGAGTGCACGTTGCGCAAAACAAAGCCCTATAGATCGAGGTCAACGCTTCGCCGGCAGCCGTCCTTTGCGCGAGTGCCGATAGCCATTGGGGTGTGCGGCGAAAGAAACAGTAGCGCCAGGTCTTTCATAGGGAGCGTTAAGGCTTTGTTATTCTCCGATGTCACGCTTAGCCAACGCGGCGTAGAGCACCGCACGCAGATTCTGATGGGCCGCAGATATCAAGTTTCTACTCGCCGGCCAATGAAAGACGCGCGTTCTGCACTACGCTGCGTTTTCTACCCTCAATGTCACAAGTATAACATAGCCTTTAAGACTGCTTTGCGCTACATTACGCTACACTGTACTGCGTTGGACTACGTCGCATTACGCTACACTGTACTGCGTTGGACTACGTCGCATTACGCTGCGCTATGCTACGGTACGCCATGCTACGCTACGCTAGGCAACGCTGCGCCATAGGTGTTGCACCGAATTTCACTACTGAACAGTGCCTGGCTTATGGCTGCTAATGCAACGCCTAGTAGCATCTCTTCGTGATTAGTCGTAAGGGGTCGTAATTTTGTCGGCTGTACTAAAAACGTAGATGTCTGGAATAAGCCTTTACGCTTTTACTCCTGTTTACTCGTGATCACTGGAAGTAGTGAGTAACTTGATGGAAATGCTTTATTGATCATACCACCTTTTTGGGGTTCGATTTCGTTTCAGTACAATCGCGTATCACCAGCTCGCCTGCATTGTAACTATATTTCTTGAGCGTTTTTTTTTTTTTTTTGAGAATGAGCGCGTCAGGGTTGTGTGTTATCAAGAATTTCTCACACAGCCGATACTTTCCAAGCACGAAGAAACAAAGTCCGTGTGTCTACTTGAAGGACTCGCAAGGAAGCAAGCAGTTACTGCAATCTATAGGAAAGCTGGGCGAACGACCAAAAGACATGCCACCGAGAATGACGTGAGTACCTGAAATGTCGTGAGAGGTGTCACGTCGCAGACTTTCGCTTCAACAAAATCTGAATATGCGACACTGCCAAGTTGCCGACGTGTGATCGTTTATTGCTCGCCTTTTTAATATTAAAAGGAACGCAATAAGTAAGCTGAAAACGCAAATCAGTCCCTCAGTGCTGACGTGTTTCCTTTGTCTGCTAGTCAGGACTAACATATGCAAATGAATTAAACTAAAATACTTTCCTTTTTTAGACGCTCCTCAAAGAACATTTAATAGCAATAAAAACCATAAGAAAAAAAAAACTAAGGAAACGACGGGAATGATAATGCAAAAAAAAAGGAGCAATATTCAGTATTAGGGGATTTGGGTCGATCGAACGAAGCCGCTGATAGCCGCTGGAGCGGCGCTCAGGAACAGCCTTCTGAAACGCTTCGGAAGTATTGGACGACTCTTCGCATGGCATCTTGTATATATAAAAAAAAAAGAAGCAACTAAACCTAAATGCACGCGAAAATTGCGATAATAAAATATGAAACAAAAACTACGCTGCGACATGTGCTTGAGACGAAGAAAATAATAAAAAAAAAATGATCAAAGGGGTAAGAAAGAAGAATCCGCATTTCGTAATCTGGTTTTCGTGTCACGTTCTTGTCAATGTAGCCAGCCCTCCGACCGCTCCTGCGGTATCTCGCTGGATGTCGCGAAATAAGCGTACTGGACCGAGAACTGCCGGTGATTTGAGCCCGCGGTGCGCGGTACTCCCCTTTTACGCCTTTTATCTTCTTTACCCGAACTGCTGCCGTTGGGAAACTGCCCTTTATGCCGTCTTCCGAAATCAGTGTATACGGGTCATGGGAAGCGGCAGATCGTGGGCCTCCGCTCTCCTGCCTTCAGCAGCCCACAGTTTAGGAGAAGTAGTGGCGATACATGAGTGTGAAGTTATGGTCTTGGAGCATTCAACAAACCGAAGATATGGTACCTGTTTTTTTAACGTGAAACGTTCTTTGGTTGTTGCTCCGGATTTTGTGAAGCCGCATTGCATGAAGCAACCCTGCGTACGTCCTATAACGCAACGCACGCGGTGTTGCGTTATGGGACGTCAGACACCTACACGCTAATTCAGTTTCTCCGCTAATTTTAGCTGGGACGTTGAATTGACGTATAGGTCACATGGCATCAGGTCACGTGACGTCGATTTTCCCGCTTAATTTAGCGGGAGAACTAACATGTCATGACCTACCACACCAATTCAGGTTCCCCCCTAAATGTTTTGTTGGAAATTGTAACAATGGTTGTATTGTAATGTTAGCGAAATCAATATTGTATTGTTCAGCTTATATTTGGAAGCGGTCGGAATGACGAATGTCTTTTTTAGTAGGAAAATAAAAAAAAAATATAAGAAGCGCCGCTGTATACATTATTTCGGAACAGCTAACATCACTTAGGAAGCCCATAGCTGGGCGACCCTGGAGCATCCTATAACCGCTCAGCAGTCAATCTGATTACGGCATTACCCAATCAAAACATAGAAGAATGAAATTCCAAAGCAACAACACTCTAAAAAATGTCTGTGTGTCTACTTTCACGCACACCACTTGGAGAGCCAATCACCGCAGCTTACGGAGGCAGCTTAGCGAATGACGATGCCGAAACATATGTTTAGACCAAAAAACGCAGTCTGAGTTGTGACATTAAGCAATGCAAGCGTGACGTTTTGCATTGCCTAGAGTCACAACACAGACTGCGTTTTTTGGTCTAAACATATGTTTCGGTATTGTCATTCGCTGAGCTGCCTCCGTGAGTTGCGGTGATTGGCTGTCCGAGTGTTGTGCGGGAATGCAGACGCACGGGCTTTTTTTAGAGTGTGTTCTTTTGTAAGCTCTCGGTGGCTCAATGATTCCGGTAGGGGGAAGAGGTAAATTAATTCCGAGATCTTTAGAGTATCAAGTTCCTAAACCTTAGCTAAACTTCCTACGCTCGCCTACATCAATTAGAGTATTCATAATCAATTAAATTTCAGAAATGTGCAGTCCTTTTACCGTATATCAAGGTATTCACGAACGTCATTTCCACAATAAATGGAACTATTGTCAAATCAAATTGCCCCCAACAAGCGCACACACACACGCACACACACACACATGCACACACGCTAACGCACACGCACAGGCACACACACAAAACAAAACAAAACAAAAAAACGTTCCGTTGTTGGTTTTAGAGCTGCTAAGCTATAACGTTGGAACAATCCAAACGTAATTGAACCAAATATGCTTATTGTAGCATGCCTCCAAGTGAAGCGCTCTACCGGGAGTCATATCCACGCATATTGACTCTATAGCAATAGCGTTCATTGTGCGACTCTATAAGCAATCAGGCTCGCGCGTTTTCGTCCTCTTTGGAACAACTGGCCCTTTAACGGATACCGAAGGGTGCATAATTTGTTTCCTTCAATCCGTATATCACACTAAAAAAAACGTGTGTCTACTTCCCGCACAACACTCGGAGATCTAATCACTGCAACTTACGGAGGCAGCTCAGCCAATGACGATGTCGAAATATATGTTTACACCAAAAAAACGCAGTCTGAGGTGGGATATTAAGCAATGGAAAACCTCACGCTTGCATTGCTTAATGTCACAACTCAAACTGCGTCTTTTGGTCTAAACATATGTTTTGTCATCGTCATTCGCCGAGCTTCCTCCGTAAGTTACAGTGATATGCTCTCCGAGCGTTGTGCGGGAAAGTAGTCGCACAGTTTTTTTTCGTGTGTTTTTTTTTGTTTTTTTTTAGGGTGTAGTCGCAACTGATTGACTAACCGCGGGCCCTAATTCGCGCTGATATATACCTGCTCCGCTCACTCTAACTCTCACGCTAATATTGCATAGGTATTCCATGGCAGTGTTTCAAATAGAATGCGCACACACATTGAAGAATTTGAATGTGTGCGCGCTTGAGTATTTGAGTGTGTAGATGTTTGGCGATGCCTTGCAGAAAAACAAAATCTGGACTTTCAATTATTTAATTTACTTTTATTACCGCTACAGCTCTTAATCTGTAAATATTATTACGCTACGTACACTGTGCGACACAATTAGCTCGAATGCGGCGTCGGCACTTTTAAGTATTTTGCTCGAGCAGTGTTAATATATATATAATAAATCTTTCCGCCCATAAAGATACTCAGGACGAGGAGGCTGCGCTATACTAATATTTGTGTTGAATATTTCAGTGGCGAGCGCAAAACTCTCACTAACATGTGATCACTTGTTCATGCGTACGGTGTCGTGTTTAACGTTAGCACAAACAAAAAAACTTGTGTTAGCACAAAAAAAAAGAAAAAAATTGGCGCACGCGTTGCAGTGAGGTTGTATAATGCAATTTTGTGGCGTTTGCTTAAAATTCAGAGGGCAATTTTTTGTTGCTCTCTGTGGCAGGAAGAAGGAGGGGGGGGGGGGAGGAAGTTGCTACTCTTTTTTAACATAAGGATGAATAGTGCGTTTCAAATAGCAAAGTTTGAAACCTAGATTTTCATTCAACCTTGTGGAAAAGACACACCACCAAGTTACTCCTAGCATTTGAGTAAATTTCTAAAACCAGCAGTCATACACACGCCCTAGAGCCACTCTTAGAGCCGTACGCCATAACTTCGAAGCGCTTTGGATTCTTAAAAACTGAGTATGTTTTTAGAGCGCAGCTCTTAGGCGCCCGTTTCCGGCTTGAGGGGCGTCGCCGTCGCCGTCGCCGTCGGCGTAACCGTGAGGTCACGTGACCCCCCTCCCCCCCCCAAGGTCCCGTGACGCCACTTGAGGTCACGTGGCCTCTTTAGGTCACGTGACCTCCATGATGTCACGGGGTGTCACGTGACTTCAGAGGTGGTCACGTGACCTCAGGGGGGGATATTTGACCCCACGGGGGCCACGTGGCCCCCGTGGCGGAGTAGCAATCAAGATAATGAGGTGAGGAGAAGGGAGGAGGGGTATACCCTTCTCCCAGTACCCTTCCCTCCTCCTCCTCCTCAAGAGCTGCGCTCTAATTCGGCATTACAGGGAGTTGTAAACAGCTTTCATTTTTTCTCTTAAAAAAAGTTGTTTCTTTTCTCTTTTTACAAACGCATTTTTCAAAGATTCCTAGCAATCGTCCATTTTTGTTCCCTGTGGTTGCTGCTGTGTGCCTTTCTAACATGTAGCCCACTCCGCTCCGAAGCCCTTGACCGTGAGGGTAATTAAATAAGCAAATAAATAAACCCTGTAATCCTGGATAGCATTTCTGCCCAATGTTTGTGCAGCTCAAGAGCGGCAGCAAAATTGAGTCCTTTTGCATTTTAGAGCTTGCAAGAGTCGGCACTCATGAATCTCGTGTGTTCTTCTCCTATGTTAATGCTTTCTTGAGCGCTCTTTTTTCACCACTTTAAAGACACTGGCGAGAAACTAAAGGGGAAAAACATCGAAGCGAGTTGCCAGAAACACAAAACATCAACTAGACGTAGGTACTCGCTGCCTAGAAAGGTCATCTGTGCCCACGCGATCGATCAGCCTCGACCGCTTCGAAAACAAGGCCATGGATGGAGATGTGGTCAAGGGTTGTCTTCCTGATTGGTCGGGTACCGCATTGGATCGAGCTCGAGGAGACACGAGCTCGACCGGCTCCAGTCCCACCGAACATTCCTCGTCATTGGTCTAAGTAGTTGCGATGAAAAACCTGGCTTACAATTCGAACGTTAATGAATCCAATTATGAAGACTGCGTGTCTCGACTAAATTTTTCTATACAGGCTTGCCCTGTTCGCTTGAGTCTTCCCACCTGACTTTGTTTGTATCTACTTATTCGAGCTATTTTTATTTATTGCAAAGCTTCTGACCCCCGTGACGAGATGAGTTCGTGTAGCGATTGTGTGTTTCACCTGCTTACTGTGGTCGTCGAGTCGTGTGATGAGCGTGGGTGGCGTCATGTCATGACTAAAGAACCATAATTTTGTGTTGGAGCTTAACGCAAATGTGTTCGTATGAACGAAGTGGAATTGTGCGTGAGCGAAACTAGTACACAAATGCGACCGTTTTCATTATGGAAGCTATTGCAACTTTCCAAATATGGTGCCATCAAAATAATGAAGGGGAAAATAAAAACATGTGACTAAAATAACGTTTATAAACGTAGTTTTTTTTTCTAGCTGATTATAGTCAACTATATGCTTTTTTGTTGGCTAATAGCTGTTTTCGTGTGAAGCGCCTATAATAAAATGGATAATTGGGCAAATTGATTGTGATTCATCTTAAAAGTAAAACGCCAAAAAAATGAAAAAAGTAGAAGGGGAGAATGGGAGACAGCGTACACCTATATTAACCAACTATCAAAAGAAAATGAATGAGTTGAAAGTCGACCATGCCCAGCCTTTGTTCGCTTAAAAGCTGCAAAATACCTTCTCATATGTAGTGGCTTTACTTGCACCCTAAGTGTTCTTTGTCTGTTTTTGATTCTAAATGCTTGGGACGCCACAGAATTGATACTTGATTCATATAAATGATTAGCTGAGAACCGCCAATTCTGTTATATCCTCAAAAAGCACAACAGAAGAATCCCATTAAGCTTGCCGTTGCGTGGCCCAAGGCAATGTTTTTTTCAAAAAAAGTCGGACTTAACTAATGACGTTTAAGTGGATTTGATTTGTTACAAACCTTAACATCCAAACACAAACACGCTCTTGCGTAATTACAGAGAACAAACGGCCTAACGATAGTCTATCTGTTTTCGCCACCGCTGAAACGCATCATGCGGCGTTCATGTTTGTCACACGCCTAGTCGGGATCGTTCGATGGGAAAATGCTGCACAATCAGTTCATCGTTCACGTACTCAAACCTCTGACGTTTAACACGTCGCGAGAAGAATATAAACATAAAATAAGACTGAACATAATCCTTATAAAATTAGGTGAAAGGGTGATACCACGGAGATACACTTGTATGGTAGTCATTACATGTAATCAAATTACTCGTAATTGATCACTTTTTGGAGGAATTTTGTAATCATTTGATTACATTCATTAGGAAGTAGCGACAACAGTAATTTGATTACTTTGGGAAGTACTAAAATACTACGAAAGAACCATTGAACCAAATTTCCGACAGAAGGTTGGTTTACCGAAATTAATAGATTAAGAAGGTAAGTAGTTCATAATTTGGTGATTCTATTCAAATAATGGACAATACGAAATAACGGCTTTCAACCCGGCAGAAAGCTGTAGTTTAAAAAGTCTGAAGTAATTGGAAATGCAATGGTTACATTTTTTTTCAGATAACAGCAATTTACCTTTTCGTTTCAACTAATCAACTAATACTTTTTAAGAAAAAAGTAATTGTAATTGTAAACAATTACTTATTTTTTTCGAGTAGCGTGTAGAAGATTGCCGAGATATCGAGTTAGGCTATTATGCAAAGAGAGAATGGTAAGTTGGATATGCGAATTTTATTAGGAAATTAAATAAAAAACGAATAAGGCTTATAAGTTATAAATTAATGCTATTTCCAGTTACCTTGGGAAATAGTTCTAACTATTTTCAGAGCTTTCGTTGCTAAAATAAGCACCGAATAAACACCTACCACGCTCCCGTCCGGGTTTTGTTTTTTCATTGAAAACAGAACAACGGACGCCCTCTTCGAATCACGAATAAGCGGTGACGAATAAGTAACGGTTCGCGAAACTATGGCATAAGTGTTTGCTCCACGGGCTTCTGGAACACAACTTTTTTATTGGAATAGAAAACAGCCCGCTGGGCATTTTTGCGGTAATGGGAATGAACTTGGGACCAGCGTTGTCTTCAACGCAATTCTGTTTGTGTTCCTCGGACGGAAATTATTTCGGGCGTCCGGACAGAGACCGAGAAACCTTTCAGGACTGCCGCAACGGTGATACGTTCGAACATTGTTTATTATAGTCAGCGGCGCCAGACTCGAACATGACGTTGATAGGAACGTGTTCTTGTTTTTTATATCGGGTGTTGTTTCCTTAATTTTATTTTCGTTCGCGGAATCTTACTTGAGCATTTCATTTCGTTTAGAAAGAATAAAGGGCTCGCGTTGAGCTTTGGAGCACTAAGGAAATGTGCAAGTGCAGACAGGAACGCACACAATAAAGGGGACACGAACGAGCGCTTCTTTCTATCCCTCTCTTTGTGTCCGTCTTAGTATGCGCTTGCACGTTTCCTGCGCGTCATGCATTAACTAGCTCAACAAGAAGTTGTGCTAACATTTCAGACGACGGCGCCATATGATTCCAGCAGTCGGGCAAGTCGGAGTAGTCTTGAGACTTCGTGCTCTCGTCACCTTTTTTTCCCCTCTTCCAAGGTTGATGTTCCTGGGTTTTTAGCCACAGTCTCGGGTAATTCAACAATAACGGAGTAGGTGTACGGGTTTCGGCAAGGTTAGGATTCCAACAGGGATATAGGATTGCGCTCTAAACTAGGGTGAACGGATATTGAACAAGTAGAACCTCCGTTAGGGAGAGGACACAGGACAAAGCTCCGATCATTTTTTATTGCAAGTCTAGATATATTGTTCGGACAACCTATCTCATTTTATTTCTTGACGGTACGCCGGAATCCCGGTGTCAGAAACATCGCTTACAGCGTAGCGATTTTAAGAAAAAAAAAATAGATTGAAAGAGGTTTTGGAGCATTTACGTAATTTTGAAAGCAGTCAACCTTGGAATAAGGTGTCTTTTATTCTTTCTAACTCCAAAGAAGTCTCAATTTCTTAAACTTTGACAAGTTTTATAGTTTTCATTGATAAGCCAGTAAACTCATGAAGGGTTATTCCGTTTTATTCATCGACGACTTTATTATTTTGACTGGGGCTTCTGCCATCCCGCTGCTTTGCGGAAATCTTGGGCTTGAGGTTATGTGACGATATCACCACTTGTTTAAAAAGTTGCTGAATTCGGCGTTTAAAAACTGGGGTCCCTTATCGGATACTTCAACATCTGGTATTCCATGCCTTGCCAATATATACTTGCAGTGCGTAATTACGCGTTTTGCCGGTAGGCCAACAATGCAAACTAGCCCTGTATAGGGATAAAATAATCAGTTATGATTAGCCGCCAAGCTCTGTCCCAGAAGAAAAAGCTCATTGCTACTCTTTTCTTTAGATGTTTTGGAAAGTGCGTTGAAAGAACTTGTGGTTAAAACCGCGTTTGAGGCACGGATGGCAGTTCATTCTTAATCAGGAATCAATATTAGAAACGCTGCCAGGCCACCAAACGCATTTTTTGCTCGTATTTGCACGTTTCCATTCCAAAATATCATTCGTGAAGCTGATAAAGGACCGTGTCGCGCATCTTCCTTGGACGTATCACCAACAAGGCCAAAAACAGTAAGTCACCTACCAGCGCCATGCTGTTTTTGTTTTCCTAATGAGGTTTTAGCTATACCTCCACGTCTCTTTTTTTAGGCCACCCCTTTTGGACCAGTTGACGAAGTCGTATACATATCTCGTCATTCTTCGTTCGCTGGCAATCTGTCAGCTATATGCTATCAACGGCATAGGCGAGGTGGCATGTTTATTGAAGCCGTCAATCTCAGTTTCGGGATCGAAAGATTCCGGTTGTGAGATAGGAAACCTTAATAAGGCGTCTAGTGCAGTGAAGGTTTTTCCGGGGATATACACAACAGCATCCGTGAAACGCATGAGTCGCTTGCGTATTCTCTGCAGTCTTAGTGTTAGATCCTTACGCGCTTTATACCCAAAGAGTGAGACAACAGGTTTGTGGTCTATGTCAAGAGGGAAGTTTGTTCCAACGAGGTGGTCACGAAACTTTTCGCTGAACCGCCCGAGAGCCAATCCCTCATTTTCTTTCTGGGCGTTTCGATGTTTCGTGCCTGTGATGACCCTTGACGCTTAGGTTATAACCTTGAACCGCTGTCTTTCTTTCTGGCGCACGGGAGCACCCAGACCGTATTCGGCTAAGTCTGTGGTTACAACGGTTTCCTGTCGTGGAAAATATACACGACAGGACAGCCCCTGTCCTGTCGTGTATGGTCATTCTATTTGTCTTCGTCCCATAACGTTGTTCTCCCCTAATCATGTACAACGATTTTCTTGTTGGGATTATACGTAGATACCTATAATAGGGTCTGATGAAAGCAAAACTTTCCACTGGTTGAAAGCTAGTTGTTGGGGCTGATTCCACACAAAGTCTTGCTTCGTGCTTATAGCATTGACGATGAAAGTTCCAACAGCTGTGCAGCATTAGGAACAAAGCGTGCAAGATACGTTGTCCTTCCGATTATCCGTCGCAATTCTTTTTTCGTTGTGGAATGTGGCATATGAACACTAGCCGACAGTTTTGTTAGGTCTGGTCGGACTTCATTTTTTTTTTCGATTAGGTGTAGCCGGCCATGCCTTCACGGCTGCCAACATCTCCAATTCCTTTTTATTGTCATTTAATAAAGAAGAAGATTAGGTGCCTTACGAAAAAGATTTCCTTGGCGCTGAAAATAAAACAATATTTTTTTTTTTGTTAACCGTGGTCCTTGCATGAGTTAAGCGTCCCATGACTGCTCTTAGGTGACAGTCCTCTTCATCTTGGGTTGATCCCCAGATCAGGAACGTCGTCCATGTGGTATGTCCCACCCTAGAGGCCGCCCAAAAAAAAACCTCTGCTATTCTTATTTCAATGTTTTCTGGATCCGAGGAGATTCCAAAGTGCAGCCCGTCAAATCACAATCTTACGAATGGTGTTTTGAATGTGTTTAAAATTCTACTGTTTCTGCTTAGCCAGAGTTTACAAAATCCCAAGTTGGCCTTGATTTTTTAAAAAGATGGTTCCTTTCTGACGCATCTCCAAAAAGTGTTACACTGCGATAATTGGATGCCTTTGAACATGTTGATTGAGTTGTGTGAAGTAAACGCGGATACGCATGGCTCCTGAAGGCTTTGGAAGCACTGCCATCGGGACGCTCTAGTCTACTGGTTCAGCCACGGTGAAATTACTCCCATTTTTTGCATCCTTTCTAATTCTGTTCTTGTCTTATTGAAGAGAGGCAAATAAACATTCCGAGGTGATGTCAAAACAAAGGGCGCTGCATCAGGTGCTCGCTTAACTTCGTAGTCACCGTTCACAGAACCGAATGTTTGAAAAAGACTAGGGAAATTCGTATCGGGGTATATTCTCCTTACTTCGCAGACATCAAGAAGACCCTTGAGGATTTCAATAGCGGACTTTCCAAGTAGTGGTATGTTGATGTTGAAGAACATAAACATGTTCTTCGCTCGTACGGTCTTTAAAAAAGAGGTTTACGCTGACAGCCTCTAAAATTTAAAGTGGCTTTATGTCGGGTCCCTGAAGTTGGCGCGTTAGTGGATGAAGAGTGTTGCTATTGAAGAGACGTCTGAAAAGGTCTTCCGGGAACACAGTTTTATCCGTGTCGATGTTGAATATTACCGAGTGGTTTCAAACAAGTACTGATACCTTCCACTTTGAAGAACGGAAATGCGAGGCTGTGCCAAAGAAACCTCGCTCCTGCTCATAGTTGTCACTCGATGCTGAGGTTGGCATTAAGGCCGTATTTAAGTGACTGTCGGAGAAGAGTTCTTACTCTAGCTCAGCGATAATATTAGATGCCGACCTTCAGACAGACATAAAGTGGCATATTTTCCCGCAACTACGACAATCCACGACTCTTGATGGGCACTTCGCTCAATGGTATGCTTGATATCCGCACGAGGCACAGGATAATTCTGGATCTTGCATGTTCTACTGGTACCGTCGTATCAACGGCCGGTCCCCAGCCACCGCAGCTTTGTGTGGCACTGCAAATTATATTCTGGCGCTTACTTGGTCTACTGATTCTGTGATTTCTGGGCACTGTATTTCTTTTTGTCGCTGTTTTGGGGAAATGGGCAAAGTTCTCCCACAGTAATTTAAGGGAAGACACCCAAGACAACCGATGACTGATCGCTCAATGGTATTCTTGATATCCGCACGAGGCACAGGATAATTCTGGATCTTGCATGTTCTACTGGTACCGTCGTATCAACGGCCGGTCCCCAGCCACCGCAGCTTTTTGTGGCACTGCAAATTATATTCTGGCGCTTAGTTGGTCTACTGATTCTGTGATTTCTGGGCACTGTATTTCTTTTTGTCGCTGTTTTGGGGAAATGGGCAAAGTTCTCCCATAGTAATTTAAGGGAAGACACCCAAGACAACCGATGACTGATTTCGGTGACGGCTCGGAAGGTGCTGCCCTCGAGCACGGTCGGGCTCGACTCATGCTGCTCGAGGCGCCCCTTTATTTTTTTGGAGCTACGAATACGCGGGTGCTTTGCACCCCTACAAAATATCCCCCCCCCTCCCTTCTTTAGCGAGAGGCACAAACGAGCGATTGAAACTAGCAAAGAGAAAGAGCAAGTTCAGAGGCAAACAAAGAAATATCCTAAAGCGTATGTTTCCAGTGGACGTGGAGGGGCTTCTATGGACCCGCGGTTATTTGCATGTGTGTCTCCTCAGTCAAACAGATATCTGGTGAAGGTTCAATATGAGCCGGCTTGGGGCCTTCGAGTGCGATTGTGTCCGGGCGTCATGCAGCTGAATGACAAATCCCCTCGGCTTTTTTTCTTTTTTTTTTTGAGGACTGGAAACGGTCTTGCGTAGTAGAGTTGTAGTGGCTTGGGGTGGGTTCTTTACCGCTCAAACAGATGTGTCACGGTCTGTAGACCTTGGGTGACGTAAGGCGTCTTGGTAGACACCGCTCGCGTTGGCACTAGTTGAAGGGCCGTGAATATGCTCTTCAGGTTTGTGGCGTAGTCCTTCAGCTGTATTGGGGATGAAGGATCGACCTCAAAGAAGTCTTATGGTAACCGTAGGGATACCCCTTAAACATGTTCGGAGGTGGCACAGCCGAGGTCTTGTTTTAGAACCGTTCGAACTCCAAGCAACACGAGAGGGAGTCGTTTTACCCACTCGTCAGAGTTAGCGTTTGCCATGAGCACGAACTTGAGGTGGCGGTGAAAACGCTCAACAAGACCGTTGGATTTTTGATGGTAAGCGGTTTCCCGAGATCTGGTAATGCCGAGGATCCGTGACAACTGAACGAATAAGCCGAGCTGTAATTGTCTTCCTCTCTCAGTGACAATTTCAAAAGGACGTCCTAAGCGCGCCACCCAAGTGGACCCGAAGGTCTCGGCAATAGCAGTAGTGACCATGTCCAGTAGGGGTGTAGCTTGCGGCCATCTTGTAAAACAATCAATACAAGCAAAAATGTACCGTTGCTCATGTTAACTATTATGAATACTGATCTAAACACTTGTCGATGGCCGAAATTAATGATGATAGACCGTTCCTGGTAGACTGGGATCGACTAGTTGTTCAACGCCCTAAGGTAGTAAATTAGTGTAACGGATCGATCGGCGCGTGTTGCAGGAGTTGCACTTATTTCAGCCCCCGTATCAACAAGATAAAGGGTTCCGGTGGTCTTGTTAGCAATGTAGGACAGGCAACTTCCCTCAAGACCCTGACCGCTCGTCGCCTCTAGAGGTCGTCCGCCCGGTTTTCCTACCAGGAACAGAGACGGAGGCAGTGACGAGCAACGGAGCCAAAGCGGCGATAGCAATAGGAGACACCTGATTAACGTGCCGAGCGTGACCGGTCGGCAGTCCTCAGGGGAGATGAGAACCATTGAGGTGGTTGTCGAGTGTGAGCACGACCGCTGTGGTGAGTTGCTACCAGATCGATCTGTTTCAGCCGCTAGCACAGCTGCTCGACGTTGTTATACGACGGAATACGTGGCAGGGCAGCTGTTGTTATGCCACCGTTTTCAGTTGCATTGTGTATCCCCGATGCGACGACGGCGACGGAGGAATCGGCAACTTTAATGACGGCGTCTGCAAAAATGGCGAGGCCCGTTAGGTCGAGAGCCGTCGCGGGAGCGAACACAATCTAGACGTTGCCTGGGAGGCGTTGTAGAAAAGTTCCCATAGCAGTGTGTCGCCGACCGTGTTGGTGCGACCTCTAACAAGCTAAATCATTCGCCTCAACAGCTGGGATGGACGACGATCACCGAGTTCTGCCAGAACGAGTTGCTGGAGGCGATAGCGGAGCTGCAGGAGAGCTACCTTGACCTGGTAAAGCCGTGGCCGAGCGTTACGCAAGAATGTCGTAAACTTCGTCGGCTGCTGCTGGAAACAAAGCCGAGACGACATGGTGGTACTTGCGTTCCTTGGTGGTGAGGCCGGCGAGATAAAATATGTACTCTGCCTGAAGGAACCAGACTCTCGCGTTTCTGTCGCAGTGCGGCGGGAGTCAGACGGCCATTCCTGAGACGGGCGCAGGGGTGTCGCTCCTTTGGTGTCGCTATCACTCATTAATCACGTCCGGATCACCAATTATGTCGCGAAACGGACAAAGAATTCCCACTGTAATTTAAGTGAGGACACCCAAGACAACTGATGTCTGATTTCGGTGACGGCTCGGAACGTTCTGCACTCAAGCACGGCCGGGCTAGGCTCTTGCTCCTTGAAGCATGCGTGTCGTGCCCCGTGCCGTTTCCTTTATTTTTGTGGCGTTACGATTATGCAAGTACTTCGCATCTATACACTGTGCGTCTATTAAACAAACAACCCTGCCAACTTTTTTTTTATGTTCGGCTTTTACGCGTAATTGTTTTGTGGTACCGAAGAGAGCGTTTTTCCACCCAAGCCATTCGTGAGGAGGGGTGAACGTAAATGGCCCAAGTTGAGCTATTTGGAACGAAGCCATTGCCTGAAGATTGCGCACCTGAAGGTTGACAGGTTAAATTCTGTAAAAGCAGCTCTTTGTGATCACTTCGGTGTCAGGAAAGGAGCCAATTGCTTCGCGTGCTGGGGACTTAAGGTGCAACCCCACCCTTGGTTAGTGTGATTCTGAACCAACAGATGGCGGTAGGATCGCCTTCCAGGCCTGTACATCAGTGCGAGAAATCGTGTGTGGTGGCGCTTCAGTACATTGGGGTATTTTTCTATATCCTAGGGGGATCGGTGGCCGAGTGGTCTAGCGCACACCAGCTCGGAGCACGTGGAGCGAAAGCTCGCGCTGCAGAACCAAGGGATCCTGGGTTCGAGCCCCACCCCTGCCCGTTTTGATCTGGATGAGCATCGTACCGGCGTGCGGTCGTGGATCACTACTGCGCGATGCACGTTAAAGACCCCAGGTTAGCGGTTGTACCACACTGGCTAAATTTCTCATCTACAGCTGGGACACTCGTCGCCCCTGTGAGGCAGACCAAGTTCTAGGCTGTATAAACACACACACACAACCCAATTTTTATATCCTGAATTTGACATCCCTGGTCCCTCGCTTGTTTTTCTGTGCGCAAGTTTTCTTTGGAACGCGCACGGCTGCACCAGTTCTCGTGCAAGGGGGCCAGTTGCATACGCTCCGAGCTCACGTCTCCAGCATATCCGGTCAGAACAAAACGCGAAAATCGTCCTTAGCCGAATGGCGAGACACATGCACAACAAGACAGCCGACGCGTTTAAAAATATAAAATTTCCCTTGCGCCGTTACGCGCCGCGGAGATTTCGAAGGCCAATTACACATATTTCAATGTGAACAGATTTATATGACGGGCCGGGCCTTTTGTCGTGCATGCGTTTGGCGCTTTGTGAATTTCCAGGAAAATTGTGATGACGTAATAGGCTAAGGTTTCCAAAATTCTAGCTTGAGGAATTAAATTAAATACCTAAAAAATCAAAACAAATGAACTATTTTTGGACGGTCAGCCGTCTCATTTAGGTAGCTGGGTATTTATTTTGACCAAAGCCGCGAGACTGGAAAACACAAAGAATGACACTCAGGTTTAGATACTGAGTTTGGTAAACACAGATTAGGACTGGTGTGGGAGTCATAATAAGAAATGCCAAAGTTAAAAATTAACTGGCAGCAATTATTGATCAAAATTAATTTTAATACGAGTTGAGTGATAATTGCAATGACTGGCCAGGCAAAAAGTCTGGGTCTGTGGACAGCTTTTGCACAGAGTTTAAGCATTGTACCAGTCATAATTTGGTGATTTATGCGCGCAAATAGTAGTGTGCAAAAATGAAAAGGATGCAAACGGGTAGGGTTTTAGGTTGTATAAAATATAGCGTCAGCTCGCACATAATACGCTGATTAAGACTGAAACAACGCCACATTCTACACTAGCGTTGAGCGTATCGAAAGTTAAGGGTTCTTCTAAACCTAAAGCTTGTACACTTATACTGCTCAGGCCGTAATGTTTCAAAGTTCGTAGTACTTTTTTACCCCCAGATTTGGTGTAAGTTGTCTCCTGAATGCTTACAACAGAAAGAAGGAAACATTCTAACTCTGGGTTGATAGAAAAACTCCACCTGCTGACAGCTACCAATAATCTCGGCGCTGATTATAAGTATTCACTGCATATCAACGATACCGTGCTTAAAACGAATTTCTCCCACGTGACTTCATACACTCGCAATTGTTCTTGACAGGCAACATTGTTTGCTCACGCAAGCAGACACATATGAAATTTATAATATTTTGTATTAATTGTGGCACACGCGACAAGTAGCATATATATATATATATATATATATATATATATATTTACAATCCGCGACATAGAATGCTCCTGAGTTACCTTGGTCTCAAAGCATGTAGCACACAAAAGAGCACGAGTTGAATCGTAGCCTTACAAGCCTTACAAGCCTTACAAGCTGCTTAGGTAAGCTTTTCGAAAAGCTAATTAATCAATGACTACAATAATCATAATAATCTTTATTTTGGGGGTGCCCAAAAACAACCACATTGGTCTTCTTATTGGTGCACCAACACAACAAGCAAAATGAGCAAGCAAGTACATAGGCTCTAAACATTTACTAAAAAAAATAAAATAAAATAAAACATCCAAGACAAACATAATGCTAAGGGGCTAGAAAAATATCATTTAGATCGCGACGGTACATAGAAATTGATGCAGATATATCAAGGTGGGGTGGAGAGAAGGTATTATATAATGACTGAATCCGTAAAAGAGGTGAGGTGTTACACGGCGAGCAAACATCAAAACAAACAACGTGTCTAGTTACTCAGAATGAAATATGAAAGTTCACTTTTGCAAGGAGTTGAGCCGAATCAACAGCACCATTCGCAACCTTGTGCAGAAAAATTAAATCACGAACAGTCCTCCTTTTAGACAATAGAGAAAGAGATAACATTTTCATTATATATTCATACCTATAATAAAAGCGCCGCTCAAAGCATCTATCATAAACGATCCGGACAAGTCTTTTCTGAACATTTTCTATGCTCATAGCCTGTGTGTGAGAAATCGAGTTCCATACGACAGAAGCAAACTCCAGTCGTGACCTTACTAAAGAGTTAAAAAGGTTAACCATTGAATGAGGGTTTCTAAAATTACGCGTCAAACGAGAAATTACCCCTAACGCTCTAAAAGCATTGCCCACGACCAGTGACACATGATTTCTAAAAGATAAAGCACTGTCAAAACACACACCAAGGTCCTTTAAGATTGATACACGCTGTATAGGCGATCCATCGAGATAATAAGTAGACTCAAAAACAGAATGTCTACGGCAAAAAGAAATCACTTTTGTTTTTTGGGGGTTTAACAGCAGTTGATTATTTTTACACCACTGAAGAACGCTGGTAACGTCACCTTGCAGGACATCGCAATCTTTAAGACTATTAATGCTTTTGAACAACTTAAGGTCATCAGCAAAAAGAAGTAGTTCGGAACTGTATACGTAAGACACAATATCATTTATGAAGATCAAGAACAAAAGAGGGCCCAGTATTGATCCCTGGGGAACTCCGGACGACGAAAAAAAATTTTCAGAGAAACAGACACCAATCTGAACAGAGTTTGGGCGCAGTGACAGATAGCTGTCAAACCATTCGCATAATTCAAGACACACTCCATATGAAGACAGTTTACGCAAGAGTAATTTATGGCTCACTTTGTCGAACGCTTTAGACATATCAAAATATATTGAGTCGACTTGTCCTCTGTTAGCCACAACTGGGGCAGAAAACTCTAAAAATGTACATAAATTAGTCTCGACTGACCGACCACTCAAAAAACCATGCTGCAATGAAGTTAGTTTTTGGCGGAAATAAAATAGCATTCTCTTACGGATGAGAATGGTGGCTAGAAGCGAGTGAAGTGTTACCGGAAGAACTAGCAAGGTTCCGTCCCAAATGCGGCACGATGGATTGCGTTTTAGATTTGGTAACGTACATAGAACATGAACGTACGCTCGAAAAATCACAATAGCTGTATTTTTAGATATCAAGCGCGCATACGATACAGTGAGTCAAATCCACATTCTATATAGTCTTATACAACTTGGAATTCGAGAACGAGTCATACGGTGGATAAAAAAAACTTTCTTTCAAAACGGAAAATGTTTGTGAAGACTGCAGATGGAGATAGCACGAGTCAAAATCTCCGACACGGCGTACCTCAAGGGAGCCGTACTAAGCCCTACTCTATTTAATACGGTCATGGCTTTGCTTCCAGGTCGCCCCCCTTCACAACTCCATGTGACGATATATGCAGATGACATTTGCATCTGGGACTCAGGCACTTGTCTAAAGACTTTAAAGGATCAGTTTCAAGCGGGACTGAATCTCTTGAACGAGTTCCTAAGTGAACGGGGTATGGATATTGCGCCTTCAAAATCAGTACTGCTTCCGTTCACGAGGAAGCACCTTCGTGGATTCGAGCTAAAAATTCAGGGCGAAACTTTAGAACGCGTCTCGAATCATCGCTTTCTTGAAGTGATTCTAGATTAAAGCCTCACTTGGGTAAAATACATCGATATGCTGGAGGCAAAAGTAAACAAAAAAATCAACATTTTACGTTATTTTACTGGCGTTCGTTGGGGAGCCTCAACGAAATTCATGATAATGCTGCATTCTGCACTAGTTTGGCAAATTATTACATATTCACTCCCAGCACTTCATGGATTATCTGCAACACAAGAAAACAGACTACATTACATGATCGCCGTAGTCTTCGGATCTGCTTGGGCATCCCGCGTCGAACTCGCAGAACACTGGTTTTAGCGGAAACAATACAGCTACCTATTCTAACTTTACGCGAACATGAGACCTTACGTTATTTCCTACGCTTGTCCACTTTGAATTGTCACCCACTTGCGGAGAATTTGATAACTAGGACGGGCTCACATATTTCCTCGGCACTGATATCGTCGAGCGTCATAGTGCCAGATTACGCACCGTGGGTTCCGACTATAGATCGACCACCCTGGATGCTTCGCGTCGCAGATGTTAACACAGAACTACCCAACCTAAAAAAAAGCCTGAACACATCTTATTTTGTGATTACTCAGTCGGCGTTGTCATATTTGCATGATCACTACAGAGACCACATCCATGTTCACACGGATGGCTCTACGACAAATGATAGCTCAACATCAGCTTTCGTAATTCCATCAATGCAAGTGAAGAAATATATTCGTTTGTCCCACAGAACGTCCTCTACTACTGCCGAACTTTACGCATTTTTTTGCGTCAATGGAGTATATAAAGGACGTAGAACCACAAAACCAGTGGGTTATCTGCACGGACTCCAAGGCAGCCCTCGGCGCTCTTTCGTCAATAAACTCTAGAAGTCCGGCATATGCATTGGTCTACCAGGTAGGTGATATGATCGATCGGGCCATAAGTAATGGTCATTCATTAAAGCTGCAGTGGATTCCAGGACATAGCGGAATCTCAGGAAACATGGAGGCAGACAAACTAGCAACAAGTGCACATGCTTTAGAAGGAACGCGAGGAATTCTTTTTTCCAAAACAGACTTAAAGTCTCTAATTGCACATCACAGAAAAGAAATGGCAGTCGACATATGATTTAATGAAGCAGGACGGCAGTCTACTCTCTTCGTGGTGGATCCAGAATTACGGTTTTATATCCCAAGCAATATACCGAGAAAATTTGAAACAATGCTTCACCACCTGCGACTGAACGTGGCTTTCACGAGAGAATTTCGCTACAAAATTAATGAAATTGAGGACCCGAAATGTTCTTGCGGCCAAAATGTGGAAACTATTGAACACATATTTTGGCATTGTCCTCGCTTCGATCGCAATCGGTCACAACTAAAAGTACGATTTGAGATCCTGGATAAAAGGCCTTTCACTATAAGTAAAATACTGGGTCCATGGCCCAATCAAATCATGCAGAAACAGGCTCTCCATGCAATAAAAAGGTTTTTGGAAGACAGTGATATCATCGACAAATACTAGCTTTTGAGTTGATAATATTGAACCTTGTTGTAAAATGAGTGGATATAGCAATGTGTGTGTATGTGTGAACAATCTGGTGACAATTGGTAAGACTCGAAATGACACTTCATACCAAGAACGTAAGTGCTGTTCCTTAAGTGTTCTCATCGTATGTGTCTATGTATGCGTGTACGTGTTGGTGTGTGAGAACTAGTGTGTGTTATTATTTATGGATCATTATCAGTGTGAAGTCGGAGTCGGACTCCGTGCCTACCTTGCGGGACGCGGCCCGCGGGTGACACTTGGGACGTTCTGACTCTCTGCACGACGGTCCAGTCGCGTCGCTCAAGCGAAGTTATGCTTGAGCGATGTTAGTTATATCTTGTATAGGTAGACTGGTGGGCCGTCGTGTGCGGGGCGGGTGACGGTTGGGCGGTGTCTGCGCGGGCTGATTGCTGTGGGGTCTGTGGTCGGTGTGGCTTCAGCTTTAGACGGTTTTTTTAGTATGTTCCGTTATAGGTAGGGGAAAGGTGGGGAGGTGGGGGGGGGGGGGGGGGGGGAGGAGACATTGAGGTGTATAGCTGCATATATGTGTTTGAAGTGTTTAATTTCTATGTTGGAAATATTCTCTTCAATGGTAATGGAGTAGCCGGTCACGCCTTAGAATGACTAGCATCTCCATTTATTATTTTTAACACATATTGAAGAAGAAGAAGAATCGTAGTGGGGAAACGAAAACAATAATGACAAACAAGTGTGTAATCACGTAAAAACTGAAGGCATTGCATATGCAGAAGACAAGTTTTGTTTCACTAAATACATTACCAGTAAAGTATTTCGGTTTGTCGTGCGAGCAAAGCGAAACATAGCTCGCTTTTATACCTTTTGGTGCGCGCAAACCTTTTAAAACACAATTATTATCAATTATTTGGTTTCATTTTTTTATTCAATGCGGCTATATTGTTTTTTTCTTGTTGTTTTATTGTCTTTTGCGTCCACGTGGTATTTTCTTAATTATATAATATTTTTCCAGAAGTCCGACAACTATAGTCTGTTTTATCATAAGTAAAAGCCGCTTAATAAAAAAATTGGAGATAAGAAGGAAAATTTTACGCTTGTGCTTTTTTCATCGAATTTATTACAGCGACTCCACTTTCAGACAAACTTTCTGTAGGCCTGCAACCCATATTTCGGCCCGATGTGATAACACCCAGAAAGTGGAACCTGCTTCATCACGCATCAATCTATTCCTCTCATCTCCGTTAGTTTTGTGTATTTCAAATTGGAACGCACTCCCAGACTCTGGGGCAACTGAACATGACGAGTTGTTGTTTAGAAAAAAATGTAGCGAATTATTGTTGAATTATGTTTCCAAGATGATAATCTGTTTTCGTCTTGAATGTTCTTGGGATTGCGTACATTACTTGAGCCAATCAAGGGTCCCTCTGATGTTGTTCTTTTTTTTTTTTATTGTTTCTATACAGCAAGTTTTATATGTATTATGCTTTTGTATGATTTTTTTCCCCCGAATTCTCGGGTTTGATAGTTTTTGAACCCAAAGTTTTATATGTATTGTGCTCTGGTATGATTATTTCCCAAATCCTCGCTCATGTAATACGTCCGAAAGGATGTCTTTGAGCAACAATAAATGAAATGAAATGTAGGCAAAAAAAAAAAAGAACGCAAACACGCGAACACACATTAAAAATGCAATGTGATGGCGCATTCAAAGTTAGTTGTTAGTGTTTTAGAGAGCACGAGTTTCGTAGGGCGACATTATCACCTGTTGTAGATTATAAAAGTGCAGTACAGCTTGGGGTATTTGACGTGCACCACGCAGTATATGTGATACACGATCGCACGAGCGTAGGATGCACATGGTTACAGAACCCAGGGTCCCTGCTAAAGCCGCTTGATAAAGCCGTTTTTTTTTTTACGAGTGCCGTCAACCATTGTTGTGGAAACGCGCAAGACACGTGCTACAAGCGAGTGCTCCGCCGCTATTCGCTGTCAAGGGCCAGTTATTTTAGCGCTGTGCCGCCATTTGCCTCCAAGGGCCCCTCGAGACACGGGCCTCGTGCACTGGCAACCTTCTGACGTTACTTGAAAGACCAACGCAAACACATAAGCTCCGTTCTTTGAACAGAGCTCGCACTGGCGAATTTCTCCACGTGCTCTGATGTGAGGTGCCACAACACACTCCAGTGATTTCCCTACACCCCCCCCCCCCCCTTTCACGGGGGTGTACTCGATCCCCCCTTGTTTTCTGAGGTCCCCCCCCCCCCCCTTAATTCGCAACGACTCCTATATTCTCAAAGCTCCCCCCACCCCCTAACTCCCCCCTAAAATTTAAACCCGCCCTAATTTCAATTCCTGGGGAGAGAGAGAGAGAGAAAAAAACTTTTAATAAACAATTAGTTTGGCTCTTCCGAGGCAAGAGGAGCCCTCATTCCAGGGCACCTGTAGCTGTCGCTGCGGCTCGGGCCCGCGAGACCAGATTACGCTGGTCGTCCGGATCCCAGCTGGACAGCGCAGCTTCCCACTGCTCGGCGTTTGGGTTGGGAAATGGGGGGTCAGCCTGAATCTTAGGGCATGCCCACGTGATGTGATATAATGAAGCCTTTTCGGTGCACAGGGGACATTTGTTTGTGGGGTATACTGTAGGGTACATGGCATGTAAGAGGCTGAGGTGGGGGAAAGTATTTGTTTGCAACATGCGCCAACCTACAGCGTTTTCCCTTGTTAGAGATTTGTGCGGCGGAGGAAGGGTGCGGCGACTCAATCGGAGATGTTGAATGATGTCACGATAGGTAAGGGGGATCGGGATGGGGACCAGGGATGGGTCTTCCTAACTCCTGACACACTCGGTCAACGATCCCCCACCGTACTTGGTTTAGCCTGTAAGCTAAACCAAATAAGCTGCGCTTAGAGTATCGGCACTCTTTTCGCCGATATTGTTGTGGGCGCCGCCATCTTAGTGGTTGGTACAAATAAAACGCAACTGCCGGTCGTCCTGATTTAAAATACGACTTCCTCAGCGTTAGTTTTGCTGTTAAGAAGCTCACGTAATATTGCTTTACTTTGTCGCGAACTTTTTATATACAACCGAAATCTCAGATTGGCCTCCGTCAGATTGCGGGCACCTAGGCCGATATTTAAACCGGATACATATGAATTAATGGTCCAGCGCTTTGGCTTAGAGACACTAAGACGTTTTAATGCTTTGTGTTTTGTTTTAATATCAATGGCACTGAAAAACCACAAATGTGATTTTTGAAAAAAAAAAAAAATATAGTCGAACCATTTCGACAGGCGTAGTTTGATCGCGTAAATTATTTTTTCAAGTGATAAAAAACATTCAAATGTTTTCAAATATGTGCCGGAATTCTTTTCATGGCGCCCGTTTCATTTGGATCGCCTCAGGTATGTGCGCCGACGCGCGCAAAAGCAGCTGTGGTGCACCCGCAGCCTCGCGCTTGGTGTTCTGACGTCTCAGGCTCGCTCACTGCGGGCATACAGGCATCCGACACCCTGACATCAGGCGCTTTTTCTGTCTTTCACGTGGCGATCCAAGCGGCACACGACGGAAAATGCACATCAAGCTCTTCTTGAACGCGTGTCGCCATCTGTACTTTATATTAATAAACTGCAATTTGCCGTAACCGAATGGGAAAAGTTTAATGTCTGATAACATTCTTAACGTGTAATACATCAATATGAACGTTCTAGAAAATGTAATATCGAAGGATGCTTCATAATTTAATGTCTCGCAATTTCGATTAGTTGACGTGATTCCGTTTTTATAGCACCATAAAGTAATACTGTTTTAAACTGTATTTTTCATTTTAAAATATACATTATATCTACAGTCCATTGCTTACTTTTTTAATTTATTATATCCAACCGAACGCTCGCGCAAAATATCGTGGACGATGGGCCGTTATAACTCGAGAAATATTTTCTTTCTATGTTAGGAACTGTGGTTCATTAAAAGCTAAATAATTAACTAACCACTAAACATAATTGTAATATCGAGATATTAAAGTATTGTTGAATAACAGATCTTTAATTGGACGTACATTTTATAATTGTAGGATACATGGAAAGAAAGTTATAAACCGTCAGAAAAGCACCAAAAAGTCATGCACTATGGGGTTGCATCTTAATTATGGCTGTATCCAACTTCTGACACCTTGCTTGAGGGTGTAAAACAGCCAACCGTTCTACGCTGGGTCATGCCCACAAATACACGCAGTTCGTTCTACTTCCTCTTCGTCCCTCGTGTCGCCAAAGCCACCACGAGAAATGAACTATGTCACACACTTATGACATTTTTGTGTGCCCGAAATCGATGTCTGCTAAGAAACAAACTGAGAAGACGCAGTTCGTCCTCATCATATATATAGCACTGGTCAACAGACTAAAATGAATATATAAATGGATGGCGTATCCCTGGGTTTAGCGCAATGTAGACACTGACTCTGAGTTAACTTGATACCTCTTCCCTACTTTAGTAATCCGTTTCACGTGCGTTTAACTGACTTTCCACCATCGTTGACGGTAACGCGTTACAAGTAAGGATGTTACCGGCGACGTGTTCCTTTTTCCGGTAACGTAGTAACGCATTGGTCACTTTTCAAAAAAATTAAGGGTAAAGCACTTACGTTACTTATTTCAAGTAACGTGTACCGAAGTTGCGTTACTCGTTACTTCTTCCCAATACTTAAAAAAATTACACTTTTCAATTTTTTTTTCGTGTTTTTTGACGCCAAGCAATGCCAATTTTTTAGATTTTTAGCGTGTTTTCTTTTTGTTATTTCTGGAGAATATTTAGGGAAAGCAGTAAAAAAGAAATGTAATTATGTTCACTTTGTGCATGAACATAATGTTTCTTGAAATATGCAGCTTGTGCATACCTGTAGCGTCAAAGCAGTAAAACGTGTCAGTTCATAATTTAAGAAGTGCCGCAAGAGTAAGGTTGCCTTACTTTTTATGATAATGGTAACGCGTTCCTTTATTTTGAGGTAACGCAGTTCGGTAACGCGTTCCTTTAGTTTGCCAGTAACGAGTAACGCATTTCGTTACTTCTTTGGTAGCGTCTACAGCACTGCTTTCAACCGAGGACCTCTGAGATTCAGAGGTGTCCTTCAAGTTTGTGTTCAGAAACATCAATTTGAAGTGGCATTTAAGTGCTATATATTGCAATTGTGTTACAGTGACGATATAAAACTTGGCGGTCAGAAGATATGCTTGAATGACAGCAATACTACGGTTACCTCACGTATAAATTTATTATATTACGAGTTAATATTAACAATAATAAAATGGAAGTTTGGCGGTCCTTAGGACTTACAAGTTAATAAAGAAATAAGCGTCCGTCGTTTGATTCAGATCTATTTATAAAAAGCGTGACTAAAAACACAAATTATATTTGAATAAAGGAAGCCATTGCCGAAATCATACCTTTCCGTTCATACTTCCTCGCAACAGTGGCCTTTAATTGTGTTACTTTTGCATAAAGTTGTATTCAAATAATGTCGTAGCCCCGGGCTTCTCTGGCATTGCTTTTAATCACTTATTAGATTTTTGAAGCACCCCGAGGCAAGTTTCAAAATCAGCTGATTATACGTTTATACGTTCGAGATTGTGCTTCTCCTCGCGTCTTCTTCATTCGGCAGACCGTGAAACGCCCAATCAAAGAGTTCCCATATCAATTTCGGAGAGACTGTCTTCACACATGATCGACCGACGGGCATAGCGTAATCATCCCAATCTGACGAGCGAGCACGAAGGAATTTCTCCATCCACAATCCTATTTCTGCGTCGTACACGTTTCAATCAGGGAAAGATTTTTGCCGATATTTTATGGGCACTTCAACTTTGCTTCAATTATCTTTCCGCCGGCACAAAATGAAGTTTCTTTCCTACCAGGTAGCTCGTGTTCACCAATATATTTTTTTTTTTTTTGGGGGGGGGGGGGGGGGCGAACTGAACGTTGATATTGAATTCAGCGTAAGGATCGAATAACTTCACGCTGTGTGGTGGGGACTATAAGGCCCCACGGGGAAGTCATAAACCCTTCTTAACGGTGATGGATTTTCTTTTTCATAAAGTCTCGATGAGAAAGTAACAAATGACGACATGACGTAGCACTTGCTACGCTTTGTATCACACTCAGTCAGGGCGCAGCCGAGGCTACGATCCGATGGCGTCAATCAAGGCAACGCTGAAAGTGCATCGTATTGGCCCTCGTCGTCTTTAGTGCCTCTGCTATATTACCAAATAAATGGCTCACGCACAAAAAAAAAGAATTCTCAGAATCGCGGCGTATATTCACAGTGCGTGATTGGCTAAGCCGCTTTTAGCAATAGCACAAAGAAGACGAGCGCCGTGACTCTGCACTTTTGGCGTCGCTTGATTGGCTCCCTCGGATGGTAGTGGTGGTCGCGCCCGAACTTGGTGTGAAACAGAGCATTGACGCTTTGGACAAATGCCCGATTACCGCCGCCATTGCTGACCTTCTCCCGTCTTACCGAGATACCGATCCGCCGAAGCGGGCGTTGATGAGCTTCTACAAAGGTCGATGCTGGGGAGGACACGATCGAATGTGCGGTGGGCATAACCTGGCCTGCCATATTGGTAATCATGAAGTGATATGAACGAAATAAGGGGAAATAAAAACCGGTAATGGCGGCGTCTATCCACAGCTGCGTAAAAGCGTCTGTGAGACAAAACTCAACGGAATAAGAAGAAATAAAAACTCAAGCTCGGTTAAGGCGGCGCCCACGTGTATAGGATAGAATAAAACAATTCCTTCCGTGTTTTTTTTTTAAATTATTATTAAGACGCACGACGCGCAATTTCTACCGGCTATAACAAACACACGCTAGAGTTTGCGACCCACCATAAATCTTCATTAAGCTACCCTCATTCCAAGTCACCGGCTTGGTTCTTGTATAAAGTGGCTCCACGCGACGTACTTTAGACTTAAAATTCTTCGGAATTCATCCTCGAAACTTCTGCCCTCCGAGTTTCTATGCACGTAGGAAGTGTTTTCCAGTTCAATCAAGTTCTCTTGCATTGTGATTGACTGCGCCTGCAGAAGTGGTCGGCGACATAAAAGAGGATCGGCAGGTATACCCTATTTCTAAACACATTGGGATTCATTAGGAGCTAAAACGAGCCGGCGCTCGAAAATTCGGCTCGCCGGTGGCCAAAATGGCTCTCGGTATGCGTGCCGCACGGACGGCTTCGAAGGGAGAAACAATGAAGTACGCTTAGGTTTGAAAGACCCGAATACATCCCCGATCCTGCCACTTGAGTTCTGCCGCTGACGCAGCCATCCCATTGCTTCTTCATTTTACAAAAACACACACACAAAAAAAAAACGCTGCTAAAAACGATTTACGTGCATGACGATAGAAAAAAAAATGGCGGAAAACGTCCACAGCATGACCACAGTCGTCTTGCCTGAACAAAAAAAGGTCTGCTGGCTTGGTCGACAAATGAGAGACTAAAACATTTCCACTTGGCAAAAATTAATAAAAAAAGTTACCGAAAGACAGTTAAGAGTGCTTATGTGTAGGAAGGCGAAAGCATTATAGTCCCGGCGGGAGTAATGTACTCTATACGTATTTAAGTTTAGGACGACGTATAGTAAGACGTCAAGGACGAGGTTCTAGAGATAGACACCAAGTACGCTGTCTAGGACCACCTATAGGACGACGTCAAGAATGGCGTCTAAAACGACGCCGAGGACGACCTCTCAGGCAACCTGGACGACGACGTGTAGGAAAATTTCTAGGGCGACCTCTAGGATGACCTTAAGGACGACGTCTAGGACAATGTCGAGAACAACGACTAGAGGACGATTTCTAGGACGACGTCGAGAACGACGTCTAGAGGACGACGTCTAGGACGACGTCGAGAACGACGTCTACGGCAACCTTCAGGACGACGTCAAGAACGACATCTAGGACATTTGCAGGGCGACCTCTAGGACGACTTCAAGGACGACGGCAAGGACGACGTCGAGAACGACGCATAACGACGACGTCAAAGACAACACCTAGAGGACGACCTTTTGAACGACCTCAATGATGACGCCAAGGACGGCATTGTCCTTGAGCATACTATTGAGCGGCGCGTGCTTGATGACATATTTTATGACCATCTTTCGGGCATAACGACGCCGCTTTATCGCACAATGCGATAAGTAAGGTGTTCGCCTTAATAAAACAATATGAGACAAACTAAGAAGGAGTGCCATTTATGCTTGATATGTGAGCACTTTCTTTGTGGCATGGAGTGAGCAAAATAATTTTATTCTTCATACAAGGTCCGCCATCTGACGCGAGGGCGGCCACGTTAAAAAAAGGTGCATAGTTTCGCATAGAACGCTTGACTCTATTTACTGCGATAAAGACCGGAATAATCTTCTTATGACGTGCTGTATTGGTCTTAATGGAGACTTGTGACGACAAAGAAGCACGCAGTCATTCTTGCTCCGAATCGTTACTATAGGTGAATCAATAAAGTTAAAAGAAAAGAAGATGACGAAGCTTGCTTTAAGTCGGCGCCTGGACATTGTGTTCATATTGATGGCAGTTTTTGGTGTTTTGCAACTTATCCAACGGCAGAAGAACACTCTCACTGTCTCCTGCAATATCACCGACACCTCGACTGCAGGAAGTATCCTCGCTAAACCGTAGGGTTTCTTCCTGATGGTCCTCTGGACGGTAGGCCTGATGGAATTCGATGATGCCACTTCGAAATTAATACACGCCCCTGCTCGATTCGACATGACTCCTGTAACGCACACCATGCAAAACTTGCAGCCCAACATTTTGACGACTATTATGAAGTACTTACCACCCGAGGACTACGACACTGACGCAGAAATTGATACCTTCATTGAAAAGGAAAGAACCGACTACCAAAACGATGTCGAGGATATGGAAGAATTGTATGCTTCTACCAATGAAGAGTCACAAGATCACGACAACGAATACAAAACATTTTAATCACGCAAACGACCCAGCCGGAGTACAGACGCAGAATCAAGTTCTCCCAAACCAGCAGTCAACTGCCAGGCTCTTGGGCTCACCGTCATATTCACACCAGACGTCCAAAATACCAACACCAAAAGCTTCAACCCTATCACGCTTTCGGGATGCTTGAAAGCCAACTGTCGTGATGGAATTTACAGCATTCGACCTAACTCAGGGCTGAATGTGATTGCTGTAGACACTCCCAATTAAAATACAACGAGCACTTTACTGCGTATCAAGTCACTTTGTGGGGTTTCGGGTGAGTGCATACGAGCCCCGCTTTAAAAAACATGGCAATGGGTGTCATCCATGAAGTAGCGGTAGATGTCAACGACAGCTAGCTAACTGAGGCACTGCTCTCAAAGACCTCAATCGTTGGCATCTGAAGACTGGGAAAGTCACAATCCGTTGCATTAACATTTGCATGCCCAACTCTACCTGATGCGGTATGTGTAGGCTATGTGCGCCACAAAGTATATCTCTACGTGGAAAAACCAACAAAATGCCGTACTTGCGGTCGCCTCGGACACGTAGCTGCATCATGTGCATCTTCGTCTATTTGTACACAATGCGGAAAAACACGTGACTCGACATCCTGTCCAGGTGGACCACCCAAAATGCGTCGATTTCGGACGTGACCATCCTTCTACTTCTAGAAGCTGTCCAAGATGGCAAGAAGAAAGGGAAGTAGTTCGTTACCGCGTTCTTCACGGAAGCGACTATCCAACAGCGAAGGCGGCAGTGAAAGCTGATACCTCTGAACACAATACCGATAACACATCTGGTCCCGGACACAGTCAAAAGCCAGAAGCACGCATGCCAGTGACTAACAAGCCACATAAAACACCAATTCAGGAGCCCCCACTCACTATGAATGACAGATACAACAATAGGACTATATTCCAGTGGAAAGCGAGAGGCCTAAAGGGGCGTCTATCCGATCTCAGGCAATTTTCACAGAAGCATAAATTTCCTGTCATGGCCATATGTGAGTCAAGGCTTCCAAACAATTTTTGTTTTTCTGGGTACGAATATCTTTGTTCACCCCGAACTACAGGATCAAGTAGAGTCATCCTTCTCCCGCGCACAGACCTCAATTACGTGCATCACGCTATACCATCACATCAAGAATGAGTACATTGTTGCTATAGTTACTGACGGCAAGGGCAATTTCACCATCATTGCTGGATACATCCCACCGAAAGCTAAATTCGACGAAGACTACCTCACTGACATTCTCAGCAAGTACCCGTCGCCATTTGTCTCAACAGGTGATTTTAACACCCATAATTCTGTATGGGGAAGTATACACACCAACCCTCGAGGTAGGAGGTTGGCCGATATTGCTGCATGCCACCATCTCTGCCTAATGAATGACGGTAGCCCTACGTACATACAGAACCTTAAGAGTAGCAGCTGCCTAAATCTCACATTCGTTTCGCCATCGCTACCATCTCAAGCAGCATGATTTGCAGACATTGAATCCAGAGGTAGTGATCGCGTGCCCACCTATACAAAGCTTGGGAATTTTAAAAATATTAAAACTTATCATGAGATTAGCCATATCAATTGGGCAAACTTTCAACAAAAATGATCGAGGAATGCAACCGAGAGATGGACTTACCATCATTCAGAGAAGCCATCGCTCGTTCGTTAAACCAATCAAAAGAGCAAACAACCTTACCGATTAACCAAACTATGTTTGATGCCGAAATATGAGCAACTTCGGGCTATTCGCCGGCGGGTTGAGAGGAAAGTTAGAAAGCATAAAAGGCCTTAGGATTTACGTGAATTCCGAAGAGGAACTAAAAAGAATTAAACGTCATTTGAACAAACTTGCAAAACATTGTTGGCGGAAAATATGCTCAGAACTTGATCCAAGGAAACGTACAACAAGAATATGGCACATATCAAGAGGTCTCCGAACAACACCGCAACAACGCTATCCATTTCGGGCACTAACCCTATCGATGCAGTGTTCAGATATAGAGGCCGCGAATCAGTTCTGTATACGAATTACGCAGGCGCGGTCTACACAGGAGCACACCGAAAACGTCACGGCCAACACCACCGTCAGCTCTTTCAAGCATGAACGTTGATTTCTCTCGGAACGAACTTGAATCTGCTCTTGCATTATGCAGGCAATCAAGCTCATTTGGACCAGATGGTGTTACCTACTTGGCAATTGCACGACTCGGACCAATGAAATGCCTTCTTCGCCTCTTCAACCAATCCTAGAACCAAGGTGATGTACCTTGAGCATGGAAAGTCCCTCAAGCTATACCCTTACTAAAGCCAGGTAAATCACTCTTACCATCACTTCCTATCGACCCGTCGCGCTTTCAAGTTGCATAAGCAAACTCATGAAATGTGTGATCTTGGCGCGAATGGAATGGTATTTCGAACGTCATGGTTTATCTTCAAATGAATCGACGCTGCCGGTCCTCAATAGACGGGGTGATTGATATCGGTTCGTGTTCAACATCGGTTGAACACGAAAGATCTCAACGACGAATGATCACAGCCGTATTCTTGGACATCAAGAGTGCCTTTGATTCTGTGACACATGATGCAACACTTCACGCACTAGAAGAGCTAGAAATAGGAGGGCGGCTCTACAAGTGGATCTCCGGTTACTTAACTAACAGAGCAAATTTTGTTGCTACACCACAAGAAAGAACTACCCTTCATAATGTCACAATAGGTGTCCTACAGGGTGGTGTACTAAGTCCGACGCTATTTATGATATGCCTTAATGCTCTCAGAGTAGAACTTCCAGAAACAGTTCGATCATCGGTATATGCTGATGATATCTGCATATGGGCCTCCGGAGTTACCAGAGTACAAATTAGAGTTCGTCTTCAAAAAACATTAGGAACGATTGATAGATAACTTCTTCGTCGGGGATTGACCATCTTTTCATCGAAGTCAGCCACCATAGCTTTTACTAGACGTTGCATGGATAAATATCCCCTGAAGGTATCCGGCTAAGCCATTCCATATGTAAAACACCACATATTTTTAGGCATATCGATCGATCGAGGATTGACATGGACACCTCACGTTATGCACCATAGAAAACAAATGACCAGCTTTATACACCTCACACGTTTTATGTGTGGCACAACTTGGGGTGCGAAAGTAACATCAGTACTGCATCTTTACGAAGCTATAATTGAAACCCTAATGAGGTACAGCCTGCCAGTCCTTCATGGGATGTTCGCCACGAATTTGAAGTGACTACAAAGCAGACATGTACAAAATACTCAAAAAAGGTAGTTAAGTTACTGAGTATCGACGCCAAAAGTAATTAGATTAGAGTAGAAATTACGCATTTGTAATAGTAATTGAGTAAATTACTAACTAATGTAAAAAGTAGCGAGTTACTTCGAAGTTACTTTCGAAGTTACCTTTTCTATTTTTGTGGCAGCGAAATGAACAGCAGTTTTGATCCGTGAAAAACCCTGCGAGCCTAAAATAAATGCAGCCACTTTATGGCTCGCGTTTTCACGAAAATAGTTTATCCGCTCGCAGGAGCAATTGACTTTCAAAGTTCTTGATAAAATAGTTTCCCCTTTCCCTCCTTAAGGCGTCCCCAACCAAGCTAAAAAGATGTTCCACCGACGCGCTGTGTGGAATGGCAGCGTTGAATTTGAAAAACAGGCCGGGGTCGGGTAAGCATGTGAGGTTTGCCTCGGCTAGAGGGCTTTTGTAACAAACTCTCCTCTTTTTTTCTTTTTTTTTTCCGGCAAATTGAGATTGTTATGACTGGCCCCTCTTTATTCCCACGACGTTCGGGGAGTACGCTGAGCGACTACGTGCACCTGACCGTCAAGGGTTCAAGTGTGTCGTTGCAGTGCTAATGCTACGGTAAGGAAAAAAAAAAGACATTGTTTTGGTTAGACAGAAGATGAAACCAAGTATACTCCGCCACTGACGCCGGGTAAAACAGGGCAGATGCTGCCCTTCCAAGGGTGACTCGCAACCCTCGCCGGCGACTACGGTATCCTGACGAGCCTGACACGCCTGACAAGCAAATCATTTTAAACACAGAGCAGGTCTCCCTGGCGTGGAATGTCGGAAGGACGCGAAGAATTACGTGAACAAGCATCGTCGCTCGTACAATTACAGCTGGAAGCGAGAACGTGCTCCCATGAACGGATTATCCATGTCTGTGTCTGTCCGCGGGGAGTCTGGCTTTGAAAACGCGTATGCGCCGACGACGAGGCGACCATGGGAAGAGGCGCCCAGCTGCGAGGTCATTCCAGTGGCGCCTTCCCAGGAACCCCCAAACCGCTTGAGTCAGAACTCACTAAAGGCAGACAACATGAAAACAACAACCCTCGGAGTGTGCCCATCTTTCACGGTTGCAGCTGGAGGCGCGGCGCCTGCCTGCATTACCGGATTAAGTCAATGCCCGACCTAGGCTTGTTAAGCATCACCTCCTGCGTTTGTGCGCGCCGGTGTTATGTTTTGGCTGCTCGTCGCCACCTTGGCCCAAAAACGCCTGTGATGCAGTTTCGACGTCTGGCGAGTATAAGTGCGTGGGAACGAAATGTGAGGAGGCCCCTTGTTCGGGAAAGCCACTTCATCTGCTGGCGTCTTATTTATTTCTGTGCTCAAACTTAAACTTTCGTGATGAGCGAAATTAGCACTAGATTTCAAAAGCAGTTAGTAGTTTGAGTAGAAGTTACCTGAAAAACGTAGTTAAATTAAACTACTAATTACCCAAATCAAGTTGTAATTGAAAGTTACCAAGTTACTCGGAAAAGTAGTTAAACTACAGTAGTTTGAGTAGAATAGTTGAACTACGTCCAACTCTGCTACAAAGTGTACGGGGCTCTGCTCTTCGTGCTTGCTTAGGTGTTCCGCACTCAACGTCCACTTTAGGTGTTATCGCAGAAGCTAGGTGCCTATCCACTGAAGCACTTCGTGCAAAATAAACACTATGTGTACATCTACCACACCTGACAAGACATGAATCCCATCACCTTGCCCGGATACAATCATCCGGGAAAGATTCAAGCTATGCTAAATTCTTGATACAACAGGAGCCAGATATACCGAAGCAGTTTGAAACACCAAAATTGGCGGATGTTCCACCTTGGACACTTACTTGCCCTACAATATCACTCAATATAGATGGCATACAGAAAAAAAAGCGTCAACTGCAGAAACGGTATTGAGGCAACTGACCCTCTCATTAATTCATGTCAACCATCGGTTCAGAACTTACATTTACACTGACGGGTCAACAACTCACCAAAGCTCAGCTGCAGGAGTAGTTATACCCATGGAACAAGTGCTCAAATTCAGACTAGACCACCGTACCTCATCAACTCGTCTCGGAGCTGGTGGCATCAGGGAAAGTATCAAATATATAATACACACCGAACCACGAGCATGGTCCGTTTTCACTGACTCAAAAGCTGCACTCCAGAGCATGCAGCACTATCTACGACTTGGAGCATATGAAGAGCTGTCATTCACCGTAGTCATCCTCTGCCAACACGCCCAAAAGGCTGGCCACCAGATTAACTTCCAATGGATCCTGAGCCATTGTGGCGTCCCTGGTATTGAGGCCGCTGACCAAGCAGCAAAGAGCGGGCACGACAACATATCTAGCATTTCTCTTCCATATTCAAGAACGGACGCTGGTGTAACGGTTTTCTGGGCCGGAAAAGAGAGAGGTGTGGCCCTCTGGGAAACCTCTTCTCACCACTATCCACGACTTTATAATCTAGAATCTAGATCCTGAACTGAAGTTCAGAATGCCCAGAAACCTTAAAAGAATAACTTAATCAGTATTTCACCGAATCAGGCTGGGCTTTGCATTTACATATATATGTCTCTATTGTATTGGGAAAAAACCTTTTGCAAACTTCTTGATATGTGAAGAAGTGAAGTCACTGGGCCACCTGTTATGCAGTTGCTCAATTTATGACGTGGAAAGAGAGGTGCTAATTGAAAAACTCTCCCAGCTGGACTCCCGACCGTTCTCTCTCCAGAAGATCTTAGGAGCGTGGGAGAGCTTAGATAAGCTGGCTGATGCGACCAAATACCTACTACGTTTCTTACGTGATACCCAACTTATTTGTCGTCTTCAAGGAGCAGATATGAAGCTCCACGTTACTTTTATGTGTATTTATTAATTTCATCTTCTTGCCCTTTTTTGGTATCCCCTATTCCCCTTCCCCAGCACAGAGAAACCGGTTAACGCAAACTGCATGGAGCGACCTCTCTGTCTTTCTAAGTAAACCTCTTCTTCTTCTTCAATAAAGTCACACATTTTCCATAGTCCATGTGCTCGTCACCTGAAGGACGACTTTCTTCTTTAACTACAAAGTAAACGTATAACCTAAAACAAGCTAATCATGTGTTAATTTACTTCCACAAACGTGCTTTTGTCTTATTGTTGCCAATATTCCAGCTAACGTATTGAAATCCAATCAGTAATTGCATGATTGTGCGTAAGTGTAACCCGATTGGTGCTGCGGGCGAGAATTGTACAAATACAAATACACTCTTTTTTTTCTTTTTATTGGCGAAAGAATTAACTGTCTCATGCAGCGAGCAGACGTCATCAGTCTGAAGCGCGAAAACGGCAGATAGTTTCCTTCGGTTCCATTGGCCGCTGCGCTCGTCAGTTTCCACGACCGCTCACTCCATGGCGCTGCGTGTTCATCAGCGCGGAGCGTCCAAGGTCTCCAGGGGAGCACACGGGGCCGACCGGCGACAGCACACGAAAAAAGAAGCGGACAAGCAGCTGGCATGCTTTCCCATTCACAACTCATAAGGATTGCTTACGTGTACCTCGATCTTTCTTTTTTTTTTTTTTTTCTTTTTTTTAAGTGAACAACAACGCAATGTGTAACCTCAAAATCGAAGATGCAAACTTGCCGTATAACTTTCCCATTAGCGTCCCCGTAAGCTGGCCGATGGCCTTCAGATTAGGCTTTGTACGCTGCGAAGACGAAGGCATATCGCGACGAAGGCCCTCTAATGGCTTTCGTTCATGGGGGATACCATAGTCTGTTTTACCTTACGATGGACTGCAACGAATGCTACGAGCCATCCCTGCGAACCTTGTGGCCGTATGACGCGTCTACGTGTCCCTCGCGTCGCTACGCACCTCCCGTAAGTTACGTGACACTTACACACCCTTGGATTGGCTCCGATGGCTCGTAGCGTCTGCTGCGGTCCGTGTTAACGTGAAACGGAGTTGTTCTTATCTGCCTTACGGACGAAGATATGCCACTGGCATTTGTCGTCGCGGGACTGTCTATGTTGACCGAGTTACGACAGGGCAGAATCAGTGGCAGATCGATCGCGCACGCCTAAAGGCAAGCATTGCGACATGTCCGTTCACGCTGGTTCAGCGCGGGGGAAGTTGGCCTTTCGAAAGACCCGAAACAGAAACTTTTGTCCGAACATGGCAGCGATAAGGAATGACACGTTCCGTTCAATTCGGTGCGCAGATGAAAAAAAAAAATGTGTCTCTTTATTTTTTATACTGACCCCTGAAGAATATGTGAGACGTGGAGGTTCTTGCATCTTTGGTATGTACTTTAGTTTTCTTGTTTCTTGGAAACGCAGCAAAGCCACCGGTCTTCAAACCATGGGGCGCCCACTGGTTTGAAGATCGGTGGCTTCGCTGCCTTTTCCATAGGAGTTAAGCCTTTTTCTTTTTTTCTTTTTTCCTCCGATGAGTTCGCTCTTTTCGAATTTTATAGAAAAAAGAATGCACCACCTGGTGGCCAACGCTGTACAAAATCGAAACGCGATAGGTTAAGAGACCGAATTTTGCGGTCGATCTAAAGAGCCTGGCCGCTCCTTGATATCACCCAGGAGATAACATATCCGAGGCAATAACAAGTTGTACTACGGTGGTTTAGAGCGGGTTTTTTTTGTTATAAGCGATTTAAGCATAAGGATCCGTAGCATAAGTCCACGTTAGTCGACGGAAGCCGATTGATTACAAGACTGTCGCGACATTCGCAATTGCGACACTTTCTTAGTACTAACTGTTTCCTTAGGGAGGTTGGAAAGAGACCTGGGATGGGGGCGAAGTTGCATGTAAGAACGTTTCTGAGGAAGTTAATTGCGCTAAGGGCATAATACTTTTTTCACATGGTGAGGCTGCGACGTCATTAAATTTGTTTTTATTTATATTGTTTAGAATGGGGGGGGGGGGCGAAGATTGTTCTCATTCAGTATTTTTTACTGTGCACAGCAATTGCGATACAGGTCAAACGAATGCAAGAAACTAATATCTTGATCACACATGCCTAATTTCGAAACGTTTTATGTTTTATAATTTATCTTATCAAGAGGGCAGTGGCAGCGACAGCAACGAAATTCGGCAAGTTATGGTTGACGCCAAAATCACGTGGCCTCGTGTACAGGGTGTCACAAAAGAAAATTTACACGGTCTTTTTTACCGCAAAAATAAACTAGGCGTCGCCGAACGCTCATTCTCCGCCCAAACGTAGAGCTATAGGTCCCAACCAGATGCCAAAGTTTCAGCCCGATCCGAAAATTTAATCAGAAGTTATAGGTGATTTTCTCAAACTTTTCATGAAAAAGTTAAGCCCATTTTTGCCCGTTTTCGATTTCAGGTGCCATAGAGCCCCCTGTGTTTGAAAAAGCCGCCGGCCACCAGTTTCCCAGTGAAATGTTCAGAAAATCGCTTATTCGCTTATGACATTTGATTAAGACATTTGATCGCGCTGAAACTTTGGCATCTGGTTGTGACCTCTAGTGCTACCTTTGCGCGTAGATTGAGCGTTCGGCGATGCCTAGTTTATTTTTGCGGGAAAAAATACCGTGTAAATTTTCTTTTGTGACACCCTGTACTCCCAATACACTTGAGTACAACGCCTCCCTTGAATCTCATTAAAGCCTGTACTTCAGCGTTTTATGGGTTAATTTTTTTTTACTGTGGAAAGCATAATAGCCTGTACCTCTGTTGACGGCTGCACGCAGCGGTGTCTCCTGTCGAACATTTCATCGTCTGCGTTCTTTCAGCTGTTCATTACCATGGTTGTACAGTGCGTCTGTACGCGAGCAAGTACTTTCGATGCCTGAGTTAATAAGATAAGCGAAAAAAAAATTACAATGCGTGACTGGGTAAATTCAAGAGGCCTAATTTACGAAGCATAAGTGTAACATACGTCTACATTGCCACAAACGCAAAAATTCATTTCTATGGAATTTTACTGCGCCTATCACCCAGGCGACAGATGCTGAGCCACTGGGCTGTGGACAGATCCCCGGCCTCTCATATGTCGAGAAAAAACACCTTCCACAGCAGAGTTGATAAATTTGGTGGCGCGCAGAAGGCGATTATTGGAAAGGTATATGCACCGTTTGAACTTTAAAGAAACACTAAAATGAGAAAAAAAAATTTTTTTAAAAGGGTCTACATGGGACACGTTTCTTTGTTTCCACGCACACATTTTTTTTCGCAATATTTACGGCTTAGATACAATTTAGGTGGAGGTCACGGCTCACTCTAATGCTCGTCCATAGATGAGTGGCCCGCCTATTACTAGTGGATTGGCTTCGCTGCTCAGCCGAAAACGCTCGCAAGCCTAGTGTCTCCCTGTCGCAACCACTGGTATATGTCCGGTTCCTCTAGTCTGGCGCCTGACACCGCCTACCAGTCGTGCGAGCAGACGTGCGGCAGCCTCTGGCATTGTCTTCTATTCCACCCCCGTCTATCGCCGTCTGTAACGCCCTTAAGAGGCGGCCATGAAAGTATGGTGCCTGGAATGCGTCTGCGACTAGTACGTTTACAGAGTCCAGAAAATACTCCCTTGATTTCCACAGGGTTACGTCATAAAAATGTCATGAGGTCGCCGGTCGTGATCCTGGCGGTGTCCCAGCAGCGGTGGTGATGTGGCAGATTCCTGTTCTGCTGCAGGTCGCTCTCCAGTGTGGCAGTCCACGGAAGCTTCGGCAGCCAGAAGTTGGGACGCCGCTACGAGAGCAACACTCGACTTCGCTATTGATTTTCGTCAGCATTCCTAAGACCAACCGCCAGGATCGCCACATCCAACAGCATGACACTCCGGTTTCTGTGACGTTGCTTCTTTTCACTTCGGGATCACTTTTGATGTACGGGCGAGATAGGATGCTAAATACGGTAATATTAGACTTGTCCCAGGCACCACAATGAAAGCGCCGCGTGGGCGTTCGTTACCGCCCGCGTCCGTCTGCTCTTCCGCCCCCATCTAAAAACGTCAGCAACGCTCGCAAGACGCGACTATGAAAGCGGTGTTTTAGTGTTCTATCATGCACAAGCCACGGTCCAATTAGGTTCAATGAATGTTTCCAGAGTACCGAAACTCCCAAGCTTTGTTTCGGAACCGAGTCGCGGCGCAGCAGTCGCGATCCCCAATATAGGGTGTCCCAAGTCACCAGGCTCGATGTGAAATGAACCGTAAAAATCGACGCCTGCACGTAGTAATCTAAACTTTTCGTGAAAGGTGTATTTCACAAGTCGTTTTTTTTTTGTAAAATTACAATGCGTAGACCTATTTCTCCAAAAAATATAAAAAATAGGGCCAAGAAACTTGCCAGGGTCAACGGCGGGAGGTGACGCAGACGACCAAGTCGAGTAGCGGGGAGGGTTCTGCGCTCGTATTGATAGATGGCACTACATCCTTAACGAGACTGCTCGCGACCACCGTGGTTTATTAAGAAGAACATAATCTATTTTTCATGTATTTTTGGGGAAAAACTAAATGCCTACAATAAAAGCAAAACTTCAAGAAGAAAAAAAGCGTTTGCATAACGACGGCGTTTTTTTTTTGCCAACGGATTTCGTCTGCGTGTCGTCTGCTTTTTTTCGCTGATCGGCTACACCTTCAGACGCTTGCTCTAGACGCCATCTATCAAAATTCGCGCCAAACACACCCCGCAACTCGACTTGGTCGTCTTCTTCGCCGCCCGCCGTAGACTCTGGCAAGTTTCTTGTCAATATTCTTTACAGAAAGAAAGCTACGCTTTGTAATTCTACAAGAAAAAACCGACATGTGAAATACATCTTCGACGACACGTTTAAATTGCTACGTGCAGGCGTCTATTCTTACGGTCAATTTTAGATCCAGCCTGGTGACTTGGGACACCTTATATAACACCACCCTGTGCGGTCGAAGCGAAGCGCGTACAGTGTGGCGTTCGTTCTCGCATGAGCTCATCAATACACGTTTCTGGTCCGTGGCGGCACTGGTTAGTTTCTATTGAACTTATTTTCATCGATATGAGCGGTTCCTGACTTATTACTCGCTGTCTCGTTTCTCTTTCTCGCCTTAAAGCACATTGAAGTCGACAGTTAAGCTTAGCGTCTGAGGCGCACAGTATGCAACGAAGCACCAGCGCAACCGGAGCGAGCAAACGAGCTCGCCATCTTCTTTAGCGAACCAGATTTTCGACTATTTTATCTAGAATTAACTAGAGAAAATCAAAGCACCGTCCGTTCATACTTAACTCATCGATGCCCAGAGCCTCCACCCGTGCGTACCCACCGTAGCCGTGGTAACGCTGGAACATTTTATTCACGCTTTTTTGTTGTTTTGGGCGGATCCACAAAATGGCCAACTGATAACTTCCGCCACAAGCTAAACCAGCCAATCAGAACTGAAGTCTGCAGGACTGACTTCCAGTAAGCGGACTGAATGGAATCGGCACTCTGGAAACATTCAGTGACTCTAGGTACAATAAGACCGTCCATTGCTGGGTGGTAAAAAGCGACCGAGATGACTAAAAAAATTAATAGACTAAATATGCACTCACTTTACCTTTTCTGTTCAAATTTTTTTTTCGCATGGCATCCGCGAACAAGGTGAATGAGCGTCATGGCACGCAATTAAAACGCGAACTAAAATTATTCAATA
The DNA here is from genome assembly GCF_016920785.2 of Ixodes scapularis. NCBI lineage: Eukaryota > Metazoa > Arthropoda > Arachnida > Ixodida > Ixodidae > Ixodes > Ixodes scapularis. The sequence continues at coordinate 70,473,954 of NW_024609835.1, forward strand.
TGGCAAGCCAAGTGCAGTGCAAAACTTCAAAGATATTTGCCTTTTCAAGAAAAATAACGTTAACCTACATGGACAAACTTGATGCGAGCCGAACGCCCGACTGCCTCCAGCCAAATGGCTCGTAAATTCTTACCCGTGCAGGTATCCTCTCGGTATTGAAACCATCATTACAATCCCAACGTTCGCATAATTTACAAAGCAGCGGGGCCGCTTTTGCGTGAACCATTTATATCCATCATTAACATTCGCGAACGAACAAATCGAGCCAGATCAAGGTAAATGGATGACGTCGGACGCTAGGCTTAAGTCAGTCCCGCTGCAAGAACAAGCACCTGCAGTGCGCTTGCGAATGCGCATATTCGCGACAGTTGCTTGCTGCAAACTAGGTCAGTTAAGGAGATTTTCCCCAAAACACCTCGGCAAATGCAGAATGACTCGCACACATAAATAGAAGCGAGCTCGTTGAGCACGCCGCAAACGCCGGCAGCCATGTTTGTTATCGGTTGAAATCGAAGTTGTAAATGCAATCTCGGCATAATCTGGAAAATAATAATGACTCTATGTAATATTTGTTTCTCACACATAAAAAAATTGTCGATAAAATACTATTACGGCACAGTAAAACAATTTTAAAGCAAACATTGCATACGTCAATCATCTCTCCCACCAATGAAAGCCGAGAATCGGTGCTGGTAGCTAAGCACCTTTCGTTATTGGCGTGTCCATGAGCAGGGCTACCCCCACCCAAATTACCCCTAACAACGTAAGTATTGCTGAAACAATTCTTCCGTGGAAAATTTTGCAAACAAATGTGTCCTAACTAGGCTCTTAACAAAATTTTTTTTCCCCATTTCAGAGTTCCTTTAAATTCGACCGCAGCGAAATCCACAAACCGATAGATTCAATCGAGCTGCGCAAAAGGTGCATCGTCATAGTGCTTACAGTCTTCGTGCGTTTCCTATCACTGACTAAACTAAGCACGCGCAGTAAATGCGTAATGATCTTGTTTTTTTCTTGTGCGTTACTGGTTTAGGCAATGACAGCAAATGTGAAACGTAAGTAAAGTAACGTACTTTTTTTTTCCTAGCACAATTTACACAAAACCTACTGTCAAAAAGTTTTAAGTAGTGTCATGTCTTCATATCTTAACTACTCCTTGGGTTCATGTTCGGAAGACCTACGCCATCATCTTCTCCCACGCGCGAGTGTCGCAATGTTTTCCAAGGGCACTCCGGCATCCCACCTTCTAACGGATATTGCCGCGTGCAAAGCAATGAGTTCTACGGGACTAAGATAATAAACATGGGTATAACGAACGAACTATCCATAACGGCGGCTCCTCTAAGAGTCGAGGTAACAATGAAGCATCAGGGCAACTACTGCACGCTTCATAGCTCTCCGTCGTCGAGCAGAATTACTCAGTCAGTCTAGCCCAATGCCATCGCCGGCAGCAATGACCCTGCAATAATATACACACCTTCGCTGTGTGAGACCCTCGAACCTATTCCAGCATTGTTTTTCTAGTGACTCAGTTTTTCTATGGCAAGCACCGTGTAAATAATCGATTGATTCGTTTTTCGTAACTAGAAATAAAAGAAAAATATCGGTTTCTCTTCTTATGTTCTAGTGATAACCTAAACAGCGTCTCTAACATTTCACCGTCGTAAAGTAATTACCAAGTTGTAGTGCGTTTCAACTTTGCGTGGAATGTAAATTTTGCGAAGACAGAAACCTAGTTTTCGCCGTGTGCAAAACTTTCTAACGCGGTTTCATCTAGTTTGGGCTAATGAACCGTTACGGACACGGCAATAATGTTTAGCATATATCTAAGCCCGAGCTTGTCATTGCGGCGTCGAATCATTACCCGGCACGACCGCTTAGTCAGAGCTTAGTTTATATGCAGATTGACACGGCGGACACTCGAGTTTCTGTCACCAAATCATTGCATTAACGTAAATGTTTTAAATATAAAAATGAAACACGAGGCACTTTATGTTATTACATTTATGACTGACAGCCTATGACAGGTTTAGCGTCAATAAACATCGCTGTGTACAAAGGGACTCAAGTACTCACTAAACTCTCGGTGGAAAAAACCAACGGCGAGTTCGGGAATTTAAATTGTGTTAGTAGGAAAAATCTAGAGTGCAGAACGAAATCTAAGTCGATTTCTGTACGTTATGAAGAAGAAGGTTTAAAAAAAAATACTACATAGTGAAAATTAGATGTGGCTTTATTTTATGTTGTAAGGCCGTTTTGCACAACACGCCCGAGTATAGTACAGTGCGAAAAATGAATTTTGAGAAAGAAAGACCAAAACCACGGAACTAATAACACCACCTCCATCTTAAATGAAGGTTTAGTGGCCCGAAGCATACTTGTTAAGCACGTGGAAGCTGGATAATCGAGCGATTTTACAGCCAGTTTCATTACGCCACCGCGGCCGCCATATATCGTGTGAACTGTTGTCTTTATGCGCGCGGGACAATCCCAATGGGGCATCTGCACGAGCAGAGCACGAGGCGGCATGATCTGTCTCGTGAACTGGCGCCTGTCTCCTCTTAACCATATAGTTATGGCGGCGTCACACGTGTGTGGAATGCTTAGTGAGGTCGATATATATTGGCGCGCTATTTCGTGCCTTTTGGAGACTCCGTTAAAATTGCTTAACCTATAGCTGCTCTATACGGGCACACGAGTGCCTCTCTGTTCTGAAAAATAATACCCGCCGATTTCACTTCTAATACTGCGTAGAAGACGAGGCAAGTCGAAGACGTATGACGTTACATTTTTGGTGGATTCCCGACCCGCCCCCAAGCGGCAAACACGCCGAAGCTCGACGTGTGACGCCGCAAAGCGTCAGACGCGTCCGTCTTGGCGTCGCCGTCTGTTAGCATCGCGCTCGATTCTTGACGCTGCGAGAGACGCTGCCGGTGACGCTGACGCAAGGTAGGTGATGATGCTGCGTGGATCCAGTAGCGATGACGCTTGTGGGGCTCATGTCTTGTCTTCTAGGTTGTAATGCCTCATCCCGGCTAATCAAGGGACGATGGGGAATTACGACTAACCTACATACATCACAGTTCCGACTGAGCGAAGTATAGCGGACGGTAGAAATATATCCACACAATGCAAGAATGCGAGAGAGAAAGACAGTGAAAGGAAGAAGTAGCGAAACGGGCGTGCAGCGTTGGCGAGGAGAAAGCTTGAGGAGTGCAGCAGACTCGGTTTGGCGGTGATGGCGTGGGGCGCCCACAGGCACTACTAAGCTCTACCGTGATTAGCCGTGGCGTAACGCTCGGGAATTCCTCACCTTGGTTTCTGGAGTGCGGTCGGAGCAGTTCGTGGGCCAGCACTTGGATTAGCAACATGGCCCAGACAAGACTAATAGCTCCCTGCGCAGAAAGCCAAGTCGAGGGTCTCGGCCCCTGGTTCGTACCGGATGCTTTCTCGAGCAGCTTTTTTTATCTTTTAGTCTTTCTCTCCGTATACGTATATATATTTTTCGTGCTTTCGATTGCACTGTGAGCTGAAATTTGCTGCCGGCGTGTAAACAGGGCGGTCTTGCATATCTGACTAGGGGTCTATTTATTTATTACCGAAGGGACGGCGAGTGTGCAGGCTAGCTGGTGGTAGTTGATCATACTCCGTGAAACCTACACCGTATAGAAACAAATAAAAAAGACACGGGAGACGCTTCCCTGCTTTGTCTGCTTCTTTTACTTGCGAGTTTCTGTCTTCCTCACCACAATCCCGAGTTTAACACTCGAGACTGTTGTATTCAATGCCCAGGCGCTATATCTATAACCCTGATTATTCTGACGACGCACGCAATCATAGAAAGAAAACGAGCCTACGACTGTAATAACACTGATTTTGCACAACATGTCCTGCAGTGTGAATGGAAGGCCATGACTTTGTAGCATCGACTCAGGTCGATATGTTGTTAGATATATATTATATAATGCATTAAGCCGAAAATAGATATTAGGGAGTTATAGTGGCGGGAGGTTGATTGATGGGCTGGACACTGACTTGTTCGAACCATCGTAGTTCCTCCGTAGCCTACCGGCAGTCGAGGAGGTTTCAGGCTCAAAAATCACTGTCAGGCCCGTTCAGACATCGGCGTTTCTAGTAAGTCTTCTAAGCACAGAAATTAATTTTGCATTTCTACACCAATTGCATTTTTACCCTTTCACTGCAAATGTAACAATTGCGTCATGACGTCAAAACTTTAGACAGGTGTTACATATGTGTTTTGAACCAATCGTGTAGAGATGTCGAAGTATTCAGTTTGCTTTAAAAGCCTTGCTGGAGAACAGCTTTTGAGGAAACTAAAAGATACACCAACAATACAAAAAGAAAATCTAAAAACACCACTTCGCCTAATTACTAGTGTTTTATCTTTTCATAGTGCATTATCGTTAATTTTGACGAAACCCTTAGCAGGTAATAGTATTTTCAATCATGATTTTAGTTTTGCCAACACCACTTTGGTATTTAGTCAATTGAGGTACCATCCACAGAGTAATTCTTTGTAAATACCATCTTTCTGGCCTCGCACCTACTATTAATTTCAAGCAGAACTAGATAATCTCTAGTAAAAAAAAAAAAAGAAAAACACGCGATACACCGAAACAATGTTGGAAAATGTTTTGATTCGTTAATAAGCGACCGTGCTTCAGGTTGGTGCCCCTAAAAGCGGTAATTTATTTTACACCACCTCCTATAAAGTTGGATCTATTCGCTGATTATCGTTTCTGTTAAAAAAACAAAACGGGCACAAGTATGTTGTATAGTTAATTGCACAGAATTACTAAAGCTACTTACGTGTGTGGTACTATAAAACCATGCACCGAAATGATTATTGTCGAAAAGGAAAAATGATGTGTTTAATTAATAAATCAAGGCTGTCTCCTGCAAGCTATAGAAATTTTGCTCAGTTGATAATAAAGTGCTTTTAGAAAAAAGTAATTGTTACAAAAAAAGAGGTTCTTTGACTTAAACCGCAATGCATAGTTTGCCAAACGAACGAGTTGGAGCTATCTGTCACTTTACATTTTTTCAACAAGTGAAAAGGCCCTTGAATATATTGGAGGTCTGGAACGCCCAGGCACAAAAAAAACAAAAAAAAAAACAGCAAAAAAACATTGTAAAACTTAGTGTGACCAAAAATAAAAACGAAGGCTCTTTGAACAAGAACACCGTTGTGAGTTAAACAACCTCCTATTACGGCAGACAACACTGGAAACTTGGGCTTGTTCATCGATTTCTCCTTTCCTCATTTACATCATGACTCGATTTTCCCGATTCGAAGAGGGCGGCCTTCTGGACTGTATTTGTCAAGCATTTACAAGCGCACAAGATTATTGTTATATTTATACTTACTAGCTACTACGAGTTTTTTCCGACTAACAGCACATTTCGTTCTTCTTGACAAGATGGATGGGTCGGCATATATTCGTTGCGGCTCTTATCTCTGCTTTGACTTAAGAGGCGACTGGCAAACAATTTCGCCAAGCAATAGTGCGGTCTGTGCACCCTTTTGTAGCACCCAAGTCGGCAAGTTTGAAAAGGGATCCCTGGAAAAAGGCTCTTTCCAAGTTTATTACGCAGGGTGCTTGTTTTTAATCCAGACATGTACAGCACTTTTGTTGTAAAAGGGTCGACTGCTAGATGGATATCCACATCTCCTTGTGTTTATCGGGCTCAGTGAACATGAAATGGGTGAATGACAGTAACCTTCAGTTAGTTTGCGAATGGAATAAGACACGTTAATTATATGTCGTATAATACTTGGGGCGGGGGGGAGGGGGGGTCAGATTGTAATTGTTGATTTAGATTGAGTCAGAATACGAGTATACGCGAATTGAGATTTAAAAAAAAAAAAAAACTAAAACTATGTAGGTTTTGAGATATTTATGATTAACTTTAATCGTCCGCTTTTAAAACTGGAGGCAGAAGGAGCGCCCAAAACTCCTTGATATGACACTTGGAAAGATTGGCGTACTCATGGAGGTCACCTTATCGTTACCCCCGGTTGCGTGTCTGGTTAAACCTCCTGTGTCACGATGTTCCCTGTAACTTGTTAGAGTAAGACAAAAGGTGAGAACGGCAAGAAGGAGCTTGAGGTATCCCTTTTCAACAATGGTCTTTCTACCTTCAACAATCGGTCGGCCTCTCGTGCCCGTCGAGCGCGCTGGCACAGCCAAAGCATGGTGGAACGCATGAAGCGCGTGCTGGAGGCAGGCCATTCGACAGACACGCTCAATCGTTCTCACTTTGTCAGTGACTTAAGTGAACGAAGAAAAAAACGAAAATATGTGGTTGCACTGCCAGGCACGCCTGCAGCCAAGTCCGCTTTCAAAGCAAGGCACTCCAGCTGCAAAACGTACCAATGGTGCTGTAAGGCTAAGAGGAATTCAACAATGCCTGTTGTTGGTACAGGAGCAAACACTAGCAGGAACAGGTGTCCCGCACCTATATGTGCACTTGCCTGCTGGACCCACGAGCGAATTGGAGACTCGACAAAGACTAATCTGATTAGAACGACAAACACCGAAGTGTGTGCGCCGGCATAACGTAAACAGTATTTGTTTATCTTTTGAAGACAAGAACACTTTCATAAGGCACTTTTCGCGAACGTGTTCTGACCCGTTGGTGACACTCGAGCGTAGAAATGTTTGCTTACGAGGTATTGATGTCTTCCCTTGAGGGCAGTCGAGCCACGTCCGTTATAATAAAAAGTTAAACAAAAAAAAAAAAAAACCTTCTTTGAGTAGGTTTGTTTTTCTTCAACTGATCGTCTAGTAGAATGAGATTCAGGTAAGAGCAAGTAGAGCGCCAAAAATAAGCTCCAAACTGGGGTATAAAAAGTGCGAGGAATACAAAATTACTATGTGAATGATCACAAATAAACGTGAAAGCGAAAATGTCGAAGTGTTTTACATAAACAGATACTGAAAAAAAAATTTCAGTGTTCATAATAAGTGGCGCACGATCTTTCCATGAGCCAGCAGCCGCCGGTGTGTGCCAGCACGCGCAACGAAAGTTACGTCATAGTCCTCCGTTCATGCTTAAGATGACAGTGAAATGTATGGGCCCTGGGCTTATGTAGAATAAAGAAAGGCTTTTTATCTTCACAAGTGAACGCTACGTGCTTGTTAGACAAATTAATTGCCAAACGTTTACGTCAGAACTCACTGTGGTGATGAAAAGCCTGTCTTTATTCTTCTTTTTTCCCGGAGCCCACATATTATTTTTTTATTTTATTCATTTTAACCCTCAAAGCCCTTTCGGGCATTACATAAGGGGAACGTGATAAAAAGATTGGTACAACTGAACCAAGTGACAACAAAAAGACACAAAGATAAAAAAAAATAAAGGTGCAAAGTTTAAATTGAAGGTAGAAAGCATTTGACGTATTTCGGCCTTCAAACGTAAGATATAAAAAAGATGCCGACAATAAAAAACTTATACGTCATAAACAAGGTAATGACAACAACAAATATTGCAGAAATACATTCAAGGTTTAATATGTTTAGTGCGGAGACAAAGGACTGATGATCACTGATGGAGGCAATTTTTCTGGGGAGGCTGTTCCAGTCCAATATAGCGAGCAGTAGTGGAGAGTTTTTAGACATGTTGGTTCGAGCAAATATGCGGTTAATTTTGAAAGAGTGATCTAAGCGGGACGATATATGGTGAGCCTGTAGTAGGAAAGAGTCCCTAAAAGGCTAGGGATGGTAATAAAAAAATATGAATAAATGATAAGCGTGCGAGGTGCCTTCTCGTATGAAGAGCTGACAGGTTGAGTCGAAGTTTTAAACTGCCTACTCTGGTGAATCGGGAATAGTCGCGAGATATATAAATCTAGCAGCTTGTTTTCTCTGTGGATAAATTCAATCTTTTATGTTAGATATGTTTGATGAGGGTGTCAGTTGACTGGTCCATACTCAAGTTGAGATCTGTCGAGGGCAGTGTAGGAAAGAAGTTTTGCATTTGAGTTTGCTTGTAACGGTCTTCGTTTGAGAAAGCCGAGAATTCGCAACGCCTTGTTAGCAATGTGTTCAATGTGAAGGTTCCACATTAAGTCCGCTGAGAGATGGACGCCAAAATCTTTATAGGATGACACATTTTCAACCGCGTCACTACCAATGAAGTATCTTTGAGCGGTAAGATGTTGTTTAGAGGGGAAAATCATAGCTTTTGTTTTGCGTGTATTTATTTTCATCAACCACGTGTCACACCAGTTTGAAAGCGTGTCGACGCCACAGCGCTTGCCAATTTTCCCTGAACACAATTCAGCAAACCAACGCGTAAGAGGTGTCCACGGTTGATTCTCTTACTCCGCTGGCTAAGGATAATCATCGCCACTAATTGTAATATCACGGTAGACTACTTTTTTTTTTTTTATGGGACAAACTTGCAGTTATATTCCGTTTTACTCTAGGTCTAAGCGCAGCGGACGCTACGAGACGATAGGGCCAACCAAAAGCGACAAAAGCTCACTTTTTGCACCTTATTGTGTCTCCCGGTGATGCACTCCGTGACATCGCACCTTCGCCGCTATTTGATTGGCTATGTCGTATTGTAGCGTACGCTGCATTCGGACTTAAGGTGAAACGGAGTATAAGTCTATTTCTGTATTACACCTGCTGCGCTCATTCTGGTTTGCGAGCGCATATTGTGAAAGATGCATTGCGAAATCCTGTTTCTAAAAAAAGCAAAAAAACAACAAAAATACGTAGACAGGGTAATGCCTTAATGACTCAAGAATCTCCCCCAATCAAAATCGCCGGTTCAAAATGAGTTTGAGACCAGTTCGCTAGGGCCAGGGTACCAGAGGAGCAGCACTGTGGCATCGCCTGCTCTGCGCCTAGCAGACGACAAAGCGGGGGTGTGCTCCCAAACGGGAAGAGCGAGTGCGCCACACGGCGCATGCGTGGAGTTTCGGACGGCGCCTGCTACGAGGCGCTGGGGGTACGGGACGGCCGCCGCTGCGGTGTTATAGCTAACAGTGTCCACGATAGTACATGAGAAAAAGCACAAGACCTAATACAGACCCCTGCGGGACACTTGACGTCACGAGAAGAGGGGAGGTGAGGCGCCTATCACAACTGATTGGCGTCTGTTTGTCAGAAAAGTGTTAATTCATTTAACGAAAGATGTGGATAAGTTTAGTCTAGAGAGGGAATCTTAAAGCTGCCCTGAGGAGGTTTCTGATATCGCCTAAATGTGGTGACAACGCACTCTGATGGCTCTAAGCATCCTAAAAATTCTCAAATCAAGACGATACGCGGCTGATTTCCTCATTAAAAAGCAATCAAAGATCGCAACACACCGAGGTCGTGCCCGGCGATGGCAGGAGCATCTTCCGAAAAAGAGATCTCACTGTCAGCCAATAGTAAGCGAAGGATCGTCGCGACTCCGACCGGTGAAACCGCGCAGGGATATCTAGAATGCACGGGGCTCGCTGTCCACACAGTCCGGACTACGATTCAACCCAGTGAGCGCGTGCTCGAGAGCTGACGACCGGACACATCAGTCCTGCAAAAAAACAACAACAAAAAACAACAGCAACAACAGAGTGCGTTGTTTCTTTGAGGAACATTGCAGTACTTTGTTTCCTGTTCGCCGTAAAATCATAATCTTTCGACTACTCTTCATTGGAGTTTATCATCTACAAAATCACACATACTACGTAATACAAGCATCTGCAATCTCAACAAAATTTCGCGTTTTCGTTGGTCACATGTCGTCCTAGCTGCCGGAACAATGCTCCTTCAATCGCCTGAAATGACCCCTGTGTGTTCATTTTTTTTTCTTTTTTATCTAAAAATTGGCCGCGCATCGTTATTATTTACAAAATTTCTAGGATGCTTAGAGCCCTCAGAGCGAGTTATCGCCATATTTAGGCGATCTAAAAAACCTCCTGAGGGTATTTTTGAGCATGAATGGAGGGTTATGACACAATTTCGTTGCGTGTGCTGGCGCACACTTACGGCTGCTGGGTCGTGGAAAGATCGCGCGTCACTTACTATTGACGCTAAAATGTTTGATTCAGCATCCTTCTAAAGCAGCATTGGACCGAAAATGGTAGAGCAAATCAGCACCTTGGTCTCAAATGTCTCTCGGTTACGTGTATGCGAGCGCCAGCCGGAGGAGGAGTTTTACGCATCTAGTGTTCGGTCCACTACTTCTTTGAGGTAATACAGTGTACGCCAAGCTTAATCTACAGCGGCATGCAAAACGATAGTATTTTCTTAAGTATAACAAGAATATTTCGTTTTTTTTATTTAGGTATCTAAGGGCTTGCTAAAAAAAACTTGGTGTGCTACGCTGCACAAAATTCCGTAGAACTGCGTGTTGCTGGCACAAGAAAGGAGAAGGAGGCGATATATGATATTTTGTGCCTCGTCCGCTCGGCCCAGATGTGTTGTTTGGGGCAGACGGAGATACGTCCACGGGCTCGCGCAGCATGACGATGGCGGGTGCGCAATAAGTGGATGCACGTGGCTCGGGTAGAAGGGAAGTCACGTGACTTGACGTTACGAGACCTACAGACCAATTCAGTTTCCCCGCTAAAGTTAGCGGGAAAATTGACGTTACGTGACCTAGAGATCAGTTATTTTCCCCGCTAAATTTCACGGGGAAATTGATGTCATGTCACTTAACGTCACGTGACCTATACGCCACTTTAGTTTCCCCCTAAATTTAGCGGAAAGATCGATGTCACGTGACCCACCAGGTTTAGAAGGAAAACTAAATGCGTGCTTGGTGTAGAGTCCACGTGACGACATGTCACGTGACATCAATTTCCACGCCAAGTTTTGCGTGAAAACTGAATTGTTTTATACATCACGCAACGCCAGGTTACGGGACATAAACGTTTCCGCTAAATTTAGCGAGGAAAGTGAATGGGCGTATAGGTCCCGTCACGTCAGGCCACATGACATCTTTGTCAAATTTAGCAGAAAAAACGAATTGGTGTGTAGGTCACGTGACGCCTGCTCACGTGAGAATAAGTTTTAGCCAAAATTAGCGGAAAACATAACTGGTGTCTAGTTCCCGTTACGTCGATTTTTCCGCAACAGGAAAACTAAATATATGTATAGTTCAAGTGACGTTAGGTCACGTGACATCAATTTCCTCGTCAAATTTAGCGGGGAAACGGAACTGGTGTATATGTCTCGGGATCTCTGGTCATGTGACACCAGGTAACGTCACGTGACCTGACGTCACCTGACTCATATTCGAGAGAGACGTCACTTCCGTGACCAAGGTTTTATGTTATCGACTCGCAACTTCGCACCCTTTTTCCAGCGCAGAGAAAGGCGTAGTTCTAAAATAATCTTCGCGAGGTTGCCAATAATATGCTGTGGCATGTACAGTCGGCTGCAAAATTATGCGGGACATGGGAGTGCCAGCCAGATTGCACTGCCGCGCCGTCTCGTGGCCCGCTGCTTCGTGTCAAGACTCACGTATTGCGCATGCGCGGCATTTCATACTAGGAGGCTTGTCCTGTTACTTGGCTTCCGTAAGACGCGCCCCCGATTACCACCACCGGCGCTAGGCGCCACTTCGAAACAGCTATCAGCTAAAGTCCCCGGATACTTTTTTCTCCAAGTAATGACAACCAATACAAATGACAAAGCAGGTTCCGCTGGAACAAAAAAGTGGTATTCAGTTCAAACCTCTGCTGTGCACCGCCATTTCTGATGTTCCTGACATACGCACTCGTAAATAAAGAAAAAGTGTTGGGGGAGCTCGAGAGATCGAGGCAGGATCTCGGGGCACAACGCTTATGGAATGGCTATGGTTCTGGTCTCAATCATTGACGTCCTAACATAACACCATTCGCTTCCTAAAACCTGCACCGTCACGCAGTGGGCGCTTCAAAGAATGTCGCTACTTGTAGGAAGCTCTTATCTAAAGAATTGAGCTATCAGCGAGTCTGCTTTAGCCTGTGCGACAGGCAGCTGAGCTCGCTTGAGTCCAGTGTTGTGCCATTTACCGAAAATACGTAACGAAATAGCGTTACTCGTTAGCGCGGAAAAAAGCTAACGCATTGCGGAGCTCCGCTACCATTTTGCAATAGTAACGAGATACCGGTGTCGTTACTTGCCATGACTAACGGACGTTACCTTTACGTTAGTTTGTGGTTACTTTGTGTTTCACTCTTAGTATATGACAGCTTTTTAAAATAACCCTTTCTATAAACTTTGGTAACAATACACTTGTTCGGAGTGAGTAATTATTTATTTATTTGTTCTCTGCAGTGCCGGAGCATTACAGGGGAGGAGTGGGGTACGGGTCACATTTATACTTTGGAAACTCACAGAAACAGCAGAAGGCAGCACCTAACATTATAAATAAACAATTCAAAACAACACAAAATAATAAAATTTCAAAATTTCAATAACGCCAAAAATACAAACTAAGAAGTTCACATTGCATCGATTCAGTTAATAAAAGATTCAGTGTCGACAGGATGTGTAATGTATATCCTCGAACACGTGACGCTTTGCGAGCGTGATTCGGACAACTGTAATGTATATCCTCAACACGTTTAGCTAGCTCAGCTTCTTTGTCTGGCCTCGGCGGGATGTTCAGTGTGTATCCTCAAACGCGTGACGCTTTGCGAGCGCGATTCGGACGACTGTAATGTATATCCTCAAAACGTTTAGCTAGCTCAGCTTCTTTGTCTAGCCTCGGCGGTATGTTCAATGTGTACCCTCGAACGCGTGACGCTTCCCAAGCGCGATTCGGTGAACTGAACCCTGCCCATAGCACCTTCCTGGGGAAGAAGAAACCCCTCTGAAAAGAACGACCGGATGCACTACACGTAACGGACACGTCATCAAAGTTAATCCGGTAAAATGAACGTTATTTTATTCCTTCACAAACGAGCCTCGCATTTCTAATCAACGACACGTCAGCACGCGGCCACCGCTGACATACTTCTTTTAGTTCAAAGCGGGGGAACGTCAACGCTTCCAAACTCAGAGTTTATCCTTTCTGTTGTTGACAGAACGATAAATTATTTGATTTGAAAGAAGGACCAGCTGGAGTAGCTAGGGGCGCTGAGGCAAAATCCTTCGAGCGGCGGCAAACTGTTAAGGGTGTCTCCAGCGAGACGGCTGCTCCTTCAGGGCACGGCGACGGTGATCTTAGCAGCTCATATACACCGACGAAACCAAGGATGCTTAGGGGTTCCGCACAGCGATAATAGGGAGTTTAGTAAATCGTTTTCGTCGTCCCGCAACGGCTCTCCGCAAGCTTCTACGATACCCCGAACTCTGCAGCCAAGGCCATCTGCGCAAAGGCTCAGTAACGGCTTCTTCGTTGCGGAGGGCTTAGTGGAGGGGGAAACGTGGTCTTCGAAAACTCCCCAATGTCGCTACTTTTGGGCCCGGTCATGGCAACATTAAAAGTGTCTCCGATAAAATTTCAAATGACGCCGTTTATGCACAGCGTAGTTTCTTTGCCACTTTTTCGTAGAGTACGTACATAATACAAATAATTTTGTATTGAAACCATCATGCGGACATTTGTAATTAAAAGTAACGAGTAACGTGTGACGTAATTTGATAGGAATTACCGTAAAATAATAACGACATTACTTTATTCGTTTGCCATTTAGGATTCTACTCAGTAGGTTAGTAGGTTAGTAAAAAACGTAACGCGTTACCAGTAACGTCATTACTTGTAACGCGTTAGTATCAACACGGCTGGACCCCCTTCGCGGCGCGGTATAGTTTTCAGATAACATTTTGCTGGAATCTCAGGTACGGGTTGGGCAGCGATTTATCTTTATTTTGGTATTTTCCAAGATCTTGCAGGTTGTGCCCTGAAATTGACAACGACGCACTTTCTTTAATGTTTCACAATAACCCCGATTGTTTTCTTTTCTTTTTTTGAAAGCCCGGGCCGACTGTACATGTATTCACAAGCAACTCAACATAATAACAAGCAAAAGCAAAAGTGCACCGCTTATTGTTATATTACGATAAATGCACTTCGTTGCATATCGACAGAGCAAACTTCTTAGCAGTTGAAGCACGCAATCAATTATACCTTTGTATCTTGAGCACCTCTTTTTTCGTACATATATGACTGACTATTTATGGTTCGAAATGAAGTCAGGGACACTTCGAAATAAACGTCTATCATAATATCCTTAATTTATTCACATCACACTAAAACTTCGCACCCTTTTTTATAGTATTTAATATATGCTTTCTTGCAGAATTTCGCGACTACTTCAGAATCAACACCCATGTTCACGGCTGTCCGGTGTGCTTCCAAAAAACATTATACAAAACTATAAAAAAAAACAATCAGGCATGACAGCCCCCCCCCCCCCCCCCTAAGTTCTACAAAACAACTATAAAAACCATTCCGGCATGTCCGTCTGTGCGCACAGCACAGGAAAGAGAAACGCGCCACGTACAGAGGAGGGGAGTCGTGAAAGAGGAAGGCGAGAAGGAAGGCGACGTCACGGGGCTGAAGCCAATGCGCGTGAACAGCGAAAACAGCGTCAGGCAGCAGACGCCGCTGCTAAGCGTGCAAGGTGGGCGACCGAGGCAGAGGAGCGGAAGCAGCGCCTCGTTCGGCTGGCCAAAATGCGGCGCAAGAAGCGGCAAGACGACACGGGTCTGCGTGTGACAGAGGCTGGGGCGAAGCGGGCTCGGCGTGCCTGCTTCGCCGGTTAAGATAAAGATAAACCCATTGGTGGTTTCTTAGAGAATGCGTTAGCATGACCCTTGAAGAACTCACCACACGTCCCCCTTTGGGAAATGCAAACACTGATTCCGCAACGAAGCCAAAAAGAGGACGCCAAAAATCGAGGAAGCAAAACAGAAAGCCAAAACAGAAAAGTGAAAAGATCAGCGAGATATTTCCCCCAAAAAGGGGTGGGGGGGGGGGGGGGGGGGGGGGGGCGTTTTTTAAAGGTCATGCTCACGCATTGCCTAAGGCTCATCCAATGGATCTTTCTTTATTATTCCCGTCATATGATCCCTGAATGGGAAAGAACAAAACGGCAGCTCCTTGAGTTACTACGCTCTCCAATCAGAAAGATTGTAATCTCGACGAAAGCATTTTCTGCGGACGTTCGATCGAGTCAGATACGCGACAGAAACACCGCACTCTTCGAAAAAAATACCACGCACGTTTTGTTCTCCTTGTGATAGCCTTCAAGATAATAAAAACACACGTCACGCGAATGAATCGGAGATAGACATCCTCAGAAACCGGCCTAAAAATAGTCGCTTAACTACTACGGTTCACTTTCGTGCGTGTTTTCGGTAAACACGGTTCCGGAGTCATTTAAGCTGCGCGTGTAATCAGGCCAACGAATCGTGGAACGAACCTGTACTTGGCATAAGCGACGGTTTCTCTGAATAGACCCGTACCGAACAACGTGCTTGGACAGAGGGTCATATCCTTGGCTCCGAATAAATGACGATCGCGCTAATGACCGTGGTGCAGTAGAAGAGAGGCCTAGAAAAATCCGGCAATTGTATTTTGACCGCTTCGCCTTCAGTGTGGACTCGCATTGTTGGATTGTGTTGTGGAGTGAGGTACAATGGCGCAAGCGCTGTGGAGCAAACCGAAAAGTGGTGCGCACACGTAGGAGTTTGAAAATCGCATTACACGTTCTTCGGTTTAATGCATCTCGGTTGTAAAAAACTGCCGTCGGGTAAAGGGCGCAACATTTAGGCAATGCGTGACCTGTAAAAACAAAAAGTTTGTTTACTTTATGCGCGCTAACGAATGCGTCATGATTTCAAGCGATCCTGGAACTCGTTTGATTTGTGCCGTTTATTCGGTATGCTGACGTGATTGTAAACCGCTTTTTAATGTTTTTATTGTCCCTGCGATCTCGTCTTTGATTATCACAATGTAACGTTTCCCTTTGACAGAGCAGTCTGAGATACACTTTTGTAGCCTAAGCTGTTTCTTCGGGCGTAAGCTCGCAGTTTGCCGGTACCCGCAGACACGGGATAATATCCTAGTTTCTTAGGAAAAACGCCAGTGTATTCTACGAGTGGACATGATATAGTACGCGCAAATTCCAGCATTGGTCATTTGGCAGCGTACGCTTATAAGCCATTCATAAGTCATAAGTAGGGCTCCGTGTTTTCGGAGTTTATTTTTTTCATCAAATTCGGAGGGTGTTTTTCGAAGTTTATTTTTTGCCGAAGATTCAGAGTTTATCGGAGTTTATATTTTGTTATTCCCGATTCTCCGAAATTCGGAGTTTAATATCGGTGTGTTGCCTATTAAAAATAGTTAAATAAAAAATAACCAAATGTAAACGTATGCCAGATAAAAAAATAAAACGCGCTTGCATCAATTGAAATATCTTCACTTGAATTTGGCGTTAATGCCATTGTCATTGGAAATACTAGTTGATCCACGAGGAAAGTCACACAAGTGGCGCTTCGATAAACGTCGATACCTTAAAATCAATAAACTCCCGGAGGTAGTCGCTAGGAAGCTCGTAGTCATCCTATCCTATTCCATTAATCTAGCCCGCGGCCGAGCGAGGTGGAGTGGTTAAGGAGGTAATGGAAAGTTTGAACTGCCCCTCTTCCCAATTTTATACAATCGCTATGGTCCATAGCTTTCACTGTTACTGAAACATACCCATTCCTTCCTCTAAATCACAAATCGCATGGCCCAAATTGGAAACCAATACAGGGGCTTTTGTCGTGACACGAATTTACAACGAACGATCTGTTGCCCTGAATCAACCTTGAAGAGACAAGCGGCAATGCCCCTTTTGACAACGGTCTGAGATTTGAAAGATAATTATAGTTCCATTTTCCCAGGACCATTAACTCCGTGCTGATCAAACTATATAAAAAAGTATTTTACTTTTTACTTTTTTAATTTTTTTTTGCCGGGGGGGGGGGGGGGGGGAGGGAGGGAATGCCATTGACACACAAATATTCGGAGTTTATCGTATAAATCCGAATTGACCAAAATTTTACCGGCGGGTGTTTTTCGGAGTTTTTTGGATTTATCCGAAAACACGGAGCCCTAGTCATAAGTAAGTCAGTTTCATTTCGTAGAAGCTACCATTTTGAACTGGGCTCTAACCAACCTTAAGAAGTACACATTAGTAGTAATCAAAATATTAGCAATACATCCTTTTATCGGTATCGTCCTTTTTAATTTTTTCATAGAATAAAGAGGCGGGCAATACTATGCATGTTAAAATAATCAATGCGCCGGAAAGGATTATTTCAGGGAATCAACTATATAGTTACTTTCACCGAAATTAGAGCTTAACTATTCCTGTACTTACTCATACAAATTACATCGACTTCAAAGAAGAATAACAAGCTGTTAGAAAGTCTTGTTAAGCAATAAACATTAAAAAAGCATTCAGCTCTAAGCTTCCTATGAAGTTCGTATTATAATGTTTTGACAGTTGTCTCGCTTAGTTTAATATTTACGATTTATCCACGTGCAAACTTGTTTCATATGGCGACGAAGAGTTATCTTCGAGTGACCTAATAAAGCAGTAATATAGCCTCATATCATTTAATGAAGTAGTATACTCAAATGCATTTTTAGAGTGAAAAATTGTATTTTAACTGCGGTGCCTTTTTCGGAGACGTTTTCGAGATTTGCTTGATTTAAGAACGGCAAAATTAAGCCATGCGAGGCTTGGGTAAATGATCTTTGTGTTCAAAATAAAACACAGTGAGACAGCGCGCACTGCTCAACTTTTTAAGCAATAAAGAGCAACCACTCAATTGCTTGATTGCTTAAACATAACACACATGCCAGCGACGTGTTGGCGGTCGGGATTGGCTTCATTTGTAATTCACACAGCACGTGTGGGTTTCATGGTTTACTCCTCCCCCCCCCCCTTCCTAACAGGTTCTCATATTCACGTAGTGACGGTCCAAACAATGTAATAAAACAATTAAGATATAAAGGTACACTAAGAATCAAATCGCCGCTATAAAATTGAAGTTTTAATTAGCCTCCCACAAATATTTGTTTCATAAAAAAAACAAAAAAAACATGCGTATAAGTGAGAGTGAAGCCGCCATAGTTCGTCTAAATTTCCTGTTTTACTGCTAATAAATATTCACGTAATAAGAAAAAAAAAACCTTTCGGATCAAAACGAATACCTTGCGGTTTGTTTCCTAAGTTATATTTGTGATATCTTCACATCTATGACGTATTCTTCGCCATTGTAGCGATGCAGGAGAGTTGGTTGATGATTGTAAACTTGTAGCAGCACGCAAAAAATACGCAGGCAAAGGGAGGAATGGAAAGGACGACCGCCGAAATTCAGCTGAACGTTTAATGAAGAAAAACGAGGTAAATCACAACACCTTCTTCATAGCGTCAACACGTGCTCAAATTTTTTTTACTTTCTTGTTTAAATTCACTGATGTTTAACAGACCACAATTCTCTCCTTCCTTTCCTATTTCGTAGGCTTCCAGCAATTCCCTCTCAGTTTTGTCAGCCCTTGTGCCCAAAAATCGTGATGTCGTCAAATTTCGGCTGACACATGCATGTGAATGCAATATAAAGGGAAGTGCCCTCCAGTAAAGCAGTGGTAGACCGCAGGTCCGCAGCGAAAGTGCATGTTCGCGTGCTCGATGATTGGCCCATTGGCCTGTCTGGTCGATGAATACTCGGCCGCAGCTCCGCGGAATACAATAGACCACCCCGAATACGCACTTAAAGCACTTATTTCTGTGATTCACCGCACAATGGCTGACAGAAATGACTGACAGAGTGGCTGACAGCGATGGGAGAGGCAACAAAGATGCGGTGAATCACAGGAATGAGTACATTGAGTGCATATTCAGGGTTGTTTATCGTATATATTCTGCTGAGCTGTGGCGTAGAATGCAATGGCCAGCCTGGCCGATGTGTCACTGATCGAGCTTGCGAACATGCACTTTCGCTGAGGTGGACCACTACGGGGCACCTTCCTTTCCAGTGTGTCACATGCATGTGCCGCCCGAAATTTGACAACATCATCACGATTTTAGGCAAAGGGGCTGACAAAAGTCCGGCAGACTTGGCCTAGTCTGGCTCGCAACCGGAGGGTCATTGGTTCAAATCCCGCTTAAAATATTTCAACTTTTTGTTTAATGCAAATGAATTATTTCATTAAGTGAAAATATTTGAGACATGCGGCGACCTTTAATTCACTTTACGTCTTGTGTTATTTAACCAGTTCCCTTCCACGTGTGAATTCACGTTTCACGTGAGCGTTGTGGATTGTTTGAAATGTTCATGCGAAGTCGTTTGGCTGTGACGTCACGGCCCTATCGACCAATCAGGATTTTCGCGTCACGTCACTGACGTCGGCTTTTCTGCGACACGAGCTCCTTAACGATACGCGTTAAATCTTCGAGGGAATCGCTGGAAGCCTACGAAATAGGAAAGGAGGGTGAGAATCATGTCAGTCCAACGTCGGAGTTTGTACTCAAGAGAGGTAACTTTTTTGAGCACGTGTTGACGCTAGGACGCTGCAATTGTTTACCGTGGTGTTCATTTTTTTAATATTAATCGTTTAGTTGAAGTTTGGCGCTCGTCCTGTCCACTTTTCTTTTTGTCTGTGTTTGTGTGTGTGTATTTGTGTGCGTGCGTGCGTGTGTGTTTTGCCCGCTGCTGCTAGTTTGTCTTTTCTAACGTAATTTCAGGTTTGATAAAAAAAAGACTGTGAGAATCAAAATTTAGTTATGTACAACAACTCTCATTATAAAAACATGGAAGTTAAAAATAATCCGCGTTTAGTAGAATTTATTTTCCTATAATGCTCGCTGTAGAAAATTATCTTTGTCTTAAATCCAGAAACGTTTTTATTTTAAACAAAGTACTAACGGCAACCCCACCGAATATGTCTTTTGGGATTTATTTTACGAGATAATGTGTCTTTTATGTGTTATGTAGAATTATTAAATTCATTTCAAATTAAAGAGTTGATATCTGCCCTAAGATTAAGTTGAAGAATTTATTTGATTATGTATACATTCAGTGATTTGTTCATGAGGTGGAAACACAACTTACAGTTCAAATAAAGAAAAAACATTCAAAGGAATATTAATTGTTTCGATGCTTTATTTGCATGGCTTATGAGAGCTTAAAGCTACAGGAGCTACCTTTTATTTTGACATACCGCGTTTGTTTTAAAAAAAAATCGTTGTGTCTTACTTTTTAGAAATCAATCTTATGTAAGCGAACTGAAAGAATAAGGAATGCCAAAACCATAAACACATCTAGATATTAAACCTAGCGATAACTGCACATTGATATGTTACACGCGCAGTCTAAGGAGAATCGGTGGCCGTGTGGTCTAGCGCACACCAGATCGGATCACGTGGAGCGAAAGCTGGCGCTGTAGAACCCAGGGATCTTGGGTTATATCCCCCCCCCCCCCCCCTTTCAATATGAAAGAGCAGCGCACCGGCGTGCGGTCATCCATCACTACTGCGTGGCGCACATTAAGGACCCCAGGCTAGCTGTTGTACTGCATTCGCAAAATATTTCATCTACAGCCAAGACACCAGACGCCCATTGGGCCTCACTAACCTCTAGTTGTATAAACATACATGCAACACAATACGCGCAGTTTAGTATTAGATACCAAACCTTTTTTTTCTTTTTAATTGAGTTACCGCAAGTCACAGCTACGTAAACTGATATTAACGGCGACGCGTTTCCAAGGATAGTGTACAACGGATTTGTCATCATTTGCCATTTGAAACGCCACGCGAGCAATAGAAGCGGCACCAAGTGTGTTAATCTGTTTGGTGCCTGAATGCTTCCGTGAACATTTTAGGAAGTTTAAAAAAAGGTCAATGCCGAACCAGGTTTGAATGACTACTTTAATTGTATCGAATGGATTGAAAGTACACTATCGGGTGTTAGGCTTAGTGTGCACTTATAATTTTTAAATGTAACTTAATATAAGTTACATTTAAAAATTATAAGTGCACACTAAGCCTAACGCAAAACGGTGGATCTGAGATATTAAATTATTACCCCACATTTTAACCTAGATTTAGACAAGACTGCGACGTTAATTTCATCTTCTGAACATAGTATCGATTCAACCTCTGAATAGAAAGCCGAGCGATTTATAATATTCGTGCATGATATTAATCACAACGATCGCATTGTATTATTAATGCAATAAACTCATAGACGAGTTAGCCAATCTGTGGAGTTCCGTCTAAATAAAACTTATTTCTGAAGCTTTTCTGTTGCCAGTCATAATACTCTTAAAACAGTGTTAACAGTCGAGTTTAGCCCAATCGCAAGTGCTCTTCAGTTTATTTTTTCGGCTCACGTGGTTACATAACTTGGCGAATTTTCTTCAGAAAATAGGTTTGGATCAATAAACTGGAAGAGTTCTGAAAACCAGTATGACAGACAGGTATCCCTGACATTATTATCTCGGCGGAGTATAGTCTTAGTATAAGAGAGAACACATGCTTTTGAGCTTTCCTGTTAAAAAAAATATATATTTGTTCGTATTTTTTTTTTTTTTGTAAATTGCGTAAAACATTGGTGTCGTCATTTAAATACCGGAGGCATTATATTCACCAGAACTTCTAAGCAAGAGAGTTTCAAAGGTGCTTCTTGACAAAAGCGCTCAGGTGTTTCGAAAGAGGTCATCTACCGTTATCGAGCGCCAACACACTTCAAAACCTTCGCGCCTAGAGATTTTTTTTAAGGGCAGTCACTTGTGACGCCCCCATATCCCAAGTCTTTCGAAACTAATTTCTTGCGTAACATGGGTGCTTTAGAGGGATTTATTTTTATTTATTAAAAAAAAATTTCTGAACCAAACTTCGACTTTTTATTTACGGAATTTCAAAACTGTTTGGTAGTTCAAACTGTTATGAAAAAAATCTCAATAAGGATTTTATTTTAAGAAATGTTTGCCATTGACCAAGAGCAGAGCACAATGGTGATATATATACACAAAAAATTAATGTAAATTATTTCATTTATTTTGGTTATCTGTGTTCCAAACTTATTTGCTTGAGCGTTATACGTCTTAAATAATTTCACAATGCCGTTTATGATTTTGAAATAAAGTTCATAAGATATGAGAACATTCGATACAATTACACTTTATTCTGAAATTGTGTAAAGTAATTTTACGAAACAATAATCACAAAAATTAGGCAACTAATGACTAATAAAAATGTGTAAACGTCTAAAAAAGCTAAACATTTTCTTTTAAACTTCAGCGTAAAATAGACAAATGTTAAAATCGTATAAATGTAAATATATTAAAATTTCGAATGTTCAATTATGTCTAAATAAAGACAAAATAAGGCAAGTTGTCTGCACAACATTCAGTTTGCCTTAAGATGCCATTAGCATAACACATATATTACATATGTTTGCCAAATGAATAGTTTTAATTATATTCTTTATATTTTAACTACGTACAAATAAAATAACGCAGAAGAGACCAAGACAAAGATATAACAGGATAGGCACAGGAATGCTACCTAATGATGCACCGATTAGCCTAGGATCGTATTATACCGGAGTTCAATTACGTTATTTATTGTCTATGAAACTTTATTTGCTGAACTAAAATAGTAAAACATATGAAGTATAAAAAAGTTAAAACGCAACTCACACATCAAGTGCACATTTAAGCAGAGAATATTATCTAATAATGTAACACTTTGCCAAGGATGCCTCTGTGCAAATAAAGCGTTCACTGCAAAAGCGCGTATAATGAGAATGCGAGCGCATGTCCACTTAAAATACCGTTAAAGTATTATAGAGGTAAAGTACACTTATCCATAGCAAGAAAACATTACAATGAGGCAGTCAAGCAAACCCCCACTAGGGTAAATTGACAACTGAAACCTACCTGCTCAAAGACTTCGGCTGCGCGACACCAGAAACCGAACCTTCCCGGCTAGCAGACGACACGGGAGTAGCAGACGAGCGCGAGTGCACGATCAACCTCGCTTTTCTTTTTTTAGTGTCCAGGATGGTGGCGCTAGCGTCGAGGGGCCAAGATGGAGCTTCGATCGCAGCCCCCCACGCATGCGCATTTTAACGCACCTTCCAGCACGCTTGAACGGCTCCCTTTTTAGGCACTCATTGTGCCACCGGGACACCGGAAGTCGCGTCGCAGTTCGAGATGTCCGCAAGTGACCCCTTTTATTTAGCGGAAGGGTTATAAATAAAGGCATTCTGCTGTTGCTTCCAGCGGCGTGGTTGTTCTTGGAAAGTAAAGCCCTCCTAAAAGTAAGAAGGAATAAAAAAAACCATTTTTTTTTAAGCAGGTCTATGGAGTAAGAGAAGCGTTGTCGAATAGATATGATCCTGTGTTTTCGGTGAATAGCGACCTAAAATCGATTTTTTAATCGAAATCGCAAACTCGAGGAAAACACAGAAACCTCGAAGTAGAGCTGTCCTTGAATCAGAAAGACGCAAGCTTGACGAGAAGTTAACTTGATTTATCTTGCGTTCATCCTAAACATAGCCTCCAGTGAAGTGCTCGCGAAACAGCTTTTTGTTTTTTAAGTATTGCAATCTTTTTTTTTTTTTTTTGCTCTCTTTTCAGTATGAGGTTATTTTGTGATTATTTCTGTCACGCCCACATTTTCTGGTACGTTAGAAAACCCCACGTCCGTGTTTTGTTTCCTTCAACGTCGCCCACAATAAACACTGATATTTTTTAGACACAAAAAATACCTTTTTCAATAGGATGAACAATAAAAAAACAGAACTTTAGTAACCCAAAAAAAGGCATTCTTTACTTTGAGCGGTGCCACTTTTATTTTTAAAATAGTCTGCTCCTAATAATGAGTGCTGAAAAAAAACGAAAAAAAAAACTGTCGACCCAGTTTGGACGAGGCGGCGTTTTGTAAGTTATTCGGTGTGTGAAACGCCATGCATGAAACATATGGGTGAAAGAATGGGAACTGTTTGCGAAGGGAAGGCCTTTAACAAGGCCGCGTGTATTCCCGTCACGGCGGTCGGCTCGACGGGAACTGGCCTCGAGTCATAAATGTTTGAGGGCGTCGTTGATACAATATTTACGAAAGCTAACCTTCGTTCTGTGTTCGCAGTAGTGTATCTCACGACTGACAAATCCATCCGGACGCCGATGAGACACGGAACAAAACAAAATCAAGGCATAAAAAAGAAAAAAAAAAACGCTATGCTTTTTTTGTTGTTGTTGTTGTGTGGTGCTGAAAGTTCAAACCCTAGTCTGCATATTTAACGTCGTTTCTATGATGTCTATTTGATTGCTGGGTGTGAGGAAAAAAATGTAACTTTATATTTTTTCTTTTTAATGGGAATTTGGTTAGGGTGTAGATTACTTTGGACTGGTGGTATAAAGTTTCTTCTTATTTTTGTATTCAGCTATAAACTCCGAGTCGGTTACGCGCCTTGATTGACACTTCACCCAAAATTTAATCAATGCATGAAACAATGAAGCATGTGCAACCTCTACTTTGTTTTTAGAAGGTGTCGCCGTTGTAAATTCCCCCAAAGTAATAAAAAAACCTAAATATTGTGGCCGTCGTTTGTCGTTTTATGGCAAGCGGGATATTTCACACCATGAACCTCGCAAGCTTGCGTACCTATTTAATGATCTTCATAGTGGTAATCATGTCTTTACAAGCGCAATGATTCGTGGCATTTACGCGTTACCTGGTTGAAACATCGCAAAAGTGTTCCTTGCTGAACATTTTGAAGCAACTCAAACCTTACAAAATACGAAAGTTGGCACCAAGAGAAGATAGTTTATGAATAAACTCGCTGCTCGCAAAACTTGAACGAAGAGTGGGCATGTAAGCGGAGTTTATAATCAATTTTTTCTCGAAAAAATAAAATGGTGTTGGTTTTTTTTTTTTTTTTTTAAACTGAAAATGTGGGGTTGCCTGTGACTCTATCATTGTGTTCATGGCGTATGTTAGGACGTGAGAACGGGTTTTGCATGCTCTCTCCGCAAAACAATAAACTTTTTTGTTATTTTTTAAATGTTATATCTTTGGAATGCCTAGTAT
Source organism: Ixodes scapularis (assembly GCF_016920785.2). NCBI lineage: Eukaryota > Metazoa > Arthropoda > Arachnida > Ixodida > Ixodidae > Ixodes > Ixodes scapularis. The sequence continues at coordinate 70,499,002 of NW_024609835.1, forward strand.
TAACGAAAAGCTCTGGCATCGGCGATCCTTGTGTGTCCTAAGTTGTCGGAACATTGAAGCCTGATTATCGAATGAAGAGCACCGCAAACATCAAGGATTCAGGCGACACTCTTTCGCAAATAAAAGAAATTCGCTGAATCGTTTGAGTTGTCCAATTAAAATGCGCAAAGGAACCGAGGGACTAAAGGAGACGAGAGCGCGCGAGGAGGTCGGAACGCCGAGCTCTGGTTCGAATGATTGGTGTGTAGACCTAAAGCTAGCTGCCTCTGTATCCATTGCACTCCGCGAACGCGTTTGAACGCGGAATGCCAGCGTCATGCGTTTGTCTCTCGCATTCGAGCGCATTTGACGAGTGCAGTAGAAGTGAAGGCAGCCTTTGTCTCCACTGCACTAGTCGAACGCGTGAAATTCCGCAACGCCAGAGTCCGGCGTTTGGGTCTCGCATTCGAACGCGTTCGAGGAGTGCAATGGAGACAAAGGCGGCTAGCTTTAAAAGCACCCACGAATCATTCCAGCCAGAGCCCGGCGTTCTGACGCCCTCCCACGCGCTGTTGTCTCCTCCCCTCGCTGAGGTTCTCGGCGTATAAATAAATCTTAATTTAAGAAGAAATAGAAAAAATAAATGAAAACAAAAACGTTGTAGTCTTCGTTTCTTCTTTTTTTTTTTTCAGTTAAAATAGAACGAAATAAACACCAAGGTAAATGAGAACACTGTCCGGGAAGATTCGTCAACTCTTCTTTGATGCACGCGTTCCCGTGACTTTTCGCTAAATGGCAATCAATGATTTGACGAGCTAGTTTATTTAAAGTGGAACGCGCAGAGCCAGGATCGTAAGGCGAGACCCTCCATTGACTACTTTTAATTCAGACGCTAGAGTCACGTAGAGCTAACGAAACGGAGGGCGAGGCGAAACGGAGGGTGTTCCTACTAAATGCTTTGCGATTTATGCCTCGGCGTCCTTGCCAGATATATGTGCCATATCCATTGTCTGCGAAGCGACGAGAAGATGACTGGCAGTCGCGACGCCCAGCGTTTCTTGGGTTGCCGCGAGGGCAGAAATCAGGAAGCTACGTTTCGCTCTGCAGAGCTGGCTTTGCCACAGTAAGACTCTTTTTGCGGAAAAGCACCTCTCGTGAGCGTACTGCGAGCGCGGATGACTAGAGGTACAGACACCGTTACACCTCCCCTCTTGTTTTTACAGCGAAGCTGTATATGACTCGTTGGTTAGGGCTTTTTGTGTTCGTCGACAGCAGGGTAGTCGACAGAAAATCATAATGCGCGCCTTATCTCTTATCATGTGGTTTTTGACGCTTGTTTCAATAAGAAAAACACAAAACACGTGTCAAAACCACGTTATAGATGATAAGCACGTTACGCTCCCCGCATGCGCTTCTCGATAAAGATTGCGGTTGCATAAGCTGCCGCGACAAGGGCAGCGTACGAAGTGTTTTATATATAAAAACTTGTTGGTACAGTGCATTTACTTTTCTTTTGTGAATCAGTTGGTATAGACCCTTTTGCTGTTTAAAAACATGAACTGCCGCTTGCGTCCGAAGCGACTTAAGGTCGCGCCGTCTCTGCAAGCCTGTTGAGCTCGCTTCTGTCTCCAGTGCTAGAAAGCATAAATGCTACACGGACATTTACGAAGAGGGAGACAGCGCCAAAAGTACGGAGGACAAAGAACGAGGAACATACAGACAGAGCGCTGGCTGACATCTGGTTTATTTCTGAAAAATCCCCTACCGGCCTAGAAACACAGACGAATATACATCGGACCATCGCCTAAGGGCACGTGTCACAGCTCTCCAAGAACATGATTTTCTTAACAAAGAGCGCAATTGAAGGAGCACTGACGCACTCATCCTTATACTTCCAAATCTAATAAGCGTCGAATATTTCCCGAGTCACCTGCTGACTGTGCCGAGCAACAATCGTCGTCTTTTCCAAAAAGGGGAGAACCCACATATATCACAAGTAATGGCCAAATTACCCGAAGGTAAAGATCTAATCAAAAGTGCGTGTTCTCTGAGCCTATCATTGATGATTGGCCAAAGTATGCTCTCCCACAGGACAACTCAATTTTGTACACCACGCCGACCGCGCTCGGCACAAACTCCTACTTGTGCTTCTTACCACAGCCGAGTTTTTCCGGACGACCTCTATCAACCTTAGCACATTGACGCCCCAGTTTTGAAGGCACAGAAAACAAACACCACGGGGACTTCATGTGGCTTTGCATACCTTTTGAGTCTGTGCGTAGCCTTGTGTATATAAGGTAAAACCAACGGTCTCATGTTGGGTTTCTTCCTAGGCTGGGTCTTGGGGCGTCGAAGACTTTTTAACAGGCTCTCCGCTACACCGAAAAGGACCTCCCTAGGGTACCCTCCCTGCGTGAGCCTGTAGACCTGGTTGCTAAAACGAGCCGGCATCTGGTGAGGGCAAGACCTCACCAGGGCCGCTTGCATACAGCCTCTACCAATCCCTCTATTTACAACCTTCGAGTGGCTAGAGTCAAAAGGCAGCACACCACTTTTTGTCCTCGGCCAGTACCGCCAGCACACATTATCCTCATTAAAGCTATGGTTAATATCTAAAAACTGTATCCTTCAGTCTACTGGATTTTTTATTGTAAAATTCAAACCACACGAGTTAGATTTAAAAGCACACAACATGTTTTTGATGCACACATTCTTACTTTCACCAGATACTTTCCATATTAAAACCAGATAATCATCGACGTTTCTAAAAACACGAAGCACCGGTGAAATATTTGAAGCTTATTACATTTCGAAGTATTAAGATGAGTGCATTAGTGCTCCTTCGATTGCGCTCTTCGATAAGGAAATCATGTTCTTAAAAAGCTGTGACATGTGCCTTTAGGCGATAGGCGATGGTCCGATATATGTTTGTCTGTGTTTCTATGTCAGTATGTGGTTTTACAGAAATAAACCAATTGTCAGTCAGCTCTCGGTCTATGTGTTCCTCGTTCATTGTCCTCTGTCCTTTTGACGCTGTTTCCCTCTTCGTAACTATGCCTAACCAACTTGTTGGTTTACAAGTTGGTTTACAAGAATGCTCGAAACAGTTTAACAGATCTCGCGCTCCTTCTTTCTCTTGGCGTTTACCCAAAGAATTGGTTCTTAAACCTTTCAGCTACATTTCAAGCGGCGGTGTTAAGGTGGCCTTTGTTCATTCTTTGTATAAACCGGAAGTTCTCTGGGACATCAGAGACTGGAGCACTACCTAGTGGCGTTTGCCATAAAAAGGGTCTATAGTGCAGTGCGCAATCGTTGCAGGTGATACCACGGCGTGGTATCAGCGTGGATTAAAGTCTTAATCTTGTTTTCGTCAAATCGGTTTCGTTAATTACCTAGCAAATAAAAATAACTATTCGATAATGTATATTCACTGTATAAAGATCAAACTACGACGTTAAAAAGAAACCTATTATCTTGAAGCCAACTATGAAGGAAGTAATGGAAGCAGCCTATCATAACACTCTTATATTCCTTGTTTTGAACATAGTTTGTTGAAGTATGGTATAAAGCCGCTTATGTCAATTAATGTCCAATGTTTACTGACGATTTTCTTTTAGATGCCGAATGGCCGTGGTTGTTTTTTCCCAAATCTTTTTATCGCCTCTCAGCCCCTAGACAAATATGTACCAAGGTTTTGTCTGCCCTGAATTTGATCACACTAATACATTTACATACCCGGCTTCTAATCTTGACTGAGCACCTAGTAACAATTGTTGTAAAACACAATCTTTAAGCGTTAAGTTGTGCGTATTTTATAGCTTACCTGCACAATGGAAACATTTAATGCAAGTACGATGAAGTAACTATTTACTATCAGGAATTTAAAATATAAAATAGCTAACATATTTAACAAAAATGCGAGAAACGTTTTGCGTAACTGTTCATTTTTGTGTCTGACTTTCAAAGGCCTTTTTACAAAAAAAAACATATATTTTGTTTAGAACAAAAAAATATTCCACCCAAAATGTACTTCGCCGAAAAGTTTATTGAAATCTGCAGTTTTTCTCTGAAAATCGAAAATATCCCAAGAAGCGCACAAAAAAGTAAAAAAAAAATGGTTGATGTTGAAAATATTAGACGTTCTGGATCAAACATCTTTATAAACTAAACCTGATCACCGGCAAGAAAAAACACTAAATTAACTACAAGACCGCATCTAGCACACACAACTTAATCCGTGAGTCAACTTATATAAAGGTCCGAGTGATACAACTTCACAAAAAATGAGTACAAGGAAAGAATGTACCGAGGCCATGCTCGTCAATGCCTCATGAATATTTAATTTTGATTTACTTTTCAGCAATAGACAAACACGCGGTTTTGACGTCACACCGCTGCAATGGCTCTGCTTTTGGCACGGCGATAAAACTGAAGCTTCACCTAAGTCTAAGCTAATTCCTGTGCACACGCAGTGATCACACCTGGTGTGAGCAACGGCGGGCTTGCTTGTAAACAGTACATTGGTCTATACACTGCTTGGGCAAGCTAGGAATATATAAATAAAATGGATGCATTTCAGTTAATCGATATGGCATACTACGTGACGCCATTTTAACATGATACGTTATGCTATTCATGCTGAACAAAATAATATAAACGCTGCGGAAGATTTTTGCTTTTTTGCAAAAAAGTTATAGTCTCAATATTGTAAGCGACAAAATAGCCTTATTTGCGGTCGTAAAATGTTAAAATTGCCACTGAAGCCTTGCTTAACCCGGTGTAGAGAAACGAAAGGACCATGATTGATTAGAATGAAACATTCCCTATTGAGAAAGTTTATGTGAGGTCTGCCAGGTTTTCCCAATAAGTCTTTGTCGCCCCTTCGAGATAGTCTGATGAGTTTGAAAGGGCAGTCACGGCTTTTTAAAGAGAAACTTCGGTCGATAGTTTTGAGTTTTGAATTACGTCTGTTTTAGCTCAGTCAGTGCCTTTGAATTACACGGCATAATTGTTTTTCGATATTGTGTGTAGTTTTATAAATATCATGGCACAAAGTTCGGTTTCGGGCGTCCACGGCAAAACCGAAACTATTTTCCAGAGACGGATGGCGACGATAATCGTCAGCTGTAAGACCACGAAGTGACGTCACCCTGGTGCTGCGGTACGCGGTACAACGTGAGGAATCAACCGCATCACCACTGCAGCCTGACGTCACAGGGATGCTGCACTGCGCGTCGTCCAGTGTTCCTTCACTAAAAGCTAACCCGCTTGCCACCCACTAAAAAGCAGCTTGCCACCCACTAAAAAGTAGCAGCTGGTCGCATTTTTAATATCGGTTTTAGTGCAGTAAGCGGCTTCACTTTGACGTAATATTTCGGCTGTGACAATATTTGGTGCCTCTAGAGCAATACCAGTAATTTATTTTCGTTTCGTTATCCACCGCCATTGCCCTTTAAGAGGCTCTGTGGGGCCTGCCAATATCCTTACTTGGAGAGCATGTAACCCTTCAGGATCGTTCCAAAAGGTCTGTGGTGCTTGTTAGCGTATTCCCGGAAAAGTACTTCAAGAGTATTTTAAAGCAACTTTGAAAAAGAGCACGTTACCCTTCACAAACTCCGCGTCGGGGAAGCTTCTTGGTCGCTTTGTATCGGTCGGCAGCAACGCACAGTCGGTGGGGGTGTGTCCAGTGGGCAGCAACGTAAGCGGGTCGCACAGATCCAGCGAGCGAAAAGGACGCTGGGCACCAGGGAGACCACCGTGACCGTACTCAAGAATCATTAAACTGCGGAAGATGTTGGTATTGCATTCGTGTTTTTTTTGCCGAGCGCGTTTTCCATGCTACCAGTTTCTCGTCTACCTACTCGGTTTTAAACGTTGAACTACCGTACATCTCAACTAGCTTTATTTTGAGCACCTCGACAGATATTTTTGACGACAAAAAACTCGGTAGTCACTACTTGGTCTGACCGCCTTTCTCTTTAGTTTCTTACGTTAGACTTTAAAATAAAAAAAAATAAAAGTAAAAAAAAAGGTTGGGGAAACATGGTTAATTTTGAGTTTAAATACTAGTTGATTCCTAGTATTTTTCGTTTTCCATTTACGTTTTCACCAACTGCAGTTTTGTTCAATGATTGGCAGTCATTGTGGCAAACCAAACAGTCCATATTAAGGTGCATTCTTCGATTCAATGGTTTGTGGGCTAAAGTGCTAGACAATTGACAGCTGAAAAACTATGTGGTAGATTTCAACAGAGTTGAAGAGCTGAGGTGGGTCGGAAGGACTAAAATGGTCTCATATGATGGATTAGGATTGAAGTATTATTTTTTTACAGTAGGAAACTTAATACCATGAGTTCAAAACAAAAATTAAACAAAATCAGTTACAACATGCAGTACGATTAAAAGTCTGACCTCACATGCACGCTTAATACTGTTTTATTTTTATTTTTTTGCAAGCAGGTACAGTTATGTTATTGGGACGTTAATTACGCTTTCCGGCCGCATGAAGCAGTTTCCGGACGCTTCTTAGCGTCTAAGGGCTTAAAAAATTATACGCTTGCCCCTAGAAACAACACATAACTCAAGCCATCGCAGTCTCATCAAATGACGGGAGTTTTATAATTATAATTTTATATGATAGTGAAAAAAGAAACACAAGAAACAATTAACGAGAAGCAAACAAAAAAAAAACACAAAAAAACGTGCAAGCAAAAAGCACATAGAAACTGTGGCACGCGCGCGTATTCCAGAACAGGATCTTTAGACAGGTCACAAAGGCACTGTTGCGCGGTGGCAAAAGATCAATAACGCAATCCTTTCAAGCAAAAGGAAAACGAGCCACCAAGACGAAAGAAGAAACTCGTAATTTTTCTCGTTTTGCTTTTGTTTCACCCGAAAGAAGAGCGACACGGTGAAAGCGAGCTCTGACACGTCGTGCGGGACGGCAGAAGAGGAGAAGCGACGTGCCCCACAAAGGGCACACATCCGGTTCCCCGCCAAAACCCCGAGGCGGCACGGCCTCTTCCGCCAGCAGGAAACTCGGGCAACTTCCCTTCGCGGCGTCAAAGCGGCATTGTGTTCAGCTGCTCCGTGAGCTCAAGCGCGCTCTTCGATCCGGTTATTTTGGGGAAAGGAAAGGACTCCCCGCCACCAATTGCGCCGCCTCCGGTGGTGTCGGCTTGTCTTTGCACGGCACGAGACTGACCTGAGTTTTGACCGATTCACTACTAGCCTGATTCACCCGAGAAGCTCGCTGCTTAGGGTAGCGTAACAAGTTGCAAAGGCTGCGGCCACGAGTTCTTTCGCGCTTGTTAAAGCCATTCCTGATGTTGGTGGACCTTGTTTTTCGGCGAGACCTGTTGAAACCTCCTAAAATTTCTTAGGACGAGAGAACACACTGGCACTCTGGCGCCATCTATGCGGTGACCCTGGAACTGCATTTCACAAGAGCGAAGGTTTTGCGGGATTTCCGAGGTGAAGTGTACGTAATACCTTTAAGAAAGCCTGGTTGACAAATGTTTTTCGAACCAAGAAATAAAGGCTAATGCGGGAGAAAAATAGAAAATATGCCGGACCGCAAAGTTTACACCGTTACTCAACAGATGGCGCCAGTGTGTCCTCTCGTTGTAAGAGATATTAAGAGGTTCCAAGGCACCCCGTTCTAAGAGGTCGCAAGTTAGGCGCTCGTTTCCGGGTTGAGCGGCGTCGTCATCGATGTCGGCGTAACCGCGCGCGTTGCATTATGGGACCTCACAGTTTGCAGGCTAAATTTAGCGGGGAAAGCGAATTGGTGTTGAAGTCACGTGACGTCAATTTTTCTGCTAAATTTAGAGTGGAAACTTAACCCTCTTGATTTAGCGCGAAAAGTTTCGCTAAATTTCCCGCTAAATTTAGCAGAAAACTTTCGCTCAATTTCCCGCTAAAAGGAAGGGAACGAAGGGGAGCAGTGGATGCCCTTTCCTCCGTACCCTCTTTTCCTCGTCCTCAAGAGATGTGCTCTAATTCCGCATTAGAAAGCATTGTAAACGTGTTTGATTTTTTCACTGATTGTATGTAATGTGACGACTGGGTTGCCTTAAATATGATATTTTTTATTGTACTTATGCAGCTTGAATAGTTAGTCACAAGGTAAATAAACGCTTCGTAATATTTCTTAAAAATTCTGCGCCATGTTTTCAAAATGTTTAAGTGTGTTATCTCAGCGTGCCCAAAAACTCAAAGCGCCAACACCATGCGAAGAACTTGACATATTTCCAATTTTCAAAGGTACCAACTATATACTGTGGGCGTCGCATTTAAAAGGGACGTCAAACCAAGCCCTAAGCAGGGACCCAACGTTTGAAGGCCTACTCTGTTTCTTCTTCAGGGGTGACTCTAGCGATGGCGTTGAGGAGCAGTATTTTTTGTTTGCTTTTGTCTTCTTCTACGGTGGTGCATTTCTCTCTGGGTTGTTCCGATCTTGAAACAGCAAGAATATGACCTTCATATACGCTTAAACCAAAAAGAGGGTATCTTGAATGCCCCTAGATTGTGACTTCGCCCTGGTCTGAAAACAGGTTGCTCGAGTTCTTTTAGTTTTTTTGTAGCCACCTTGGGTAGACTAGAAAGAAGACACATCAACTATTAATGCAGACCCCAAAGTTTAGAATTTCTCGTTCGAAGCAAACCACGGCGCCGTCAGCTTTTGACCCAGGGCCGTCGTCTGCTTGCTGCTCCCATCGAGAGATGGCGCCACAAGCGCAACCCTCGGATAACTTGGTCGGCTGCATTGGCGTCAGGCGTTGAAACTATCAAGAGTGTTTTTAAAGCAGGAAATAATTTTTAACGCTACCCCCAATCTCAAAATTTTCTGTCCGTTCGTTCGTTCGTCTGTGCATGTATTTCCCGCAAAATTTAGCGGAAAAGTTTGTATCACGAGACCTATACACAAATTGAGCTTCTGAGCTGAATGAAACCGAAAAATTTATGCCATGTGACCTGACGTCACGGGGTGTACAGACCAATTCCATTTCCCCGCTAAAGTTCGCGGAGAAATTGATATCATGTGAACTATACACCAATTCAGTTTCCCCGCTACATTTTGCGGGAAAGTGGCGTCATGTGACTTCACCTGACGTCTCATGAACTATACACGTTGGGGAAATTGACGGCACGCATATCAATGTCATGTGGTTCCATTATTCTGGGACCGGCGTCTTCAGATCAAGTGCTGTAGGCATGATATATGATTTCCACATATAGAATCAGTACACCAAGAATAATACTCTCAGTGAACATGCACATAAAAAAAAATTTTTACAGGGTAAGAGAAGCGATTACGGAATAAATACATACGTACATATACATATATGCAATATGTTACTGTAACAAAGTAATAAAAATCCAACTAATAAAACGCAATTACTTTTTAGGCGCGTTGTTCGTGTTTCGACTTTCGAATAATACCTAATATTTGTTGCCTGTCCCTGTGTCCGTAAGAAAAAAAATACTACCAGTATCTCGAGTGAGTTCTTGAAATTAATATTTGACCAGTGACTATCTGAAAGCTCCCTCCCTTCTGACAGGAAGGTTGGCAGGATCGTCCCAGTCTTCAAGCTGGGAAGTCGCTGTTTGGTTTCAAACTATCGCCCAATATCTTTAACTTCAATCGCAACTAAACTTCTTGAGCATATACTATATTCGCAAATTATCAGTCACCTAACAACTAATACATTTTTTTTCAAAAACCAGCATGGATTTAGAAAGGGACTTTCCTGTGAGACGCACCTTTGCGACTTCATCCATGACCTACATACTAATCTCGAGTGTCGGGCTCAAACTAACGCCATCTTTCTGGATTTTTTGAAAGGTTTTGATCATGTTCCCCATCAACGACTACTATCCAAACTGGCATCCCTTCGTCTTGACCCGCTAATCTTCTCATGGACACGTGACTTTCTTTTTTACCGCGTGCAATACACGGCTACTAATTACCATGAGTCCGCCCTAACAAACGTTTCATCTGGTGTTCCTCAAGGGTCCGTACTGGGTCCCCCACTTTTCTTAATATTCATAAATGACCTTCCGGCCACCATCTCATCTAATATTCGTATGTTTACATATGACTGTGTCGTATATAACAAAGTAACAAGTGTGCATGACAACATTCAACTTCAAGATGATTTAGTAAAAATTAATAAATGGTGCGAACAGTGGCTGATGCCATTAAACAAATCTAAATGTAAACTAATCTGTTTCACTAGAAAAAAAAACTGTTTTATCCTACCAATATTACTTGGGCTCCAATTTAATTGAGACTGTTCCTTCGTACAAATATCTTGGTGTAAAATTAACTTCAGATCTTTCATGGAATAATCACATTGAAGCCATCTCCGCAGACACCTCCAGGACCCTGGGAGTACTCCGACGTAACCTTCGACCTGCTCCACCAACAGTCCGGAAACTGGCCTACGACACACTTATCCGACCTAAATTAGAATATGCTGCCTCCATCTGGAACGCCCATCAAGGCTTCCTTATCAATCATCTGGAAGCAATTCAAAACAGGGCCACTCGTTTCATCCTCTCCACGTACGATGACTCTATCAGTGTCTCTTCCCTAAAAAGTCCACTCACCCTTTCTTCTTTGCAGCTTCGTAGGAACATCTCTCAGGTCTGCCTCCTTCACAAAATTTATTATGACTGTCTTGACCTTAAAACAGCATTATTATCACCTCCCGATCGAACATCATCTCGCCTAAACAATGCTTGTACCATCAAAAGGATCTCTGGCTCAACAAACGCTTTCAACCGATCTTTCCTCCCACAAGCTATCAATGACTGGAACAGCCTCCCATCCTCCATCGTCACCATCGTAGAACCAAACGCCTTTAAATCAAGTCTTCAATCGCACTTGTTATGTTGTTAACTGTTTACCAACCTTTTCCTGAATGTATTTTTTTGTGTCTGTTTTTCCAATGTATAATATGAATGATCCCCCCCCTTATGTAATGCCCTCACGGGCCTTTAAGGTTCAATAAATGAAATGAAATGAAATGAAAATCATTTAGTAAAAGGGATGCCCTCTTCCGGCTATTAAATCCAACCAAAATATCAAAATTCGGCAAAAAAAAAAACAACAAAAGAGCGATTGTCGAGTATGCCTAGTATGCAAGTAATCGAGTTCACGAATGGTCATATCTGGGACATTCCGTTATGATGTGCTCAACGTCTTCCACGGGATGGCAACAGGTGCAGCTCGGTGTTTCCACCTGGTGAATACGGCAAAAAAAGCTGCCGGTGAACGCGACATCTATTCTTAGGAGATGAATTAATGTATCAATATGTCTGCTCAAGGAATTATGGACTGGGCACAGAAAATCTGGATCAATAAGAAGGAGTAGGCTGTCTTCCGAGATGCTCTTGAGCCACGTGTTGCGGGACATTAAGTTTCGCAGACAACGAATGTACCGCTTGGCATCCCCTTATGTAAAAGGTTTGAGGTTAATGTTATTATTTGTATGCCTCTCCGTGGCCGGTTAGTGAGCTGGTGTATCTCTTAAAACACCGCTATATTTAGGCTGTATATTTTCCGGTGTTTATTTATCTTAAAAATTGGCGGATTATTTTTGGGTTTTTATTTATGTCCAAAATACCAGTGTATTTCGGTGAATTTTCTCGTGCAGACGCTTGAAACGGTTATTATTGACGGAGAAAATCGCTGAAAGAAACGAACAATCGAGACGAGAAACGGTTCAATTTTTATTTCCATCTGATACACAATATTTTGCGCATTTCATTACTCTAATATATGATTGCATACATTCCAAGGCTCGCATCTGTCATTCCCGCCCGCTCCTTCCTGTTGACGGAGCTCAATTTCGAGAGCGCGCGCTGTACATTTGTGCTAGACGCAGAAAGTACCAAAATGTGTAAAGAGCCTTGGGACAGTACTGGCCAGTCTGGCGAATGCGGCTTCGGGACGCGCTTCGACCCGCACAATATGGAAGACACTTCAAACCCCCCAACTAGGGTCCGGGGAAAATTAGGGCAACCTTCAATGAAGCTATCTATAAAAGGACACAACACAACAAACTTTTGGAGACATAAACTGATGGTCTAAGTATAATGAGCACTGGCAGAAAAAGAAAACACATCTCGATTACTAAGAGACGTTAGAAAACCTGAAGCACGACCTTAAAGAAAAAATATGAACGAGTTTAAGGAACGTTTACATTCGACTTTTCGGTGAACAAAACAAAGCCGATTGTAAGAAAAAATTTAAAAGCCGCTGTTTTCCGGTTTTAACAGTTTTTTTTTTCTTTTCGATGCCGGCGGAGTTTTATCGGTCATTTTTGGTTAAACTGGAAAGTATACAGCCTAGCTATATCCAGAAACCTACTAAAGGTGCACGGTATTTCCAAATTCCATTCCGTTAGAGGTATATGTACTGATTTTGAGTTTTAAGCCTCTAAATATGCTAAAAAAGTGCAAATGATGATGGTGAGTTTATGGGTTACAGCTGTATATTTTATTCTTTATTATAATAATCTAAGGTACACTTAATAAATAATCAAATAAAAGATAATGATGTCGTTAGGCGTATAATAACAAGTTTGCCATTCCAAACTTCTAAATACCATAAAATCGGAACTACCGAAACCGGGTTTTCAGACAATTCCCGCCGCTGCCATGATTGGAGAGGCCTTAATTCTAAACCTTATGCGCTACATAATCTATGCTACGTGAGAAATATCATAGTATAATATTGTAAAATATTAGAGTAAACTGCGCTTCCTATTGGAAACCTAAAGTTTTAAATGCGAAAATTTACATTTTTAATGCGAAATTCATATTCATAACAGAACCGAATCATTTTTAGCATATTTAGAGGCTTAAAACTCAAAACCAGTGCATATACCTCTAACGGAATGTATTCTGGGTAAAAAAAAAAAAAGGTGTGTAGAGAACGCGGCGCGAGAAAGAGAAAAAATACTTAAAATTGTTTTTTTATTATACAGCGTGCTGAAATTGAACGAAAAGTGGAAACCTCCTCTGTTTCATAATTTATTTCTCGGTACTCGTACATGATAAAGGCACAAACTTTCTTTAATTCGGAAGGCACTGAAAGGTTCTACACGTGGTATCATTTTAAAAGCAATACTAAACATAATCGACTGAAAAAAAAGAAGAAAATCCGCAGTTTAGCTTACAGTTGTTTGCGGAGGCAAGTTTGGGGATTTTTGCGAAGATTGGATCGACGAATATTAAATACCTTTTGGAATGTCATTTTGCCGACTTGCATATATATCAAAATAAAAAAAATATAGAAGCTCTCTTTTTTTAATACTTTGAGATCGAGAGTGGTTCAAAAACGCCACGCACGACAATCGTCAAAACCCACCATCGGCTTTTGCCCTTTTTTAGCATATTTAGAGGCTTAAAACTCAAAACCAGTGCATATACCTCTAACGGAATGTATTTTGGGTAAAAAAACGGTGCGAAGCGAACGCGACGCGAGAAAACGAAAAAAAATTTAATAATGATTTTGTTTTATACAGCGTGCTGAAATTGAACGAAACGTGAAAACCTTCTCTGCTTCATAATTTATTTCTTAGAACTCATACATGATAAAGGCACGAACTTTGTTTAATTTGGAAAGCAATGAAAGGTTCTACACGTAGTACTATTTTAAAAGCGATACTAAACATATTCGATGGGAAAAAAATCCGCAATTTAGGTCACAGTTGTTCGCGGAGGCGTGTTGGAGTCCTAACTCCGTTTTACCAACTTGCATATATATCACACTAAAAAATATAGACGCTCTCTATTGAATACTTAGAGATTGAGAGTGGTTCAAATGCGCCACACACGGACAATCGTCAAAACCTCTTCGTTCTTTCCCGCTTCTTTGAATTTTTTTTTCTCAGAAACTAAACATGTCAGGACATTAAAATATTGAAAATTGTTCTTCTTGGAAGATGCGCCACAAAATATAAACATTTCAAGCAAATTAAAAAAAAATACGACTGCACCTCGTTGCCTGAATCCAAATGAAACCGCCCAGGTATATTTACTTGAAGATTTGTGTTTCAAATTTATATTTATTTATCTATTTTCGGACCCTTAGGGGCCGCGAGTGTCACCTAATCGACACTTGAGCCATAAAGTTTAGAGAACCCTATTCTACACCAACGGTGACGCGAATGGTGCTGCCATCTACCGTCGCACCGTCAAGTTATTAGCTAGCGGATCAATCGAGAGAGCTTCTCTGATTCCTTACTAGATGGCGAAGCGCTCGCACTTTCCTCTTTTTCCTTCCCCTCTCCCCTCCTGCTCGGAACACTTTAGGCAACAAAACCGGAGAATAATTCCCACGTAAAAAACAACGTTTCTATCATCATCATTAAACTTCACCGTAAAAATGTAAATATTGTAAACAACTTATTTTTCGCGGGCTGAATATTTCGCGATTTAGGTCGAAGCTGAAGTTTTGTAATAATTCCCAGATCCTAATTTTCACGCCGCGGTGGAATCTCAAAATAGATTGCAAAGTGTTTGCATTTGACCAGCTTTATTCGCGGGACTTATTTTTCGCGAATTTAGGCGATTCACAAAATTCGCGTAAAATAGGTCCTCGTGGAAATTGAGCCCTTTACAGTTTCTGGTTAAAATACAAACGAACCCAGAAAAGCTGAAAGGGATACGATTTTTATTTCTGGATGTCTAAAAAAATAAATGTGTGCACTGAGCGCTAAATTCGGAATTCGAACCGGTGGCAAGAGAACTGTTAATAATTCCTAAGGTTTTCTTTCGGTTTTTGTTTGCTTCGTTACAAAAGACGTTCTTCGCATATACGCCGTATAAATATAGAAAAAAACATATTTCGGCGGACTGAAGATTAACATTGTTTCTAATCCTATGTATACACGCATGAATGTACAGCAAAGAAAAAGTAGCGACGGGACTTCGTTTATTAGAGCGCATAATCTGATCGATTTTTTTTTATTCCAATCGATATTTACTCAGCTCCCCTGGCTCGCAGATTTTAATGAAAAGAAAAAGGCGAATATCAGTTTGAACCCTGATTACAAAAGAGTTTGGAAATTAAAGTAAACGGAAAGGAATGTTCCCGCCTATTTCGCTTGACTCTTAAAACATTTTCTTTTCGATGGCGACTGAGGTCGCTAAAAATGTTTGTTCTCGCAAATGTTTCAGGAGTAATGTTTCATTTAGAGCCTTCATAAGGCGCATAGTTGCTCTCAAAATATAAGAAAAACAAATCATTACTATCATTTTCGCTATACTCCGTACAATGCAAGGTGTTCTTTTGTTTCCCTACGTCATTACAAGAGACGCCTTACTGCATCTATAGCTTACAAACATTTCCGGAACAAAACAAATAATGTTCATACTTTTAAAACATATTTTCAATATAATACGTTTTCAGTAAGCCCCAAGAAAAAAGAATTGAGCCCTGGATATAATTTTTTGTGAATCATGCTAATAGTTTTGTTTCCCGTGGATCTGAGATATACCGATCTGATATTAGTTGTGAGCGGTAATGGAGCGAATAAATAGGCCCATTTCTGAGGCGATTGAACTTTCACTTTATAAGTTTCTTGAAGTTCTTAATTGTTTATTTATTCGGTTAGCTATAATGCCGGGGAGAACGCATACATGCCAGTGTTTCTTTTTTTTTTTCCTTTGATGCGTATCACGGACTCCTGGGGCATTCTTGGTTGTGGAGCCGAATGAAACGAGAAAAAAAAATGCATCGAAGATATATACTACATAATGCCTTAAAATTATCGAACCATCCCTTTCAAATGCCATTAATCTGGTTTGTTCATTTATTAGAAGCTTCAGGCTTAAGTCAAGTAAAAAGAAATCTCGATAATTGTATTTTATAACATGAAGATTAGTCAATAAATTAAAATAGGTCAGACGAATATGTTTTGAAATTTTTGGCCGACACCTTGCACGCATTTTTGTCAGTTTAGATACACAACCCTTAAACAATGCAGGTAGAAACGTGTTTTCCTGCATCAGAAAGAAGCACAGAGGTTAAGAAGAAACTACCACATATATGGGCTTATATTTCGAGCATTTTTAATATTCGTGTGAATAATGCTTAATGCCGCCTAAGACCTTACAGGCAGGTCTGTACAAATTAAAACAATAATGTCGCCGGCCACCTTGCGGCTTCCAAGAGTTCCTAATGAATGAAGCTTCTACGTAATTACCAAGAACCAGGTATGACACTGAGGTAAAAGAAGGAAGGCAGATATACGAAATTTCAATTGTAATATCAATTTGGGACTTCAGCCCCAGCTTCGCGGCTCTTCAGAATTACCTCAAATTTACACCAGCTCGTTAGCACTCTTACACCTCTTTCGTAAAAGCCTCTACTTCCCTTTTAAAAGGAAAAATGAACTGGCCTATAACATACATAAGAATGAACCTACGATCTCTACTCCTTCCACCGCTCATCTCATGCTCACAGGTGCTATGCTGACGGGAGATCAATCACAACAAAATTTGCTGGCTTCGAAAACTCTGGCCCATTCACATGGCTACAACCGCGTCGAGAAGCTTCGTATACTGTTGAGAATTATGGTGTTGCGCACATTCTAGGCATAGCGCAACATTGTTCGGGCAGGGGCGCTTCATAAATTCGGGAACCTCTGACCGGCATTGTGCGCCCGTGCGTGTTCTTTTTTGTATATTTCTGTATTTATTTACGGCGCTTTTCACGAAACATTTCCCGGTCCGACGCGGGCATTCAGTTTCACGGTTTGTTGGGTTCGCCTCATCTCCGACATGTTATCGCGTCGCACTGCACCTTTTGGGGGCCTGCTACGGCGCAAGCGGGCCTCCCTTTATGTTCGGGAGCTTTCCTCTGCGGTGTCACATTTTGCTATTTTGTATTGCTTTTTACCTAATGTGCGAGAAGCGTGCTTAGATCACCGTAACACGAGGAAACATCGTGCTTACGGCATTCGCCAAATCGACTGAACGGGGGCGCCGTTACCGAGCGCTCAGGAGCCGACCAAGCGTGCCGCTTCATTGATGAAGCGTTGCTTCAACAACTCACAAAAGAGGGGAGAGAAACAAGAAAGAAAGGGGGTACGAAACGCGATCGAATATTTGTAGAAGCATGCCATCATACACTGTTTCTATATGGATCGGTTTATTTTATGCTCTATTGATTTTGCTTTTACTATTGTTCCGCAAATTTTGACCACTTAGGTGATAGATTATAGAGGTAGATGGCAGTTGATTTAAACATTTTTAATCAGATTTGCATCGGCATAAGCTAGAGCGCAAGCGCGCTTCCCCTAGTGATATCTATCTAAAACGACTATATAATTAGTCCTTTTTGAAAATGCTTGCCTTGATCTAATATAATTGCTAAAATGAAATAATTATTTCTTACAAAACTTCGTTTTATTGCGCTCGAGTGTTTTATAAGCTCCAGCCACAGTAACGGTTACAGCGCCGTCATTATGGTTTTCCTTGTATTTTGGTTGCACGTCGCAAAGAACTCTAGTTGACTTAAGTGATCCCGCATTGTTCGTTGGGTCATGCCGCACATCCTTTATTGACTTGACCACTAACCTCCTTCAGCCCCCTTCTTCCAATTCCATTTCTCATCATCAAATGATGGACGTACGTATACTGTTACTCGTGTCCCGTTGCCTGTTTGGTAACTAAGTAGCGATTTCGTTACTTCCTATCTGAAGAAACGAGCAACAGAGGTTCGATACTTTATGGCCAAGTGACCATCACCGGTATTTAGTTGTACGAGTTACACAACCTCGTTTTCGCCTCATCTCGCACCTCTGACTATCAGGACAAAACAAACGCCAAGGAGAAAATCACAAATATGTGCACAAAGTGTAACAGTATATCCACTGCTGTAACTGAGCACGTTGGTAACTGTACAGCAGTGAATGACCCCCCCCCCCCCCTACCCCCCTTTTTTTTTTACAAGTGATCATCCACCGTACAAGCACGACGAGCATCATCCGGTTGACCTTCTGGGACATTCCGTTTCATCCTCTGTACATCTGTCCTGCTTAGTTTCAATTGAATGACAAAACTCTACGCTTGAATTCGAGAACCACAGGCATATACTCGACTAGGACAAGACAGGGTGCAGGCGAACTGGTTAAGGTAGAACAGTTTAACCCAAGATCCTGTCTCAAAGACAGGGACATACAACAAGATGACACCCATCGCTAATAGACCTTTCCGGTAAGTAGAGGGCGCCTTCAAGCGACGCGCGTGAGGAATGATGGGAACAGCAAGGATCGCTGCTCTGTCGCCTGCTGCTACCGCGCTACCGCCTTCGAGAACTACGTTGACTACGTTCGCGTTGGGTCGCCGTGTACGGCAGACGGCAATCTCAGCAGCGCCCTGAGCTGCAAAGCTGAAACCTGAATCACAGTACGTCTGTCCACTGCCCTCTTTTGAATGAGGCGTCGTAAACCTGAATCACAGTACGTCTGTCCACTGCCCTCTTTTGATTGAGGCGTCGTAAACCTGAATCACAGTACGTCTGTCCACTGCCCTCTTTTGAATGAGGCGTCGTAAACCTGAATCACAGTACGTCTGTCCACTGCCTTCTTTTGAATGAGGCGTCGTAAACCTGAATCACAGTACGTCTGTCCACTGCCCTCTTTTGAATGAGGCGTCGTAAACCTGAATCACAGTACGTCTGTCCACTGCCCTCTTTTGAATGAGGCGTCGTAAACCTGAATCACAGTACATCTGTCCATTGCCCTCTTTCGGATGAGGCGTCGTAAACCTGAATCACAGTACGTCTGTCCACTGCCCTCTTTTGAATGAGGCGTCGTAAACCTGAACCACAGTACGTCTGTCCACTGCCCTCTTTCGAATGAGGCGTCGTAAACCTGAATCACAGTACGTCTGTCCACTTCCCTCTTTTGAATGAGGCGTCGTAAACCTGAATTACAGTACGTCTGTCCGCTGCCCTCTTTCGAATGAGGCGTCGTAAACCTGAATCACAGTACGTCTGTCCACTGCCCTCTTTCGAATGAGGCGTCATAAACCTGAATCACAGTACGTCTGTCCATTGCCCTCTTTTGAATGAGGCGTCGTAAACCTGAATCACAATACGTCTGTTCACTGCCCTCTTTCGAATGAGGCGTCGTAAACCTGAATCACAGTACGCCTGTCCACTGCCCTCTTTTGAATGAGGCGTCGTAAACCTGAATCACAGTACGTCTGTCCACTGCCCTCTTTTAAATGAGGCGTCGTAAACTGAATCACAGTACGTCTGTCCACTGCCCTCTTTTGAATGAGGCGTCGTAAACCTGAATCACAGTACGTCTGTCCACTGCCCTTTCTTGAATGAGGCGTCGTAAACCTGAATCACGGAACGCCTGTCCACTGCCCTCTTTTGAATGAGGCGTCGTAAACCTGAATCACAGTACGCGTGTCCACTGCCTTCTTTTGAATGAGGCGTCGTAAACCTGAATCACAGTACGTCTGTCCACTGCACTCTTTCGAATGAGGCGTCGTAAACCTGAATCACAGTACGTCTGTCCACTGCCCTCTTTTAAATGAGGCGTCGTAAACCTGAATCACAGTACGTCTGTCCACTGCCCTCTTTTGAATTAGGCGTCGTAAACCTGAATCACAGTACGTCTGTCCACTGCCCTCTTTTGAATGAGGCGTCGTAAACCTGAATCACAGTACGTCTGTCCACTGCCCTCTTTCGAATGAGGCGTCGTAAACCTGAATCACAGTACGTCTCTCCACTGCCCTCTTTTGAATGAGGGGTCGTAAACCTGAATCACAGTACGTCTGTCCACTGCCCTCTTTCGAATGAGGCGTCGTAAACCTGAATCACAGTACGTCTGTCCACTGCCCTCTTTTGAATGAGGCGTCGTAAACCTGAATCACAGTACGTATGTCCACTGCCCTCTTTTGAATGAGGCGTCGTAAACCTGAATCACAGTACGTCTGTCCACTGCCCACTTTCGAATGAGGCGTCGTACACCTGAATCACAGTACGTCTGTCCACTGCCCTCTTTTGGATGAGGCGTCGTAAACCTGAATCACAGTACGTCTGTCCACTGCCCTCTTTTGAATGAGGCGTCGTAAACCTGATACACAGTACGTCTGTCCACTGCCCTCTTTTGAATGAGGCGTCGTAAACTGAATCACAGTACGTCTGTCCACTGCCCTCTTTTGAATGAGGCGTCGTAAACCTGAATCACAGTACGTCTGTCCACTGCCTTCTTTTGAATGAGGCGTCGTAAACCTGAATCACAGTACGTCTGTCCACTGCCCTCTTTTGAATGAGGCGTCGTAAACCTGAATCACAGTACGTCTGTCCACTGCCCTCTTTTGAATGAGGCGTCGTAAACCTGAATCACAGTACATCTGTCCATTGCCCTCTTTTGGATGAGGCGTCGTAAACCTGAATCACAGTACGTCTGTCCACTGCCCTCTTTTGAATGAGGCGTCGTAAACCTGAACCACAGTACGTCTGTCCACTGCCCTCTTTCGAATGAGGCGTCGTAAACCTGAATCACAGTACGTCTGTCCACTTCCCTCTTTTGAATGAGGCGTCGTAAACCTGAATTACAGTACGTCTGTCCGCTGCCCTCTTTCGAATGAGGCGTCGTAAACCTGAATCACAGTACGTCTGTCCGCTGCCCTCTTTTGAATGAGGCGTCGTAAACCTGAATCACAGTACGTCTGTCCACTGCCCTCTTTTGAATGAGGCGTCGTAAACCTGAATCACAGAACGTCTGTCCAATGCCCTCTTTTGAATGAGGCGTCGTAAACCTGAATCACAGTACGTCTGTCCACTGCCCTCTTTCGAATGAGGCGTCATAAACCTGAATCACAGTACGTCTGTCCATTGCCCTCTTTTGAATGAGGCGTCGTAAACCTGAATCACAATACGTCTGTTCACTGCCCTCTTTCGAATGAGGCGTCGTAAACCTGAATCACAGTACGCCTGTCCACTGCCCTCTTTTGAATGAGGCGTCGTAAACCTGAATCACAGTACGTCTGTCCACTGCCCTCTTTTAAATGAGGCGTCGTAAACTGAATCACAGTACGTCTGTCCACTGCCCTCTTTTGAATGAGGCGTCGTAAACCTGAATCACAGTACGTCTGTCCACTGCCCTTTCTTGAATGAGGCGTCGTAAACCTGAATCACGGAACGCCTGTCCACTGCCCTCTTTTGAATGAGGCGTCGTAAACCTGAATCACAGTACGCGTGTCCACTGCCCTCTTTTGAATGAGGCGTCGTAAACCTGAATCACAGTACGTCTGTCCACTGCACTCTTTCGAATGAGGCGTCGTAAACCTGAATCACAGTACGTCTGTCCACTGCCCTCTTTTAAATGAGGCGTCGTAAACCTGAATCACAGTACGTCTGTCCACTGCCCTCTTTTGAATGAGGCGTCGTAAACCTGAATCACAGTACGTCTGTCCACTGCCCTCTTTTGAATGAGGCGTCGTAAACCTGAATCACAGTACGTCTGTCCACTGCCCTCTTTCGAATGAGGCGTCGTAAACCTGAATCACAGTACGTCTCTCCACTGCCCTCTTTTGAATGAGGGGTCGTAAACCTGAATCACAGTACGTCTGTCCACTGCCCTCTTTCGAATGAGGCGTCGTAAACCTGAATCACAGTACGTCTGTCCACTGCCCTCTTTTGAATGAGGCGTCGTAAACCTGAATCACAGTACGTATGTCCACTGCCCTCTTTTGAATGAGGCGTCGTAAACCTGAATCACAGTACGTCTGTCCACTGCCCTCTTTCGAATGAGGCGTCGTACACCTGAATCACAGTACGTCTGTCCACTGCCCTCTTTTGGATGAGGCGTCGTAAACCTGAATCACAGTACGTCTGTCCACTGCCCTCTTTTGAATGAGGCGTCGTAAACCTGATACACAGTACGTCTGTCCACTGCCCTCTTTTGAATGAGGCGTCGTAAACTGAATCACAGTACGTCTGTCCACTGCCCTCTTTTGAATGAGGCGTCGTAAACCTGAATCACAGTACGTCTGTCCACTGCCCTCTTTTGAATGAGGCGTCGTAAACCTGAATCACAGTACGTCTGTCCACTGCCCTCTTTCGAATGAGGCGTCGTAAACTGAATCACAGTACGTCTGTCCACTGCCCTCTTTTGAATGAGGCGTCGTAAACCTGAATCACAGTACGTATGTCCACTGCCCTCTTTTGAATGAGGCGTCGTAAACCTGAATCACAGTACGTCTGTCCACTGCCCTCTTTCGAATGAGGCGTCGTACACCTGAATCACAGTACGTCTGTCCACTGCCCTCTTTTGGATGAGGCGTCGTAAACCTGAATCACAGTACGTCTGTCCACTGCCCTCTTTTGAATGAGGCGTCGTAAACCTGATACACAATACGTCTGTCCACTGCCCTCTTTTGAATGAGGCGTCGTAAACTGAATCACAGTACGTCTGTCCACTGCCCTCTTTTGAATGAGGCGTCGTAAACCTGAATCACAGTAGGCCTGTCCACTGCCCTCTTTTGGATGAGGCGTCGTAAACCTGAATCACAGTACGTCTGTCCACTGCCCTCTTTCGAATGAGGCGTCGTAAACCTGATACACAGTACGTCTGTCCACTGCCCTCTTTTGAATGAGGCGTCGTAAACTGAATCACAGTACGTCTGTCCACTGCCCTCTTTTGAGTGAGGCGTCGTAAACCTGAATCACAGTACGTCTGTCCACTGCCCTCTTTTGAATGAGGCGTCGTAAACCTGAATCACAGTACGTCTGTCCACTGCCCTCTTTTGAATGAGGCGTCGTAAACCTGAATCACAGTACGTCTGTCCACTGCCCTCTTTCGAATGAGGCGTCGTAAACCTGAATCACAGTACGTCTGTCCACTGACCTCTTTTGAATGAGGCGTCGTAAACCTGAATCACAGTACGTCTGTCCACTGCCCTCTTTTGAATGAGGCGTCGTAAACCTGAATCACAGTACGTCTGTCCACTGCCCTCTTTCGAATGAGGCGTCGTAAACCTGAATCACAGTACGTCTGTCCATTGCCCTCTTTTGAATGAGGCGTCGTTCTGGATATGCCACGGTTCTTCTTTTTTTTTTTAATGGGCTTTCGCTCGTGGGTAACACGCCAGAAGAGCGAGAAATCACTAACACATCCAACGTGTTTCTTTTTTCTTTAAAGCGCAGCACTTTGGCGCTCATCTCCGTGTTTCGTGTCGTCGCCGTCGCCGTCGGTGTAACCGCGCACGTTGCATTGTGGGACGTCACAAACCTATACACAAATTGAATTCCCCGCTAAATTTAGCGATGGAACTGAATTGGTGTGTAGGTCTTGACGTCCCATAATGCAACATTGCGCATTCAGTTTCCCCGCTAAACTAAGCGGTAAAACTGACGTCACATGACCTCAACACCAATTCAGTTTCTTCGCTAATGTTAGAGGGGAATTAAATTGTTGTTGAGGCCAGGTGACGTCAATTTTCCCGCTAAATCAAGCGGAGCAACTCAATTTGTTCATATGTGACGTGAAACAAAGTCAAGTGACGTCATTTTCCCCACAAATTTTAGCGAGAAAATTGATTTGGTGGTGAAGCCACGTGGAGTCAATTTTCCTGCTAAATTTAGCGGGGAAGCTGTGGGAGGATAAGGAGGGCATGGAGGACGAAGAGAAGAGAAGGAGAAGGGGAGGGTCATTCGTTATATGTATATATATATGCGTGTGTGTATGTGTGGTGTTAGTTTAACCTCACAGATTATTTTAAAAAAGCCGTGAAAGTTACACTTATGCGGTTTGTGCAGGTGAGATATACGGCCAGGGGGACATGCTATAGCGAGATAGTCGCAGCTATTAGTTGGCTAATTAAGTAAAACTTATTAACTTTTTAATTATTACAAACTTGCTGAGCATCAATGAAAACCACTAAATCAACTATTTTTTTGTTTTGTTTTGGTTATAATGCCGGGGCAGCATTTTGCGGTGTTCTGTAAAAACTCTCCCTTTGGACGCGTTTCTAGATTCCGGTTTCTTATCGGAGCGCATCTACGCGCCTGCGGTCCTGCTCCCCAGTGGCTGAGACGCGCAACACACGTGCGCTTTACTTTCCTCCATTCTACGAGAGAGGCGAAGGAATGGCTTCGCGCAGCGACCACCGGGTGGCTGGACCGCTGGCGCAAAGATGCACCCTGATAAAAAACCAAAATTTTGAATCTCGTTCAAATGTAGCGTTTTTACAGAACGGCATAAGATGCTGCCCCGGCGCTGTATACTTCTGAAAGGAGTTAATTTAGTTGTTTTCGATGATGTTCAGCAAGTTTCTCGTTGGAACTAGGTCTTTTTGCACTAACTAAAAAGGTAAATAATTTTTTTACTTAATGAGCTGCCTAATAGTTTCGACTATCTCCCTACGCTATACCCTCTTGGCCGTATAACTCACCTGCACAAACCGCATTAGTGTAGCTTTCACGTTTTTTTAAAGAAATCGGTAAGTTTAAAAAAAAACGAAAAAAAAACACCTTGTATATATATATATCATATAACGCCCGCCGTTAACCCTGGCACGTTTCTTGGCCTTATTGTTTACAGAAAAAGAGCTACGCTTTGCAATTTTATAAAAAAAAAAAAGACGACCTGTGAAATACACTTTTGACGACAAGTTTTGATTGCTACGTGCAGGCGTCAATTTTCACGGTTCATTCTAGATCAAGCCCGGTGACTTGGGATAACCTATGCAACTTATATTATGTACACAGGGGTGCGAGGCCTCTATTTGTACATATAGATATTTCTCCCTCAAATTCGTTAGCACGGCATATTGCAAAACTCAAAGTTGCGCTCGAATTTCGCATTACAGAGATTTGTTAACGTCTTTAAATTTTTTGCTACGGGAATCAGTTGAGCTAGTAAGCACATTTTATTTTCTTGGGCTAATAAAAAGAAAATATGCATAGCGCATCTTGTTCCAACAACGTTCGAAGACCGTTAGGTCGCCTGGGAGCATGGATCGATTAAGAATGGTGCTGCAATGCTGGCGGTAGCGTGAGCCACCTTGCATGCAAAAGCTCGACTAGGCTATTCTTGGCTTGGCTAAACGGCATGACACCCTCACAGTTCCCATTATGCCCAAATCTCTCACTGGTGGCGCCGGCGTTTTCAGAAAGATACATTCCAACTGGGTTGTGTGCACAATCCAGTTAAAACTTGGAAACAGTGCGAAAAAAAAGGGCTAAGAACGAGAAGTGAACGAACACAACGCTGACTGGCAACTGAAGTTTATTCCTGCGAAGAACAGAAAGGAAAACATAAAAGATCCAAGATAGATAAAACATAATCCACCCACTTGAGGCACGCCCGAGCATTTAAACAAATCTGCCAAATTTCTTAATGAAAGACACTTCATCATCCGCCAGTCACGCACGGGGCACTAACGCACGTGTCCGCTCCGTAGGTCAAAATAAAATACGCCTCATCAATTTCTCCAGTCACTTTGTTGCGGTGACGATCCAGAGTCTTAATCTCCGTGAAAACCGGAGAACACGAACACCTATCGCAGTGAACTGCAAGGTGTCCCGACGGTGAAGATCGAAGGGAAAGGGAATGCTCCCTGGCCCTAACACTGACACATCTCCCCGTCTGGCCTATGTACACCCTGCCACACGCCAATGGGATCAGGTACACGAAACCCGTCGCGCACGTAACATACCGGGTTGGGTGGCTAACCACACACCGAGGCCCAGATGACCGAACACGATTAACTGCGGCGCAAAGACGGGACAACTGTGAAGGAGCTGAGAACACAAAAGGCACATCGAACTTCTCAGCCACCTGCTTGATCCTATGTGAAAATATGTGTACATACGGATCAAGCACATGGGATCAAGCAGGTGGCTGAGAAGTTTGTTGTGCCTTTTGTGTTCTCAACTCCTTCAAAGTTGTCCCGTCTTTGCGCTGCAGTTAATCGCGTTGGGTCATCTGGGCCTCGGTGTGTGGTTCGCCACCGAACCCGGTATGTTGCGTGCGCGACGGGTGTCGTGTATCTGATCCCTTTGTCGTGTGGCAGGGTGTACATAGGTCAGACGGGGAGGTGTGTCAATGTTAGGGCCAGGGAGCATTCCCTTTCCCTTCGATCTTCACCGTCGGGACACCTTGCAGTTCACTGCGATAGGTGTTCGTGTTCTCCGGTTTTCACGGAGATTAAGACTCTGGATCGTCACCGCAACAAAGTGACTGGAGAAATTGATGAGGCGTATCTTATTTTGACCTACGGAGCGGACACGTGCGTTAGTGCCCCGTCCGTGACTTTGGCGGATGACGAAGTGTCTTTCATTAAGAAATTTGACAGATTTGTTTAAATGCTCGGGTGTGCCTCAAGTGGGTGGATTATGTTTTATCTATCTTGCATCTTAGTGTCGTAGCGCTAGCGCTTAGTGTCGACTTGTCCTCTCTCTTTGTTTGTGAGGCATTTATTCGTTCGATGTACCAACCAGCCCAATTTTTCATTTTGCTTCTGAGAGAAGGAACATACAGTAACACAAATTTTCCTGTTAGCGACTTTTCCCCCTGTTGCCGTTACGTTCCAGGGTTCAAACCTTTGTCCTAAACTTGGGCTTTCTTTATTCTCACTGAGCTGTACGCCAGACAATAAAAAGCATTATCAGCGGGCGCCGGCGCGATGCTCAAACAAGACAAAAGCTGACAGCCCCCCTGAGATGTCTTCATCTTACTTTTTTTTTCGCCACTCAGTGCACTCAGTACTTTCCACTTTTACGCAAAGTAACAAAAAAACACCCTAAAGAGCACGGTGAGCATCGCTGTCGGCCACCAGCGATGCCCGCTCTTACGTCTCAGTCGCCTCAGCTGCTGACACTAATTTCGAGCCTAAGAAAAAATTTCGCTTGGAAGCAGCGGCGGTGACAGACGGCGTCATCTAATCGACTTGTACATTTTCTGCAGGTTAGTAACTGAATTTCTGTTGTGACTTATGATTACTGCTGCTGCCGCTGCTGGTGCTTCTGCCTTGCTTGTTTCCAACTGTACTGTCTATTTGTATTTACCTTTCTTCGGGTCTTTTCTTCTCAAAGGAAATGACAAAATTAATAAACGAACTGAAAGAAGAATTAAAAATAAAGATGTAGGATAATGAGAGAATCCTTAGAAATAGATTTCCGCTATGAACTTCGCGACATACATAAAGAGCTGAAGAAAATGAACGATGGGATGAACTTTATCAATAAGAACTTCGAAGAATTTCAAGGGAAATATAAGTCTGTTATAGTCGAGAACGCCGCCCTTCAGAGGAAAAGCACAGAACTCGGTGAAAAATGCGATCAGTAGGCGAAAATATTAAAAGAAAACGAACAAAAGCTTATCCAGTGTGAACGATATTCAAAGCGTGGAAACCTTGAGGTGAAAGCCATCCCAAAAACTGAGACGGAAAGCGTCACGGATCTGATATTTGTGCTCGGATTAGAGAGACATAAAAAGTAACCTTAAAGTTCAATTTCAATGGCAGAAAAAACGAGATGCTGTTCTCTATAAGGCAAAGAAAAGAAGGATTACATGCCGAGACCTTCGCCTTCGGGATGACTCGCCAGTTTACGTAAACGAGTATTTATGCCCTTCCCTGAAAATACTGCTTGGAATGGCATCGTCCAGGAAGCGCGAGAATCAGTGGCGACACTTTAGGTTGTGAAATTTTCAGATACTAGCGCGTATGGCGGACGATACCTCCCTCGTTACAACTTCCGATGAAAAAGATCCTGATCAGATATCTGTTAGCTAAAACCTACTTTCATTAGAACTTCTTTGTTCGATTTTCCCCCGTTGTACCTGAATACCTTGGAATGGTGACAATAGAAATCTTAAACAGATATCTAAAAAAGCTGACTAATAAATTTTTGAGCTTATGCCAGTTAAGTGTGCAATCCGCCAGATCAAAAGCCGGAGACCTCTTTTTGCTTTCGAAGTCAATAATTATTATTTTTGATGTGGTCATGTTGACCGAAACGTGGTACAGATATGATGGTGCTTTCTTTGTTCTACTGGGTTACCGTCATTTTGTCTTAAATCGGGGTTATATGGCTTGATGGCGGTGTGTCCCTGCAAACTAGTGTTTCTGGCTTTGAGTTCCCTAGTGATTATTCTATTGTGACGCCGGACTACAAGGCACTTTGTGCGAAACAATTCACAATATCTACTCAGTTTTGTATCGCACAACTACTGAAAACGGTGCGTGCTTAAAAACCTTCTTAGAAAATATGTTTTATATTGTCAATGAGGAAATATGCCAGCTGTTTTTCGGTGGCGATTTCAATATAAACATGTTACAAGATTCCGCACTCAAAGATTAATTGATTTTTTTTTTGACGTCTAACAGGTTTTGTAATGTGATAACCCCCCCCCCCCCCCCACGACTTCCACGCTCAAAATCAACACTGATTGATCTTTGTGTGACCAACCTTTTGTTTACGGCCCATCTTTCGAAAATTGTTAGTGGTTATTTTGGAAGTGTTGGGCATCAACTCTCAAGCTACGCGTCATTTTAGCTCTTATGCATGTACAATTCATCAATTTCGAGCCATTTTTTTATGTAAGCTGGAATTCGAGTCAGTTGTGTGGAAAATGTTTTGTTGTGACAGAGTCATTTTTATTGGGAAAAGTTCAGCGTCGTCTAGTGCGTATCATTCACAATAAATGGTTCGGGAGATCGATTTATTTGACCATGAAATGCTTCGCTTCATAACTTGTTTGGTCTGGTCACCTTGTGCGATAGGAGGCAGATGAGAGATATGTGTTTTGTGTACAAAAGTAGTGAATGGCATAATCGATGAACCGTCGCTTCTTAGTGGCAATGCCATTTGTGTTCCAAGAAATCACATTAGAGCTTTATTTTTATTTTACCTAATAAATGTAAATTTTTGATCACCTATGACACGAATGGAATATATCTTTAACCAGGACAGGAATCACCGGAACTTGTTTGCTTCCTTTTTTACTTTTAAAGATGCATTTCAACACGTCCGTTTCAACACATCCTTTTCAACACAACAAGACTGAAATGTGTTCTAAATTTTCGTTTTTACTTCTTCAGTGTTGCTGTCTTTGTTTTATGCTTCTGGAGTTTTGCTTATAAAGTGCACACTATTAAGGCAAAATATCTGTTTGTGGCGCACTCGAAGCAAAAAAAAAAAAAAGTATCTTGCTGCGCTGCATAGCGAAATTTTTGCGTCAGCAACCAACTAGTACGTTAAAGTTATATTTTCTGGCCTCGACCGTTTTGATGCACAGGCATAACCGATTTTTACAGCCTCAAGAACACTATAATCCCTTAAGGACAGAACGAGCGGGTTGGTAGCGATAATTAAACTTGAGGAAGAAAACGAGAAGGGACGAACAAACACAAACTTCTAAGCGATTATTCCAGTCTGCATATTGTTGATGAGGGAATTCTGTATGTCCCTGAATGCACTTGCCGAGCGACGAAGCATTAATGATCTAAACATTTGCAAATCATCTACTGGCTCGAAAATTCGACGCATTAATTCTAACGACACAATGTTTTTTTTTTGTTTTTTCTTTTTTTCTTTTTTTAGCCGAACTCACGTGCTCTTTTTAAATGCACAAACTAGAAACTTTGCTTACTCACTTTTGGAATGAGTGACGAGTTAACGCTACTTTAGTAACGTTCACATGTCTATAGATAGAAGTGAGTGAGCCTGTTCTGTTTCCTGAAATTCCTTAATGCTCTTAACAATATTATCCTCGAGCTTCGGTAACTGCGAATTCGTCCTTTTGTGTTCTTATCGACTAATGCCGCAATCTGAATTACCGTGGAGCGATTGTAATACACGTAAAGCTCGCCTCGCCCGGCATTTTTTAAGTTGTCGGGAACCAGAGCATACAATTGATCGTTACTCGTAGCGTTCCCATCCAGTGACGAGTTATCACGCTGAAGCATCACTGAACTTGTGGGGTAAGGAGCTTCTGGAGGTTTCATGTCGCTTCCAGAAGCTTCTTACCTCCATGCACGGAACTGGACCGCGGCACGGCAGGACGTGGCGCCGCCTACTACTTTTATAGGTAAAATGATCGAGATATCATTCTTCTACAAAAAGGGGCGTGTGTGTGAAGGCTCATCAACTACCTCTGTAAAATGGGGGGGAGAGACCGCTTGATTTCGAGTCTTACGTGTCGATTTGAGGAAGCATATCTTACCGTCTGGGATCCATGGCGCGAGAATGCTGCGAACAAGCAGACATGTAATTGATTACATTAAAAAATGTAATAGATTATTGTTAGACGCTACCGATCCATTAATGCAATTAATTACCATTGTTAATTACCTACGTCAAAATGTAATTGATTACTTTACTTTTACGTTAAACATAACGTTCCCGGTACTTTGCCCAAATTTTTCACAAGAGGTTATTGTACACACATTTAATGATTTCAAAAATACAGTGAAATAATTATTTATTATCCTAAAACCTCGTTTGTGTATTACGTAGGAAGGGGGATGATTTTTTAGAATCAAAATAAATGTACAACATGCTCGAGTGATTAACGGCACATTCGATAGTGGCAACCATAAATAACAAAATTGGACAAAAATAAATATAGAACATAACTGCTTAAAATATAAACCAAACCTGCTTAGACCCCAAGAACCTTAGTAAAAAAAACTCGTATTCCAGCGGAGCATTACTGATTTCCCCTTTATGTGGATAATTAAGAGATAAGTAGGTGAATTTTATATTACATTTATTTATCTTATCAAGACGTGCACGTTCCAAACGCCAAAAGCAGCATCAGTTTTTCCTCCGACAACCAAATATCGTAAGAACTATTTCGCGCCGCGTAGGAACATTGCGCACAACTTTTTTTCTTGACGTGAAAACGTGTATAGTTCAACGTTTCTACATGACACTTCTCTTTTTTTTTTGTCATCATTGCAATAATTGCAGTAACTTGGTAAATAGTAGAAATAAACCAAACTTTTACCGAATTGTAAATTCTGCGCCGAAGCCGGGATTCGGCAAAGTCGAATGTTTGACGAAATTTTTTAAAGATGTAGC
Organism: Ixodes scapularis; assembly: GCF_016920785.2. Taxonomy (NCBI): domain Eukaryota; kingdom Metazoa; phylum Arthropoda; class Arachnida; order Ixodida; family Ixodidae; genus Ixodes; species Ixodes scapularis. Next base: position 70,530,055 of record NW_024609835.1, read on the forward strand.
AAAGATTCGGCAAAAATACATTGTTGCCAGACTTAAGGTTGATGTTTTTTTCTGGCGGAAAAAGGTTTTTTGTTTTGTTTTTCTTAACATAAATGCAACATGTAATGTATATTGACACAGTTATTACTAGACAAGTTATTTACTGGCTATCTTACAGTGACTTCTTGCAGAATTGACTGGGTTAAAACTGCGCAAAAAAGACGAAGGACCAGTAAAAGAAAACACACAGACACAGCGCTGTGTCAGCGTGTTTCCTTTACTGGTCCTTCGTATTTTTTGCGCTGTTTTAATCCATTCAATATGACCATCAACCAACTCGCCCAACTTTACACCTTCTCGTAGAAGTGGCGTGACAACGATGTTGGCTAGTAGCGAATCGCGAGTTTCGGTTTCGAGGTCTCATCAGCGTTACCCTGCAAAGGTGTGCAACTGGTAAAATAAAGGCAATAACACTACCTTCTCACTTTCTCTATAGTCACCGTTTCGTGCGCAAAAACGAATGCAACGGTTACTGAGCCCTCACTAGAAGAGATAACAATATTGTTGTAAATATGCATGTTTTCGATTTGAGTCACTTGACGTCAGCTTTGCACGAAAGCGTGCATCCCACAATCGCAACGTCTTGTTTTCCACCTTTAAAACGGCGGTTTCCGGTGTTAGGACACTCACGCACGTTTAGGAAAATGGGAAGAGTTAGGAATGCCGGATGTGCAACGTCGAGCATGATAGTTGTGTGTTTTATTCAGATACATGAAAACTGCGATATAACGCTAATTAAAACGCAATAATATTTTGTTTTGGTACAAAAAACTTGTGAGCCGATAAGAGGATTGATTGTCAGTCAATGTTTCAGCTACCTCGTTGCATTACTGGAAAGGTCAAATTAATATCACGTCATCCAGAATGTATTTCTGGATGACCCAAGTCAGAAATGATCCGCATCATTTCTGACTTGCGCAGTGGACTGCGTAAATTACTGGTCGATCATCTGTTCGCGAGGCAGAAACTATTGAAGAAAACCCCACTCCCAAAGGCTCACAAACGCGCAGTTACCGTGTTACCTACTCCACTCCTCGCGTAACCGCTGGTTGTACTACACTGTACGATGGTGACCACGCCGTGTTCATTTGCAATCCACGACCCCTTCGCGTTGCCGAACTTTTGTCGAATTTTCGCCAAATCTTTGCTGATTTTTTTTTTTTGCCAAATCTGAAGTTTGGGAGTTTCGGTTCATCACTAGTAAATAGTGACCGCTCCGAGCTGGATCTCATTAGTCTTGTTCCGAGGAATCTATAGGCGGAAGTGTGCAGGGTTCTAAAGTCGCATCATAAGAAAGGTATGCACGTCCTTTCTGCATAATCGCAAGATGCATTGCCTTGCCTTGCAGCAGATTGAGATCCTGCCTACAGCGCCGGCTAACCGCACACTTGAACACGGAAGTCTTTTATTTCTCTGGTGATCTCCGCACTTCCCTTATTTATTATTTTTTTTATTTTTTTAATCTACCAGGTGGCGACTTACACAATCAACGGAGACCGGCATATCTCTTGGTGACCACACTTCTCGTCCCATCCCCCGCACCCCCCCCCCCTCCCCCAATTTAGCAAATGAAACTGTACCTTCCTTCTATACCACCATATTAGTGTAGAACTGGGAAAATACGATATGCAGCGCTTCACGAAGTAAGGTGCGGAAGCTTTCTCCTGGAACACTACAAAATTTATGACAGGAAGCGTGGGAATCTAGTCGGCTACCAAGATGACATGCTGTTCTTTTTTTAAGTCTCGGAACTCCTTTCCGCATATGGTAATGCTGCTCAATATTGTCTCGCAAAAAATAAAAAAAAACGCGTTAGCATATAGAAAGAATTGTTATATTAATTAAAGCATCGCATGAACACTCAGTGTTGTTTGGTGCTTATAAATGGAGTACCTTGTTGTATGGCAGTTTAGTCAGCGAGAAGCATGTCTGTCTCGAGGTGTGTTCGATATCTCTGTCTGATAACTATTATATGAAACCTGGAGACACATTTTTCATTCAGTTAATAGAAAAAAAAAACTGGTAATCAAGCTTGCACACATAAAAAATTTGCATTGCCAAGACTTTTCCTTGATTGTTGGTTTCACTATTATATCGCTACTTATGTTCGCTTTAGCACGCAATGTAGCTCTGTACAACGGAACACATTCTTCTGCTTGAAGGTATAAAAATGTCTAAAAGGAGGACGCCCAACCGAGCTCCAATTGGGAAACCAAGTTTAAGAGGCCTTTTCGGCTTACCCACCCAACCAGACTGATCTCAGTCGAATATTCACGTCCAACAGATATAAGTGCCCAGGTATAAAAGGACCCTACCCCTTCGAATATTGTAATTGTGGACCAATATTATGACTGTCCCACACCAGTTGTATCGGTACAACCTTTCAGAGGGCCATCTTTATTACACTGTAAAGCAGTATCGTAATATCCGTGCGCACCTGGAATATCAATGTTGAATTTATTCAAAGACTTTTTTACTTTGAGCGCATTTTACATGTAGCCTTTTATTCGCAATATTTCTTACAAAACTTTGAAGTCTGCTGATTCTCCCTCGTACAGTGGCGGGAGCGACGCACGCCGAATATATAAAAAAGCTGAGTTGTACTCTGCGCTTTGTGAAACTGAATAATAATAATAAAACGCTTCAAATACAGATTACACTATCCCTTGATATAGAGCAGCCCGCAGAGCAGAATGCACAAATAAGAAATTCCAGCTGTTTACAATGAAGGAAACCGGGTCGCGAAGTCTTATTGCACGTTTGCAACGCGAGCTGTGTCAACAGCGATAAGATACTTGTTGCGAGCGTTGGTGCATAGTGTCTATTTGGTGGAGTAAGCAGCAATTTCTCCCGCTGTAGCCAGTTTATTCGTATTTGTTGTGTTTGTTCAAATAAGAAAACGATGTGAAAAGCACCTTATTGCTTCCTTAAACTAATACACAGAATTCAAACTATCAAGTAGAGTTTCCTAGCCTGTTTCGATCAGGATGAGTATAATACTAAGACGGAGATCTTTAATCACAACTGGTTCATTCCACGCCGAAGACTAAAGGCGTTTCAGGCAGTATTTGCTTTTACAAAAATAGTTTACTGAGGATATCAATCAAACACTTTTTTGAAAAGTCAATCAGTCCGTTTAGCCCAAACAGTGTGTGTCATAGATTTTTTCTTGTCACGTAAAAGCTCCGCACTATAAACGGCCCACAAGAAATATATTTATAATTTAATTTTTCTAACGTGGCATCTGGTGGAGCTCTTTTGGCGGCGCTGAACAAAGTGATCAACGTCTGCTGAGCCTGCTTTTCAAGTGGGGGGTTTGAAGGTGATCAGTTATATCTCGTGTGACGCCAATCCAGGTCGAAGCGAAAAGGCGCGGGGATCGAACCTGTTTGATTCACGGGTTCTGCAACGCTAGCTTTCGCTCCACGCACTTCAAGGTGCGGTGTGCTAACACACTCGGGCACTGAACAAAAGAAGGAAATGTGGCATATACTTCGATACAAAATACGAAAAGGTTGCGATTGATCTTTCCGTTTCAGCTGCTGACCTTTACAGGAAACATCGGAGTAACAAATGTTGTGCATCATTACCTGTCCGAGATGGGGATGTGGCGTGCTAAATTTCACAATTAATGTCTTTTGGCCGTGATCGGACGTCCAACTATAACACCAATTTAACTATTTTACGTCACGCCACGGTAGTGGCGCGTAGGGCGCATTTCCGGTCTGGGGCTGCGGGCGGAAGTCGCCATGCGGGACGGGCATTCCTTTGTTGTTTTGGAAGCAATCCTACTAAAACCTGTCTTCTAGCCAAGATGCCGCGTCTGGGGCTGTACCAAAGGAGCCGAAAAAGGTTTGAATGTCAGCTTTCATGCGTTCTCCGCCTGCTCGGTTCGTCCGAGTACGTGGATAGGTGCCTTGAAAAGTGAAACCAGACACCGTGGAAACACGATTGCTTGTGCGGGAAGCCCTTTGAGATGAATTCACGGATACTTGTGGTCGAGAGATGTTTTTCTTTTTGCTCTAACATGAACGCGGGAACCACCCGCGTTCATGTCGGGACCACCCGCGGACCAAGTTCAGTGCGTCTTTACGTTCAAACGGCTGTCTGATTGTTCAAGCGACAGCGACCAGTAGACGAAACGTTGCGAGAAGAAGTAGAGGCCTGAAAAGACTTTTAAAGGGATCCTGAACCGAAACTTTGAGCTCACAAAACAAGGCTGGATGGATAGGCGCGACGCTGCAAAACACAATAGCATCACTCATACAGCAATATCTGTAACGAATCACCATATTTTTGAAAAAGAAGTGTGCGATTGAACATGGCCGACAAGGCCGACGAGATAAGACACGTCACAATTTTCATTCCCTCTATTCCTCACCGCGTCCCCTCGAAGAAGTGAACCAACACCTCCTAGAAACTAAGGCCGTAGCGCTCTTCTCGCGACGCCGCAAAGGAAGGCCATCGGAGGCGCACGTCGAAGCGAAGGCAACGCGCGTGGATCGACCGTCCTAACGCACCTAAGTCTTTTAGGCGTGTCTTATTAGCTAAAAAGAAAGCTGCACATAGTAACGGATCTAAGAAAACATTTTATTACACGGGCGAAACATTACACCGCTAAATAATCGGCACGAAATGGCACGACGTAAGCGTATAAGACGCCAATAGAAAAATGTGATTGTTTCAAAAGCGAAAACACTAAGTCACGCAATTACTGCTGCAGAAATGCATTTTTTATATACAAGTACTTCCACAAAATGGCGCGACACGTGGTGATGGGATACAGCAAAACAGATTACAGTTAAAAATCAGGTAGACATAGTCAACGCGCACACGGCTAGACAAGTGTCACTTACGATCATGTAAGCGATGGTATCGCGTGCAGCCACTGAATTCTTGCATTATACCCCGGCGTTATTGACGTCATTAACGTCATTTTCCCAGGAGGACAACGACGTCATAGCCCTCACTTGACCGCTCCCTTCTTTTCCAAAAGTACGGCCATTCGTTTGAGATATCGATGTTTGAGTGATGTTTTGGAGTTTGAAACGTCCCGTTCAACGCTTCTGCGGCCTTATTTTCCGAAATCCAAATTTCAGTTTAGTATCCCTTTAAGTTTGAAGGTTGTTCGGGGTAAGTAAGCTCTGTGCAAACGGTAGGTACAAGGAGATGTTGATAATTTTACCAATGGCCATCACCGACTTGTTATGCCTGATTCACTTGGTTCGATTCTGCTTGTGGATTTTTAGTATCGACGCCGATCATCACAGCTACCGCCCACGCTTTTGCAGTTCGAGTTGAAAATGGCGAGTAAAATTTTGTCATGCTAATCAGGCTGTATCGTCCTGCTGCGTTAACGCGGAATGAATCGCCGAACGCCGTACTATTTACACGAAGCTTTGCGATGTAATGAGCCTCGTTAATTTCGCCCAGGCCAATAAAGTAGTCACACATTGCCACAAACGTGTATAATCAACGATTCCAACGTGAAAAACGGCACAAGGGCTCACACCGACGGCAAAAACATCACTTTTCAATAGTTTGTATTGATGCCGGACGCGGTGCTCCTTTTCCACAACCCCATCGCACATGCGCGGCGCCGGCGGCGGGCCGCTAAGAGCGCTCCGTTTTTTCTTTTTTCGTTTTTTTTTCTAAACGTGAGCTTGTGTATAATGACTGACAAGTTAACAAACGTAAGGTGCAGCTTAATATCTCCTCGTTACTGATTTACTGATTTGTTCTTGATCCCTTGTATGGCTAATGCCACAATATGATTAGCTACGTTTCTTAAGTCGTCGGTGACTTTCGTCGATTGAAGCGCATTCTGTGCGTCGTATCGCCCCAATGACTCAGAGCTCATGCAACATTCCGGTATAGTCAGTTTGTTTGAATCTTGAAAACCAAAATAAGTCTACATTATTAAGAAAAAAAAAAGTAAGTTCTTAACGAACGACACTGCTTTCTACTTAGGTATTGACTTTCGGTAAGCTTAAGTTTATTAAATCATCTCTTAAAAGTGCGCATGAGACAGAAAAAAAACAACAAAAAAACAACCTATTATGTGAGGGTAACAGATTGCCTGAAAATAGTGCCGCAGAGCAATTTTCAATGGTTGCTGCGTTAGCGAACAAGACCAGTAAAAATATTCTATGCTGTGACAAGAACACGACTTTAAACCGAGGTCACACTGCTAATACATCATAGAAAAACACAGTCTTCAAACACTTGTGGGAAAATAAGCGCCAAAAAAACACGGACAAAGAGTAGATTGACAACGACACAGGGCGCAGAAATGAACTGCAATAAAATGCTTAGATGGGCCAGTTGGTACATCGTGGGAAAATAAGCGCCAAAAAAACACGGACAAAGAGTAGTAGATTTTCCCACGATGTACCAACTGGCCCATCTAAGCATTTTATTGCAGTTCATTTCAGCGCCCTGTGTCGTTGTCAATCTACTCTTTGTCCGTGTTTTTTTGGCGCTTATTTTCCCACGATGTACCAACTGGCCCATCTAAGCATTTTATTGCTCTTCAAACACTGTCTGTGGCGTGATTCTTCCTCACAGTGCGGTCCTGTCACATGGGGTGTACATAAACTGTCTGCAGACAAGTTCAAAACATAGGCATGAGAAAGCAAACATTCCTGAATCATGTTTGAGGCATGTCCCCAGATAATCCTGGCATCATGCTATAATATGTGTTTGAACACTCAAGCTCCCGCTATGTGTATAAATGCGGAAAGGCTTGATTAGACGCATGTGTAGGTATATCCAAACAGCCAATAATTTTCGCGCGTCCCTACCGCTTGTCACAAACCGAAACACCAACGCGCAGGCGGAATGGAATATCTTTCGAGGAGGCGGGGAACGGCAAGCCGTCATCTCCATTATGATCTGGAGCAAATTGCCAAGCGCGTTTTCCGCGTTTAAATTTCTTCTCATTTTTTTTCTCTCACTCTCTCCTCTCTCTCTCTCTATCTGTTTCTATCGTTTTCTTTCACTATTTGTGTACAATTGAATGCTCCTTCTCAATTTTATACAACGCATCCCCTCCCCCCCCCCCCCCTCAACCTTTTATTTTTCTCTCTTTCCCTCGGGAGTGCGTTGTCGTCATGACAACGCCGAAAGAAAGGGGCCCTCGCTTTGATTTGCATTGGCAAATGCGTGCGCGTTCTCCGCTCGTGCATGGGCGGGAACAGCGCGTTCGAGCGGAGAGTGCCGCGGATTGTGTGCTCTTATTTCTGCCGCCGCAGTCACTGTTGATTCCAACGCTCTTTCGTTGTTCCAAGCCGGCTTATTGAAAACGCGTTAATCCTCCGTTGTCATTGGCGCCCCTTGCTCCCCTCGAGCAGCTCTGGGCGCGCCGCTCCAATGGCCCCCCACCCGCTCTGCAAACGCGCCTGGTTTGGGCATTTCGGAATTCGGCGTTTCGGGCTGGGCTAGTTCCCACCCGCGTTTCAATTTTATTTAGACTCTCGAGCAACTCGCACCGTTTCGGTACACCGTGACCCCACCGTAAGGGTTATGAAGGCTTCAAACGCAACAAACGCGAGAGTTAACAATTCCGAGATTTTATAAGAGCAATCCGGAATTGTGCGTCGCTTTCGCATAGACGACGGGAAGTTAGTGAGCCCCAATGGACGTCCGGTGTTTCTCCTGCAGACGAGGAGTTTTGCCAGTACAGTCTGGGGTCTTTAACGTGCACCACTCAGTAGGAATACACGGCCGCACGCCAGTTCGATGCTCATCCGGACCAAAACATCAGAGCTGGGGATCGAGCCCAGTGTCCCTGGGATCTGCAGCGCGAGCTTTGGCTCCACGGGCTGCGCCGCAGTGCGCTAACACACGAGGCCAACCATCCCCCATGAGGCTTAAGCCTCTAGCCTCATCTGGCTCTAATCTTCAATGGCTACTAAACGTTTTCCGTTTAGTTTCCGTAATATTTAATAAAATAAATTTAAAAGTACATACTGAAACGTAGCTTTAGCCCTGTGCTCTTATGGATTCTATAGAGCACGGCATAAACACGTATAAGTTACTCTGTTAATTATATGTTTAACAAATAAATATTGCCTCGTTCTTTTTTTTTTCTGCCGTTTTAGTGGTACTTTCATGGGGGTTGGGGGGGGGGGGTGATAATTTTTGCACCGCGTGCTTAGTATTATAATGGAAAGTGGACTAGAGCTTTTTTTTTAATTTACGTTTTCAAGCGATTTTAAGAACTAGTTTTTGGTATAAATAATCATATATTAAAACACAATTATAAAAAAATGTATTATCCGCGTCTTCACTATAAGACCGAGTACGCGATGTGAAATTATAACCTACTTAACAGTAGTATTGACAGAGAGAAATGAGATGCACGTGGCAATATTTACTTGTTCATTGCAAAAATAAATAATTAACCGATGACTCTAATACCTTGCGTGGAAGCCAGAAGAACACATTGAACATGTTAGGGAGGTAACTTTTGAGACTGTATTTTAATATTTTTCTTATGCATTAAAAACCGTTTTGCGCCCATTCAAGATGGTTACCACCTAGCCGGAGCCTTAAGGATTTTACGAATGCAAAAATACTATTTTTATATTCAGTGTTTTTAATAGTAATGTTAAAGTTGCACTACATCTTTTCGGGAACATTTTTTATTCTCCTTTTTTTGACTCTGGAGCTGCCGCTGAGATAAATACGTTCGGGTGTTGAATTGTGTGCCGATAATTTAAACACCGAAGATAAACGCATGATCTAACCAGAATGGAGAAGTTAAGCAAGAGAGAAAAAAGGAGACATGACAACGAGAGATCAAGCTGAAATGATGATGATAATGTAAGTCTTTATGGTGATGATTGTGTCCGAATACAAGGAAGAAAATTCTGGAATAGGTGATGGTAGGTGATAATAGGTAGTCCTGTATTCCGAAGTTGGCCCACTGAAGCGAGGATATGTGGGTCGGTTTGCTAGAATCAGCGTCTCAGCTGAATCTGTGTGAAAGAAGGCACCGCCAAAACTGGCACACTATCGGAGTGGCACGTTCAAGTCGAGTCTCAAGAGCTCGAGCGCCCCAGGTTTGAAGGACTTTCTGCCAAACAGTCTGGGCCGGATTATCCAGGGTTCAATGGGTCCAACTGGACCGGGCCCTCCTTGAGGAAAATATCCCCGATCCCGACATCAGGTGAAAAAATAAAAAAAGAGATGGCGGCTGTCGTGATTTGTTGTTTCAATACAAAACTTAGCTAAATATCAGCCATAGATTGACATTATTATGGCGGCAGAAGTAACATTATCAATTGAATCAATGTGTGTCACATATATTATGTCTATTTACTGTTTTCGGCATACTGCTAGAGTATTTTTCATGGGATCAACGACCGCGCGAGAAATTCACAGATCTTGAAACTGGAACGCCCCAGAACAACACTCGAAAAATGAGGTCGGGTCAGCATATCACTGTTGCGCCGAAACTGTGGGTCTGCTTGAGAGGCAAGACAAACCTAAATCCACCACAAATTCGTGCACCTGCCAACTTTAGTTCTGGCGTCCTTGGCTAAACACTCCTACGTCTCTTTATTACCTGTCTGCGCAAAAGCTCCAAAGTTGTGAGAAAAAAAAAAAAGGAATATATGACTTTTGTTCTTGCTTCAATAGTCCAATTTTTTTCTGTGAAATTTATATGGTAAAACATTCATACATTGACCGTTTTCTTCAGTTTTGGTGAGCTTTTATTACGCCTAAGTTTATGGCTAGCGAAATTCGGAACATCATTTTAGAAAATATATTCCGACAAATGAGACAGGCCGTTAAAAGTGCCCCTCCAAGTGCGGTCGGTATGCGTTTTATGCTAGTAACCGCTGTTTCATAATTTGAAAAAAAAAAATAAATACAAATCAGTTGAACATAAGAAAACGCATAAAGCCACCACGGCGTAACAGGATAGAGCCGGGTGCATTAGACTCCGAAATCTGAGAGTAGGGTTGTACAAAGCGTCAGACGGGTGCGAAGTTTTGCGTGCAGCCTCTCAGGTGGGCATGCAGCACTTTTTTGTCAACCACATCTGCCGAATCGAGACAATTTTAGAGCACAGCTCTCCATTGGTCTCAGTGGTATTACACCCATCGTTTAATACCCCTTCGATTAATCGCTGAAATGATGTCATATGTCCGTACACCACAATTACAAATAGGGATCGCTATGTAAAAGCCAGAATCCTACAGCCATTTGTTGCAGCCTTTTTGCGAAAACGGCCGCGTTGTGTAAGTTGTATGCGCGTTTGGCGTGAAATATCACACGCCCGTTTGTTTAAGCCTTACTTAAGGTGATAGCTGAATTTGTTTTTTTAATTTTTCAGCGAAAAGGGTGGTTTGAAACTCACATTAACGTGCTCTGTGTTCTATTGTAAAAAAGGTTTTATTATTAACCATATTTTCATAAAGATTTTCGGAACAAATCGATATACTCGTCAGTTTCATTTTATGCTTTACGGAGTGACATAGTGACACTATAATTAAGCACGCTTTTATGTTTAGGGTTTAGACCTGCGACGCTATTCAATCGTTGTAAGGCGTCTTTTGGGCAGTTTTATTACGCTAAATTTTGTTGCCGGGGTCCTCATTTGTGGTTTAAAATTAATACTGACAGTCCCCTTCGTCGATTAATTTTCATATTCGTCTAATAAATACTGAATCTCGCTTGGCGAATGCAGCATCAAATGAAAATGGCATCGTTGTTGGGCGAGTTAGGGCTGAGTTCTATCACGTCAATTAAAAAATGTATATTTAAATGTTTTCATATACTAGCATATAAGGTAAAGGCAGTAAAAGAGTTCCGAAGAAATGCCGACTTTAACGGTCAGATATGAAAATAATTACAGGTATCTGACTGAAACTAATACGAAGTTAGACGAAAGCGTAAATGCATTGCATTTGCCTAATAAAAAATTATGATCCAGTCAGATATAAGTTCACGCGACCTCCTTGTAGAGCCTATTTTCTCCTGATAGAACCTATCAGAAGAAGAACACCTCTCATGTACAAGGCGAACAGAAACAAAAAGTTGGGGTATACAATTATGATGGCAATCCGACATAGGAAAATTAGGAAAATATTTGTCTATGTTATCATTACCTTCTGAAAACTGCAATGTTTATAGAGATTCAACACGAAAAATAATTAATATATTTTTGTTGCAAAAAGAAAAAAAAATGTATAAGGGGTTAGTTACAAAAGAAAGGGGATCCCCTTAATTTTCTTGAAGCGGGCTTTCGTAACTCTTATTCCGGCCATCCACAAAGTGTAAGCTAAGACGCTGACGCTAGCAAGCCGCCCCTAAATGTTCACTTCCGCCCCAAACTTGTCACAGGAATGAACGGCCATTCTATCTGTCTTGAAAATCAACTAGCAGTCATTCTGCGCCTGGTGAAGTATAGCACATCAATCTCCCGTTTCTTTTTTTCCGTGATGGTAATAGTACTTTATGATAAAGCTACAATCGCATGCTCCCCCCAAACAAGAATGCGAAAGCTAAAAAGCCCAATCACACGTGGCACTGCACGCGAATAAACATGCAGGCATATGAAAGCTAGCCACTTAATTAAACGGTGTCCAGCTTCGCTGCAGCTTGCCACTCGTCCGGTTTTTATCTGCGTCTTAGTTTTCTCGTGCTTAAAATTCACTCAGGCTCTCAAACGCCTGATACCATAACCTCTCCTAAAGAAAACAATTGTGCAGCACTTTGATCAAAAGTGGCAACACTATATTCTACGTGAAATACACCCGACGTTCACATGATCTCACCTGGTCACGTAGAAACATGACGCCGAGTGCCGTGACGTCGTAGAGTCACGGACTCACATCGTGGTTTCACGTGACGTCATCATGTGGTTGGTGTCGATCGCTTTTATAACTTGATCTGTCACAGAGAAAAAAGTATTGCTTTTGACACGTGTTGCAAGAAGAACCAGAAAGCGCTATCATTTTGAAACTTTCCTCATACTCAATTTCAGAAAGCCGAGTACTAAGGGAGATGCGAAGATAAGCGAAACAAGTATATTGAGGGTAACTAGTCTTGCAACGAGAATAAATTTACTATAGGATCTATATCGTTTCCGTCCCGCACCAAAAAAAAAAAAAAAAACGTGGTATCATGACACGCCATTTGAAATTCAAGTACCCTTACAGACGCATAAAAAAAAACAAGAAAAAAATGAGGATGTTTTTTTTCCCCAGATGGCTCTGACAGGACAAGGTTGGAGCATTCATAAGACTAGAACATTTCAAAGTCATGCGAATTACGCAGTTTATTTTATTCTTATTAATTTATATTTACCTTTACTTCAGCGACATGTGCTTATTTCATTTTCCCTTATGAGGTGTTTGAAAAGAATGTATAAATTTGCTGTAACAAATGGGGTAGCCTTTTTGTGAGTCTTTTGTGTCAAAGTCGGAAGGCGGAGGAGGAAGGATTGCATATATTACAATGTTAAAATTGTTTCTTTTTAAGTGCTTCTGAATGTATGCGAAAGTGTCGGGAGCAAAGCCCTTTCGTACGAAGCTTGTCTAGGATCTCTCAACCCAATTTCACTGACTAAAATTTAAGTTTATTTAGCGAACATGAACCTTCGCCATTAAACGCACAAAAATATAAAAATATTTTGCTATAAATTAATCCTCTCCACGGATAATGAAAGAACGTTTTGGTTTAAGCTCAGAGTTAAGCTCTTGGCTGCTTTTCTCATTTAACTTGATAGGAACACGAGAGGTGTGGTTTGTGTAAAGCGTCATGAACATAGTTATTTTTTGGTAATATATTGCCAATAAAAGTTAGACCGGCTCTCATTAAAAAAAGAAGTTTAATCGGACAAAAATATTCTGCGAGTGTAACCAATATAAAATACGCCGGACCTAACTATTATAGTATTCTTGAATTGCTTTTTTTTTTTTTTGTGACAACGCCAGGCTTCTTTTTGTCGGTCTTCAGTGCAGAAGCTTTCATTCCTAAACAGCAAAGAAACTATTTACCACGAGGAGAGACATAAATGTGCCAGATTGTGTAACTTCTTGTACCATTCCTTCCATCTCTGCAGACAGACGATATTAACAACGACCATATGTGTTTTTCTCAAGAAACAAAAAAGTGAAAACAAAACTTCCGAATTATGACAAAAGTCTGGTTGACTGAGAGCGTTGCGATCTGGCTTGCCCATATCACGCAAAACATGAAACCCCCCTGATTAAAGAGAAAAGTACTCAATTACTTTATTTAAATAAAAACCCGCGGTAAAAAATTAACGCTGCAAATGAACGGAATAACATTAGCATATGGAACAAAAATATAATCGACCTTGTATATTTATTTTTTAAAACTTCTGACTTCATACTCCTATTGAGTTCTCCATCCCACGCCTATCGAAAATAAGACGTTGTAGCCACTTTAAAACCTACCATGGTAGAAGAACTGTCCATGCGTTTATACAGTCTGCAATTTTGTCTGCGCTTTGCTCACCTCATTTGTTTGTTTACCCTCCAGGCACGCACACATGCTTTTGTTCCTCCACCCCCGACCTCAGCCAATGACGGCGCGCGCTTGGCTACTTTGTCTCGAACGTTCACCTAGGCATTCTCTATGTTTTGCCATTTGATTGACGTGCCCCTCCTTGTCTTACGATGCGCCAAAAACGCATCTCAGAGAACTTGCTCGCCGTATAGCGTATACCGCTCTTTTACCAACGCGTCGCTTCCTTTCTTCGCTTGTCTGCTGGCTTCACGGAAAGCAGCTTCGCACTTGAAGTTATCACGATGTTGAAATGAGCTTTTGTGCATGAATATTTATTTTAAATTTTTTCCGTCTAACTACCCTTTTTGTTGCCTTTTTGTGCGTAAGTTTCCTAACAGAGTTGCTAATTCAGCACACTGAAACTAATCATATTTCAGATATTCGATTTAATGTATGCAAGAATGTACGTACACAGCTTGTTCTAATAAGCATTCTTGAGATCACGCATGTTAAAATATTTGTTTATTTTAGATGTTTCATAATACGGAGCAAGATCGAATGAAACTGCTGTTCAAAGATGGCCGGGTGCCCTTCCGCCTCATCTGGCGGCGTGGCAAGAAAGCCAAGCAATAGAAACAGATAAAATTCCAACTCCATGGAACTCTTTTGCGGATATTCTGTGACTAGATGGCACCGATGTTTGTCGATGAGTGACAAAAATTGTAATGCTCTTCAATAATGCACGCGGCATGTAAATATTGGGATTGAAATGTCGATGCAGGTGAGTTCATTAATTTTTAGAAGCTGGGGCTACAGCGCGCAATAAACTTTGACATATATATAGGTAGTAGAAAAGAGGGGCGCTGAACTTAAACTAACGATGTATTAATACTAGGTCCGACCAATAAAACAGCCACGCCATAATCCCGTCAACATGTGCTCAAAAATGCCATTTTCTGTGTAAAGAAACCGAATATTGGACTACGAATTTATCTTAGCCCTCCCTTCTTATCTCGTGCGCTTTCAAAAGTTTTCTGGCAGTCTTACCAGCCACCCTCCTCGAAATCGTGATGTTGACGCAATTATTATGTGGTTGTTTTCTTCTTTGCACGTAATTTCTGATTTTAGGGATCTGTTGTCCCACTCAAATTCTTTTTCACTGAAGGCTGGCGATGAAAAGAACTTGTTTCTAGAGGGTGTTCAGAGCAAAATAAAAACAAATGTGGCCGTACATCCGGGTGGTAGTATGCCACTTCCGGTTGGTTATTTTCTTTGCTTATTTTCTTGGAACACGGTTTAAAATGGGTTCCGGAAGAAATGTTCCCGGAAAAAACGTCCCCGGAAAAAATGTACCCGGAAAAAAAGTCCCCGGAAAATATGTCCCGGAAAAAAGGCCACAATTGGAAAGTCAGAAAAAATGGCCCTAACGGGTTCTCTATCTCTGGGTTTTCCCCGATTCTCATGGCCTTCGGGCAGTCCTGTCATTATCCGGTCACAAATGACCCGACCCAGATAGAGGAAGAAAGGGAGACTGGAAGTCACACAAAGTAACCGAAATAATCTATTGCGGAATACTTTTGTAAACCAAATTTCTGTGTTTGCCAAAACCCAGTATCGTGTTGTTGTTTTTTCTTTCCGTTGTGAAAAAAAACAAAAAAAACAACATTTATAACACTTTTAGCGAAAACCAAATTTCTATGTTTGGAGGAATTTGAAAGGTACTTGTGTACCCTTTCCGAATATCTAAAAATCGCGACACTGTCAGCTCAAACAAGCCATCGCTATTTTTTTTTTTTTTTTTGTAGGAACAAAAGGGGGTTATCAAAGTTATCATAGGCACTGAAAGTGCTCATTTGAGGATATAATGCAGACGGTAAATTTTCGTTCCCACTAATACACTTTCTAAGTAAAATGTAAAAATGCGCCGATGTCGTGTTCCCGCTAAAAGTGTCGCGATGTGTACCTCGAGGAATCGTATATTTCCTTATTTGTTGGGGCCGTTTTTTTCCTACTTGCCACAGGGTGCCTTGTTTCCTAAGGACATATGCTCGCACCGCCCGAAGGACATGAGGATCAGGGAAACCCAAAGATAGAGATTCCCCCCCTTTAGGGACACTTTTTCCTACTTCCTACCTGGGGATTTTTTTTCCGGGGACGTTTTGCTCGGGGACTTTTTTTCCGGGGACACATTTTCCGGGGACATTTTTTTCCGGGGACATTTTTTTCCGGGGACATTTTTCTCCCTACACCTGTTTAAAACAACATGCAACAACAACAGCAATAAAGGTCTGCTCACACTGTACCGTTTCCTTTCGTTCCGTCATGTTACTGGAACTTAAGCGCGAAACACATGTACGACGAAACCGTCCGATCCGACGTCCGACCGCGCAATACGACGGTCGGAGGCGAGGGTTTTCAACACTCTTCGATGCTACGAAAACCCTCGCCCCTCAAGGTCATTCCGGCAGTCCGCGCGTCGGACTGGAAGGTTTCGTCGTACATGTGTTTCGCGCTTTACATCTGCTCACGCAGCGAGTTACCATGAAATCCGTGCGTCGTCGGAGTCGCGGCAAACAGTTTGAGGACTACCGTTGTCTTGCACGCGACTTTCGAGCAGCGTTGGCGGTAACGCCCAACAAGTAATGGCCTTACCGGTAGCGCGTTATTTTTAGGTAACGTAGCAACCTACTCGTTACCTTTTTAAAAGAGTAAGCAGTTACGTATTTACGTTATTTATTTGAGTAACGGGTGGTGTACTTACGTTACTCGTAAGTACACCACCCGTTAACGGTGGTGTACTTACGAGTAAGTACACCACCCTTCATTTTCCCCCGTAAAATTTTGCGGGGAAAATGACGTCACATGATGTCACGTGACCTTTACATAATTTCGGTTTCCTCGCTAAATTTTGCGAATAAATTGACGTCACATGATTTCAATACCAATTCAGGTTCCCCGCTAAATTTAGCGGAAAAATGACATAACAAGGCTTGATGTTGGGTTACGTACACGCAAATTGACCTTACCAGCTACATTCATCGGAAAGATTTACACTTGACTTGTCGCAGCTTTTAAAATTATGTCTGTAGCTAATCGTTGGTCGTGCTAATAGTTGGTCGTGCCCGATCTTTGTTTTTTCGTGTTTGTGGGCGCCAAGTTATTTGAATTCTTGCACTCACCTCACATATCTCCAAAATTTTGCTTTAATTGGTTTCAAGAAGAAGCAAAATTTAGGTGCACCCGTAAATTTCAAAATAAAGAAGCTATTTATGTCATGTTTCTGCCTGTTTCTGCGTAAACAAAAAGTTGATTGAAATATGGCGCTTATGCATACCTCAACCGCCAATACAAGAAGACAGTTTTATTTCGTAAATTAAAAAAAAGCTAAAAAAAGTAACGCAAAAGAAGCGTGCGTTACTTTTTGATTTTATTAGTAACGGCAACGGTAACGCATCCCTTTTGTTTGAACAAGTAACGTATTTCCTTACTTTTTTTCAAGAACACCGTCAAAGCTGAATTCGAGACACCATGATGTCGTGATTACTGATAACGTAATATATTCAAAAACGTAGGCAAACGTTCTTTTGTGGTTGGATCTAGTTAGAACAACTAGAAAAGTTACGATTAAAGTATCGGCACTCCATTTCCTGAGTCCCTTGTGGGCACCGCCATTTTGGTGCTCAGTGCAGAGCGCGCGGAATTGCCGATCGCCCTACGATTCAGAAACGCAAATTTCTTGTCTTGCGTTACGGCGTCGTGAAGCTCAGCGATGTTTTGCTCTGTCGCTGGCTGTTGTAACATTTCTGGAGGACAAAGAAGCGTTTCCTGCCATGCCAGATAAACCTTTGGATAACTGGCAACCATGATTTTAAGCTCAGAGCGTCTGAAATGTCGTTGCTTTGATACGTTTTGTGACAGTGACCCTGGGCCTGGTCATGAAATTGGCCAGCGTTCACACGAATGCTGAAGTTCGCTTGAATGATCCCACTCGCCGCTCGGACTCTATAGGCCGCAGGTTCGCGGATGATAGCGGGCAACTTTTTTTTTTCTTTCGCAAGGAACGGACAAACGAGTCGATCTTATCAATTTCACATCACCGCGTTATTCGCTCAGATTTTCTTTGTACTCCAACGTACTTACACGTACCACGTTCCACTAATCGCGTTGCTCGGAAAGGGTTGTTGTCTTTTCTAAGGAAGTTCGTAGTGCAATACGGGGAGTGTGCGGATAACATAATTGAAAGGCTCACGAGCCGCTCTTTTGTGAATTCCGATGCGATAAATACAATATCTGCATAGTGTCTGTTTGTAAAGATGGATGCGATTCAATATGGGGCATCGCCGCAGCTGTATTCTTTCATTATTGCTTGCTTGCTGTGATGCGATAATAAGCCGAGTTATGCGTTGTCTGTATTTGTAAACACTGCACTCTTAAGAAAAAGGTAGTAATATTTAATAGGTAAAAGCTAGTAACCGTTTGTCACATATGTTACTAGATGCACAGTAAGCCTAGGTAGTAACGGTCAAGCAAGTAACGGTTACTAGGTCAAGAAGGTAGTAAGGGTTAGTGTCCAACTTAGTCTATATCATTACCTTTAACTAGTAACAGGCACTAACTCTGATAAGATCCAGGTGGCGCGAGTGAACGTCAAATTAAAAATTGGAAAAAAAAATTATTATCTCTCGAATAGATTTTTTTTTTACCGCTGATTGCATTCACATTTTACATTTGCCGACGTAATATACATTTAACATAGACAAAGAATTAGAACACACATGACACGCACAACACACACCCGAGGACAAGCTAATCTAATCGCTGCACCCAATGGCTACCCATGCGTCTTCTATACTGATCATTTGAAAGAAGTCGGTTGGTCAGTGACCACCTCGTCCGAGAACGATGTTACAAATACGGTACTGCTTTTGCACCAATATTGTTATCCAATATTGTGGCAAAACATTACAATTAATGTACATCTTGCTAAGAAGTAGCGGTACACACTGTAAATATTTGCAACAGTCTATAAAACAGCGTCCCCGTAGGTTCCCAGCAGCCATGTTCTCGCTTCCTTGCATGGAGTGGCCCCCACTTTACACATGCGCGTCAACGTGGCAACTGCATCGTTTCTTGTGAAAAAGAAACCTATATCTTAAGGAATACAAGAATACGAAATAGGAAAAAAATGAAAGCCGTTTACAATTCCTTGTAACGCCGGATTAGAGCGCAGCTCGTGAGGAGGAGGATGGAAGGGTACAGAAGGATAGGGGACTCCTTGAGGTCACGTGACCTCAGGGCGGTCGTGTGACGTCGAAGGATCAGGTGGCCTCGGGGGAGGGGGTCGCGTGACCCTAGGGGGTCACGTGACTTCAGGGGTGTAACGTGGCCTCAGGGGGAGTCACGTGACTTCAGGGGTTCACTTGACCTCAAGGGGATCACGTGACCTCGGGGGAGGGGGGGGTCCCGTGACCTCAAGGGGTCACGTGACCTCAGGGTTCACGTGAACTCGGGGGGTCACTTGACCTCAGGGGGGTCACATGACCTCACGGTTACGCCGACGCCGCTCAAGCCGGAAACGGGCGCCTAAGAGCTGCGCTCAAAGAAAAATAATTAACCTTTCTTGTATTTGGAAGCCTTTCTAGCACGTGCTACGTGGCTACTTGCACCCCAGTTAAAACCAAAACGAAAATATAAACGTTTCCGAAGAATGCCAATGGGAAGGATGTCAGGAGAGCGGTCAGGAGCCGCGTGACCATCGCATCAACGATGCCCGCGCGCCCGGCAGCGCTGGCTTCCACGACGTGCTGGAACAGAGGCTGCGATCTTTATAAAGACAGCTCTAAGCCTTACGCCTCATTCACAATGGCCACCCAACCTCATCCGCAAAGCGGTAGCGAACGCGGTTGCTTAAAGATGCAATAAAAACTTCAAATACAGTTGATGAAAACGAGCGGATCCGCTACGCGGTTGCGATTCGAACGCCTGTGTGCCCATGACGCGTTAAACGTGCCCCCTCCTACAATATTTGATGCTTCGATAGTTTGTGGAGACCTCCCCATGAATTCCGAAACTGTTAGTGCGTCGCTAACGCTGGCCATTGGCAATGCAGCAGACGCCGCCATCTTGTCCGTGCGTTTAGGGTAGTAAATGATTATTAGAAAGATGGTAACAGTCAGAAAAAGGTAGCAACTGCTGAATTTACTAATTTTGTACTACCTATCGCGCGTTTGAGGTAGAAATGGTCAGAGGAAGGTAGTAACTGCTGTAGTTACTGGCTTTTTACTAACTTTTTTCGAAGAGTTTAGGAAGTGTGGTGGTGTAAGAATGCTATCCACAGCAGAGTTACCTCATGGTACAAGATATAACACAAACATGTATTAAGTACTTAAGTTAACTCTTCATGCTAATTTTATTGCTCCGACTTTTTGTCTAGCCCCCAAAATACTTCTCTTTTAACTCAAAAGATATTTCACGGTTCTGTTTTTTGCTTAGAGACAACACCCTATCAGACAAGATTTGAAGTGCTTTGGAGTACGTAAAAATGCGAAGCGCAACATTTTTAATTGCGCGCTTGCAAATATTTACTGCAGCAGCTATACACTTTGGCAAGAAAGGCTCCTGTCCGCTGCCATTTTGAGCAATGCTAGCGCCGCTTAACGTTTCCGACATGTTGTGGTGCGCTAGCGGCTCGTCGTCGGGGTGCCCGAGGACAAGATGTTGGCGTCTGCTGTATCACAGACGGCCAGCGTTAGCGATGTACTTACAGTTTCGGAACGCAGGAGGTATCCACACAGAATCGTAGGTTCAAATATTGTAGCAGGGTGCATGTTTAAGGGTTGCGACTGACTTTATAACGCTAGCAGCCTCTGCTCCAGCACTTCGTGGAAGCTAGTGCTGCCGCGAGAGCTGCCATCGTTGATGCAATTATGGTGCCTGATGCGCGTCTTCGACTGGTGTGTTTAGCGTCCTACGCTGCTAATACATCAAAAGTGGTCCTGAAGCGGAAACAAATTACGTCACAGAAGTCGACCATGTTATGCTGTTGCAAGTCACGATCTTGGCGGTTGGTCGTAGAAACGTTACTCAGAAGCTGCGAGTAGCACAACTGAACGCGAATGTCGCTGTCGTCACGGCGTCCCATCTTCTGGCTGTCAAGCTTCCGTGGACTGCCACACTGGAGAGCGACCTGCAGGAGAATAGGCGTCTGTCATATACACCACAGCTGTTCGGACGCTTCCAGGATCGTGACTGGCGACAGCATGACACTTCTATAATGTCATCAGGAGGAAATTGAGGGACCACTTTGTTAGATGCGGTGAACGCGCCAGGTCGGAGGCGCGTTCCAGCCACCATAATGAAATGGCCATGCGACTTCTGGCGCATTCTGAAAATGGCTGTGAGACATTGTGATATTTCTATTTTTTTATTACGAAAGCATTAACTGTCTCATGAAGCGAACCGACGTCATTAACTTTAAAGCCGCGCCAAACGGCCCCTTCCCCTGTCCCAATATCGTCTGTAGCGGAAATCTGTTAGATAGGCTCCCATTGGCTGGCGCGCGTCATCAAGGAACGAGGCTCTCATTGGCTCTCGTGCGGCATAGTTCCAAAAAGCGCCACCAGAAAAGCCCCCTCAAAGGCGGCGCAGCGCACGCATGCAGCGGCGAAGTCGCTGGTAAGAGAAACCGTGGTGCGGGTCTGGCCGCACAGCCCGCCCGGGCAAACTCTGAAGAGGATGCATGGCCGAGCTCAGCGCGGCGTGGCCGCTTCACTAGAGCGCGCGCTCGTCCGTCGACCGGCGAAACGTGGCCATCCACGCCACTACGCAGCAGACGAACTCGGGGAGCAAAAGAACGACATTCATGCTTTCACACTCGCAACTTATAAGAAGTGCTTAAGTCCTCGGACTTTTTTTTATTTGTTATTCGTTTATCTATATTATTTATTTGTGTGTGCTTTTTCGAGGTTGAAGACAACACCTGCGTGTTTTAGAATTTTTTTGGTTGTCTCTTTCTGCGTTCAGAGGCATATGTTTCAGCAAGATACGCTTGGCAACATTGTACGGCAAGCAGCGAACGCCCTGGCTTCACAGTAGGTTTAAGCAGCGAACGCCCGGCTTAATTTCACCTCGGCACGCGGTTCGAGGTTAAGCCGAGATCCGACTTGCAAAGGTGTATGGACTCACACAGAAAAAGACAATCTTAAAAAAGAAAACAAAATCCACCATTACTTTTCGTGCTTAAACTATATAATTATAATATAAAGAAACAACTATAGTCGGTGACAGGTTAAGTATTCTGTGGAAACTATTCCCTCCCCTCTCCGCTTTAGCAGAGTGAACGGTGGAGAGGAGGCAAAATGTACTCCTGAGTTCGCTCTGCTAAAGTGCAAAGGGGTGAGAAGAGCTTGCCCTGCACTCTTAACTAGTCACTGATTATGGTATTCTCATTTGTTGCAGTTCGAACAACCTTGGACATTTATATGAGCTCCTGTCCTTTCGTTCAGATAGCTCTCTAGACACGGATAAACATTAGTTCTATACAAAACGCCAGTCTCAACATACGAAACCATAAAGAAAAAGAAAAACATAAAATAAGAAAGTTGTTACGTTGGGCAGTGAACCATCTCGAAGATGGGCCCGCGTTAGAAATAAATGATCGTTCGAGGGCTTCTGATTAGGAAGTTATAATGTGCATGATGAAAATAAGAAACCATAAATATGCATAATATTGTTTTCCCCCTCTTTCAAACTCGAGATAAAAGAAAATCTTCAGCCTTCGGCTCCCGTTAGCTCTTAAGCGAATTCAATCAGGGGCTTTGTGGAAGCGCGGATACATTTTGTATTCGAGAGATAAACGAGTGTAATCTCCTCACAGCAAAGTAGTTCCCATCCAATGAATACGATCCGACCCTTCAAGCCATTCTGGGTTTCGAGTTTCATTCTACTCTGACCGAAGAGAAAAATAAAAGAGAAAAGTTAATATTATTTTATCCAGTGATGAAGGGAGTCCGGATTAACTTGAGCACTTGCTCTCAAAAAACAAATACAATATAAAAACCATGCACTTTTTTAGCTTTCTATTGGCCAGGTTTCGTTACTGAAACCGCTTTAGTGGTTCTCGCTTTGGCTTGACTACGTGTGTTCCCGACATTCGAACTTAGAAACTTGAAGTAACACGTGCAGCGTTTCCTTCTGAGATTGCAAAGCACAATTTTCTCACTTTCGTTGCAAAAAGCCTACACTACGCATTAAAAAAAAATCGGCTCTTTTTACGGTTCTTCGACTACCCAAAAACTTTTTCAGCTCGTGAAGAACGATTTTGCCTCACGCACTATTGCCTCCTGGCGCACTAGAAAGGCCACTAGGTGATGAAGCACTCTTTTGTTGGAAAGGGTTCTTCATAACCTTTCTTTTTTTCACTTTGCCGCATAATTAATTTTATAGAATTTCCCTGAGTTTGTAGTTATGTCATTAAAATGCATAACTATAAATTGGAAATTATCACGAAAATACAAAATTGAAGTAACAATAAATATTAAAAACCTCTTCAACTGGATTACTTCACGAAAGCGCGATGTTGTTCCTCGGTTTTCACATACTAACTTACAGGCAAAAAAGTTTCGAGGCATGCACAGCATGTACGACAGAAAGAGAGAGAGGCAGTAACGCTACAGAAGACGCTTCGTATGCACGAAGTGAGCAACTTGAATTAAACTAGTTACGTTCTATATGCGCAGATAGTCCAGGAACTCATAAAGTATGCAAGGATGTTTGGGACGGGGACCGCTTTACAGTAGCGCTGGACGCGACGTCGACAACACGCCAAACGTCTCGCAAACAGCTGGGCGTAACTGCACGAAGTTAGCATGAACTATGCGCGTCACGGCACTGCGGCTAAAGGTTGAGTGATTGCGAGCCCTCGTACCTTCATCTTAACGAGTTTCGAAAACACAGGGGGAGCATTCGAGATGATGGAGATCGCTTTAAGATGTCAAAGCACACCCCATGTCGTCAACCGGCCGAACTGTTGCTGACGTCCGCCTTTCCAACGAGCCCAACGAGCCGACCTGGCCGACCGACGAGCATTGGGCACAAAGTGAGCATAACCGAGCACTGAGAGAGAGGCAAGCGTCACGACGGAGCGGACAGAGCGTTCGCGAGCTTGGGAGATTCGCAACTTTCGTCGAGATGTGACCACGTTACCGCGTGGATGCCGCTCACACTCCGGTTACTCCACTCAACACGCCCACAAAGTCGGCCAAGAATCGTTGTCAGAAACATGGCTATGTTTTTAGAGCGCAGATATTGGGCGCTCGTTTTCGCGTATAGCGGCGTCGGCGTCGCCGTCGGCGTAACCACGCGCGTTGCATTATGGGACGTCACAGACCTATACACCAATTCAATTCCCCACTAAATTTAGGAAAAAAACTGAATTGAGTGTGTAGGTCTGTGATATCCCAAAATGTAACACTGCGTATTCAGTTTCCCAGCTAAGTTGAGCAGGGAATTGAGTTGATGTTGAGGTCATGTGGCCTCAGTTTCACCGCTAAATTTCGCTGGGAAACCAACTTTGTGTATAAGTAATGTGCCATAATTTCCTCCCTATATTTAGCGGGGAAACTGAATTGGTGTTGAGGTCACGTGAGTTTCGCTAAATCTAGTGGGAAACTAAATTTGTTATTATGTGACGTGACACGAATTCATATGACGCCATTTTCCCCGCTAAATTTAGCGGGTGAACTGAATTGGTGCTGAGTTCGCTCGGCTTCAATTTTCCAGCTGAATTTAGCGGGGAAACTATGACGTCATGTGACGTCACAGGCCACGGCTTCACGAGATGCGGCTTCATGAAATCCGGAGCAACTAGCCAAAAACGTTTCACATTGAAACCAACACCGCACGCGTTGCATTATGGGGCTGCCACCGTACCCTCTTCGTCCTCCCTGGCCAACCCTAAAAACAGAAGAAAAAGAATATACTAATATCTGAAATTCTCTACCCCGGTATATCACAAAAACAATATACTTCAAGAGCTGCGCTCTAATTTCCCATTACAAAGAAGCGTAGACGTCTGTAATTACTTTCGTTTTGTTTTTGTTTGTTATTAAGTTTTATTAATAAACTATAACTGACTGCGGCTAAAGAATCAAATACTTTTCAAACAAAAAGGATGACGTCATCCAGAAGCGATTTAAACGCTTTTAAGTTTAAGCATTTGAAGCGGTTGAAGTTTGAAGCATGTAGAATCATGCGTAGAGGTTGCGTTCGAAGGGAAAGCGGTTGAAGCGTCGAAGCTTAATCGCTTGATGCTCGAAAAGTGTCAGATTCGCTGCCTTATAAGATACCTTTGGAGACTTCTCCCAGGGATTCGGTGCCTGAATGTAAGGAAAATGTCCCTTTTGAAAGTAAGCAAAACACCGAAGACAGACGCGACCGCGGCTGTTCTGGGCGTTTTGCATGCCGTTCGTGGTGCGGGAGTACAACCGGATTTTTGGGCGATTTGAGGTGACTTGTGGTCCTGTGTGATCCCAGCATGATCAAACGCTAGTGCAGTGTTTCCGTTGCTACGTTACAACGGTTACTAGTTAGTCATTTCAAAAAGCACATGAAGGTATAACAGAAATATTTAAGGTAGTGGGACAACTCGGTGATCTAGTACCAAGAAAACAATAGGTGACATGCACTTGACGTCCCTCGGTAGGTGCGCTGACATCGGCCACCACGTTCGCCATCTTCGAGGTCTCTTTCTATCCCACGTAGCAGTCGGCTGTCGTCTCGCCGGAGCTTTCAGCGTGGTTTAGCTGCATTTTACAACATTAAGGGTCTTGTCGGGCGAAACTAAGAGTTACTTTTATGCTTTGGTGCTTTTTGTAGCACAGCATCACTGGCTGATTCGAAATCAGCTTTGTCATCGGCACGGCCACTGCGCCGCTAGGGCATACTGAACAGTACAGAGGCTAATGGGTCGTCAGAAGTGTTGTACGAAACGGCATTCCAAGGAACGGCGTTCCTGGAACGCGTTCCTTTTAGGAGAAACGAAGGAACGCCGCCGTTCCATTATGCATCGGTGGAACTGGAACGGGAATGCGTTCCATTTTTACGGGAACGGAAAAAGGAACGGCGTTCTATTTTTTTTTTTTTGTCCGCAGGGGGAATTTTTATTTTATTTTAAGAGGGAACTTCTAAAAGTATAAAAAAATATCTTTACGAAGGGTAGGATCTCGTTACCTTTTTATTTACTTATATTAGGGTTTATTTTGTGTGGTGCTCACTTGGTAACAGTCGGCTGCAGGAGAGCTAGTGGACTTCGATTCGTTTTTCAGTGCCCGAGACTGTGGTAGAAGAAGAAAAACTTTTAGTCCAAGAAAAAGACACAGAAAGAGGTACGTTTCCAACTCAGCTACTTTCTTTGCTTCCACGAGTCCTCATGCACCCATAAATCTAAGGCCGACCGACCACAGGCATCACTGAAATTCAACGAAGAGACCTACAATTACAACAAAAGAACGGGTTACCAGAACACCCTTGTGTCTGGATATTGGTCACTTAAACGATAACAAAAATTAACCTTTATTTATTCTCCCCTTGTCCCCCGCCTTCAAACTCAACAACGACACTCAAATTCCTATGTTGCCATTTAATACGATGAATAAAATAAAACCCTCCGTGATTTGATTAAATATGGTAATCAGCAAATTACGAATGTAACGTATATGTAACGATACGTTCCATTTTTGTATCTGTAAGGGGAACGAGTTCCTTTTTCACGTGTGGAACTTGTAACGAAAACGCGTTCCGAAAATCAGAAGGAGCGAGGAACGATTTTTCGTTCCTTTTCTTAAGGAACGTGTACAACACTGGTCGTCAGACACGCACACCCGACTGCTGCCTGGAACCGCCCAAGGAGGTGCACAGTCGACTGCAAGAGATCCGCAGCAAGCAGCGGAGCGCCTACAACAAAACAAAGACCCTTCCGGAACTACAAGATGATCAGCAGGTGTCTATATTTGACACCAGTTCACGCACGTGGTCTCCAGCAGTCGTCATGAGGCGTGCGGGGCCTCCCCGCTTCTTTGTGATCGAAACTGGTGACGAGCTTGTGCTACGCAGAACGAGAGAGCATCTCCGCGGGTTGCCGTCTCGGCAGCACCAACTCACCACCACGGCGGCTGCTGAATTGCCGCCGCGGCAACAGCAACTTGTCACCACTGCAGCTGCTGAATCCACTTGCCGCCAGGTAAGGGAAGAACCCTCAACGGGAGCCCCGCCATCACAAGACACTCCAACACAGGAGCTCAGGAGGAGTTCAAGACAACGGCGGAGCCCCGTCAGATACCCAAGACAAGAACTTTAAGCGCGATCGTACAAGCGTAATATTCCTTTATTTCTTGTATATCTTTTGTTCTCTTCTTAGTTAATTTTAATTTCTTTGAAGAAGGGAAGATGTAGCACAGCGTCATTATACTGACACCAAATCATGCTTGTCATCGGCACGGCAGCTGCGCCGCTAGGGCAAACTGTATATAAGGCCTCAGGGTACGTGCAATCATCGTTGTTGACGTCGCTACTTGCGTACGAGCCACACTTTGGAAGCGCCGTAAGAATATTTTTTGTATGTTCTAGTTCGTTTTTGGCGTTATCGGACTTGTCCACCGTGGCCGCGTTGCTTCATCGGATTGATGCAGTGTTCCGTGTCGCGCGCCGTGCCCACGGCTGTAGGGCAGTGGCTCTTCTGCAAGAACTGTGATTTTTCTATTTTGGCTCTTCTGTAGCACGGTGTGATTACTCTTTCTTTTGTTTTGCTAGTTTCGCTGTTTTTTCTCCAGCAGACCTTCTTCACTACGGCCGCGTAGCCGTGTTGCTCCGTCGCCTCCGTGTCGTACGTTGCCCTTCGGTGTTCGTTCCTCTGCAGAGATATACCGTGCGGCTCACCGAGAGCGCAGCTAATAAAAAAATACGGCGCAGTTTTCCTTAGCGGTCACAGCGGCTGTGCCCGTTGTGACGGTGTGACGGGATCAACCGCTCTGCACCGCACGTACACACTCGCAAACACTGCAATAAGCACAGCAGGTCGTCAGCCCGACGGCCGCTTCTCTGACGCCGTCAGCTGTTACCGCGGTGCCCCTTCGCAGTTATAAGGCTGCCGTCCTCTCGCACTGGTTAGTCACCACTTTTGGGGTAAGGAAAAAGCCCAATTTCGGCAAACTTTTCGTCAATTGGCTTTTCCCGCGTGTGGTTAGGGCACCCTACAACCACGCAGTTCATCATCGCCCAAACGATCTGGCGAACGAAGAGACAAGCGACGGCGACCCGCTTCGCAGTCGCTTGGACACTAGCGCGACGAGGCAAGCCGCGTGGAAGCGACGAGCGACAAACAGAAATCCAAAAACCGAGCTACGCGACGAGCGACAGTGAACGGTGAACAGCATGTAAGCGATTTACCGAGCGACGAGACGAGCGAAGGATACAGCGACGAGAGTCAGCGACGAGCGACAGAGTTCTTACGGTCGCTCGTCGCGTCGCTCGGTTTTTAAATTTCTAGAAATCGTCGCTCATCGCCTCGGTCGCTTGCTCCTATCGCTTTCATGCGGTTTGCCAAGTCGCGCGAGTGATCGGCCGACAGCGAAACGGGTCGTCGTCGCTTGTCTCGTCGCTCGCTAAATCGCTTACATGCGGTTTAGACTATACACACGGTACTCCGCGGCAACGAGGAAATTAGAACGACCCACTGCCCGAGATAAACTTTGTTCTGTCTTCTGTTTAACGATACGAAATGAACACACACTAGCAACGGACGACCGCGTACCCAAGCGCTACCCAACCCAGTCTAACCGCGACCTCGAATACGGCGGATTGACGATGGTGCTCCCTAGCTAAATCGAACCTGCAGGCTCAGTAAACACCACCTATTGGACTGTTATTAACGAAAAATTAAGATAAATTTTGTGTTCTTGAAAAAAAAAAAAAAAACTTATTTCCGCGGTTTTCAAGTGTGCACCTCATTTTCATGTGTATAATTTGCATTTTTTTACTGCCCTTTATTTCGTCAGTATGCTTAATACAATGATGCAGCTTATACGCGTGTTTCTTCTTCTACAAGTATAAACCTTAAATGTGCAAATTGGCCGCAAGGGTTACATTTCTCGTTTGATTATTTTACGAGAATGAATAATGAGGCTGGCTCCCTCTTGTGTGCATATTCTGATTACAATATACGTATGAAGGTTTATTAGTCAAAGTTTGCCTATCTGTTTATACAAATATAAAAATTCGATTTATATACTAACAATCTTCATGAAAAGACCTGTTTGTAAGGACTTATACAAAATGTGTCTCACACAGCGGAAAGTAAGGTACATATCTTTTTATCGAGCCGAACGTCATTAGGTAGATTGATCATGGTTTCAATGTCAGTATCCCATCAATGACATAATATGTTTGTTTTCTTTGTTTTTTTACTTTGAATACAATTTTCGATATCTAAAAGAAGCGAAGCAGTGACCAAAAGAGTTTCGGTACTAGGGATCCCGACTGACTGGCGCCCCGAAACATTTTGCACCCTGCACCTGCTTCTAAGGATTTATCTTGGAATCCCAGAGTTTCCTGGTATTATGATTACGAAATGCTTCTCTTGTATATCTACGCATTGTCTCTTGGTGTGCGGAGATGTATGCTATGATTATGACAGAACGCAGAATGGTTTGCTGGCGGCCGTGTCATTGATATAGCCTGACCTGCGATGATGTTGCAAACCACTGCCCCATTATTGTCGTCTTCACCATCCTCACACTATACATGTTTATAATATGTGGTATACATTATATATACAATGTTTTATGTTTTTTCACAAATAAAGAGGTTAGTGGAGATATATTTTCAAACATGGCAGAGATAACAGTTGAGAGATTGCTGCCTATAACGAAATTGCGGGTCAAGCTGCGGAAGGCGATTGAACAGATGTAGGGGGACAGGTAAGGCACTGCATCTAATTTCAAACTAGAATTATTTTTGTGAAATTCAAGAATTCTTCAAATTGTTCGGCCCCTCTAATTTGGCTCGTGTTTGTGACAGTCGCTCGAAGTGGGTTTATAGAAGTTGCGAGGTATTTATGGCGTCAAAGTTAAGGCTTCCCTAAATTTTCGTGCTGTTTAGAAAGGCCTCAGTGAAACTAGTGAGCTGCTCCTTTAACATATATGAAGTTGGGCACAAACAAAGTTTGTAACAGCCTTGGAGGAGGGCATTTTGAGCAAAACACAACAAGCAGCAGTATTGCGGGTCCTTCAATTATTATACTAAATCTGGGTTATCTTTTCTTCCTTCTTTTCTCTTTCCAGAACACCGAATCATTCAGAACTAGATGATTCCGTGTGTGCATTCCGAGCAGGCTACTCCGTCCTGGTCGACTCAACTAGACGCTAAGGCTAAGAATACGTTTTGCTTTTATTTTGGTATTAGTATTGCATACTTTATCCACTGTTAGTACAAGTATTGTAGCAGACTGTAGCCATAGTTACTCCCATTGTAAGATTTGTCTGACATCCTCCATTAACAAGGTGAAACAAGAGAGGTTACTGCTTACTCATCTGCAGGAAATTGAGCAAGACAAGGCGAAATAATGTGGTGACAGAGAGAGACAGTGAAAGCAATAACACCCACACCGTTTGCTTGTTTTTTATCTAAAAGAGCAAATACGTTAATTTATTTGATTTCGTTATAAAATAAGAAAATATAAAACAAACCCGAAATAAACTGTGGGGCCATTCTCAAATTCAGCTAAGTGTACCTTGGAAAATTGTTCACTGCTCTTTCAATGTATATATACATCAGATACACTAATATATACACAAAACAGGTGAAGCATAGCTAACATTTTTATAGTTTCAAGTTCCTTTCTGCCTGGTGTCAGTGGAATTGCAACCCTAGACTGCACACAAGAAAACGAGGGAGGGGGTTTACTGGAGATTCAATTTAATTTTACAGTACAAAAAATAGCTACGGTGCCAACCGAACTAATAACACTGCCTAAATTCAGATAACATGCCGGTTAATTGTGTTTGAAGCTGTTTAATTGTGACACCTTTTGCCGTTTGCCTGGGTTTGAGATGGGTTTATGCCAAGAACATATGCAGACGAGGTTGGAGAGTGCGGCATAAGGAGGGGGGGGGGGGGGGGGGCAGGCAGAGGGTATTCTTGTCCAGCTCGCTTGCACCTTTGCATTTAAATGCATTATAAGCAATCGGAAGTTTCTTTCAGGTTGCTTTTTGTATTCTCCTCTTAGGTGTATTTTTGAAGGGTGGTCACAAAACAAAACAATGCTTTTTAATGTGCCATATTTGAAATTAAACGTAAAAGATATTGGCACAATTTTCTTGAAGCGCAAACCGCCAATGATACCAGTGTCCCATTATACTGTTCTAAGGGGTTTGCAAGCAGTTGTATGTTACGAAGGTTGCCGAAGCTAGAACTTAATGGCCTTTTCAGCTTGAAGGTATTATGTTTTTTACAGCATGTAACTTTATTACTCGTAACACTAAAAAAAAATAATGCAGCTGCAGCAAAAGCTTAATCTCATAAAAGGGATCAGTTGTATATTTATTGGAGAAAAAAAGACTGCGGGTGACCTGCTTGAACCGATAGCGAAGTATCACCCTTTGTCTCTGTGCATTAAACGACGAAAGGGATTGCAAAAAAACTTGCGCAGAGCGACAAGCTTCAAAATTGCCATTTTTTTTGCTGACTATCATTTTTGGGATCTACATAATTTTTAGCAGGTCATAGTCAGTTGTCCAGATCGAACCAAGTCAATGTTACTTAACGTTATATTGCTTTGCAGTTGGACAATATTGCTTAAAACAGGGAGGTGAACAGAGAAACAGGGAAACAGGAAGGCTTAATTCGTGGTGCTTTCGTAATCATAGTGGTCCCGGCGCACCCAACACGGTTAGTTTATTCGCTGGTCGTCTTATACCTGAAATCACGGCAGGTCTATGTGCAAGAATCGAGCCAGCCTCAACCGATGCTCCTTTGTGTTGCCGACTACTACCAATGGCACGGTCGATTACAACGAAGTATACCTGAGCGGAGTGAAGAATACTCCCTCGACCTATAGTAAAAAGCAAGGCGGTGGTTTACTAATATCGATTCTGGTGAGTTCCAGCCAGATCTTTGTATTTTCGTGGTTGATTTTAGAACATATGGCGGTCGATTCTCACTGCCAATAAGTACTAAAACGCCCGTTGAACGTCGTCACATACCTGAGAAACGCGTAATATAGGCATGATAAAAAAACTAAGCATTTACCGCCCTCGGGGTATTAATATAATTAATCACTTACCGTATTCGTGAATTACATTTTAGTTTGTGTAGTATCGGATTAATGTATGTTTATGGTCATTCCAAGTTAACGGCGGTTTCTTAAACGTCATGCACTCAATGGCAGCGATAAGTCAAATTCTATTGCTTCAAAACAATATAACTATACGTATTTTGTGTCGTTTTATAACAGGAATAGCCGTAATACTAAGCTATAAGACCAAAAGTAAACACAGAGAAGATTATGGCCTCAACTTCAGAGCGAAGCGAGCCAGTGAAAAAGAAGAAAATCGGTAAAATGAAGACTGAAGAAGCTAGATAAAAAAGAGGTGTACAAATTTAGAGAAAATAAATACTGTAAACGACTTAATTTTCGCGGGCTCAAATTTTTGCGAATCGGGCCAAAGCTGAAAATTTGAAATTATTCGCGGGTTTAAATTTTTGCGAATCGAGTGTAGCTTCCGTAGCGTTCACATATTGCCCGAATTGTTCGCGGAACGTATTTTTCGCAAATTGTAGGCGACTCGCGAAATTCGCGAAAATTATGTCCTCGCGAAAATTTTGTCGTTTACAGTATATGTCTTTAGGAGTCAGAAAGCTATATACACTCTAAATCCGGCGTGTCTACTTTCACGCAAAGCTCTGCAAAAGTCAATCACTACTAAGACATATCCCAATACAATGTTGCATGTTGGACGAGAATGAAGAATTGACGTGGTCGTTTACTTCTCAAAGTTTCCAATGTCGTGACAGGCTGCAATAATGTAGATCCAACGGGGTTGACTAACATCTTACGCAGACGAGCTAATTATATTTATGTCCTCGCGTCTACCAAATAGTCGGAAATGACTTAGCTAAATGGCATTTGCGTCGTATTCATCGAACGCACGCTAGCTTGGTGTAGATTGCAACGCAAGGAAAAGTAGTTCCGCTGCTAGACTAACAATATTCAAAAGCGTTCGCCTGCGCTGTCGGGTATGATCGTACTATTACCCCACTATAATCGTTCTTAGGACAATCAAGGGCCGAGAACAGCACGCCACTGTGCCTAACGAATACATTTTAGGCGGCTACGTTACGTCTGTTGCTCGATGGCGGAGGGCAGCATCGCGTTCCACGTTTTGACCCAGAGCTTAATTGCACAGTGGTACGCCCCGAACGTGACCGATTCTCAGCGGCCTCGGGTGAAGGTTATTGGCACAGGTAGAGCGAACGAAAAAATAGGGCAATTGGGGCGTCGCAACGACCACTGCGCATGCGCGACACAAGGCGCGCGGAATGGAAGGGGAGCGGCGTCCCGGACAGCTAGCTGAGGTCAGACCCAGGCACGTGACTCCACTGGACAAGCGCACACCGGGCGCAGTTTTGTGACCCGCGACGTTTTCTTTTTTGACGTCGCTCTTTTGGTCCCTGTCGTCTGGCAGGCCGACGAGAGTGCAATATTTCTAATGGTGCCTTTCTTTTCTTTTTTTTTTTTTCATTCGCCACCGCTGCGGCTGGAAGTCGAGAGCGTTTCGCCGCTGCGTGCACTTTGTCGACGTCCTCTGCTTAACATCCGAGCCCCCCCCCCCCCCCCTCTCCATTGGATATGAATGTTTCAACTACAGCAAGTTATGGGGTTTGGTGCAAAGTGAAAATTGTTTTCGTCTATACAAAAAGAAAATGATGCTTATGCCACCTCCGATGCACGCGCAATGATTGGTTTTCATTTGATTTTAGAATAGCGTACGCGACTTCACAGTAAGCCTGGCCTGGCAACAATGTTGCGTTTTGTTTTAGAGGATCTTTCAAGCAGCATTCCGATTCGAAGAGCAAGTGGCCCTCTTCTTCCGCATAAGTTGCTATGACGTCAGAACGACGCCGAGTTCTGATTGACTTTGATCGGAAGGACATGGGGTAGGCCCCAATGCTAGATGCCTTCAGGTCTCCCCACTATATTTTTCAGTTAGCCAATAAAAGCTTGGCGTTCGGACATCATCGCAGCCGATGTGCAAGAAGCAGACGAACTTGCTCTCCGCATTGGGTGGAGTCAAACGGCCGATCATCACCTTTAGTTCACAGCTTAGAAATATTGCTTTTATGTTTAAGCTAAGATGCTTACACAAAGCGTCATGCTTTGGCAATTTAACATTAAGAGGTACTTAAAACTTCGCGTAGGACAACAGTTGCATACATACTATACTTCACCTCCCACAGGGAACTTTTTTTTGCTCTGCGGTCAGGGCGTCGGGCGGAGAGATACACGAAGGGAGTGAAAGTAATGGCACTTGACCTTTTGCAGACGCATGATTGGGTCATGCCACACATTGCACGCGCATTTTTGCATCATAGAGAACACCTATAAAAAAACAATATAATAATTATGCTTTTCTCTTTGAAACTGTGCCTGTGTGCATGACTACCGTACAGTATGTGCGATTTTCATGGCGTGTTTTTAAACCTCCTTTCACATCTTGGTCTTTAGACCGACAAGTGCCAAATGAATTTGATTAGCTCGAGAAAACTGGCAAGCGAACCTGCCACGACAGCTTTCCGTTCTGTCCGCTAGCTACCGTCGATTTCGCAGAAGTTGTCGATATTCTACAGTGCGCATAAATTGGGTTTATTTAAAACTGCAGAAGGTGCCTCCTCTGCATCTCCACATCTTTGTGTTGCATCACTTGGATACACTGTACCCCAACCCGCATACTCAATCAAAATCAAGGGCATCAGCCATATTTAGTATAAGTTCGGCTTAGCATCGGATAACTTAGGGTCTAAATAATACGAAAGAATCACGCTACCGGCTCCTTTTACTGAGTGGCTGAAAGAGACGGCACGAATAGAAGAAAAACAAATATAAAAAAAGCAAACTCCTTCAAAGTCTATACTCTTCTGAGTCAGCTCGTTCCGGGAACTCAAAGATTGAAACGCCCTCACTCGTTTCTTTTTACGCTTTTTCTTCACTCTGACTATCGAGCGTTTTGTTATTTATTTCTTATAAGAAAGTAAAGGTAAACAGCATGTGATAAAATAAAGGTAAAAAGCAAGAAAAGAAAAGAGGACACCTAATTGGATCTCTTTGAAGCACTCGCTTCGCGGCAGTGTTCTACCTGTCAATCAGTGGAGATCTTGTCTCCATAGATACCGACACTACTGAGCACCGTCCTGTAGTCTCAGAAATAGAGAGTTTTAGGAAACCGTTTTTGCACGTCCGATACGGTACGATAGGCCCTCCGGTACGAACTGCGCATGTGACAGTCTTCTGTGATAGCGCATGCGCAGTTCGTACCGGAGGGCCCATTGTACCGCATCGAATGTGCAAAAACGGTTCCCTAAAACTCTCTAATATATAATGTAGTACATAACGAATCCATCTTCCTTTTTTGCATGTGGCGAGTTCTTTTTTTTTTTTTTTCGTCGGTTACATTTCTTGATTAATGAATTTTAAGATTATAAAATTTGAACATTTTGTGCAACCTGAGTTTGCACATCTAAAATGAAATGCCAAAACTACACATATTAGCGTGCCTTTTCGTGCAAGTCCTGATTAATAAGAAACCAATCGGAGACGTCGCTTGTTTCTAATGCGCTGACTGCCCTATGCCGTCACGCGATGTAGGTAAATAGTAACGCGTTTCACTCGTAATAATCTGCTCATCCGAGTATTGGCTGTCTTCACCCTTTAATCTTGCAGTTCATCACATTAACCGTCGCCTACGGATATTAGCACAACTATTTCTATGGCTAAATTAATGTTTGCCTGTATAATTATATTACAATAGAGTAGAAGGGTATTGTGAGTGGAATTGGATCGCATTGTGCGGCTACACGTATAATATACGTACGTAAAGCACATCCTATCTTAACGTCTCTAATATCTACAATCGAGTATTTACACTAGGTAATTGGTGGGCAATACAAATAGCATTGGATACCGACAATGGCTGGGTTGACTTTATTACGATCGTAGCGCGTTCAATCGAACAGGGACAAATGACACGTACCCTGTCTTCCTAATTCTCTCTCTTCTACCCATCTACTACCAATCAAAATAGACCAATCTTGATTCGATGCTCTACGGTCACATACATGTAAACGCAGCCACAATGATTTCCCTCAGGGCAAAACCAGCAGTAAATGCAGCTTATTTATTTATTTATTTATTTATTTATTTCAGTACCCAGCTGACGGCCCTGGGACATTACAGAGGGGAGTGGTACAAAACAAATTTGGAATACAAACAATATACAAACACTAGATTTCAAGCACTAAAAATGTCTAAAAAAATGTGAAAACATGCTGAGAAAAAATTATAGAACAAGGCAAAAAAAAATTAACATAAGTAAGCAGTCACCGCGATTTTAAACAAGTCAAAGGACTGTATGTTTACTAATTGTGCGGCGATTCCACTCTGAAGATGTTCTTGGAATAAAAGAGTTGTAATAGGCTGAGGTAAGGCAATGAGGAATTCCGACTTTAAATTGATGATCCACGAGCGGCGAGATGAAAACAAGATTTAAATTTATTTTCTTCTTTAGCGAAGTATTGGAATGATAAATTTTATAAAAAAAACAGAAACGAGATATTTTTTGGCGTAATGAAAAAGCAGGAAGTGATAGGTTATTTTTCATAGTTGAGACACTAGATGTGCGATGACAATTAGTAAATATAAAAAACGAGCACCGCGATTCTGTAGCGCTTCAAGATCAGTCATGGGAGTTGAGAGACCCGGATCCCAGATTGCTGCGGCATTGTCTGGTTTGGAACGGGCAAGGGTTTTATACATTAGTAGTGTTAGAGACACTTGGGCTAACCTAAAGTTTCTCTTTAGTTAACCAAGCATGGAGTTAGCGTTGGCGATAATGTGGTCAGTATGAGTTTTCCATGACATGCTAGAAGTGATGTGCACCCCAAGGTACACATCACATGCATGAAACTGTTCACATGGTACAGTTTCAAGAGGAATTTCAAAAATTGAGTAAAGAGAAGACATAGTAATTCGACGGGAGATATTCATCGCTTTAGATTTGTTAGTATTAACGGGCATTTGCCAGAAATCACACCAATCAGCCACAGCTGTTAAGTCATTTTGAAGAAGAATGATGTCAGTAGTATTAGCGACTTCTCGATAAATTACACAATCATCAGCGAAGAGGCTAATGAATTGAATAGATATAACTCATCGACAATACAAATAAATAAAAAACATGGTATAAATATTATAGTGTATATTTTTGTGCCCGGTCGCTGCAGGTGGTGAGAGCATTACAGAGGACACAATAAAGACCCCAATCCTAACTGCACAGCTAAATAAACTAGCTTCATTCGGACGCTTCTGCATACTTTTGGGCTTTCGTCAGACGCTGGGCGTTTGAACATCCTCACAACAGTGGGTGTGGACGTGCTCAATCGCCTCATAAATATGATTACATAACAAGAAAGTTTATACATTTAGAATTATGATATGCCTCATTGAAGCGTGTCATTAGTTTTGCAGCCGCAAGAACAAACAGAGAAACGAAGCATAGAGTACGTATGCGTATCCATTTACATCGTTCCTCGGGAAAGCACACTCATTCAGAGCGAAGTCATTTATAACTAGGGCTCCGTGTTTTCGGAGTTTATTTTTCATGAAATTCGGAGGGTGTTTTTCGGAGTTTATTTTTTAGCGAAAATTCGGTGTTTATCGGAGTTTATTTTTTATATATCCCCAATTCTCCGAAATTCGGACATTAATTTCGCAGTGTTTCCTATTAAAAATAACAAATAATAACCGGATGCAAACGTAAGCCGAATAAAAATTAAAACGCGCTTGTATCATTAAGCTTTCTTCAGTTGAATTTGACGTTGGTGTCATTGGCAATACTCATTTGTCCCACGACAAAAGTCGCCCACAAATGTGGCTTCGATAAACGTCAATACCTTAAAATCAATAAACTGCAGGAGATAGCCGCAAGGAAGCTCGTAGTCATCCCATCAATCTATCCCGCTGCCGCGCGAGGTGGATGCAATAGAGACGTTTCAACTGCCCCTCTTCCCTATTTTATACAGTCTCTATGGTCCATAGCTTTCACTGTTACCCCCAGAAACATACCCTTTCCTTTCTCTAAATCCCAAATCCCGTGGCCCTAACTGGAAACCAAAAGAGTGGCTTTTGTCGTGACACGAATGGTACGATGACTTGTTTCCCTGAACCAACCTTGACGAGACAAGCCGTAACACCCCCTTTTGACAGCGGACCGAGGCTTGAAATATAATTATGGTGTCATTTTCCCAGGACCATTGAGCCTGCGCTGCCAAAAATGTAAAGAAAAAAAATTTTTTTTTTTTTTTTTTTTTTTTTGGGGAGGGGGGGGGGGGTGGCATTGGCACATAACAATTCGGAGTCTATCGGATAAATCCGAATTGCCAAAAATTTACCAGCGGGTGTTTTTCGGAGTTTTTCGGATTTATCCGAAAACACAGAGCCCTATTTCTAACCTATCGGTTACGTTGTTTGGGCGCATTTCTGCACTTTCCTATCTTCCCCACCCCCTTCTTTTCTACCTATATAACTGTTTATTAACATGCTTAGGCTTATCTGCCTATTCTGGCTTCAGTTCAAGACGTCATTATATTGGGGGGCTATCCCATACTGTTCGTGATATTACCACGCATCTACAACTGCAACATTCTTTTACATAGCATTCCACAGGTTTAGAGCGCAGCTCCTAGGCGGCCGTTTCCGGCTTGAGCAGCGACGCCGTCGCCGTCGGCGTAGCCGCGCGTTGATTTATGGAAGGCTTTTCATAATGACGTCACCAGGGGAACATTTTTCTGCTAAATACTGCGGGAAATTTTTCCGCTAAATTCAGTAGGTATATATTCCTGCTAAACTTAGCAGGTAAATTTTCCCGCTAACTTTAGCGGGGAAATTTTACTTTAGTGACGCCACTCAACCCGTGAAAATTTTGCGGGTACATTTTTCTGGAATGAGTGGTGTTACGTGTGACGTCACGAGCGTAGGATTCCCCTCTAAATTTTGCGAGAAAATCTTTCCATTAAATTCAGCGGGGAAATTTTTCCCCTAAATAGCGTGAAATTGTTTTTGCGCTTAATATAGCGGGAAAAGTTTACCTTTGTGACGTTACACGTGACCTTCCCCTCCTCCTCCTCAAGAGCTGCGCTTTAATTCTGCATTACAAAAAATTGCAAATGTCTTTCGTTTTTTTTTTATATTTTTTTGACTATTCTATATTAGTAGGGTTCCGCGTTCTCGGTTTCTATTTTACCGAAATTCGGCGGACTTTATTCGGTGTTTATTTTAAAATTCAATTTTCGGTTTTTCTCAGGGCCCACAAAAGTTTATCGGCTTTTTTGGTGAATACAAGATAAACATCAACGGACACCGGATTAGATGATCCTTGTAGAAGTGGTATTTGTGATCACTCAAAGAATAACGGCACAGATACATTAAAAAAGAAATTAACGCTTTATTTGGCATATGTGTCCCACTGCAAAAGAAACAAGAAAAAAACAGAGAACTACAAACAAGTCAGATATGAAGCCTATGCCCAAACGACACGGAACTTCACCTTCTGTACATCAGGATTGCGTGATCTTATTATAGTACACTCACATGTACTTTCCCAGGTTCTCCTCGTTGATTTGCACTCCTTCTTTCCTGTTAATATGACCCTGAGCTTCGAGAATGCCCACTCAACGCTAACACTGGCAGGCTGAGGAGATGAAGTGCTGCCTGAGCTAAAATCAGCCAGTCAACAAATTGTGATTCCCAAAAGAGACACGTTGTTACATTTTGAAGCACAACGCAACATGCAGAGCTTGCATAAAGTCAGTCTTCCTTACAACGAGTTTGAAAAACGCTCGTACATGGCGAAGTCATGGGCATTTCGGGCTTCACCTACCGATCAATGATGAGCATATTGAACCAAAACCTCGTGATGGCATCTTCCGGTAGGTATTTTCGGTATATCTGAGTGCTTGACGGCATTGTCCGTGCAGCTGGGCTCCTATCCCGGAAGAGGCTGCCAAGCTTCTTATCTGTCTGATGGAGCGGAATCTCTGCTTGGCAAAGAGCTCGGCAGAACTTGTGCGTAATGTCATCAGCGTCCTCCCTGCGATTCTTGCTTCTTGTCAAGCAATCCTTCATGGGGCTTTGATGAGAAGACTGGCCTAAGTATAGAACCACATTTTGTTTTCCAGTATAACAAAGCAGCCTTTCATAGGCATCACACTGATCATGAGCTTTTAACGATACAAATTAAGTTGTCCAAAATACGTACGGTTACATTAAATTCACTCACCTGTATCGAGACAAGGTTTTTTCAGCTGGATATGCCGATTTGAACTCTGGTGCTCCGCGATGCGGAGGGTTCCCTTTCCATTAGCTGAACTAACTTGCACGCGGCAAAACTGGCAGACAACGAGGTCATTGCTGGGTGTCGCTTCAAAATCTGGATATTCTTTGGCGTAATCAGCAGGGAGCTTTCGATTCCTGCCTATGGCGCGGTTATGCTGGAATAAACTGACTGAATCTCGGGTGCCTGCCATCAAATCGGATGGCGAGGGAACTTGAGCAAAGATTCAATCTTTAGCGAAAGGAGGCCAGAGAAGGGCGAATGAACTTCTCGGAAAAGAACATATCCGGGAGAAAGGCCCCAAGTGGAGCGGCAGGGAAGGTGACAAGTGTTCGACCTCGGTTCGACTATTGTTGTGAGGGGAGATCTTGTTTTTTATGATAAGGGTCCAAAGGAACTCTTCTTGTAAAGCTTGAAAACGTAAGTGGAACGAACAAAAGTGGAAACAAGTCAATAAAATAGGAAAAGTTGTTCCAGGATCCCAGGGAAAGATAAAAGGTAGTCTGGTTTTCACAAGTAACGGGGCCCAATTCAGAGTTTTTCGGGTAAATCTGAATTGGAAATATTTTTACCGGCGAGTGTTTCTCGGATTTTATAGGATTTATTTGAAAACGGAGAATCCTAGTAATATTCTTCTAACACAAAATGACCGACAAAACTGCTGCCATGTTTGTTTTTTTGTTTTTTATGAACTTTCATTGTAATTTGTTTAAACTAATGATTCATGCAACTGCAACCGAAATATCGAGTGTGCTATGCATCCGTCTGCCACTTATAAACGCAGAGATCCGAAAGACACGGATATAACGCGGCGGGTAGTGCGATCCCCTCTGAGGCCCATGGGAATTCACCTCGGTCGGGATGTTCGTCGCCAACACGGTCATCGCATCACGCGGGGTAAATAACCCTGTCAACGTTCAGCCTCGAGTAAATGCATTAATGCCGTTAATTGAAGCGGGGTGCACCCCAAATGTTTATCCTCGCTCGTTTATTGTTTTCTGTGTGTTTGTTAACAATAAGCACGGTCGATTTCTCTTTCCCCACGTCTCTCGAATCGGTCGGGGCCTTGTATCCTCCCTCCGAATGTTGATCGGTCGATAACTCCTGTGGTTCGGCACATCTGCTGCAAACACTCGGATCAATCATCCGATACTCCGCCCTGCGTGGTCTGCGGCATTTACGTTGGTGGGGTACGTGCGGGAACTCGGCGCCACGCTTGAGGTATGAACCAGCCACTTCAAGGAGACTCTTGACGCCAGCCGCCCCGATGACCTATATGTCAATCTTCGGCCGACATATTCCCAGTCGACGGGATTGACCTCAACTAAAATGGTCTCAATAAAAAAAAAGAAAAAAAAACTGAATGAGGCCGGCGTCTTGTAGCAATATTTTTGCACGTTAAAAACTGAGGTCGACCAGAATACCAATCTAACGCATAATATGCCCTTTCTTTAAGCTACGGTATTACTTAATGTGTTTCACAACAACGAAAATAATTACAGATTGTTTCCTTGGGTGCTCCTTTTAATGCTATACATTTTATTCCCAGTCAACTTTAACGTTTGTGGCGTCATCATTATTTGTTTCCGCAAAAATCGGAGCCTAGTCAAAGGGGAAAAAAAACATACAAAGCACGAGTGCATAAAAAAAAAAAAAACACTCGGGGTACATAAGCGCATTCACGGTGCTTGGTTTGTTTAGCTGGTGATAATTCGCACAAAAAAAGACGATGAACGACATGACGTTGTACTCTTGACAATAGTTTATCGACCCCATCGGCTTGTAGCGTCGGCCAGGGCTCAATTATAAGAAAACGGAGTATTTTCCATTTTCCTGTACACCGTAGTTATACAGGACTATATCGATCCCGGATTCGGATTCTTCCAACATAGGCCATGGCCCATCTGCTATTGACAGAAGCCTAGATTTTTAAGCCACTGAAAGAGGCGAATGAAGGTTGTCGAGGCGACGAATTTGCGGCGACGGCGTTAGAAACCACCAGGTAATAGCGTGAACAGTAAACAACAGATGCTGACAAGTAGTGCATATAAAGGTACTGTACCTATTGCTTGCATAATCGGCGAGTCAGCCGGCGTGTCTGAGTTACTGAAGCATACCACGCGCAGGGATGTTTGACTGCAAAAAATAAGTACACGTCGAGACGTATAAAAAATACGAAACTATTACCCTTGCGAGTATTTTTTTTATTCACTCAATCAAGACATTGAGCATCTTCAAAATTTACCGCGTAGGTTGATGCCCTGAATGAGCACTCTCCATCACACTAGAAGTTGTTATCGGCATTTTTTTTTCAATCCTCAGAGAGAAAAAACCGCGACCGCCTATTTCTGCGGACTGCATATTGATCTCTTTACATTTAGCACGAACGTGTAACATAGGTGATGGGGGTGCCAATTTCAGTGGAAATGTGAATGGCGTGTAGGCGCGACTCAAGGAGTACGCACCAGACTTGCTTTTCGTGCACTGTCGCAGACACCTGCTCCAGCTTGCTCTCGTTCACCAGCTGCAGGCCTACCCCTCCAATCAAACGAGTCCCAAGTGCATTATTCAAATTGTATTGAACCTTTAGAGGAAGCCACAAGAGGCTATCTATTTTGAAAAACGCTCAAATAGCGACCGATGGGATGTCCCACGAACTTGTGCAACCTAGGGAGACTTGATGGAGTTCTTCTGATGGCAGAGTGAAGGTCATAATCGAGCATTATGCGTCCATCCGTATTGCACGGGGGAATATCTACTACGACGTTGGAGACTATTCTTCCAACGCTGGAAGACTTCTCATCCTTTTCCGAAAAAACAAAAACAAAAAAAAAATTTATTATTGTTTTGTTGTCGGCTCTTCTGGACCCACCTGCTCGTTTCAGCAATTACTTACAGACTTCAACTGGGAATTTCATCGAAGACACAGCGCTAATCCCAGCAGTCATGTCATCGATTGGAGGCATCAGTATAGAAAGTTTTAAGTTGGGGGCAGAAGAACTCGTGCAAGAAGCACAAAGAGATGAAGTGCAAATGGAGGATGACGACAAGACCAACGGAAAAGACCTCCAAAGACTAGCTTTATTGCACAAAAATGTAGTAGAGAACACGCAGAAACGCTTTCTTGACGAGTTTCTAGAGCTGGCAAGATTTCACGAACTTTTCTTGTCAAGAGAGGTAAACCCAGAACGACCGGATACACCCCATGCAGGGTTTTCCTTAAGAGGGGGGGGGGGGGGGGGGGCGTGAGTCACCCATAGTTTTGCCAGGTCGTCCAGGATAGATCCATCCGTGCGTCCAGTAGACTTAGTTTTGAGTACCGATTAAACAACCGACTAACCGGTTAAACATTTGATCGCGATTAAAGCCTTAATCGATTAATCGGAAGGTTAATCGATCAATTGCCCAGCCCTATTATATATATATGTATATATATATATATATATACAATTACTAAATTCATAAATATTGCCACGACGAAATTAACCACTGGATGCGTTTTGAAAAGGTATAATAAATATAAGTAGCCAGGTTTTTTTTTGTCCTCTCAGCACGAACAAACTTTTCATATTTAGACTTTTATTGAGTTCAGTGAACAAGATTTTCAATTAGACAGCCTACCATGTATTAGTACCGTATAATAATACCCCCCCCCCCCCCACACACACACAAATAAAAAAAAATTGTAACACCCCCCCCCCCCCCCCCCCCCCCCCCCAAGTTTCGCACACCCCCAGAGCTGACATCCTGGATAAACCCCTGCTCGCAATGGTCCGCATATTGCTGCCCTCGGAGAACCAGGCTGTTCTCTTCGGGCGTCGGCGGTTTCGGGGGTAACGACCAAAGCTTCCCTCGACCGCCGGCTACGGTCAGCATAGCGTTGTCTGCGAAGTGCCACTCTTTCCTCTCGGGTATCGGCGCCGTTTCGCGCAAACGGCGTCGTCG
Organism: Ixodes scapularis; assembly: GCF_016920785.2. Taxonomy (NCBI): domain Eukaryota; kingdom Metazoa; phylum Arthropoda; class Arachnida; order Ixodida; family Ixodidae; genus Ixodes; species Ixodes scapularis. Next base: position 70,574,181 of record NW_024609835.1, read on the forward strand.
CTGCGCCTCGATTTTACGTTGTCGCGAAGGTTGCGCCACCGCCACGGCCGCTCGATCTCGTCCTCTTCCGCTTTCACAGCGCGCCACTTGAAACGCGTCAGAAGGCTCTTTCCCTCGTGTAAAAGGGAAAATAGGCGTAACTAGTGAACGAACGGAACGAAAGAGCACAACGGGAACCACACATCGGCCTCACCAAACCAGTCACGTCCAATCTAGTCCAAACCACGACCGTCCAAACGAAAGACGGCTGCATTCACCTAGACAATAAAATGCAAACAGATTTAAAACACGATTTTCGCTGCAAACACAATGAACGAGTAATCTCGGCACACGCGTGAAGCATGTGCGAAGAATGTTTTTGTTTTTTTCATTCATATCTGTATGCTTGGAACACGCCTGCAGACAGTTTCTTTATGACAAATGCGGCAGGACACCCATTCGAGCAGAAAACACGCCTCACCCAGCGCCTTCAGAATGTTTTTCATAGGAAGAATTAGCAGCGTGAGCACGGCTTTTAAGGTATAATCTAGATGGACAACTTTTGCGCCATAGGTATTGGGAGAGGCAGGTGCTGAAACCTAGGGAGGGCGCTTGGCGGATAACGAGGCTGAGCACATGTTCGGACTAGGGGTGTGCAAAATTGTGATATGAATCGAATACCGCCATGCCATTTCTAACTTAAACACTGCAAAGACTTCAAGGCCACCGAATTAGCAGCGTGTGCGGCCACCCTCGCGCTGTGGCGGCTGTGCATGACGTAGAGCTGTTTTATTTGAACTACCTTGAGCACATCCCTTTGTTTGTACATAAAAAAAAAACTGTCTGCGCTGTGACACTAAGAATCATGTATGTACTTGTTCAAACTATGTGTCCAGTGAGGCAGCGAAGATTTCTTTTCTTGCGGTCTAAATATAAGCCTCCTGCTTTGCCCGGGAGACTCTGCGAAAAGTAACTCTCTAAGATTTGTTATGTGTAGTACAAGCCCTAGAGTTATGACAATGTACGCTAGAGGTTCAGTGGATTCAGTATGGCTAAGGCTTGAGCGTGAGCTAGAGCTAGTGTCTATACGACGTCCATGACACATGTTGAAGACGACAGCAACTAGTTTACGTTTGCGGTGCTCTTCTGCTTTCCTATGGGAAGACGAGTGTGCATTTTGTTTCCTAGCCGGAAAAAAAACTTGAACACTTTTGCTATTTGTGTCATACAGAATTGTATGTAACTTTATTAACATTGCAAAAGTCTAATTCCTTTATTTAGCGCATGTTTCTCGATCACTGGACAATGTTTAACTTTACTATATTTCAGACCCAAACCTGTGTTCCACAGCAGGTGTCTAAAAACAAGCGACGATTCTAAGCAAAATAACAATCTAAAGGAATATATTCTGTAAACGACCTCATTTTTGTGAACTTCGCGAATCGCCTACAATTTGCGAAAAATAGGTCCCGCCAACAATTCCGGTAAAATTTAAACGCATTGGAATCTATATTGAGATCCTATCGTGTCGCGAGAATTAAAACCCCCAAATTATTCCAAAGCTTCAGCCTCGACCTCAAACGCAAAATATTGAACCTGCAAAAAATAAGTCATTTGCAGTAATGCTAATATGTCAATCCTGTAACTACATGAAAATGGCCCAATTGGGCATTTTTATGAGCGGTTGAAACATTCAAAACAAAAAGAATAAAGTACGTTAGCTATGAAGGGTGTCTCTTTTTATTATTTTCTCTGCCGGGCAGTTTTCATCGGGCACTTTTTCTGAAAACTTTCGAGAGTACGGGTTATGTTGTGAGCGTGGAACGAGCATCTTCGCACATAGCAGAAACAATAAAGCAGAACTTACATATTGAACATTGGACTATATTACGTGGCCTGCGATTTATTTTGATCGTTCATGCACAGGGAGTGTCTGATCCAGTGTTGCTGCGTTGTTCTTGCCGTCTCTCTTGGTTTTTCAAATGTCCTTCGTCCGTTTGGCGCGTATATCCCCGATGCTGAAAAGCGCCGACGTTGTTTTCGCACTATCAGTGTCCAACAGCGCATGTAATTGCATGTCGGAAGCCGTTTTAGCACGTACAGCTATATTAATGCAATGCATTTAAAAGAAAAACGCCGGAACTGACCAATTATTTCAACTGCTTGACTCAGAAACGTTTCAAGCGACATGGTACGAAAGAATTATTCTGGATATTTGCCCTCATAATCGAGCGCAGGGAAGAAATGCACTCAATTTTCCCCAAAAAATGCATCACCGGAAGTCAGTTTTTGACTGGCTGTTGTCTGCTTCCATTTGCGACAGCACACTACCACCAGTTGAACCTGTTGCATACATTATAATTACTCTATGGTACAAACCTGAGCGTCTCAAATTGTCACAAGGAAAATACAAAGAAACAAAGACGTTCTAGCTAACGCCGTCGAAGAACAGGTCAAAGATAAGGCGATAAGGGTGTTAACCAAGAAGCGCCGTATCACGTGTTCCAGAGAAACAAAGAGGAAAAAAAAAAGCGCCGGGACTGCAGATGCTCTGGTGTCACCACCCAGATATAAGAGATGCGCACCTTAGCGGTGGTGGCATTAATCTGTAATTTGCATTGTCTTGCAGCGTTGAATCTAGACGATTCGGGACGTCGAAAGGTGCTTTTCTGTTCTTCAAAACTACACCGAAAAAAAAAGAAAAAAAGAAAAAAACTCAGCGAAGACGTTACAAATAGTTCGAGGCACAATCAGGTGAGCTTGTACTACCCAAAATGAGGGCACCACAGTTTGTTTTAAGCTTCTGCGTTGGAAGCTTATAGATCGCCAGCCGGAAACAGCCAGGCAGTGTCAGCGGAGTTGGAGCCAACGGTTATGTTCTGTCTTGTTGTAACCTGCCAAGGGATGAACGCTACGCTCTATATTGCGCTCCGACGGCTTCAATAGGCGCTGCGTGTACGAGCGCAACGCGCACATGTTGGAGCATGACGCAGCGAAAGGCCTTCTTCGCAGTAAAAACGCACTCCGGCAATACGCAGTCATGTGCCTGACTTCGTTGTTCCGGTTTGCCCGCAGGAGTCGTAGCTTTCGCCGTACTGGCATGTTACGCGCCCGCGGCATCCTGGCCTACCCAGCATTTCTTGCTTAGGACACTATATAGCTAAGTGACGCCACCAAAGTAATAGCTCATGTTAGAACAATGCAGCCGACACTACCAGGTACACCCAATATTTCTGGCTTCAATCGCTAAAGATAGCAAAAAACCAAACGGCATTGCAAGTTGCCTATACCATAGATTAGAGCGATTTACTCCACGAAGTGATTTTCGGGGAAGTAGACTTACCGGAAGTTATAGGTCAAAGGTTTATTTATTTTATTTATTTATAAATACCCTCAAGGCATGAAGCATTATAGAGGGGAGTGGTACAGCAAATACAATAAGTAAAATGGAGTAATAATTGGGAAAGCATACACGAAAGAAAATAAAAAAACACAATGGTTACAAATGATTAATACACTTTGATACTATATAGTCCACTAGCCTGAAACCGGCAAACACAACGTCTTCTACTAATACAGTTAAATAATCAATCAGATATATTTTTAAGGCAGATTGAAACAAATCATGATTAGTAATAGTGGCTATCAGAGAGGAAAGGTGGCTCCAGTCACTAGACGTACGTGGGATGAAGGAATAAAAAAGGAATTAGTGTTGCATGAAATGACTCCTACTTTATGTGGGTGATCCATCCGTGACGACATGTATGAAGGTGATGTTAACAGTTCACCGCGTAAAGTGGTGTGGTGGAAAGTTTTATGGAACAAACAAAGTCGTGCGTTTTTGCGTCGTGACGCTAGGGAAGAAAGACCTAGGTTAGATTTCATGAAGGATAGGCTAGCAGCTCGTTGGTACTTAGAATATATAAATCGAACCGAGTTATTTTGAATTATTTCCAACTGATTAACGAGAGTTCCGATGCCAGGATCCCATATCGCTGAAGCATATTTTAGTTGTGAGCGCACAATTGTTTTGTAGAACAGTAATTTAATAGAAGTAGGGGCCGAGTAAAAGTTGCGTTTTAGGTACCCAAGCATACGGTTAGCCTTGTTAGTAATGGAGTCGATGTGAATTTGCCAGCTAAGATTAGAAGTAATATGGACGCCTAAATATTTGTATGATTCGACAATTTCGAGTAGACTACTATCAAGGTGATATGAAGGTAAGTTAGCGGAACAACGAGAGATTCGTATGAATTTGCACTTGTTAATATTTAGTGTCATATGCCACGTTTTGCACCAAGAAGTGATAGCGTCAATATCAGATTGAAGTGCATGCACGTCATTGATAGAGGTTATTTCCCGGTAAAGAACACAATCATCTGCGAATAGATGAATCGAAGATGATACACAGTTTGGTAGATCGTTAATATAGACAAGGAAAAGTAATGGCCCAAGTACAGTACAGCTGCAACGGAAAAAGAGTAGCACAAGCCACCGATGACCGGAGTGGCAAAATCGCGACACGCGGCGCTATTATTCCCGGGCGCGCCGATAGCGAGAGTGCCAGTCACGTTCCATGTCTCAACGCGGGGGGCGGGGATGGGGAAGAAAATTAAGATAGCTTTCGAAATGCCGGCATTAGGATGGGCTGCTTTCTGCCTGCCACCCCCGCGTTGAGATATGGAACGTGACTGGCACTCTCGCTATCGGCGCGCACGGGAACAATAGCGCCGCGTGTTGCGATTTTGCCGCTCCGGTCGTCGGTCACTTGTGCTACTCTTTTTCCGTTGCAGCTGTACCTTGGGGTACGCCAGATATTACAGGGTGAAGGAGAGAGCTGACTTCATTCGCGGTTACAAATTGCTGACGATGTGTGAGAAAGCATTCAAGCCATTTTAGTATGTTAATATCAATACCTATTTTTTTTGTTTTAGTAGCAGGAGCTGGTGAGATAACTTATCAAATGCTTTCGCGAAATCCAGATATATACAGTCGGCGGATGATCGGTTATCGAGTATAGATTGCAACTTATGGGTGAATAAAGCCAGTTGTGTCTCGCACGAAAAAGATTTGCGAAAGCCGTGCTGTGCGCGGTGAAAAAAAGAATTTGATTCCAGATAGTTCGCGATATGGGAGAAAAGTATGTGTTCTAGAATTTTGCAAGGAACGCTAGTGGTTGATATGGGTCTGTAGTTGTAGGGTGAGTGCTTGTCGCCAGATTTGTGCACGGGAACCACCCTCCCTATTTTCCAGTCCTGCGGGAGCTCACCAGAATTGAGGGATTGCTGAAAAATTTTAGTGAGGGCGACAGAGGTATAGGCTTTCGTGTTTTTTAGGAACATGGGAGTAATACAGTCAACACCAGAGGAGGAGAAAGGTTTGAGAGAGTCAATAATTTTGGCAACACCATCAGTCTCAATCTGCACAGGATACATGGGTAAATACTCAGGGTTACTAAATGAAGGCAAAACGTCAGAAAAAACACACGAAAAAGCGCTGGAAAACACGTTGTTAAGCGTATCTGAACACTGTTTGTCATCAATTGGTTCACCGTCCAAATTCGTTAGTACAATTCGCGAACTATCAGCCGGGTTCACTACATTCCAAAATTTTCTTGGATTGTTCAGCAACATATTTGGTAATGTGTTGGTTAGAAAATGTTCCTTCGCCGATTTGACTGCAGAATTATATTCATCAGCCGAGGTGCGATATAGAGACCATCGATGTTGGTCACTAGACGTTTTTGCACTTCTATACATGCGTTTTTTTCGATTGGAAATGCGCCTGATAAATGAATTATACCATGGTGCTTGCGGATTATAACAGATTACAAGAACTGGAATAAAACGGTTAGCAAGCTCTGTCATCTTCGTTTTTAGAAGCTTCCAATTATATTCAACTGAGCGTGCTTCGAACCCGTTTAGAAACGCTTGTAGAAATAAAAACAGTTCATCATTGATTTGGTTAAAGTCAGCATTAGGATAATTACGTATCACTTTAGTTCTATTAGAAAACTTTTTTACAGGAATAGTCACAGAAAAATTTAGTAGAGAGTGATCACTTATTTTCGGCATGTATGTTACTTCTGAGCATAACTTGGGACAAGTAGTTAATACCAAATCTCAAGTAGTTAAGAAAGTAGTTAATACCAATTCCGGTGTGTATTTTGTCAAAAGACAAAATACACACCGGAATTCTTCATTTGCCGACTATATTACAGGCAACATTATTTAAAAAGGCCGTAGCAAACATTGACGCCATATTACCGTCCGGACAGATTGTTGTTCGCTGGTTGTTCGGGGCTCCCGTGCGTATTTTATTTTATTTACATAGATTCAAGAGAACGTTCTTGCTGGCGACATGGCACCGGAACGACCGACCTCCGGCCTCTTCCACGTCCGCCGCCGATATCCGCCAATCCGAAAGATCGATTGGCTCGACGATTCCGGTTAGGCAGTCGCTACATGGAATACGATCGATGCTCTGTGGATACTGCCTAGCTCTATATAGTTGTCTACACAATGCAGCAGCACCGGCGTCAACCAATACAACGCAAAAATCATGGCCTGCGCATCATGTCGTTGTTGGCGGGCCCCAGACCCACCCCCAAGTGGCTAGCACGCTGATGCTTGGCGTCGCTGTCTGCTTGCGTCGCGCTCGTTGTGTGACGCTGCAAGACTTGCCGTCGACGACGCTGGCGCGAACTAGGCAGCGGTGCGTGAATCCACTAGCCATCACGTCAGGGGCGGGGTGGAGGCGCAAGCCCTTGTCTTCTATGGGGTTTGTGTTGAAGCACCCATAGCATGAACCCTTCTATAGCGACCGCTGTCGGAAGGAATATGAGGCAAAACGACGGATGTTTATTCGTGCTTTCTATTTTACATTCACAGCGCCTGGTATTGCCGCTGAAACATTGGTCACTCGTTGACTCGAAACAGACTCCTTACAATGGCTCGTTGACAGGAGTCTTCGTGCTCTGTCACATTCCATTTCTTTTTCTTTTTTTTTTTTCATGACCACGGGGAGGCAGGTCACGGCGATACCGCCCCGGTCTAAATTATAATCAATGGCAGCTTAAGAACCGCAGAACATGGATTATTATGTTAGCACTTTTATTATTCTAATAACTGCGTTGGCAGCGGCCAGAGGGGCCAGGAGCAAGGCAGATGCTCTCTTGCCCATTCTCTCGTTCGCGGCGCGGGCGGCTTCCCCAGGACGTGGCCTTGAGCAGTCTCGGGGCCTGTATCGGGGTCTTCTCGACGGCTTGGAGGCAATAGCTTTCCTAACCGACCAGGTGGCCTGCTTCAACGAGGAAAGCAAGCAGCTGAATCTGGAATCGGCGAGATTCGCAGAGCGTCAGGCAACCCAGGCCTGCAAACCGCGAGACAAGGTGAAGGCGGGTCGCGCTGAGATCGCGGGCCTGAAGGAAGTAGTCGGGACCCTGTCGTTTGCTGCGGTTGCTGAAGGCAGCAAACCTCCCCCCCCCCCCCCCCCCCCCGAGGTTCAGCATGGACTGTCAGAACTACGGAACACGAGAACGCCCCAAACCGGAACATCGATACACGAGCCGGTGGTGTCGCCGCGATCCCGCCTCAGCTCACACGGCCGTCGTCGAAAGGCTACGTTGGTCTATTGATGGCGGAAACGCGTTACAGGTAACGCTCTTACCGGTAACGCTTTACTTTCTCGGTAACGTAGTAACGGATTCGTTACTTTTTCAAAAGAGTAACGGGTAAGGTACTTACGTTACTTATTTCAAGTAATGTGTAACGTAGTTACGTTACTTGTTACTTCTTCCCAAGACTTAAAAAAAAATTGCACTTCAATTTTTTTCGTGTTTTTGTCTCCAAGCCATATGAATTGTTTAGTTTGTTTTTTGCGTATTTCTTTACATTTTTCTCGAAAGTGTTTAAGTGAAAACATAAAAAAGCGAATGTAATTATGTTGACTTTGTGCATCAACATAAAGTTTCGTCGAAATAGTAAATCGTGTTTATTCATAATTAAAAAAAGTAACACAACAGTAACGCGCGCTACTTTTCATCGGTACCTGTAACGGTAACGCGTTTTTTTTTATATTGAGGTAACGTAGTCCTCTAAAGCGTTCCTTTTATTTTCAAGTAACGAGTAACGTATTTCGTTACTTTTTTTCAGTAACGCCTACAACACTGGGTGCAGCTGCGCCCCCGAAAGCCAGGCCTGCTGCGTCCATGGGGTCGTCGGACGGAGGCCAGCTGAGTGTCGTCCGTGCCTCTCCACATCGGAAGGTCTTGTTCGTCACGAAGCTGATTTAACGGACGACCTCTAGGTACCTTCGAAACCACCTCATGTCTGACGGTATTCATCGCGTCGAGTGTCAGCGACTGAAGACGCGGTACGACACTTACTCATCTTTAGATATATTTGTGGCGGCCGACGCTTTTGATGAACTCGCCGATTCCAGGATCTGGCCTAAGTCCTGCCTTTATAAGCCTTCCAGAGGCAATCTGCGTGAAGAAATAATGCACAGCTTAGAAAATACCAGTGGCAATATAAAAAAAAAAAAAGTTTACAATACCCTGTAACGCCTAATTAGAGCGCAGCTCTCGAGGAGGAGGAGGAGGGAAGGGTACTGAGGGGAGAAGGTGGATAGTCCCCCACTACTAACATGGATGTGGATCGATGTGTGCTGAACGCAAGTCGCAGGAAATGCACATCTTTGGTGAGAGCATCGCGTGTAAATTTGGCGGGAAATTAGGGGGGCAGTTTTTTCCTCTAACTTTAGTGGAGAATTCTTTCCACTCGATTTAGTGGGGAAATTTTTTCCGCTAAATTAAGCGGCGGGGAAATGTTTTCCGCTAAGTGGGGAAATACTTTTCCGCTAGATTTAGTGGGGAAAATTTTTTCGCTATATTTCCGCTACTGATGTCACATGTGACGTCACCGGTGACGTCACAGATGGCGTCATCAGTGACGTCACGCGTCCCATAATGCACCGCGCGGTTACGCCGTCGGCGACGGCGGCGCCGCTCAAGCCTGAGACGAACGCCTAACCGCTCATTCACACTGAAAGCGGATCCGCGTTCGCAAAGCGGTTGCGATCGCGGTTGTGTAAAGATTCAGTACAATTGCACGCGCACTTGATGACATCAAGTGCGCGTGCAATTGTACTGGATCTTAATACAACCGCGGTTGCGACCGCTTTGCGAGCGCGGATCCGCTTCCAGTGCGGCTCAAAAAAAAAAAACCTGGTGCGTTTAGAGCGCAGTCGAAAGGCGTGTCGCTCCACAACACGCGTGTACTCTGACGTGAGAGTACCACACGCTGATCCTCGCGTATTCCTTTGAGTTTGTTCGCTGTTATGTGAAATACGCCACTTGGAAGAAAAGAAGAAAAAAATTAGATAGTGTTTTGACAGCGTCCCCTGTAGTGTTGTACGCAAAAAAAAAAAATGTTTGAGGTGGTATTGCGTTTAAGCGTGATATTTTTCAATCAAAGCGGGTGCAACACGTTTCAACGGAAATGCTCAGATGACGTAAATGGTTTCTTTTTTAAGTTTAAAACGGAACAAAAACTGAAGTTTCCGTTCCTGTTCAGCAGGTATGTAACCAATGTGTAAAACAGTTTTATTTTTGTTGTTGCTGTTTATATTCTTTCGCTTGTTTTTTTTGTAATGCAATTTCGGTTTTGGATAAGGTCGAACCTGGAACTATGTGAGACGATAGCTCAACCTTCAGGCGTGTCTACGGTATCGCCGTGGTTACCCGCGCCGATTTCGGCTCGGACGGGCCTTCGCGCTGTGTCTAATGCCTGACGCACTTTAATGACACCCATTGACAGTCGTTGTACTGCGCCAACTTTCTCCAACGCCTGGGCTTAATTGAACGCGCCCTATCCCAAAAGCAGACTTCATTGCACTTCTGTAATTAAAACCCCCAGTGAGCGAGTGATGGTGACAGACAAAAAATATGTATATATGGTAAAAAACGGCAGTGTCAAGATGGCTACCAGTGAATGCCTCGCGACTCATGAAGCGTGCACGGGTATTCGTTAGAAAGATTTAGCGTAACGTTATAGCAAGTAATGATGCTCGCTTTCCCGTAGGTGGCTCTGTAGCAAGACAGTCAGCGATAGCCAATGCAAACACAGGATTTGAAACCGCGAGAAGAACGGCGCTTGCGTTTGCTCGCCCCTTTTCGCCAGCATTTCTACGACCGACCGCAAGGATCGCGACTTCCTACAACACGACAGACCGGCTTCAAGGCTGCATTATGTTTCCACTTCCGGACCACTGTCGATGAATGTGCGGGACAGGATGGTAAACGCACCAGCAGAATACACACACCAGGCACCGCACCGTAGGCCATACCACCTGAAGCGTCATTGCTATACTAGAAGGACGCGGTGGGACTTCAATGCATTCCCTTCCGCGCGCACCGTGACCGCGGGGCAGACAGCGAAAATGCTCCGCAAAGACATCCAATTCTTTTCTTTCTTTTTTTTTTTTTCTTTCAACGAGCCAACGCGGCTACCGTGCCTACAAAACGACGAGTACGTTCCAAACATCACTCGGCGGGAAAGTCAAGCGAACCGTTTTAGAAGGGGGCGGCAAAACGATCCCAAACATAGTGCGGAATGAAATCGGAGCCGGAGAGATCACTCAAAGCTCTGATCCTTCATGTCGTGCGCTGGCGCTGTCCTCCCTAACGCACGTCGGCACGCCGATGTGCGTGACGGCAATCATCGACGGCGAGGGTACTTTCCGCAGATCAGATCTAGAGAGCGCTTCCTACCGAGCGCCTAACGACCTTCCGCGGGCCGAACGGCTGCATTTTCAAGGGCTTCCGGACTTGCCGGTACACCGTGCGCTGGAGAGCTTTCGATTAAATTTTTAGCGATCGGCGGCGAGTGCGGCACTATGGCAGAGTGTCCAACAATGGATGGCTCGATGTGAACACGTCTGTTTTAAGGTGGTGATATCGGGTTGCTTTGTGGCACGACCTTTCTGCATCTTCCTTCAAAATAATGTATCACAGAAGGTACGTCATTGTCAATAAAATGTACCGCTAAAACCGTGACGGATCGTTGATAAAAGAAAAGATATTGTTTCAGAAAGACCAGTGTTTATATAATTTTAACCAGCAGAAGTTGAGGCGTAGTAGCCATCCTACAGAGAAAGGTGTTTTATACTTTTGCAATGAAACGAGTAGCAACCTTCGGCTTCATTAAATTACGGGAGCATAAGAGACCCTAAAACATTAGTAAATGAACAGATTAATCATTTTATCTCTCTTCAAACATTTATGACGCGTTGTATCTCACAGATCATTAAACAGCCAGACACCAAGCCAACGACCTGACAGCTTGGAACCGTCCCGTGGCCGGCGAAACTCATCACCAAACATATCTCCCTCGTGCGTATGTTGGTAATGTTCAGAGATAGATAGATGAAGTCTGAGTCGCGGTGACGCTGAGCGCTTCATTGCGTTTGTGCCTGGCAGAGAACCATCGGAATGCCTCATCAGTGCGATGGAATGCACGTACGATCCTATATCGTGATCCTTGCTTGCTTGCTTCTGGATGTTGTGGTCTCAAGGAGTTGTTGGCTGTTAACCTTAACGACATTGGCCTGGAGTGCTATAACGAGTATTGGACCATAAAAATAGAGTTTAAAAAAAAATAAAGAAAACCCTACGAGCTACTCGACGTCAAGGGGTTTTGAAATAACGATCGACACATCAAGAAACAAAAAAATATTGACACGTAACGTGAAGGTATGCGATTTTCAATTCAAATAAAGTTATTCATAATACGTAACATATTTTTATACGTAAGGCACCGTTTGTGACTTTCATTTGGTTTTGTGGCTGGCCTATTGTTACGAGTTTCTGGTTTCGTTTTGCGACGTTAAGCAATTATAAACGTGTAGACAACAGCCGCCACCGCGTTGCCTCTAATCGACAAGTTGAGTTTGCTCGAATAACGGACTACAAAATGTCCGCAAAAGACGGGGTTACAAGCTGTCATAACCGCCTGATTAGCAATCACAACGGTTTTTTTTTCTCTTACCTGGAACAAATTTGATGTTAGGTTTTCAGCTTAAGTTATTCTCGCATGGTCTAAGTGCTGTTGCAATTGGACGTTTGTACCCTACCTTTGTAAAGCGAACTGCAGATAGGCCTTTCCAACGTCAAATATATGTATTCATAAAATATAAATATTATAAAAAAGCAACAAAGATAGGCGCACATGCGTCTGACCACTACATGCCAGCCAAATGGTGTGTGTGTGTTAAGTGCTGAATCACAGAGCAATGCCGATAATATTCCACACATGAAGTCAAGACGGCAGAACATATCAGTTTAAAGTTAAACCTTAGCGATGTCATGATCTGGACTTTTTTGAGCTCTATTTTTCCTTCTTAGTTTGTTTCTGAGAAGCCGGTCTGAAAAAAAGACACCGCGGTGTCCTATTATATCCAACCATCATTTGATTGGGCGCAGAGTTAATATGCCACTCAACACGTAACTAACGTTAACGTCGTTCCGACCAACAGTCAACCTATATATACGTGTATATCCCCTTTGATGGCCATCAACGGGCATATATACGCAATATGCCCGTTGATGGCCATCAACGGGCATATCGCCGATTATATCAGCTACTCTCGGAGCTGATATGGTCGGCGGGAACGAGCGATGTCCGCTGCATTCTCTTTTCCTGTCCTTTGAATGGAACCGGCATCTGCGAGGAAAGCGGCGATGCGCGTTAATGAAGGTTCACAGCGGCACGGTCGACTAAACCTGAGGCGCGCACACCGATCAATGCAGCCAGGTCGACCCACCGCAGGCACCTGCACAACGCTCGATGACGCCCCTCGCGTCGCCGTAGTGCCGAGGGACTTGGCAAGACAGCCGCGGCCAATAGTTGCTGCTATAATAAAGAATAACCTTAATCATGTGCTTCGCGGTTTCCTTTTTTGTTTTGTCACTGACAGTTTGAGAAATACAGGGCGTGGCTTACCATGTTGAAGCTATTTGCGTCGTTATTCGTTGTTTGTTATTCTGATCGGCTAATGCCGCAATCTGATCGGCTAAGAGGCCTTCATAAGATGCACTGAGCTAACCATGCCTTTGTTTTTAAAGCTGCCAGCGACTATATAATGCTCGTCTACAGATCGCTTATGTCTTCTGACGTAACGTAGCTACGTCTCAAGTTACTTAAAATAGGTAACATATGCGTGTTACAGGTTACTGTTTTCAAATTGTAACAAGCGTGTTACTACGTTACCAAAAACAGCAAGGCGTTACCTCTGACGCCGTTACTGGTAGCGCGTTGCCGCCAACAACCTATGATGAACTACTACCAAAGCTAAGGCCGCAGGTAGAATCACAAGACAGTTATAAGCCACCTGGTATATTACATATCGGTGAGCGCGTATCTAAGCACTGGTGCACATGCCTGAGCACTATTCCACGTGGTTTCTAATGGGTTCGTGATTGAACGTAGCGGCCAGTCTCTTTGACTATGGTTCATAGTAGGATCACAGTTGCTTTTTTTTTGCTTCGCGATCGATGCTAGCGTTACTAAAATACAAAGAGGAGAGAAAAATATACGCTTGAAAGTACAATTTATGGTAGCGTCTACGACTATCAATCAATTTTTAACTTTGATTACTAATAAAACGCCAGCGGTCCCTCGACAGCTTGTGTGTAAACGAACGAGCAGTTCAACGGCTGCGTGTGTGTTTAGACCTTTCAGACAGAGTGCGTTTTTGAGACTATAGTATACAGATCACTGTGACAGATGTTGCCGGCAGCAATCCATTCTCAATTTCGACATAAGCCTCCCCTCGGGCGCCGTCATAGCAACTCACCACCAATCCGCTACTCTCGCTCGATTGCAAATCGGGATACTATCGATGTTACCACCGCTGTCATTACTTCACGCCAGGTGATGCGTGCATCTGTATATAAAAGGAACGCTAAAAGGTATAGATGTGGCGCCCCATTGCTAATATCTCATGATGTTTTGGGATTATCATTCTAGGTACTGCGCAATCGATATCAAAATCTGCGAAGCTGCTGATCTCCCTCTAAAAAAAAGCTGAAGAGTTTCTTAAAAAAAAAAAGAGTTAGAGGTGAATTTTGGAGTATTTTTATCCTGTGAACCTGAACATTACGTTTGTTTTTTCTAAAGTTGTAACCAAACGCGAAAAAACACGAAAAACCACCAACACGTCGTCACGTCATAAAGGGATCTTTCCGCCGCCAAGCATGTGTCGCTCGTGTGGGAAGCACGCGCAATTAAAAAGCTCGACAGGTATATTCCCCCACACTGGCACCAGTCGTGACGTCATTTTTTTACCCTTTTGAAAACAGCAAGAGTGTGTGTGTATAGCTTACATATGCACTGAAGAGGCGTGAGAGCGGAGATTCCGAATACTCCTTTTATGATGTAAAGCTACGGGAAGAAGGGGCTTCAGCCGTACCTTCAAAATGATTTTCTGCAGCCTCCGCGCACCAAACTGAAAAATGATTTTCATATTCGTTACCCCGAAGGCCAAATGAAGACGATTTAAGTATTTCTACTCAAATACAGACCCGCTTCAACTTCCTTTTAAATAGCTACGTGACGATTTTTTTACTTTGCGCAAATACCGCTCAGAACGAAGCCCTCGCGTTATCGACATCTGAAACACGCGTTCGCTTTTCACCCTACGCCGTAGAAGGCGCAGAAAAAAATTAAAGAAAAACAAGCAACGCTCATCTCCTCAACTCGCAGCTAGAATAAACGGTCACGTAATCTGGAGCCGATTATATGCCGACAATGTTGATCATACAGTCTGAAAAAACCGTGTGTCTACCTCCCGCATAACGCTCGGAGATCCAATCACTGCAACGTACGGAGGCAGCTCGGCGAATGTCGATGTCGGAATATATATTTAGACCAAAAAACGCAGTCTGAGGTGTGACATTAAGCAATGTAAAACGCCACGCTTGCATTGCTTAATGTCACAACTCAGTCAGCGTTTTTTGGTCTAAACACATGTTTTGTCATCGTCATTCGCTGAGCTGCCTCCGTAACTTGCAGTGATTGGCTCTCCGAGTGTTGTGCAAAAAAGTAGACGCACGTTTCTTTTTTCTTTTTTTTTTTTTTGACAGTTTATCGACGCTTTGGAGTTGGCAAAGCACCCGACGCGCATTGAGTTCCAGATGTTGTTATGGTTCGGTTATTACCGTCATTGCAGCGATTGGACATGGCCCGCTACTTGAATGCTTATCGAGCTATTGAGGATCACAAGCCCAAAACGAATGCTCACGCAATGCTCGGGTCCAAACTATGAGCCGTATTAAAATATCGTCACTGGAGGGAAAGGGCGGCGTGGTAGGGGGACTAACCCTGCAGCTACATCAACAAGTTTTGTGAAGGAGATATTGAAAGAAAACGCTCGCTTTTGTCCTTAAAATTGACCCTTTTTGAAAAGTCCACCAAGCAACATTGGCGGCCGCCATTGCTTGGGTACAAAGCGCGTGATCGGATTCGAGTCCCCACCGTACGCTGACGTCAGCGCTCGTGCCCAATACATTTTGAGAATATGTGAGCAAGCAACGGCGGAAAGGCGTTGGCGCGGACTTTTTTGGAGAAGGTTTATTACACCGCTACAAAGGAGTTTCTTGGTCAGTGGCGTTACGTGTGAGTGGCTCGTGTACAGTGAAAATCTTTCCGAGCAAATATCGTTTCACGGCCACTCTAAAATTTAACGTTGGCCGGCCGTACTCACGCTTGTCGAAATCACTCGCAGCGAAATGAACGATCATTTATTCAAACCTGCGTCCCATTCTGGCCTGTTCGCTGCAGAAGCTTATATTTTCTTTCGAAAGTAAGCTTCACAGCAGATGCACTTTCTTTAAAATGTTCTGTTTTATGTGAGAAAGACTCCTGCCTATCTACAGTAGAGCCGAACCACCTTTCCCAGCTTCGTCAGAAACCGGCACAAGAACAACATAACAATGCATTTCAGAAGTGAAGACTGCGTGTGCATACATTTTATACGCGTTGAAGGTACGCGAGGGAATGGGCTCACCTATTGGAACACCTACATTCTTACTTTGGAAAATTGTAAAAATGATTTTAAAGCCTAAATGTTTTTACTTTATTTCGCATTACGGGAAACCGTTGTATGTATACCACCGAAATACATGTTTGTTTCTATTTTTCACACTTTGTATTGATTTGTTATTCTGTGGCATTGCTTCTGGAAAATGAAAGCTCGTTGTCGCCCTCAATGTATGACCCCTTTTCATGCATTGCAAATGTTAGTGCTTCACGAGAATATTGCCGGTGGGCAGCCACCTCCAAGGGATGATATAACGCGCCTGGATGTGTTTTCGTGCAACCATAATAACGTGGGGTTGCTTTTAGAAAGTCGGTCGTTGCTCCCAGCTCGGTGCACCGGAAAAGCACCGGTAGGGATTAGAGAGACTGCCTGTCCAATTGCTGCGGAGGATTAGATAAAAGATTGCGCAGCGGTACAGCTTACTCTTTTTGTCTTCCTGATTCGTAAAATCATTCGTACACAGTGAAATTCCCCTACAAAGTCGTTCCGGCTATTGTAAAAGTTCGGTTATAGTAATGCTTTTTTTCATTATTATATCAATATTCCTATTGTTAGGGATCATACATCCTGATATAGACCAATACGTTGTTTAGAAACAAGCCCTCGTGTGCCCACACTAGGTGCTCCGTATGACCACTCCATAGGCGTGATTATATGCTGCTTAAGGGAAGTGTGGGCACTGCGCCTGCGCATAAATTATTTGCGCGTCATAGGAACCGTTTGCGCATGCGCAGTACCGACAGCAGCGCCACCACAGCGGCGTGACGTTAGAGGGTTGAGTTGGTGTGCAGTTGGAGTCCGGACAGGTTGGCTAGAGTCATTTTGACCTGAAGAAGTACATGGCGTGGCGTGTCCGAGCATTTTATTACGACTTCGTACCCAGTAATTAAATAAAAATACTAGATGTATTCTTCTCTTTACCTTTGTAAGTGTTCTTAAGGAAATATACAGCAGCGAGGTGTAGGGATAAGAACCCTGACTCTATTTTGTCACCGGACATCTATTCGGGCTGAAAAGCCTGCTTATGTGCAATCTTCTACGCAGCCCAGGTTCTGATCAAACTCATGACCGAAATTGACTCGCGAGAAATAGTTTAAGGTAAGACCACAGCATAAATTGTTTTACGCTAAGTACCGAACTGTAGCCATGGAGATGCTGCAAACCAAGTGCTGCGTTTTTGCCCTAATGGAACCTCTGTTATTTTTCTCCTCGTTTACAGGCTGCCGGAGTCACCGGTTAGTTCACCACGTTTTTTCGGGACATTATTTGGCGGAGCCTCAGAAAAAAAGTCAAAAGTCGGTGACGAATTCAGAATACAGTGGAGGCTCAGTCTTCAGCCCGAGTTTTCCTTATCCTCGATAGCACGTCGGCGCACGTGCAGTCGAAGCATGGCGAAAGGCAACAAGCACAATTGGGGGGGGGGGGGGGGGGCAAAGCTTCGACTGCATTATTAGCCTGTCGTCGACTGCTGTACCTGAACGTCGCAAATATTTTGCGCATTCGAGCGAGCAGGTGCATTAGCAAACTTGCCGAAATTACCGCCACGTTCATTCCACACATGTTTTCACACATGGGGCACCGGACAGAGCGTCAAGCTCTTGTTTCTACTATCCAGCGACAACGGGGGCGGCGGATTTCATGCATTCCAGCGGTATATAATAACTCCGTTAGCGATGAAGACTTCATCCTGCGTACGAAACTGGAGCCTTTCCAATAGCCGGCTGTTTAGGAGCTTTAGCAGCGCATCTCCGTTGGACATTTTAATCTCGGGGTAAAGCCCTCCCATAGCGTGACGGATTGCCTGCCACGCTAGGGAGATTAGGCAGAGTCTGTTCGTGTCTCGAAGATCGCGTGCGTCTGCAGTTTGGGTCACTGCACGCAGGAACGGAGTTCTTTATGCCAGCGTGTAAACATGGCATAAGGTACTGCCCTCTACAAGCTGCAGCCGTCTGATATTATTTATTATTAGGAGGATGAAAGTTTCGTATGAAACGTACCTTAAACAAATAGCAATCGATTGGGGTTTCATCTACTTTTTTTAATGAAACATCAAAATTATTTTTGGGTGAATTTTATTGATACTTTTTTCTTTTTTTACGACAAAATTACACCTGCTGTTTTTTTTTTCTTTGCTCAAAGGCGTTTTTCGACGCACTTTTATGTTCAGTAAAATTACGAAATCTTCTATAGATTAGGAAATTTGCACGGACAATTAAAGAAGGGGGGGGGGGGGGGCTGCCAAAATTCACTCTTGCAGTTCTTACGTTACAACAGAAGATACAATGTTTGCACCTGACACCATCGTTTTTTTGTGCTGGTGGTCATTGCTAGCTGTTCTAATGTATACTGCAGAAAGAAATCATTAAGTAGCAATGAAAAAAAAGCACAAATGGCAGGCAGTAATTACTTAAACTTTTAATCGCTCTTACGAGGTGAACCAGACTAGATATGTTTTAAGGAGCTTAATTCATCTTTGTCAAGTAAATATTAATTAACCGGCAGGAAAGTTTCTTTTCCAGTGAACAATCACTTAGTAGCAATGAAAAAAAAACAAAAAAAAACGAAGGACAGCCAGTAATCACTGAAAAGTTTTAGCGCTTTCATGAGGTGAACCAGACGAGATATGTTTTAAGAAGCGTAATTAATCTCTTTTAGGTTATTATTATTTATCCGGCAGAAAGGCTTCTTTCTTCAGCCCTTTTATCTTTTGTATTACATTGGAAGTTCCAGATATTTGTTTTGATACAATATGCCAGGGGTGGCCAAACTGCCGCTCTTCGCGTGCGGCTCGCGGCTCTCTTCCCTGCCCCTACCCTCCCGACACCCTCCCGGTCACATGAGTACTTCCCCCAAAAAAGAAATGGAACGCGTTTTAAGTCGAAAAACAGGTTGCGGTTTGGTAGTCTTGTGTTACTGTATACGTACAGAAAGACTACTTTTGGCTCGGGTAGATTGAAAGTAGTTCAAGTTTCCTTTATCGCTCTAAGCAAAAGTCCCCCCCCCCCCCCCCCCCCCCCGCGGCTCTTGAAAGTTTCGTGGTTTTGTTTGCGGCTCTTAGGCCTGGTTAGCCTGGGCACCCCTGCAATATGCTATGGCTGCTCCCTTTCCTGAGTTCCATGCAGCGCTGTCAAATTCACAACCGTGACTGTATAACTCAGCAAAATACGTTCTTTGCACAAGCACACGTGCAAAGGAATATATATACTGTTTTTTTTTTTTTTTTAATTCCCAGATTCGTTTTTAAAAAAGCAGTGAAAGTTACACTTATGCAGTTTGTACAGGTGAGTTATGCGACCAGGAAAACATAGTATAGGGGGCAGATCGTAAAGATCAGTAGGCTAATTAATTAAAATGGGTTAATTAACTATTTAATTAATAAAAATCTGCACATTATTCCAATTAGAAACTTAGAGAGCTTTATCGAAAACCACTATATTAACTATCTTTAGAAGGATATAACGCAGGGGCAGTGTTTTACGGCGTTCCGTAAAAACGCTCAATTTTGACGAGTTTTTAGGTTTCGCTTTCTTATCGGAGTGCATCTCTGCGCCCACAGTACTGCCTCCCTGTGGTCGCGGAGTGAAGCCATGCCTTCGCCTGCCTCGAAGCATGGAGGGAAGTAGGGCGCACGTACGTTGCACGTCTCAGCCACTGGGGAGCAGGACAGCGGGCGTACAGATGCGCTCCGATAAGAAATCGAAACCTAGAAGCGCGTCCAAATTGAGCGTTTTTACGGAACGCCGAAAACTGCTGCCCCGGTTTTATATCCTTCTAAAAAGAGTTGGTTTAGTGGCTTTCGATGACGCTCTCTAAGTTTCTATTTAGAATCATATGTCCATTTTCACTAACTAAAAAGTTAATTAACAAATTTTAATTTAGTAGCCGATAGATCGTTACGATTAGCCACTTAAACTATGTCCTCATGGCCGTATAACTCACCTGCACAAACCGCATAAGTGTAACTTTCATGGTTTTGTATAAACAAATCCGTTCATTTAAAAAAAAAAAAAAAAGCAACACTATATTTTTTTTTTTTTTTTAGTTAGGCGCACCGGCGTTTGCAACCTCTCTAGCGCGGCGCAGAGTCATTTAAATAGAATAAAGTCATAGACCCATGCACGCAGAGACGCCACAAAAGGTCTGTCCTCTTGCAGATTATTTCGATCAATGCGCATTAAAAATTTACGACAAATCTTGGAAAGGGTATTGCCAAGAGCGGAGTCGCCCATACTCGCCCATATTGACGGAGACAGGTGCTGCCCAGGCGCACAAACTTTCAGGGGGAGATGTGGCTCCGCTCATTGCAGGGGTCGCTGACCTTCCGATCCCTCGCGAAAAATGGTAATCCTTTCAGTGAAAATTCACCGGACTTCAATTGCCGCCTGCCCGCCAATTCGCGATATTCAAGTGTAGCTCTAGCACCTGAAAGCAGTCTCACCAATCTAATTGAACATAAATCGTGCTAGAGGCTATGGTAATAAGGTTATAGACGTTGATGAATGCGTCTATGCAGTTTGATAGCAAATTGAGGCGGACCGGCCAAACGCCGGCGTCCGGCGTTTGGCTTTCGCATTCGAGCGCGTTTGTCAAATGCAGTGGAGGCGAAGGCAGCTAGCTTTAGGTGCACCCACTAATTATACGAACCAGAGCTCGGTGTCCTGACATTGCCGTGCGTTCTCGACTCCTCCTCTTCCTAGGTTTCTCGGAGCATTTACTTTGTGTGTGTCTGTGTGTGTGTTTGTGTGTTTGTGTGTGTTTGTATGTGTGTGTTATATGCAATAGAATAATGGAAAGTATCCAACTACGTGGGCAAGCAACTGCTTCTGCTCAGAGCCATTTCTAGTAAGTAAGTTTGATCAATGGCAGGAACACGCCGCCCGCCAGAGCCAGCGTATACTTGACTATAAAAGAAAACAGTAGGTTATCGTATCGAGAGAGGCGCGACCAGGGTGTTTTATTTGTGAAAAACACGAAACGGCGGAAAGAATCATATGTCCCGGTTGCCAGACTGTCTGCCGCTGTCGCTAGACCGTTGCATCTTCCAGAGGCAGCGGAAAACCTCCCTATATAGGCGGCTCTGACTCTGCGAGCTTACATCCAAAATTAATTTACTTATATTCCGTTGCGACACAACGTCTGCGCGAGAGACGACAGCGGACGCTCCTTTCCTTTCATTACGCCAGAAATATGCGTTGTTCAGTCCCAGCGGCGTGGAGACGTCCCTTCTCTTTATTGTCTTTATAGTTTAAGAAAGGCAGGGCGAGTTCATTATCTTGACGCTTCTTGCTCCCTAAATCGTTCTTCCGTGTCTTTATCAAACATCACTTCAACTTTGATGGCTGCGGAGCATTGATAAGGTGCTGGTGACTTAGAACGTGAAGGTAAACGTTCGGCAGCCCTCTGCCTGGTTAGGAGTAGACATGAAGCGAAAAATAGGGACACATTTTTAGTTAGAGTCCCTATTTTTCGCTTCACTTAGAACGCGCTGTGTTCCTTGAACTGCGAGTGTCTGTACGGATATAGTGGCGCAGCGTGTTATGTTGCACGAATGTACGAAACTAGTCCTTGTTTTGCAGCAAGTAATATACGGGTAGAAACTGAGGGAGACGAGTAGACGAGAGCTTCTCTGGACGTCAGAGCACCGAGCTCTGGCCGTAATTATTCGTGGATGGGAAAAAAGCTAGTCGCCGTTGTATCTAGTCAGTATTCCAACGCGTTTGAGCAGTGAAAAGAGACAAAGACAGCTAGCTTTGCATCAACCCACTAATTATTCCAACTATCCCGGTCCTCTAATGTCCCCACGCGATCTCATTTCCTCCTCTCCGTCAGCTTCTAAACGTCTATAGATATTTCATATCTTTGAATTTCTTCAACGGGTAACGGTTAAACAAGTTTTTTCTTTTTTTTTTAATGAGTTGTCCTGCCGAAGTTTTTACTACGTCGATGAAATATGCTCATTATGGACTTTTAGCAAACCATTACCGTGTTCCGTGGACCGCACTGCTGGAGCCTTTGAGTGCGAAGCATGCTTTTACGGCTCCAGTAGTGCGAAACCCTGAACACGGTAACGGTTTCCTAAAACTCCCCGATGTCTGTTTGCCAACTGGGATAAGCCACTTGATGTAAGCATGTTTATAGAGTCTTGCTTTCTCAGTGAATTGACAAATCTTTATTAGAAAACAAGAGAATCACACGACCACTCGTTCGAATGGGCGTCCCTGTGCACCCATTTGTCACGCGACTCCGCACGCCAGCCGTCCGTGGTCAACGAGGGGATGCTTGTTTGCTCTGGCCTTTTTGCCCGACGGTGTCACGCCCGAGCGGTCAGTGGCTCACGGATCGCACGTTCGGTAACCGGACGGCCGTTGTCTGCCGGCGGTTAGAAGAAAAAAAAAGAAACAAAGGAAGAAAAAAAACGGCTGGAGGCTTTTATGGGCTCATAAAACCAACTCGTATAGCTGGGAGAGTGGCCTTCTTGGCCTGACCGGGGCCATGGACGCTCTGGCTAGGTTTGACAAAGTTTCTACTTCGGTTTGTTTTAAACGCGACTCCGCGTTCCCACTGCACCAAGCGTAACGACGAAACCGTTAGGAGCGAACTGGCAGTTGAAGCGACGGATAGGAGGACTTTTCCAGATGACACACCCTGCAAGGTTCTAAAGACGTTTCCTGTGATATACATATACGACAAATCCAAGGCAGGGCCACTGCCGAAACGTTGACGCCAGCCCACCAGAATTGTATACTTTTCTTTCTCTATATTTACTTTCCTTGTGTTTCAAATTGTTGTCACTCATTATTAGTACAATCTACTGGTTTCAGCAGTTTACTAAACTTTCCAGTTTCTTCTCATCGTACAGCCGCTTAGTCTGCGCTCCCCCTCCCCCCTTCACACACAGATATATATATATATATATATATATGTGTGTGTGTGTGTGTGTGTGTGTGTTTGGCGTGTGATAGACGTCGTAAACGGTACGCAGGTTGAGTATCATTACCGAAATGTAAGACGATCTGCACACAGTTTGCTGCGCAAAAGAGTTTTCTTTTTCAGCACCTTTTTGAATAAAACCAGTGAGCAGACTGAAATATTCTTCGCAGTAAAAGGTTGTCTACGTGACTGATATATTTTTCCCTCTTTTTTTTAGGCAAGTTGTACTGCTGGTTTTATCCCTTTGTTTATTTATTTCCTCTCAAACCACAGGCGCACCGACGCAGTAGGCAATGTGTCTGGGATAAACGCAAGCGTAATTTGAATATTTTCATTTATTTTTTAAGAATATGTCTGCGTTGGCAGTGATATATTCTGTCCGCCCGCAGCCCTCCCCCTCCCCCTTTTCTCACAAAAAAAAATATATATATATAAATAAATAAATAAGAGGAAAAGCTTTGGTAAGATTTAATAAAACTTGAGCTATAACTCAAGGGAGAAATCAATTTAAGGGAGCTGGATTCCCATTCAGAAGAGTTATACATTTTGTGTGTGTGCGTTTTTCTCACCTAAAAAATCTATAACACAAGAAAACAAATACGGTTGCCGTCTGAGACCGAATGTCCGTGACAAATCCTTGACTTTGCTTTCTTTTGATAACTTTATAACCATGAAAATTTAAGTATTTCTTTATTTTCTTGCGAGACTTGTTAACACACAAAATGCACTAAACACAGCATAGGTAAAATACTCCAGAGCCACCTTATAGCTTTCATTAAAACAAAAAGTAGCAATGATGATTATATGACGAAAGCGCCAGATCCAGCATTTTTCATAGGCAATATAGCTCAACTAAAACTTTATTCTCGTTAATTATAAAACCATTATTTAAGTGATATAACACGACAAAATAGAATGCTCTGCCAATGGTCTTCGTTACCAGAAACGAGGTTACCCGATATAAAAACAGCATCCATTAATCGATACATGCTTAACAATTTCACTATATTCGTTGTATTTATGGTTAGGTTCTAGGGTAAACTTAGCAGCTGATCGCTACGAAAAAAACAGCATATCATACAATGAGTGGACCATGTTAACGACCGTTTTCTGTTTTATTTGCTGTTCCTTGTTTTTATAGAAGGTTGGTTGACGTGAAAAGCGTAAACATCCGGGGGGTTTCTGAAATTGAAACCCTAAGTAAACATGGGTGTTTCGGAGGAAGCCGCGTCTTCTACACTTGTATATAGTTTATACATATGTATGCATGTGCCTCTTACAACCTCGGCTCGCTAAAAAGACTGAACACAAGAACATATCGGACTTTCGAATACAACTTCTTAGCACTTTTTTATGTTTAAGCTGCGCCAAGTGGGAACAAACTAAAAGTGTATGTGCATCCTGTGGGCATGTATGTGCGTGCGTGTGCGAGAGTGTGCATCTGTGTTTATGTGTCTGTATATCTGTATATGTGTTTGTTTGTGCCTGTGTGTATGCGTGTGTTTGGTATAACAGAATACATATTGTACCGTCAAAAGCTTATCTTGTTTTATGGACGGACGAAAATCGGTGTTCGCTGCGTTGCTTCAGTATCACACGATTGTCATTGTGAGTGACATCATTATCATAATCATCACCATCCTTTTATTTCAGTTCCCATGAACAATAATTTTCTTTGTCTGGGAACTGTCACGAGCCTCCGTTTGTAGTTTATCACTCGTTCGTTATTTGATTTATGCACTATCTCCCTTTCATCTTTTTTTTTTTTAATAGCCCCGCTGTTAGTACCCTTAATATTTTTCTCTGTTCTAACGAATGTACTTTGTGAGCTAAATATATTCTGACAAATGACTTCTAGCGACGCTGCCTTTTCAGAATCTTTCTTTACCTTACACGCTATATTAATGTGGGGAAACGCTGTTACAAGACACGATTTGCAAGAACAAAACACAAAAAAAACACGAATTGTTAGGTAATTTTATTATAAAATGAACACCTCCACTTCTTGTCTGGATAACTTTCAACAACAAAAACTCGTCAGTCTCATAAAAAATGCTTAGCTAGTGGTTTTTAACCTGGCCAATTCCCTTACCCATCCTGTGGGTGAATCAAATACGACTACTCTCCACTAAACACATAATTTATTTCTCTATTTTTCTCTCTCTCTCTTTCTACGTAGTTTTCCTTTTACCGTGAAATACATTATTCTATTATGTTCATTAAAAAAAACTTCCTTTTTACGTACAAAGAAGAAAAGAAGAAACGTTTATTTCCGGCTCAAGGGCTTCCAAGCCGATGTTTAAAAAATAACAAACCTTCAAATTAACTTTATTTACACGTGTAGTGTTCCCACTTCTTACTATGACATCTTACGTCTGAATACAATGCTTCTAAACAGTTTATTAAAATTAAGATCCAAATGACCGCTGCACAACGACGTGCAGAACTAATATTTAGCAGCTTTCACCACCCTCGAACAAGTAGGTAAACGACAGTATGATGCATAGAAAACATATATTGTGAAAAACTCCTAAACAGTTAAGTATCAGGATTAATTTTATTAAATAGGCCTAAATTTTCTTATTTCTTTTACAAGAAGAGACGATTCAAATTAGAGATATCTTTTTGTGTCGCATTTTTACTTGCGTAGTTCTTATCAGATAATTTGATAGCGAAATAATACGATGCAATATAAAAAAAAAAGAAAAAAAGAACAGAATGGCTTTGATCACTGGTTACTTCTACGAATTTTAAGGCAGAATACTCATGCAGTGCTTGGACATTCTTATATGGATAGGTGTTCCTATGATGTTATCGTGTTTATCACCTACCCTGTGTGGATAGCAAGTGTTTCTTAGAAGTAAATTGTGGAGTTACTATGCTTGAAAATGGTGATGGAGGTAACATTTTTATTTGATTCGTGCTTCAGCTCTCTCGGAACTTTTACGATGAAGGGATTCATGTTTTAAGGAAACAATATATTACTTTCAGCACAACTATACTTTCAACGGTATAATTCGGAGAGCAAGTAGTCGTCTGCTTCATGCGCAGGGGTTGTAGTGATGTCAGAACGACACCGAGTTCTGATTGGCTTTGATTGGAAGGATAGTGGGTAGAGCTCAATTTTAGATGCCTTGAGGTCTACCCACTATTTCTTTTTTCCAATCAGCAAATAAGAGTTTGGAATTCTAACATGATTGCAACCAATGTGCAAGACGCAGACGAACTTGCGCTCCGCCTAGGGTAATCCAGCGGTCAACCAACTCTAACAGTGAAGTGTGTGAGCATGTAAAAAATAGTATGACATTCTCATACCTTGCTTTCAGCAAACAAACGACCTAAAATTCACATTTTCAATTTCTCTAAGAAGTTCTTTTATTGATGTTTTACTTTGAATCAAGGCTCCTACGAATACAACGAACCTAGTTGCGTGGTGAAACCCTTTTTAGATGCCTTCATTGGGTTGCATTGAACCGAGCGTTGTGTTCGTACTCAATAGCATGCCTGTTCTTTCTGAGCCCCAAAACCAACTACACGTTTCTTCCCCGAAAAAAGAAGAAAAAAGAAACAAGTTTTTGCGTTTGGGATGCACGACACGCTCGGGCAACGTTTTCAAAGACGCGTGTATCTTTCATACTGAACCTTTTGTTCTCATCCCCTTGCGCAAAACCACCTGCGTTCCCACTCCCAAGCAAAAATTGAGAACGATGCCATAATTTTAAGAGGAAGACAAGCTTTGGCGTCGGAAACCGCGTTCTTGGCATCCTATAAAGACAGCTATTCTTTGTGGTTCCCGATCGCGTTTACCAGCGGTAGAGTAAGCTCACTGCACAGTCTCTCCAAACAAAAACAAAAAATGACGAAGGAAAGATATTGGGCATATTTGCGGAATGCACTTTCACTGGAGCTGTTTTGGCAGGCTACTCGTCTTTTGGGCAACTTGCGGCAGGCTTTCGAAAATAAATGGAGTTTGTCAGTCACCCCTGTAAAACTACATATAAAGTATAATACATAAAAATAGCATACGAACGGGGCGACAGCGAGATACCGTTAGGACTGCCGATCGTACTACCTCGCGCTTATTTATGTGGGTGTTTGGACCACACATATTTATGTGGGTGTTTGGCCCCTGATGATTGCATTCCACGTTCGCGTACATTTCACAAGAAAAAAGAAAAAAAACAAACAAAAAAACATCTAGGATCAGGAAAGCGTAGTGCATGACAAACGAAGTTTACCTATCAGCGGGGGACGGAGGTAAAAAGGATAGAAAAAAAAAAATAAAAGAGATTGCGGAAGAAATACATGTTTAATATGATGAAGCTCCTGGACCTTTTTCACGTCTTTTGTACCAAAACAGTCTGGACAACAAAGAAAACGGTAAACGGGAGAAACATTGTTCCGAAAAAGAGATGAGATAGCAATATTCCTTTTTATGCGAGTAAACGAATAAAAATAGGTTAGAGCTTTTTTTTTCAATCTAGCTTTTTTTGATTTTAGTTGTATAAAACAGTCTGAAAGACGTTCCGTCATCTTTAAACCCAGTATGGTGGCGTCCTTTCATAATATGCTAGATGATAGAGACGCGACATTGTCGTACGAGTCTTAAAGAAAGGCGAATCTCTAGCGAAAATTACGACGGATGATTCATGGCAGTCCTAATGTGGTTTCAACCTTTTGTTTTTTAATGTATTTTTTACCGCTTTCGGTTACCGATGTTTGTGTTTGAGGTTTTTGAATCACACTATTTTTCTGCTTTTGTAAACAAAGAAAACAAACAAAAAACTGGTCGAAAATAACATTTATTTTGTAAGAAATATTTTATTTTTTCAGACGCCAGCTCTTGCTGTGCGCAATTGATATTCTGCGCTCGGAACCATTTTTTATGTCAACTCCGATTTTTTGTAGATTCGTTTGTCGTAAATCTTATTAGAGTGTCATGTCCGCCGGAATGTCGGAATAAAAACAACGTGGTTTATTGCTAACGTAAGGGCACGCCTTCAATACTTATCTCATAATTGAATCGTATGTATATTTATACAGCTGGAAGTTAGTCGAACCCCATGGGCATCTGGTGTCTCAGCTGTAGATGAGCAATTAATTTAGACAGTGCAAAACAATCGCTAGCCTGGGGTCTTGTACGTGCACGACGCAGTAGCGATACACGACCGCACGCCGGTACGATGCACATCCAAATGGGAACGGACAGGGGCGAGGATTGAACCTAGGATTCCTGGTTTCTACAGGATTAACTTTCGCTCCACGTGCTTCGAGCTGGTGTGCGATAGCTTACTCGTCCACCGATCCCCCGACACTTAGCTCGCGTTCGGTACTTTCACCAAAAAAACTGTATTAGCATATATATCTGGTTGAGGTTTTGTTATCGCTGTTTTAAAGTTACTGTATATGTGCCGTAAAATCAGCGGTCATTTTATGTATCACAAGAGTGCATATTTTGAATTTATGGAAACAGTAAATAAAATCAAGTTTTCATATATCCCCATTTGATACTTACGCCGACGGTACATGTAAATTTGAGTGCCTAAAAAAAGGTAATTGTTGACGTGTTTTCTATTTTTTTTTTTTTTTTTAGTGTGAGATTATTCTCGAAGCTTTATGCAAGACATTTTCTCAGAGGAACTTCGCTTAGAAAATGTTATGCCCAACATAGACCATGGTGCGTAGACCAATTAGCCATGTTATTAGACAGTTTTAGTATAGCGTTGCTGGATCTTACGTACGCAATACGCAATAGTATAGCGTACGCTAAAAGTGACCTGCTCGGACCGAATTTAGTTGTGCGTTACGTTTTCGAGTGAACACCGCGCATGATCTTGGTTGAATTTACTACAGCCGTAGACTTCCGCGTGTGTAAAGCGCCAGTCGAGGCAACCGCCATCTTGAAACTGGCGCTCTCGTTGGGTCCGAGATCTCTCGAGAGCGTCCCGCAAGGCCCGCTAGCCAGCAACGCAAAATCCCCAGCGTTGCGTGCGTACGCAATACGCTAGCCCTTCTTTTGCGTTCTGCGCATGCGCACTCACGACCCGCAATCTCCTTGCGTACGCAAAGCTATAGTGTACGGTTCACTAAAACTATCTACTAACTTACGCTACATCAACGCTAAATCCAGCAGACATAAATTCATATTATTTAGTATATTATCAAATACACTCAAATACTTCATTTAATTATTTGGAACATAAAATTGCGTCCTCAAGCTCGTCATTTACAATTAGGGAAAAAAATTAAACTTTTGAGCCATGAACTCAA
This sequence comes from Ixodes scapularis, assembly GCF_016920785.2. Classification (NCBI taxonomy): domain Eukaryota; kingdom Metazoa; phylum Arthropoda; class Arachnida; order Ixodida; family Ixodidae; genus Ixodes; species Ixodes scapularis. Next base: position 70,603,458 of record NW_024609835.1, read on the forward strand.
ATATTCTAATGTCGTACTTTTGTGGGGAGAAAAAATATTTGCTCGTACTTCGAATACTTTCACTACTTGAAGCACATGTTTTATATAACTTCATCGTGCTTCGTATTCTAGCGGTGCGCCCCGTGTGACAGTCTAGTCTAGCAAGTCACGTATACATACTGTACTGAAGGTATATTTTAAATTTTAAATAAGCAAAGAAGACACTATTTTAAGGATACTCTCCGAAGTGTTGCCTAAAAGCGCGGATATATAATACTCTTAGTGCTTTGGTTTTTTTCCCCGAAAGGACCCAGTTGTTTTTTTAGATTAAGCAACGATTGCCAGGTTATATAAAGGCTAGTTTTTCGTAAGGCAAAATGAAAAAGCGATTGGGGATGTCTGCAGCAGCTACAGGGTAAATAGCGGCACTGAGATGTGAATGCACGGTGCCCCCAATAAACGGCTTGGCCACGCTGGGAGTGCGACCGACGTGTCCCCTGGAAGCGTGGCTGCAGTTAGGAGTAATTACTTGCACGGCTCGTTTAACTACGTCGTTGGCACACAAAACTCATCCGCTGGATGGGCTCTGCTTTTGCAGAGTGCTATTGCCCAACGCGAGCTCGGAGGAGCTTGAATTTTTACTCACTGGGAGGGGGTCTTTTCCAGCGTAGGCATTTTGGAGCGAATTGCAACGTTCTGCATTAGCTTTATATTGAAGCGAAGCACATACTTTCGTGCTAATCAACCTGGCGGGGGGGGGGGGGGGGTGCAGGGGGGGAGGTGACAGATGAGTCGTGAAAACACACACACAACCATACACACGCGCACAGTTACCCGTACGCACACAGAAACGCAGAGAAACACTCACGCACACACACACACACAAGCGTGCGCACGCGCACACACGCACACACACATACCATTTGGATGACGTCCGCATTCATTATCCCGTGTTGGCTCCGCCATTAACAGAATAAGAAACATAGGGCGCGGTTAATATTCAAGCATATCGCTTCTTCATTGGTTCTTCGGTGATCTCATCGACTGATGCGACCATCTCATTCGCTGTGGACCGACGACAGGATGTCAGGAACTCGCCACGCCCCGTGCTTCTAGGGCTGTCAGTGACTAGCGTGAGCGCACAGACCGCCGTGCAGCGGAGCGTAAAACAAAGTTGTGCTACGACCATCGCGCGCATACAGGGTGTTTCACGAGAGAACCACCCTCCGAAGTATTAGCCATTTGTAGCGCAAGTTCGTCTGCTTCTTGCACAAAGGTTGCGATGATGTCAAAACACCGAGCTATCTCTGGTTGACTGAAAACATAAAAGACGTTCACACCTCTCTGTAATGTGAAATTAGAGCGCAGCTCTTGAGGAGGAGGAGGGGTGGGCACGAAAGGGAGGGTATGCCCCTTTTCCTCTTTTGTACTCTCTCCTCTTCCTCCTTTCCCTCCTCCTTCAATTCAGTTTCTCCTCTAAATTTAGCGGGGAAGATGACGTCACATTACCTGGTGTCACGTCACCTGTAAACTGAACAAATTCAGCTTCTCCGCTAGCTATAGCAGAAAAATTGATGTCACGTAACCTCAACGCCAATTCAATTCCCCGCTGCATTTAGCGGGGAACTGCACTTGTGTTGAGTTAATTGACGTCGATTCTCTCGCTAAATCTAGTAGAGAAACTGAATTTGTCCCGTAAATATAGCTAAGAAACTGAATTTTCTCGCTAAATTTAGCGGGGAATTTTGCTGTTTGCCAGTTTGCGGTTGTAGGCCGCGAACTGGCCTACGACACACTTATCCGACCTAAATTAGAATATGCTGCCTCCATCTGGAACCCCCATCAAGGCTACCTTATCAATCACATGGAAGCAATTCAAAACAGGGCCACTCGTTTCATCCTCTCCACGTACGATAACTCCATCGCTGTCTCTTCCCTAAAAAGTCAACTCACCCTTTCTTCTATGCAGCTTCGTAGGAACGTCTCTCCCCTCTGCCTCTTTCACAAAATTTATTATGACTGTCTTGACCTTAAAATAGCATTACTATCACCTCCCGACCGAACATCATCTCACCTAAACAATGCCTGTGCCATCAAAAGGATCTCTGCCTCAACAAACGCTTTCAACCGATCTTTCCTCCCACAATATATCAATGTGTGGAACAGCCTCCCATCCTCCATCGTATCCATCGTAGAACCAAACGTCTTTAAATCAAGTCTTCAATCGCACTTCTTATGTTGTTAACTGTTTACCAACCTTTTCCTGAATGTATTTTTTTGTGTGTCTGTTTTTCCAATGTATAATATGAATGATCCCCCTTATGTAACGCCCTCACGGGCCCTTAAGGTTCAATAAATGAATGAATGAATGAATTACATTGATGTTGATATCACGTCACGTAAGTTTTCTTGCTAAATTTAGCACGGTTATGCCGACGCCGCGAGACACGGAAACGGGCTCCTAAAAGCTGCGCTCTAAGTCAAATAGCGGGTAGACCTCCTCGAGGCATCTAGCATTGAGGTCTACCCACTCTTCTTTCAATGAAAGCCAGTCGGAGGTCGGCGTTCTGACGTCGCCGCAACTCGCGGGGAAAGGAGCAGACGACTTGCTCACCGCATAAATCTCACAAGATAAGCATTGATGACCAAATTATCGGTCGCCGCCAAGGTGCCTGTTTAGATTACGCAGGTACATTGTGTTTAGGATAACGAGTCACTCAAATATATTTGCACGCCTTTCTGGGTTAGTCACAGTCAACGTGTTTTTTTTTTTTTTTTTAACTAGGAGCTCGTTGGAAATTCGAAGAAACCAATTGAATAAGTCAGCTTTGGAAATGTTTGAGTGCGTAGGAAGCCACCGGCTGCAGGTGCGAGGCTGGCGGAGAAACATATGCGGATAATACGAGACGGAGAAACCGCGGGGACGTGTCGTCGCTGAACGCGTTTTCGGCCCCCAGCAAAACAAAACGCGCACTCTATATCGTTCTAAAATTGAATTATTTAGCGGTTTTCGATAATGTCGAGCAGGTTTTTCGGTGGGAACTTAAGGTCTATATTAGTCAATTAAAAAAGTTAATTATGCGGACCTAATCCTACCCTTTTACGTTCTAATTAACGAACGCGCTCCGCGACAAACGAGTAAACAGCGTGGCGATGAATAATACGGTGTCGATATTAATTTTGTGTAATTCATGGTATTTACGCGAAACTTCTGGCTAGCGTTTTAAGAAAATGCGCGCTGGATGTGTGTGTTGTTTAACTAAGGTTGTATCTGAGCACACTCCTAATTATCTAATGTATGGTTCAACGAAATCTGTGGGCGAGGAACTCGCTCTGTTTCTCGTTTACTTTTGTCTCGCATAGATAAGAGTCTACACTCGAACTAATTTGTGTGGTGTAATTTGGATAGATAAGAGCTCCAAGGGAAAACACAGAATCATAAAGAACGAACAAATCGAGTGACGTTCGTTTCTTGTCTCGTGCTGATATTTTTTTCCAGTTATGCTGGAAAAATATTTTTATTGACCTTCGACATGGAGTCGGTTATTTATTATGTAATGTTCGGTTCCACAGTAACACTCACCAGTGCAGGAATAAAATTAATATTGCATCAACAAAAGTGTAAATGTTCATTCAAATATTTTTAGTTTTATTGTCTATTTCTTTGACTTCCACATAGGTCAAAGACATAACGGAAGGCATTCCTTTTTAAGTCACAACTGAGAAGTGGCACTGTGCATCTAATTGAAACAGAACTGGTTGTAATCATTGAAAACAAGTAGGAACTACGGCTCTTCAGAGCTCGAGTAAGCGTGCCTTTTTAGGATCTGTCGCTTTTCATCAAGGGTTTGTAAAGCGAAATAAGCTCATAATTATCCATGATCCATAATGCATTAAACTAAACTCTAGCTACACAGAGATTCATTTTTCTGAAGGGAACTTTTTATAAATCACGCGCTTATAAATTGCTAACAAAAAAAATTCATGTTTTTCTCGAAATACGAAATACAAAATGTCATGTAGTGACAAGGTATATTTGTTGTTATCGTTGTCAGCGCCTATCACCAACGCAAGCCGCGTTCGCTTATCATAACCTGCGCAGTGTATCTAAACGCTCATACGGAAATAAACTGTTGTTCTGTTCCCACCGCGCTGTCTGAAGGATCTATTACATTGGCGACGAGGCGAATCGACGGACGGGCGAGTCCCGGTCGAGTAAGGCAAGATGTCGGTCGGCAGGATCGGCGAATATCGTCTCGGCACGAATGCGTCCTGGGATGAATACGTCGAACGGCTAGAGATCTGCGCTGCAAACAAGATAACCACGGACGAGCAAAAACGAGCGGTTCTGCTGAGTTGTTGCGGCGAGGACACTTACGGGCTGATCGTGACCTTGGTCAAGCCAGCAAGACCGACGGCGGCGAGCTACGACGACATCAAGGGGGCGGTGCGGAAGCACATGCATCCAAGGCCTTCGGAGCTGTACGCAAGATTCTTATTCTACCGAAGAAACCAAGCTCAGGGTGAGGCGGCGTCGGAGTATGTTACGGCACTCCGTAAGCTGGCTGAAGACTGCGGTTTCGGTGACAAACAGCTTCCACTGGACGTCATGATGAGGGACCGGATCGTATGCGGAATCAAGAATGAAGCGGTTCAACAGCGGCTGCTCGCAGAACGCGACCTGACGTTCGAGGTGGCGTACGACATGACGCTGACGGCGGAGGCAACGGAGAAGCAGCAGCGCGATATACGCAAGCAAGCTCAAGACGGAACCAAAGAAAGCGAGGGTCTGGTTCAAGCGACACGCATGAAACTGGACACCAAGGCGGACGACGTCAGCTGCTTCCGCTGCAACGGTAAGCACGCTCCGCATGTATGCCGTTTTAGAAAGGCTGCTTGTTTCAAATGCAAAAAGGTTGGACACGTGGCAAAAGCTTGTCGTTCAAAAGACGAGAATCGGACGCCGCGGAAGCCAACTGACCTGCGCAAGCGGGAGGAAAAAAACAAGGGCGTCTATGAAATGAGCGCATTGTTTTCTGTATGCGAAGTGCGTGAACAGGCTGAAAAGTTCATGGTAGAAGTGCACATTCAAGGAGAGAAAGTTCCGATGGAAGTCGATTCAGGAGCATCTTGCTCGATTGTGAGTGAAGAGACGTTTCGGTTGATCGAGAAGAATCGAGGCCAGATACCGCTGCAAGAAGCCGGCACAAAGCTTGTAACCTGGTCGAATGAATCATTGTCCGTGGTGGGTCGGGCAAACGTGGAAGTGAAATTCAAAGGCTGTAGAGCAGAGCTACCTTTGTTAGTAATAAAGAAGTGTGGTAACAGTTTACTCGGACGTAGCTGGTTTGAGTCGCTGGGCATCCGTTTGAGTGGAATTCAGCGGATCAAGGTGGAGGACGTGACATTGCGTTTTGCTGAGGTTTTCGGCAGTGACCTGCCTGGATTCAACGGACCGCCAGTTCACATAGAGCTTCAAGAGGACGCCCGCCCGGTGTTTCTCAAGAGTCGTCCTGTCCCGCTGGCCCTCAAGGACGACGTGGCCAAGGAAGTGGATCGCCTGGTGCAACAAGGCGTCTGGGAGCCGGTTGAGTACTCAAACTGGGCGACACCGCTGGTAGTGGTGAGGAAAAAAAACGGAACCTTGCGTTTATGTGGGGATTACCGTAGTACCGTAAACAAGGCTATTAAAAGCAGCGGGTATCCTTTGCCCACGACCGCGGAAATGCTAGCGACCTTGGGGTCGAGTAAAATTTTTACCAAGCTCGACTTAACTCAGGCGTATCAACAGCTCAGCCTAGATGATGAATCAGCAGAAATGCTGACCGTCAACACGATTAAAGGGCTATGCAAGGTCCGGCGGCTGCCGTTTGGAATCTCGGTGGCTCCGTGGGTGTTTCAGCGAGTCATCGACACGTTATTGGCAGGGATTCCGGGGGTGAAGGCTTATCTCGATGATATCTTGATATCGGGAAGCAACGCAGACGAACACTCGGAAAGGCTTGCAGCCGTGCTGGCGCGTCTGCAAAGAGCGCAGCTAAGAGTAAACAAAGAAAAGTGTGAATTCAGTCAAGCAAGCATTGAATTCCTGGGACATAGAATCGATGCCGCAGGTATCCACCCGAGCCAGACCAAGACGGACGCCATTCAGCAAGCGCCACCGCCGACAAGCAGGAAGCAGCTTCAAGCTTTCTTGGGGTTGTTAAATTTCTACGCCAGTTTCCTCAAGGGGAAGACAGAAGTGGCGGAACCCCTTCATCGGCTTTTGGACCACGAGCAAGAATGGAAATGGACAGGTGAGCACCAGCGGGCGTTTGAAAAGCTGAAGAAGTTGCTTAGCTCGGATGCAGTACTTGTTCCCTATGACCCCAAGCGGCCGTTGGTTTTGTGCTGCGACGCGTCGCCTGTCGGGGTAGGGGCCGTGCTGGCGCATAGGGCTGATGACGGGAAAGAGCAACCTATAGCATACGCCTCACGAACTCTCGGTGCTAGTGAACGCAACTATGCCCAGATTGACAAAGAAGGTTTAGCAGTCGTCTTTGGAGTGAAAAGATTTCACCAGTACCTGGCCGGAAGAGACTTTACCGTAGTAACGGATCATAAGCCGCTGTTGGGGTTGTTCAACACAGAGAAGCGGGTGCCAGAAGTGCTGTCGCCCAGGATGCTTCGCTGGATTTTGTTGTTAGGGGCGTATAATTATCGCATTCAGTACAGGCGGGGCGAAGACAACTCCAACGCTGATGCGCTTAGTCGTCTGCCAATCGTGGGAGACGAAGACGAACCACAGCCACCGGGGGACGTGCTCCTGCTTGAAGCTGTCGAGTATGCTCCACTCCAGGCGGCAGACATCGCAAGGATGACCAAGGAAGACTGCATCTTATCCAAGGTCAAGGATTGGATCCTCAGTGGCTGGCCGTCGAGGCAACCGGACAATACGTTCGCGCCTTACGAGGTAAGGAAGTCCGAGTTGTCGTTGCATCGTGATTGCATACTGTGGGGAAACCGTGTGGTCATCCCGCAAGTGGCAAGAGAGAGGGTACTTCAGTTGCTGCATGCAAACCACCCGGGAATGAGTGCCATGAAAGCTTCAGCAAGAGGGCTTATGTGGTGGCCAAAGATGGACAGCCAGATTGAAGAATTTGTGCGGTACTGTCAGCCGTGTCAAAGTAACCGCCAAAGCGACCCCAAGGCTCCAGTGCATTTCTGGGTCAAGCCAGATCAACCATGGAGTCGTCTACACATAGACTTCGCGGGGCCAGTCAAGGGAGAAGTGTTTCTAATTGTAGTTGATGCGTACAGCAACTGGGCAGAGGTAGAAATCATGCCATCAATGAAATCTTCAGCTGTCGTCACCAGCTTAAGGAAAATATTTGCGACTCACGGGGTACCAGACGTAATCGTCTCTGATAATGGCACAGCGTTCATTGGTGCTGAATTGCAAGCGTTCTTGAAATTGAACGGTGTTCGTACAGTGTTCGCAGCACCTTATCATCCCGCCAGTAATGGCAGGGCCGAACGGATGGTAAGAGAAGTCAAGGAAGCTTTGAAGAAACAACAGGAAGGCACGACTCAGTGCAAGATTGCGCGGTTCTTGTTTAAACAACACACCATGCAGCATTCTGTCACGGGGAAGTCACCGGCAGAATTGATGATGGGGCGGAGGTTGAGGACAGCCTTGGACAGACTTCACCCAGATCGTCAGCGTGAACCTGAGGTTCAGGCGTCGCCAACAAAGTGTTTTGCTGTGGGTGACGCAGTCTACGCAAAGAGTTTCAATCCAGGGCCCCGGTGGAAAGCAGTTACCGTGGTGGAAGTGCGAGGCCCGGTGTCGTACGCGGTCCAACTGGACAACGGGGAGCGCCATCACAGACACCGGAACCAGCTGAGACGAGCCTGGACGGCGCCTCAAGGGGATGCCAGCACAAGGGTGGACTATCACTTCAGGCTCCCACCTACAGCGGGAACGTCGCAGCGGCCGGAGGCGAGCACGGAGTCAGCAACGCAAGCTCCGGCTCCACCACGAAGATCAACACGCAATCGACATCCTGTTGTACGCTATGGCATTAATGATTAACCAAGCGTTCTTTATTGTTTTGTGCATCTAATCGTAGGAGAAAGGAGTGTCATGTAGTGACAAGGTATATTTGTTGTTATCGTTGTCAGCGCCTATCACCAACGCAAGCCGCGTTCGCTTATCATAACCTGCGCAGTGTATATAAACGCTCATACGGAAATAAACTGTTGTTCTGTTCCCACCGCGCTGTCTGAAGGATCTATTACACAAAAAGAAAGTGATGCTAAAATTGGGAATGGTTTATTTCTTTTTTGTTTTCGGAATTCAGCGCTAACACTACTACATGTTATCATCAATTTCATATTTTTATTGTACTGGTATATTATGAAATTTGTATTATTGATTCTTTAGAAATAACTGTTTTAGATATTCATTTACGATATGATTTCAAGAGTTAGAACATGTTCTCTAACAAATATTTAAAGCCATTATTTCAGCTGATCTAAGAACTATTCGACGACAGTGAGGATATGCATTTAATAACTCCCATGCAACACGATCAAAAACACCGGGCCACAGCTTAGCTCGGTAGAATGCTCCTCATGCACGAGCACCGAAAGACATAGCAGCTGCAACTCTTATAACACTGGATATAATTCTTGCAAATGTTGTCGCTGATCGCTACGTTTTTTTTTTTCTATAAGCATCGATATCCTAGACACGATGTTTACGACACCCTCAACATGACTGCACGTTGTTTCAGCCGTGTTTCAGCAATGACAAAAAAAAATAAGAAAGTCACTATTCTTAATTCTTCCGAAAAAAAGCGAGCGTACAAAACGTGGCAGTAGACGCCAAGAAAGCACAAACCTTGATCCTCGGTGTGGGTATCCAGGCTCATGAGAGCGTTGCTATCCTTATTGGGAACGTGTCCGTCAGCCATCCTATCGGCCAACGCCCCGGGAGGCGGTGTCTGAGGCGACGTCGCTCCTGATGCCACACGCTTGCCGTCCTCCCTGACTTCAGAGTCGTCCGGCTGAGAGCCCTTACCTAGGTTGCAACCCATCCTGACGAAGAATAAAACACTTCTTTCTTTGGCAGTCCACGGCGTTCTCCACCAGCTCGTATCCACTGGACCACCGCTCGGACGTTGGCGTAATCCTGTAGTTCTCTTCAGATCTTCTTTCACTAAGGGCCCCCGCTAGCTACAAGGGACGACCATCACCACTACAGCGCAAGGAATACGTATCTTACGCAGCCGCAGTGACCTGAGGAGAGACGAATGCGCTGGACAGCCGCTGTGGCGTGCTGCGTTCGAGACGAAGCCACGTGCTCCAGCTAGAGCGCGGCCGGCGTCTTCAGTCGGCCAGCAACCTTCACCGAAGGAGTCTCGCTCGAGAGCTGCCCCAGCGCCCGAGCTTCCAGCGCTCTCCCTATTTTTCATTCTCCTTCTCTCTGTCTCTTCCCTTCGTTCCCCTCTCTTTCCGTCACCGGCGTGTTTCCCCACGTTGGGCGCCACTGCTCCTCTAGTTTTCGCCAGCGGCGCATGCGTAGAAAGCAGCTGCGAGGAAACGCGCGAGTAGATTGGGGAAATAGGGAAGGAGGACGCTGGTATGAGAGAGAGGGAAAGATTTGGGGAAGGGTAGGCGTATGCTTCTGCGCCTAAGAGTCACGTGGTGCGAGCAACAGCGCAGGGGATGGTTCGCGTCGGCTTGTCGTTCGTCTCTAAAAGGAGGGCAACGCATGAATTGAGTCAGCTATGGCGCCGGCCGTGGGGTTCGCGCTAGCTTCTTTTCTTTGTTAGAAATGTGTTGCTTGGCCTCGCCCCAGCGTCAATAGTCATGAGCGCCAGAAAAACGGGCGTTCCTGGTGGAGACTCCGAGTAGAAGGGGGAGGGGATGACAAAAAAGAGTCACGCGGTTTTGTATTGCTACCCTTTTCCTTCCAGAGGCGATGCGGTGACCATGTATCGGTATGAGGCACAGGCTCTCGGGAAGCAACAGTTCAGCCCTTACATTTCATCGATCGCGCCAAAGAAAATGTTCGGTTCTCAATTTCAGCTTTTCTTATTCATTTATTCTCTTTGTGCGAATCTATATTGATTTCTCCGGAGTGCTTTCTTAGTGTATGCCATGGCTTCAGTTTCGCGGACGAGGCTGGCGCGTTAGAATAAGTGTGACAGGTTGTTTGTTCCGTATATATGTGAAGGTCGTGCCTGCTGTTTACCAGCTCACGTGCCGAGCGGAGGACTTCAAGAAATTTTTCCGTGACATGTTCAATTATTTGTTTTCTTCGGGCAAGAGTTATAATCTTAGTACTTGCTACTACACGTCTTTCCTGGGAAGGGATTTCGTAGAGGAGTTTCAATGCGTTACGACAAATAGCCTTGGATGTAAATCTATATGCCAGGGGTGGTGCAATGCCTATACATATACATGTTATTGGTAGACGTTCGCCTCTACGGTGTACAAGTTAAGCACTCCAAAGTTGTACGTGTATCGACTCGCGCCACTGTTAGCGCCAACACGCTATCGCCAGTTTTCTTTTCTTTTTTTTTGGTATTTAAAGACTGTCCTAAAAGCTATTATCGCGGTGGAAAGTGCTCAGTTGAACTACTAACCTAAGTGGCACTTTTTGGTGCCCGCGAGTACCCTTTTGAAATCAAACGCTAGAAAGCACCTAAGCCGGGTTCGCGCTCAAAGTGTGCAGTGTACGTGCATCCTTAATATTATTAATATTAATGCTCAAACGAAAGTAAAATTTATTTACAGAACTAAATCATTCTCAGTTAAATTGGCTACTTGGGTGTTTTAAAAGCTCCAATATTTGGAATTGTACCAAGCCGCTCCTTCAAAGAAAGCTAAAAGGTGCAATAAAATGCTTTTTGTAGAAACCAATTTTTGAGGGCATAATGTTTATTGGGCTTTAGTCAATAGAAAAGATCACTTCTAGACGGAAACACGTCGTACTAAACTTATAGCGCTATAAATACACGAACACTATTTTCTCTTGGGCTGCCGTCCCCCTGTACCAACCACCCCTATAAAAGTTGACCGATGAAGACTAGTTAATTGTGTGAAGATTCTGAACGCTACAAATGTCGCTCGTGTTAGGTACACTGTGCTTTGTATTTGACAATTCGTCAAACCATTAGGTGTAGGAGACGTAATGCAAAAGTATTGCTTGAAAACGCTATCTGTCGGCGGCCACTGGTGCCTGCTCCAAGGCGTAGAAAGATGGGCGTGTCAAGATCTTTGGTAAGATTTTTAAAAGCAAAATCGGACACCCATGAGTGTCATTTGGGTTTTTCCGGATGCTTAGAGCCCGTAGATTGATTTATCACCATAAATAGACGATTTCAAGATTCACTCAAGTGCCCATTTAATTAAGTAATAGATATCTACTTTCAAAATAAAACCACACAATTCACACAATGTGCACGCTTTCCACTAAATTTTGCCCATCTGAACACATACAAGTTTCAGCACATAATTTAAACTTGTGAAATAGGGTGTGCAACACCTTCACCTACTTAGAGTAGTTCGCACTTTCTTTTATAATGTAAAAATAATTTTATTTACATTTTTGGTCGAACAGAGCAAGTCACTATAGTTTTTAAGCTAACTTGCTGCCGCCTTCTACTATTTTAAACATAAAATAAACTGTCTCACAATAAATGAAACAATTAAAGTCAATCGTAGTATATGTAATAAAGGTTCACTTTTGTTTTATTTGATTCAAACAATACCTCAATGATTCATAAACCCATAATTTGATTCAAACTATACCTTAATGATGCATAAACAGCTAACAAATACCTGCATGCTTTAACAAATATTAATCAAAATCAATGCTTCCGTCAATTCTCAAATATACCACGGGCATTTGAGAGCACAAAATAATGTGTAAATTAATCCTTCTCAGCATAATACACAAGAGGGTCATATCATTTTCAGTGGCTACTTATATGTGACTAGCATATTTGTTTTTTTTTTCAAAAGAAAATGGTGAGTAGTATGAGTCCCGCGCAACGCCATTAGTGAGCGGCACGTGTACACTCCATCAATTTAATTTTAACGCGATAACATCTTATACGTAAATTTAAGAAAAACGTTCAAATGTCACTCTAAGAACTACAAGAAGACGAGATAGCCAATTACCTTCACGAGTTCCTCGGCTGGAGCAAAACCTGGTGCCCGGCAGAGTGGCAAGTAATACAAATTCAGTAGAATTCAAAAAGTGTAATATTATAAAACGACACACGAGGACAGTCCTGCATTAGTGACGGAGAAGCACGTACATTCAAATGAGACCCAAAGTTGACAACGCGTCTTGCTTGCAATTATATATATATTATTTGTTAGTTTTTCTGGTCGATGCTGACCCTAGTTCAGTGGACTTATACTGCCTGCCGAAATTGCGTACGTGCTCCATGCACAAAAAGCGAAAAGATAAAGGAAAAACGAATCGAGACGTTTTAGATTGCTGCTTTAAATTATGCCTCAAAGCGCGGAATTGAAAGGCACGGATAGATTTGCACTCGAGGCAGACGTTGCCGAGGGGCGGGGGAAGGGAAAATGAATTAATAGGACGGTGTGGAGCATGAGCCATATTTCTACGTTCCTTTGGATTCTGGTAAATTAACGAGGTAATCTCTCGCGTACATTCAGGTAAGTAAATGAAGCGCAGGAAATGTAAATTAGTAGACCAAAATAAATGAAAAACTTCTTTTAGAAGAAGTAGACAATAAGGGCAGGCAAGCGTCTAATGTTTGAGAATCGTTTTGTTCTTCGTCTTTTGTCATAGTTCTAAACTTTACCAGCGATTTGGTTGCTAGCTATTTGTTTGAAATGTATAATTCCCCTTCCTTTTTAAATATTCGCCCAATATCTTTTTCGTTTAATTCGCTTTTTGTTGGCTAGACTTCAAATAACACCAGGACTCTTACATCGCCAATGTGCCGCGTAGCAATCGGCAAACATAGAGGCGAGTCTTCCCCAACGATGGAAACACCACCTTGTTTGTGATCTCCCTCAAGATTAATTCGTCAAAGAAGAAGCCACCGGAATGCTAAAAAGATTTTTGTTTGCTGTAGCAACAAGCTAAGTAGGTTGAATGCCCATAAACGCAAAGTAGGGCTCGAGAAACACGTGCCCTGTCACGTGTTTCTTTTTTTTTTTGTAAGAGTCATTTTTTAAGCGCTACAGATTCCCAATAAGCCCTCGTTTTTTTTCTCGAGGTAGCAATGTAATTTTAAAATATTAGAAAAAAAACTTCGTGCAAGTAAACGAAACGCAGGAGTAGTCCACTTTTACACAGGACGACCGCTACTGCTTAAATAATTTTTTTTAAACAATAGTCATTTTCATGCTATTGTTTTTTTTTTATATCATGATGCTTTGGGAACGAAATCACGTTCTAAATAAGGTTTATATACTAAGTACAATTGCAATGGTCATATTGTGGTTACAAGTAACCATTTCACGCTTAGTTATACTTTCGTTGTTTGTTTGTTTTTCTGAAGCACCCTAGATTGCTTGACAAACAAGTTGCTAGGAATTACAGTGGCCAGTATATTTCCGAGTAGCTTTGCTTTTTGAGCTATATGAGTTACATTACTGCTCGTGGTTACGGCCCTCACGGTGCCAGACATTGGGGACGTTTAGCGAACCATTACCGTGTTCCGCTCACCGCACTACCGGTGGCTTTCAAGCGTGCTTTGAAACGCACGCCCCGCAGACACACTATCATCCTGGCCTGCGCTTTTAAAAGCATGCTTCAAAGGCTCCGGTAGTGCAGTACGCGGAACGGAACACGCTAACAGTTTGCTAAAGGTCCCTGTTAATTCGCACCCGGTCTAGTTCCGACGCAGCATAAAATGACTCGCCTCGCGTTATACGACCAGCAAATTTCGCAGCTCCGCTTTCAAATTGCTGGTGCAGTAGAAAAACAAAACAAAAAAAAAAAAACACTACGGACGCAAGAAAAAAACTCATCCTCCCCATCCTCCCCAAAATATCCCGTCTATTGCGTCATCCTAACCGTCGGGCTTTCCTGCGGACTGAATCATAATGCGGAAAAGCCGCACTCTTCGCTATCTCGCTCCTTCCAGACAGGAAACTTAAGATTGATTCTGGGACACTTTTCTTGTGCAGACGACACTTTGTTGGCCCTTATTTGTACACTTCGCGTTTATTTCTCGCTGGCAGAACAGCACCGATGGCAAAACTCGAAACGAGTCGCCGTTATGTCTCGTTTTTTGTTGTTTCTGTTTCGCGTCCGTTTTTTTTTTTTTTTGTTATTTTAGAGATTTTAATATATATTCTCAGGAGGAGTCAGTCGTAGTTACAGTCTTGAAATTCTTACGAAGCTTTGCTAGGTGACAACAGCGCTGTAGCTTGCTACCTAATGTCGTTGTTGCCGAAAAACCTGAATTGTCGTGATTTTTATCGGTTTTGCATTTGTTCGTAAGCTAAAAGCATAAACAAATATTTAACCACCTAAAACGGTGTGCACGGTCATTTAGACACAAAGCGCGTTAAAAACCGGTTTCTTAATTTTGCTTAGTGCTTAAGAAAAACGTTTAAACGTAGAATGTTTAAGGACATGATTTCGTGCGAAAAGCCCCTTGGCGCTCAAGTTTAACGAAAACCCCTTAAAACCAGTCCAATTTAATATAAAGCATATATAGCACGCAATACACAATGCGTGCACAAAAAATTCATATATGAGCCGTACTTAGTAATAATTGATCGTCATCATACTTCGGCATAATTAATCATAATTAGCAAGATTTAGCAAGTGGCACAGAGGGTACCAAACCTCGGACCGTGGAGTCCGCAGCTCGAAGCTTTTGCTCGGCGACACGAAGCGACGAAGCAGTGACAAACGGGAACGCAAGCAGGTGGACTGACTGTGAACTCATGGGAACCTGCGGTAGTAGATGACCGCCGCGGCGAAATCTCACGGCGACACATTACACTGTACCAACGGGGGCCCCAATCTGGACACTTGGCGAAAAAGTCGGCGAGAAATACAGCGGCTGTGATTGACCGACGCCAAGGTCAAGTTTGGCGTCGGCCAATCACGGCCGCCGAATTTATCGCTGACTTCTTCGCCAATTGTCCAGATTAGGGCCCCGGAGAGCGCAGCGGGTGTATTGGAAGCTGCGTGTGGCGCCCTCGGATACGCCTGCTGCGCAGAACCCATAGAAACTTCTTATTGAAGCATACTTTCACACACTCCACTACACAATGAAATTATTTTGATCACTCTTATAAATTCAGAAAGCATATAAGTGCGTCGAGCGTACAAGGCATCCGAAACCACCAAAAGACCCCCGTAACCATACATGACAAACTATAACGCACAGATAAAGCACACAGGACCCATTCCATTCTTTCCGAGTTTATCAAATTAATCGAGCCACTTTGTTTTGAGTGTGTGTGTAGCTTAATGCACTATCGGTGCAGAAATCATGAGCACATCTAATATCTGACTTATACCCGGGCTTGAGATTGTGATTCCCTCACCATTTAGCGGAGGTTTTGATAACTGGCCTGTCGCATAACCTGCAGTGATGTAGACCCGAGAAAAGTGTTTAGAGTGTGCGACGTTATGAGCGGTCATTAGGTTTCTTAGGTTTTTGCCATTTTTATATGATTCTCAAGGCTTCTAGGATGCTGCTGCCTTCCACTCTGCTTCGACTCCAGACCAAAGTCGATCATGCTGATGCGCCTTTAGTAGCCACCTCTGGACGTTCAGATCTTGTCTGTGAAGTACATACCCCCGTCGTCCGTCATAGAGATATTCCTGTCATTAATTTATTATTTTTTTATTTATTTTTGTGCGTTTTGAAATATCATACATTTTTGCTGAGAATAGGGTTTAGGCTTAGGCGCACTACCATTGCGTGTAAAACCAGTTACACTCGGAAGTATTGAGCTTCAATCGTTTCGTAAAGATGCAAGGTGGTAGCTAAAAATGAAAACAAAAATTGTGTCGCTCTGAAATTTATTATTTTTTTAACAGATCTCACTAAAACGACTGAAAGCTGATAAAAGCATAACAAGTATTTTTAATTTTGTTGGCATATAAGCACAAAGAGGACATCGACAAAACCCTTGAATACTAAGTCCAGCCGCTCCTCGACGCTAACTTTCACGACTTCAGCAGTCGAGAATAAAAAGGCGACTTCCATACGTAACACCCTCTCATCTCAAACTCTGCGTCGTAAACCCTGGAGGCATCCTACATGTCATCCACGGAAATAACAAACACCTTCGGTTCGGAGCGCTGAACTTCCTTCGTGAATTCCAAAAACGCTGGAAAAAAACTAACCTGACAGGGCGCTAAAAAAGAAAAAGACAAAAAAGTTTGACATTTAAAAACTTTGGCTCGCCATTCTCCGTCAGTTTCACACTTGAGTGCGTAGTCGTGAACCCTGGCTTTGGCGAACACGATGTTTATTTAGAAATAAAAAGTAAAACACGCAGTGGGGGACTCACTTCATTTGGTCGTCTTAATTTAATAGGACAGTCAGGCCGCGGTGAAGTAGAAGCCTCTGCGAGGGGGAAATGGGTAAAGAGAGGGGTGGTGTTACTATGGCAACTCAGCTCGGCATCTTCCCTGGGGGCGCTCACGAAGAGTCCTTTTTCTAACTAGCCCAGCTTTAAGAGAAGGAGCAACTGAAACCATGCTGGGCGTTTGCAATTTAATGGCGGACGCCTTCCGCGCAGATTACTCGCAAGTGCACATGCGCCGCGTTGTCGCGTGGCGAGGTTGAAAGCGGCGGAAAAGCAGACAATCGACGCTTCCGTTATCTCCTCGCAGCTCGTATTGCAAACCACGTGACCCATAAACCACGTGACCCCAACCGAGCTGTTGGGAACACTCGCAAAGATCCAGGCCCACTGCCTCTGTCCTTAGGTGGCGCGGTGTTTCCTTTTTGAACGGCGCGACGACAGTGCGGGCAAATAGCGTGACTGGAAAGAGATTTATGAACGTTACTGAGGGCTTTTTCCTCTAAGTTTCGACCAACGTTATACATCTTTTTTTTTTTTCGCGTTTGGACGGAAGGTGTCCTTCAACGTGTCACTCGACTGCTCTTTGTCAGCGCCTCCGGGCTTGTTGCGGCTTCATGTGCGTGCTTCGTGGAACTGCGAAGTTGATAATATCGCTGACGTTTCGGCTTGACGGGCTGGAGATGGAACTCGGCTGGAGGGTGCTGGTGATGCGTCACAATTTATCTCTTCATGGTAAACGCGGTGACAGGTCGCGCGTCTGGCCGCCGGCTTATACACATTTTTTCCCCATTAATCTGGCCACATTGTTTGCGACAGGCACATTGTGCAAAGGCATCCGAGCTTACGGTGCAAATATGCCCCAGAAGCAAAGTAAACACATAAAGGAAGTAAAAAAAATTGGCTGACATAACACGGAAAGTAAAAAAGTATAATCAAACTTTTTGTTTTCCAGTGGGAGGCATTGTCAGTTCTGTTATCTGTCCTTACGATGCCTCCCGCATGAAAGCGTTTCATTCAATGGTTTTGTTAAGGCACGTCTTTTTTTTTTTTTTACTTTTATCATGAGCTTCAAATATGCCACGTCGACAAGGGAGTGACTCAGTTACACTCGCACTCCAAAAGGTTTGAATAACTGTAGTCCCTATAGTCTCTGAGAGCCTAAAGGAATTGGCCGGTGATATCCGGAAGTTACTAAGTTTTTTTGCGCTGGTCACGTGAAGAGGGCTCATATATAGTCATATTTGATATTTTTTGATTAAAATACTTTCCAATATTTTTTATATCAATTATGAACATCAATACGAAACTTCACGCCGAATTTCGCAAGTATGCATGGCTGGTCGTGTCCTGACAATATATCAGGCATGATAACGTCAGAGTCCTGGGTGTTGACTTATTCCCGGTTTTGTTGAACATGGTGGGTGGTGCGTACAAAGATTATCGCCGAAGAATTGAGCGTCTCTCAATACTGTAATATTGTCGTTCTTTAAGCGAAGTTATTCTACTGAGACAGCAGTCAAGAGCTGAGGTGGTTCTCTTTGCCTGATGTTACGTGAGAGCTTCCGCTGCCTCCAACGAAAACGCTGCGTGCTTTGCAGGTGCCATCTGAGCATTTGGGCTCTGTTTAAAATCGAATTACTTGTGCGGCGGGGGATTAAAATTTGGATATTGAACAAATGATATTCCAAAAACTAGTGGCAATACCATTTAATTGTTTTCTGAAACAGCAAATGTTACCAGATAATCACTTTAAGAGGATATCCCAGTAAAAGAGACGATGCATTTTCTATGGCAACTGTTTGGTTCTTATTCTCAACAACTACTGAACCTCTTGGCGTCAAAGTGCTTGTATTCTAAATATTAAGTTTAAAAACAATTGAGAACTTTACAGAATTACATTTTTTTTTTAATTTTGCGTTTATTATTGTTTTACCGGGCCTCAAAATTTAAGGAGAAAAAAACGCTTTTTTAGCTTTCACTTTTAAGCGTTTCAGATCTTAAATGGTAAATACAAGTTGTAGTACCGCTTTACAGTGTAAATTGTATTTGTGAATCTATATCCGCTAATAGTATTCCTCGATGCATTGTCGCTACGGAATGGTTTGAGGAAGTTTACGCTCCGGTTAAACCGAAAATTCATCCGATAAACATCTTTCTTCATTTGGGGGAGGGAGAGGGAGGGGAGGGGGGGGGGGGGGGCTCTACGCAAATGCGCCATTTTTGTTATCGTGCTCGCTAAAGCCCACGTGGCTGTGATTAATGGGTCCGTGTAGCGCTGCATTACTCCGGCACGAATAATTCCGGTTGAATACGAAACGCCTATGCGGACTTCATTGTGCGTGCTCGTACCTCTACCGTCCATTGAGTCCATCTGCTCCGAAATGACACCTTAGAGGCTCCGATGTCACACCTCTGCTGCAGCAGTTTTTCACCTTGGGTTGCGTAAGTGCTTAAACTTTTTTGTTTAGCAGGAACTAGACAAATAAAAAGAGAAGTATACGCCTCCGCACAGACGCCAAGTTGCGTTGCAAATAGACAGGAGGTTTATTTATTTATTTAATTAATTTAGAGCAGACGCCACTTGCCCATCTTGTGGCTTAAAATAATGGTTGTCGGTTATCTAAAGTTTTTTTCTGAAATCCCAAGAAACGTCTTTCCGTCCTCCAGAAATGTTTAAACAGTTCGCGACATAACAAAGCATTATTGCATGATCTTCCTCACATCGAAACGAATGCTGAGCATGTTGCACTTTTTAATAAAGACGATCGGCAATGGACCTTTTTCTAGTAAGCGTCTGCGCACGCGCACACCCTTTCCACTTGACCTTGACCGCCCTTTCGCCATTTTTGGGGGCACTGTTTTCTTGCGACACTAATCTGTTTCTATGGGAGAAGGCGAGACCGGTTGCCCTCCATTTGGAGTAGGCGGCGAAACCGTCATGGGGCACTCCTTACTGGAAAAAGGTCCATTGCGTCTGCTCTGCGCAAGCACTAAGAGGGCGGTACCCACAACAATATCGGGAAAAGAGTGCCGATACTCTAATCGTAGCTAGTTTAGTGGCTCTAGTCCACTTATACACGTTTGCAAGAAAGGCTTCTGTGCGCTGCCATTTTGAGCGATGCTGGCGCCCCGTACCGTTTCCGCCATGCTGGGGTGCGCCAGGGGCACGTCAGTGGGGTGCGCGATGACAAGATGGTGCCGTTTGCTGCATCGCCGATGGCTAACGTTAGCGGCACACTTACTGTCTCGGAACGCAGGAGGAAGTATCCACACAGAATCGTAGCATCACATATTGTAGGACGGGGCGTCTTTAAGGGTTGGAGCTGACTCTATAAGGATCGCAGCCTCTGTTCTTGCATGTTGTGGAAGCCAGAGCTGACTCGAGCGCAGCCATCGTTGATGCAAAGGCCATGCGACTTGTGGCGGATTCTAAAGAGCGCCTTAAGACTGGATCTTTTTGAAATTTTTCGATTTCTTACCGCTTTAGGCATTTTATTTAATTATCCGTGCTCTTTCGCGGTCGAAGACGACACGTGTACGTTTTATAGTTATTTTTTCAATTTCTTTCTGCGCTCAGTGGTGTGCGCTTCGGCGAGACACGCTTGGCAACATTGTACGACAACCAGCGAACGTCCTGGCTGGAGAGTAGGTCTGCCTCACCTTGGCGCGCGGTTCGAGGTTAAGCCGGGATCCCACTTGCAAAGGTGTATATCTAAGGATTTATGATGAGCACTTTCTAGATACGTCTTTTTCTGCCTCCGGTTACGGGCAGCGCGAGCTCTGGTTTCTGTATTCCATTGCACAAACCTCTGCAGCGCTGACAAAAGCACGGCCGCCAGCGAGTAGCCTTGCAGAGTGCCTTTTTCCGGCTCGATATCTCGTACAAACAAAAGCATTCGATAGATCTAGGCTCAGGCGCCTGCACCTTGCCCTGTAGATATTACTTCTGTTTTACTTTTCGAATTTTATGGGGCCGAGGTCGAAGCTGCAAGTACAATCATGTTGCCCGGAAGGATGCACGCTCTGCATGAGCGCGCGTGTTTCACAGAAGCCCGTAACTCGCTCTTGTAGCTTCTGCTGCACTAATCTGCCACTTGCGTGTCAAATCGTTTTTTTTTTTATTGCATTTCAGAACGAAGACTACTGCCGCGCGGTCAATGACCAAGCAGTAGTTGTGTTCAGAGGAAAAAAGAAGCTTAAAACATCTTGGCCACACCCACGGTGTAAAAAACACATTTAGGTGATGACTCTGGCCCCTCTTCCCAAGCGACAAGATCGTGTTTAGAGCTAGCCTCGAATCAGGAGTAGTTACTTCCGCGCCGCCCCGGAAGGCGCTGAGGTATCCTCGGCGTCCACGGTGTCGGCGGCGTAGCGTGCTCGCCTTTTTCGCGGTGTGCTGGTGTGGTGGTGGTGTGCGGCCAGTGGCTGGCCTCGTGTTTTGCTTTTGTGTTGTGTCTGTCACAGCAGCCATTATCGTGCACGAAGGTGAGCCTCAAACCGAAAAAGAAGGAACAAAACACAGATTTCCAGACTCTGGCGACTTGGTGGCGGCGTGGCGGCGGTGAGGTACAACAAGAAGCGGTGAGCGAGGGAATGCGGGACCATCACTGGGAGAAACAGCTTGAACGGTCGGTTTGGGAGGGATCCCATACTTGGGCGCCATCTATCCCCGTGCGAGAGAAGCGCGCTCGGTGCGCCGAACATAATGCGGTCACGCGTCGGCAGAGAGTCATCACCTAAAGGTTTCTTCCCCCGTGGCCAAACCTACTGTAGGAGGCGAATTTCTTTCGAGTTAGAAAAGCGGTAGGGACATGGGGCTGAGCGAAGGAAACAAAAAAGAAGGGGTAGAAACGGAGAGAGAGAATGAGGATAGTTTGGATGAACTACAGACCTTTCCAGCGGCAGTCTTGAACAAAGCGATTTACAGCGCGCGCCCCTGGTTTGGAAAGTGTACTCAAGGGTTGCCCGACTGCACTGGGCTGTGGGTTTTCTCGTCAGTGGGCTGTGGCAGCCTACGCAGGCGAAATTCTGGATGCTGGTAGCGGCTTAATTGTCGCGTCTTCTTTTTTTCTTTTTTGTTCTATTGCGAATATAATTTATCGGGATTTCTAAGAAAGCCTTGGGCTCTTTCTGGGGAAAAAACGAACATATGAAAGCTATTTTTGGTGAGAGCATGCGCGACAGAACAATTGCAACTAGAATGTTTGTTTAACTTTATGTTCATTGTTTTACGGCATTATTCACTCAGCCGTGTCAATCTACGAAGGTCTTAACTGTCGAAAATATTTGGCTACACACCATAGCCGCACCGCATGGGCATTCCCAGCTCACAACATGAACTTCAACGAATCTCATCAATCGAACAAGATATATACTGTACGTAACCAACGGTGCAGCAAACAGGAGTTATACGAGAAAGATCTCAAATAACACACCATATCCTATATACAGTGTTGACGAGTCACTTCACGACGATCCAACGGCATCCGGCTTGTCTTTGGGCACATTTTGAAGAGAGCTACTTTTTTGCGCTACATCAACGCAAATGAACGAACGTGTCTATTTCATCCCCAAACCCAGGATTCTAACAGCTATTTTTAGCAGAGACTGGGAATATTACCGGAAAGAATTTTAAGAGATTATCTTGACGGGAATAATCCTCGGTGGACGTAGAACGGCCCGCGTCGAGGGCTGCTTGACGTTCGCTCTCTTCGTTTGTTTGCTGCGAAAGCCGAGCAGGTTAGAAGCCCTGGTATTTCCTGGTTCTCACAGTGTAAGATAACACAGAAAGGGTAAGGACCCTGAACAGGCAAAGGAAGTAAAAACTTTCAAGAAAAGCCGGCGAACTCCGATCGCACAATGTAGGTGGAAAGTCCCGCTGACCGGGTTTCCACAGCCCAGTCGGCTGGGAGAATTTACTGTCTGATAGTGGTCGATCGAGTCGCAAAACAGAGGCGGCCAGATAGCTATTTTCGCAAAGGCCTATTAGGGTGCCTCAAAATCCTTCTGTTTGGGGTGATGCCACCCTTTGTAGTACTCGATGCCGACAGGACGCGCTCACGGATAAATTACAAATAAATCGACGAAAACAAAATGTCGCCTTAGCACAGTCAGCGCCACAAACGCGTCAGGGGCACGCTCTTTGACGAGCCTCTGAATAAAAAACAAAAATAAACTTGTGGGAAAAAATGCCCAGATGTCTCCACTCTAGGGTGCCTCAATGTCCTTCTGTTTATGGTGATGGCCGCTTTGTAGTACCCGATGCCGACAGCACGCGCTCACGTGTAAATCACAAAGAAATCGACGAAAACAAAATGTCACCATAGCACAGTCAGTGCCACAAGCGCGTGCACGCATTTCTGAACAAAAAATCAAAATCGAAGTGTGGGACAAAAAACGGGGCAGATGTCTCCACCCTAAGCAAGGCGCACATGAAGAAAGCGCTCTCGCGTCGCGGCGCTCTCCCGTCGTGCGCTCTGGTGTTGCGGCGCTCTGCTGTCGTGCGCTCCCGTGTTGCGGCGCTCTTCTCTCGCGCGCTCTCCCGTCGGCGCTCTCGTGTCGTGCGCTCTCGTGTCGTACAGCCGTTCTCGACAAGGTTCATCCTTCCCTCTACAATCGTGGGAATGTTTGGCGAGTATCGCGGTAGGCCTAAAAATAATCCGATAGCGATTCTATGAAGTGTCTCAATGGCTGTTCACTACGCGTTACTGAGGAACACAAGTGGCAGTGCATAGGTTAGTCTGGAGAAAGTAAGTTCTCTGTACAGTTGTATCATCATAACCTGAGCTGTCCCCCACCTCCTGCCGATGATCATGTGGATGGCGTTGAGGTGTCACCGACACTTAAATGAGTGTTGTCTTGACTGCAGTACGCCAGGTGATGCGGTCGTTTAACAGGAAACCCAGGTAGAAATACGTTCGAACACGTGTTACATATGTTCCGTTGATTTTGTAGACTGTTGACTAGAGCTCTCCCTGTTGGATGGTACTGAAGAGCAGCTGTTTTTGATGTGGTGAGAGTAAGTCCAAGCGTTGAAATTTTGTCAGCGACTATGCTTAATGTATCTTGTAGTGGTTTTTCATCATGCTATAAATCTTGGAGGGGGCGATCGCCCACAGGGCCATGTCGTCAGCATATACATGCAATGTTGATCAAAGCTGCACGAATTTTCATCCGCAATATTTCCTCTGGTAAGGCCGTCATGGCAGCATTAAACAAAAAGGGCTTATTACACTACCTTCAGGAACTTCTTGCGGTACCACTCGCCTTGAACTCTCGACACCGCTTAGGCGTACGCGCATTGTACGACCAGTCAGGAAGGCACGTATAAAAGCAGGTGATGGACCTTTCACGCCAAGCTTCATAAGCTGGCTAATGATTGTAGTGTGGGGAATAGCATCAAAGGCCTTCTTGAGGTCAAGTAATATGGCTTTAAAAACTTGCTTTTTGGCTTTCGACTCTTCCATGCCAGATACAAGGTCTCCAATTGCATCTGTCGTGCAGCAGCGTTTGCGAATACCGGACAGTTTATTAGAAAGAGCTGAAGATGTCTCAAGCTGCCAGTCGAGGGGACACAGGACCATACGCTTCATCACTTTGCCCAGACAGCATGTGAGTTAGATGGGTCTGCAGGAACAGGTGTCTCCGATGGGTTTGCTTGGCTTGTGCATAAAAACAATCACGGATTGTAGACACGCAGGAGGAAGAGCTGACGAGAGTCAAATTTCATTAATTTAATCTAGGATGTCAGGCAGGGTTGCTGTAGGCAGATTGCGAAGAGCTTGAAACGTCATGCCGTCCAAGCCTAGTGCGCTGCGTTGTCGCGCAGTGCGCCAAAGAACGTGGTGTATTTCGCCCATCATAAAGTCCGAATCTGCGACGTTTACCGTTGTTGGTAGAGTGCTGGTGGTGCTAGTTCTGGCAGAGCCCGAGGGCAAAGCAGGGATGGAGGTAAATGTATTTGCCAGAAGTTCCACAACTTGGGCCATGGTGACGTTGTGAACTATGGCAAGTTTAAGAGCGGGTGAGCAGGGGACGGCATCTCCGGCTACTATACAATCCATACGCCACGTACGCCTTCCACTGCCAGGAGAATGGAGTGATTGATATAGTTGTCGCTACTGCCTTCGTTGCAAGCGGTGGGGGTGTGTCTGTGGAAAGCAGCGTCTCCAATTTTGTATCATTACATGTATTTTTGTCTTGATGTCTTAAAGGGGTACTCCGACCACTTTTTTATGGTCGCTGATTTGAATAAAAATTGGCTCAACAAACTAGTAGACGTAGCTCTACGAGTTCCCCAAGTATTGTGTGAAAAGAAAAAAAATTCGCGAAGTTATTGAATTTTCGAATTTTGTTTTCATCGCTGTTCTGAAACCGGGAGCCACTACTGGCCACATTGAAACGTGACGACAGAAATTGTATAATGTGGGCAGTAAGCCATGTTCCCAACTGATTACGAGACGTCTGATGGTGGGAAAAGAATGTTTGATAACTGATTCAGTGAGAAGCACGCAAAAAACACTCGACATACTCTGTTTGAGGCTACATGCTGGACCTGAAAGTCTGTACCGTGTGTGACATCACACCACTGAAGAGCGCGTGAAAATTTGAATGCTGGTTTCGACATCATCTTCATTCACGGTTTTCTCAATTGCTATGTTTAATTTTGAAAAAAATAAATAGCATACCATGACGACTGAAGTCAGGGTAGTCAGAAAATGCAATTTGTTTAGGTAGCTAGAAAAACGGCCGGAGTACCTCTTCAAGAGAGCGGCCCTTGTGCCTTGCGGCGCTGCGGACACAACTTTAGATATGTTATATCAGGGTTTGGCCGATAAGTTTGTACTGACACTCTTTGAGTCACTCTAGAGAGGGCCTGAGAGATTACAGTGGTGTGATCGACGGTGCGCTGAGATATTATCTTTTCAAAGTATACCCGGAAAGCATCCCAGTTGGTCACTAAAGATTTTTTTAGTGATAAGACCGTTAGCAAAGAAAGTAATACACATGGGGGAGGCGATCACTAGCTCAGCTGTCGGGTTCGGCAATACAAAGCGCTCGTATAGACGTAGTTGTGAAGCTTAGATCGAGCACACTGCGATCAATGTAGGGCCTCACAAATGTTGATGTGCCGTCATTGAGACACCGGAGGCCAGTGGCGGTTGTAAGATCCTCGAGCGATCGACCCCGAAAGAAGTTTGCTTAACTTCCCATGTCTTGTTATGCGTGCTGTAGCCCCAGAGGAGCAGCATGACTGGCGAGCTTATCGAAATTATCGTTCTTAGGACCGATGGGTTCCAGTTATAATTAGGCTGAACGTAAATAGAAACAACAGTAACGTCTGAGTTGCCTTTTATAATTTGTGCGGCCACCTATTCTGCATTATTGTTACAAAAGGTCCGAGAGATTCACTTGTACCTGATTCAATCTTCGATGCACAAACATACATGTTGTCGGAGCATCTATTTATGACAATGTTGTCGGAGGGTAGTGTTAAAAATTACATAGGGAGATAGTCGAACCTCGCCTTCTTTCAAGCTAGTTTCTTGAAGTGCTACTATGTCAACTGGGTTTATTTGTAAAAAATGTCTTAGATTATATATTTTTTTCCGATGCCCATTAATGTTTCGTGGAATGACTGAGAAAATCGCACAGGTTTTGTTTTGATAGGACCCTGCGTTTCTGGGTGGTGGCAGCGGATAGTTCTCTAAAAAATTTATAAAGGCAAAAGACTAGCTGCACCACGAAGCAGCTAGTGGCATGACCATGTCGATGATTGTGATCACTGCGTGTGCTGTGGGTTTCTTGAGAGATGTTAGGAAGGAGCGTAGCAGAGTAGCTAATGTACCCACAGCACTTCTTAGACTTTGTTGTTTAGACTTGTCATCTAGTCTTTCGGTTTTTCTTTCTTTTTTTATTTGTGGCCGTTTACATGCTTTTCGGGAAGGGTTTTTAGTTCGTGTGAAGCCGTCCGATCAGCGGTTGTCCTGTTACTGTTTGAAGATTCTTAGTGCTTGTGGTTGTTGTGCTTGATATTGCGCAGGCGGTTGATTGTTTTAAAGTAGGAAATTCGGATTCGCTCGCCAGTTGGATAGTAGGTTCTGAAGGTACTTCCGGTCTCTGCGTGCGCTTGGGCGGAGTTGGGTGTGGTCCAGAATTTCGAGTTTCTGGATTGTTCAGACGGATGATTTTGCTGACATAAATCCATAATAGTTGTATTCTTTTTGTAGATGAATATTCCCTTTTCCGGTGTTGTATATCGGATAGTCCCGTGACGTGGCATCGTGGTTTTGCTTGCAGTTTATGCATTTTGGGTACCTGATCTTCGCAATTGCTTTCGTTTTCATATCGGCTGCATTGGCATCGAGTGCCTCTACATCAGCTGCATTTCTGTGCTTTCGAGCATGTGCTTGCTACATGTTCCAAGCGGTTACAGTTCGGACACTGCCTCGGTTTCTCAAAAGTAACTGAATCCCGGGAAAGTAGCGCCAAGCTCCCCGTATGGTTGCAATTTTAGTCCATGAAATCAGCAATTTCTTCTTGATCCCTCTGTTTTTGGTGATCCGATCTGAATTCGCTGGTGACAGGTAGCTTTATGGAGACGTTTTTTGCATACCGAGATTTTGCTATCCTTACCGGCGAAAAGGGCGTAGATCTTCGTACCACCGCCACATGTTGTGTCGGTGCTTGGAGGCACTCACAAATAAGTTTACAGTTTTAAAATACGCAACACGAGCAATATTAATCATGTTTAAGTAACTGAGATTGCGGTAGAGAAGAAACATCAAACCAAAGAAGCGACAGAAAATAGACAGGACGACGTCTCTACCTCACCCAACTCGTTTATTTAGTCCGCCTCCTTATATAGTCTCAATCTCAAGGTCATCTCCACAAACGCAAAAGGACGAGGTCTATAGACATTTCCAGCGGCAGTTTCGAACGAAGCGATTCACAGCGCGCGTCCCTGGTTTTGAGAGTGTACGTCGGTGTTGCCTGACTGCGCTGGGTTGTGGGTTTTCTCGTCAGTAGGCTGTGGCAACTTACGTAGGCGCCATTCCGGACGCTGGTGGTGGCAAAATTGCCTCCTTCTATTTATTTTTTTGTGTTCTATGGCGCAGAGAATTTTTCTGAGTTTTTAAGAAAGCACTGCATTATTTTGGGGGAAAAAAAACGAATGAAAGCTTTTTTTGGCGAGTCTGTGCGCGACAGAACAAATGTAACTGGAATGTTTGTTTCACCTCATGTTGATCTTTTTAACGGCACCATACACTCAGCCGTGTCAATCTAATAAGGTCTTAACTGCCTAAAATATTTGACCACACCACAGGACAGCCGAACTGCATGGGCATTCCCCTCTCACAACATGAAATTCAGCAAGTCTCATCAATCGAACAACATATATTGTACGTACCTCACGGTGCCGCGTTATCCGAACAGGAGTAAGAAAGGTTTCAAATAACACAGCATATAAAAAAATGCAATGTCGACGATAGTCAGTTCACGTGTCCATCATATTACTGAATTTGTAGAAAGTCAGTGTAAAAGGTTGATTAGTGTAGGATATGACGACAGTTTTATAAAATGGCAATGAGAATTATGTATTGATGGCAGGAGAAAAACGGAACAGAAATCAAGGAACCTCTTTGCTGTAATCCCTTATTTCCATGACATCTCTCACAACCTCAAGCCATGTGCGAGGCAGTTTGGAGTAGACACGGTCTTTCGTTGAGATATTAGGCTAAGTAAACTGACGCAATTTCAAACAGGCGTGCGTGAGTACAAAGAGGCTCATCGTGAAAATACGGTATGTTGGGCGACTGGTCTTGTGTACAAAAATACCATTGGAGTGTGGATTTAAGTATGTAGGACAGACGTCACGCTGCATCAATGATAGATTAAACGAACATAAAAGAAATGTAAAGAGCAATGCACAAAACTCGGAAATCGCAAAACATATTCATGAATATAACAACTGCACGGCGCTTTGTAAGGGGTCGGAAAGAGCAGACAGAGAGAGGAAAGAGAGTAGCAAGCAGACCGTGCGGATAAAGTCTCTAGGCAGCTGCATAAGTCACTATAGTTTGGAAGCAATTCAAAAAGCCTTCTGAATATGTCATAATCTGTTATTTCTTTTTTTATTATTATTTCGCGATTTGAGTTGTTTGAAGTGCGACAATATTTGTGATGTTCCAAAAAACTGTAAACATTTTCTTTTGTTTGGTTCTCCTACGTGTGTTGGCCCAACCACCGTTTCAGGTTTTTTTTTTTATGTGGAAAGGGTGTGTTTTGATTCTGAAGTATGAACTGTAATTAAATAAAGGAAGAGATCCTTTTATACCAGTTTCATGGTGGATGGATGTTGCCTTATCGCGTCGACCTGTAAAGGTTGTCAACGATCTTGCATTGCGTGACCTGTAAAGGTTGTTAACGTTTTTTGATTGTGTGATGGAGACTGTGGCGCTTGAATTGTGTAGACTTCGTCCTCTTACGTTGGTGGAGATGACCTTGAGATTGAGACTATATAAGGAGGCGGACTAAATAAACAAGTTAGCTGAGTTTGAGACGTCGTCCTGTCTATTTTCTGTCCCTTCTATGTTTCGATGTTTCTTCTCTAGCCCAGTCTCAGGTTAATTCAACATGGTTAATATCCACCAGCTCGCCTGCACCCTTACGATTTTTTCTAAGAACAATATCATTGTAAGACATCCATGGAGATGGGCATAATAGACCTATTGCTACATTACCCAAGCATCAAAGAGAATGCAGGGATTGGTGTTCCACGCGCCGCATGTGCTGGCCTCAGCAGTGGTAAATTTTCCAAAGCAAAAACCTAAAACAAATTGTATCTTGCACGCGCGTTCGTCAACGCTTTATTTTGGTTATTTACTTCGATTTTTTTGTACGGGGAAGGCGTGCGCGTGTGGCGCGTGGAACACCGATCCCTGCATTCTCCTTGATGCTTGGGTTATTAATACAGCAAATGGTCTATTGATAAGTTGATTGCATACACGGTGCCAAAGGCACTTATATTAGCGGGGAACGCTTCTAGTACGATGATGCTCCATGGTAATCTTGGCGCGACTGGTTTAGAACGACCCTCTGGAAGCTTCTAAGATTTGAATGGACCGAGATAGTGATTTCCATGGTAACGCAGACAGATTATCCAATCACCTTGCGAGGTTTCGGTCGTCTGTATGTTAGTATATGTATGTGTTCGGCTAACAGACAGGGAATGCAATAGTGCTACTTTCCCAGGATCCAGTGATTTTAGGTTTCTCGGGATAGGGAAATACTTTGTATTTAGTATGGCCCCTATAGACATACCCGGGCGACGATTCTGTGTAAAGACGAGTACAACCGCCTCCAACGTGCCCAGTCTTCTGATCATGGTTACTGAAATTCTCTCCTTTAGAAAGTTCCAGAGGGCACTATCCCTGATCTTTGCTGGTGCTCCGTAAATAACTCCAGCAGAGGAATACTCAGGAGCAGGTTGATAGGTATGAACCTGGATGGAACTGAGGTTCTTCAGTTGGAGTAAGGCCTTTGCCTATTCCAAATTTCGGGTATTGAGGGCCAGGAGGTTCATAGGGTAGTTAGGGCGAATCTGGATAATACCGTCAAAAGCCAGGCTGTGAAGCTGTTTTTTTTGTTGTTTTTTTTCAGATACTAAAGGGTTCGCTTTACTGATGATTTTAGTGGGGTCCCTCGGTTTGACGATGACAGTGAAGTGCGAGAGGATTGGCTTATGACAGTGGCCTCGCTTGAATTGGACCAATGGCGCATTTTTTTTGTAAGCTCTAATGGTCCAATCTAGTTCGCCTTCTGAGCTTTACATGAAGTCAGCGTCATTGGGAGGGACTACTGTGTCGGCAGGCTCATTGGCGCTGTCTGATGGCTGCACTGCGTTCTGACGGCTTATGTTTCTTAATGTCCCAAAGGGTGGGTACGGGCCTCAGCTTCAGGTACCACGGGTGGCGGCAGCTAGTTGATGAACAAAGGATGTCCGCCGGGACTCATGATTATATATCCAGAAATACTATACGTTTCCAGAGCGAAAAAATGAAGGATCGCTTCGAACACGTAGTTGTCTTCCTTCTGGTCATTACCCAAGCAAGATGTTCACACTTCTGGAAAGAGCACACATTGTAAGCAGCTTTAGAAACCTCAAGCTCGTTGGTTTCTGTGCTCCGAACGGGCACTGGAGTATCATCAGTGTGGAACTATAAAAGAGAAGCTGAAAAGGTTCTTACAAAAACGAGTTAGAGGTGTGTTGTACCGTATTTTTATCACGTGAATTTGAATATCACGTTCGTTTTCCACGAAGATGTATCTAAACGCGAAAAAACACGAGAAACCTCCGACATGTCATTACGTCATAAAAAGATATTTCGGCCGCCAAGCGCGTGTTGCTCGTGTAGGGGCAGCGCGTGCAATCGCAAGCTTGCCACTTATCTTCCTCCGCGCCAACCCCAGTCGTGATGTCTTTTCTTGACTATTTTTTAAAGGTAGCAAGAGTGCGCGTGAGTAGTTTTGATAGACCCTTAAGATACGCGAGACACGAGATTTTGGAAACTCCTTCTTTGGTGTAACGCTCCGGGAAAGAAGGGCTTCGGCGGTACATTTGAAATTTGGTTTCTACGGCCTCCGTGCTTTAAATTGAAAAATAATCTCGATATTCGTGATCCCGGAGGACAAATGAAGAGAATTTAAGTTTTTATCCTCAAATACTAAGCCGTTTGAGCTTCCGTTTAACAGCATGTTTGTTTTTTGATGATATGCGAAATTTACAGCGCCATCTAATGGAGCGCCGAAGAACATGCTCCGTCTCACCAGTTGGCTTCGGCGCTGGCAAAGGTCAGGGTGCGAAAGCGTAGTTTCGAAGAATCCTTCGCTCGCACAAGCTCTCGTGCAGAGAAAGTGCTATCGAAAACCAGGGGCCCGCGCCCATGCCTTTGCTGGCACTCAATGTCAATTTTCGTGCTGAAGTGTACGTCCGCCATTTTGGTTACAGCGAGAAAGCAGCGACCGGCGGGGCGACGAGCACGTACATGCGCAAGGACGAGCGTAAAACAATACTAACACTTACCTTTCAGGTGGGGATGAGGATTGATGAGGGTGAGCAGTAAGCCTCGATTGTTACCGACAACGCTACGAAATTGATTAACAGCAAAGGAATCTCGACCTAACAAAGATGGTAGCGCACAAAGTTTTGCCGGACGTTCAAACAATTTATCATATGGTAATTGGGGAACAAACTGGGTTAGGTGCACACAATACTAACTATGGCATCCGGTGCCAAGGTAACTTAAAATAAGGGGGCGACGGGGTAGCGGAAGGCACAGTTTCGTCACCTCGTTGAGGGCTTATGTACCTAGTATATGACTTTGAGGTAGATACATGCTCTTATTGTAACATCTTAATTTTTTCATCTGCTGCTCAGTGGGTACAACTGAAGGGATGGCATTGAATGTCTGTTTTTTAGTAATTTTACTCACGTAACAAAAGTTGACACAAGCCAGGGTGGAGAGATCCCTCGGTGAACATGAGACTAAAGAGGGTCATTGGTGCACGTTTTACCAAACGACGCGAAGATACCACTCTACAAGAGTTCTCTGCAACAAAGAACTTCTAATCAGTTATATCACAGAAAAAACTGTGATATTGTCGCGGATAGAAAAGACTAGAGAAGCATAAACAGAAAATAACAATGTAACCGTCGAACTTGTGCCAGGACCAAAAGAAAGAATAAGCGTCGAAGCATAAGCTGCGAACGTCGCGGCGTCGGCGTGACAGCTGGTTGGAGCGAGACTGCGAGATAGAATTTGCCTCGTCGTCGGGAAAGGGTAAGGCCTGACCACACTAGCGTGAACGGCGCCGCCGGTCCACGCCGCTGGGCAGCACTGCCATCCGGCGTCCCAACGCGAGGAGTCTACATTGGCCTCCGTTTGCTGGCGTCACGTGACAGCACTGGCTCACGCGATCGCGCCTCCCATCGGATTTCCCGCTTTTTCGTCGTCTGTTCTTCGTTAGATTCTTCCGTTTCGGCTCTCATCTTTGGCATGTATCTGCATCGAAACCACACTCACTGCCTGCATGGTAGGTGTCCACGATAACATGGTGATCAGCGTGAATGTGATTATCCTTGCCTGCTCGTTCATCTTGCGACGTCGCCGCGCTCTGAAGGGAAAGAGGAGCTGGTTTTGGATTCGGCCGAGTGGGTTCTACCGAAACACGGAAGGAAATGTTAGTGCTTTGCTGTCCCGACGGCGCGCTAGAGATGAAGGATACTTTCGAGAGTGTCACAAAATCTACATGACATCTGTCACAACACAGACAACATGCAACAAGTGCAACGGAGAAACTCACTTGTAATTCCGAATTCCTCTCCTATAATTTCCCAGCGGTTGTTCTTAGCGTCCTTATTAAGGGCTACGTCTCGTCAAATAAAAAGGAAAACAGTCGCATAGTTTCGAAGGACCGCTCCGTTGGGAAACGCATTGGGGGAAACAGGGATAACAGACGAGACGAGACAAAGCTACGTTCCTTCGAAACGTGAAAGACGCGCGGAGAACCGGCTTACGTGTTGCCATGGTATCGCAACGTCACTATCTACGTCACCTGCCGTTGGCTCCTTTCTTCTGCGGCGAGGAGCGGCAAGCTCTGAACCACGCAAGGACCGGTTGGCTTGGAGGCGCCGTCAGGCGCGCCGCTGAATGCGAAAACTGGTTTCGGTCAGCAGTCCGCGGCAACCAGCGTCGCGTGGCGTGCCTTAAGTCGGCAGGGCCGCATTGGTTCATTATCTACTACACCCTGCATCTCGAATACTCGACATAGAATGTCCGAGAATGAGCTAGGACGAGACTACTCGTCAAGGTCATGTTTGCCCTCCTATTTTAGAGCGCAGCTCTTAGGCGTCCGTTTCCGGCTTGAGCGGCGTAACCGCGCGGTACATTATGGGAGATGTTCCATAATGCACCACGCGGAGAGGAGGAGGTGGAGGGGGGAGGGGAAGAGAAGGAGAAGGGAGTAGGGGAGGAGGGATGAGGAGGAGGAGAGGAGCTTGAATGAGGGGAGGTGGAGGTGAAGAAAGAGGAGGAGGGAAGAGGAGGGCGAGGAGGAGGATGAGGAGGGGAGTGGGAGCAGCAGGGAGGAAGGGTATACCCTCCCCTCAGTACCTTTCCCTCCTCCTGCTCAAGAGCTGCGCTCTAATTCGGCGTTACAGCGTGCTCTAAACGTCTTTTTTTATACTTGGGAAAACAGTAGTCCTCTAGAAGAACGGCGAAGTGTTCCTTCTCGGTTATGGACGCGACAATTTCTTATTTACCGCACGGTGCTGTAACGAGTGGCATTCGTAGGATAATTAAAATAAGATATCCAATACTTAACTAAAACATGTTCAATCAATAATTTCTCTTATTTACTTAAGTTAATTTTTTAAACCGATTTGTTTGAAAATATATTTAATTATTCATTAATCAACAAAATAAAGCCTTTTGTTATTTATGCTTTTTTATATTGAAAGGTTAATTGTTAAAATGCTTCGAGTCACTGAAGAAGGCGTGGAAAAAGAAATTTATTGCCAATGTAAATAGGGCGTACGTCAGTTTAATTAAAAAACTTTCTATTCTTATGTAAACACTGACATACGTAATGTTGGAACAGAAGCAGAATTTTTGTTTACTTACTAAAAGTTGTTTATTTGCTATAAAACAATGACAAAACCTAGACATGAGCCAAACAACCTCCAGCCATATTTCATCTTTTCTCTTAAAATCTCCTGGCCAAAATTATTTCTGCCAGTTTCCTTCACATTGCACCACTGTGGCTGGTGTCTGTGACGAATACTCCAGGCAAAACGTGAACAGCCTCATGGCCGCTTCAGAACTGCAAACTAACAAA
Source organism: Ixodes scapularis (assembly GCF_016920785.2). Lineage (NCBI taxonomy): Eukaryota > Metazoa > Arthropoda > Arachnida > Ixodida > Ixodidae > Ixodes > Ixodes scapularis. Next base: position 70,637,874 of record NW_024609835.1, read on the forward strand.
AGAAAGGCTTAAACAATAAATTCTGTCCTTTGAACTTGAACACAGTTGGAAAGTCGCCTCTTGAAATTTTGTTCTGGCTAGTTTATAGTGCGCGAGGCAGTGGTTTCAAAAGGTGAGCCAATATGTAAGACAAAACGGTTATACTAGCCATCGTAAAATTAAAGCGATGTATATTTCGGTCGTCTCTCTCAGTCTCTGCCTTTGTCTTTGTCCCCGCCTCTCCGATTTTGCGGATAAATGCATGAACGCATAACTTTCTTGTTTTTTTGTTGTTGTTTTTTTGTTATCTTCCTTTTGTGTTTTGTAATGCTTGCAGAAACACCAAGTGTCTGAGGAACAAAGCGGAAAGTAGAAAGACAGCTTAACGCTGGGATTCGCTCAAATTAGCACAATTTTTGAGCTCGGCCATCCGGCGGCTGACAGAGGCCTGTAGTGGTCGCAGCAGATATGCTTTATTCGGCGCGAAAATTGGCGTATTCTTGGGGGGGGGGGGGGGGGGGGGGGGGTTACTGCTCAGCTGCGAGAAATGTTAAGTTCCATCCTATTTTACCCCCCCCCCCCCCCCCCCCCGTGAGGTCCCTTCATAAAGTTCACTTACAAGTAGCGCCAACCATTGTTGAGGAGACAGGAGCGCACGATACATGCCCCGAGTTGGTGCTCCGCCGCTATTCGCTTCACCGAGCGACTCGTTTCAGTGCTGGGCCGATATTTGCTTCCAGGGGCCACTCGAGACACGGACCTCGTGCTCTGGCGTATTTGATGCTCCTTGTAAGAGAAACACCGACAAATCGAGGGGATTTATCACACACTCCTGTAAAAAAGCGTGAGTTGTGCGAGTGGCAGAAGCTTATAATCAAAGCGCAAATGCCGTTTAGGAGCGGTAAGTTTCTTACATAATCTCGATCGCTTCCCTTAAATCTTTTTTTTTTTTCGTTTAGCTGTTATAGAAGATTAATTGTGTATCTCACCTTACATGCCAGCATTAAGAAAGCAAATTTTAGTATGACATGATATGAGACGCTTTCCTCTCCACTTTAGTGTAAAAGTTCCTTTAATTAGTTTACCTGCAGCTGTTTTTATTGCAAACCTTTAAATACCTAGTTTTTGTTCTGGTGTCAAACATATTTTTTTTTGTATGTGTGCGTGTGTGTTACACGGAATAATAAAAATGTGTTTTCTTGAATTCTGCATTCTCGGTCAGAGCATTCTCAGACACACCTGGAAACGTCTAAAGTTATTTCATTTAGTGGCATGCATTATATTAAAATAAACACCAAGACTGGCAAGACAAATGAGCAAATTCAACTGCTGTCTTTATCGAAGAGCAAGAGAAATTTGTTTTCTCTAACATGTCAGACAGGTCACGCATCCTTCTCGGACTTCTATTTTTTCTCTGCATCTGTTTTGCTTTTTCCCTTCAGAAAGAAATACAATCACGTGTCGCAGTATATTCCTTTCATTGAACCAGACGATCTCATTTCGCGAACAGAGAGGCGTCACTCGGCGTCCGAAACGAGGAGTGTGTTTCGTTGCATATGTTGTAACCCACGTCGCACCCCGCACAAAACACCACCGCTGTCTTTCTCTACTCAGTATTCGACATCGTTGCAAGTCTCTTTTCTTTTTGGCAGAGCTAGCAACCACGCAATATTGTGTAGTTTCACTCACAACGCAAAACAAGAAGACATAGTCACACCAACAGGCCCCAAGTCAGTCCTCCTGGCCCCGCTGTGACTGACGGCTGCACCTCAAGCCCCCGCGGCAGAATTGAGCCACACGACACTCACCTCCTATGGAAAGGCCGGCGCGATCGGCACACCTCCCAGTTCTAGTGCGCCCTATCCTCGTTCCACGCTGCAATAAAAAGACTAAGCTAAAAAAAGACTAATAATAAACAGACCGCCCGTGACCCATTAGTGTAGCCTATAGTGAAGCCGAAGCAACAAGAGCGAGCTCCGGGCCTCTCTCAAGCACGGACGCTCGTGCAGTGCATGCATCGTTGAGCGAGCGCAACGGGCTCCTCTTTGTAGTTTCGACCTCGCTCCCCCCTTCCCCCCCCCCCCCCCCCCTAAAATGAAAAAGCTATTAGCGGCGAAATGTTTTAGTGGCGCCCTCCAACGATTCCCCCTTGTGACGTCATTTCCTTGCAAACAACAAGTTCGATGGTGTTTGTAAATAGCATGGTGGAAGCTTGAAATCATTGCGCTCTCAAAGGAACAGTGCCAACGCCGTCGAAATTGTAGTTCTTTTATTCCCCTTATTTCCGTCGATGATAAATCCTTTTCTGACGTCATGGTCAGCGTTCGGCCAATCGTGGAAGGCCGACCACAGCTACGCTTTCGGTCGCGCACGTCGCCAATAGTAATATCTATACTCTGTATTACACTTAGCGTACAACGCTGTCAAAGCTACTGGCGCGAGCATGAGGCTTGATCTCGTTGATCATTTGCACGCGTGCTGGCGCGAACAAAACCATAGACAAAACCACGCGCTCGCGCCAGTAGCTTTGGCAGCGTTGCATACTAAGTATAAAACGGAGCATAGTAATATCAAATACTTTACTAGGGGGTATACATTCCACTCTGCCCATTTGCATTAGACAGAACGCTTACAGCGCCGAATCCAGCCGTGACGGAGTGGAGGTCCGCGTCAGTCCACGCGCAAGTGCACAAGGATGTTCGCGGCGGCCGCGGCGGTGTCGTCTCCGATTTCACAAAGCCCCTTCATGTTTCAAAAGTAGCGCAAAGGTGCGTCAATGCACGAGGCACGTGGAACGTGTGACCCTTGGGAAGATCATGGCGGCACAGCGCAGCAAAGTATTTAGCACACCACTGAGCTAGAGCTTAGACGCCATTTTATTCTTAGAAGTGGCGCGCGGCACCTGTATCGCGCATTTCCACAACAATGAATTTGGTATGTAGAACATCAATATCATCGATAGCCGAGACCTCCCTGACGATAGATGGCTCTCGCCAAGCCTAGAAAACCTGTCCGCGCCGAGGCTATTGTATTTGAGAGGAGTGGAATGTATTTCCCCTAGTAAAGTATTTGGTAATATGTACAGTGCAGATTTTGTTTGTACAAGAACTCGCGTATAGAAGTCCCTTTCCAAGGCCTTACGCTGGCGCCCGTTTCCTTTTCAGCACTGCCGATGTTTGTAATTACAAGTAAATAGCGCGAGGGCAATGCCCTTCCAAGAAGCACACCTTAATATTTTAAATGTTTGTGAGACGGAGTAGAAATCCTAGAGCTATACTTCGTTTCAGCTTCGGTCCGTGCGCGGCTGATGTTATCAGCCGAAGGGCCAATCAAACAACGAAAGAGGCACAGCGTCATGGCTTGCTCCCTGCAGTTTATAGGACCAGGCGGTATTCGTCATTTCTTTGTGCGTGCTCCTCCGTCGGCTATAGACCAGTGTCCGCGCCAATTCCGGGGCGCCGCCATGTTTATCTACGCTCGCGCCACCACGCGGAAAGAACTGGCAGGCAGGGAGGGGGGGGTGCGTTGGCGGCGTTGCTTTGGGTAGCTGGATGCGGCAGGCTGTCCGAATGCACCGACACATCGTGAAAGATGTCTTCACCAGAAGCCTCTGCGGCCCGTTCTTGAACAGGCAAGATGTCGTGAACATTCGAGAACCCATCTCGATCAAGGAAAATAAGGGAAAACCTTTCTTGTCTTAGATGTTCTCGGTGTCTGCTGACCCTTGACATCCGCGTTTCAGTCCGGGTTCATTGCGTAGTAAATATTTCGCTACCGCTTTCTTGTAGCTTTCAAATGCTTGATTGTTGGCTTCTTGTATACGACATTACACTCGTGGCACGTTTGAAACCGATTTTCGCGATCTGCTTGCCTTTCTGCGGCAGCGCGGCTCTGCCAAGCCGAAATAAGTGCGAGGCGTTCACTTGATCGAACGCAGTTTTAGCGAATGAAAACGAGACGACGTTTCATCGAATGACTAGCGAATGGGTCTAGTTACATAGACAGCTCGGATTAGCTTTCTTTTGTAATGTGGCGCCTTGTCTGCCGCTGCGAAGCGGCGTAAACGAGGGCTCCGAGTATATTAGCACGCGTCGTCCCCCCCCCCCCCCCACACACACACACACAAACGCACACTGCGAGCGTCTGGGTTCGAAACTATTAATTGCCAGTTCTAAAGGATGGTACTTACTTGAAGTGGGAGCTGGAATTCTACCAGGTACCAGGAGACACTTACTATCGGGCAACGAAGCACGGTGCCTGTGGGGGCGGAGTCTAGGAACGCTACTGATTAATATTGTGACAGGCGATCAGTTATGATAGCAGACGAAACTTCGACTCGTCTGTTCAGAAGTTCGCGGTGATATTTTATTAGCCCTCGTTACAGCACACCAAGGATCTTAGGCAGTAAAATTCACATCACGCAGGCTCGTCCGTCGTAGTCAAATGAGCGCAGTCGACGATGAGGTGTAATGAGCTACTAAGCTTCACAAGGAAAATGCGCGTGAGAAAGAGTTTTGAGGAAGTCCAAAACACCCATCCAGCAGACGCACGTACGTACGTTTACTCCGGACTTCATGAACCCGACGGCGCAAGATCAAAGAGCACCGCCGCCATCGCCACCCGGTTTTCTCTGCACTTTGCGCGACGACGACACTGCAACGGAGGGCACTCGCCTCGGCGTTAACAATCCGCGAAATAGATTAATTTCCCACTCTTGAAGCCATTCCAAATGATAAATGAAAATACCTCGGCGTTGTTGAACATCTCACGACACAACCAACACAACTGTGCCGCTGGCTGCGTGAGCCTGACACAAATGTGCCGAGCGCCTGCTCGGCACCGTTGTTGCTCGTGAAAGCCTGCTTATTTGTAGTTGAGACGATGATTCCACATCTTTCGTGGTGCTTGCAATAACTTCGAAGGGCAGGGGAACCTTCTTATAAGGACGTTGAAGACACTCAACACCGGAGCCACCAAAGCAATCCCACAAACCGTCGCCATGTTTGCTTCTTCTTCGTCACTCGCGGCGCGGTCAACTCGTCGCGAGATGTTTGCTGGCTCGGCTAGATGAAAACCAACAACGGCAAAGTGGCGTATGGACACACGGCTCTCACATTACGGGCACTATACTCGCATACCGCGGTAAACAGGGCCAATGCCGGCGAAACGGCAGTCGGCACACCAGCGAAGAAGCCCTCAACGTGAACCGGCGGCGCAGGCCGACGCAGCCCCCCCCTCCCCGTGAGCGTCTGGGTTCAAGATTATTGTTCGCTCTCGCTCCTTGCGGTCGAGCTAAAAAGAGCACTTCCGGACAAAGGTCTATACACTCTAAGAAAAAACGGAGGAAAAAGGTAGCAACGGCGCGTCTTCCTCCCTTCTATTGACGCGCCCCCAAGCGGACACGAGAAACGGTGTGAAACGAAACGTTTTTCTCCTTCTTCAGGAAGACGGGAGAAAGCTTTCGCCCTCCCGACTCATCCTCTTTCGGTTTCGGTTTACGAACACGTCGCGCACGTTGTTTTATAAATGGTGCTGAGTTGATCGAGCTTCAGCGGCAGCGAAGGCCGCCTGTAATTCCGTCTTCTAGTCCAAACGTGCAGAACATTTGGGTTGCATTAACGTTTTTATCGCTAATTTCATCAAACGACCAAACGAAGCCGCTAGAAACCGCGAAGTTCCGGAGCAGTGCCAGCAGCGCTACGTTCTCCGGGTGGGTAAAATGGCCGTCTCGGGATTGCGGGACCCACGCCGAACAATAGTAGCGGAACCACGCGCAACTGCGTCAACGTTTTCGACGTTATGGAAATCGCAGGAACTGCGCCCAAGACAGGCAGGTTTTGCTGCCTGCTGCCTGGGTGCCTGCCGTGCTGTGTTCGCTTCTGTTTTCCGATGCCGAGTGCCAACAGGCGTTCAACGTGGTTCTGTATTTCTGCGTGTCAGCAACATAGCAGCAACATCGTGATGGCAGTGTTGTGGGTTGTGAACAGAAGACTGGAGTTATCGCCGATGTGACCGTGTGTTCGCGTATCAGTGGTGTAACAAGATGAGATGGCGTAAGCTGTCGAGCACTGATGCGGCTGGTCGGGCCGGGGGGGGGGGGGGGGGGGGGGGCGGCGGGGGGCGGCGGGGTATCGCAGGTTGACATTTCGCTTTACATTAAAAAAGGTTCAGACCACTTGAGGGATTAGGCACGTGCAGTCTATCGACTTGCGGATAGTCATGTTGGAACGCTGGTCTGAACTGTAAGCTCCTATCGCACAGTGGCCAATGTGACTGTCAGTTGTCTCCTCGTTGAGAGCTATTGCGCTCTGGGGAAAGTACTGAACAGTACACAATTACGACGGAGGAAACGTATATTTACAGTGTGCAGTTTTGGCATTAAAAAAGAGTAGTAAGTAAAATCTAAAAAAAAAAGCTACCCTTTATTTTGCTGTTTGAATATACTACTGTTCCTCGAGAAACTGCGCTCTAGGTGGCGCGCTGGGATGAGCGCTAGGAGTTTTCGAGCTCGCCACGACGCAGCTCCGTACACTCAAAACCTGCCGCAAGTCGCGGCTTTTACTGCATTCAGGTCGATCGAAAAGCGATTTCTTTGCCTGTGAAATATCCCTTCCAGCTGAGTGAATATCCGCTCTTCAGAGATTAATTCAAGACGGAAATTGCAGCCAAATAGAAAAACAAACGCTACAACAGGAATACAGGTTATGACGTAAGGAAACAAACTAATGGCTTCAAGCCGCATTGGAGCGGCTTTATTTATTGGCTTTCGTGTAATTACGGCATGATCGAGCGTTCACTTTTTAATGAGAGATTCTTCCCCCTGAGCCCTTCAAAATACTCTCCGAGGTGTGAGATTGCTGGAAAAAAATTAACATGCTGGGAATATTTTTTATTGCTTAGGGGGTCACCGAGAAATACCGTACGTTCAAAACGACCAGTATAAAAGACGGAAACGCAGAGCTCGGGTGTATTGTTCGGATTAGTGTGCCGTAGTGTTGATGTTTGCATGTGTCATGTATGTGTATGCGCTCAATATCTGTTCACCTGATGTTGTAGCGTGCCTAATGTGTCTACATGTGTGTCTGTAGCAGAGGTTCGCGAAGATCCCGTTGCGTAATGGTGGCACGAGGAAATAAAAATATTTTTGGTCGAACATGAATTGGGCGGTAAATAGCGCCACCTATCCTAGCTACTTGCAATTACTCTGCTTGACACAGCCATCTGGTGGCAAGCGATTTAACCTTCCTTCACGCTACGCGATCAACAGCGACTTCGAGTTCGTTCTTTTGAGAGCCGCTTTTGGTTTCGCGGATTGGTTTTCCATCTCTCCGTGATGTGCGGTTGACGAAGAAATCGTGACTCGAGGAACAGCAAAGGTAAGACGCAAAGTGCACGAAGTAACTGTGTATCGGTTGTTTTCGTTTAATATCGCAGTGCTGTCGACAAGAAGACTGAGTAACTTCTTTCGGAACGGAAGTTTCTGTATCTGCGGGGGGAATCTGGCTTCAGAAATAAACACAGGTCACGGAAAACTCGTGCTACGCTTTCATTTGCTGCTCCTCTTTTCCCGTACAAGAAACGTAGTGTCCTCGTCAAGCCTCACTGAGCTCGAGTTGCTCGATTCAGGGCCGCCATAATGAGGTGCAGGCGACGGAGGAACTATTTGCTCCCCTGCTTCAGCGACGAAGGTTTCTCCCTTTCTAAAGGAACATAGGTTACAAGACCGTTCCTCCCCTTAGGGAGTACTTGCGATACCCTTTTTTCTAAGAATGTAGTCCTACCAAGCGCAGAGAGCACGCCATGACGTTGCGCTCTTTGCTCTGTTTGATTGGCCCTTCGGCACACAACATCGGCCGCGCTCGGACCCAAGCTGAAACGAAGTATAGTACTTCTTGTAACCCAAATCAGAAAAGGTCACGTCAAAAAAAAAAAAAAAAAATGAAATGCACATCATAGTTTTATGAATATAATTGAAACACACTCCGCATGCGGTGAATTTCTCGCGGAGGAGTAATAAGTACTCGATCATCGCTGCCACGTGGAGTTCAGCGAGCACGATCACGGGATGGCGCCATTGCGTAAAGCCCAAAACAAGGTGTTTTGCGAACAAATTTTCAGTTTCACCGAAGCTTCAAAACTTCATCGATTTGCTTCGTAACGACAATGCACCGAGCAAATAAAAGAGCAGACGCAGATTCATTAATACAATTTACACTGGAACGCGGCACTAAATTTGTATTTATCCTTAAATTTAATTCCCATAGGACGCTTGAAAGGGAAAGCTACAAAAAAAAAAAAAACGGGACTTATTTCTCGCAATTTGAGGCCACGTTAAAAAATGATGAGCAATATCGAAAAATGTAATTCTGCGAAGCTGTTAAGTGTTTTATTTCTTCATTTTTAAAATTCCGCCATTTTGATGTATAGATAGATTCGGGAGTGGCTGAGAATAAGGAGAAAAAAGTAGAATAAATGCATGGGCGGCTGCTTCTTGTCGCTTCTTGGTCAATGAGGTCGCGGCCTGAGTCGATTTAAACGGCGGAGATCCAATCACGAAGCGGGATGCGACGACACAATAAGTCACGTCTTGCGGTTTTCTTTTTAAGTTGTCCATGACTATAAAAGTGAAGCTCGGTTTATTGAAAGTTTCAAGGCACGAGTCGGTTATCGGTAGAAAGACGAAGGTTCGTTGTTATTCCGCACCATCATCTTTATTATCGGGTTGATCTTAGATAGATGACCTAGTGATACTGCGTTTTATATTTGTTACACAACAACATTTATCCAGCGTAACATGTTTTAGTGTCACGCGTTATCATTTATTGGGTTAAAAATTTGACACATATGATAAGGTAATTCAACTTTTATTGCCAATATTTCAACTCTCTTTAAAGCTTCAACGAGAAACTTCTAAAAAAAAGTGCCTCTAAATGTACCTTTGAAAACCCCCCAATTTTTTTTTTTTTTTGGGTCGGTAGAAAGCAACTTCTATTTTGCTGGACTTTTTTTTTTCAAATCTCCGCGAGGAAATGAAAACATAAAAATTAAACTGAGCGTATTGTCCACTTTTTTGTTCCTAAGTCCCTCCCGCGTGTTTAAGACGTTGAAATTTCACCAGCTTGCCTGCATATTATCTGTTCTTTCAATATCACAGGTCAATATAAAAAAAAAATTAAAAAGAAGCCTATGCACAAAAAACGAAAGAACTTTTTGATTAAATTTCACAAGCCCAGCGGACTCTGCACATTCAACGTGCGTTAACCTCCATCAAATTGTGGATGTGATAATCAATAATGAAGCTTGGACTTGGGTTTGGGCTAGTTGGTTGTACATTGATAGACGTGCTGCGCTGCGAAGTTCTTCAGAACAAACGCGTGACTAAAAAATTAAAAATGAAAAGGATGAGTTTACACTGAGATGAGGAGAAACACAACAAACACAAATGGGCGCAACTGCGCCCATTTGTGTTCGTTGTGTTTCTCCTCATCTCAATGTAAACTCATCCTTTTCATTTTTAATTTTTTAGTCACGCGTTTGTTCTGTAGAACTTCGCAGCGCAGCACGTCTATCAATGTGATAATCTGTCGGCTAAATCCAGTCGGCTTCCCCTTTGAGCCAATATGCATTTTAATCAAATCCAGTGCGCATTGAATCTGACGTAGTCTGGAATACGATTCGGCCACGTTCGATCGATGTTCATAAACCCGTTCGCCGCCATCGAATATGCAAGGAGGGGAGGGGGGAGGGGGGGCAGGAGGAAGGGAGGAGATTAAGCGAGGCAAGGAGGTTTAATTAGGTCGTTAATCTTCTTTGTTTGCCTTGCTCAATCGCGCACCCCCTACTTTGGATTGATGACTTTGCAGACAGGAGACACATAATGCTGTGTACAGAAAAAAAAAAGGAAAGGAAACGTGTGCATGGTTTTTAAGCAGTTAGCGTTCTGGCGCACGGGCCCGTTTTCAGTCAGAACTCGACGACGCAAATGGCATAGCTCTCCTCCTCTCCCCCTCGCTGACCCCCCACCCCCTGCTCTTGTCTTGTTTTCGAAAGGCTGCGGACTGACAACAACCGCTGAGACCTGACGACACCCAGCAGAGCGTGTGTGTACCCCTCCGGACCCACGCAATGAGCACGCTCCAAATCTCAGTCCAAGAGAGGTAGCGGAGGGCAGCATGTCCTCCGGCGAAAAGAAAAACACGTCAAAGCGGACCGGAACCATAAGAAAGCCTCCACTTTCGTGACAGCAAATGGAGTCAACTGAAGAAAAAGTGTCCTTTTTGGACGTGCTTTCTGCACAAAAGGCATAGTCCCTGTGTCTTTTTCCTCCGGGGAAAATCTTCCAAAAGAAAAGGCACAGGGTCTGATCTACAGAATCCTCTGCAAGGATAGTAGCGTTGCGTACATTGGGGAAACCAAGAACTACCCGGAAAATTAACGCCTCCATCGTCACGACGTGTGGAAAAAGGACGTAGAGGACAACGCACTGGCAGAGCACGTTGGGAAGACCGGCCACGCCATCGCCTTCGAAAATAGCAATGTCCTTGGAACAGAGAGAAACTGGAGGATACGCCTTTTGTTGGAATCGTGGAGTACACCGAGAACGCGAGACAACGTCGAGCGGTCTACAGGTCCACTGCCCAGTACCTACGTGACCCGATTACCATGCGTCGTAGCAGAGCTATGATACCTCCACAGTCACCCGTGACCAAGGGGCTGAGCTGTCTCCGAAAGGTCGGATTTTTTGAAATTTTGTTTAATATTTCTTGGTTAGAGTTTTTCTAGTGTTAAAGTTCAATATTTTTGTGACCAGATCTTCCATACTGTTCACTTTTACGTAGATACCACTTTCTTGTGCCGCTTGTGCGACGATAGTCGGCCCATCCTCGACGGCAGCTACGCGAGCTTATTCGAGAACCCTGGCGTCGTAAGATTGTTTTCTCGCGTTGTGGCACTCTGGCGCGCCATTCCGCTTTTATTTTTTGGATTCATATTTTTTTCTTGGCATTTGATTACTTTCTCATGTGCTTACTTCATTTTTAAGCGTTGCAGTTGCTTAGTCTAATGAAAGTAGATTGAAAACGAGCACATGATAAACTGTAATTCAGCAAGAAAAAAATCAACGTCTTTGCGGCTCTTTTTTTTTTTTTTTTTTCGGAACGTTTTGCAGATGTGGGTAAGAAAAAGGAAATAACAAACAGAAACAAATAAGTACAAGTATAGGAAATAAAAGAAAATATTCTCGTTTTGAATGTCTTTCTTTTTTACTGCTGTTAGCTTCGGATATTTTTTTGTTTTTTTGTTTTCGTGACAGTACGATCTATTGAGGGCTTTCAGAAGCAGGTGGCGGCCGAACTTTTCGGTAGCTAGGTTTGGTTTTTCTTTTCTAGAATGAGACCGAAGCTCCATTAGAGCGTAACGCAATTCTTCATTTGCTTACGTGTCTGGTGCTTTCTATCCCTCGAAGGTCGTTTGTCTAACCACCTCCGCAAGAACAAAGTTACCCAATTTGGTTTAGCCTATTCGTAAATCTTACGAGTCTTTCAACGAGCAAACGAAAATAATGTCTGCTACTAGTACAACGTTTGTTTTGCGCTACCGATCGCTCCCAACTCGATGTCCGGCATTGGGAAACCAGTGTTGAACTAACATGCTTGCTTCTCTCAACGCTACCGGTAGAGTCACTGGCAGTTGTCAGGTCAGATAGTAGGCGCAGAATTATAGCTGTGGCATGGGGGTGGCGGCTAGATATGTAACCTCACGTAAGGGATTTAGTGATACGAATGGATGCGACGTCACGGGCGAAGATTGTTACATTGCACAGAAAAATAGGGATTTCTTTTTATCTAATATTTTTACGGATGGAAAAAAGCTTGAAAAATATAAACTGAAAATAAAGGTTCAATCTGCAAACTTGAACGAGAAAACAAAATGAAGACCGAGCGTCAAAACAGCATTAAAGCGAGCTGCGCTTTTGCGGCGTAACAGCAAGCGAGAGAAAGAGTGACTCGACAAGATCATGAGAAGCTCGGTATCTAGTTGGCGTCGGTATGTCGAAAATTTGGCCCAGAAGGTACGAGCGTCGAGCATTCGGGGTAAGAATGAACCGGCACTTTCGAAAACAAGGAAGTCGGACGAAATAATAGAAGTAACTTTTCTAGTACAAATAAACATGAATAATCTATTGAAATCCGTGACCGAGCGTTGCTTGCTCGACCCCACGCGCGGCATCGGCATTATCCCCCCCTTTAAGCAAAAAGCAAACCAAAATGGCTAATACAAAAATGGCGGTGAGACGAAATAAGCATGGCTCGGTAGGGACGCGGGGAAACATGGCGGTGCCCCGGTGAGTGAGCGCCGCTCGCTTTGGAACTAATATGTCGTTGTAGCTGCAATATAAGGCGCGTTAGTCAGCAACGAATGGTGCAGGAGGCTTTCGCTTTGCCTTACCTCGCTTAAATTGCAAAGCATGAGCAATTGCCTCGCCGAAGTTTTTAGATAGACTTTCGATTCTGGCCATTCCTAAGCCTGAATGAACGCGATGATTGTCGGGATGGCAACGTCTTTGGAAAGGGGATTGCCTTGACTCAATCGGCCGGGTATTGATAGCACACAAAAGCAGACACCGTCCCCATAGACCTTTTTCTAAATTTCCCAAGGACCGAGGTGCGTGCTACAAGTGTAGTTACCTTCGTTGCACATGCTGGCGTCTGCAGCAGTAATTGTTCTAAAGCAAAAAGTCTATACTTCGTTTCACATTATCTCCGAGCGAAGCCAAAGCTAGAAGCGCGAGACCAGCGCTTTTTGCGTTTCTCCCCAGCTTGCTCGCTCGAGCAAAGCCTGAACGCACGGAACTTTCGCGCTCGCGCTTCCAGCTTTGCCTTCGCTCGCACATAAGGTGAAACGAGGTATAAAACAAGTTTTGCCTTGCACGCGCGTTCGTCAAAGCCTTATGATTATTTACATCGAATCTTTTATAAGAGGAAGGCGAACGCGCGCGGACCGTAGATTTACACTTCCAGTTTTCTCCTCGATGCTTGGGTAATTTAGACAAAAGGTCTATTGAGACTATTGAGACGCTGTCTGCTTCTGTGTGCTATCAATACCCGGCCGATTGAGTCAATGCAATCCGCTTTCCAAAGACGTTGCCAAGCCGACAATTACCGGGTTAATTTAGAAATGACCAGAATCGAAAGACTATCTAAACATTGCGGTGAGGTCATTGCTCGTGCTTTGCGATTTAAGTGAGGTAAGGCCAAAGCAAAGCCTCCTGCACCATTCGTTGCTGACTAATGCGCCCGATATTGCAGCTACAACGACATATTAGTTCCAAAGCGAGCGGCGCTCACTCACCGGGCAACTGCCATGTTTCCCCGCATCCCTACCGAGCCAGTCACGTGATTTCAGAATCCCTTTCCTAGGTACTGGGCTAACTTTAGCCGCGGTTAGCGCTTCGAGCAAATGGGCCCTGATGTTCGGGTTCCGTCGGGGAGTACCTCGTAGTTCAAGTCCGCAAGGCAGCGAAGGGCCTTATCGTGTCCGAAGCATAGAGTTATTTTAATGTACGCTAGAGGTTAAACTGGCGCTTGTGTTTATGCGACTTCCGGGAGGAAAATTGAAGCAAACAGCAACCAGTCTCCTTTTCCGATGCTCCTGTGCATTCGTATAGGAAAAAGCGCGTGAATTTCGTCTCTTCGCCCGAATATAACATATATAACTTTTGTTATTTGGGTTGTACCGAATATTATGCATCTTGATTAACATTTAAAAAGTGAAATTGCTTTAGTTACGGCATTTTTCTTTACCACTGAGCGATGTTAAGCTTCGCTGTATTTCAGGCCCAAACCTTGGTTCCAAGGCAGGTATGTAAAAACGAGTGACCATTCTAAGCAAACTAATAATCAGAAGCAATGTAGAGTGTGTTCAAGGTTCGCTAGCATTCCGGTTGCGCTTATATATTGCTAATATGCCCATCCTGTCACTATATGAAATGACTTTCTCGTGCATATATTTACGATCGGTTAAAAAAACATTCGAATATAAAAAAATAAAGAGTTTGTGCTACGAAAGGTGGGTCTTTTTATTATTTCCTATGTCGGGCAGTTTTTATCGGGCACCTGTTCAGTGACTTCTCCCTATTCGCAAAGAATTGGAGCGTGCAGTTGATGATTTGAACCCAGAACATGCATCTTCGCACATAAGCAGAAAAAATAAAGCAGTACTTATTTATTGCAAATCGGACTATATTAGGTGGCTTTCAATTCATTTTGATCACCTGCATGCACAAGGAGTTACTTATCCAGTGTTACTGCATAGTTCCTGCTCGTCTCTTTTGGTTTTCCACATGTCCTTCGTTCGTTTGACACGTATATCCCCCATGCGGGAAAGCGCCGACGCTGTGTTCGCGCTGTGTCCGACAGTGCAAATAAATACATGTGCGAAGCGGTTTTAGCACCGTTTTTTTCATGCCACGAATACCAAATAAAAACGCCGTAACTGACCCAATTATTTTGTCTGCGTGACAGATAAATGTCCCAATGTGCCTAGTACGTACGAAATATTCGTGATATTTGCTCTTATAATCGAGCGCAGCGAGAAAATGCACTCTCTTTTTCCCATAGAAATTCATTACCGGAAGTCAATTTTCGACTGGTTGCTGTCTGCTTCAATTTGCAGCAGTACACTAGCGCCAGTTGAACCTCTAGCGTACATTATAATAACTTTATGGTCCGAAGTAGCGTTTTAATAGTTTCTCGCCGAGGCCGCGGCGGCGAATGGGCATCCACACCCACACCATGTCTCCGGGCTGGAACTCCATGTCGAGAAGACTAAGATTGCACCGGCCAGCGACGGCACGTTGCTGGTCCTTTACCCGAAGGCGGGCTAGCTGGCGTACCTCCTCTGTCCGTTGGGTGGCCAGCTGGGTGACGTCGGTGCCATCGTTTGTTGGGTCGTGGCGCAACATGGCGTCGAGTATCGTCGTCACTAGTGCCACTAAGTAAGCTACGCAGCTCATTTAGTGGCTCTAGTCGTCACCTCTCTGCCGTGAAGCAGCTGAAAAGGTGTAATCTCAGTAGTCTCCTGAACCATCGAGTTGTACGCAAACCTGACGTGGGGCAACACCTGATCCCAAGTCTTGTGTTCCACGTTCACGTGCCACCGCGATCATGTCGGCGATAGTCTTGTTTAGTTGCTTCGTCAGCCCGTTGGTCTCCGGGTATCTCGCTGTGGTTTGACGGTGGTCTGTGTGGCTCAGGCGGAGTATCACTTCTGTCAGTTGCGCCAGGAACGATGAGCCTCGTCCGTAATGAGGACTTGGGGAGCGCGATGTCGGAGAACGATGGAATCGACGAAGCACTTGGCTATTTCCACAGAGGTTCCCGGCGGGAGTGCTTTTGTCTCGGCGTACCGGGTGAGATAATCAATTGCCACGATTATCCAAAGGTTTTCCTGTGTCGACGGCGGGAAAGGGCTAAGTAGATCTATTCCAACTTGCTGGAATGGCGCAGTTGGGGTCGCGATCAGCTGCGGGAGGCTCTTCTTTCGCTGGCACTCGTGGCGCGATCGGGAATAGAGGTGGACAGTCTTCGGGAGCTTGGGCCAGTAGTACTTCTCTCGAATCCTTACGAGAGTCCTGCTGCAGCCAAGGTTGTAGTTGGGTCGTCGTGCCAGGCTTGGAAGATCTCTTCTAGGAGACTAGTGGGGATTACCAGTAGCCACGTCGAGTTGCTGTCCGCAAAGTTCTCTTTGAAAAAACAATGCCTCTCCGAACGGGAAATGTTGGCAGGGCACGGGAGGAGGCTCAGGGAATTGTACTTTCTTGTCCCTCCAACTGGTCGATCAATGCGCGCAGTTCAGGATTGTCCCACTGGAGCGCTTTCATGACGTTAACACTCACTGCGCCAAGTGATCGTCGTCATCGTCGTCTTTGGCGCAGCCGGTAGCAGACTCGATGGGGGCCCTGGACAGGCAGTCGGCGCAACTGCGCTTTCGGCCCACGGTCACGTCGTCGTCTTGCAGTCGTAGGCTCCGTCAAGCGAGGCGTTCCGATGGGTCCTAAAGGCTAGCTAACCAGCATAGCAAGCGGTGGTCGGTGACCACTCGAAAGGGGCTCCCGTATAAATACGAGCAGAATTTTGTGACGGCCCAGACGACAACACATTGCTTTTCGGTCGTCGAGTAATTTCGGTCCGTGTTCGACAACGCCCGGCTAGCGTAGGCGATCACGCGCTCTGTACTTTCTTGTCGTTGGACCCGTACCGCGCCGAGTTCTGTATTGCTGGCGTCCGTGTGAACTTCTGTTTCGGCTGACTGGTCGAAATGGCCAAGAAAAGGTAGGCGCCGCTTTAGCTCGACAAATGCCTGTTGTTTTTCTCCCCATTCGAAGTTCTTGGTGTCTTTCGTGAGGTCCGTGAGCGGCGCAGGAAGCATGGTGAAATCCCGAACGAACCGCCTGTGATACACGTAAGATTCCGGGAACATTCGGACGGCCTTCTTGTCGGTGGGCGGTGGAAATGCCGCTACGGCGCGAGTCTTCTGAGGGTTCAGGGCGAACACCCTCGTTGCTCACAACATGGCCTAAGAACTGCAGTTCGCCTCAGGCAAACCGGCACTTCGTCGGCTTCAGGGTGAATCCGGCGGTTTTGATTACCTGAAGAACGACCCGAAGGCGTCGCAAGTGCTCGTCGAAGTTGGCGGAAAACACCACGACGTTGTCGACGGAAACAAGACAGCTCCACCATTTGAGGCCTGCCAGTACGTTGTCCATGACACGCTGGTAGGTTGCTGGCGCCGTGCACAGACCGAAGGGCCTTACCTTGAACTCGTACATCCCATCGGGCGTGACGAAGGTAGTCTTTTTTTGGTTCCGTTCGTGGACCTCGATCGGTCAGTAGCCACCCTTCAGGTCCATCGACGAGAAATAGCTGGACTGACGCAGCCGGTCTGGTGCTTTGTCGATGCGGGGATGTACGAGTTTCTTTCTCCGTCACCACGTTGAGCCGCCGGTAATCTACTCAGAATCAAAGTGTTCCGTTCTTTTTTTTTTTTTTTTTTTAGCAGTACGACCGGGGAGGCCCGCGGGGTGCTTGAATGCTGAAGAATGTCGTCATTGAGCATCTCTTGTACTGGTTCATGAATGGCCCCTCTTTCCTTTGGGGAGACCCGGTACGGCGGCCGATGCTCAGGGTGCAAATCGTCGTTGGTAACGATGCGATGTTTCGCAACTGTTGTTTGCGCACTTTCGACGGCATCGCAAAGCAGTCGCTGAACTCGGCGAGAATGTCTCTGACCTGTCGTCGTTCCGTGGCACTTAGCTTGGGGTTAACGTCGAGATGCAGCGGTGGCACACTGCATGGTTGAGATGGCGAGGGCCCATCGGAGATCGCCGCAATTTCGGCAGCGTTTCGGAGTTCCTCGACGTGGCCTCCAGCGGCACCATTTGTAAGATGCTGCGCCTCCTGTCGAAAGTTAGTCACGAGGAGCTCAGTGCGTTCATGCTGCAGCTCTGTTACGCACCTTGCGACGCCGATTCCTTTGCCGAGAACCAACGGGTTCTCGGCAAAGGAATTGGCCTTCCCGAAGAACTTCCCCACGGGCGACTGCATCAGTCAGGACGGGCACAACAACACTTGACCGCGGCGTCAGGTTCACGTGGTCCGCAATAACTTGGACGGCGGCTGACGTCGTTTTAAGTCCCTTTGGAGGTAGGACGGGCTTTCGCAGCGTCAACCTGTTTGCTCCAAGGTCCATCACGGCACCTTATTCACACAGGAAATACATGCCCTAGGATAACGTCTCTCGCACAGTCCAAAGAGACAACGAACTTGACTGGACAGGTCTTTTCGTGAATTTCTACGCGAGCAGTGCACCTCCCAGCAGGCGTGATGAGGGGTCCTCCGGCGGTGGGTATTTGCAGGCCGTCCAAGGGCATCGTGACTTCCCGAAAACGGCGAGAGAACTTTACCCTCAAAACAGAGCAATCTGCTCCGGTATCAACGAGTGCCAACGCGTCGTGTGCGTTGATGACAACGTTGAGGTTGTCGGGCACCAGTGCAGAATCGTCATTCCGATGCTTGTCGTAGCTAGAGTGGGGACCCTCCGACGTTCTCGGAGGATGTTTCCGACGGCCGTCTTCGGCAACTCCACGTCAAGGGTTTGCCGCGCCTAGTTTTTCCGGCGACGCAGAGGCGAGAGACTCTCTCAGCGTTAGTTAACAAGGGGGCGACGCCGGACGTCAAGGTGACGGCGAACGTAAACCCCGGGGAGAGGCGGGTTCTCGTGACGGCGGACGATGTAGATACTCCTCGATGTCCAGCGGTTGTTCTCCGCGTGTAAGGCGGGGGTCGTTCGGTGCGAATCCACGAAGCAAAAGCTGCCGGTAGGGGCATCGCCTGTACACATTGTGTGCTTCCACGCAGTGATAATAGCGGTCGTCGGTTGGCCGTCCTCCCGACGTCGTTCTTACTCAGTGCAGGTTGTTCCGGGCGGACGTACTGCACATGTTCTTTGTGAAGTGGGCAGTACTGCGGTGTTCGAGGCCAGTGTGCACGTTCCTCAAAAAAAGGAACGAACAATCATTCCTTGTTCCTTCTGATTTTTTTTGGAACGCGTTCCCGTCACAAGTTCCATATGTGAAAAAGGAACTCTTTCTCGTTGCAGTTAAAAAAAAATGAAACGTATCATTACATACACGTTATATTTTTATTTTGATGATTACCATGTTTAGTTCGGTCAAGTAAAGCTTTTCTATCTATACCATCAAATGACAACATGCGAATTTAAATGCCGTCATGCAAGAGCGCTAAAAGAAGAAAACAAGCGGAAACAGGGTTTCATTTGTTAATATCTTCACCTTTAAAATTCTAACCTTTTAACCATATTTATGTTTGTGGTGGGCGATTAAGACAAGCCAATTGTACTGTTACCCCTCGTTGCACGAGGGTTTTACAACAATCTCACATGTTTCAAACTAACAAAGTTGTTGTTCAAACTTAACAACAGTTGCGTCTCGATGCTGTTGCCCGGTAGACGACCAAGTGAAGAAAAGTGTAGGGCTTTTAGAAAGTCAGCCTTGAAAACTACAATTCCCTCTTCGTGAAGGTTTGATTCGTTGTTCAGCTTGAAGGTAAGGGACAAGGGGAAAAGCAATAAAGGGTAATTTTTGGTTATCTTTTAAGTGTCCAGTGTTCGGGATACATGGGTGCGTTCGATATCTTGTAACGTGCTTTTGTTGTAACTGCATGTCTCTTTGTGAAAGTTCAGTGATGGCGGATATCGGCCTTAGATTTCTGGGTGTACGAGAGTTCGTGAAGGCAAAGAAAGTAGCTGAGTTTAACACGTCCTTCCTTTTGTGTCTTTACCTCCACTAATAGGTTTAATTTTGGTACCGCAGAGTCGGGCACTGAAAAGGGAATTAATGTCCACCAGCTCCCCTGCACCCGACTGTTACCAAGCAAGGACCACAGAAAATAAACCCTAAGATAAGTGACCAAAAAGCTAACGAGATCCTGCTCTTCGTAAAGGTTATGTTTTTATGCTTTTAGAATTTCCCGCTTATAAATACAGTTACATTTACCCCACTGAACGAAAAAAGGAACGCCGTTCCTTTTTCGTTTCAGTAAAAATGTAACAAGTTCCCGTTTCAGTTCTAGCGATGCGAAATGGAACGGCGGCGTTCTTTCATTCCTCCTAAAAGGCAAGCGTTACAGGAACGCCGTGCCGTACAACACATCTCGAGACTCATGCCGTGGAGGTGCCACACACGGACGAGCAGCGGGCGGTGGTCGGCAGGCTATTGCGGCGTAGGTCGGCGCCGCTTCCTCGGGGCTGGCACGTCAACGGGAGCCTGCGGCTGCAGGGCTCTATTAACTTCTTCTCAAGCGACTTCCGTGATCGAGAGCGAGGGCCGGCGCTCGGCAGTAGGAAGCACCTTCTTCAGCTTCTCCCGGACGACGTCGCGTATTATCTCGCGGTTTCCCGGGATGCTGGTGGCGGTGTCTCAGATAAACGGCGTGGAGCAAGCGACGTCCGGAAGTCGCTGGTAGTGACTGGCTCTCGCAAGGAGGGTGCGTTCGATGTTCGACGCCTCCGTGACGAAATCCTCGACAATCGCAGGTGGGTTGCGCACAAGGCCTCCAAAGATGTTTTCTTTGACCCCCCTCATAAGGATCTTCAGTTTCTTGGCTTCAGAGACTTTCGGAACTGCTCGGCTGTTGTGTCCAAGCACTTCCTGACGATGCTCTAATTCGGGTCCTGAATCCTCGCCTGAAGAGGCTCTTAAGCACGTTCCCGTTGATGCTGGCTTGCGAACGAGCGTCGGAGCTCTTCCTCGAACTGTTTCCACGAACTGATCGAGGCCTTAGGGTTCTCGTGCCAGTGCCGGGCCGTTCTTTCCAGGCGGAAGTAGACATTCTAAAGGCTGTGTTCAGGTGTTCATTCATTTTGTTGGAAAACGAGCTCGAACTGATCGATCCAGTCCTTATGTATCCGTAGGTTTTGCCGTGGAATGAAGCAGCTGTGCGAAGGAAAACGGGCAGGAAGACGATGGGGGCGGCGGCAGGGGTCTGCGACGATCGGTTTTTCATCGTCGATTTCGTCAACTGGTGGGTCGCTTCCGACAGCAGAGTTAATTCCGGTGGCAAACCTTGAACACGGTGGCTTCCCCGGGTCTCAGTAGTCTCCACGGATGGCCTTCTCGAGCCAGGGACTGGGCTTGCGCTGTGATACCTCGGAGGGGTAGGCTTCATGGGCTGCCGTTACCCGGCACCTACACCAGAATAGTCACGGATGGAAAAGAGTTCGAAAATTGTAAACTAAAAATAACGGTTAAATCAGCGAACTTTTGCACGCATACAAAATAAAGAACAAGCTTCGAGACAGCAGAAACCCGGACGGAACAAGAAAGAAGGACGAAATGATAAAAGTTACGCGCCGAGTAAGAATAATCATGAATTTTCTAGAAGTTTGTGATTGAACGTTGCTTGGTCAGCTCGCGTGCGGCAATGTCAACACTGTATGCTTTTTTTTAAATATAAACACTGGGTCTCTTATATTATTCCTAAGACCAGTCAAAAGCCCAAGCGTCAATGCATTAGAGACAGACACACGATTTAATTAATTCACTTTGATTCCTTTTAATTCGTATTTTCATCCTTCCTGATTTCATTGTCTCTAATTAGTCGGAGTGGTCACGTAAAGGTGATAGCGAGCCTCTGAAGACAGCGCTCTCTGACGACGCACTTTTAAAGCAGTTTCATTGGCTCACTTGAATCGTGGCGTCGGCTGTGGTCCCGGTGATATATAGCGAATCTCCTAAGACAGCGCTGTCTCTGACTAAGCATTTTTGGCGCCGTTTCATTGGTACCTTTCGTTTTGGTACAGTACTTACCTAGAAGCTCCACTGAACGATGAGACATATAAGGCTTTTGTCTTAATAAATTGCTCTTGGGCGCGGGGTAGAAATAAATCTCCTGCAGGTAGGTTCACTGGATTTTCTTAAAGCACCTCCTTAGAGGGGTCATCGAACGGTATCGGGTTGGAACGTTTTTGGTTTTACAAAGGCGGACTGGTACTAGTCCGGCCTAAGTACACCCGCACGGACCGCCACTGATTCAGAAGCTTCATGATCGCGGTGAAATTGCGAGTATAAAAGGGGACTATATCTTCGTCTTGCCTTCGGAAAGCGTGATGACGTAATTGTAGGATAGAAATTACCCGCCTGACGACAGTGGAGCACGGTTCATGGATTGGACACGAGAACTACGTGAGCACTCGACTTCGGCTCGTAACAATTAATGCCTCTGCGGACACTCGGGGTAGTAGCCCGTGTCCATCCACTGCGATGATGAAAACAGCCGAACTATAACAATGCCTAGAGCTACGCACGCGTTTTCTACTTTACCGACTCCAACGCGTGGCTATGATTAACGTTGATGCCATAGGATAGATATGAGGCCACGTGGCCGCGTGTTTTGGCTCCGAGTTGAGGAGATGAACGATGCTCATATATTTCCGAATTTACTTGCCAACTGCCATTGCTCAGAAAAAGAAAAAAGAAAAAAAACAAAAAAAAAAACGAATGTACCTTTATTCGGTTATGGACGTTAGGGAGTAGTATTTAGCAAAAGTAGAAAAATCGTTTCATGCCCCCTTTGAAGCCTCCCTTTCATAAGCATAAAAAGAACTGTATAAACACTGCTTTTCAATAAGCCTGTGAAGAATCTCTCATCAATCTAAACATCCTTAGTTACATGTTGTGTGGCAGCAGGAAATGTCGTTCAGACGGATATCGTTAATTCTGCCTATTATTGTTTGACTTATTTTGGTTTTTGTATTTACTTTTTCATTGCAGGTCAATGCTTCTGCTTTTACTTGCTTTACTGCTGAGATAAGTGTGAAAAGGTTTCCGAGAAGATTTACAAGTCATGGCAGGAATCAAGCACATTGACCTCGTCAGCTAGCTAAGGCCAGACCGGGTCAACTGCATGTACACGAATTTTTAACGTAACATAACGTAACTCCGTTCTTTAGAAGTTATTTACTCGCATTAAAGGGACCGGAATGTAGCGGTTATTGGACTCAAGTTTCTGTTTAACGCCTTAAATTGTATTTATTTTAAGATTTGTTTTCACGTAAATATTATTAGTTACAGTTTCAGCTAAGGTCTTTTTCTTTTTCGCCGTCTCGAAAAAAAAACTCTTGGAATTGTTTTGGCTCTTTTGTGGGCCGTGCAGTTCGTAAATTTAAGGGATATTCTTGCGACCATTTACATTCATGAAAATTGTGACGCTCAATGAATCGCGCCGTGACGTTTATGGGGGAAAGTTCTGCACACCAACAGACTATTTACAAATGAAGCCGTGTTTTCATACACAATGTTGGTGCATTGCGCGTGTGCAGAAACCAGATACGGTAGAGGGGAAGCGTCGGCGCATGTGCAGTGCCGACAGCAGCGCCGCCGCACTGGTATGACGTCAGAGTGGAGTAGGTCTATACAGTCCACGTCTGCTTCGTGAACAACCCGGACGGTAGCATTTATAGGTATTAAAGCCTGTGCACTCTTTTTCTTCCCCCAAACAACAAAATGAGCGCACGCTGCGTGCCATACTACCAACGGGACTCACTACGACAACGCAGCGCGAAGTATGAGGCAGCGCGGAATTTACCTGATTACACGACATCCGGTAATACGAGCTCACGTGTTGAGGTGGGCGAGAGGCATCTGCGGTCCTTCCGTTAGCTGCGTGTCTATCACGATTTGGCGTCGCCTGCAGTGTCAAGATAGAGATCGCAAAGCCTCGAGTTTCGCCCTGTGCTCGGTTTCAACGCTACTGCCGATGAAATTGAACGCCGGTCCAATCTGCCGTCGCGATATCAGAGTCCAGAGATATGGAAGTAGGTTTTTCGAGACCCCATCTTGTCGGCTGAAGGCCGGTCTAGATGTGTTTGTTGACAGCGGACGCTGTCGCTGTTGTGACGATGACCATGCATGGGCGGTCAGAAGTAGGACGCCAACTGTAGTCCCGTATCACCTGTGTCAGAACAATCAGGAGACGAGCACTACCCGCCTTTTTTCGACTGGTCATTTCCGTGCGACACCACGACCCTTTGAGTTGGTTAAAACCAGGCTTTTTGTCTGTTACTTGAAAAATGTAATGGATTACAATTACGAATTACAGAGCCTCAATCGTAATGAATTAACACTACAAATTAGTTTCGCAGAAAAGTAGTTGATTGCTTTACTCGTTAAGTTACAAATAAATTTCACGGTACTTTTCCCGTACGTTTACAAAGAAATCAATTGAAACAATCTTGATGTTTTCAAAAATGTTCAACAACACTACTTTGCAGTTCTCATGCGCCCGCATTATGACAGTCCTCGTAAAAATAAAATATTGTATTTGAGATAAACAATATAGGTACTCTCCGTTCTCCTGTAAGCTGACAATGTAGCGAAAGCTGCGACCACACCCGCCATCCCACTAGCTTACTGCGACCCGAAATGATCCCTGGAATTCTGCAGACAAAAACTAGCGGTGCGCATGCTCGGTAGCCGCTTCTACCTCCGCTAGGGGATTCGGAAGTAAAGAAACAATCTACGAAAGCTTTCTTTTCAAACGGGCATTTCAAGCATGGTTCTAAAAATTCTAATAGCCGTCACAAAAAAAAAAAAAAAAAAATAAAATCACGTGTTTTTTACGATGTTTTTTATTTGCTTGATTTTGCTATCTTTATGCTGCTGAAATATGAACGTAATAAAGAAACTGGAGCAGTATGAATAGGTAATGCTCCTACCTGCTCAAGTCTTTGTATTACGCTCATATTCTTTTTTTAAGTAACGAGTGCTTAAAGTAATCCGTTACAATATTTTCTAACGAAATTACGTAATAAAATTACTTCCGCGAAAAAAAAGTAACGTGACAATTTCAAAATTACTTCCAAAAAGTAACTGAATAGAAGTGATCTGTATTACTTGTAACGAATTAGTTCCCAAGTCTGGTTAAAACAACGCGCCCCGCAAAGTCGCTGGCGTCGTTAATGTATAAGTGACTTCCTATCCGACGCACAGTGTCTCAACCATTTTTTACACTCCGTTTAACATTATTTCCGTTCGCAGCCAAGGCTGCAATCCGAAGTACAATCAAGCACCATTAAAAGTGCGCCGTCACGGCGCACACGTCGACTTCGCGCCTTTTCTATCACGGTCTACAACAATCGCGCGAACACAAACACACAAACAAAAAAGAGCACAGGATCACGCTGCATTTACCGTGTTGATTGGTTTCGCCGGCGACAACGAACACACAAAGGCAATCTGTGTCGTCAGGATACACATCTCGCGCTGCTTGACTGCTCCCATCGGATCGTGACCTTGGCTGCGATCTGACTTAATGGTAAACAAAGTAAAGATAAAGCGCCGTTCACACTCTTGCGACCGAGTATGACCGAGAGAGACGAGACCGGTTTTTGAGCCTTTTGCGACTTCTTAGGACCGGATGCGCTGCAGCGGAGCTGGTCCTAAGAGATCGCAAGAGGCTTAAGAACCGGTCTGGTCTCTCTCGGTCTTACTCGGTCGCAAGAGTGTGAACGGCGCTTAAGTTTTTAAGGCGAAGCTGTTGCATCGCTTAAAGGTAAAGAATACACGTTTCCGCGCACAAGACCTGCAAAGTGTGCTGGGGGACTATGGAAAACGGCGGAACGAATGGACCGGGACATCACCGCCGGCTGCGATTGGTCAGCGGCGATGTCTCGGTTCATTTGTCCCGCCGTCTTGCATAGCACCCCCCGTATAAAAAAAAAAAAAAAAAAATTACGTCATCCTACATCCTTCTCTTTTCTCCCTTCTTTCCCAAAAGGACGCAAATTGGCAGAAACGTTTTGGGAGGGCTTAACTATTTTACTATTTAGATACCAAAATATCAAAAATGGAGACTTCATTCCCGCACAAAAGACGGATGAACATCAAATAGAGCTCGCGCTTTTTGGCGATTTCTATTACAGTACCGCCTCACTACAATATACAGGTTTGTGGGTAAGCCTGTAATTCGTAAGATTGTAAAGGTCCCCAAAGAGCTGTTTTTGCTATGTCGGTAAGCCCCGTTTGTTGGTTGTACCGCTTAGGAAACTCGGAACCCTGCTGGTGACTCTTCCATGTCGTCAAACAGGAGCAAAAAGAAACCTATTCTCAACATCTCACGCCGCCGATGCTTGACCGGGCAACTAAAAAAAAAAGTTTTCCTCGATTTTTTTTAATTACACAAAAACAACAAAATTTTATTTTTTTTTATTTTAGATTTTGCGTTTTGGGATGAGTATGTTACTAGGGGGATGATCAGTAAGCATTGCATGATGACATAAAACGCAGCAATCGTCTCGACTCGGCGACCCAACCAATTTTCGCCTGTAGCGCAGTTCACGGATGTCCCAGGAAAAATAAATAGAAAATATGACCCATCTTCGTTCCTTTTGGGATCGTCTTGTTCCATTTTAATTTTAATCAAGTTTCTCGCTATTCTGACCAAGAAATAGTAACACGATCTTCACCTCTGACACCCCGAGCACCGACCATGGCCACGGCGGGCTTCGCTTCCGACTAGACCACATCGCATATCAAAATAAAACAGAAATATTAAGGTATGTCAAGCGTTTCAAGCACTGTTTCGTACTACGAAAGCTCCCCTGATAATTCAGAGGCAGGCTCGGAAGAATTTTAGCTTCGTAAAGGTCGAAACAAGCGCAAAGCCTCAACTACATCAGACTCCGAGTCAAGTAACAAGACAGTAATGACTTCGAACCGTGCTCATCCTCACCTCACGGTGATTGTCACACGCAAGGATCCAGTCAACATGCCTTTAACAAATAACCTGATGGAAATCACCGAGAAACTAGAAATGACTGCTCCGGATGGCGTCATCTTGGTCAGGCCATATCAAAGGCTCATCATGCTCACAATGAACACAAGAAATCCAGAATCCACAAAAGCGCTCCCTGGACTCACGTTATTACCTTGTATTCCCATCATTGCCTATAAACCACTTCCGCGGAAAGTGATAGCTGGAGTGATTTACAATGTACCAGTGAACCTGACCGAAGCCGAACTCC
Organism: Ixodes scapularis; assembly: GCF_016920785.2. Classification (NCBI taxonomy): domain Eukaryota; kingdom Metazoa; phylum Arthropoda; class Arachnida; order Ixodida; family Ixodidae; genus Ixodes; species Ixodes scapularis. The sequence goes on from NW_024609835.1 coordinate 70,664,451, forward strand.
AATTGGCATTTCGTGCAATTGCACCTGTTATTTTAATTCATCGATTGGGAACATCAGAGTTCGTCAAAATGACCTTCAGCACGGACGCCTTACCATATTACGTGAGAGCATGAAACGCAAGGTACAAGTAGCAGCCGTACATCAAGAAGCCGCGTCAGTGCTGTAAATGTCGCCGTTTTGGACACGTCCAAACCGCCTACGCGAAGGAATCCCGCTGCTCTTCTGTTGCCGCAGTTTGTGCCATTCTGCACAAACTGCGGCAAGCCGTACGACTCAACATCGCGTATGTGTCCTGAGCACCAGAGAGGGCAATATGCGTATATATCAATACAAAAGCGAGGCTAAGGTTGGCTATCCAACAGCTAAGGTGGCTCTACTGTCTTCGAAAAAGCAGGTGCCCTAAGGTCCATTCCCAAATAGATTTTACCAAAACAAGACAGGATGTCAGAGGTCAACAGGATCAAACCCAGGATCAAAAAAGCATGGGCGACCGAGACTTGCAGGTAGGGTCACACGGAATTTGAAACACAGTCTTCCACAACCTCCAGTTCTTACGTAGAAACCCAAGAAAACCCTCTGCCCAAGTAGGTAAAATCAAAAGCCTCACCAGTCTATACAAATACAAGCGACTTGATGTCACAGATCGGCTGAACAGTCTCAAGCTCCCCTTACTTTCGGTCCGTCGAAAAATCGCTCGACTAAAGTTTTTTTCTATGTTTTCTCATCACCTGTAAAGTATTTACCCGGAGTCTAGACGAACACCTCGAGCACCGAGAGAACTGAGATGCGTAGCACTAATCAGTCTGAAGTTCCCAAATGTAATGCTGACGCTCATAAGTCTTTTTTCCCCTGGAACTGCAAAATATTGGAATAATCTCCCACACAATATTTTATCATCGGACTCTTTAAATGAATTTGAGAGCGCCCTTCTGAACGAGTGTAAGATGGACTCACAAATACTAGTTCTAATATTTTTGCTAAGTAGTGTATGTTAAGTGCTGAGAATTAATTTTGTTCAGCGCTAGATATTACATTGAATGTGTCTGCTATTTCAGCCTCTTTTATTATAAGTAGTCGCCGTTGAATGTCTACCGTATTGTAGTCCGGATGTTGTATGTTTCAGTGTTCTCTTATACCCCACACTTGTTAAAACCCCGTACTTGGGGTGAACAGTACTCACAACTAAATTTAAAAAAACGTCTATCTCTGGAGTCAAGCTCCAATCAGTCGTGAAACTTATCCAGAATATCATGTATTCTTTGGGAGTCTCATATATCCCAAACACTAGTAACTTTGCTTGCTACGGTGTCATTAGCTAAACTTCGGGGTGAGGTCGCCGCCCTTTAATGAAACGCGAGGGGCCTTCGAAATCGGCCTCGGGGCTTTCGATAGTTTGTGTATAAGTATAATTTTCTTATTATTGCAATAGACCCTTTCCGAAAGTCAGACTACCCACCCTGTGCAGACTCAAACCCGACGCTCTAATGGCGGCACTACAGATATTCTTTACACCAGAACAAGCGAACTTCTTCCAAAGCATAGAGAAAAAAAGGGAAAATAAGATTTTTTTTACGTCACCTTGGATTCACGAAACCAAGTGTGCTTGATTTAGCCAAGGGTAATCTCCTATCATCGCCATTAGAGCTGCAATATTGGAGTTTTTGGGAGTGCCACAAGGTGACTCTGACTTTTGTAAAGGGTCTATTTCAGAGTCACGGGTGACCCACAACGTCCTGTAGTCAGGGTACGAACTTTTTTATTCCCACGGGGGAAACAAACACAGCAGGGTTTTACTCGGCGTGCGCTATGAACTCACTTTTTTAGTAGCCTAATTTCCGCTAGCACTTTACAAATGAGTGTGTTGCAGCGACTATAACCATATGAGACGTTTCTTTCACAGTCAACACTGGCTATATACTTCCTAGTGCACCCCTCGACGTTCATAGGCTCCATAAAGGATAAAGGGCTGTTTATACTCCGACGTTGAGTGCAGTGAACGCAGCGTCGCCCAGAACGCGCGCTTTTCATTGGCCGGCAACCAGGAAATCGATATCTGTGACCAATCAGTATCTGTGAACGCTGCGCTATGCCACACACCGTCGAAGTTACGTTGGAGTATAAACGCACCTTTACAGTAAACCCTTTTACCTCATATTCTGGCGGGAGATTTTAACAGTCATCACGAATTATTGGAAAGCAGAAAGAATAATACTTGAGGAGAAGTATTATTTGAACTTGCTTTAAAGCATGTCAATATAATGCTTAACGATGACACTCTAACGTATTTTAGAGGTGCATCTTTGACTAATCCTTTGGGTGTATTCTTTCTTTCTTTCTGGGATAACACATTGTTCACCGACATTCAAACTAGGGTATACTGATCCTGTACCGACACATAATAAAATGCAAGGTTTGCACTGTTCGAAGCAGCGTCTTATGCGGACTGACAAATAAATGCCTTATGCGAACTGGCTTATGTTCAAAACTAAAATGGAATCCGTATTTTCTACGCCAACCGAGCCCAGCGGTTTTCTTGCGGCCATAAGCTCTACAACGCCTGGTGCGACAAACACTGCTAATATGACAAACTCTCACACTCCAACCAATGGGGGATATGAGCACCTTCGTGCCATTCGTTGACGGGCTGAACGCCGGGCAAGAACCAAAAATGTGAAAGATGTTCGGGTTCCCAGGCGAGCGCGAAAATACGTACACCGGCACTTGGACAATCTTTCGAAGAAACGCTGGAGGTCGCTCAGTGCCGGCCTTGACCCGAGAAGGCCGCTCTTACCAATATATCACATTATGCGAAGTCTGCGTGTAAGGCCACAGCTAATTCGCCCCTTTTGGGCCATCAGCTTATTTTGCCAAGTTCGCCAAATAGCCATAGTCGACGACTTCTACATCAAGATCACCTCCTGGTCTTCCATTACCGATCGCGGCGTCAATGCACCGGGTGGCTATGTCTCCGTACGTGTATGCAATGGTACAGAAGCATACTTTACCATCAAGGAACTTGATAAAGCACTCGATCTAACGCAATTCCCCGGGCCCTAATAGAGTATGATGTTTACCCTTACGACACTTGGGGAAGTCAACTAGAACAGCCCTGCTGCAGTCATTTAATTTTTCGTGTGGAAGGAGTGCCAATTTAAAAGAACAGAAAATTGCTCGTGTAATATTAATTTTAACGCCTGAAAAATTTTCCTCTAGACATTAACTCCTACCGGCCTATCGCTTCAAGAGCTGCGCGTGTGAAAAGTAATGGAACAAATGCTGCTTCCCCATATGGAGTGGGATCTAGAAAATATGGAACTACATCCTTCATCCATGAACGGATTTCGACGCTGAAAAAGTAGTATCGACAACGTCATTGACCTAGTGACTAGTATCAAGCAAGTGAAAATACTCAATAAAGTAACAACAGCCGTATTTATCGACATGAAATTAGCATTCAATTGTGAACAATATGAGGTCATATTTTATGATTTAAAGGGCATTGATTTCGGAGGACGCGTATACCGATAGACTCACAACTACCTGGGAAAAAAGCAAGTCTATATATCGACACAAGACGGCGGCACTGTTCTTCATAATATCAATAAGGGAGTACCGCGAGGAGGGGTTCTTAGTCCAATGTTTTTTAGCATTTGTCTGATATGTTTACTTAAAATACTTGCGAGAACCTTCCACGTATCTATATGATGTATGTTTCTGGGCGGGCTGCAGGCAAATGCGCATAAACCGAGCAAGATTGCTGAATAACAACATTATTACACGGTACTTTTACCCTAGGAGTCTGCAGATATCACCGGACAAATAAACGGCGATGGCATTTACCAAAAAAAGAAAATGAAAAATACCCAATACTGATAGGCGGAAAGCTTATTCCTTATGTCGCAGAACGTGCCTTTCTGGGGGTAACTCTCGATCGGCAGCTGAAACTAATCCCCAATGTAAGGCGCCTTACGAAAAACCTCTCCTCATTTATTAACGTAAACAGTATGATTAATGATACTAAATAGGGTTGCTCATTTTCTGCGCTATTCACTCCATATAATGCATTGTTCGTCAGACTTCTGCGCTACAGCCTGCCCTCTATGCATGATGTCTAGCGATCTCTAAGCACAAGCTCTTCGCGCGTTCTTAGGGCTGCCGAAATGCACCTCAAATTCGGGAACTCTTGCTGGAGCAGGAGCGGTATCGCTGGCCATCGAAATAATGTAAAAGACCTTACGAGCACCCCTTCGCCATAAAACGCGAGTACATAAGCACTATCTAAGAAATGTTGCACCCGAAAGACCATCATTCGGTTTAGCGCAAGTTGTCAGACTTTTAAAAAACTGCATTTTCACTTGTTTTGAAGCTGCGACGATTCCAAGGTATCACCCATGGAAGCACCCCCACTTGGAAATTAGAAGAGTTACTTCGGGAATCAGATAAAACAAGGCAATGCCCGTTCCTGTGATAAACCATATTGTACTTGATTGCATACACCGAGCTTACGCCTCGTTCAGACATGTCTTCACTGACGGTTCTACACTCTCGACATCGTCAACTTTGGTAATATACATCCCTCCCATGCACAGATGCATAAAAGCAAGGTTGAGTCACGTTACGTCTTCAACAGCGTAATAGCTCACCGCGATTTGGGAGGCGATGGCGCAAGTGGGAGCTGAGAGTCCCAGTTTTGGGGTTATTTTTGTGAACTCGAAACCTGCCCTTTGCATACTCTCCTCGACGCAAAAACGCAGTTCGTATTTCCAACTTGCACGTGACATTTTAGAAGCAGCTTGCCAAACTTCATTCCAAGGTGATGATGATGATTGGGGTTTTATGGCGCAAGAGCAACTTAGGCCATATTGCACCAAACAAAGGTTTGTTCAAGGGGCCTTGAGGTGTAATCTAAACGAACTGCAAGCTACAGCTAGTGTAAAAGGCCGGTGTTATGGAGGAAATTTAAAACTCGATCAAATGGTACCAATGGTTGATCGCCAAGCAGAAAATACGGATGAAAGGGAAGGTGATCTCGAAAATTTCTGGAAAGCATGATCGGCGCTCTTGGTTTAAAGCTTTGCAATTCCACAGGATGTGCAAAATAGTCATATCTTTCCCACATTTGTCAGAAAGTTTAACATCCTCACCACAGAGCAGGTTCAAATTTGTCAAACGGGTAGGTCCAATTCTTAAGCGGCAAAGGAGAATATCAACCCGACGGTCTTTATGAAAGGAACTCTCCCATACCCCCAGTTGGGGCTTGATATTGTGAAGCTTGTTCTCTTTTTCCAAATCCCGATCCAACTGCCATGACTTCACAATTAATTTCTGTATTATCGGTTTTAGGTCTTGGTGTGGCAGCCTAAGGGGCAGTTTTGGGCATTCTTTTGCAGTAGCAGCAAGCAAATCTGCTTTCTCATTGCCGGAAACGCCCACGTGGCTCGGGACCCAGCAGAATTTGATCTGGTGTCCTAGTTGAAGTGCTTGGTTTAGCCGTACCCGAAGACATTGCACGAGAAGGTTCTTGCTGTCTGCTAAGGACGAAACGGCTCGAAGAACGCTCTGGGAGTCGGCAAACAGAATTACTTTCATGATATTGTTCTCTAATAAGTACTCAACAGCCAATAAAATACCGTACAATTTAGCAGTAAAAATATTTGCAAGAGTGTGGAGTTGTCGAACTTTCCTGAAGGTAGTGGAATGAACCTCACACCCCACAGAAGTTGATGTTTTCAGTCCATCAGTGTAAAAATTCAAGTAGTCCTTGTATTTCTGTTCTAAATCGGCAAACTCCTGCTGAAGAACACGTGGAGGAATAGCTGTCTTTCTGTACTCCGACAGTAACCAGTCACAAGAGATTGGCAGAAGGTCCCAAGGCGCAACTCTCTCATTGCTCCTCAGCAAAGCGGCCTCACTAAAGGGGAGATGGAGCAATGTTGCCATGGTCGGTACTCTGAAACTCAGGGGTCGAACAATGCTCGGCTTGTTTTCAAAGGGTCGGAAGGACGTAGAAGGTTGAAGGGCATCAAAAGTGGGATGTTGAGGATAGCTGCATATCTTGTAAGCATAGCGAAGACTCAAATATTGCCTTCGTCTTTCCAAAGACACTTCATGTGTATCAGCATGTAGACTAAGTACAGGTGATGTTCGAAATGCTCCCGTGGCAAGTCTGAGCCCCAGATGATGGACGGGGTCCAACATTTTTAGGGCAGATGGGCGTGCCGACCCATAAACAATCGCGCCATAGTCCAGGCGAGACCGCACCAAGGAGTTATAAAGTCGCAAGAGGCACCGTCTGTCAGACCCCCAGGACGTATGCGACAACACTTTGAGGATGTTTGATGAACGTAGGCATTTATGTTTTAACTCTTTCAAATGGGGTCTAAAAGTGAGCCTTTTATCAAATATTATTCCTAGAAACTTGTTCGCCTCCTTTACAGAGATAGCCACATCATTTAATTGCAACACTGGATCTAGAGACAGGCCACGGCGGAGCGAAAAGGGAACACAAACTGGTCTTTGCGGGAGAGAACCTAAATCCATTTTGATCAGTCCACTTGCTCATCTTATTGATTGTGAGCTGCAATTGCCATTCACAGCTGGATAGGTTACAAGAGGACGATGATATCTGCACATCATCCACATACATTGAATAGTATACAGATGGTAGTATAGCCTTAGCCAAAATATTAATCTGGGGAACGCTGTTCTCCTGGAGAAAAACGTCCGAAAGGATGGAGCCCAGTCTCACTTGGAAGGTCCAGCCCGTCAAGAAACTTTGTATAAAGCGAAGCATGCGACCTCGGACACCATATGAATACAAGTCTCGAAGAATCCCATATCTCCAAGTCGTATCATAAGCCTTTTGTAGATCAAAGAAGACGGAGACACAGTGCTGGCGATGAACGAATGCTTCCCGAATAAAAGTTTCCAAGCAAACGAGGAGATCCACCGTGGAGCGGCCCGCTCGGAAGCCGCACTGATTTCTTTCAAACACACCCTCTGCCTCTTGAAAATGTACAAGACGGCGATTAATGAGTCTTTCATAGGTTTTGCCCAGGCAGCTTGCAGTGCAATTGGGCGGTAGCTCGTCGGCAATGAGGGGTCTTTGATGGGGCTCAGTAGAGGGATTATGTGTGCTTTTTTCCAACAGTCAGGAAAAAAAGCAGCATTCCGCAATAAATTTAAAAAAGGCGAGCAAACTGTTTAGAGATTCAGGCGACAGTCCTCTTAGCCTTTCGTATTAAACCCTATCCAACCCCGCCGCCGATTTTTTTTTTTTTGCGCCGAGAGTTAGTTTAAGCTCATATCGTGTAAGTGGCTTGCTAAATGAACACCCTGAGCACCAGACAAAGAAATAGCTTGTTTTTTTTTGTTGCTGATCAAAACTTCTTAAAAGACTCACTATAATTTGCTGAGTTAGACACTTCTTGAAAGTGTTTACCAAGAACATTTGCTTCTTCCTTAATCGATGTTGCTGATGGAAAAAGGGGTATCCCGAAAGACTGATAGCCTCCCCTGATCTTTCGAGGACAATCTCATACCTGCTTTGAAGAAACATAACTACTCAAAGAGGTAACATACTTTCTCCGAAAACTACCTTTAGCTTGCCTTCGCGTCCAGCGAGCTTTGGCTCTTCTTTTCTTGAATTCAAGCAGATTCCGTGGAGTGGGATATCGTCTAATGATGCACCACGCTTTGGTTTGTGGTGCAGTCGTTGTTCCACCACGGCTTTCACATTTTGGGGAGTCATCCTGAGGTCTGGGGAATGCTAGGTGATGCGGAATCTATAATCGCTTCAGTAACGTAGAGCGTATCTTCAGGGCTCATATTTGCAAGAGCAGACGAATCAATAAAAGACTCCAAACAAAAAATAGATCAGTCAGCCTTTTCCAATTTGGACCTTAGAAATCGTGTCGGAATAGAAGGAATTGGCATCCATGCTTTCTAGAACAATAGGAAAATGAGCACTCTCAAAGGGGTTATTTAATACCTTCCACAAAAAGAATGGAAGTAAAATTGGTGATGCAACAGAAAGGTCAATAGATGTACATTATTGATGAGCTGCACTAAAAAATGTGGGTTCCCTCCCATTAAAAAGACACAAGCCAGATGATAATAAAAACCGCTCTATGACACCTCCACGTGAATCCTGGCGACCGCTACCCCACAAAGGGTGGTGGGCATTAAAATTCCCTAAAATTTAAAAAAAAGGGTTGATGTAATTGTTTTACAAGAGTCTCAAGTTCACTGATAGGCAGTGGGGAGTGAGGTGTCAGATAAAAAGAAAATACCGTAATCAAAGGGTCAACAAGAAGGCGCACAGCTACAGCCTCTAAGGACGTAGAAAGGAGTACCTCCGCGCAAGCAACACGTACCACTCTGCACCACTAGTGCCACTCCTCCCGACATATTAGGGGAGAGTCTATCTTTTCTAAAAACTTGGTGCCGACGTAAAATCTGTGTATGAGTGTTATTTAAATGTGTTTCTTTCTATTTGAGTGCAATTGGTCTCAACTCGTAAATAAAATATTGTACATCGTCTATATTTCTCATCAGGCCACGGCAGTTCCACTGCAAAAAATGGAAATTGGTCATCGTTTTAAAAAGGAGTTAAAATATGAATAAAGAAGAAACACTAGGAAAATAAATAAAAGTTCTAAAGCTGCCGCATATGGCAAAAATTAATTTACAATCTCACAATGGAGGGATCACAGGTTTTGTGCTTTTGTGGTTACCCTTAGAAGTCTGCCACTCTATGTCGTCCTGGTCTGGCGCATGAGTGGAGACTTTTCTACACTCCTCCATGGCCTCAGTTTTCTGAGGCGAGGCTTTTCCTCAAGGTTTGTGCGGGTTTGGGGAACGGGGCGCCATGCCCTGCCTACGACCAGCCAAAGGGGCAGAGGAGGTGCTGGGCGAGGCGTCACCCAGGTCCACCCGTTCCTGTCCCTTAGGCGCTGCAGGATTGGCGCGGAGTCATGCTCTTTGATGATGCTCTATCCAGGGAGTGTGGGCGAGAGTGCCGACCCTTCCCCCTGGAAGGAGACTGCGGAGGAGGGGCGTTTGTGGTAGCCACCGGCCCATTCTGGGTCTGGGAAACAGCCTGAGAAGACAAAGACTGTCGTCCCGTTGGAGTGCGAAGGTTCGCATCCTGGCTGGGATGGTCGGTGGACCGCCCAGCCAAGATTGCACGCCCCGGAAGCTGAATCTTCAGCTGCGGCGTGGGGGACTGCAGTGGCCTCCCATAGTCCAGAAAGGATGTCTGGGTCGCCGCTGGTACCATCAGTGGTGCAGGTCCCCGCTGCACCACCTGCGCAAAACTGGCTTTACGCAAGAATCCGAAGTGACGGGTGCCTCTGGGTAGGAGAGGTTTTCCTTGACTTCAAGTGCACGTTCCTCCTTCTCCTTCTTCCACGTTCTGCAGGATCGAGAATATGCAGGGTAGAGATCACCGCAGTTCACACAGTGTGCGTCGTTGGTGCAAGAGTATGTGGGGTGGTCATTCTTGGCACATTTTGCACAAGTGGCTTTTCCACGGCATTGCTGGGAACCATGGCCAAACCTCTGGCATTTAAAACACCTTCGACGATTAGGCACATAGGGCCGAACCCTGCAGTGGAGATAACCAGCTTTCACGGCCTCTGGAAGTGTGGCGGACTCAAACGTTAAGACTATGTGTTTTGTTTTAAGTTCTGTGCCATCACGACAAATTGTGATTCGTCGTCAACTCCTTGGCTGTAGAGGCCCTCCACCAGCTCTGCATAAGATGTGTCCAGCAAGTCGTCCCCGGAAATTACTCCTTGGACAGTGTGGAGTAACACTGACTTCATAGTCTGACAGAGTTAAAACCTAAGAGGGCATCACATTGCTGCTTTGTACTAGTTTCCACAAGGAGGTCTCCGGACGCAATTTTCTTTGGATTAAAGTTTTTGCCAACAACTTCTTCTAGTGCCTTAGCCACAAGGAAGGGGGACAGTTTTCCCAGTGGCTTTTCATTCTCAAAATAAAGAACTAGAAATCTTGGAAAATTTTCAGAAACAGAGGACTTTTCAGACTGGAACGGTACGTCGGTGCGGACCCTTTTCGGGGCCCAATCAGAGGCTTTTTTAGTTTGCAAACCCATAGAGATGGGAAGAAAATTCAGCGCCCGGGTGCACCGCCCACTACGGAGCCCAACAAGAGGGTAGGTAATGTGCCATAGCAAGAAAGGCTTGGCTGACACAATTACTCTACCAGTGCTGCCCGAGCACTATACCCTAGTGTGGTGTGTGGTTGCAGGGACAGGACCTGTTTCCACTCAAGGTTGGCCCTTGCCGCCTAAGAAAATTAAAAAAAAGAAGGAAGAAAGTGTAGAAGAAAAGAGGAAGAGGTGGGAGGAAAAGTGAAAAAAGGAAGAAGAGGGTAGAAGAAGTGACTGACTGAATCATCCTGGTCGGGCAAAGCCAGGACACCCGTCTACGAAAAGCACGGGCCGAAGCGGTGTATTGCCTCACCCGGGGGGCTCCGAAGGGTCCAAACATACCCCAGGCTCAGCTCAACCACCAGGGACCTCTTTTCCCCGGACACGGGTTAAGCCACTCGCAGCCAGACGTGGGTGGGCGAACCCACATGGCTCGGGGTTTGTAGTGACGCCACTCACCAAGCACCTACTAAAGTAGGTGCCCCCTGCGTACGGGTATGGAGGCCCACGTGGCTGGGGTCCGTTGTGACGCTACTCACCAAGCACGTAGCCCCTAAGTTGCAGGCTCCCCTGCGGGGCTCGGGGTCCGTGGAGACGCCACTCTTCAAACACCTGTTTACAGGTGCCCCCTGCGGGGATTCATGCCAAGGACACCACTTTATGTTACAATGAATTCCTGGTAACTGAGGGATAATTGAATATGTTCTCGGTGACAGAGTTGCTAGAGACGCAAATCAAAAACACTATTAAATCTCAATCCCGATATCTTGAGCTTATGCAATTGAGCGATTAGAAATATCAGCCACAAAATAGCATCTTTTCTTTGGGAAAATCCTAGTCTTCAGTACACCTACTTTTACAACATCGATGTTAAGATTAAATTTCGGGTTCAACCTTCGCTGAGGAACTTAAATTGCTCTACATCGTTTGAGACTCCATGTCGCGTACACCAACAGCTAACTTTACAAAATCGGTAAGGCCTCGTCTTTCGAATGCTCAACGTGCGGAGATGCATATACCATTCAATATGTATCATGCAAATGCATTGAGTACAGCTGCGAAAGAAAGTTGATGGTAAGTCCCATCTGAGACTAAGCAAGGAACAGGAGATAGTCACTCATATTTTGTTCGGTTCATGGATATCTGCAGCTGATGGGTGTAAAGCCACGGAAGCTCTTCTGAAATTTCCAAAAGTACTCAATTATAAAAGAAACTCTAGCACGCTTAGGTAAGCTCAAATTGGAAGTGGCATGCTCCAGTTAGGCTGTATTGTTATTTTTCATTTTATTTATTACAACAGTTTTTTTCTTTCTTTTTTTGCGTTTTGCTGGTTCTTCTTTCTCCTTTTTTTCTTTCTTCTAATGATTTTAACACGATAGCGTTAAAGAGCTCGTGTCGCGCCGGCCTCGGTGGAGGGCCAGAAAAGCCGGCGTGACACAAATAACCCGATAGTGTTCAGGAGCACGTGTCGTGCCGGCCTCTGTGCCGTGCCAGAAAAGCTGGCGTGACGCGAAATTCCTGATTGGTCCATAGGGTCATGACGCCGCAGCCGCACGACTTAGGCTCGTCTGTCAGGAGGTTTCCATCCGTCGCGGAGGAGCGGAAGGTGTCCGTCCGTCGCCGAGTCCGCCCAGAGGCGCTACGATCCTGCCGCCATTAACGCCGCCATCGCTCGTCTGTGGAGAATCCGTACACCGTCGCGGGGCCGGCGCTAGTCGCCAGGAGAAAACAGTTGTGCGATGTATGCGCTGCCGTCTACCAGTGCGGGCGCTATTCTGAGCCGTCATCTTCTACGAGTGTGGCCGCATCTAGGTCTGCTCCTGGGCGACAGAGTCGGCTACCTAAGACTGAAATAGAGAAGGCGGAGACGAGGGCTAGGCGTACATAGGCGATGCGCCACAACCGAGCTGAGGATTCAATAATGCTATCGCGTTCCACTCTTAAAGGCGACACTTAAGCCTCCTCCGAAATTTTGTTTTTCGTTTCCGTTCAATTAGCAATGCAGCAAACCAGCAATAGGTGCCGGTTGGCCTCATTGATTAATAAACGCCTGTTTTTTTTCTCTTTCATTATTTTGGTGCTTATTGGTGACTGCCAAGCGCGGACACATGTTAGGTACCAACATTTAAGCATGTCTTAATTATATTTGATGAACTCGAAGACGCATAAGGTGCGTTGCGAATGAGCTAGGCACATGCTGTGTTGGCGTGCGACATCACGTGACTCTGCGACGTCATGGGAGAGGGTGTCACATGACATCACTGCGCCATGTTATATCATATTATCACGTGACGTCACAATGTCACGTGATTCCCAGACCTAGACCTGTGCTTCGGTCGCTTTTCTCGTGAAATCCAGCCCCACAGTATCATCTGTGTTAATATGTATTTGCCGTGTTTCCGAACAAGCTTCGCTTCTTTTCTAGATGTGTCGAGGTCCGAAGATTGGCTTTTTTTGTTACGTGTCCTTCACCTCCAGAGTTTCGCCGCGAATCGAAGTGCATCCGGCGATCGATACAACCTGCGCGTATTTTACGCAGGTCGCAAGCAGCTGCTAGCTCCGACAGAGGAAGTCGTGTTCTCTTAGCTCCACGCTAAAAAGCAAAAACGCCCCCACATGTGTGCTCCAATATGTTTTTTTGCTGCTTATTATCTTCGAGCCAGAACTTCGATTGGAGCCGCGATTACGGGTGTTAGCTTCCTATGACGGAAAAAATGACTAAAAATAAAACAGCGAAATGAAAGTAACTATTTTGAGACGAACATGGTCGTCTCAAATTTGCGGGTACGCTTGGGAGGCCACCTGATCGGGATCCTCCAGAGAGATCGATTTTATGTCAAGTGCCAGCTGCAAGTGGTGTTCAAGCGAGGGACGGGTCCCCGCCCTGCTCGGAGCGTGGAGGTCTGTTCCGATCGGGAGGAGAAACTTGCCTCAGAACTTGGTGCTTTAACGTATAATATGCGCAATAAGCAGGGTTTCGTATTTTTTAAGTTTATACTTTCTTAAACGGCGAGGGTTTCCGGTGGCAAAATTTTATGGCGGATGAAAAAAAAAAAAAAAATCGGTGGGAGGTGCGTTTCGAATCCATACAAAACATTTATACATTTTCTTCTCACAAAGCTTGGGCTTATTTTGCACGCGTATTCAAGTACAGATTGGGTCAGGGATGTCATGTTTATCCACGAGTTTGTTAAAACTGGCTCAGTGTTGAATTTTCGGGGTTTATCGCTATTTACAGCCTCAAGGTTCTGGGATATCCGGGCAAACGAACTTACGCCATCTGTCGGCCGTCGCATGAGGACATGAACTTAAAACTTGTGTTCTTTTTTTATAACAAAGCCACCAATATTATTGTTATTTGGAAACCCCTTATCTGACAAAATGGCGCACCAATTTCCTTAAACTTGAGGTAATTTGACATCTATATTTAAATACTGGAACAATTCTCGAGATTCTGCAAACCACAAAGAGGAAATGAACAAAGGCATGTGACTTTTGAAAAGAAAGTTTGTTAGAAATTTAATGTTTAGCTCTATCGTTTTATATGTTTACCATTTTTTAAACAACCGAGACTTGGTGACAAACGTAGAGACACCAAAGTTGAAGTAACAGAAAAAGGACGACAGAAGGCAACGTCTCAGCAGTATGGAGACGTTTCCTTCTCGTGAACTCTCGGGTATTGAAAGAAAATCGTAAAGTTGCACTAGCTAGCCAGCGCCGTCACTTTCTTTTTTTTATCAAGGAGCGAAAGTGAGCAGGCGAGCTGGTAAGAAAACACCATGTTCTAAATCCTGAGACATGGAAGAAATCAAATAACGGACAAGACACAAAATCCCAAACGCAGCTGGGTTTATTCGCAAGGGAACAGCAACATGTAGCCGTCCACAGGGACAGGAAAGGAGAAAAGACAAAAGACTTCCGCCGCAAAGATTTGACGGAACCCAGCCAGACAGATTGACCTCCAGCCTAGACACCGCCCCAGGTAGCACACCATGTCGGCCGATACTGGGATTACGTCGGCCAGTACCGGGAGCTGTACGGCGGATCCCGGCCAGGGACGCCGGTGAGAAACCGACGCCGGCCGATATCGGGGACTCGTTGTCTAAACTGGCCAGCACCAGCCGGAAAGTTCCCGATACCGGCCGAAATCGTTTTTTTGCTGTAGTCACCGGCCAGTCTAGCCATGGAGTTTCCGGTGACTGGCCGACATCGTTTTCTTGCTGTAGTCACCGGCCAGTCTAGCCATGGAGTTTCCGGTGACTGGCCGACATCGTTTTCTTGCTGTAGTCACCGGCCAGTCTAGCCATGGAGTTTCCGGTGACTGGCCGATATCGTTTTCTTGCTGTAGTCACTGGCCAGTCTAGCCATGGAGTTTCCGGTGACTGGCCGACATCGTTTTCTTGCTGTAGTCAGCGGCCAGTCCAGCCGTGGAGTCTCCGCTGACTGGCCGACATCGTTTTCTTTCTGTTATCACCGGCCAGTTCAGCCACTGAGTTTTCGGTGACTGGCCGACATCGTTTTTTCGCTGCTTTCACAGGCCATTCGAGCCATGCAAGTTTTGATATGTAACTGACATGGCTTTTTCGCTGATATGGAAACTATATGATGGTTACAAATGACCGTTAGGTTGGGTATGTCTTCAATATGCTAAAAGGTGACACCTAATATTATCCTTGGCCTAGTATTACCGCCGCGTCATCCTTAAACCACTTAACAAAGGCTTATTTCAGTTTTGTTAAAAAATACGGGATCAAACATGGCTGTGGAAAGAAAATTTAATTTGGTTTACATCTATTAATTTTTTAGAGAGCAGCTCTTAGGCGCCCGTTTCCGGCTTGAGCGGCATCGCCGTCGCAGTCGCCGTCGGCGTAACCGCGCGTTGCATTATGGGAAGCGTCCCATAATGACGGCGTGTGTGACGTCACGAGGGTCCCGCGCGTTGCATTATGGGAAGCGTCGCATGATGCAACGCGCGGTCGGCGACGGCGACGCAAACATCGCCGTTGGCGTAACCGCGCGTTGGGTTATGGGAAACGTCCCATAATGCAACGCGCCGTCTCATTTGTGACCCGCGCATTGCATTATGGGAAGCGTCTCATGATGCAACGCGCGGGCCGGCGACGCCAACGTCGCCGTCGGCGTAACTACGCGTTGAGTCATGGGAAACGTCCTATAATGCAATGCGCAGTCGCATTCGTGACCCGCGCATTGCATTATGGGACGTTTCCTATATTGACGTCACAATTGACGTCACGTGTGACGTCACAAGGGTCCCGCACGTTGCATCGTGGCGGCGAAACTTGCTTTCGATGAGTTGGGCATTTTTACTGCGGCACTGCGCTTCCACATGTTCTCAACGACAAGTCTCAGGGCTTACACCGGGTTTTAAAGAGCTTCTTCGACGAATGACTACGAACGAGTAGAAAACGTGTCTTCAGCATGTTGCCGCCAGCCTCCGTAACGCTCCAAAAACGCGATTTTTCGACATGCAAAATCGCCGATCGGTGGCTTCACTCTCGCGCTGCAGCTGCAGCGACCAAGCGGGGATGCGCGATCCAGCCCTTCGCCCAGGCAGATGCCGAGCGCTCCGCGCAAGCGGTCGTTGAGCGGTCGGCCTCAGTAAGCGATCCACCCAGTTGCACGCGCTGCCACCGCTTTCATAGCGTCTGCCCTCGCTTTTTAACAGTTTCGGTTCCCATTGCTATCTTGCTGAAAGCATGAAGTTCTGATCGGAATTTCATGCTTTGACAAAAATGTTGATTGTTACTACTTTATTAACGGTGACCCCGACGTTGAGGCAGTATTTATTTTTCCTTACAGTTATATAAACCCGATGAAGACAACTACAAGTGCTTTTGTACGAGCCGCACGATGCAATAGGCCCTTCGCAAAAATTCCCAAAAGCCCGCGCGCGCCGCGCTTCAAATAATGGGAGTCCTCGGCACGCCCCTCCTCCGGCTTCCACGTGGCATACGCGAGCAGGCACCGGTTACCACGGCAACAAAGCAGCCGAGTTGGGCCGCTGGTTGGGCGAGCGACGATCCGACGGCTGCCCCTTTCGTATCCCTCTCCTTTGTACCGGTTCTGTCGTCTGCTGCACCAACGCTTTGTCGAACCTGGTCGAAACCTGCCATGGTTGCGGTGCAAACTAGATGGATTTGGTGACACTTCAATACGTGAAGGTAAGTTCCGACGAATAACGCATTGGAATGAGTTCACCTGTCGCGATGCCTTTACGCTGCCACAGATACGGTACGCCGGCAACGACGTACGACTCGGCGGGATGGCTGCAACGGCTGCTGGCGGTAGCTGCCGGGACGCGCGCGCAGTCGCGGAGGCGCAACGAGAAAGCGCGTGCGCGTGATCTGTACCGAGGGTTCCCAAAATTTCCTGCCGTCGTGGCGCTGTACGTTTTGCAAAGGGTCATTAAGCAATACCAAACACGTATACCGTAAAGCGACCGTCATCTCGGAAGGCGAGTTCCATCTGAGGGGAATTTGTCGTATTGTCTTCTAGCAAACGACATACCTAGCTCTTCATCCGAATAGGTGCGCACAACGTCTTCGACGTAACGCCATATCTTGGGCCTCTTCGCTGGCAAGGCGAATGAGTCGGCGAAGACTTCGCCGAGAACGGCTGCCTCGTCGTCACTCGAGCTGGAGCTAAGCTGGTATCTTCGTCGCTGTCGCTGATTTCGCTGCTACTGCGTTTTCTTAGACCTCCTGAAATTAACTGCAGCGATGTCAGCGCCGCAGTATGCTCGAGCCAGTCGGTCATGACAAGAGGAACGAAAGCAAGCACAGCAAGAGAGCCCACCCAGCAATCGAAACAAAAAAACAGCGAAACTCCTTCATTCCCCCGCGGCAACGTTGATAACGAAACTGAAATGTTGCGAGTGGCTACAGATCGTACTCCCCCGAAAAAGGCTGCGCGGAGAACTACTCCGGGTCCGAGCGGTCTGTCCGAGGAAGACACAGTTCAGGCGGCATATTCGTTTCTTACATCTTTCTGCATGATCACAATCGAAACATCACGTGCACCCTATATTCAACCAGAAAGGGTCACTACATTTAACTCTCACGCGCTTATTAAAACCAGATCTGCTTCTCGCTACCACTGCTAGGGGATTCTATGGACTACTTCCATAAACCCCTGCGTGCAACACGGCGCACGTTGCTCTTTGGAAACTAGTTGGCCAGGGAGGAGAGTGGCATGGTTTCGGTTTCGATCGGCAGCGTTTAACGGCCGTGATCTCGTGTGTTTTTTGGTCACGAGAGCATCATTTTTGGTCTCTAAACTAACCTAAATGGCCAGACCTCGAATCTATAGCACAAGCCCGAGACGTATAGCTTGTCTTTACACATGCTTGTTGCATTTTTGTACACTATCGAGCCTTTCTGTTTGCGTTTCGAGATATATGTGAACGAGCCAGTGCTGGAAATCTCGACGCTGCGTAGCTCGGGTATCTTGCTTGTCTACGAGTCAACAAGCTGTAACGACCAATAAGTTTGCATACATCAAACTCGACCCTTTACAGCTGGTCAGGAAGTTTGTTTTGTGCGTCCATAGACGAAATATTATTTTTTGCAACTACTCTTTTTCTTAATACGCCTAAGTACGTGAGGTAAAACTTGGAGGCGCCATTGAAAAGCTTAATTTGAACACACATCTTATCTCTTATCTGTACTGACCCGCAGCACTGCACGAAGCTAAGTCCCCACCCGCTTGCATTCCACTAATATTCAACATCGCGTACGCACATAAAATTTTTCTGCAATCATATAGGCACATTCCCACACACAAACCGTTTTAAGAATGCAAAAGTCGAGCAATTGTGTGAAGAATGTCGCACCGTTCGCCGGAAGTGCGTCGGACGGGCGTGAACCTCTATGTGGTGTGCCAAAGGAACGAAATTATTCAAAGCGCATTTGACGGTTGCTAATGGCCGTAATATTTATATGTTTGCTTTCTTCCTGGCTGAGTATGCCGAGATATTTTCAAACACACCGTTCAGACACAGATCTTGGGCGTCAGTAAAAGCTCGTCCAAACGGCTTAGCGAAGAGTAGGAGACGCTTGTTAGAGCCTCTGTCGTAGCTAGCCGACCTCAGCGTTTGCGAAAACCTAATTTCCTATCAGCGTAAAATTTGAGTGGGCGATATATGATGACACGAGGAAGACATCATAGTAATTTGTGTGCAAGGAAATTGCCCCAGTTTTCGCTTTGTTTCGTTCCAGAATGAATGTATTGTACATTCGTGAAAAGTCAGATAATCGAAAACTCAAGCGGCGCATTCGGTCACGGCGTGATAGCATGAAAGGAAGCTGCTCAATCGAAACCGAAACTGAGTGGCCAACTAGTTCCCAGAGGGCACTTCGTCGCAGCGTCGTGTATTTCTTCGTGCCCCCGTTTCTTTTTTATAGAGTAGCACAGTAGTACAATTATATATTTGCGACTTCGTGTTTAGACTAGAACAGACCTCATCCAGCATCGAGCCAGCTGTTGATGGACTTTGCTAGAAAGCCGATCCAGCATCCAATCCAAAGCCGGACAAGGTGAGCGAAAACAAATGGCGAGCGGGACGTTGGCGTGGTTCGCGGCATGGTTCAGGTACGGTGGCTCCAGGGTTGAAAAATTGTATGTGACCGTGGTGGCGAGTAAAAGCGCTGCATGTCAATCTATGCGAGGCAGAAGTCGCTTGAAGTTACCGCCTGTGCTTTGATTTTGATGTTCGTGTTCTGTCGGTTTCGTCGTATGTAGGCCTAGTAAACCAACTTCCGCTCAACAACGCTTTCTGGTGGTTGACTCGACGGTGTTGACGGCCCTTCGCCGTATCCCGACGATCGTTTCGTCGGCATGTCCCGCAAGACAGAGTAGCCGTCAAGTAAGAGAAAGTACGAGCAGCAGGAAAGGGATGCGGCCGCGTATTATTTCGTAGTGTTGAGCGGCGGCACTTTTCTGTTTACGTTCGCGCACGTTTTTGCATCGGCTTCTGCCCGTTCGTAGTGTAGATGCCCTTTGCCTTTCGTTACATCGCGCTGTTTCCACGCTTCGAGTCGCACCTTCGGGGCTCCCGGCCGAGTATGGACGAGTGTCGCGCCGCTAGCCCGGCGAGACGGCGATCGGTCGGCGTTGCCTCTGTGTGTTGTTGTAAGCGTTGAAGTAAAATTAAGGGGGGGGGGGGGGGGGGGGGGATAGAGTCAATCGTGTACGCGCGCTAGGCGCATTTGTCACTGACTTGGGGTAGGGTGAGGGGAGAAAAGTGGGGGAGAAGATAGAAGTAGGAGTCGGGCGTCAGGAGCGTCGTCTCACCGTCCCGCTAGCTCGTCATCCCATCGTCGCGCTTAATCCGTGAGTGAGTGTGAGTGTGTGTGTGTGTGTGTGTGTGTGTGTGCGCGCGCGCGCGCGTGCGTGCGTGCGTACGTGCGTGCGTGCGTGCGTGTGTGTGTGTGGGGGGGGGGGGGGGGGAGGGGAGGGGGGTTTAGCACTGGTGGCTGGCACCGCGCGGTGTCCGGTGATCAAGGCGGTCTCCGGGGGCGACCGCGCCGTGTTGGTGGAGGCATGCTAGCTCGCCGAGACGCTGCTGGCGGGGCATCGGGTTGTGCCGTCCGCGAGACGCTTGTCCGTTATTTTATTTATCCTTGCATCAGGTTTCAGATTATGACGGTAACCTTGCATTGTTTGCCATACTTCGCAAAGTCGTAACAATTTTTCTGCAGGCGACTCCTAGAGCCGCTCGTCAAATTTTGCGGCACGCAATACAACTTTTTTTTTTTTTCGACACAACATTTTTTTTTTTGCATTATAACTTAGCGGTATATCGAAACTTTCTGCTCGTAGCGCAATCACACCAATGCTGAAAAATTCCGCACGTACTGGCTAACCGTCATCATCGTAAGCTCGGCTCGTTTTTCCGAGTTCACATCTAACAAAACTAGGTTCCTTCTATGAAAATACGGTGTACCGTTAAATACCGGGCAAGCGCGCACTCAAACTTTGGAAATAATCACAAAAAAATGGGGGATGGGTGCTTGTCCGGTCGTCAATTTTACATATAAATGTACTGTGCGTATTTCCTCAGATCTCAAAAGTTTGGTAATGGGCGCTTAATGTGGAATGGGCGGATGCACGGTATTCTACGGTATGTCCAGGCAGTTAGCGGCATCCTACGCCTTGGTAAGCACAACCGCGCGTTGTGCAGTCCACCACCGGCATGGCACAGGGCCCCGTCCTTACCTAGCGTGTCGTCTTATGCAAGGAATGTATACTTCGTTCGCCCCTAAGCTGAGACTAGAATCTCCGCCTTCAGTGCGAGCTCGCTGGCTTCTACAGTTATTTGGTTTTGCGTGCCTGCATGATCGCACTTGTGTTAGCAAGGGCAGAAAGCTTGCATTGAAGGCGGAGCTTCTAGTCTCAGCTTAAAAATGAACGGAGTATAGTCGAAACGCCATTGCCATTGCTTGAAAAACTGGATGTAAATAAGCTATTTGCACGAAACCTCGGTATCACGAAACCGTTGCAAGTAAAAAGCTACAAAGCATGGTGTAAACAGACCTTTACGCGAAATGAGCACCGTTTTTCTCTTTTACTGCTACTTTTATTATTTGGCGTTACCGGAATGCGACGCCGTCGTGTTTCATTGTGGCCGTGCATGGGGATATAGCCATGGAGTCATTATAATATATGCTAAAGGTTGCGAAGACCTGACAGTGTGAAGTAACTTGAATGAACATCATGTCTGACCACGCCTTTTATTCTAGTGAGGAGGAGTACTGTTCATCGAAGAGAATGACGAAATAACGGTGGCGCCCGTCCCTCTGTTGTGGTTTGACGTGAGTATGAAACAACGGCGTGAGGCCAAGCAAAATTTTGGGGCGGACATCTTGTCTCGTGTGCGAGCGTACCGAGCACCAGACCCTGACTGGCCTTCGTTCAGAGCATCAAGTTTGCAGAAATGCAGTAAGTATTATTTTGTACTGTTCCTTTTCACCTAAAGTCCTGATAATGTGCTAGCACACGTTTTTGATCTGCCCTCTGTCAGCATGCTTGACCAGATTAGCTTGCGTACAGTTGCTCAATTTAGTTAGCTCCAAAATCTTCGTAGTGACACATGCACAATTACAGTGGTGACCGAGTCCTTCAATACGCTACTGGGCACAAAACTTTCTCGTAATGGTGTGGGAAAGCATTGCATGCTGCCGAGAACGGCCGTGGTGCTGTCCTACTCTGGAGAGGCTCGACGGACAGCGTAGAGGCTTGTTTTTAGGTGCAGCAAGTTCACTTCGGCGCCGTGCTGTGCAGCTTCTGTTTGTACCTTGAAATGTTGTACTAATGGCCAAAATTTGTTGTGTTTTGTGAAATTGAGATCTCGGCAGGCTTGTACTGAGGGAGCTGACCTTTCTTTAACAGACACGTCGCCTGCTAACGTGAGTAAAGAGGGAGGGCTTGTCTGCCCTAGAGTGTCATTTGCTGCGGGAAACAAGACGCCGTTGCGTCGTCTGCTACCAGAACCGAAGAAAGGTGGATCATCTGTTACACGCTGTATGCTGCAAGTGAAACGATAGAAAAAAAGTTGCATTGGGAACTTCTGCTATTTAACAAGGGGCGCAATTGATGACCTGTGCTTTACTTGGAAGTGCCAATTCATTCTAAAGCGTCGTATGCCTAGGTGCGAGGTATCATGTGACCACAGAGCAGCCGCTTGCAGCCAATTTCGTTTTCTATACCAGGGCAAGTGTTCTTAACGGGATTCTCTCCCATTCTTAGACGGTTGACAGTTAAAAATAAAAAGGCGGTCCTGAAAGCCCAGAAAATGGCAGTTCCAACAAGGGTACATGCACCAAGCTAGGCCTAATAGGCACGGACCTATATATCAGATTTTTAAACTGGTGCTTATCGCAGCCAAGCGTGCGCCGCCGACAAATCAGTATTGTTTTTTCCTTTGATTGTCAAAAAACTTTGTGGAAGCATTCATTTTGACCGTACAAGTCAAAACTGTGAAGTTCTGAAAATTGGGGCTGTGTCTCCTTTTCAGAAAGTTTATTTGATTAACACATTTTTTTTATTAAATTTATAAATATTGCATACAAAAAATAATTTCTCTTAAATTTTTACAAAAATTTGAAACACTCACTGTGTCTGGCAACCGTTCCAAAGCTACCCAAACCATCCGAAACACCTGAAGGTTCAAGCGTTCTTCTGAAACTTCCCGAAACCCAAGTTTTTGAAAAAGTTTCTTCGCATCATCAGTGCATAATGTTGATCAGCAAAATGGATAATGCTTTCTTATGCTTTGGTTATCTTGCAGCCTTCGACGCTCAGCTGCTTAGGCCGTGATAGACCTGCACATCCAGAATGGGCACCTACAGCAGCAGAACAGGGAACTGCAAGTCTGTTGGGCAGGTGCTCGGGCACGTGGTGTCTTCCAAGCACCAGGGAGGGCAGGCGAGGCCCGGGGAACAGGCGACGCCCCAGGAACTGGCCAGGCCTTAACCACCCGAGCTGTTCCTGATGCCTCTCCGCAACATGGAACAGCTTATGCTGCAGAAGCGCAGCTGAAGAACTTCAACAGGACACTGCCGGTATTTATGTGTCCTCTTTTTCACAATATTGACGGGCATAAGGCTACGATTCTTACTTTGTGGTTTAACTTGGGTTATCTGAAGATTTATGCAAATAGGGTTGGAATGTGGACTGAAGCCTTTTACCGTAATATTTCAAATGGATGCCCACCCAAACTATGTTTGAAGCACGGTCGGTGGCAAATTAAAAAGGAGTAAGTTGCCCTACCTTCATTACGGGCCTTCTGTTATTTATAACAGCAGAGTGCATGCACAGCCAATGCACAATGGAAGGCTATTTATTGTAAGGGGTACCCTTAAACTGAACCGTGCGATAGAATTGTGTCAAGGTGACGCAACGCCAGTTGCACGTTTTGTAAGTCAGCTTTAGTAGCCTGTGTAAACTTTTTGCAATTGTTAAACTGCGTTTCATAGAGGCTACTGAAGGGAGAAATGATGGACGGTGGCCACCAAAAATTAAATATTTGTGCATCATTACATTTTTGAACAGTTCTTTCCACCCGAAGGTCGTGTAGACGAGGCCTTCATGTGCAACCTCATTGAACGGCATTTTATGTCTTTTTCAACTGCCGCTTCTTGAAATATTTTTAAGTAAAGCATTTCACAACAGGGGAAGTAAAATCGCCCAACATATATGCCTTTGGGTGCTTACAATATGTCGGCCTGCAAATAATCATAAATCATGCTGATTTGCTACGACACTTCTGCCCGTTTTATCCTTAGAAGTTAAATTCCGCACCTGCAACAACTCTCGCCGTGAGTATGTGTGCGGAGCACACACAAACCTGCCTGCATGCTTTTTGTGTTTAATGCTTGCTTGACAGAAGGATCGAGATGCTGTAGTATATATTGGGCTTCTTTTGGTTTTCCTGTTCTCACTTGAGGCTATAATCAAGAGATCTAAATATTTAGGGCAATAAATTCATTTGTGCTTTCGGCATCTGTTACAGAAGTAAAGGTACATGCTTGAAAATAACTTTTAGCCTGGTCTAAAATCGCTTTTGAGCGTGCCCACCATATGCATATGCCCAAACAAATTTGTAACGGGTTGCCAGATAAATCTTAATTCCATCTTTACTTTACATTAGTAGTGCATTTCCAAAATGAGATGTTAGCCAGTCCTAACCGAAGGTCACCCTATGAGAGGAAATCAAATTTTCCAAGGTGAAAGAGTAACTGTCATTGCATCCGCCACTTTATTCAGGGGGTGTGAGTGCATGCGTAGCTGTGTCTCCAGGCATAGCATACGGTAGTCGCACAAGCGATTATTACACGAGGCGAGCTTGAGCTGAGTAAGTTTGTTCATTGGCCTACAGGGCCACAACTGAGTGAGCACTAAACAAAAATATGGAAAGGTAACTGCTCATACTGTGCTGCTGTTGCCATTTTTTGCAACTATGATGACGGTTTTGGTCAATTCCTGCCTTTTTATGCCTTTTTCAATTCCAGTCTTCGTAAAGTCGTAAAATAGGTGATAAATTTGTAGGGTGACTAGCCGGCAGCTAGACTAAGCTTTAACAAAGTCAAGATGCGCAGGGTCTTGAATGCACTGTTTTGAGAACCACATACATTATTAAAATTACTGAGTGGATGCTGATGGGCAAAGATGATCCATCAAAACGTTTGCACAATTTGAACGTTGCAACGAATTTGACTGACTAATGAGATTTAGCGGATTATGGAGGGGAATATTTTAATCTTTCTGGTTTCATCTAAGACAGGTAGGGATGCCATATATTCTAATATTTTTTATTCTCTCTCTAGTAAATATTGTAACATTTTGATGCATGTATAGTGTGGCTTGCTGCATTTACCTGGGCATTCACATTCTCTTACTTGAGACATGTTCATACTTGTATCTGCATATAAATAACTTTATTGACATATTGAGAACACATTTTGTCTTTCTAGGAGGAGCAGCTCGTGTCTCTAGGAGACAGCAAGAACCTGCAGAAGGTGGTACGAGAGATGGTGGGACGCCTGTTCTCAAAGAAAGTCCAGGAGCAGTTCTCCGGCCCTTCTGGGCTACCAAGGAAAGTCAAGGTTCAAGGACGCCATGATGTGTAAGGTGGTCATCGGTAATGCATATTCTTTGCTAGCTATTAAATTTATGGTATCTCTATTGGAGCTCAATAGACAAGCACAATCTTTGAAATATGTTGACAATTAAAGGGAAACTGAAACACTTTTTGACAAAAAAACGAGTTACAGGTGACTTCTGGCGTATTTTTGTCCTGTGAATCTGAATATCACTTTCGTTTTCCCCGAAGGTGTAACTAGACGCGAGAAAACACGAAAAGCCTCAGAGCAGTCGTGACGTCGTACTAGGATCTTTGGGGCGCCAAGCACGTGTCGCTCGTGTGGGCGGCGCGTGCAATTGCAAGCTTGCCAGTTGTATTTTTCCACACTGATGCCAGTTGTGGTGTCAATTTCTGACCTTTTTACAAATACAAGAGTTCACGTGCATAGGTTTGACAGGAGCTGAAGATGAGCGAGAGCAGAAATTCCGAAAACTCCCAGCATGACGTCACGCCCCGGGAGGAGGGGCTTCAGCTGTACTTTAGAAATTAATTTCTGCAGCCTCCGTGCACAAGATTGAAGAAATGAACTCGACATTTGTGATCCTGGATGCCATATCAAGACGACTTTGGTGTTCTTCCTCAAATGCAGAACAGCTTCAGTTTCTTGTTAAGTCTTGCAATATGCAAAATTTAAGTCGTCAATTCCTGTCGTTATTTTTTTTTTTTTTTTAATTTGACTTGCATTTTTTATTATGAATATCTCCTGTGTTACCATTCTCGGAACCTTCATACTGAAAAGCAGCGTCTTGAAGGAACTGTAAAAAAAGGTTTTTGTTGCTCTTGTCTTGTTATCCTGTTAGTTTCCAGGTTGAAAATCTAATGACGACCATTTAGAGGCCTTGGTCTGTAGAGTGTCAGTTGGGGAAGTTTTGCTCTTTTTTTAACCACTCATCTCTGCACCCCACCCCTTCTCGCCCCCCGCCCCGTCTCGCCCCCCATTTCAGATTAATAGGATGTGGCGTGAAATAGCCATATGCCTCCATAGAATCTGCACCGTAGCGTGGTAGCCAAACCCACAATCTCCACCTCTGTGGTGCTCTCTTTCTGTCACCTTTGAATTGCAGGCTAAGTGAGGGACCTATATTTACACAAAGTAAATGCTCACAAACTGCAGTGTGTGAACAGCACCTTGTGTGTAGCTAATATGCAAAGTATTGGCTTCCCCCTATCCCTCAACTAATCTCTGTGATCTGACAATTCTCTTTACAGGTGCCATACAAAGTTGCACTCGTGCAGCGTGGACGCGGTGCAGAAGTGGCTGACGGGCAGGGAGGCGGGCAAGGGCAATAGAGTTAAAAAGACGGACACTCCACTGGTGGTTCCAACCGCCCTTGACGATGAGGGACACTCTGGCTGAGGAGCTAGCTGCTATGGATGCACGAGTCACAATAAAGAATGTCACGGTAAAAAACATTTTGTATGTTCCCTTCTTGTACTACCCACAATATGCATCTGGGCGACAGATGAATGGGACATGTCGTCTCAACGAGTATACAATAATTGCCATGAGTATACTGTATACATGGAGAAAGTCAATTGTTCACACAGAATTGTTTCTTAAAATTGCACAAATACTAAGCCGGCTTTTTTCAGAAGTCCGAAAAACATGTTAAAAACGGTCAGCACCTATAAAAGATATGAAAACCAATAAAATAGTTTGGACTGAGAAATTTAGCATTTCCACATTTAAGTCAATTTGATCTGCTGAGAAGTTAGCTGTTTAAAAATGCAGTAAAATGTAATTCCTGGGCTTTAAAGCCTGACACAGCTAGATTCTGCTGGTTCTATGGTGGGTACACTGAATGACGCATACGCTGGTGCTGATCCGCAATTTCGCAGGCAATGACCTGCAATTACGCTGGCACTGATCTGTTTTTACACTGGGACTAATCCGCAATTGGACTGGCTCTGACCCGGAAACACGCTGGCACACTGATGGTTTCCTACCGTACCACCGGTTCCATGCCGGGGATCTGTGTCGGGAGCTCGCTGGGAACATCCCGTATTCTCGGCATCCCGGTTCCCCAATAAGTTCCCGGTACCGGCCGGATTCCGGCATTGGGCCCGGCCAATGTCGCCCCTTGGGGCGTTTCCCGTACTGGCCGGTATCGCTATCCCGGCAGGCCAATACCGCCCCATCCCCAACCCGGCGTGTTGTGCTACGTGCGCATCACCAGCAGACACCCGCCGTCAAGCGACCTGTCATAGTAGTCTACGTCTACTTTTGAGATATTATTTATTTATTTATTTCAAATACTGCCAACCCTTGCGGGTTATAGCAGGAGTGAATACAGTAATACATTAAACAAAATTCAGGTGACACAAGAAATTAGGCATAGAACAATCATTCTCACAGGTGCAACTACTCGTCAGCAAACCAGTTCATCAACATTTCTTCAAATTCTTCAACAGAAGGGAGGTCCGAAAAAACATATCTGTTCCATTCTTCTATTGTTTTGGCAAGAAACGAATATTTAAAAATGTCAATATTCGGCATAAATGGGTCAGCTGACAATTCACTGTTTAGTCGTCGAGACCGTCTTCCTGGAGATCTGATACAAGTTTACGGGTAAATATGGAGATTTTTAAAATACAACAAATAAAAAAACTTCAGCCGCGCAATTCTTCGTCTTGACGCTAAGGAGGATAATTGGGCTTCCCTCAAGAATGCCGAAACAGACTCGTGTCTATCGTATTTAGAAAAGATAAACCTTGCTGCTAGCCTTTGAATGCGCTCCACTTTATCTATTTGAGTTCGTGCGTGGGGGTCCCATATTATCGATGCATATTCCAATGTCGGGCGCACTAGAGCTTTATAAACGTTGGTCCGGATATCGTACGTAGTTCGTCCCTCTTAGAGATCGCCTCATAAAACAGTTTCCTATATGCTGAATTACATACATTTTTAACGTGCGTATTCCGGCTGAGATCCCCCGAGATAGTAATACCAAGATACTTAATAGTGTTAGAACCGTTGCAAGACACGATCTATTTCATACAAAAAACATCAACGGAGACTTCTTTTTGGTTATGCTTAAGACAGTAGTTTTATCAAAATTAATTCGCATATCCCATTTTTCACACCAGTGAAATATAGTCGTCAATGAGTCATTCAATAATTCTTGATCATCTACAGTTACTACGGGGATGAAAACCAAACGATCATCAGCAAACAATCGCACTTCTACAGCTGGGTCGATATCTTGAGCGATATCGTCCGTTCTTGTGCGTTATTTTATTTCCATCGTGTTTCAGTATTTAGATTGTACTGTTTTTTTTTTTGTTTTTTTTACATTTTGTGGTTCGTTTATTCCCAAAAAAACGTTCTCAGATTATGCTTTATTTTTGAGTTAGTTGCGTTTGAAGCTCCTTCAGGGGACAGTTTGCGATCTCCAAAACCCAAAAAAAGGCTTCGAGACCAGAGCCTTCCACGACGCTGCACATATTTTATTAAATGAATTATATACACTAAGAGAGCAGTGCCTTGATATCAAGGAACTGCTTGTTGAAGAGTGTGGGAACCACGTGGGTTCCCCGCATCCCTATCTAGGCCTTGCTCAGGCAGGCCATGGGCGTCGTCATGTCAAAGCGCGTCACGGATGCGAATTTAGGCCGTATTCTATCCTGGACGGCTCTCTCTCGCCCTTCTCGGGTGATTTGCCACAGGCACACTCCTCGGGACCTTAATACTTGGACTCGTCCGCCTCTCCGGTGATGAACCCACTACCGTCGACCACGGGCGCGCCCATTTCCCGCAGGCTATATATGCCGGCCCAAAGCAACGACCGAGGTGCTCTCTTTGAGGGAGAGCCTTGCTCCACGGAGTTTTATTTGAGGCTCGTCTCCTTTTTATGAATCTGTCTACTGCGGCAGCGCGGAGTCCGACCGGTGGTTCTGTCACATTGAAGCAGCGCCGATAATTCGGAGTGTATCAAGGGCAACTCGTGTTGGCATGTCGAGTCAATGAACCCGTCGTTCTATGGACCCAGAGATATACTGTATTTCCTCCCCCTTCCCAAAGGGGAAATCCACAAGTGGAATTACGAATATCAGCATCTTCAATCCTTTGAACCATTGAATTCTTAGACATTGGTGCCTCGCGCCGGAAGTTACGATTATTACCTGAAGAGGTCAAATTCCAGCTCTGCTGTAGAACGTACTGTGAGCTACTCTTAATACGAGAGAACGTTTTTAATTTGAATTTTTCATTTGTCTATAAAGTTTGAAAATGATTTCGAGTGTCAGAAGCCGCAGTGTTTTGCACTGGAGAAACTTCTTGATATTTTTCGGGGTCATGGGCGTAAACACACATGTATATTTTTCAGTGTGTATGTGTCTCACATATGAAAGCGCGAGATTGAAAGATCCTTCTTGTTCCCTAAGCACCAATGAAAATAATTAAGTTCAGACCACTGCAGTGTCTTGCGAAGTGCCGGCACTGTGCTCTGACGGCTATGCCCAAGAAACTGTACCTTCGATTCATAGGAGGGTTAAACTCCGACGCTGTGGTTAGACTACAGGTTTATTCACGGGGTCCATGTTACAGCGAAGCAGTTCATGGCTAGGGTTCTGTGGATTTTTCATGCGCGTTAACAAAAACTCTATTTTCCCCGCTAAATTTAGCAGGAAAATTTCCGTGCCAAATTTAGCGAAAAAATTTCCCCGCTAAATTTTACGGAAAAATGTTCCCGCTAAATATAGCAATAAACTTACCCCACCAAGTTTAGCGGAAAATTCCCGCGCTAATTTGGGCGGAAAAATATCCCCGCTAACTTTAACGGCAAACTTTTCCCGCAAAATTTAGCGGCTAAAAGGGAGTTGTTTCTTTTCACGCACACGAAAACCCAATAAATTTGGCGGAAAAATTTCCCGGCTCAATTTGGCGGAAAAAATTCCCGGCTAAATTTAGTGGAGAAATTTTCTCACGTGACCTCGACACCCAATTCAGTTCCCCACTAAACTTAGCCGGGAAAATGACGCCACAACTTCGTGTCACGTCACCCATGAACAAAATCAGCAACAGGAGAAGAGAAAGAAAGGAGGAGGAGGAGCGAAGCGCACCGCCCTCTTTTTGTCGTCGTTCAAAGCTCTTGCGTGCCTAGTTTCCTTTCCTTCCGCCGGGTGGCGGTCCCGTCGCGCTTGTCTAGTTTCCTCCGACTCTTCGAGGCGGCTGTAATCCTCGACATGTGTGTGCGTAGCCTTCGTCACGATGACTACCAATCAAGAAAATAAATGTGTTCGTACCTTTGTTCAAAATCTTGCGTCACGTCTGTGTCGTGTGAAAAACAACTTCGCTGGTCCTCCACCTTCACAAAGTGGAATGACTCATGATTCTTTGTTTTTTTTTTTAACGAGCAACAGTTTTGCGAAATCAATATGTTGCGCAATTGGCTGCTTCAAATGTCGATTTTGATGTGCGAACACTATGACGTATCGACTCACGAGAAGTTCGTCAAACCTTGTTGTCCGTACCGGAAACACCGAACGTTTCGCAGTAAATTATATAAAGCACGCACAATGTGAAAAGACAGCCTTCACTCTCTAAACTTCGTCGGGTCTGGCTCACCCGGTCTCCCAGTCCTGACAAACTGACGAAAGACCGCGAACGTCAAAGACCAGACGTACGATCTTGAATATTTTGGAAATTATTGCACCGCTAAGTGGCCAGTCATCTCTAGTCGTCATATTTACACGTAGTACTTTCACTCATCGCGACTTCTGAGAAATCTGCACAGAGTCATCAACCCTCACGTGCTACCCGTATACCGCTTGTAAGCGCCACTTCTCCGCTGAACGCCACGTTCGCTTTCTTTTCTCGGCTTTGGCTCGGATACGGGATTGGCCAAAAATCAGACTACTCCAAAAGCTCGCTCCGCCTCGAAGATCAGACGTCACACGGTCACAGTGATGTCGAGCGGCCATTGGCAGTGTCCGCATTTCTCCTTCGGGTGATTTGAAAGGCCTCGGTGAAGTTTAAGCGAAATTTCGCTGCAAGACCGAGGAGTGTGCCCAGCCCTTTTGGGATGTGCGCGTCTTTACCCATTCGGCTCAAACAACGCATCTCCTTCCCGTAACCTAGTTTCGCTATACTAGACATGCCAAAAAAAAAAAAAAAGAAATGCATCCTGTCAATTGGTTTTTAGTCAGCAAGAGGCATGCTCTCAACTCTTGAAGTTCAGGCATGAACCTCAGTCAAGTAAGCGCCATTGGAAACAAATATTATGTCTATACTCCGCGTTGCCCAGATCGTTAAAAAAAAAAAAACACACACACACACAGGTTCACACGTTTCGCTCGTCTACACTTTCAGAGAAAATTTTTTAAGAAGATAGTAACTGCAGAAGCTACCACGTGTTTATACCCGTTACTGTTATTTTACTAGCTGTTTATTGCCTCAACGTCGCCATAGGCAGTAAATGCGGCTGTCAAGAAAGTCGGGTCGGAATAGTAACCATTTCTATACTATATTCGTGGATAACTTTCTGTGGCTAAGGAGTTTCACCTATGAGCGCATGGACGCTGGAGCACCTTGAACGCCGAACGAAGCTGTGCACGAGCTCTCTTCGCTCCTTTTAAAATTCCACAGAAAGTTGTACACAAGTGGCGTTGCTGCAGAGCTGTGCGAGCTGTGCAGAGAAGTAAAAACATGGGATAGGAAACGCAGAGGAGCAGGTAGTTATGTCAATTGTCGTCAAAAATTACATCGTGAATGGTTTCTATTCACTAAAAGGTTCTTCCCTTGGAACACTCAAAATCAACTTTGAGGATTGACATTAGTGAGAGAAAGCAACATTCTATTAAAATTATTTCTTGCTGAAATGATTATTGGGGAAAGGTGTGCCTTGAAAATGGCGGATATAAAATACGGAAGAGTAATCGTAGCAATCAGGAATTGGAGTAACCTGCATTCAAGTCAGAGTTTTCGTGGGGTCCTTTTTGTGTATGTGATACCTGTATCTAATACATGCGTCAATGGATTACGCGTGTATTGTGTGCTTCATATAAATTGTCGGAGAGGCAATGCTAAGCGCGCGAGCAATGCCAATATATTTCTGGACTTGGAGTTGGGCAATATCTACCACTACCTAGCTTCTCAAGCTAAGTGGCAAGCGACCTTTTCCGAGAAACGTTCTGCGCACGCGCGAGCGCCCGACTCTAAGCGGCGAAAGTCGACACGAAAAATTGAGGAAATTCGGAAGGAGGCTGTGGATCAGCGAGTAGAGCACGTAATCGCAGCATATATATAATTGTCTTACACAAAAAAAAAGTGGACGGAAAGGAAAACACGACGTTTAGGTGGACGCCACGAATGCCCCTCTTAAAGTCGCGTTGGGCACGCGCCGTAGCTCAGAGAGTGAAGAAACTGGCTGCGTATCTCTTATTATCGGTTGGTAGCGCAGGTAGGTCACTTCTTTGATGTTCAGTTTGTGGAGCCACCGCCTGGTGCCGTCGGTATGTGGAAAAGTCCATTAGGCTTACCGCAGCAGTTAGTATTCGTTTTTAAATCAATCTAGTGGCTCCTACTAGGTTTTGTGAATGAGGCTAGCTTCCGTTACTAAGTTGCTTGGTTATTAACGGTTACGAACATTCCCTTTACTTAGCACAGTTACTAAGAGTTTAGTCAAGTATGTGACAAGTATTTTTCCAACAGTGCACTCTTAGAATAAGAAGTCGTAGTTTTTTCCTTATGTGTCTATATATCATACTGATGTATAAATCCTTCCGCTCTTGTGAAGTAGACGGAAACAGTTCTAAAACATTGCCTGTTCCCGTGTCGCTGAAGGCTTCACAGACACCTTTTTGTTTCTCTCGAGTACGCTAAAGAAACGAAATCAGTTGTACGTATATTAGTTTTCAACCTATTTACAATTTCATTTTAATCAACACAGTTGGTAGCGCCACATTCTCATTCAGGCATAAAGAGTATTGTAGCGCTATGGGTTGTGGTGCGAATACAGCTCTAACCAAATAGCGCAGCGACCTTCCACATGCAGAATTGTCTTTTCCTGAGGCCCCTTCGCTATTTTTAGTGCAACCAGGTGTTCAGGGCAAACTTGAGGCCATTGCTACGCGTCCACGAGGTAGTTGTTTTCGTAAAGCAAAGTGCACGAACGTTAAAGGCTTAGGGGGGAGGACATCTTGGAGCAGTCGCCGTTGCTCCTACTAATGGTTTTGCCTAGAGGCGCCGCAGACGTCCCGAGGTTCGTGTTTCGAAAACTTCAAACATCTTTAGGGTTTGAATTAAAAAAATGAAGACGAAACTTTATAACGCCGAGGTTCGAACTCGAAAAGTTCGAAGATTTGGAGGTTCGTGCAAGTGCGGGCATGAAGGTCTTCTTTCGAGATAAAGTACGAATTATTTTGAAGATTCTAAATTTTGTTTAAATTTAAGTTTTGAAAATTCGAAAATATAAAATTTATTTGAGATGCAAGTTCAAAAATGTCAGTCTTTGAATCTCAATGTATATCCGATTTCCGCAGTTTCGAATAAAGTTTTCGCGGTTTCAACTTAAAAAAATTCTGAAAAGTGCTACTAACTTTACGAAAAATGTTGAACAAGCCTCGCATGCTGTAAAATCGCCTTCCTCCTTCTATCTTAGTACTACACTACTTACGGTACCACTTGTTTAACATCAGAGTGTTAGTAGACCGTACGCTGCGAATTCCGGGCCTAGCGGGCGCGTGATCAATCCATGCGTCAAAGTGACAGCAAGAGCTCCCGCAAACAAAACTAAATTCTAGAGTACGGTAAATTAAATGTCTATATTGTAACGTGTGTAACAAGTGTAGAACGGTTTAGCGAAAAGCCTTGAGCAGGTATACGGTGAACGTGATGAACGACCTTCCTACCTCATTGCATGTGAGCTGATGGAACGCCACCTAAAAGCGATGCTGCCATGAAACAACAAACAATACAGGACGACGCGTGTTCGTAAAGGAATGGAAGGCAAGACATTTCGCTCCCCATAAGCGCTTTATTTGCTGAGGACGTTTATTTCCGGTGAGATGATCCGCGGGAAAGAAAAATCGCTGGGATAGAAGGACACCAGGCCGGCACCCAACGCAGCTCGATGTCGAAGACCATGCAACCAAGCTAAACTCGCTGTCTACTCAACTCCAGAATTTTAAACTCACCAGGTCACGACCGGAAACGCATCAGGAACGTTTATTCAGCGGTTTCTTACACTTTTATTTTTCACTTATCAAAAAATTAATTGAGCTGTTTGCCAATTTAAAACGCAGCCGTTTTTTTATTTTTATTCTTGTATAAACTATTAATGGGGCAAGCGCCAAACAGCGCTCGCTGTAGTGCGTCGGCGTCTCAAACTATGCGCACCTTTCCCAGATCGTCACAAGACGAACGAGCCGTTTCCACATTGAAATGGGGAACTTAGGTTATGAACGACGCTTCAGCGGAGCGCATCGTTTGAATTTTAAATCTGTAGACCAGGATACCGTTAATCCAAACGCACTTTAAAAAAGAAAAGAAGGTTTTATACAGTCCTTTCTACAGAAAGGAAGGTACTTGTAACCAACGTTTTTTTTAGAAAGAGAGAAACGTTCGTCCCTGAAAGTAGGGGAGTAATGTTCTTCCGTTCTCTGCATCTCATTATGGCGGCCCAAAATCAAGCAAATCGAGCTCAATAAGGCTTAACGAGGACGCTACATCTTTTGTACGGGGCTAGAGGAACAGCAAATAAAAGCGTAACACGAGCTTTCGCGAACTGAATTTATTTTTGAAGCCATCTTCCGCCGCAGGTAAAGAAACTGCGTCTCGAAAGCAGTCACTCAGTCGTCTCTCTCATCAGCACTGCGGTTAAACGGAGACAACCGATACCCAGCTCTTCGCGCATTTTGCGTCCTACCTTTGCTATTTCTCGAGCCACATTTCCTTCGTCAGCAGCACACGTCACGGACGACTGGAAAACCATTTGCGAAACCAAAAGCCGCTCTCAAAAGACAAATTCGAAGCAGCTTATTTGCCTCATTGTTGCACGGTAACCACAAAATATCGCGAAAAGTTAAAGAAGGTTAAATCACTCGCCACCAGATGGCAGGGTCAAGCAGAGTAATTGCAAATAGCTAGGCTAGGTGGCTCTATGTACCGCCAATGAATGGTTCACAACATTATTTTTATATGCTCATGCAAACGTTACGCTTTGAGCACCTCTGTTATACACACATGTATATACATTACGGGTACCACGGGTATCATGTAGACATTTACAACGAGCGCATACACATACACAGCACATACGAATATCAATACAACAACAAACTACCCCGACTACTATTTCCGAGCTCTGCGCTTCCGCCTCTTACACTCGTCGATTTGAAGGTACAGATTTTCTCAAAGTGCACCTAAGCAATAAATAAAATTCCCAGCATGTTGATTTTTTCTCAATAATATCATACCTTAGAAAGTGTTTTCAGTGGCTTTGAGATAAATCTTCCTGTAAAAAGTGAACACTTATGCCGTAATTATTTGAAAGCCGATTTAACAAGCCGCTCCACTGCGGTTTTAAGCCATGAGTTAGTTTCACCGCACAGTACGTCGTAGAAAGTTTTTCTATCGTAGTATTTGTTTTTCTATCTGGGATATTCTCGTGAGGCAGCCATTGTCGTCTTGAAGAAATCTCTATAGAGGAGGTATTCACTCAGCTGGGAGCGATGCGTCATGGGCAGAGAAATCGCTTTTCGACCAACATGAATGCAGTCAAAGTGGCAGCTTGCAGCAGGTGTTAAGTGTATGGAGCCACGTTATGGTGAGCTGGAAATCTTCCAGCGCTCAGCCCAGCGCCCCAGTTAAAGGACAGTTTCTTCAAGAACAGAAGTATATTTTAACGACAAAAATAAAGTATTGGTATTTGTTCCTCTTTTTACATTATAAATTGTAAATATACGTACTTTTCGTAGTATTTAAAGAATGTTCAGTCCTTTTCCCAGAGCGCAATCGCTCTCGGGCAGGAGCGACAGGACATTGCATACGAGAGTCACATAGGCCGCTGTAGGAAAATAGCTACGGTTCAGCCCAGCGCTTTAACATGACCGCCCGTAGGTCGATCAATTGCACTGTAATTCCTCAAGCGATCTTAAACACTTTGATCTAAGGCAGAACGTCAACCTGCCACACCCCGTGCCCACCGATTACGGCCCGACCAGAGGCACCTATGCCCGACAATTTACGCAATCTCATCTCGCTGTTGCACCACTGATACGCGAACACAGGGTGCCACGGTCACATCGGCGACAATTCCAGTCTTCGGTCAGTACGCACAACACTGCCATTGTGATGTTGCTGACATGCGGAAATGCAAAACCTTATTGACGGTCGGTTGGCACTTGGATTCAGGAAACATAGCCGAACGCAGCACAGAAGGCACGCAAGCACCTGTCAGTAAAACCTGCCAATTTCGAACGCGATTTGCGCGGTTTTTTATAAAGTCGTCAACGTCGACATGTCGCTCCGCTATCCGGAGGCTGCCATCTCAGCTCAGTTGTGATTTTTTCGGTCGCGCACCAGTCACCTAGCTGTGTTTGAAGATTTGTGTTTGCCCGTTGTCCGCCTTGTTCTTTTTCTTCAGGGATTATCTTCGTCACTCTTGTCCAGCTCGCTTGCACTTTTGCATTTAACTGCATTATAATGATATCCTTAAACTACAAGCATTTCACCCTAGTTGGAGTTACACAGGTGGCAGCTGATAAAACCTGTTTGCTTTCCTGACAGCTAACCCCATGGTTAGCTCAGTTGGTATAGCGCTCCATTGGGAATGGAGATGTCCCGGGTTCGATACCCGGACCAGGCGGATTTTTCGGTCGCGCACCAGTCAGCTAGCAGTGTACGGAGATTTGTGTTTGTCCTATTGTCTCCCTTGTTTACTTTAGAGTCACTAAATCAGCTACGCTTTCAGAGTACCGCATTCCTTTTCTTTGGCATTTTGCCGACAATACAGTCGCTCTATTCAACAATCTTCTGGTTCGATGCGGCATCATTGGATAGCGGCAGTCGCGTGATTCGCTATCATCATCATCATCGCGCTTCTTCAACGCAACCATCTTGGGTCCAGCGATCCTCTGCCTGCTGCTGTTTGCTGTTTACTGCGCGCGCACGCTGAGTCCGTCGCTCGGCACGCGCGTTTTCCGTGTTGCGTCGAGGTACGAACAACACGACCTTGATTCGCTGCCACAGCTGCTTCTGCGGCAGCTGGCTCAGGTGACGGCTACAGCTCGGCTTGGCTCAGGTACAATCGCTCCTCCATCTGCGCATAGACCCAAGATGGCGGCGCCTGACGCGCTTCAGACGCGTAGTTTGTGAGTTTCGGTACTCTGAAAGCATAGCTTTATTTGGTGACTCTGGTTCCCTTTCTCCAGGGATCATTTTCGTCATTCTTGTCCAGCTCGCTTGCACCTTTGCATTTAATTGCATTATTTATTTATTTATTTATTTATTTCAGTACCTTCAAGGCCCAGAGGGCGTTACAGAAGGGAGTGGTGGAAAACATAAAAACAAACAACAGGTAGTAAATACAGAAATTGAAACAGAGAATGAAAAATGCAGACAACGCCGGTTATTAAGAAAGTACATAACGCTCAATGGCGGATCTGAAAGTGAAATCGTCGGTAATCATTGCGATGGAGGCGGGCAGGTGGTTCCATTCGTTACTAGTCCTTGGGATAAATGAATAAAAAAACAAGTTAGTGCGACAATGTGGCACGCCTACTTTGTTATGGTGGTCTGAACGAGATGAGACGTATGATGGCTCTGAAAAAAGTTTAGCTTTGAGGTGCGGGTTATAATAATATATTTTATGAAATAGCGTGAGTCGCGATATTTTTCTGCGCAGAGAGATGTTCGGAAGGTTCAAGGTTTCCTTCATAATTTTTCTTTATAATCATAAAGAAAAATTAAGTAGAAACTTTCGAGAGGGGACAGAAAACGTCAAATG
Source organism: Ixodes scapularis (assembly GCF_016920785.2). Lineage (NCBI taxonomy): Eukaryota > Metazoa > Arthropoda > Arachnida > Ixodida > Ixodidae > Ixodes > Ixodes scapularis. Next base: position 70,702,237 of record NW_024609835.1, read on the forward strand.
AAAAACCGTATATCGTGGTTGGAGAATCGCGCTGAGCGAGTTTCCACAGTCCAAGAGAGCGGCAGAAAGTTTCTAGCTGACAGGGGGCGCGAGCGTCGCACTATCCGCATCAGCGTCATCAACATGGCGGGGGCCTTTATAGCGTTTTATGGAAAGGTGTCTACATCTGCGAGAAGACAAGAAATTATCAAACATTTCTTTAGTGTTGCTGCAAAGGCGTACAGAAGTAAACCAAAATCAAAGTGTTGCTTCGGTAGTTGTCGCTTACAAAAAGAGAGGAATGGCCGAGGATATGCATCGTTCAGTGACTTTTTACTTTCTGTCATTTTCATGCGATTATTCAGTAAAACCCAAAGGATTTACAATTTAACTGTACGGGCAGAAGTGGTTTCTGGCACGTTTTAAGTAAACCTAGTTTAGTTGCTGGAAAAGAAAATATGACATTAGCGAATGAAACTCCCGTCAAAGGATGCTTCAGCAGACACTGACGTTGTCAGTGTTCTGATATATAGAAAGAAATGGCCGTCAGCTTAGGCGCAGAGAGCACACACCAAAAATTCAGTTAGAGTACATTTTCAAGTTTGTATCTCACTGATCAGCAACGTCATCACAAGATTACATTGTCAAAACTCGCATCGAAGTATGCCCAAACAAAGAAAAAGTAATTGAGATGTTCAGTTTCTTTTAATTTCCATATTTCTTTGCACATAGTTTTAAAGGCAATATTTCTAAATGTTGCATTTATCGCGAGCGAGACAGGAGTTTCCCTTCAACGACAATATTTATTTATTAATTTAATCCTTTCATACATACATCGCTACATCGCACTTGCAGTAGAGTAAATGAGTACACAATGTTTGAAAGAAAGCATAGAACATATCAGAAATACAGAACTGCACAAAGGATAAACGGCCACTTCTCAACAATAATTTTTTATTGAAAAACAAGGCAAAAAAGGGGAGCTCTAATATTGTTCATATACATAAATCACTTACGAGCAACAAAGCAGTTCGGCTTCGACGATATGTATAATTAAACTACGAGTCAATTACCAGTGACCTGAATTAAAATGCTCACAGGGTGCCCAAAAACATATACTTCAAGCATGCCACCCGAATGTTTGTCCGCGTTAGAAAGTAGAAGCATTCAAATGAATACAATATATGCTCGTTTTTAGCCTAGTTTCCTAATTGTGCAGCTTTCTAAACACCGACTAATTCCTTGTAACTTGATTCATTTTACGAGAATGAAAAAAAAAAATCCTTTATCGAGATCAATTTGAGTTGGAGCAAATATCTATGTGATTCAACTAAATTAATAATGTCTTAAGAAATAAAGCCCTCTTTTTCTGACAAGCAATGGATTGCAAGTGTCTCTTGCTGTATAAAAAAAAGCCGTTGAAAAAAAATACCACAATTCATTCGGGGAAGGTTTTTTTTTTTTTTTCGCCTATAGCAAGAAGGCGACGTAGAACAAGGGGGCATAGGTATTCCCACTTTGGCATTCACCCTCCGAAAAAGAGTTAATATTCCACAAGGCAAAAGCTATTGTTCCAAATAGCCGCCTCGGTGGCTCCGAGGCGAGAGCGCCGGCCTACGGATCCCCAGGTGGCGGGTTCAAATCCCGACCGAGGTGCCCGCAATATGACGGAGGCTTATTGCGGAGAAGGCGCCGTGTAACCGAGCTTTCGGTTGCACGTCAAAAGATCCCCAGGTGGTCCAAATTAATCCTCAGTCCTCCGCTGGGGCGTGCCAGATGCCCGTCGTAGGTTTGGCACGTAAAACCCCCAAATTTTTTTGATTGTTCCAAATGAAAAGATACTTGCAATAATTAGAAAGACACGAAATAAGGAAGGTTGTTGTCCAAGCAAATCTGGTATACTTATTACTTAAATTTTTACTAGCATTGTAATACTGGCACATGCGTCTAGAATAAAACCCAGTTCAGTGCTAAAGAACTTGGCTGCTTGGTTTCCATTCCTCACTGTGTAAGATTTTACTCTTCTTATTTTAGCCCAGCAATAAATTAGAATCTAAGGTCGGCGATCGAATCCCACTTCTACCGGTATGCGCTGGTCACACTGCCGTTTTGCGGCAGAGTCATTTGACGCCATGTCCAGGGATATTATTTTCTCGGTTTAAATGTCTCCATACAACATATTTTATTTCTGTTATTATTTGAAACACGAAGATAATTGATTTAGCCAATGCCCTAGTAAGTCATTGCTCTGCCTTGGGCTGGGAATGGAATGGGAAAACTTTGAGCTATAGTTTGAAAGAACTACGTCAAAGTTCTGCATAATACGTTTATCAATGAAGGCGTACGTTACTCTAAAATGGTTAAGCACAAAACCATTTATCGTTTACAGCTGCACATACTTGCTCCATAAATAACGTAAACCGTGTTAAATTGGCGCAATCCTGGTGTCAAGATGGTAGCAACCTCCGGTCTTACAAAACATATGTGCGTGTTAAACAAGAAAACAGGCCAATATTTCCTCCAAAACATTTTATAATTGTGCGTTGCACAATTCATATATATATTTTTTTGTTTGTTTTGTTTTGTTGCGCAATGATCCAAAACTTCAACCCATAAAGATCGAGTGCTTTACCGCGTAGAAAACTAGGGGAAACAAGAGATAACAAATGTTATGCTGCTGTTATGCTAAATTGTAAAACAAGTTATACTTTTCAAGATAAATTTACAAACCTAAAAATCCCCGAACTCCTCTAAATTCTACATTTTCGAATCGGTCCAGTGCATGCTGCAACTGAAAATGTACGAGATGGAATCTCCGGCTCCAAATACAAAAAAAGAAAAAAAGAAAAAAACGTATTTCTTTTTTTTTGCTCCCGTTTCCGTTTTTTTTTTTCCTTCTTTTTCTGCGTGCCTTGCTTAACCTATCAAATATAATAGAACTAATCGATTTAAGTACAGTAAATAATTGCCTTTCCGCCAAACGAATTTTGAGAGAAATCGTTGGAAACCCCTTAAGTTCTCCGAATTCGTAAAACTTTTCAGTCCAACTGCAAGTGGTACTATACAAAAGGAAATGTCTGGAGCGCAAAACAACCCAACGTTTCCGCCTTTCATTTAGCCCTCTTTTTTCCCATGTAATTTCCTGGCTGTTTAACCCGTCAAATATTTCCGAAACCATCGATCTATGACGTGCGATCAATCATCAACTCAACAAGTTCTACTAAAAAACACGCACACACAAACACGTTTAGAACGGATGTAAAGCAACATAGACGTCACGCCGTAACGTACATCGGGGTACAAAAATTTCATGTCAATTCGAATTACACCACTAAAAAGAACATGAAAAAAAAAAACGAATATATTTACGACTGTTCTAAAGCACAAGTGCATCGCAATATTCAGTGAGTCAAACTACGATGATCATGATTAGTCAGCGAAGGTTCTAGTGGTGTGTATCTTTATTTCCTTAATTAAATCGCAACTCCGAGGAGTGCGTTCGTCATGTAATATATGTTGTTTAAGTTCACGCAAGCATACACCAAAGCGCTGTTTACAAACTACCCCGCGTTTGCCCACAGCAGATGTGCGCAATGCTCATGCGCAGAAACCAGATTCACGTGAGGCGATAGTGTCTGCACATACGCACTGCCGACAGCAGCGCCACCGCAGTGTCATGACGTCAGGGAGTTGAGTTGGTGCATAATGAGGCATATGTTACCAGTAAGAAGCTGTGTGCCTGTGCAATCATAGCCAAAAGAAATTATCTCTATGGTCCTTGCACGACATTGCTTTTTGTCAAACTGCCCCCCCCCCCCCCCCCCCCCGCCTCTCCCGCACTCCAGGATCTCTGGGCTCGAGCCCAGAGATCCAGGGCTCGAGCCCCACCTCTGCCCGCTTCGATCTGGGTAGCTAAACTCGTGGAGCAAAACATTATTCGCTTTTTGACGTAGCGGGGGGAGTGACCAAAAGAACGCCGCAAAGTTTCCTCCTCCCTGCGCGCGCTCAACTTCGCAACTTTTGACGAAAAATCCCCCGCGATCCCTAGGCGGTGCACGAGAGCACGAGACAGCGCGGGGAGGTGAGCGTTCACGCCGCTCGCTGTGCTTTGTCTTTGGGCTCTGTAGCGCCGTTGGGCCGAAATTCAATCCCGTCATGCCTCGCCGAGACAAGGAGCGAGAGCAGACGACGTGAGTTCGTCTGCTATGATGAGGCATTCGCACAGCGGAACTGAAAGAAAAAGTTGTTTTTCTGCTCGAAATTGCGTCCCGCGGGCCACAAACTCAAACGCGAGCTTGAATCGTAAGCGTCTGATATTTCACGAAGGGAGGAATCGACGACCCGTGTTTTAGTTGCAAAATTTGAGTCGCTTTGTTGCCGTACAGACGCTGAAAACTACCAGTGTGTAATGAAAGGCCCAGGACAACCACAGAGGCCGCGAGATCTAGCATCATTTGTGTATGGGTGAAAAGTGGAAAATTTTTTCGACAACTCTCCCACAGCAGAAACCTGTAACGGATTCACTCAGCGTCCGGGAAGGCTAAACATGGAGACGTTGCCCGAGGCTCGCGCAAAGTCATATTTGAACGGCAGCTATCTTGCCCCGTCGTATTTTGTTTGAGAAAGCTCTCGTTCTCAATGCCCTCATCAGGGAAATTAAAAAAAAATCCTACGAAACGTATTGCAAAGAACTAGATTTAAGCCGTATCCTTCCAGCGGTTCACTCATAATACTATGCTTAAAACGAAGCAAGCTCTTGCGCGTAAAGTGCCATCAATTTTCTCAAGTGTATGCTGTTTTGTAGTCAGCTGGTTTCGGAAATTTACGCCGTCTGTAGATATTTCTGGCTACCAACTTCCTTAAATGGAAGTCATCGCAAATATAAGTTAGATGTTGCAGCAACCAACATTTATAGATAAACGATGGCAGCGACAGGGCGCTCTCGGATTCCCACCCATCACGTCGAACAGAAAGGCGATAGTTTCGGTTTGAGGTCGGTACTTTTCTACAACATCTATGGCGACAGCATCAGTCTGCACTTGGTGCATTCAGTAAGTTCGTTCGGGGCTGGTTCTCCGTCCAGCACTCCGCGGGTGCAATGCATTAGAACTCTCACAGTGCAAGTCTGAATCGCGGATCGGGAGCCCGTCACTGGCCCTACCGGCGGCCATTGCTTGACAACAGGCAATACGCCGCGTCCTGTCTAGTTCTCCCTTCGTTTTCCTCCTTGTTGTTTTGGCGTATTAAACCATGAGGCATTACACGCAAGTCTAAAGGAGAAACACGCAAAAATAGGAAGCTTGTTCGCGGTGCTCGAGGGCGAGTATTTTATGACGTGCTGCGATGATTATATCGGGCGCTTTGAGATCAAATAGACATTCTTCAAACGTTCGAACATCGTTAAAAACAAATTTTAAAAAATGGGCCGGAGCATTACCGATTTTGCCGACGTCGCTTGCTTCGGTTGCTAAATAAATGTCACGTTCAGTGACTGAACGGCGCGCTTCCAGTTTCAGTTTATCAAAGAAGCCCTCACAGCAGTTCAAAGAAAAAGCTTTCACTATGAAGTACTATGTACAAGCGGTTAAAACGATGCGGATGTCCCCAGTAAAGGCCTTCTAACTTATCGTTTGCTGAGCTCTGATGACTTCGAGATCACGTATGACTCCACAGTAACTCTCGGTAGCCCTTGTTTAATTAAACACATCAAAGTTAACGCCCAACAAACTCGCCCTCGACCCTCAACCATAGAACATTTATTTAAACAAGATTGGTATTCTAACGCGTTCAATATTCTTGCCCACAATATCAACTGTTATTTACGGAAACACGATAGAAATTTTATGACCGAGAACAACCTACTAACGTAATAAAATTGAGTTTTCCCGTTTTTCCTATAGCATGCATTACATCGTATCAAGCGATGACTGCCGGTGGTGCCGCTCGACCCCAGCAATACAGGCCTCTATCCGCGATCCAGCCCACAAAGAGATCAGTGGTGCCAGTGCTATTAGACATAAATCGTTTATTTGCATCGGTACACCCATACCTGCCGGATGTCTGGACGAGGCGCAAAACCGTACTTCCGGCCAATATTGAAGCCGGTTTTCGGCTGAAATTGCCTCGACACTCGCCAAGAAGCAACGTGCTGCTTCGGCGACTCGTTTGCGTAATTTATTTGTTCAGTCATTTTATTGGGTCCCGGGCCACTGTGTACACCCAAAAAAAGAAATGTACTGCGGTAATTACACCTTGACGAGAAGCAGGCACGTAGCCAGGATTCTGTTTAAGGGGGGGGGGGGGGGGGGCGCCCATGACAATGCGCTTTATGAGGGGGAGGGCGGAGAGGAGGCCTCAGCAAATGGAAGATTTCGGGGGGGGGGGCCTTATGCCCCCCCCCCTGGCTACGTGCCTGACGAGAAGGGGTATTGCAGTTTTACATCTTTATAAAAAGGTGTAGTGCATTGTCACACGTTTCAAGAAACGTGTTTAAAAAATCACACATTTTTAAAGGTGTGAGGTTGACATTTTTTTTATGAGGTCTTTTGCTACACTTATTAGAGTGTTAGTAATGGGCAGTCTTGGGTAAGTTACTTTTAAAAAGTAATTCGTTACAGTTACAGTTACTTTTAGAAAAAGAGTAGCGAAGTTACCGTTACAGTTACCGCAACAAAATAGTAACTCGTTACAGTTACACTTACTTTTAAAAAGTAACGACGTTACTTCTGAGTTACTTTTCTAAAACACAAAAAAACTAGGAAAAACTAGAAAACGCCCCTCACCAAGTTTTTTGAATAAAACTAAAAGGTGCGCTTTATACTTCATATTGAAACTCAGCAGCCGTTGCTTCTCGAAATTAGTGCATGAAAGTTTCCCTCTTTTGATGGCAAACACGTCCCTGCCCTTGCTGAATAGGCGCTCAACTGGTGCGCTTGAAGGAATAGCACGGAGGCAAACGCGGATCCAACACAAATGCCATATCCTTGGCAGCACTAGCACATTGCTAGCTCTTTGACGGTTGCGCTAGGTCCATAGAGTCCCAGGACATATTTCAGTTCGTACCCGGCAAGCCAGAAACAAACCCCGCGCAAGAAGCAGTACATTTTGCCTCGACTGTTAACGCTCCGCCGGAGTAGTGGCGCAAATCAAAATACGAAAAATCCACATTGCGTTGTAGTGGCGCTAATCAAAATACGAAACATGCGAAGTGCCTTTCGCGTGTATTGGAGATTCAGGGTGTATTCACCCAATAAAAAACCGTTTGCACAAAAAAGGGAACAAACGCAACGTGGATAGTGCTTCAAGATACTAAGATGTAAATATACAGTCAAAAAGTACAAGCGCGGCCGTAAAGATATCTAGATTTGTTTTTTCTTCAAATTTACAGGTGGCTGCGAGAATACTTTCTTTCGCGAGAAAGAAAGTATTCACAAGTTTGTGCAAGGCCATCTTGACGCTCGAAATGTCGGAAAAGACAATTTAGAAAGTGCGAGGAATAGCTAGATTGTATTTGTTCAATGATATATTATTCATAAAAAAAACTGGAAAGTAACGACAAAAGTAACGTCGTTACTTTCATCGTTACCTCAGAAAAAAGTAATAGAGCTACAGTTACAAGTTACAGTTTTAAAAAGTAACTCGTTACAGTTACAAGTTACCAAAAAAGTAACGACATCACAGTAACGCGTCACTAGTAACGCGTTACTACTCAAGACTGGTTATGGGACACCCCACTTACATGTTTAAAGATGTGAAAATGTTTAACGTGTATATACCTCTAACGGAAGAAAATCTCGTTCATGTGACTACATCGCGTGTCGATGAAACGATCTGTCGATGACACGTCGTTCGATGAACTGATTTGACCGCCAATGAGTGACGACTGCCAGTATAATTTCGGGGAAATAGTTCTGCCGGCTGCCGGCTGCCGGCTGCCGGGAGAGTCGACCCTACCCAGGAATTACACCGGTTCTTGTTTGTTTTCCATCATTCTGAATTGTATACCAGCTTATTAGTACCTCTTCAGATATTACAGAAAAATACGATGGCAGCCGAAAAAACTCCGACAGCCCGGCTCACAGTGATGTGGGAGACTGACAGGTGCTCGTCAGTCGCCACCGTGCCTTGAAAGCTGTCGGTTCCGAAGAACCGGAGCGCGCAGAGAACTTGTTGTTCCACGGTCATGGTAGAGGCGATTGTCCGCCGCTTCGAAGTCCGGGCGCCGAACGAAGCTCGTCGCAGAGTCAACGCGCAACGGTTTTCGATAGCCGGTCCTGTCGCCGAAAGTCGTCGTCGGGGAATTGAAAGGCGTCCCCGGTGGTCTCGGTAGCGAAGCTCGGCCGCAGCGTACGGAACCGCCATGTTGACAAAGTTTAACTTCGCCTCGATCCGAAGCGAAGATCTCAAGCTCAAACCACGGCTCTCGCAAAATTCGGAAACGTCATTTTGACGTCAGCGACAACTTCGACAAACGAGGTTTCTTTTTTACACAAACTTAGGAGGGATTTTGAGCGCCATCAGGTCGCCTAGGGACAATCTGCACAGCATTAATTTTAGCTTGGCGTAGGGATGTAGGAACAAATGGGCGCTACGTCATCGGCGAAGCCGTTCAGTCAGCGGGCTCCTCGCGCCCCTCACGCGCCGCAAGCGCGCCTCGATGAACTTTGCTACATTCTGCCTCTCTATACTTCGTTTCACCTTGTCTGCGAGCGAAGCCAAAGCTAGAAGCGCGAGACCAGCGCTTTTCGCGTTTCTCCCCAGCTCGCGCGCTCGAGCAAAGCCTGAACGCACGGAGCTTCCGTGCTCGCGCTTCCAGCTTTGCCTTCGCTCGCACATAGGGTGAAACGAAGTATAGAAGAAATGAGCGTTCGAATGATTGACACCTCGCTCGGCGCGACGTCAGCGTCGCGAGAGTCCAATTAGCGCGTTCCGCAAACTTCGGGCACAAAGTTGTGCTTGACGAGTTTAGCGACCCTGGATGAGCATCGTACCGGCGTGCGGTCGTGTATCATTTTTGCGTGAGCACGTTAAAGACCCCAGGTTAGCAGTCGTACTGCACTGGCGAAATTGCTCATCTACAATGTAAACCAGTGTCGCCTCATCATGGCAGACCGATCTTACGCTGTATAAATCACTAAACGTCCAATTTGACGTTTGATTTGACCACTCCCCCGGGATCGGCGGATACCTCACCGTCATTAACCTACCCGGGAATTCCCTTCACGCGGTACCGGATCACGAACTCCAAGTTTTCGCCATCGCAGCGCTAACAACACGTGTTCAAAGCGGGACAGAAGCTAATCATGGTGTGAACGATGCGCGTTGATAAGGGATGCGCATCGAAGTATCCCACTTATCGTAATACTCTTGAACGGTGTAAAAGTACGTCTTGATTTTTGGCCTCTTCTGCGGAGGTCCGGGAAATCAGTCGAGTTCATGCTGCACATATAAGCAATCCTCCTCGTCGCAACTTGATGACGAACTGTGATCAAGCAGCAGAAGCAGTAAAGCGAGCGGAACGTCATGAGCGCCATTTACGAATTATTCCAGGGCGAGGTGCCTAGCGAGAAAGAAAGTCACGTGTGCGGCCCGAGGGGTTGGCCAGGCTGGCTTCCGGTCGAATCCGCCGAAATCGGCGCGGCGACTTCTCGGATCCCGATCGAGATCTGGAGTGGGAGCTGACAAAAAAAAAAGGAGGGGAACACGTCCGTCTCCATTCGATCACCCAGTGAAATAGGCGCGCTTCTAAACGACCTGTAGAATTCGCCATAAAATAAGCATTTCGTTCACATTACATGACTCGATATGAATTCCTAAATGTATCTGTTATTAGACTCGATATTTGTAATTATGCGTTCGAAGCGCGACGCTGTCTTTGGGTTCAATGCGATAGCTCTCTAGTAGAGTCAGATCAGTCACTCCACATCCTCACTGCTCTCTACTCCGCGGACGGATCTTGTTTGAACGACATTTTGCGGACATTTTCGGAGTCTGAGCGTAGTTACCGGAGTGAGTGTTTGTTCTGCTTCGCCGGTCGCTGAGTGTAATGTCGTTTGCATCTATAGCATGATCGCGTAGCTGCACATGATGGCTTTTCTATTTCGACCGTTGTCTATTGTTCTACCTTTGTCCCCGCTGCGAGAAACGTACCGAAAGACAAAATGATATTTATGCGGCGTTCGTGTGCATGTAAAAGAGAAAAGCATATTCTATCGACAAAAACGAGCGAATTGCCTTTTTCTGAAACCAAAGCCATCTGTTTGCGCTTGTATAAGTTGTAGTTCCCCAGTCATTGTGGCAATAAGATAGCCGAGAACAGAATAATACATTAAAACATTAAAAGCGTTACATTGGGTGTTAACACAAATTAATATTTGAGGAGGACGCCTTTGAGTCTCGAGGGTTTTAGTGTAAGGTTTTGAATATGAGCGTTCCATAACATGTTCTCGTGGAATACCACACCTAATGTTTCAGCACTACTTACCAATCCAATTTCGGAAGTACATACTATTTCTTGGTACGCAATACAGAAACTATACGCAAAACTAAAACTAAATTAACTGTTCCAGCGTTGCTGGGAAAAATAAATTTTTGTTTTCTCTCGTGTACAGTGTAGGAAAGAAGTCACTCATAATTTCGTTTGTCAATCATTTAAAAGTTTATTTTTATCAGCAGAGATGGTTGCCCTGCCCGCTCAATCAAGCACGTAAAGTTATCCGCTATGGACTACTGGGTGGGTTGTGATGCAAATACAGACGTAACCAGAAAGCGCAGCGACCTTCCAATTTCAAAATCGTCTCTTCCGGAGGCCCGTTCGTTATTTTCTGAGCAACCAGGTTGTCGGGTCTGACCTGAGGCCATTGATACTTGTCCACGAGGTACTTGTTTCTGTAAGAAGAATACATAAACGTCAAGGACCTAGAAGGGAAGGCATAATGAAGCCGTCACCGCTTCTCCTATTAAACCGTTTGCCTTTCCAGGGCATCCTGCCTCAGCTGCCTTAGACTTAAGATGATATTGTTGTAAGAAGATAATAGCCTTATATGTATCCCTTTGTAAACGGTAATCAATTTTATGTGCTGAGACTCCCCAAATGTCGCTTGGATTGCCAAGATGCAGGTCCTCCAGCACCCGTATTCACCAAACATTTTAACAAAATGCAGTAACTTTGTCGTTGACGTTTTGCAAACCGGCAGAAACTTGTTCAGCGCGCTCATTAAATGACCACCACGTGTGTCTTAAGTGTGAAATAAAAGGTAAAGCAGTTCGTTCGTGCAGGGAAGACACGTGGAGCTCGAGTGACGTTAGTTATGAGAACCACGCAGCCGTTCTCGTGAAGGACCTAGCACACATGGCTATGGCACGGTAGTGAAAGAGCGTGTGTATTGCCAGGAAGCATTTGTGCAAACGTAATAAATGAACAACAATGGAACACGAACGCTACAACCGGCAAAGGCAGACGCCTCCGGCAGCGCCGCAGCAGTAGCATGTCTGGGCCGGCTTATTCCGTTGTTTTATTTCCCTAAGCTGTTCTTGGTGAGGGTGGAATTAATACTTTGTGAAGTCGCTTTCAGAGTCTATTACGGCAGCCATCCGACGAGGAAGACCTTCCACCAGGTGGGATCGCTAGTCCGAAAATCGCAGCCGATTTTCGGACTCAGCTTGAACCCCCGACTACACGACGTCCACCGATCCTCTCTGCAGAGGCCGGTGGGAGAGGGTCCTCTTCATTGCTCCCCAGACGTTCTCTATGACGTCCATGTCGGCTCCTTGGGATAACCAGGCGAGTGTCGTGGCCTCTCCATCTTGCAACAGTTTAGGCACGGACCGTGCTTTGTAGACTGAGCTGCGGTCTTGCTGTAGAGAGAAGAAACCGCCGCTGAAGGGGCCGTCCAAAGCGTACGGCAGGAGCGCCGACTCAACAAGCTCTCCGCGCGCCGCGGAGTTGAACCGGACCTCAATGCGAACCAGAAGACCGAGTCCGTCCCTATACGTTCACGGCGCAATGGCTGATACTGGCAATGCGGTGAAGATTGCATGACTTGAACGTAAAATATAATTAAATTCTTTTATCAGCTCTTATGGGAGTTGAATGTCTCATCTCATGAGAGTATCGTGAAGTAGCTCCACGAGTGTAAATAAATGTGGGAGCACAGAGACTGTGAAAAGCAGAGCGTGCTTTTCAAGGCGCTGAACTTATGTGCTGGCTTTTCACCTAGTGAAATAATATAGACTGTGAGTCGAATAGTCTCTTTTGGGCAAGCAGTCGCAAGAGAATTGTGAAGCACTGATATAGCTATCCACAGCTCTTACCCGGTGTGGTCGGCTCGCCATATTCAAACGAAAAAAACAGCGTTGAAAAACACAGGGACACCGACGAAGGAAAACAGGACAAAGCGCACACTCAACTGAAGTTTATTGGAAATTGACAAGTTAATAGAGCCACGAAAATCCTTCTTAACCTTATCTACTCAGCCCGCGTTTCATAAATTAAAACTCATGCGCAGGTAAAGACAGGGACGTGTCACTTCTACATTTCTTCTCCGTGGTCCTAATTTCAAATGCATCACATGATTTTCGCGCACCTTTATCTTTGATCGATCCAAACTCTTAATATCTTTGAAGGCCGGGATGCACGAGTTGCATGAATTGCAAGATGTCCTGAAGGCGTAGTTCTTGTCGAGGCAGTGTGCTCGCGGGTGCGATTATTCACGCACCTGCCCGTATGCCCCACGTATGGCATTACCCGTGTGAAACTGCCAAGCGCCTCTTTCTGTAACAATGGCCCTCAAGTGAATTTCAAGCTTATGTGCAGCAAAACGGATGTCGAGATGAAATTTCTTGCTAGATCGGACACTGTTTAGCAACCCCGATAGTTCCAATCTGCTGCATAAGTCTGAGCCCGACATTTCTCCTTTGTTAAGAGTCTTGGAGAGACTTGCTTGAAATTCTTGTCGATGGCCTGGATTGCCTCAGCACCGTACAGGGCGGACGGAGCAAGGACGAATCCTCCTTCCTTATCAGAAGAAAGTAATGTTGGCATTGTGCGCAAAGCAGCTTAGAGGGGCAGATAGATCGCCTGCAGAAGGCTGATTTTCCGCTGAAATTTTTGGTTGAGGTGGCAGAAAGCTTAATAAAAAAAATTAAAGACGGTCACAAATTTCTGTAACGCGCGAAATTAGAGCGCAGCTCTTGAGGAGGGGGGAGATATGGAGGGGAGGGTATGCCCCTCCTCCTCCTCCATACTTTCTTCTCCTCCCCTCCTCCTCTCCTTATCACGTCGTCGTCCGCTACATTTAGCGTAAAAATTTCCCCGCTAAATTTAGGGGAATGTTCCCCCGCTAAATTTAGTGGAAAAACTTCCGCGCTAAAGTTAGCGAAAAAATTTCCCGCTAAATTTACAAAAAGTTTTCGCGCCAAATTTAGCGGGAAACTTTTACTCTCCTGGCGTCACACGTGACGTCACGAGTGACATAATTATGGGAAACGTCCCATAATGCAACGCGCCGTTACGCCGACGACGCTCAACCCGGAAACAGGCGCCTAAGAGCTGCGCTCTAAAAAGGTTTAGAGTAATCAGAAATCAAACGGCGACAAACCGACTTCGAAGCCTGTTGTCATTCCACATATGCACAATGTCACGCACAACCTAAAAAAGGTAGCCCAGCGCTACAATGTTCCGGTAGTTTTTTCAGCACCCCAATAAGTTTGCGCTACTTAGTCGCCCGGTAAATTCCCTGCAGCCGTCTTCGGGTCCGTGCACTATACTAGTCACCGAAATAAATACGTAGAATGCGCTACTGGCGCCAACTACAAAATCCCTATGACACGTGGGATGACATATGTGGGCCAGGCGGGCAGGTGCGTGAATGATCGCACCCGCGAGCACGCTGCCTCTACAGGACGACACCTTCAGGACATCTCGCAATTCATCATAACACATGCTCGTGGACCCCTGCCTTCAATGATACTAAGGTTTTGGCTAGATACAAAGATAAACTGTCGCGAGTAGTATATGAGACATTTGAAATTAGGACCAGAAGAAATGTATAAGTTACACGTCGCTGTCTTTATTTACAGGTAAGTTTTATTTTCTGAAAAGCGGGCTGAGTACAGAATGTTAACAAGCTTTTTTGTGGCACTAAGCGTGTCAATTTCAATAAACTTCAGTTGAGTGTGCGCCTTGTCCTGTTTCCCTTCGTCTCTGTCGCTGAGTATTTCCGGCGCTGTTTTTTTTTTTTTTTGTTTTTTTTTTGGAATGAACCAAATGGCTTTAATTTTTACTTTATCGTCATATTCGTTGACGTTGATCCCAGCGAGTAGTGAAGGGAGATTTATTTATCCGGTGAACAGCACGTTCTGCCAGTGAGCTGAAGTGAATGCTGATTGTTCTTGAACAAACAAAAAAACGTGTTTTTTTTTTTTTTTTTTTTTTGACTGCCGCAACCATTGGCTTTCTTGCTGGGAAACGGATACGCAGGCCAGCTTCGTGAAGTCGCATTCGCGCCGTTTTTACGCCCACGTTGAGGTTGAGTTAGTTTTTTTTTTTTTTTTACTTTCCGGTTGGTCAGTGTGGGATTATAAGCTACAGCGGCCAGAAGGAATCTGTCCTCATCCTCCGTCGTCGCCCCCGGTCGTGATTCACGTGGGAGGTTCTCAATCCACTGCTCGTCCTGAAACGCCTGCCATCTTTTGGTTATGATGCATAATGTGCGACCGTATAGTCTCGCTACCCTATTCACGCTGGGTAAGAATGCTAAGCCCCTCCGAAATGGTAACTCTTGTCATGGTGTGTCAAGATGACTAACATTAACGAGCGATTCCTTGTTCTTTATAAAATCTACCCCTAATTATAGGTGATAAAATATGCGCATTGGATCATACAGAAAGCGTGGCATCAGCATTCACAGGTGCCAGCATTCAATTTCTTTCTCGAACTTTTTTACACACCTATGTAAATAAACAAACACAATTTCCCGAACATAGTGTCTCACTATCTTGCTGGAGCATACGCTCTCGGTCCTTCACTAGAATAACTGCTGCGTGGGTTTGATAACTGACGTCAAGCTGGACGAGGTCACGGCGGAGCCCTCAAGAATGTTGCTTGTTCGTCAATTATAAATTCACTATATTTCGTAAATGTTTGGTGGATGTGGGAGCTGGTGGACATAGATTCCGGCAATTCCAGCGCAACATACGAGCCACAAAAACTAGAGAGGCACAGGGCGAGCACTGCGAGCCGCTATATAAAGGTTTGCCGAGCAAATGACTTTACTTAGGCTTCAGCAGACGTCCTGGGTCTAGTCTTGTTATTTTGTCTCGAATTCCGCACAGTTTCTGCTATACTGTCACAAGAAATTGACGACGCATATTAAGAAAAGAAAAGATAGATCGAGGTACACTTAATCACTTCTTATGAGTTGTAAGTGCGAAAGCATGCAAGCCGCTCGTCCGTTCCCTTTTTCGTCTGCTGCGTACTTTTCGTCGCCGGTCGGCGCGTGTTCTCCCCTGGTGACCTTGGACGCTCCGCGCTGATGGACACGCAGCGCCATGGGGTGAGCGATCGTGGAAACTGACGAGCGCAGCGACCAATGGGAGCCCCGTCGACGCGTGCCAGCCAATGAAACCGAAGGAAACTATCTGCCGTTTTCGCGCTTCAGACTGATGACGTCAGCGAGACTGTTAATGCTTTCGCATTAAAGAAACGGCGCAAGTTAGGAGAAAGCATGACGCTGCCGGAATGCTCCACGGATGCGCGCGCGAGGTTCGAGCGCTAGCAGCCTGTTCTTGCTGCGAGCGACGAGTTTCCTCGCCTGGCTTATGCCGAGCTACCGAAAGTGGCTGCGACGGAACTTCGAGCGCACCTCCAGCGCAGCGTCGAAGCGCTGGGCGAGGGTCATGCACATCGGAAACGGTGGCTAGAAGGGGAAGTGTGACGGGAGCCGTAGTCGCGCCATGATAAAAAGAATCGCGAAGCGCGATGAACCTTTTGAGAGCCTAGATTGTAGAGATGGTTTATCTCGAACCGTGGAGTGCGTTTGCAATTTAAAGGCGTACGCCACCGACGAATATTGATTGCCAGTGCGCATGGGCTGCATTTTCGCGTGGCGAGGGAGAAAGCAGGCGGAACGGCTGAAACGTTCGGTTCGCTGACGACGACCAACGCGTTCGGGACCTCCTCACATCTCGTATTGCAAACGCGGCCCACACACCATGTGACCCTGGGTTGGAAGCACTGTGTAATGTGTACAATATACGTATACGTTGTTTCGCCTGTTGTCTGCAGCGCCCTACAGTGGTATCCAAATATTTTCTTCGCGGAATTCAGGTGCACGACCCATTTAACAGGTGAAACGTGCGCAAGTTATATAGTTGCACAATCCTGACTTTAAATATAAAGAAGATATGCGACCTTTGGACGCACGCGCGGCGGGCAGCACGTGTGTTGCGATAAAAATCCTCGCAACCGCGGGGGCCCCAGCAGTTTGCAGGCAAGTAAAGCGCTGGATATCCTGACTTGTCCAAGTACCGGCATCCATTGCTCGTGCCGCGGGCGCTCCTTCGACACAGTGAAAAAGCAACTATGGAAATTCACAATGAGTTTGCCAGCAAAACAAAGGGCGCCGTTAAGTATATAAGTGAGCCGTCTGTGGCCCCTGTGGCGATGCTAGATAAGGAAATATTATTTTAACGCGACAGCGCTAAGGAAAGGAACTGGTGTCGCGGAAAAGTCGGCGTCGTTGCGAGGAGAAAATCCTGATTGGTCGATAGGATCATGACTTCACAGCCATATGGCTTCGCGCGGGAATTTCGAACAATTCGCAATGCTTACGTGAAACATGATTTAAAGAGTATACAATGTGGTTCATTTAAACATGACATAAAGCGAATACGTCATGTCGCCGCATGTCTCAAATGATTTCACTTTACAAAGTAATTTATTTGGCTCAAATAAAGTTTTGAAGAATTTTAGGTGGGATTCCAATTTTAGGCGGGATTCGAGGCCAAAACCCTTCGGTTGCGAGCCAGACACGCTTGCACGGCTTTCGTGTTTCACTCTTAAAGCAGAATCTTAAGCGTCCCCCTGTATTTGTTTGTAGAGAAAGTTGGGTAACTGGAAGTGACGTGGTTTTTTTGAAGCGTTTCAGTCGTTGTGTTCCTAATAAACTTTCAGTTGCGAGTGCGCTGCATATTGTCGTTACCGCTTTCACTTTGTTCCTGTCCTTCGGCCCTTCTATGCTACCCCATGCAGCAAAAAATATTAAGTTTTTTGTTTTCTTACTATGGCGGGTTTCTTTGAAGAAGTTGTTAATTAAACTGTACCTCAAAATTGGACTAGTTTATTTTTTTTTCTTATTGTGTTCAGTGATCAAACGGACTTATCAATCAATATGTCATGTATAAAAATGCATATAATTAAAAAACGCTATTTTATAGCTATGGTGCTTTAAAACAAATTATACTGTTTTACATAAAATTAATTAATTATAATCATTAAGTAAAAGTCAAAATTTATTATTGAAAACAAATAAATCAAGCTTATTTTATTCAAAAAATATACCGAAATATCCCAAGGGATACCCGACCCCCAAAAAATAACCCGCCCCTATTTTTGCCCTGATTTGCTATTTTATTTTAAAACACCGCAAGATCGCTCACTCATAGTGACCCTAGTGTTCGGATCAATGATGACGTCGGCGTAAATGCCGCTAGTTAGCTACGGCGGGACATAAGCGAACATTGCTGATTCGAAATCTTTGCATGATTGTCCGTCGCCGCGATAACTAGTTTGGCAGGAAAACATGACCTAAAAATAGCTTTTCTTCAACTTCCCTTCATTGAACACCGAAATTAGCGCACTCCTTAATTTCACCCGATCTGCTCTTGATTTTAGATGGGCTATCTCTCGTGATATTGCCGTAATTCTTTGCACCATGGCTAATCACTTAATATCTCATTGTTAAACGATTGAGCTTTATACCATAGAACTATCCTACATAATATCAGGCTGTTACTTCTGCCAACTTAGTAACAACTGCCTTTCTTTATGCCTGTTGTAGCCAGTAATTTATGTTCCACATGATTCTAAACTTGAGACGAACAGACGACAAGGGGACAGACACACACACGCCTGAACGTGTGTGTCTGTCCCCTTGTCCTCCGTTCGTCCGGGGGTTAGAATCGTGTGTAACGTTAACAAGCTCGCCTGCTGAATAACTTCGTTTTCCAGTATAATGTATGTTCACTGCATTTTACAGAGTAATTACTAAACTATACTTATAGTATCTCTGTGAACAAATGTGTGCAACACCGACTTTCGTTTCGCTCCAACCTCTACTGTGGATTCCGACGCACCAAAGAGAAAATTACGCTCGTCCCTGTACAGATAACCCCGCTCCATCATTCCCAAAAATTGCTCTTAAGAACGATCTAAACGAAACGACCTAGAAAGCTTCTACGTTTGACAGTTTTTTTTTTCTACAGTTTTTACGAGAATTCGTGGAACTCAGCATCTTCGGAACATACTTGGGTTCCCTAGCGATCGAGACGGATGCATCACCCCATTTCAAAATTACCCTTCCCCAAGCGATTGAGTCAAAGCCGCTCATTCACATCTGACACGACGTAACTTACGATTTGTTTTGTCCGTGGAAGCAAAAATGGGTTGATAGCTACACTTTTTAAACTAAAGAAAATGGTATATTAAAACTGGCCCAGGTGATTTGTAAAAAAAAAAAAAAGAAAACTCAACATTGTGCAACTCGATGTTTCGTTTGCTATTTCTCTAGTCTTTATGCTTTGTTCAGGTAGGACGCACCTATCAGCATTTATTGGCTTTGTTTAGTAACGTCTACGTAGGTAGAAAACATCAATAACGCTTCGAAATTTCCTTCGTTAGGGCAGTTGGAGAATAAAAGAATGATGTTCCTACAATGTGAGCTTGACTTTGCTTTGGTCATGACTTCAACTGAATTTTACGTTTTAGCGGAAAACAAACAGCGCAAGGACAAGGACAGAGTAGAAGGCGGTAGACAGACACAGCGCTGTGTGTGTCTACCGCCTTCTACTCTGTCCTTGTCCTTGCCCTGTTTGTTTTCCGCTAATATGAATGACCAACTAGCCCCATCGTCAACACTACTGAATTTTACGCAGCACTGGTGTTCGGCATCGATTGCAAATGTTGTGTTTTTTTTATACATGTAATTACGATTCATCGTCGGATGTTGTGTTTGTCGTACCCGAACGGCACGTGCACATGAGAATAACTCGGACTTGTCTTTGTCTGAGGCATTTCAAAATTCCATCCCGCATCACATATAAAAAAGAAAAAAAAAGCGAAAAGCAAGTTTTCAACTTACCCTTTCTTTGCAAAGGAAGTCCACAATTCTATCAATTTCTTGCTGTAGGTTTGGTCGTCAGAGCTTCTGTTTTCCAGTAATGGCCTCCCGAAGACGTACTCTACGTCGTCGAAATGTGTCATACCATACCAGGGATTTTTCATCGCTCTATCGGAAGTGTGATTCAACACGTAGTGGAAGACTCTGTTTCGTGGGTTACTGGCCAGCGTGAGGGAAGTCAAGATTGTTGGGCAATTAATCATCTTATCACCCCAAGCGTCTTGGACCGCTCGCTTCAGCCCTACAAAATCCGTGTCTCTGAGACTGCCGGTGTAGAGATCATAAACATCGTTTAGAAATTCTGGACTCAGGGTTCCTATAAGAGGCGCTAATAAAAGTTGCGTTTGATTTTTTGTCAAGTTCTTCATAGACTCGGGGGAGAACCCAACCGGGAATGAATAGAAAGCAAAGAATCCGCCTTCATTTTCCACGTTACCGATCAGAATGTCTTTGTCCCCCGATTCGACGACCGCACATGGGTCTGGCAACGAGGAAGTTCCGAATATTGCACGGAAGCAATTTCTACCCGAACAAGCCAACTCTTCTGCAACTCGGATCTGCCTGGTGTCTACACGTCGCAAACACTCGATCTCGTCCTCTTGCAGATAAGCGTAAGGATCCAAAAAACGAGTACAGTTCAAGTTTCTTGCCAAGTAATGAGCCTTCTCAAGCCGCCTATGGTCGCTGTACTTCGTGGAGCGGGTACACAAAGATCCGCTTTGCATAATGGCCCTTTGGAAGAGCGGCCTGGACACCGGCGACAGTAGATGAAAGAGCACGGCCTGTGACCCAGCGCTTTCACCGAACAGCGTGACGCTTCCAGGATCCCCTCCAAAACTCGGTATGTTATCCCGAACCCAGCGTAAAGCCAGTGCCTGGTCCAGGAGTCCTTGATTTCCGGGGGCGCTCTGTGTGCTCCCGTGAAGGAAGCCCAACGATCCCAGCCTATAGTTCATGGAGACGACCACGACGTGTCCGAAGGCTGCCAGGAACGCGCCGTCGTAGACCGGAAGGGAAGACGAGCCTTGGCTGAAGCCTCCGCCATGGATCCACACCATCACGGTCAGGTTCGAAGTACTGGGAGGCACGACCGGGCTCCAAACGTTCAAGAACAGACAGTCCTCGCTTTGTTCAGTTTCGTCTGCAAAAACATGCATTAGTATTCAACATGCATGCCGAAGTCATCATTGTGTTCCCTCGTCATGAGTCATGGCACAAACGGTTTGGTAGATCCTTGGGTAGTGAAACCGTGCAGTAAAGAAGGTTGTTCAAAATATTTGTTAATTAACAAATCTGTGTTAATATTGTCACAAATGACAATTGATGAGGCGATAATAACTGAAGAAACAAAATATTTGATGGGGCGAACTTGTGCCCAAAACAAAAAAAAGTGAAAGCCGTTTACAAATCCCTGTAATGCCGAATTGGAGCGCAGCTCTTGAGGAGGAGGAGTGAAGGGTACTGAGGGGAGGGTAGACCCCTCCTCCTCCCCTCATTCTTTAATATGCTCCGGGGGGGCGGTCACGTGACCTCGGGGGGGGGGGGGGGGGTGTCACGTGACTTCGGGGAGGGGGGTCACGTGACCTCAGAGGGGTCACGTGACCTCAGAGGGGTCACGTGACCTCAGAGGGGTCACGTGACCTGGGGGTCACGTGGGGGTCACCTTGGGGTCACGTGACCTTGAGATGACCTTGGGAGGGGTCACGTGACCTTGGGGGTCACGTGACCTTCGGGAGGAGACCACGTGACCTCGGGGGTCACGTGACCTCAGAGGGGTCACGTGACCTTCAAAGGGTCACGTGGGGTCTTGGGGTCACGTGACCTTGAGATGACCTTGGGAGGGGTCACGTGACCTTGGGAGACGTGGGGTCACGTGACCTTGAGATGACCTTGGGGGTCACGTGACCTTGGGATGACTTTGGTTACGGCGACGGCGACGGCGACGGCGACGGCGACGCCGCTCAAGCCGGGAACGGGCCCCTAAGAGCTGCGCTCTAAAAGGGAACTGATTATAACAAGAAAGCGTCGCGGGCGTTGAAGTCGGCGAAAGAGCTGGGTCGAACGCTGGAGCGAGACTGACTCCGCTGGCCATGCGGAGTCCCTTATATACCCGTGGGTTTCTGGAATATTCGGCATAGGCCTCTCGGCGCGACACTCAGGCGCGGTAACGATTCGGCCAGGCACGCGCTCATTCGGCAACGCGCGTGCCAACATACCCTTTACCTGGTTGTATCTATCTACAAAGCTCAAATACCTACACCTTTCAGCGATGGTGGTACCGGAATGCGAGAATCACGCTCTCTAGCTCCTGGGTGCTTTGCTTCAGAATGGAGGTGTTTGCTTACACCTTCCTGACGTGGAAGTATGACGTAAGGCTCTCATATAGCTCGTATTTCACGAAATCAGAAGTATTCACCCGTCGCAGACCGAACATCGTACTCTTGCTCTACGATGATCATTTAGATGACAGCCCTTTATATAGGAACACGCCTATAAGATGTGAAAGGTGCGACTTACTGGGGGTACCCAGACATGCCATCAAATCGGCAAAAAAAGTGTCACATCATTGGTGTGGCGAGATCGCGCTATTGCGGCTGCATAGGCGCGGGTGTTAGTATGTCTCTATTGTGTGTTGTATCTCATTTGTAGCACAATCGTAAAACCACAGTGTGCTGTTGGCTCTCGAAACAAGGCAGAACTAGCGGTACTTTCGCTGACCGGTAGTAAAAGGGAGTTTTAGAACAGCGCACGCTAAAGCTTCGCGTTTCGCAACAAATAGCGTCGTCGCCACTGCGCATGCGCCGAACGCAAACCACGTTTGACGCTTTGCGTGCGCCATTTTAGCGCACGCTATTTCTCAGAAATTGCGTGCGTACGCAAATGGTCTTTGCCCTCCTCCAAGGAGGATTCGTGATGAGAAGTTGGCTAAAGCCAAGAAGAGCACAGTTAAAAAAATGGCGGCCACCAGGACCATGGTTTCGGCCGCTTTGGCGGCGCCGTGAGTGCGACGTCGGCAGCATCCTCACGAATGCGATTTTCAATACGGGACGACATTGCACTCGGTTTGGAAAGCCCAGTAAGGTGGGCAACGATCACCGGCAACTTGATGCTTGCGACGAGCGAACATTCATCCGCGAAGGTCGGTACACTCTTGCCGAGGAGACGTATACGGACAACGACCGGTCGACCGCTCGCGTCGCATTCCCACGTTTAAACGTATGCAAAATTGTTACTTCGGACCAAACATCTTGCTTTTTCTCAAGTAACAGCATTTCGTGTGTGAAATAGGAATCGTGACTGTATCTTGGTGGCCTTGCAAGCACGAGATGTTTGGGCTTTTGCGTCGCGGCGGAGAAGCGCTATTCTAAAACTTTCTTGCGTCGCGTACCGCTGAAGCAAGCGCTAAATTTAGCGCTAGCATGCGCTGGAATTCCGTACGTTATTCTAAAACTCCCTAATGATAGCGATATCAAAAAATCTGCAACTTGCAGCCGGCTAATTTGTTATCCATGAGACGATACATTTACGTTTAGAGTATGCATTAGGGACAGAAAATCATGATGCGATAATTTATGCATCGCCACACATACCGCAACATCTGACGGAGACGGCATTGGATGCCGCTACGTTTACGTAACCGTTTACACCAGCCAATGAGAGTGGAGAGTTTTCGTAGAGGGTTTTCGCCGTCCCGCAACACTCTCAGGCAACCGGCTACGATACCCTGAACTATACAGTCAAGGCTATCGGCGCGCAGGCGTAGCAGCGGCTTCTTCGTTGCGTAGGGCTTAGCGGTGGAGGAAACGCTGTCTACGAAAACTCCTTAATAAGCCGCCAACCGCGGGAAATCTCTGCGGTGACGTTCACGTTATTACAGTGCTCACCGAAGTACAAGATGCGGGAAGGTAGTGTTCCAGCAAAGGCATGCATGGTGTTCAATGTTTAACGCCACAGCAGTTAGGAGCTCGTGTCGCAGAAAATCCGGTGTCAGCGTCGATGGCAACAAAAAATCCCCTAATGCAACACACGCAGCCACGTGTAACGTCATACGTGGCTATGGCGTGATAACCCTATTCACCCGCTGAATCTGGAGGTAAAATTTTCCGCTAAATTTATCAGGTAATGTTCCCGCAAAAGTTAGCGGAAAATTTTCACGACAAACTTAGTGGTAACTTTTGCTGAAATTTTCCCGCCACACCTTAGCGGGAAATTTTCCCGCAAAACTTGCTCCAATTTTGCCGCGCATTTTGGCAGAAAAGTTTCCCCGTAATATAGCGCGTCGATAGGGTCATGACGCCACAGCCACGTGTAACGTCAAGCGTCACAAGGTCATGCGACCTCACACGTGACGACACGCAACGTCACACGTGGCGCCACGTGGCACGTGATGCTACCAACTAGGCCACGCACACACGCTTGACCGATAACGCTATTGTGTTCCATTCTTATGGCGCGTTCATACAGAAAGCGGATCCGCAAACGGCAAAGCGGATCTGCGCGTTTTCAACCACAAAGTGGCTGGGATCGAGCGTTTGGAGCGCGTTTTTGCCAACCGCTTCGGGACCGATTTGAAAAACCGCTTTCGCGAACGACAGAACGGCAACCAACCGGAACGCGACGCAGGCGTGACGTCCGTGCTCTCGAAACATGATGAGATGTGTCGCTGGTGAGGCGTCCAAGGCGCTGTAGTGTTAGCGGTGCAGCAGACAGACCAACGAAGAAACGAGATATTCACGTCTGTCACTTGAATCACCGCGAAAAGAGTTGACTCGTATTCTTATCGGGCTTCGCGCCGGTGATATGGTTCGGGTAAGAGTTCGTTTATCATTCGGGTGGCCAAGGCCCGTCGCTCGCTGCTTTGTTAGTCTTTGGCCTTAGAGCACAGAACCCGCCTTTGATCGCCCAAAATGGCAGCTCGTGTACCCAATAAGACAGTCGCGTGAACTACAGGAAGCTTTTGACACCGTGCATGACCACCCCGAAGGCCGATAGAGACGTCGTGAGCCTAATTGCTACAACGGGGATGGTAGGGTACCTGCGCTAGCTCTACCTGTAACGTTTACTACTACCAAAAAGAATAAAGGGAACATACTCAAGAAATAAAGTGTACGTACCAGACGATGCATAGGTAATCCATGTGGCGTTTATTGGAGCTTAATGTGAAACAAGCAGTAGACTCGATCGACGTGCGAGTGACGAGAGCTGAGTCCGCCATCAACGAAGCCACGACCGGCTACCACCGAACCCATTTCCCGCACCACGGTCTACAATTGCCACTCACTACTCTGAAAATGATAAGAGCGAACGACACCGTGAGGGCGGGGTATCGTCCTAGAGTAATTCTCTTGGACGTCTGTGATGACGTCCTAGAGATGTGACGTCAAAGACGACGTCTGGGACGACCTCTAGGGTGACCTCGAGGGCGACCTCTACGACGACCTCTTGGACGACCTCAAGGACGGCGTCGAGGACGACGTCCGCATACGCGCGCTGCCTATACGCGGAGCGCATTCGAGGCCAGATACTGTGTCGCGAAAACTATGTCGGTTGCTAAAGAACGATATCGCATTAAAAAGAAATGTCTTACCAAGGAAACTTTCGAAGCGTGATGAATCTTCAAACCGTTTTCTTGAGCGTTGAGTGCAATTCTCCGTGAAGGAGGTTCTCCCCGTCCGAGAAACAGAATGTGTGCGCGTGAAATGCTTCAGCTGTTTCAAGGAGCTAATTGATCGGGACCTCACAAAATTTCGTTCCTGAACAAGCAGCTGTCGAAGAGCTCAACAGCTGCATACAATTTATCTCATATTTAATAGTACACCACTGCCTGCAGTTCCGCCACGCCTCTCCTTTTTATGGTTCAAGAAGTGTCCATACTGCCAATCTTTCTTTGTACTTTTTTCATATCCGGATAAAATAGTGGGTTGCTGAATGAATTACATTTTTATTGGAGGCTACTCAGTCACCCTGAGCAGGCACTGCAACTTTGTGCTGAGGTTGCAGGCTTCCTTCCTGCGCATTACGCTAAAATGAGGCTCGATGCTGAAGACTACACGTACTTGAAGTCTTAAAGGCTGCACGTACCTGTTCAACTCTTTGACGGTCGCTTGTTCAAGTACAATTTGCTTTATCAAGTCCCGATGTGTTCATTGGTTCGACAGTCAGCGCACTGAAACAGCTGAAGGAGTTCACTTAACGCACACAAAGTCCCTTTCTCGGACGGAGTGACCTCCTTCAAGGAGGTACGCGTTCAGTAAAACAGTGCCCAGATCCATCTTGCATAAAAAGTTCAATTCGTAACACATTGTTTTCTGATAGGAACTGAAGTCGTTCTACTAACATTATATATTAAAATGACGGACTATATACCAATTTGACTGCGGAAGAATTTTGCGTCCGCTCCGGCCGACGGTCGTAGGTCGTCTCTCTCGCTCTTCAGCAGGGCCCCATCGGGGAGAGCTGCGGTGTTTATTCTGCCACGCGTCCGAGTATCTCGAATGGTTTCGGGTATCCCTCGGTCCATGACAGAAACTCCTTGGATCAGGAGTCCGACTTGTGTGTGGCGTCATAGCTGGATACCACTCGCCCCTTCAAGTAATCAGCGTGAAAAAAACGCTTCGAACTGTAATGTTCAGCCGCGGAAACTGCTGAGGACCCCTACAACACACGTACAGCACACGTGAGCAGTCGCAGGCAAAAACTAACGAAGAAACCGCCCGCAGCTTGGGCAGCCCACGGAAATTGAAAGCCCCAGCAGCATCTCCCAGTTCTTATCCTCCCCGTTTCTTTGCGGCTTCTATTTCATGGTCACCCGCAGGGGCAGTCCGATTGCGGAGCCCATTCGCACCGGCAATATTGTTCGTTATACGTCACGGGTCCGCTTACCGCCGCCAAACTCCCGTCTCAATTACGAGACGAGTGTAAACGGTACCATTAAAGTTTGTTCCTACAACGGCTTTTGCAAACAAGAAAAAGGTTGCGAGAAATCAGTAGAGTATATTTAGTGTTCACGAGGAAGCGCTCGTATTTTCTGTTCAATTGAAATGTTTTTTCTGAAAACCGTAGTTTTTGACGAAAATCCTGCCACGTTACAGTCCACTCAGTGGCTTATCTTATTTTTAAAGACTTTCTTGTCCTTCCTCGAAATCGGCAACGTCTTATCTTTCTGTACTCCAATAACGGCAGTTCTGCTAAATCGGTCGTATTGAAAAAGCCGTAAATTTCAAAATACAAAAACGCAAATTCGGCAGAGACATGTACTGCTTACGTGTAGGAATGCGTTCCTACACGCAGCACGTTCCTACAAGCAGCGCGCCCCGTCTCTCTCTTTCACATGTCACACCGGCGGTGACATCATGGTCCCTCACTGCGCACGCGCGGCCATTCGCCGGCTCTACGGCTTCTGACCGGCTTCAGAGACGACGCGTCTGATATGACGCGTCGCAGCCAAAGCGAATTCCACTTGTGGGTGCCGTTTTTCCGTTACAGGCGGTTAGAGACAACGAATTCGCTTCGCTCTGTGAAACAGTTAAGGCTTTCGCACTAAAAAAAAAGACATATTGAAATACCTCCCTAACGGGCTGTATGAACCTCAATTTTTGCAAATAAATACAAAATCGAAGATGGACTTCTTTGTGATTTTTAAAATAGTGCGATATGAGTAATCTGCCTACTTTTGAGTAATTTTTGAAGAGTATGTGCGTTTTCAATTTGAACGAAAGATTGTACGAATTGAACGAAAGATTGTACGGGTTTCACAATGATGACAACAAATTTCAAATTTCCCAAAAAAATTGAACGCGTAGTTACAAAGTTTTATTTTTTTTCGGAAAATCTTGCATTGTTGTATGATTTGTAATTTTATATAATAAAGACGCTTCGTAAACAACAAGGAATCTTAACCCAATTTTTCTATTTCTTCAGTATCTGCACATATACCTATTAGACCCACAGCGACCACAGTTTGGGCTTTATAACTACCCAAAATATCGACTTCGGGGAAGTCGCCATACGCGCACTTGACAGAAGTGACATTCAGATTCTCGTTCCCGAAAAATAAATTATATTTTTTTTTTCTTACAAAAAGCAAAAATGCGGGGACGTTTTTTCCGGGTGCACGAACAACAAATGTTTTTGTTTTCATCGCTTAAATGTTGACCGGACATAGCCGTTTGACCCTATATATAGATCCATCATTCCAGTCAATAACAGCTCAAGAAACACCGGACATGGTTAGATGCACATTTTTTTGCTTCCTAATTCGTTAGTCGGCGTTTTTATTGGCTAATTCTGCAGTTATATTGGCTACGAAGCGACAATGAGATGCTAAGAGCTCGATCGCCACGCCATGGATTTTCTGAGCTGTCAGTGAGAAGGAAAGGTAATTATCGATTCGCGAGAAAACAAGTGATCATTGGCGGCTCCATTATAATATTGCTTTTGTCGCACTCCCGTTAAGTGTAAGATGTGACCTGTATACCTGGTACAGCCCACTCGACTCCTCGATAAACGTTCCCCTGGATGCAGGCCGGGGGTGTTTCGGTGGCATTCAGAACACCACTCCAGGGTTCCGCAGGCTGCGGTTCTCGGAACCGAAGTTCACCGGTAGGGGCCTTGCCGTACCGAATGCCTATGAAGGTATTCACCACCGTCCCGCGCAGACATTGACTGAAGCCCCTCACGGCTCCGACGGCCGTGTGCACAAGGGGACCCTCCACGGCGTCGTCGGTACGAACGAGAGTCGTAAGTGCTCCCCAAGAGAGTAACAAGAAGCATGTTGTGGTCGATCCGTGCATCAGCTTTCAGCACTGGTGGTACTGCAGCGAATGCATAACATATAATATAACAGTGCCAACCGTCCACAGAACCGTGTTTATGGGCTCGAATTAAAACCATCGTTTTAAGACGGCTTAGCAAAAAAAAATTTTCTTACTTGTTCTGATTTGTAATTTCACTTTTTGTGAACTCTCAGGGAGTGCGGGAACACTGTGGGAATTTGAAATTGAGCTAATATGCCCGTAAGATCGCCGGGGAGGGCAAGCTTTCATCAGCCCTTTTCACGCGCAATTAGAAGACCCTCAAAGCGTATGTTTTCAAAGAAGCGTGTGGGTGAATCAGCTCCCTATACCTTGACTCTGCGTGCCCACCTCGACATGTGCTGGTTCCCTGATTATTCAAAGGCTTCTCTTTTAAAGGTCTTTCAAAGGACCCTTGAAACAAGGCATTTGTCGAATTACACATCTAACAACAAAACTCACAAATCGAAAAAATTTATATTATTTAGGGGTCAAGGATTGCATAAGTCTTACCGTGCAGTGTGCAGCCAAAATACAAGGTAACATGCCAGTGTCTCTTACACCTCTCATCTGGCACTAGCGAGACTTTCTTAAAAGGATTCTCTGGACGACACGAAACTCTTCTCTTCTCACAATCAGGCTCGGGAAGACTGATTCCTTATCATTATCTTACCAAATTCAAGGTTTCTCTAGATTAATTGCGCTACTTGGGGAAGTTCTGTCAAGTGTTGGCAGACAGAGAACGTCTCTTACTAATCTAATTGAAGCTTCAATGAGAAGGGGGCACAGCTTTTGGTTTTAGTTGTCAGGGCTTGAACGATGACGCTCTAACAACAATAGTGTGGCGGGAAAAAAACTTGATTATTATAAAACTTTCGTGGTATCATTAGTATCAAAATCATTTTATAGAAAAGAAGCAATTCACATTTGACCGCCGTTCAGTATGATTCACCACAGTATATCCATGGCTCGCAGAAAGGGCGGCCCTAGAATGAGCCAAGTAATATTCTTTAGAAAAACATGATTTTAGTGATGAGTAATACACCCAAAAGTAAAGAAGATGAAGCAAATATCGCTGGAAGTGACTCATATATTTGTGAGAGGAAAAGAAACAATATAAACTTTCTTTAGTGTCGCTGCCGAAGTGCAGATATGTGAAATTAAACCGAAGTGTTGCTTCCGGGAGTTGCTGGCACTTTCTCATAGAGGCGAATGGTAAAGGATATGAACGATTGGGTCGCGGTTTAATTTCTGTACTTTTCTAATGGTTTCTATCGTGATAACTAAGTAAAACTCAAAGACTCTACAATTTGACTTTAAAGGCTGATGTGGTGTGTGTCACATTGTAAGCAGTGACTAATTTAATTACTCCTGATAAAAGTGCTTAAAACGACCACCCCCGACAAAGGTTGCTTCATCAGACACTAACGTTGACAATGCTTAAAGATATAGAAGGAAATGGTCTTCGATTTTTGCACAGAGAGCATATAAGGATCCATCGTGTTCAATTCAGTTATAGTACAGTTGCAAGTTTTGTATGCCGCACCTCAGCCACATCATCATACGACCGCACTGTCAGAGCTCGAGTCTAAATTTTCACCAAAAAAGATAACTAATTGAGGTGTTCAGATTCAAAAAAAATTCCATACGTTGTCGCGCATAAAGAATTAAGCGAAGTATACCTTCTAAATGTTGCATCATTTGCCAGTGACAAAGGAGTTCATCTTGAACGATAAGGTTTATATATTAATTTAATGCTATCATCAATGCATCGCTCGGTCGGCCTTGCAGTAGGGTAAACGGCACATAAGGCTGCAAAGAAAGCATAGAAAAAATCTGGAATATCGAAATACACAAAACATAAACGGCCACGTCTTAAAAATCTGGTTTAATTAAAAACCAACATAGAAAGGGGGGACAGGATAACTGGACGGCTAGTTGCAATGGGTTCATCTTTAAACAGCGCGAACGTTACACGAACGGAGGAAAGTCGTGGACGGTACAAGCGGTGGCCGACGTTTGTTCTTTCCACTTATTTCCCCTTGACGTATAACATTGGCGCTGTTTTAAGATGAAGAAAGGGGAGCTGTTCTAATATTTTTTTTATAAATAAAACAATTAGAAGTGACAAAGCAGTTCAGCTCGGACAACAAGATATTTAAATAAACGAGCCCAATTACAAATGGCCTCGTTTAAAAGGCTCGCAGTGTTTCCAGGCGCATACTTGAAGCTTATCACTTGAGTGTATCTCCGCGCTAGAAAATAGAAACCTTCAAACGTATATACACTATAGGCCCCTGTTTCGCCTAATGTCTTAATTTCGCCATTTCTTAATGACCCCCCAATTCATTTTTTTTTTTGCGTTGAGGATGAGAAAACATTTCCTTTATCGAAAACAATTCAAACTGGAGCAAATACCTATGCAATTCAATAAAACACATAGTGTTTTAAGAAATAAAAATCCCGAAATTGGCACAGGGAACTTTTTTTTTTACTTTAAAACAATAGGGCATTGGAAAACAGCAGGATTTTCATTTTGGCAATCGCCCTCCGAAAACTAAAGTCCCTACTTTTGAAGCCAGAAGCTATCGCTCCAAAGGAAATGACACTGGCTACAAGTAGAGGAACAGCAAATAATAAAGATAGTTGTGCAGGTAAACTTGGGAGTTATTATCTAGAATTACTCTAGTATTGTAATAAAGGCACATGCGGCTTGACAAAAACCCAGTTCAGTGCTGAAGAATTTGGTTGCTTCGTTTCATTTCCTGACTGTGTAAATTTTTTACTCTTCTTTTAGCGTATCAATAAACTAGAATATAAAATCGGCGATCGAGTTCTACTTCTACCCGTGTGCCGTAGTCACTGCCCTTTTACAGCGGAGTCAATGGACGCCATGTCGAGAAATATTATCTTCTCGCTTCTATTGTCTTTATTCAGCTTTTTTTGTTTTGCTATTATTTCAAGCAACAAGATAATCGAATCAGCCAAAGCAGAAGCAAGTCATTTCCCTGCGAAGACTGGGAATGGAATCGGAACTTTAAATCACCGTTTGTAAGAACTACGTGAAATTTTCGCAAAAAAAACTCTCAGTCAAGGTGTAGGTTACTCTGAAATGGCTAAGCAGCAAATAATTTATTGTTTACAGCTATATACAGTTCGCCATAAATAGCGTTAGCATTGTTGAATTGGCGCCATCATGGTGTCAAAGCGCTGTGAACATCTCGTCTTACAAGACATATGTGCGTGATCAGTAAAAGACCAAACAAATATTATATGCAATTGAACTTTCTTTTTTAAATTGCGCGTTGCACAAGTTTTGTTTTGCTCATTGTTTCGGAGCATAAATGGGCCAACACCTCAACAAACAGAAAACGAGTGTTTTACAGCGTAAAAAACTAGGTGAAACGAGAGACTCAAGATTTTTTTTTGTTGTTGCTGCAATGCTAAATTGTAAAACAAGTTATACTTGCCGAGACGAACTTACAATTCTACAAATCCCCTAATTACTCTGCATTTTATATTTTAAAATTGGTTCAGTGCAGCTGTCACTCAAAGTGTACGAGACGGAATCTCCAACTCCAAAAACAATGGTTTCCGTTTTGTCTTGCTTTAGGTTTCTTTGTGGTTTATTTCGCTCTGTCTAACCTACCAAATATAATTGACATAATCGATTAAAGTACCGCAAACAATGTAATTGCCTTTCTGCGAACCAAATGTTTCTAGAATACGTTACACACACCGCAATTTCTCCGAATTTGCAAAATGTTTCTGTGCAGCTGCAAGTCATATAAGATATAAAACGGAATGTCCACAGCGCAAAAACTACCCAACATTTCTGCTTTTACTTCTGCCCTCCCCTTTTCCATGTCGTATTGCTTCCTCTGTCTAACCCGTCAAATCGACCTATGAAGCATTATCAATCATCAAATCGACGAGTCCTACGAAAAGTAAAAAAAAAAGAGGAGAACAAAAAGAAAGACGTTTAGAACGAACGTAAAGCAACATCGAGGTCATACGGGAAAGTACTTCAGGGTATAGACTTTTTATGTCAATTCGAGTTGTATCGCCGAAGTAAATAAATATTGTCACGACTCTTGTTAAGCACACGTGCATTGAAATCTTCAGTCAGTTAGACGACGATATCTTGGATTGGTCAGCAGAGGTTCGAATGGTATACACTGTCTGCGCATGCGCAGTGCCGTCAGCGGTGCACCACAGTGGCATGACGTCAGAAGGTTGAGTCGGTCTATAATGAGGCAGATATTACCAATTAGAAGGTAGGCGTCTGCCTGTGCAATCATAGCCAAAAGAAAATATATCAGTCCTTGAACGACTGAGTGGCCTCGTTTGCGTCGGCCTGTTGCGCTCCCCTCCCCCCCCCCCCTCCCCCTCATGATCACAGCGATGCCACATGAGCTAGTGGTTCGAGTTCACATCGTCTAATCTTTGTAAAGATGTCTTCGAAATACACGGGCGTTTTTTTATTCGGTGTAAAATCAAATCAGAGAAAACTTCGGCTTGGGGTTCTTTTGGCCCTGGAATCAAGTTGTTCATGGTGGTTGCTATACTCCGCGTCAACTTTTCTTGGCAATGCAGTGGAAGGTACACAGTCAAAATGGGAGAGGGGACGCGGGCCTCTACCTTCCACAGCATTGCCAAGAAAAGTTGTTGCGGAGTATAGAAGGAAAAAAAAAAAGGCGACTTGGGGTATTAGGCTTGATAATTCACGAAAACATGTAATTTTCATGGTATTTCTGTTTTAGTTACTTGGATTACTTGGACAAGTGACGATCAGCCTTAGTATAGCGTCGCAGTGCCATCCGATTTTGAATAAAACGTCATAGTGAGTGCTACGGTGCGAGATAGGTAATCCTTGCACGCGGCTTTTAACCAGAACCACGCGTGTAAAGTGAGCCTGTGACGTCGATTTAATGCTTTGCCCTTCGCCGTCTTTGCAAGCGAAGTTAACGGCTGTCGCCGTCAACTTCGGTTGCAAAGCTTTTAGTTTTGCTTTGAAGCTTATAAGTTACATCTCTTGCGCCGTAGCGCTCACCATAAATGTTTTAATTAAGATTTCACGGCACGGCTAAAACAATTCAGTTTTAAAAAGTTTTTTTATTAATTAGCTCACACATTACTTATTTAGTGTCTATTCGAGTGGCAGTCATGGTAACCAACTTGGCCCCAAAGCTTAAAAAGCGTAATGTAAGTGTGTTTGTTTTTTCCTCCGGTTCTAGACCGATTAAAACAACAATTTGTATAGCCTCAGAACAATCAAGTTTGGTGTGACACTTCGTGCATCTAGCTCAAACTATTTGCAACACTGGGAAGGCCTTTCCGCCAGCCTGCTTGCTTGTGGGGCTGTTCATGCATTACTTTGAACGTATTGATTCTAGAGTTTTTGTTTTTCTAGGATTAACATTGCTGCCAGCCACCGTAAAAGAGCAGACGCAAAGCCGTAGGAACTGTTGCGTATACCTGATTGTTGCAACCCCAAAAGCTTAGCAGGCGTGAAGCTTTCAGGTTCTCGTCTTGGCCGTGGAAAATGCAGTCTGAAATGAAGAAGTGCTGTAAAACACTTAAAATAAGCTATCAGTGCCCATTAAATGACTGTAGATGGATTTCTAAATCCGTTCTTCGACTCTGTACTTGCATTCATACACTCGAAGCGCGTTGTTTCTTTGGGTTCGATGCAATGGCTCCCTAGAGTCAGTTGAGTCAGTCGACATCCACGCTGCTCTCTACTTCGCGGAAGTATTTTGTCCGAAAGACGTTTTGCATATATTTCCAGAGTTTGGGCGTATGGTTGCCTAAGTGAGCATTATCTTCGATTTGTCGGTCGACGAGCGGATTATCGTTTTCGTCTTTAGTGTAATCGCGTAGTTGTCCAGCAGGTCTGCTCTATTTCGCTCTGCGTCTACGGTTCTACCAACGTCCACGCTGCGAGGAAACATACTACTCAAGGAATAAAAATGTACTTACCCCAAGACCAACGGTTATCTGTGCGGCGTTTATGTGTGTTCAATATAAAAAAAAGAGAACACAGTTCTCTGTCTCCGTTAACGGGCATCATTTTGCGGCAATCAACTGCTTGAAGACCCCGTTCAAACTACAGCCAGCATGTACGAAAAACATTCCTGAGTCACCTGGAGCACTCACCTCATTTCGTCCCCCCCCCCCCCCGCCCCCCCCCCCCCCCAAAAAAAAAAACGATCATCATTTGCGGATTCGACAAAATCGTGCTGCAGTGTTTCAGTCGCTCCGCAGAGGGCGCCGATGGCAGACCATAAACTAAAAATTTCAACATCCATGTTCGTGTTAAAAGGGTGTTTTTCCGAGCTCACACGCTTCCTACACCATTTTTACATGATAATTAAATATTCAAGGGTGTACGGAAATGCCTACACCCTTCGTACATCCTTTTTACACCCTGTGGCTACCTAAATCGTGTTAAGAGGTTGTTGCGGTGGTACACCTGTGTTTTGGGAGATCGTCAAACTCGGAAACCACTAAATTGCAGACATACGCTCCGACAGCAGAAGTCAAGAGGCAGTCCACTCAATTTGGCGGACTTCGTGAAGTTCAAGTAAGTACAATGGGCAGCTGACATTCAAGCCAAGCCAACGCTCAAGTTGCTTTCAAGTCAGATGAATCCGTGCTTTGTGTATACATATTCCTTGGTTGTTCACGTGCAATTGACCGCGAAAATACCATCGGTTACTCACGCACTTCTGCTCACAGTGTAGAGACCACATCGGTTCTATTAGAATACATTCCGTCTCATGCTGAGATGGACTAAAGCGAAGGCTAGACGTACGAAACGGTACGGGCTCACAGCTTTAATGTGAGCCTGTACCGTAACGTGGTGTTCTTGTCCTTGTCCCTCGCGTTTTACTCTTTCGATTTTAAATATTCATTTTCAACTCGCTCGATTTTACCAGTATTAGTAGACACTCAAGCTGCACGAGAGTTCCTGCAGGGCGACATTCCAGCGATGCTATGAGCTCGCGCTTCAGTCTTGGCTTTAGTGCATGTTGGGGGGAGGGGAACGGGGAGGGGGCAGGGGTGGGCAGTGATCGGGGGATATATGACACACGATGATGCCAAGTCTGTTCACAGCGGGCTGTCGTACCGTTTTGATTGGAGAAGGGGCGTGTGAAAAATTGGCACATGGAACATGGTTAGCGACGGCGCAAATGCATGCTGGAAAAAGTTGAGCACGTTCAAGTGCACCAGCCCGAGAAGTTGGAGTTGAGCAATTGGACAATCCTTTGAAGACATTTTTAGAGGTTCAGCCTTTTGTCCCCTCACGCCAGTATCGAAGGATGGTATGATATTGGTTCAGGCTAAGCCCTTTATCTTTCAATCAGTGAACACTCCGACCGTTCCACCTTACCTTGTTATTTCAGAACTGATGTGTCAGTTATAAAATAACGGGCGATCCGCAGCGGGGAGCATCTTGCAAAGCTCTTCCGGGACAACTTCACGAATAATGTCGCAAATGCGGGGATGCTAGGGCTGATGTCGTCGCCCATCGCAGTAGACGAGTGAAGCCCGAGTGCCGATGGTAGTGGCTTGCCCTTGCAAGGATGGCACGTTCCATGTTCGTCGCCTCGGTGACGAATTCTCGGACGGCTGTTGCTGGGTTGCGTACGGGTCCACCGAAGATGTCATCCTTTACGCCACGCATCAGAGTACGCAGCTTCTTTTCCTCGGTGGCCTGAGGGTCGGCGCGGGCACTCAGGTGCAGGACGTCTTGCATAAAGCTCGTGACGGTCTCATTGGGGCCCTGGGTCCTCGTTAGCAGCAGATCTTCGGCCCGCTCTCTTCGGTGCTGGCTGGCGAACGTACGCATCTACTCGGCTTTGCAAAGGTCCCACGAAGTCAGAGAAGCTTCGTGATTTTCGAACCAGCGTCTTGCAGTTTCCTCAAGTGAGAAATAGAGATTGTGTAGACGTTGCTCGTCGGTTCACCCATTGTGGCGGGCGACGCGATCCTACACTGTTAGCGAAAATGTAATATTTCGCCTGTTTACACCCCATTTTCACTCGTTAGCATATTTTTACACGCTCTGCTAGTGATAAATCGTCAAAAAATTACTTGGGGTAGTAAAAATTGGTGTTTCGGTTTCGGTTTACACGACTAGGCGTGTAAGCAACACTGAAAACACCCCAGCCCAACACCCCAAAACGTCGAGCGCCATGTTGCTTCTGCCTTGAAGCGGTACGGCGGACGTAGCAGGCGAAGGTGAGTGTTTGATTTTTTTTATCAAGTTTGTATAGAATGTAGCACGTCTCAGATTTTTATTACATGACATTCAAGAACGTTAGATTTGCTTTGAGCAAGCCGGCTCAGGCGTTAAGCCCGATTCACACAACCGGCGTTTAGCCACCCCGTCGATTGGAAACGACTCGACTGCTCGCCGGTTCTTTTGCGCGAGCTTTCGCTCGGGCGCTGTGAACCCCATGAACTGTGGTGCTCAAAGCTAGCACAATTAGGCAGGGCTAGCGTCCCGGTGGAAGCTGCAGAGAGCGGAAACCGAAGACACCGTCGCATAAGAGTGGCGAAGCCGCGATCCTGCGCTGATCGTTGTCCCGCCGCTCTCTCCGGCAATATCGGCACTTCGCTGCTGGGTGTCTCGTATTTCGACGTTTTAGAGAAACTTGGCATTGGCAAGCGCGAGGAGTCTCTATATCGTTTTCTCCGTCGCCTGCGTGGAGGAAACACGGTGGCGATAGAAACATATGCTCATGCAGTCAGTCAACTTGGACAATCCCCCTGTTCCCTCAATCCTATCGCATTCTTTGACTGCGTTTGTGACAACAACGTTTCCCCAGTGTGAAAGCTTTCAGTCACAACGGGCTACAAACTGGGTTGTGCATTGCATGTAGCCCTGAGGGAATTCTTCGCCGGAGACACCAGCACATTAGTTTCATTGGTAAGGTGACCGGCCACTAAAGGCCCGTTCACACTCTTGCGACCGAGTACGACTGAGAGAGACGAGATCTCTTACAACTTCTTAAATGTTTGTAGAATGAGGGAACACACTGACATTGTGGCGCCATCTATGCGGTGACCCTGGAACTGCATTTCACAAGAGCGAAGGTTTTGCGGGATTTTCGAGGTCAAATGTGCGTAATACTCATAGAAAGGCTGGTTTATAACATTGTCAAAACTTTTTCGAGCCAAGAAAGAAAGGATAATGCTCGAGAAATAAAAAGAAAATATGCCGGACCGCCGAGTTTACACTGCTTCCCAATAGATGGCGCCAGTGTGTTTTCTGGTTTAACAAGTTTTAAGGAACCCAGGTTTAAGAGGTCGCAAGAGTGTGAACGGGCCTTAACGTGTTTGGCAAATGAAGCGATCACGGGTAAGTAGAAATGCAAACAATGTTGAATGAATATTAAGGTGGTTATAGCCAGAGCCTGCCAGTTGAAATCAACCTTTAACAATATAGTCTGCGGTAACTTCTTTTTGCACTTAGGATTGCAATTTTAAGCACAAAGCCACTCCACATAGCTGTCGAAAATCGTGTAAACAACAGCAGTCATCGTCCCCGGTTCGGATGAGCGAAGCCTTAGCTTGATGAAAAGAATGGAGGTCTATACTTCTTGGTTGTTTCAATCACAACCTCGCACAGCTGAACAGACAAACAAATCAAGGAAATATATCCCGCGCTGGCTTGCAAATCACAGCACACAAGCAGGGTACATAGCAGAGCAGAAAACACTGGCAATGAGCACACAGAGGCATGCAGCTTCCTTTCTTTTTCCCTCGGCGAATGATTGGTTTGCTGCAGCATTCCGTAAGCACGTCGACATTCAAAAGTCGAGCCTGATCTGTCTTGCAGTGCCTTGCGGAACGGCAAGTATCGCCCACCATTCCACAAGGCACTGCAGGACTCGCAAATGTGTGAACAGTGCTTTGCAATAAAGGCCATGATCGGGCAGCAGGTGCCCATCTAAAGTCATTTAATATTGATTGGCATTGAACTAACCTTTGGGCTTCATCACGTAGCAAGCATGGGTGAGGTATAATTCAAGAACATATAATGTTCGACAAGTTTAATACTTTGTGGTGCTTCCCCATCTGTTTCGGTGTAAGGAGTGGGTTCAAATTAATAAAAATAATTCAATGATCCACTCTGAGAATAAACGAGAAATTACGGGAAAAGAACAAGAGAGCTAAGTTCGACCATTGACTAGCGCTAGGTCCACGCCTGGTGTATAAGCAGTAGAGAAAGATGATGACACAGGGAGGATAAGCAAACAAAAGATTAGACTTAATAAAGTGAAAAACTAAGCTGTACACGGCAATAGAGCACTCAACACAAACCACACTCCAGCTCAAAGCTATGGAGCCCTGCGAGCCAGAAACTAATACTAAAAAGACTCGACGCTCATAAAACCGGAATAAGCCAACAAAACAGTGACGAAAACCCGACACTAACAACGAGAGCAAACCGAGATGGAGCTCGAACGTTACCGCTACACACATGGGATAATCCCCCAAAACAGTCGCGACAGAAAGTAGCACTGTGTAAAAATCTTCCCAACATTCAACAATTCGTACTTCAGAGCCAGAGAATGCAGTAGACAAGTCCTAGAAAACCAGGCTTAGCTTTCCGGTAGGTGCCGAGTCCAGAGCAGTCCGTAGTCTGGAGTTGTCGGCCGAAGAACGGCGTCTCGAAGTCCAGCGGTCCAATTAGAGGCTTGATGAGGTCGACACCGCGCACCACACAGCCACACACGCTTCAGCACAACAAACTCAAACACTTGTCCGACAGGCAGGGCAAGTTCCAAGACTCATCTGCAGGGAGTAACCGCGTTGAGTAGCGACCCGGCCAGCTCTGGGGTTGGACTACCTTCTTTGTTCCCGAACCCCCTTTTATAGGCTCGTCTACCGACCAACCTCCCGTTTCCCCGCCTTTCGGGTCAGTCAACTTTCAAGAAAAACAAAGCTACACAGCAACGACCCAAAGGGCAAAACCTATTACATTTTTCAGACAACCAAACATATGTGCCCATCCATTCCCCCGTACGAGTCCAAAAACATCAATTATCGCCGATACATAGAACACGACAGGCGGCAGACTGAGCAAAGCCGCCGCCTTCAAAAAGCGCGCTAGCCAGCGTAAACATCTTTGTATCCCGGCGGTGCCCCTGCATGTCAAATCGGCACCATACGCGAGCCAGCATACGCACCCCTCCGTCCGCGAGGTCAAAGCCACAAACTGTGACCTGGGATGATCTACGTCGCCCGTTAACAAAAACCCATTCCGCAAACGAGCAAATTCGTTGGGGACTTAGAAAGGAACTACGACGGGATGAACTGAGATTAAAAGTGGCACCACACTCCCCCTTTTTGACCGTACCAACACTTAAAGTGGTCCAAAAAAAAGATCATAAAAGTATTTAAAAAAATGAAGAGAAGCCTGAATTTGTGACACCCGGTTTCTCCATCCTGTGTTTTTTTTGTGCTTTTTCTATTACGAAGCAAGACATTATTCGAGCCGTAGGCACCAGATGTAATTCCCGTCTGCGATCATAAGATTATAGGATCCTAACTGC
This sequence comes from Ixodes scapularis, assembly GCF_016920785.2. Lineage (NCBI taxonomy): Eukaryota > Metazoa > Arthropoda > Arachnida > Ixodida > Ixodidae > Ixodes > Ixodes scapularis. The sequence goes on from NW_024609835.1 coordinate 70,741,975, forward strand.
CGACAGCAAAGTGTCAATTACATCCGGCTTGTGCATACAGTGCAACATCTTTTGCTATTCAGCCGATCATCACTTTACAGCCTGGGTATCCGTTCTTGTAAACGACAGTAGTGCTACATGTTAAACGGCTCTAAAGCGATAGAGCAAACTCGCATCTCATTATCTTTTAGCTGAATAAACTGTTTGTTTGGTTATGCTTGTTATCCAATTTTTGTTTTAAATTTAATTTTCTCATATAAACACCTTACATTATAGAAAAAAAATCTTTTTATAGTACGGAGGTGTCCATATTAAGAAGACATGACTGTATCATCTTTGAAACTAGTTTGCCACAGCCAGTGTTATAATATGTATTGATTTTTTATGCAGTGCCTGCCTTTCCTTGCCCCTTGTGAGGACGACTGAGAAAGCGACTTTGCGCCACAACGACGGATGGCAAGTGTCCCAAGTGTCGTCACCTATAGTGGTCATGTGCTATGTGTTCGCAGCATTGTAAGCCGACCGTGGAGCACTTTCAAAAGGGAACTTTCGCCATGTGCACAGTATGGCCGTGTACAATACGGGGCACATACAGTCAGAAGAATTATGAGAGGGAACATGCGGGCGCGTGTCAGTTGGAACAGGCAGAGCAGCATAGCAAGTGTCATGCTTGTGCACTGAGGGGCCCTGGTTTGAAGAGCCGAGACAGAAGTTTCAGCGGCGGTGTCACCGCCCTGGCGGCTTGTCGCCGAAGCAGAAACGGGGTTAGCTAGCTTTGCTCGTGGCTGGCTTTGTGTAGTGTGTGTAGACCGGGAACGTAGGCTTATGAACTTCGGCAACAAGAATACTACACGGCTTTGGTGTTTTGGTACGAGCAACAAACGTGACACTATCTGCTACGACTAGCTACGACCACCCACCGCAGCGGTGAAGGCATCCAAGAAGCAGAACCTGTGTATTACGCCGTTGCCGTAGCCCAACAGTGCTCATTTGTCATGGAGGGCTTTCCGCCCAGAGACTTTGCTCGTCACTGAGTGTTATTTCCCGTGTTTCCCTTTGTGTGCGCAGTGGCTGGACGGGCCTCATACAGCAGTTCTTCAGTCTCAAAGGTGACTAAAAGTTGAGGGTGGATGGACTTGCAGCAATCCCCTCGGTTGGTGCGTGTGACAGAACCTTTGTACGGCATCATCGGGAGGATGCTGTTGTGAGTTAGCAAGTTGTCCAATTGTATGTTCATTATGCTAATATTTGAAAAAGCTTGTTTAAAAGGATGCTGGACCAAAATTTGGATTTCATAAAATAAGGCCGCGGAAGCTTTGAATGGGAGCTCTACAAACTCCGAAACATCACTCATGCATTAATATCTCAAACGGATGGCCGTATTCTTGGAAAGGAAAGGGCACAATCAAACTAGAAATGTGACATCATACTTCTCCTGGTACACTTTAGAATGAGGGGAAGCGGCCTCGCTTCTCTCATTCCTGCTTCGGTTCACCTGCTTAAGGGGACGAAGCCTAGAGGAGAGGGAATGAGAATCGCGACATCACGTCTCGTCGGCCTTGTTGAATCCCACATGTTTCCAAAAATACGGCCATCCGTTAGAAATAATGCTCTATGTGTGATGTTTTGGAGGTTTTGCAGCGTCCCGCCTACCGCCCCAGTGTTGTTTTGCAAGCTTCGAATTTCGGTTAAGCATACCTTTTAATATGAATAATTGTGTCATCAGAATGTTAGAACATGTCAGTTCTACACAGCTACTCTCAAACATTTTCGAGTGGTCTCGCCTGCCAGATTCAAAGGGGGGGGGGGGGGGGGGGCAACATGTACATGTTTTTATGTCTACAGCACAAATAGTTCCTATCATGCACTCTAAATAGCTGTCAATCGACAGACTGGGTAAAAGAGTGAGCACAAACAAGTCCAACTACCAACAATGCTGTCCATGGCAAATCTTGGACACCATGTCTTACGTTATGTGGCCTCAGCGGTCTTTCTATAGTTCTTTTCATTGTTGCCGGCAGAGCAGCTACCGATAGGGGGGGTTGCGAGGTCGTCAACTTTGAAATGCAGTTTCTTCACGTAATGTTTGCACTTTGGGAAGTTTCTACACATATACCTTGAAGTCGCTATTGTACGGATGAAACAACTTTGTAAGAGTGTCTATGAAAACTTGGGCAGGGTTCTCTTTAACGTGCCTGACTTACAACAAGGCTGTCCAACTTGAGAAATTTCACTGGTGGGAAGCTTATTTTCATATAAGAATGGTGTACTTCTTCACAGCGCTGTATGTATCCAACAGAAACTCCAGATGTGTTCAATAAAAGTAGCATTTGCTAATATTGTGTTTTCTGTGTATCTGATGCACTAGGTTGTACTTGTTTTGAACGCTTGCTACGTTTAGGCTATAAAAAATAGTCTAAATTTTATGCCGACAAGCTTATTGAAAAAGAAGTGTTCGGTTTGAATAAAAGATTCCGGAAATTACAATAAAATAAATTGCTATTTGGGGTAGCAAAAATGGTGTTTTACAGTCGACTCTCATTATTTCGAACTCCAGGGCCCGTTTACTCGAAGCGCTAACCGCGGCTGAAGTTAGCCGCAGTACCTAGGAGAGGGATTTTCAAATCACGTGACTGGCTCGGTAGGGATGCGGGAAAGCGTGGCGGTGCCCCCGTGAGTGAGCGCCGCACGCTTTGGAACTAATATGTCGTTGTAGCTGCAATACCGGGCGCGTTAGTCAGCAACGAATGGTGCAGGAGGCTTTCGCTTTGCCTTACCTCACTTCATCACAAAGCATGAGCAAGGCTCTTGCCGCATTTTTTAGATAGTCTTTCGACTCTGGCCCTTCCTAAGCCTAAATGAATGTGGTAATTGTCGGCTTAGCAACATCTTTGGAAAGCGGATTGTCTTGACTCTATCGGTCGGGTATTGATTGCACACAAAAGCAAACAGCATCCCTATAGACCTTTTTCTAAATTACCCAAGCATCGAGAAGAACGCTGGAAGTATAATTCTGCGGTCCGCGCGCACTGGCCTTCCTCTTATAAAAGATTCGAAGTAAATAGTCATAATAAATATTTGACCAACGCACGTGCAAGACAAAATTTGTTTTAGACTTTTTACTTTAGAACAGTTACTACTTCAGACGCCAGCACGTGCAACGCGTGTAACTACACTTGTAGCATGCACCTCGGTGCTTGGGAAATTTAGAGAAAGGTCTAATATGGTCTATTGGGACGCTGTCTGCTTTTGTGTGCTATTAATACCCGGCCGATTGAGTCAAGGCAATCCACTTTCCAAAGTCATTGCCATGCTAACATTTATCGCGTTCATTTAGGCTTAGGAATGGCCAGAATCGAAAGACTATCTAAAAAATGCGGCGAGGTCATATGCTCATGCTTTGCGATTTAAATGAGGTAAGGCAAAGCGAAAGCCTCTGGCACCATTCATTGCTGACTAACGCGCCCAATATTGCAGCTACAACGACATATTAGTTTCAAAGCGAGCGGCGCTCACTCACCGGGGCACCGCCATGTTTCCCTGCATTCCTGCCGAGCCAGTCACGTGATTTCAAAATCCCTCTCCTAGGTACTGCGGTTAACTTTAGCCGCGGTTAGCGCTTGAGCAAACGGGCCCTGGAAGCCACACACTTTAGTTTGAAATATCAGAAGATCGAATTATCAAAATTCATCTAAATAGTGTCACAAATAAAAACATACTTCTTTATTAAACTTAAAATCAGTGTGTAATGCGCCGAACTTGTGCTGAGAAACATAAATTAACAAAGACTTTTGATGGTGTCGAAAGGACAACTGCCTCAAGCAGCCAAGCGAAGGTACTTTTGCAAGCGCGTGGGTATCTAGAAGTTTCTGAGCTCGAACAAAAAAAATTTAGAGTCGTCTCATCATTCCAGTCACGCAAACAAAAGAAAGAAGGACATGCGCTGGCGGGGTCAGCGGCATGTGAGTCGATCACGCTGCTGAGTCGGCTATTTGCACGTGGCATTACTCCCCTCTTGTGAAAGACTCCTCGTCTTTATGCAACACAAAATTAAATTAACAACTTAAACAAGACTAGGTCAAAATACAGAGTCTCGTAAATAGCAGATTTTCACAGTCCTACCGAGCATACCTAGTTCAGTTAAGTCGGAAGACGTGAATCGCCTACGGGTCGCAGAGGGCAGCGTGACAATGTTGATGTGCCATTCGCCAACGACTTACAACTTAGGTCTCATGTAGCGAATAACCTTGAGGTCGAAGCACCACTTTAACAGTTCCTTGCTGCGACGATGAATTGGTGTTTAGATTCACAGTGGGTAGCCAGGCTGAAACTGGGCGTCGTGGTGACAAAGATTCTAGCAGTCACCGTCCTGGAAGTTGTGGCTTGCATCAAAATGCGACCAAGCTGGCAAACTTCCTCCGTTCGTTGAGTGACATACCAGGCGTCGTCGTCCTGTTCGTCTTCGTGACAGATACCACACTTGCCGTAGGTATTGTCATCGGGTTCATCATCAAGGTCGCCGTCAAGTTTGTAGTCGTGGTTGTCGTTAAAGGGCAACTCCGGACCATACTTTCAATTTTGGGATTATGACTGTTTTTAGTGCAGTCAGCATCCCTGAATTGCAAGCTGTAATTTTTTCCTCGTTATTGTGCGTAGTTTTAAAGATATGGACGCCTCAAAGTTTTGTTTGGGGCACGGCCAACAAAACCGAAACTAGCCGCTCGAGGCCCTGGCAGCACTAGAAATCAGCCGCTATGTGAACGTGACGTCAGGATCGTTCTCGTTCAACGAGTACGCAGGTTGATCAGCAGCTACTTCTGTTGCGCTAGCCGTCTAAAGGTAGGAGGTAAGCTGATTTTATTTTAATTCTGTATATGTGGTAGTTATCCAGCACATGTAGGAAGAGTTGGTGCGTATACCCAAAAGCTAGTGACTGGAAAACCCGTAAACTCGTACAGTGCCGTACTCGGCGGCCGCTGCCGCCGTGCGTGCGCCATGCCGTGCTTGTCGCTAGTATATTCAAAAGGTAGCGACTGGAAAACGAGTGAACTCGTTCAGTACCGTACTCAGCGGCTGTCGCTGTGTGTGCAGTCTTCCGTACTCTGTCGCTAGGCCTAAATTGTCATCGGGGCTCCGTGGATGGAGCGGCGTTGCTCTACGACGCGCTGCCAGTGAAGTACAGTACTGGGGGCCCTCTCACTTTCGCGCTGCGGGTCAGTAACAGACACGAAGCTTTGAGGCTTTCCGGCACGGGCTGCTCCGTTAGGGCTGTACATGTCTGTTTTTGCATTCTTTTTTCCTTGGGCGCGTAAAAGCCAAAGTCCACTCGTCAAACAGCGTTTACCCACACCTTTTTCAATTTCTGGTACGTTGGAAACTTGTGAAAAAGCACCTCCGGGTTGTGCAGCGGGTTGTTTGAGCAGCCCACAGCACTACAAGTTCTACTCGGCATCCTTCGAGGAACAGCTAGGCAGTCTTGGGCGCTACGAGTTGCTCGCTAAAACCAGTCTTTGAGTCCTCACAAGCAAATAAACAAAAGGCTATACCGAAGCTACACTGGCTACAGATAAAAGCAATGGCTAAACATGACAATCACAAGTCCAAGTAGCGGTGGTAGCGGCTCAAAGATGCGCACTCCGCGTAACGCTTGGAGGAAAAAAAGAATGATACTGACGTCACGGCCCAATGTTGCTTTAGTGATCGGCAACCCGCTAGCCGACCGCTAAGGTGCAGCGGCTCGCGGCGGGTCGCATTTTTATTATCGGCATTAGTTGAGAATGCGGCATCCCACGGACGTAATATTTTGGCTGGGGTCGTATTTTGTGTCACTACAGCGATACCAGTAATTTCTTTAATTTCGAGTTTTGGCCGGAGTTGCCCTTTAAAGTCATCGTCCGGATTGTCCTTGGATAACTGTCAAAGCCGTAGTCGGGATCGTCTTCCATGAAATTGTTTGAGTCTTCGCCTGGGTCATCATCAGTGTCGTCATCAGTCTCGTCACCACGGTTGAAGACTGTTTGTCATCGAGGCCGTTGTCAGGTTGGTTGTTGACATTGTAGCCGGGTTTGGTCTTTGGAGTTGTCGTCCGTTTCATCATCAGCGTAGAAGTCGTCATGATGTTTTCGTCTAAGTGTGGTAGCCAGGGGCTTTGTCAAGTTCATTGTCCGGGTCGCTTCCGAGGCCATAGTTGAGGTTGTCGTTGGTGTCAGAGTTGGAGTCGTCCTCGGATGATTTCAAGGACGTCGCCTTCACGATCGTCGTTTTCAGAGTTATCGTGTTCACAGATGGTACGCTTTATGGGCATAGACTGCGTTACCCTGCACATCCACCAATATGTCTTGAACAAAAACAAACTTGATTAATAAAACTTCAGATCAATGTTAAATGCAGCGAACTTGTGCCGAGAAACATAAAGTAACAAAGACCGCACATACTTTGACAGCGACAAAAGGACGACTGACTCGAGCAGCCATGCGAAGCTCTTTTTGTAAGCCCTTAGGTATCTAGAAGGTTCCGAGCTCGAACAAACAAGATTCTCGAGTCATCTCAAACATTCTAGGCGTGCAAACAAACAAAAGATTCCCCATTGCAGAGAATTGGAATTTTCTAATACTAATTCCATTCCTTTGAACTCCTGGAAAGGAAACACTGGGCCCATTCCCACTCCTGGAATGGCTGAACTGCTGCATTCCATTCCTCTCAATCCCTCCCAATTGTGAAAATGGCACTTGACAGCTAGTACTAAGTTACCGGAAAATAACGTCGGCGTAAAGCTGGCGTTGTGAAATGCGTAGACAACTGCAAAATTCAAAACCCTACCCACAATCATTGATTTTACTAAGTTGAGCTTTGGTCGCACATAGCACTAGTGGCAATTGGTATGGGGGCACTGCAGATATTGATCGCACCACCAGGTGTAAAAGCCTCGTAACAGAGAGGAAAACTAAGTCGCCCATCTTTTCCTCAAAAGAACCGTATATGTCCTCCACTTTTACGAGATATATAATAAGTGAGGAGTCGCGTGTATTAACGAAGTGCGGGCGGTGTGACATTGTCCCTGCCTGGTGGCCTGCAACTGGTGCTGTAATCACACATGGTCCCAACAGCCTTATGGTTGCATCTCGCAGCACCAGGAACGACACTTTGGCTGTGTTCCAAATCTTACCCAAATAGATCCGAGTTACTCCGGTGGGTCGTGTCACGTGACAACACAGATTGAAAAGTGCTGGGCACGGGTAGTTTTTGGAACGCTGAGGTACAAAACCCTTACCCTGGATTAAGATCGAGTAAATTGCCCTTGTCAGCCTACAACTCTACAGTTTGGGTTGCTTCACTGGGGTTGCCACTTTCATCCTCGAAGGAACATAAGCAGTCAGATAACCAAACCGTCAGTTACCTAAGTGCAATAATGCCGTTTCGAAAGCCCCTTTGACGGCATCTAAGCAGCTCGCATTAGAACAAAGCCTATTCCATTCCTACTCTATTCTGGGCAAAATGTAACTACTAATTTCATTCCCATTCCATTCCAGTGCTGCCACCATTTTATTTGCATTCGATCCCAGGGTTGTGGAAGTGCGGAATCGTTCCAACTCTGGAGTGGCAACTCCTCAACACTGGTGATAGTCACCAAGGCACCCAGTTCAGTGTGAATGCTGTCCTCACAGCCCATCCAAAGCTGTTATTACTGTAACAAACTCCAGTACGACGAAGTAGTTGAATTCGGAAGCCTGTTGTGCAGATTTGTACCTTGCATTGTTTCCGGTATTTTTTATTTCTTTTGTATTTTATAATGGACAACAACCGTTGTAATCTCGGTATTGTTGCCAAACCTGAAGGTTTTATCATCGGTGCACTTTTAAATAAATACATATATGCCACAGCCGCAGCTCAGCGATGAGCACTTGCACTGCGACTTAGGTGTTTCGTAAGTATTCATTTTGATTGCGCGATAATGATGTTTGTCTTCTGTTAGAATTAAAAAAACCAAAACAATATTTAACATGATGGATAATTTTCGACACCCGTGGCATGTGTGATCTGAGCATTTGTTCTTTTCATCTGAAGTGTGTCTCTTGCTTACTACCTATAGAGTGTACGATGTTGTGGACGGAAAAGATGCTGCGACCGACTCCGAGCAATAAAAACATTCTGTTTATTCTCATGTCGTTGAGCTTGTGGTGACGAGTATGAGTAGCACTGTCATCTTTGGCGATGCCAAGGCTGAACCGATAGACTGCCGCAGAGCTATCGCCCTCAGCTCTGCACTGTGAGGAATGGCACGATTTTGTTGAAGTGATTGCGGCTCCAGAGAGGTGTCGTTGCTGTTGACATGTACCGCAAGCAGGATGACATACTAGAGAGCAGGAAAGAGAGCGTTTGGAAGCCGTGCATGGTCGTTGACGCCGAGGTCAGGAAATGAGGCAGCAGACGGGGGAAATCGACCCTGTCGTGCTTTCAGTCCGGCTCGATCAGTCTGGAGTGTACAGCCTCGGACTGAAAGGGGGATGCCGGCTGACTGCGGGGCCGATGCAACATCCCCTAAGATGAGGAACCGAACTGAGAGTGAATGCCTGACATGGCAACGATGAGGAGACCCTGGTCGGCTAGCAACATGCCTTGTGAAGAGTGTGAAGATGTCGATGAATATTCACTTGCCAAGCCGGTGGGGCAAGCAAGGTGGTCGCAGCCCATTGCTGGGAGATGCCGGTGCTAGATGCGACAGAGCAGAGGTGGTTGCGGAGGCGCTGCAGATGTGGAGGCTGAGAAAGTTGAATATGTGCCTACTGCATTTTCCTCCGAAAAGGCAGAGCCATTGCCGTGCCCTTGGCCACGAAGAACATTCCCCTGGATAGCAGGTGCTCGGAGTCAATCATCATGTCCAGGTCACCAATGTGTAGCACTTTCGATCTTGAGGACGGAAGAGACGGTGCAACAGACTCTGAGTTTAACTGTGAAAACATTCTCTTTATTCTCGTACCGTCAAGCTCGTTCCGACGAGTAGCTTGCTTTTATACACTGCAGTCATTAGCATTATAGTTGATCTAAGTATTTTGCAACACTATTAATACGGCAGATTGGGCGAGTTGGTACGGCATAATTACGAACCAGCGCACAGGTAGACCAGTTACTCAAAATCGAAATACACAAAAATATACACTCGCACAGCGCTGATGTGAGTTTTTTGTGTTTGGATTTTTGGTAACTGTCAACCTGTGCGCTGGTTCGTAATATTGCAACACTGCTGTCTTTAGGCGGTGTGGAGGCTGAACCGATGGACCGCCAGAGGCCCATATCTGTATCTGTTTCATATACTGAATGCCTTTTTGCACGGCTCTGTGTTTACTTTTGTCTTCCAGATTTTTACTGCTCACTTGTTTTTTTAATTTTATTTAGAGGATACTACTGGCCATTGAAGGCCCAAGTAGGAGTGGGGTACAACATATGCATTCACACACCTACAACAACAAACAAATAACACGACATTAAGAGGTTTACAACAACTAACCAGCAAATGTACAGGATATATATATTTAAAAGGGGGGGGGGGGGGGGGCGGCACAGCATGCATCAAGCAGTATGTAATTCAATCATTTGTAATAATAGATGTGAAATTTAAAACTCATATTTAAGATTGAACATTATCAAACAAATGTGAATTTAATTAAGCTATAAATTTTATATAGACTGTTACTTTTTATACAATTTTGTCTAGATTTGTCAGGATACAATCTGCAAGTACGCATAAAGTAACTGGAAAGTTGAAAGAAGCAAATTAGAGATTGCAAAACCTACTTCTCAATAGATATTTTTTTCCCAAAGTATTTACGTGATAGTGCAGCTGAAATAAGGCTCCTTTTTCAGTTTTTTTTATTGGAAACACCTTAAAAATACTATGTTTTCTCAGATTTTTTTTTATTATTATGCTTGGAAAATTAAGTTACCGATTGTGTTCAGTTTATTCTAAACTATTTATATGAAATTCCAGAGTGATTTTGTGCATAACAGTGGCTAGATAAGGTTTTTATAATTTCTGATAAAACAAACTGACTAGTTTCTCTTTAGTGACCGTTTCGCCAAGGTGACAGCAGAAAAGTAACGGATCCCGACGTCAAACTGCAGGAATTTGAGATATATGTTTTCTTAGCGAATGCACGCCACTGTTGTGACATATTTGAATATCCTTATCGCTTGCTTGGGCTCAGCGGGTAATGCAGGTCGGCACTAGCGTGAGTATAAAGGCTGAACTGCATAAAGCGATTTAGCGAGCGACGGCGACAGCGACGAGTCAGCGTCGTATTACGAAGATTTCTTACTATCGCTCGTCGCGTCACTAGGTTTTTGGATTTCTAGAAAATATCGTTCCGCTTTCATGCGGCTTGCGTCGTCGCGCGAGTGACCGAGCGTCAGCGAAGCGGGTCGCCGTCGCTGTTCTCGTCGCTCGCAAAATCGTTTACATTCGGTTTATACTTCACGCTGTCAATAATATCGACTCGAGCGCGCATAATTTCATTTCCACGGGAGCGCGTGTAAATCAAACCCTAAACCAAGACGGGGGCTGCAGCCAGCAGCTTTGAGAGCGTCATACAATGGATTATAGTTTGACAGAAGCAAGCACACACTTCGCTAGCGCATTCCAGCCTTGAGCGCTCGAACTTCCGAAAACGAAACCAGATTTTGCTACATTTTGGCTAGCTCGAAACATTTTTTTTTAAATATAGGGTGTCTTTTAGCTATAATCTAGACTAAGAGAAATGTGTACCTTCCCAAATTATATTTATTTCGCCGTACTATATAAGTAATAATTGTGTATTATCGTTACGTTCATATAAAATACGGGGGGTGTCACCGGACCTTCGTCTGAAACAAAAAGTCTGCTATATATACCGAGCGGGTTTCTAACACAAATCAGTAGGAGTGTCGGGTTGTTAGTGCCTCTGTTAGTTGTTTGTGTATGTGGATGCTTGTATGTCGATCTTGTGGTATGTGCTGTGATGTATGTGTTGGTATGCTGCCGTCCGTGTTCGAGCGTGTCACTTCCACAAATGCCGAAATGTCCTTCATTTTTGTAGTTTTCCGCATACTCACTAGGTGGCGCAAGCAGCCGCCCAATTTTATTTTAGCTTTGTTTGTACGTAGTCCATTTATGTGTAAGGAACCACACACACCACATAGCTACAGTCTAGTAGAAAAGTAACCGCGTGTTTAAATGGCGCATAGCGCCGGCGTTCAGTTCGTTTTCGTTCGCTGGCCGTTTCGGTAGCCGATTCGTACCCGGAAAGCCGCAAAATTTGCGTACACACGATATGAGTGGATACGTCGAAACGTCGCGTACAACTTTGCTCGCGGTAAAGAGGTGAGCGGGACGTCGGTAACGCCGGTCGGGTAGGGTCGGGTCGGGTCGGTGTCGGAGCTATTCGTCGTCGCTCGCGGCAAACGGGCTTTTTCAATAAAGTTCATGTCTGTGGTCGCGAAAAGATAACTGCTGTGGAAATTACCCGGCGTCGGTGACAATGCAACCGGCTTGAGGCCTCGGCGATCGGCTGAACCGCCACGCGAACGAGACCTGCTCGATGGGGAAGCACGCTGCTGGATGCAGTCGATGGTCGCTCCCACTGTCCCGTAATCGCCGTAATGGATACGGCGTCGGCGCTTGGGGGTGAATGCTTGCGGTAGTTCAGCACGTATGGACGATTACGAACGAACACGTGCAAACTACGCTTTCGCTGCGGCGAAAAGCCGTGAAAGCGCTGGGCCTCGCTCGTAGCGTCAAACGGCCGCCATTGTAAAAAAACACCCCTAGACGTGTGATCGCAGAACGAAGTACACGTTCAAAGATGTTCATTTTACACGAGACCTCGGGTGCAAATGAAATACACCGAGCCTCGCGTGTAAAACGAACACCATTTGGGGAGTCCGCCCTGGGACAACGGTTTACACGTCCAGGGGTGTACTTTTTCGCTGTGTGTGTACTGGTCGGTCCAGTCTTCGACGTCTTCGTATTGCTCGCCGTGGAACAAAGCAGCCCTCCGCGGTGCGACGGGCAGGTAAACGATGGCGGCGGCGGTCGGGGTCTACGACGACTGGGGGTCCATCTTTGGCCTTGTTGGCTTCCTGGTCTTGGTTGGCAGAAGTCCATACTCCGGGTCCTGGCCTTGGTTGCGACGACTCGATCAAGACTCGGTCTGGTCTTCGTTGGGTCCTCGAGGGCTCGAGGTCGGACTTGCACTGTGAGCCCTCGGAGGGGGGCGCTGCACGGACATGCGCTACCCCGCACCTCCACCAAGAGTTTCATGAATGACGAGGTGACAAATAACGAATAACTGAAAAAACCGAAATGTTTAATGGGGCGAACATGTGCCCAAAACAAAAAAAAAGGAAACGGAAGATAACAGAAGATTGTCGCGTCGAAGTCGGCGTAACAGCAGGATTGAACGCTGGGCCGAGACTGTTTCCGGCTCGCCACGCTGAGCGCCTTTTGTACCCACGTCTTTCTCTGGGACATGCGGCCTAGAACGTTCGGCGCGTAGAACATTTGGAACTGGATCGGACGAGAAGGTTCTCGAACTTACGAGAACGCCGGGATGGGGTAAAGCAAGTCCGCGAATGTTTTGTAGAATTCGGTGATGGTCCCGTCAGGTTCCGGAAATTTATTGCCAGATATCTTCTTGATGGCTCTTTGCACGTCTGATTCTTTGATGGGAGCATTTTTCAGGTCCCTGGTCTGCTCGGAGATGGTGGCGAGCTTGTGCAGTAGTGTCTGCTGCGCCGTGGCATCCCATTCCTGAAAGCCGAAAATGTGCGTGTAGTGCGGTTCGAGGGCCGCAGCCACTTCCTATTGCCCGTCTGCGGCGCGACAGCGGTTTACTAAATGTTAAATTATTTCTTAAGAGGAAGTTCTATCGCGTTTTGTTCTGAACTTGCTTTTTTATTTGCTGACTCCAACTTTATACACTTCTTTGTGCCTATGGCGCTCGTGCCAGACATTACCACAAATTATTTTATTCATGTATGAAGTTTCGGCATGCTCCCTCCAACAGCGAATTAGTTGTTTTACTAACGAAGTCAGACGGCCGATGTCGCTTATTTGTTTTGCCATGGGGTTCGAAAGGCGCATTACGGTAAGACCCCAGAAGACTCGCACATGCGCAGTTCGTACCGGACGGCCCATCGTACCGTATCGAATTTGCAAACACGGTTCCCTACAACTCTGTAGTAGAGTTTTAGGCATCCGTTTTTACACAAACGATACGATACAATCGGCCCTCCGGTATCAACTGCGCATGCGCTTTATCACTGCCGCCTTATTGTAGTCCAGTGTCTAAACCATAAGTTCTGATCGTGTGGTCAAAGCGGTTGGCATCGGAAGCATCTGGTCTAGTTTACAGGCACAAAACTAAAAGCGTCAGAGATAAGACGTGCAAAAGGAAGGGAAAAGCAAAATAAGCGACGTTTCGGGCGCACGTCCTTCGTCAGACTATGAGAAAACCAAGGGAAGCCCAGGAAAAGGATATGAGTTTTGCCGCCACATGACTCCAAAAGATTAAACAAAGAAAAAGGGCACAGCAGCAAACGACAACCCGATGGAGAGAAAAGGTATTCGTTGGAGTCGGTCTTCACTATATTCGCCATCTACGTGTCACACGTGGCGTGCAATGGAACATACAACCGAATGCAACGCGACGACCCGGTATAAATATATCCCGGTTCTCCATAACATATCCATTGAATCCTGAGTAGAGCAGAAGTTGAGAATATCAAACCCAGGCTTGTGAGGTACTCATTACAAGTAATCAAATTATTTGTAATCTATTACTTTTTTAATTAATTTTGTATTCATTTGAATACTTCTAATGCACCACGCCAATGTTGGTGCGACATCGGCAAAGAACGGCTTCAGTATCAGACAATACTGGAAGCTCTACCCGATTCAATGTTGGTCCAGTCATTGGCGCCAAAATTCAGTCATTGTTCCAGTCAATGTCGGCCCTATCAATGGTGCCGATTTTGGGCAGCTGCTAAACCATGGTTCAAGCCAATGGTGGTCCCACATTGGTTAAGACCGGTGTAATGATGGATAATACTGGAAGCATTACCCGATCCAAAGCTGGCCGTCATTGGTGCTGATGTTGGGCCATTGTTTTAGCCATTGTTGTGCCGTCGCTCAACCATTTTTCAGGCCAATATTGGGCTATTTCTCAACCATTGTTTCAGTTATTTCGTGCTAATGATGGGCTATTATCTATCCACCCTTTCAACCAACGCTGGCTCCAATAGTGAGCCATTATCCAACCACAATTTCAGCCAACATTTGGCCACTGTTGGCTGTTTTCTACAACCATTAGTACTTTACTACAAACATTGGCTATTCCAGTAATCCACTCTCTATCGTACTATTAGAAATGTTTCCTATGACCTGCATATTAGAATAATGGCATTGTACTATGAACCTCCGCTAATCTAATATTTAGTAATTTTCCAGACCCGTGTATAGAAAATCTACAAGAGACAAAAACAAATCCCTTGTGCGTTTTACCATGCACATCTAGCATGTAAATTACGAACTCAGAACAAATTAATAGTTTTGTCAAGCTTTTATTTGAGCTTTATTTGTTTGTTTAGGCACTATTCGAATTATTATTTTGCTTCAGAAGGAATCTCGTGCTATGGGGAATAAATGGTGAAGGATAAACTCCGGAAAACCAAAGTAAAAAACTCACCCATTTATATTTTGATAGCTGACACTTGCTTTAGTGTTTTACAGGAAACTTGGTTAGCAGGATGTAGAAGCACAACAAAAATAACCTGAAAACTTTGTAATTTCTCGTATAAAGTAAAGCAGAGCAATAACGAAACAATTTGAGTCGTGGCATTGAGCAACGGTGTGGATGAAAAAATGCACCTCAAAAATCGACGCCTGCACGGAGCTCACATTTTCATCTAAGGTGTATTGTAGAGGGGGATGCATTTTTGTGAACGTTCTCAGCGTAAAACGTTATAACATCTTCGCTGAGGGAAATGACGAGACACTTAGCAGATAACGTTCAGTCCTGTTTGGTGCTCCCGATAAGATACGGCAACCCCTTTCCGTTTTAAATGTCAGGAAGGAAAAATGGTAAGAAGAGAGACCTAGCATCCCTCTCTAATGGCCATTTTCAACGTTAAAGATGGCGCCATCTCTTGTCGGGAGCACCAAACACAACCGAAAGTTATCTGATCAGCGTCTCTTCATTGACCTCAATGAAGATGTTATTATAACTTTTTTACAGGAACGAATGAACGGTGAGGAATTTCACAAGAATTCGTTTACTTGTACAATACACCTTCAATAAATGTGAGCTACGAGCAGACTGATTTTTGCGGTGGATTTTCCATCGACACCGTGGCTCAATGCCACCTTATTTTACTCGACCGAACATCTTCCTCAAAAGCCGTTCACACACGTGCAACCGAGTAGGACCAAGAGGGACAATGCCTGTTTTTAAGCCTTTTGCAACAGCTAGGGGCATGCTTCCTAGCAGCGCATCTGGTCCTACGCCGTCGCAAGATGCTTAAAAACCGGTATCGTTGCAGCCGGTCGTACTGGGTTGCAAGTGTGTGAACGGGCCTTTAAGGTGAGGACACGGGCGGAGGGAGTTCCTGGGGTGGCCCATCGCCCATCGCCACGATATATCGCCGCTTTCTGACGCCCACCCCGGTCCCCGATCCCGGTAACTATCTTCCGATGATGGCCTGCGATTAATAGTGCAAAACTATCGATAGTACTATCGATAGTATCGATAGTCGCCAGAAATCTGACTATCTATAGTAAAAAAACTATGAATAGTACTATCGATAGTCGACTATCTAAAAACTATCGATAGTCGACTATCGAAAAACTGTCGATAGTACTATCGATAGTCGACTATCGAAAAAACTATCGATAGTCGACTATCGAAAAACTATCTATAGTCGACTATCGAAAAACTATTGAGAGTACTATCGATAGTCGATTATCAAAAAACTGTTGATAGTACTATCGATAGTCGATTATCAAAAACTGTCGATAGTACTATCGATAGTCGACTATCAAAAAACTATCGATGGTACTATCGATATTCGGCTATCTATAGTACAATCGATAGTCGACTATCGAAAAACTATCGCTAGTACTATTGATAGTCGACTATCGAAAAACTATCGATAGTACTATTGATAGTCGACTATCGAAAAAATATCGATAGTACTATCGATAGTTGACTATCGAAAAAATATCGATAGTAGTACCGATAGTCGACTATCGAAAAACTATCGATGGTACTATCGATATTCGACTATCTATAGTGCAATCGATAGTCGACTATCGAAAAACTATCGATAGTACTATTGATAGTCGACTATCGAAAAACTATCGATGGTACTATCGATATTCGACAATCTATAGTACAATCGATAGTCGACTATCGAAAAACTATCGATAGTACTATTGATAGTCGACTATCGAAAAACTATCGATAGTACTATCGATAGTCGACTATCGAAAAACTATTGAGAGTACTATCGATAGTCGATTATCAAAAAACTGTCGATAGTACTATCGATAGTCGATTATCAAAAAACTGTCGATAGTACTATCGATAGTTGACTATCGAAAAACTATCGATGGTACTATCGATATTCGACTATCTATAGTACAATCGATAGTACTGTTGATAGTCGACTATCGAAAAACTATCGATAGTACTATCGATAGTTGACTATCGAAAAAATATCGATAGTAGTATCGATAGTCGACTATCCAAAAACTATCGATAGTACTATCGATAGTCGACTATCGAAAAACTATTGAGAGTACTATCGATAGTTGACTATCGAAAAACTATCGATGGTACTATCGATATTCGACTATCTATAGTACAATCGATAGTCGACTATCGAAAAACTATCGATAGTACTATCGATAGTCGACTATCGAAAAACTATCGATAGTACTATCGATAGTCGACTATCGAAAAACTATTGAGAGTACTATCGATAGTCGATTATCAAAAAACTGTCGATAGTACTATCGATAGTCGACTATCGACAAACTATCGATGGTCGACTATCGAAAAACTATCGATAGTACTATCGATAGTCGACTATCGAAAACTATCGATAGTACTATCAATAGTCGACTATCGAAAAACTATCGAGAGTACTATCGATAGTCGACTATCGAAAAACTATCGAGAGTACTATCGATAGTCGACTATCAAAAAACTCGACAGTAATATTGATAGTCGACTATCGAAAAACTATCGGTAGTACTATCGATAGTCGAATTTTCCTACTAAAACATTATATGAATCTATATAAGAACTGTTATGGAAATATAAAAAAACTGATAGGGACATATGAAACTGATATGAAATGCCCAAAAACTGACATGCGTCATATGAGAACTGATATGCGACATACGCGAACTGATATGAAATACCCAAAAACTGATATGCGGCATATGAGAACTGATATGCAACATATGGCAACTGATATGCAGGATAGAACTTCACATAGGATTTAAATGATAACTTATATGACTTTCATATCAAAATTTGCAATGTGTTCAATAACCATATCAAAATATAAATTCATATAATTTTTTTTTTAGAATACGACGTGCCGCGCGGGCAAGCAAAACACGTGGCTTCAAACCGCAGTGGAGCGGCTTGATTTATTGGCTTTCAAATCATTACGGCATGAGCGTTTACTTTTAACTAAGAGATTCATAGCCTGAGCCGTTCAAAATACTCTCAGAGGTATGACATTGCTGAAAATAAATCAAAATGTTGGGAATATTATTTGTTGCTTAGGTGGTCACCGAGAAAATCCGATCCTTCAAAACGACCTGTATAAAACGCGGAAACGCAGAGCTAAGAAACAGTTATCCGGTGTGCTGTTGTATTCATGTTTGTTGTGTCGTGTATGTGGATTGCTCAGTGCAATGTTCACCTGATGCTAGTGGTGTGCGTAATGTACCTACATGGTGGCGTGAGCAAAAAAAAAATTTCGTAGCACATGAGCTGGGCGGTACTTAGCGCCACCTAGCCTAGCTGAAACTGATATGAAATAATAAGTTCTGATATGAAAAAGTTGTCGAATAAACATACCAGAAATAAATTCATATCGTTATTTTTCAGTAGGGATCGGAAAATTATCGTTAATCGACTATCGGAAAACTATCGATAGTTCACAATCGTAAACCTATCGATAGTACTGTCGACAGTTTACTATCGATACTTTTCCGACACTAGTAGTTTACGTCGCTCTCTCTTCTCTTTTTCTCGCTTTATTTTTTTCAAATGGGACACCAACTAGCCCAAGCACTTACGACCCCAACTTTGGTTCAGCTTTCAGTAATGACGAAGACGGGAGTTTGGGCGAAGAGAGGAGGAAGGGAGGCGAGTGGCGGTGGGGCAACTGTGTTCGCTCTTGTGATGCAAAACTATCGATATTACTATTGATTGTCTCCATAGCCGCCAAAAACCTGACTATCGATAGTAACATCGATAGTCGACTATCGAAAAACTATCGATAGTCGACAATCGTAAACCTATCGATAGTACTGTCAAAAGTTTACTATTCATAGTTTTGCGACACTAGGAGTTTGCGTCGCTCTCTCTTCTCTTTTTCTCGCTTTACTTTTTTTCAAATGGGACACCAACTAGCCCAAGCACTTACCATCCCAATTGTGGTTCAGCTTTCAGTGATGACGAAGACGGGAGTTTGGGAGAAGAGAGGAGGAAGGGGAGGCGAGCGGCGGTACGGCAACTGTGCTCGCTCTAGTGGTGCAAAACTATCGATAGTAGTATCGATAGTCTCCATAGCCGCCAAAAATCTTACTATCGATAGTAAAAAAAACTATCCATAGTAAAAAAAACTATCGATAGTACTATCGATAGTCGACTATCGAAAAACTATCGATAGTGCTATCGATAGTCTACTATCGAAAAACTATCGATAGTCGACTATCATAAAACTACTGATAGTTGACTATCGAAAAACTACTGATAGTGGACTATCAAAAAACTATCGATAGTCGACTATCGAAAAACTATCGATAAATTTTGCGACACTATCGATAGTTTTTCCAAAACTATCGATATTATCGATAGTTTATATTTCGATACTTTTGCATCACTACCTGCGATGCTTTGTCGTCCTTGTTTTTTTTCGCAGAGATGGCTGCTGCAAAGATATCCCATGGTTGAACGTTAGCAAAGCACGGCGCTTCTGACTAGTGAAAATCCATTACATCAAACTCCAATTACGAAGATCACGAAATTGACGGTTGTGCCAGTCGTGCTGTAGAATGTTAGTCAATCTCACTCGGAGCAGCGGCTCTCAATTTTAGGTGTTGCGTGGACCTCTTTCAGACCAGCGGAAGCGACGGGGTCCCCAAGCACCAGGCGGGTGGCGGAAGGGAAGGGGGGGGGGGGGGGGGGGGGGGACACTGGAAACGCGACGACCGGAAAGAAAAATGAGGATGGGTGTAAGTAAACAGCGGCACTTCAGCAGATTTGTTTTTCTCAAGGAACTATAAGTGAGTTATGGCTGCACTGGACTTGACTCGAAACGCCCGAAACTACTATCAGCCAGAAAAAAGAAATGGATGCCTTAGTTTTGTGGAGCCTCCGAAACGCCTTCGTGGACCCCAAAGGTTCCGCAGACCCAACATTTGAGAACAACTAATCCAAAATAAAGTTTTGTTTTTTATGTTTTAGCGTTCGAAAACTTTAAAGAACTGGCCCCGCCCGCCTTCAGGAAGTTTGACGTGGCCAAATGCATATGCTTTAGGCATTGCAGATGATGGGAAGGAAAGGATGGACGCTTTTAATGATGGCGTCTTCGCAGCAAGAAGGATGCGTACAGCCGCACATCAAGTAAATTAAAGTTCCGGCCAGTGTGGCAGGAACCGCAGAAGAATAGTTAAGGCAAATCATGGTAAGCTGAATAAAAGTTTCATGGGAAGTTCTTTATAGTTGAAGTCCATTCAACTGTGTGTTTATACTGAGCAAGGACAGTTAGGACACACGCACCACAGCATTTGGTCACTTCTGCTAAGCCGAACATCTAATAAGCCGAACCAGTTTTCAATGTCCCTTCGTGAGCGTATTAAAGATATTGAGTCTACTGTATGTTGCGAGGCAAACGCTACGGGTCGCCAAATCCAACCATGAGTGAGTTCGAAACCAAATTGTGTACTGTTCAGACGTGCTCATCGACGGTGAAATACACCACATGGCTTATAATTGGTTTGTGGTTGAGCCTGGCTGCCTGTAGCATTGCTACTAAGCCCATCGTTAAGCAAGACAAAAGGCCACGGCACCCCCCCCCCCCCCCCTCTTCGCGTCCTCAGAAGTGAGTATACCGTCCAGATGTTTGTTTTCTTATGCCGTTTGCAAAGCAAGTAAGAGGAAAACAGGATGCATGTTGTCTCCCTCTAACATATTGTCCCAGTTTTGATGCATGCTGCACAAATGCTTTTAGTTTTCTACAATATTTTTTTTTTCGACTCAGGTGAGGTTATATATTTCTCTACTTTCATATAGCAAATTCACCACCTATGGGCACCTCTGTAGTGCAAGGATTTCACGGTGTTTTTATCGGCCTTTTGAATAGACCACACAAAACCGTTCCTGTATACATTCCGAAGGAATTTAGCTCACGGGTGTTACCTAGTGCCAGAAGCTTTCAGTAAAATTGTGGAAAGATTGTTATCGGCCTTTTGAATAGACCACAGAAAACCTTTCCTCTATAAATTCCGAAGGAATTCAGCCCACGGGTGTTATATGGTGCCACAAGCTTTCAGTAAAATTGTGGAAAGATTAGCTAACCTTAGTAAATCAGGAAAAAAGTCAAAAACTGTTTGTCCGCTCATTTCCTCGGTGTTTATCAAGATATCGGTTAGCACAAAACACAAACATTATTCGACAATATTGACACAGTATAGGTGTTCAGGTGGTCATTAATTATTGGTCATCTTATAGTGTTGTCTAGCACTGGCAGAACTGTCAAATAGAGCGATTCATTGTTGGGCAATATGCCTAATAATTCCAATGTTTGCAAACCGCATACGTGTAGTTGGCAAAAATCTGTAACATGCGCGCACTGCATTCCCAGGCAGCACACCAATGTCGGTCCAACATTGGCCTAACATTGGCAAAGACCGACCGCAATATTGGACAATATTGGAAGCGCTACCCTTTCCAACGTTGGCCCAGTGATTGGTGCCAATGTTGGGCCACTGTTCAGCCATCGTTCCAGCCAATGTCGGCCCAATCATTGGCGCCAATATTGGGCCATTGCTAAACCATGGTTCCAGCCAAGGTGCTCCCACATTGGCGAAAACCGGCGTAATATTGGACAACACTGGAAGCGCGACCCGATCCAATGTTGGCCGTTATGCTGATTTTTGGCCATCGTTGCACTCGCCCAGCTCTTTGCAAGTGCATTCACCAAGTTGTTTGCAAAAAGGAAGGTAGACAGACACAAGGGATTGTTTTAAAATCTTCAAAAAGTTTATTACACACAGCTTATTCTGTAGACAGGCACAAAATCAGCAATTTGTAATATGTGAAGAGGTACTATTCAACTGTGATACAACTAAGATTGCAAAGTAAACACAAACCGGGGTAATTCTTGTGGAGTGTCCAGTCTCCCGGCAGCTGGAAGAATTTTTTCCCCCAAATTCTACCGCTATTCGCCCTTCATTGGCGGGGCAATCAGTTCATCGAACGACATTTCATAGACAAATCGTTTCATCAACACGCGATGTTTCATAAAAAAAACTCAAAATACGTCTTTTTCCCTCTTTTTTTTTTTTTTTTTGCAGTGAACCGCTTCAGACTTGGCATGAAGCGGCGTGAAAGGGTGGGCTGGTTCGGTGAGCACGCGCCTCAGGAATACACTTGCGTTGAAATGCCCCTACAGCGTGCAATTCTTGTAACGCATGTCAAAGAAACGTTGCGCCTCAGGAATACACGCACGACAAAATGCCCCTACAGCGCGCAATTCGCGTAACGCGTGTCGATGAAACAAAAATGTCGACGAAAAGGTGGCCACGAAACGTGTTTTCGCGAAACGCACGGAGAATAAAAAAGTCAGCATTCTACCTGCAGTTGTGACATTATTTCAGACAAATAATGGCAGGCGACTGTCGGTAAGATTGCGGGAAACTGATTCTCCCGGCTGCCAGGAGGTAGGCCCTGCCCAATTCTAGAGGTTATCCGGAAGATTACCCATACAAGAGCGGACAATGATCACCAAGTAGGTTGCAGCGCACTTACTTTGAAAATACCGGACTTGAAAGATGTAATCCGACATATATGTAAACACGGGCACTGCAGAAAAACCACTCAAACACAAAAACCAGAAGGAAGTGATCCGTGAAGATTCAACACGATGTAGCACACGCTGCCATTTGCCGAACCGAACACTAAACGATTCACAAGAATGTATTGGGCTTCTATGAAGAAATCGACACGGGTGGGACTTTTCGAACGAGATACCATTTACCACAGAAGCGAAATCCACAGCGGGCCCGCACCCCGCAGGCCGCATCACACGCAAAACTAGGTCCGGTCTTCGCGACGCAGGCATTCCGAGTTCTTCAACGGCTAATGCGTCATCCGTCAAACCACGTGATCACGCTTCTGCCGTTACCCGCGCACAGAGAGCGAACTCAAGCGATAAAACGTGTACGGTTCATTGGTCCGGCGAGTACGGACCGTCTACCGCGCCTTCAGCTTAGGGAGAGAGAAAAAAAGAGAAGGAGGACAAAGCAAGCAGGCCAGAACGGGGGTGGGGTGCGCTTACAAAAGGCTAATCTTCAGGGGCATCTCAACAATGAACGCAGCGAGAGAATTTGTCACTTCTACCCAAGGTTGATAGTGCAGTAGATGTTATGCGTGACCTTGGGCTTTAGGCAGGTTCCGTGCTCTGCCATATCACCAGCTTCGAGACCGTAGTCAAGTGACCCTAACCGGAGACACGATTGGCCTTAAACACGCATAGCGTCTACCCTGCTGTCAATACCGATTTAACAGGACAGCTCTTTGAAGGTCAGCTTTTGAACTTCTAAAGAAGCTCTCCAGCCCAAAAGTGGTTCTAAACGGGGCAAGTTTGAAGACAGTATATTTTATGTCGTATAACGTAAATATAATAATATATAAATATATAATATAATGTAATGAAGAACTAAGCGCGACTATTTTTTGCGCTCGATGTACACAAACATATCTTTAAGTATATAAATATATTTTTATCAATAAATTTAAAACTGTTTGTACGCTGTTAGGTTCGCGTTTTTAAACTTCAAATTGTTTTACGAAAGAGTTACACATAAAAGACAGCCCGAGCAGCACATCGTCCGAATTGCAGCACACGATGAATCGCCCACGCTCGCCGACAGAAGGTTGCGATGCTGCGCGAACGGTTTCTGAAAGATGCTGGGTAGGGTACTCCGAGCGCAACGGCTTCGCGACCGTTCGAAGGGCAAATGATTCGCGACAACAAAGTAGCGTCTCGCAGCATCAGTAAGCTAACGGGGCTCGAGAGTCCCACGCTCACATTTCCGCAGAGCGAGCGCGGCCGGCCAGATCGAGGCGCAGTGTGCTCTCGCGTCGCGATAGCTACGTCGTTGCTCTGCCTACCCTGATGACATGTGCACTGGCAGTCGAAGCAACCCTCTCGAGACTTCACTCGAGTTTAATATATGACTTTATATCGCGATATACTCTCGTAAAACTGAGAGTCACTTCGGTTGCGGCGTAAGCGGCGGCTTTATGTTTGTTGACACCTGCGTCGACAATCACTAAATATGCACAGAATCATTAAATATAAAAAATAGAGCACGCAGAAAGAAATACAAACATGACAGGGGCACGGACAAAGAGAAGACGTTAACGCTACGTGTATATAAAAATATATTGGAAAAGACAAAAATACTTAAATCTAAAAAAACGGAGTTAAGTTGTCAACGCCGAGGTAAGGCAATGCGAATGGAGAGCAGCCGGCAAAAAAACTGCAATAGTCCTATAGGCAGCTAAGGACGTATTTGTGATCGCGGTTATAAAGCGCCGGCGACGTACGCCCGATGAAGTTGGCTAAATAAAATTCTCGCCCGAGCGAGCTCATCAATGACTCTTTTCCAATTTCCTATTTCTGCAGTGCAAAAAAGAGGTTCGCGGGTCTATAGCCTAGGCGACGTAAATATCGATAAGCCATTGGTTATGGCAGTACCAATATTGACCAGCCTATACCAAGACATCACCAATATTAGAAAACTCTTGGCTTTGACAGTTTAATATTAACCAGCTTAAGCCAACGTATATTCAATATCGGAAAACACATGGGCTCTGAAAGTCCAATATTGTACAGGTTATGCCGGCGTATATCCAATATAGGAAAGCTGTTGGCTTTGACAGTCCAATATTGGACAGCTAATGCTGGCATGTATCCAATATTGGAAAGCCATTGGCTCTGACAGTCCAATATTGTACAGTTTATGCCAGCATATATCCAATATCGGAAACCTATCGGCTTTGACAGTCCAATATTGGATAACTTATGCCGGCATATATCCAATATTGGAAAACAATTGACTTTGACAGTCCAATATTGGACAGGTTATGCCAGTATATATCCAATATTGGAAAGCCATTGGCTTTGGCAGTCCAATATTGGATAACTTATGCCAGCATATATCCAATATTGGAAAACCATTGGCTTTGACAGTCCAATATTGGACAGGTTATGCCAGCATTTATCCAATATTGGCAAGCCATTGGCTTTCACAGTCCAATATTGGACAGCTTATTCCAGTGCATCACCAATATTGGAAAAACATTGGCTATGATAGTCCATTATTGGCCCAGGTAATTCCAATATTGGTAAACACATGGCTCAGTTGGGCCATTGTTGGGCCGTTCTTTGTCCCATCAATTCCAATGTTGGCCCAATATCGTGTGCTGCCTGGGTTGCTTGGGAAGCCGTTGGAAATTACAGTTCAATATTGAACAGTCTACACTAACATATTTTTCACCATTGACGTTTCCATGTATTTTTTACTGGGAGGGTGGTGTTTTTTTTTTTTTTTTTTCGCTAAGCTTGGAATTGGTGCAATGAACACAAGGTCGGACTATATTTTGTTGGGGACTGAAGCCCCCAAAACCCCCTTTCCCTGGATACGCCCCTGGCAGCCACTCGTTACGACAGGCTAATTTTGACCAACCAATGCCAGGATAGTTTCAATAGTGAAAAGCGCATCTTTCACACTCCGAGTTTGACGATCATAAGCCTGCATACATCCAATTTTCAAAAGCCATTGGCTTTGACAGTCCGATATTGACCAGCCCAAGTATGCATACTTCCAATATTGAAAAGCCATTGGCTTTTTCAATCCAATATTGGACCAGCTTAAGCCAGCTTACAACCAAGATAGGAAAGCCATTGGCTCCAGTAGTCTACTATTGGACAGCTTATGCCGGTGTATATCCAATATCGAAAAGCCATTTAGCTCTAACAGGCCAATAATGGACGGCTTATGCCGTCATATATCTAATAATTGGAAAGCCATTGGCTTCGACGGTCCAATAGTGGACAGCTTATGCCGGCATATATCCGATACTGGAAAGCAATTGACTATGACAGTCGAATATTGATCAGCCTATGCCAGCGTATCGCCAATTTCGAATAAGCATTGGCGTTGACAGATCATTATTGAACGGCTAATGTATACCTATGTCCAATACTGGAAAGCTATTGGCTCCGACAGTTGAAGATTGGACAGCTCATGCCGACGTATATCCAATATTGATGACAGTACAATGTTGACCAGCATAGGCCAGCACATCACTCATATTGGAAAACTCTTGGCTTTGTCAGCTCAATATTAACCAGCTCAGGCCAGTGTATATCCAATATTGGAAAGCCATTGACTCTGACAATCCTACATTGTACAGTTCATGCAGGCGTATATGTAATATTGGACATCCATTGTCTCCAACAGTCAGATATTGGATAGCATATGACGGCGTATATCCGATATTGGATATACGCCGGCATAAGCAATCAAATTACTCTTGCGATTACTTCCTACTACATATTTATTAGACACTAATCACAATAGTAATTTGATTACTTTTTGAAGAAAATTACTTGCAACCATTACTATTCTTCCCTTTCTTTTCTAAATGGCACCCTTTGTTTCTACGGATGTCCTATTAGGAAATCGTCACACCAAGTCTCCGAGACGAGTATGTGTCACCAAAGTGGCGAATTAAGAAGCTAGGTGGCTTATAAATTTGTGCTTTTAATCCAATAATTGAGAGTGCAAAATACCAGTCTTCAACCGGCAGAAAATATGTCGTTTTGAAAATCTGAAATAATCGAAAAAGTAGTGGATACTTTTTTATGTAACGGCATATATCACTTATGTTCTCGAGAAATTAAGTAACCTGAATACTTTTTAATCTAGAGAAATTGTTACTCTAATCAATTACTTTTTCGAGTAACGTGTACAAGACTGATCAAACCCGAGCTTAACTAGAGTAAGGCTTTCCCACTGTTTGCAGGCTCAAACATTTGCCACCTAGCATATTTGAACGATTCCTTAATACTTGCAAGCAAATCTGAGATATCCTGCATTATTGAACACGAACGTTTTATCTTGGTTTCGCATTAAATATATCGTTTCTGAGCAAGGCTAAGAGGTGTCGATAAAATCTTGCCAATCAAATTCGAAAAAAGTGGGGCATAAAATATATGTCACTTATCTTTCTAACACAAAAGAGAAAAATAAAACGTTCACTTAAACCAAGTCTGGCAAGCGATGTCCACAACCCCATTAATTTTTTGCACTAATACTGGTCATCGGAAGACGTCTTCTCCACAACTGGTCTTCCAAAAACATAAAGGGCGTCGTCGACGTGTGTCCTCCTGTACCAGGGTTTCTGTGGCGAACTCGAAGTGTTCGCTATGTTCGAGCGAGCAGCAGAGACGAGCGTACGCGAAGTTCTACAGCGAACAACAAGAAGAAGTTTATTCACTCGAAACAGCGGCTTATATCGCCACAGCTGATAGCGCCGACGCGGGGTTGTAACTGCTGACTCAACCCACGTGCCGAGCCCGAGCTGACGAGAAGCGTCTTATCACACATCTCCCCCTTTTTTTTTTTTTTCTCTCGACGTTTCCAGGCGCAAACTGTTGGGTCACGACGCTTGGAACCGTGCCGGAGGAACCACACATCTTCCACTTCGCGTGTGAGTGTGACTCGTGTCGTTGCACTGTGGTGCTACAGTCCTCTGATCACTGGATGTTTCCGCCGACTCCGGGGCAACTTGCACTGTTTCTGAACGGTTTTCGGAAGTCGTCGCGGGCAGTGGGATTAGATGCGTCCGGTTTCTTCGCACAGAACTCTCATCGGTTTCGACCCAATACGACCTTGGCTCCGCAGGGCGCCCCTGAACGATGCCTTTTCTTTGGAGGTCTATGATCCACACCTCTGTTCCATCGGACAACTCCGATAAGTCCCGAACTCCATGGCGTCGGTCGTAGTCTTTCTTCTGGCGTCAACGCTGCGTCTTTTCAAAAGCCGCCAGCTTCCGTAAGTCTGGCGTCCGGGGCTGAAGGCTTTCGCTCGATGTCGGAAGGGCCGTGCGCAGTCTCCGGCCAATGAGCAGCTCCGCAGGACTGAATCCATTCTTCAGTGGACTGGTTCTGTAGGAGAGAAGCGTTTTATAAGCGTCTCCCGTCTTTTTCAAGGACCCTTTTATTATCTTGACAGCCGATTCTGCCATCCCGTTGCTCTGATGATAATGGGGGCTAGACGTGACATGGCGAAAGTTGTACTCCCTGGCGAACCTTGAGAATTCTGCACCGAGGGCTCTCGAAAATTGTGGGCCGTTGTCGGACACTACCACTTCCGGTATCCCGTGCCTGGCGAAAATGGACTTGCAGTGGTTTATCACCGCAGATGACGATAGGCTACTCAGCGGGGCGAGCTCCGGGTAGCGTGAAAAATAGTCGGTCATGACCACCCACCATTTTCCCCCGAGAAAGAATAGGTCAATCGCGATTCGCTGCCATGGCCTATCTGGGAACTCTGTCTGTTGAAGAGGCATCTTTCGGTTAGTGCTCTGCTTAAGGCAACTATGACAGTTCTTGACGAGACGCTCAATGTCAGCGTCGATACTCGGCCACCACACTGAACTCTTGGCCCGACCCCGACACTTTTCAATCCCGAAGTGTCCTTCGTGCACTATTTCGAGAACAGGTTGCCGCAGTGTCGACGGGATCACTATTCTAGATCCGCACATCAACACGTCGTTATTTACTGCTATATTTTTCCTCTCCTCCCAGTAGGATTTAAGGCTCAACCCAACATCCCGTCGGCTTGGCCAGCCTTTTGCGCACAGCTTGACTAGGGCTTGACATACCGGGTCTCGTTTTTGTTCCTCGGCGATCTGTTGCAAGCTGGGGGCTGTCACCGGGATTGATGACGCCACCCAATGGAGGTAGCCCTGGACGTCGTCCTCCAGTTCAGTGGACTCCGCTTTTTGAAGCGGTGACCG
This sequence comes from Ixodes scapularis, assembly GCF_016920785.2. Taxonomy (NCBI): domain Eukaryota; kingdom Metazoa; phylum Arthropoda; class Arachnida; order Ixodida; family Ixodidae; genus Ixodes; species Ixodes scapularis. The sequence goes on from NW_024609835.1 coordinate 70,770,543, forward strand.
GGAAAGAGTGTCGGCCACCGTCAAGTCCCGGCCTGGAACATACACAATGTCATACGTGTAGCGCATCAGGCGCATGCGCATTCGTTGCAATCTTGGTGTTAGCTCGTCGATCCCTTTAGATCCAAACAAAGACACCAAAGGCTTGTGATCTGTCTCCAGGCAGAATTGCGTGCCTAGCAGGTAGTCCCGAAACGTTTCACTCGCCCAGACCAAGGCCAGGCCTTCTTTTTCAATTTGAGCGAAGCGCCTCTCTGTGTCTGTGAGTGTTCTTGACGCATACGAAATCACTTTGAACTGACCTTTGTCTTGTTTTTGGCGGAGGACGGCCCCGAGACCGTACGATGAGGCATCGGCCGATACCACTGTCTCGCGGTTGGGGTCGTAGATTCCTAGAACAGGATCTGACGAAAGAAGCGTCTTCCAGTTCTGGAAGGCTTCTTCTTGCGCAGGGCCCCACACATATTCCTGTCGTGAACTTATCATAGAAGACAGAGGTTGAAGAACTTCGGCCATGCGGGGCACGAAGCGGGCTAGGTAAGTAGCCATGCCCATCATGCGTCGTAGTTCCGTCTTCGAAGTCGGGTGACGCATCTCTGTCACGGCGGCGAGCTTCTGTTTATCGGGACGTACCTCGTTGCATCCGATCTTGTGACCCAAGAACGAAATCTCGGTGACATTGAACTCGCACTTCTCGCGGTTCAGAGTGATTCCAGCTGTCTGGACGCGTTTTAGCACAGCCCGAAGCCGTTCGTCATGCTGCGCTTGTGTGGCTCCCCAGATAAGCACGTCGTCCATGTGGCAGACGACCCCTTCCATTCCAGACAGGACTTGCCCCATGCGCCTTTGGAAATGCTCCGGGGCCGACGAGACGCTAAAGGGCAATCTGTTAAAATAAAATCGTCCAAACGGTGTGATAAACGTAGTGTACTCTTTGCTCTTCTCGCTCAAAGGTATCTGCCAGAAACCAGAGTTAGCATCCAGTTTGGAGAATGTACTGGCTCCGCGCAGCATGCCGATGGTGTATTCCACAGCTGGGATGGGATGCCACTCTCGCCGTACGTATCTGTTGAGTTCCGTGAAGTCTACACAAATTCTCACGGCCCCTGAAGTTTTTGGGACGACTACCATCGGTGCGCACCATGTTGTCGGCTCGGTGACAGGCGAGATAACGCCTAGTGCTTGCATCCGTTCCAGTTCTTGCCTGGTCTTCTGGAACAAGGGCAGAGGGACTCTCCGAGGGGACGTCAAAGCGAAAGGTTTCGCTTCCGACTTCAGCTTGAGGTCATACTCTTCTTCGAATGTTCCAAGCCCCTGGAACACTTGTGCAAACTCTGACAGGGGGTTCAGGGTTTTGACGCTGTCGACTTGTGCAAGTACGGATAGTTTTTCTATTGCTGGTTTTCCTAGTAGAGGGGTTCGGAGGCCCCGAAGAACGTACACTTCTTCACGGCTGGTGCTCCCTGCAAATGTCATGCTCAGAGTTGCCATTCCAGATATAGCGAGAGGTTTCCCATCTGGTCCTTGAAGTCGGCGCCTTGCGGGCTGAAGTTTGGTTTTAGGACAGACCCGAACAAAGAGCTCTTCCGGGATGACCGTTTCGTCTGCCCCTGTGTCGATTTTGAAAATCACGTTGGAGGACTCGAGGAGAACTGGAATTTCCCACTTTGAGACAACTGAGTGAGATGCAACTCCAAGGAAGCCTGCTTCTTCGTCGACGTTATCAACGTTTCTGACATTTCTTGATGATCGACACACGGCCTCGAAGTGTCCTTTCTTTCCGCACTTTCTGCAGAACGCTTCTTTCGCCGGACAGGATGCTCGATTGTGTAGCTCTTTTCCGCACCAGCCGCACTGCCTGGAGGAGTCGCCTCCGCTTGGATTCGAAGGGGCTTTCTTTTTGAAGTTTGCCGCCCTCCTCTTCCCCTGTACCAGGCTGACTTGCTCGTCCCGTAGACCGTGGAGCTCCTCCTGCTGCTGATTGACGGTCTCGTGCTGTCGTGCCACCAGGAGGGCTTTCTGCAGGTTAAGGTCCGGATCGAGCTGCAGGGCCCTGGAAACCTTGTGGTCTTGGAGGCCGACAACAAGGCGATCTCGGATTAAATCTTCACGCAGGTCTCCGTAGTTGCAAGTAGTAGAGAGTGTATGCAACGCGGTAACAAAATCCTTGACGGACTCGCCCTCTTGTTGCGTTCTGGTGTTAAACTTTGCCCTCTCGTAAATTATGTTCCGTCGGGGAATGAAGTAGGCCTCGTACTGGCTTAGCGCGACTTCAAACTTCTTTTGTTCCGCCGGCTCAAGCTTGAAGGTGTTAAAGATCTCCTCTGCTTGCGGGCCCATTAGGTAGACCAAAGCGTCGACTTGACCTGCTTCGGGCTTTGCATCCAGTCCAGATGCCGTGCGGAACCGAAGAAATCGTTTTTTCCACGAGGGCCAGTCGTTAGGAGTTGCAAAGCTGAATGGTTCGGGCGGCGTAATTTGGAATGAAGCCATCTTACTTGAGGTAGATTTTGGTGGCGTACTTGTAGTCCTTCCTGTAGCCTCGCAGGACGGCTGGCTCTGTCGATTGGAAATGCGATGACCTTGGGTCAGGGTTTTCTACGTCCGGTATCCGTGGTGGCTCAGCCTGGGCGCCACTTCTGACACCATGTTCGCTATGTTCGAGCGAGCAACAGAGACGAGCGTACGCGAAGTTCTACAGCGAACAACAAGAAGAAGTTTATTCACTCGAAACAGCGGCTTATATCGCCACAGCTGATAGCGCCGACGCGGGGTTGTAACTGCTGACTCAACCCACGTGCCGAGCCCGAGCTGACGAGAAGCGTCTTATCACACACGAAGATGTGTATTTCAATATGTAATAGAAGACTGAGTAATCTGTATTACTGGCCAACTTCGCCGAAGTTTCTTTTGACGAGCACGTTATGACCTTATCACCCTAAGCAGCCTGAATCACTCGTCTCTGCATCTCATAGTAGGGGTCTCCAAGGTCATGAATACAAAGGCTATGAAGCACGTCTAAACGCTCGTTCACACACTTGCGATTTCTTAAAACCGGTGCCTTGGAACCTTTTAGTATCGCTTACAACGAGAGGACATACTAGCGGCGTCTATTGGGTAGTAGTGTAAACTTGGCGGTCCGGGCTATTTTCTATTTCTCTTGCGCAATATCCTTTCTTTCCTGGTTCGAAAATTTTTTGTCAACATTATAAACGATGGTAAAAAAAAGCCGAGACTGCAGGTACGACACACACACTCAAAAGTCTCAACGATTTCTTCGGCTTTAATAAGTGGTGTCTTTGAGGTGTCTACAAGTTTCCGGTAGGTAAAGTTGTTTTGTTCGTTTTTGGGTCGGGAAGACAGGGTTCAGAGATAAGAAAGGACGAAGATGTCTTGGAGGCTGTCATTGTCCAGTTAACTGGTTGGATCGTACATTTGGGGATAGAGGTGTTTGGTTTGTTTCTTCCCCCTTTTCGTTGTTTTTTTCTACTTAACCAGGTTCTGAAAAATAAAATGTAAGCTGTGTTTGAAACTTTAAGTGTGTGTGTCGTACCTGCAGTCTCGAGGTATCAAATCATGTTTAATATACGCCAGCTCGTTTGCGCTCTAACATTTATTTTATAAAGGAGCCTTTCTTATAGGTATAACGCACATTTGACCTCGGATGTTCAACAAAACCCTCGCTCTCGTGAAATGCGGTTCCAGGGTCACCGCATAGATGGCGCCAGAGTGCCGGTGTGTTCTCTCGCCCTAAGAAAGTTTAAAGGGTTTCAACAGATCTCGTCTTTCTCGGTCGTACTCGGCTGCAAGAGTGTAAACGGGCCTTAAAAGTTGGGGACTCAGAGGGGAGAGCAAAGGCGCTAGTAAAAGAAGCGTCTCGATTTTCATAAAATCTTCGGGCAAGCCACTACGGAACACTGCCGAAGAAAAAGAACGGATACAAAGAATTCATCTTCGTTGACCACGTGACCTGAATGATATGCCCTTATTTCCCCCTACACTCTGTTCGACAGGGTTCGCCTCCTACAGAGGGTACCTTAAAGACCGTTCGGAAGCAAAACTTACCGGGAAACACCAGCGCTTCTGCCACTCTAATATGCGCAGGATCTACTCGACTCAAGCACTAAAACACATTTTTTTGGAAACTAGAAGCATGCTTAGAAAGATTGATGCAATTCAGGTACATGGCTATCCTATGTACGTTCGCAAGTAACCTTGGATCACTGGCCCTTAACGAATTAGTGCACATCGTTCCGCTTTGAATAATGGCCCTCTGAAAGAAAGTTCTGTGGACTGGCGACAGAAGGTGGAACTTTACGGACGCTGACCCTGCGCTCTGGCCGAAATAGGGTAAGACTCTCTGATTTCCTCCGAAAGTGGCTATGTTATCCCTTACCCAATGTAAAGGGCCTGCTCGAGATGCGCCTTATTTCCAGCCCTGGGCATCTTGCATGCAGCCGTATAAAAACGTCACGGCTCCCAGTCTGTACCTGAGCGTCATAGATACTCATAGAAGACGAGTCAAAACGGAATGCGCCACCATGGATACACATTATAACCGCTAAGTCAGAAGCATTGTTGTTCCTTGCCGGGCTCCAGACCTTCAGGAACAGACAGTCCTCGGTCTGTTAATGACTGCCTGCAGACAGAATCATTATCGAGACGCGCAGGTAATATGAGTATTAATAGGACAATCTTTTTATGATTATAATTTTGTTTAAAGTCAATTTCGGAAGATGTTGCAGTTTAGTCTAAATAACCAATGTGGCTCAAAGTTTCAATTAGATTAAATTCAACTTGGTTCGGTGAGCACACATCTCTGATAGGAGCAATGTACCAAATTGTTTCTAACTGGCTCGTGAATAAACCTGGTGGCTTGTATTTTTGGAAGAACTTCATTGCTGGATAAGTTGACGAATAGGGATCTTTTTACCTGTGGTATACGAAGGGTCTAGTCTTGTCCTACCGGCGTCCGTGCTCACATCGATTGCCATCCCCATCTGTCTTCCTAAAAAAAGAAAAAAATGTTTGCGCCGTCGACAGGATTCGAACCTGTGCGGGTTCGAATCCCAATGCATTTCCAGTCCACCGCCTTAACCACTCGGCCACGACTGCGGGACAACTAGGGGGCTTTGAGATGTGGTAGTAATTCAAGAGCTGGGGCTGTCATGGATGAAACGTTGCATGCAGCCGCTCAACGTCTATACAGGAGAGGGCGCTGCGGTCAAATGCGTATATAATCGCGTTAAACTTTGCGTGCATTGGCTCAACATCAGCACTACCTAGGAACAAAATCAGTATCATCAGCACCACCAGACCTCCGCCCCAATCAACATCATTCACCACGTGGAGATGCGGTCATTTTTCCCCCTTCTAGACACCGTAGTGTTCATGTCATAGTCTTTGTGCAGGTTGGGGGGGGGGGGGGGGTCGGGGGAGGCGTCGTGAGAAGAAGAGGACGGCTGAGAGAGGCCAGAGCGGGGGCCAGCCGGGGTCAAGCGCGAAAAATCAAGAACGTGAGGAATGGGGAGAACTCCAGGGACTGAGAGCAGGAGCGGGCCTTCGAGCGGCGGCCGTGGTATTTCCCCGTCACTCCGCTGCTTTAGGACCAGTGGCCAGCGGCCACCGAGGACAGGCAGGCCGTCTCCTGGACATGAGAACAAAAGAGACACCCGGCAACGGGGGAAAAGATGAAAACAAGATACGTTTACTTCCAAACTTCCCGTCGTGTGATTTATTGGGGAGCGAACGATGCGCCGCCAAATGGGGCGGCATTAACCTATTGAGCGACCCACAAAGTTCATTCGCATTTTTCAATGACTCGGAATCTCAGCGTGAAAAGTGATGGCCTCATTTGGCGGCTTTTATATGGTGCGCGCTGAAAGCGTGTAAATTTATCTTTACTCGTCCATCAGTGACCTGGCACTATATAACTCAAATGTCACCGACGCACACAATAATTGTATTTTGCAGTTGAGAGAAGAGATTTCTGCTCTGTTTATGCAATATTCCTCCTATTAGAGGGCAACGTTGCTGCTGTAGTGCTGTTTGTAAATGATAACAGGTGGCCGTTACTTTTTTTTAGAGCGCAGCTCTTAGGCGCCCTTTTCTGTGTTTCGCGGCGTCGGCGTGACGGCGCTAAATTTAGCGAGAAAATTGGCGTCGCGTGACCTCTACACCAATTCAATTCCCGCTAAATTCAGAGGGGAAACGAACTGGTCTTGAGGTCACGTGACGTCAATTTTTTTGCTAAATCTAGCGGAGAAACTGAATTTGTTCATAGGTGACTTGATACAGTCATTTTTCCCGCTGAATTTTACAGGGAAACTGAATTGAAGGAGGAGGGGAAAGGAGGAGGGAAAAAGGAGAGGGTACGGAGGAGAAGGAGGGGCATACCCTCCCCTCCTACTCCTCAAGAGCTGCACTCTAATTTTACATTACAGAGATTTGTAAACGTCTTTCATTTTTTAGAGCGCAGCTCTTAGGCGCCCGTTTCCGGGTTGAGCGGCGTCGGGGTCGGCGTAACCGCGCGTTGCAATAAGGGACGTTTCTCCGCTAAAGTTAGCGGGGAAATTTCGCCACTAAATTTAGCGGAAATATTTCTCTGCTATTTTTAGGGGAAACATTTTCCCGCAAAGTTTGGAAGATTTCTTTGCTAAATTTAGCGGGGAAATCAACGTGACGTGACCTGAACGCCAATTCAGTTTCCCCGCTAAATCTAGCGGAGAAAATGACGCCACGACTTCATGTCGCGTCACTCATGAACAAATTCAGCGGCAGGAGGAGAGGAGGAGGGGAAGATGAGGAGGAGGAGAGGAGCAACGGAGGAGGGAGTGAGGAGGAGGAGAGGAGTTACGGAGGAGGAGGAGGGGCATACCCTCCCCTTTGCACCCTCCTCTCCTCCTCCTCAAGAGCCGCACTCTAGTTTCGCAGTACAGAGATTTGTAAACGTCTTTCATTTTTTAACTTCAGAACATAAAACAGACAATGAAATAATTTTAAACAAGCATACTGGCAAAATGTTTTTGCTTTGCGCTCATAATCCTCTTTGGGGTAGTAGAAGCTGAGATACACGTGGCTCGATGATAGAGCGTTTTCTTTCCTCGACAGCTATATGCTTGCTGAACAAAGCAGAGTCTACGTATCTCAGTGCCTCAACTCATTCTTTTACATCTATTGATCTGTCTCTTTGCGCTCCAACATTATTTCCTGTGTTTTCCTGTTCTGTCGATCCTAACCCCTATGGGAGCTATCACTTTCCTATCATTCTGAACCGACTAAATTTACCTGTTACAGTGCCTACACGAACTCCCCGTTGGAAGTTTGAGGAAGCAAACTGGTCTGTCTTCAGCCAGGCAACCCAGCTCGTTTGTACATCGCTTAACAAACTGTCTATCGATGAAGTCACCAATTTGCTTAGCGCCCATATCCTCAATGCTGCAATTTTATCTATCCCTATGACTTCATCTCGCTTACCCCGCCGCCCTAAATCATGGTGGAATGCCGACTGTGAAAAATCAAGGAAAAAGCAGAACAGAGCATGGGGCATATTTAGACGTTACCCAACAGTGACTAATATCATCAGTTTCAAGCGGATGAAGGCTCATGCGAGATACATCCGCCGCGTCTCAGAGCGTCAAAGTTTCCAAGGTTATGCTTCCTCTATTAACAGCACCACCACCACCAAGGAAGTATGGGATAGAATCCATAAAGTCAATGGGCATTACCGGGCTTACTCAGTACCGCCTCTTTCCGAAAACGGACTGTGCCCTGAGTGCCTAGAAGAACAGGCAGATCTCCTTGGGAAACACTTGGAACGTGTTTCTAGCTCTCAGAATTGTTCATCTGCTTTTCTGAAACACAAGAGACAAGCATAACTCCAATCCGTGCGGACATCCGGCGGAGCTCGAGAAGCATACAACTTACCTCTCACACTGAATGAACTGGAACGGGTACTTCATGAAATTAAACCTACGTCTGCTGGACCAGATGGAATTCGCTACCATGTGCTTACTCACATTCACCCTTCCACACTCGACATAATTTTGTATTTGTTTAATCGTATTTGGCAGGAGAGTATATTTCCATCGTCTTGGAAAGTGGCAACCGTCTAAAGCCTGGAAAGGATGCATCGTGTGCATCCAGTTACCGTCCAATAGCGCTAACAAGCTCTCTTAGCAAAACTCTGGAGAGAATGCTTAACAAGCAAATTATGTACTTTTTAGAAAAAGAAAATATTCTTGATAAATATCAGTGTGGCTTCCGTTCGTCACTATCTACACTGGACCATCTTGTCCGCTTGGAGTCTACCATCCGTGAGGCCTTCGTACATAAACAGTACTGCCTCTCTGTCTTTTTCGATTTAGAAAAGACTTACGACACTGCCTGGCGGCATGGCATCCTACAAGATATGTATAGCTATGGCATTCGAAGCAGGATGCTAGCATTCGTAAAGAGCTATTTGGCGATACGTACCTTTCGTGTCAAATTAGGCACTACCTACTCTCGAGAGTTCTGACAGGAAAACGGTGTTCCCCACGGAGGCGTATTGAGTGTCCCCCTTTTTATAATAAAAATAAACTCGATAGCCCGGGCCATCCCATCATTTGTACAGTATTCACTTTATCTTGATGATCTTCAGATATCCGTCTCATCCTGTAACATTGCTTCCTGTGAACGCAGGATCCAATTAGCAGTAAACAACCTGCTCAAGTGGGCTGATCAGAACGGCTTTAGGTTTTCACAAAAAAGAAAACAGTTTATGTTTGCTTTTCTCACTTACGGGGAGCTACAATAGATCCATCGGTGACCATGCACTCCACTCCAATTCCAACAAAACCGGAACAGAGGTTCCTAGGGCTTATTTTTGATAGTAAACTGTCCTTTCTTTCTCATATTCGGTATCTTAAAGGGGCCCTGCAAGCACTTTTTTACTAATTTTTAATTTGCACCAAACCTTAGCGCACGGACCGTAGTAACTTAATGTAACTTTTCTTTTCTCAAATTTCGCTTTATTTTAAAAGTTATAGGCAAATTAAAATTACAAAAACAAGCAAAAAATAGCCTCCCTCATGACGTCCTTGGTTGCTTGAGTGGCCGTGAACAAGAGGACGAGCGCTCACAGCTGCTGCGCTGCCGTGTCGACGGCGCGAGAGGGCGCCAATAAAGCGTGTTCTGGAAAGGCTGTATACAGCGGGCAGCCAGAGCGGCTCTCATTGCGTTTGCTGCGCGATTAAACACTAATTCGGCATGACACTTCATTGGCCACAAACGACAGCAAACACGGGGTAAAGATCAGTTAGAATGGGAGTCGCTTCGTACTGCCGTACCGCGAAATGGCCAAAATGCAAGACAAAGCTACTCGCTGAAGGCATTCGGAACGCTCGGAGCCGGTCGGATCCTCCAGTCCGTAAACGACCGCACCGCCGCCGCGTACATCCGGGAGCTTTCCGTGTCGGCGCCTGATCTCACTACTCTTTTCTAGTATGCGCCGCCTTTTCCAGCGCTTGGTGGCGGGTATTTGGACGGGTCATTTCTTGTTTCCGTACTTTATAAACTGCATTTGTTTCTTTTCTGATCTAAAATACTGAACAAAAACTACCTTCATAATTAAATGAAACGGTTCGCGCCACTTATATTTTGTATTTCGACTAAAAAGAAGCTTTTAGCGGCTCTGACCAGTAGTAAACCCAGGACCAAAGACGTCACATTTCGCGCGTTTTCGGTACCGCGGGTCGCCCCCGTCGGTGGAGGAGGTTTCCGCGTCGCCCGGTTAAAATATGACCCACTGATATTTAGTTACTCTCTCCGTGCCCGCTGGTTTGCCCGAACCCCAAGAGATATGGAAACGCAAAAAAGCTAGACGCTTAAATATGATTGCAGGGCCCCTTTAAGGTGAAATGCCAGAAAGCACTAAACATTCTTAAAGTCCTTTCTCATACCTCATCGGGCTCTGATCGTCTCTGCCTTCTCCGAATTTAGAGTTTGGTGGTTCGCTCATGCCTCGACTATGGTAGCTGTGTATATGGATAGGCAAGGCCCTCAGCTCTTCGAATGCTTGACTCCATTCATCACCAGAAATTGCGACTGTCTACAGGTGCATTTCGCACGTCGCCTATTCCCAGCCTTTATGCAGAGACAAATGAATGGTCTCTGGAGAAGCGAAGGTTTGCTTTGGGGTTTATGTATTGCCATAGAATACGTCCATTTACCCTGCATCCTGCACGCGAGGTTGTGGGAGAAACAATAAATAAGCGCACCTTTGACAACAAGCCCTCTGTAATCCCGTCTTGTAGAATAAGAAATGCAGCTGCAGCAGATTCGGTTGGACTGAGCACTACAATGCCCGTGACCCCCTACCTCAAGCAATAGCTCCGTGGGAATATAGACTCATTTGGTGTGACTTTTCACTGACTAAGTACAGAAAGAAAGAAACCCCATCAGAATGCAACAAACAGAGATTTTATGAAATCCAAAGTAGATACGCTGGACACAGCTTCTATTACACAGATGGCACCAAGACAGAAACGTTCGTTGGACGTGCTGTGGTTGGCCCCTCTGTTCGCTATGTTCAACGAATTGCATATACAGCCACTATTTTAACAGCTGAACTATGTGGTATCCGCCTGGCAGTTAATCATATTATAGAAAAGAAGAGCATGAAGTCAGTTGTGTATACTGATTCACTTAGTTCACTGAGAGCGCTCTCATCACTAAATACCTTTAAACATCCAATAATCATAGAGTTGCAGAATAAAATCATCGATGCTTCCAAAATGAACATTAAAATAGTCTTGCTGGATCCCTAGCCATGCTGGTATACTGGGTAATGAGGAAGCAGACCTTGCAGCCAGTTCTGCTGGTGACAAAGAGGTCGAACTGCATGACATTCCATATAAAGACTATCACAGACTTTTAGGGCATCGTATAAGAGAGAAGTGCCAGCAAGAATGGGATGAAGAAGTAAATAACAAGCTGCATACTGCAAAACCACTGCTTAGTGAGTGGGAGTGTGCAAGACACCGTGAACGCTTTTATGAGATTGTCTTTTGTCAGCTAAGGATAGGGTATACGTAAATCACCCATGGCCACCTTCTGCGCAGGGAGGAAGCCCCAGTGTGCGAGCACTGCAATAATCCTTTAACTATCGCACAAATATTACTAGAATGCCCTGCTTATGACCTAGACCGACGGAAACATTTTTCTCGGCTATATAAAGAGCATACGCCTTTAAACCTCCCTATTCTGCTTGGCAACGAATCATTAGTACCGCATCACTGAGTTTTTAGCTTCTTGGAAGCTATCGGCCTTTTACACCGACAATGACTTTACACCCAACTTCATGCCCATAACTACTTACAAGTCATACACATAGTTTTAACCTATCATCAACTACTAAAGTTCTATCCTCTTTGAAACCCTATCTGCAATAGTGTATGTACCTGGCGCATCATAGCCTAAGATGCTTTTGCGCCATAAAACCCCAACCAACCAACCAACCGTTTTTGCTTTGCTTCTGGGTTATAAGGTTGTTGAATAAGCGAGCCAATTTGGTTCCTCACAACAATAATAATAAGAAAAATAAGATTTTTTGGCGGGTGTTCGAGTGTTTTGAAGCAAATTTTCGATGCTGATTGGACAAAACATGTTCTCAAAAGGCATCCAGACTTCCCCGTAGCAGTCACACATTATGGACTAGTAGCGTGTGGTGTTTTTCGGACTCGAAGTTAAACCGGTCTGGAACGGTTAGTAAGAACACTCACATTTTATTTACTTAACTGATTGTTACATAGTCAATTTTAGAATAACGATGAAGACGCGATGTCGGCGTCTGTCCCGGCGCTGGTCCCAAGTCGTCTCGCTGTGCCGGCTCGCGCCGCATTCTTTTGTACCCTCGTGCAGTGCGTTACCTCGTGGAGGCGTGAAGTGGTGCAATCGCGAGGCGATATGGCAGCCAGACGAAAGAGCAGTATCCGCGATGCGATGGTGGGTTGAACCATGTTATGCAATGGATATTGCGTGAAACTGATGTAAGCATGCGGCAAGTTCCTCCGACGATGCGGCACCTGAGTCAGTAACGTAATACAAAGCTCTCAGGAGGCAATGGAGACGAGCTGAGGAATATTCTCTCGGAAGCTGCTGTGTGTCAGTGCGTACGTTACCACAGACTTGTTTTGCATGGGAATTGAAACCAAAATAAAGGCGAGACAAACCGTCATGCAGTTATGCGACCTCAAAGCGTATTACTGTAAGCAGCTGGCATACATATTTAAATTTCAGTTTCGTTATTTACCTACCAATTACACGTCTGCATACTATATCTCCTTAACAAAACCTAGACATTCGAGAATGTCTATATTTAAAGTAACTGAGCGTATATCTTATAAATATTGCTTATTTCACCAAAAAGAAAGCGTTATAAAGTGTATACAATCAATTCACATAGCGGAAGCGCAGTGGAAGCTTGCCGGCAGTACGCGCACAGCAGTAACAAACTCGGCAATGGCAGCCAGTGAACACCACATAATGGCCGCAAGATTAGATCGTCAAGAGTTTTGCACAAAAAGCTGAACTCCGTTTAGTCTTGCACTTTGTGCACAGAAAACGCTGCGGGTACGGCACCAAAGCCAAGCATGGCACTGAATTCGATTTTTTATCAAGCCCTAAGAGATTTCGTCTTTGAAATATGTATTCCTTGCCTCCGACACCGGTAGCTTTCTGAATGTTGTAGCCGCTCATACTGGACGCTTGCAGAACTCTGTCGGATTTTCTTCAAAGCACGTTATGTCGATTCTTTAAAATTAAATCTCGATTAGCGGTCATTGCCGTGGTCAAAGATGCAACCTTCTGAATTCGTCTGAAGATTGCATGGTGTCGTATAACCAACACCCTTATCGCGAGCCTGCTTTTTGTTTAACATTGTAACCGTTACATCTGTCACAAGCTAGACGCTTCCTTCAACTTTCACCAAGTTCGGCCTACACCGCTTTGAAATATAAGGCCCTTTCTCTTCATATCAGAATCACCTATTAATATCCTGTTGACCGAGTTGTCTGTCGAACCACAAAACATAGGCCCGTGATCTGATTCGAAATTAAATAATAAGTGTCGAAATGTTCCCCTTCGTACAATACGCGCTCTGAATTTTTTTTTTTTAATACATGTTTTTTGTTTGCTTGTTTTAATCGGCGATGCTATAACATTTTTATACAGGCATGTGCCTCTAAGATTTTCACCAGTATTTTTATATACATATATATTTATAAGAAGCGCTCAAAAGCATGGTGTATAGGAGATACAGAAATTGGAACGGGGGAGGGGGGGGGGGGAACTTACCAGTGGAGGAACTATCCTTTGTTATGTTTATTTAATTTACGTTTAATTGTGGGTCCGAACTACACATTGTATATCCATACCGGCGCCAATCATGCATTTCTACCAATCTGTCTATCTAAAAAGGGAAGTAACGGTAGTGCGCTCAAAATTTCAGATTCATATGGCAGGTTTAGAGGAAATTTGTGCACCGCTCTTGGTTTCTTTCCGCCATATTAATTTTTACCAACTGTCGGGACTGGAGCCTCGACCATACAAACTACCTAGGCGTACAATCCAATACCAATCTTATTTTAATAAAGAAATATTTGTCTTTTTCACGCCCAATCATATGAAGCTTTAGCGTCTGTTCCATAAAAATTAAACAATAGGCGAAGAACCCCGACTTAAATGACACTCTAACGACGCCCTCGCATAAGTGAGACGTAAAAATAAAATTCTTTCTAACATTAGCTGAGAGACTTCTCGGTCACACAAAAAGTGGCGTTCTTTTTGTTATTTTTACTAACTGAAAATTTCTAAAAGTTTCACCTTTTCTCGCCAAACGTTCCCCGGCTCCACAAGAGACGGTTGAATTCATTCAATCATTTTCCTCGTTCAACATAACATTATACACAGCATAATGCATCTGAGTTCACAACAGTCATACAAAGAAAATGCATGAATTACGGATTGCCTATGTACCGCACAAGTTATAATTAGTGGCCTATCGGTTCAAAAGCCTCGACTGCTTATTTTTTCTTTATTCTTTCTATTGTGTGTGTGTGTGGGGGGGGGGGGGGGGGGGTGAGGATTAGTGTAAAGGATTCCCCATTTTTGTGTCAGTACACTGCATCATCCACTGCCGAGATGCATTGTGAAATGATAATTGTGAAATATAAAATGTCGGGTTGTTTAATTTTCAAAAGAACACTTCTATATACTCCGGGCCAACTTAGTTTGGCATTTTAGACGAGAAAACCGCGCGCAGAGCTCAAATTGGCGTTCAGTCTGGGAGAGGGCACGCATGCCCGTGCCTTTGACAGCACTGCCGCAGAAAGTTTACTTCGGGTATAGTAAACCTCTCTGATTTTGACGATACACCTGATACGAAGGGTAAAGTGAACTTGGGGGCTTTACGTGCCAAGCCACCGAAGCCTGTCTAGAACACCCACCGAAGTATTAGGGATGAAATTTGACCATCTGGATGATATTCGATACGTGCCGCGTTTTTCGGACCCTACTCGGTATTCGGTGTAAAGTCGGCAGTGGTAAATTCCGACTTAAAGAAAAACGTTTCTCCTCAGATAGTCAACATCCGGTTCGTAGTCCATACTTGATGCAAACTCCAGAGGTAAAAGAGTCTTATAGACAACACACCTCAAAAACTCTAGCTTCCTTAGCGCACAGAAAGACACCTTTCACGCAAAGAGCACAATTAGCATAATCTGTCATTCACAAAATGCCTCAAAGTGAACAATCTAAAAAACAAAATCCCTGTATTGTCCGCACCTGTAGATAGTGCGTACCATGTAAAATTTCCACTTTTAAATGTGTGTCGTCTGTGCACGATTGCCTAGAAAATGCGGTAACCGTAACCTCGGGGTTAAGTTCTCCTCTGCGCAACCTCTTTTAGATTTCGAACAAATCGGACAGAATTCGAACAGGCTAACTGTGGATGGGGCAAAAATTGTGTAGCGGCAGTTAAAAAAATATAGTGCTTCATTTAAAGAACCGGGGTAAGTTAAATGGCATTATCCACGCTGGCTAACATTATCACTGCTCATCCTGAAGCCAAATTTGCAAAATCTGTCATTGCTCGTTTCTGTAGTACCATATATTTGTTGAGACTTATAGTAGCTTTAGTTTTCGATTTTCAAAGATTTTACAGTAATAAAGGTGACTATAAAAGGCTCTGAGGCGTTATAGTATAAAAGGTTTGTCGAATTTTAACCAAGCTTTATGCGAAATGCCGAAGCCTGTTTTAAATTTATTTTTAGCTCAGTGTTTTCTTGCGAAATTTTCATCTCAAAAAAGAGTCAAGTACCACTCCAAGATTCGAATACTTTCCCTCGTTTGAATGAGTTTACTTTCCATCCTAATAATTACCTCTTGAGTTCGTATAAATTTCAACACAAACCACAACCGCAAAAAAAAAAAAATAATGAGAAGCTGGTTCCTACAGGCATCTCAACGCAGAGACAACCCAAGGTCAGCGCTGCATCAACACTATTGTCAGCACTGATTCAGAGCTGAGTCAGCACTGCATTTGAGTGTGAAAGGAGGTAAATGCGTGGTCACATGCTGCGGACCACTGACACAGCATTAACGTAGCACAAGGTCGGTTGTGTGTTTCCAGCACTCAGTTAACGCGTTGATGTAAATGTGAGCAGGCCTTAAGGCCTTAAAGTTTCTTAAAACGATAAAGTGTCTACCCTCACGGAGAACCTCAAACACAGAGAACTGCATCGAACAACGGCGAGGTGTCGTTGTTCTATGGCGAGCATTTCCGATATTATGTCTCGTTATTCCCTTTTTTACGTTTACTACGAAGCTCCCAAAAACGCTCTGCACAGACCAACGAGGCAGAGGGGCTTAGAGCGATAAGCTAGTATCCCGTTGTACAATTTTGTCCAGTAGACACGCGTTCGTACCGAATCCTCAGGATTTTACTCAAAACTGAGCCGAGATTTTTATTACGATTGCTATAAAAAGCACTATGAACCATTTTCAACATTGTTAGCCCAAGAAACCAGTGTCTAGCGCCGGTAAAAACCAAAAAAGCAGCACCGCGGCTGATGGCATATAGAGGAGGCATTGCAAAGCTGTCCTTTGCCGTAAAAGCACATTTG
This sequence comes from Ixodes scapularis, assembly GCF_016920785.2. Taxonomy (NCBI): domain Eukaryota; kingdom Metazoa; phylum Arthropoda; class Arachnida; order Ixodida; family Ixodidae; genus Ixodes; species Ixodes scapularis. The sequence continues at coordinate 70,786,703 of NW_024609835.1, forward strand.
GACCTAAAACAAACGAGACATAACTTACCTCTTCGGTACTGTTATTGAAGGTCAATAAGAAATTATCTGCGCGTGGTACTTCGTTAAATTCTAGACATAGAACTATAAGGTCAGGTGTCTAGTGACCGAAAATGTGCAACATGGAGGCGGCCGGTTGGAGACCATTCTTAGCTGTCAGTTTATTGCTCTGAGACCCTCTACCTCGTTGGCACGGACACCTTTAACAGGCCAGGCAGAAACACTGCCACTCTAAACGTGCCTGTGTCCGTTCGACGAACTCGAATAGCATCGATAAACCATTATCGCAATATATTCTCTAGTTCAGTAAAAGTTGAGGAAATTAAAAGGGCGCCAATCCTTAGTTTTGAAGACTTGATAAAAAAGTTATTAAAAAGTGCATGTTTGCCCGGGTGCATACGCACTAACGACAATTAATTTTTCTTTACCTCATAACCACAGACTTCGGATGCCCTGTTTACTTTATCCCTAAATACAAACATTTCGGCGGAACTCCTTCGTGAACATTTTCGAAGGAAAAGGTTGCAATCGAGGGACAACACGGAGTCTTCGAATATAATCGGGGGCATTTGAACATTTTATTTTTTTCGCGCACAACTTAGCGTAGTTTATAAGCCGACCGACACGTCTCTCAAACTTTACGAGAAATCAAGCTGGCTGTGATACAATCGATCCCAGAAACGACAGCGGTCTCCAAAACGGAGCACGGTCCGCTCTGGCTCTCTGTTCGTGATCTTCAGGGCAGCGAGGTTACCGGGCAAAAGCGGGGGCCATTCGTACGCCTCCACGAGATGCTTCTTTCTGTAGAAACAAAAGTATTTGAAGACTATTTATACTTAAGCCATGACAGTTGTACAAATATAGTCAGCAGATGTCACGTGGTATGTGTCTAATCAAGTTCACACTGTTAGATCATTGTGTACGGATCACATGTGGCGCGCATTGGGACCTGCAGCCAAACACAGATGTACGTCCGCATGAATAATATCACGGATCTTCATAGCACAAATCCCGTGCCAAGAAAATCAGGAGAAGATTTTCATTCCCTGGCGAGTATTTAGATCTCCGGAAGGAAGGTCTGTGTATTTTCCTCAATCTTATGGACCTTGTAACCCTAGTTAGACCTTTTTGATGAGGCTAACTAATGTATGGCTTGAGAACGTTTAGCATGCTAAAAAATTACCGCGTTGAACTTTTAAAAATTCCAGGGTATTTTAAATATCATTTTTGATCATGACTATAACCAACGCCTAAAAAAGTAAAAATAATGCAAAAGCAATAAAAAGCGATAAGGTAAAATAAAAAAAAGCAAACCCAAACGAAGACGTCCTCGTTCCTCCGTTGTGTGGTTTAATTCATTTTAACTTGTCATGTCGTTATTTATTGAGTTTTAATTATTTCTACATTTGCACTACGCTATAAAGACATAAAAGTATTTATTTCGTTTCACACCTAACGCTGTGGTGCAGAAAAGGCAAAAAAAAAAGTTTACTCGAAGGAAAAGACACAGAAGGAAACGTCTCAAATCAGCTCTAACTGATTCATTCTCAAGCATCCTATATACCCACACAGCCACTCTCAACCAACTTCTACGCAGTTATTTCCTTTGTTGAAAACATTTTCAGATACAAAGAACACACATTCACAAGAGAACAAACTGTTAAATCCGCGATACCATCCTTGTCAACCTACCTTTGCGAAGAAGGTTCTTGACTTTGATGGTATTGTGGGTTGGCGTTTGTTCTCATGTGAATCTGTATGTTCCTTGAATATGAAAATGCTTTCAACAAAGTAGATATCTGCATAGAAGGTGGTTGAGAGTGGCTGTGGGGCTATATATAAGATGCTTGAGAAATAAACCAGTTAGCCGAGTTTGAGCAGTCCCCTTCTGTGTCTTTTTCTTCGACTAAAAGTTTTTTTTTCTCCTCCACATTTCAGGTGTTAAATGGTATGATTAGCTACCATCAGCTCGCCTGCGCACTTACAGTCCTTTCACAAAAAGTTAATCTAGGAACTTCGTCGGCTCTAGCTACTCTACATGGGAAAGGGAAGCGGGAATATATATACTGCCTTCCCTGTGAGATCTGAAAGCATTGAGGCATCGAATCTGTGTAAATGCAATTGCAAGTACACAGGAGAAGAAAGTAGTTTTCACTTACCCATGCTTAGCGAATGAAGTCCACAATCCCATCAATTTCTTGCTGTAATTCTGGTCATCGGAAGACGCCTTTTCCACAATTGGTCTTCCAAAGACGTACAGAACGTCTTCGACGTGCGACATGCCGTACCAGGGTTTCTGGGGTGAACTCGAAGACGTGTGGTTTAATATGTAATAGAAGACTGAATAATCTGTATTGCTTGCTAACCTCATTGAAGCTTCTTTTGACGAACATGTTACGAACTTGTCGCCCCACGCATCTTGAACCGCTCGTCTCAGCTTTTCATAGTCGGTGTCTCCGAGGTCTTGCGTATAAATTTGATGAAGCTCGTCTAAAAGCTTGGGACTCGAAGGCGAGACCAAAGGCGCCAGTAAAATGAGCGTCTCAATTTTCGTCAAATTCTTCGGCGAGCCAGCATGGAACACCTCCGGAAAGGATCGCCAGGCAAAAAATCCACCTTCGTTAACCACGTGGCCAATTAATATATCCTTACTTCCTTGATACTCTGCACTACAGGGTTCGTTCTCTAGGGAGGGCACACCAAACACTGTCACGAAGCACAACAAATCGGGACAAACCAACCCTTCGGCTACTCTAATATGCAAGGGATCGGCTTGTCGCAAGCACTCAATGACATTCTCTTGGAGACCGGTTTCGGGCTCAGATGAAGTGGTGCAATTAAGATACATCGCAATCTTTTTTACTTTCGTAAGTAGCCTCGGGTCACTGGCGCGATCCGAATGAGTGCACATACCTCCGCTTTGCATAATGGCCTTTTCAAAAAGGGCTCCGGAGACCGGTGACGACAGGTGGAAATCTACGGACATCGACCCTGCGCTTTCACCGAAAAGTGTAACTCTCCCTTGATCTCCTCCGAAAGCGGCTATGTTGTCCCTTACCCAATGCAACGCAAGCAACTGATCCAGATGCCCCTGATTTCCAGGGACATCTTCCCTGCCTCCGTACAAGAAACCCAAGGGTCCCAGTCTGTAGTTCATCGAAACAACTACGACATCTCCGTACGCTGCCAGAAGTGCACCGTCATATATGGGAAAAGAAGACGAGCCCGAACGGAATGCGCCACCATGGATCCACACCATAACTGCGAGGTCCGAAGCACTGTTGTTTCTTGCCGGGCTCCAGACGTTCAGGAACAAACAGTCTTCGGTCTGTAACTTAATGCCTGCAAAGAGATTCCAGATCAAGCCACGCGGATAATACGGCTGCTATAAAAATGATCCCATTTTGGTTTAACCCTTTTTCGGATTATAGATAAGCACTTCAGTCTAAACTTTGAATCCGGCTCTAAGATGAGTTAAATTTGAATTTCCATTATTGTTATTTCAAACTTTTGTCTCATCTCTGATTGCCAGAAGTATTAACTAATCTGAAGCCACTGCGTAAAGTGACAATTTTGTTAGTTTCATTAAACTCGTAGACACCGCTTCTTTCAAACTGATATCTCTCGATAACTTTCATTCGGTGTGACGTTTGAGTTCCGTTAGATGCTTCAAGCACTTTCTCTCCATATAGATATCATTATATATCACTCTATATCATTACAATATGATCACTGATGACTTTCTGGTAGGCCGCCAACATTAGTTCCGTTAGAAGTTTTATCCTGCGCGTTTGTTTCAGGGTGTCGAACCGAAATGTTGTTCCATTCCGGTTTTCATTTTGTTTCAGGCAAAACGGTTCAGCTCCGGTTCAACTTCGGAGTGAAAAAATAAAGGTTCAAACTGGTTCGAACCCGTTTGTACTCATATGCTAAAAAAACAATCGACGACACCAAAAGATTAACTATGCATATTTTATAAAAGTGTTCCACATAGGAAGCAAAGGCTCACATTACTGTGTGGAACGAACGAGCTAGTGCTGGGGCACCTCAAGACGTGGGTGAAAGCGCAGTTTAATATCAGGCAGCTGACCGAAGAATCCAGGGAAAGGCGGCGCCTCTGAGACGATAGAATGAAGTACAGAAAAGGCTGGCCGCACGCTGACCTGGGTCGCAGGCACTCATAGCTACTTGCGCCAATGGGTAGAGTTATGGATGGCGTCCCTTTATCTCCTCTCAAAATTGTAACGCGTTAGCGTCCCTTGAAAGCCGCGGCTTTTTGTCTAGCCATGCTCAGAAGAGCTGTTCGCCTTGATGTTTGTGTTTCTGAGAAAACATTTTGGTCCTTGCTCTTTCTGCCAAAAGAGATCGAAGCTGTTTTGCTGTTTTCTGTAGCTGTAACTGTTGATTGAATCCCCCTCCCTTTCCCGGTACTGGACTTTAATTTCGGACAGACTGTTAAATCCCCTGAGTTATTTTGAGAGCAGATTAGATGCGTTAAAGTATGGCAACTAGTGCAGGTTCTAAAATATCCATCGGCCATTATATCGCTTTCTTATCCGATCAGTTGTACAATAAAATCAAGGCGTTTACACTAAATTACACACAATTCTACAAAATTGAAAACAAGAAACACCAAAAAAACTTAAACTAAGTGCAAAAAAAAAGAAAACAGGGACAAAGAGAGGTATAGACAACACTAGGGGTGTTGTCTATATCTCTCTTTGTCCTTTTTTGTTTTGCGTTTAGTCCGTGATGAAAAAACAACTAGCCCGCGACTCATCCTTTTGCCACCAAACAGGCTCAATATTGGTCACTTTTGGTGACGTACGGATTGGCTATGTTCTAGTGTTAAATTTTCTTTGATGAGGCATTTCCGGTCCCCAAGAAAAGGTTGGGACAAATGTGGGCAGTTGTTAAGAAAATACATAAGACCAGAAATCCCGGAGAACTAATAATTATTTTGCTCATTTTGTTTGAGTTCTCAAAACGAACTTTATTAATTATGAAGACGACCGTTATCTGAAAACTTGATAATGGAACGTTACAGAGCTCTCCACTACTTTTTATTTCGCTTTTTGACTTCCCACATGAACGAAACCACACGAAAATAATTCATCAGTTTTGCCCAGGAACGAAAAAATAATTATTTCGGTCCAACTCAACTCAGGTTTGCGCAAAAATATTTTTTCTTTAATTTTTTGGTTTACTTTTAATGTTACCGTGTTTTTCTCCACGCACTTTTCACGCAACCTGACTTCGCGTATGAACCGAAAACCGCATGGAAAACATCGGTTCCGCTCCGGAGCGAGAAAAATTATTTCGTTCAGGGTCAACTTCGGTTCGTGCGAAAATAATGATTTTTTCCCGGTTTTCGGTTCACGGTTCGGGCTCGGGTCAATACCCTGGTTTGTTTAGATAGGTGTGCATCACACTTCTCATGTCCTTCTATGCGTCACATTCAAAAGCTAAAAGCCGCGAGGTTAAGGCACGAGCCATTTACAAGCCACGTAGTACACTGCTTTAACATACATATTAGATCACTTCTTTGAGCGGAGCTCTATAACACGTTGTTTCTAACTCGTACGTGATTGGACTAGGTTCTACGAGTCACCAGACCCTATTGTGTGGTGAGGAGACGAAGTCTAGAAATCTTCTTGCTTGAATTACATTCCTGTAGTTCATTTTTACTTGTTAATATCAATGTATACCAGAGTTTTGCTTCCAAGCAAGAAATCAGAAGACAACGAAGGGCGTAGATTTTGTTTTCAATTTAAATCGAAGAGGAAAAGAATTGTGCTGAATTGTACCCTGCTCTCTCGACAGCTTTCTTATGTAGGTGTCGAACTGGATGCATACTGGAGCCGGTCGGGTGGCATCCGCAACATCGGTCCACGGCTCCGCGGGCTGTGGCTCCCGGAAACGAAGTGCTCCGACTGGGGCCTTGCCGTACCGAATGCCGGTGAACGTATTGACAACTTTGCCATTTAGCTGCTGAGGGAATCCCCTCACACGGCCGGCCGTCGTGTGTACGACGGGTCCCTCCCCGTCGTGGCTAGCGACTGCCGCAGCCGTGAGTGCCACGCAGGAGACCAGCAACAGTTGGGCTGACCTCTGCCCCTTCATTTTCTTCTAGGGGCCGGAATTCTGCGGTAGAAAAGATAACAACGAATGTACAAGACACTCTTATGCAGCTTTGCATATATGCAACCATAACCGACCTTCACGCTTGTTTTCTGTTATTCCGTTTACTATATATTATCGATGTGGTCGCACTACGGCTGAATATCTTTCTAGACACCACACTGTTCATGCCGCTAACACAGTCTTCGTGCCTGTTCCTTCGCCCTTTTTATTGGCTCGGTGTTACACTGAGGACGAAAAGAGATGGTTCCATTAGGCCATTTTAATTGAATGCGCGCTTAACGCGTGTACAGGTATCTTGACCGTCGCCCAGTGACCGACCACTATAACTAAATTTTCACCGAAATATGGCATAATACCTATGTTTTAGATGTGTTCAGGCTTTTCTGCGTTTTTTTTATATAGTTTCCGTGGTTATTGGAGGCAAGGAGCCGATAAGTTAGTTTTACTACATTGAGAATAACAAACGCCTAGAACTTTCTTGTTAAAGAAAACTTCTCTGTTATTAGGATTTTAGTTTTAAATAAATTTCCGATGTTCGTTAGGTAAAGCAGGTTTCTAAAATTTACTTGTTTTTACTCATGGCACTAAGAGTTTACGGCCTTTTTTATTTTAAATAAAATTAATATTTAAACGAAACAATACAATATATGCGCCCTGCAAGCTCGCCATCACCACGCGCCCAGAAGCAACAAATTTAAATATTTCATCCATTGAATACCAGATACTGGACATCAGAAGTGCTGCAAGGAGAATCGAAACTCCGTTTAGTTTTGCGCTCGCTTGGTGCGCATAGTATGCAGCGGGCACGACGTCAGAGCCAAGGGTGCCAAGTAGACTTACCAATTCGTTCCCTGGAAAAGACTTCTAAAACTAAGAACTCATATACTCTAGCCTTGCTTGTCTGTGGTACCTTCTTTTGAATTCTTGGATTCTTTGTGCCATCTGTCCACGAGACAACCTCCGCGGGGCCTACGATTTTTTTGTAGGCCCCGCGGAGGTTGTTTTGTGGACACACGAGACAACCTCCGCGAAAAATTCTGAATAATCTAGAGAACGTATCCGCAAAACCGACTTTTAGTTCCATCGTTGAACAAAACGTTACAACCCATATGAGACAAAACTTATTGAGCACCACTCGTACATGTAGAAACTTTCGCTAACAGTGGCATGCGCATGGGTGGAGATGTGCAGAAAACTTTGAAGCGTCGCCAGAGAAGCGTCGCAGGCAGACCGTAGGGTGTCACAGAATTGTGGAAAACGAGGATATCCAAGGCGCATTTCGGTGGTCGTCTTTCAAAGCCACAGAATCAATAAGCCAGATCGGATACGACGGGTGACTCGAGCACCAAAGTCGCTGGGTAAAGCGACTCCTCGTAGGCATCTATCTGACAGGTGTACAGACAAGGTCACAGAAGTCACTTTACCAAATGGAAAACTATGGTTCTACCGCAGTGCCCGTGGCTGCCATCATAGACAAAAACAGAAATAAAAATTCTAAAAACAGTACCTCAACAGGAGCTTCTCGAGTGGGCATATAGCAGGCCCAGGCTATATCAACTCTGCCGATACGCAGTTTCTGGATGTAATTTAACCTCAACAATGGTTCATTTTACTAAAACAGCCTGGGGAAGCCGCTTGCGTTTTTACACAATCAAAAAAAGGATGAGAACGCTAATTTATTGACGGAAATTCGATAGTTTGGTGGAGTCGGCGACATGATGGGCTTATTACGAATTAGACGAGGTCATCAAGCACATTCCGCTGTTATATTCAATGCTGCAACTAACAGATTTGGCAAAGTTCAGGCAAATGCCGGACACCTGACGGTATACCCTGTCCATGCATTTCCATTTTACCTATTGTTTCTAGAAGCACTCGGCTACTAATCAGCCAATACTGTGTCTGCGCTGAATGTATATACGTACTTGGGAGCGGCAGGTGGCTCTTAAAGTGCGAACACAAAACGTGCCGTAGTCACAGTTACAGCGCAGTTACCGGGGCAGAGAAAAAGCCGAATGGCTTTAAAGAAGGTTCGAAAATGGGGACACGGGGGGGGGGGGGGGGGGGGGGGGCAGCCTAAAGGAGTAAAAAATACGTATATACTTTTTTTTATAATTTTTAGTTTGGCTAGGTGTAAACTCGACACCACATTCACAACAGTTATTAATCGGCATTCGCAAGAAACATAAATCGTGAGTTCTATAAAGGGGCTGTATGCTTTCCCTCAGGAAACGCGCCACTGCATTTCACGATAGTCAACATTCATTTTTTACAACGCAGTGATACGGCAAAACTAATTTAAAGGTACAAAGTAAAACTTGTGGGGCGCTGAAGAGTCGCCTTTCAAAGTGGATCTCGATAGCGTGATCGGGCCCTTTTCGCAAAGCTTTTTCATATAAACCCGCGCTCGTTCCCAGGGCGTGCAAGCGTATGTACGTGGTATAGTCGGTAGCGTCACATGTTACTTGGCGTCAAACGTGAGGGTTGTGGGTTCTTTGAAATTCCCGCACGAGGACATGTGGCGTGACGTCACACGCGTGACATCAAACGTGACGTTACACGTGGCTGTCACGTCATGACCCTATCGACCCTCTTAATTTAGCAAAACAATTTTCCGCCAAATCTACCTGAAACTTGTCCCACCAAAACTGAGCGAGGAAATATAACCCTCTGACGTCACACGTGACGTCACGTGTGACGTTACCAGGTGCATGACGGGATTTTCTGGTTCTACCGACGCCAATTTTTTTCAGATACAAACCCTAAACGCTATTGCGTTAAAAGAAAATACTTATATTACAGTCGTAGATACTCCGCTATATGGACATCACTTGCGGGGACAAACTGGGAATATACATGCATTTTTGTTTCGATATTATGGACAACTCACATTATGGACGATTTTTTTTTCTGGGAACGAAGGTGTCTAAATTAACGAGACATCACTGTATTCGAGACATGGACAAAACCAGCGACATGCTCAAAGCACTTGATGCTTTACCACGGGCCTTTTACTTCAAAGAATTAAAGGCGCTTGATGACCGTGGCTTCGCTGGCACAGCCATCAAAGGCAAAAGGCGGGCGGTCATCAACTTAACATATCACCAGTTTACCACTGCGCCCGACCCTGTAAATATCGTTTTGCTGCAAATTTCCTAAACAAATTGAAACCAGGCACTTTTGGAACTATGCAGTGTTGAAAAAACAATTATATCCCCAGAAAGGGCTGACCCACAGGCGGTCTTCGTTTTTGTTCCAGCGTGCGGCTGGCGTGCCGTTCCCTATTTTATATGTAGAACCACAAATAAAAATAAAATATGAAGATGCAACAAACAAATTCTAGGGGGCTAAACATTTTTCCGAATTGCCGGAAGATATATAACTCAAACCAAAAACACACACAGTATAAGAAAACTTACTAAAAATGGATCAATAAAAAGAAAGAAATGTAACCAACTACGTATAAAGAAATTCAGAATTCAAGAAGTGGATCACCCCTCCGACCGTGTATATCATTTTAAATATTTTTATGGTAACTTAATTATAATTTGATCCTCCTCAAATTGTGAATAAAAGTTTAAAGTACCCTTGATATCACAATTTTTAATGTTTTTGCTTTAAATTTGTAAAACAGAATTGAACATGTGTGCTATTAAACTCAGTGTGGTACGGAACGGCGTTCCTGGAACGCGTTTCTTTTAGGAGGAACGAAGGAACGTCGCCGTTCCACTCTGGATCGGTGGAACTGGAACGGGAGCTCGTTACGTTTTTACAAAAACGAAAAAAAAAGAACGGCGCTTTTTTCTTCTTTTTTTTTTCTTTTTGTCCAATGCCGTCATTTTTATTTAATTTATAAGGGAGAAACTCGAAAAAGTATAAAAACAATAACTTTACGAAGAGCAGAGATATGGCTAACTTTTTTGTTAGTTATTTTAAGGCTTAATTTGTGGGGTCCTCGCTTGGGAGCAGCTCGGGTGCATGTGAGCTGATGGACAGTGATTCTTTTTCTTTTGTTTTTTGAGTGGCCGATACTGTGGCACTCAAAACGAAACCTTTAGTCGAAGGAAAAGACACACAAAGAGAGACGTCTCAAACTCTGCTACTTTTTTTGCTTCCACGAATCCTTATACACCTATAATTTTGAGGCTGACTTCAACTAGTTTTGAACATTTACAAAGAGACCTATACAGTGACAACGAAAGCAGGTTACCAGACATCAGACGCACCCTTGCAGCTCAAACATTGGTCACTTAAAAAATACACAAAAAAATGACATTTATTCCCCCCTCGGCCTTTTAAAACTAAATAACGCATCCGACCTCCACGAAGAGCGACTGGTAGTTTTCAAGAGTGGCCTGTCAAAAGCCCTACCCTCTTTTCCACTTGCTCGTCTTGCGGACAGCAACATCGAGAACCAACTCTTCCTTAGTTCAAACAAGGGACTTACATTGAAACGTGTGGGGTTGTTGTAAAACGTGTGTGCAATGTGGAGGAGCCCTTTAATAAAGAAGAATAAAATTAGCCCCGCTCCTTCTTACCGGCTCACAGTACATTCGGCTCGTCTGAACCGCCCACCACAAACAGGAACATGGTGAAATGCTGAGATTTTTAAAGGTGAATATATCAACAAATGAAACCTTGCTGCCGGTTATTTTCTACTCTTGGTGACGTTCCATCACGGCAATCAAATTCATATGTTGCCATTTGATGGGATATATATGCATATACAACACGAGCACTTCAAACCATCGTACGTGGTCTCCGAGGAGGATATAAACGAATATGTGCAGATGAATGAACCGTACTTAATCCAATGAATTAAAGAATCCAAGTTTTTCAGGAACCCGCCGAAAGCCAAAAAACGGCGGAGCCAGGATTTGAACTCTGGGCCTCCCAATGTCCGGTCGGGTGTGCTAACCACTACACCACTCCACCTTCGCTTTCTGGCGTTTCCTACCTGTCTTAAAAATGCACAAGAAACGAAATGTATCCAATCTGAGGTGTTCTGGAAACACACCAGAACACCTCAGATTGGATTCATTTCGTTTCTTGTGCATTAATAAGACATATATATATATATTTGTTTAAACTGAACGATTATGGTTATTAGCACAATATAAACGAAACGCATATGGAACGATAGATTCCATTTTTTTAACCGGGAACGAATTCCTCTCTCACATGTGAAACTTTTACCGGGAACGCTTTCCAAAAATCAGAAGGAACGAGGAATAAACTTTTGTTTCTCTTTTTGAGTAAAGTCTGCAACCGTGATTAAAATAAAACTATTGTGCAACGCGAGGGCAACAAATTTCATTCTTAACATGACTGTGCGTTTACTGTGTATGTACAATCGGCACGGAATGAAACCCGAACGCCGGAAGGCGTGGCCATCGAGACAGGCTGCTCCACCTGTTGGGCCCCTGAGAACTAATGAAAATGCGCCCAGGGTTTGAGGGTGCGGTTCCTGCTAAAATGCGCTCGACCTTCGCGCGGCGCGTCTGGGACTTCCGCGTTTCGCCGGTGGCGCGCTGTGAGCGCCGTCACTCAGGGTGTTTTCGTGTCGCCGCACTGTCGCCCCATGTCGCCCGTTCGACACTGGGTGGCCGCTTAACCTGGCTATAGCTCTTTGCAATAGGTCCTGCCCAGACAGGGTGGTGAATTTATCCCGCTACGGAATGGATACGCCTGGCATATCGGTGGTTACCGAAGAGAGCGTCAACAAGCAATTCCTCGCTTTTTAAGAATCGATTGATAACCTCGCACGAAAACATGAGCATTGCTCATAAAAACCGAGGCATCCGCGTCAGTCTGTTGTTGTATTTTTTTTTTATAAAGAGTATGGTCGTGCAAACAAACAAATTTTATTTCGCGTTTATGACGTTTCACTATTTCTCAGAAACCGCGCGTGTCACGATGTTCCGGTGACACGTCATCAAGCACAACGGGTCTTCCGTGCACGAAGTGTTTCACCTTTCATTTCGCCCTTGCGATACACAAAGCGATAATGAGTGGCAGCTCTGAAGAGATATCGCTGGGAATTCAATACACAAAGCGAGTGACAGTGCTTTTTGTATCGGATGTGACGGCGCTTACAGCGCGGCACCGGCGAAACGCGGAACTCCCAGACGCGCCGCGCGAGGGTCGAGCTCACCTTCGTAGGACCCGCACCCTCGCACCCCGGTGCATTTTCATTAGTTCTCAGGGGCCCTTTAGATGAAGCAGCCTGTATCAACGGCCACACGTTCCGGCGTTCGGGTTTCATTCCCTGCCGATTGTACCCTGCCGCGTCCCACGTACAACTCTAATGGACTTCTGTTGGCATAGATTGTAAAATGTTAAAAAATTAAAATCATACTTGTATTTTATTGTATCGTATTGCATTGTAACACAATACCGCGTTATCTTCATGGCGTGACCATGTGTTTTGGTAGTCGTATCGTTTTCCTTGAAGATCCTTCTTATCCAAAAAGCGAGGCTTTGGCACAAGATGAAGACAGGTCCTGTTGCTAGATAACTGGGCTACCCCACTGCACCGGCTAACAGCGGTGCAGTGGGGTAGCCCAGCCTCCTAAAACACATAAATTCAAAAAAGGACACATTATGGTCACCCTCAGACGTGAAACGCCACACTAGATGCCAGCTTGAACGCGAACATGCACAGTTCTGAAACAAAAACTTTGACACTTGAATGGAGTTGCCCTTTGCCATAAGACTCGACTACCCAACCAGAACAACAACCAGCGCTTGGCATTAGTTACAATTCGAAAATTGTTCCTCACCGGTCTACTCTTTTTTCGGTCGCTGGAACGAGTGGACGCTGAAAACTGTACTCTGGTTTATGACACCAGCGACTCTGTAATGACTTAGCAATGAGCTTTCTCGGTTCTACATCCGTTCGCACTGGACGTCGGCAGAACTCTTTGGGCTATTTTTCCTAGCTGCTCGATATCCCGTTTTCTGGGCTCCTATCGCGAATCCGTCGTTAACTCGATCCAACACATGGCCAGCTTTCTCGGACACGCTGTTTTAGTTCCTGATTCTCGCGACACGTGGCGTAGCAACCTTGAGCAAGATAAACGGAGAATTCGACGCGCGTGACCGCTATCTTAACCACTGCTGAATGGCGCATCGCTGCTCTCCGAGCCTGGTGCAAGTGAAGCCACCGGCAGTTCGATGCTTGTCGCGGAAGTCGGGCGTGTGCTGGGCTTCCTAGGGCATACGATATTTTGGTCTATATTTTTTTCCGTCTTTGAATGGTGTTAGTACTCTCGTTCTGAATTAAACGCTGAGAATAAGGCATTTGAACGTGGGACATGCGCACACTTGATCAACTATAGAATCTCAAAATTTTCACATCGAATTGCTCCAAGGAGACTTCTCGGGTCTGCATGGGCTGTTACTCCGCAACAAACAGGCTCTCTTGGGATGACAAGATAAATACAGCGCCCTGAACGCTATTCGATTCAGCACTCGGAAGAGCTGAAAAGCCTGTCAAGCGCGTACTTCCGAGACAAGCCGCTTACTTCCGGTGGCTTCATACCTGTTTGCTCGATGCGCCATCCAGCCCCCTATAATGAAGATCAGTGATCTGAACCTCCTATCTTATGGATCTCTCCGGCCTCCCACCCTTTCACCATTTCCGTCTGGCTATCGTTTTCTGAGATCGAATACTGCATCACATGTCACCGGAATTAAAGCATAAAATAAACATTATCTCGTCGTGACCAGTTCTCGAGCTTTCCGATTATGGAGAACAGAAATGCGGGAACCTCTTTTCTGATTTGGTATTAAGCTTAATATATAGCAACAAAGGTGTGAACGTTATGTTGTAAACCCCGAACAGTGTTCATTGCAAATTATAGTATATACTTCATGAACAGTATAGGAACAGACTTTCACGCTTTTTTTCGCGCGCTTCCGAGTTCTAGACTTGCACTTGTTGACCGACGAGGGCTCGAACTAAACGCTCATATGCCGATCGAGGCGCTATTTGCAAGGTTGAGAGTGTATGAGCCACAAGCATAGGAAGACATCAGATTTAGTGGCACCTTTCATATATCTTTTGATTACACCCAAACTAGAGTTCCCAAGCTGAGTATAGTTAGGAGGTGCTAAAGTGCGCAGCGAGGGACACCGTCTTTACCCGGTGTTCTATGAGTGACTAAGTACATAATCCTGAAGAGAATAACATCCCGCTTTGTTACGTCGTGTCACTAATTAAATTTCATTCACAAAAGTTCGTTTTGCGTGCACAATAACCGATGCGGTAGTCTGATTCCCCATGCAATTTGAAGGGCTTTATAAATATAGATGGACACAGCAAGATGACTGAATCTTTTTGTGTTACACTGACAAGGCTAAGGAAGCTTTGAGAACGCTGACAAGTCAAAACGCAAGGGCTTGTGGGATCATGCATTGTGATAAACCGGCATGGCGACCATCTTTAAGCATGATGGCGATTCCATCAACAGCGCGAGGCTGGAGAGTTGGGGAATGTATATCTTTGCAAAGTAACGCAGAGTATAGATATTTCTAACAATAGCCTTAAGCGAGAAAAAGGAGACAGAGAAATTGTATTTCCAACGACGCTTAGTCCTCTTCATTTATATGTCTACTGCGATAATCAAGTAGCAGCCATGGCGATGTAGTACATACGGCTACGGCCATGTGTACACCACCGCGGCCGATTCCGCTTTGGTGGCAGCGGATTCGCTGTAAGTGTGAACCAAGCCCTGTTAAGGCGGTGGTCCCATGGCCACCATCTTTGTTCTTGGTGCGTTATAATTTCTTACGTTACCTAGAAGGCAACTGAAGATCTAGTTGTTCGAACGTATATAAAAACGTCCTCTTGTCGATGACAGCTCAAGAAATACCGGGCATGGTTAATTAGATGCGCGTTTTTTGCTTCGTAATTCGTTATTTCGCGTTTTTATTGTCTAATGCTACAATGTTATTTGCTGCGAAGCGCTAAGGAGATGCTGCCTGCTCGATCGCCACGCCACGCGTTTATTCAGCTGTCAGTGAGAATGAAAGGTAACTATCGATTCGCGAGAAAACAAGTGATCATTGGCGGCTTCATTATAATGATACTATTGTCGCACTCCAGTTAAATCTAAAACGTGCCATGCATACCTGGGACAGCCCACTTGCCTCTTCGATAAACCACTGATCTCTATGACAATTGCTGGATCGCGCTTCCCCGCTTGTTCGCTGCAGCGCGAGTGAAGCCACCGGACTTCACTGGCTTGGGATACGATTTGCCGTTTTTGCTAGCCTTTGCTGCGGTTTTCCAGCGTGCTGTAGACACGTTTTCTACTCGTTCGCCGTCATTCGACGAAGAAGTTTTTTGAAGACTCTGTGTATTGTTGAGACTTGCCGTTGTGAACACGTGGAAAATTTTACGAAAGTGCAGTGTCGCAGGAAAAAGGCACAACGCGTCGAAAGGAAGGGCTGGCGGCGTGTTCAAAGCTTCCTTGGCACGCCGAAGTGCCGTGTCTCTGTGCCTTCGTACGCTTGGATACCGACCAAGAACCGACGCCGTGTGTATCTGTTTAGCGAGTGCAATGTGCGTGAAGCTGTTCGTGCCTCTGGATCGGCGTCTTTTCCCCTCGCGGTTTAGGAACGGGCTTAATCCAGCGCCCACTAGCGACGGAAGATGGGGGGAAGGTACGTCTTTTTTTCGTCCTTAGACGATTTACACAATACCGTGCTCAACAGCTCCTCATCACTGATCAGTGCTGGCTTATTATCAACCTACTTAATTGCACTTGACGTTTGAGCGCGGCTCGCCTAATTGTAATTGGTCAACAGATTGCACACGACCATATCGGCCGCGCTTCAAAGATTTTCATTCTCGCCTTCTTGTACTTTTGCTTTCGAAAACCCCCCTGGCTCCACAACGTTGCCCTATTCGTGCTCCCACGGAATCTATTAGAGTAGATTTGGGATATAGCCATGGTTAATATAGTACATAAGAACACGTACGGATCTCCCCCTTTTATTGATAGCAACTCACCGGAACAGCTGGACGATCCAGAACTCCGTGGCCGATATATATAAATGATCTGAAGGCATCTACGCGCGACACACGTTCAGAACTTTGGCGCGGCGTCAATACTTGACCGGTATCCAAGCGTGCGAAGGCACAAAGATGCATCACTCGGCGTGCCAAGGAAGCTTTGATCACGCCGCGCCACCGGCGACACTTGTTTTCGAGGAGTTGTACCTTTTGATACGGCTTCACGCACATTGCACTCGCAAAACACATCCACACGGCGTCGATTCTGGATCGGTATCCAAGCGCGGGAAGGCACAGAGACACGGCACTTTGGTGTGCCAAGGAAGCTTTGAACACGCCGCCAGACCCTTGCTTTCGACGAGTTGTGCCTTTTTCCTGCGACACTGCCCTTTCGTAAAATTTTCCACGTGTTCACGACGGCAAGTCTCAACAATACACAGAGTCTCAAAAACTTCCTCGGCGAATGACGACGAACGAGTAGAAAACGTGTTTCCAGCACGCTGGAAAACCGCAGCAAAAGGCTAGCAAAACGGGAAATCGTATCCCAGCGGGGTTGGGTCCGGTGGCTTCACTTGCGGGAGCGGCAAGCGCGATCCAGCAATAGTCATTGAGATCAGTGTCGATAAACGATCACCTGGATGCACGCTGGGGTTATTCCGATGGTATTCAGAACACCGCTCCAGGGCTCCGCAGGCTGCGATCTACAGAACCGAAGTTCAACGGCAGGCGCCTTGTCGTACCGAATCCCTATGAACGTATTCCTCATTGTCCCGCGCAGACATTGACCGAAGCCCCTCACAGTAGCGCCAGTCGTGTGCACAAGGGGTCCCTCCACGGCGTCGTCGGCACGAACGAGGGTCGTAAGCGCTCCTCAAGAGAGTAACAAGAAGAATAGTGTGGTTAATCCGTGCATCAGCTGTCAGAACTGGTGGTACTGCAGCGGATGCATGACATATATTATAACGTTGCCAACCACCCTCAGAGCCGTGCTTATAGGCTGAAATTCAAACCATCGTTTTAAGATGGCTTAGCGAAAACAAATATTCGAACTTCTTGTTATTTGTAAGATCACTTTTTGTGAACTTACAGGGAGTGCGGGAACTCTGTAAGGCTTTGTGAATGAGCTAATATGCCCATAAAATGTGGGGAGGGGAAGGTATTAATAGCACTTTTTACGCGCAATTAGAAGACTTTGAAAACGTAGGTCTTTAGAAAAGCGGCTGGGTGAATCAGCTCCCAATACCTTGACTCTGCGTGCCCACCTAGACATGTGCTGGTTCGCGGATTATGCAAGAGCTTTTCTTTTAAAGGTATTTCAAATGGCCCTTGAAACAATGTATTAGTCGAATTACACATCTAACAACAAAACTCAGAAATCGAACAAATTGTGATATCATTTAGGAATTGAGTATTACATAACTTACAGTGCAATGTGCAGCCAAAAATACGAAGGAACATGCCAGTGACTCTTACACCTTTCATCTGACACTAGCGAGACTTCCTTAAACGGATTTTCTGGAGAACACGAAACGCCTCTCTTCTCATAATCAGGCTCGTGAAGACTGATTCCTTATCATTATCTTACAAATTTCAAGGTTTCTCTTAAATTAATCGCGCTGCGTGGGGAAGTGCGGTCAAGCGTCGGCAGGCTGGAAACATCTTTCAGTAATCTAATTGAATCTTCAATAAGAAGAGGGCAGAGTTTTTGGTCCTAGTTGGCAGGGCTCGAACGATTACGCGCTAACAACTATAGTGTGGCAAGAAAATCTGGATTATTATAAAACTTTTGTGCTATCATTAGTATCATAATCGTTTTATATAAAATAAACAATTGATATTTTGCCCCCTTTTCAGTATGCTTCACCACAGTATAGTCATGGCATGTAGAAAGGACAGCCCTAGAATGTGCCAAGAAATATTCCTTAGAAAAACATGCTTTTAGCGATTAGAAATACTCCCAAAAGTAAAGAAGATGAAGCAAACAACGCTGGAACTGACTCATATAGGTATGAGATGACGAGGAACGATCTAAACTTTCTTTAGTGTTGATGCCAAGGCGTACAGAGGTGAAATAACATTGAATTGTTGCATTCGGGAGTTACTGGCGCTTGCTCAAAAAACAAATGGTCGAGGAAATGAACGATTGGGTCACGTTTTGATTTCTGTCATTTTCTAAGGGTTTCTATTGCGATAATTCAATGAACCCCAAAGGCTTTAGAACCTCACAGTACGGGCGAAACTGTTACAGGCACGCTGTTGGCAGAGACTTGTTTAATTGTTGCTAATAAAGGTGAGTGGAGAAACGACCCCCGTCAAAAGTTGCTCCACCAGACACCAACGTTCACAATACTGAAAGATATAGAAAGGAATGGTTTTTAATTTTGGCACAGAGAGCACATAAGGAGTAACCGTGTTCAATTCAGTTAAAGTACAGATTCAAGTTCGTATTCCGCACCTCAGCCACGCCATCAGGAGATCGCACTGTCAAAGCTCGAGTTTAATTTGCGCCCAAAAAGAAAAATATTAGAGATGTTCAGATTCCAAAACTTTTGTTACGTGGTCGCGCATAAATATTTAAAAGGAATATACCTTGTAAATGTTGCAATATCTACCAGCGACAAAGTAGTTCATCTTGAACGATAAGGTTCATATATTAATTTCTTAATTTCATATATGCATCGCTCGGCCGGCCTTGCAGTAGGGTAAACGGTACATAATGCTGCAAAGAAAGCATAAAACAAATCAGAAATACGGAACTGCACGAAAGATAAACGGCCACTTTTAACAATCTAATTTAATTTAAAAACGAAAAAAAGAAAGGGGAGACAGGATAAGTGGGCTATTTGAATGGGTTTATCTTGAAACAGCGTGAATGTTATACGAACGGAGGAAAGTGGATGGTACAAGCACTGACCGCGTTTGTTCCGTGGACTTAATTCCTCCGTCCGTGTAACATTTGCGCTGTTTTATGATGAAGAATGTGGAGCTGGTTCTAATATTTCTTATTAATAAATCAATTACAAGCGACAAAGCAGTTCAGCTTGGACAATAAGATATTTAAATAAACCATCCCAATTACAAATCGCCTCGTTTAAAAGGCTCGCAGTGTTGTTCCCAGGCGCATATTTCAAGCTTACCACTTGAATTTACGCCCCCGTTAGAAAATAGAAACGTTAAAATGAATATATACTAAGGGCTCGTGTTTCGCCCAATGTCTTAATTTCGCAGTTTTTAAATTACCAGACAGATTACTCCTACTTTTTTTTAGGATCAGAGAACAAGTCTTTTATCGAAAACAATTCAAACTGAAGCAAATAATTATGCCATTCAATAAAACAAATAATGTTTTAAGAAATAAAAAAAAATATCCCGAAAATGGCACGGAAACATTTTTTTTTTTTACTCTAAAACAGTAAACTATAGGAAAACAGCAGCGTTTCCACTGTGGCATTCACGCTCCGAAAAACCCGTCCCTACTTCTGAAGCCAGAAGCTATCACTCTAAAGGAAAGATTACTTGCAACAAGTTCATATCCTTTCATTTATTATACTCTCAGGGCCCGAAGGCATTACAGAGAAGAGTGGAATTATACATCAATATAAAGTGAACAATGAAGACAAAACGCAAAACGCAAAACGCAAAAAAAAAAAAAAAACATGGTACAGATTTGCTATGGAACATTATTAAGAACATCAGGTATGGCAGTTTTAAAATCAGCAGCGTCAGTAAGTGAGACTACGGATGCGGGAAGGCGATTCCAGTCGACGGAGGTGAGACGTAGGAAGGAGGCATAAAAGGTGGACGTGATGCAGTAGGGAATTCCTACTTTTAGTGGATGATCGTTGCGCGGCGATACGTATGATAATTCTGAAAATAAGAAGGTTCGAAGTGCTGGGTTAGAGCGATAAATTTTGTGAAATAAGGAACACCAAATATTACAGATCCACGTCAACCTGGTAGTTATTATCTAGAATTTTCCTAGTATTGTAATACAGGCACATTCAGCTAGACTAAAACCCGGTTCAATACTAAAAAACTGGGCTGCCTGGTTTCGTTTCCTCACAGTGTAAAATTTGAACTCCTCTTTTTTTTACCGTATCGATAGACTAGAATATAAGATCGACAATCGAATCCCAATTCTACGGGTGTGTGTGGTCATGCTTTCCATTTAAAGCAGAATCATTAGACGCCATGTCGAGGAAGATCATCTTCTCACATTAAATGTTTCCATACAGCATATTTTATTTGTTTTTACTTTTAAGCAAAAAGATAATCGTATCAGCCAAAGCAGAAAGAAAGCATTGCTCTGCAAGAACTGGGAATAGAATCTGAACTTTAAATTATGGTTGATAAGAACTACGTGAAATGTATAAATAAAAACACCTATTAGTCAAGGTGTGGATTACTTTGAAATGACTAAGCAGCAAAACATTTATTGTTTACAACGGTATACACTTTTCAAGAAGTAGTGTTAGTAGTGTTAAATTGACGTCATCCTTGTATCACGTTGCTTTAACAACTCGTCTTACAAAACATATCAGCGTGATCAACAAAAGAACCAATCAATATTTAATTCAACATCCTTTCTTTATTTGCGTGTTACATAATTTTTATTTTATTAATATTTTGGCGCACAAATTGGCCAATACTTCAACGCAGAAAACACGACAGTTTTACGCGTACACTCTAAAAAAAATGCCTGCACGTCTACTTACCCGACATACACTCGAAGAGCCAATCTCTGCGATCTACGAAATCAGTTCAGGGAATGATGAGGCGCAACGTCCATTTAGGACTTAAAAATGAAGTCTGTGCCGTGGTACGACGCTATGCAAAACGTCATGCTTGCTATGCGTAATGCCTCCGCGCAAACTCAGTTTTGAGTTCTAAACAGATGTTCAACCTCATCACTCGCTGAACTGATTTCGTAGACCGCAGAGATTGGCTATTCTAGTGTTTTGTGGGTAAGCAGACGCGCAGCCATTTTTCAGGGTGTAGAAAACTAGGTGAAACAAGAGACTAACATTTTTCTGTTGCTGCAATTCTAAAACAATATATACTTGCCGAGATGAATTTACACATCTACAGGTCTCCTAATTCCTGTAAATTTCATAATTTCAAATTGCTTCAGTGCGGCTGTCACTCAAAGCGATGAGATGGGTACTACAACTACAAAAAGAAGAACAATCATTTTCTTTTTGTGTTACCTCAGCTTTCTTTTTGGCTTATTTCGCTCAGCCTAACCTATCAAATATAATGTACCTGATCGATTAAAGTACCGGAAACAATTGTCTTTCCGCACACCAGATTTTTCGAGAATACGTTACAGGTCTGCCAAAATCTGAATTTCTAAAACGTTTCTGTGCAACTTCAAGTCATATAAGATACAAAAGGGAATGTCCAGAGCGCAAAAAACACATCTACATTTCTGCTTTTTTTTTTTTTTTGCCCTCCCTTTTACCATGTCGCATTTTCCCCTCTGTCTAACAAGTCAAATATTATCGACCACATCAATTTATGAAGTGCAATCAATCATCAACACAACAAATCCCACAAAAAGCCACAAAAAAAAAAAAAGAAGAGAAAAACGTTTAGAAAGGACGTGAAGCAGCATCGAGGACATACGGCAACGTACTTTAGGGTATGGAATTTTCATGTCAATTCGAGTTGCATCGCCCAAGAGCACACGTAATGTAAATGAATATAGTCACCACTGGTATTAAGCGCACCTGCATTCCAATCATCAGTCAGACGACGATATCTTCAATAGACGATTCGCAATTTTTCCTAGCGCCCAGGCCCGCGCGCGAGAAATTGTGGGAGAGACTGTCCCTCGCCTGGCCGCTCTGCCTTGAGATCGCATTGCTTTGTCGCTTGCCTCCTCTTAATCCGCTGTTTCTCGATCCCATTACCTTCCTATTTTATCTATTCCAGTGTATTTTTTAATTGCTTCTAAGTCTTCCAATTCCCTTCTGCGCGCGATTTTCTTGTATATATATATATATAGGTATACCGTTCGGCATATCCAACGCTGCGGCGCCTAACGACTGTGGCTTAACGTCACGGCTTGTATGCGCCTTTGAAATGCATTCATGATGAGTCTCCTCGGCGGTTGTCAGTTGCTGACATCTTGACTCCAGCATCAGCTGACATCTTGACTCGAGAAATAAAATTATCGAAGGAACTACGAGTTTCAAAGTGACTGCCTGGGTTACAGGACATCTCTGCGCTTGGGAAAGGGTGTTTGCAACTGACAACCGCCTAACAGATGGATTAAGAAGGCATACCATAAGCGCATACAAGCCGCCACATTGGGTCACCGGCGCTTGCGAAGGGCTCGCGCCGCTGCACGCAGTTTGTCAGGCACCGCTGCGTTGGATATGACGAACAGTGTTACGGCTTCGCAGGCATTAAGACAAATGATTTCGGCAACACATCTCTGCACTTGAAAAAGGGCGTTGGCAACTGACAACCGCTTAGCAGATAGATTACGAAGGCGTGCCATAGGCGCATTCAAGCTGCAACATTGAGCCGTCGGTGTTCGCGAAGGGATCGTGCCGCAGCGCGCAGTTGTCAGGCGCCACAGCGTTGCATATGCCTCAGCTTCGCAAGCATTCAGACAAATGGTTCGCGGTGACAAAGCGGCGTGCTGTATCTTGGTCAAGTAAGCGGCACTCGAAGGCACACGCTACAGTGCGAGTCAACGGAGCGAGCGCGGACGGCCAATTCACAGCGCACTCGGCTCTCGCGTCGCGATTGTTGATTCAGAGCTCTGCCTACCCCTATGACATGTGCGCGGGTGTTCATAAACAGCTCCTCTCGACTGCACGCGGGTCAAATGAAGCAAAATGAACAGCTAACAGCGCGATAGGAATCGGTAGCAACGGTACTACTCGCCCGGGGAACGACGCGCAAAACGGCGTGTTGTCCGCCGGCACTCCCGTCGGAAAAGGCGAAATAAAGACACAAATACTACATATATCCAAGAGATATCGCGCGCAGAAGAGGAGAGAAACACTTAGAAGCAATAAAAAATGCACTCGAATAGATAAAAATAGGTAATGGAATCGAAAAACAGAGGATTAAGAGGAGGCAAGCGACAAGGCAATGCGATCTCAAGGCAGTGCGGCCAGGCGAGGGACAGTCTCTCCCACAATTCCTCGCGCGCGGGCTGGGGCGCTTGGGGGATTTCGCAAAAGGTCTATTGGTTAGCACAGGTTCGAATGGTATATAGTGTCTGCGCATGCGTAGTGCCGTCAGTGACGTCACCACAGTGACATGACGTCAGAGGTTTCAATCGGTCTATAATGAAGCAGATATGACCAGTAAGAAGGCTGGCGTCTGCCTGTACAATGATACCCAAAATAAATTATCTAGGTCCTTGACTGAGCGACCTCGTTTGCGTCGGCCTGTTGCACTCTCCTCCACTCTCCCTCATGATAACAGCGATGCCACATGAGCCAGTAGTTCGAGTTCACCTCGTCTAATCTATGTAAAGATTGTCCCCGAACTACACGGGCGTTTTTTTTTTTTTAGTCGGTGTAGAATTAAATCAGAGAACTTCGGCTTGGGTTTCTTTTAGCCCTGGAATCAAGTTGTTTATGGTGGTTATTAGAAGAAAACAAAAAGGCGACTCCGGTTATTAGGCTTGATAATTCACGAAAACATGTTATTTTCTTGGTATTTTTGTTTTAATTATATGGAGAAGTAACGATAAAGCTTAGTATAGCGTCGCGCTGCCATGCAATATTGAATAAAACATCAAAGTGAGCGCCACTGTGCGAGATAGGTAATCGCTGCACACGGCTGTTAACCATAACTACGCTGTAAAGAGAGCCTGTGACATCGATTTAATTACTTGCCCTTCGCCGGCTGTGCAATTGAAGTAGACGGCGATAACGCCGCTCTTTGCGCGCTTAGTTTCGTTTTGAAGCTTACAAGTTACACCTCCCGCGCCGTAGCGCTCACTATAAATGTTTTATTCAAAATTTCGCGACACGCGTAGACCGTATAAAGGTCCAGCGCCAATTCTCCAAATACATTATGCTCAAACAATATAATTTTAAAAAGTTTATTTATTAATTAACTCACTAACTGCCCATTCAACCTCTATTCGAGTGGACAACTATGATAAATAACATGGCCCCAAAGTAAAATAACGTAATGCAAGTTCTTGTTTTGGTTCTAGACCAATTAAAACAACAATTTGTGTAGCCTCAGAACAATCAAAATTGGTGTGGCACGTCGTGCCATCTAGCGCAGTCTATTTGCAACCCTAGCCTGCTTGATTGTGGGTCTGTTCATGCTAAAATTATTTGCAACGCCAGCCTGCTTTGTTGTGGGACTCTTGATGCCTTCCTTTCAAGGTTCTAAATCTGAAGTTTTTGGTCTTCTAGAATTAACATTGATACCAGCTACCGCAAAAGAGCAGACGCAAATCCGTATGCACTGTTGGGATCTGATTGTCGGAACCCCGAAAGCTCAGCAGGCGTGAAGCTCCGCAGGTTCCCGTCGAGGCCGTGGAGAATACAACGCAATCAGAAATGAATAAGTTCGCTAAAACGTAAAATATGCATTCAGTGCAGATTACATGAGTGTCGATAGATTTCTAAATGCTTTATTTGACTCAATATTTCAAATTATACACTCGAAGTGCGACATGTCTTAGGGTTCGATGTAATGGATCAGTTCTACACTCTAAAAAAAAAGGAGGTGTGGACGTTACACCCCTTGTCGCACATACGACACCCCAAAAACTTCAGTTCGACGTACCGCGCGCTCATGTCGAACTCAGTGCCCCAACCTTTGTGAGAGGGTTGATGACGGTGCGATATGACACAATAAACAGCTAAAGTACGTATCAAAGTCTACAGGAAAAAAACACACACGTTTTGCGGTTGAGCCTAGATAACCCCGATAGATTTTTTTTTTTTTGCAGTCAGTCACACTTGCATTAACTATTTTAATGAGTTGTACAACTCGGCGTGGCGTCGGTACTTCGTCAGTGCGCTGTACATCACACTGAAGTTTTGGGGTATCGTATATGTGACAAGGAATGTAATGTCTACACCCCCCCCCCCCCCCCCTTTTTTTTTTTTGAGAGTGTAGAGTCAGTTTAGTCACTCGACATCCACGCTGCTCTCTGCTCCGCGGTAACATCTTCTTCGAAGGACGTTTTGCGTGTACATCCAGAGTTTGAGCGTATAGCTACCGAAGTGAGCGTTCTCGTCGATTCGTCGGTCGATGAGTAGATTGTTGTTTTCGTCTTATGCGTGATCGCGTAATTGTCCAAGACATCTGCTCTATTTCGCTCTGTGTCTATGGTTCTATAGCTTCGTCTCCGCTGCAAGAAAACAAACTGCTCAAGGAATAAAAATATGCGTACCCCAAGACAAACGGTTATATATACGGCGTTTATGTGTGTTCAGTGTAAAACACAACAGGATATACTACCTCCGAGAACGAGCAATACCTTGCGGCGATCAACTGCTTTAAGACGCGGTTCAATCTACAGCGAGCATGCACGAAAAACATTACTCGAACACTAGTCGTCTTCAACACAACTACGAGTGGACGGGAAAGAAGCTGATCCCCGAAGTGAGGTTAGCTATTCATGGGCTTTTAGTTTCGCCATTGTAGAGGAAGCAACTTCGTCGAAGTCTTCGCTTTTGGTGCTTTTGAGGCACGCGCAAAGAACTTAAAAGAAAGAAAACATTTTGGGGACGCTCAGGCTTCGCCTTTAAGAGTGCAACGCCACAGCGTATCGGTTCCCGTTCTTAAAGCCTTCTCATTTAAACGCGTGATCGTTGCAGAGCCACGCAAGTGTGTGTGCGTGGTCTAGTCGATAGCGTCACGTCTCGCGTGACGTCATACCTGGCTATGACGTCATGAACCTATCGATCCGCTAAATTTGGAGGGGAAACTTGTCAGCCAAGAAATGTTCAGCTAGATTCGGCGGGAAAATGTTTCGCTAAATTTGTCGGAAAAAAATTCTGTTAAGTTTGGCGGAAAGATCTTCCGCTAAATTTGACAAAAAATACTTTCCGCTAAATTTGTCGGAACATTTTCCGCTTAATTTGACGCAAAATGTTTCCGCTAAATTTGACGGGCAAATTTTCCGTCGAGTTTTGCGGGAGAAAAAGATTTGCAAAAATTCGGCGGTAAACGTTTTCCGCCATATTGAACGGGTAAATTCTATAGTGCAACGCGCACAGCCACGTGTCACGTCACGTGTGATACACGACACTGCGCGCGTTGCATTATGGGATCTTTCGGTGCCACCGAGGCCGACGCCGGATTTGCTGGGACACGAGCTCCTAAAGGCTGTCGCGTTAAAAAGAACTGTCATGGTCTACTTGGTTTTAGTAAAATTTGGCAGTAATATTTGGACGTTCCACTTTTTCTGTTAGTTCCCATGTTAGGTTGTCTCACCCTCTTGAGGAAGGTACCTAGTAAAACTAACGATAAAACCACACAACCGCACCCGCGTACGGATTAATAGAGATGTTTAATATATCGTTCCGATGACACCGATAACGATACCCGATACTCCACCGCTCCCTTTGTGGATGCATCTTATCATTATCGGGTATCATTGGATACTTTTAGGGGACCGTTTTTGCACAAACTATACAATACGATAGACTCTCCGGTATGAACTGCGCAAACGCGAGGTCACTTCAGCTTTACCGTACACTCTAAGAAAAATTGACTAATCTGGGTAGTCAAAATGGTGTTTTGAAGTCTTTGACAACCCCAAACGGCGAGTGACCAGCCTTTGGGCAAAGTGACGACCCTCAACCGCTGTGGAATGACCACTTTTCTGCAGGTGACGACAGGGGGTGGTAACTTTCTAATCCCATATTCACGCGCAGGCAGCCGTAAATGATATTAGTAACTACGATAACAACAGAAAGACTATAAATTATATTCTTCTTTAGTTTTCGTGATCCTTTAAGACCTGCAAAGATCACATCTGTTGTGCAATTCGCGTAAATTGGCGGAATAAACATTTTGTAAGCGCGAGCAGCAACACTGGTCTCGACAGCTGTGGGCATCAAAACAACAACGAAAGACGAGAGTGCTTGCCGAAATGAGGTAAGGATATTCTTTTTGCCATATTTTATTCTAAAGATTATTTTTTTAAATGACTAGTTGAACATCCGATCGTATTCAACCAATGAACAGTGAGACCGAAGATAGGCAGACTAAACATGCTCAGAGGTATGTGACTGTGGCTACCATACAGTTTTCCTGAATCTCGTGCTGGTTGAATTTTTGAGCTGTCGTCGTGGTTGTGATCCCCCGGCTGTACGTACGTAGTGCGTGAACTTTACAATTCAGTAGCGGGTTGCAGTTCAGTGGTAGCGTAGTAATTGTCTTATACTAGATTGTTGCGTCGTCACGGGCGCTATTTGTGCTGTTACAAGCGCCAGATCGAGCCCGAACTCGTGCCTCTCGACGCTGGTGTTCTTCAGTTTTGATGTTCTGCTCTATTATTCATTAAACATAAACCTAAAAGTCAATCACCTCTGCCTTGTCACCCGTCAGGGCACCTTATAGCCCTGCCGTTCTATCGGCCCTTATTGGATGTCTCCTGCTGCCAAGTAGCAACCTGACCGTCCAACCACCAACATCGTCGCCTCTCCACCAGAGAATCGCTACATTTTGGTGCGTCAACTACCACTATATCTTGGAGCGTCGGCCGCTACTGCGTTTTGGTGCGCCGGCTGAGCCTGTCGGACCATTCCGTTATTTGGACTGTTTAACTCTTTTCTGGGCAGAAAAAGAGCCCTTGCGGTTTTCCACGACGTTCTTGCGCTCGTGCTCGTTCAGTTTTGTTGGGGCAGCATATAAGCGTCTGAAGTTCATTGCAGTGTCCCAACGCTTTTCTTGCTTCAGTTCTTTCAGGACAGGAAATAAGCTTCTGAGGTTCTTCATAGTGGTATAACGCTCGTGAATGTTCAGTTTACCAGTCTGCCCTGCGAGACGTAGCCTTTCAAACCGTCTGATCTTTTCCCTTTGGCCGGTGGCTCTTCTGTACCCGGTTTTTGACTTCACGAAATTTCAATGCACTGAGACATGCTGCCCTATACTCCTTTCACCCCTAAGCT
This sequence comes from Ixodes scapularis, assembly GCF_016920785.2. NCBI lineage: Eukaryota > Metazoa > Arthropoda > Arachnida > Ixodida > Ixodidae > Ixodes > Ixodes scapularis. The sequence continues at coordinate 70,814,999 of NW_024609835.1, forward strand.
GAAATTGAGTGGGAACTATGGGCCCGCCGAACCAATCAGCCACCTCCCTTTCATCACCTGACCCAGTCCTCGGCGTGTAGGTCTGAGCGGGAACGTGATCCCGTGGCGAAAGAGAGATGTATGATTGGTCCATTGAGGACGTAGCTTCCACAGCAGTCTCAGCTTAGAGGAGAACGGAGTATGGCAGCTGCAGCACCAATTATTGAAGTCCGCCTTTGTTTGAGCGCACGGTCTGGGCATGTATTGTATGCGAGAGCTGCGCAAGCCTCCGCGTGAACTCGGCTTGGCCTGTATCGAGAATGAATGCTGCGTCTGAGTTCGGCAAGGACGTATGCAATTACAGGCTTCCTGCCCAAGAAATGGCTGCCACTGTTGCTTGATGGGATCATGAAAGAGTCTATTACAGACAAAATTGCCTCATTTCAATAAACCTTATGCGAAATTGCTTGGTACTTTGAAAATACTGAGAGCGTCGCTATTTTAATGTTAGCAATCTTTGCCTGTAGGGAAGCGCGGCCGAGGCTTCAAGGACAACCACACGGAGAGTGTGCGACGGCACGGCAGCTGTGTTTTTCGCCTTCCGACCATGGAATGTGGACAGACAGTTTAAACAACCTACTGCAACTGTCTGATGAACATTTCTGGGGCCTATGCACACGCTGGGGACAAGCCGCAGTGTGTAAGCTTCCACAGAAAGGCGTAGGACTTGTTCCGCTGCTTCGACGAGGTTGTCGCCAGCGTGTACAGGCCTCCGAGAGTTTCATCAGACAGTTGCAGTAGGTTGTTTAAACTGTTCGTCCATATTCCAAGGTCCGAAGGTGGAAAACACCGCTGCTGCGCCATCGCGCACTGCCCGTACGGCTCTCTCCGGTGCCTTCACCGTGCTTCGATAAAGACCACGCTTTCCAACATTCAAATGGCGACGCTCTCAGTGTTGTCAAATCACCAAGCAATTGCGCATAAGGTCAATTGAGCCTAATTGACTGATTGTCACTTTTTTTTAACATGGCATATATTGCAAGCTTTTGTACAATGAATCATACGAGGGTGGGTGCAAAAGTAACCGGACTGAATTTCCGAAGGGCGGGCTGTTTGTAGCACCAGCTTCCGGAGCTAGCAGCGCTTCGCAGCACCCCTTCCGAGTGAGTTTTCCGACCGGCGTTGTCTACTATCAATTTTGTTTTCAAGCACTTCAAAATTATTCTTTTCGTTTGTTTGTTGTTTTTCTTGTTTTTTTTTTTTTGTTTTTTTTGCAATGGGTTTGATATGAAGGAACTGCATGCGGCTATGAAATTGTGTTTTTATTTTAGGGAAAACTGCACCATAAACTCTTGTAATGCTACAGAGAGCATACAAAGAAGTTGCTAATAAGAAACGCCAAGTCTATGAGTGATGTTCACGCTTTAAGGCCGATGATTTACGACCAGCCTCGTTCAGGGCGACTCTCAACCTCCTCAACTGATGAAAACTTTGGGCAATTTTTACTCCGAGTTTCTTCATCTTGGTGAAACTGTCAGTCCGGTGTTTTACCTGGAATATTTCCCGACATTTGTGAAACTCAATAAGACAGAAATGCCCCGATGTGAAGGAAAAGCGGAATGATAGTTCCATCATCGATTTCTTATTTTCTATTGCTGAGCTTGTCAGGCATAGCAGTGATGTCAACATACGCCGCAGAGAAGCATGGGTCCTTCCTTGTTCCCGCACAAACTAATACTTACAAACTTTACATTACAACGTACCAATTCTTTTAAATAAATGCCTCATAAACAGCATAAACATATACATGATTAGCAAACGAGACTTGCGCTCTTATATCTTCGTTGTTCCCTAACTTAGTGTTATAGTGTTTACAAAGTTAAAACTTTTTTTTCTTTTATCAAATGTTACTCTAGGAGAGTGTTGCGCACTACCAAGCTGCTGCCATGTAATAAGGGTCCCAGACCCAGTCAAGCTGTCTCAACAGCTTTTTGTCTGGGACTCCTTCCAGTGTTTCTGGAAAATAAAGCTTTGATTAAAGGCTAGAACCCCGAGCCGAGTCAAACCTTGTTTATACGATAGTTTCATGCGTGTACAATAGCGTCCCGCCAAGTGCAAACGCGATTTCGGCATAAATAGATTAGAATCTGGTCATTTAAGACAAGTTACTTTGCCAAGAAAAGGCGCGAATTATATCGGAAAGACCCCTTTTTCGACATACGCGCAATCGTCCTGCCCAAAGGTTAGAACCTCAAGCCGAGTCAAGTCAAACCTTGGTTATACGATAGTGTCATGTGTGTAAAATAGCGTCCCGCCGAGTGCAAACGCGATTTCGGCATAAATAAACTAGAATCTGGTCCTTTAAAACAGGTTACTCTGCCAAGAAAAGGCGCGAATTATATCGGAAAGACCACTTTTTCGACATACGCGCGATCGTCCTGCTCAAAGGTTAGAACCTCAAGCCGAGTCAAACCCTGGTTATACGATAGTTTCATGTGTGTAAAAAAGCGTCCCGCCGACGGCGAACGCGATTTCGGCATAAATAGATTAGAATCTGATCATTTAAGACAGGTTACTCTGCCAAGAAAAGGCGCGAATTATATCGGAAATACCAATTTTTCGACATACGCGCAATCGTCCTGCCCAAAGACTAGAACCCCGAGACGAGTCAAACCTTGGTTATAGGATAGTTTCATGTGTGTAAAATAGCGTCCCGCCCAGTGCGCACGCGATTTCGGCATAAATAAATTAGAATCTGGTCATTTAAGACAGGTTACTCTGCCAAGAAAAGGCGCGAATTATATCTGAAAGACCACTTTTTCGACATACCCGCAATCGTCCTGCCCCAAGGCTAGAACCTCGAGCCGAGTCAAACCTTGGTCATACGGTAGTTTCATGTGTGTAAAATAGCGTCCCGCCGAGTGCAAACGCGATTTCGGCGTAAATAAATTAGAATCTGGTCATTTAAGACAGGATACTCTGCCAAGAAAAGGCGCGAATTATATCTGAAAGACCACTTTTTCGACATACCCGCAATCGTCCTGCCCAAAGGCTAGAACCTCGAGCCGAGTCAAACCTTGGTTATACGGTAGTTTCATGTGTGTAAAATAGCGTCCCGCCGAGTGCAAACGCGATTTCGGCGTAAATAAATTAGAATCTGGTCATTTAAGACAGGTTACTCTGCCAAGAAAAGGCGCGAATTATATCGGAAAGTCCACTTTTTCGACATACGCGCAATCGTCCTGCCCAAAGGCTAGAAGCCCGAGCCAAGTCAAACCTTGGTTATACGATAGTTTCATGTGTGTAAAATAGCGTCCCGCCGAGTGCAAACGCGATTTAGGCATAAATAGATTAGAATCTGCTCCTTTAAAACAGGTTACTCTGCCAAGAAAAGGCGCGAATTATATCTGAAAGACCACTTTTCCGACATACCCGCAATTGTCCTGCCCAAAGGCTAGAACCCCGAGCCGAGTCAATCCTTGGTTATGCGATAGTTTCATGTGTGTAAAATAGCGTCCCGCCAAGTGCAAACGCGATTTAGGCATAAATAAATTAGAATCTGGTCATTTAATAGCGAGTTCGTTTCACACGCACTGGCACCGTTCGAGTTCTCTCCCAGAATGCATCGCACTCACAGAGTGTTGCACGGAAAACTGGACTCAAACGAACTCGCCAAATGCACCGAGTGCAGAAGACTGATACTGCCGCCATCTATGTCGTAGCAAAGGTACCGACTTCAAACCGAAACTAGCGCCTTTCTGTTCCGAGTGATGCGTGGGAATGCGAGAATGCAGTCGGCTACCAACGTTTATCTACAAACGTTGGCAACTGCAACTTGTAGTTTATAGTTGCGATGTCTTCAAGCAGCTTGGCTGCCGTAGAGATAGTTACAGACAGCGTAAATTTCCGCAACCAGCTGTCTACAAAGCAGCTGGTTGCGATCTTTCAATCCTTATAACCGTTTACACTGAAGAAAACTGATGATGCTGTCCGAGCAGAAGCTTGATCCGTTTGAGCATGGTATTATGCGTGAACCACTGTAAGGGTACGGCTTAAAACTAGCCTGTTGGAATATCCAGCAAAACTGGGACTTTCGATTTGGATCGTCATTATATGTGGAATTAGATATTAGCCTTGGTGAGGGCGTCGAGCCCTCGGGTAAAGTCACCATCTTTAGCTTTCTCTGATGCTTATTGGGCAGTCAGAGGTGTCTGCTAGGGGAGTTTTATCGACGAATGTTAAATTTTTCACCCGCACACGGATGGTGATAGACATCTCGGGGGCCGCTGTTGCGTTTGTTCTGAGTATTTCTTTACACACTGGTATGTTTCAGCGTTTGTACGGCAACAGAGCGATGTAAAACCTGCAAATAAATCACGGGTTGTCAATTGCTTCCTTCGTGAATTAGCAGACGCACACAAATCAAGCTCGCGTTTTTTTTTTTTTTTTTTTTTTTTTTCCGTTTGGTTCCGCGACACATCGTAGCAGACGAACCATCGTCGTCTGCTCCCGCTCCTCGCCGGCCCCGCCGGAGCGAGGCATGACGGGATTGCATTTTGGCGCACTCCCGATTTTCTCGGTGCAGCGAGTGCATGCACGCGTGGGGTGCCAGCGCTGAAACGAACTCGGAGAGTGCAACCACTCGTAAGGGCGCCGGCCGAAATGAACCAGTTCCACGCTGCGAGTGGGCACGCGTGGGCACGAGTGCCGTGAAACGAACTCGCTATAAGACAGGTTACTCTGCCAAGAAAAGGCGCGAATTATATCGGAAATACCAATTTTTTGACATACGCGCAATCGTCCTGCCCAAAGACTAGAGCCCCGAGACGAGTTAAACCTTGGTTATAGGATAGTTTCATGTGTGTAAAATAGCGTCCCGCCCAGTGCGCACGCATTTTTGGCACGAATAAATCAGAATCTGGTCATTTGAGACAGGTTACTTTGCCAAGAAAAAGAGCGAATTATATCGGAAAGACCACTTTTTCGACATACGCGCAATCGTCCTGCTCAAAGGTTAGAACCTCAAGCCGAGTCAAACCCTGGTTATACGATAGTTTCATGTGTGTAAAATAGCGTCCCGCCGAGTGCAGACGCGATTTCGGCATAAATAGATTAGAATCTGATCATTTAAGACAGGTTACTCTGCCAAGAAAAGGCGCGAATTATATCTGAAAGACCACTTTTTCGACATACCCGCAATCGTCCTGCCCAAAGGCTAGAACCTCGAGCCGAGTCAAACCTTGGTTATACGGTGGTTTCATGTGTGTAAAATAGCGTCCCGCCGAGTGCAAACGCGATTTCGGCATAAATAAATTAGAATCTGGTCATTTAAGACAAGTTACTCTGCCAAGAAAAGGCGCGAATTATATCGGAAATACCAATTTTTCGACATACGCGCAAACGTCCTGCCCAAAGGCTAGAACCCCGAGCCAAGTCAAACCTTGGTTATACGATAGTTTCATGTGTGTAAAATAGCGTCCCGCCGAGTGCAAACGCGATTTCGGCATAAATGAATTAGAATCTGGTCATTTAAGACAAGTTACTCTGCCAAGAAAAGGCGCGAATTATATCGGAAATACCAATTTTTCGACATACGCGCAAACGTCCTGCCCAAAGGCTAGAACCCCGAGCCGAGTCAAACCTTGGTTATGCGAGAGTTTCATGTGTGTAAAATAGCGTCCCGCCGAGTGCAAACGCGATTTCGGCATAAATAAATTAGAATCTGGTCATTTAAGACAGGTTACTCTGCCAAGAAAAGGCGCGAATTATATCTGAAAGACCACTTTTTCGACATACCCGCAATCGTCCTGTCCAAAGGCTAGAACCTCGAGCCGAGTCAAACCTTGGTTATACGGTAGTTTCATGTGTGTGAAATAGCGTCCCGCAGAGTGCAGACGCGATTTCGGCATAAATAGATTAGAATCTGGTCATTTAAGACAGGTTACTCAGCCAAGAAAAGGCGCGAATTATATCTGAAAGACCACTTTTTCGACATACCCGCAATCGTCCTGCCCAAAGGCTAGAACCTCGAGCCGAGTCAAACCTTGGTTATACTGTGGTTTCATGTGTGTAAAATAGCGTCCCGCCGAGTGCAAACGCGATTTCGGCATAAATAAATTAGAATCTGGTCATTTAAGACAAGTTACTCTGCCAAGAAAAGGCGCGAATTATATCGGAAATACCAATTTTTCGACATACGCGCAAACGTCCTGCCCAAAGGCTAGAACCCCGAGCCAAGTCAAACCTTGGTTATACGATAGTTTCATGTGTGTAAAATAGCGTCCCGCCGAGTGCAAACGCGATTTCGGCATAAATGAATTAGAATCTGGTCATTTAAGACAAGTTACTCTGCCAAGAAAAGGCGCGAATTATATCGGAAATACCAATTTTTCGACATACGCGCAAACGTCCTGCCCAAAGGCTAGAACCCCGAGCCGAGTCAAACCTTGGTTATGCGAGAGTTTCATGTGTGTAAAATAGCGTCCCGCCGAGTGCAAACGCGATTTCGGCATAAATAAATTTGAATCTGGTCATTTAAGACAGGTTACTCTGCCAAGAAAAGGCGCGAATTATATCTGAAAGACCACTTTTTCGACATACCCGCAATCGTCCTGTCCAAAGGCTAGAACCTCGAGCCGAGTCAAACCTTGGTTATACGGTAGTTTCATGTGTGTGAAATAGCGTCCCGCAGAGTGCAGACGCGATTTCGGCATAAATAGATTAGAATCTGGTCATTTAAGACAGGTTACTCTGCCAAGAAAAGGCGCGAATTATATCTGAAAGACCACTTTTTCGACATACCCGCAATCGTCCTGCCCAAAGGCTAGAACCTCGAGCCGAGTCAAACCTTGGTTATACGGTAGTTTCATGTGTGTAAAATAGCGTCCCGCCGAGTGCAAACGCGATTTCGGCGTAAATAAATTAGAATCTGGTCATTTAAGACAGGTTACTCTGCCAAGAAAAGGCGCGAATTATATCTGAAAGACCACTTTTCCGACATACCCGCAATTGTCCTGCCCAGAGGGTAGAACCCCGAGCCGAGTCAAACCTTGGTTATGCGATAGTTTCATGTGTGTAAAATAGCGTCCCGCCAAGTGCGAACGCGATTTAGGCATAGATAAATTAGAATCTGGTCATTTAAGACAGGTTACTCTGCCAAGAAAAGGCGCGAATTATATCGGAAATACCAATTTTTCGAGATACGCGCAATCGTCCTGCCCAAAGACTAGAGCCCCGAGACGAGTTAAACCTTGGTTATAGGATAGTTTCATGTGTGTAAAATAGCGTCCCGCCCAGTGCGCACGCATTTTTGGCATAAATAAATCGGAATCTGGTCATTTGAGACAGGTTACTTTGCCAAGAAAAAAAGCGAATTATATCGGAAAGACCACTTTTTCGACATACGCGCAATCGTCCTGCTCAAAGGTTAGAACCTCAAGCCGAGTCAAACCCTGGTTATACGATAGTTTCATGTGTGTAAAATAGCGTCCCGCCGAGTGCAGACGCGATTTCGGCATAAATAGATTAGAATCTGATCATTTAAGACAGGTTACTCTGCCAAGAAAAGAAGCGAATTATATCTGAAAGACCACTTTTTCGACATACCCGCAATCGTCCTGCCCAAAGGCTAGAACCTCGAGCCGAGTCAAACCTTTGTTATACGGTGGTTTCATGTGTGTAAAATAGCGTCCCGCCGAGTGCAAACGCGATTTCGACATAAATAAATTAGAATCTGGTCATTCAAGACAGGTTACTCTGCCAAGAAAAGGCGCGAATTATATCGGAAATACCAATTTTTCGACATACGCGCAATCGTCCTGCCCAAGGACTAGAGCCCCGAGCCGAGTGAAACCTTGGTTATAGGATACTTTCATGTGTGTAAAATAGCGTCCCGCCGAGTGCAAACGCGATTTCGGCATAAATAAATCAGAATCTGGTCATTTAAGACAGGTTACTTTGCCAAGAAAAGGCGCAAATGATATCGGAAAGACCACTTTTTCGACATACGCGCAATCGTCCTGCCCAAAGGCCAAGTCAAACCTTGGTTATACGATAGTTTCATGTGTGTAAAATAGCGTCCCGCCGAGTGCAAACGCGATTGCGGCATAAATAGATTACAATCTGGTCCTTTAAAACAGGTTACTCTGCCAAGAAAAGGCGCGAATTATATCTGAAAGACCACTTTTTCGACATACCCGCAATTGTCCTGCCCAAAGGCTAGAACCCAGAGCCGAGTCAAACCTTGATTATGCGATAGAATCATGTGTGTAAAATAGCGTCCCGCCGAGTGCAAACGCGATGTCGGCATAAATAAATTAGAATCTGGTCATTTAAGACAGGTTACTCTGCCAAGAAAAGGCGCGAATTATATCGGAAATACCAATTTTTCGACATACGCGCAATCGTCCTGCCCAAAGGCTAGAACCCCGAGCCAAGTCAAACCTTGGTTATAGGATAGTTTCATGTGTGTAAAATGGCGTCCCGCCGAGTGCAAACGCAATTTCGGCTTAAATAGATTACAATCTGGTCCTTTAAAACAGGTTACTCTGCCAAGAAAAGGCGCGAATTATATCTGAAAGACCACTTTTTCGACATACCCGCAATTGTCCTGCCCAAAGGCTAGAACCCCGAGCCGAGTCAAACCTTGGTTATGCGATAGTTTCATGTGTGCAAAATAGCGTCCCGCCGAGTGCAAACGCAATTTCGGCATAAATAAATCAGAATCTGGTCATTTAAGACAGGTTACTTTGCCAAGAAAAGGCGCGAATTATATCAATTATATCGGAAAGACCACTTTTTCGACATACGCGCAATCGTCCTGCCCAAAGGCTAGAACCCCGAACCGAGTCAAACCTTGGTTATACGATAGTTTCATGTGTGTAAAATAGCGTCCCGCCGAGTGCAAACGCGATTTCGGCATAAATAGATTACAATCTGGTCCTTTAATACAGGTTACTCTGCCAAGAAAAGGCAGGAATTATATCTGAAAGACCACTTTTTCGACATACCCGCAATTGTCCAGCCCAAAGGCTAGAACCCCGAGCCGAGTCACACCTTGGTTATGCGAGAGTTTCATGTGTGTAAAATAGCGTCCCGCCGAGTGCAAACGCGATTTCGGCATAAATAAATTAGAATCTGGTCATTTAAGACAGGTTACTCTGCCAAGAAAAGGCGCGAATTATATCTGAAAGACCACTTTTTCGACATACCCGCAATCGTCCTGTCCAAAGGCTAGAACCTCGAGCCGAGTCAAACCTTGGTTATACGGTAGTTTCATGTGTGTGAAATAGCGTCCCGCAGAGTGCAGACGCGATTTCGGCATAAATAGATTAGAATCTGGTCATTTAAGACAGGTTACTCTGCCAAGAAAAGGCGCGAATTATATCTGAAAGACCACTTTTTCGACATACCCGCAATCGTCCTGCCCAAAGGCTAGAACCTCGAGCCGAGTCAAACCTTGGTTATACGGTAGTTTCATGTGTGTAAAATAGCGTCCCGCCGAGTGCAAACGCGATTTCGGCGTAAATAAATTAGAATCTGGTCATTTAAGACAGGTTACTCTGCCAAGAAAAGGCGCGAATTATATCTGAAAGACCACTTTTCCGACATACCCGCAATTGTCCTGCCCAAAGGCTAGAACCCCGAGCCGAGTCAAACCTTGGTTATGCGATAGTTTCATGTGTGTAAAATAGCGTCCCGCCAAGTGCAAACGCGATTTAGGCATAAATAAATTAGAATCTGGTCATTTAAGACAGGTTACTCTGCCAAGAAAAGGCGCGAATTATATCGGAAATACCAATTTTTCGACATACGCGCAATCGTCCTGCCCAAAGACTAGAGCCCCGAGACGAGTTAAACCTTGGTTATAGGATAGTTTCATGTGTGTAAAATAGCGTCCCGCCCAGTGCGCACGCATTTTTGGCATAAATAAATCAGAATCTGGTCATTTGAGACAGGTTACTTTGCCAAGAAAAAAAGCGAATTATATCGGAAAGACCACTTTTTCGACATACGCGCAATCGTCCTGCTCAAAGGTTAGAACCTCAAGCCGAGTCAAACCCTGGTTATACGATAGTTTCATGTGTGTAAAATAGCGTCCCGCCGAGTGCAGACGCGATTTCGGCATAAATAGCTTAGAATCTGATCATTTAAGACAGGTTACTCTGCCAAGAAAAGGCGCGAATTATATCTGAAAGACCACTTTTTCGACATACCCGCAATCGTCCTGCCCAAAGGCTAGAACCTCGAGCCGAGTCAAACCTTGGTTATACGGTGGTTTCATGTGTGTAAAATAGCGTCCCGCCGAGTGCAAACGCGATTTCGACATAAATAAATTAGAATCTGGTCATTCAAGACAGGTTACTCTGCCAAGAAAAGGCGCGAATTATATCGGAAATACCAATTTTTCGACATACGCGCAATCGTCCTGTTTAAGGACTAGAGCCCCGAGCCGAGTTAAACCTTGGTTATAGGATACTTTCATGTGTGTAAAATAGCGTCCCGCCGAGTGCAAACGCGATTTCGGCATAAATAAATCAGAATCTGGTCATTTAAGACAGGTTACTTTGCCAAGAAAAGGCGCAAATGATATCGGAAAGACCACTTTTTCGACATACGCGCAATCGTCCTGCCCAAAGGCCAAGTCAAACCTTGGTTATACGATAGTTTCATGTGTGTAAAATAGCGTCCCGCCGAGTGCAAACGCGATTGCGGCATAAATAGATTACAATCTGGTCCTTTAAAACAGGTTACTCTGCCAAGAAAAGGCGCGAATTATATCTGAAAGACCACTTTTTCGACATACCCGCAATTGTCCTGCCCAAAGGCTAGAACCCAGAGCCGAGTCAAACCTTGATTATGCGATAGATTCATGTGTGTAAAATAGCGTCCCGCCGAGTGCAAACGCGATGTCGGCATAAATAAATTAGAATCTGGTCATTTAAGACAGGTTACTCTGCCAAGAAAAGGCGCGAATTATATCGGAAATACCAATTTTTCGACATACGCGCAATCGTCCTGCCCAAAGGCTAGAACCCCGAGCCAAGTCAAACCTTGGTTATAGGATAGTTTCATGTGTGTAAAATGGCGTCCCGCCGAGTGCAAACGCAATTTCGGCTTAAATAGATTACAATCTGGTCCTTTAAAACAGGTTACTCTGCCAAGAAAAGGCGCGAATTATATCTGAAAGACCACTTTTTCGACATACCCGCAATTGTCCTGCCCAAAGGCTAGAACCCCGAGCCGAGTCAAACCTTGGTTATGCGATAGTTTCATGTGTGCAAAATAGCGTCCCGCCGAGTGCAAACGCAATTTCGGCATAAATAAATCAGAATCTGGTCATTTAAGACAGGTTACTTTGCCAAGAAAAGGCGCGAATTATATCAATTATATCGGAAAGACCACTTTTTCGACATACGCGCAATCGTCCTGCCCAAAGGCTAGAACCCCGAACCGAGTCAAACCTTGGTTATACGATAGTTTCATGTGTGTAAAATAGCGTCCCGCCGAGTGCAAACGCGATTTCGGCATAAATAAATCAGAATCTGGTCATTTAAAACAGGTTACTCTGCCAAGAAAAGGCGCGAATTATATCGGAAAGACCACTTTTTCGACATACCCGCAATTGTCCTGCCCAAAGGCTAGAACCCCGAGCCGAGTCAAACCTTCGTTATGCGATAGTTTCATGTGTGCAAAAAAGCGTCCCGCTGAGTGCAAACGCGATTTCGGCATAAATAAATCAGAATCTGGTCATTTAAAACAGGTTACTCTGCCAAGAAAAGGCGCGAATTATATCGGAAAGACCACTTTTTCGACCTACACGCAATCGTCCTGCCCAAAGGCTAGAACCTCGAGCCGAGTCAAACCTTGGTTATACGATAGTTTCATGTGTGTAAAATATCGTCATGCCGAGTGCAAACTCGATTTCGGCATAAATAGATTAGAATCTGGTCATTTAAGACAAGTTACTTTGCCAAGAAAAGGCGCAAATTATATTGGAAAGACCACTTTTTCGACATACGCGCAATCGTCCTGCCCAAAGGCTAGAACCCCGAGCCAAGTCAAACCTTGGTTATAATATAGTTTCTTGTGTGTAAAATAGCGTCATGCCGAGTGCAAACGCGATTTCGGCATAAATAAATTAGAATCTGGTCATTTAAGACAAGTTACTCTGCCAAGAAAAGGCGCGAATTTTATCGGAAATACCAATTTTTCGACATACCCGCAATTGTCCAGCCCAAAGGCTGGAACCCCGAGCCGAGTCAAACCTTGGTTATGCGATAGTTTCATGTGTGTAAAATAGCGTCCCGCCGAGTGCAAACGCGATTTCGGCATAAATAAATTAGAATCTGGTCATTTAAGACAAATTACTCTGCCAAGAAAAGGCGCGAATTATATCGGAAATACCAATTTTTCGACATACGCGCAAACGTCCTGCCCAAAGGCTAGAACCCCGAGCCAAGTCAAACCTTGGTTATACGATAGTTTCATGTGTGTAAAATAGCGTCCCGCCGATTGCAAACGCGATTTCGGCATAAATAAATTAGAATCTGGTCATTTAAGACAAGTTACTCTGCCAAGAAAAGGCGCGAATTATATCGGAAATACCAATTTTTCGACATACGCGCAAACGTCCTGCCCAAAGGCTAGAACCCCGAGCCGAGTCAAACCTTGGTTATGCGAGAGTTTCATGTGTGTAAAATAGCGTCCCGCCGAGTGCAAACTCGATTTCGGCATAAATAAATTAGAATCTGGTCATTTAAGACAACTTACTTTGCCAAGAAAAGGCGCAAATTATATTGGAAAGACCACTTTTTCGACATACGCGCAATTGTCCTGCCCAAAGGCTAGAACCCCGAGCCAAGTCAAACCTTGGTTATACGATAGTTTCATGTGTGTAAAATAGCGTCCCGCCGAGTGCAAACGCGATTTCGGCATAAATAGATTACAATCTGGTCCTTTAAAACAGGTTACTCTGCCAAGAAAAGGCATGAATTATATCTGAAAGACCACTTTTTCGACATACCCGCAATTGTCCAGCCCAAAGGCTAGAACCCCGAGCCGAGTCAAACCTTGGTTATGCGATAGTTTCATGTGTGTAAAATAGCGTCCCGCCGAGTGCAAACGCGATTTCGGCATAAATAAATTAGAATCTGGTCATTTAAGACAAGTTACTCTGCCAAGAAAAGGCGCGAATTATATCGGAAATACCAATTTTTCGACATACGCGCAAACGTCCTGCCCAAAGATAGAGCCCCGAGCCAAGTCGTCCCTTGGTTATACCATAGTTTCATGTGTGTAAAATAGCGTCCCGCCGAGTGCAAACGCGATTTCGGCATAAATAAATTAGAATCTGGTCATTTAAGACAGGTTACTCTGCCAAGAAAAGGCGCGAATTATATCGGGAATACCAATTTTTGGACATACGCGCAATCGTCCTGCCCAAAGGCTAGAACCCCGAACCGAGTCAAACCTTGGTTATACGATAGTTTCATGTGTGTAAAATAGCGTCCCGTCGAGTGCAAACGCGATTTCGGCATAAATAAATTAGAATCTGGTCATTTAAGACAGGCTACTCTGCCAAGAAAAGGCACGAATTATATCGGAAAGACCAATTTTTCGACATACGCGCAATCGTCCTGCCCAAAGGCAAGAACCGCGAGCCGAGTGAAACTTTGGTTTTACGATAGTTTAATCTGTGTACAATAGCGTCGCGCCGAGTGCAAAGCGATATTTTTGAGGAAATAGATTAGAATCGCGTCATTAAAAATAGGTCAAACAGCCAAGAAGCGCGGGAAATATTTCGAAACGCACACTTTTTCGACATGCGCGCACACGTCCTGCCCAAAGGCTAGGGCTCCGTGCTGTCTGTAAACCCTGGGTTATACGATAGTTTCATGGATGTAGAATACCATACAGCCGTGTGCGAAAACGGTTTTGGCGTAAATACATGTGGGTATAGGTTATTAAATAGATGCCGGGCAGCCGAAAATCGGGATTGATTTCTATTTTTGTGTGAAGAGCGTTTTCGTCCGACCTACAAGCTAGAGCCGCGAGACGTGTGAAACCTCCTTTATGCAATTGTTTTGTGCATGTGGTACGATACATGATTTTTAAAAGCGCACGAGCACTGCTCCATCGCCCATATCATACGTATATTTTGAAAGTTGCCGAGGACTGAGTTGTTTGACACTGTGTTTCTTTTTCTTGGAGCTGCGTGGGCGACCGAATTCATGCCGTTTTAGAGCTGTTAGGCGACTTTACAACGGTCGTAATGAATGAACTAGGAAAGGTAATCTCAGAAAGAACGACAAGCGTGGAGGGAACAAGTCCATCGATTTCTGCAGAATTCATGTCAGAGGTTCCATAACGCGAGATGTTTCCGTTCCTCGGTGAACACTCACGGCAATGTAAGGCGTTTTATTTTAAATATTTTCGGATTTTGGATACATTATCGGACGCGCGTTTGAAAACCTATTTGCTGCAGTGTGGAAGCCCGATAGCAATGTCATTATACGATATTTCACTTTGTTAGAACTGAGGTAAAGTGGTTGCTTGGGCTAGTTGGTTCAAAGCGCCGAAAGCGCGAATGCGTGTTGCGTCTGCTCTTGTCCGTCCCTGTCTTCTAGGCGCTTTCAAATATTTATTAGATATACCGATATAGTTTATTACTCGACGCGTTATTACATAGTGTACTGCAGTGGGTTCTCAACCATCGATGTCACGCGGACCCCTTATGCATCGGCGGATATGGCGGAGGACCCCGTTCGTGGTGAGAGGAGAGGAGATTTATAGGTTAAATAAAATAATGATTTAACAAATGGGTATAACTAAGGGCTAGTGTGAAGTAGATCTCTCTTATTGACGTTCACATCAGAAAACTTGTCCAAAAACTGAAACATTTATTTTCGACCTGAAAAAAAGACAACTTTTATTGCCGCGCTTGACTGATAAGGAAAGGCTTCGCGGACCCCTAGAATGCCTTCGCGGACCCCAAAAAGTCCGCGGACCCCCATTTAAGAACCACTGGTGTACTGTATCAAAAAATCTAATGTTTATCGTAAAAATTTTCGCGCAATCGTTCCGTATTCATTGTCATATAGCTGAAACCACTCTTCATCCAAGAGGGGTTCGCAAAGTTCCGTTCGTCGCAAGTTTCGCGCAAGTGCTTGTAGATGTCTTGTTTGTTTGTTTGTTTTTTTTTGAACGGGAACAGATTTTTTCTAGCTGTCCACCAGTAGAGGGATTATGATGTATCCGTGACGCGGCTCACCTGACCCCAAAACAAGATGCCGTTTTTTTCCCCTCTGCGGAGAAAAAATAGTCGTGTGGCGTGTGAAGGCACCATTCCGCGTCATCTTCTGGGTGCTTCCCCGAAAACATACACAAACGTTTTAGACGCTCCCAGAGTAGAGACTGGAGGAATGAAGGGCTGATCCTTCTTGAAGGGAAACGAACAAAACTCGGGATATATGCCAACGAGGTCGCTAAACTACCTTCTTCCGTGCCCACTCTCCTTCAAGCGAAAAGCTCGCGGAGACTAATCCTCCTTTTACAAACCCTTAAAACTGAGCGCAGTTTATTGTAGCATGGCGAACGGCTACAACCCCCTTCAGCTGAGAGTCCGTGTTGTCCATCCTCATGACCTTAAAAGGTAACTGCAAAGAAAAAAATTTTTTTTTTTTTTTCAAATAGCCTAATTGGGACAAGCCTGTCAAAAAACAATTTTTCGGCGAGAAAAAACATTTTTTACAGCAATATTTATTGCGTGAGACTTATTTTAGTTTGCGGCTATTTCGTCCGTTTTAAATCGCGCGCCACGAAGTTGTGATTACGTGACGTCAATCCCAATAGGTTCTCATTGGCTAAGAGTTTGATTGACAGCTTATGTCTTGGTTGCTAAACCTTTGTTATATGTTGCAATTTCCTTTTGAGCGGCATATTTTTACGTTTAAAGGATAACCCGTGTGATGAGAGTCATCATTTTTTGCAAAAGGTTTACAGGACGGGCACTTCCGTTTGAATTCATACCATAACAAACAAAAGCTCCGCCATTCTTTTCGTGGCCGCCGAAGCAGCCGACGTCTGCTCCCGGCTGTCGCGCGTACTTTGTTCATTTCGTCTAAGTGAGTGTTTCGTGTTGACCCAGGTGCTTGAGTAAGAGTTCCTGAAGTGAAGTGGTGTGTGTTTAGCAGCTGTCGCAAATTTTAGTGATAGGAAGCGACGCGGGTTGCTTTTATAGCGCAGTTTGTTACTTCCGTTTTCCTGGATCAACTTAGCTTTCTTAGCGTGTTTTCTTTTTGTTGTTGTTGTTGTTGTTGTTGTTGTTGTTGTTGCTTGCGCGTGCAAATGCCGACTCTCTTGAGGTGTCAGCTCCTGCAAACCGGCTCCGTTGCTCTGTGAAGCGTTGCCGGATTAGTGATCGCGACAGCGAGTTTTCCAGCAGCCATGTCGCCCCGAAAGATAACAAGCTCAATGCTATTTGGCTGGAGGCAATCGGGCGTTCGCGTAGCGACAAACATGTCCAGGTATGTTCGCGTCACTTCGCTCCGGAAGGCCTTCGAGATTCGCACCCCGCTCACCGAACGTCCACGACTGAGACGTGGGGCGGTCCCGACGCTATTCCTACCGAGTTCAACAGCAGCAAGTCCAGCATCATCGGTAAGTCAAACTTCTAGGGATAATTGCTTACTACTGTAGACACAAGAATTGGCCGACCGACTGTTACGATAAGAAAAGCATTTATCGAATCTCCCGTGGTCTCGCAGTCGGTCCTCGTAGCTCGAGCGCTGCGAGCCCGAGCTCTTGCGCCGGCATGGTTGTCCCAGCATGTGAATCATAGAATGCACGCTACAATAGCTCCCCCCTTTAAAAAAAAATCCAGATGGGAACATGTTCAGGGTATGTTCATCATGTCTGGGCATGTGATAGGAGAAAACGTACGCGGGAGGATCGTGGCTGTGTCGAAGCGTCGCGATAAGAAGCAAGGTCCTGTGAGCGTGCAAAGATAGCAGTGTTGTCAAGAGATTGGGTATATGTTTCATGTGACGATTCTTGGTAGGCTGGTTTCAAGCGGTCAATGGATACAGTTTCTTGTCGGCCATTAATATCAATCGTGAAAAGTTTATCACCACGAGTTATGACTCGATATGGGCCATCGTAAGGGTGCTGAAGTGGCCTTCGCACAGTATCGCGACGAAGAAAAACGTGAGTGCATGAATGTAGATCGGCTGAGACATAGACGGCTGACCGTTGTTGGGGGCGGGGAGGTGTAGGTCGGATGGTGCTGTATCTTCTGGTCCGTTTGAACAAAAATTCTCCTGGAAGTCGTAAGGTTGTGCCGTAGAGCATTTCCGCAGGGCTGCAATCGATGTCAGTCTTCAAGGCCGTGCGGAGCCCTAGAAGAACAATAGGGAGTGCGGAATCCCAGTTCGGTCCTGTATCTTGGGCCCGAAGTGCGGTTTTGAGTGAGCGGTGAAATCGCTCTACCAGTCCGTTGGATATAGGGTGATATGCTGTTATACGAATGCGCGAAGTTCCTAAGATGGTCATGAGTTCGCGGAAAAGAGTAGACTCGAACTGTCGACCTCGATCTGTTGTAAGGTATGAAGGCACGCCGAATCTGGACACCCAGCCATTGATGAAAGCTTGGGCGACCGTTTCTGCACGGATGTCCTGGATTGGGATGGCTTCGACCCAACGTGTAAAGCGGTCAATGCACGTGAGTAAGTAAGTATAACCATTCGATGGTGGCAGCGGTCCAACTAAATCTATATGGATCTGGTCAAGTCGAAGGTCTGGAGGGGTAAAGGAAGAGAAAGGCGAAACTGTGTGTCGACTTATCTTTGAGCGTTGGCACTGGAGGCATGCTCGGGTCCACGCCCTGACGTCGCGGTTCATGCTAGGCCAGATAAATCTAGAAAATAAAAGTCGTCGTGTTGCGCGTATTCCAGGATGTGACAAGCAGTGGAAGGAATCGAAGATTTGTTTCCGGAAACTGGATGGAACGAAAGGGCGGGGAGTGCCTGTCGACATCTCACAAACAATTGTCTCGCCGTGCGTTTCTGAATGAATTTGCTCGAAGGTAAGATGAGGAGCTTTAGTACGAAGTTTGCTGAGCTCTTGATCATCTGCCTGTTGTCGTGCCAAGGCTTGGTAATCAACAGATGGTGGTAGCAAAACTTGCGAAGCCATGACGATGCGAGAGACAGCGTCTGCTACATTGTTGTCTACGCCGCTCACGTGACGAATGTCAGTGGTAAATTCGGATATGAAAGCCATATGACGAATCTCGCGAGGGGAGTGGCTGTCATTCGCTGATGATAAAGCAAATGTAAGGGGTTTGTGATTTGCGAGTACATGAAATTCGCGGCCTTCGATGTAATGACGAAAGTGTTTTACGGCCAGGTAGATCGCCAGCAATTCTCGGCCAAAAGTGCTGTACTTCCTTTCGGACGATGTGAGCTTCTTTGAGAAAAATGCTAGGGGTTGCCATTTGTTCTTGACATATTGCTGCAACACAGCTCCTGAGGCTTCATTCGATGCGTCCACCATGACGTTAATTGGGGCGTCGTGATGGAGATGAAGCAGGATGGTAGCTGAAGTGAGGTCTTCCTTCATTTGTTTGAAAGCATGGGAAGTTTGTTCTGTCCACACCAACGGTGTGAAGTCCTTTGTGTTGCCCTGCAGAAGGTCAGTTAAAGGATGAAGGGTGTGGGCACATTTTGGAATAAATCGGCGATAGAAATTACTTAGACCGAGGAATTCCCGAAGTTTGCGAATGTTCGACGGTGGAGGAAAATTGGCGATAGCTTCCACCTTCGTAAGCAAGGGAGAAATCCCTTGACTGTCAACGTGGTGCCCGAGGAAGTCTAGCTCGCCGACGCCGAAAACGCACTTGCTTTTGTTAATGATGATGCCGTTGTTGACAAGTCTATCGAAGAGGATGCGAAGATGTTGCTCGTGTTGTTGTTCATTTGCGCTGAATACGAGAATGTCATCAAGGTAAGCGAAGCAAAATGTGAGGCCGCGAACTACAGTGTCGATAAATCGTTGGAATGTTTGGGAAGCGTTTCTCAAGCCGAATGGCATGCGAAGATATTCGAACAGACCGAATGGGGTTGCTATAGCTGTTTTGGGAATATCTTGCGGTGCCACGGGAACTTGATGGTACGCCTTCACGAGGTCCACTTTTGAAAATATCTTGGACCCTTGCAGTGATGCAGTAAAATCCTCAATTCGTGGCAGCGGGTACCTGTCAGGGACGGTCGCATTATTAAGAGCTCGGTAATCTCCACATGGTCGCCAGTCCCCAGGCTCTTTCTTGGGGACCATGTGTAGTGGAGACGGCCATGGACTACGCTAAGGTTTCTGGTGGCGCATTGTCTCGTTTTAACACTGTTCTATTTTATCCAAAAATTGTTGTAACGCTGGTAAGCGAGTTTCAGCTCAGAAGTTAATATTTTGCATCCAGCAATTACAAACATCCTAAATCACTGTGGCCAGTGATTAGCACCTACGGGTACAGGCTACTTGCCTTCAGTGTTGTTTACCCACGCCACCAAGAATTGAATGAAGGAATATCAAAAATTTAGAACGCATTCTCTTCTGTGCAATCCAACCAGCTGATAACCGGACCAACAAGGCTGGGGCCAGCACCTGTGCCTAACCGTGATAGCCAAGTTGGAAGCCCCTCTGCAGCGAGTTTTCTGCTGCCGCTATTTCGGTCCCCAAAAATTTAGAACGCATTCTCTTCTGTGCAATCCATCCAGCTGATAACCGGACCAGCAAGGCTGGGGCCAGCACCTGTGCCTAACCGTGACAGACAAGTTGGAAGCCCCTCCGCAGTGAGTTTTCTGCTGCCGCTATTTTGGTCCCCAAAAATTTAAAACGCATTCTGTTCTGTGCAATCCAACCAGCTGATAACCGGACCAACAAGGCCAGCACCTGTGCCTAACCGTGACAGCCAAGTTGGAAGCCCCTCTGCAGTGAGTTTTCCGCTGCCTGCTATTTTGGTCCCCAAACATTTAGAACGCATTCTCTTCTGTGCAATCCAACCAGCTGATAACCGGACCAACAAGGCCAGCACCTGTGCCTAACTGTGACAGCCAAGTTGGAAGCGCCTCTGCAGTGAGTTTTCTGCTGCCGCTATTTTGGTCCCCAGTGTGCATGTACATTAGGTGTAAGCTCCACGTGACCGAGTCTCTGCTCGGGCATGAGGTAGGCAACATGTAGGGAAATGATTTTTTCTTTCCAGAAGGTTCCAGGTGTACCCTCCGTGCCGAAACATTACCCCGAGGCATAAAGGAAATCTGTCCTGTGCGTCCCTCAATTTTTTGCTGGTTTGTCTAATTATACTGTGTTGCTTTCTAAGCAGTGTAGGTAAGTGCTTGTCTGCTGCTTTTGTGCCTGGCGTTTTTATATTTCAGAAGCAGCGGTGGGTGCTCACATCGCTCTTTTCTGCGCAGCCAAGGCTGCGCCTCAGGCATGAGGTAGGTAACGCGTAATGAAGCGATGATTTTCCTCCTGCAAGTTTCAGGTGTGCCCTCTGTGCCGAAACATTACCCTGAGGCATAGAGAAATGTGTCCTCTGCGGGTACATTTTTTTTTTTGCTGCGATTTATTTAACTAAACTGCATTGCTGTTGCATTGTTGCTTTCTTTGCAGTGCAGGTAAGTGCCTTTGTGCTGCTTGTCTGTGTGGTGTTTTTGTATTTCAGAGGCACACGTAGGTGCTCTAGTCATTCTTCTCCACGTGACCGAGTCTCTGCTCGGGCATGAGGTAGGCAACATGTAGGGAAATTATCTTTTCTTTCCTGAAAGTTCCAGGTGTACCCTCCGTGCGGAAACATTACCCCGAGGTATAAAGGAAATGTGTCCTGTGTGGGCTCAATTTTAATTTTTGCTTGCGATTTGTCGAAATATATTGCATTTAACAGTTCTATCTGATTGTTACTTTTGCAGTGTGGGTAACTTCCCGTCTGGTTTGTTATTTTTTCAGAATGCTTCAAGTGCCAATTTTCTTCATTGCCTCCCTTCCCTTCCCCCCCCCCCCCCCTCCATGAACTGGTGTGCCGTTGATGAATGGCAAGTGTAATACAAACCACATGCCACCATATTCTGAGGCTTTCTATAACGTACATCCCTCCTCCCTCACTGCATGTGTAAATATCAATAAAAGTTTACTCCACTGACTTTTTTTTCCCAGAACTTCTTTATTTGCATACAACACTGCACACCAAGTCAACCTCTTGAATACCATAAGAGATATGTCATGTTACTTGGAAATAAGGAAAAAACCGAATACCACAATTCGCAAACACGACATGCAGTGCAATGCAAGACGTTTCATGTTACTGGGAAACACAGAAAAAACCTAGAACATAACATAAATGAGTACGAAACTCAAAAGTTAACAAATAGCATCAAGACACTAGCTGTGTAGTAATCACCCTTCAAATCTAAAGCTTGGGAACTACTTTTTTTAACAAAATAATTTCAGGACCAGAACTGTCGTTCGTACACTTCTTCCACCCCGGCATTACCTCACCGTTCTAACGTGACCCTTCAAACATTCTGAGCTCCTCTTCGGTCTCTTACAATTATATGCGCTCCTTTCTACTGTCGAGCAGCGGCCGTTGGGATTGGGTGAAAAAATGTAAAGAGATAACTGAGATCGTAAAACGCAGTTCCTGGCTCTGGTTTCATTAATTTCGAAAGAAAAAAGAGGTGAAGTTCGTTTGACGGCCCGCGCTCAGGAGGTCCCCTCGAATGCTGGTAGCCGCTGTATCACAAATCACGCTGACTGTTTTGGTGGCATCCTAAAACCAGTCATGCTCCTGACCGCTTACGGAATGAGGGCGATGGAGCTAAACGACATGGGGCTCATGGGACAGAGGAGCACCCATTAACTGTTCTCGTAACTTTAGGGATGAAGTTGTGTACTCATAAATCCCGCGGCTCACGCTCACAGAGCTTCAGAGCCCCGGTATTCATCAGATGGATACATGTTTCGAATAGCCTGTACAACACAAGCTGGCAAGACCGTCCGGTTCCCTCTGCCAAGGCGGCGCCAGATCCACCAGACAAACTGCCGGTACGCCACATACCGGTACTTCCTGTTGAAAGACCAGAATGATGACTTAGGTGACACATAAGAATACAATAAAAACTCAAGGAAGAGACTGCTCTGAAGAGCAGAAATGTTGTGAATCTAAAAAAAAAAGCATCAAGGGACTATATGCAATCAAATCAACCCACAGTAAAATTAACTTCACCTCAGATAGTAACAAGATGCACACAATGTGAACAAGTATCGCTCCTCTTGCCGATTGTCTATGCACCACACAACTAGGCCCCCATCGACAGCAAGGTCATAATTACAATCACAGCAAAAGTCAGTCATGCCCTAGCATCTGCTTACTAAGTCAGGCCAAATAATGTAGTAAAAATACATCAACTTTTCTGGTCTACAGCATGCAACACGACGTGGTGTTAGCCTTACTTATGGGTGCTCCTCTGTCCGATGAGCTCCATGTCATTTAGCTCCATCGCCCTCATTCGGTAGGCGATCTGGAGCACGACTGGATTCAGGATGCCACCCAAAAAGTCGGAGTGATCGGTGATGCAGCGGTTACCAGCCTTGGAGGCGAGGCGACCTTCGGAACCTCCAGGCAGCAGACGCACTCGCGGGCCATCGCCATTAGCTGGCAGCGGCCGCAGCGGCACCTGGTTGCACGTAATATCGCAAGAGTCAATAGCAGAAGTAGACTAACCTTTTTTTCTTTCAGTCTTGACAAATCAAGGAAGTTGGGTACCACCCGAGCCATTCAGTGGCCAATGCGTCGAAGCATGCGCCGTCTCGCGGGAGAAGGTAGCAGCGACGCAGTTCTTTTCATTTCATTTATTTATTTATTCACTTTCCCACAGCGCCAGGGTGGCATTACAGTGCGGGGAAATTGTACATCAATGTGATACATTTAAGCAATACAAAGGAGCATAACAGAATACGGACATGCATAACGCCTAACGAAGAACAGCTGGAGTTCAATTACCAGCGGGTGTCGTCCAAGCGCGCCGAAGGCTCGGGAGGTTCGGGCGGTGCGTCGTCGTCGTTGTCGGCAGCCGTCCTCCGCGGTGTGTCTTCGAATGGCCGAAGACCCAGCTGCTCGCTGCGGTCAAGAAGCTGACGCTTCAACTCGGGGTCCATTTTGCGCGAGGACACAGAAGTGCAGAAACTACAAAAGGCTGAGGGCAGTAGTACGCACACATGACGCACCGGAAATCGGGACGCTGCGTACGTTCAACTCCGCAGCCAAGCCAATCCAACAGCAAATCCAAGAGCGAGGGGCGGGGCGATCTTCTCCTCCGCGGGCGGCGAAAGAGCGGGAGTTTCAAATGCGGAGAGTTGTGACTGACTAAATTACGTCCTGTAACACAAATATTGTAAAAAAATTTTTTTTTTTTTTTCGCGGGATATTTGTTTTGTGACGTACTTGTCCCAACTAAGCTGTTTAAAAAAAAAAAAAAACTTTTTTTTCTTCGCAGTTACCCTTTAAAGCAGCCTTAGGCGCAGCATCTTTTTTGTGTATCTTGTCTCGAAGGAAAGATTACCTCTCAGCTCGTTCTGAGCAAGCCTTCTTAGGTATCCCTATACGTTTCTTAAAGGGCAACTCCACTCAAAAAGTCGACTCTATTGAAATGACTGATATCGCTTTAGGCGGGCAAAATACGGTCATACCCAAAATATCACGTCAAACCGACGCCGCATTACCGATTAAAACCAATATTAAAAATGTTCTCCCGGCTCGGTTAGCATCCCCGAAAGCGGGTGAGCAACGCTGGTACCGGGTGAGCTAGCGAAGCAACACTGGGCAACGACGTAGGTTTAGTCCTCCGCTCTCGTACGGACGCCGCGGACGCTTCGTTTCCCGTGGCATTCTGCGATTCTGCTGACGGCAAGGTGTGCTTACCACGTTATCCTGTGTTCTCCTATTTTTATTAGCGTCCAGGCAGAGTACTTAACTCCAGCATTGCTTTCGCGACAGCGCGGAAGAGAGCGAAGCGGTGCTGCTCGCTCACGCGCGTATCGTGGAGCCGGAGAGACTCGCGTTGTGCAATGTCGAGCACGACTTGTAGTGCTGTGCGTTGCACCAACAATCCGGTGCGCAACCCGGAGCTGCGGTTCCACAACTTCCCAAGAGACCGGAAGAGGCACAAGGTGTGGGTCGGTGCCGTTCGCCGGATAGACTTCGGAAGACCGTCGACTTCGAGCTCCAACGCGAAGCTCTGCTCGCAGCATTTTACGTCAGACACCTACACACGGGATCTGCGACTGCTGACTGCTGCGTGTTTCTCCACGAAACACGCGTCTTTGAAGAACGATGTGGTGCCGTCGCTGTTCGCGTACCGTCCGCCGGCTGCTCCAGCACGATCGGCCGGACGCAGCAGGTCGCGGCTGATCTAACTAGCGCTCATATAAAGGCACCTTAGCTTAGTAAGTTAGACCGCTTGTGGATACATATGTCCCTATATCTCCCATTATTCCTTTTTCTCTGGGTCCGCGAGCAAGAAACAAATACAGTCACGATGCGCCGGCACTGACCGCGTCATATTTATAGCAGTCGGATTCGCTTTTTTTCCGGCAAATTTATAAATGCACACTAAAACTTATTACATTTGGTGCATATTAACAAAGTAAAGCGGTAAAAAGAAAATGTGCCACTTACCTTCTGTTTTGAAACTCCACGAGCAACTGAGCCGACATTGTCGGTGCGTCGGCTCGGGAGCGCGGGACGAAAACTAGGTCATGCCGACGACGCGCCACTAGTATCAATGTTGCCGGGCTGCTTCAGCCGGTAGTTTCGGTTTCGCCGTGCCGCCATAACGATACTTGATTCGCGATATCTACAAAACTATACATACTACCGAAAAACAAATTATATCTCGTGATTCAGGGTCGCCGACTTCAACTAAATAGATCATAACCCAAAAATTGTGAAAATGCAGTGGAGTTGCTCTTTAAAGGACGATGGGAAGAGTATATATTTAACGTCACGGTTTAAAAGGAATTGGAGTTATCCGTTTTTTTTTTGTGTGTTAACCGTGGTGACGACAAGAAAGCCACGCCTGTGACCTTCCTAGAAAAGCAAGGCAGGATTGGTAATTCTTGTTTCCTGCTTGGTACCCGCGAATAATAAGGTTCAACAATTTTTGTTTTTTACTAAAGCATTTAAACGTGGTTCCTGTAGTTTGTGCATTATGCGATCGCTAGGAAAGCTGATTAGCACCTGATATTCCATGGTCGGTCCAAGGAGGTGTTTGACTTTTTTTTTAGCTTTAAGCCGGCGTTATTTCGTACAGTGGAGAGGCACGTTTGTTTCATTTTGATTGTCTTCTTGAGGTTTTGTGAGCACACCTGCAGAGTAAGTTTGTTTGGCTATGTGAGGGTTTAACATAGGTTCTCTTTCAACCTGCGTCCTGTTTGATGCTTACAGGGCATCTTCGAAACTCTAAGCCTTCCCTCGGCAGAATTTTTTTTTTTTTACAAGTGGAAAAAGTGTAGTAGTTGGGAGAGTGCTCGGTAAGAATGCCCAGGTAGCGGTATATAAGACGAACCCCCTTCATGTCATTGCTATGTTGCTGTCACAACGTTCTGGTCCCACCTTCACGTCCCCTTCACGCCATCTTCTTGTCACCACTTTCTGGTCCCGCCACTCGACAGCCTCATCGAATGTCATTAAATCCAGTGGACAGGATCATCGCGGAGACGGTAAGTCAGTTTTATATATTTAAATATTTTGTACTTGCCCTTTAGAAGTGACAGTTTAATGATATGATTGCAGTGTTCACATTGCGCAGTTTATTGCGCCTTGTATTTTTGTAGAAAGACGATATGGACCCTGTACGCAGAATTTTTAACAATGATATTGCATTTGAGAATTTTTTGAAAGAGAGTTTGGAGAGCAAAATATTCTGGTTTTCTACATCTCTGAGAATTATCGGCCTTGTAGATGCAGCAGCAAGCAAAGGATGCCTCAAAATGTCTGTCTCTAGCCCACACTAATGCGTTCCGTCGCGCTTTGGCTGGGGGTGCTCACGACAGCCCAAAGTGGTACCGATGATAAAAAGATCGCGACTGAGGCGGAGCTTCTGGCATGTTCTTAAATTGTATCTGCACGTAAAAATATTTCTAGAGGAGAAAAACATAAGAGCCCTTCTTAATATTTGGTCATTAATTGTCTAAAATCTAGCTACGTTTATTTCCGCGAGCCCACAGTTTTTCAGGGTTTGCGGAGTGCGAGTTACGGGACTATTTCGTGGGCACAAAATATCGTGCAGTGACGGTAACATTTCTTACCATTCGTGTGATAAACGTTTTACGACATCAAGCAGTGCAATTCGTACGCAACAGCTGTGAGTTGCTTGTGGGATTTCGTGCCGCCTGAGCACCTGCCTGCAGGGCCCATAGGGCCCGCAATTCCCAGCGTAAGACCCTTTCACAACGTTTGTATAGGAGATATTCATATGTCATCATAAGGTTGAGCTATGGAGAAAGCTACTTACCGTTTGACGTAGGCAACAGTTTTGACAGTACGAAGAAAATCTGGCGAACACTCGCTGTCAGCACGTGCTTAACCCTAAAACACACAGCTATGGCCACAGGTTCCGAGCGATAGGAACGACCGAAACGACAAGAACAACATTCCACCGTCACAACCGCGACACATGATTGCTTTGCAAAGCGTTCCTTGCATTATCTGTCCCGCTTTGTAATCCGAACACAACTGTCCCGGTGTCATGTCGTTCGTGTCGTTTCTGTCGCTCGAAACGCAGATGTGTGCACCGGGCTTTAGTATGCAACCATGACAACGTTGCTTGCGCGAGCGAGTGCTTCCATTTAGAGTTTCTATTTTGCGCACTCTCGTGCAAATGAGACGCTAGGTAAAGCCACATGCACGCGCCATTAGCTTTGAAGTGTTTTACGCAATTGGACAGGAGATCGAACTTTCGCACCTCTAGCTGTACGCTTCTGCTGTGGGGGCAACAAGATTCAATTTTATTGGCTGTTTCTGATTAGAGAAATCGAACACGACGATTCGAAAGCCGCTCCTCGTGCGACCAAAGCACTGGCCAGAGAGCGCTCGTGCCCAGACCGTGCTGAGCGAGGTTCAAATTCTTTGTTATGCCGTGTTATGGGGAACTCGACTGGTTGATTTGGATCCGTTTGGGAGCGCTTTTTTGTTGATATCTTTGTGCGCATGCAAGCGCGAGCTAGCTTGTTCTTGGTGAGCGAGCAACGAGCGCT
The DNA here is from genome assembly GCF_016920785.2 of Ixodes scapularis. NCBI lineage: Eukaryota > Metazoa > Arthropoda > Arachnida > Ixodida > Ixodidae > Ixodes > Ixodes scapularis. The sequence continues at coordinate 70,842,281 of NW_024609835.1, forward strand.
TTCGGATCGCTCCATATCAACCAGTGGAATTCCCCATTAGTAAATACCGAGCTGTTGGGACAACAAGGACGATAAAGCGCCCCCTACAGAGCGATCTCCTGCCCAATAAGTGTGATATTTAGTATACGCGGTTTGCACGTCACGTCCTCGCGTCACACTGGAGGTCCTGTCTACTTGTTCTTGCATATAACAACATATTTGGTGGTACGAAATAATATGCAGATACGCGCTCAGTAGCAAAGCCGCTGATGTGACGTCAGTGTATACACTCTTAGAAAAAAGGGTATGGATAGTCCTCCCTTAGGGGATGAACGGTCTTGTAACCTATGTTCCTTTAGAAAGGGAGAAACTTTCGTCCCTGAAGCAGGGGAGCCAAGTTCCTCCGTCGCTTGCATCTCAATATGGCGGCCCCGAATCGAGCAAATAGAGCCCAATAACGCTTGAAGAGGACGCTACGTCTCTTGTACGGGACGAGAGCAGCAGCAAATAAAAAGCGTAACACGAGCTCCCCGCAAACTGTGTTTATTTCCGAAGCCAGATTCCCCCCACAGGTACAGAAACTTGCGTTTCGAAAGCAGTTACTCAGTCTTCTCGTCGACAGCACTGCGATGTTAAACGGAGACAACCGATACCCAGTTAACTTGCGCGCTTTGCGTCTTACCTTTGGTGTTCCTCGAGTCACAATTCCTTCGTCAACCGCACATCACGGAGAAGGGCAAACTTAATCCGCGAAACCAAAACCCATTCTCGAAAGAACAAACTCGAAGCCGCTGTTCATTGCGAAGCGTGAAAGAAGGTTAAATCGCTAACCACCAGATGGCGGGGTCAAGCAGAGTAATTGCAAGTAGCTAGGCTAGGTGCCGCTAGGTACCGCCCAATTCATGTTCTACAAAAAAATAATCTGCTTCTCTCAGGCCACGAAACCGCTTGAGATCCTCTACTATACACACATTACGCTTATTACAAGCATCAGGTGAACAGACATTGAGCACATACACGGCGCACGCAAATATCAATACAACGGAACACCACACTAACCCGAACACTTCACCCGTGCTCTGCGTTTCAGTCTTTTATACTGGTCGTTTTGAACGTACGGAACTTTTTGGTGACCACCTAAGCAATAAAAAATATTGCTAGCATGTTGATTTTTTCCCTGCAATGTCGTACCTCTGAGAGTATTTCGAATGGCTCAGGGGATGAAACTCTCATTAAAAAGTAAACGCTCGATCATGCCGTAATTACTTTAAAGCCAATAAATCAAGCCGCTGCAATGCGGTTCGAAGTCATGAGTTTGTTTCCCCACACGGCACGTCGTTGCCTGTATTTCTATTGTTTTTTCTATTTGTGCTATTCGCGCAGAGCTGCAATTGCTGTCTTGAATTAATCTCTGTAGAGCGGATATTCACTCAGCTGGAAGTGATGCTTCACGGGCTGAGAAATCGCTTTTCGATCAACTTGAATGCAGTCGAAGCCGCGACTTGCGGCAGGTACGGAGCTACGCCGTGGCGAGCCCGAAAACTTCTAGCGCTCACCCCAGCGCGCCACTTGGAGGACAGTTCCCCCAGGAACCGTACTATATTTAAACAGCAAAATAAAATGTAGCTTTTTTTTTTTCGATTTTACCTACCATTGTCTTTTAATGCCGAAATTCCATACTGTAAATATACGTACTTTCCGTCACGATTTCGTACTGTTCAGTCCTTGCCCCAGAGCGCAATCGCTCTCGGGGACGAGACAGATAGGAGCCTCAACTGCTCAGACCAGCGTTCAAACATGACTATCCGCAGGTTGATCGATTGCACGTAATCCCTCAAGTGGTATTAAACTTTTTTTAATATAAAGCGGAATGTCAACCTGCGACACCCCGCCCCCTCCGATCACGGCCCGACCAACGGCGGAAATGCCCAACAGTTTACGATCTTATCTTTTTGTTACACCACTGATACGCGAACACACGATCACATCGGCGATAATTCCAGTCTTCTGTTCACAACCCACAACACTGCCATCACGATGTTGCAGCTATGTTGCTGACACGCACAAACACAAAACCACGTTGAACGCCGGTTGCACTCGGCATCGGAAAACAGAACCGAACTCAGCACGGAAGGCACCCAGGCAGCCGGCAGCAAAACCTGCCTGTCTTGGACGCAGTTCCTGCGTTTTCCATAACGTCGGAAACGTCGACACACTTCAGCGTGGTTTCGCTACTGTAGTTCCGTGCCGCGCGAGTCCCGAAATCCGGAGACGGCCATCGCCCAGTGTACGTGGCGCTGCTGGCATTGCTCCGGAACTTCGCTGTTTCTAGCGGCTTCGTTTGCTCGTTTGATTAAATTAGTGATAAAAACGTCAATGCAACCGAAATTTTCTGCACGTTTAGACTAGAAAACGGAATTACGCTGAAGCTCAATCAGCTTAACAGCTATTTATTAAACAACGTGCGCAACCTGCTCGAAAAACGAAACGGAAAGAAGATGAGTCGGGAGGGCGAAAGCTTTCTCCCGTCTGCCTGGAGAAGGAGAAAAACGTTTCGGTTCCTCTCCTTTTCTCGTGTCCGCTTGGGGGCGCGTCAGTAGAAGGGAGGAAGACGCGCCGTTGCTACCACTGATCTCTATGACAATGGACTTCTTCCAAAACCGACGCGCCCCATCGCGGCGAAATACGACGCAGTGCACTCTGGGAACTAGTTGGCCACTCAGTTTCGGTTTCGACTGAGCAGCTCCATCTCATGCTATCGCGCCGCGGCCGAACGCGCTGCTTGCGTTTTCGATTATCTGACTTTTAACGAACGTACAATACACTCATTTTGGAGCGATACAAAATGAACACCGGGGCACTTTCCTTGGTTCCGGAAACACCGAATATTATGAGTGCGTATGCAAACGTAGTAAGACGTGGCTTAGTCACCTCACCTTTGAGTTCAATTTCAATAATCAAGTCTAGTAACAGTGAACAACAACTGAAATTTGGTCACCTGGAGCCTTACACGTATTTTGTTTGCCAAACGTCCGCTTCTTGTTACTTCATTGGGCGAAAAGCAAGCCGCATCCTCACAGGAGTATCAAACTTGAGCCCAGCGTTGACGTATAAACTTTTAAGGAAACGCAATAAATTCGACTTCACTACTGCACCAGAGTTACTATGATGTCTTCCTCGTGTCATCATGTATCTCCCACTCAAATTTTATGCTGATAGAAGATTAAGTTTTCGCAAACGCTCAAATTTTATGCTGATAGAAGATTAAGTTTTCGCAAACGCTGAGATCGGCTAGCTACGACGGAGGCCCTAACAAGCGTCCCTACTCCTCGCTAAGCCTTTTTGAACGAGCTTTTACTGACGCCCAAGATCTGTGCCTCAACGGTGTGTCTGAAATTATCTCGGCATACTCAGGCAGGAAGAAAGCAAACACATAACAAATATTATGACCATTAGCAACCGTCAAATGCACTTTGAATAATTTCGTTCGTTTGGCGCACTGCATAGGGGTTCATGCCCGTCCGGCGTACTTCAGGCGAACGGTGCGACGTTTTTCGACTTTTGCTTTCTTAAAACGGTTTATATGTGCGAATTTGCGTATACGATTGCAGGATAACGTTATGCGCATACGCGATGTTGAATATTAATAAAATGCAAGTGGGTGGGGACTTCGTTTCGTGCAGTGCTGCGGGTCAGTACAGATAAGAGATAAGAAGTGAGCTTTTCAATGGCGCCTCCGAGTTTTACCTCACGTACTCAGGCGTATTAAGAAAACAGTAATTGCAAAGAGTAATATTTCGTCTATGGACGCACGAAACAAACAAACTTCCTGATCAACAACACTAATGTAAAGGCGCGAGCTCGATGTGTGCATACTTATTGGTTGCTGCAGCTTGTTAATTCGTACACAAGCAAGATCCCCGAGCTTCGCAGCGTCGACATTCCCAGCACTGGCTGGTCCCCATAACTCGAAACGCTAACAGAAAGGCTCAAGTACAAACATACAACAAGCATGTGTTAAGACAAGCTATACGTCTCGGGCTTGTGCTAAAGCTTCGAGGTCTGGCCATTTAGGTTAGTTTAGAGACCACAAATGACGCTCTCGGGACCGGAAAACGACGACGTGTCGGCGTGTCGATCGAAACCGAAACCGTGCCACTCTCCTCCCTGGCCAACTAGTTCCCAGAGTGCAACGCGCGCCGTGTTGCATGCAGGGCTTTATGGAAGTAGTCTATTGCTGGATCGCGCTTCCCCGCTTGTTCGCTGCAGCGCAAGTGAAGCCACCGGACTTCACTCGCTTGGGATACGATTTGCCGTTTTTGCTAGCCTTTGCTGCGGTTTTCCAGCGTGCTGTAGACACGTTTTCTACTCGTTCGTCGTCATTCGCCGAAGAAGTTTTCTGAAGACTCTGTGTTTTGTTGAGACTTGCCGTTGTGAACACGTGGAACATTTTACGAAAGTGCAGTGTCGCAGGAAAAAGGCACAACGCGTCGAAAGGAAGGGCTGGCGGCGTGTTCAAAGCTTCCTTGGCACGCCGAAGTGCCGTGTCTCTGTGCCTTCGCACGCTTGGATACCGACCAAGAACCGACGCCGTGTGTATGTGTTTAGCGAGTGCAATGTGCGTGAAGCTGTTCGTGCCTCTGGATCAGCATCTTTTCCCCTCGCGGTTTAGGAACGAGCTTAATCCAGCGTACACTAGCGACGGAAGATGGGGTGAGGGTACGTCTTTTTTTCGTCCTTAGACGATTTACACAATACCGTGCACAACAGCTCCTCATTACTGATCAGTGCTGGCTTATTATCAACCTACTTAATTGCACTTGACGTTTGAGCGCGGCTCGCCTAATTGTAATTGGTCAACAGATTGCACACGACCATATCGGCCACGCTTCAAAGATTTTCATTTTCGCCGTCTTGTACTTTTGCTATCGAAAACCCCCCTGGCTCCACAACGTTGCCCTATTCGTGCTCCCACGGAATCTATTAGAGTAGATTTGGGACATAGCTATGGTTAATATAGTACATTAGAACACGTACAGATCTCCCCCTTTTATTGATAGCAACTCACCGGAACAGCTAGACGATCCAGAACTCCGTGGCCGATATATATAAATGATCTAAAGGCATCTACGCGCGACACACGTTCAGAACTTTGGCGCGGCGTCAATTCTTGACCGGTATCCAAGCGTGCGAAGGCACAAAGATGCATCACTCGGCGTGCCAAGGAAGCTTTGATCACGCCGCGACACCGGCGACACGTTTTCGACGAGTTGTACCTTTTGATACGGCTTCACGCACATTGCACTCGCCAAACACATTCACACGGCGTCGGTTCTTGTTCGGTATCCAAGCGCGCGAAGGCACAGAGACACGGCAATTCGGCGTGCCAAGGAAGCTTTGAACACGCCGCCAGCCCTTCCTTTCGACGCGTTGTGCCTTTTTCCTGCGACACTGCACTTTCGTAAAATTTTCCACGTGTTCACAACGCCAAGTCTCAACAATACACAGAGTCTCAAAAAACTTCCTCGGCGAATGACGACGAACGAGTGGAAAACGTGTCTACAGCACGCTGGAAAACCGCAGCAAAGGCTAGCAAAACGGGAAATCGTATCCCAGTGGGGTTGCGTCCGGTGGCTTCACTTGCGGGAGCGGCAAGCGCGATCCAGCAATTGTCATTGAGATCAGTGGTTGCTACTTTTTTCCTCCAGTTTTTCTTAGAGTGTAAGCGAGGGTGCTGACGAGGTGCATGGTTTAACACACACTGACATATAATAACCCCGCTCCTTGGTACCATGTCAGTACTAAACCAGCTCGCCTGCACTCGCGCTTTCGGTTCAATAATTCTTCATAATGCAGACCTTGTTTGGCTGCGTTTTCTTTAATGAATCCCATGATTCCTATCGACCTGAAGTTTTTCGCCTTATGTTTCAGGTCCGGTTCCGCCATATCGGCAACGAGCCTTAAGTCTTCGGTCCCGCAGTCGTCTGCTACTGGTTCAAACTGTGTTTTAGTATTTGTCAACGAAAGTATCAAAGGAAATTGTCCAAACTGACTTGGCGGTGATGTTTCTTTTGTCGTTAGCCATTATTATCGTTAAAAAATAATAGCCATAGCTAGAATAACGAATTAAATCATTAACATTGAAGAATTCACGTTGAGTCCATGTTTTCCTCGTCTAATAACGTTAGGAAGGTGAAAATTTTACACACCGTACTTAGTCTTATATGCAAGAATATAACGATAGCTTGTTTAAATATTTTGCTTTAAAGTGTGTTTCTAAAATAAAATGGTTTTTCAGCAAAACATTATTTTATCAAACACACTTTAAAGCAAAAGTTTCCCCCTCTCCCACTGAGAGGGGTCACGGTGAGACCCCCTTTTTTCCCGAAGCCTTTTGTGAAGAGATAAGCGTAGATAAGCGCATCATGTGCGTCCGGCGGCAGACTCGACAGCGACCTCGGGAGCCCGGTTTTATCGGCCGATATCCGAGCACTGCTGTAAGAATATTTATGTGGGACAGAGATGGGCAGTATTTCAAATACTAGTATTTGAAATACGTATTTCAAATACTTTGTGTATTTTGCATTTGTATTTAATTACAAATTGGGTAATGTATTTGACGTGTGTATTTAAATACTGAAACATGGGTATTTCAAATACAATTGTAATTAAATACAATTTTTTGGGGCGAAAATGCATCCCTCAAATTTATTTTCACGGCTCATTTTGCTCATCCGAAGAGGTGTCCAAAGCTGATCTTCACCTCAACGCCAACGGCAACAACAAACCAAGAAACTCTTCACCTCGTCATACACCAGTCCTGCGCCCGGGCACGCCGGGCTCCCGCGGCACTTGCCTCTATTTAGTTAAATAAATATTACTGCCAAAGTTACAATTCTTGCTAAAGCTGACGCTTGGGCGAGTTGGTATGACATACTCAAAAGGTTAAAACAGGGCAAAAACGACGGACAGGGCAAAGACGGACACAGACACAGCAATTGTGCGTACATATTGCACCGTTGGGTCCAATAAAAATTTAGTTGCGAATCAGCGCTCTGTCTGTGTCCTTCTTTACCCTGTCCGTCGTTTTTTGCGCTGTTTTATCTTTTTAATTACAATTCTTGTTTTTACGCATGTGGTTGTAAGATATAGTCTCCATCCTTTATTCGGCCATCGGGTTTTCTTCTTTTTTTCCTCCGGCTTTATTTCAAAGGCACTGTCCAGAGCAGGAAGAAAACTGCTTTCTGCACCGAATGCAGTGTCTCTCAATCAAGCACAAGCGTTTAGTGATTTTGTGATTACGGTGCTAGTCCAGGGCAAGAATAGTGACGAAATCGACGTTCACAGGCAGACTGGCTAAATAAGTGCTTGTGACAACTTGTGATGCTTTCCAGTCTGATTTCCATCCACATTTTTGCATGGAACATTCTAAATGCGCGGGTCGTCCAGATTTTTGTAACTGGTGCGAGTTGCAACAATAAAAAATTCTCCAGCTACTGCGGCGCATCTTCGTCGTCTCGGTTCTTTGTTGGTCTATACTAAAATGTAATCGACAAAAAAAGCTGCTTGAAGCTCTGTACTTTTTTCACCTATTGCATCCAAGCTGATTACATTTTTTTTGTGATTATAGTTTTATTACGTTACTAGAGTCTCGCTCACTAACTCCCGAGTGTGCGATGTAAAATTAAAATGAGATACCCACAAACCCGTTGCAGGTGCCCCGAAAATCGCTGACGCAAAGTTTGAGGAATGTATTTGGAAAAGTATTTGGAGGAGACCAAATACATTTGGTTGTATTTGTATATTGTAATTAAATGCTTTTCTGGAAATGTATTTAGATTTGTAATTAAATACATTTTTGACCACGTATTTTGTATTTGTATTTCGATACATATTTGCATGTATTTTGCCCATCCCTGATGTGGGATATAAAAACGTTTTCGCCCAACCGCGTAAGTTTGATTTGCAACGGAACTGGTAGGTGGGAGAACAATAATTCGCTTCATTCGCGCACAAAAACGCGTTCCAATTCAAGTTTTTCATGCTGCACAGCATCATTTTTTTTGGCCAATGTTTTTTTTATGTTTCTTTTGTCACGCATGTGGCTGAGGGCTGCAAAATGTGGAAATTCTCCGCCAAGGATAATCGAAATAAACCGAAGGCGGTATTATCTCACAGGCCGTGGCAAGGTTCGCATCAAAGGCGGTTTTAGAGGTGCTGGTATAGTGATATTGTCACGGGTGGTGACCAAAAAACAATAGATGAACAGGAAGAAATAAACGTTTAATGTGGCGAACTTGTGCCAAAAATAAAAGAGTACAAAAGATAATAACAAAGCGTCGCGGGCGTCGAAATCGGCGAAACCGCAGGATCGAGACTGACTGCGCTTGCCTGGCGGGATCCCTATGTACCCCGTGGGTTTCTGGATCGTTCGGCGTAGAAGGTTCGGCGCGTAGAACATTCTAACCGCGAATCAACAAGACGGTTCTCGAATTCACCAGAACATCAAATTACACTCTCAACAAAAATGTGTAGCCGCTGCTAGGAATCGAACCCTGGCCTTCTGCGTGAGAGGCAAGCGCGATAGCCGTTAGGCCACGCGCGCGCTGCCTACTCGGCCAGCTGCGCGCGCGGCATTACTCCCCCCTTTAAAAAGTGCATCGTCCCGATATAACCCAAAAACAAAACAAAGCAAATAAAAAGAACGGTAAACTAAAGAGTATTTGGAATACGTAAGGTCCACTGTCCTATCGAGCGTAGTACGGCTTCATGCGCACCACGTGGACGACTTCTGGTCGTGGAGGGCGGCGTGATGAAGTCCGTGTTCCGTCGGGCATCACCTCGTAGTTCAGATCCCCGAGTCGACGAAGCACTTTGTAGGGTCCAAAGTAACGTTTCAGGAGCTTCTCGCTGAGACCGCGGCGGCGAATCGGTGTCCACACCCACACCCTGTCTCCGGGCTGGAAGTGGACGTCCCGACGACGAAGGTTGTAGCGGCCAGTGTCGACACGTTGTTGAGCCTGAATCCGAAGTCTGGCGAGCTGACGGACTTCTTCTGCCCTTTGGGCAACCACCTGGGCGTCGTCGCTTGCGTCGACAGCCGCTTCGTGGGGTAACATAGCGTCCAGCATTGTCGTTACCTTGCGCCCATGCACCAGCTGAAAGGGTGTCATTCCGGTGGTCTCTTGTACGGCCGTGTTGTAGGCAAATGTGACGTACGGCAGCACCTCGTCCCATGTCTTGTGCGTGTGCTCCACATCGACGTACATGGAGATCATGTCGGCGATGGTCTTGTTGAGTCTCTCCGTTAGCCCGTTGGTCTGCGGGTGGTACGCCTTGGTGCGGCGATGGCTGGTGTGGCTGAGACGAAGGACTTCTTGCGTCAGCTGGACTATGAATGATGATATACGGTCTGAGATCAGGACTTCGGGAGCGCCGTGCCGGAGGACGATGGATTCAATGAAAAACTTGGCAACTTCCACAGCAGTTCCGGAAGGAAGGGATTTCGTTTCGGCATACCGCGTGAGATAATCTGTGGCGACGATGATCCAGCGATTTCCCGACGTCGACGGCGGAAAAGGGCCAAGTAGAGCCATTCCGATCTGCTGGAAGGGTGCTGTTGGCGGAGGAATTGACTGCAAGAGTCCGGCCGGCCTCGTCGGAGGTTTCTTTCGTCGCTGGCATTCATGACATGATCGCGTGTACAGGTGGACGGTTTTGGGGAGCTTGGGCCAGTAATACTTTTCACGAATACGTGCCAGGGTTCGGCTGTAACCAAGGTGTCCGGACGTCGGGTCGTCGTGGCAGGCTTGAAAGATCTCCTCCCGAAGGTCGGTCGGGATTACCAGCAGCCATGGCGAGTTGTTGTTCCCGAAGTTCTCTTTGTAGAGTACACCTTGTCTAATGGCGAAGGTCGGCAGCGCTCGTGAAAAAACACATGGCATGGCACTCCCGCGCCCTTCCAGGTGCTCTATTAGTGCAGGATCGTCTCGTTGACGCCGGGCCATGTCGTCGATGTTCACTGCGCCCAGAAAACACTCGTCGTCATCGTCGTCGCTGCTGCCGGAAGGTGTTGCGACGGGAGCTCTGGACAGGCAGTCGGCGTCGCTGCGCTTGCGGCCTGACTTGTAGACGACGGTCATGTTGAACTCTTGTAGTCGGAGACTCCACCGCGCGAGGCGTCCTGACGGGTCCTTGAGGTTCGCAAGCCCGCAGAGCGAGTGGTGGTCCGTGACTACCCGGAACGGGCTCCCGTATAAGTACGGACGAAACTTCGTGATTGCCCAGACGACCGCAAGCCATTCTTTCTCAGTCGTGGAGTAATTTCTCTTAGCCTTGGTCAATGTCCGACTTGCGTAGGCGATGACTCGCTCGGTCCTTCTTGTACTTGAACCAAAACCGCGCCAAGCCCTGCGTTACTTGCGTCCGTGTGAATCTCGGTTTCCGCATCCTGGTCGAAATGTCCAAGAACAGGAGGAGTCTGCAGTCGTCGCTTCAGCTCGTCAAATGCCTGCTGCTATTCATCGGCCCATTCGAACTTCTCGGCGTCCTTCGTGAGGTGTGTGAGCGGTGCGGAAATTCTTGCGAAATCTCGAACGAAGCGCCGATAGTACGCACATAGCCCAAGGAACCTTCGGACGGCCTTCTTGTCTCTTGGCGCTGGAAATGCTGCAACGGCACAAGTCTTCTCGGGGTCTGGGCGGACACCTTCGTTACTAACCACGTGGCCAAGGAACTTCAGTTCGTCATAAGCGAACCGACACTTTGACGGCTTCAGGGTGAGTCCGGCGGTCCGTATGGCTTGGAGAACTGCTCGGAGTCGTCGTAAGTGCTCGTCGAAGTCGCTGGAAAACACGACGACGTTGTCGAGGTAGACGAGACAGCTCTGCCACTTCAGTCCTGCCAGTACGGTGTCCATGACACGTTGGAAAGTTGCTGGCGCCGTGCACAGTCCGAAGGGCATCACTTTGAACTCGTACAGTCCATCCGGCGTGACGAAGGCTGTCTTTTCTCGGTCCCTTTCGTCGACTTCGATCTGCCAGTAGCCGCTCTTCAGGTCCATCGATGAGAAATATCGAGAGTGGCGCAGCCGGTCTAGAGTGTCGTCGATGCGGGGGAGTGGGTAGACGTCTTTCTTCGTCACCGTGTTCAGCTGCCGGTAGTCTACACAGAACCTAAGCGTCCCGTCTTTCTTCTTAACCAGTACGACTGGAGAGGCCCAAGGACTGCTTGAAGGTTGAATTATGTCGTCGTTCAGCATTTCTTGAACTTGCTCTTGGATCGCCTGCCTTTCTTTAACGGAGACTCTGTATGGCGATCGATGCACAGGGCGCGCGTCGTCCTCGGTAACGATGCGGTGCTTCGCAACGGTGGTTTGGCGCACTTTCGACGACGTGGCAAAGCAGTCGCGGTATTCGGCGAGAAGGTTAATCAACTGTCGTCGTTTCGGGCCCGTGAGTTTAGGGTCAATGTCGAGCTGCGCTGGCGACGCACTGTCTTGCTGAGGTGGCGAGAATTCGTCAGTAATGGCGGCGACAGCGGCGGAGTTTTAGAGTTCCTCGACCTGGCCCACGGCTGCACCTTTTGTGAGGTGTTGCGCTTCATTTCGGAAGTTCGTAACGAGGACCACAGTGCGGCCATCCTGAAGTTCAGCAACTCCTCTTGCGACGCCTATTCCTCTTCCCAGAAGCAACTGGAGGCTTCCTTCGAGCAGAACTTCGCCGCAGAAATCTTCGGTGATCCCGACGGGTACGAAAACACTCGACCGCGGCGGTAAGTTCACGTGGCTGGCGAGGACTCGGACCGCAGATGACGTCGCTTTGGGTTCCTCCGGTGGTGAAACAGGCTTTCGCAGCGTCAACCGGTTTGCTCCGAGGTCGATGACGGCGCCATACTCGCAGAGGAAGTCCATTCCGAGGATAACGTCCCTCGAACAGTCTTGCAGAACGACGAACTTTACAGGGCACGTCTCACCGTGGATCTCGACGCGAGCGGTGCATCGCCCGACTGGTGTGATGAGGTGCCCACCGGCGGTTCGTATTTGAGGTCCATCCCACGGCGTCGTGACTTTTCGAAGGCGGCGGGAGAGCCTCCCACTCAAGACCGAGTAGTCTGCTCCGGTGTCCACGAGTGCCGATGCGTCGTGGCCGTCGATGATGACGTTTAGGTTGTTGGACACCGTTTCCGGAGCGTCGTTTTGGTCTCCCGTAGCATTCGAGTGGGGGCCCTCCGACGTTCGTGGAGGATCTTGGCGTCGGTCGTCTTCGGCAACTCCACCTCCAGGGGTTGCCGCGCCTAGTTTCCCCGGCGTGGAGCTAGGGGCGACAGGCTTTCACGTCGGGGTCGGTGCATCGCCGAAGCTGGACGTCGTGGTGAAGGCGATCGGAACTCTCGGCGGGACGCAGGCTCGGGGGACTGGGGCCGTCGCAAGTACTCGTCGATCTCCCGAGGGCGTTCACCATACCTGGGACGCGGGTCGCTTGGGTGGAATCCGCGCAGCCCGAGTCGTCGGTATCGGCATCGGCGGTACACATGGTCAGCTTCCCCGCAGTGGTAACACAGCGGGCGTTGGTCGGCCGTCCTCCAGACGTCCGTCTTCCTCGGCGCAGGTCGGTCTGGGTGAACGTGCGCCTGATCTTCCTGTCGTCGGGGATACTGCGGCGTTGGGGCGTCTCTTCGGGGTGGCGCCGTGGCTTGGCGGGGAGCTTGCGGCGGTCGTCGAGCTATGGCAGCGTAGCTCAACGTCGGTTCCTGCGGTGCCACCGTGGTGACGGGAACCTCTGGTTGGAGCGCCCGTTGTACTTCCTCGCGCACAGCCTCGGCAATGGAAAGTGTCGCTGGACGACTTGCGGCTGGCAGCAACTGGCGGAGTTCCTCCCGGACGACCTCCCGGATAATTTCGCGGATATCCGTACCAGGAGCGTGCTCGCCGCCAAGCAGCGCGGTTGCAGCGACACTTGGATGTCGCTGGTAGTGGGAAGCGCGCGCTTGGAGGCCGCGCTCGATGTTTGTCGCCTCGGTGACGAAGGCTTCGACGGTGCCCGGCGGGTTGCGCACGAGGCCTCCAAAGATGTTGTCTCTCACCCCGCGCATGAGGACCCGCAGCTTCGTGTCGTCTGTGGCTCGTGGGTCGGCACGGGCGCTCAGGCGGAGGACATCTTCTATGAAGCTTGTGATGCTTTCGTCGGGGCCTTGCGTTCGAATTCTGAGGAGATCTTCTGCCTTCTCCCGTCGGTGTAGGGTGGCGAACGTCCGCTGCAACTCGGCCACACAGATGTCCCACGACGTAAGCGAAGCCTCGTGATTCTCGAACCAATGCCTCGCAGTACCCTCCAGCGAAAAGTAGAGGTTCTGGAGGCACTGCTCCACAGTCCATCCGTTGTGCCGCGCCACACGCTCGTAGTGCTTGATCCAGTCTTCGACATCCTCATGAATCTCGCCGTGGAAGGGAGTCGGCGTACGGGGAGCGGCGGGCAGGTAGACGACGGCAGGAGCGGCGGGGGTCGGCGACTGGTCGGCCATCGTCGGCTTCGTTGGCTGCTTGGTCCTGGGCGGCAGAAGTCCGAATTCCGGGTGTAGGCCTTGGGTGCGACGACTGAACCGGATCGTAGTGCCTTCGTCGGTTCTTCGTGGGCTTGGCGTCGGACTTGCACTGCGAACCCTCGGAGGGGAACGCTGCACGGGCATGCGTTACCCCGCACCTCCACCAATATGTCACGGGTGGTGACCAAAAAACAATAGATGAACAGGAAGAAATAAACGTTTAATGTGGCGAACTTGTGCCAAAAATAAAAGAGTACAAAAGATAATAACAAAGCGTCGCGGGCGTCGAAATCAGCGAAACCGCAGGATCGAGCGCTGGGGCGAGACTGACTGCGCGTGCCTGGCGGGATCCCTTATGTACCCTCGTGGGTTTCTGGATCGTTCGGCGTAGAAGGTTCGGCGCGTAGAACATTCTAACCGCGAATCAACAAGACGGTTCTCGAATTCACCAGAACATCAAATTACACTCTCAACAAAACTGTGTAGCCGCTGCCAGGAATCTAAACCTGGCCTTCTGCGTGAGAGGCAAGCGCGATAGCCGTTAGGCCACGCGCGCGCCGCCTACTTGGCCAGCTGCGCGCGCGGCAATATCAACCAATCACTTGCACTCATCTAAGGAAAAAAATAACGATTCTCAAGTATGACACTCTTCCTCAGCTACTTTGCGCACTCAAGCGACTCAGCGTTCTTTCTTTTTTTTTTTTTTTACGTGGTGGGTGTGCGCGGCAAAAAAAACATAAAAAAACATTGGTCGAAAAAAAACGATGCTATACAGTATGAAAGGTTTGAATTGAAACGCGTTTTTGTGCGCAAATGAAGGGAACTATAGTTCTCTCACCTACCATTTCCCATTACAAATAAAACTTGGGCGGTTGTGCAAAAACGTTTTTATTTCTTACATAAACAAGTTTACAGCAAAAGAAAAAATTGTCGAAGGAAGCGTTGTGCCCCGAGCGGTACTCGGATATCAAGCGAGAAAACCGGGCAACCGAGGTCGCTGTCGCGTCCGCCGCAAGACGCCCATGATGCGCTTATCTACGCTTATCCCTTCACAAAAGGCTTCGGTAAGAAAGAGGGTCTCACCGTGACCAAGCGTGACCCCCCTTAGTGGGAGAGGGGGAACGGGGAAAGTGGCGGGAAGCATTTGCATACAGACTGAAAAATATTTTGCAGGTCGGGCTTTGTTCAGAGATATATCATAGCGCTATCTCAGCACCTCCGGTCAGCACTGGAAATGGCGGTGACCATGCTGATAGAGCTGACTTTTTGCTCTATTAGTGATACAGCGGTGATACACTGCTGCATTAATGCTAAGTGACACTGCAGTCAGCGCTGAATCAGCGCTGGCGACTAACTGGTGCCTTACGTCTCTATTATACACAAAGCATTTTCTCAGTGCTGTTCAATTGTTAACTGCAAGGTGTTTAACGTGCAGGACGCGCTGATAATTATACGAAAAGACGGAGTTACGAGAGCCACCCATATCGAAACCGGCAAGATATGGAGCTGAGATGTGTCTGTGAATTGGTTCTTAATTGACCGTTCTGATAATTCTGTTAACTCGGATAACTGTACTTAAGGGGGAAATGCAAAAATTTTCGGGCTTCGGTCAATTAATTGCGGTAATCACAACTCGTCAGCTTGACGAAAAGCAGATTTTTTTTTTTTCCGGTCTGCGCTACTTACAAATTGATGTTGCGGATATTTCGACCCTCGCACATTCTTTCGAGTGACGCCACATGAGGATTCCCGTTGGGTTTTGTCATGTTCTGTGTTGAGGGCCTCCAGCGCTTCCTCCGCGATTTTCCACTTTTCTAAGATTACAAGGATTAGCATCGCCGAAGGTCGCATCGATAGATTCACACAAAAGACGGTTCGTCACAGGACGAGAAAGGGGAGGGTTGGGGGGGGGGGGGGGGGGGGGGGGGCGAGGAGAGTGCACGCCACCTTTCTTTCCTCAAGATATTGCGATTGCGCTGGACAATTCGCATAGGGTAACATACAATGCTTGTAGATCTTCACTTTCGCGGTGAAGGTTATGGGAGCATCAGAACACGGTCACTCGGAGGTCACGATGGTCAACAAAACAATTCCATCTGCGCCCGCTACGCGTGCACCTCAGCCCGCGGCAAACCGTCCTTTTGTCTGGATGGCTCGCTACCGCGACTTTCAGCGATGTTAGACATTGTAGTCTTTGAAACGTCGGGAATACAGGGGGGGGGGGGGGGGGGGGGGGGGGGTTACACTCGGGGCCCTGTCCAACGGGGAGCAGGGCTGTGCTCCGAGTGACATCACTTGATAGACAAAGTAAGGGTCGCCCGACCTTCGATTTTTTTTATTTCTTTTTTTTAATAAAATGTAGAGCGCGATAGAAGAAATGATTTCCTTTGTAGAGTAATTCTCGGATAAGACCCTTTTCAAAAGTGAGCGCCACCTAGTAGTGCCAGTTATCCGAATCCGCCGTTGTTTGGGCATGCACTTGAGCATACATTGGACACGAGGGCTACGTCAGCGTTCTGCGTGAACTCGGATTCAATCACACGCTTCGTACCCAAGAAATGGCGGTCTCCTATGTTGCTTGATGGGGTTTGAAAGGGTCTGTTCATTTTCCAAAGTACGAAAGTCGTTGCACCCCCTTTAATGCTTGACAAGCTTGTGCCCAAAAATTGATGACTTTGGGCACAAAACATAGCTGTCGGCCACTGTTATCGGAGCGCGAAGAGGGTCTGCCAAGACTTCCTAATAACAGCATTGTGGTAATGCCATGCTTGAAAGGCCCCTGACACGCCGAAAAAAAAAGTTTTTTTCATGCTAGGCGTTAAAATGGCGTATCAGGACATCACCACAAAATTGTTTCACTTTAGAGTTGCGTAGTTTTTTTATTAAAACCAGAAATATGAAGCCCAATTCTAAATGCCCGCCAGTGCCGTGTGACGTAAACGTATACCGCAAGAGGTCGGGGCGGTCAGGTATCTCAAGAAACACTACATTATTCATCATCATGCAAGCATGCCTGCGAAGGAGGCTGTTTAATGCGTTTCTAGTGTTGTCTTTTTGTTGCATTTGTTAAATTGACAAAGCCAGCACTCGATATATTCATCTACTCTCGTCTGTTTGTTGGCGATTTGATTCTTGCCAGTCATGCCATACGAACTCGCTCAACTCTGCTACACACAGATTGAGGACCTTTTGGCCAGAGCCTAACGCCTTTACTCTACAGAGTACATTTTCACAGTGCTGTTCGCCTGCTAACTCTGATATGAACATGCACTAATGACAATACGAAAAAACCACCGATATCAAAACCGCCAAGTGTGCGAATTGAGCTATGTGTCTAGTGTTTTAGTTTCCGTTTCGATCTACTTTCACGAGAAACAATAACATATTTCAAGATTGCTTGAAATACGTTTTCTTATGTATTACAGAGCAAGGGCTTCCTCGTTCAATGGAAGGGTCTACCAAAGTGGAAGTGCACACTGGAGCCACGCAGCCATCTGAACGCAGCATGCCTAGAAGAATAGGTGAACCCCAGTAAGCCAGCACAGTGCCGCTTGGACGCCGCAACCCACAAGCTACTTTTCGAGGTCCAAAAGAAGCTGTCCAACACAAAGAGGAGTAATGGCCTCATTAGAGTTGAATTTGAGCTCGACCTTTTCCGTTGGAATTCTCACAGAAAGGGGTCGAAAATCGATGGAGGGTGGCTGTTATGCGACGAGCCTGATTTGGAGCCCATGAGATTGCCCAGTGGGTGGTACGTTCGCGAAACCAAGTTGGGTAATGCTGTACAAATACAGTTTCCAGTAAGAGTTAACAGTGGCATGCGCATGGGTGGAGATATGCGGAAAACTCTGAAGCGTCGCCAGAGAAGCGTCGGAGGCAGACCATACGGTGTCACGGAATTGTGGCAAACGAGGATATCCAAGGCGCATTTCGGTGGTCATCTTTCAAAGCCACAGAATCAATAAGCCAGATCGGATACGACGGGTGACTCGAGGACCAAAGTCGCTGGGTAAAGCGACTCCTCGTAGGCATCTATCTGACAGGTGTACAGACAAGGTCGCAGAAGTCACTTTACCATATGGAAAATTATGGTTCTACCGCAGTGCCCGTGGCTGCCACCATAGAAAAAAACGGAAATAAAAATGCTAAAAACAGTGCCTAAGCAGGAGCTTCTCTAGTGGGCATATAGCAGGCCCAGGCTATATAAACTCTGCAGATACACAGTTTCTGGATAAAGTTTAACCTCAAGAGATGGTACATTTTACGAAAATAGCCTGGGGAAGCCGCTTTCTTTTTTACGCAATCGAGAAAAGGATGGGAACGCTAATTTACCGACGGAAATTTGGTAGCTTGGTGGAGTCGGCGACATGATGGGCTTATTACGAATCAGACGAGGTCATCAAACACGTTGCGCTGTTATATTCAATCTTGCAACTAACGCATTTGGCAAAGTTCAGGCAAATGCCGGACACCTGACGGTAGCCCGTCCAAGCATTTCCATTTGACCAATTGTTTCTAGGAGCATTTGCTAACTGATCAGCCAATACCGTGTCTGTGCTGAATGTATATACGTTCTTGGGTGCGGCGGGTGACTCTTGAAGTGCGAACACAAAACGTGCTGTAGTCACAGTTACAGCGCAGTTACCGGAACAGAGAAAAAGCCGAAAGGCTTTAAAGAAGGTTGGAAAATGGAGGGACGGGGGGGGGGGGGGGGGGCGAAAGGAAGTAAAATATAAAGATATATCTTTTTTTTATAATTTTTAGTTGGACTAGGTACAAACTCGCCATCACGCACACAACAGTTAATAGTCAGCATTCGCAAGAAACATAAATCATGAGTTTCATGAAAGGGCTATATGCCTATATGCTTTCCCTCAGGAATCGCGCCACTGCATTTCACAATAACCAACATTCATTTTTTGCAACACAGTGATACCGCAAAACTAATTTGAAGGCACAATGTAAAACTTGAGGGACGCTGAAGAATTGCCTTTAAGAGTGGAACTCCATAGCGTTATTGGGCCCCTTTCGCAAAGCCTTCGCATATAAACCCGCGCTTGTTCCCATGGCGTGCAAGCGTATTTACGTGGTCTAGTCGGTAGCGTCACATGTTACTTGGCGTCACACGTGAGCGTTCTGGGTTCTTTGAAATTCCCGCGCGAGGTCATGTGGCGTAACGTCACACGCGTGACGTAGAACGTGACGTCCCACGTGGCTGTGACGTCATGACCCTATCGACACTTTTTATTTAGCAAAAACAATTTCCGGCAAATTTACCAGAAACTTGTCCCGCCAAATTTAGCGAGGAAATTTAACCCTCTTGACGTCACACGTGGCTTCACGTGACGTCACCAGGTGCTTGCTGAGATTTTCCGGTTCCACCGACGCCGACGCCGATTTTTTTGAGTGGGAAACTCCAAACGCTATCGCGTTAAAAAAAAAAAAAAAAAAACTTTTATAACAGTCGTGGATACTCCGCTATAAGGACATCACTTTCAGGGAGAAACTGGGAATATTCATGCATTTTGTCTCCATATTGGACAACTCACATTATGAACGATTTTTTACGGGAACGGAGGTGTCCAAATTAAATGGACATAATTGTATTTAAGACATGAACAAAACCAGCGACATGCACAAAGCAGTTGGTGCTTTACCACGGCACTTTTACTTTAAATAATTAGAGACACTTAATGACCGTGCGGTTGGCGTGCCGTTCCCTATTTTCTATGTAGAACCAGAAATAAAAAAAATATATGGAGGAGGCTATACTTTGTACCAAATTGCCGGATGATTTACAGCTCAATGAAAAACCCCGAAGAGTATAAGAAAACTAACTAAAAATGGACCAATGGCAAGAAAGAAATGTAACCAGCTACGTATAAACAAAATCCGAATTCAAGAAGTGGATCACCCCTCCGATCGTGTCTATCACTATAAATATTTTTATGGTAACTGAATTAGAATTTTATCCTCCTCAGGTTGTAAATGAACGTTGAAACTACCCTTGATATCACAATGGTTTTAATGTTTTTGCTTTAAATTGGGAAAACAGACTTGAACATGTGTGTTGTTAAAATCAGTGTTGTACAGAACGGCGTTCCTGGAACGCGTTCTTTTAGGAGGAACGAAGGAACATCGCCGTTCCACTCTGCATCGGTGGAACTGGAACGGAAACGCGTTACGTTTTGACGGAAAAGGAAAAAGGAATGGCGTTTCTTTCTCCTTTTTCCTTTTTGTCCGGTGACGTCATTTTTATTTCATATCTAAGGGGGCAACTCGAAAAAGTATAAAAACAATAAACTTACGAAGAGCAGGAATCTTGCTAACTTTATGTTAATTTTTTTAGGGCCTATTTTGTGGGGTCCTCGCTTGGGAGCAGCTCGGGTGCATGCGAGTTGATGGACATTGATTCTTTTTTTAAGTGGCCGATACTGCGGCACAAAAAAAAACTTTCAGTCGAAGGAAATGACAAACAAAGAGAGGCCTCTCAAACTCTGCTACTTTCTTTACTTCTACGAATCCTTATACACCCATAATTTTGAGGCTGACTACAACTATTATTGAGCATTCACAAACAGACCTATACAGTGACAACGAAAGCAGGTTACCAGACATCAGACGCATCCTTGCAGCTCAAACATTGGTCTCTTAAACGATACACAAAAAATTAACCTTTATTACCCCCTCCCCCTTTTAAAACTAAACAACGAATCCGACCTTCACGAAGAGCGACTGGTAGTTTTCAAGACTGACCTCTCAAAAGCCCTACCCTCTGCTCCACTAGCTCGTCTTGTGGACAGCAACACTGAGAACCAATTGTTCCTTAGTTCAAACAAGGGACTTAAGGCCCGTTCACACTCTTGCGACCGAGTACGACTGAGGGAGACGAGATCTCTTAAAACTTCTTAAATATTTTTAGAATGAGGGAACACACTGGCATTGCGGCGCCATCTATGCGTTGACCCTGGAACTGCATTTCACAAGAGCGAAGGTTTTGCGGGATCTCCGAGGTCAAATGTGCGTAATACCCATAGAAAGGCTCGTTTATAACATTGACAAAAGTTTTTCGAGCCAAGAAAGGAAGGATAATGCGCGAGAAATAAAATAATATGCCGGACCGCCGAGTTTACACTGCTTCCCAATAGACGGCGCCAGTGTGTTCTCTAGTTTAAGAAGTTTTAAGGAAACCAGGTTTGAGAGGTTGCAAGAGTGTGAACGGGCCTTTAGATTGAAACGTGTGAGGTTCTTTTAAAACGTGCGTGCGATGTGGAGTAGCCCTTTAATAAAAAAGAATGAAATTAACCCCGCTCGTTCTTCCCGGCTCACAGTACATTCGGCTCGTCTGAACCGCCCACCACAAACAGGAATATGGTAAAATGCTGAGATTTTTAAAGGTGAATGTATAAAAAGTATAAAACCTTGCTTCCGGTTGTTTTCTACTCCTGGTGTCGTTCCATCATGGTACTCAAATTTATATGTTGCCATTTGATGGAATATATATATATATATATATATATATATATATATATAAATGAATTTTGTTTGAACTGAGCAATTATGGTCATTAGCACAATGTAAAAGAAACGCATATGTAACGATACGTTCCATTTTTTAAAAGGGAACGAGTTCCTTTCTCACATGTGGAACTTGTACCGGGAACGCTTTCCAAAATGAGAAGGAACAAGGAATAAACTTTCGTTCCTCTTTTTGAGAAACGTCTAAACCCTGAATAAAACTAAACTATTGTGCAACGCGAGAGGTACAAATTTCATTCTTAACATCACTGTGTGTTTACTGAGTATGTGCAGTCGGCACGGAATGAAACGCGAACAAGGAGCGCGTGGTTTTCGACCCACGCTGAATCACCTAGAGACGCAACACTGAAGGTTTGGAGGCACTGAGCAAGAGTCTAACACATCGAAGGAGGAGCCATCTTCTTGCAGCTCCCATCTGGTTCAGGTGGTGTAGCATCTAGCGAAGACCATGCACCCACTGTTCGCGTTTCATTCCGTACCGACTTACCTGCCGCGTCCCTGGTACAACTCTAATGGACTTATGTTGGCATAGATTGTAAAATGTTAAAAAATGAAAATAATATTTGTAATGTATTGTATCGTATTTTATTGTAATACAATACTGCGTTATCTTCATGTTGTGACCATGTGTTTTGGTAGTCGTATGATTTTCCTTGAAGATCCTTCTTATCCAAAATCCGAGGCTTTGGCACGAGATGGAGACAGGTCTTGTTGCTAGATAGTCGAGGCTATACGCAATCACCGGCTAACAGCGGTGCAGTGGGATAACCCAGCCTCCTAAAACACATAAACTCGAAGAAGGACACATTATGGTCGCCCTCTGACGGGAAACCCCGCACTAGACGCCAGCTCGAACGCGAACGTGCAAAGTTCTGAAACCAAAACTTCGACACTTTACCATAACACTCGACTACCCAACCAGAACAACAACCAGCCCTTGGCCTTAGTTACAATTCGAAAATGGTTCCTCACCGGTCTATTCTTTGTCGGTCGCTGGAACGAGTGGACGCTGAAAACTGTACTCTGGTTTATGACACCGGCGAGTCTGTAATGAGTTAGCAATGAGCTTTCTCGATTCTACATTCGTTCGCACTGGACGTCGGCAGAACACTTTGGGCTTTTTTTCCTATCTGCTCGATATCGCGTTTTCACTGCTTCTATCGCGAATCCGTCGTTAACTCGATCCAACACATGGCCAGCTTTCTCGGACACGCTGTTTTAGCTTCTGATTCCCCCGACACTTGGCTTAGCAACCTTGAGCAAGATAAACAGAGAATTCGACGCGCGCGACCGGATGGCGCATCGCTGGATGGCGCATCGCTGGTCTCCGAGCCTGGTGCAAGTGAAGCCACTGGTAGTTCGATGCTTGTCCCAAACGTCGGGAGTGTGCTGGACGTCCTAGTGCATTCATGCGATATTTTGGTTCATGCTTTTTTCTGTCTTTGAGTGGTGTTAATACTCCCGTTCTGAATTATATCCTGAGAATAAGGCATTTGAACATGGGACATACGCACACTTGATCAACTAGAATCACAAGCTTTTCACATCGAATGGCTCCAAGGAGACTCCACGGGTCTGCATGTGCTGTTACTCCCCACAAACACGCTCTCTTGGGATGACAAGATAAATTCAGCGCCCTGAACGCTGTTCGATCCAGAACTGGGAAGAGTTGAAAAGCCTGTCAAGCGCGTACTTCCGATACAAGCCGCTTACTTTCGATGGTCTCATATTTGTTTGCACAAAGCGCCATCCAGCCCCCTATAGTGAAGATGAGTGATCTGAATCTCTTATCTTGTGGATCTTTCGGGCCTCCCACCCTTTCACCATTTGCGTCTGGCTATAGTTTTCTGAGATCGAATACTGCATCACCAGTCACCGGAATTCAAGCATCAAATAAACATTTTCTAGTGGTGACCAGTTCTCGAGCTTTCCGATTATGGACAACAAAAAGGCTGGAACCTCCTTTTTAATATGGTATTAAGCTTAATATATAGCAACAAAGGTGTGAACGTTATGTTGTAAACCCCGAACAGTGTCCATTGCAAATTATAGTATAGACTTCATTAACACTAGAGGAACAGACTTTCGCGCTTTTTTTCGCGCGCTTCCGAGTTCTAGACTTGCTCTTGTTGACCGACGAGGGCTCAAACTTAACGCTCATATCCCAACCGAGGCGCTATTTGCAAGGTTGAGCTTGAGAGTGTATGAGCCACAAGCATAGGAAGACATCAGATTTTGTGGTACCTTTCATATAACGTATGATTACACCCAAACTAGAGTTCCCAAGCTGAGTATAGTTAGGAGGTGCTAAAGTGCGTCGTTAGCCGGCATTCTATGAGTGACTAAGTACATAATCCTGTAGGGGATAACATCCCGCTTTGTTACGTCATATCACTAATAAATCTTTATTCACAAAAGTTCGTTTTGCGTGCACAATAGCCGATGCGGTAGTCTGATTCCCCATGCGTTTTGAATGGCTTTGTAAATATTGATGTACCCAGCGAGATGACCGAAGCTTTTTTGTGTCACACTGACAAGGCTAAGGGAGCTTTCAGAACGTTAACAAGTTGAAACGCAAAAGCTTGTGGGATCGTGCATTGCGATATACCGGCATGGCGACCATCGCTAATCATGCTGGCGATTCCATCAGCAGCGCGAGGCTCGAGAGTTGAGGAATGTATACCTTTGCAGAGTAACGTAGACTATAGATGTTTCTAACAATCGCCTTAAGCGAGAAGAAGGAGAGACAGAAATTCAGTTTACAACGACGCTTAGTCCTCTTAATTTATATGTCTACTGCGGTAAGCAGGCAGCAACCATGGCGATGTACATACGGCCAAGGCCATGTGTACATCGCCGTGGCCGATTCTGCTCTGGTGGCAGCGGAGTCGCTGAAAGCCTGAACCAAGCCTTGTTAGGGCGGCGGTCCCTTGGCCGCCATCGTTGTTCTTGGTGCGTTATAATTTCTTACGTTACCTAGAAGGCAACTGCAGATCTAGTTGTTTTATCGTATATAAAAACGTCATCTAGTCGATGAGAGCTCAACAAATACCGTGCATGGCTAGTTAGATGCGCGTTTTTTTTGCTTCGTAATTCGTTATTTCGCGTTTTTATTGTCCAATGCTGCAATCTTACTCGCGAGAAAACAAGTGATCATTAGCGGCTTCATTATAATGATACTATAGTCGCACTCCAGCTAAATCTAAAACGTGCCATGCATACCTGGTACAGCCCGCTAGCCTCTTCGATAAACGATCACCTGGATGCACGCTGGGGGTATTCCGGTGGCATTCAGAACACCTCTCCAGGACTCCGCAGGCTGCCATTCACAGAACCGAAGTTCAACGGCAGGCGCCTTGTCGTACTGAATGCCTATGAACGTATGCATCATTGTCCCGCGCAGACGTTGACTGAAGCCCCTCACAGTGCCGCGAGTCGTGTGCTCAAGGGGACCCTCCACGGCGTCATCGGCGCGAACGAGAGTCGTAAGCGCTCCCCAAGAGAGTAACAAAAAGACTGTTGTGGTTAATCCGTGCATCAGCTGTCAGAACTGGTGGTACTGCAGCGGATGCATGACATATATTATAACGGTGCCAACCACCCTCAGAGCCGTGCTTATAGGCTGAAATTAAAACCATCGTTTTAAGACGGCTTAGCACAAACAAATTTTCGAACTTGTTGTTATTTGTAAGATCACTTTTTGTGAACTTAAAGGGAGTGCGGGAACTCTTTAGGGTTTTGTGAGTGAGGTAATATGCCCGTAAGATCTGGGGAGGGGAAGGTATTAATAGCACTTTTCAAGCGCAATTAGAAGACTCTCAAAACGTAGGGTTTTAGAGAAGCGGCTGCGTGAATCAGCTCGCTATGCGGAGGGCAAGTTCGTCCGCTTCTTGCGTAGGGGGTAGCGGTGACGCCAGAACGCCGAGCCCTGATTGGCTGATCGCGACCCCCTATCTGAGCGTCGCCTGCTCCTTTGCAACGTCGTCTGCTAGCAACGTCGTCTCCGTCTGTCTTACCTTTACCGCGACTTTCGGAAGTGCAGGTCTTTACGAGCGAGCTCGACTTCGCCTTTCAGGGGGGGCAGACGAAATAACACGAGCGGTACTTTTAGAGCGCAGCTCTTAGGCGCCCGTTTCCGGCTTGAGCGGCGTCGCCGTCGGCGTCGCCGACGCCGTCGCCGTAACCGCGCGGTGCATTATGGGTAAATTTCCCCGCTAAATCTAGGGGGAAAATTTTCCCGCTAAATCTAGCGGACAAATGTCCCCGCTAAATTTAGCGGAAAAAGTTTTCCGCTAAATTTAGCGGAGAAATTTCCCCGCTAAATCTAGCGAAAAATTTTCCCCGCTAAATCTACTGGAAAAATTCCCCGCTAAATCTAGCGGAAAAAATTCCCAGTTAAATCTAGCATAAAAATTTCCCCGCTAAATCTAGCGGAAAAATTTCTCCGCTAAATCTAGCAGAAGAATTTCCCCCCTAAATCTAGCGGAAAAATTTCCCCGCTAAATCTGGCGGAAAATGTTCTCCTCTAAATTTAGCGGAGATATGTTCCCGCTAAATCTTGTGGAAAAACTTCCTCGCTAAATCAAGCGGAAAATTTCCCCGGTAGATTTAGCGGAAAAATTTCTCCGCTAAATCTGGCGGAAAAATTTCTCTGGGTGTCACGTGACCCCCGAGATCACGTGACCCCCCTTAGGACACGTGACCCCCACGTGATTTTGGGCAGGGGATCACGTGACCTTGGGGGTCGCGTGACCCCAACCAAGGTCACGTGACCTCAGGGGGGGTCACGTGACCTTTGTGGCCTTGGCTCCTCTTCCTCAAGAGCTGCGCTCTAATTCGGCGTTACAGGGAGTTGTAAACGGCTTTCATTTTTTTTTTTTTTTTTTGTCTAACAACTAGCAGACGCGCATCAAGGAGAGAAGTCAAAGTACTCACTGGCGAGGTGTCCCGAGGCGCCGAGATTTGCTTGCTGAGAACCGAGAGTGAAGGTGGTTAATGACCGCAAGTTCCCTCCCAAATACTTTTTCCCTCCTTTCGTGTGCGGCGAAACTGCTCACTCTTTAACGGCGTCGGCGGGTTGGCACCGTTTGCGCAGTTAACGTCGTCTGCTTTGCGTCTGCTAGGCAAAGCGAAGGCTGCTTTACCTTTTCTGCGTCTGTCGGAGACTCACCGCTTATTCACCGGCGAGAACGCGGCTTTCGAAAAAGGCGAAAGGAAATACTTTGAAGGATACGTCCTTCTTTAGAGGTGAAGCATTTCACTCTAGTTGCGAATGTCTAGGCGTTGTTTAAGGATTGTAGCTACGCGGTAATGATGACGCTCTCCGATAAAAGTGACAATTTAAAGAGTCACTGTGAGTTCTCTCGCGGGGCCGCAAAGTGCAGCCACATGGCTACCGCACTTTACACGGCTCTAAATGGACTGTCGAAGACGGACCTTCCACAGCAGCGGCTGCAACGCCCCAAGAGCAGCATGCCGTGGCAGGTCGCTCGCTCAGGTAAGAAGTAAACACCATGTTCATTGCATTGTTAAAATGCTTAGTTGCACGAGTTTCGTGAATGGTATTTCGCGTTTAATGAGTTGTTCTACGATAATCAGCTAAAGACAGATGACAGCCGATGTAGTGACTGTAACTCAACAAATTCGGCTGTGCGATCGGTACTCTGAGCACATCATAGCCCAAAAGTGCTCGATCGCTGCTTGCCGTCACAACTTTCTCGCTTGACTAAAAGGCTGTTGTCAGTTAGCGTATTGGGGATTTTATGTTTGGTGTAAAACCAAGTGGCAAAAGTTTGAAAACCTCTGTGGAACACAATCCGAGCAAGATTGATCGAGTTACCCGAGCGGCGTCGAACGTATCGCAGAACTTATGTCGTAGACTCGTTGACACCAAGAAGTAATTATCGTTATAATGCAATTAAATGCAAAGGTGCAAGCGAGCTGGACAAGAATTACGAATATAATCCCTGGAGAAGGGGAACAAGAGGGACAAAGGTCAAACACAAATCTTTTTCGAAGGCCGCGTTCTTGCCGGTGAAAAAGCGGTGAATCTCCGACGTAGGGCTCGAGTTATTTCGTCTGGCCCCTCTAAAAGGCGAAGTCGAGCTCGCTCGTAAAGACCTGCACTTCCGAAAGTCGTAGGAAAGGTAAGAGAGACGCAGACGACGTTGGGAGCAGACGACGTTGCAAAGGGCCAGAAGACGCTCAGATCGCGATCAGCCAATCGGGGCTCGGCGTTCTGACGTTACCGCTACCCCCTGCGCAAGAAGCAGACGAACTTGCCCTCCGGATACCTTGACTCTGCGTGCCCACCTCGACATGTGCTGTTTCGCTGATTATGCAAAGGCTTTTCTTTTAAAGGTATTTCAAAAGGCCCTTGAAACAATGAATTAGTCGATTTACATATCTAACAACAAAACTCAGAAAGCGAACAAATTGTGATATCATTTAGGGGTCGAGTATTACGTATGACAATACGTAATATGCGTATTGTCATACTAATAAAGTGCAATATGCAGCCAAAATACGATGGAACACGCCAGTGGCTCTTACACCTCTCATCTGACACTAGCGAAACTTTCTTAAACGGATCTTCTGGAGAACACGGAACGCCTCTCTTCTCAAAATCAGGCTCGTAAAGACTGATTCCTTATCATTATGTTACAAATTTCAAGGCTCCTCTTAGACTAATCGCGCTGCGTGGGGAAGTGCTGTCAAGCGTCGGCAGGCAGGGACCTTCTACTAATCCAATTGAAGCTTCAATAAGGAGGGGGCACAGTTTTTAGTCTCAGTTGGCAGGGCTCGAACGATAACGCGCTAACAACTATAGTGTGGCGAGAAAATCTTGATTCTTATAAAACTTTTGTGCTATCATTAGTATCATAGTCGTTTTATATAAAATAAACAATCGATATTTTCCCGCCTTTCAGTATGCTTCACCACAGTATAGCCATGGCATGTAGAAAAAAAAAGCCCTCGAATGAGCCAAGAAATATTCTTTAGAAAAATATGCTTTTAGCGATTAGCGATACACCCAAAAGTAAAAAAGATATGAAGCAAATGACACTGGAACGTACTCATGTACCTGTGAGATGACAGGAAACGATCCAAAAACTTTCTTTAGTGTTGATGCCAAGGCGTACAGAGGTGAAATAAAATCAAATTGTTGCTTTCAGGAGTCCGCTTGCTCAAGGAGTCGAATGGTCGAGGAAATGAACGATTCGGTCACGTTTCAATTTCTGTCATTTTCTAATGGTTTCCATTGCGATAATTCAATAGAACCCAAAGGCTTTACAACTTCCCTGTACGGGCGAAACTTTTACGTGAACGCTGCTGGCAGAAACTAGTTTAATTGTTGCCAATAAAGATGAGTGGAATAACGACCCCCGTCAAAAGTGGCTATACCAGGCACTAACGTTCACAATGCTGAAAGATATAGAAAGGAATGGTTTTTAATTTTGGCACAGAGAGAACATAACGAGTAACCGCATTCAATTCTATCAGAGTACAGTTGCAAGTTTTGTATGGCGCACCTCAGCCGCGCCATCAGGAGATAGCACTGTCAAAGCTCGAGTCTAAACTGGTGCCCTAAAAGAAAAATATTAGAGATGCCCAGATTCCAGAACTTTCCTTACGTTGTCACGCATAAATATTTAAAGAGAATATACCTTCTAAATGTTGCAATGCGGAGGGCAAGTTCGCCTGCTTCTTGCGCAGGGGCCAACGTTATTAGATGAGCTCAGTTACGGAACTGCTCACAGACGCTGCCTGCACGAACAGTACCCCCCCCCCCCCCTCCCCTCACTCACCACGACTCGCCCGGTGTCGCTCGACGCGCCGCCAAACGGCTGCTTTGGTAACTGAATCGGGATGCGTACGTTTCAACGTTACTAAAAACGTAAAAAACAACAGAAAAAACTCTTTTTGTAGTAACTTTTATTGGAGTTTAGGGGCGCGTGATGTTTTCTAAAATCTCTAGTTTGCAAGGTATGCGGCACAATTATTATTGTTTTTATACAACTCTCTCTCAGCGGTGATTTCAGGTAGCGCGTCCCGACCTAGGCGCATCTTAACTTCGGTGGTATTCCGCGGCGCGTCCGCTGGGAAGTCGGGGGTGGCACCCCTGTAACCTTTTCCACCGTATCTGTTCCGACTCCGAAATGGCCGATCGAAGCCACAATAGATGTCACGTGCAGTTCCTCGAGTGACCGCTGCGGAAGAAATCGCGGTGTTGTGATCGCCATTTGTCGCTTCAGCTGTGCTCTTTGGAAAACACAGTTATGAAACGAAAATATAGATGGCGCTTTGAACGAGGGTTGGCGGTTTGAAGTGAGTGAGGGGGTTGGAGGGGGGGGGGGGGGGGGTACCCCCCTCTGCGAGAGTTCCACAACTGAGGTAATCTAGTAAAGTTGGCAGGGTACTAGCGGTGACATCAGAACGCCCAGCCCTGATTGGCTGATCGCGACCCCCTATCTGAGCGTCGTCTGCTCCTTTGCAACATCGTCTGCTCGCAACGTCGTCTGCGTCTGTCTTACCTTTCCTGCGACTTTAGGAAATGCAGGTCTTTGCGAGCGAGCTCGACTTCGTCTTTCAGAGAGGGCAGACGAAATAACTCGAGTGGTACGTTGTTTTTGTCTAACAACTAGCAGACGCGCATCGAGGAGGGAAGTCAAAGGACTCACTGGCGAGGTGTCCCGAGGCGCCGAGGTTTGTTTGCTAAGAACCGAGATTTGAAATTGGTCAGTGTCCCCAACTTCCCTCCCAAATACTTTTTCCCTCCTTTCGAGTGCGCCGAGACTCCTCACTCTTTAACGGCGTCGGCGGGTTTACGGCTGCTAGTCAAAGCGATGGCTGCTTTACCTTTCCTGCGTCTGTCAAAGATTCACCGCTTTTTCACCGGCCAGAACGCGGCCTTCGAAAACGATTTGTGTTTGTCCTTTGTCCCCTTGTTCCCCTTCTACAGGGATTATATTCGTCATTCTTGTCCAGCTCGCTTGCACCTTTGCATTTAATTGCATTATAACAATAATGACTTCTTGGTGTCAACGAGTCAACGACATAGCTTCCGCGATACGTTCAACGCCGCTCGGGTAACTCGATCAATCTTGCTCGGATTCTCTTCGAGAGATTTGCACAGGTCTTCAAGCTTTTGCCACTTGAGTTTACGCCACACATACATACCCGAATCCGATAACTGACAACAGCCTTTTTGGTCGAGCAAGAAAGGTTTGACAACAAGCAGCGATCGAGCACTTTTGGGCTAAGATGTGCCCACAGTACCGATCGCAGAGCCGCATTTGTTTATTTACAGTCACTACATCGGCTGTCATCTGTTTTTAGCTGATTATCTTTGAACAACTCATTAAACGCGAGTTACCATTCACGAAACTCGTGCGACTAAACATTTTAACATAGCGATGAACATAGTGTTTACTTCTTACCTGAGCGAGCGCCCTGCCGCGGCATGCTGCTCTTGGGGTGTTGCAACCACCGCTCTGGAAGGTCGGTCTTGGGCAGTCCATTTAGAGCCGCGCAACGTGCGGTAGCCACCATGTGGCTGCACTTTGCGGCCCCACGAGGGCACTTACAGTGACTCTGTAAAATGTCACCTTTATTAGAGCGGCATCTTTACCGCGTAGCTACAATTCTTAAACGACGCCTCGACATTCGAAACTAGACAGAAATCCTTCCCCTCAAAAGAAAGAACGCATCCTTCAAGGTATTTCCTTTCGCCTTTTTCGAAGGCCGCGTTCTCGCCGATGAAAAAGCGGTGAATCTCCGACAGACGCAGGAAAGGTAAAGCAGCCATCGCTTTGACTAGCAGACGTAAAGCAGACGACGTTAACTGCGTCAACCCAATGGTCCCCGCGCCAACCCGCCGACGCCGTTAAAGAGTGAGGAGTCTAGCCGCACACGAAAGGAGGGAAAAAGTATTTGGGAGGGAACTTCCAAACACTAACCACCCTCACCTCTCAGTTCTTAGCAAAAAAACCTCGGCGCCTCGGGGCACTTCGCCAGTGAGTCCTTTAACTTCTTTCCTTGATGCGCGTCTGCTAGTTGTAGGCAAAAACAACGTACCGCTCGAGTTATTTCGCCTTCCCTCTCTGAAAGGCGAAGTCGAGCTTGCTCGTAAAGACCTGCACTTCCGAAAGTCGCAGGAAAGGTAAAACAGACGCAGACGACAATGCGAGCAGACGACGTTGCAAAGGAGAAGACGACGCTCAGATAGGGGGTCGCGATCAGCCAATCAGGGCTCGGCGTTCTGACGTCACCGCTACCCCCTGCGCAAGAAGCAGACGAACATGCCCTCCGCACAGCTACCAGCGACAATGTAGTTGATCTTGAACGATAAGGTCGATCTATTAATCTATTAATTTCATATATGCATCGCTCGGTCGGCCTTGCAGTAGGGCAAACAATACATAATGCTGCAAAGAAAGCATAAAACAATCAGGAATACGGAACTGCACAAAAGATAAACGGGCACTTCTTAACCATCTAATTTAATTGAAAAGCGAAAAAGAAAGGGGAGAGAGGATAAGTTGGCTAGTTGGAAAGGGTTCACCTTGAAACAGCGCGAATGTTATAAGAACGGAGGAAAGTGGATGGTGCAAGCGCTGCCCGCGTCTGTTCCGTCCACTTAATTCCTCCGTCCGTGTAAGATTTGCGCCGTTTTATGAAGAAGAATGGGAAACTGTTCTAATATTGCTTATAAATCAAGTGACAAAGCTGTTCGGCTTCAATAATAAGATATTTAAATAAACGAGCGCAATTACCAATGGACTCGTTTAAAAGGCTCGCAGTGTTGTTCCCATGCACATATTTCAAGCTTACCACTTGAATTTACGTCCCCGCTAGAAAACCAAAACTTTCAAATGAATATATGTTACGGGCAGGTGTTTCGCCTAATGTCTTAATTTCGCAGTTTTTAAATTACCAGACCAATTCCTCCTATTTTTTTAGGATAAAAAAAAAAACAAGTCTTTTATCGAAAACATTTCAAACTGGAGCAAATATTTATGCCATTCAATAAATCAAATATTGTTTCAAGAAAAAAAAATCTCGGAAATGGCACGGGAAAGTTTGTTTTTCTTTTTTCTAGTCTAAAACAGTGAACCATGGCAAAACAGCAGTGTTTTTTCTTTGGCATTCACGCTCCAAAAAAAACCGTCCCTACTTCTGAAACCAGAAGCTATTGC
The DNA here is from genome assembly GCF_016920785.2 of Ixodes scapularis. Classification (NCBI taxonomy): domain Eukaryota; kingdom Metazoa; phylum Arthropoda; class Arachnida; order Ixodida; family Ixodidae; genus Ixodes; species Ixodes scapularis. The sequence continues at coordinate 70,874,538 of NW_024609835.1, forward strand.
TCCAAAGGAAAGGTTACTTGCAACAAGTTCATTTCATTTCATTTCATTTAATATACTCTCAGGTCCCGAAGGTATTACAGAGAGGAGTGGATTTATACATCAGTATAAAGTGAACAATGAAGACAAACCGCAAAAAAACAAAACACAAGGTACAGATTCGCTATGGAACATTGTTAAGAGCATCAGTTATGGCGGTTTTAAAATCAGCAGCGTCAGTAAGTAAGACTACGGATGCGGGAAGGCGATTCCAGTCGACGGAGGTCAGGGAGTAGGAAGGAGGCATAAAAGGAGGAGGTGATGCAGTAGGGGATTCCTACTTTTAGTGGATGATCGGTGCACGCCGATATGTATGATGATTCTCAAAATAGCGAGGTTCGAAGTGCTGGGTTAGAGTGATAAATTTTGTGAAATAAGGAACACGAAATAATAAAGATCCAGGTAAACCTGGTAGTTATTATCTAGAATTTTTCTAGTATTGTAATACAGGCACATTCAGCTAGACTAAAACCCGGTTCAATACTAAAAGACTGGGCTGCCTGGTTTCGTTTCCTCACAGTGTAAAATTTGTACTCTTCTTTTTTTACCGTATCGATAGACTAGAATATAAGATGGACAATCGAATCTCAATTCTACCGGTGTGTGTGGTAATGCTTTTCATTTACAGCGGAGTCATTAGGCGCCATGTCGAGGAAGATCACCTTCTCACTTCAAATGTCTCCATGCATTACATTTTATTTGTTTTTATTTTAAGCAAAAAGATAATCGTATCAGCCAAAGCATAAATAAAGCATTACACTGCGAGGACTGGGAATAAAATCGTAACTTTAAATTATGGTCGATAAGAACTCCGTGAAATGTATGAATAAAACACCAAGGTGCGGATTACTTTGAAATGACTAAGCAGCAAAGCATTTATTGTTTACAACTGTATACACTTAAAAAAAATAGTGTTAGTTTAAATTGGCGTCATCCTGGTATCACGTTGCTTTAACATCTTGTCTTACAAAACATATCTGCGTGATCAACAAAATAACAAATCAATATTTCATCCAATATCCTTTTTTTTGCACGTTTCTCAATTTTTATTTTTATTATTATTTTGGTGCACAAATGGGCCAACACTTCTACGAGGAGAAAACGACAGTTTTACCGCGTATACTCTGAGAAATGCATGCGCGTCTACTTATTTGCAAAACACTCAGAAAGCCAATCTTTGCAATCTACGAGATCAGTTCAGCGAATAATGAGGCGGAACGTTCATTTAGGACCTAAAAATGAAGTCTGTGCCGTGGTACTGCGCTATGCGAAGCGTCATGCTTGCATTGCGTAATGTCTCAGCGCAGACTCAATTTTGAGGTCTCAACAGATGTTCAAACTTATCCTTCGCTGAACTGATTTTGTAGATCGCAGAGATCGGCTCTTCGAGTGTTTTGTGGGTAAGGAGACGCGCAGCCATTTCTTAGAGTGTAAAAAACAAGGTGAAACAAGAGACTAACCTTTTTTCTCTTGCTGCAATTTTAAAACAATTCATACTTGCCGAGATGAATTTACACATCTACAAGTCCCCTAATTCCTCAAAATTTCATAATTTTAAATTGCTTCAGTGCAGCTGTCACTCAAAGCCTACGAGATAGATACTCCAACTACAAATACAAGAACAATCTTTTTCATTTTGTGTTGCCTCAGCTTTCTTTATGGCTTATTTGGATCTGTCTAACCTATCAAATATAATGTACCTGATCGATTAAACTACCGGAAACAATTGCCTTTCTGCAAACCAGATTTTTTGAGAATACGTTACAGATCTGCGAAACTCTTCTAATTTATAAAACGTTTCTGTGCAGCTTCAAGTCATATAAGATACAAAAGGGAATGTCCAAAGCGCAAAAAACTACCCTTCATTTTGTTTTTCTTTTTGCCCTCACATTTACCATAACGTATTTTCCCCTCTGTCTAACACATCAAATATTATCGACCAGATCAATCTATGGAGTGCAATCAATCATCAACTCAACAAATCCTACAAAAAGCAACAAAAAAAAAAGGAAGAGGAAAACGTTCAGAATGGAGGTGAAGCAACTTCGAGGACATACGCCAACGTACTTTTGGGTATAGAATTTTCATGTCAATTCAAGTTGTATCGCCGAAGAGCACGCGTAATGTAAATGAATATAGTCACCACTGGTATTAACCACTCCTGCATTCCAATCTTCAGTCCGTTAGACGACGATATCCATGATTGGTCAGCATAGGTTCGAATGGTATATAGTGTCTGCGCATGCGCAGTGCTGTCAGTGGCGCCACCACAGTGACATGACGTCAGGTTTAGTCGGTCTATAATAATGCAGATATTACCAGTAAGAAGGTTGGCGTCTGCCTGTGCAATGATACCCAAAATGAATTATCTAGGTCCTTGAACGACTGACCGACCTCATTGTGCGTCGGCCTTTTGCGCTCCCCACCATTCCCCTGCCCCTCTCCCTCATGATAAAAGCGATGCCACATGAGCCAGTGGTTCGAGTTCACATCGTCTAATCTTTGTAAAGATTGTCCCCGAACTGCACGGGCGTTTTTTTAGTCGGTGTAAAATCAAAGCACGGAACTTCCACTTGGGTTTTTTTAGTATTGGAATCAAGTTGGAAGACAGAAAAGGCGACTTGGGTTATTAGGCTTGATAATTCACGAAAACCTGTAATTTTTTTGGTATTTCTGTTTGACATACTTAAACAAGTGACGATCAGCCTTAGTATAGCATCGCAGTGTCATGGAATTTTGAATAAAACATAATAGTGAGCGCTACGGTGCGAGATATGTAATCATTGCACACGGATTTTCACCAGAACTACGCGTATAAAGTGAGCCTGTGACTTCGATTTAATTAATTGCTCTTCGCCGGCTCTGCAATCGAAGTTGACGGCGATAACGCCGCTCTTTGCGCACTTAGTTTCGCTTTGAAGCTTACAAGTTACATCTGCCGCGCCGTACCGCCCAGTATAATTGTTTTAATCAAGATTTCACGGCACGCCTAGACCGTATTAAGCTCCAGCGATAATTCTCTAAATACATTATGCTCCAACAATTTAATTTTAAAAAGTTTGTTTATTAATTAGCTCACTCATTGCCTATTTAGCGTCTATTCGAGTAGCAGCCATGGTACGCAACCTGACCCCGAAACCAAACAAACGTAATGTGAGTTTTTTTTTTTTTTTTTCCTAGTTCAAGACCGATTGAAGAACAATTTGTATTGCCTCAGAACAACCAAGTTTGGTGTGACACTTCGTGCCATCTAGCTCATGCTATTTGCAACACTGTGAAGGCCTTTTCGCCAGCCTGCTTGCTTGTGGGGCTGTTCATGCATTACTTTGAATGTGTTGATTTTAGAGTTTTTGGTCGTGTAGTATTAACATTGCTACCAGCTAGCGCAAACGCAGCAGCATCAGACGCAAAGCCGTAGGCACTGTTGCGTACCTGATTGTCGCAACCTCAAAAGCTTAGCAGGCGTGAAGCTCCGCGGGTTCTCGTAGAGGTCGTGGAAAATATAACTCGATCAGAAATGAATAAGTGCGGTAAAACATATAAAATAAGCATTCAGTGTCCATTACATGACTGTAAATGGTTTTCTAAATGAGTTATTTACTCAATGTTTGCAATTATACACTCGAAGCGCGACGTTTTTCGGGTTCACGGCAATGGCTCCCTAGAGTCAGTTAAGTCAGTCGACATCCACCACTGCTCTCTACTCCGCGAAAACATTTTGTCCGAACGACGCTTTGCGTATATTTCCAGTGTTTCAGCGAATGGTAACCGAAGTGAGCGTTCTCGACAATTCGTCGGTCGATGAGTGGATTGTTGTTTTCGTCTTTAGCGTGATCGCATAGTTGTCCAAGACGTCTGCTCTATTTCGGAATATGTCTACGGTTCTACCTTCGTCCACGCTGTGTAAAAACAAACTACTCAAGAAATAAAAATGTACATACCCCAAGAAAAACTTTTATCGAGGCGGCGTTTATCTGTGCCTAATGAAAAAGAAAAAAAAAAGAACACGATATCTTATCTCCGCGAACAAGCATCACCTCGCGGCGATCAACTGATTTTGGACGCGGTTCAAACTACACCCAGCAATGCACTACAAACATTCCTCGGACGCTACAGTCGTCTTCAAGACGAGGAGGGGACGGGAAACAAGCTGATCCCCAATATGAGGTCAGCACTGATGCGGGAAAAGTTCAATTGACGGAAAGGATAGTAGATATGACCATTGATTGTGAGGGGAGGGCATGGCGGGAAGGGGGGGGGGGGGGTCTTTTAGTTTCGCCATTGTAACGGAGACAACTTCGTCGAAGTCTTCGCTTTCGTGCCTTTGAGACGCCCTCAAAGAGCGCAAAAAAGAAAAACATTGCAGGACGCTCAAGCTTCGCCTTTAAGAGTGCAACGCGAAGCGTTATCAGGTAATGTTTGGAGGTGGGCTAGTCGGTGATGCATTGTAAACATAGAAATAAAACAGCGCAAACGAACACAAGGACAAGTAGAAGAAGGGACGCAGACACAGCGCTGACTCACGACTTACTTTCTTTCTCATCTTTTTAAAACATATCAACATAAGAAAACAAGAAATGAAAAATAAAAGAAGAAGAACCCAGCATGTAGGACATCCTCTCTGTCATATGCCATCTGAGGAATTTTTTACTCACACTATACATTATATACCATTACAAAATAAAAAAAACAAATTAAAAAGCCAAAAACCACAGCGCGAGCCCTAATGCTCTGTGCGTACCTGTCTTGCGCGCGGACTCTTGGTATGTCGGAACGCTTTTCTGGCTGCATGTAGGCACGCGCCTGTGGTTATAGGATCACTCCCATGGAAGCAGAAAGAAAGTATTAAAGAAACGTGCCCAAACTCCGTCTTGAAACGAGTCACCTGTGCTGGGCTTATGAGCCTAGAAGAAAAAAGTCCCTCCTTAGCTATGAATCTACCCACTCAAAAGTTGTCAAAAGAGGTATTGCAAAATCATGTTTGAGAGCTTCTTTATTGAAATCCTGTGTTCACAGAAGTTTCAACAGGTTTCTGTGTCAAGTAGATAGGTTAACAAAAGCCGGTTTCCCGAAACTTGTCAAAGGGGGGGTAGCGGAGTCACTTTTAAAATTATTCAGGAATCCCCTTAACATACTTGACAATGTTAGACAGAAGCCTGCCCCTCGACCGGTGGTAATACCATATTTGCACAGTTTTTCCCACAGGATAAAAAAAGTGGCTGTTAAATACGGAGTTCCCATAGTCTTTTCAGCACCTTCCAAGCTATCCCGTTTGTGTGCGTCCATTGAGAGAGCAGGACTTCAGCGTGTAGGGTGTGGAATAAACCATCGCATCAAATATGTAGCTTGTGCTGTGGGGGTCGTTTATAAAATACCCTTTTCATGTGGTAAAGCGTATATTGGGCAGACGGGCAGATGTATTAATGTTCGAGCTTGGGAGCATTATCTGTCTTTGAGGTCTTCACATTCGGGTCACCTAGCCATTCATTGTGATAGGTGGGGTTGTTCCCCTCGGTTAAGTGACTTTGAAATTTTGGCTAAACATTCACAAAAAAAAAAGCAAGGGAAATTCATGAAGCGTTTTACATTCAACAACACGGTCCCGATCTATGCGTCACTTCAGAGTCAGTGACGCTATACAGTGAAGAGTTCGAGTTTCTTCGGAGTTTGGGCACGTTTCTTTAATACTTTCTTTCTGCTTCCATGGGAGTGATCCTATAACCACGGGCGAGTGCCTACATGCAGCCAGAAAAGGGTTCCGACATACCAAGAGTCCGCGTGCAAGACAGGTACGCACAGAGCATTAGGGCTCGCGCTGTGGTTTTTGGCTTTTTTAATTTTTTTTTGGTAATGGTATATAATGTATAGTTTGTGTAAAAAATTTCTCAGATGGCATATGACAGAGAGGATGTCCTACATGCTGGATTTTCTTTCTTTTATTTTTCATTTCTTGTTTTCTTATATTGATCTGTTTTAAAAAGATGAGAATGAAAGTGAGTCGTGAGTCAGCGCTGTGTCTGTGTCCCTTCTTCTACTTGTCCTTGTGCTCGTTTGCGCTGTTTTATTTCTATGTTTACGTTATCGGGTCGCGTTCGCAAAGAATTTTCATATAAACGCGTACTTGTTGCTAAGCCGTACTAGCGTGTGTGCACGGTCTAATTGGTAGTGTCACGTGTAGCGGGATGTCACACAGGGCTGTGATGTCATGACCCTATTCACCCGCTAGATTTGGCGGCGAAGTTTTCCTGCCAAATTTAGCGGGTAAATAATATAATGCAACGCGCGCAGCCACGTGACGTCACATATGGCTGCGCGCGTTGCATTATGAAATTCTTTTGGCCCCAAAGACGCACTCACCGACGCCGACGTCGACGCCGGGTGTTCTGTGACATAAGCTCCTAAACGCTATCGCGTTAAAAAAAAAAAAAAAACTGTCTTGGTTTACTTGGATTTACTAAAATTTGACAGTAATGTTTGGACGTTTCATTTTGTTCTATTAGTTCCCATGGTGGCTTTTCTCAACCTCTTCAGGAAGGCACCCACTAAAACTTTGATGGTAAAACCCCACAACCGCACGTGCATACGAATCGATAAAGATGTTTAGTAGATCGTTCCGATGATTCCGATAAGGATTCCCGATACATAATCCACCGCCGCCTTTGCAGGTGCATAATTTCGTTAACGGATAACATTAATAGAGATTTTTAGGGAACCGTTTTAGCACATCTGATGTGGTACGATGGGCCCTCCGGTACGAACCGCGAATGTGCGAGTGTTGAGAAGTAGCGCATGCGCAGTTCGTACCGGAGGGCCCATCGTACCACATCGGATGTGCAAAAACGGTTCCCTAAAACTCTCTAATGGGTATTAAGAAACCATAACAAAATACGATCGATAGACAAAAACGATCGATGCTCTGAATTGGGTGTGCGGACTGATCGTCTGCCTTGAAACGGCTTTGGGAGAACCTCGTTTGCAAACGGTTCCAGACGATCGGTACAGGTCGAGCGCTGGCAACGAAAGTCTACATCGCCTTCATCGAGAAATGACAGATCGACGTCTGTGTGTATAAGGCGACTTACGAATTGCAAAAAAAAAAAAACTGAACTAAATAAAATTCGCATCTCGCAAATATAAAGAACCTAACATTGTATATCTACTTGTAAATCGTCTCGTCCTTTTTTTTTAATAATTCCGCTTTTTTTTATACGAAACTTTAATATTTCGTGGTTCATTTAAGTTGTTCGACGAAGCAGATTCTTGAAACCCGGCGTGAACGGTAGACTTATCTTTGAGGACCCGGCGAAAGTTCTAGGAAAGCGCAGCACTGTCAGAAAGCAGCGCAGCTCGCATCGCTTCGCGATAATTTCTGGTTACCATGCCACAATAAGCCAAGTAGGCTGCTTCGAATTTTTTCTTTGATTTTTAGAGAGCGGATTTTGCTTTCGCGAATGGTTTACCATTCCTCCGTGATATGTGGTTGACGGAGCAATTGTGGCAATAGCAAAAGTAAGACGTAAAGTGCGAAAGTAACGTTGTATCGGTTTTCTCCGTTTAACATCGCACTGCTGACAACGAGAAGACTGAGTGACTGCTTATAAATTGCAAAAACAGAAGTAAATAAAATTCGCATCTCGCAAATATAAAAAACCTAACATTGTATATCTACTTGTAATTCGTCTCATCCTTTTTTTTTTTTTTTTAATAATGCCGCTTTTTTTATACGAAACTTCGCGCCCCACGGCGTGGCGCCACTGGCACTGCGAAGTTCTAAAATGTTCGTCTGCTAAAGGAGCAGACAAGCTTTCCGACAACCTGTGATCTCTACGACATTTGCTGGATCGCGTTTGCCCGCTCCGTGAATGCCGCGCGGCCACTGGCGACCATCTTTTTGGTAGAGTTATATTATATCTATAGCCAATGTAAGCTGCTGCAGCCACTATCATCCATTCATGACAGACAGTGTTGTGGTAGTTGTGGTGGCAGGTTGCCATCAAAATATCGTGGGTGGTACTTCGTGCTTGATTGTTTTGGCGAAACATATTTTGAAAACCCGGCGTGAACGGTAGCGCGATCATTGAGGACCCGGTGAAAGTCTCACGAAATTGCATCACCGAGGAAAAGCAGCACAGCAGGCATCGAAAGTCGTATCGGAAGAAGCATCGAACGCAGACGCCGGTACGGAGTCTGTTTTCGATGCGAGCTACGCTGCTTTCCCCCAGTGCTGCGCTTTCGTAGAGGTTTCGCCGAGTCCTCAAAGATGAGTCTACCGTTCACGCCTGGTTTCAAAAATCTGCTTCGTCGAATAACCTCAATGAACCACGAAATATCACCCACGGTACAGTGTACTAGGTTACGGCTATATTATGGCAGTCTGCCGCCATAGTGCTGTCCGCCATAATACCTATGATGGCTAGAGATAATATAACTTTACCAAAAAGATGACCGTACGACCAGCTCCATAGGCGGAGCTGGTCAAACACGATCCAGCACATAGACATAGAGATCAGTGCCGACAACACTGGCGCTCGATCTTTTTGACTGAAACTTGGAGTTGGCTCTACATTGCGAAAACAATTTAGAATAAGCTCTTTTATACCAATGTCTGCGCACAAAGAGAAGGCGCTTCTGGTGGCTAGGCATGCACACTTAGGAAAAAGGGTATCCATAGTCCTCCTTAAGGGAAGGAACGCTCTTGTAACCTTTGTTTCTTCAGAAAGGAAGAAACTTTCGTCCCGAAAGCAGGGGAGCAAAGTTCCTGTCCTGCGTCACTTGCATCTCATTATGGCGGCCCCGAAGCGAACAAATCCAGCTCAATATAACCTAACGAGGACGCTACGTCTATTGTACGGGACGAGACGAGTAGCAAACAAAAGAGTGACTCGAGCTTTTCGCGAACCGTATTTATTTCAAAAGCCAGCTTCGCCACGCAGGTAAAATATTTTTCGTTCCGTAAGCAGTCACTCAGTCTTCTCGTTGTCAGCAGTGCGATGTTGAAACGGAGAAAACCGATGCACCGCTACTTTCGCACTTTACGTCTTACCTTTGCTATTCCTCGAGCCACAATTGCTTCGTCAACCACACATCACGGAGGAATGGTAAACCATTCGCGAAAGCAAAATCCGCTCTCTAAAGAGCAAAGGGGAAATTCGAAGCAGCCTACTTGGCTTATTGTGGCACGGTAACCAGAAATTATCGCGAAGCGTGAAGCAAGGTTACATCACTCGCCACCAGACGGCAGGGTCAAGCAGAGTCATTGCAAGTAACTAGGCTAGGTGACGCTAGGTAACACACAATTCATGAGCAAAAAAAGTGTTTTTATTTGCACATGCCACCATTGCGCTTCGGGCCCTTCGAGCGCCTTTTTCCTACACACATATAGATACATTACTCATGCTACAGGCATCAGCTGAACATGTACCTTGAGCGCATACACATACATGGCACATGCCAACATCAATACGACAGCACACTAACCCGATTGTTACTCCCGAGCTCTGCGTTTCCGCCTTTTATACTCGTCGTTTTGAAGGTACGGATTTTATCAGTGACCACGTAAGAAAAAATAACATTCGTAGCATGCGCACTTTTTTTTGTTTCAGTAATGTCCTATTTTTTAGACTATTATGAATGGCTCAGGGGATAAATTTCTTATCAAAAAGTAAACGCTCATGTCGTAATTATTTGAAAGCCAATAAAACAAGCCGCTCCACTGCGGCTCCAAGCCATGTGTATGCTTCCCCGCACGTCAGGTCGTAGCCAGTTTTTCTGTTGTATTATTCCTTTTCGATTTGTGCTGTTCGCGCACGGCTGCAATTTCCGTCTTGAATTAATCTCTATGAAGATTAATTCAACACAGAACTCATGCTACAAGCTGATGCTTGTAGCATGAGTAATGTATCTATATGTGTGTATAAAAAAGGCGCCTGAAGGGCCCGAAGCGCAATGGTGGCATGTGCAAATAAAAACATTTTTTTTTTGCTCATGAATTGTGCGTTACCTAGCGCCACCTAGCCTAGCTACTTGCAATGACCCTGCTTGACCCTGCCGTCTGGTGGCGAGTGATGTAACCTTGCTTCACGCTTCGCGATAATTTTTGGTTACCGTGCCACAATTCACTTAGAAGCGATGCTTCACGGATAGAGGAATCACTTTTCGACCAACTTGAATGCAGCCAAACCGCAACTTGCGGCAGGCGTCAAGTAGAGATGCTTCACAGCAGCTGTGCATGGGCGCCGCCATAACCGCCCTTCAGTTTTTGTTTTCGCTTATATTTTTCACTCTGCTCCATCATTGCCACATAGGTTACTGGCATTTTAGATACGACGGTGTCTTTTTCACCAGCATTTGCCTTTGTGGAGGCTCGCCAAAGCCCGCTTCAGTGGTTTGATATCTCGGTAAGACAATAGAAGGTCGGCAATGGTGTCTGTAATCTGGCGCGTATGTAAAGCGTCTATACGGAGCTACGCCGTGGTCAGAGATGTCAGTAATGATGTAGGACCGTCGGACACCGACAAAGAAGAAGCAGAAGCTTGACCAGAAACAGCTCGTGAAAGATTCTTTTCGAGCGATTCACCGTGGACCCTCGGAAGCCTTTGGTAGATGTATATATGTAAATAAAATGAGGGGTAAGCCTTTACTCCTCATGTGGTGACCCGGACGTGATCCACTACGCCTCCAGCACCGTCAAAACCGCCCCGTTCCAGGATCCTGACCCCCACTTATCGTGTCTTGGAACACCGTGGGCGCCTGAGGCCTTGCAGACCACACCATACGACATGGCTGAAGCTGACGAAGACCAACACCAGGACGAGTTAACCCGTCGCTTAACTCAACAATTCGCTTAAGTCACCCGCGGCTCCCGGCGTTCTGGCCGGCTGACCCAGAATTCGGTTTGCTCAGATCGAACAAAAGTTCGCTCGCCGGAACATCACTTCTCAGACGACGAAATTCCGAGAAGTTGTCGCGTCACTGTCTTCAACCGAGGCCTCGGAGGCACGTGACATAGTAATTTCTCCCCCCGCCCAAGATCCCTATGATCACCTAAAGAATGAGTTCATCCGTCGAACAATTGCTTCAGAGCAGCGTCGGCTGCAGCAGCTACTCACCATTGAGGAACTCGGCGACAGAAAACCTTCGGAACTCCTGCGTCGTATGAAACAACTTCTGGGAAGCCAGGCCTCGGCCATGGACACTTCCATCTTACGTCAACTTTTTCTGCAGCGGTTGCCCTCCAATGTGCGCATGATTTTAACCACTTCTGGCAATATTTGCATCGACGACCTTGCCGAACTAGCTGACAAGCTCCATGATGCCGCGCCTCACAATATCCAAGCTGTCGTGCAATCCACCAGCGACTGGCAGCAGCCGCGTCTCTCCACCTCGGGTCCGACTACCGAAGAATTCAGACACCTACAAGAAAACGTCGCGATGCTGGTGGACCAGGTGGCTGCCATAAGCCAGCGCTACTCACGCGCGCCTGAACCGCCCCGAGCAAAATGCCTTCCTTCACCTTGTCCATCGGGGCAACGGCAACTCTGCTGGTACCATAAAAAGTTTGGAGACCAAGCGCACCACTGCTCACCTCCTTGCAGTTGGTCAAAGGAAAACGCCCGCAGTACTTGCTAATGGTGACCGGTCAAGTGTTCAAGCCCACAGGTCACCTCTTTTTCATCGTGGAAAAACATACCAAGATACAATTTTTGGTTGACACTGGAGCACAAGTCAGCGTGATACCACCTTCTCCAACAGAACGCAAGACCAAAAGCAACACATCAGATCTTCAAGCAATAAATGGATCAAGCATTACCACGTACGGTCAGAAGTCGCTTACACTTGATTTCGGGTTTTCGCGCATTTTCCGATGGGTTTTTCTTGTGGCTGATGTAAATCACCCTATTTTGGGGGCAGATTTCCTGTCCTTCTTCGGACTCTGGGTGGACATTTGAAACTCACAACTCTTTGACCCCACGACACGTCTCGTGGCAGCAGGAATAGTCACTGCACTACCTCGCCCAGTATCTCGACCACCTCCGAGCAACATCTACAACGAACTTCTAGACGAATTTCCTGACCTCACTCGACCGTGCAACGTGATACGTCCTCTAAAGCATGACATTACTCATCACATTGTCACAGACGGACCACCGATCTACACTCGCGCTCGCCAACTAGCTCCAGAACGACTAAAAATTGTGAGGCAGGAGTTTGACCATTTGTTGGAGTTGGGAATTATACGGCCATCGAAAAGCTCTTGGTCCTCGCCGCTACGCATGGTGCCTAAAGCCACACCCGGCGATTGGCGCCCATGCGGGGATTATCGAGCTTTGAATAATATCACAACGGCCGATAAATATCCCATACCTCACATCCAAGATTTTTCCCACAATCTACATGGCACAACGATTTTCTCAAAAATCGATTTGATCAAGGCATATCATCAAATACCTGTGGAGCCCAATGACATCACAAAAACAGCAATAATCACAGCTTTCGGATTGTATGAGTTCGTCCGAATGCCGTTTGGACTCCGAAATACAGCACAGACGTTTCAGCGCTTTATTGACCAAGTCACACGGGGGTTAGATTTTTGCTCTGCGTACTTAGACGACCTTCTAGTAGCCAGCAAGACGCAAGAAGAACACATCGAGCATCTTCGCCTTCTTCTCCCTTAGCGAAAAGTAATACATTTGAAATATACCCCATTTGAATTTGAGTGTATTTGAAATACAGTTCATAATTGTAAGTACACGAAAAATAGACTGAAAATATAAACTTCTTTTTTTTTTTTACTTAGTACTAAAATATACTTCTAAAAATCATTTTAAAATACCTTTACTTAAACTACATTTGAAGTTCCCTTCATGCGTTTTGAAATATGTAAATACTAAATTAATAGGAACAAAATACCTTTCACATATATTTCTTGAAATATATATTTAATTCATGCAAAATATACTTCAACCCTAAAAAAATGGAGCAATCAAAAATACGAGCAGATTACTCTTAAAATACCTGAAAATCGTAGATACTGTTGTGTTATACTCTAAGTACCTTTTGACTGCAATACTTTGGTAATTTGACTTAAACTACCAAAATACTGAGAAGCTCCCCTTCTAGAAGTTCACTTCAGGCAGATATGGAGTACACTGAAGCGCCTAAATACAACATTTCATTAGTTTGTCAACTGAATTGCGCAGCATCGCACTGATAGATCAGCCCAGTTTATGTTATTGTTTCCTTTTTTTTTTATCAAGAACACACCTGATCAGTTCCTTGCACACCAATCACAAACGGGGTTCGGGAACTACAACCACAACATCTGCTGATGCTGGAAAGCTTCAGCAGGTGCTGTGAACAGGTGCGTTTGGCGTGGTTTTGTTAGCACGATGTTAGTTCGCTGAACGTGTATACTCACCATTGTACGTGATGTGAATAGTGACTTTGATATAGTGACATTAACTACCATAATAAATAGTCTACTACTAAAAAGGAAAGGCAAAATAACTACTGTAAAATACTTATTTTTCGCGGGCTCAGTATTTCGCGAGTTAGGTCAAAGTTGGAGTTTTGGAATAATTCGCACATTCTAATTTTCGCGACCCGCTGGGATCGCAATATAGATTTTAATGTTTTTACATTTTGCCGGCATTGTTCACGGGACCTATTCTTAGGAATTGTAGGCGATTCGCGAACTTTGCGAGAATTAGGTCCTCACGAAAATAAAGTCGTTTACAGTATTTTAAAGTGAAGAAACTGCCTTGATTCGCTTCGTCCTGAGTGGTGCTACGCAGAGAAGCAATAACATGTATTTTATGAGCCGTTTGTGTGGATATTGTTTTAGGGACTGCGCCGAATTGTTATTAGTTGTACCAATGCTTTTTAGTAAGAGATATCGTCCACGAACTTCAAAACACTGTTTCCCCTTTGACAGACTCCCGAGGAGACGATCGAATACTTGGAACCTTAATAAGCGCAGAGGTGGTCACCGAAAAAATGATTTCCTTCAATATGTAGGCTATATAAGGCTCTAGAGCAGTCAAGGGGACTGTGAATGAGCTGTTCAGTGCGTCATGGTGTTTGTGTTTGTGTTCGTTTCTAATGTAGCTTTGTGAGATGTATTTAGTAGTGCCTTCAAATACCACAGGGACACCATTTGCTGACAAAATCGGAAAAAAAACTGTGTAATCGGTTTTTAATGCACAAATGGCATCTTGAGTGTGAAGGGATAATATTTTTGGTATATCTAAAATATTTTTTGATTCATATTTATAATGTATTTTGAATACCTTCCGCGCGTATTTTGAGTGCGGCCAAAATAATACAGAATAAATACAAAATGAATATTCGTAGTCAATATATTTCAACTTCGTTTGAAGTACGGTCTCATTTTGCTAAGGGCTCACACGCTTAACAGATAATGGTCTTGTCATTAACCCTGCAAAATGCTCATTCGGCGTCTCAGAATTAACATTTTTGGGGCACCACCTTAGTAGTTCCGGAGTAAAAACACTGCCTGACAAGGTTGAGGCGATTGTCAATTTCCCGAGACCAACCACCATCAAACAGCTGCGAGAATTTCTCGGCCTGATCAACTTCTTTAGACGGTTCCTCCCTCAATGTTCCACAGCAACCCAACCACTTACCGATATCTTGTCTACAAAGCACAATCCCAAACAAGAGATAATTTAAACAGAGGACAGATCGCGTGCATTTGAGAAAATCAAAACTGATCTATCCAATGCTACAATGCTCCACCACCCAGTCCCTAACGCCCCAACACGCGTCATGACTGATGCGTCCGAGGAAGGGGTCGGAGCGGTCCTACAGCAACAGGTTGAGCAACACTGGCAACCTCTCGCGTTTTTCTAAAAAAAATTACGTCCAACAGAACAGAAATACGGCGCGTTTGGGCGAGAGCTCCTAGCTATTTACCTAGCCATCAAGCATTTTAGGTACTTTCTTCAGGGTCGCATTTTTCCCATATTAACCGAGCACAATCCACTGACCTTTGCTTTAACATCTGGTACAGATGGTTATTCACCACGTGAAATTAGACAAATGGCTTTCAATGTAGAATTTACGGCAGATGTGCGACACGTGAGGGATCGAACAACCCAGCGGCCGACGCTTTATTCCGTGTCAGTATACAGTCCGCTGAAACAAACCTCTTGCATCACATCGATTTTCGTCGCCTCGCCGAATCACAGAAACACGATGCAGAACTTCGACATCTACTCTCTGGAGGTATAGCTCTTAAACTTGAAGACGTCCGAATTCCCGGATGTAACGAAGGAGTGACCTCTGACGTCTCCACAGGCACGCCTCGACCATCCCTCACTAACGAATTCCGTCGTCCTGTTTACGACTCACTGCATTCGCTAGCTCATCCAGGTATTCGTGCAACTCAACGATTGGCCACATCGCGTTTTGTCTGGCCGAAATGAACACCGACGTACGCGAATGGGCAAGAACGTGCCACAAGTGCCAGACAACTAAAATCCAGAGACATACAATAGCTCCAGTCTCCCGTTTCAAACCTCCGGATGCCAGATTCTCCCATGTCCACATCGACATTGTTGGTTCCCTACCTCCATCACATGGATTTGTATATATTCTAACCTGTATAGACCGATTCACCCATTGGCCTGAGGCAACTCCTTTAACAGACATTACTGCCGAATCTGTTGCTTCGGCTTTCGTAACATCGTGGGTGTCGCGTTTTGGTGTGCCAGACACTGTAACAAACGACAGAGGCCGCCAATTTAAGTCCCAACCGTTTGCTGAACTTCTACGCCTCTTCGGAGTATCCCGAATTCGCACGACCGCGTATCATCCCGCTGCCAACGGAATGGTCGAAAGATTCCATCGACAGCTGAAGACATCACTCAAAGCGCGGATTAAATCAGGCATCTGGTTTGAGGCACTGCCTCTTGTTATGCTTGGCCTTCGCACGGTCTACAAAGCTGACCTAACGGGAACACCCGCTGAATTCACTTACGGCACGACACTCCGCCTCCCCGGTGAGTTTTTTCACAACACTATAACCGATGCGGTTCCCGACGCACGAAATTACGTTGTCCGACTGAAACAAACCATGAGGGAGTTAGGTCCGCCACCGACCCGACTTCCACCTAACGACAATACTTTTGTCAGTTCTGATTTGACGAAGTGCACGCACGTATTCGTTCGACGTGACGCAGTACGAAAACCCTTGGACGCGCCGTACGATGGCCCGTACCCCGACCTTCGACGTTACCCCAAGACCTTCCAAGTCGACTTTGGTGCAAGAAAAGATTTCGTATCCATTAACCGACTCAAGCCCGCACATACTGCGCAACTAAACAGCTCCTCAACAAGACACCTCAAGTCTGCACTTCTGATTCGAAGTCCACTTAAGTGCAAGACATCCACTTCACGTCATGTGCGCTTCAAAAACCATGCCTTCGACATCTAAGAGGGGGAGTATTGTAGGACCATCGGACACCGACAAATAAGAAGCAGAAGCTTGACCAGAAACAGCTCGTGGAAGAGCATTTTCGAGCGATTCACCGTGGACCCTCGGTAGCCTTTAGTAGACGTATATATGTAAATAAAATGAGGGGTAAGCCTTTACCCCTCAATGGCATTACCGTAATGGAATTACAGTAGTTAAATTACTTTTTGGAGTAATGAGTAATGTAATGAATTACTTCTCTAGGCTAGAAATTTAGTAATGTAATGAATTACTTTCAGGCAGTAATTTTGAGAAAATTACTCATTATTTTGTCCTAATTTAGAAAATTCCTCCGAAAGCTTTAAGAAAGAAGCAAAAAGTGAAAGCCGTTTACAAATCCCTGTAACGCCGAATTGGAGCGCAGCTCTTGAGGAGGAGGAGTGAAGGGTACTGAGGGGAGGGTAGACCCCTCCTCCTCCCCTCATTCTTTAATATGCTCCGGGGGGGGCGGTCACGTGACGTCGGGGGGGGGGGGTGTCAGTGACTTCGGGGAGGGGGTCACGTGACCTCGGGGGGTCACGTGACCTCAGAGGGGTCACGTGACCTCAGAGGGGTCACGTGACCTGGGGGTCACGTGGGGGTCACCTTGGGGTCACGTGACCTTGAGGTGACCTTGGGAGGGGTCACGTGACCTTGGGGGTCACGTGACCTTGGGGAGGAAACCACGTGACCTCAGAGGGGTCACGTGACCTCAGAGGGGTCACGTGACTTGGGGGTCACGTGACCTTCAAAGGGTCACGTGGGGTCTTGGGGTCACGTGACCTTGAGATGACCTTGGGAGGGGTCACGTGACCTCGAGGGGTCACGTGACCTTGGGCGTCACGTGGGGTCACGTGACCTTGAGATGACCTTGGGAGGGGTCACGTGACCTGGAGGGGTCACGTGACCTTGGGGGTCACGTGACCTTGGGATGACCTTGGTTACGCCGACGGCGACGGCGACGCCGCTCAAGCCGGGAACGGGCCCCTAAGAGCTGCGCTCTAAAAAAGTGAAAGCCGTTTACAACTCCCTGTAACACCGAATTAGAGCGCAACTCTTGAGGAGGAGGAGGGAAGGGTACTGGGTTGGGGTCACGTGACCTGGGGGGTCACGTGACCTTGGGGGGTGACGTGACGATGCCGATGATGCCATCAGTGACGTTCATGATGACGTCATCAGTGACGATGACGATGGGGATTCCGATGACGTCATCAGTGACGTCACTGATGACGTCATCAATGATGATGACGATGAGGATGTGGATGTCAGTGACGTTATCAGTGACGTCACTGATGACGTCATCCGTGATGATGACAATGACGATGCGGATGCCGGTGACGTCATAAGTGACGTCACTGATGACGTCATCCGTGATGACGATGACGATGCGGATGCCGGTGACGTCATCAGTGATGTTGGCGATTACGATGCGGATGCCGGACATGTCATCAGTGACGTCACTGATGACGTCATCAGTGATGATGACAATGACGATGCGGATGCCGGTGACGTCATCAGTTACGTCACTGGTGACGTCATCAGTGATGATGATGACGATGCGGATGCCGGTGACGTCATCAGTGATGATGACGTCTGCGGGGAGGTCACGTGACCTCGGCGGGGGGTCACGTGACTCTGGGGTGTCACGTGACTTCGGGGTGGGGGGTCACGTGACCTTCGGGTGACCTTGGGATGGCCTTGGGGGTCACGTGACCTTGAGGTGACTTTGGTTACGCCGACGCCGACGGCGACGCCGCTCAAGCCGGGAACGGGCCCCTAAGAGCTGCGCTCTAAAAAAAGTGAAAGCCGTTTACATTTCCCTGTAACGCCGGTTAGAGCGCAGCTCTTGAGGAGGAGGATGGAAGCATACTGAGGGATAGGAGACTCCTTGAGGTCACATGACCTCAGAGGGGGTCGTGTGACGTCAGGGGGTCACGTGACCTCAGGGTGGTCACGCGACCTTAGGGGGTCACGTGACCTCAGGGGGTCACGTGACTTCAGGGGGTCACGTGGCCTCAGGGGGTTTAATGGCCTCAGGGTTCACGTGACCTGGGGGTCATGTGACCTCGGGGGGCCACGTGACCTCGGAGGTCACGTGACCTCAGGGGGCCACATGACCTGGGGCGCCACGTGACCTGAGGGGGTCACGTGACCTTGGGGGGTCACGCGACCTTGGAGGGGGGTCACGTGACCCGGTCCCCTAAGAGTGCAGCTCTTAGGGGACCGGGTCACGGGCCCCCCTCCAAGGACCAGAAACGGGCCCCTAAGAGCTGCGCTCTGAAATTATTTTTGGTGGTAAAACGTTGTGAAAAGCTTCAGAGGAAATAATCGGCGGCCACCTGAGTTTAAAGTCCTGTTCGAAGAGCTGGACAGACCCACAAAGGAGGGCTGGAAAGGCGAAGGAGAAAAGCTTGCGTGTAGACATCGCTGGAAGGCAACGACTTACGAACTCCAGACACGACAGATTCACAGCGTCGCGTCATCACGACTATACTAAACTTCGTTCATCCCTAAGCTGACTTGCTGTGGGAGCTGCGAGCTAACAAGGATCAACCAAACACCTTCTTTTAGTCACGTGTCCCGTCCCTTTCTCTGCGCGTGGGTATGAACGAGAGCGTGGTTACGTGGCGAACGATAGACGTGTGACTGCTCCAACAAACACGTAGTTTCCACCGTTCATCCCTAAGCTGATAGTGCGTTAGCTTAGGGAGGAACAGCTCATAGGCTACAAGACGACGGGCACATCACCAGTGAGTTAAACATAATTTAAAACCTAAGGGGACAGGACAAACAGATCCCCAGCCTTGTACTTTCGTCAAGCAAGGTCAAACCGTAAGCTTAGACTGCTGTGAACAACAAATGACCGGAATAAATAGTTAATTCCAAATGACTTGTCAAAGCCCCAGAACGTTTCGAATGTCCTCGAGCAAAACAGGTGCCGCTCGCGGCAAGCCTCACTGCCTTCCTAGGCAAGTTCATTCGGGAATAAGCCTACACGCAGATATCACCCCCCGTTCGTTGGGAAAGTACACATTTTAGGAAGCTCGCGCCATTACTCAACTGTGGACGCTTCTGCTTAACAATTATCCGGGCCCTTTTTGTGACAATGCGGAAAAACTTGGAAAATTATTTCTTAAGAGGAAGTTCTATCGCGTCTTGTTCTGAACTTGCTTTCTTATTTGCTGATTCCAACTTTTTACGCTTGCTGCCGCGTATGGCGATCCTGCCAGACACAACCACGAATTATTTTATTCATGTATGAAGTTTCGGCACACTCCCCTCAGCGACATAGCTATTTTACTAACGAAGCGAGACAGCCGATGTCGGCTATTGGTCGTGTCTTACGGTTCGAAAGGCGCGTTACGGTAAGACCGCAGAAAACTCGCGCATGCGCAGTTCGTACCGAAGGGTCCATCGTACCGTATCGGATGTGGAAAAACAGTTCCCTAAAACTCTCTAGTAGAGTTTTAGGCAATCGTTTTTACACAAACGATGCGATACAATCGGCCCTCCGGTATCAACTGCGCATGCGCGATATTACTACCATCTTGCCTTAGTCCAGTGTCTGAACCGTAAATTCTGATCGTGTGGTCAAAGTGGCTGACATCAGAAGCATCTCGACTAGTTTAAAGACAAGAAACTAAAAGCGTGAGAGATAAGACGTGCAAAAGGAAGGGAGAAGCAAAATAAGCGACATTTCGGGCGCACGTTCTTCGTTAGGTTATGAAAAAACTAAGGGAAGCCCAGGAGAAGGATGTGAGTTTTGCCGCCGCATGACTCAAAATTATTAAACGAAGAAAAAGGGCATAGCAGTAGACGGCAATCAGATGGAGAGAAAAGGTAATCGTTGGAGTCGGTCTTTACTATTCGCCATCTACGTGTCACACGTGGCGTGCAATGTAACATGCAACCGTATGCAACGCGACGTCCCAGTATAAATATATCCCGGTTTTCCATCACTAGGGTTCCGAGTTTTCGGTTTTTATTTTTTCAAAATTCGGCGTACTTTTTTCTGTATCTATTTTAAAATTCAATTTTCGGTTTTATTTTTTTTTTGTATATTTACGCCCACAAAAGTTTACCGTCTTTTTCGGTGCATATGAAATAAACATCAGATGATCCTTGTAGCTCTGATATTTATGATCGCTCCAAGAATAGCAGCACAGATACATTGAAAAAGAAATGGACACTTTTGCGACTGTGTGAAACTCTAAAAGAAACAAGAAAAAAACAACGCAAGTACAGACAAGCCACATATAAAGCCCATGCCCGAAAACATGTAACTTCACCTTCTGTACATCAGGATTACGTGACCTTATAGTAAACAAACATGCACTTTCCCACGTTCTTGTCGATCCGCACTCTTTCTTTCCTCTTGATATGACCCCGAGCTTCGAGAATAACACTGAGCACCGGCAGGCTGAGGAGTTAAAGCTTTGATTGAGCCAAAATCTGCCAATCACCGAAATCTGACCGCCAAAAGAGACACAGTGCGACGTTTTGAAGCACAACATATTTCTTGTACTCACTAAACTCTGGCTGCAGAGCTTGCATAAGGTCAGTGTCAGTCTCCCTTACAGCGAGTTTGAAAACAGGCTCGTACATGGCGAAGTCATGGGGCATTTCGGACTTCACGTTTCGATCGATTATGCACACATTAAACGCACATTAAACCATAACGCCATGATGGCATCCGTGCATCCCATACATTGGGACACGTTTCGATAGACACTGTCGTTCCACTTTTTCGCCATGACTCTGCGTACAACTGCAAGGTCAAAGTGGTCCTTTTCGGTTAACACCGACTTTTAGAAAATAGATTTGACGTACGTTTATCGTTTTTTATCGGTTCAACCCGAAAACGCCGAATGTACAAACTGAACTTTTCGGTTAAAACCAAATTTCTGAAATTGAATTCGGCATAATTTTATCATTTTTTATCTTTTTAAAACAAAAACTCCGAACCCTATTCATAACATATCCATCGAATCCCGGGTAGAGCAGAAGCTGAGAGTATCAAACCCAGGCTTGTGCGGTACTCATTACAAGCGGTCAAATTACTTGTAATCTATTACTTTTTTAGATTAATTGTGTATTCCTTTGGATTTCCCAGGCAGCACACCAATGTTGGTGCGACATTGGCAAAGACGGGCCTCAATATCAGACAATACTGGAAGCGCTACCCGATCCAATGCTGGCCCAGTCATTGGTGCCAATATTAAGCCATTGTTCAAGCCAGTGTTGGCCCTATCATTACTGTCGATTTTGGGCCATTGCTAAACCGTGCTGCCAGCCATTGGTGGTTTCACATTGGTTAATACCGGTGTAATATTGGATAATACTGGAAGCACTACCCGATCCAATGTTGTCCGTCATTGGTGCTGATGTTGAACCATCGTTTTAGCCATTGTTCGGCCGTTGCTCAACCATCTTTCAGGCCAATATTGGGCCATTTCTCAACCATTCTTTTGGCCAACACTTGCCCAGTTATTTTGTGCTAATGATAGGCCATTATCTAGCCACCATTTCAACCGCCGTTGGCTCCAATAGTGGGCCATTATCTAACCATAATTCCAGCCAACATTTCGCCACTGTTGGCTATGTATTCTACAACCATTAGTAGTTTACTCCAAACATTGGCCATTCCAGTAATCCACTATCTATCGTACTGTTAGAAATGTTTCCTACATTTCTAACAGGCGAAAAACGCCGACTTAAATGAGACTCTAACGACGCCCTCGCGTGAGGGAAACGTCAAAATAAAAAGCATTTTTTCAGCAGTAGTTAATAGCCTTCTCGTCACACAAAAGTGACGTTTTTTTTTTCCAAGAGCTACAAATAAAGAAATTAAAACGTGGAGTATAGCTGTTGTTCATTTTCTTGTTGTTGTTTCTAGAGCGCAGCTCTCAGGCGCCCGTTTCCTGCTCGAGCGGCGTCGCCGTGGCCGTCGCCGTCGCCGTGGCCGTCGCCGTCGCCGTGGCCGTCGCCGTCGCCGTCGGCGTAACCGCGCGGTGCATTATGAGTAAATTTTTCCGAAGGGACCCAAGGTCCTCCCGAAGGAACCCGAGGTCGTTCCGAAAGGACCCGAGGTCCTCCCGAAGGAACCCGAGGTCGTCCCGAAGGAACCCGAGGTCCTTCGGGAGGACTTCGGGTCCCTTCGGGACGACCTCGGGAGGACCTCGGGTTTCTTCGGTAGGACCTCGGGAGGACCTCAGGAGGACCTCGGGTTCCTTCGGGAATCGTATGCAACCTGCTGCATGCAGGTGGCATGCAACCCGGGATGCATGCAACATGTTGCATGCACCTGGCATGCAACGAGTTGTATACAACCTGCTGCATGCAGGTGGCATGCAACCCGGGATGCATGCAACATGTTGCATGCACCTGGCATGCAACGAGTTGTATACAACCTGTTGCATGCAATCCAGGTTGCGTGCAACCTGGTGACGTTATCGGAATCCGCATCGTCATCGTCATCGTTACTGATGACGTCATCAGTGACATTACTGATGACGTCATCGGCATCCGCATCGTCATTGTCATCATCACTGATGACGTATCAGTGACGTCACTGATGTTACTGATGATGTCATTGGCATCCGCATTGTCATCGTCATCATCACTGATGACGTCATCAGTGACGCCACTGATGACGTCATCGGATCGTCATCGTCAAGGTCACGTGACCCCCGAGATCACGTGACCCTACTGAGGTCACATGACCTCCCCCCCTTCGGTACCCTTCCCTCCTCCTCCTCAAGAGCTGCGCTCTAATTCGGCGTTACAGGGAGTTGTAAACGGCTTTCATTTTTCTTCGTTCTTTTTACTAATTGAAAATTCATAATAGTTCCATTTTTTTTTTTTGTCATACGTTCCCCGCTTCTTTGAATTCAACCCTTTGAATTCAAAGGGTTGAATTCATTCAACCCTTTGAATGAATTCAAAGTTCAACCCTTTCTTAGTTTTGCATTTTAGAGTAGAAAAGTAAGCGCAAATCTTAAATCGGCGTTCAGTCTGGGAGAGGGCACGCATGGCTGTACCTTTGACAGCATTGCCGGAGAAAGTTTACTTCGGGTATAGTAAACCTGCTTGATTTTGACGATACACCTGAAAGGAAGGATAAAGTTAAATCGGGGGCTTTACGTGTTCCGCCACCGAAGCCCGTCTAGCACCCCCCCCCCCCCCCCCCCCGAAGTATTGGGGATGAGGTTCGACCATCTAAATGATATTTGATACGTGCCGTATTTTTCGGACTATAGTTGGTATTCGGTGTAGAGTCGGCAGGGAGAAAGGTTTTTCCTCAGATAGTCGACATCCGATGGATAGTCCATACTCGATGTACAATCCACAGGTTAAAGGGTCTCATACACAACACACCTCAAACACTCTTGCTTCCTTAGCGCACAGAAAGACACCTTTCACGAAAAAAGCGTCATTAACATAATCTGTCATCCACAAAATGCCTCAAAGTGAACAATCTAAAAAAAAGTCCAAATCCCTGTGAAGTTTGCCCCTGTAGGTAGTGTGTACCACGTAAAATTTCAACTTTTAAACGTGTGTAGTTTGTGCACGATAGCCTAGAAAATGCGGTAACCGTAACCTCGGTAATAGGTCCCTTGCTGCGCAATAGGCCTCTCTTAGATTTAGAACACATCGGACGGAATTCGAACAGGCTGACTGTGGATGGGGCGAAAATTGTGTATCGCAATTTAAAAGGCATGGTGCTTCATTTAAAGAACCGGGCAAATTAAATAGCATTACTCCACTGGCTAACATTATCACTGCTCTGCTCATTATGAAACTAAACTTGCAAAATCTATCATTGCTCGTTTTTGTAGTACACCATATTTGTTGAAACTTACTAGCTTTAATAATCGATTTTTAAAAATTGTACAGTTATAAAGCTGACTGTAAAAAGTTCTGAGGCGTTCTAGTATAAAAGGTTTGTCGAATTTAAACAAGCGTTATACAAAATACCGAAGCCTTTTTTTAATTTATTTTTAGCTCAGTGTTTTCGTGCGCAGTTTTCATTTCAAAGAAGACTCAAGTACCACTCCAAGATTTGAGTACTTTCACTCGTTTGAATGAGTTTATTTCCCATCCTAATAATTACCTCCAAAGTTCGCATAAATATCAACACAAAGCACAACAAGAAGTGAAAAAAACAAATTTTTTAATGAGAAGCTGGTTTCTACAGGCATCTCAACGCAGAGACAACCCAAGGTCAGCGCTGCATCAACACTATTGTCAGCACTGATTCAGAGCTGAGTTAGCGCCGCATTTGAGTGTGAAAGGAGGTAAATGTGAAAGGAAAGGTAGAAAAACACAGCATTAACGTAGCACAAGGTGAGTTGTGTGTTTCCAGCACTCAGTTAGCGCTGTGATGTGAATGTGAGCAGGCCTTAAGGCCTTAAAGTTTCTTAAAACGATGAAGTTTCTACCCTCACGGACAACCTGAAACACAGAGAACTTCATCGCACAACGGCGAAGTGTCGTTGTTCTACGGCGAGCTTTTTCGATATTATGCCTTTTATTCCCTTTTTTACGTTCACTACGAAGCTCTCAAAAACACTCTGCAGAAACCAACGAGGTAGAGGGTCTTAGAGTGATAAACTAGTATACCGTTCACCAAACAAAAGTGACTCCCCCCCCCCCCTTCCCTGCCTGCCGCCATGTTGTACAATTTCGTCCACTACACACGTGTCCGTACCAAATCCTGAGACTTCTACTCAAAACTGAGCCGAGATTTGTATTACAATTGCTATAAAAAGCACGATAAACCATATTCAACACTGTTAGCCCCAGAAATCAGTGTCTAGCGCCGGTAAAAACCCAAGGTACAGCACCGCGGCTGACGGCGTCTAGAGGAGGCATTGCGAAGCTGTCGAGTTTTCGCCGTAAAACCACATTGGGACCTAAAACAAACGAGGCATAACCTACCTCTTCGGTACTGTTATTGAAGGTCAATAAGAAATTATCTGTGCGCGGTACTTTGTTAAATTCTAGACGTGAAACTATAAAGTCACGTGTCTAGTGATCAAAAATATGAAAAATGGAGCGGCCTGTTGGAAATCATTCTTAGCTGTCAGTTTATCGCTCTGAGACCCTCTGCCTCGTTGGCACGGACACTCTTAACAGGCCAGGCAGAAACACTGCCACTTTAAACGTACCTGTGTCCGTTCGACGGACTCGAATAGCATCGATAAACCATTATCGCAATATATTTTATAGTTCAGTAAATTTAGAGGAAATTAGAAGGGCGCCAATCCTTACTTGATAAAAAAAGTCATTAAAAAGTGCATGTTTGCCCAGGTGCATACCCACAAACGATTAATATTTTTTCTTTGCCTCATCACGACAGACTTCGGATGCCTGTTTACTTTATCCTTAAATGTAAACATTTCGGCGGAACTCCTTCGTGAACATTTTCGAAGAAAAAAGGTTGCAATCGAGGGACAACACGGAGTCTTCGATTATAATTGGGGGCATTTGAACACTTTATTTTTTTTCGCGCACAACTTGGCGTTGTTTATAAGCCGACCGACACGTCTCTCAAACTTTACAAGAGATCAAGCTGGCTGTGATACAGTCGATTCCAGAAACGGCAGCGGTCTCCAAAATTGAGCACGGTCCGCTCTGGCTCTCTGTTCGTAATCTTCAGGGCAGCGAGGTTACCGGGCAAAAGCTGGGGCCATTGGTACGCCTCCACGAGATGCTTCTTTCTGTGGAAACAAAAGTATGTGAAGACTATTTATACTTAAGCCATGACAGTTGTACAAATATAGTCGGCAGATGTCACGTGGTATGTGTCTAATCAAGTTCACACTGTTAGATCATTGTGTACGGATCACATGTGCCGCGCAATGGGACCTGCAGCCAAACACAGATGTACGTCCGCATAAATAATATCACGGATCTTGATAGCATCAATCCCGTGCCGAGAAAATCAGGAGAAGATTCTCGTGCCCTGGCGTGTATTTAGATGTCCCGGAAGGAAGGTCTGTGTATTTTCCTCAATCTTATGAACCTTGTAACCCTAGTAAGACCTTTTTTGGTGAGGCTAACTAATGTATGGCTTGAGAACGTTTAGCATGCTAAAAATTTGCCACCTTGAACTTTTAAAAATTCCAGGGTATTTTAAGTATGATTTTTGATCGTGACTATAAACAACGCCTAAAAAAAGTAAAAATAATGCAAAAGCAATAAAAAGCGATAAGGTAAAATAAAAAAAACAGCAAACCCAAACGAAGACGTCCTCGTTCCTCCGTTGTCTGTTTTAATTCATTTTAACTTGTCATGTTGTTATTTATTGATTTTTAGTTATTCCCATATTTGCGCTACGCTATAAAGGCACAAAAGTATTTATTTTGTTTCACACCTAACGCTGTGGTGCAGAAAAGGCAAAAAAAAGTTTACTCGAAGGAAAAGACACAGAAGGAAACGTCTCAAGTCAGCTCTAACTGATTCATTTCTCAAGCATTCTATATACCCACACAGCCACTCTCAACCAACTTCTACGAAGATATTTCCTTCGTTGAAAAAATTTTCAGATACAGAGAACATACACATTCACAAGAGAACAAACTGTTCAATCTGCGATACCATCCTTATCAACCTACCTTTGCGAAGAAGGTTCTTGACTATGATGGTATTGTGGGTTGGACCGTTTGTTCTCTTGTGAATCTGTATGTTCCTCGAATATGAAACTGCTTTCAACAAAGTAGATATCTGCATAGAAGGTGGTTGAGAGTGGCTGTGGGGGTATATATAAGATGATTGAGAAATAAACCAGTTAGTAGAGTTTAAGCAATTCCCTTCTGTGTATTTTTCTTCGACTAAAAGTGTTTTTTTTTTCTGCTCAACAGTTTCAGGTGTTCAACGGTATGATTAGCTACCACCAGCTCACCTGCGCACTTACAGTCCTTTCACAAAAAGTTAATCTGGGAACTTCGTCCGCTCTAGCTACTCTACATGGGAAAGGGAAGGGGGAATATCTATACTGCCTTCCCTGTGAGATCTGAAAGGATTGAGGCATCGGATCTCTGTAAATGCAATTTCAAATACAGAACAGAACAATGCAGTTTCCACTTACCCATGCTTAGCGAATGAAGTCCACAATCCCATCAGTTTCTTGCTGTAATTCTGGTCATCGGAAGACGCCTTTTCGGCAACTGGTCTTCCAAAGACGTACAGAACGTCTTCCACGTGCGACATCCCGTACCAGGGTTTCTGGGGCGAACTCGAAGACGTGTGGTTTAATATGTAATAGAAGACTGAAACATCTGTATTACTTGCTAACCTCATTGAAGCTTCTTTTGACGAGCACGTTACGACATCGTCGCCCCACGCATCCTGAACCGCTCGTCTCAGCTTCTCATAGTCGGTGTCTCCGAGGTCTTGCATATAAATGTTATGAAGCTCGTCTAAAAGCTGGGGACTCGGAGGCGAGAGCAAAGGCGCCAGTAAAAGGAGCGTCTCAATTTTTGTCAAATTCTTCGGCGAGCCAGCATGGAACACCTCCGGAAAGGATCGCCAGGCAAAAAATCCACCTTCGTTAACCACGTGGCCAATTAATATATCCTTACTTCCTTGATACTCTGCACTACAGGGTTCATTCTCCAGGGAGGGCACACCAAAGACCGTCACGAAGCACAGCGTATCGGGACAAACCAACCCTTCTGCTACTCTAATATGCAAGGGATCTGCTTGTCTCAAGCACTCAATGACATTCTCTTGGAGACCGGTTTCGGGCTCAGAGGAATTGGTGCAATTAAGATACATCGCCATCTTTTTTACTTTCGTGAGTAGCCTCGGGCCACTGGCGTGATCCGAATGAGTGCACATAGCTCCGCTTTGCATAATGGCCCTTTGAAAAAGGGCTCCGGAGACCGGTGACGACAGGTGGAAATCTACAGACATCGACCCTGCGCTTTCACCGAAAAGTGTAACTCTCCCTTGATCTCCCCCGAAAGCGGCTATGTTGTCCCTTACCCAATGCAACGCAAGCAACTGATCCAGATGTCCCTGATTCCCAGGGACATCTTCCGTGCCTCCGTACAAGAACCCCAAGGCTCCCAGTCTATAGTTCATCGAAACAACTACGACATCTCCGAATGCTGCCAGAAGTGCACCGTCATATATGCTAAGAGAAGACGAGCCCAAACGGAATGCGCCACCATGGATCCACACCATAACTGCCAGGTCCGAAGCACTGTTGTTTCTTGCCGGGCTCCAGACGTTCAGGAACAAACAGTCTTCGGTCTGAAAGTTAATGCCTGCAAAGAGATTCAAGAACAAGCCACGCGGATTATATGACTGCTATAAGAATGACCCCATTTTGGTTGAACCCTCTTCCGGGTTATAAATAAGCACTTCAGTCTAAACTTTGAATCCGGCTCTAAGATGAGTTAAATTTGAATTTCAATTACTGGTTACTTCGAACTTTTGTCTCATCTCGAATTGCCAGAAGTATTAACTCTTCTGAAGTCACTGCGTAAAGTGCCAATTTTGTTATAGTTTCATTAAACTCATGGACACCGTTTCTTTCAAACGGATATCTTTTTCGATATCTTTCATTCAGTGTGACGTTTGAGTTCCGTTGGATACTTCAAGCACTGTCTCTCTCTATATATATATATATCATTTTATATATCACTCTATATCATCACAATATGATCACTGATCATTTTATGGTAGGTCGCCAACTTTAGTTCTGTTAGCAGTTTTATCCTGTTCGTTGGTTTCAAGGTGTCGGAATGAAATGTTGTTATTCCGTTTTTCGTTCCGGTTCAGGCAAAACGGTTCAGCTCCGGTTCAACTCCGGAGTGAAAAAATAAAGGTTCAAACTGGTTCGAACCGGTCGTACCGGTTCGTACTCATATGCTAAAAAAACAATCGACGACAGCAAAAGATAAACTATGCATATTTTATAAAACTGTTACATATAGAAAACAAAGGCTCACATTACTGTGTGGAACGAACGAGCTGTTTCTGGGGCACCTCGGGACGTGGGTGAAAGCGCAGTTTAATGTCAGGCAGCTGACCGAATAATGCTTATCCAGGGAAAGGCGGCGCTTTTGAGACGGTAGAATGAACTTCAGTGCAGAAAAGGCTCGCTGCAGGCTGACATCTGTCGCAGGCACTCCCAGGGCTACTTGCGCCATTGGGTAGAGTTCTGGATGGCGTCCCTTTATCTCCTCTCAAAATTGTAACGCATTAGCGTCCCTTGAAAGCCGCGGCCCTTTGTCTAGCAATGCTCAGAAGAGCTGTTCGCCTTGATTTTTGTGTTTCTGAGAAAACATTTTGGTCCTTGCTCTTTCTGCCAAAAGAGATCGAAGCTGTTTTGCTGTTTTCTGTAGCTGTAACTGTTGATTGAATCCCCCTCCCTTTCCCGGTACTGGACTTTAATTTCGGACAGACTGGTAAATCCGCTGAGTTATTTTGAGAGCAGATTAGATGCGTTAAAGTATGGCAACTAGTGCAGGTTCTAAAATATCCATCGGCCATTATATCGCTTTCTTATCCGATCAGTTGTACAATAAAATCAAGGCGTTTACACTAACTTACACACAATTCTACAAAATTAAAAACAAGAAACACCAAAAAAACTTAAGCTAAGCGAGAAAAAAAAACAAGGACAAAGAGAGGTATAGACAACACTAGGGGTGTTGTCTATACCCCTCTTTGTTCTTTTCTGTTTTGCGTTTAGTCCGTGATGAAAAAACAACTAGCCCAACTCATCGCTTTGCCACCAAACAGGCTCAATATTGGTCAGTTTTGCTGACGTACGAATTGGCTATATTCTAGTGTTAAATTTTCTTTGATGAGGTATTTCTGGTCCCCAAGAAAAGGTTGGGACGAATGTGGGCATTTGTTAAGAAAATACATAAGAGCAGAAATCCGGGAGAATTCATAGTTACTTTGCTTATTTTGTTTGAGTTCTCAAAACGAACTTTATAAATAATGAAGACGACCGTTATCTGACAACTTGATAATGGAACGTTACAGAGCTTTCCACTACTTTTTTTTTCGATTTTTGACTTCGTACATGAACGAAAAAACGCGAAAATAATTGATGAGTTTTGCCCAGGAACGAAAAAATAATTTTTTCGGTCCAACTCAACTCCGGTTTGCACAAAAATATTTCTTTTTTCATTTCTTGGTTTACTTTTAATGTTACCGTGTTTTTCTCCACGCACTTTTCACGCAACCTGACTTCGCGTATGAACCGAAAACCGCACGGAAAACATATCGGTTCCGCTCTGGAGCGAGAAAAATTATTTCGTTCCGGGTCAACTCCGGTTCGTGCGAAAATAATGTTTTTTTTGTTTTTTTTCTTTGGTTTTCGGTTGAGGGTTCGGGATCGGTTCAATAC
The DNA here is from genome assembly GCF_016920785.2 of Ixodes scapularis. Lineage (NCBI taxonomy): Eukaryota > Metazoa > Arthropoda > Arachnida > Ixodida > Ixodidae > Ixodes > Ixodes scapularis. The sequence continues at coordinate 70,905,422 of NW_024609835.1, forward strand.
CCTTGTTTGTTTAGATAGGTGTGCCTCACACTTCTCATGTCCTTCTATGATTCACATTCAAAAGCTAAGGGCCTCGAGGTACAGGCACACGCCATTTACAAGCCACGTGGCACACTGCTTTAACATACATATTAAATCACTCCTTTGAGCTGAGCTATATAACACTGTTTCTAACTCGCACGTGGATGGACTAGGTACTACGAGTCACTGGACCCTATTGTGTGGTGAGGAGACGAAGTCTAGGAATTTTCTTGCTTGAATTACGTTCCTGTAATTCATTTTTACTTGTTAATATCAATTTATACCAAAGTTTTGCTTCCAAGCAAGAAATCAGAAGACAACCAAGGGCGCAGATTTTGTTTTCAATTAAAATCAAAAAGGAAAAGAATTGTGCTGAATTGTACCCTGCGGTCTCGACAGCATCCTTATGTAAGTGTTGAACTGGATGCATAATGGAGCTGGTCGGGTGGCATCCGCAACATCGGTCCACGGCTCCGCGGGCTGTGGCTCCCGGAAGCGAAGTACTCCGACTGGGGCCTTGCCGTACCGAATGCCGGTGAACGTATTGACAACTTTGCCATTTAGCTGCTGAGGGAATCCCCTCACACGGCCGGCCGTCGTGCGTACGACGGGTCCCTCCCCGTCGTGGCTAGCGTAAGCCGCAGCCGTGAGTGCCACACAGGAAAGCAGCAACAGGTGGCCTGACCTCAGCCCTTTCATTATCTTCTAGGGGCCGGAATTCTGCGGTAGGAAAGATGACAACAGCGAATGTACAAGACACTCTTATGCAGCTTTGCATATATGTAACCATAACTGACCTTCACTCAGTTTTTCTGTTATTCAGTTCACTATATTTTCTCGCTGTGGTCGCACTACGGCTGAATGCCTTTCTAGACACCACAGTGTTAATACCATTAACGCAGTCTTCGTGCCTCTTCGTTCACCCCTTTTATTGGCTCAGTGTTACAGTCAGGACGAAAAGAGGCAGTTCCATTTGGTCATTTCAATTGAATGCGCGCTTAAAGCGTGTACAGGTATCTTGACCCGTCGCCAGTGACCGACCTCTATCACTAAACTTTCACCGAAATATGGCATAATACCTATCTTTTAGATGTGTTCAGGCATTTCTGCGCTTTTATATAGTTTCCATGCTTATTGGAGGCAAGAAGCCGATAAGTTAGTTTTATTACATTGAGAAGAACAAGCGCCTAGAACTTTCTAGTTAAAAAAGACTTCTTATGTTATTCGGCTTTTAGTTTTAAACAAATTTCCGATGTTCGTTAGGTAAACCAGGTTTCTAAAATTCACTTAATCTTACTCATGGCAGTAACAGTTTACGGCCTTTTTTTGTTTTTTTTATTCGAAATCAAATTAATGCTGAAACGAAACAATACAATATATGCCCTGTGCAAGGTCGCCATCACAACGCGCGCAGAAGCAACAAATTTAAATATTTTCATTTATTAATTTCATTTTCATTTATTAATCCCTTAAATGCCCACGTGAGGCTTTACATAAAAGGGGGGGCAGGCAGTCTTTGCACACTTCAGGTACACAGTACAAACAAAAAAGAGAAAAAAAACGAACAAAAGATAATACACAAGTGGGCTACAGGCCGTAAATTAGCAAGTGCTTCTCTAAATTATCCATTGAATACCAGATACTGGACGCGAGACCACAACATCACAAGTGCTGCAAGTAAAAGCGAAACTACGTTTAGTTTTGAGCTTATTTGGTGCGCAAAACCGACTCTTAATTCCATCGCTGAACAAAACCCATGAGACAAAACTTCCTGAACGCCCCTCGTACATGTAGAGACTTTTGCCAACAGTGGCAGATGTGCGGAAAACTCTGAAGCGTCGCCAGAGAAGCGTCGGAGGCAGACCGTAGGGTGTCACGGAATTGTGGCAAACGAGGATATCCAAGGCGCATTTCGGTGGTCATCTTTCAAAGCCACAGAATCAATAAGCCGGATCGGATACGTCGGGTGACTCGAGGACCAAAGTCGCTGGGTAAAGCGACTCCTCGTAGGCATCTATCTGACAGGTGTAGAGACAGTGTCGGAAAAGAGGCTTTACCAAATGGAAAATTATGGTTCTACCGCAGTGCCCGTGGCTGCCACCACAGAAAAAAAACGGAAATAAAAATGCTAAAAACAGTGCCTAAGCAGGAGCTTCTCCAGTGGGCATATAGCAGGCCCAGGCTATAGCAACTCTGCAGATACACAGTTTCTGGATGAAATTTAACCTCAAGAGATAGTACATTTTACGAAAATAGCCTGGGGAAGCCGCTTTCTCTTTTACGCAATCGAAAAAAGGATGAAAACGCTAATTTACCGACGGAAATTTGGTAGCTTGGTGGAGTCGGCGACATGATGGGCTTATTACGAATCAGACGAGGTCATCAAGCACGTTGCGCTGTTATATTCAATCCTGCAACTAACGCATTTGGCAAAGTTCAGGCAAATGCCGGACACCTGACGGTAGCCTGTCCAAGCATTTCCATTTGACCAATTGTTTCTAGGAGCATTTGCCAACTGATCAGCCCATACCGTGTCTGTGCTGAATGTATATGCGTTCTTGGGTGCGGCGGGTGACTCTTGAAGTGCGAACACAAAACGTGCTGTAGTCACAGTTGCAGCGCAGTTACCGGAGCAGAGAAAAAGCCGAAAGGCTTTAAAGAAGGTTGGAAAATGGAGGGACGGGGAGGGGGGGGGGGGGGGGGCGAAAGGAAGAAAAATATAAAGATATATCTTTTTTTTTTATAACTTTTAGTTGGACTAGGTACAAACTCGCCATCACGCACACAACAGTTACTAGTCAGCATTCCCAAGAAACATAAATCATGAGTTTCATGAAAGGGCTATATGCCTATATGCTTTCCCTCAGGAATCGCGCCACTGCATTTCACAATAGTCAACATTCATTTTTTGCAACACAGTGATACCGCAAAACTAATTTAAAGGCACAATGTAAAACTTGAGGGACGCTGAAGAATTGCCTTTAAGAGTGGAACTCCATAGCGTTATTGGGCCCCTTTCGCAAAGCCTTTTCATATAAACCCGCGCTTGTTCCCAAGGCGTGCAAGCGTTTTTACATGGTCTAGTCGGTAGCGTCACATGTTACTTGGCGTCACACGTGAGCGTTGTGGGTTCTTAGTAATTCCCGCGCGAGGTCATGTGGCGTAACGTCACACGCGTGACGTCGAACGTGACGTTACACGTGGCTGTGACGTCATGACCCTATCGACACTCTTGATTTAGCAAAAACAATTTCCGGCAAATTTACCACAAACTTGTCCCGCCAAATTTAGCGAGCAAATTTAACCCTCTTGACGTCACACGTGGCTTCACGTGACGTCACCAGGTGCTTGCTGAGATTTTCCGGTTCCACCAACGCCGACGCCGATTTTTTTGAGTCAGAAATTCCAAACGCTGTCGCGTTAAAAAAAAAAAACTTTTATAACAGTCGTGGATACTCCACTATAAGGACATCACTTTCAGGCAGAAACTGGGAATATTCATGCATTTTGACTCTATATTGGACAACTCAAATTATGAACGATTTTTTACGGGAACGGAGGTGTCCAAATTAACCAGACATCACTGTATTTAAGACATGAACAAAACCAGCGACATGCTCAAAGCAGTTGGTGCTTTACCACGGCACTTTTACTTTAAATAATTAGAGACACTGAATGACCGTGCGGTTGGCGTGCCGTTCCCTATTCTCTATGTAGAACCATAAATAAAAAAATATATGGAGATGGAACAAGAAACTTCTAGGAGGCTATACTTTGTACCAAATTGCCGGATGATTTACAGCTCAATGCAAAAACCCGAAGAGTATAAGAAAACTAACTAAAAATGGATCGATGACACGAAAGAAATGTAACCAACTATGTATAAACAAAATCCGAATTCAAGAAGTGGATCACCCCTCCGACCGTGCCTATCATTACAAATATTTTTATGGTAACCTAATTATAGTTTGATCCACCTCAGGTTGTGAAGAAACGGTGAAATTACCCTTGATATCACAGTTTTTTTTTTAATGCTTTTGCTTTAAATTGGTAAAACAGAGTTGAACATCTGTGCTATTAAAATCAGTGTCGTACGGAACGGCGTTTCTGGGTCGCGTTTCTTTTAGGAAGAACGAAGGCAAGTCGCCGTTCCACTCTGGATCGGTGGAACTGGAACGGGAGCTCGTTACGTTTTTACGGAAACAAAAAAGGAACGGGGCTTCTTTCGTCTTCTTTTTGTCTTTTTGTCCAGTGACGTCATTTTTATTTTATTTCTAAGGGGGGAATTCTAAAAAGTATAAAAACAGTAACTTTGCGTAAAGCAGAGATCTTGCTAACTTTTTTGTTAGTTATTTTAGGGCTTATTTTGTGGGGTCCTCGCTTGGGAGCAGCTCGGTTGCATGTAAGCTGATAGACATTGATTCGTTGTTTGGTTTTTTTTGAGTGGCCGATACTGCGGCACACAAAACGAAACGTTTAGTCGAACGAAAAGACACACAAAGAGAGACCTCTCAAACTCTGCTACTTTCTTTGCTTCCATGAATCCTTATACATTTACAATTTTGAGGCTGAATACAACTATTATTGAACATTTACAAAGAGACCTGTACAGTGACAACGAAAGCAGGTTACCAGACATTGGACGCATCCTTGCAGCTCAGACATTGGGGGTCTCTTAAACGATACACAAAAAATTAACCTTTATTCCCCCCTCCCCCTTTTAAAACTAAACAACGAATCCGACTTTCACGAAGAGCGACTGGTAGTTTTCAAGACTGACCTCTCAAAAGCCCTACCCTCTGCTCCACTAGCTCGTCTTGTGGACAGCAACACTGAGAACCAATTGTTCCTTAGTTCAAACAAGGGACTTAAGGCCCGTTCACACTCTTGCGACCGAGTACGACTGAGGGAGACGAGATCTCCTAAAACTTCTTAAATGTTTTTAGAATGAGGGAACACACTGGCATTGCGGCGCCATCTATGCGGTGACCCTGGAACTGCATTTCACAAGAGCGAAAGTTTTGCGGGATCTCCGAGGTCAAATGTGCGTAATACCCATAGAAAGGCTTGTTTATATCTTTGACAAAAGTTTTTCGAGCCAAAAAAGGAAGGATAATGCGCGAGAAATAAAAAAATATGCCGGACCGCCGAGTTTACTCTGCTTCCGAATAGACGGAGCCAGTGTGTTCTCTGGTTTAAGAAGTTTTAAGGAAACCAGGTTTGAGAGGTTGCAAGAGTGTTAACGGGCCTTTAGATTAAAACGTGTGAAGTTCTTGTAAAACGTGCGTGCAATGTGGAGTAGCCCTTTAATAAAAAAAGAATGAAATTAACCCTGCTCGTTCTTTCCGGCTCACAGTACATTCGGCTCGCCTGAACCGCCCACCACAAAAAGGAATATGGTAAAATGCTGAGATTTTTAAAGGTGAATGTATAAAAAGTATAAAACCTTCCTTCCGGTTGTTTTCTACTCCTGGTGTCGTTCCATCACGGTACTCAAATTTATATGTTGCCATTTGATGGAATATATATATATATATATAAATTTTGTTTGAACTGAGCAATTATGGTTATTAGCACAACGTGAAAGAAACGCATATGTAACGATACGTTCCATTTTTTAAAAGGGAACGAGTTCCTTTCTCACATGTGGGTGGTGTACCCGGAACGCTTTCCAAAATGAGAAGGAACAAGGAATAATCTTTCGTTCCTCTTTTTGAGAAACGTCTAAACCCTGAATAAAATTAAACTGTTGTGCAACGCGAGAGGTACAAATTTCATTCTTAACATCACTGTGTGTTTGCTGAGTATGTACAGTTGGCACGGAATGAAACGCGAACAAGGAGCGCATGGTTTTCGACCCACGCTGAATCACCTAGAGACGCAACACTGAAGGTTTGGATGCACTGAGCAACAGTCTAACACATCGAAGGAGGAGCCATCTTCTTGCAACTCCCATCTGGTTCAGGTGGTGCAGCATCTAGCGAAGACCATGCACCCACTGTTCGCGTTTCATTCCGTGCCGACTTACCTGCCGCGTCCCTGGTACAAATCTAATGGACTTATGCTGGCATAGATTGTAAAATGTTAAAAAATTAAAATAATATTTGTAATGTATTGTATCGTATTTTATTGTAATAGAATACTGCGTTATCTTCATGTTGTGACCATGTGTTTTGGTAGTCATATGATTTTCCTTGAAGATCCGTCTTATACAAAACCCGAGGCTTTGGCACGAGATGGAGACTGGTCTTGTTGCTAGATAGTCGAGGCTATACGAAATCACCGGCTAACAGCGGTGCAGTGGGATAACCCAGCCTCCTAAAACACAAACTCGAAGAAGGACACATTATGGTCGCCCTCTGATGGAAAACCCCGCACTAGACGCCAGCTTGAACGCGAACGTGCAATGTTCTGAAACCAAAACTTCGACACTTGAATGGAGTTGCCCTTTACCATAACACTCGACTACCCAACCAGAACAACAACCAGCCCTTGGCATTAGTTACGATTCGAAAATGGTTCCTCACCGGTCTATTCTTTGTCGGTCGCTGGAACGAGTGGACGCTGAAAACTGTACTCTGGTTTATGACACCGGCGAGTCTGTAATGAGTTAGCAATGAGCTTTCTAGATTCTACATCCGTTCGCACTGGACGTCGGCAGAACTCTTTGGGCTCTTTTTCCTATCTGCTCGATATCGCGTTTTCAGGGCTTCTATTGCAAATCCGTCGTTAGCTCGATCCAACACATGGCCAGCTTTCTCGGACACGCTGCTTTAGTTCATGATTCTCACGACACGTGGCGTAGCAACCTTGAGCAAGATAAACATAGAATTCGACGCGCGCGACCGGATGGCGCATCGCTGGATGGCGCATCGCTGGTCTCCGAGCCTGGTGCAAGTGAAGCCACTGGTAGTTCGATGCATGTCCCAAAAGTCGGGAGTGTGCTGGACGTCCTAGTGCATTCATACAATATCTTGGTTCATGCTTTTTTCTCTCTTTGAGTGGTGTTATACTCCCGTTCTGAATTATATCCTGAGAATAAGGCATTTGAACATGGGACATACGCACACTTGATCAACTAGAATCACAAACTTTTCACATCGAATGGCTCCAAGGAGACTCCTCGGGTCTGCATGTGCTGTTGCTCCGCACAAACAGGCTCTCTTGGGATGACAAGATAAATCCAGCGCCCTGAACGCTGTTCGATCCAGCACTCGGAAGAGTTGAAAAGCCTGTTGTTATGTTAGGACGTCAATGATTGAGACCAGAACCATAGCCATTCCATAAGCGTTGTGCCCCGAGATCCTGCCTCGATCTCTCGAGCTCCCCCAACACTTCTTCTTTATTTACGAGTGCGTATGTCAAAAACATCACATTTTCCCCCTTAATTAAGCAACCACTAAAGGTAGTTACTGGTCTGCAAAACGCTTTGGTGGGTGTCGGATTCGAGTAGGATACCGCCCCAGTTTGAGATGTTCATCAGTCATGCCTCCCGTTACGTCGCTCGACCCCGACCTTGTTGTGGGAGTTTGCGTCTCGATGTCCTCGGCCTCGACAATGACCGCTGACGCTCCAGGATTAGGACGCGTTTGTTGGTTGTTGGCCACTGAAGTCTCTTCCGATGATGTCGGGACACACACCGGTTCTTACATGTGAGTACTGTCTGGTGACTGTTCTCGTTGCGGCTGAGCCGGGATCAGCTGATCCTGATGGCGTCTCCATATCCTGCCGGGGGACACTTGTACCTGAAAGATAACGGTCCTGTTTGAGAAACGACAGTACCACGCGTCCACTTTGACGATCCTCGATAGTTCCTCGCGTAGACATCATCACCCTCTGTCAGCGTGCATTCGTGTTCCGGCCTCGCCCTTTGTTGTTTGAACTGAGACCTCGCCACTGTGTCCGAAATGGTGGGTTTCAGAAGATCTAGTCTGATTCGCAGCTTTCTCCGCATCATTAGATTGGCCGGAGACTCTTTGGTTGTTGGATGAGTCGTGTTTCTGTAGGCTAGAAGAAACCTTGAAACCTTGGTGTCAATAGACGCCCCAGACGTTGTCTTCTTTAAGTCGTTTTTCATGGTCTGGATGAATCGTTCGGCCAATCCGTTAGTCGACGGGTGATACGGTGCAGACGTAATGTGCACAATACCGTTTGTCTTGACAAAGGTCTTGAACTCTTGAGACACGAACTGTGGCCCATTGTCTGATACCACGCTGACAGGCTGTCCAAAGCGTGCGAAGCAATGGTGCAGGCATTTTATCACGGCTTCGGACGTCGTTGAGTTCAACACGAATACCTCTGGCCATTTAGAATGTGCATCGACTAGCACGAAGAACATCTTGTTCATGAATGGCCCAGCCAGGTCTATATGGACTCTTTCCCACGGGTATGTTGGCCAACTCCACGGGTGTAACGGTGCCTGTGTTGGGTTATTTTGTTGCACTTGACACTGCTTACAGGTTCCCACTTCGTCCTCAATGTCTTTGTCGATGTGGTCCACCACACATAGCTTCTAGCTATTTTCTTTGTTCAAACGATACCGAAGTGATCGCTGTGCAGCTCTTTAAGGACTCTCCCTTGCAAAGTTAGGGGAACAATTACCCGTAGGCCCCACATTAGGCAGCCTTGATGAACCGATAGTTCCAACCGACGTGTAAAGAATGGTATCATTTCTTCTCTGCTTTTTCCACTTCCCCAGCCCTTGAGCACCTTCTCCAAGGCTTGGCTTAGGACAGGATCTTGGGGCGTAGCCTTTGCAATATCTGTGCTCTTCACTGGAAAGTTACTGAAATAGACTCAGTAGAACACGTAGGTTTCATCTACGACGAATTCGTCTGAAGTCTTCGCAGCTTGCGGGAGTCTTGAAAGGCAATCGGCGTTGGCGTTCTCTTTAGACGAACGATAAGCGATTGATTGATTGATTGATTGATTGGGGGTTTATGGCGCATCAGCAACTAAGGCTATATTGCGCCAAGCTTAGACTATTGCAATTCGGGTTTAAGAAGAGGAAAGAGCTATAGTAGCGAAATATATGATAAAACCATGAACATGAATGTGTATAAGCGTAAACAATATGACAAGGAGTTTAGGATAGAAAGTAAAATCACAGTCGGTGTAGAAGGCCGATATCTGTGAGGAAATTAAAAACACAACTATATGGAATGAGCGGTTCGTCACCTAGTAGTAGGGCAAGGTGTAGTGGAATGTGTTCTTTATAAAGCAGTGAGTAGTGTTTATACCGGCATTGGTCATACATAGGGCATTCAATGAGTATGTGCATAATACTTAGAGGTAGGCTGCAGTGCACACATTCAGGGGCATCCTCCCCGCTCAAGAGGTGTCCATGTGTAAGACGAGTATGACCGATTCGTAGCCTACACAATACGACTTCATAAAAGCGCTCCCGATGTCGGGCGCTCTCCCACTCGCCTAGAAGAGGTTTGATTGCATGTAGTTTGTTGCCGGTTTCGCCGTTCCACTGCAGCTGCCACTTTGCTTTGATGCAACGTTTCAGAGAATTGTGGTAATCTTTGTAGGGTATTTGGTGTGTGTCAATTTCTCTATCATTAGCAGAACTCGCTGTACTATCAGCTGCTTCATTTCCAGGAATGCCAACATGCTTTGACCCAGCATAAGACTTTGTCAAAATTTTTCGTTGCAGCCAGGATTATCTTGTACTTTAACTCGGAAACCAGTGGGTTTTTTACACGGTTCATTGATGCGACAGCCTTTAGAGAGCTTAAAGAGTCAGTGTAGATTACAGCGTAAGAAAGGCGTTTTTTGATTATGTAATCAACAGCTAACAACAAACCATAAAGCTCTGCTGTTAGTATAGAGGCTTTTGAGTTTATTCTCTTCACCTGATTTACCGATGGTCCCACCATAGCACAGCCTACTACGGAGTCTTTTTTTGTCCCGTCTGTATAAAAACTAGCATACTCGTGATATTTGGTCTGAAGCTCAAAGAAGTTCTGCCTTATGACTTCCTGTGGAACATTCTTTCTGTTATACATGGTCAGTGTAAGGTCACAATGTATCTGGCAGTTGTTCCATGGGGCTCTATCCGGAGGGTATTGGACCAACTGAGGCTTTGCATCCCTCCCAAAGGATTGTGCTCCAGTATTATTCCTCATAGAAAAAGGGGGGAATGTGGAAGGTTTGTTTTCAAATGTGCGTTTGAACTTGATCGTCTCAATATTATCTCGAACGGGGTGCTCTGTGACCGAGCGAACCCTGACAGAGTACATAAAACCCAGGGAAAACCTCCTATACTCAAGGGACAATTCGTTTGCTACCGCGTAAAGGCTAAGCACTGGGGAGGTACGAAATGCACCAGTAGCCAGTCGCAGTCCTTGATGATGAATAGGATCTAATATCTTTAGAACTGATGCCCGAGCAGAGTTATAGACAATACAACCATAATCAAGCTGGGAGCGAATGACTGAGTGATAGATACGCAGCAGACACAGTCGGTCAGAGCCCCATGATGTATGTGACAAGACCTTAAGGATGTTTAGAGATTTAAGGCACTTGAGTTTTAATCTCTTAATGTGTGGAACGAAAGTCAACTTGGAATCGAACACAAGGCCCAAAAACTTGTGCTCATTTTTTACAACAATAGGAGAACCATACATGTTCAAAGACGGTTCCTGAAGAGCACCACGTCGACGAGAGAAGTTGACACAAGCTGTTTTTTCGGGAGAAAATTTAAACTCATTCGTATCGGCCCATCTGACCAAATTATTGACCGCAAGTTGAACGCGACGTTCACAAATTGAGAGATTACAGGATGAAACGGAGATATGGAGATCATCAACATATAAGGAATATTGCATCGAAGGAGGGATTACACGGCCAATGGAATTAAGTTTGACGATAAAAAGAGTGACACTCAGTACACCCTCCTGAGGGACTCCATTCTCCTGTAAAAACTCCCTAGAGAGAGTTTTTCCCAGCCTCACGCGGAACGTACGGTGCTGCAGGTAACTCTGTATGGCACTCAACATTCGGCCACGGAAACCAAGATCGAATAAATCTTGCAGAATGCCGTAACGCCAGGCTGTGTCGTATGCTTTTTCCAAATCAAAGAAGATGGAGAGACACTGTTGTCAGTTGACAAACGCCTCACGTACGAAGGTCTCAAAGCGGACGAGATGATCGACAGTGGACCGTGCTGACCGAAAGCCACACTGGAACTTATCAAGGCAGCTGTTTCGTTCCAAAAAAAACATGAGTCTCTTATTAATCATCCTTTCTAATGTCTTGGAAAGACAGCTAGTTAGAGCTATTGGTCTGTAGCTAGATGCATAAGAGGGATCTTTGCCGGGCTTCAGCACTGGTACAACCACAGCGGTCTTCCAGGAGGATGGAAAGTGGCCCTCGAGCCAAACTCTATTAAAAAGGTACAAAATTAGCTACATATTGGATGGATGAAGATGTTCGAGCATTTTATAATGAATACCATCTGGTCCAGGGGCAGTTTGTTTGGAAAAAGAAGTGCCATTTGAAGTTCGTATAATGTAAATAGAGTGTTGTAGGGTTCGTGCGTGCCACCTGATGTAATAACAGCTTTTTTTCTGCATTGATCTTGTATCGCTGGAACGTTAGGGTGTAATGTTCCGAACTGGAGACATACTCGAAGTGTTCACCGATGATGTTGGCCTGTTCCTCAAGGCTTGCAGAACAAACTCCATTCCGACTCAAGAGTGGGACAGTGAATGCCCGGTAAGAGCCGTCAATTTAATGTACGCGATCCCAGACTTCCTTCGCAGACACAGTGCTGTTAATTGAAGAAGCGTACCCTCTAAACCTTTTTTTCTTAGCTTGCCTTTTAATCCACCTCGCCTGGGACCTTTTTCTCTTAAATTCAATAAGATTGTGTGTTGTAGGGTAGCGCCTAAATATACCCCACGCTTGATTTCGTTCTTTTTTGGCCAAACGGCAATCTTTGTTCCACCAGGGCTTTGGTCTCCTGGGCAGATGCGAGGACGTCATGGGGATGGAGAGAATGGCAGCTTGTAAAATGTGCTGAGTGATATGTTGAGTGGCTTTATTGATATCGAGATCGTCAAGTGATGTGCATGCAAAAAGAGATGATTCTTTAAAGGTAGGCCAGTTGGCATTTTCGAATTTCCAACGAGGATAGCGTGTTGGGACTGTCATGGGAAGATGGTTAAATTCTAAGATGATGGGAATGTGGTCACTTCCGTGAGGATTCGGTATAACCTCCCATGAAAGCAATGGGAATAATGATGGGTGACAAATAGATAGGTCAATGGAAGTGAAAGTGTGAGTTGCTGAGCTAAAATATGTAGATTCATTTGTGTTCAGCAGGCACAATCGCGCAGAAAGCAAAAAACGTTCAACAAGGGCCCCTCTAGAATCCCGTCTGTCACTACCCCACAGGGGATTGTTTGCATTAAAATCTCCTAAAAGTAAAAAAGGTGAAGGAAGTTGATTAACAAGGTCTTCTAGCTCCTCCATATGTAACTGATAATTGGGAGGTACATACAATGAGCAGACTGTAATTATTCGATCTAACAAAATACGTGTAGCCACCGCCTCAAGTGAAGTCTGCAGGGCTACCTCGTTAGAAGGAATTGAACGTTGGACAACCACCGCAACACCTCCAGCTGCGTGGGCTGCATGTGTACGGTCCCTACGAAACACCTGGTAGTGTTTTAAAACATTGGTGTGGGTGGTTTCTAAGTGCGTTTCCTGTAAGCAGCATGCAATGAGTCGGTGATCCTCTAAAATATGGCTCACATCATCGTAGTTAGACGGGAGGCCTCTACAGTTCCACTCAAGGAAGAAAGACATTTATCTTCAATAAAGGAAACGCCTCAGTAAGTGTCTTACGCAAAAATTGTGAAATGTCGTTTATGCGTCTTTTGGTGCCACAATCCGTGGGATGGTTTTCTTTTTTGCAGTGTCTTTATGCCGTCCTCCAGCCTCGCAGGAGGCCGTGGAAACAGAGCCTGTTTGAGAGAGAGGAAGGTCCTCATCGGAGAGTGGGACGCTCACATCCATCTTCTCATCCAATGACACCTTGGGTCCTTTGGGCGGTAGAGGTGAATCTGACCGCCCAGGCTTTGAAGAGCTGCCTGAGGCACGGGGAGGCAGCCCCCGACCCCGGCCAGAAGGGCCAGCTAGTGCCGGTGACGACACGTCTGGCTCCTTGGAGGGTGAAGCACCCTCCTTAGAGGGCACACTACACTCATTGGAGCATGAAGGCAGTGGGTTGCCCACTGTCTTCGGACGTACGTAAAAGGACCCTTGTTGAGATGACAGGTCTTCCGGGGAAGTCTGCGTCTCCACGGATGCCATAGACAGTGGGGGTCCCCCTCGCACTGCCTCGGCATATGAACCCCTTGCCTTCAAGGCAAGCTGTTCTCTAGCGTCTTGGTAGCTGAGATTCTGTTTGACCTTAAATGTAATTATCTCCTTTTCTTCCTTCCATTTCGGACATGTGCGTGAAAATGCGGGGTGTGGTCCGCCACAGTTTATGCATTTATGGTCGTTTTCACATATGTCAGCGACGTGGTCAGTGGCACTACATTTCGCACAAGTTTCTCGGCCGCGGCAGTTTCGGGAGCCATGCCCAAAAAGCTGGCAACGAAAGCACCGCTGTGGGTTTGGAACGAAAGGACGAACTCTGCAGTTTAGATACCCTGCCTTCACGGTGGAAGGCAGAGAGTGGAGTTCAAAAGTCAGGACTAGGTGTCGGGTTCGTATCTCCTGTCCGTCTCGTCGTAGCGTGATTCGCCGCACGGCCACAACAGCACTCCGACGCAGCCCTTCAAGGATTTCTTCTTCAGTACACTGAAGGAGGTCATCCTCAGAGATGACGCCGCGGACAGTATTTAAAGTCCGGTGCGGGGTTACACAAACTTGGTGTTCACCTAAGCTAGTCAACTTCAGTAATGCTGTGCTTTGAGTTTTGTTTTCTACCTCAACGAGGAGGTCTCCAGCAAGTTTTTTTGCCTTGTAATTCTTTCCAATCGTCTGCTCTAGGACCTTAGAGACAAGGAAAGGTGACATCTTCGATAAAGGTAGAGAGTCGTTCACAGCATGAAGTACAAGAAATCGTGAAAAGGTGTCGGGTTCTTTGGCTTTTTCAAAAGTAGGGAAAGCGGGGCGAACCCTTTTGGGGGGTCGCTCTGCTCGGGGTTTAAAAGAGAGGGGAGCCATAAAAAGGCAAAGGGTGTTCAGAATCTGTGGCGCGCCGCCCACCACGGAGCCCAACGAGGGAATAGGTAACACCCCATAACAAATATGGCTTTGCTGGAAGCATTACTCTATTAGCGCTACCCAGAAACTATAACCAAGTGTGGATCTGGACGAGAGTATCTGTCACCACCCAAGGTTAGCCCTTGCCGCCAAAGAAGTTGAAAAGGAAAGAAGAGAAATGAGAAGAGTGAAAAGGAGGAGGAGACAAGGGTGAAAGAAGGGAGGGGATAGTAGAAGGAGTGGCTACTAGACTGAATCATCCTGGCCGGGCCTTACCAGGACTCCCGTCTATGAGAAGCAGGGGCCGAAGTGGTGTATTGCCCCGCCCGGGGGGCCCCGAAGGGTCCAAACCTACCCCAGGCTTGGCTCAACCACCAGGATGCCCTTTTCCCCAGACACGGGAAAGCCACGCACAGTCAGACGTGGGCGGGCGAACCCGCATGGCTCGGGGTCCGTGGAGACGCCACTCTCCAAACACCTGCTTCCGCAGGTGCCCCCGCGGGGGAACGATAAGCGATGTTGTATCGATGTTCTGCCAGTCTGCAAGCCCATCTCTGAAGGCATGCTGCCGTCATCGTCGGAACTCCAGTCGTAGGTCCCAAAATCTTTTGAAGTGGAGCATGGTCGGTTATTAGTGTAAAGGGGTACCCATACAGGTAGTAATGGAACCTTTTTACACCTAAAACAATGGCAAGGGTCTCTTTTTCAAGCTGCGAGTAGTTCTTCTCATGCGTAGACAGTGTTCGTAAACGAACGATACGGGTCTTTCTGTCCCGTCTTTCATGATGTAGGACAACACCGCTCCTACGCCGTACGCTGAGGCGTCGCATGCCAACACAATCGGAAGAGTTGGGTCAAAGTAAATCAGCACTGGTGCTGACGTCACCTTCTCTTTCAGAGTCTTGAAAGCCTTTCTACATTCTTCGTTCCAACTCCACTGGACATCCTTGTGCAGCAGGAGGTTCAGAGGATTCAAGATGGTTGCCAAGTTTGGGATGAACTTGCCATAGTAGTTAGCTAACCCCAAAAAGGAGCGCAACTCTGCTTGGTTCTTTGGCTCGGGTGCATCTCGTAGAGCAGCCACCTTGTCATCCAGTGTCCGCAGTCCCTCGCTGCTCATGACATGGCCTAGGTAAGACACCTCTTTTTTGAAAAACTCGCACTTCTCCTTTTGAAGTCGGATGCCATTCCTTTTAAGGCGTTTGAGAACCCCTTTCAGGTTCCTCAGGTGCTCCGCTTTTGTTCTTCCTGTTACCAGGATATCGTCAATGTAACAGGTGGTGTGCGTCAGGCCTTGTAGTACCTGATCCATCGTTCGTTCAAATATTGCTGGAGCTGAGGCTACTGCAAAAGGAAGCCTGTTGACTTGAAAAAGCCCCAAATGCGTGTTCAAGGTTAAGTACCTCTTTGAATCTCCGTGCATTTGAACTTGTAAGTGCGCTTTGGCTAGGTCAAGTCTAGTGAATAGCTGCCCTCCCGCCAGCGTTGCAAACAGCTCTTCGATTCTGGGCAAAGGATAACTGTCCACATCAATCACGCGATTCACGGTGGATTTGTAATCCCCGCAGATCCGGATCTCGCCGTTCTTCTTGACGACTGGGACAATTGGAGAAGCAAACTCACTTGTTTCTACCGAAGTCAAGATGCCTCTTTCTTGTAGAGCCAGCAGTTCCTTGGCCACAGCATCCCTTAATGCGTGTGGTACTGGCCTCGCCTTTTGAAATGGTGGAGACATTCCGTGTTTCAGTTTGAGTTTGGCTTCAACTCCTTTTACGCATCCCAGCTCATCTGAGAATATTTCCTTATATTCATTCATCAGACCTTCAATCTCTTGTCTTCCTATCTCTTCCGAACAGTGCATCGCTTTGATGTTTGCCCAGACCAACTTCATGACTCTTAGCCAGTCACGTTCAAGAAGAGGTGGTCCCTTGAAATCGACCACTTGCATCTTCAGGTTGGACTCCTTGTCTTCATGCATCACCGTCACTTGTACTTCCGACAGCGGCTTAATCTTTGCTCCGTTAAATGACTTCAAGACGACATTACTTCGTTGCCTTTTGAGGTGCGAAAACTTAGCCTGGTACTCTTGTAATGGCAAAACAGATACTGCTGCTCCTGTGTCTATTTCCATTCTCAAAGGAATTCCACTGACCGACAGCGTTATTTCTAACGGATCATTTCGCGCGCTTCTTAGCTCGTGCATTTCTATCTCTTCGTCAGAATCTTCCACAGTTACAGCCGTCATCTTTTTCTTTTCGTTACGCTTACTGAAGGGTTTAGACGCTTGTCCTTGCTACTTTGGAGCTGAGCCTTTACAAACTCTTTGCAGGTGCCCTACTTTTCCGCATCTTCTGCATTCCAGGCCCTTCCAGCGGCAATTGACCGACTCGTGATTCTCGTAACCACAGTGTGAACAACTTTCTTTTTCTAAAGGTTTGCTTCCCACCTTAAGAACTTCCGCGCTGGACGACCCTGAGCCGTGTAGAACCTTCGCACTGGAGAATGCGGCTTGCATTGCTACCGCCATTTCAAGCGCTCTCTTGAAAGTCAAATCCTCTTCTGAAAGCAGCCTTTTTTGTATGCTGTCATTACATAAGCCACATACAAAGCGGTCTCGCAAAGTTTCACTCAACGCTGTTCCAAATTCGCAGGTTTCAGCCAACTTTTTCAGTGCTGCGACATACTCAAGGATGGTTTCGCTGTCCTTATGGTCCCTCTTGTGAAAGCGGAACCGTTCAGCAATCACAATTGGCTTCGGTGACAGATGCGCCCGAAGTATCTCGACAAGTTCCAAATAGGTCTTACTTGATGGGGCTTCCGGCGCTACGAGGCTCTTGAGTAGCGCGTAGGTCCTTCCGCCGATGACGCTCAGGAATGTCGCCACTCGTCTCGGTTCCTTCACGTCGTTGGCGATGAAGAATTGGCCGATTCGTTTGGCATACGTTGGCCAGTCCCCTTCCGCTTCATCGAAGGGTTCGATGGTTCCAAGCGTTGACATGGCCCTTGTCGTAGCGCTGAGCGGCTTCCTTGAAGTCAATCCTAGAAGGAGTACCTCGTCGTCAGTTTGTTATGTTAGGACGTCAATGATTGAGACCAGAACCATAGCCATTCCATAAGCGTTGTGCCCCGAGATCCTGCCTCGATCTCTCGAGCTTCCCCTACACTTCTTCTTTATTTACGAGTGCGTATGTCAGGAACATCACACCTGTCAAGCGTGTACTTCCGAGACAAGCCGCTTACTTTCGGTGGCATCATATTTGTTTGCACAAAGTGCCATCCAGCCCCCTATAGTGAAGATGAGTGATCTGAATCTCTTATCTTGCGGATCTTTCCGGCCTCCCACCCTTTCACCAGTTGCGTCTGGCTATCGTTTTCTGAGATCGAATACTGCATCACGTGTCACCGGAATTCAAGCATCAAATAAACATTTTCTAGTCCTGACCAGTTCTCGAGCTTTCCGATTATGGACAACAAAAAGGCTGGAACCTCCTTTCTGATATGGTATTAAGAGGGAGCGCTCCTCCAAGCCCCATAGAGAATACACGCGATTTTCTGCCATTTTACGAAAATTCTCATTTAATAACCGTTACACCGATTTTTTCAAACTTTTTTGCTATAAAAAGATTGATTCTTCGTCCAAATATCCCACCGAGCATATTTTTCATAAAAAAATTTATTATATTTTATATTAAATCGTGAAATCGGTCGGAATTGGCTGTTTTGACATGTTTACGTTAGAACGCGTTTTTAAAAACCTGTGAATTTTTAACTACAAATGTGTCTGGTGGGATATCTGCGGAATTTAACACGGAATTCAATTATATTAAAATTATAGCTGTAAGTACATCCGTTCTTTAACTACATCGAAAAAACTCAACCAAGGTGTTGTGGCTTGTTTTCCTCGTTTGGACGGTCAAGACTAGTTCGACGAGCGCCGCGTGAGGGCGCCACCATTTCGCCACGCACGCTGCTCTGATTTTGTATTACTCCGCGCGCATGCGCTCTTCAGTAACGCGCTTGTGGTGGTCCAGAGACGGCAAGACCCGTCCAGACAGAGTAGTTTTGTTTCTCGGGGTGGGATGTCAGGCGGATAGCTGTGCGTGTTTTCATAACTAGAAAGGTCGTCCTCGCAGCTATGGGTCCAAAGAGGTATAAATATGGCAAGCGAAAGGTCTCGAAGTCGCAAATAGAGTTTGCACGTAAGCGACCCTCTGCTGAAACTACGGATGGTGAGGTTTCATGTGAGGTTGAGTCATTGTGTCGTCGCGCTGCGAGAACGAATTGACTCGGGGTGTTGAAGATGCCGCTTGGGAAGCCATGCAACAGGCCGGAGTGGAAGAAGCGAGGCGCGCGAAGGAATCTGGCGAGATCGATGCCGAAGGCTATCCGCTTGTTACCGTCGTTGCAGACTGTGCGTGATCAAAGCGATCGTACAGGCACAAGACCGACGCTCCTTCTGGTACGGTAAGTACTACATTTCTTCCTCTAAAAGGGGCGCGAATTTTGATCGTAGATATAATATACATTTCTTTAGAGTGCGTTCGAAAGAAATCCGAAGCATGTTTTTCTCGCCACGAAAATACATTAGTCTCTGTCGCTAGGCTACATTTGGGAGGACGCTGAGCATTTGGCAATGCGTAGTTTATTTTTATGGTGAGATGACCGTGGTTAGAATCCCTCTCTGTTGTATGTGTATTTCTGTGAATGCAAGATTTGTTTCGGCAGCTGGGGTGACGATTTCTCACGAAGCACTGGAAACAGTTATGCTTTTTGTGTGCCTGTTTTAGTGACCGCTGTTTTATGTACTATACATTCCGAATATACGCGGTGCCAGGCAGTCAGTTCGTCAGACGACGTTTTAGACAGCTCGTTTCTTCGAAGCTGCACTTTTTCAAGGATAAATCGTTCCATCGGAAATAGCCGGCGTTCGTTTCATCGATACACCTTGTGACGTTTCGTCTAGTTTTTCTATTATGTGCGTGCTCGCGCTTGCGAACGTAATTGCGCGTCCGTGTCTGCTTGCGTGTGCGCCTGCATGAGCGAGGATGCTTATGTGCGTGCCCCCCGTGCACATGCGTGTTTTCATGTTTACGCGTGAGTATATATACCCGCGTATCTGTGTGCGTGTTATACGTGCATCTGCGTGCGTGTTTGCACGCGTGGGCGTTTGCCTGCTCATAAGTGCGCGTGCCTGTGCGAGTGCGCGCGTGCACGTGCGTGTGTAATTCGTGCGTACGTGTGCGCGGGTGTGCTTGTGCGTGTGTACGTGAATTTGCATCCGTGCCTGCGCGTGCATCCGCGTATCTGTGTTCGCGCATGCGTATGCGTGCCTAATTCGTGCGTGTTTGAGTGGGCGCATGCATACTTGGGCGTACGTGTGCCCAAGTACGCACGTTGTCGGACTTGCGGGAAAGGTTCGAGAAGCTCGAACCTGGTCGAACTCGAACGTCGGCTGGTTCGCGACACCTTTAGTACTCACGTTGCGGACGGTTGGTGATTGGCCGCTGATAACTTCACCGTAACTTTTTGCTTTATGTTTAGCGCCATTTTTTATATTTCTATTCGTGCGATTGTAATCTTTTGCGATTAAACTCTCTGTACCCTTTCCTTGTGACCTATGAAACGATCTCGAACGCCTCGAACAACAGCGACGCTTGCGTTCGTTCTCGGGGCTAGTAGGCAAGTAGGTTACAAGTATTTATATGACGTCAGACTGCCTTTTGATGCCGAGTCACAACACAGAAGTATGGCCACCGAAGGCAAAAAGAAGTTATCCCATTGGCGAGTTTGCTTTGTCTTTCAATTTTCACAACTCTCCCGAATCAGTTTTGCTTTATCGTTTGGTGGTCATGTTTGTGGGCGATGACTCAGCACGTGACTAGACCCTATAACCGTTCATGGTGTTTTTCTCTGTTTTTATTTTTTAGATTGAACGATTCTGCTGCAGTGTGGAACGAACTACACGAAAGTGCTCAACCTTCTACGAAGTCTTCCGAGGAGCAGAACGTGTGGGGATCAGGACTATTGGAAGATATGTTCTCAAGTCATGAAAAACTGCCCGGTCGCCAATCATTACAAGTTGTCTATGAAATACTATAAGAAACAATCAGTGTCGTGAAAAATTGTATAAAAATACTTTGTTGTGCAGTGCTGGTGGCTAGTTGTGATGAAGTAACGAAGGTATATGCCGGTAGTTTGTCATGTATGTATTCGATTATGTATTTATTTTTAAAGTACCTAATATACAGTGTTGTTTTTACTTAACTGGAACGTGTTTTTCTTTTAAAAGAGGGGGAGGCATTTACCTTAGTGCCGTATTCACTGTGCCTTTAGGGGGCTCGGCGAACACTACATGGGAGATCATTGTAGTGATAAGCTGGGTGGGTAAATAACTAAAGTCTGCTAATCAAGTTTCCCACGAGCGGGTTTATAGCTCGTGTTGCAATTATATATTTAAAGTCATTAGACGGTAAATAAATTTGGACGTATTGCTAAAACCCAAAGGGATTTTAAGTATCTAGGTTTTCAGTTTTTTTATGGCCAAAACATAATTGGCTCGTTTGGCCACGGGAATCGCAGTACCGCTATTTCTGCATAGTTGAATAAAGCAATCGCTCGCTAACACATCGTACAAAATAAATAGCGTGTTAATTGCAAACACAATGTTTATAGTGAGAAATAATATTCCGGAGCGCCTCTCGCGGCACAGATCATTTGATAGTGTTTTATCAATGCCATTTATGTAATACAGTATCGCGAGAAATATATTGTATAATTAAAAAAAATATTTATTATATATTGACAGTGCTACTGGCGAACTCTCCACGCCGGTCCACTTGTAAAGACGGATTTTGAAGTAATGTCTTGTGATTGTCTTTGTCGCCTCGTGTCCCATGTGTTTGTAGTTGACAAGTGTTTATTTGAATCCACGGTCAGTGCATTCAACCGTACGTTCAGTGCAGTTTCGCTTATTTTGCTCGAATTATTAAATTTGCATTTGTTTTAATTTTCTTCCCTTTAGTTGTGTCTGTGCGCCGCTGTTTTTACTCACATGAACACATATACAGGGTGATCCTCGAATCAGCCGGGACCCCTTCAGCCGTCGCCGCGGACCACAGTTTGAGAACCGCTGAACTAAGATGTGCTAAATATCTCGAGTTAATTCCGTGATTCGTCATGTTGCAACTGCTGTTTTAGAGACAATTAATATGGGCGGCTTTATCTTGGTAGTGTACTTTGAAACGAGTTTAAATTTATCCTACTCGGAATTCGTTTTATCGTTTGGAAGAGCAAGGCTGATGGATTTTTACGACTCGTTAGATCATGAATGAACTGGCTTAGAAATAATTACTGAACAGTGAGAGCGTCTCGTGAATTGGACTATTGGGGAGCGGATCGAAATATAGGGGCCGCTTTGTCTAGATTGTTGTCCACACAGTTGGGTGTTTATTTTGAGAGCATACACGTTGGTTATGCTCTGCAAGAGCCAGATGGGCTCTGCAAGAGCCAGACGAAGATTAAACATTGCGACGGCAAGGACGCAAGCCCCGCGTCGCCGTACGTGACGACGGACGACGTTCTTTCCCACGAACAACGGCAGTGCATCTTCAAACCGAGAGTACTGCGCGTGGTTGCCCGACCGATCCTCGCTTCAAACAACGTGCCCATTCGCGGAGCGAGTTTCTTGGCCGTTGCACGCACCTTACGATGGACCGGAACTGGAGCTACAAGTCGTAGCAGCCAATCCAGCGCATATGAACGTGCCACGCGCCTCGTGCTTCGTTGTGTCTGTCCTAAAGCTGACGTGACGCTCACGCGGCATTGGATTGGCTCCGATAGCTCGTAGGGTCCTCTGCGGTCCATCGTAAGGAGAAACGGAACATACCACGAACCCGGGGCAAAGGAGGGTCGACGAAGAGAAGTAACGAAGGGGGAAATAAATAAAAACAAAAACACGCAGAGAAAGAATGAGAGAGAGAGAGAGTGACGAGACCCGTCCGCGCGCGTGGAAGACCTGCAGTTGTTTACGCCCGCGTTTACCCGTTTACCCGGCAGGCTTTTGCGGGTTGATTTTGCGGGGAGCAGGCGTTTTTTCTTTTTCTTTTTTGTCTCGCCACCGTTAATAGGGTGCCTTCGTACACATTCGCTTGTGCGAAGTGGCGACATCTCGGCGATTTCACTGCCCGACCTTTTTTTTTTATTTATTTATTTTATTTTTTTGTTTATGCAGAGTATACGTGCTTTGGCATCTCTCGGTGCGAGCCCGCAATTTTGGCTATAGACGAGCGCGCGAAGACCGCCCTGTTTACAAACACAGTTTTTGCTTTGCCCACACCGGGTGTGGGCACTGCGGAATCGCAGCGTCTCGTTTTTGAAGAGAAGCCGCCTCTGCGTGGTGCGCCGTACTCAAGGCAGCGCCACCGCAGAGGGACGGCGTCGGAGCCGCGTGTCGGTGTATATACTTCGTTTCACGTCATGTGCGAGCGAAGTCAAAGCTAGAAGCGCGAGCCCAAGGCTCCGAGCGTGCCGGCTTCGCACGTGCGTACGTGCACCACAGGCGCTGTTACAAGCAGCATGCTCGCGCTTGTAGCGTTGGCTTCGCTCGCCCATAAGGTGAAACGAACTAGCCTTTTGATACCATATTCCCTCTAGAAGTTAATTTATAAACCGGGTGTTCTTTTTTTTTCTTTTTTTTTCTTTCTTTCATTAAACTTTCAAGTTGTATGATAAAGCCTCAAAGGCAATACAATGTCTCTGTCAGTTACTTCAAAATATCTGTATTCCTTGGCAGAGTCCTGCCTTTTCCGTGCGGATACTTCGAAAGTCTGACTGATTATTGAATTCCTGTTGCCCACGAGGATAACAAAGGAATATGTGCAGAGAAAGACGCTTCTTTTGACGCTTACAAAAACAATTCCCTACCGAAAAATCCGGTATAACTTTTCGCTATCCGGATTATAGAACCGGAAATGTATCTTGAATCTATCTGGAATCTATCTGGAATTTAGGCTTTCCGAAATAATTCCTTTGTCTGCAGTCTGGATTTCGGGTTTCCAGACACAAATTTCCGGTTCCATAATCCGGATAGTGAAAAGTTATACCGGATTTTTCGGTAGGGAAAAAAGAAAAACGGTTGCAAAACTTGTCCTCGGATCCCTGGAAAAGGTCAAGACCGCTCAAGATATTACAACTGACAGCCGTCGAATTCGGAGTTGTTCGGATAAATCCGAATTCGCGATAGTTTCACCGGCGAGTGTTTCACGGAGTTTATAGCATTTGTCCGAAAGTTAAAGTCCCTATCTACAACCTAGGTTAGGGCCCACCAGGTCCAATCACAGACCAGTTATAGGCACGTGTGCATTAGCGTGCTTTTCTTATACGCGCGTCGAAGTAATGCATTACGTGACTGGCTCCCGATTGAACCTAACGGGCCGTGGCGTCGGCTGACGACCATCGCAGGACGAGACGAAATCATAGTGCTAAATTCTTCTCTGCGAGGAGCTGATCTAACTATGCAGCCTGCTGCCCACTGGATGCAATGCTCGCCAGGACGTCTTCCAGTTCATTCCGGACAACCATCTATGTGACAAATTCCCTCATACGTGGGTGTCATTGAGGATCCTCCTCCCTTTGCCAATGTCAATGGCCACCGCTGAGAGGAGTTTCTAGAATTAAAGCTTATTAAGACATACCTAAGATCAACCATGGCAGATGACAGGATATCGTCATTGGCAATTTCGTCCATTGAAAACAAGATAGCGTCTAGCCTGGATATGTCGCAAGACGTAGCCCAATTTGCGTTGTTGAAGGCTCGGAAGGTTGCCTTCTACGGCATTTGACATGGTTAACTTGTGCTTTTGTTTTCTCTGTCCCTTAGACGTTAGCTTGCTATGGGAGACCCACAGCTGAAGTTTGGTTAATCTAAGAAATAAATGATTCTTGAACTTTGAACACGGTGCCGACAAAGCTCACAATGCTCGCGGACGTCGTTCGTTTTTAGGACGCGGTTTTCGACTGACAACGACAAAATCGCGACCATTCGCGCTGGGTCACTGTGGCATGTTTGCTTACAACATGATGTTTGGTGCGAGAATAGTATACGTGTGTGTAAGGGGGGGGGGGGGGGGGGGGGGGCGCCACGCCTGCAGTTTGCCCAGGGCGCTTGCTGCTCTAAGGCCGGCCCTGGGTCAAGAAATTTGTGCTGAAAACGAAGAGACACGTAGTGGATGTATTTGGACAGAGCAGGCCTATTCAACTCAGAGTACCGCAAGAGTGAACGGCTTATGATGATCATGGTTAATGCTGTTTCATTAGAGGGGCCATGCAACGATTTTGCTACTTTCACCGAATACTGTTCTGAATGAATACTTGAAGTTCATTATGGGCGGAAAGCGTGTGGCAACCCTCCACAGACCTTGCGTATTCGTGCTCGTCGTGCCCTAATAAGTGATCGGTGGGCCATTGTCCGTGGGATCCTGTGCACCACGTGACCACGCTGGAAAAAACGCACCTCTGGTGGTCACATGACCACGTGACCATGTCCCGTGGGGGTCATGTGAACATGGTCAGTTGGATCCCGCCCACCACGTGACCAAACTGCGAATAGCGCGCCTATGGTGGTCGCATGATCACGTGACCTTGTTGCGTGGGGTCACGTAATTACGCAGCGACGATTAAACTTGTAGCTCATGGCGTTGCGCATGAGATACTTGCGTGACACTTGTGTCAGTATGGTTGTGCAAAGTGCCCGAAATTCGAACTTAAAATTGCTGCAACGGAACTTTAAACCGCGTGGAAGCAAATTAGTCACGGCTTCCGGTTTTAGCGCACGCGCCAGCCTTTGTCCCTACAGTAGGCGAAATAAAAGGCAGTACATTGGGGGATAAGCGAGTGAGGAGAGGACACTTTCATGGTAGCCGGCAGGTAGACCGGCATAACATACTTGTTTGTTGCTGTTGTTAAAAAACATCTGTATTAAGTCTAATAAAGGAAAAATAGAAAGGGAGAACGATGTGTGACTACCCCTATTCCGGGTCCCATTAAATTTCTATCGAGGTGCGCGCTGTCCGAGGCAGAACGAAAGTTCTTGTGTTCGTGGCTTTTATTTTCAGCGCTGTAATAATACGAATGTTGAGGACCCAAATAAGTCACTAAGATTATCAAAATATTTTTCCTGCTTCTCCTGGCTCGTGCAAATGTACTTTACCATTTGCGAAAATCAATGCCGCTATGCTCTAGAATGTAATGCGTCAAAAAGTAGGAGTAATTTCGTTAGACTGAACAAAATTACGCGTAAACTCCTCTCAATAGTGTTATGGTAGGTCATATGATAGAGTTAGTATGCCATATGATAGTTGTCCTCTTCTAATTAGCTTCTTAGAACATCCAAGGACCTTGCGTTTACAAGAGACGTGCGATTTTATGGGAAAGGGCAACTCAGAAAGATACAAACTTACGTCCACATTCAAGACGACCAAGATCCGCTCCTTTGTGCACTCTATTGCACGTGGCAGTGCCTTGTTGAATAACCGTACTTCGGGCTCAACTGCCTTCTTTCGGAGTTGCGGTATGAGCTTGTAACAGAACACAAAATGTACTCTTTGCCTGAGCCATAGGAGCAGGTCCCGAAAAGCAAAGTCCAGATGCTAGCTGTGCTTTGCAAAAACGCGCACACTTATTGAATCATCGGAAAATATGTGATAGCATTTCTCGGTAGAAAGAACACGAAAATATAAAATTTAGCCAAAAGATGTAGATACGTCATGTTTTTCTTTGGGATCTAGTATAAAACTAAAATAACAAGACCTTGAGATAGTTGCATGATTTTCGTGTTGCACAACAAACTTTGATGTTTGCTTCAAACGACTATTGAAGGTGTCAAAAAGAAAAAAAAAGACGGGTTTATTACGGTTATCGAACGCGGTTTTATCCAGGTTCGTTTCAACGAAAGGGGTGCGGTATATCGAAGCACGGTTTAGCGCAAATGGATACATTTTATCGAGGCCTCCGTTTGAGAAATGCTGTTTGTAGGCGGCGGCAAGCTAGGCTTCCAAACAGACCGCGCTTCGTGCGGGCACCCCTCGCTGTCGCTCGGGAAAAGTTTAATATAAGTTCGAGCGTGGATCGCCAAAGGTTGGTTAGCATGCGGGCGGTCGCCATTTTCTCTAAACGGCGATCCGATCTGCTGTTGTCGCGAAAACGGTGTTCGCTAAAACGAGCTTCCCTAAACACCACTTCTCCGAAAATCAGCACATTTTTCTCCATAGCTTACAACCATGCTGGGGTGTTGTAAGCTCTTCTTCGACCGAGGCTGACCGGGTTCCTATCATTTCGTCGAAACTCGTTTCGTGGAATTACGTTTCGTGGACAACTTTTCGTGGACACACGTTTCATGGACACACGTTTCGTCGACACTGTGACGTTTCGTCGACAATCGTTTCGTCGACAGCATCACCGTAAAACGTTTCGTCGACAAACTTTTTTTTTTTTTTTTTTGCTGTTCCGAAAGGAATGCCGGAAACTTAAGGTACAAGCGGTTGTAACAGATAACAAAGACGATGCCTAGCGCAGTTGCTCTCCAAGGTGAGCAACTGCGCTATCCTCTCGCTCTCATCCGTGTCACA
The DNA here is from genome assembly GCF_016920785.2 of Ixodes scapularis. Taxonomy (NCBI): domain Eukaryota; kingdom Metazoa; phylum Arthropoda; class Arachnida; order Ixodida; family Ixodidae; genus Ixodes; species Ixodes scapularis. The sequence goes on from NW_024609835.1 coordinate 70,932,295, forward strand.
TGGAATAAGCAAGAGCGCGCAGGACTTCGCGCGCGGCCTATTCGAATATTTGCAAGTTCCGATGCCCGTTTATGGAACCGAAAGTTACTGGAAGAAAAAAAATGGTGGAGAAAAATATGCGTAGCCGCAAAACGAAACTTCGATCCAATGGTGGGTTGCGGAAAAGGGCGTAAACACAGATTTTTTTCTTCATATTGGTTATTTTGAAACAAAAATACAGCTTGCAGTCTTTTATTGAAACATTACAACCCTAATATTTCACTTGAAATTAAGCATGTTCATTACTCTCAATTATTCAAAAGGAAAAGTGATGCAGTGTTTTACTGGCTACTGCGACTTATACGCGAAAAAACTGTTTAGTCGCACTCGTTTCATCGTCATTTATCCTTAAGGGCCGTTTAAAAAAGACATTACATAAGGGGGCTGTAAACAATGTCAGATAAAAATAAATAACAAAAGCACGAAAACCAATAACACTCGCACTACCGCGAGCACACTGCCCGCGAGTAAACCTAAAAAAAAAAAAAAAAAAGCTACATTGCAATGCAAAAACAGAAAAACACGAGAATTGGTAACATATAAATAAAACATTACATCAAGTTTAGCCTTACTACACAAAGTAAACCATAGTTGATATCAAATGTACGTGCAACTTAATGCATTTTATAGCTTCTCTCGAGCAGCCGCCACATGCAAGGCCTTGGAGGCGGTAGTACCACTAGACGAGATCTGTCGGCAGCAGCCGACTGATCCTCAGACGCAACATTCAATTGTTCTTTTATCGATGCCAGCAGACAGATACCTGGGGCAAGTTCGTGACACAGCTTTTTGCATAAAGGAGCGGCTTCCAAATCTCATGTTCTTTGGTCACATATTGGTTTATGTGCATGCAAAATTTTAGTACAGACATAACATATGCAGAACTATAGTGTTATTTAATATCCAGAAGCTAAATATGCTAAAGTCTAAAAAATCGTATGCGGTCTGGTAAGTACAGTACGTTGAATACCCGGTGTTTTGAGGAAAAAACAACCGTGTTTTATCACCGTAAAGTAAACTACGCGTAGCCGAATGCTCAGTTTCTTTCAAAGTTTATTGCTTGCGGCTAAGACCAGATGCCCAATTAGCTTAAAAACCGATTTTATGCAATTTTCAACGATAGAAAGGCTGTGTGCACCACAAACAGGCCTCGTTTTTTCATTCAAATTTTTTTTAAGAGCTTCAGTGTTTTGACGTGTGGACTATCTATGCTATGTTCAGGTGGCTCTTGAGGATTCTACCAAAATACGCGACGCGCGGAAAGATACACTTGCTCTGGAAACGATCCTGCCACTTTTTTCGAAACAGTCGGAGTGCCGGCGGCCAGCCCGCGAAGGGTTGCATTCGATGACGTGCAGACACCTCGATCACGTATGCTGCCGAAAGCGTAGCCCTCAAGAGCAGCGCATAATGTTGAATGTTTTAAGAATCTAATTTGAGAAAGGAGAGTGGTCGAGAACAAAACTTCCCGGCTTTGACAACGCTTCCCCAAAGGTTCGGGCAAAGACACGAGCGAAACCATACAAATCGTAAGTTCCGAAATCAGTGCGATCGGTGCCCCCCCCCCCCCCCCCCCCTTTCCCTTCAAAAAAAAAAAAAAAATGCTGAAAAAAATTGCGATAATTTAAGTCGGTGAGGCAAGATGGCTGCGCACTGGTTCGCCATACTTGGCCCAGTCGGCCCAGTCGGCCATCTTTCATCCATCCATCCATCCAACACAAGGCCGCGCACCGCGCAGGCGCAGAGGTCGCGAGGAGGTGCAGCTGGCGGAGCCAGGAGCTGGGAGAGCGAGCTGTCAACGAAACGTCGCAACATCTGTCGATGAAACGAGCGGGTGCTCGTTTCCACGAAACGATCTGTCGATGAAACATCGCAGTGTCGACGAAACGATTTGTCCATGAAACGTCGTTCGACGAACTGATTGCCACCGAGGCTGACCCCCTGTCGCCATTTTGCAGGTTGTTTCCGCCTACGTAGACTACCGCAAAATCGAACTTTTTGAGAGGCAACCCGTCAATGTTCTCCTTGAGAGCCTGCACCGTCGCTCCCGAGAAGCTAAAGCTGCATGCACACTTGTATGCACTCATCTAAAAAGCGCGGCAAAGCCATTTCACTGGGCTGCTCCCGAAGATTGCGCCTTTCATCTTCGTCCGGACCTCAGTGAAATCTTCTAAATCTCACTTCTTTGTATACCAAGGTCGAACGCTAGAGCACGTTTTTTGAAAGCAATACACCACAAGCGCACACAAGGAACTGAATAAAGACCCAGGATCGGCTGAGTGAGAAACGGCTAGCTAGACTTATTTTTGCCTCAAACATGCAGTCCGTGTTTGAAGTGCAGGCCACTATAGACTACCGAAAAGTAGCTCCTAAAGTCATTTTTACGGAACGTGCAGATGGTCTTCACCGGAGAAGAAAATTGTGGCGGAGCGCTTATTTGTACGTGTTTTACTTGTTTTGATATCTAGCATTCAACAATGCTGCAGAGTGCCACCGTGAAAACTAACACCAAACAAAAACTAACCCAAAACAAACGAAAGAGCCAGAACCCGTGCAAACTGCGAGCGAGGTCTTTCCTTCTATTTTTACTTTGTGCACGCGGCCCAACGCTGCCCGGTGCCGCCAGTGCCGCCAGCTCCGTCCAGACGGACTTTGCGGGCACTGAAAGTGAAGGGAAACAAAAGGAGACAGACGCGCGCGTCTCCAACCGAGAAGAAGGAGGCAGGAGGCTTTGAAGTTGAACTGGTTGAACTTGAGCGCAGACGTCTCTGTCGAAGAGCGGGCCCCGGACGGACGAGTTCACCCCAAGTTGGAGGGGAGGCAGGCGAAACCAAATTCGCGTAACCTGCCGATCGCGGCGGCGGCATTTGCACCCGCAAATGAATGGGCTTGGCAACTTACAGACTCGTAAGACTTCACGCTCAATGAACCGATCAAGTTAACCAGTTGACAGAAAAAAAAAGTGAAATAAAATATTTCGCTACGCGAAAGCGGTAGGTTTTGTACTAACAGCGACAAAGCGTCTTTACTGCGGCTGATCGAACGCCGTTATATCGAGGCTCATCTTAGCGAAAGGGGTACGGTTTATCGAAGCACGGTTTAGCGAGAGGTGCACGTTTTCTCGAGGCCTCCGTTTGACAGCTGCTGTTTCTAGGCGGCGGCAAGCTAGTAGTAATGCAAAACTATCGATAAATTGACTATCGATACTATCGATAGTTTTTCCAAAACTATCGATAGTGTCGCAGAACTATCGATAGTAGACTATCGGTAGTACTATCGACAGTTTTTCGATAGTCGACTGTCGATAGTACTCTCGGTAGTTTTTCGACAGTCAACTATCGAGAGTTTTTCGATAGTACTATCGATTCCTTTTTTACTATCGATACTCAGTTTTCTGGTGACTATCGATAGTACTGTGGATAGTTTTGCACTACTAGAGCGAACACAGTTGCCGCACCGCCGCTCGCTTCCCCTTCCTCCTCTCTTCGGCCAAACTCCCGTCTTCGTCATCACTGAAAGCTGAACCGAAGTTGAGACGGTAATTGCTTGGGCTAGTTGGTGTCCCATTTGAAAAAAAAAAATAAAAAATAAAGCGAGAAAAAGAGACGAGGGAGCGACGCACACTACTAATGTCGCATAGCTATCGATAGTAAACTGTCGACAGTACTATCGATAGGTTTACGATAGTCGACTATCGATAGTTTTCTGATAGTCGCTTAACAACAATTTTCCGATCGTCGAGTATCGATAGCACTATCCATAGATTTTCGATAGTCGACTATCGATAGTTTTTCGATAGACGACTATCGATAGTACTATCGATAGTTTCTTTTACTATCGATGGTCAAATTTCTGGCGACTATCGATACTATCGATAGTACTATCGATATTTTTGGACCACTACAAGCTAGGCTTCCAATCAGACCGCGCTTGGCGCGGTCGACCCTCACTGTCGCTGAGGGAAAATTTATTATAACCTCAAGCTTGAGCGTGCACTACCAATAGTTCACCGCCAAGGGTTCGGCAATCTAGGCTAATGAACCAGGGGGATATCGGAAACGGCACTCCGGCTGCCGTCATTTTCTCTAAACTGCGATTGGATAAACTGATATCGATAAAACGGCGTTCCCTAAAAGGAGCTTTTCTAAACCGCATGCCTCCGGGACAAAACGGGAATCCGCGGAGGTAAGAGCGGCATCGAAATACGCACATCTGAGTCCATTTGGACTGTTGGCGTTTTGTCTTCGCCAACGGGCGACACAGTGCAAATAACCCGTGACGCGTTTTTTTTTTTTTTTTTTTTTTACATTTGCTTTTGCTCTTTTGAGGTGTGCGTGTCCTGCGTGTGTTGCTAGAAAAGTATGCCAATTATTGAGATTCTAAAAGCAAACGTCTCGCAAGATGAGGTAATCGGATAACACTAACACTGACATTATGTCAAACTGATAACCTGTATCTCCCTAGGTTTACCCCCAAAATTTACAAAACGTCCTTGTACTTACACAAGATAATGACTTCGGAAGGCATTTTAGGTGTGTTTTGCTACTTTTTTTTTACTTTACGAGCTACCTTGCGGATGTTAGTTTGGAACAATACAGAGGCGTGAACTTCAAAACACCAAGTAATCAAATGACTAATGCCGAACGTATAAATGCCGGAAAATTAGATAGAAGTATGTCGTGCTAAATAAAAAAAAAATAAAAAAACTCGTTCGTCCACAGGTAACTTAAATCGATACATGGGGATTTAATTCCCCATGTGTAATTTGTTCGGGAAATTCATAATCTCGCGAAGGGAGTTTTTTTGGAATAAGAAGAATTATTTTTTCATTTCCACAGTTCAATATCGTAGCTTATCATCATGTATGTCAGCACAAATGACATTCACCAAGAAAAACAAAATCACACTTTCTTCAAACGCATTGCTACATATTAAAAAAAAAAAAAAAAGTGCAAATAATAATAGGCCTCGTGAACAATTATAGCAAACAACGAAGACATTATTTATTTTGTTTAATCTACGCGCTTTGATATACTTTGCACAATTCGGAAGGTGCATCTGGTGTTTCAGATAAGAACGGTCGACCATATCCGGTGACCATTTTTAATTCTGACTAGAAAAATGCATCTTGCTGCCACAATGCCCAGGAAAACGGAACCGGTCGTTGTTGTTGTTGTTTTTTTTTTTTTTTTTTTCTTGGGGGGGGGGGGGGGGGGGGGCGGGGTTGCCTCTAAGAAAAAAAAAGTCAGAAACACCTGGTCAATCTGAAGCGTTGTTTGCGGATTTCGCAACACTGGCATTTCAAGCAACTTTCCCCCAAAATGTGTTGTGACTACTGGCCCAGATATATTTACCGACAAAGTAAGTATGGGAATGATTGACCCAAATTATTTATCACGAAGTATCGACGTCGTTATTTTGAAATAAAAAATCGCACAGACGACTGCACAATAAGCCGTACAGCTCAAGTTTTATCTTTTTTTCTCCGCATTTATTCCAGCCAGGATTTTCAAACTTTGTCAGCGTGTTATCCTCTATTTGGCTAATCTTCGTGACAAGTATTGTTGTCCTTGTTAGCGGGAAAAGTTCACGAAAAACGCTCAAATAAAGGCATTTTCGTAAATGTGCATAATTTTGAAAATCAATTTAAAAAAAAAGGCCATCTTCGATTTTTTCAAACTCTTTCAAGTTAGCGACAGTGATATGTACTAACAGGATGTGCAAAAACATGTTGCATTATTTGTGTGTCTTTAAAGTTACGAAGCAAGAAAATCTGGCCAAATGGAGGCTACCGCGGTTGCCATGAATGAGGCCTGTGCGTACGCCTATTTGACAATTTCATTATTTTTACACAGCGTAAAACTTCTCCCGGGTGGTCAGATTGACAGCACAGAGGTGGAGGGTACTTTTGAAGTGATGATTCTTGATACGTATTTTTTTTGTCCTTACTATTAGTACAAGAGTCACAAAAATGCGCAGAAGCTGGAGCAATCGCGAGACGCTATAGCCTGTCGCACGCTTCGCAGGGCCCGCTTTCTATGGCGGGCGTGTATCGTCTCTGCGCACGCCACGTAGGGGAAACGATCGGTGCGGCTCCGATAACAGGCGTTAGGGTAACAGGATATAGGGCTCTAACACGATATTGAGGATAGGGCGCCGTACAACGGGGGCACCTTCGCGCGGCAATAGAGCCTCGGCCGTGGTGGGCCGCACACCGCAAAAAAAAAAAAAAAAAGAGGAAGAAAGATTTTCATTTGTTTATAATGCAATTAAATGCAAAGGTGCAAGCGAGCTGGACAGTTCGTTTGTTTGAGACTTTTTATGCTCCCTTTTCATCACATTTTTGTCTTAGACGCATTGTAACCGCTTCGCACCAGCCTGCCAGCAGGCCTGGGTGGAATCGAGCCTTTATTGTCCGAGTGGCTTGCTTGTAGACGCTATCGTTCGCGTTACGAGCAATTCGTGGCGCAGTGAGTTGACGCATCTATACACTGTCAGCAGTGCCAGGATTGAATTCCAGGCACGGGATGGAGGGAATTCCAGGCACGGGATGGAAGGAATCCCAGGCTGTTGTTTTCATTTCAACTGAACTCCTAAAAGTCAGCCCTTGCTAATCAATGCCACGTTGGGTAATTTGGTGCTGAGGACGTCCACCATATCTGACGCACATTTCATATCTGATGTAGCCGGCCCTCGAAGGTTGTAAACAGTTGCATCATGGTGCTTGACGAGGCCTCCAATCCCATCGCAGGCGTTCTTGGTATGCCCAGTAGCGGAAACTAGCCACTTGGCCGACAGGTACTCGGTCTTAGCGAGCTCATGAAGTTGGTGCCTATTCCTGAAGTAGCTTGCTCCGCCGTCACTGACCCACATAAAATGTGCGTAGAAAGGAGCAACCTCCCCAAGCCACTCGTGAATGTTCCCAAGGCCATAGTATGCGCGGGCGGAATCGTGGCTGGTGTCATCACTGATTGGAGCGCAGCTACAAGTCCCTTTTTTTGGTTGTCACTATGCATGACGTCGCATGTGAATATCTTCTCTAATAATATATGACAACCGAAGAGGTTGTGCCCTCTAATGGTTTCGCCTCCCCTCCTTTTCCTTCAATCAACGCACCCTTTCTTGTGACGTGATCCTCCGGGTGACCAATTAATCAAAAACACGAAAGATGCAGCTACACTGCCTAAAACGTGGACGGGAAGGAAAATACGACGTTTCGGGCGAACGTCCTTCTTCAAGTGATAGATACGAAACACGGCGAGAAACAAAGAAAGGGTCGTATACGTCACAAGAAAAGGGGGCTGTACATTTGTTACTCACCGATTTTTTGTTTCTTACACGAAGATGGGCGTCCGCCCGAAACTTCGTGTATTCCTTCCCGTTCACGTCCTATTTATTGTAGCACAATAATATTTCTTTTGTGATTACGTGCCGAAGATCATTGTTCTCGGCAGCCCCCATTCTCTTACACGCTGAGATAAACATCTGCTATCGGAACCACTTCTGTTGATTCCTTTGCTTGGCGTACACAGAGACGCTACACGCCGACTACCGAAAACGTACCCTGCGAAGCGTGCGACAGGCTAGCGTCTCTCGATTGCTCCGGCTCATGCGTACTTTTTTTTTTAAATCTCGTACGAAGAAAAAATAACTTGCTAAACATTATCACTTAGAAACTATCGCCCACCCTGCGCTGCCAATCTGACCACCCCGGAGCACTCTTACGGGCTGTAAAAATTATGAACTTGTCAACTACGGGTATGTATAAGACACAGAAACAATGCAATAATAGTTTTGCACATCATGCTCATAGATACTATTGGCGTTATTTTGGAAGAGTTAAAATATCGAAGATAGCATTTTTTTTAATTGATTTGCAAAAGTATGCATATTTAGTAAAATGCCTCGATTTGAGCGTTTCTCGTCAACTTTTCCTGCTAATCAGGACGACAATATTTATAGCAAAATAGAGGACGACACGCTGGCAAAGTTTGAAAACGGGCTTGAATAAATGCGGACAAAAAAAAAAAGTTAAAACTTTGGCAGTATTGCTTAATGTGCCGTCGTCTGTGCGATTTTTTTTATTTCAAAATAACGACGTCGATACGTAGTGATAAATAATTTGGGTCAACCATTCCGATACGGGCCAGCAGCCACAACACATTTTCGGGGAGAGCAGCCTGAAATGCCAATTTTGCTAAATCCACAGACAACGCTTCAGATTGAGCAGGTGTTTCTGACTTGTTTTCTTGAAGGTAACTTTGTTTTGTTTTTTCCTAAAACAAAGACCGGTTCCGTTTTTCTGGGCATTGAGGCAGCAAGATGCATTTTTCTGGTCAAAATTAAAAACTGTCACCGGACACGGTCGGCCGTTCTTATCTGAAGACAGAGTCGTCCTAGAGAAAACTGCTGCGGCATAACATAACGGAACTGCATGCATATTTGACGCACAAATATCAGTAAGCTAGGTGGCCTCTTTACGTTTTATTTATGTAGAATACGCTTGCAACATCACATTTTAATGCTTTCTTTTAGTGGGTAGAGGAAAATCGGACCCTTCACGTAACATATTTTTGTAGATTTACTTTTTTGAGTACAAAAGAGGGATTTTAGTAGTGGAGGAGAAGTAACCAAACTTAGGAACGACTACAGAGACACGACAAGAAATGTAGAAACGAAAACTGGTGGTCAGTCAAGTGCAAAACAAGCACCCAGGAGATTTTATTCACATTGCGTGGTCGCATTTTAATATTGCAATTATGAAATTCGTCTAAATTTGGAAAATAGACGCAAGTGGAAACGTTCTCAATTGAAAGAACGCATGTTGTTCCTTTCCTCACTCAGAATACTGTAGCGGGACTTCGCTCTTCCTCCACAACCCCAATACAGTGAAGACGATGACGAGTTAATGTTTCAAAGGCCTGCTCATAGAATGATAACATCATGTCCCTTGCAGTGCCGTATTCACTGTGACTTTAGGGGGCTCGGCGAACATTGCATGGGAGATCATTGTAGCGATAAGCTGGGTGGGTAAATAACTAAAATCTGCTAATCAAGTTTCCCACGAGCGGGTTGTTGGAATTATATATTTAAAGTCATTAGAGGCTAAATAAATTTGGACGTATTGCTAAAACCCAAAGGGATTTTAGGTATCTAGGTTTTCAGTTTTCACATTGATTTGTTTTGGGTTATCTTGCGGAGCGGATCCAGCGGTATTTAAATGGACCAAACATAATTGGCTGGTTTGGCCACGGGAATCGCACTACCGCTATTTCTGCATATTGAATAAAGCAATCACTCGCTAACCCCTCGTACAAAATAAATAGCGTGTTAATTGCAAACACAATGTTTATATTGACAAAATGTTTTAATCCGGAGCGCATGTCGCGGGAGAGATCATTTGGTAGTGTTTTATTAAGGTCATTTATGTAATACAGTGTCGCGAGAAATATATTATGTAATTAAAAAATTATTATATATTGACAGTGCTACTGCCGAACTCTCCACGCCGGTCCGTTTGTAAAGACGGATTTTGAAGTAATGTCTTGTGATTGTCTTTGTCGCCTCGTGTCCAATGTGTTTGGAATTGACAAGTGTTTATTTGAATCTACGTTCAGTACATTCAACCTTACGTTCAGTACGGTCTCGCTTATTTTGCTCGAGTTATTAAATTTGTATTTGTTTTAATTTTTTTCCCTTTAGTTGTGTCTGTGCGCCGCTTTTTTTTAAGAGATATACAGGGTGATCCTCGAACCAGCTGGGACCCCTTCAAACGTCGCCGCGGACCACAGTTTGAGAACCGCTGGACTAAGATGTGCTAAATATCTTGAGTTAATTCCGTGATTCGTCATGTTGCAGCTGCTATTTTAGAGACAATTATTATGGGCGGCTTTATCTCGGCAGTGTGCTTTGAAACGAATTTCAATTTATCCTGCTCGGAATTTGTTTTATCGCTTGGAAGAGCAAGGCTGATGAATTTTTGCGACTCGTTATAGCATGAATGAACTGGCTTAGAAATAGTTACTGAACAGTGAGAGCGTCTCGTGAATTTGACTATTGGGGAGGGGATCGAAATATAGGGACCGCTTTGTCTAGATTGTTGTCCACACAGTTGGGTGTTTATTTCGAGAGCATACACATTGGTTACCTTGTACATAATTTACAAACGACCACCACTTTCGGCGGTGCGGTTCCTCGCGCGTTACCCTGACCATTGCTTTATTCGCACGAGGACTATAACACGAGTTCGTGCATCTCGCAGACTCTGAATCGTTCTTTTAGATTTCCTTTGAAAAATACACAAGCAGTTTACATTTGTAGTCCATACACGCGGACCGTGTGTGGACGTCAAATGTACCGGACGCTTTGCAGCAGATGTGCATGGGCGCGACCATAACTGACCTTCATTTTTTATTTCCTTTTATTCGGGTCGCTTCGCTTTACTACTGTGGTTACATGAGAAGCCAATGCTTTTCTAGACACCATGGTGTTCCTTTCACCGACGCAGGCTTTGTTTTCACTCATCATCGCTAGTTTTTGTGGCCCGGCCTCTTGGCAAGACACATGGTCAGTTATGGCGGCTCTAATTTACGCGTGAGCAAAGCGTCTATACGTCACCTCAAGTAGCCCTAGGTGTGCCAGCCACACAAGCCAGCGTGGAGCGGGCCTTCTGGGCGCTGACATATATTTTATCGTACCAGAGGTCTCGCATTTCACCGAGCACAGTTGATGACGTGCTGCTTCTGAGTTCATGCTCAGTGCCTTGATCATGATATCGTCCTCAACGCAATGAACATGATCTCAGAAGCAGTGTCGATTACGCGGATCCCTCCAGAGCTCTTGAATTATCTATTTTTGTGTAAAAGGAAATGTTAAATTCCTTTCCAATTTTTTTTTTTTTTTTTGAGCACAAATTGTTAGGCCCGCTTCAAACGGGGCAACTTTTCCAGCAATTTTGAGGTTGCTGGCGGGTTGTTCCCTAACTTTCCCTAGATCGACGCGAATTCTTGAGATCGGGTCCGGCTCGAACAAGCGAGCTACTCGGAGCAATTCGAAGACCGTTGAAGCGGCTGCAGCCAATCAGAGACGCGATATTTTCACGTGACACCCCTGTGGTGGTGATAATGACAGCTAAAGACTTAGTTCTGATTTGGAATGGATCGTTTTCGGAAATAAATAGTTTCAGAAAAATGAGTTAGTATTCTCAACGCCGTTCAAAGATATAAGAACGCGTTTGTAGCGCGTAGCTGGGCGTCTAAGTAGTGAAAAAAGAATCAAATTTAATCATGATGATGGCAAGTCGGAGCGATTCGGTTGCTGCGTGTGAACGCGGGCGGCCGGTGTTGCTGGTGTTGCGACGTCAAGTTGCTGGGCGAAATTGCTCCGTCTGAAGCGTGCCTTACGAGTTGTTACGGACCATTATTTGTTTCGTTCCGGAGCAGAAACGGAACTGAACTTATTTTGTATGGAACGCAAATGAAACCGGTACGAAAATACATTTTGTTCCAACACCCTGCTTTTACTTCATACGCTGTGTAAGTCATATTGTCAAAAGTCGTCTAAATCAATTTTACCACACCTTCCGAGCGAGCCCTGCGGCTTTGCGATAGTTATCGTACCAGCTCAAGGGCTCTGCAAGGGCCAGACGAAGATTAAACATTGCGATGGCGAGAACGCCAGCCCCGCGTCGCCGTACACGACGACGGACGGCGTTCTTCCCCACGAACAACGGCGGTGCTTCTTCCAAGCGAGAGTACTACGCATAGTTGCAACTCGTCTAGCTTCAAACAGCGTGCCCGTTCGCGGAGCGCGTTTCTTGGCGGTTGCATGGTTGGACACGGAGCCCGTTTCAAGCTTATGATGGACCGCAACGGACGCTACAAGCCGCAGGAGCCAATCCAGCGCATATGAACGTATCGCGTGGCCACGCGCCTCGTGCTTCGCTGTGTCCGTCCTAAAGGTGACGTGACGCTCACGCGGCATTGGATTAGCTCTGATAGCTCGTAGGGTTCTCTGCGGTCCATCGTAAGGAGAAACGGAGCAGGAACCTGAGTCAAAGGAGGGACGAGGAAGAGAGGTAACGAAGGGAGAAATATATAAAAACAAACATCCAAGACAACACCCAGAGCAAGAAAAGAGAGAAAGTGAGGAACGTTTCTGCGCGCGCGCGTGGGGCCTGGGACGTGTCTGCGCCCGCGTTTACACTGTAGGCTTTTGTGGTTTGATTTTGCGGGGAGCAGGCGTTTTTTTCTTTTTCTGACACCACTCCGCTTGTGCGAAGTGGCGACATGTCGGCGATTTCACTGCCCGACCATTTTGTGTTTTTGTTTGTTTGCATCTGTAAGACGAGCGCGCGAAGACTGCTGTTTTTCCAAACACGCTTGCTTTGCCCACACCGGGTGTGGGCACTGCGGAATCACAGCATCTCGTTTTTGCAGAGAAGAAGCCTCTGCATGTGCGCCGTGCTCAAGGCAGCGCGGCAGCGCCCACAGTGGAATCATAACCAGTGGTCCCACTCAAGGCCACTTCCGGTAATCGCGCATACACAGCGCTCCTCAAGCCGGATGGCGACAACTGAAGTTGTCATACAAAAACAAACAAAAAAACAGGGTCAAAAAGAATCGCAATTGACTAAATTGAGTGCGTTAATGTTATTATTTTTAGAAAACATAATAAGCTAGGTAATAATTATAAAACAACATGGAAAGAAAAAATCGAGCAGTTACCGTTAGCTTCAAAAAGTTCATTGCCCTAACCGAAGCCATGTTGCCGGTCGCGTTGTCGGTGTTGCTGTTCTGCGAATTTCTCTTTCCTAGCACATTTCCCTTTCGGTTGGATCCTCGCTTGGCGTTTTAATGTCACGTGAGTTACCGAATCGCGCTATGAATGTGTTCTAAATGGGCCTGCTCAGGCAAGAAGCCAAAAACCCGGGGACTCGCTTCGCCGTTCGAGATTCTGGGATTCCGCTTCAAGTTCGTTGCTGGTGAGTGCAAACATTAGCGAGTTTTAGTAGACCGTGTTTCCCGCTCCGCTAAGCCCCTCCGCTACCCGGAACTCTACAGCCAAGGCCATCGGCGCGCAGGCGCAGTGGCGGTTTCTTCGTAGCGGAGGGCTAGCGGAGCGGGAAACACGGTCTACTAAAACTCCCTATTTTAAAGTGCTCGTGCTGTCTTTCGCGTCAGGCCATGGCACGATCGTCTTTTCTCGAACGCAGTGTATGTGACTCGATTAATTTCTTGGTCGTATGTACGTCGGACGTGACTTGTAAAACGGTCGAACATAATGAATTGCTTGTTCACGCGCAACCTCCACGTATCGAAACTTTCACGCCACTTTACTGGAAAAATATAAATATCGTGGCAAATGACGCGGATCAGGACCGAACCTTGGATTTGCTAATGTGTAAAATCATAAAAGAGAAGTTGGCATCATAGCATAAGATATAATAAACAAAACAAAAAAACACGAAACATTATAAAAAAGTGAATTTACCACTTGTTATATATTTGCATTTGGCTAAGCAAGTATTGACTGGGTACATTGAACATAATTCTGAATTAACTAGTCAGATGGATGTCCCTTGAAGGGAATTAACGGGAAGGCACCTCCAAAAAAAGTGTTGCTCAAACATGCCAATTTCCTGGACTCACACCTGTCTTCTCTCTCTCATCAGGATACCCTGTGGGTATGGCAGCATCTGGCACCTGTCGTCCATCATGCGTCGAGACTCCTGCTCCCCCCGTCAAGCTCCAGACATTATTTATCTCCGCTTGGCACGTCATGCAGTAAGACCCACAGTACTTATCTAATTTAGAAGTATAAGCAGGGACAGATCCAAGGGGGGGCGACGGGGGTGGCCCCCCCCCCCCCCACAAACAAAGTCGACCCGTCCCCCCCCCCTCCCCCCATCTCGGAGGGCAATTTGACATGGCTGGACCCCCCGGTGCACACGAAAGAAGGGGAGAATAGCACCCTTACAAACTTTCTGCCCCCCTTCCCTCCCCAAACGGAGTTCTGGATCTGCCCCTGAGTATAAGGTGTGTCTCGCTTCGTCCATTCACTGTATACTGTTACTTTCTTGTTCCAGTACGATGGTTCCTCGGAGAATCACAGAGAATACCACGACGGCGACAAACGTGTGGAGGCAAGCTGCAAGGGCCGGACACCAGAGACAAGGACCATCAGTAACCAGGGGGATGAAGTGAGGAAACTCAAGAGGCAGCTCATCATCTGGGCCACAAGAAGAAAATCGGAGACCGTACGCTGGGAAATTTGTCGACCCTCATCCTTGGGTGGCATGAGCATTTTCTGGTCATATTCGTACGTGAGGTGAACTGTTACTGGAACTAGGTTGACTCATCCTTCTGCAGCTTACAGGGCATTACCAAAGCTACGGCACCAACGAGACAACCGGAACATTTGGCTGAGGGACGGGACAACATATTGTGGGAGTATACACCTCCTACGGAGAGCTCTCACAAAACTTGCTTCGTTGCTCTGATTAGCTCCAAAGGGCGGCAGTGCTTTTCTTTGTAAAATTAGGCTGAAACAGATTATAGCTGTAATAGGGCCACCGAAATTGACATTGCGGCATAACATTCCTCATGAGGGTTCTGGCATCTATTCTATGATCTCTTATGCAATTATGAATGTCGTAGCCAGAAGTGGTCACTTGACAATAATCTGCAACTCGTCATATAACAAACTGTGTAAATGGTTGGGTAAGTGCACTAAAGGTAGTTCTGCATATCTGGGAAAAAACAGTGGCTGGGAGGGCTCTAGCTCTTACTAAAGTGGCGAAGCGGGCGAGTTGGTTCATGATACAAAATTTAAAAGCGCTAAATGTTCAGTTGAGAGTAAGCGCTCGTCCTGTTCGCCTTCCTTTTTGTCCTCGTCTTTGTTAGCGCTTTTAAATTTTATCTCTAGCTCTTCCTCATCACGATCTGTCTTAGGGATCAGCACGACAACCACAGCTGGTTGTCGTGCCAGTAGACCTCGTTCTGAAGTCACCGGAAGAAAACAACAATAACCGGTTGCTGCCATCATGTTGTGTTAGCCAGTGGTCAAGAACAAGATTTTTTCTCTTGAGCTTGGACAAAGTGTTCTTCAATTAGTTTTCTCAAAGCCCCTTTGACACACAATGGCACACATAACCTAGCTCAGTGGACACCCTACCTGTTAGTAGTAGTATTTCCAGTTTGTGCTAAATCACGAAAAGAGCCCTTGAAGAATAAGGTAGTGTGAAAAAGTAAATTTTTAATTCCTCATGCCGGAGATTCCCATCTGTTGGAGTTTGGATAGAAACAAGCTGTGGTCTGCACTGTTAAAAGCCTTTCTGAAGTCTAACTGGACGATCTCGCACGGAGTTCGGTTGTCGAGGCTGGTGCTGAGTGCATAAGTGAAAGCTGCAAGGGCCGATTCGCAGCTCCTGCCGGGCGGGAACCATATTGGCGGGGGCTCCATTGTTTGGTTTAGCCATCGCAAGCCTTCGGATGGAGAACATCGTAGCAGTTGTCTGTGTCGCAAACTCAAGCCGAGTTTAGATAAAGTTATATGTGCCGGAACTAGTCCTGGGTACTGCCTCTCCTCAACGTCGGGCCCCGACGTTGAGGAGAGACAGTACCCAGGACTAGTTCGCGACACAGACAACTGCTACAACGTTCTCCGTCCGAAGGCTTGCGATGGCTAAACTGCCCTTTTTTTGCGGTCCCTCTTCTTTGTCCTCTTTTCTTCCCCTGGCCGCGAAGCGAGGATTGTAGAAGAGTAGTAAGTTGGGCGAGTTGGTAAACGTTGAACGTGCGCGCCTGTCTGTGTTCTGTGTTCCTTCCCCGTTTGTCCTCGTCTCTTTGTGCGCGATTTTAACCATGTTCAGCGAGGATTCTTTGTAATCTGGCGCGAACGCCACGGTGGGACACACACACACACACGTGCCCGCACACACAGCACTGAATGAGTCGGTAATACACTCCGTCACTAGTGGATGTTAGACTTGAGGGAGCACCGTGTCCCTTTTTGAGAGGCGTTACTGACTCAACTTTCCAGGATTTAGGAACAGAGCTGTGGGAGAGAAAATCGTTGAAGAGGCGAGTGAGGACGGGGGAGATACAGCCAGCACAGGATTTAAGCAATGCAGGGTGGAGGCTGTCTGATCCAGGGCATTGAGAGGAGTTGTCACAGGCGAGGGCTTCGTAGGTTTCACTTTGAAGAATGACTATGGAAGAGAGCGTGATTGCTGGTGTGGCCTTGATTGGCTGAGTTGTGGGTTGGGTGGGACAAAGGTTAGGTGCGGTAGGGTCAAGTAATGCTACAGCCCGAGAAATGTGGTAAGAGAAGAGCTGTGCTATGTCGTCGAGATTAGAATAGGGCCTGTCGTGATGTGTGAGGACCGGCGCGTGGAACATTTTTTTTTTATAGTGAAAACATGCCCAAGAGTTTGGGCTGGCAGGTTGCTTTTGCTCTTAGTTTGTAGGTAATCGTTATGGGAGATATGAATGAGATGCTTGACTTCGGTACGTGCCTGGTGGGCTTGGTAAAGATGAGTGGGATTTAGAAGCACTTTTTTTAATAGTCAGTGTTTACGTCTGATTAAGACTGCAATCTCCTTTGTGATCCATGAAAGGCTGCTGTGCCTCCTGTTGATCTTTAGGGTGAACACATTTGTGCCGAATTGCTGATATGTTGAGTGAGAGGACGTCGGCCTCGTCAGCCGATGGGTGATCAAACACAATGAACCAGGGAGCGAGGTGGATGAGCTGATTGAGATGAGGGAAATCGGTTTTTTAGAACTGCTGGAACTTCTTGGCTTGATGACCTCGCTTAGGGCAATGGATATTGGTGAGGAGAGCACTGCGATCACTGCCTGGTAGGCTGGATTTCACTGTGCAGCGGTAGGATAAGGTGGGATTATTGGTGCAGACGAGGTCGAGGAATGTAGCGTTGCTGTTTTGAGAAATGTAGAATGAGGCGTCATGAAGTTGGGTGAGGCCAGCACTTTCCAATACGTCTTACAGCATGTCATCAAGTGGATCAGATGAACAGTGCAGAGAACTTGCTGGGGTCGACGCGCTGTAGGCTCTTTTGGAGGAGGGCGTACGATTGTTCACGGAGGGAGGGTGGGCAGTAGGTAGACACCAGAAGAAGCTTTCCATGTTTACAAAATGCCTCGACAAAGATGGCTTCTAGACCCGAAGGGGTGAGGTGGTCGAGACGTTGGCAGGGCAGGTGTTATGGCATGGCGAGGACGGACTCCTTCGCCCCAAGGAGGGACAGTTTTGCTGGAATAAAGAGAATTGTGCGAGATTGATCAATTCCCCATTAATTGCCCACCAAAGACAGGCGTCCAGCCATGTCTCGCACACAGCGAATATTGTATTCGGGAAAGATTACTTCAGCGCTTTAAAGTCAGGAAGGTTGTTTTCTAGGAAGCAAATGTTGGAAAACCAAACGGGGTTGGAGTCTGTAGACTCCGATCGCGCACTTTTCACACGACAACTATGCCAAACGCGGAGTTGTCATGTGAACGGTGAATGCTGCCGATGTCGCTCGCCGGAGGCGGGTCGGAGAACTACTTGGTAGAGTTGGCGATGATGGTGGGGTACACAGGGGCTCCGTGCTGCTTAGGGGATGGAAAGAGGTCATCGGCCAGGGGTGGGAGCTGGCACGCCGCACAGAGCCACTCGGTTGATAATGAGGAGAGGCGTCTATACAAAGCGAGAGATACATCTTCACATTTCTGGTGGAACCACAAATCATAAATGTCGCATTGGAGAGTGGCGACATTGTCGACAGACAGGAAACGGCAGGGGCAGGTGGGACGTGAGCCGGAGTTTGAAGGTACGCCCATGAGCGATATGAAGGTGAACAGCCCTCTTCTTGTTTTTGACGCTCCTGCAAGTTTTGGAACAAGCTCTGTTCCAGAAGAGGGCTAGAACGCAATGTTTATACCCCAAGCCACGTACTATTTGAGACGTTGAGAGTTAATATAGCTTTAGAGAGCCGTAAAACGGGCAAGAATCCAGGTAAAGTGTTCACTTTCATATTGCTGGCGGGTGTGCTTCACCAGTGATCAGCAATAACGAGATTAGGTGACGTTGGCGAGGGCGATGAGTGAAGAATGCTGAGCCAGGAGGTTGCTTCCATGGATTACAATGTTCAATGGTGATGCTGCAGTCAGAAAGTGGCATTCTAGGTGCTTACAGTTTGTCGATGATAGGTGATATTTTTGTCGAAGGGCCAGTAGCCCCGTTAGGCAGATCAGGAGACGGAGAGTTGTAAAGGCGCGCTGTCATCGAACCTAACAGCTTAACATTGTGCTGAAAAAATTGACTGGCTAGATCCAACGTATCATAGAAAACTGACCAGGGGGGCAATGTTCGACAAATGTCTTGTTTCTCCTAAGAAGAAAGGGAAGTGATGGAAGTGACGATATCGCGTCTGATTAGTTAGAGGCTCAAATGACGAAAGCGGGAACTTTCATCATTTGAACCTCTAACCAATCAGACGCAATATCTTCACTTCCATCACTTCCGTTTCTTTTTAGGAGAAACGAAACATTTGTCGTCGAACATACCCCCCAGGTGTGTTGAACATTCATCTTGGGGGGGAAAGGACAGGCAGGTCAAATGCACCTCCAAGCACAGCTTTATTCTTTACCACATTAGCCTGTAGTTACTGTTAGAGCAACTGGTTTGTAATTGCACTCGTTATGTAAAACTGTCGCGTCTGTGCAGTTTTTTTTTTTTGCATGGTTTATGAATAGCTGTTTTGAAATACCTTTACCGCGACTTTACTTCTACGTGTTTAGACTGTTTGTTGATCTTAGGTTTATCATTGTTTATGCACATAGCTTGAAGGCTAACATTCAAACTGTTTGTACTACCGTGTATGTTCGATAATACCCGTCAGCAACCGCATCATTGCATGTGCTGTTTGTAACGTTTTATAAATTGTACTATGTAGAGCGAAAATAAACATTTGCCTGCTTGAAATAACTCTTGTGTGAATAAATTACCTGTGATTGTCGTCCAGTGGTGCGCACGTCACAATAAAGCGAAAGCGCAACGCAAGCGGACGCGAGAACCGGGTACGCAAAATGCCATGAGGGCCGCCATCTTGAAAAGCAAAACAATAAAAACGAAGCATAAAATGTGGTTAGTTACCCCATCCGTGGTGAGAGGGCGCTTTTACGAGTTTAAATAATTGTTTAAGGAACTTTCGCTCTTTTTGAATTATTAGGTTATCAATATAATTAATATTGTGTGAGTAATATGTAATGAGTTTAGTTCTACAATGTACTTTTATTCACACAAGGCCCTCGATCACGTGGTTTGTGATTACCACAGGCTTATTCTACAGTGGGCAAACTGTATATGATAAACTGTGGCAGCGCCACCGCAGAGGGATGGCGAGCGAAGTCGAAGCTAGAAGCGCGAGCCCAACGCTCTGAGCGTTCCGGCTCCGCACGTGCGCTCGTGCGCTAAAGGCGCTGTTACAAGCACCCTGCTCGCGCTTGTAGCGTCAGCTTCGCTCGCACATAACGTGAAACGAACTAGCCTCTTGATACCATATTCCCTCCCGAAGTTGATTTATATACCGGGTGTTTTTCATTTTTTTTTTTAGTTGCACCAAACGTATTGCATGAAAAATAAAAAAGAATGGCATTAGGATGCTTTCAATTTTGCCTACAGCTTACCCGACTTGGGGGTCACTAAGCACAAGATTGTTCCTGGAATTAGGTAGCTAATTAACAGAGATATTTAATTATCATTTTAATTAACACTCTAAGACTCGCAAACCATGAAGTAAACCGATTCAGAAGTCAAAGTGAGCTGGTGGATGTTCATCGTGATCGAAGGTAGTCTAATACCCGTGCCACACGGGCAACTCGAATGCCATTTACAACGAATGACATTTGAACGATCTGCCGATCAGCGCGCGACACCCCGGGCGTGGGGCGTTCCACGCGCGACAGGTCGCGAGCCGATTCGTCTGGCATTCGAGTTGTCCGTGTGGCACGGATATTAGTGTCTGCATGCGCGCATATAAAGGCGCATAAAGGTAGACGGTCCGTCCACATTTTTCGCTTCCTTCCGTTTTCTCTTTTTCTTTCTTTCATTACACTTTCAGGTTCTATGATAAAGGCAATACAATGTCTCTGTCAGTTACTTCAAAATATATGTATTCCTTTGCACAGTCCTGCCTTTTGCTTGCGGATACTTTGAAAGTCTGACTGATTATCGAATTCCTGTTGCCCGCGAGGATGACAAAAAATATGTGCAGAGAAAGGTGTTCCTTTTGACGCTTACAAAAAAAAAAAAAAAAAAAAAAAAGACACGGTTTGCAAAACCTGTCCTAGGATCCCTGAAAAAGGTCAGGACTAGGGTGCCTCAATGTCCTTCTGTTTAGGGTGATGCCACCCTTTGTAGTACCAGATGCCGACAGCACGCGCTCACGGTCAAAATACAAAGAAACCGACGAAAACAAAATGTCGCCATAGCACAGTCAGCGCCACAAGCGCGTGCAGGGACACGCTCTTTCACGCGCTCCTGAACAAAAAATAAAAATAAACGTGTGTGACAAAATGGCGAGATGCCACCACCCTAAGCAAAGCGCACATGAAGGCACCCTAGTCAAGACCGCTCAAGATTTTACAACTGACAGCCGTCGAATTCGGAGTTGTTCGGATAAATCCGAATTCACGATAGTTTCATCGGCGAGTGTTTAGAGAGTTTATAGCATTTATCCGAAAATTAGAGTGCCTATCTGAACCTAGGTTAGGGTACATCACGTCCAATCACAGACCAGTTATACGCACGTGTGCATTAGCGTACTTTTCTTATACGCGCCTCGAAGTAATGTATTACGTGACTGGCTCCTGATTGAACCTGTGGGCCGTAGCGTCGGCTGACGGCCATCGCAGGACGAGGCGAAATCATAGTGATAAATTATTCTCGTTGATAAAACTGAAGGATATGAGTGAGATGGGTACTCTACTTTTTGCTTGGTCGATGGTTCAATGATTTTGCGTACACAGAGCTGACCATCATCTCATGATTCGTGTGGCACAAAAATCCCGGCTGGTGGATTGTGTTATGGAGTCGCCGACGCTAGCGAGCTCCAAAGTCCAAAGGGACCGAGAACAAGCGTTCGCGCGCGGAGCCCGAGATATAAACATCCGTTGGTCCGCTTCGCGCGTAACCTGAGCGCCCCGTACCAGAGGCGCCTTCCTTTTATTTCGTTTTATATTTAATAAACGAGACGTCAGTCTTCAGTCTGGCTCCGACACGAAAGGTTGTCTGTGAGTGCACTTCGCCAAAGAACGCAAAACGAAACAGATTGCTGAAATCATCACTTTATCAACCCTCCTGAACCCACTGGGAACCCGCTTGCCAGTATTTGTTAGACCCACTGTGTCCGACCAAATCCGATCAATTGCCTCGCGCTTCGACACCAAGGCGGTTTCCGTCTGCAGGTTCAAGGCGATCTGAACCGATGATTTTATCGATACTTTATATCGTATGGACATCAGCTATTTGCAGTGTTGTACAAGATACTCGACAAAAAGTATTCAATACAAGATACTAAGTACCCAAGTAACAAAGTATTTAGAGTAGTATTAAAGTTAATTTTGCGCCCAGCTATCTTGAGTTGAGTGCAAATACTTTGAAAAATAATTGAATTACTTTCGAAGATACCTGACAAGCGCGCGACGAGCTGAAGTTATAAGAACTAAATAAAAAAATGGGGCACCCCGATTATCTTAACTTAGCTGAAACGCATATCGTTTGATGATTTCCTAGAGTACACCTCATTTGTCCCCCTAGACACGTGCAGACACGTGCAAAGAAGAAAAACGAACATTTAGAGTTAGTACTTCCCCTTGGGGACAAACTTCTTCATAAGCCGGAAAGAAGTATTTGAGATACTGAGTAGAAGATACCAATAAATGTAATTAAGAAAGAGTACTAATTACCGTCAATCAAATGTATGTTCAAGGTACCAAAATACCGACAAAATTATCTTGATTACAGTATTTTGAGTTGAGTATTTGAGATACGTGCGAGTCGTGCTATTTGCTTATTTCAGGCGAACCTCCTGCCGTCATATTGCTGGCGACACAGGAGAAAAGTGGTCACCCGCCCTCTTGTTCAAAATACCATAAAATAAGCAGTATAATTACGAAACATTTACAGATATCTTTATTGACACGCGCATATACATATATAGAAACTTAGTACACAACTGTTCAGGAAACGCACTTTTTTGTATTAACGTTACCGCCGTCGTTAGCTCGTCGACACTTTTCAATATCTTAAAAATAAAGGTAAAATAAACAGTGGGTGACACCTGTCCAAAATGTATACCGCGGTAAAAAAAAAAAAAAAGTTTTCGTGCGTCTGTGTTTTCCCAAAGCAATTGGGCCAGTCCCTGTAAGCTACGGAGGATGCTCAGCGAATGACGAAGCCATTAATATGTTTAGACTGAAAAATACTTGAACAATACTTAAAAATAAAAAAGTCCACCTGCCAGCAGACTTCATTGGGGCCTGCATTTTTATATTAGGAAACTCCGGCAAACTCCTGTCGTGTGGCCTTTAGCCCCACAACTTTCGCAACTCTGAATCCGTGGGCGTCGAACAACGCAAGGCCGCTTCTTCACCCATGGCCCAAAAGCGACGCTCAGAGCGCCCACCAGAATACCAGCCAAGGTCGCTGTGCCGGGGCCACCCGATACGTGATAGTTGTCGGCCGTTCTCTCGGTCGAGGAATTTGTGCTGAAAACGAGCAGAGATTTAGAGGATGTTTTTGGGCAAAAGCAGGCCTATTCCACTATAGTACCGCAAGATTGAACCGCTTATTATGATCATGGTTAATGCTGTTTCATTGGAGGGGCCATGCAACGATTTTGCTACTTTCACCGAATACTGTTCCGAATAAGTACTTGAGGTTCATTATCGGCGGACAGCGTGTGGCAACCCTCCACAGACCTTGCGTATTAGTGTTCGGTCGTGCCCTAATAAGTGATCGGTGGGCCATTGCCCGTGGGGTCCTGTGCGCCACGTAACCAAATTGCGAATAGCGCACCTATGGTGGTCACATGGTCACGTGACCTTGTTGCATAGGGTAACGTAATTACGCAACGACGATTAAACTTGTAGCTCATTGGCGTTGCGCATGAGTATGCTTGCGTGACACTTGTGTTAGTATAGTTGTACAAAGTGCCTGAAATTCGAACTCAAAATCGTTGCAACGCCCCTTTAAACCGCGTGGTAGCAAATTAGTCACGGTCTCCGGTTTTAGCGCACGTGCTCGCCTTTGCCCCTACAATAGGCGAAATAACAGCCAGTAATTCATTGGGGGATAAGCGAGTTAGGAGAGGGCAGTGCAGCATGTACAGGCTCATGGTAGCCAGCAGGTAGTCCGGAATAACATTTTTGTTTGTTGTTAAAAACATTTTTAATAAGTCTAATAAAGGAAAAATAGAAAGGGAGAACGATGGGTGGCTGCCCCTATTCCGGGTCCAATTGAATTTCTATCGAGGTGCGCGCTGACCGAGACAGAGCGAAAGTTCTTGCGTTCATGGCTTTTATTTTCAGCACTCTAACAATAAGAATGTTGAAGACTCAAATAAGTCACTAAGATTATCAAAATGTTTTTCCTGCTTCTCCTGGCTCATGCAAATGTACTTTACCATTTGCGAAAATCAATGCCGTTATTCGCTAGAATGTAATGGGTCTAAAAAAGTAGGCGTAATTTCGTTAAACTGAACAAAATTACGCGTAAACTCCTCTCAATAGTGTTAACGTTTTCTTCTAATTAGCTGCTTAGAACATCTAACGACCTTGCCTTTACAAGAGACGAGCGATTTTATGAGAAAGGGCAACTCGGAAAGATACAAGCTTACGTCCACAGTCAAGGCGATCAAGTTCCGCTCCTTCGCGCGCTTTATTGCACGTGGCAGCGCCTTGTTGAAGAACCGCACTTCGGGGTCAACTGACTTCTTTCGGAGTTGTGGTATCAGCTTGTAGCAGAACACGAAATCTGCCCTTTGCCTGAGCCATAGGAGCAATTCCTGAAAAGCAAAGTCCAGATGCTAGCAGCGCTTTGCAAAAACGCGCACACTAATTGGATCATTGGAAAATTGTAATAGTATTTCTCGATAAAAAGGACACAAAAATATAAAATTTAGCCTAAATATGTAGATACGTCATGTTTTTCTTTCGGAACTATACCCATTTTCACCTCAAGAAAAAAAGCAAGTTTTGCGCAGTGTTCATACGCGGCGCGAAGTAGTTCTTACGGAATTCGGTTGTCGGAGGAAAAAGCGGTGCTTTTGGCGTTTAGAACGCGTACGTCTTGATGAGATAACATATATCTAATCTAAATTTAACCTATACATATTTTTCTTATAAGCATGGAGGGGGCAATTAGTAGTGCTCCGCGAAGAGCCGGACTTTTTTTACTACGTAGAAAAGGTCCTTGAGGTGAAAACGGGTATAGTATAAAACTAAAATAAAAAGACCTCGAGATAGTTGCATGACTTTCGTTTTACTCAACGAACTTTGTTGTTTGCTTCAAACGACTTTTAATAGTGTCCACAAAAAAGAGAAAAAAACGGCTTTACTACGGTTGATCGAACGTCGTTTTATCGAGGCTCATTTTAGCGAAAGGGGTACGGTTTATCGAAGCACGGTTTAGCGAAAATGGATACGTTTTATCGAGGCCTCCGTTCCAGAAATCCTGCTTGTAGGCGACGGCGAGCTAGGCTTCCAAACAGACCGCGCTTCGTGCGATCACCCCTCGCTGTCGATCGGGAGCGTGGATCGCCAAGGGTTGGTTAGGGTTCGGCAAGCTACCGGCATAGCCATTTTCTCTAAACGGCGATCCGATTTACTGTTGTCGCCAAAACGGCGTTCGCTAAAACGAGCTTCGCTAAACCGCACTTCTCCGAAAATCAGCATATTTTTCTCCATAGTTTACAACCATTCTGGCATATACTTACCACGACTTCTTTCACCACTGCTGACCCCCTGTCGCCATTCTGCAGGTTGTTTCCTCCTATGTAGACTCCCGCGAAATCCAACTTTTTGAGAGGCAACCCGTCGATGTACTCCTTGAGAGCCTGAACCGTCGCTCCCGACAAGCTAAATGTGCACACTTGTATGCGCTCATCTAAAAACAAACGGTCGCGGCAAAGCCATTTCACTTGGCTGCTCCCGAAGATTGCGCCTTTCATCTTCGTCCGGACCTCAATGAAATGTTCTAAACCTCACTTCTCTGTATGCCAGGGTCGAACGCTAGAGCACGTCTTTTGAAAGCAATACACCACAAGTCTTTTTTACGGAACGTGCAGATGGTCTTCACCGGAAAAGAAAATTGTGGGGGAGCGGTTATTTGTACGTATTTTACTTGTTTTGATGTCTAGCATTCAACAATGCTGCGGAATGAACACCGTGAAAACTAACACCAAACAAAAACTAACCCAAAACAAACAAAAGAGCCAAAACCCGTGCAAACTCCGCGCGAGGTCTTTCCTTCTGTTTTTACTTTGCGCACGCGACCCAACGCTGCCCGGTGCCGCCAGCTCCCTGCAGACGGACTTTGCGGGCACTGAAAGTGAAGGGAAACAAAAGGAGACAGACGCGCGCGTCTCCAACCGAGAAAAAGGAGGCAGGAGACTTTGAAGTTGAAGTTGAGCGCAGACGTCTTTGTCGAAGAGCGGGGGAGCGGGCCCCGGACGGACGAGTTCACGCGAAGTTGGAGGGGAGGAAGGCGAAAGCAAATTCGCGCAATCTGCCGATCGCGGCATTTGCACCCGCAAATGAATGGGCTTGCCAACTTACAGACTAGCAAGACTTCACACCCAGTGAACCGAGCAAGTTAACCAGTTGATAAAAAAAAGTGAAATATACAAAGTAAAATATTTTGCTCCGCGAAAGCGGTCGGTTTTGTACTAACAGCGACAAAGCGCATTTACTACGGCTGATCGAACGCCTTTATATCGAGGCTCATTTTAGCGAAAAGGGTACGGTTTATCGAAGCACGGTTTAGCGAGAGGTGTACGTTTTATCGATGCCTCCGTTTGAGAACTGTTGTTTGTAGCGGCGGCAAGCTAGGCTTCCAATCAGACCGCGCTTGGCGCGCGCGCCCCTCACTGTCGCTGGGGGAAAATTTAATATAATCTCAAGCTTGAGCGTGCACTACCAATAGTTCACCGCCAAGGGTTCGGCAATCTAGGCTAATGAATGGGGGGGATATCGGAAACGGCTCGCCGGCTGCCGCTATTTTCTCTAAACTGCGATTGGATGAACTGATATCGATAAAACGGCGTTCGCTAAAATGAGCTCTTCTAAACCGCATGCCTCCGCGACAAAACGGTAATCCGCGGAGGTAAGAGCGCTGTCCATCTGACCACCCCGGAGCACTTTTACGGGCTGTAAAAATTATGAACTTGTCAACTACGGGTAAGTATAATACACGCAAACAATGCAATGATATTTTTGCTCATCATGTTCATAGATATCATTGGCGTTAATTTGGAAGAGTTAAAAATATCTAAGATAGCAATTTTTTTTTTTAAATTGATTTGCAAAAGTATGCATATTTAGTAAAATGCCTCCATTTAAGCGTTTCTCGTAAACTTTTCTTGCTAATCAGGACAACAATATTTATAGTCAGATAGAGGACAACACGCTAGCAAAGTTTGAAAATCCGGGCTTGAATAAATGCGGAGAAAAAAAAAAAAGTTAAAACTTAGGCAGTATGGCTCAATGTGCCGTCGTCTGTGCGATTTTCTATTTCAAAATAACGACGTCAATACGTCGTGATAAATAATTTAGGTCAACCATCCCCATAGGGGCCAGTAGCCACAGCATATTTTGGGGGAGAGCTGCCTGAAATGCCAATTTTGCGAAATCCACAAACAACGCTTCAGATTGAGCAGGTGTTTCTGACTTTTTTTTTTTTTGAAGGCAAGCTTGCTTTTTCCTAAAACAAAGACCGGTTCCGTTTTTCGGGGCATTGAGGCAGCAAGATGCATTTTTCTGGTCAAAATTAAAACTGTCACCGGACACGGTCGGCCGTTCTTATCTGAAGACGGAGTCGTCTTAGAGAAAACTGCCGCGGCATAACATAACACAACTGCGTGTATATTTGACAAACAAATATCAGTAAGCTAGGTGGCTTCTGTACGTTTTATTTATGTAGAATACGCATGCACCATAACATTTTATTGCGTTCTTTTAGTGGGTAGAGGAAAATCGGACCCATCACGTAACATATATTTTAGTAGCTTTACTTTTTCGAGTACAAAAGAGGGATCTTAGTAGTCGAGGAGAAGTAATCAAACTTAGGAACGACTATAGAGACACGACAAGAAATGTAGAAACGAAAACTGGTGGTCAGTCAAGTGCAAAACAAGCACCCAGGAGACTTTATTCACATTGCGCGGTCGCATTTTAATATTGCAATTATGAAATTCGTCTAAATTTGGAAAATAGACGCAAGTGGAAAACGTTCTCGATTGAAAGAACGCATGTTCTTCCTGTCCTCACTCAGAATACTGTAGCGGGACTTCGTCCTTCCTCCAAAACACCAACACAATGAAGACGATAACGAGTTGATGTTTGAAAGGCCTGTGCATAGAATGATAACATCATGTCCCTTGATTGCAGATTAGCGCAGTCTTCAGGCACGAAACCGCCCAAGTTGAAGCACTGGAGGCGGTCACAAACTGGAGTCGATAAGACTGTTTGCCGAGCCGACCAAGTCTTGCGCTAGAATGTATAAATAGCAGATTGGTTAAAAGCAGAGTCAATAATTATGTTCAATGCAGGACACCAAGTAACAGTTGCGAGCTTTCATGAAAATTTCAAACTAGCTAATGATAGCGACGTACTTCGTCCCTCGAACACATCCGAATCTGAAAGCAATCTGTTTACAATAGATGTTATACGTTTATTCAGTGTGTGGTTCGCACCAACCTGAAGTACACAAAGTGACTCTCAGTTGATCGTGGCAATCGCACGATTTTGATAAAGTGAAAATGTACATCACTTGCGACAGAAATCATAACTGAATGGAGACGTCATAAAAAAAAAGTTCTTACCTCTTGATTTTGCTTCTCTTCGGGAAGGCTAGCCGACTGACATATCGCGACTAAAAAGTCTAGGCCTTCTCAACCAATAACGACCAAAACAAAGCGGTCGTGCGCGAACAGCCGTCACCGCCGGACGGACAACATATCGGCGTTCAGAGTTCTGCGAATCCTCCGGAGAAGTCACTCCCCGCGAACATTCACCGACCGCACTCCCCACCCCTCTAGCCCCTCAGGGCGACTGCCGACCGCGGCCCGCCCGCCGCCGCCGCCGTGAGCGACTCGGCACGAGCCTCACAAACCCGCCAATCCGCTGCGAGCATCGAATGCGACGTCATCACGTGTCGTTTACGTCACCCTACCGAAGGAGACGTGAAGCGCCGTCCGCGAATTTCTCGGGGCACGGAAGCACTGTGAAGGCTGTCACTAGCGGCGTTTTGGTTGCGTTTCGACTACACTGAAGGAAATGCAACTGTAACGAACCAAAATGTGGTTTACGTTCTTTCCCGAGGAGTTTTAAGGGACACGAGCTCTCATTTCGCTGCTAGACCCAGATACGTTACGCACTCATTCGCCTCGGAGGGAGAGCGCCTTTTCACGCCTTCGACGCGCGCGCCATCTGGAATCTTGAAAAGTTCCTATCGGAGATGAAAATCGAGGAGCGCTCCCTCTTAAGCTTAATATATAGCAACAAAGGTGTGAACTTTATGTTGTAAACTCCGAACAGTGTCTATTGCAAATTATTGTATAGACATCATTAACAGTAGAGGAACAGACTCTCGCGCTTTTTTTCGCGCGCTTCCGAGTTCTAGACTTGCTCTTGTTGACCTACGAGGGCTCAAACTTAACGCTCATACCCCAACCGAGGCGCTATTTGCAAGGTTGAGCTTGAGAGTGTATGAGCCGCAAGCATAGGAAGACATCAGATTTTGTGGTAACTTTCATATATCGTTTGATTACACCCAAACTAGAGTTCTCGAGCTGAGTATAGTTAGGAGGTGCTAAAGTGCGCAGCGAGGGATACCGTCGTTAGCCGGCGTTCTATGAGTGACTAAGTACATAATGCTGTAGGGGATAACATCCCGCTTTGTTACGTCATATCACTAATAAATCTTCATTCACAAAAGTTCGTTTTGCGTGCACAATAGCCGATGCGGTAGTCTGATTCCCCATGCGTTTTGAATGGCTTTATAAATATAGATGTACCCAGCGAGATGACCGAAGCTTTTTTGTGTCACACTGACAAGGCTAAGGGAGCTTTCGGAACGCTGACAAGTTGAAACGCAAAGGCTTGTGGGATCATGCATTGCGATATACCGGCATGGCGACCATCGCTAAGCATGCTGGCGATCCCATCAGCAGTGCGAGGCTAAAGAGTTGAGGAATGTATATCTTTGCAGAGTAACGCAGACTATAGATGTTTCTAACAATCGCCTTAAGCGAGAAAACGGAGAGACAGAAATTCAATTTACAACGACGCTTAGTCCTCTTAATTTATATGTCTACTGCGGTAATCAGGCAGCAACCATGGCGATGTACATACTGCCAAGGCCATGTGTACATCGCCGTGGCCGATTCCGCTTTGGTGGCAGCGGAGTCGCTGAAAGCCTGAACCAAGCCTTGTTAGGGCGGCGGTCCCTTGGCCGACATCGTTGTTCTTGGTGCGTTATAATTTCTTACGTTACCTAGAAGGCAACTGCAGATCTAGTTGTTTGATCGTATATAAGAACGTCATCTAGTCGATGAGAGCTCAACAAATACCGGGCATGGCTAGTTAGATGCGCGTTTTTTCCTTCGTAATTCGTTATTTCGCGTTTTTATTGTCCAATGCTGCAATCTTACTCGCGAGAAAACAAGTGATCATTAGCGGCTTCATTATAAGGATACAATCGTCGCACTCCAGTTAAGTCTAAAACGTGCCATGCATACCTAGTACAGCCCACTAGCCTCTTCGATAAACGATCACCTGGATGCACGCTGCGGGTATTCCGGTGGCAACGGCAGGCGCCTTGTCGTACTGAATGCCTATGAACGTATGCATCATTGTCCCGCGCAGACGTTGACTGAAGCCCCTCACAGTGCCGCGACTCGTGTGCTCAGGGGGACCCTCCACGGCGTCATCGGCGCGAACGAGAGTCGTAAGCGCTCCCCAAGAGAGTAACAAAAAGACTGTTGTGGTTAATCCGTGCATCAGCTGTCAGAGCTGGTGGTACTGCAGGGGATGCATGACATATATTATAACGGTTGCCACCACCCTCAGAGCCGTGCTTATTGGCTTGAACTAAAACCATCGTTTTAAGACGGCTTAGAACAAACAAATTTTTGAACTTGTTGCTATTTGTAAGATCACTTTTTGTGAACTTGAAAGGAGTGCGGGAAATCTTTAGGGTTTTGTGAATGAGGTAATATGCCCGTAAGATCTGGGGAGGGGAAGGTATTAATAGCACTTTTCACGCGCAATTAGAAGACTCTCAAAACGTAGGTTTTTAGAGAAGCGGCTGCGTGAATCAGCTCGCTATGCGAAGGGCAAGTTAGTCCGCTCTTGCGCAGGGGTAGCGGTGACGTCAGAACGCCGAGCCCTGATTGTCTGATCGCGACCCCCTATCTGAGCGTCGTCTGCTCCTTTGCAACGTCGTCTGCTAACAACGTCGTCTACGTCTGTCTTACCTTTACCGCGACTTTCGGAAGTGCGGGTCTCTACGAGCGAGCTCGACTTCGCCTTTCAGGGAAGGCAGACGAAATAACACGAGCTGTACTTTTAGAGCGCAGCTCTTAGGCGCCCGTTTCCGGCTTGAGTGGAGTCGCCGTCGGCGTCGCCGACGCCGTCGCCGTAACCGCGCGGTGCATTATGGGTAAATTTCCCCGCTAAATCTAGGGGAAAAATTTCCCCGCTAAATCTAGCGGACAAATTTCCCCGCTAAATTTAGCGGAAAAATTTTTCCGCTAAATCTAGTGGAGAAATTTCCCCGCTAAATCTAGCGCAAAATTTTCCCCGCTAAATCTACTGGAAAAATTCCCCGCTAAACCTATCAGAAAAAATTCCCAGTTAAATCTTGCTTGAAAATTTCCCCGCTAAATCTAGCGGAAAAATTTGTCCGCTAAATCTAACAGAAAAATTTCCCCCCTAAATCTAGCGGAAAAATTTCCCCGCTAAATCTGGCGGAAAAGTTTCTCCTCTAAATTTAGCGGAGATATGTTCCCGCTAAATCTAGTGGAAAAAATTCCCCGCTAAATCAAGCGGAAAATTTCCCCGCTAGATTTAGCGGAAACATTTCCCGCTAAATCTAGCGGAAAAATTTCTCTGGAGGTCACGTGACCCCCGAGATCACGTGACACCCCCAGGTCATGTGACCCCCTTAGGACACGTGACCCCCACGTGATTTTGGGGAGGGGATCACGTGACCTTGGGGGTCGCGTGACCCAACCAAGGTCACGCGACCTCAGGGATGTTACGTGACCTTTGTGGCCTTGGCTCCTCTTCCTCAAGAGCTGCGCTCTAATTCGGCGTTACAAGGAGTTGTAAACGGCTTTCATTTTTTTTTGTCTAACAACTAGCAGACGCGCATCAAGGAGAGAAGTCAAAGTACTCACTGGCGAGGTGTCCCGAGGCGCCGAGGTTTGCTTCCTGAGAACCGAGAGTGAAGGTGGTTAATGTCTGCAAGATCCCTCCCAAATGCTTTTTCCCTCCTTTCGTGTGCGGAGAAACTCCTCACACTTTAACGGCGTCGGCGGGTTGGCGCGGGGACCATTGGGTTGACGCAGTTAACGTCGTCTGCTTTGCGTCTGCTAGGCAAAGCGAAGGCTGCTTTACCTTTCCTGCGTCTGTAGGAGACTCACCGCATATTCACCGGCGAGAACGCGGCTTTCGAAAAAGGCGAAAGGAAATACTTTGAAGGATACGTCCTTTTTTAGAGGTGAAGCATTTCACTCTAGTTGCGAATGTCTAGGCGTCGTTTAAGAACTGTAGCTACGCGGTAATGATGACGCTCTCCGACAAAAGTGACATTTTAAAGAGTCACTGTGAGTTCCCTCGCGGGGCCGCAAAGTGCAGCCACATGGCTACCGCACTTTACACGGCTCTAAATGGACTGTCCAAGACGGACCTTCCACAGCAGCGGCTGCAACGCCCCAAGAGCAGCATGCCGCGGCAGGTCGCTCGCTCAGGTAAGAAGTAAACACCATGTTCATCGCATTGTTAAAATGCTTAGTTGCACGAGTTTCGTGAATGGTACCTCGCGTTTAATGAGTTGTTCTACGATAATCAGCTAAAGACAGATGACAGCCGATGTAGTGACTGTAACTCAACAAATGCGGCTGTGCGATCGGTACTCTGAGCACATCATAGCCCAAAAGTGCTCGATCGCTGCTTGTCGTCACAACTTTCTCGCTCGACTGAAGGGCTGTTGTCAGTTAGCGTATTGGGATATGTATGTGTGGTGTAAACCCAAGTGGGAAAAGTTTGAAAACCTCTGTGGAACAGAATCCGAGCGAGATCGATCGAGCTACCCGAGCGGCGTCGAACGTATCGCAGAACTTATGTCGTAGACTCGTTGACACCAAGAAGTAATTATTGTTATAATGCAATTAAATGCAAAGGTGCAAGCGAGCTGGACAAGAATTACGAATATAATCCCTGGAGAAGGGGAACAAGAAGGACAAAGGTCAAACACAAATCTTTTACGAAGGCCGCGTTCTTGCCGGTGAAAAAGCGGTGAATCTCCGACGTACGGCTCGAGTTATTTCGTCTGGCCCCTCTAAAAGGCGAAGTCGAGCTCGCTCGTAAAGACCTGCACTTCCGAAAGTCGTACGAAAGGTAAAACAGACGCAGACGACGTTGCGAACAGACGACGTTGCAAAGGAGCAGACGACGCTCAGATAGGGGGTCGCGATCAGCCAATCAGGGCTCGGCGTTTTGACGTCACCGCAACCCCTTACGCAAGAAGCAGACGAACTTGCCCTCCGGATACCTTGACTCCGCGTGCCCACCTCGACATGTACTGTTTCGCTGATTATGCAAAGGCTTTTGTTTTAAAGGTATTTCAAATGGGGCCCTTGAAACAATGTATTAGTCGATTTACATATCTAACAACAAAACTCACAAAGCGAACAAATAGTGATATCATTTAGGGGTCGAGTATTACGTATGACTTACAGTGCAATATGCAGCCAAAATACGATGGAACACGCCTGTGGCTCTTGCACCTCTCATCTGACACTAGCGAGACTTTCTTAAACGGATCTTCTGGAGAACACGAAACCCCTCTCTTCTCATAATCAGGCTCGTAAAGACTTATCATTATCTTACAAATTTCAAGGCTTCTCTTAGATTAATCGTGCTGCGTGGGGAAGTGCTGTCAAGCGTCGGCAGGCTGAGAACTTCTACTACTCCAATTGAAGCTTCAATAAGAAGGAGGCACAGTTTTTGGTCTCGGTTGGCAAGGCTCCAACGATAACGCGCTAACAACTATAGTGTGGCGAGAAAATCTTGATTCTTATAAAACTTTTGTGCTATCATTAGTATCATAGTCGTTTTATATAAAAAAAACAATCAATATTTTGCCCGCCTTTCAGTATGCTTCACCACAGTATAGCCATGGCATGTAGAAAAAAAAGCCCTAGAATGAGCCAAGAAATATTCTTTAGAAAAATATGCTTTTAGCGATTAGCGATACACCCAAAAGTTAAAAAAAAGATGAAGCAAATGACACTGGAACGTACTCATATACCTGTGGGATGACAGGAAACTATCCAAAAACTTTCTTTAGTGTTGATGCCGAGGCGTACAGAGTTGAAATAAAATCAAATTGTTGCTTTCAGGAGTCCTGCCGCTTGCTCAAGGAGTCGAATGGTCGAGGAAATGAACGATTCGGTCACGTTTCAATTTCTGTCATTTTCTAATGGTTTCTATTACGATAATTCAATAGAACCCAAAGGCTTTACAACTTCCGTGTACGGGCGAAACTGTTACGTGAACGCTGTTAGCAGAGACAAGTTTAATTGTTGCCAATAAAGATGAGTGGAATAATGACCCCCGTCAAAAGTGGCTATACCAGACACTAACGTTCACAATGTTGAAAGATATAGAAAGGAATGGTTTTTAATTTTGGCACAGAGAGAACATAACGAGTGACCGCATTCAATTCAATTAGAGTACAGTTGCAAGTTTTGTATGGCGCACCTCAGCCGCGCCATCAGGAGATCGCACTGTCAAAGCTCGAGTCTAAATTGGCGCCCTAAAAGAAAAATATTAGAGATGCCCAGATTCCAGAACTTTCCTTGCGTTGTCACGCATAAATATTTAAAAAGAATATACCTTCTAAATGTTGCAATGCGGAGGGCAAGTTCCCCTGCTTCTTGCGCAGGGGCCAACGTTATTAGATGAGCTCAGTTACGGAACTGCTTATAGACGTTGCCTGCACGAACAGTACCCCCCCCCCCCCCTCCCCTCACTCACCACGACTCGCCCGGTGTCGCTCGACGCGCCGCCAAACGGCTGCTTTGGTAACTGAATCGGGATACGTACGTTTCAACGTTACTAGAAACGTGAAAAACAACAGAAAAAACTCTTTTTGTAGCAACTTTTATTGGAGTTTAGTACAAAATGAGGGGCGCGTGATGTTTTCTAAAATCTTTAGTTTGCAAGGTTTGCGGCGCAATTAATATTGTTTTTATACAACCATCTCTCAGCGGTGATTTCAGGCAGAGCCGTATATGTAGAGAGTTTGGCCATTCGTTGGGAAGTATAGGAGACAAATGAAGCGGCGCCATTGGCCGAAAGCGGGCTGGGCGTGTTCCAGGGCGTCTTCAGAAATTCGAATGTGACCAACCAGAAGCCGGAAATAATACCCTGGCGGTGGTCGCGAGAAACAAACCTGATAACTGCATTGGAGTAACTCTTGATGGCTGAAAATATGGTACACGTGATGTTTCAATCACACTCATCTAAAAAGATGGTGGAAGAGTGCGACTAGCGGAAAAACCGACATAATCCTTACGCTAAACGCCGAGCCCCGGGAATCTGCCGTTAGAGCGGTCACACTCTGTCCGCGCAAAACAGAGTTGAGCGGCGCATTCGTTTCTTACACCTTTCTGCATGATCATGATCGAAACATCATGTGCACCCTATTTTCAACCACAAAGAGTTACTACACTTCACTCTTACGCACTTATTGAAGCCATATACGAACATAGACCTTCGATGATCGATCGGCTCAGAACTGTTTCTCGCTACCACCGCTAGGGGATCCTTTCGGCTTCTGGTTGGTCAAGAGAGCATGCCAAGCCCTCTTTCCGAGTCTGCCGCACGCCCTGGCTCTGCCCGCGCCTCCCATTGACCAAACTCTCTACATATACGGCTCTGATTTCAGGTAGCGCGTCCCGACCTAGGCGCATCTTAACTTCGGTGGTATTCCGCGGCGCGTCCGCTGGGAAGTCGGGGTCGCACCCCTGTAACCCTTTCCACCGTGTCTGTTCCGACTCCGAAATGGCCGATCGAAGTCAAAATAGATGTCACGTGCGGTTCCTCGAGTGACCGCTGCGGAAGAAATGGCGGTGTTGTGATCGACATTTGTCGCTTCAGCTGTGCTCTTTGGAACACACAGTTATGAAACGAAAATATAGATGGCGCTTTGAACGAGGGTTGGCGGTTTGAAGTGAGTGAGGGGGTTGGGGGGGGGGGGGGGGTACCCCCCTCTGCGAGAGTTCTTTAACTGAGGTAATGTAGTAAAGTTGGCAGGGGACTAGCGGTGACGTCAGAACACCCAGCCCTGATTGGCTGATCGCGACCCCCTATCTGAGTGTCGTCTTCTCCTTTGCAACGACGTCTGCTCGCAACGTCGTCTGCGTCTGTCTTACCTTTCCTGCGACTTTAGGAAATGCAGGTCTTTGCGAGCGAGCTTGACTTCGCCTTTCAGAGAGGGCAGACAAAATAACTCGAGTGGTACGTTGTTTTTGTCTAACAACTAGCAGACGCGCATCAAGGAGGGAGGTCAAAGGACTCACTGGCAATGTGCCCCGAGGCGCCGAGGTTTGTTTGCTAAGAACCGAAAGGTGAAATTAGTCAGTGTCCCCAACTTATCTCCCAAATACTTTTTCCCTCTTTTCGAGTGCGCCGAGACTCCTCACTCTTTAACGGCGTCGGCGGTAGTCAAAGCGATGGCTGCTTTACCTTTCCTGCGTCTGTCAGAGATTCACCGCTTTTTCACCGGCGAGAACGCGGCCTTCGAAAAGTATTTGTGTTTGTCCTTTGTCCCCCTTGTTCCCCTTCTACAGGGATTATATTCGTCATTCTTGTCCAGCTCACTTGCACCTTTGCATTTAATTGCATTATAACAATAATGACTTCTTAGTGTCAACGAGTCTACGACATAGCTTCCGCGATACGCTCAACGCCGCTCGGGTAACTCGATCAATCTTGCTCGGATTCTCTTCGAGAGATTAGCACAGGTTTTCAAGCTATTGCCACCTGAGTTTACGCCACACGTACATACCCGAATACGATAACTGACAACAGCCTTTTTGGTCGAGCAAGAAAGTTGTGACAACAAGCAGCGATCGAGCACTTTTGGGCTATGATGTGCCCACAGTACCGATCGCAGAGCAGCATTTGTTTATTTACAGTCACTACATCGGCTGTCAACTGTCTTCAGCTGATTATCTTTGAACAACTCATTAAACGCGAGTTACCATTTACGAAACTCGTGCGACTAAACATTTTAACATAGCGATGAACATGGTGTTTACTTCTTACCTGAGCGAGCGCCCTGCCGAGGCATGCTGCTCTTGGGGCGTTGCAACCACTGCTCTGGAAGGTCCGTCTTGGGCAGTCCATTTAGAGCCGCGTGCGGTAGCCACCATGTGGCTGCACTTTGCGGCCCACGAGGGCACTTACAGTGACTCTGTAAAATATCACCTTTATCAGAGCGGCATCTTTACCGCGTAGCTACAATTCTTAAACGACGCCTGGACATTCGAAACTAGAGAGAAATCCTTCCCCTCAAAAGAAAGAACGCATCCTTCAAGGTATTTCCTTTCGCCTTTTTCGAAGGCCGCGTTCTCGCCGGTGAAAAAGCGGTGAATCTCCGACAGACGCAGGAAAGGTAAAGCAGCCATCGCTTTGACTAGCAGACGTAAAGCAGACGACGTAAACTGCGTCAACCCAATGGTCCCCGCGCCAACCCACCCGCCGACGCCGTTAAAGAGTGAGGAGTCTCGCCGAAAGGAGGGAAAACGTATTTGGGAGGGAACTTGCGAACACTAATCACCCTCACTCTCGGTTCTTAGCAAAAAAAACTCGGCGCCTCGGGACACTTCGTCAGTGAGTCCCTTAACTTCTCTCCTTGATGCGCGTCTGCTAGTTGCAGGCAAAAACAACTTACCGCTCGAGTTATTTCGTCTTCCCTCTCTGAAAGGCGAAGTCGAGCTCGCTCGTAAAGACCTGCACTTCCGAAAGTCGCAGGAAAGGTAAGACAGACGCAGACGACGTTGCGAGCAGACGACGTTGCAAAGGAGCAGGCGACGCTCAGATAGGGGGTCGCGATCAGCCAATCAGGGCTCGGCGTTCTGACGTCATTGCTACCCCCTGCGCAAGAAGCAGAAGAACTTGCCCTCCGCATAGCTACCAGCGACAATGTAGTTGATCTTGAACGATAAGTTCGATCTATTAATCTATTAATTTCATATTTGCATCGCTCGGTCGGCCTTGCAGTAGGGCAAGCAATACATAATGCTGCAAAGGAAGCATAAAACAATCAGGAATACGGAACTGCAGAAAAGATAAACGGCCACTTCTTAACAATCTAATTTAATTGAAAAGAAAAAAGGGAAAGGGAGGCAGGACAAGTTGGCTAGTTGGAAAGGGTTCATCTTGAAACAGCGCGTATGTTATACGAACGGAGGAAAGTGGATGGTACAAGCGCTGACCTCGTCTGTTCCGTCCACTTAATTCCTCCGTCCGTGTAAGATTTGCGCCGTTTTATGATGAAGAATGGGGAACTGTTCTAATATTTCTTATAAATCAAGTGACAAAGCAGTTCGGCTTCAACAATAAGATATTTAAATAAACGAGCGCAGTTACCAATGGACTCGTTAAAAAGGCTCGCAGTGTTGTTCCCATGGACATATTTCAAGCTTACCACTTGAATTTACGTCCCCGCTAGAAAACAAAAACTTTTAAATGAATATATACTATGGGCAGGTGTTTCGCCTAATGTCTTAATTTCGCAGTTTTTAAATTACCAGACTAATTCCTCCTATTTCTTTAGGATAAAAAAAACAAGTCTTTTATCGAAAACAATTCAAACTGGAGCCAATATTTATGCCATTCAATAAAACAAATATTGTTTCAAGAAATAAAAAGATCTCGGAAATGGCTCGGGAAAGTTTATTTTTCTTTTTTCTACTCTAAAACAGTGAACCATGGCAAAACAGCAGTGTTTTTTCTTTGGCATTCACGCTCCAAAAAAACCGTCCCTACTTCTGAAACCAGAAGCTATTGCTCCAAAGGAAAGGTTACTTGCAACAAGTTCATTTCATTTCATTTCATTTCATTTAATGTACTCTCAGGTCCCGAAGGTATTGCAGAGAGGAGTGGATTTATACATCAGTATAAAGTGAACAATGAAGACAAACCGCAAAAAACAAAACACAAGGTACAGATTCGCTATGGAACATTGTTAAGAGCATCAGTTATGGCGGTTTTAAAATCAGCAGCGTCAGTAAGTAAGACTACGGATGCGGGAAGGCGATTCCAGCCGACGGAGGTGAGGGGTAGGAAGGAGGCATAAAAGGAGGAGGTGATGCAGTAGGGGATTCCCACTTTTAGTGGATGATCGGTGCACGGCGATACGTATGGATGATTCTGAAAATAGCGAGGTTCGAAGTGCTGGGTTAGAGGGATAAATTTCGTGAAATAAGGAACACCAAATAATAAAGATCCACGTAAACCTGGTAGTTATTACCTAGAATCTTTCTAGCATTGTAATACAGGCATATTCAGCTAGACTAAAACCCGGTTCAATACTAAAAGACTGGGCTGCCTGGTTTCGTTTCCTCACAGTGTAAAATTTGTACTCTTCTTTTTTTTACCGTATCGATAGACTAGAATATAAGATCGACAATCGAATCCCAGTTCTACCGGTGTGCGTGGTCATGCTTTCCATTTACAGCGGAGTCATTAGACGCCATGTCGAGGAAGATCATCTTCTCAATTCAAATGTTTCCATACAATATATTTTATTTGCGTTTATTTTAAGCAAAAAGATAATCGTATCAGCCAAAGCAGAAAGAAAGCATTGCTCTGCGAGAACTGGGAATAGAATCAGAACTTTAAATTATAGTTGGTAAGAACTGCGTGAAATGTATGAATAAAACACCTATTAGTCAAGGTGCGGATTACTTTGAAATGACTAAGCAGCAAAGCATTTATTGTTTACAACTGTATACACTTCTCAAGAAATAGTGTTAGTTTAAATTGCACGTCATCCTGGTATCACGTTGCTTTAAAATCTTGTCATGCAAAACATATCTGCGTGATCAACAAAATAACAAATCAATATTTCATCCAATATCCTTTTTTTTTTGCACGTTTCTCAATTTTTATTTTTCTTATTATTTTGGTGCACAAATGGGCCAACACTTCTACGAGGAGAAAACGACAGTTTTACCGCGTATACTCTGAGAAATGCATGCGCGTCTACTTATTTGCAAAACACTCAGAAAGCCAATCTTTGCAATCTACGAGATCAGTTCAACGAATGATGAGGCGGAACGTTCATTTAGGACCTAAAAATGAAGTCTGTGCCGTGGTACTGCGCTATGCGAAGCGTCATGCTTGCATTGCGTAATGTCTCAGCGCAGACTCAATTTTGAGGTCTCAACAGATGTTCAAACTTATCCTTCGCTGAACTGATTTTGTAGATCGCAGAGATCGGCTCTTCGAGTGTTTTGTGGGTAAGGAGACGCGCAGCCATTTCTTAGAGTGTAAAAAACAAGGTGAAACAAGAGACTAACCTTTTTTCTCTTGCTGCAATTTTAAAAAATTTATACTTGCCGAGATGAATTTACACATCTACAAGTCCCCTAATTTCTCTAAATTTCATAATTTTAAATTGCTTCAGTGCAGCTGTCACTCAAAGCCTACGAGATGGATACTCCAACTACAAATACAAGAACAATCGTTTTCTTTTTGTGTTGCCTCAGCTTTCTTTATGGCTTATTTGGATCTGTCTAACCTATCAAATATAATGTACCTGATCGATTAAACTACCGGAAACAATTGCCTTTCTGCAAACCAGATTTTTTGAGAATACGTTACAGATCTGCGAAACTCTTCTAATTTATAAAACGTTTCTGTGCAGCTTCAAGTCATATAAGATACAAAAGGGAATGTCCAGAGCGCAAAAAACTACCCTTCATTTTTGTTTTTCTTTTTGCCCTTACATTTACCATAACGTATCTTCCCCCCTAACACATCAAATATTATCGACCAGATCAATCTATGGAGTGCAATCAATCATCAACTCAACAAATCCTACAAAAAGCAACAAAAAAAAAAAAAGAAGAGAAAAACGTTCAGAATGGAGGTGAAGCAACTTCGAGGACATACGCCAACGTACTTAAGGGTATAGGATTTTCATGTAAATTCGAGTTTTATAGCCGAAGAGCACACGTAATGTAAATGAATATAGTCACCACTGGTATTAACCACTCCTGCATTCCAATCTTCAGTCCGTTAGACGACGATATCCATGATTGGTCAGCATAGGTTCGAATGGTATATAGTGTCTGCGCATGCGCAGTGCTGTCAGTGGCGCCACCACAGTGACATGACATCAGAGGGTTTAGTCGGTCTATAATAAAGCAGATATTACCAGTAAGAAGGTTGGCGTCTGCCTGTGCAATGATACCCAAAATGAATTATCTAGGTCCTTGAACGAGTGACCGACCTCGTTTGCGTCGGCGTTTTGCGCTCCCCACCATTCCCCTGCCCCTCCCCCTCATGATAAAAGCGATGCCACATGAGCCAGTGGTTCGAGTTCACATCGTCTAATCTTTGTAAAGATTGTCCCCTAACTACACGGGCGTTTTTTTAGTCGGTGTAGAATCAAAGCACGGAACTTCCGCTTGGTGTTTTTTAGCCCTTGAATCAAGTTGGAAGACAGAAAAGGCGACTTGGGTTATTAGGCTTGATAATTCACGAAAACTTGTAATTTTTTTGGTATTTCTGTTTGACTTACTTAAACAAGTGACGATCAGCCTTAGTATAGCATCGCAGTGTCATGGAATTTTGAATAAAACATAATAGTGAGCGCTACGGTGCGAGATATGTAATCATTGCACACGGCTTTTCACCAGAACTACGCGTATAAAGTGAGCCTGTGACTTCGATTTAATTAATTGCCCTTCGCCAGCTCTGCAATCGAAGTGGACGGCGATAACGCCGCTCTTTGCGCACTTAGTTTCGCTTTGAAGCTTACAAGTTACATCTCCCGCGCCTTAGCGCCCAGTGTAATTGTTTTAATCACGATTTCACGGCACGGCTAGACCGTATTAAGCTTTCAGCGCCAATTCTCCAAATACATTATTCTCCAACAATTTAATTTTAAAAAGTTTGTTTATTAATTAGCTCACTCATTGCCTATTTAGCGTCTATTCGAGTAGCAGCCATGGTACGCAACCTGACCCCGAAACCAAAAAAACGTAATGTGAGTTTTTTTTTTTTTTTTTTTTTTTTCTAGTTCAAGACCGATTGAAGAACAATTTGTATAGCCTCAGAACAATCAAGTTTGGTGTGACCCTTCGTGCCATCTAGCTCATACTATTTGCAACACTGGGAAGGCCTTTTCGCCAGCCTGCTTGCTTGTGGGGCTGTTCATGCATTACTTTGAATGTGTTGATTTTAGAGTTTTTGGTCTTGTAGTATTAACATTGCTACCAGCTACCGCAAACGCAGCAGCATCAGACGCAAAGCCGTAGGCACTATCGCGTACCTGACTGTCGCAACCTCAAAAGCTTAGCAGGCGTGAAGCTCCGCGGGTTCTCGTAGAGGCCGTGGAAAATATAACTCGATCAGAAATGAATAAGTGCGGTAAAAGATATAAAATAAGCATTCAGCGGCCATTACATGACTGTAGGTGGATTTCTAAATGCGTTATTTACTCAATGTTTGCAATTATACACTCGAAGCGCGACGTTTTTCGGGTTCGCTGCAATGGCTCCCTAGAGTCAGTTAAGTCAGTCGACATCCACCACTGCTCTCTACTCCGTGAAAACATTTTGCCCGAACGACGCTTTGCGTATATTTCCAGTGTTTCAGCGTATGGTAACCGAAGTGAGCGTTCTCGACAATTCGTCGGTCGATGAGTGGATTGTTGTTTTCGTCTTTAGCGTGATCGCATAGTTGTCCAAGACGTCTGCTCTATATCGGAATATGTCTACGGTTCTACCTTCGTCCACGCTGCGTAAAAACAAACTACTCAAGAAATAAAAATCTACATACCCCAAGAAAAACGGTTATCGAGGCGGCGTTTATCTGTGCCTAATGAAAAAGAAAAAAAAGAACGCGATATCTTATCTCCGCGAACAAGCTTCACCTCCCGGCGATCAACTGCTTTTGGACGCAGTTCAAACTACAGCCAGCAAGCACTACAAACATTCCTCGGACGCTACAGTCGTCTTCAAGACGACGAGGGGACGGGAAACAAGCTGATCCCCAATATGAGGTCAGCACTGATGCGGGAAAAGTTCAATTGACAGAAAGGATAGTAGATATGACCATTGATTGTGAGGGGAGGGCATGGCGGGGGAGGGGGGGGGGGGTCTTTTAGTTTCGCCATTGTAACGGAGACAACTTCGTCGAAGTCTTCGCTTTCGTGCCTTTGAGACGCCCTCAAAGAGCGTAAAAAAGAAAAACATTGCAGGACGCTCAAGCTTCGCCTTTAAGAGTGCAACGTGAAGCGTTATCGGGTCGCGTTCGCAAAGAATTTTCATATAAACGCGTACTTGTTGCTAAGCCGTACTAGCGTGTGTGCACGCGGTCTAATCGGTAATGTCACGTGTAGCGGGATGTCACACGTGGCTTTGATGTTTTGACCCTATCGACCCGCTAAATTTGGCGGCGAAGTTTTCCTACCAAATTTAGCGGGTGAATAATATAATGCAACGCGCGCAGCCACGTGACGTCACACATGGCTGCGCGCGTTGCGTTATGAAATTCTTTTGGCCCCAAAGACGCACTCACCGACGCCGACGTCGACGCCGGGTGTTCTGTGACATAAGCTCCTAAACGCTATGGCGTTAAAAAAAAAAAAACTGTCATGGTTTACTTGGGTTTACTAAAATTTGGCAGTAATATTTGGACGTTTCATTTTGTTCGATTAGTTCCCATGGTGGCTTTTTTCAAACTCTTCAGGAAGGCACTCACTAAAACTTTGATGATAAAACTCCAGAACCGCACGTGCATACGGATCGATAAAGATGTTTAGTAGATCGTTCCGATGATTCCGATAAGTATTCCCGATACATACTGCACCGCCGCCTTTGCAGATGCATAATTTCGTTAACGGATAAGATTAATAGAGATTTTTAGGGAACCGTTTTAGCACATCCGATGTGGTACGATGGGCCCTCCCGTACGAACTGCGCATGTGCTAGTGTTGTGAGGTAGCGCAAGCGCAGTTCGTACCGGAGGGCCCATCGTACCACATCGGATGTGCAAAAACGGTTCCCTAAAACTCTCTAATGGGTATTAAGAAACCATAACAAAATACGATCGATAGACAAAAACGATCGATGCTCTGAATTGGGTGTGCGGACTGATCGTCTGCCTTGAAACGGCTTCGGGAGAACCTCGTTTGCAAACGGTTCCAGACGATCGGTACAGGTCGAGCGCTGGCAACGGAAGTCTACATCGCCTTCATCGAGAAAGGACAGATCGACGTGTGTACGAATTGCAAAAAAAAACTGAAATAAATAAAATTCGCATCTCGCAAATATAAAGAACCAAACATTGTATATCTACTTGTAAATCGTCTCGTCCTTTTTATTTTTTGAATAATTCCGCCTTTTTTTTAATATTATTTCGTGGTTCATTGAAGTTGTTCGACGAAGCAGATTCTTGAAACCCGGCGTGAACGGTAGACTTATCTTTGAGGACCCGGCGAAAGTTCTAGGAAAGCGCAGTACTGGGAGAAAGCAGCTCAGCTCGCATCGCTTCGCGATAATTTCTGGTTACCATGCCACAATAAGCCAAGTAGGCTGCTTCGAATTTTTTCTTTGATTTTTAGAGAGCGGATTTTGCTTTCGCGAATGGTTTACCATTCCTCCGTGATGTGTGGTTGACGAAGCAATTGTGGCTCGAGGAATAGCAAAAGTAAGACGTAAAGTGCGAAAGTAACGGTGTATCGGTTTTCTCCGTTTAACATCGCACTGCTGACAACGAGAAGACTGAGTGACTGCTTATGAATTGCAAAAACAGAAGTAAATGA
Source organism: Ixodes scapularis (assembly GCF_016920785.2). NCBI lineage: Eukaryota > Metazoa > Arthropoda > Arachnida > Ixodida > Ixodidae > Ixodes > Ixodes scapularis. The sequence goes on from NW_024609835.1 coordinate 70,976,910, forward strand.
AATTCGCATCTCGCAAATATAAAAAACCTAACATTGTATGTCTACTTGTAATTCGTCTCATACTCTTTTTTTTAATAATGCCGCTTTTTTTATACGAAACTTCGCGCCCCACGGCGTGTCGCCACTGGCTCTGCGAAGTTCTAAAATGTTCGTCTGCTAAAGGAGCAGACAAGCTTTCCGACAACCAGTGATCTCTACGACATTTGCTTTGATCGCGTTTGCCCGCTCTGTGAATGCGGCCACTGGCGACCATCTTTCTGGTAGAGTTATATTACATCTAGCCAATGTAAGCTGCTGCAGCCACTATCATCCATTTATGACAGACAGTGTTGTGGTAGTTGTGGTGGCAGGTTGCCATCAAAATAGCGTGGGTGATATTTCGTGCTTGATTATTTTGGCGAAACATATTTTGAAAACCCGGCGTGAACGGTAGCGCGATCACTGAGGACCCGGTGAAAGTCTCACGAAATTGCATCACCGAGGAAAAGCAGCACAGCAGGCATCGAAAGTCGTATCGGAAGAAGCATCGAACGCAGACGCCGGTACGGAGTCTGTTTTCGACGCGAGCTGCGCTGCTTTCCCCCAGTGCTGCGCTTTCGTAGAACTTTCGCCGGGTCCTCAAAGATGAGACTACCGTTCACGCCTGGTTTCAAAAATCTGCTTCGCCGAACAACTTCAATGAACAACGAAATATCACCCACGGTACAGTGTACTAGGTTACGGCTATTTTATGGCAGTCTGCCGCCATAGTGCTGTCCGCCATAGTACCTATGATGGCTAGAGATAATATAACTTTACCAAAAAGATGGCCGTACGACTAGCTCCATAGGCGGAGCTGGTCAAACACGATCCAGCACATAGACATAGAGATCAGTGCCGACAACACTGGCGCTCGATCTTTTTGACTGAAACTTGGAGTTGGCACTACATTGCGAAAACAATTTAGAAAAAGCTCTTTTATACCAATGTCTGCACACAAAGTGAAGGCGCTTGTGGTGGCTAGGCATGCACACTTAGAAAAAAGGGTATCCATAGTCCTCCTTAAAGGGGGAACGCTCTTGTAACCTATGTTTCTTCAGAAAGGGAGAAACTTTCGTCCCGAAAGCACGGGAGCAAAGTTCCTGTCCTGCGTCACTTGCATCTCATTATGGCGGCCCCGAATCGAACAAACCCACCTCAATATAAACTAACGAGGACGCTACGTCTATTGTACGGGACGAGACGAGTAGCAAACAAAAGAGTGACTCGAGCTTTTCGCGAACCGTATTTATTTCAAAAGCTAGCTTCTCCACGCAGGTAAAATATTTTTCGTTCCGTAAGCAGTCACTCAGTCTTCTCGTTGTCAGCAGTGCGATGTTAATCGGAGAAATCCGATACACCGTTACTTTCGCACTTTACGTCTTACCTTTCCTATTCCTCGAGCCACAATTGCTTCGTCAACCACACATCACGGAGGAATGGTAAACCATTCGCGAAAGCAAAATCCGCTCTCTAAAGAGCAAAGGGGAAATTCGAAGCAGCCTACTTGGCTTATTGTGGCACGGTAACCAGAAATTATCGCGAAGCGTGAAGCAAGGTTACATCACTCGCCACCAGACGGCAGGGTCAAGCAGAGTCATTGCAAGTAACTAGGCTAGGTGGCGCTAGGTAACGCTCAATTCATGAGCAAAAAAAGTGTTTTTATTTGCACATGCCACCATTGCGCTTCGGGCCCTTCGGGCGCCTTTTTTATACACACACACATTACTCATGCTACAGGCATGAGCTGAACATGTACCTTGAGCGCATACACATACATGGTACATGCAAACATCAATACGACAGCACACTAACCCGATTGCTACTTCCGAGCTCTGCGTTTCCGCCTTTTATACTCGTCGTTTTGAAGGTACTGATTTTATCAGTGACCACGTAAAAAAATAACATTCGTAGCATGTGCACTTTTTTTTTTTTTCAGTAATGTCATATTTTTAGACTATTTTGAACGGCTCAGGGGATAAAGTTCTTATCAAAAAGTAAACGCTCATGTCGTAATTATTTGAAAGCTAATAAAACAAGCCGCTTCACTGCGGTTCCAAGCCATGTGTATGCTTCCCCGCACGGAAGGTCGTAGCCAGTTTTTCTGTTGTATTATTCCTTTTCGATTTGTGCTGTTCGCGCACGGCTGCAATTTCCGTCTTGAATTGATCTCTATGGAGATTAGTTCAAGACGGAACTCATGCTACAAGCTGATGTTTGTAGCATGAGTAATGTATCTATATGTGTGTATAAAAAAGGTGCCTGAAGGGCCCGAAGCGCAATGGTGGCATGTGCAAATAAAAACACTTTTTTTTGCTCATGAATTGGGCGCTACCTAGCGCCACCTAGCCTAGCTACTTGCAATGACTCTGCTTGACCCTGCCGTCTGGTGGCGAGTGATGTAACCTTGCTTCACGCTTCGCGATAATTTTTGGTTACCGTGTCACAGTTCACTTAGAAGCGATGCTTCACGGAGAGAGGAATCACTTTTCGACCAACTTGAATGCAGCCAAACCGCAACTTGCGGCAGGCGTCAAGTATACGGAGCTACGCCGTGGGCAGAGATGGCAGTAAGGGTGTAGGACCATCGGACACCAACAAAGAAGAAGCAGAAGCTTGACCAGACGCAGCTCGTGTAAAAGCCTTTTCGAGCAATTCACCGTGGACCCTCGGAAGCCTTTGGTAGATGTATATATGTAAATAAAATGAGGGGTAAGCCTTTACTCCTCATGTGGTGACCCGGACGTGATCCACTACGCCTCCAGCACCGTCAAAACCGCCCCGCTCCAGGATCCTGACCCCCACTTATCATGTCTTGGAACACCGTGGGCGCCTGAGGCCTTGGAGACCACACTATACGACATGGCTGAAGCTGACGAAGACCAACACCCGGACGAGTTAACCCGTCGCTTAACTCAACAACTCGCTTCAGTCACCCGGCGGTTCCCAGCGTTCTGGCCGGCTGACCCAGAACTTTGGTTGGCTCAGATCAAACAAGAGTTCGCTCGCCGGAATATCACTTCTCACACGACGAAATTCCGAGACGTTGTCACGTCACTGTCTTCAACCGAGGCCTCGGAGGTACGTGACATAGTAATTTCTCCCCCCGCCCAAGATCCCTATGATCACCTAAAGAATGAGTTGATCCGTCGAACAATTGCTTCAGAGCAGCGTCGGCTGCAGCGGCTACTCACCATTGAGGAACTCGGCGACAGAAAACCTTCTCAACTTCTGCGTCGTATGAAACAACTTCTGGGAAGCCAGGCCTCGGCCATGGACACTTCCATCTTACGTCACCTTTTTCTGCAGCGGCTGCCCTCCAATGTGCGCATGATTTCAACCACTTCTGGCAATATTTGCATCGACGACCTTGCCGAACTAGCTGACAAGCTCCTTGATGCCGCGCCTCACAACATCCAACCTGTCGTGCAATCCACCAGCGACTGGCAGCAGCCGCGGCTCGCCACCTCGAGTCCGACTACCGAAGAATTCAGACACCTTCAAGAAAACGTCGCGATGCTGGTGGACCAGGTGGCTGCCATAAGACAGCGTTACTCACGCGCGCCTGAACCGCCCCGAGCAAAACGCCTTCCTTCACCTTGTCCATCGGGGCAACGGCAACTCTGCTGGTACCATAAAAAGTTTGGAGACCAAGCGCACCACTGCTCACCTCCTTGCAGTTGGTCAAAGGAAAACGCCCGCAGCACTTGCTAATGGTGACCGGTCAAGTGCTCAAGCCCACAGGTCACCTCTTTTTCATCATGGAAAAACACACCAAGATAAAATTTTTGGTTGACACTGGAGCAGAAGTCAGCGTGATACCACCTTCTCCAACAGAACGCAAGACCAAAAACAACACATCAAATCTTCAAGCAATAAACGGATCCAGCATTACCACGTACGGTCAGAAGTCGCTTACACTTGATTTCGGGTTTTCGCGCATTTTCTGATGGGTTTTTCTTGTGGCTGATGTAAATCACCCTATTTTGGGGGCAGATTTCCTGTCCTTCTTTGGACTCTGGGTGGACATTCGAAACTCACAACTCTTTGACCCCACGACACGTCTCGCGGCAGCAGGAATAGTCACTGCACTACCTCACCCAGTATCCCGACCACCTCCGAGCAACATCTACAACAAACTTCTAGACGAATTTCCTGACCTCACTCGACCGTGCAACGTGATACGTCCTCTAAAGCATGACATTACTCATCACATTGTCACAGACGGACAACCGATCTACACTCGCGCTCGTCAACTAGCTCCAGAACGACTAAAAATCGTGAGGCAGGAGTTTGACCATATGTTGGAGTTGGGAATTATACGGCCATCGAAAAGCTCTTGGTCCTCGCCGCTACACATGGTGCCTAAAGCCACACCCGGCGATTGGCGCCCATGCGGGGATTATCAAGCTTTGAATAATATCACAACGGCCGATAAATTTCCCATACCTCACATCCAAGATTTTTCCCACAGTCTACATGGCACAACGATTTTCTCAAAAATCGATTTGATCAAGGCATATCATCAAATACCTGTGGAGCCCAATGACATCACAAAGACAGCAATAATCACACCTTTCGGATTGTATGAATTCGTCCGAATGCCGTTTGGACTCCGAAATGCAGCACAGACGTTTCAGCGCTTTAATGACCAAGTCACACGGGGGTTAGATTTTTGCTTTGCGTACTTAGACGACCTTCTAGTAGCAAGCAAGACGCAAGAAGAACACATCGAGCATCTTCGCCTTCTTCTCACACGCTTAGCAGATAATGGTCTTGTCATTAACCCTGCAAAATGCTCATTCGGCGCCTCCGAATTAACATTTTTGGGGCACCACCTTAGTAGTTCCGGAGTAAAACCACTGCCTGACAAGGTTGAGGCGATTGTCAATTTCCCGAGACCAACCACCATCAAACAGCTGCGAGAATTTCTCGGCCTGATCAACTTCTTTAGACGGTTCCTCCCTCAATGTGCCACAACAACCCAACCACTTGCCGATATCTTGTCTACAAAGCACAATTCGAAACAAGAGGTAATTTGGACAGAGGACAGATCGCGTGCATTTGAGAAAATCAAAACTGATCTATCCAATGCTACAATGCTCCACCACCCAGTCTTTAATGTACCAACACGCGTCATGACTGATGCGTCCGAGGAAGGGGTCGGAGCGGTCGTACAGCAACAGGTTGAGCAACACTGGCAACCTCTCGCGTTTTTCTCAAAAAAATTACGTCCAAGAGAACAGAAATACAGCGCGTTTGGGCGAGAGCTCCTAGCTATTTACCTAGCCATCAAGCATTTAAGGTACTTTCTTCAGGGTCGCTTTTTTCACATATTAACCGACCACAAACCACTGACTTTTGCTTTAACATCTGGTAGAGACGGTTATTCACCACGTGAAATTAGACAAATGGCTTTCATCGTAGAATTTACGGCAGGTGTGCGACACGTGAAGGGATCGAACAACCCAGCGGCCGACGCTTTACCCCGTGTCAGTATACAGTCCGCTGAGATAAACCTCTTGCATCACATCGATTTTCGTCGCCTCGCCGAATCACAAAAACACGATGCAGAGCTTCGACATCTACGCTTTGGAAGTACAGCTCTTAAACTTGAAGACGTCCGAATTCCCGGATGTAACGAAGTAGTGACCTCTGACGTCTCCACAGACACGCCTCGACCATTCCTCACTAACGAATTCCGTCGTCCTGTTTACGACTCACTGCATTCGCTAGCTCATCCAGGTATTCGTGCAGCTCAACGATTGGCCACATCGCGTTTTGTCTTGCCGAAAATGAACGCCGACGTACGCGAATGGGCAAGAACGTGCCACAAGTGCCAGACAACTAAAATCCAGAGACAGGCGATAGCTCCAGTCTCCCCTTTCAAGCCTCCGGATGCCAGATTCTCCCATGTCCACATCGACATTGTTGGTCCCCTACCTCCATCACATGGATTTGTATATATGCTAACCTGTATAGACCGATTCACCCGTTGGCCTGAGACCACTCCTTTAACAGACATTACTGCCGAATCTGTTGCTTCGGCTTTCGTAACATCGTTAGTGTCGCGTTTTGGTGTGCCAGACACTGTAGCAAGCGACAGAGGCCGTCAATTTGAGTCCCAACTGTTTGCTGAACTTCTACGCCTCTTCGGAGTATCCCGAATTCGCACGACTGTGTATCATCCCGCTGCCAACGGAATGGTCGAAAGATTCCATCGACAGCTGAAGACATCACTCAAAGCGCGGATTAAATCAGGCATCTGGTTTGAGGCACTGCCTCTTGTTATGCTTGGCCTTCGCACGGTCTACAAAGCTGACCTGACGGGAACACCCGCTGAATTCACTTACGGCACGACACTCCACCTCCCCGGTGAGTTTTTTCACAACACTATAACCGATGCTGTTCCCGACGTACGAAATTACGTTGTCCGACTGAAACAAACCATGAGGGAGCTAGCTCTGCCACCGAATCGACTTCCACCTAACGACAATACTTTTGTCAGTTCTGATTTGACGAAGCGCACGCACGTATTCTTTCGACGTGACGCAGTACGAAAACCCTTGGACGCGCCGTACGATGGCCCGTACCCCGACCTTCGACGTTACCCCAAGACCTTCAAAGTCGACTTTGGTGCAAGAAAAGATTTCGTATCCATTAACCGACTCAAGCCCGCACATACTGCGCAACTAAACAGCTCCTCAACAAGATATTTCAAGTCTGCACTTCTGATTCGAAGTCCACTTAAGTGCAAGACATCCACTTCACGTCATGTGCGCTTCAAAAACCATGCCTTCGACATCTAGGAGGAGGAGTATTGTAGGACCATCGGACACCGACAGAGAAGAAGCAGCAGCTTGACCAGACACAGCTCGTGGAAGAGCATTTTCGAGCGATTCACCGTGGACCCTCGGTAGCCTTTGGTGGATGTATATATGTAAATAAAATGAGGGGTAAGCCTTTACCCCTCAACGGCATTACCGTAATGGAATTACAGTAGTTAAATTACTTTTTGGAGTAATGAGTAATGTAAGGAATTACTTCTCTAGGCTAGTAATTTAGTAATGTATTGAATTACTTTCAGGCAGTAATTTCGAGAAAATTACTCATTACTTTTGTCCTAATTTAGAAAATTCCTCCGAAAGCTTTAAGAAAGAAGCAAAAAAAAGTGAAAGCCGTTTACAATTCCCTGTAACGCCGGTTAGAGCGCAGCTCTTGAGGAGGAGGATGCAAGCATGCTGATGGATAGTAGACTCCTTGAGGTCACATGACCTCAGGGGGGCTCGTGTGACGTCAGGGGGTCACGTGACCTCAGGGTGGCCACGTGACCTTAGGGAGTCACGTGACCTCAAGGGGTCACGTGACTTCAGGGGGGTCACGTGGCCTCAGGGGGGTCACGTGACCTCAGGGTGTTTAATGGCCTCAGGGGTCACGTGACCTGAGGGGGTCACGTGACCTGGGGGTAACGTGACCTGGGGTCATGTGACCTCGGGGGGGGGTCACGTGACCTCAGGGTGGCCACGTGACCTTAGGGAGTCACGTGACCTCAGGGGGTCACGTGACTTCAGGGGGGTCACGTGGCCTCAGGGGGGTTTAATGGCCTCAGGGGTCACGTGACCTGAGGGGGTCACGTGACCTGAGGGGGTCACGTGACCTCAGGGGGTCACATGACCTGGGGCGCCACGTGACCTGAGGGAATCACGTCACCTTGGGGGGGCACGCGACCTTAGAGGGGGGTCAAGTGACCCTGTCACGTAACCTTGCGGTTACGCCGACGGCGACGACGTCGCCGCTCAAGCCGGAAACGGGCCCCTAAGAGCTGCGCTCTGAAATTATTTTTGGTGGTAAAATTATGTGAAAAGCTCCAGAGGAAATAATCGGCGGCCACCTGAGTGTAAATCCCTCTACGAAGAGCTGGACAGACCCACAAAGGAGGGCTGGAAAGGCGAAGGAGAAAAGCTTGCGTGTAGACATCGCTGGAAGGCAACGACTTACGAACTCCTGGCACGACTGATTCACGGCGTCGTGTCATCGCGACTATACTAAACTTCGTTCATCCCTAAGCTGACTTGCTGTGGGAGCTACGAGCTAACCAGGACCAACCAAACACCTTCCTTTAGTCACGTGTCCCGTCCCTTTCTCTGCGCGTCGGTATGAACGAGAGCGTGGTTACGTGGCAAACGATAGACGTGTGACTGCTCCAACAAACACGTAGCTTCCACCGTTCATCCCTAAGCTGATAGTGCGTTAGCTTAGGGATGAATAGCTCATAGGCTACAAGGCGACGGGCACATCACCAGTGAGTTAAACATAATTTAAAACCTGAGAGGACAGGACAAACAGATCCCCGGCCTTGTACTTTCGTCAAGCAAGTTCAAACCGTAAGCTTAGACTGCTGTGAACAACAAATGACCGGAATAAATAGTTAATTCCTAATGCCTTGTCAAAGCCCCAGAACGTTTCGAATGTCCTCGAGCAAAACAGGTGCCGCTCGCGGCAAGCCTCACTGCCTTCCTAGGGAAGTTCATTCGGGAATAAGCCTACACGCAGATATCACCCCGCGTTCGTTGGGAAAGTACACATCTTAGGAAGCTCGCGCCATTCCTCAACTGTGGACGCTTCTGCTTAACAATTATCCGGGCCCTTTTTGTGACAATGCGGAAAAACTTGGAAAATTATTTCTTAAGAGGAAGTTCTATCGCGTCTTGTTCTGAACTTGCTTTCTTATTTGCTGATTCCAACTTTTTACGCTTGCCTGTCGCGTATGGCGATCCTGCCAGACACAACCACGAATTATTTTATTCATGTATGAAGTTTCGGTACACTCCCCTCAGCGACACAGCTGTCTTACTAACGAAGCGAGACAGCCGATGTCGGCTATTGGTCGTGTCTTACGGTTCGAAAGGCGCGTTACGGTAAGACCGCAGAAAACTCGCGCATGCGCAGTTCGTACCGGAGTGCCCATCGTACCGTATCGGATGTGGAAAAACAGTTCCCTAAAACTCTCTAGTAGAGTTTTAGGCAATCATTTTTACACAAACGATGCGATACAATCGGCCCTCCGGTATCGACTGCGCATGCGCAATATTACTACCATCTTGCATTAGTCCAGTTTCTGAACCATGAATTCTGATCGTGTGGTCATTGTGGCTGACATCAGAAGCATCTCGACTAGTTTAAAGACAAAAAACTAAAAGCGTGAGAGATAAGACGTGCAAATGGAAGGGAGAAGCAAAATAAGCGACATTTCGGGCGCACGTTCTTCGCCAGGTTATGAAAAAACTAAGGGAAGCCCAGGAAAAGGATGTGAGTTTTGCCGCCACATGACTCAAAAGTATTAAACGAAGAAAAAGGGCACAGCAGCAGACGGCAATCAGATGGAGAGAAAAGGTAATCGTTGGAGTCGGTCTTTACTATTCGCCATCTACGTGTCACACGTGGCATGCAATGGAACATGCAACCGAATGCAACGCGACGTCCCAGCATAAATATATCCCGGTTTTCCATCACTAGGGTTCTGCGTTTTCGGTTTTTATTTTTTCGAAATTCGGCGTACTTTTTTCGGTATTTATTTTGAAATTCAATTTTCGGTTGTATTTTTTTTTGTATATTTATGCCCACAAAAGTTTACCGTCTTTTTCGGTGCATATGAAATAAACATCAGATGATCCTTGTAGCTCTGATATTTATGATCGCTCCTAGAATAGCAGCACAGATACATTGAAAAAGAAATGGACACTTTTGCGCATGTGTGAAACTCTAAAAGAAACAAGAAAAAAAAAACAGAAGTACAGACAAGTCACATATAAAGCCTGTAGCAAGAAAGATATTCTCAATTGCTAACAAATTGTATATTTACATTATTTACAAAAGATTCAAAATCTAAAGATCGTGGAACGTGGACTGCGTAGCCCTTCGCCTTGTCATCTCGAGACCCCGCGTGCAAGTGATGGTGTTTTTCTCGAGCTGGTGTTCTTCGTCTTCTTTACTCGCTGTAGCGTGCCGCTACAGGTACTCCCCCCCCCCCCCCCCCCCCCCCTAGCAAGGAGGTGGAGGAGACGAGCGATTAGGTGCTCCTTTGAAGAGTACACGTCGTACTAGGGTTGGAGTTGTGTGTGCTTGAGGTTGCTCGAGATGAGCTGGTTTTATCCTGTTGAGTGAAATTATATCTTCACGTCCTTTCAGGAGCACGGTGAAGTACTTGTCACCGTGTTTTAGAACTTTAAATGGTCCTTCATAGTTGTTCTGCAGCGGTCGCTTCATGGCGTCTGTGCGTATGAACACCAAAGGGTGCAGCGTGACAGTTCCGGGCTGAGGAACACCTTGCGAGAGTTCCGCTGTCGTGTGGGCATAGGTCGTAGTTTCTCGAATGAGGAACGTAGACGGCTTACGTAGTCCTCTGCTGTAGTGGTTTCGGTGTTGATGGCAGGTGTTAGAAACTCACCAGGGATGCGTAGAGGCGTGTCGTACACCATTTCTGCTGTACTGCATCCCAGGTCACTTTTTAGGACGTGCGTATTCCAAGCATGGCGAGTGGTAGAGTTTCCGTCCAAGGCGCGGCTGTACCTTTCGTCTTCAAACTGGCCTTTAGCTGTCTGTGAAACCGTTCCACCATTCTGTTGGAGATGGGGTGATAGGATGTAGTGTGAATATACTTTGTACCTAGGATCCGCGAGAGGTTCTGGAGCAGTGTAGACTCGAATTGTCTCCCTCGGTCTGTTGTGATCGTGGTTGGTGTTCCAAAACGGCTGACCCACATGCTGACGAAGGCCCGTGCTACGGCTTCTGCTGCTATCGATTTGATCGGTGTTGCTTCAGGCCACCTCGAGAGGCGGTCGGTGCAGGTCAAAATGTACCGGCAATCGTCGACTGGCGGGAGTGGTCCCACTATGTCGAGGTGGATGTTGCTGAAACGACCATCGGGAGGTGAAAACTTGCCGAGCGGTGTAGTCGTGTGCCGACCCACTTTCGCGCGCTGGCATTGCACGCACGTGCGTGTCCAATTGCGGATGCCGGCGTTGATCTTAGGCCAGATGAATCGAGCAGTTATGAGATGTTGTGTGGCTCGAATTCCTGGGTCTGAAAGTGAGTGGATTGCTTCAAACATGGGCTTCCGGAACTTCTCGGGGACATATGGTCTTGGTTGTCCTCTCGACACATCGCAGACCAATGTTGCTTTGCATTCCGGAATCTTTATGTCTTGTAGGTTCAGTGACGTTGTTTCCCGCAGATGTGGTAGCGTTGTATCCGTGCTCTGCCCTGCTGCTAGTTCTTCGTAGTCGACAGCGTTCCGTTCGGTAGAGCAGGTGTTCACACCAATTCGAGAGAGTGCATCTGCTACGGAGTTGTCTTTGCCTGGTACAAAGCGGATGTCCGTCGTGAACTCCATGACGTAAGCCATTTGCCGTATCTCTCTTGGCGTGTGCGTTTCACTGCTAGATGTTAAAGCGTACGTCAGCGGCTTGTGATCAGTCATCACAAAAAATGATCGTCCCTCGAGGTAGTAGCGGAAGTGTCTGATCGCAAGGTAGACTCCGAGTAGTTCCCTTCCGAAAGTGCTGTAGCGGCACTCAGTGGTTGACAGCTTCTTCGAGAATAATGCCAATGGTTTCCATGTTCCGTTGATGTTCTTCTGGAGGACAGCTCCGACGGTGGAGTTAGAGGCGTCTACCATGACTGATGTTAGCGCTCCAGCCTTTGGATGGGTCAGCAGTGTAGCTTTTGCAAGTTCCTCCTTGATGGCGGAAAACGCTGCGTCAGCAGTTGGTGTCCAAGTCAGAACGGCGTTCTTGCTTGGCTTTCCTTGCAAAAGGTCATGCAGGGGCTGGAGGATCGTAGCACACTGAGGAACGAAGCGCCTGTAGAAGTTCACGAGCCCGAGAAACTCGCGGAGTTTCTTTGTTGTCGGAGGTTGCGGGAACTCGCGGATGGCTTCTACTCGCTGTGGCACCGGCCGTATGCCGTGCCACAGCGCGATGGCCCAGGAAATCCAGGCCCTCGACGCCGAATGTGCACTTTGCACGGTTGACGATCAATCCATAGTTTTTAAGGCGAGAGAAGAGCTGACGTAGGTGGTCTACGTGGTCTTTCGGGTTGTCGCTGAAAATGAGCATGTCGTCCATGTATGCGAAAGTAAAGGTCAGGCCGCGTAGGACTTGGTCGATGAACCTTTGGAAGGTCTGGGCCGCATTGCGGAGACCAAACGGCATCCGCAAGTACTCGAACATGCCGAATGGGGTTATTATGGCGGTCTTCGGAACGTCGGCCGGTTCCACAGGAATTTGGTGGTACGCTTTCACGAGGTCCACCTTACTGAAGATGGTTGCTTCATGCAAGGCGCCGGTGAAATCCTGTATGTGGGGAATTGGATAGCGATTGGGGACCGTGCTCTGGTTGAGGGTTCTGTAATCTCCGCATGGACGCCAGTCGCCGCTCTTCCTTGGGGCCATGTGGAGGGCCGATGACCAGGAGCTGGAAGAAAGCCGGACGTAGCCAAGCTCGAGCATGTGCTCAAATTCTTGCTTCGCTATCCGCAGGCGATCTGGAGCTAGGCGTGTAGGTCGAGCAAACACCGGAGGTCCCTTCGTCTCGATATGGTGGGTCACGGGGTGTTTCACCGATATGTCCCTTGAAGTTGGACAAAAGATGTCGGGGAATTCGTCGAAGATATCCGTCCATTGGGAGGTGGGCTCCACTTGGAGGAGGCTGGGCGCCTCTTGGACTCCCTTCGCAGATATTCCGTGCACGGGGAGGCGAGTCTCAATGTCGTGAAGCAGTCTTCGTTTTACATCCACCATGAGCGCAAAATGTGGAGAAAGTCGGCTCCTATGATGGGTTGAAGAACGTCGGCAATTAAGAAAACCCACCGAAACGTCCGTCTGAGGCCGATGTCGAGAGTGATTGACTTCTGTCCGTACGTTTTAATTGGTGAACCATTCACTGCATGTAGTGGCGGGGTGTCTTGTCGATGCCGTCGATCTTCCAGCGTAGGCGGAACGACGCAAATCTCGGCTCCCGTGTCTACTAGGTATCGGACCTTCGTGGTTCGGTCGGTTACGTAGAAAAGACGGTTGGATATGACACTACACTCCATGCCGCACGACCATCGCCGGCCGTGGAGGACAAGATTGCCCAGCTGCTGTCTTCTAACTCTCGGATGGAAGCCAGGATGGATCAACTCACGCGAGAGCTCAAGGACCTCCGCATGCATCACTCTCGATCCTCGAGCGGGAGTCGACGAACCAACGAAGAACGCCGCCGAAGCAAGTCTCCTGCAAAACACCTGGTCTGCTGGCACCACTACCGTCACGGAAATGATGCCAAGAAGTGCCAACCTCCGTGTACTTTCACGGGAAACGGCAAGGCCGCACACTAGAGGCGGATGGTGTAGCCGGCCTGGAGATATGTGTTTGCACAGCGGAGATGGATGGAAAGCCCGCATCCATGATTTAGTCGGCCATCCGATCCAACGTGGCGGCGGAATCGGTGGTCGATGTGCTTAGTATCATGCGGACTGGTTGTGGTAGCCTCTGAAGAAAAAGTTCTCGGAGAATCGTTGTCTCCATGTTCGGTGCTTTATCTCCTAGAAGCTGTTCCATGCGTCGTAGCAGTTCTGTCGGCTTCCTGTCACCTAGTTCTTCTGTCGTCAGGAGTTGCTGCACCCTGCGGTGTTCCGACTCTGTTGTTCGTCGGATGAGTTCACTCTTTAAGTATTCATAGGGCTGGTCTTCTGGCGGAGCGCGAAGGATGTCCCAAACGACTGCTGCCGATGACTGCGGCAGAGCGGAAATGACGTGGTCGAACTTCGTCAAGGACGATGTTATCTTGTTTTTTCGGAAGGTCGATTCAATCGTGAGGAACCAGAGTTCCGAATCGGCAGCCCAGAATTCCGGTAACTTGAAGTTGACCGCAACGACAGCAAGCGTTGTTAGGTCGCCCGACGACGCGGAAGCTTGAGTGACGCTCATCGTTCCAAATGAGCGCAGACGTTCCAAGACAATCTCACTGGTTGATAGAAGCCACTAGTCGGGTAGGAGGGATTGTTCCGAGTCTCGGGTCACCAGTTTGTAGCAAGAAAGATATTCTCATTTGCTAACAAATTGTATATTTACATTATTTACAAAAGAGTCAAAATCTAAAGATCGTGGAACGTGGACTGCGTAGCCCTTCGCCTTGTCATCTCGAGCCCCCGCGTGCAAGTGATGGTGTTTTTCTCGAGCTGGTGTTCTTCGTCTTCTTTACTCGCTGTAGCGTGCCGCTACAAGCCCATGCCCAAAAACATGTAACATCACCTTCTGTACATCAGGATTACGTGACCTTATAGTAAACACACATGCACTTTCCCACGTTCTTGTCGATCCGCACTCTTTCTTTCCTCTTGATATGACCCTGAGCTTCAAGAATAACACTGAGCACCGGCAGGCTGAGGAGTTAAAGCTTTGCTTGAGCCAAAAACTGCCAATCAACGAAATCTGACCGCCAACAGAGACACAGTGCCTCGTTTTGAAGCACAACATATTTCTTGTACTCACTAAACTCTGGCTGCAGAGCTTGCATCAGGTCAGTGTCAGTCTCCCTTACAGCGAGTTTGAAAACAGGCTCGTACATGGCGAAGTCATGGGGCATTTCTGACTTCACGTTTCGATCGATGATGCACACATTAAACGAACATTAAACCATAACGCGATGATGGCATCCGTGCATTCCATACATTGGGACACGTTTCAATAGACTGTCGTTCCACTTTTTTGCCATGACTCTGCGTACAACTGCAAGGTCAAAGTGGCCCTTTTCGGTTAACACCGACTTTTAGAAAATGGATTCGACGTACATTTATCATTTTTTATCGGTACAAACCGAAAACGCCGAATGTACAAACTGAACTTTTCGGTTAAAACCAAATTTCTGTAATTGAATTCGGCATACTTTTATCGTTTTTCATCGGTTTAAAACAAATGCTCCGAACCCTATTCATAACATATCCATCGAATCCCGAGTAGAGCAGAAGCTGAGAGTATCAAACCCAGGCTTGTGCGGTACTCATTACAAGTGGTCAAATTACTTGTAATCTATTACTTTTTTAGATTAATTTTGTATTCATTTGAATTTCCCAGGCAGCACACCAATGTTGGTGCGACATTGGCAAAAACCGGCCTCAATATCAGACAATACTGGAAGCGCTACCCGATCCAATGTTGGCCCAGTCATTGGTGCCAATATTAAGCCATTGTTATAGCCGGTGTTGGCCCTATCATTACTGTAAATCTTGGGCCATTGCTAAACCGTGGTGCCAGCCAATGGTGGTCCCACATTGGTTAATACCGGTGTAATATTGGATAATACTGGAAGCACTACCCGATTTCATGTTGTCCGTCATTGGTGCTGATGTTGGGCCATCGTTTTAGCCATTGTTTAGCCGTTGCTCAACCATCTTTCAGGCCAATATTGGGCCATTTCTCAACCATTATTTTAGCCAACACTTGCCCAGTTATTTTGTGCCCATGATGGGCCATTATCTAGCCACCATTTCAACCGCCGTGGGCTCCAATAGTGGGCCATTATCCAACCATAATTCCAGCCAACATTTCGCCACTGTTGGCTATGTATTCTACAACCATTAGTAGTTTACTCTAAACATTGGCCATTCCAGTAATCCACTATCTATCGTACTGTTAGAAATGTTTCCTAGATTTCTAACAGGCGAAAAACGCCGACTTAAATGAGACTAACGACGCCCTCGCGTAAGGGAAACGTCAAAATAAAAAGCATTTTTTTAGCAGTAGTTAATAGCCTTGTCGTCACAAAAAAGTGGCGTTTTTTTTTCCAAGAGCTACAAATGAAGAAATTAAAACGTGGAGTATACTGTTGTCGTTCATTTTCTTGTTGTTGTTTTTAGAGCGCAGCTCTTAGGCGCCCGTTTCCGGCTTGAGCGGCGTCGCCGTCGCCGTCGCCGTCCCCGTCGGCGTAACCGCGCGGTGCGTTATGGGTAAATTTTTCCGAAGGAACGCGAGGTCCTCCCGAAGGAAACCGAGGTCGTTCCGAAAGGACCCGAGGTCGTCCCGAAGGAAACCGAGGTCCTTCGGGAGGACTTCGGGTCCCTTCTGGACGACCTCGGGAGGACCTCGGGTTTCTTCGGTAGGACCTCGGGAGGACCTCAGGAGGACCTTGGGTTCCTTCCGGAGAACCTCAGGTTCCTTCGGAAATTGCATGCAACCTGTTGCATGCAACCGGCATACAACGAGTTGTATACAGCCTGTTGCATGCAATCCAGGTTGCATGCAACCTGGTGACGTCATCGGAATCCGCATCGTCATCGTCATCATTACTGATGACGTCATCGGCATCCTCATCGTCATTGTCATCATCACTGATGACGCATCAGTGACGTCACTGATGATGTCATTGGCATCCGCATCGTCATCGTCATCATCACTGGTGACGTCATCAGTGACGCCACTGATGACGTCATCGGATCGTCATCGTCAAGGTCACGCGACCCCCGAGATCACGTGACCCTACCGAGGTCAGATGACCCCCCCCCCCTTCCGTACCCTCCCTACTGACAAAAACCATTTGAAATTCAAACGGGTGGCAAACTGGTAAATCAAACGGGTGCAAACTTGTCGACCCGTTTGGATCAAACGTGATTATGGGATACGGGTAGCCGTTTGAAACGGTACCCGCTCGAAACGGTACCCATTTGATACAGGTGCCCGTTTGAAACGGGTGCCCGTTTGATACAGGTACCCGTTCGACCTTGCACGTGACCACACGTTTGAACGTGCCTTTTGAATCGGGAAATTATGCGCTAGCCCTAAACGGGGATCGTCTGATAGGTTGGTTATCTTAAACTTATTTAAGACGTTCCGAAAGTCATAAACCTATTTATAACATGAAGGAAACACGTAGAACAAATGTGCTCGCGTAGGCGCTTGCAAATGGACAGGAAAACAGACACAAAAGATTGTTTTCAATTCTCCTCAAAGTTTATTACGTCTTCTGTAGACAAGTACAAACGTGCAAGCGATCTGTGAAATGTGAGAGGCACTCTAAGCTTTTATACAACTGAGAAGATAGCAAACCAAACAAGAACCGAGGTAATTCTAGACTATGAAGGTAGACTTTCGGGAAATTATTCGCCCGGCTGCCGCGATAATAGTGGCTGCATAATTATATAGATAATCTGGAAGAGTACGAGCAGAAGAACGGTCAATCGTTGCCAAGAAGTAAGGTTGCAGTGCACTTACCATAAAAATAGCGGACTTGAAAGATTTAATCCGCGATATTTGTCGACACGGTCAAAGCAGGACAACCACACAAACACAAATGAGAGAGAACGGCTTCTTGGAAGTTTCAACACGATGTGGCGCACAAGCTGTCAGTTGCCGAACCCAACCAAACCGCAAGATTTCCTGACTTCTTTGAAGAATCGCTTGTTGCCGATATAGGCGTAGGACTTTTCGAACACTGATAGCTTTCGTGCACATCCAATACGTTGTCGAGAGACATCCTAATAAGACCGCGGCGTTAGGCGACAGGTCGAAGCAGGTGGACGCGCGAAGGTCGAGCTGGAACTGACAACAAGCAGACAAAAAAAAAAAAGCGGCAGCTCGGCGCACCCTTCCGGATCTCGGCGCTTATCAGCGTGTAGCTCGCGCGCGGCTGCAGGTCACGTGATGGGTGACAAGAGAGGAGGGAGGTGGCGAGGACCACAGGGACGGCCCCTCTCCCTCTCCCCAGGCATTCCAATGAGATGTGTTTTTGTAACCTCAAAAGAAAAAAAAAACACGCGCGCGCGCATTTTAGCACGCTCGAACCTTGGAAATGGCGGCGGGGCGGCCAGAAGCCCGGCTTGCGCCCGAGCGAAGAAAGTACTAGTTTGACTGCTGCAACGGCGGGCGTGCTCTCGCAATGCTCGATGTTCTTGCAACCGCGTGTACGCGTGCTACCTTCGCTGCGTCTTGAATTAAAGTGAAACGGAGTCTAGACGTACATTCTTTCACGCGGTCGCGTCTTCTGCGAGAGAGATTCGAGCTGAATAAGTAAATTGAGGCAACAAAGATGGACAAAGTTTTAAAGTTCTGTCAAAAATATCGGCTCACCGACGCCCCGCGTTTACGTAAAACAACAACAAAAAAAGGTGTTATTTTTAGTTGCAATATAAGCGAACATCAGCGCAATTGAAATATAAATTTAATTACTTGCATTACGCGGACGATCTGAAATCGATGAACCGGCGCTCCCAGCCTTCCGGAAACATTGGCTGCCACGGATGAAACGCTAGGCGTGCCCACGCCGCTGATCTGTACGTTCAGTATCAAACGGGCTCCTGAGAGCCGTTTGATTAAACCGGTACAGTTTGCAACATGGTCACCGGTTTGAGCAAACGTGCGACAACTTTGCCCAAACGAGTCGCCCATTTGCCCAGACGAGCGACCCATTTGCCCAACGAGCGACCCGTTTGACAAAGGAGTGACCTGTTTGTCCAAATAGGTGAGCGTTATGGCTCATACGGGAGACCCTTTTGAGCCATACGGGCGACCCCTTTGACAAACTGGTGACCGGTATGGTTAAACTGTTACCGGTATGGACCCGTTTATTTTCATATAGGCGCCAAATGGTTTTTTTCAGTAGGGCTTCCCTCCTCCTCCTCAAGAGCTGCGCTCTAATTCGGCGTTACAGGGAGTTGTAAATGGCTTTCATTTTTTTTTTCGTTCTTTTTACTAATTGAAAATTCATAATAGTTCCATCGTTTTTCGCCAAACGTTCCCCGCTCCTTTCAATTCAACCCTTTGAATTTAAAGGGTTGAATTCATTCGACCCTTTCTTAGTTTTGAATTTTAGAGAAGAAAAGTACGCGCAAAGCTTAAATCGGCGTTCAGTCTGGGAGAGGGCACGCATGGCTGTACCTTTGACAGCATTGCCGGAGAAAATTTACTTCGGGTATAGTAAACCTGCTTGATTTTGACGATACACCTGAAAGGAAGGCTAAAGTGAAATTGGGGGCTTTACGTGTTCCGCCACCGAAGCCCGTCTAGCACCCCCCCCCCCCCCCCCCCCCCCCCCCGAAGTATTGGGGATGAGGTTTGACCATCTAAATGATATTTGATACGTGCCGTATTTTTCGGACTATAGTTGGTATTCGGTGTAGAGTCGGCAGGGAGAAAGGTTTTTCCTCAGATAGTCGACATCCGATGGATAGTCCATACTCGATGTACAGTCCACAGGTAAAAGGGTCTCATACACAACACACCTCAAACACTCTTGCTTCCTTAGCGCACAGAAAGACACCTTTCACGAAAAAAGCGTCATTAGCATAATCTGCCATCCACAAAATGCCTCAAAGTGAACAATCTAAAAAAAGGTCCCAATCCCTGTAAAGTTTGCCCCTGTGCGTACCACGTAAAATTTCAACTTTTAAACGTGTGTAGTTTGTGCACGATAGCCTAGAAAATGCAGTAACCGTAACCTCGGTTATAGGTCCCCTGCTGCGCAATAGGCCTCTCTTAGATTTCGAACACATCGGACGGAATTCAAACAGGCTAACTGTGGATGGGGCAAAAATTTTGTATCGCAATTGAAAAAGCATGGTGCTTCATTTAAAGAACCGGGGCAAATTAAATAGCATTATCCTCACTGGCTAACATTACCACTGCTCATTATGAAACTAAATTTGCAAAATCTATCATTGCTCGTTTTTGTAGTACACCATATTTGTTGAAACTTACTAGTTTTAATAACCGATTTTTAAAAATTTTACAGTAATAAAGGTGACTGTAAAAAGTTCTGAGGCGTTCTAGTATACAAGGTTTGTCGAATTTTAACCAAGCTTTATACGAAATACCGAAGCGTTTTTTAATTGATTTTTAGCTTAGCGCTTTCATGCGCAGTTTTCATTTCAAAGAAGAGACAAGTACCACCCCAAGATTTGAATACTTTCCCTCGTTTGAATGAGTTTATTTCCCATCTTAATAATTACCTCCAGAGTTCGCATAAATTTCAATACAAAGCACAACAACAGAGGAAAAAAAAAATTTTAATGAGAAGCTGGTTTCTACAGGCATCTCAACGCAGAGACAACCGAAGGTCAGCGCTGCATCAACACTATTGTCAGCACTGATTCAGAGCTGAGTTAGCGCTGCATTTGACTGTGAAAGGAGGTAAATGCGGGGTGACATGCTGCGGAGCACTGGCACAGCATTAACGTAGCACAAGGTCAGTTGTGTGTTTCCAGCACTCAGTTAACGCTGTGATGTAAATGTGAGCAGGCCTCAAGGCTTTAAAGTTTCTTAAAACGATGAAGTTTCTATCCTCACGGACAACCTCAAACACAGAGAACTACATCGCACAACGGCGAAGTGTCGTTGTTCTACGGCGAGCATTTTCGATATTATGTCTCGTTATTCCCTTTTTTACGTTCACTACGAAGCTCCCAAAAACACTCTGCAGAAAGCAACGAGGTAGAGGGGCTTAGAGCGATAAACTAGTATTTCGTTCGCCAAACAAAAGTGACCCCCCCCCCCCCCCCCCCACCTTCCATGGCTGCCGCCATGTTGTACAATTTCGTCCACTACACACGTGTCCGTACCAAATCCTCAGGCTTTTACTCAAAACTGAGCCGAGATTTGTATTGCGATTGCTATAAAAAGCACGATAAACCATTTTCAACACTGTTAGCCCCAGAAACTAGTGTCTAGCGCCGGTAAAAACCGAAAATAGAGCAGCGCGGCTGACGGCATCGAGAGGAGGCATTGCGAAGCTGTCCTTTGCCGTAAAAGCACATTGGGACCTAAAACAAACGAGACATAACTTACCTCTTCGGTACTGTTATTGAGGGTCAATAAAAAATTATCTTTGCGTGGTACTTTGTTAAATTCTAGACGTCAAACTATAAAGTCACGTGTCTAGTGATCAAAAATATGAAAAATGGAGCGGCCCGTTGGGGATCATTCTTAGCTGTCAGTTTATCGCTCTGAGACCCTCTGCCTCGTTGGCACGGACACTTTTAACAGGCCAGGCAGAAACACTGCCACTCTAAACGTACCTGTGTCCGTTTGACGAACTCGAATAGCATCGATAAACCATTATCGCAATATATTCTCTAGTTTAGTAAAATTAGAGGAAATTAGAAGGGCGCCAATCCTTACTTGATAAAAAAGTCATTAAAAAGTGCAAGTTTGCCCGGGTGCATACGCACTAATAACATATATTTTTCTTTACCTCATCACCACACACTTCGGATGCCTGTTTACTTTATCCTTAAAAGTAAACATTTCGGCGGAACTCCTTCGTGAACATTTTCGAGGGAAGAAGGTTGCAATCGAGGGACAACACGGAGTCTTCTAATATAATTGGGGGCATTTGAACACTGTATTTTTTTTTTCGCGCACAACTTGGCGTTGTTTATAAGCCGACCGACACGTCTCTCAAGCTTTGCGAGAGACCAAGCTGGCTGTGATACAGTCGATTCCAGAAACGGCAGCGGTCTCCAAAATTGAGCACGGTCCGCTCTGGCTCTCTGTTCGTGATCTTCAGGGCAGCGAGGTTACCGGGCAAAAGCTGGGGCCATTGGTACGCCTCCACGAGATGCTTCTTTCTGTGGAAACAAAAGTATTTGAAGACTATTTATACTTAAGCCATGACACTTGTACAAATATAGTCGGCAGATATCACGTGGTATGTGTTTAATCAAGTTCACACTGTTAGATCATTGTGTACGGATCACATGTGGCGCGCAATGGGACCTGCAGCCAAACACAGATGTACGTCCGCATGAATAATATCACGGATCAAGATAGCATCAATCCCGTGCAAGAAAATCAGGAGAAGATTTTCATGCCCTGGAGAGGATTTAGATCTCCCGGATGGGAGGTGTGTGTATTTTCCTCAATCTTATGAACCTTGTAACCCTAGTCAGACCTTTTTGGTGAGGCTAACGAATGTATGGCTTGAGAACGTTTAGCATGCTAAAAACTTACCACCTTGAACTTTTAAAAATTCCAGGGTACTTTAAATATGATTTTTGATCATGACTATAAACTACACCTAAAAGAAAGTAAAAATAATGCAAAAGAAATAAAAAGCGACAAGGTAAAATAAAAAAAAAACAGCAAACCCAATCGAAGACGTCCTCATTTCTCCGTTGTGTTTTTAATTCATTCTAACTTGTCATGTCGTTATTTACTGATTTTGAATTATTTCCACATCTGCGCTAAGCTATAAAGACACAACAGTTATTTATTTCGTTTCACACCTGACGCTGCGCTGCAGAAAAGGCAAAAAAAAAGTTTAGTCGAAGGAAAACACACAGAAGGAAACGTCTCAAATCAGCTCTGATTCATTTCTCAAGCATCCTATATACCCACACAGGCACTCTCAACCAACTTCTACGCAGATATTTCCTTTGTTGGAAACATTTTCAGATACAAAGAACATACACATTCACAATTGAACAAACTGTTCAATCCGCGATACCATCATTGTCAACCTACTTTTGCGAAGAAGGTTCTTGACTATGATGGTATTGTGGGTTGGACCGTTTGTTCTCTTCTGAACCTGTATGTTCCTTGAATATGAAAGTGCTTTCAACAAAGTAAATATCAGCATAGAAGGTGGTTGACAGTAGTTGTGGGGATATGTATAAGATGCTTGAGAAATAAACCAGTTAGCCGAGTTTGAGCCGTTCCCTTCTGTGTCTTTTCCTTCGACTAGAAGTGTTTTTTGTTTTCTGCTCCACAGTTTTAGGTGTTAAACAGTATGATTAGCTACCACCAGCTCGCCTGCGCACTTAATGTCCTTTCACAAAAATGTTAATCTGGGGTCTTCGTCCGTTCTAGCTACTCTTCATGGGAAAAGGGAAGGGGGAATATCTATAGTGCCTTCCCTGTGAGATCTGAAAGGATTGAGGCATCGAATCTGTGTAAATGCAATTTCAAATACAGAAGAGAAGAATGCAGTTTTCACTTACCCATGCTTAGCGAATGAAGTCCACAATCCCATCAATTTTTTGCTGTAGTTCTGGTCATCGGAAGACGCCTTTTCCACAACTGGTCTTCCAAAGACGTGCAGAACGTCTTCGACGTGCGACATCCCGTACCAGGGTTTCTGGGGCGAACTCGAAGACGTGTGGTTTAATATGTAATAGAAGACTGAATAATCTGTATTACTTGCTAACCTCATTGAAGCTTCTTTTGACGAGCATGTTATGACATTGTCGCCCCAAGCAACCTGAACCGCTCGTCTGAGCTTTTCATAGTCGGTGTCTCCGAGGTCTTGTGTATAAATGTTATGAAGCTCGTCTAAAAGCTGGGGACTCGGAGGCGAGAGCAAAGGCGCCAGTAAAAGGAGCGTCTCAATTTTCGTCAAATTCTTCGGCGAGCCAGCATGGAACACCTCCGGAAAGGATCGTCGGACAAAGAATCCACCTTCGTTAACCACGTGACCAATTAATATATCCTTACTTCCTTGATACTCTGCCCTACAGGGTTCATTTCCTAGGGAGGGCACACCAAAGACTGTCACGAAGCACAACGCACCGGGACAAACTAACCCTTCTGCTACTCTAATATGCAAGGGATCAGCCCGTCGCAAGCACTCAATGACATTCTCTGGGAGACCAGTTTCGGGCTCAGATGAATTCGTGCAATTAAGATACATTGCCATCTTTTTTACTTTCGTGAGTAGCCTCGGGTCACTGGCGTGATCCGAATGAGTGCACATAGCTCCGCTTTGCATAATGGCCCTTTGAAAAAGGGCTCTGGAGACCGGTGACGACAGGTGGAAATCTACGGACATCGACCCTGCGCTTTCACCGAAAAGTGTAACTCTCCCTTGATCTCCTCCGAAAGCGGCTATGTTGTCCCTTACCCAATGCAACGCCAGCAACTGATCCAGATGCCCCTGATTTCCAGGGACATCTTCCGTGCCTCCGTACAAGAACCCCAAGGCTCCCAGTCTATAGTTCATCGAAACAACTACGACATCGCCGTAAGCTGCCAGAAGTGCACCGTCATATATACTAAGAGAAGACGAGCCCAAACGGAATGCGCCACCATGGATCCACACCATAACTGCCAGGTCCGAAGCACTGTTGTTTCTTGCCGGGCTCCAGATGTTTAGGAACAAACAGTCTTCGGTCTGAAAGTTAATTCCTGCAAAGAGATTTAAGATCAAGCCACACGGATAATATGATTGCTATAAGAATGATCCCTTTTTGGTTGAACCCTCTTTCGGATTATAAATTACCACTTCAGCCTAAACTTTTAATCCGGCTCCAAGATGAGTTAAATTTGAATTTCAATTACTGTTACTTCAAACTTTCGTCTCATCAGAACTCATCTGAAGCCACTGCGTTAAGTGCCAGTTCTTTTATAGTTTCATAAAATTCATAACCACCGTTTCTTTCAAACTGCAATCTCTTTCGATATCTTCCATTTGGTGTGACGTTTGAGTTCTGTTGGACGCTTCAAGCACTCTTTCTCTCTCTCTCTCTTTCTCTCTCTCTCTCTATATATATATATAACGGAGAAGAAAAAACCCTTATTGAAAACAGCAACAACGGACGTTTTAATCTTCGACGTTTCGGCCGGAGTCCGGCCTTCGTCAGGAAGAACTTTTACAGATGAACGCGGGTGGTATTTATACAATGCTACGGTCGAGTCCAAATTTTGGCGGGTTGACGGTAGGAGCTTTCGTGAGAGAGAAGCTTAGGACAGTTCGTATCCGGGTAAGAACTGCGAAGGGCAGTTCTCACCTGGATAAGAACTGCCCTACGCTTTTCTCTCGCGAAAGCTCCTACCGTCAACCCGCCGAAATTTGGACTCGATCGTAGCATTGTATAAATACCACCCGCGTTCATCTGTAAAAGTTCCACCTGACGAAGGCCAGACTCCGGCCGAAACGTCGAAGATTAAATCGTCCGTTGTTGCTGTCTTCACTAAGGGTTTTTTCGTCTCAGTTATATACCCACGCCTTCGGCCTCCCGCCACCATGTCCGTTGTGTATATATATATATATATATATATATATATATATATATATATATATATATATATATATATATATATATATATATATATATATATATATATATATATATATATATATATATATATATATATATATATATATATATATATATATATATATATATATATATATATATATATATCATTAGATTATGGTCACTGATCACTTTGTGGCAGGCCGCCAAATTTAGTTCTTTTAGCAGTTTTATCCTCTTCGTTTGCTTAGATAGGTGTGCATCACACTTCTCATGTCCTTCTATGGGTCACATTCAAAAGCTTAAGGCCGCGAGGTTCAGGCACGAGCCATTTACAAGACACGTGGTACACTGCTTTAATGTAAATATTAGATCACTCCTTTGAGCTGAGCTATATAACACTTTGTTTCTAACTCGTACGTAAATGGACTAGGTTCTACGAGTCACCGGACCCTATTGTGTGGTGAGGAGACAAAGTTGTTTATCGTTTTGCTTGTAACACATTCGTGTAATTTATTTTTTACTTGATAATATTGATGTATACTAGAGCTTTGCTTTCAAGCAAGAAAGCAGAAGGCAACCAAGGGCGCAGATTTTGTTTTCCACTTAAATCAAAACGAAAAAACATTGTGCTGAATTTCACCCTGCGGTCTTGACAGCATTCTTGTGTAAGTGTCGAACTGGATGCACACTGGAGCCGGTCGAAGGCATCCGCAACATCGGTCCACGGCTCCGCGGGCTCCGGCTCCCGGAAACGAAGTGCTCCGACTGGGGCCTTGCCGTACCGAATGCCGGTGAACGAATTGACAACTTTGCCATTTAGCTGCTGACGGAATCCCCTCACACGGCCGGCCGTCGTTTGTACGACGGGTCCCTCCCCGTCGTGGCTAGCGTAAGCCGCAGCCGTGAGTGCCACACAGGAGAGCAGCAACAGGTGGCCTGACCTCTGCGCTTTCATTATCTTCTAGGGGCCGGAATTCTGCGGTAGGAAAGATGACAACAGCAAATGTACAAGTCACTCTTATGCAGCTTTGCATAAATGCAACCATAACTGACCTTCACGTAGGTTTTCTGCTATTCTGTTCACTAGATTTCCTCGCTGTGGTCGCACTACGGCTGAATGTCTTTCTAGACACCACAGTGTTCATGCCATTAACACAGTCTTTGTGCCTGTTCGTTCGCCCTTTTCATTGGCGCAGTGTTACAGTGAGGACGAAAAGAGACGGTTCTATTACGCCATTTTAATTGGATGCGCGCTCAAAGCGTGTACACGTATCTTGACCCGTCGCTAGAGACCGGCCACAATAACTAAAATTTCACCGAAATATGCCATAATACCTATCTTTTTGATTTGTCCAGGCATTTCTGCGTTTTTTATATCGTTTCAATGGTTATTGGAGGCAAGGAGCCGATAGGTTAGTTTTATTACATTGAGGATAACAAACGCCTAGAACTTTCGTGTTGACGTAGACTTCTATTGTTATTTGGATTTTAGTTTTAAACAAATTTCCGATATTCGGTAGGTAAGGCAGGTTTATAAAATTTACTTATTTTTACTCATGATAGCAACAGTTTACGGCCTTTTTTTAGTATTTTTATCCGAAATAAAAATAATGTTAACGAAACATTACAATATATGCGCTGTGCAAGCTGGCCATCACCACGCGCCCAAAAGCAACAAATTTAAATATTTCATCCATTCAATACCAAATACTGGACGCGAAACCACAACGTCACAATTGCTGCAAGTAAAAGCGAAACTACATTTAGTTTCGCGCTCACTTGGTGCGCATAATATGCAGCGGGCACGACGTCAAAGCCAAGGGTCCCAAGTAGACTTGCCAATTCGTTCCCTGGAAAGGACTTCTAAACACAGAATCAATAAGGCAGATCGGATACGGCGGGTGAGACTCCTCGTAGGCATCTATCTGACAGGTGTAGAGACAGTGCCGGAAAGGAGGCTTTACCAAATGGAAAATTATGGTTCTATTGCAGTGCCCGTGACTGCCACCATAGACAAAAAAAAAACAAATAAAAATGCTGAAACCAGTACCTAAACAGGAGCTTCTCGAATGGGCATATAGCAGGCCCAATCTATATCAACTCTGCGGATACGCAGTTTCTGGATGAAATTTAACCTCAAGAGATAGTACATTTTACGAAAATAGCCTGGGGAAGCCGCTTTCTTTCTTGCGCAATCGAAAAAAGGATGGGAACGCTAATTTACCGACTGAAATTTGATAGCTTGGTGGAGTCGGCGACATGATGGGCTTATTACGAATCAGACGAGGTCATCAAGCACGTTGCGCTGTTATATTCGATCTTGCAACTAACGCATTTGGCAAAGTCCAGGCAAATGGCTGACACCTGACTGTAGCCTGTCCATGCATTTCCATTTTACCAATTGTTTCTAGAAGCACTCGGCTACTGATCAGCCAATACCGTGTCTGCGCTGAATGTATATACGTTCTTGGGTGCGGCGGGTGACTCTTGAAGTGCGAACACAAAACGTGCCGTAGTCACAGTTACATCGCAGTTGCCGGGGCAGAGAAGTAGCCGAAAGGATTATATCTATCTATCTATCTTTTTTTTTTTTAATTTTTAGTTGGGCTAGGTAGAAACTCGCCATCACGCGCACAACAGTTACAAATCAGCATTCGCAAGAAACATAAATCGTGAGTTCTATCAAAGGGCTATATACTTTCCCTCAGGAATCGCGCCACTGCAAGTCACGATAGTCAACATTCATTTTTTACAACACAGTGATACGGCAAACCAAATTTAAAGGTACAAAGTAAAACTTGGGGGACGCTGAAGATTCGCCTTTAAAAGTGGAACTCGATAGCGTTACCGGACCCGTTTCGCAAAGCCTTTTCATATGAACCCGCGCTTGTTCCCAAGGCGTGCAAGCGTATGTACCTACGTGGTTTAGTCGATAGCGTCACATCTTACTTGGCGTCAAACGTGAGGGTTGTGGGTTCTTTGAAATTCCCGCTCGAGGGCATGTGGCGTGACGGCACACGCATGACATCAAACGTGACGTTACACATGGCTGTGTCGCCATGACCCAATCGACCCTCTTAATTTATCAAAACAATTTTCCGCCAAATTTATCAGAAACTTGTCCCGCCAAATTGAGCGAGGAAATTTAACCCTCTTGACGTCACTCGTAACGTCACGTGTTACGTCACCAGGTGCATGCCGGGATTTTCCGGTTTTACGGACGCCGACGTTCAATTTTTCAAGACATAAGCCCTAAACGCTATCGCGTTCAAAAAAAGATGCTCCTATTACAATCGTGGATACTCCGCTATATGGACATCACTTGCGGGACAGCCTGGGAAGATACATGCATTTTGGTCTCGATTTTATAGACAACTCAGATTATGGATGATTTTTTATGGGAACGGAGGTGTCTATATTAACGAGACACCACTGTATTCGAGATATGGACAAAACCAGCGACATGCTCAAAGCGGTTGGTGCTTTATCACGGGCCTTTTAGTTTAAAGAATTAAAGACACTGAGTGACCGTAGCGTCGCTGGCACAGGCATCAAAGGCAAATGGCGGGCGTTTGTCGACTTAACATATCACCAGCTTACCACTGCTCCCGAGCCTGTAAATATCGTTTTGCTGCAAATTTCCTAAACAAAATGAAGACAGGAATTTTTAGAACTATACAGTGTAGGAAAAACAATATATCGCCAGAAAGGGCTGCCCCACAGGCGGGCTTCGTTTTTGTTCCAGCGTGCTGTTGGCCGTGACGTTCCCTATTTTATTTGTAGAACCACAAATAAAAACAAAATATTAAGATGCAACAAGAAAATTCTAGGAGGCTAAACTTTTTACTGAATTGCCGGAAGATATATAACTCAAAGCAAAAACCCGCACAGCTTAAGAAAACTAACTAAAAATCGATCAATGAAAAGAAAGAAATGTAACCAACTACGTATAAAGAAAATCAGAATTAAAGAAGTGGATCACCCCTCCGACCGTGCCTATCATTACAAATATTTTTATGGCAACCTAATTATAATTTGATCCACCTCAGGTTGTGAATAAACGGTGAAATTACCCTTGATATCACAGTTCTTTCAATGTTTTTGCTTTAAATTGGTAAAACAGAGTTGAACATCTGTGCTATTAAAATCAGTGTGGTACGGAACGGCGTTTCTGGGTCGCGTTTCTTTTAGGAGGAACAAGGCAAGTCGCCGTTCCACTCTGGATCGGTGGAACTGGAACGGGAGCTCGTTACGTTTTTACGGAAACAAAAAAGGAACGGGGCTTCTTTCGTCTTCTTTTTGTCTTTTTGTCCAGTGACGTCATTTTTATTTTATTTCTAAGGGGGGAACTTGAAAAAGTATAAAAACAATAACTTTACGTAGAGCAGAGATCTTGCTAACTTTTTTGTTAGTTATTTCAGGGCTTATTTTGTGGGGTCCTCGCTTGGGAGCAGCTCGGGTGTATGTAAGCTGGTAGACAATGATTCTTTTTTTTTTTTTTTTGAGTGGCCGATACTGCGGCACACAAAACGAAACGTTTAGTCGAACGAAAAGACACACAAAGAGAGACCTCTCAAACTGTGCTACTTTCTTTGCTTCCACAAATCCTTATACACCTATAATTTTGAGGCTGACTTCTACTATTTTTGAACATTTACAAAGAGACCTATACAGTGACAACGAAAGCAGGTTACCAGACATCAGACGCACCCTTGCAGCTCAAACACTGGTCGCTTAAACGACACACAAAAATAATCTTTGTTTTCCCCTCACCCTTTTAAAACTAAACAACGAATCCGACCTTCACGAAGAGCGACTGGTAGTTTTCAAGACTGACCTCTCAAAAGCCCTACCCTCTTCTCCACTTGCTCCTCTTGCGCAAAGCAACATCGAGAACCAGCTGTCCCTTAGTTTGAACAAGGGACTTAGATTGCAACGTGTGAGGTTGTTGTAAAACGTGCGTGCAATGTGGAGTAGCCCTTTAATAAAAAAGAATAAAATTAACCCCGCTAGTTCTTTCCGGCTCACAGTACATTCAGCTCGTCTGAACCGCCGACCACGAACAGAAACAGGGTAAAATGGTGAGATTTGTAAAGGTGAATATATCAACTGAATGAAACCTTGCTTCCGGTTGTTTTCTACTCCTGGTGTCTTTCCATCACGGCATTCAAATTCATATGTTTCCATTTGATGGGATAAATATATATATATATATATATATATATATATATATATATGTGTGTGTGTGTGTGTGTAAACTTTCTTTTGAACTGCGCAATTATGGTTATTAGCACAATATAAAAGAAAGGCACATGTAACGATACGTTCCCTTTTTTAAACGGGAACGAGTTCCTTTCTCACGGGTGAAACTTGTACCGGGAACGCTTTCCAAAAATCAGAAGGAACGAGGAATGAACTTTCGTTCCTCTTTTTGAGGAACGTCTGCAACCCTGAATAAAATGAAACTATTGTGCAACGCGAGAGCCGCATATTTCATTCTTAACATGACTGTGTGTTTAGTGAGTATGTACCTGCCGGGCGTCCCACGTACAACTCTAATGGACTTATGTTGGCATAGATTGTAAAATGTTAAAAAATTAAAATCACATTTGTATTGTATTGTATCGTATTGTATTGTAATACAATACCGCGTTATCTTCATGGCGTGACCATGTGTTTTGGTTGTCGTATCATCTTCCTTGAAGATCCTTCTTATCCAAAAAACCGAGGCTTTGGCACGAGATGAAGACAGGTCCTGTTGCTAGATAGTCGAGGCTACACGCAATCACCGGCTAACAGCGGTGCAGTGAGATAGGCCAGCCTCATAAAACATATAAATTCGAAGAAGGACACATTATGGTTGCCCTCAGACGTGAAACGCCACACTAGATGCCAGCTTGAACGCGAACGTGCACAGTTCTGAAACCAAAACTTTGACACTTGAATGGAGTTGCCCTTTACCATAACACTCGACTACCCAACCAGAACAACAACCAGCCCTTGGCAATAGTTACAATTCGAAAATAGTTTCTCACCAGTCTACTCTTTTGTCGGTCACTGGAACGAGTGGACGCTGAAAACTATACTCTGGTTTATGACACCGGCGAGTCTGTAATGACTTAGCAATGAGCTTTCGCGATTCTACATCCATTCGCACTGGACGTCGGCAGAACTCTTTGGGCTATTTTTTGTAGCTGCTCGATATCGCGCTTTCATGGCTTCTATCGCGAATCCGTCGTTAACTCGATCCAACACATGGCCAGCTTTCTCGGACACGCTGTTTTAGCTCCTGATTCTCACGACACTTGGCTTAGCAACCTTGAGCAAGATAAACGGAGAATTCGACGCGCGCGACCGCTATCTTAACCACTGCTGAATGGCGCATCGCTGCTCTCCGAGCCTGGTGCAAGTGAAGCCACCGGCAGTTCGATGCTTGTCGCGGAAGTCGGGCGTGTGCTGGGCTTCCTAGGGCATTCATAAGATATTTTGGTCTATGTTTTTTTCTCTCTTGTAATGTTGTTAGTACTCTACTTCTGAATTAAACGCTGAGAATAAGAATTTGAACGTGGGACATGCGCACACTTTATCAACTATAGAATCTCAAAATGTTCACATCGAATTGCTCAAAGGAGACTTCTCGGGTCTGGATAGGCTGCTACTCCGCAACAAACAGGCTCTCTTGGGATGACAAGATAAATCCAGCGCCCTGAACGCTGTTCGATCCAGCACTCGGAAGAGTTGAAAAACCTGTCAAGCGCGCACTTCCGAGACAAGCCAGTGGCTTCATACCTGTTTGCTCAATGCGCCATCCAGCACCCTATAATGAAGATCAGAGATCTGAACCTCCTATTTAATGGATCTCTCCGGCCTCCCACCCTTTCACCAGTTGCGTCTGGCTATCGATTTCTGAGATCGAATACTGCATCACATGTCACCGGAATTAAAGCATAAAATAAACATTATCTCGTCGTGACCAGTTCTCGAGCTTTCAGATTATGGACAACAGAAATGCGGGAACCTTTTTTCTGGTTTGGTATTAAGCTTAATATATAGCAACAAAGGTGTGAACTTTATGTTGTAAACTCCGAACAGTGTCCATTGCAAATTATTGTATAGACTTCATTAACAGTAGAGGAACAGACTCTCGCGCTTTTTTTCGCGCGCTTCCGATTTCTAGACTTGCTCTTGTTGACCTACGAGGGCTCAAACTTAACGCTCATACCCAAACCGAGGCGCTATTTGCAAGGTTGAGCTTGAGAGTGTATGAGCCGCAAGCATAGGAAGACATCAGATTTTGTGGTAACTTTCATATATCGTTTGATTACACCCAAACTAGAGTTCTCGATCTGAGTATAGTTAGGAGGTGCTAAAGTGCGCAGCGAGGGATACCGTCGTTAGCCGGCGTTCTATGAGTGACTAAGTACATAATGCTGTAGGGGATAACATCCCGCTTTGTTACGTCATATCACTAATAAATCTTCATTCACAAAAGTTCGTTTTGCGTGCACAATAGCCGATGCGGTAGTCTGATTCCCATGCATTTTGAAGGGTTTTATAAATAAAGATGGACCCAGCGAGATGACCAAAGCTTTTTGTGTCACACTGACAAGGCTAAGGAAGCTTTCAGAACGCTAACAAGTCAAAACGCAAGGGCTTGTGGGATCATGCATTGTGATAAACCGGCATGGTGACCATCGGTAAGCATGCTGGCGATTCCATCAGCAGCGCGAGGCTGGAGAGTTGGGGAATGTATACCTTTGGAGAGTAACGCAGAATACAGATATTTCTAAGAGAAAAAAGAGAGAGAGAAATTGTATTTCCAACGACGTTTCGTCCTCTTTATTTGTATGTCTACTGCGGTAATCAGGTAGCAGCCATGGCGATGTACATACGGCTACGGCCATGTATACATCGCCGCGGCCGATTCCGCTTTGGTGGCAGCGGATTCGCTGTAAGCGTGAACCAAGCCCTGTTAAGGCGGTGGTCCCATGGCCGCCATCTTTATTCTGGGTGCGTTATAGTTTCTTACGTTACCTAGAAGGCAACTGAAGATCTAGTTGTTCGAAAGTGTATAAACACGTCATTTAGTCGATGGCAGCTCAAGAAATACCGGGCATGATTAATTAAATGCGTGGTTTTTGCTTCGTAATTCGTTATTTCCCGTTTTAATTCTCTAATGCTACAATCTTATTTGCTGCGAAGCGCTTAGGAGATGCTGCCTGCTCGATCGCCACGCCACGCGTGTCTTCGGCTGTCAGTGAGAATGAAAGGTAGCTATCGATTCGCGAGAAAACAAGTGACCATTGCTGGCTTCATTATAATGATACTATTGTCGCACTCCAGCTAAATCTAAAACGTGCCACGCATACCTGGTACACCCCACTTGCCTCTTCGATAAACGATCACCTGGATGCACTCTGGGGGCATTCCGGTGGCATTCAGAACACCGATCCAGGGCTCCGCAGGCTACGACCTACAGAACCGAAGTTCAACGGCAGGCGCGTTGTCGTACCGAACCCGTGTGAACGTATTCATCATTGTGCCGCGCAGACGTTGACTAAAGCCCCTCACAGTGGCGCGAGTCGTGTGCACAGGGGGTCCCTTCACGGCGTCGTCGGCACGAACGAGGGTCGTAAGCGCTCCCCAAGAGAGTAACAAGAAGAATGTTGTGGTTAATCCGTGCATCAGCTTTCAGAACTGGTGGTACTGCAGCGGATGCATGACATATATTATAACGGTGCCAACCACCTTCAGAGCCTTGCTTATAGACTCGAATTAAAACCATCGTTTTAAGATGGCTTAGCAAAAACAAATATTCTAACTTGTTGTTATTTGTAAGATCACTTTTTGTGAACTTACAGGGAGTGCGGGAACTCTGCAGGACTTTGTGAATGAGCTAATATGCCCGTAAGATCTGGGGAGGGGAAGGTATTAATAGCACTTTTCACGCGCAATTAGAAGACTCTGAAAACGTTGGTCTTTAGAAAACCTTGACTCTGCGTGCCCACCTCGACATGTGCTGGTTCGCTGATTATGCGAAAACTTTTCTTTTAAAGGTATTTCAAATGGCCCATGAAACAATGTATTAGTCCGAATTACACATCTAACAACAAAACTCACAAATCGAACAAATTGTGATATCATATGGTGATCGAGTATTACATACGACTTACAGTGCAATGTGCAGCCAAAATACCAAGGAACGTGCCAGTGACTCTTACAGCCCTCATCTGACACTAGCGAGACTTCCTTAAACGGATTTTCTGGAGAACATGAAACGCCTCTCTTCTCATAATCAGGCTCGTGAAGACTGATTCCTTATCATTATCTTACAAATTTCAAGGTTTCTCTTAGATTAATTGCGCTGCGTGGGGAAGTGAGGTCAAGCGTCGGCAGGCTGGAAACTTCTTTCAGTAATCTAATTCAAGCTTCAATAAGGAGTGGGCACCGTTTTTGGTCTCAGTTGGCAGGGCTCGAACGATAACGCGCTAACAACTATAGTGTGTCGAGAAAATCTAGATTATT
Organism: Ixodes scapularis; assembly: GCF_016920785.2. NCBI lineage: Eukaryota > Metazoa > Arthropoda > Arachnida > Ixodida > Ixodidae > Ixodes > Ixodes scapularis. Next base: position 71,011,459 of record NW_024609835.1, read on the forward strand.
ATAAAACTTTTGTGCTATCATTAGTATCATAATCGTTTCATATAAAATAAACAATTGATATTTTGCCCCCTTTTCAGTATGCTTCACCACAGTATAGCCATGGCATGTAGAAAGGACAGCCCTAGAATGAGCGAAGAAATATTCTTTAGAAAACCATGCTTTTAGCGATTAGTAATACACCCAAAAGTAAAGAAAATGAAGCCAATTCATATATTTCTGAGGAGAAACGGTCTAAACTTTCTTTAGTGTTGATGCCAAGGCTTACAGAGGTGAAATAAAATTTAATTGTTGCTTTCGGGAGTTAATGGGGCTTGCTAAAAAAACAACAACAAATGGTCGAGGAAATGAGCGATTGGGTCACGTTTTAAATTCTGTCATTTTCTAATGGTTTTTATTGCGATCGTTCAATAAAACCCAAAAGCTTTAGAACCTCACTGTACGGGCGAAACTGTTACATGCACGCTGTTGGCAGAGACTAGTTTAATTGTTGTTAATAAAGGTGAGTGGAGTAACGACCCCCGTCAAAAGTTGCTCCACCAGACACTAACGTTCACACTACTGAAAGATATAGAAAGGAATGGTTTTTTAATTTTGGAACAGAGAGCACATAAGGAGTAACCGTGTTCAATTCACTTAAAGTACAAATTCAAGTTCGTATGCCGCACCTCAGCCACGCCATCAGGAGATCGCACTGTCAAAGCTCGAGTTTAATTTGCGCCCAAAAAGAAAAATATGAGAAATGTTCAGATTCCATAACTTTCCTTACGTGGCCGCGCATAAATTTTTAAAAGAAATATACCTTCTAAATGTTGCAATATCTTCCAGCGACAAAGTAGTTCATCTTGAACGATAAGGTTCATATATTAATTTCTTAATTTCATATATGCATCGCTCGGTCGGCCTTGCAGTAGAGTAAACGGTACATAATGCTGCAAAGAAAGCATGAAACAAATCAGAAATACGAAACTGCACAAAAGATAAACGGCCACTTTTAACAATCTAATTTAATTTAAAAACGAAAAAAAGAAAGGGGAGACAGGTTAAGTTGGCTAGTTGGAATGGGTTCATCTTGAAACAGCATGAATGTTATACGAACGGAGGAAAGTGGATGGTACAATCACTGACCGCGTTTGTTCCGTGCACTTATAATTCCTCCATCCGCGTAACATTTGCGCTGTTTTATGATGAAGAATGGGGAGCTGTTCTAATTTTTTTTTATAAATAAAACAATTAGAAGTGACAAAGCAGTTCAGCTTGGACAACAAGATATTTAAATAAACGAGCCAAATTACAAATGGCCTCGTTTAAAAGGCTCGCAGTGTTGTTCCCAGGCGCATATTTCAAGCTTACCACTTGAATTTACGTCCCCGTTAGAAAATAGAAACGTTAAAAGAATATATAATAAGGGCTCGTGTTTCACCTAATGTCTTAATTTCGCAGTTTTAAATTACCAGACAAATTACTCCTATTTTTTTTTTTTTTTTTGGATCAGAAGACAAGTCTTTTATCGAAAACAGTTCAAACTGCAGCAAATATTTATGCCATTCAATAAAACAAATAATGTTTTAAGAAATAAAAAGATCTCGAAAATGGCTCGGAAAAATTAGTCTTTTTTTTTACTCTAAAACAGTAAACCATAGGAAAACAGCAGTGTTTTCACTGTGGCATTCATGCTCCGAAAAACCCGTCCCTACTTCTGAAGCCAGAAGCTATCGCTCCAAAGGAAAGATTACTTGCAACAAGTTCATTTCATTTCATTTCATTTCATTTAATATACTCTCAGGGCCCGAAGGCATTACAGAAAGGAGTGGAATTATACATCAATATAAAGTAAATAATAAAGACAAAACGCAAAAAAAAAACACGGTAGAGATTTGCTATGGAACGTTATTCAGAACATCATTGGTGGCGGTTTTAAAATCAGCAGCGTCAGTAAGTAAGGCTACGGATGCGGGAAGGTGATTCCAGTCAACGGAGGTGAGGGGTAGGAAGGAGGCATAAAAGGTGGGACGTGATGCACTAGGGAATTCCTACTTTTAGTGGATGATCGGTGCGCGGCGGTTCGAAGTGCTGGGTTAGAGTGATAAATTTTGTGAAATAAGGAACACCAAATAATATAGATCCAGGTAAGCCTGGTAGTTATTATCTAGAATCTTTCTAGTATTGTAATACAGGCACATTCAGCTAGACTAAAACCCGGTTCAATACTAAAAGACTGGGCTGCCTGGTTTCGTTTTTTCACAGTGTAAAATTTGAACTCCTCTTTTTTACCGTATCGATAGACTACAATATAAGATCCACAATCGAATCCCAATTCTACCGGTGTGCATAGTAATGCTTTTCATTTACAGCGGAGTAATTAGACGCCATGTCGAGGAAGATCACCTTCTCACTTCAAATGTCTCCATACAACACACTTTATTTGTTTTTATTTCAAGCAAAAAGATAATCGTATGAACCAAAGCAGAAAGAAAGCATTGCACTGCGAGGATTGGCAATATAATCGGAACTTTAAATTATGGTTGATAAGAACTACGTGAAATGTATGAATAAAACACCTACTAGTCAAGGTGTGGATTACTTTGAAATGACTAAGAAACAAAACATTTATTGTTTGCAACTGTATACACTTCTCAAGAAATAGTGTTATTTTAAATTGGCGTCATCCTGGTATCACATTGCTTTAACATCTCGTCTTACAAAAGATATCTGCGTGATCCACAAAAGAACAAATCAATATTTAATCCAATAACCTTTTTTTTTATTTGCGCGTTGCACAAATTTTTTTAATTATTATTTTGGTGCACAAATGGGCCAACGCTTCAACGAAGAGAAAACGACAGTTTTATCGCTACACGCTAAGAAATGACTGCGCGCCTACTTACCCGCAAAACACTCAGAGAGCCAATCTCTGCGATCTACGAAATCAGTTTAGCGAATTATGAGGCGGAACGTCCGTTTAGGACCTAAACATAATGTCTGTGCTGTGGTATTACGCAGTGCAAAGCGTCATGCTTGCATTGCGTAATGTCTCAGCGCAGACTCAGTTTTGAGGTCTCAACAGATGTTCAACCTTATCCTTCGCTGAACTGATTTCGTAGATCGCAGAGATCGGCTCTTCGAGTGTTTTGTGGGTAAGGAGACAAGCAGCCATTTCTTAGAGTGTAGAAAACTAGGTGAAACAAGAGACTAATCTTTTTTCTCTTGCTGCAATTTTAAAACAATTTATTCTTGCCGAGATGAATTTACACATCTAGAAGTCCCCTAATTCTTCTAAATTTAATAATTTCAAATTGCTTCAGTGCAGCTGTCACTCAAAGCGTACGAATGACCACTCCAACTACAAAAACAAGAACAATCGTTTTCTTTTTGTGTTGCCTCAGATTTCTTTATGGCTTATCTCCCTCTGTCTAGCCTATCAAATATAATGTACCTGATCGATTGAAGTGCCGGAAACAGTTGGCTTTCCGCAAACCAGATTTTTCGAGAATACGTTACAGATCTGCCAAAGTCTCCGAATTTCTAGAACGTTTCCGTGCAGCTTCAAATCATATAAGATACAAAAGGGAATGTCCAGAGCGCAAAAAACTAATCTATAATTCTGCTTTTCTTTTTGCCCTCCCTTTTACCATGTCGTGTTTGCCCCCCTGTCTAACACGTCAAATATTATTGACCACATCAATCTATGGAGTGATATCAATCATCAACTCAACAAATCCTACAAAAAGCAACAAAAAAAAAAAAAAGAAGAGAAAAACGTTGTGAATGAAGGTGAAGCAATACCGAGGACATACGGCAACGTACTTTTGGGTACAAAATGTTCATGTCAATTCGAGTTGTTTCGCCGGAGAGCACACGTAAAGTAAATAAATATAGTGACGACTGTTATTAAGCACACGTGCATTCCAATCTTCAGTCCGTTACACGACGATATCCTCGATGGGTCAGCAGAGGTTCGAATGGTATATAGTGTCTGCGCATGCGCAGTGCCGTCAGCGGTGCAACCACAGTGGCATGACGTCAGAGGATTGCGTCGGTCTATAATGAAACAGATATTAGCAGTAAGAAGGTTGGCGTCTGCCTGTGCAATCATACCCAAAATAAATTATCTAGGTCCTTGAACGACTGACCGACCTCGTTTGCGTCGGCCTGTTGCGCTCCTCTGCCCTCCCCCTCCCCCTCATGATAACAGCGAGGCCGCATGAGCTAGTGGTTCGAGTTAACATCGTCTAATTTTTGTAAAGATGTCCCCGAACTAGACGGGCGTCTTTTTAGTCGGCGTAGAATCAAATCAGAGAACTTCGCCTTAAGGTTCTTTTAGCCCTGGAATGAAGTTGTTCATGGTGGTTACTAGAAGAAAAAAAAAGGCGACTTGGGTTTTCATGCTTCATGATTCACGAAAACATGTAATTTTATTGTTATTTTTGTTTTAATTATTCGGAAAAGTGACGATCAAGCTTAGTATAGTGTCGCAGTGCCATGCAATATTGAATCAAACATCAAAGTGAGCGCTACGGTGCGAGATACGTAATCATTGCACACGGCTTTTCACCATAACTACTCGTGTAAAGTGAGCCTGTGAGTTCGATTTGATTCTTTGCCTTTCACCGTCTCTGCAATCAAAGTTGACGGCGATAGCGCCGCTCTTTGCGCGTTTAGTTTCGCTTTGAAGCTTACAAGCTACATCTCCCGCGCCGTAGCGCTCACTATAAATCTTTTATTCAAGATTTCACGACACGCCTAGACCGTATAAAGGTCCAGCGCCAATTCTACAAATACATTATGCTCAAACAATATAATTTTAAAAAGTTTATTTATTAATTAACTCACTAACTACCCTTTCAACCTCTATTTGAGTGGACAGCTATGGTAGCTAACTTGGCCCCAAAGCTAAAATAGCGTAATGCAAGTTCTTTTCTTGGTTCTAGACCGATTAAAACAACAATTTGTATAGCCTCAGAACAATCAGGTTTGGTGTGGCACGTTGTGCCATCTAGCTCAGTCTAATTGCAACCCTAGACTGCTTGATTGTGGGTCTGCCAATGCTCAAATTATTTGCAACGCAAGCCTGCTTTGTGTAGGGGCTGTTCATACGTGCCTTTGAAGGCGTTTACTCTGGAGTTTTTGATATTCTAGTAATAATATTTCTACCAGCTACTGCAAAATAGCAGACGCAAATCCGTAGGCACTGTTGTATACCTGATTGTCGGAACCCCGAAAGCTTAGCAGGCGCGAAGCTCCGCAGGTTCCCGTCGAGTCCGTGGAAAATACAACGCAATCAGAAATTAATAAGTTCGGTAAAACGTGCAAAATAAGCATTCAGTGCGCATTACATCAGAGTAGATAGATTCCTAAATTCTTTATTTGACTCAATATTTGGAATTATAGACTCGAAGCGCGACGTGTCTTTGGTTTCGATAAATCAGTTCTGGAGTCAGTTCAGTCACTCGACATCCACGCTGCTCTCTGCTCCGCGGAAACAACTTGTTCAAACGATGTTTTGCGTGTATATCCAGAGTTTGAGCGTATGGTTACCCAAGTGAGCGTTCTCGTCGATTCGTCGGTCGATGTGTGGATTGTTGCTTTCGTCTTTAGCGTAATAGCGTTGTTATCCAAGACGTCTGCTCTATTTCACTCTGTGTCTACGGTTCTAGCTTCGTCTCGGCTGCGAGAAAACGAACTACTCGAGGAATAAAAATGTACGTACCCCAAGACAAACGGTTATGTATGCGGCGTTTATGTGGGTTCAGTGTAAAACAGAACAGGATATTCTATCTCCCAGAACAAGCAATACCTTGCGGCGATCAACTGCTTTAAGACGCAGTTCGAACTACAGCGAGTATGCACGAAAAACATTCCTCTGCCACTACAGTCGTCTTCAACACAAGGACGAGGGGACGGGAAACAAGCTGATCCCCGAAGTGAGGTCCGCTATTCATGGGGTTTTAGTTTCACCATTGTAGAGGAAGCAACTTCGTCGAAGTCTTCGCTTTTGCTGCTTTTGAGGCTCGCGCAAAAAACGTAAGAGAAAAAAAAAATCTTGGGTGACGCTGAGGCTTCGCCTTTAAGAGTGCAACGCCATAGCGTATCGGTTCCCGTTCTCAAAGCCTTATATAAACGCTTGATCGTTACAGAGCCGTGCAACTGTGTGTGCGTGGTCTAGCCGATAGCGTCGCGTCTCGTGTGACGTCACACCTGGCTGTGACGTCATGAACCTATCGATCCGCTAAATTCGGGGGGGGGGGGGGGGGGGCGATTGTCAGCCAAGAAATTTTCAGCTAGATTTGGCGGGAACATTTTTCGCTAAATTTGTGGGGAAAAACTTCTTCTAGCTTTGGCGGAAAGATCTTCCGCTATATTTGACAAAAAATACTTTTCGCTAAATTTGGCGGGAACATTTACCGCTAAATTTGACGCAAAATGTTTCCGCTAAATTTGATGGGCAAATTTTCCGCTAAGTTTTGCTGGAAAAAAAGATTTGCGCTAAATCGGCGGAAAGCTTTTTCCGCCAAATTGAACGAATAAATTCCCTAATGCAACGCGCGCGGTTACGCGTGACGTCACGCGTGCTACACGTAACTGCGCGCGTTGCATTATGGGATTTTTCGGTGCCACCGACGCCGACGCCGGATTTTCTTCGACACGAGCTCCTAAAGGCTGTCGCGCTGTCATCGAGCGACGCAGCAGAGGCAGGTTGCACTATCTCTCCACGGGGTGCGGTGCCGCCAGGGCTGAGATACGCTCCGATAGCAAACCGAAACTTGAAAATCCGTCGAATTTGTGCGGTTTTTCCGAAAGCCGTGGAATGCTTCGCGTGCCTTCTATTGTTCTGCAATTTGTTGATTTAGTGTTTTTCGATGATGCTGAGTAATTTTCTAATTTAAATCATGCCCTTAAACACAATATTAAAAAGGCTAATTACGCAAAAACAATTAACAATGTAATTATCCCGGACTTTAATAATTTCTCTAAATTTGCCCCTGGCCCAGGACCAAAACGCCATGAGCCGTTTTTCGTTCCGATGAGTAGTTTTCGCAGGAGCGATTTGGCCTACGTTCTCTGAAACACCCTGCATACATATATATATATATATATATATAATCAGATCGCGTTTGTTCGACGGGCATCCGAGAGGCTGCTGCATCATTCCGCTGCCACCGTGCCTGCGGCTGATGGTGTCGCCGGCGGCCAGACGGCGAGGCTGTACGTGTCCACGGGTCGACGGGTCGCCGTCCGGCGCCGCTTGAAACCATATTGAGAGAGAGAAAGAGAGAGAGAGTGAAGGGGCGAACTTTGTCGGCACGTCGCGAGGAGCGCGCTGTCCTCACCTGGAAGGTATTATCTTACGCCGTGCGCTCGCCTTTTTTTTTTTTATTTTGCGGGATTACAGTAAAATTGTATCAAGTTCCCTTGGTCGTCATTCTGAAGAAGAGAGGCCTCCTCTCGAAATGTCAATGAATCTTTCCTTGTTTTTGTTCAGTCCATGGATCTTTCTTGTGTATTTCAATAATCACCGGCCCCACAAGCTTCAATCCCCAGGTTGGGGAAACCTGAGGATTCAAAGCGTTTGGCCCAGGTTGCCAGTCCGACAATCGTCAGTGGTCATCTTTACTGCGAGGGGGCCAAGGGCAACTGGCCACGCGAGCGGCGCTCCGCCGCTGATAAAGGGCCGTCGCAGCCTATGCGCGGCTGCTTTTTGGGATCGCGGCGCGGGGGAAAGCGGTCATAAAATGTTTACCTGTTGTTGAACCGGTGTGTTGTGTCATTCCCCGAGAAGGGTAACAGCAAGGGAAGTCCCAATATATATAATTGTACCACAATGCTTTGACACGGGGAAGCGCGTTGTTAGCGTTTGCCCGTTACAATTACGTCACAATCGAACAACGCAAGACTAACAATTATGTTACCTTTAGCCGATTACTGACCAGGAATGCAGATATTAATGTAACTGTTGCTGCTATTACACGCGCGGAATGAGCATGGGGCAACATGGCTTGCGTAAGATTAACACTGCGTGAATCTGAAACCGAAAGTGATCGTGAGCATGCCGTGCGGTGTTACTTTAGCCAATTACTTTCATATCACGTTGCCCTCCGAAGTGCGAGATTAAGAGAGGTGCCTAGCCTGCCAATTTAAATACACAGTGCACTGGTATGCCAATAATACTTGCAAATACTTTTTTTTTGTATTCATCTAGCAAACAGAGGCACTCACTTCCCTAATCTTTGTCAGAATAGTGGAGGGTATATCTACGAATCGGGTCGGTAGGGTGGTTATAATAGGGTGTGGCGGTGGTGTTGTGTTGGAGTTATTTGTGCCTTGTTGTACTGCCGACATGTATGCGTCTGTAACAGTGTTCGATATCTTTGTTCGTGTTTGTACTGTGTGTATTGGCGCATAAGTATTCCAGTGAAATCTAAAATAAAGAGGCATCTCGTTATTTCTTTTAGCGCAATCTAGCGGTTACTACTGCCCTTCCTAGGTGGCGCAAGCTTCTGCTTGATTCAATTAGCTAACTGTTGAGCAGTCCAGTAGCTATTGATCACAAACAGCTGTCCTGCGCACTGATCTCTACTCTAAGTAGGCTGGATCGCTGACCGCGGCCTCGGCAGCTGGGGCCGAGTGTCGCCACTGGCGGCCATTGATTGATATCACCAAATGCTTGGGACTCTATGGGCAAAATCAGAAAAAGTGCCGTTTCTCCCGCGTCTAAGCTGCTGTCGGTACTGAAAGGTTTTGGCCGCTTTTCGATAAGCCCGCCAAATAGCTTGCCTACAAATATCAAAACAGACTGCCCTCGTAGTTCTTAAAAATAAATATTCTGTGGTCGAGAGTAACTCCGCTGGGCGAAAAATGGATGAGGCGAGAGTAACCTACACTCTTAAAAAAAAGGGTACTGTGGTACACTCCTTGAGGGGGGAAAAAGACGAGCACACAGGGCAATCCCTTTTGGAGGTAACGTTACCGCCTGCAACGAGGGTGCAAACTTAACTCCTTGGTTAGGGTGCAACATTGCCTCCTTTTGGAGGTAACCTTAGTTCCTTTTGGTGTTAAAAGTGCATCATTTCAGGGTCAGCCTTTACCTCCTTTAGGGGGTAATTTCAACCCTTTTGAGAGGTAAGACGACTTAATTGAGGGCGCTGCTTTTACCTCCTTTTGGAGGGAACTATGATCCACTTTGGTGTTAAATGTACACGACGAGGAAAACTGCTCAGAAAACGCGCACTACGAGGAACAAACACGACAGGACAGTGCTGTCCTGTCGTGTTTGTTCTTCGTAGTCCGCGATTTCCGAGCTGTTTTTCCCATCATGTATAACAGCAACCAACTGGCCCAGTTCACCCCCTAATACAGGTTAAATGTACACTTGATGGAATCACTTTTGCCCCCTAAAACAAGGTACTATGGCCCTTTGTGGGTGTGATAGTACATGTTTCAATGGTGGGCATTACAATAGATGAAGACGGCCTAGTTCTGAAAGTAAATGACAATGTTTTATTGTGGCTGTCACAGACAAAATGGCATAAAAATCAGTGGCATGACTATACATCTTATAAAAGTTCTAAGATGAAACCACTAAGCGCAATAAGGGCATCTGGAACAACACTTTCGTAGCTCTAGTTCGCGGCAGTCAATAAAATTATCACAAAAAGTACATAAACAATCGGTGTCTACCCGGAAAATAAGAGTGAATGCTTGGAACACTGCTTGGAATAGCGAAGCTTCACCAATACACGACTAGCAATGACTAGTACGTTGCAACTCAAAGAGAGCAGTACACTATGCCCGTCCTATCCACAGTAGTGGAATGAACGCTGGAGTAGAGGAAAGCAGACTCCGGGATTTGCTCTTCCAATGTGGAAAGAAGAAAGGGCTTGTATCTCCTGCTGCTAATGAGCTGTATTTAAACCTTGCAAGCACAAATCAGTGTAAACATGGAACCACAACCCTCGAATGCTTTGAGGCACCAAGTATCAAGTACACTGAAATAAATTAAGTATGCCAATGCTGCACAAAGCAAAAAGCTGTGAGTTCGTAAATTACAAAAATGCGACTCTAAAGCAATATCATTGACCTTCTGTAACTCTCAGAATCAACCATCCTGCCTTATGTCAGACAAAAAAAAAATTAAACAAGTGACATAACAAATTCCTAAACCTGCATAAAAAGGCATTAAAAGAGAAACTACTTTTTGGCATTTCGTTTGGGTTCGAAAGCAATTCGTTGCACCAGACTCCACATTTGAGTGTTTCAGATCAATTAAGTACTCTAGTGTAATGAATCTGCGCCTGAACTGGTGATGAAACGTGTAGTCAAAGATGAAGTAGAGGCAGAATGCAACCAGAACTGCCTCAGCAGGCGACGCGGCTTCGAGGTCTCCCTCCACTGCCACATCGCTGGGCGCCTCAGGATTACTTAGGCTTGAGCTGACAGCCACCGGGTAGATTGCACCGCCTGCCTGGAACCAAAAAAATGTGGAAATCATGTCATATAAAGTTGAAACATATCATCCCCAATTTAAAATAACCTGTGAAGAAATATTAGATTTTTCTAAGACACATTTTGAGCATTTGATGGGCCATTGCTTCTAGCATTATAAAGCATCAACCATACTTACCAGACGTGGCTAGTTTAACTGTTGAATAACCACCACTGACTAAAATTATCACATGGCTGGTGGTAATCGTAGATTAGTAAGCACTTTGTATTCGCCGGTCATGTTTAAATTTGTCACCCCGAATTACTTAGAAGACTAACAAATCTTAGTCAAAGGGGTACAACTACTGTAGCAGGTTAGTATATACAAGTGCTGATTGCTGGGCGAGTTGGTATTGTACGTGAAAAAACATGAGCGCGCTTTAAGACAAGGACAGAGGAAGAACGTACACCACAGAACGATACACCACATTAGCTACTCAGCACCACAGCAGACCCACATAACCGCCAACCCTAACTGCCGAACTTCGGCAAATATGCAAATATTTTTGCCGAAGTGCTCTGCCAGATTAAAATTGAATGTATGTTTTATTCAAACATGAGAAGAACAGTACACAAGGACGAAAACAAAGAAAAAGAACACACCCAAAAAGAACACACCGAAAAAGACACGCTCAAGCGCCTTGTGTGTCCTACTCTAATTTATTTACTCGAAGTATACCCTCAATTTTCTCTGGAAAATGAACGAACACCACACACACACAAAGAAAATATTAAAATCAAGAACCTCATTTCAAGTGCCCAAATGCGAACAAGAACATCAAAATAATATATCTGACTACGCTTACCTGCAGTTGCGTCCAAGGTAGCAGGCATCCAGTACCCTCGACGAAATCACCCTACAACGTTGACGCAGTAGGAAAGAAATATATTCAATCAACTTCAAATAATGCAAACTTGAGCCATCTGACTCGCCCACTGAATGATCAGCTTTTAAAAATGCCTGATCAGACGCAAAAAAGAAAAATGCCAAGACAACAATATACTTTCTAGTCTCTGCCGACAATAACTTAATGACCTTATTCAGTAATATACTGCTATTAATGTTTGCGAAGCGCACGAATAATTTCTAACTGCCGAATATTGAACTTCGACAGATATGTAAATTTTGTTGCCGAAGAACTTTGCCAGATTAAAATTTAAAATTGAATGTATGTTTTATTTAGACATGAGAAGAACAGCACACAAGGACGAAAACACAAAAAAGAACACCGAAAAAGACGCACTCAAGCGCCTTGTGTGTCTTACGCTAATTTATTTACTCGAAGTATACCCTCAATTTTCTCTCAGAAATGAAAAGAACAGCACACACACAAAATAAACATAAAGATCAAGAGTGCCATTTCAAGTGCACAAATGGGAACAAGGAAATCAAAATAAAATATCGAACTACATCGAACTACGCTTGCCTGCAGTAAGCAGTATTAAGAACTGTCACGGGATTTGTCCAAGGTAGCAGGCATCCAGTAACCTCGACGAAATCACCCTGCACTTAACGTTGCCGTAGGACGACAGAAATATATTCAATCAACTTCAAATAATGCAGACTTCAGCCATACCTAACGCGCCTACTGAAAGATTAGACTTATAAAGAAGCCTAATCACACGCAAAAAAAAAAAAGTCATGACGACATTATAATTGCTAGTCTCTCTGCTGGCAACAACTTAATGACCTTATTCCGTAATATACTACTTTTAATGATTGCGGAGCGCACGAATAATTTCTAATTGCCGAATGTCGAACTTCGGCAAATATGTAAATATTTTTGCCGAAGTGATTTGCCTGATTAAAATTCAATGTATGTTTTATTTAGACATGAGAAGAACAGCGCACAAGGACGAAAACACAAAAAAGAACACCGAAAGAGACGCACTCAAGCGCCTTGTGTGTCTTACCCTAATTTATTTACTACAAATACCCTCCATTTTCTCTCGGAAATGAACAAACAGCACACACACAAAATAAACATAAAGATCAAGAGCCCCATTTCAAGTGCACAAATAGGAACTAGAAAATCAGAATAAAATATCGAACTACGCTTACCTGCAGTTAACAGTGTTAAGAACTGTCACGAGATGAGTCCAAGGTAGCAGGCATCCAGTACCCTCGACGAAATCACCCTACAACGTTGCCGCAGGACGAAAGAAATATATTCAATCAACTTCAAATAATGCAAACTTGAGTTATATCTAACTCGCCTACTGAATGATGTTTTAGAAATGCCTGATCACACGCAAAGAAAATGCCAAGACAATATAATTGCCAGTCTCGCTGCCGGTAACACCTTCATGACCTCATTCCGTAATATACTATTAATTTTTGTGAAGCACACGAATAATTAGCTCAGACATTTATATTCGGTATTTCATAACGTGACATTTTGCCAAACTATTTATTAAACCTCGTTAAATTAAAAACAAACAAACAAAAACGTTGCTATTAAAAATCAGTGTTCAATACTGACTTTTACAAATATCAACGACGTTGAGAATTAATCGCGCCTGTTGGCCGGTGCCGCCAATGAATGCCTGATCGACTACTGCTCTGCGAAAAAAAAAAGACACCAACCACCTTATGAGATTTTCAAATATTTGATCAGATCCTCAATTTAACGTCCGACGCGACACACCAACGGCCCCAAAAAGAGAAAACCTCCTACCCCCTCACGCCTTAAACCTAGGCGACCCCCGATTCAAAAGGCGCCTTGTCGCCCGGCTCGCCGAACCGCCGCTCTCCCCTTCCTCCACCCGCACACACATACACCGGGAAAAACTGCTGGTTACGCCACTGGTTAGTGAATGTCAACCTTCTAAATATGCGCTAGTGCAAGCGACAGTCATTACTGTTCTTGCTCTTTATGAATTTCGATGGTCTAAACCGTGCCTGCGTTCGCGCCACACACTAATTTTATCGAACGCTCGACGCCTTCAAACGTGCCAACATGTCCGCCAAGCCTTTGTCTAAGGAAGACGGAGGTCGCCTTCCCGGGCGGTCATAACCGACGCCAACTGCCGCCCGCGCAGAATATTTCCTTACCTGCATACGGTGCACATGACTTGGATCTTCGACTGAAGTCAATGCAGTACTCTCAGTGACCTCGTAAGAAGAGACTGAGCCGAACAGAACAATAAGGAACGTTCCTGCGCAGGGACGCCTCCGTCGAACGTTCGAGAAGAAAGACCGTTATGCCGATATGACCGGGAGCGTCGACGGGGAAGGCGCCGACCTGTGGCGCCGACGCTCCCGGTCGGCCGGGCGAGAGCTCTCCCACGCATGCGCGAAGAATGACGTGTCATACGAGGAGACCAATTAGCGAAACTGGTTTGCGCCTTTCCACAGCCAATCGCAGCGCCCAGGCTTTGGCAGTGCTCGAACACGTGCACCCTCTGGGAGGTAATATTTACCTCTTTGGTGCCCCTTCGAGGCGAACTTCACCTTGTAGCACCGCATTCCTATACTTCGTTTCAGCTTCGGTCCGAGCGCGGCCGATGTTATGAGCCGAAGGGCCAATCAAACAGCGAGAGAGGCACAACGTCATGGCATGCTCTCCGCAGTTGATAGGACCAGCCGGTATTCGCAGTCTCTCTGTGCGCGCTCCTCCTATCAAGCGCAGAGAGCACGCCATGACGCTGCGCTTTTTGCGCTGTTTGATTGGCCCTTCGGCTTATAACATCGGCCGCGCTCGGACCGAAGCTGAAACGAAGTATAGTGTCCGCTGCGCCTAAGGAGGTAACAAGCGGAGCGCTTCCCCCCTGGCCGGGAGGAGGGTGGTAAAGGTGGTCTGTTACCTCCTTTTGGTCCCCTTTTTTCTAAGAGTGTAGAGTTACCGCGGAGTCGGTGGCGGTTTCGTTGAGTTGTGTTTAGCAGAAGACGACAAGCTCAAAGGCTTTGCTGCGCAGAATTTGCTCACTCCAGGAAAGCCGCTGTCGAGATTTAACTTTTTTTTGGTCATTCATCAACTTTTGGGCTTCCCCGAGGACGGTCTCATTGACGGCAAGTTCTTTTGTTTACTCCATAAAAGAGCAAGCTTGCCAGCTCAGCCGTAAATGCTCCGGTACGTTTGCTTTTTTTTTTTTAATCGGCGTTTGAACGTCTGACAAACACCGATCCGATCTCCAAACACCCGACATAAGGGTTGAAGCACACCATAAAATACTCGCCTCCGAGCACAGCGTATATGCTTCAATATTCTTACTTTTGTGCGTTTCTCTCATAGACTTGCGTGTATTGCCTGGTGTCAAGCAATGGCCGCCGGTGACGACACCGACGGGCTCCCGATCCGCGATCCAGCCCACTACAATAGAGATCAATGGGCCTGGGGTTAGATAAGAATCGCAATAATTGTGTCACTCAGCTACCTAAATGCTCGACTGTCTCGAAGAGCTGCGAAGTCTAGGCAGCAATGAATAACCGCGTGGGTTGAGGTAAGCACAGAAAAGAAGTTATTGAAAAGAAGAAAAAAAAATAGCGGTAGCGCTGGTGCGAGTTCAACGCCTCTCGTTGGTGTCGACGAAAGTGCCCAGCGATTCATTTCCGCATACGACAACCGTACGTTGTGTTCAATAAAGTCAGCACGCCCACTCCTCGCGTTAAGATTTCTTTTTTGAGCGTTTCCGCCGGCGGTAAGAAATACAGTCAATCTATCAAGATGCCGTCGGGGGCAATCGCGGCGATTGCGGCGGGCACTCTGCCCTCCTTCCGGCTTATAGAGATGGTACGGGTGTCTAGGGACGGATGTTTAGAGTGTCCGATGGCACTTGGAATACTTCGAATAGGCATAGGCATTCTCTCACTCGGCCGAAAAGCCGTGCTCTTCGCTAGGCCTTACCGGGGAATCCGAGCCTCGCTAAATGGCAGCCGTGTTGCTTTAGAGGCTTTTAACCTCCCCAAAGGTAATCACTTATGACAACCTTTTTTTCTTACAGTGTACTTAAAAAGACCTCCGGAAGGAAGCGGCTCAGGAAATGTTGCAACTGTTACGAGAGCGACGCTGATAATATTTTCGACCGCCTCATGACTATGGACGAGTGTTGGACTTGCCACTATGATCCAGAGACAAAATCACAAAGCAAACAGTGGGAGCATGTGAACTCACCAGAGTCAAAAAAAGGCGAAGACTGTGCCGTCTTCGCCGTGGTGTTCTTTTGACATATTACGCTCACAAAGGTCAAACGATCACAGGAAACGATTATTGTGAGCTCCTGACAAAGTTGCGAGAAGCTATCAAGTCAAAGCGCAAAGGGAAGCTCACGAAAGGCGTCCGTCTGCTTCATGACAATGCTCCGTCTCACTCGGTGCAGGAGACGTTGTCACACGCGGCCTCTTTAATTAGGTTACGAAAGTTTGCGTCATTCCTCATATTCAACCGACCTCGCACCTAGTGACCTCTTCCTCTTGCCTCGCATGAAGACTTCTCAGCGTGGAAAGCGTTTCAAGGACGTCGACAAAGTCATCGATGAGGTAGAATGATTCCTGAACAGTCAAGGCGAGGAGTTCTATTACAATGGCATCCGACAGCTTGTCCATCGCTGGCAAAAGTGTGTGACTTTGGGAGGTGAATACGTGGAGAATGACTAAACCCCTACCCAAGTTTCATTGCTGAATCCCTAATCCTTCATGACAATAATACTAACTTTAGGAACGCCCCTTCTACTTTGTTAAAATCTATACGTAAAGCTATAAGGTCACGTGTCTAGTGGTAAAAATGTGCAACATGGCGGTGGCCGGTTGAGGTTCATTTGCAGCCGCCAGTTTATCTGTCTAACCCCTATACCCCGTTGGCACAGAAACTTTCAACGGGCCAGGCAAAAACACTGTCGGTCTAAACGTGCTTGTGTCCGTCCGAAGAACATCGATAAACCATCATCGCAATAAATTCACTAGTTCAGAAAAATTGGAGAAAATTAGAAGGGCGCCAATATTTGGTTTTGGAGCCTTGATAGTAAAAACGTTATTAAAAAGTGCATGTTTGCCCAGGTGCATAGGCAATGACGATGCTTCACTTTTCTTTCTTTACCTCATCACCACAGACTTCGGATACCTGCTCGCTTTATCCTTAAATGTAAATATTTCGGCGGAACTCCGCCAAAAATTTTCGAAGGAAAAAGGTTGCAATCGAGGGAGCACGCAGTCTTCGTATATAACCGAAGGCATTTGATCACTTTATTTTATTCGCGCACAATTTTGTGCTCTTTATGAGCAGACCGACATGTCTGTCAAACTTTACGCGGAATCAACATGGCTGCGATGCAATCGATTCCAGAACCGGCAGCGGTGTCCAATATTGAGCAGTGTCTGCTCTGGCTCTCTGCTGGTGATCTTCAAGGCAGCAAGGTTACCAGGCAGAAGCTGGGGCCATTGGTAAGCCTCCACGAGATGGTTCTTTCTGCGGAAGCAAAAGTATATGAAGACTATTCATACTAAACCCATGACAGTAGCGCAAATATAGTCAGATGCCACGTGGTATGTGTCTAATCAATTAAAACTTGTTGTTGGCCTAGTTGGTTCATGATCCAGTCGCGAAAAAACCTCTAGACTGTGTCTAATCAAGTTCACACTGTTAGATCATTTTGTGTGGAACACATCTGGCGCGTAATGGAACTTGCAACCAAACACAGATGGACAACCGCATGAAAGATATTGCGGATTTTGATAGCATCAATCGCGTGCCGAGAAAATGAGAAGAGTTTCATGCCCTAGCCACTATTTAGATCACCCAACATTAAGGTTTGTGCATCTTTCCATATTCTATGAACCTAGTAACCCTAGTTAGACCTTTTTGGTGAGGCTAACTAATGTTCACTTTGAGAAAGTTCATCATGATAAAAAATTAACACCTTGAACTTTTAAAAATTCAAAGATATTTCAAATATGATTTTCGATCATGAAAATAAACACCACCTGCCAAAAAAAGTCAAAAATAATGCAAAAGCAATGAAAAGCGACAAAGTAAAATAAAATAAAAACATTTGGACGAAGACTTTTTTATCTCCCAGTTGTGTTCTTAATTCATTTTAACTTACCGGGTCGATATTTATTGATTTTTAATTATTTCCACCGTTACGCTCTGCTATAAAGACACAAAAGTTATTTATGTCGTTTCACACTTGAAAGTGTGGTGCAGAAGAGAAGAAAAAAAACCTGTAGTCGAAGGAACAAACACAGGAGGGAGTCTCGAACTCGGTTAATTGCTCATTTTCTCGAGCATCCTCTATAAAACCGCACATCCACTTTCAAACAACTTCTACGCAGAGATCTCCTTCGATGAAAACATTTTCAAATAAAAAGAACATACACATTCACAAACGAACAAACGGTCCAACCCACAATACCATCATCGTAAACCTACCTTTGCGTAGAAGGGGATTGACTATGATGGTACTGTGGGTTGGACCGTTTGTTCTCTTCTGAATCTGTATGTTCCTTAGGGTCTTTGAAAGGGATTTCAACAAAGCAGATCTCTTCGTAGAAGGTGGTTGAGAGTGGTTGTGTGAGTATAGATAAGATGGTTGTTAAATAAACCAGTCAGCCAAGTTTGAGACGTTCCCTTTTGTATCCGCTCCTTCAACTAAAAGTGTTTTTCTTTCTTGGTCCACAGTTTTAGGTGTTAAACGGTATGATTAGCTACCACCAGCTCGCATGTGCACTTACTGTCTTTTCATAAAAAAAGTTAATCTAGGAACTTCGTCCGCTTTAGCTAGTCTACATGGGAAAGGGAAGGGGTAATATGTGTACTGCCTTTCCCGTGAGATCTAAGAGGATTGAGGCATCGAATCTCTGTAAATGCAATTTCAAATACAGAACAGAATAATACAGTTTTCACTTACCCATGCTTAGCGAATGAAGTCCACAATCCCATCAATTTTTTGCTGTAGTTCTGGTCCTCGGAAGACGCCTTTTCCGCAACTGGTCTTCCAAAGACGTACAGAACGTCTTCGACGTGCGCCATGCCGTACCAGGGTTTCTTGGGCGAACTCGAAGACGTGTGGTTTAGTATGTAATAGAAGACTGAATAATCTGTATTACTTGCTAACCTCATTGAAGCTTCTTTTGATGAACATGTTATGACCTTGTCGCCCCAAGCATCCTGAACCGCTCGTCTCAGTTTCTCATAGTCTGTGTTCCCCAGGTCTCGTGTATAAATGTTATGAAGCTCGTCTAAAAGCTGGGGACTCGGAGGCGAGAGCAAAGGCGCCAGTAAAAGGAGAATCTCAATTTTTGTCAAATTCTTCGGCGAGCCAGCATGGAACACCGCGGGAAAGGATCGGCTGGCAAACAATCCACCTTCGTTAACCACGTGACCAATTAGTATATCCTTATTTCCTTGATACTCTGCTCTACAGGGTTCATTCTGTAGGGAGGGCACACCAAAGACCGTCACGAAGCACAGCGTATCGGGACAAACCAACCCTTCTGCTACTCTAATATGCAAGGGATCTGCCCGTCGCAAGCACTCAATGACATTCTCTGGCAGACCAGTTTCGGGTTCAGATGAATTCGTGCAGTTAAGATACATTGCCATCTTTTTTACTTTCGTGAGTAGCCGCGGGTCACTGGCGCGATCCGAATGAGTGCACATAGCTCCGCTTTGCATAATAGCCCTTTGAAAAAGGGCTCCAGAGACCGGTGACGACAGGTGGAAATCTACGGACATCGACCCTGCGCTTTCACCAAAAAGTGTAACTCTCCCCTGATCTCCTCCGAAAGCAGCTATGTTGTCCTTTACCCAACGCAATGCAAGCAACTGATCCAGATGTCCCTGATTTCCAGGGACGTGTTCCGTGCCTCCGTACAAGAACCCCAAGGCTCCCAGTCTATAATTCATCGAAACAACTACGACATCGCCGTAAGCTGCCAGAAGTGCACCGTCATATATGCTAAGAGAAGACGAGCCAAAACGATATCCGCCACCGTGGATCCACACCATAACTGCTAGGTCCGAAGCACTGTTGTTTCTTGTCGGGCTCCAGACGTTTAGGAACAAACAGTCCTCAGTCTGTACTTTAATGCCTGCAAAGAGAATCAAGATCAAGTCGCGCGGATAATGTAATTGCTATATAATTTATCCCTTTATGGTTCAATCCTCCTTCGGATTATGTAAGCACTTGAGTCTAAACTTTGAATCTGGCTCTAAAACGAGTGAAATTTGAATTTCAATAGGCTTATTGCTAAATTACCCAAGCATCAAGGAGAATGCAGGGATTGGTGCTCCACGCGCCACACGCTTACGCCCTCCCCGTATAAAAGATTCGAAGCAAATAACCAAAAGAAAGCGTTGACGAACGCGCGTGCAAGATGCAATTTGTTTTAGACACTTGCTTTAGAAAGGTTAATGCTGAGGCCAGATCGGTCCGCGCGTGGAACTCCAAACCCTCTATTCTCCTTGATGCTTGGGTAATTTAGCGATAGGTCTATTACTGTTACTTCGAGCTTTGGTCTCATCTCAGATTGCCACAAGTATTAACTCATCGAAAGCCACTGTGTAAAGCGTCAATTTCGATTAAGTTTCATAGACTTTATAGCAACCGTTTCTTTCATACTACAATCCCGTTCGATATCGTCCATCCGGTGTGACGTTTGAGTTTCGTTGGACGCTTCAAGTACTCTGTGATACAGTTAGGGACCTCAGAATAACGATATCATAACAATATGCTCACTGATGCCTCTGTGGCAGGCAGCCAACTTTAGTCATGTTAGCAGTTTTATCCTGTTCGTTTGTTTAGATAGGTGTGCATCACACTTCTCCTTATGGCATTCTATGGGTCACATTCAAAAGCTTAAGGCCGCCAGGTTCAGGCTTGAGCCATTTACAAACCCCCTGTTAAACTGCTTTAACGTGCATATTAGATCCCTCCTTTGAACGGAGCTATATACCACGTTGTTTCTAACTCGCACGTGATTGGACTAGATGCTACAAGTCACCAGGCCCTATCGTGGGGCTACGAAGTCTAGCAATCCTCCCGCTTGCATTACATTCGTGTAATCCATTTTTACTTGGTTAATATCGATGTATACCAAAGCTTTGCTTCCAAGCAAGGAAGCAGAAGGCAACCAAAGGCGCAGAATTTGGTTTACATTCAGATCAAAAAGGAAAATAATTGTTTCGAAGTTTACCCTGCACTCTCGACAGCCTTCGATTAGTGTCGACCTGGATGCATACTGGAGCCGGTCGGGTGGCATCCGCAACATCAGTCCACGGCTCCGCGGGCTGCGGCTCCCGGAAACGAAGGGCTCCGACTGGGGCCTTGCCATACCGAATGCCGGTGAACGAATTGACAACTTTGCCATTTAGCTGCTGACGGAATCCCCTCACACGGCCGGCCGTCGTGAGTACGACGGGTCCCTCCCCGTTGTCGGCAGCATGAGCTGCAGCCGTGAGTGCCACGCAGGAGAGCAGTAACAAGTGGGCAGACCTCTGCCCTTTCATTTTCTTCTAGGGGCCGGGATTCTGCGGTAGGAAAGATGACAATAACGGATGTACAAGACACTCTTATGCAGCGTTTCATATATGCAACCATAACTGACCTTCACGCTTGTTTTCTGTTATTCAGTTTACTATATTGCATCGCTGTGGTCACACCACGGCTGAATATTTTTCTAGACACCACAGTGTTCATATAATTAAAGCAGTCTTTGTGCATGTTCATTCGCCATTCTTAGTGGTTTGGAGTTACTCTGAAAAAGAAAAGAGGCGGTTTCATTTGGCGATTTTAATTTGATGCGCGCTTGAAGTGTGTACACGTATCTTGACCCGTCGCCAGTGATCCACCACTATTACTAAAAGTTCACCGAAGTATGGCATAATACCTATCTTTCAGATGCGTTCAGGCATTTCTGCGTTTTTTATGTAGTTGTTATGGTTATGAGAGGCCAACGAGTCGATAAGTTAGTTTTATTACATTCAGAATAGCAAACGCCTAGAACTTTATTGTTAAAGAAGAATTCTTGTGTTTTTAGGATTTTAGTTTTAAACAAATTTTCGATGTTCGTTAGACAAAACAGGTTTCAAAAATGCACTCATTCTTACTCATGACAATAACAGTTTACCTCTTCTTTTTCTTTTATACGAAATAAAATCAATATTGAAGCAATACAATGTCTGCGCTGTGCAAGCTCGCCGTCACCACGTGCCCAGAAGCATCAAATTTAGCTATTTCATTCCAGCTATTTAGCTCTTTCATCCCAGATATTCGACGCGATACCAGATCATCACGAGTGCTGCAGCAAGAAGCGAAACTACATTTAGTTTTACGCTCACTTGGCACGCAGAATACGCTGCGGGCAGGACGTCAAAGCCAAGGGCGCCGCGTAGAGTTGCCAATTCATGCGCTGGGAAGGACTTCTAAAACCAAGAACTCATATGCTCTAGCCTTGCTTGTATTTGATACCTTCTTTTGAATTTTCGGATTCATTATGCCATGTCCGTGAGACAACCTCCGCAGGGCCCATGAAAGGTTCTGAATAAACTCAAACCGTATCCGGCAAAACCGACTTTCAATTCCATCGCTGAATAAAGCGTTACTACCCAGGAGACAAAACGTATTGAGCGCCCTTCATACGTTAAAAGGACCATGAAATGACATTTTTACTTTTGCCAAATAACTCTTACATTCAACCGTCAATTTTCACTTAACGCCGAACAGGCATCTATTATCGTTTCGGTTTATTAACTTCTACGCAAAAAATCGACCGCATCTCCTCGTGGTGATTAATGTTGATTGGGGCGAAGCTCTGATGGTGCTTGTCTGCGCAGACGCTGAGCCGCAGTATGCCGAGCCTTTCGTTCGTTTTCATTCATGTCAGAAAGAGGATGTGTGGTACGGAACGTCGTTATATACGCATTTGAGCATTTGACCGCAGCGCCTTCTCGTCTATAAACGTTGAGTACATGCATGCAAAGTTTAACGCCATTATATACGCATTTGACCGCAGCGCCGTCCCCTGTATAGACGTTGAGCAGGTAAATGCAACGTTTCATCCATGACATCCCCAGCTCTTGAGTTACTACCACATCTCAGAGCCCGCTACTCGTCCCGCAGCCGTGGCCGAGTGGTTAAGGCGATGGACTAGAAATCCACTGGGGTCTCCCCGCACAGGTTCGGATCCTGTCGAGTGCATCACTTTTTCTTTATTTTTTGCCTACACGGGCACGTGAGCATGTGAGCTCACGAGCACGACCACCAGCAAGAGCGATGTGAGCACGGACGCCGGACGGACAAGGCTAGACCCTAAAGGGGTATTCACACGAGGGAGAAATCCCGGGGATTTCTCCCCGGCACGCGCATCCCACGACGAAAACGTCAGGCTTTGCGATGTGCAAAAGCCTCGCGTTTTCATCTCGTGATGCGCGCGTGCCGGGGAGAAATCCCCGGGATTTCTCTTTCGTGTGAATACCCCTTAAGGAGCTTCGCCCCTAAAAATGAATGAAATATCAACTTTTTCTTCGTTTCCAACTCACCGCAAAACAAGCTGCGGCGTAATTTTGACGCTCGTGACGTCCGCCGGCATCAGAATCGGAAGTTCTCTTGGCAGTAGGAGAATGGGAGCGCTAGCGGCGGCGAGTTGGCGGTGTGCCGGTAGGTTTTACTGCGCTGAAGGCGCGCATGCTACCGACATTTTTTCTTATCGCCGCGATAGCCATGGACACATCGCAGCTGAGCGAAATTCAGTTAGATTTGTTGCGCTACACCGACAGCATGGGACTAGCCCCATACACTGGTATGCCTGTTGAGAAGTGCGGCGAGTCTTCCGACGAAGGCTCCCATTCTTCATCGGAATCGCCGGAGGGCTTTTGGAACCTGCCCGCACTCGCGGGGAACACTGTGAATGTGGCTGTAATCACACTCGGTGTCAAAATGTTCCGAGCGTACACGAATGACCTTAGACCCGGGGTCCCTGAAACCGATGAGCCTGCACCAAGTGCTTCGACGTGGTTCATCCAGTGGCAAGCGGTGAAACTGCAACTGTTTATTTTTAACCACCAGACTACAAAAACTGTAATTTGGGCACTTCGGAACACTGCAGCCTTTCGGCATAGTTACCCAGCCATCGATCACAAACAATGTAAACACTAGTCGAGCAACCAGAAAACAAAAATCTGCTCTGCGAAGACAGCGCGGCCAGGAGCAAACCCGTTCAGCAGACGACGCTCGTGAACTGACTGCGCAGGCGGGTCTTTCTTTTGCTTCGTTTACCACACGATAGATGGCGCTTGGTTCTGAGTCTTACGGTAGTTGGCGTAAGCTACCGTCCGATCCAAAGGGCTCAGCCGGAATCATCCATCCATCCATCCATCCTATCAAATTCGGCAAATTTCGTCAGATGTCTTATTACGCTACAATATATAGATCTCAATAATATCTAACAAAACTTTTAGGAGACATTCGCCAGCTATTGTTTATGATCGCGGTGCTGGTGAGGTAGGTTGTTGCCCAATAGGTGGAGTGGATTTGGCTCACGAGCTGCGGTTCCGCGGATGCATCGCAGAGAAAAGGCAGATAGCTTTCGAAGGAAAGATGTAAAAGAGTCCGGTTTTCTTTTTAAAGTTTTTTAGCGAAGAATTTTTTTTTTCTTTTTGCTTTCTATTTTTGTGTTTTTGGGTATCTTTTCAGACCTTTTAGGACGGGCATTGGATGAAGTTCGATTTCAAAATCGTTTCATGGTCCCTTTAAGTGACGTTCGCTAACAGCCGCATGCGCACGTGTGGAGATGTGCGGAAAATTCTGAAGGGCCTCCAGAGAAACGTCGGAGGCAGACCTGTCACGGAATGGTGGCAAACGCGGATATCCGGGGCGCATTTCGGTGGTCATCTTTCAAAGTCAAAGAAGCAATAAGCCAGATTGGATACGACGGGTGACTCAAGGACCAAAGTCGGTGGGTAAAGCGACTCCTCTTAGGCATCTATCTGACAGGTGTACAGAGAAGTTCACGAAAGCGACTTTACCCAAATGCAAAAGTATGGTTGTACCGCAGTGCCCGTGGCTGCCACCATGGACAAAAACTGAGAAATGAGGGTGCTACAGACAGTACCTAAGCAGGAGCTTCTCGAGTGGGCATGCAGAAGGCCCGGCTATATGAGCTCTGCGGATACGCAGCTTCTAAGGAAATTCAACATCAAGAGAGAGTACCTTCTACGAAAACAGCCCGGGGTAGCCGCTTGCTTTTTGACTTATCAAGAAAGGGTGGGAACGCTAATTTATCGACGGAAATTCGATACCATGTTGCAATCGACGACATGATGGGCTTATTTCGAAACAGGCGAAGTCATCGAGCACATTGTGCTGTTACGTTGAATCCTGCAACTAACGCAATTGGTGAAGTCCTGGCAAACGCTGGACACCTGACTGTGGCCTGTCAATGCATTTCCATTTGACCAATTGTTTTCAGAAGCACTCGGCTACTGATCAGCCAACACCGGGTTTGTGCTGAATGTATGTATGTAGTATATGGATGCGGCGGGTGGCTCTTGAAGTGCGAACGCAAAGCGTGGCGTTGTGACAGTTACAGAGCAGTTACCGGAGCAGAGAAGTAGCCGAAAGGCTTTAAAGAAGGCGGAAAGATTGGCGGGGGGGGGGGGGGGGGGGGGGAAGGGGCGAAAGAAGTAAAACATTTTTTTTTTCTAGTTTTAGTTGGCTAAACTCGCCACCACGCGCACAACATTGACTAATCGGCATTCGCAAGAAACATAAATCGTGAGTTCCATCAAGGGGCTATTAGCGGCGAGATGTTCTAGTGGTGCCCTCCTACGGTTCCCCCTTGTGACGTCATTACCTTGCAAGCAACAAGTTCGATGGTGTTTGTAAATAGCATGGTGGAAGCTTGAAATCATTGCGCTCTCAAAGGAACACTGCCAACACCGTCAAAATTAAAGTACTTTCATTCCTCTTATTTCCGCCGATGATAAATCCTTTTCTGACGTCATAGTCAGCGTTCAGCCAATTGTGGAAGGCGGACCACAGCGACGCTTTCAATCGCGCACGTCGCCAATATGCTTTCCCTCGGGAATCGCGCCACTGCATTTCACAATAGCCAACATTAATTTTCTACAACACAGTAATACTGGGAAAACTAATTTAAAGGGACAAAGTAAAACTTAAGGAACGTTTGAGCTTCGCCTTTAAGAGTTGAACGCGATAGCGTTATCGGGACCTTTTCGCAAAGCTTTTTAATATAAACCCGCGCTCGTTCCCGAGGCGCGCAAGCGCATGCGCGTCGTCTACTTAGTAGTGTCACATGTCACTTGACGTCACACGTGAACGTTGTGGGTTGTTTCAAATTCCCGAGCGAGGTCTTGTGGCGTGGCTTCGCACGTGACGTTGCACGTGGCTGTGACGTCATGACCCTATCGACCCGCTAAAATTAGCAGAAAGTCTTTCCCACAAATTTAGCCAAAAATGTTTCCGCAAAATTGAGCGGAAAATTTTCCCGACAAATTTAACGAGGAAATTTAACCCTACTGACGTCACACGTGACGTCACGTAAGACGTCACGTTGACGTCACCAGGTGCATAGCGGGATTTTCTGGTCCCACCGACGCCGACGCCGAATTTTCTGCCACACGAGCTCCTAAACGCTATAACGTTAAAAAATTTTATTATTTGTGACATGGGAAATAAAACCAGCGAAACACTTAAATTATTTGCCGCTTCACCACGGGCGTTTTATTTTAAATATTTAGAGACGCTGAGTGGCCGTGACTTTGCTGACACAGCCATGAATGGCACATGGCAGGCGGGCATCGGCTCAGCACATCACCAGTTGACCACTGCTCCCGAGCCTGTAGATATCGTTTTACCGCTAATTTTCTAAACGAATTTAAACCAGGTACTTTTGGAACTATACAGTGTAGAACCAAGAGTTATATCCCCAGAAAGGGCTTCCCCACTTGCGGTCTTCGTTTTTGTTCTGGCGTGCGGCTGGCGTGCCATTCCTTCTATGTAAAACCACAAATCAAAACGAAATATGGAGATGCAACAGGAAACGCCTACGAGCCTAAACTTTTTACCGAATCACCTGACGATACATAACTGAATACTAAAACCCGCGCAGAGTTTGAAAGCTAGCTAAAGATGGATCAATGAAAAGAAATAAATGTAACCAATTACTTATAAAGAAAATTAGGATTGAAGAACTGGATCACTCCTCCGACCGTCTCTATCATTAGAAATATTTTATGGTAATTTAGTTAAAATTTGATTCAACCCAGATTGTGAATAAATATTAAAACTACCCTTGATATCACCAACAAACATCATGTTTTTATTTTAAATTTTTAAAAGAGAGTTGAACATGTGTACTATTAAAATGAAACTATTGTAAAATGCGAGGCACCAATTTCATTTTTAACGTGACTGTGTTTACTGAGTATGTACCTGCCGCGTCACACGCACAAGCCTAATGGACTTATGTGAGCACCGATTGTAATATGTTACAAATTGAAATAAAATTTGCATTGTATTGTCTTGTTAAGGATAGATAACTGAGCAAGTTGGTGAGAGTTCCTGTTGAAAAACAGCGCGACTGGGACGACACAAAAAGACGAAGAGAACATAAGACCGCGTTTGGTTTCTGTTCTCTTCGTCTTTTTGTCCCCGTCCCAGTCACGCTGTTTTTCAATATTGTAGTACAATACTGCGTTATGTTCATGGCGTGAAAATGTGTTTTGCTAGTTTTATACTTTTCCTGGAAGATCCTACTTAGCCAAAAAACCGCGGCTTTTGCCCGAGAAAACAGGTCCTGTTACCAGATATCCGAGTCTACGCGCATTCATTAACTAACAGCGGTACAATGCGATAGGCTGGGCTCCTAAACCACATAAACTTTAACAATGACACCTTATGGTCGCCTTCAAACAGGAAACGCCACACTTGCCGCCAGCTCGAAAGAGAACTTTCGTAGTTGTAAAACCGAAAAACTTAATACTTGAATGGAGTTGCCCTTAACCACAACACTTGACCACCGAACCAGAACAACCAGCCCTTGGCATTAGTTACAATTTAAAAGTGGTTCCTCACCGGTCTTTTCTTTGTCGATCGCTGGAACGATTGGACGCTGAAAACTGTACTCTGGTTTATGACACTGACGAGTCTGTAATGACTTAGCAACGAGCTTCCTCGATTCTACATCCGTTCACACTGGACGTCGGCAGAACTCTGTGGGCTATTTTTTCTAGCTGCTCGATATCGCGCTTCCAGGGTTTCTATCTCGAATCGGTCATTAACTCGGCCCAACATGGCCTCTGCCGTTTTCGTCTGATGTCTACGCGGTGTCGTATAAACGACAACCTTATCACGTGCGTTTCTTTCTTCTTTGTTTTTTTGTTTTTTTTTTGTGAAGCACAGCAACTGTTACGAAAGTCGCAAACTAGGCGTTTCTCTCCAGTTTCAGTAGCTTGACCCTAGACCGATATAGGTTATGAGGCGCTCTCTATTCGTATTACAATCAGAAACCCTTATCAAGATTCTGTTTGATGAAGTTAAAAAAATGTCTGTCCAGCTACGAACATTATGTGCGTAGTTCGATTTGCAATTTAGTAATCCACATTAAAATGTACCACTTTGTACGATAAGCGTTCCGTCTCATCGTTACTTTATGTATGTTTCGGCTATAAATATTTAAGCTATAAAATAGTGCTACAGGTGTGTGCCTCTAATTAGGATTTTCCCTTTGAGATATTGTAAAATTTATCATCGTCATAAATAACTGCAGTAGGTGAAAAAGTTCCTAAAAACCAGAGTAGCTGTGCTTTTTATGTTTTTTTTAATTTCAAATCATCTATTTTTATATTGATTTTTCAACCTTAAAGTGCCAAGCAACGAAGCGAAGGAGACCGCTCTCAACTTAGCGCTTAAATATACCACGGGTTAAGACGGTATTTGTGCACCTCTGTTTGGATCTTCACGTTATATTATTTTCACCAACTTCCGAGAGTAGAGACGTGTCCATAGAAATTATTATCTATACAATAATGATGTCATTTTAATGCGTAAACAACTGCTTTACCGTGAATCGTATCTACAATAAACGCTTATCCCAAGAACATCTCTCAGCGACCGAAGAACTCGGCTATAAATCAGTTCCTAAAGACGTTTTCGCGTAATTATAAGACGTTAAAACAATACGATATTTTCATCAGGGGTTATTGTAAACTGGAAGCAATATTGTTTCTTGCAAGAACAAGAAATAAAGAAACTATATTGTTTTTTTACTTACTTGTCGTTCCATTTGTTTCTTCATTATTCACATAGTCCAGATTATTCGTATAATCTTTACATCAAATGTACCCCCTAAAAAAATAAGAAAGACTATTTTTATGAATTATGTTGTTTAATTAATAGAACATAAAAACAGAGCATAACGCATCTCAATTCATAGCAGGCCTAAAAATTGCGAGAATTACGTATGTTTATGCGCTCATGCGCCGCCGAAATAAAATTTACTCACACATCGGGTAAAACGTTTTGAGTATTTTTTTCTTCTCTGCTTAGTTTAAGGAATTTCATATCTTCTTTCTGGTATAAAGTATCATTCGTTCCTTATGTGCATATTTAGATGGTGAAATGACCGATGTTTTTCAAAAGAAATGTTCGGGTAAACCTTCCTGATTTGGACTATGTACTTCACAGAAAGTTTAAACAAGATTTGAGGGGCTTACATGTCAGACCACCGAACCGACGCAAGGCCTCCCGCACGCCCCGGCGAAAGACTGAGGATTAATTTCAATCACCTCAGGATGTTTCTGACATCCAATCAAAATATCGGCAGCAAAACGCATTCTTCGAAATCCTCCTCAGTCAGATTTCGGACACATTGGCCGGGGTTCGAGTCCGCTCACAGTTAGTCCGTAGACCAGAATTTGCTTCGGAGGCAACGAGGCGGCTTGGGGCAATCGGTATTCTACAAGTTCATAAAATATGGTGCAATATTTAAAAACACGAGATACGTTAAGAGGTTGCATTACGTTAAAACACGTGATAAGCCAAATGCCATTATCCGCGTTTGGTTTTAAAGAAATGATTTTGATGAGCATTAAATTTTATATTGGCTAACATTGTCATCACTCGGGCTTATGGTATTACTGTAGCAGTTTCAGTATTTGATTTTCGAAGATTTTTAAAGTAATGAACGTGTTTATGAAATATTTTGAAGTATATCAATTATAACGTTGCAGCATCGATGATTTGTCGCATTTTAACCAGGCTGCAAATGAAATACCCGTGTTGATTTTTTTTCCGTGTTTGGATGTTAAACTTCCAATTGAAAAAAAAAACTGTCACTAGGGCTTTCATTTGTTTGAGTTTTCGAATGGGTTTACTTTGCATTCCTATATTACCACCATAGTAGGAATCTCTTTAAATGGGCGCGAGAACAAAATTTAACGAGTTTTCGTCAGTTGATTATTTTTTTTCTTCAAAATAAAGTCTACGAAAACAATGCAACTTCTACCCATACTACCGAACTCCAATTAAAAAAAAGTACAACGCACAAAGGCATTTATTTAAACAATCGTCCCGTGTAGAGTATTTCATAAGGCGAACACTTTATTTTTTTTTGTCTGGTCCTTTTGTTTACACACGCTAAGTACCCCAAAAGCACTTGTAGGCGCGTGCAAGGGGCCAATCGAAACCAGTGTCACATCAAATACTCATGAAACCTGCATCACCTGCTCATGTAACAACCTTATATCCGTGAAATATATCTCCCATTAAATCACTACTTCAGGAAGCTTACAGGAGCTGAATAAGATAATTTAAAAGACACCTTAATTTTTATAGCCTGGGATTGCAACTGGTGAGCATACAAACCTTATAAATATATGTATGTGTTATATACGTAATGCACGCAATGAAGCTATACCCGTTTTCACCTCAGGAACCATAGTAAAAAAAAGTCCGGCACCACGCGGACCATTACTAAATTCCCCTTTTATGCGGATAATTAAGAGACATGCAGGTGAATGTTAGAATATATATATGTTATCTTATCCAGACGTACACGTTTCCAACGCCAAAAGCGTCACTTTTTCCTCCAACAACCAAATCTCGTAAGAACTATTTCGCGCCGCGTATGAACAATGCGCAAAACTTGCTTTTTTCTTAAGGTGAAAACGGGTATAGTTTACTTTGCTGACTCTCTCGTCGCAGATGTCGGTAGTCTGCTAGCTTTATCTTTGGACGTTCTCAGAAGAACAAACTTGCGAGCTAAGGACGCCACATTGTCTTCGTACATTGCCAAGGATATCAGAAACTTTATTCTATTCGCGTACAAATCAGCCTCGTTTTTGAACCGACCGACATCTGTCGCGAAATTTACGAGAGCTCAGACTGGTTGTGATGCAGATGCAACCGACTCCAGAAACGGCATCGATCTCCCAAGTTGAGCGTTGCTTGCTCTGGCGGTCTGTTCGTGATCTTCAAGGCAGCAAAGTTACCAGGCATAAGCTGGGGCCAGTGGTACGCTTCCACGAGATGTTGTTTTCTGCAGAAACAAAGGCATTTCAGGGCTACACTTAGACTAAATCCACGAGAGTAGCTCAAATATAATCAGATGTCATGCGGTACATGTCTCTTAAGATTTAAACTGTTCAATTTATTTATTTATTTATTATTTGAAAATACTGCCAGTCTCAAGAGGGACATAGCAGGAAAGGACACAAAACTCGAGAAAATTGCATGCATCATAATTGTCACTTCAAGGTCAAAACATACACATAAATGTAACGTACAGTGTCTAAAAATGAACAAAATCAGAATTTATATCTATTGCAGAGATACAATAAAATCAAAGCAGGTGAGCCCTTGTTAAACAATGAAAAACAAAAAAACTAGGTAATCTTACATCCCTCATTCTTACCTGACAAAGCGTATAGATGTGCTAAGATCGGGTTATTGTGGCACAGGTTTGTTCCATACTTTGATGTCTTAGGTGAAAATAGTACCAAAACAGTAGTTTTTAAAGGAATATTCAGAAAAGGGAGTACTGTGCTTATGCCTGGTTGCTCTAGTATTAGAAAACGAAACATACTTGGATTTCTCAATTTTAAAGGTATTTTTAAGAAAACAGAACAAGAATTTCAGCATAAGCTGTTTAGCTTTGCTAGCTGAGGTTAAAAGGCCTGCTTTCATAAAGTTTAGGTTGTGAGTCCGTGCGCATATACTTATTTTACATAA